>NC_079507.1:32755485-35384454 GCF_030052815.1 Hevea brasiliensis | reverse complement strand
CCCAACCCCTAAAGAGCGGCATGAAAAAGAGAAAAGTGAAACCTATCGGTCAAAGTTCAAGTAGTAATTTGGAAAAGGGAAAAGATTTTGAGGACCCCGAGCTCCTAAGTATGACAGAGGCGGATCTTTAAGGTTGAAGCAACCGAGAGCCATTCATTAAAGAACTAGAAGTTCCTACCCTATCCATATCTGTGACATTTATGGAAAATTACACAGGGGTATTTGCTATAAGGTTACTGTAGCTTGCTTTAATTGTGGTGGAATCGAACATGACGCCTGAGATTGTACTAGCGCATGTTGATTTATGCCACATACTACACCAGAGGAATCGGTCCAAGGTTCTGAATGTAGAGGCTCATTAATAGTAAGTAGGGGCGGTAGAAGTAGAGACAAACACTTGGGTAATCCTAGCACAATGGACCAACTTGAGCAGAGGAATACACTAGAAAGAGGGAATGCCATGCATCGAGGGGAAGCAGAGACTTGAGATGTAGTTCTTTGGTATGTTCTTAACTTTTGAAAGGAATAATTATGTGCTATTTGATTTTGGCTCTACTTATTTATATGCTAATGCTAGAATTATATGTTCTATTGCTATTCCCTTGCATGGAGATAAATTTTGATGTGTTAGTGATTAGTCTTTTAGGATAAAATTGCGATAATAAACGTGATTGGAATTAATTTTGAAAAGTTTTTAGTGAGAGACATCTCTAGACTACGATAAATTATAAAGTTAATTAGTAAGCCTAATTAGGTAAGGCAAGAGGACCTAAAAGTAAGTTGTAGTAATATATACTCTAGATGAAAGCAAAAGTATTCTTTGATAGATGTCAGTAAGTACCATAATCAAAATAAGTTTAAGATATTAGTGGATTTGAAAAAAATAAGATATAGGGAAGTTTGATCTATTGGGATGTATCATAGTAACTTTGCAATGTTCTTGATGTTTGTGCTATAAGCTACAGATTACAGTACTGACTTGGGATTTATTGTGTAGAGCTACGTACTACCCAATAGTATACAAGGATAAGAATAGTTACAAATGGCTTTCACTCTGGTATAAATATATCAGAATAGAGTTTTATTACTAGAACTGAGTTTGAAAATCCTAATTCGGGATTTAAAACTCTATAATTAGAATATCAAAAGATCATGCTTGCAAGGTAGGGAGAGTTAAAGACTCTGTTACCCTAGCACGAATTACAGTACATCAGGAATTGTTATGGGACTAGAGATTTTAGTATGGTCAAAATTTAAAAATAACACCTATAGAGCTAAGTCATCCAGTCTCCGATATGGGGTTTATAGTTGTTCTGGTATTGCAATGGATCTTTTGCCCAAAGTTTAGTAAGGAACAATATTCTAACTATATAGCAGTAAGACACAAAATATAATTTTGTTCCCCTAGAAGAGACAGGATGCTATGGATGACAATTATAACTTATAAAATAGTTAAGAAATGATGTTCTCACGATACTTGATAATTCGATAGGAACTAGTTGGCCAGGTATTCTTTAGAAAGAGCACAATTTTATTGTGCGGATCATAAGGATTAGATTAGAATTAAAGCGAAACTTTTGAATAGCATGGGAAAAAGGAAAGTTTGGTAGACTCCCTTCTTAAGATTGAAGAATTATTTATGGTTCAAAAAAAAAAAAGGGGTAATGATCACAAACCAGCGGAAAATAAGCTATAGAATATCTATAGATAAAAGAGTTGTGGAAGTAAAAATTAGAATAGTTGGTGCAAAGGTAATAAAGAAACGTTATGAATATTAATTAAAGTGTTGACTCGAATGGTTAGAGGACCAAATCAAAGTAATATTGAAGTATAGTGGATTATTAGGAATGATAAGAGGTGTTAAATTACGACTCGACAGTCAAGTTAAGGAAGAAGATAAGATTGAGGAATAAAATAATTAAAGTTAAATTGTGAAATGAAACAAAAAAGAAGAAGAAACAAATAGAACAATAAGAAAGGAGAAAAACACTAGATGAGGAATTGCCACTAGGGCAAACAACCTACTTAAGGCAGCGTAACGATATCCCGAACTATTTTATCAAGAAAGAAATTAGTTAAACAAAAGCAAATAAGATAGTGCAAAATGACACATAGGCTTTGGTCATAAATGGAGATGGTAAGATAATGGTTATGGACCTATGGCTAAGAAAGAGATAAGAAATTCATATATGACCAAAAAGGTCATTTAAAAAAAAAAAAAGACTACAAAGGAAAATAATTGCTAAAACAACAGCAAGAAAAGGCTAAAATATTCTAAACTAAACTGAAGGTTGCATCAAATGATTAAGAGATTTGATAAGAAAAGAGTAAAACTAAGTTCTCACCCATAGGATCGTACGAGATCCTAGAAAAAGTGGATCCACTAGCACACAGATTTGCTTACCTCTAAAATTGAAATGTGCGAAGCTCATGAGAAACTTGACACACGAGGTGAGCAATCAATGAGTAAATAGTATTGGTTAAAGTACTACGGACCATTATTTCGATTATGAAGCTACGTAGAAATGTGAGAAAAATATGAGAAAACAACATGTATGACTATTTGAGGACAGATAATGGACACAATTTTGAGGACAAAATTATTTTAAGGGGGAGAGAATTGTAACACCTCTATTTGCATAGCCTGGTATATGTTACTGTTCTGGTGACCGGTATCGGTCCAGACAATTAAAAGGATTAGAACTATGTTTAAGACACCTAGAAAAGCCCTGATAGAAAATAAATAGTGATTACCAGATAGAAAAGAAAAAAAATAAGAAAAATAGAACATAAAAAGATTAAATGAGCCGGGAGTCACAGCGATGGGTGACCTTCTCGGGAAGTGAGTGTGAAGTCAGTCTAAACTAAATTTTGAATAGGAAAATATGATGCCACGACCCTTAGGACTATTTGTGAACACAGTGGAAAAGAGAAAATCACAGAAAAGAATTTTTAAGCAGGTCAAATAATTAGGTTAGGGATCCAGAAGAAATATCGAATAACTTGCAAATCGGATCGACCATGAGAGCAATTTGGTCAATTCACCCCTAGAGCTGACTCCTGACCTAAATGTCCGATAAAATTAGAGAAAAGAAAATTTCGAGATCAATAATTAAATTAAAGAACTAATGGAAAAATAAATACAAAAGAAAAAGAAAATTGAAAAAAGTTTATTACATCACCTTTATGACATCATCATAATGTCAAAAATAATTTTAATTTTCCTACCTAAATTGACCAAGTCAAAAGCAATTTTAAAAGACATAAAATACCAAAAAAAAAAAAGAAAAGAAAAATCATTTTCTTCTTCTCCCACCCAAGTGTGCCGCCCCACCTTTCTCTTAAATCACCATTGTAGCACTACCATGAAAGCTTGAGTTTAAGCTTTCTTTCAACCACTTAAATCCACTTTGACCCCAAAATAATCCATAAAAACTTGTTAGATCAACTTGAGAAAGCTTTAGAGGAAGGAAAGAAAAGAAGAAAAGAAGAGGAAAATTGAAGATTGAACATCAAAGTGAGGTTAGTTCTTTTAATTGAAATTTTAGTTTAATACATGTGTTCTTAGTTTAAGTAACTTAGAAATATACTTAAAATTAAAAGAAAACTATCCTTGGGGACCAAATAAAAATTCGGCCAGCAGTAGGTTAGGGCTTGAAATGAGTGAATTTGATGCATTTGAATGGTTGTTTAGGTTTAATTATGTATGTAGACTATGGATAGGTGTTTAGAATGCATTAGATTTGAATTTTATGAAAGTTAGGGTTTTGGACCTAGGGCTTGGGAGATGAAATTTTGAGAATTGGTCAAATGATGTGTTTGACCTCACTTGAGTTAAAAAAGGGTCATGTATGACCAATTGTGGCATGTTGGAACCAAATGGAAATTTGGATTGGTTATGGAAAATCTACAGGCAGCATGACCAAGGTTTCTTTCAGGGACCAAAACTAAAAATTTACCAACCCAATTGGTGTGAGGCCAATTGAGAATAAAACTAGACACAAAATGGCACATTTTTCATTCAGGAATCTTGCCTAGAAAGTGACCATAGCATAGTGAACAAATTGGCCAAACCTGGAATTAGGCATTCTGACCTGTACAAAAATGACTAAATGAATAGTATTTGTTCATTTATCCATAACTTGGGCTAGGTAGATCCAATTGACCTGAAATTTTACCAGTAGAACGTTGAGACATAGCCCTATAACTTTTATGGAGAACACAAGTTCAAATTATGCCCTTAACTAAGTCATTCAACCACCCAAATTTGGTGACCTAAAACTGACAGAACCAAGTTAGTGCCCAAAAAATCTAGGTTAGACTAATCTGACCAGCCATGTTCAAATGGCTATAACTTGAGCTACAAAACTCCAAATGGAGTGATTCAAATAGGAAAATAAAGGTAATACAATAAGAAACAATTTTTATGAAGAAAACTTAGCAAAATTCTAACAGCAACATGACCAATGGAACAGTGCAAAATAGGTGACCAAAACTAAAAATTTGAAATTTTGCCTAAAAGACTTAAGTCTTGAGAAAACAACCAAAACCAACAAATTAGGTAACCAAAATGTGGTATGTGGGTGAAATTAGAATTCCCATACCTATTAAGCATTAGAAATTTAACAAATTGAATTGAATAGTATCATGAATAGTAACCCCAAAATACAAATTTTAAAGAACGTCAAGTTTAGCATATTAAAGCTAGGTATAAGTAGATTTGAATTTATTTTTAGAGTTATGATAAATTGGGATACTGAAACACTATAAAACTGTGTGTTTCAGTGGAAAAGAATACCGGGAAAGAACCCAAGACATAGAGTCAAGGCCAAGAGGCGACTCGTATAAGGTTTGTGCACAACTAACTATTTTGTTACTTTTCATTTATAAATTGATTTGAACAAGTTTATTTTATGATTTATAATTTTGTTGTGTTGAGGATTTTAATTTGTTGAATAAAATTGTATAAATTAAATGTAAATTTTCTTATGCATTTAAGGATTTATTGCATGGTTTTGAGGATTATAAATTTTAAGTTTAATGTGTTGCCAACCTTAAGCATGAATTTATGATGATTCAATATGTTAATGGTTTGTAAACACTTTATAAATAGAAATTGTTTTGAATATGATTTGAAACCACAGTTAACATAGCAATATATGTTGTGAATTCTCATTAGCTTGTCTAGTGAGATAACTCCTCCACTAGATGGGGTGAGTTCCTTCCTCTCTGGCTTGCCAGTTGGGGAAGAGTTTGAATGAGTATTCATATATACTAGCTAGTCTTTATTCCTCTCTTTTAGCCTCGGTTATTGGGAGAGTTTGAAATGTCGTGGTGTACAACACAGCATCTATTTGAATTTTGGGTCATGGGTCCAACTGTGTGAATTATTGGGAATACCCTTCAAATTATGCATAGTTTGATAAATTGTAGTTGAAATAAATAATTAGTCAATGATTCAAAATTTTTGTATTGTTTTATGATTTAAAAGAAATGTAAATAAATAGTTACTATTTGATCAAAATGTTATTCAAATGAATAATTTGCATGAATTTTGAAGAATTTAGAAATTTTAAATTTATATTTGTTATGAGGTGTCCAAGCATAAATTGTATTAAGTTTTAAATTATCAGTTTGTGCACCACTGAGTTCACCACTCAGCGATAGCTTTGTATGCTGTCGCAGGTGAAAGAAAATATAAAGCAGCTGAGCGAGATTACTGAAAGACACAGTGAGACTATCTTCGGGTATATTATAGGTATACCCTTGTACATTAGATTTTGATGTAATTCTGTAATTATACGTATGTAATTTCATTTGAGCAATTGTATCAACTCTTTTGTAATAAATTTTTAGACTGTAATCAAATACAAATTATTGTAATATTATCTGGAGGTTTTATGTACTCATAAAGTTTTGTACTACTAAATTTTTAATGCTTCCATGAATGTAAATATTAATTTTGTTACCTTAATGAGATATTTCAATGTTTGATTTAATTTAAACTGTGCATTGAGTTGCTTGTGCTGATTTGTGAAATGACATTGATTAATGGAGTTGTGATTGAGAAATATATTGGGAGGGTCTTTATTTTCAGGTTTTGAAGAAATTTTTTCTCAAAATACAGACGGCACTCCACCGAAATTTTTATAAAAATTACGGAGATTTTAAATATCTAAAAATTTGATTTATATTTGAACTTTTATTAAAGGTTTTTAATATCTGAAATAAAAATTTACCCACTAATTTAAAAATGAACGAAAATTGTTTTAAAATCCCTTGTAGTATATTTAAAGGGTAACCGGTAGGCGAAATATGGTAATTCATTTGGTGTACTATGAGAGCATGTTACATCTTACGAGGAGTAGGGTGTGACAACCGGTGTCGGTCTAGATAATTAAGGGGATTAGAATAATGTCTAAGGCAACTAGATAGACCCTGAACGCAAATAACTAGTAATTGTCAATTAGTTAAGTATAAATAAGAAAAATAGAACATAAGAGGTTAAATGAGCCGAGAGTAACAGCGATGGGTGACTTTCTCGGGAAGGACTACGAGGTCGATTTAAACTCAAATTTCGAAGCGTAAAATATGACATCGCGGCCCTCAGGACTATTGCGAACACAGTGGAAAAGAAAAAATCACAAAAAAGAATTGTTAAGCCGGTCAAATAATTAGGTCAGGGATCCAGAAGAAATATTAAATTATTTGCAAACCGAGTCGAACCGGCGAGGGGCAATTTGGTCAATTGATCCCTAGAGCTGACTCCTGACCTAACTGTCAAATAAAATCAGAGAAAAAAAAATTTTGGGGTCAAGAATTAAATTGAAGAACTAAAGAAAAATAAATGAAAAAGAAAAAAGAAAAAAAGTTGAAAAAGTGAAAAAGTTTATTACATCATGCATGACATCATGCATGATGCAATAAACTTAATAAATAAAAATTTGAAATTATTGGATAATTATGAATTTATTTAAGATTAAAAATACATAAAAAGAAAAGAAAAAAAAAGTTTTATGTTGTCTTCTTCCCTCACCCAAGCCATCTCTCTCTCTCTCCCAAAGCTCCCTCACTTCACCTCCATGAAAGCTCATTTTTGAGCTTGAAAAAAACCACAAATTCAGCCATAGAAGTGTAACCTCCTTAGTTAAACCTTGTTAACCTCACTTGAGAAGAAGATTGATCAAGAAAAAAAAAGAAGAAAAGAAGAGGAAAATTAAAAATTGAACATCAAAGTGAGGTTAGTTCTTTTAATTGAAATTTTAGTTTAATACGTGTTCTTAGTTTAAGTAACCTAGAAATTAACTTACAATCAAAACAAAACAGTTATTGGGGGACCAAAGGGAAATTCGGCCAGCCTATAAGGGGGTATGATTTGCGTGAGTTTGATTGAATTAAAGGTAAACATGAGCTTGAATGAGTTGAGTGATTATGTTTATATGCTTTGATTTAGTAAAATATAACAATTTATGAGTTAGGGTTTTGGACCTAGGGTTTAGGGGATAAAATTTTGAGAATTGGTCACATGGTGTGTTTGACCTTGTTTGAGCTGAAAAATGGTCATGTATGACCAATTGTGGTGTGTTGGAAGTGTTGGAAGCAAATGGAAATTCAGATTGGTTATGGACATTCTATAGGCAGCATGACAAAGGTCCCTTTCAAGGACCAATACTAAAAATTTACCAACCCAATTGGTGTGAGGCCAATTGGGTATGAAACTGACACAAAATGACACATTTTCATGTAGGAATCATGCCCAGAAAGTGACCAAAACCTAGTGAACAAATTGACCAAATTCGGAATTGGGTATTCTGCCCTGTATAAAAATGACCAAATGAATAGTGTTTGTTCATTTGGCCATAACTTGGGCTAGGCAGGTCCAAATGACATGACATTTTACCAGTAGAAATCTGAGACATAGTCCTACAACTTTCATGAAGAACACAAACCCAAATTATGCCCTTAACCAAGTCATTTAGTCACCCAAAATTAGTGACATAAAACTGCCAGAACCAAATTAATGCCCAGGAAATCTGGGTTAGACTAATCCGGCTAGCCATGTTCAAATGGCTATAACTTGAGCTACAAAACTCCAATTGGAGTGACTCAAAAAGGTAAATAAAGTTAGGATAATAAGAAACAATTTCTATGAAGAAAACTTAGCCATTTTCTAACAACAATATGACTAATGGAACAGTGCAAAATAGGATACCAAAACTAAAAATTTGCAATTTTGCCTAAAGGACTTAAAATTTGAGGAAACAACCAAAACTAACAAATTAGGTTACCAAAATGTGGTATGTGGGTGAAATTAGAATTTCCATACCTATTAAGCATTAGAAAGTCAATAAATTGACTTGAATAGTATCGTAAATAGTAACTCCGAAACACAAATTTTAAAGAACGTCAAGTTTAGTATATTAAAGCTAGGTATAAGTAGATTTGAATTTATTTTTGGAGTTATGATAAGTTGTGATACTGAACTACTGTGAAATTGTGTGTTTCAGTGAAAAGGAATATTGGGAAAGAACCCGAGGTGTCGTGTCGAGCCAAGGCCAAGAGGCGACTCGTATAAGGTTTGTGCACAACATAGAATTTCTGTAAATTTTCTTCTGCACATTGTTTTGAATGAATTGAAATGTTACATTGTGACACCATTGTCTTGAAATGTTTATTATGCTTTTGATTTATATTGTTGAAAGGTTACTTGTATGTGTTTGAAATGGCAATAAATGTTTAGTAAATTGTTAAGATAGTTTTGAAACCACAGTGTCATGACCATATATTTGAATACCTCACTAGCATGACTAGTGGGGGAAATCGATTTCGAATTTTGATTCCTTCTCTGGCTGAAGTGTTGAGGTGTGTGCTAGTAAAAGAAGAAAAAGAATAGGTTCCCATATATTTGAGCTAGCTAGCCTTGTGATGTGACTTCTCATAAGCCTCTGGCTATTTCAAATGGCATGATATAACTGTGTGTTTTTATGAAATTTGTTTTGAGACTTTTGAAATGAAATTGTTTGGATTAAAATTTTATAAGTCATGTTTTGAATTTATATCTCATGTTCAGTTTAATTTTTGAATAAATATGATTTAAATTCTGCATAAATATTATTTTAGTATGTTGTGCACCACTGAGTCATAGTACTCATGATGGTTATTATTCTTTGTGAGATATAGAGACTAGAGGAGCAGCAGAGTGAGCTGCTAAGGATTGTGGAGCCACCTTCCCTGAAGTTCTATCGGGTATATTTTATACACTGATTGTAATAGTTATTTTGATGTATGTATATGTATGTACATGTAAACTGGTCATGAGCAGTTGTATAAAGTCTGTAATAATATTAGTTTGGATTTTTTTTAATGTAAATTTTGGATGAATGTATTTTGTTTTAATTTTAATGAAGTATGAATGAAAGTATTTTGTTTTCATTTGAATGAAATTACTTAGTATTATTTTGGATGTTATTTGAATTGGAAATTACTGATTTGAATTTTTGGAATTTGAGAAATGATGTTGAAATTGATTGTGATGGAGGTTAATTTGATGAAGTTGATGAGATAAATCATTGGAAGTGTTTTTCATAGGTATTTGAAGAACTGTTTTATCAAAATACAAACGGCACTCTGCCGAAAATTTTTTAAAAATTGCGGAAAAATAAAAAGGGACAAAAATTTTAGTTAGTTAATCAACTTTAATTAAATGTTTTAATACCTATTAGAAAATGCTCACTACTTCAAAAAGGTAAGAAAATTGTTTTACAATCCCTTGTAGGGTACTTAATGAGTTATCGGTAGGTGAAGTTCGGTAGTTCATTAGGTATTCTACGGGATCATGTTATGCCTTATAGAGGGGTAAGGTGTGACACAAAACCCCTAGGTTGCTCCATGAAAATGTTTTCTTTAATGTATCCATTGAGAAAAGTTGTTTTGACATCCATCTACCAAATCTCATAATCATAATATATAGCTATTGCTAATAGAATCCTAATTGATTTAAGCATGGCAACAGGCGAGAAAGTCTCCTCGTAATCGATTCCTTGCCTTTGCCGAAACCCTTTCGCTACTAGCGTTGTTTTATAGGTCTCTACCTTTCCATCAGAACCAATTTTTTTCTTGAAAACCCATTTGTTCCCTAGAGGTACAATACCTTCAGGTGGGTCAACAAGATCCCAAACTTGATTCTTATACATGGAATCAATCTCGGATTTCATAGCATCAATCCATTTTAAAGAGTCTATATCTGATATAGATTCTTCATAGGTAAGTGGATCATCTCTATGATCTACTTCTTCATGAGTAGACAACTCTTATTCTTATTCATGAAGAAAACCATATCTCACTGGTGGGTGAGATATCCCGGTTGATCTGTGAGGAATTACAGTAGATGTTTCATCAACAGGTGTAGGTTGACTAGATGGATCTATATCCATCTAATCTATTGTTTGGTCAGAATTCTCTAATTCTAACTCTATTTGCCATCCTTTGCCTTCTTCTTGAATAAACTGTTGTTCAAGAAATGTGGCATCTCTACTTACCACAACCTTTTGTGATGTAGGCAAATAAAAATAATATCCAAAACTCTCTTTTAGATATCTAACAAATTGACCCTTTTCTGATCTGGTTTCCAATTTATTAGTGTTCAGCTTTTTGATATAAGCTGGAAAACCCCAAATCTTAACATGCTTAAGACTTGGTTTTCTTCCATGCCATATCTCATAAGGTGTGGAAGATACTGATTTTGATGGAATCCTATTCAGAATATGCAAAGCTGATTCTAATGCAAATCCCCAAAAGGAGATTGGCATATCAGTATAGCTCATCATACTACGTACCATATCTAATAGGGTACGATTTCTCTTTTTCAGATACACCATTTAGCTGTGGTGTTCTTGGAGGAGTCAGATAGGAAACAATGCCATGCTCTTTCAAGTATTCATCAAATTCAGTACTTAAGTATTCACCTCTATGATTTGATCGAAGAGCTTTAATACTTTTTCCTATTTGATTTTCTACTTTAAATTTAAATTCTTTGAACTTTTCAAAGGATTTATGTTTGTATTTCATCAAATAAAAATACCCAAACCTTTATTTATCATCAGTAAAGGTAATAAAATAATGAAAACTGCCTCTAGCCATTTCTTTAAATGGACCACATACATCACTATGTATTAGCTCCAAAATATTTTCAGCTCTTAGCCCTTGTCCAACAAAGGGTGATCAGGTTATTTTGCCTTGAAGGCAGGATTCACAAGTTGGAGTAAGTTCAGAACCCAAAGAGGATAGAATCCCCATTTTCTCTAGTTTTGCAATCCTATCTTCTGTAACATGACCTAATCTTAAGTGCCAAATATATTTTGAACTTGAGTTGATTTTCACCATGGCATTGCATTCATTTAGATCCCCTGCATTCAATTTGTGTTTGTCATTATTATCCAAATAATAAAGACCATCATTCATATAACCCGAGCCAACATATTTATTTCTAAAATAAATGTTGCAAACATCATCTGTGAACTGAAATTCATAGCCATTTCTAGTCAAACTAGATATAGAAATGATGTTCTTAAAAGCATTAGGTACATATAAAATATTATCCAAACACAAAACATGTCCAGACATGTAAAAAGATTTAGATCCTATGGCTAAAGCTTCAACAGTTGAGCCATCGCCAATCCGGAGTCTAACATCTCGAGAACGCAAGCTGCTACTTTTTGCTAGTTCCTGCATATCATAAGAAATGTGAGAACTGGCACCAGTATCTAAAACCCAAGCTGTAGATGAACTATGAGTATCATCAAAATCTAAATAACAAGATATGGACATACCTTCCAAAGGTGTATCCTTCTTGTTCTTCAGAGAAGTAAGATACTCTAGGCAGTTCCTTTTTTAGTGCCCATCCTGCTAGCAGTGGAAACACTTTCCTTTGCCTCTATCAGCTTTAGTCTTCCCTTTCTATTTAGCTATTTTCTTAGAAGGACAATAAATTTGAGGTTTCTTTTTCTTATTGCCCTTCTTTTTGTTGGACTTTCCAGCAGAAGAAGATGCAATCAAAGCTACCTCTTTTCCTTTATTGCCCGACATATTCTTTTGGGTAATAACTAGGATGTTGAGTAAACCAGCCAAGGTGCATTCCTGCTTAGTCATATGAAAATTTGTCACAAAATTCCCAAATGACTCAGGAAGGGACTGAAGGATCAAATCAGTTTATAGTTGGAAATCCATGTTAAAATCAAGATGTTCCAGCTGCTCAATCAGCTGAATCATCTTGTGGACATGATCCCCAACATTCTGTCCCTCAGGCATCCTCATGCAGAATAGCTGTCTAGATATCTCATACTTAGCATTCCTACTGTGCTCACCATAAAACTCTTGTAGATGAAGGAGGATCTCACTCGCACTCTGCATGCTCTCATGCTACTTTTGTAACTCATTACTCATAGAAGCAAGCATGTAACACTTGGCTCTCATATCATGCTCCTTCCACTTGTCCAAAGTTTCATGTTCCTCTTGAGTGGCCTCTGGAGGTAAGGGACCAGGAACATTTGAGTCTAGAACATATCCTATATATTCAAGGTTAAGGACAAGTTTCAAATTTCTTAGCCAATCAGAGAGATTACGTCCTGTCAACCTATTGCAATTGAGTATGCTTGCAAGGATATTGGATGGTGGTGGTTGTGGTGTGCTCATTATTATCAGAAAATTAATTGCAGAAAATAACCAAATTAATTAGTAAATGTATCATATATTTAACAAAAATGATTATGGCCTTTTAATCAAATTGGTCCTCCCACAAACTTAGCGAATCCTACACTTCCAAAGTAGAAAACGGAAATCCTAGTTGGATGGATTTCTAGTGGGTGATTGAATTCTTATAATCCTATTGATCATCCTCAGGCACATCCATTATTGGAATTACAATAAACTATAAGTGAGCAACTCCTTGCCCATCGTATCTCATGTGAGGTTCAATCCTTTTACCTAGCCCTTAATGCTTAAAGTCTCAGGCACATCCATTGTTGACTTATCTTGCATTAGTTAAGTTGATCCCATTGAGCCAGTAAATATGCAAATAATTTTAATGTCCTCAGACACATCCATTATTGGGCACCAAACTATTTACATATTTACAACATCCCATGCTTAACAATTATTCTTAAGAAAATCTCTTAAATTAATTGCATCATATGCAAGTATTTAAAATTTCTTAAAATAATTGCCTTAATGGAGGGCTCATGTTATAATTACTTTAATTATACCATTTCTAACTTAATCATTTGTTTGGAAGATTTTATGGTCGTCCTAATTACTATTATGGTCTCACTTTGCACATTATCCATTTAGCATGCATATATCATATACTTGCATACAATCCCATACATCTCATACATTCATGGATAAACAATAAATATGGTATTATCATGGACTTTCAAAAGGATTCAATTCTGAGCCACTAAGAATTGAATTAGGGCATTCCTAGGTGCATTTCATTCATTCATATTACAAGAGTTGCTGAAGGAGCACATAATCAACACTTGATCTTGAATTCCTCCCACTGGTCCCACCAATGCTCTTGACCTCCTTGATCTTCTTGCAATCCAATTACTTAGTAATCCTTGGCATACCAAGCCGAATTTACAAGAACAAAATAAATGATATTACAATCCAAAAAATATTACAACCTTTATAATATATGCCACTAAAATAAATTAAAATAAATTAATGAATTTACAACCCAAAGAAACATAAAAGAAATAAATCCAATCACATTGGTCTTTTATTATCCATGATCATCCATTATGCATATCACTATTTAATAATTAAATAAAACATACATACTTAAATTAAATTGAATATCTCATATTCAACTTAAAATCCAAATTTGAATATGATTCAAAAAAATTTAAAAATTTAGATTTGAATCACATTCAAATAAATTTAAAAATTCAGATTTTAATCAAAATTTAATTGTGCGATTAAAACTCCTAATTAAACACTTTAATTAGTCATGGGCCTAATTATGGGCCTTGAAACCAAGCACACATTCAAGCAAACCTTGCACACCATGAGGTGCCATTGATGCTGCCACCTATGGTGGCTCCACCATGTGTGCCGCCACATATTTCTATGCAACCAGCAATGAATCAATCATCTTATGATCAAATCACACAATTAAATCATATAATTAACAATCTAAATGACAAATATAGTGGCTATGATACCAATTGAAGGAGCAAAAGCATGAAAAATTATTATATTAGAACATTGAATTCAAAAAATTTTCTTCTAGGATCTCATGCATCATGCAAAATTCAATTTTTACCTATTGATTTCAATGTTCAATTGCATATTAAAACTCTTTTAATATGTATTTGGATCTATGTTTGCCATTTAAGATTTTTAGAATTAACAGATTAATTCATTAGAACCCTAGATTAAATCAAGAATATGTGTAATAACCTTTGATGCACTGTAGTTGTGTTTGATACCTTTGTGAAGCACCTAAGACCCCAAATGTTATCCCTCTAGCTTGTCCACACCAAGATCACCAATGGCAGCCCCTTGAACAACTTCTCAAGCCTTTCCAATCAATTAGAAATTAAGGTTTTGCCTTTAGAGATATTATAGATGTATATAGGACACTAGAAAAAATTTCTATTAATTTTAATTCAAGAGAATGTTGGAAATTCTTTTTGAATTGATGAGAGATAAAGAAGAAGAGATGAAGAAGAAGACAAGGGCAGATGCACCTCTTTGAGAAAATCAAATTGCATTTTTGTTCTTTCATCCTTTCCCTTATATAGCTAGGTCATCACTTAAAACCCTTGCCATATGTCATCTTCTGATTGGCTTTTAGTTTAATTGACCCAATCAAATTGTGCCAAGTGTCAAACTTAGATTTAATCTTGACTTTGATCATCTTACATGATTAAAAGACAAATGGCTAGCTTATGTGTAGTGCCATGTGTCACCATCTCATGGTGCCATATGTCACCCTGTGAAATGACTAAATTAACCTTTTGTCTTAATTTTGAGTTCTCAACCCAAAATAATTATTTCTCCTCTTCTAATTAATTTATATCAAATATAAATTAATTAATTAATCTCTATTAATTAATTTCTCATGATTAAATTCATATTTAAACACTTTAAATATAAATTTAACTTATACTATACATCCAATAACCTAGATTTGGTTTCAAGCCATGCTAGAGACTTTGCAATCTGATTGCAAACCAAACCTATTTAATTAATCAATTAAACTCTTTAATTAATTAATTAAATCACATTTAACAGTGATTACTTGTGTATGCGTGTGACTCACTAGGCTCATCACTAATTGGCAATGAGATATGATATTAACTCTTAATATCATCAGAACTCTTTCTTACCATAAATGATTTCTCTAAATCATTTTATGCACCTCATAGACCATGGTTAACACCTAGCATAGCATGCCATAGTAATAAGGAATACCTTAAATGAACTTTTTATCATATGTTACCATGCACCAGAATCTCTCATTACAAAATCCCAATTAATGGAGTCATGGTTTATGTCAAACCCTATTTGCTATGAATATTATGTTCTCTTTTAATTCCAGTTCTTGATTAAAAGGATTTTCTCATCAGAAACTCTTTTTTGATTAAATCTATCTGTCCTGGCTAGGAACTTGAAACATCAAGAATAATTAAATGAACATAGGATTTTATCCCTATTTACTTAGGGTAACAGATTCCATCTTGATCAACACCTACCTCCATATATAACTAGTAGGAGCCAACACATGCCCATATACCCATACACAGCACAAGTATGAAAGCAGTATCAAACTCAAACCACCTATATACAAGATAACTGTGCTATCTTAAGTCTAAAGATTATATGCACTAATATGATTTATGACAATGCATTGACAAGAGTAAACTCCATGTGCTTGTCATAAATGTCACTGGTTCGGCCTACTTATCTTGCATAAGTGTCTATCATGTTTGTTATATGGCATGAGACTCACTATTCCATCTTATTTATATCTCATATAAATACATTGGGAACAAACAAGAATACAATCTTTCTAGATAAGTCATGTCCTATGTGAAGTATACTCAATTGTGAACCAATTTATGATACTTTATGCTAAAAATACTGTCATTCATGTTCTTAACAACTTAAGAATAGAATTTCTAACAAAATATCAATGAACCTTTTCTATTATACATAAATATATTATGTAAACGAAAAAGTGAAAATGCCTTTTATTAATAAAACATGTATAAGATACATACTAAATGATATGCTCTAGGGCATACTACTAACACTACTACCATCTGTTCAAGGTTCCGCCTGAAGGAGCGGAAGCATGGTAATTGGTGCATTGGAGCATTGAATTTCAAATTTTTATTCTAGGGTTTCATGCATCATGCCACATCTCTTATGTGCCTAATTAATTTCAATGCTCAATTACATATTAAAACACTTTTAATATGTATTAGGATCTTCATTTGACATTTAAGTTTGTGAATTAAAAATTAATTCAATTAAACCCTAATTTGAAAAAGGAATTTGGCCACTAACCTCTTTGATGCACTATGAATGCAATTGACACCTTTAGGAAGCTCCTAGGACTCCAAGTGTTATCCCTCTAGCTTATCCACGCCAAGATCACCAATGGCAGCCCCCAATTTTGCTTATCAAGCCTTGCTAACCAATTATAATTTGGGGTTTTGCTTTTAGGGAGGTTATATGTGTGTACAGGACACTAGAAATAATTTCTAGCAATTTTAATTCAAAGGGAATGAATGATTCTCTTTTAATTGATGAAGAAAATAAGAAGAGGGAGAGGGAATAGTGGCTGCCTCCACCCTTAGAATAGTGAGAGTTCTACTTTCAATTCTTCTTTCTTTCCCTTTTATAATTAGGTCAAATAATCACTTAAACCCTTTGCCACATGTCACCATCACATTGCATCTTATTTTTAATTGACTTAATCTCATTTAGCCAAGTTTTAAAGCTAGACTTAATCTTGACTTTGATCATCTTGCATGATAGGAAGACAAATGATAAGTTTATATGGTGTCATGTGTCACCATCTCATGGTGGCACATGTCACCATGTGAAATGATCAAATTACCCTTATGTTGTAATTTTGAGTTCTCAACCCAAAATCATTATTTCTCCTCTTCAAATCAATTTATATCAAATATAAATTAATTAATCTCTATTAATTAATTTCTCATAATTAAATTCATATTTAAATACTTTAAATATGAATTTAACTTATACTATACATCCAATAACCTAGATTTGGTATCAAGCCATGCAAGGGACTTTGTAATCTCATTGCAAACCAAACCTATTTAATTAATCAATTAAACTCTTTAATTAATCAATTAAATCACATTTTTGTATGTATGTGACTTACTAGGCTCATCATTAATTGGCAATGAGATATGATATTAACTCTTAATACCATAAGAACTCTTTCTTACCATAAATGATTTCTCTAAATCATTTTAGGCATCTCATAGACCATGGTTGACACCTAGCATAGCGTTCCATGGCCACCCAATCAATAATAAGGAATACCTTAAATGAACCTTTAATCATATGTTACCATGCACTAGAATCTCTCCATTATAAAATCCCAATTCGAGCCGGAGTCATGGTTAATGTCAAACCCTATTTGCTATGAACATTTTGTTCTCTTTTAATTCCAGTTCTTGATTAATTAGATTTTCTTATAAAAAACTCTTTTCAAACTAAATCTGTCTGTCCTGGCCAAGAACTTGAAGCATCAAGAACAATTAAATGAACATAGGATTTTATCCCTATTTACTTAGGGTAACAGATTCCATCTTGATCAACACCTATCTCCATATATAACTAGTAGGAGCTAACACATGCCCATATACCCATACACAATATAAGTATGAAAGTAGTATCAAACTCAAGCCACCTATATATAAGATAACTGTATTATCTCAGATTTAAAGATTATATGCACTGATATGATATATGACAAAGCATTGACAATAATAAACTCCATGTGCTTATCATAAGCATCACTGGTTCGGCCTACTTATCATGTATAAGTGCCTCTCATGTTTGTTATGTGGCATGAGACTCACCATTCCATCTTATTTATATCTCATATAAATACCTTGGGAACGAACATGATTACAATCTTTCTGGATAAGTCATGTCCTTTGTGAAATATCCTCGATTGTGAACCAATTTATGATACTTTGTGCTAGAAATATTGTCACTCATATTCTTAACAACTTAAGAATAGAATTTCTAACAAAATATCAATGGATTTTTTCTATTACACATAAATATATTATGTAAACGGAAAAGTAAAATTGCCTTTTATTAATAAGATATGTACAAGATACATACAAAATGATATGCTCTAGGGCATACTACTAATAATCTCCCACTAGCACTAGAGCCATTCATTACAATATCTTAGACCCATCTTCTCAAGATGTCAGTCTAACTGAGTTTGTGACATAGGCTTTGTGCATGGATCAGTTGGATTTTTGGCTGATGCTATTTTTTTCATGGCTACATCGCCTTGCCCAACTATCTCTCTGATAATGTGATAGCGCCGTTCTATGTGTTTGGATTTCTAGTGAGACCGGGCTTCCTTAGCCTGTATGACCGCTCCATTATTGTCACAGTAAAGAGGAACTACTGACTCAATGGAAGGAAATGCTGCAAGTTCTATCATGAACTTCTTTATCCAAATAGCCTCTTTTGCAGCATCTGATGTAGCAATGTACTCGGCCTCTGTGGTAGAATCAGTAGTTGTACTTTGTTTGGAACTCTTCCAAATAGACTGTGCATCCATTACAAATGAACATAAACCCAGAGGTAGACTTTCTATCATCGATATCTGATTGAAAATCAGAATCAGTATAACCATTCATTTGCAAGTCACCACCTCCATAAATCAAGAATAAATCCTTAGTTCTTTTCAAGTACTTAAGGATATTCTTGATAGCTATCTAGTGTTCCAAACCTAGATTAGATTGAAACCTGCTATTCAAACTAACAGTATACGCGATATCCGAACTAGTACACATCATTGCATACATCAA
The DNA here is from genome assembly GCF_030052815.1 of Hevea brasiliensis. NCBI lineage: Eukaryota > Viridiplantae > Streptophyta > Magnoliopsida > Malpighiales > Euphorbiaceae > Hevea > Hevea brasiliensis. Next base: position 35,365,351 of record NC_079507.1, on the reverse strand, counting down.
ACTTCCAATAGCCGAAGCATATGCAATCCTGACCATTTTATCTCTTTCTTCTGGTATCTTTGGAGACATCTCTTTAGAAAGGTGGATACCATGTCTTGCTGGTAACAATCCTCTCTTGGAATCAAGCATGTTAAACCTCTTTAATACCTTTTCCAAGTATAGACTTTAGGATGAACCAATTATTCTTTTCACTCTATCTCTATAGATGCCAATTTTAAGAATATAGGTTGCCTCCCCTAAGTCTTTCATAGAGAATATATTTGACAACCATACCTTGACAGTTGTCAACATACCTATATCATTATCTATCAATAGAATGTCATCCACATATAAGACAAGGAAAGTGACAGCACTATCACTAACCTTCTTATATACACATAGCTCATCCACATTTTTTATAAAACCAAATGACTTAATGGCTTCATCAAAATGGATGTTCCAACTCCTTAAAGCTTATTTTAACCCATAAATGGATCGCTTTAGCTTACATACCTTGGAAACATCTTGGGATTCAAAACCCCTAGGTTGTTCCATGAAAATGCTTTCATTAATGTATCCATTAAGAAATGCTGTTATGACATCCATCTCCCAAATCTCATAATCATAGTGTGTAGCTATTGCTAATAGAATCTTAATTGATTTAAGAATGGCAACAAGCGAGAAAATCTCCTCATAGTCGATTCCTTGCCTTTGGTGAAACCCTTTCAGTACTAGCCTTGCTTTATAGGTCTCTACCTTTCCATCAGAACCAATTTTCTTCTTGAAAACCCATTTATTCCCTATAGGTACAATACCCTTAGGTGGGTCAACAAGGTCCCAAACTTAGTTCTTATACATGGAATCAATTTTGGATTTCTTAGCTTCAATCCATTTTGAAGAATCTATATCTGATATAGCTTCTTCATAGGTAAGAGGATCATCTCCATGATCTACTTTTTCATGAGTAAACAACTCTTGTTCATCTTTATGAAGAAAATCGTATCTCACTAGTGGGTGAGATATCGTGGTTGATCTACGAGGAATTACTGTAGATGTTTTATTAATAGGTGTAGGTTGACTAGATGGATTTATATCCATTTGATCTGTTGGTTGGTTAGAATTCTCTAATTCTAACTCTATTTGCCTTCCATTGCCACCTTCTTGAATAAACTGTTCAAGAAATATGGCATCTTTGCTTACCACAACCTTTTGTTATGTAGGCAAATAAAAATAATATCCAAAACTTTCTTTTGGATATCCAACAAATCAACCTTTTTCTGATATGATTTCCAATTTATCAGTGTTCAACTTTTTAATGTAAACTGGACAATCCCAAATCTTAACATGCTTAAGACTCGGTTTTCTTTCATTCCATATCTCATAAGGTGTGGAAGAAACTGATGTTGATGGAATCCTATTCAGAATATGCAAAGCTGATTCTAATGCAAATCCCCAAAAGGAGATTGGCATATCAGTATAGATCATCATACTGTGCACCATATCTAATAGGGTATAATTTCTCCTTTCAGATACACCATTCAGTTGTGGCGTTCCTGGAGGAGTCAGTTGGGAGACAATGCCATGCTCTTTCAAGTATTCATCAAATTCAGTACTTAAGTATTCACTTCCATGATCTGATCGAAGAGTTTTAAAACTTTTTCCTGTTTGATTTTCTACTTCATATTTAAATTCTTTGAACTTTTCAAAGGATTCATGTTTGTATATTATTAAATACAAATTCCCAAACCTAGATTTATCATCAATAAAGGTAATAAAGTAATAAAAATCGCCTCTAGCCATTTCCTTAAATGAACCACATACATCACTATGTATCAATTCCAAAACATTTTCAGCTCTTAGCCCTTATGCAACAAAAGATAATCTAGTCATTTTGCCTTGAAGGTAGGATTCACAAGTTGGAGTAGGTTCAGAACCTAATGAATATAAAATCACCATTTTCTCCAGTATTGCAATCCTATCTTCTGCAACATGACCTAAACTTAAGTGGCAAATATATCTAATCTTAAGTGTCGCAAGGTATTTTGCGGTTGCCTGGATGAAAGCTCTTCACCGAAGTGGGAAAAGTGAGGAGTCGCCATTTTAATTTTGAGGGAAATTAAAGAAAACCATTTGTGAAAATAAATTTAAAAGAAACCACTTTGAAAATAGAGATTCTAGGTTCGTGGTCCGTATACGGGTGGGGAAGGTGTTAGGCACCCCACCTCGTCCCTCAATGAAGGTAAACAGATTTAATGTTATGCTCTTTCATAAATTAAAAGGGATAATTAGGGGGTTGAGATAGTGATAATGTTAATCCTTTGTGCAAAATAAAGAAATGTTAAATATTTCACTTATTTTGGGTGCCCAGGAACACAAGTTCGTGAGAGGGCCCTTTAGTGAATAGGAGTTAAATAAAGTTATCTTGCATATTGGAGTTGTGTTATTTTAATTTTGATTTCGTTAAGAGAGTTCGGATAAGAAGTTTCTACCGATCTCTAGATATGTTTTATCAAGAGTTTTAGGCGGGAGATTTCGGGTAAGAACTCTCCTTTGATCTCCACATATTTTATAGAGGTTTTAGTTGAGAAACGAGTAAGGACTCTCCCCCGATCTCTTTGGGTGTTTGGTTAAAAATTTGATGAAGGATCTCCGATAAGAACTCTCCTCCGATCTCCACGTTTTTTATTTGAATGAGGATCAGGTAAGAACTCTCCCCTGACCTTTTTGGTTCAAAATTTTAAATGGAGGATCTCGGATAAGAACTCTCCTACAATCTCCATGTTTTGTTTGAATGAGAATCAGGTAAGAACTCTCCCCTGAACTCTTAAAGTATTCGACTTAAAGTTTTAATGAAGGATCTCGGATAAGAACTCTCCTCTGATCTTTGTGTTTTTGTTTGAATGAGGATCAGGTAAGAACTCTCACCCGACCTCTTTGGTTCAAAATTTTAAATGGAGGATCTCGGATAAGAACTCTCCTCCGATCTCCGCGTTTTGTTTGAATGAGAATCAGGTAAGAACTCTCCCCAGACCTCTTAAAGTATTAGGCTTAAGGTTTTAATGAAGGATCTCGGATAAGAACTCTCCTCCGATCTCCGTGTTTTTGTTTGAATGAGGATCCGGTAAGAACTCTCCCCGAACCTCTTAAAGTGTTCGTGACATAAGACCGAACTTTTCACCAATCTCGTATATGACTACCTTGTTCGAACTCTTTGGTTGGCTACATCCGATCTCTCTCGGTTACTAGTCTGAGGTCTTATCTCGATTCCCGCTCTATTATGCTATTTCCTAGACTCGCTTAGTAGCCCAACCTCATGACTTTTTTCCTGATTCCCTATTCATTCTTTGATTATTTTACATATTCAAAAGAAACTATCACGTTAGGATATTGCTACTAAATTACTTATAAGTTACCCGTGATCGGAACACCTATATTCGAAGGAAATAAAAACTAAGAACAAATAAATAACATGAACTTATGAAGGGAAAAAGTAAACTCAAGAGAATAAATATCTGCCTGAGGGATCTACACTGGATCTTTAGTATGATTGGATTTAATGAAAATTTCGAGAATAAAAGCAAAGAAAGTAAAATGCAAGCGTTCGGCAAAATGATAGTCCAGGCACTTACTTGTGTGAGGTAGAGGCTATCAAACTGACTCTAGAGATCATAAATATTGTGGAGTTGAAAGCTAGTGATACAAGGACCAATGCTTACTTCGAGATTGCCAAAAACTAGGTTAAAGTGCCGTTGAGCTGAAGTGAAGGAAACCGGGTCAGAATGAAATCAAGCTGAGAGAATAATGTGTTGATGTTGGGGTGATGAAGATGAGACTGAACGGAAATGGTGTGGTAGAGTGATGAATAAACTGAAAATGAAGGATTTCAGGGTTCTAAAACTCTATTAATGGAGATACTCGAGAAAAGTAGTTTCTGAAGTTTCTCAATTTTTATGCAAGCATAGAATGGCAAAGCAGCAAGACTAAATTAAATTTCAGAGCCTTTCCACTATAATCACCACCACCTTTTTGTCCGTCCTCTCTATAGTATTGAATGCAAGTATTTATAGGGAATGGGTACTACTAATGAAGGGTCAGGATCTCCCCTTGGGGAAACGGAAGATTTGGATTTAAAAGGACATAATCCAATGTCTGAAAATTAAAGGGAATCAAAACGGACGGCTGGGATCCTATTCAGAATATTTGTCATTTCTCTTTTTAATCCAACATCTCAGAATCTTGCCTGTCAGGACAGATCCAAAGGCTGGGAATAAAAGGCACTCGACCTGTCGTTTGCCTTTTGATCCAAGGGCTCCGGGTTCGTCCTTACAAGTATGATCAATGGTGGAGATTGAGATGTATAGAACTGCCATAACTATTTTGATGCCTGTCAGCAATGTGGGTGATTCTGCAAATGGGGCGTGCGGTGAAGATTTGATCATGCCTACAATGCTTTAACTACCTCGGCTATGATTGTGTAGAGAGTTATTGGAAGTCATCTCGCCTTCTTCGTGCTTTCCGATCTCTATTCCTTCCGATCTCTTTGTCATGACCCTTTTCCGATCTCTCATATCGGGCCCTTCTTCCCAATCTCTCCCATTCTAGAACTTTCTTCTTTACCCGACCTACCTTAGTCAAAGCATTTAATTCTTCGGTTACCAATGCATCCGCTTCAGTTTCTGTATGCAATAAATGCTCAGGCCCCTATATATATGTACCATCGAGAAAGCTCCTCTACACTTCATTCCTCCTCCTTCCATTTTTCCATTTCTCTTGTTCGAGCTTCTTCGGTGACAATTCCGATTATGGCAACTGCTTTTGATCTTTTTTCGACTGTTCTCATTGCTCTTCGACTAAAAATTTATGGTCCCGATGATTAGAGAATCATGAGAAACATATCTGATGATAGTGAGGGAACCGGACTAATTTATCGATCAAGATTGAAAATGTCGATCGTGCTGATCTCGAATTGGTCTATCGATATAATCGGTGAACTGATCTTGGGCGAGAGGACTGCTAATTTCCATCTTAATATCGGTGACCGCCTCTTGAAGTTCATTTGGCCCCTCACCACATCAGGCGTCCCGATTACAGCTCAGTTCTGGTCGATGACATCTACGATGACTCCACTCACCATCATGAGAGTCATAGTCACTCCATCTGAGCTGCACATCTATCCAATGCTTGTGGCTGGCTTTCTGATCAAACATAGCTTCTAATTCAGCCACAGCCACAAGACTAGGCTTTGACATAGGTCTTTACTAAGTAGGATGTAGTGCCGATCTTTAGAGATCGCCCAAATGATGTAATCTAAACTTTTAAAGGTTCTCTTAATGATGTAATCTGACCTTTTGAAAATAAAATGAAATTTTATTTGAAGGTCATTATTTAATTATTGCATTAGTTAATTTCCGATCTCTGATGTGCATATTCGATCTGATCTTTAACTGAATTGTTATTAGCCGATCTGTGGCCCTGAAAATTCACACAATCCGATAACCCTAACTAGCCGATCTCATTTTATTTGATTTTATTATTGTGTTTCTGGAACCTTCCTGCGACGTGTTAAAAAAGGGGGTCGATTCTGCTAACCGAAGCACCGCTTGGGACTTCGTGAGCATTGAATGCTCAGACGGGTATAAATAGGGGGAGGGTTAGTTAGTTGCTCCCTTATGTCATTTTTAGCACTTTGCAAGCGACTTCAAAATTCTCTCGTTTCTTCAAGTTTTTCCAATACCGATCACATTCCGATAAGGGTTTTGATCTTTTCTTAGTTAAACTTCTTTGGTTTCTTTGAAAATGAGCAGCGCCGAGGGTCAGAGAGCCGTGAGTCTGTCTTCTGTCCACATTTCATGGACCTCGAAAAAGGGCGATGTGATTAGATCGGGTGGTCAAGCCAGTAGAGCCCTCATCCCGGTAACTAGTTTGGCTGGCAGACCAAGGCGAGGGGCATCTTTGAGGAGAGACAACTTGCCAATTGATGAGTTGCCTTCAGTCTTGAGAGAAATCGATCTCCAGTCTATAAGCCAGGAGTACACTCTGTAGATTGACTCCTTTGAACTGATCAAATGCCATAGCGATCATCGGGCCGACCATTTTTTTGATGAGGGCGATCTCATCATGGTGTATGAAGAGCAACTGAAGGCCGGGCTCCATTTTCCCTTGGATGAATTTTAGAAGGTCGTGCTAAAATTCCACCATGTCTCGGTAGCCTAAATGTATCCTAACTCCTGGCGGACTCTAATAGCCTTCCAGGGCCTCTGTCGAGCTAAGGGACTAGAACCCACGGCCAAAGTCTTTGCCGAGCTGCATAGGCTCGCCCGAAGGAAGGATGATGAGTTCTGGTTCTTCTAAGCAAAGCCCCATTGTTCTCTCTTTACCAATCTTCCTTCTTCATTAAAGAATTGGAAGAACTGGTTCTTCATTTTGAGGAGTAAGATTCGAAATGGCTTTGAGGGCATCCCATGGAGTTGGCAACACCTGGTCGCTCCGATCCCAAAAAAGATCACCTTAAATAAGGACGAAGACGCCGTGGTGAAAGAGTTAAAGTCTTAGGCGTCCACTCAGAAATTCTCTTACTTAGACGTAGTGATGGCCAAACTGAAGTATTGGATGATGCGGCTGATCACTGATAAAGAATACGAGCTTTAACTCTCTAACCTCGGCCCTGGTACTACCCATATCTCTGGTCTCTGAATCTTAGTGAACTCATTGACTTCTTTTTCTTACAAGTATGACGGGCGGTCATACTTCCAAGAAGAGCCATAAACGAAAGAGGCAGGTCTCCAGAAAAGTGAGGGCGATGAAGGGGGCCGCAACTGCCGATGCTCAGACCCCTTATCGTGAATCAATAGAGGTGCTGAGCTCTCCTCCCCGACCTTAGGAGCAACTGATCCCTGAGGTAGAAGTCATGGCCCCGACTCCTTAACAAATCGAGCTTCCACCTCCCCCTCCTCCTCCGACCTCTTACAATGTAGAAGGGGAGTCTTCAGGTCCCACGGTTAGGACACCTTCCCGGGGCGCACAACTTTTGATCCAATCATTGGAAAGGAACCGCTCTACTAGGGGGAATCCTGACTTGGCCAAAGTCATGGGAGCTTCCATTTGCTTCCAAGAAGATTAGAACAGGTTGGCAGAGGAGAGCTTGGATGATATCTTAGCTTCGATAATGAATTTAGGCTTAGAGGCCATTGCAAACCAGCATATACTTAGAGAGAAAGCCCACGGCTTGAAGAAGGAGATCCTTAAGGCAGTCCAAGATGCCTCTGCCACACAAGCTCAGCTCTCCTTTGCTAATGAGTACATCGCCAGAATGGAGGATCAGATGAAGTGTTATGAGGAGAGGATCGTTGAAGTGGAATGAGAACTCAAAGACTCTCGAGTTGGTTAGTCTGTCGATCTCGCTCGTTATGCTGAAGACCTTTGGGTAAAGGAGGAAGAGCTCCAAGCCAAGGATGAGGAGCTTCAAGCTAAGGAAGAGGAGAGTACTACGAAGGAGGCCGGGGCTTATGTGAACGCTCATAATGACCTTATGGCCGAGCTGAAGAAACGATATCCTGAAGAGGACTTCTCCTGGATGAACGAGCTTGCCCCAGAGGCCGAAGACGAGAGCGACGAGGAGCTCGAAAGAGAGAGAGAGGATGAGCGAAATGTTAATGTAGAATAGGCTGGGGTGACCCTCCAGCCGAATGACTTGTACTTTTATTTTGAGATGAAATGAAATCCCTTTTGCTCAATTTCGTGATGAGATCGGAAAGTATCTAAATTGTATGAGTGCTTGATTGTTTGAACATATTAGGACATCAAACTTAAAAGCAATTATTAATCTAAGTATAAGAGGTCAGAAAAACATTGTAACCATAAGATCAGCCTGAGCCAAAACCAAACACCGGATAGAACTTTAAATCATTAAAATTGGAAACTTGGTTTGAATACTTAAGATCAGAAACACCATTAAGTCGAACTGAAACCTTAACTTTATTAAACGATTCTCCACAATATTTATAAAGGAGAGATCGAAAATAAGACTGGATGGCATGGAGACCTGATATTGGTTTGATCTCCTTTGACGAGAGATCGGGAATGAGATTGGATGGCATGGAGAACTGAAATCAACTTGGATCAAGAAACTATAGGTTGATGATAGGAAACTAAAATCAACTTAGATCAAAGAACCAGAGGTTGTTAGCAAGAAATTTAAATGCTGAAAATTAAAATCAACTTGGATCAACGAACCAGATGTTGATGACAGGAAATTAAAATCAACTTGGATCAAGGAACCAGAGGTTGATAGCAAGAAATTTAAATACTGAAAATTAAAATCAACTTGGATCAAGGAACTAGAGGTTGATGATAGGAAATTTAAATATTGAAATTAAAATCAACTTGGATCAAGGAACCAGAGGTTGATGACAGGAAATTAAAATCAACTTGGATCAAAGAACCAGAGGTTGATAGCAAGAAATTTAAATGCTAAAATTAAAATCAACTTGGATCAAGGAACCAGAGGTTGATAGCAAGAATTTAAAATGCTGAAATTAAAATGCTTACAAAGCAAACCTAACCTGAGATGAGAAGTTCTTCCACGACGAAGTGTACTTAACAGAATCCCGAGGATAAACGATTAATGGAGGATAAGTCTCAAGATTTAAACCCATAACTTTCCCTTTGTTACTCACTTCTCAGGATGCCCTTTCTCTTCTCGACTTTCATATTTTGTGAAAAGTGCCCTTGCGGGTTTTCACTTTCCCCTCTACCCTTCTGACTAGAAGCGCCCTTCCGGGTTTTCACTCCTAGATTTTTTTTTTTATCGATCATTTCCTACAAATCTCTTAGCAAAGTACATGAGGTTATCAATATCCAAATCCTAATATTGTGACAAAATTTTAACAGATTAATAGCGCATAAAATAAAGAGATAGAAAAAGACAGCATTAGAGTGTGAGTATACGAGAAAGATAAATCTGAGTGTAAGCAAAAAAATAAATTGAAATAAGATGTGTGAAGAAGATAGATTAAAGTGAAAGGGTGACTTTATTATGGCTTGAGAGAAAAAGGTACAGTTTCAAAGAAAAAGGGTACAAGAATGGATCTCACAGATTCCTTGTAGTTGACTTTGAAGTCCCTTAACTGATATTATTTCAAGTACTCTATTGACAAACATTCATGCCGTGGTGGTTTATTTCCTTTCCTGATTGAGTATCCCCTTCCTTATTTCTCCATTTTCTGGTTTTATGGGCACCCTTTCGGGTTTTCGCCCCTAGATGTTTTTTTTTTTTTTCAGGGTGCCTTTTTGGGTTTTCACCCTTCACTCATTTTTCAGAAAATGCCCTTCTGGGTTTTCGCCTTCTTTCACACATTTTGCTAAGAGCACCCTTTCGGGTTTTCACTCCTACCTTTTTTTTTTTTAGGCATAATACTTTTTGATAGTGTCGGCATTCACGGGTCTTGGAAATTCTTTGCCGTCCATATGGGTCAAGATCAGGGCCCCACCAGAAAACCCCTTTTTAACCACGTAGGGTCCCTCATAAGTTGGTGACCATTTGCCCCGGGCATTGTTTTGATTCGGAAGCACCTTTTTCAGGACCAGATCTCCTGGTTGGAATTCACGTGGGCGAACGCCTTTATTAAATGCCCTAGCCATTCTTCTTTGGTATAATTGCCCATGACACACTGCTGCTAGCGTTTTCTCATCTAGCAAATTCAATTGGTCCAACCTCGATTGGATCCATTCTGAGTCATCAATTCCTGATTCTTTTAGAATCCTTAGGGAAGGAATTTCTACTTCGATAGGCAAAATAACTTCTATTCCATAAACCAGCGAATATGGAGTTGCCCCAGTTGATGTTCTTGCGGAGGTCCGGTATGCATGAAGGCTGTAGGGAAGCATATCATGCCAATCTCTATAGGTGATTGCCATTTTCCGGATGATTCTCTTGATATTTTTGTTAGCGGTTTCCACCGCTCCATTCATTTGGGGACGGTATGGTGAGGAATTGAGATGTCGGATCCTATATTGGTTATATAAACTTTGGACCTTCGGACCATTCAAATTCTTGGCGTTGTCAGTGATGATTTTGCTAAGGAGGCCGTGTCGGCAGATGACATTATTTCGGAGGAATTCGAGGAATGTATTTTGCTTGATGTGGGCATATGATGCCGCTTCGACCCATTTAGAAAAATAGTCAATAGCTACCAAGATGAATCTATGCCCATTGGATGCCTTGGGATTAATGGGACCAATTACGTCGATATCCTACATTGCAAAAGGCCAAGGTGAGACAAGATTAAACAATTGATAAGGCGGAATGCTTATCGAGTCCATATATATTTGACATTTATGACATTTCTGAAAGTACTCGATGCAATCTTTCTCCATAGTAGTCCAGAAGTATCCTCGTCTCATAATTTGTTTGGCCATCATATGTCCATTAGCATGGGTTGCACAATTCCCCTCATGAGTCTCAAAGAGGATCTTCCTTGCTTCTTTTACATTTACGCATCTCAACAATTCGCCACTGGAGCTCCTTTTGTACAGAATTTTGCCACTGGGAAATTATCCCAAAGCTAATCTCTTGATCATTCTCCTTTCGTTTCTGCTTGCCCCTGGAGGGTATTCCCCTATTTTGACGTAGACTTGGATATCATGGTATCAAGGTTTGCCATCAATTTCTTCCTCGGCCATGAAATAGTAAGCTGGCTCACACCTTGCTTTGATTTGCAATACTTGAGTTGTTTGCCCCTCTTCCATTTGAGCCATGACAGCCAGAGTGGCTAAGGCATCTGCGAATTGATTCTTGTCTCGACTGAGGTGAGTGAAAGAAATTTCTTCGAATCTCTTGATCAATTCCAGTAGGTACTTTTGATATGGGATTAGCTTCGAATCCTTGGTTTTCCATTCTCCCTTGACATGATAAATGATCAAGGCCGAATCTCCATATACCTCTAACTTTCTGAATTTCATTTCGATGGTAGCCTGTAAACCCATCACACAGGCTTCGTATTCTGTGATGTTGTTGGTGCAATCAAATCTTAACTTGATAGCTATCGGGAAGTGTTTTTCGTCATGGGATACCAGTACAGCTCTGATCCCATTACCAGACAAATTGACAGCTTCGTCAAAATACATTTCCCATACATCAGCTGGTTCCCTATGCTCGCTGCCGACCTCATTGAAATGCTCATCAGGGAATTCAAAATCCAAGGCTTCATAATCTTGGATAGGGTTTTCTGCTAGGAGATCGACGATTACGCTACCCTTTACTGCTTTTTGGGTCATATAGACAATGTCATATTAAGAGAGTATGACCTGCCATTTGGCTATCCTCTCCGGTACAAATAGGCTTTCAAATACATACTTGATAGGATCCATCCGGGAGATGAGCCATGTCTTATGATTTAACATGTAGTGTTTAAGCTGATTCGCCGTCCAGGCCAACGAGCAACAAGTTTTTTCTAGGAAAGAGTACCTTGACTCGCAATCATTGAATTTCTTGCTCAGGTAATAAATGGCCCTCTCCTTTTGGCCTGTATCATCATGATGCCCCAAAACACATCCCATTGAACTCTGTTGGACTGTCATGTATAGAATCAACGGCCTTCCCACCACCGGAGGGACCAATATTGGCGGGTTTGATAGGTACTACTTAATTTTCTCGAAAGCCTCTTGACAAACTGAATCCCATTGAGAGGTGTTATTCTTTCTGAGTATTCTAAAGATGGGCTCAGCTTTAGCAGTGAGGTTGGAAATAAATCTCGAAATGTAGTTCAACTTCCCAGGAAACTGCGCACCTCCCTCTCTATTTTTGGGGATGGCATTCCTTGAATGGCTCAAACTTTATCTGGATCCACTTCTAATCCCTTCTCACTCACTATGAATCCCAACAGCTTTCCAGATCTAGCTCCAAACACACATTTGGCTGGGTTCAATTTCAACTGATACTTTCTGAGCCTTTCGAATACTTTCCTTAGCACTTGTACATGACTTTCTCCCTCCCTGGATTTGATGATCATATCATCCATGTACACCTCCACTTTATGCATCATATAATGGAATAACGTGGCCATAGCGTGTTGGGAGGTAGCCCCAGCATTCTTTAACCCAAATGGCATGACTCGATAACAGAATACCGCCCACTGAGTGATAAAAGCGATTTTCCCTTTGTCTTCTTCATCCATGGGGATTTGGTTGTATCCGGATGCCCCATCAATACACGAACATCTACCCAATCCTGCAACATTTTCTACTAGCACGTCTATGTGTGGAAAAGGGAAATCATCCTTCAAACTTGCCTTATTTAGATCCCTGTAATCAACACACACCCTAACTCTCCCGTCCTTTTTCATTACCGGGACAACATTGGCTATCCACTGAGGGTACTTGATCACTTCCAAAAATCCGGCATCATACTGCTTTTTGACTTCATCCCTAACCTTGAGCAGGGTGTCGAGATTCATTCTTCTTAACTTCTGCTTTACCGGAATTGTCCCGAGAATTAGGGGAATTTTATGCGTCACTATGTGAGGGTCTAAGCCGGTCATATCGTTATAGCTCCATGAAAATACATCCAAGAATTCTTTGAGCAAACTGACCTTATCTTCTAATTCTCCACTCCCCACAACCTTAAATTCCCTCCTTATTTCTTCTGTGCCTAGATTTATGGTGTGCGTTTCATCCCCACAAGGCACCAAGGAAGGTTCATCTATTTCACCCCTTTCTTCTACAAGTTCTTCTTCAGAATCACTTGAAGTAATGGCAGTTATGGGAGTTTCAAAATTAACAAGAGGAATTTCTGAGTCTATTGAGTTATTAGGCATTAATTGATGAATGGTCCTGAAGAAACGAAAGTGGAATATATTATAAGAATGGATTTCAAGAGAAAAAGGAAAAGAGAATTGGATGCAAAATGCACTATTAATTCATTAACATTCAAATCATAAGAAAAGGGTCCATTTACAGCATTGCACTTGTCACCATGGACAAAATGATCAAGTGTAGATAACAAAATATACTTTACTCAAGATTAAGCACAGGAAGGTCCTCTGCTTCCCAATTATCCTATTTTTTCCCCTCAGCAATTGGTGAGATCAGGGCTTCATATAGGGAGTCCAGTTGTATGACATCAACAGATGGTTCTTCTGGTGATTCTTTACCCTTTTTGGGATTCTCAAGGATTGGTTTGGTGAAGACATCTGTTATTTTCGAGACAACCTTCATTTTCCCGATTCTTTGGTCAAATCTCTGATCCCGAAGCATGTTCTTCCTCCAAAATCGCCCATCCATAAAAGCATATTCCTCAAATCCTAGGCCGAAATGGCCAATCTTCTGAATCGCGGGTATGGGTTCAATAATCCCCTGCAATGTGGCATTTAGCCCCTTGCCTACCTCATATCTGCTCTTAAGCATTACCTTTGCAATCATAGCTGTAGCCCCTTCATCCCTCAGGGTAATTTCTTGCAACTCTAGAGCCTGGAAAGAACTTTTCAAGGACTTTTCAGCTGCTTCCACATAAGGAAGTGATTGCGGCTTGGTGACCAGCATGGCTTCTTCCCCCTTTACAGTAATGATCCTGCCGTTCATGATGTATTTAATTCTTTGGTGCAGGGTCAAAGGTACGGCATTTGTCGAATGGATCCAGGGTCTCCCTAGAAGCATGGTGTACGTAGGTTCAATGTCCATCACTTGGAATGTGACGTTAAAAGTGCATGGCCCGATTTGAAGTGGCAAGTCGATGTCTCCTAGTACCTCCCTCCTCGTACCGTCAAAGGCCCTTACCACCATGGCACTTTGGCGTATGTTTGATTGGTCGATAGGTAGCCTTTCTAAGTGGCATTGGGCAAGACATTAAGGGCAGATCTATTGTCAATCAGCACCTTGGCGACTATGCACCCCTTGCATTTGACTGTCATGTGTAAAGCTTTGGTGTGATTCAAGCTAGCTTGGTCTATCTCCTCTTCTGAGAAAGTGATGAAACTGGATGCCTGAATTTTTCCCACTATTTTCTCGAATTGCCCTGGTGTGATATCAGGGTTTACAAAGGCCTGATCCAGAATCTTCTGTAGGGCTTGGCGATGGACTTCTGAGCTCAAGATCAATGACAGCAACGAAATCCGGGCAGGCATTTTCCTCAGTCGCTTGATAACATCATATTCACTTTGCTTCATTATTTGAAGCAACAATTCCTCTTCTCCACTCGATCCAGCAGGTTCTTCTTTCTCAACTTTCTCAGCCTCCTCTTCCATGCTCTCTTGTGGCTCTCCCATTTTTACTTTCCCTCTTTTCTTTTCTTTCTTGTCATTCCCATAACATCTCCCACTTCGGGTTATAAATTCTACCTCTTGCTCAGGTGGGGAGGAGTTGCTAGTTGTGACTGGTTTGGGGTTTGATTGGGGAGTAGCATTACCGGAGGGTCCAGTATAAGTCATTCTGAAGTGCTCGTAGGGGCGAAGCACAGTTTAGGATATGTCAAGGGTGGAGTATAGGTTAGGTTAGGAGCTGATGTACTGCTAGATGCTTCTTGAGTGAAGACTTGGAAATTGTAGTTCCAAGGCACAGCATGAGTGTTTGTGACTGGGAGCTGAGGCGGGGTTCAGATGATTGTTACTGGTGGTGGTGGTGTTGGTGCATTGGGGGCAGAGAAGGTCAATCTGGGATCAAAGGTGGAGGAATTCTGGCTGAATCTGGCTGTATTTATTTCGCCCTCCACTTTCGACATTGTTTGGCATCTCAAAATTTTAAGGGACAACAAGTTCTGGACCTCTTGCCAGAATCCCTCACAGTCGTGCAGCTCATGATCAGCTGCTCCTCCATGGAAGGGACATCTCGTATTACTTTCTGATCCTGATGTCTGAGGGAAAAGGTAGCCTTCCCTTACTGCCATAATAAAAATTTCCTCAAAGTGAGGAATCAGTTGATATATTTCTGCAGTTGAAATTTCATCCTCGGATTTTATCATGTTCACACCATTGCCTGCACCATGATTGGGCAATGGGTTTGACGTGACATTGGGAAGAGAGCCATTCCCTTCAATCTTCAACCACCCATTTCTGATCAGGGCCTGTACCCTTCTCCTAAGGGCCCCGCAGTTATCAGTAGCGTGCCCGAGTGCCCCTCCATGATACTCACATCGTGCACTGGCATCATACCACCTGGGGTATGGTGGCTAAATTGGATCAAGGGGGATTGGCACTATTTGATTTATACCGAGGAGGTATCGATATATTTCGCTGAGTGGGAGGGGAAGAGGTGGATCAGGATTTCTTTGAGGTCTAGGATTATTTTGGGGTGGTTTTGATTGAATAGGTTGAGGAGGTGGTCGGGGTTGGTAAGCTGTTTGTGGTGGATATTGTGGGCGTGGATGAGGATAATTTGGGAAAGGGGGTGGAATATTTGCAATTGTAGAGCCATGAGAAGAAGGATATGGTCGAAAATTATTCTGAGGGAATGAAGGTTGGGTTCGTCGGGTGATGGAGTGCATATCGCCTTCTTTCTTTTTACCAAAACTGGCAGTATTCTTTGCAGGTTTCTCTGTCAACTCCTGCAATCGTCCTAACCTAAGGTTAGCTTTAATCCTCTCGCCAGCTTGAATGATGTCTAAGAAGCTGTTAGAGGTGTTTTCGATCATCAGATTGAAATACGGGGCCTTTAATGTCTCAATGAACAAAGAGCAGAGTTCATTGTCAGTAACTGGAGGATACACCTCTACTGCTTTTTCTCTCCACCTCTGTGCATATTCCTTGAAGCTTTCCCTTTCTCTCTGCACCAGATTTTGGAGGTCTCTCCTTGTGGGGGTGACGTTACAGTTGAATTTATATTGTTTTAGAAAGTCGTCGGCCAAATCTTTCTAGGAGCGTAGCTTGCTCCTGTATAATTGAATACACCATCTCAAGGCTGCCCCAGAGAGACTTTCATGGAAGAAATGGACCAGGAGTCTATCATCATCTGTCAGGGCGGATATCTTTGCAATGTAAGTAGCTAGGTGAATGTGAGGGTCTGAGTTCCCAGTGTATTTATCGAAGTCCAGGACCTTGAATTTGGGTGGTACCACCACATCTGGTACCAGTCTCAGTGACGATACATCTACTGAACCGTACATATTCAGTCCCTCTATTGCTCTTAATCTCTCTTCTAGAGCGGATAACTTCTCATTCTCTCTTGTTTTACTTTCTCCTCCTACTGCATGAATTATTCCCCCAGTTGGGAAATAAGGGGCAGGGTGAACCGAAGGGATCAGGATTGAAGGGTGTGGCTCGACATTTGGGACAGCTGGGTAGTAGGGGAAGGGTAGGTCATTATTCAGGGGGGTCGGATTGACAGTGATTTTCAGATCTGGAATAGGTGGTTGAAAAGTAAAAGAGGTTGAAGCTTGGTGAGAATCAACCGTCGTAGGAGGTGGGGGAGGCAGTGGTAAGTTTGGCTCTGATGCAGGTTTATTTTGGGACATCTCCCTCATCAGTTTTATGAGCTCTGAAACTTTGTCTCTTAATTCGAAAACTTGTCCTTGCAGGTTCTGGACTTATTCTTGATCTTTCATTAGTTTCTTCGTTCGTGATCTTGTTAAGTACACTCATCTTAGTCGAACTGCTTGTTCGGTCAGGCTTGCTTTGCTTGAAGCAATATTGATTTATTGTGTGAAAAATCATTAAATGAATTTCAAATTTCATTAAAAATTAAAGGTCCTAATTTGGACAAAGGATACGGTGGCATCTGAAAGCCAGGAATGGGATCTACAGAAGAATAATCGCATCAATTTCATCATGGCATCGCTCGATAGTCTGACGGTGAATGACTGGATCGAATGCGTGTCTATGATACTTGTCCGTATGGTGCATTCATCTTTTCGCATAACCCTAGCGAGGATAGTTCCTACGGGAGTCATACTATTCATTCACAGTTTTGCTAAACAATGGTACAAAGTGATTTTATTAATCAAATAGTATACACAGCATTCTTTACATTGGCCTAGGCTCAGGGAGACCTTTAATAATGTAATGACATTTTTTGAGATACTCATAGAGTCTTTCTTCCTGTCTGGCGGGGTTGAATGTTTTCAAGGCATATTCAGATTCCGGCAAGAGCTCTTGTTTCCCTTGTGCCATCATTCTTTCCAGCTGGTCAACATTTTCTCTTAGCTCTTGATGGAGAGTAGCTTGTCATTCTTTTTCCTTTCTTTCTTTAGCACATTCTTTTAAAATATCATTGATAAGCTATGCTTGCTATTTATTTCGAGCTTCGTCTTTTTTTCCTCTTGTTTGTACTCTTCCATGAGTATCTCCTGGTATTATATTTTCTCTCGGAGCTTGCCATTCCGAACTTCTGCCTCTTTTATTGCAGCTTGGAGGGAGGTTTTTTCCCTTTCCCACCGCGTTTCTTGTTCTACAAACTCTATTTTTTTAGTCATCGATTCTTCCTTGAGCCTTCTTACCTTTTTTTTGAGGATCCACTATTGGTCCTTTAGCTGCCTTATCTGTTATTATAATTGCTGGTTCTCGGTATCTGATCTTTGTAGAGAGCCGACCAAATGAGCATTAGCTTCTTCTGAAAGAATGCTCTGATGGGGGATGCTACCTTCAAGTTCTATTGGTTCGGCAGCTGGGTGTCCTTGATCCCTGCTGGCCCTCCATTTAAGATAATCTTCCGTGGCACCCGGCCCTTTAGGCGCTCTTTCCATCATAGTGATGCTCTCCTAGGATTTGCGGGCTACTTTCAATTCCTCCTCACTACCGAGTTCATGATAAAAATGACCTTGATGGTATTCTTCAATACTGAGTGCGAACTGGGTTAAGCCGAACTGCCTCATTACCAATGCTGGGATGTAACTCGTGTATCTGGTCACTCTGATTAGAGATACTGAATAATTACCTCCTGTGACGAACAAAATGGGTTGACCCGACGTCCACAATTTCCTCCAATAATAGTCGTGGCTGTTGAAGCTTAGAATCCGCTCTTGCCATTGCAGCTCGTCCTTTGGGCTGATTACTAATCTGGTCAATTTCTTAATAAGAGGCTGGTCGGGGTACCAAGTTAACCCCTTTGTCTCTATAGGGCATGTGTGACTGATGATCCAGAGGTGCAACAATTGAGAACAGCACTTAATAGATCCCCTACCTTGTTGTCTACAGTAAGTAAGAGTCAATAGAGTCTCTACAAGGATTGTCGATATTGGGTTGACCTTTTGCTTTTCTACGGCCCAAAACATTTCCATGACACTGCAGGTTATAATTCCCAAGGGCCCAGGGAATAAGATCAGACCGTAGATCCCCAAAGCTAGTGCCAATGAAGCTTGCTCCCATTGTTCATTCTGGATGTACAGGTCTAACAGTTTCTTGAGGTAGGTCCAATACCATCTGTGTGTGTTCCCTTCGATAGTTTCTCTCACCTTTGCTTATTCAGGGGAAATCTCTAACATATGCATGAACTGTTTCCAAGTCTGCCTATGCTCGAGGTGTAGGTATATCCGATTCTGTGCCACATAAGGAATCTCTAGCAGCGCCTGATATTCTTCCATAGTAGGGGTCGTATCAATGTCGTTGAAGGAGAACACCCCATACTTGGAGTTCCAAACTGACAGCATGGCCTTTAGCGCTGGAACTTAAACTTTGACCCATATCAAGGTCACAATCCTTCTGTATTTTTCCTCGAACTTTGCCTTGACGTGATCGAGAAGCGACCTCCAGCTACTAGATAGACCCTCGAGATTGGTCATTCTGACCTCGACTTTGCTTAGGTCTAATGGAGGTAACAGGTTAGTATCTACCCTGGTGACATCACTTTGCGGGGGCACTGAACTATGAGGTGGTTCGGACCATGGTTTAGCATTCTGTTCTAGTCTAGGAACTTCTTCTGCCGACTGACTCGAGGATGCCATGTTAAAATTGATGTTTATTCTTTTGCAGACCCTAATTAAGTGATGCCTGTGGAGAAAACTCGTTAGCAGGATAAATTCAGGTAATTTTGAATTATACTGTTAGCGGGGTGATACCTACACATTTATCAAAGTAGGAAAATGTGTAGATCCTCCTAACAGTATGATCCAAGATTACCCTAAAAAATAAAAACATAAGAAAACACAAACAGAGTAAGGTGAGAGCAAGTATGTCCCTTTTGTCCTACAATAGGGAGAATCATAGTACCGGGTAAGTGCTATCTAATTGAATAGTTCTATCTTATGAGGTAGTTTGCTATGGCTTCCAGCTACTGTGATAGTTTAGCTCAAGGTCTAATTTTCTAAAAGCCACAGGTTCCCAAATTGCCCCTAGTGTAAGCAGTAGAGCCCCATTCTATCACCATGATACTAACGGGAGAATTCCACGGGTATCACGGTAAATGGAATGAGTTTCAATCCAAGCAGAAGCCTTCATAGATACTAACGGGGTAAAACCCACGAGTACCGCCACATGACTCCCTCCTACTTCCCTAAAGGGTATGAAAGCCCGGGTATAAGGCTGAAGTGTGTGAGGACCTTGTGTAAGTACTCAGTGTGTGAAGGGACATATTTACCTCTTCCCTTTGTGGGGGAGTTTCTTTTTGCATTTTTTGTTTTGACAATAGTTGCTGTGTGAAATAAGATAAGCAAAAATGGTTAGAATAATAACAAATTGATATATTAAGATTTTCGAATTTTTCAAATTGAAACCCCCCCTAATTACGATTTCAATTTATAAGAACATAAAACTAAATTTGTTCTTGGACCTCTAAATGATGGTAAAAACCAAAAGTCCCCAGTGGAGTTGCCAAGCTGTCGCAAGGTATTTTGCAGTTGCCTGGATGAAAGCTCTTCACCGAAGTGGGAAAAGTGAGGAGTCGCCACTTTAATTTTGAGGGAAATTAAAGAAAACCATTTGTGAAAATAAATTTAAAAGAAACCACTTCGAAAACAGAGATTCTAGGTTCGGGGTCCATATACGAGTGGGGAAGGTGTTAGGCACCCCGCCTCGTCCCTCAATGAAGGTAAACAGATTTAATGTTATGCTCTTTCATAAGTTAAAAGGGATAATTAGGGGGTTGGGATAGTGATAATGTTAATCCTTTGTACAAAATAAAGGAATGTTTGATATTTCACTTATTTTGGGTGCCCAGGAGCACAAGTTCGTGAGAGGGCCCTTTAGTGAATAGGTGTTGAATAAAGTTATCTTGCGTATTAGAGTTGCATTATTTTAATTTTGATTTCATTAAGAGAGCTCAGATAAGAATTTTCTACCGATCTCTATATATGTTTTATCAAGAGTTTTAGGCGGGAGATTTCGGGTAAGAACTCTCCTCCGATCTCCACATATTTTATAGAGGTTTTGGTTGAGAAATGGGTAAGGACTCTCCCCCGATCTCTTTGGGTGTTTAGTTAAAAATTTAATGAAGGATCTCGGATAAGAACTCTCCTCCGATCTCCGCGTTTTTTATTTGAATGAGGATCAGGTAAGAACTCTCCCCCGACCTTTTTGGTTTAAAATTTTAAATGGAGGATCTTGGACAAGAACTCTCCTCCCATCTCCGTGTTTTGTTTGAATGAGAATCAGGTAAGAATTCTCCCCCGACCTCTTAAAGTATTCGACTTAAAGTTTTAATGAAGGATCTTAGATAAGAATTCTCCTCCGATCTCTGTGTTTTTGTTTGAATGAGGATCAGGTAAGAACTCTCCCCCGACCTCTTTGGTTCAAAATTTTAAATGGAGGATCTTGGATAAGAACTCTCCTCTGATCTCCGCGTTTTGTTTGAATGAGAATCAGGTAAGAACTCTCCCCTGACCTCTTAAAGTATTCGGCTTAAGGTTTTAATAAAGGATCTCGGATAAGAACTCTCCTCCGATCTCCATGTTTTTGTTTGAATGAGGATCCGGTAAGAACTCTCCCTGAACCTCTTAAAGTGTTCGTGACATAAGACCGAACTTTTCACCGATCTCGTATATGACTACCTTGTCCGAACTCTTCGGCTGGCTACATCCGATCTCTCTCGGTTACTAGTCTGAGGTCTTATCTCAATTTTCACTCTATTATGCTATTTCCTAGACTCGCTTAGTAGCCTGACCTCATGACTTTTCTCCTGATTCCCTATTTATTCTTTGATTATTTTACTTATTCAAAAGAAACTATCACGTTAGGATATTGTTACTAAATTACCTATAAGTTACCCGCGATCGGAACACCTATATTCGAAGGAAATAAAAACTAAGAACAAATAAATAACGTGAACTTATGAAGGGAAAAAGTAAACTCAAGAGAATAAATATCTGCCTGAGGGATCTACGAAGGATATTTAGTATGACTGGATTTAATGAAAATTTCGAGAATAAAAGCAAAGAAAGTAAAACGCGAGCGTTCGGCAAAATGACAGTCCAGGCACTTACCTATGTAAGGTAGAGGCTATCAAACTGACTCCAGAGATCACAAATATTGTGGAGTTGAAAGCTGGTGATACAAGGACCAATGCTTACTTCGAGATTGCCAAAAACCAGGTTAAAGTGCCATTGAGCCGAAGCGAAGGAAACTGGGTCAGAATGAAATCAAGCTGAGAGAATAATGTGTTGATGTTGGGGTGATGAAGATGAGACTGAACGGAAATGGTGTGGTAGAGTGATGAACAAACTGAAAATGAAGGATTTCAGGGTTCGAAAACTCTATTAATGGAGATACTCGAGGAAACTAGTTTCTGAAGTTTCTCAATTTTTATGCAAGCTTAGAATGGCAAAGCAACAAGACTGAATTAAATTTCAGAGCCTTTTCACTATAATCACCACCACCTTTTTGTCTGTCCTCTCTACAATATTGCATGCAGGTATTTATAGGGAACGGGTGCTACTAATGAAGGGTCAGGATCTCCCCTTGGGGAGACAGAAGGTTTGGATTTAAAAGGACATAATCCGACGTCTAAAAATTAAAGGGAATCAAAACAGATGGTTGGGATCTTATTCAGAATATCTGTCCTTTCTCTTTTTAATCCAATGGCTCAGGATCTTACCTGTCAGGACAGATATAAAGGCTGGGAATAAAAGGCGTTGGAACTATCGTTTGCCTTTTGATCCAAGGGCTTCGGGTTCGTCCTTACAAGTATGATCAATGGTGGAGATTGAGATGTACAGAACTGCCATAACTGTTTTGGCGCCTATTAGCAATGTGGGCAATTCTACAAATGGGGCATGCGGTGAAGATTTGATCATGCCTGCAACGCTTTAACTACCTCGGCTCTGATTATGTAGAGAGTTATTGGAAGTCATCTCGCCTTCTCATGCTTTCTGATCTCTATTCCTTCCGATCTCTTTGTCATGACCCATTTTAGATCTCTCATATCGGGCCCCTCTTCCTGACCTCTCCTATTCTAGAACTTTCTTCTTTACCAGATCTGCCTTAGTGAAAGCATTTAATTCTTCGGTTACCGATGCATCCGCTTCAGTTTCTGTATGTAATAAATGCTCAGGCCCCTATATATATGTACCATGGAGAAAGCTCCTCTACACTTTATTCCTCCTCCTTCCATTTTTCCATTTCTCTTGTTCTAGCTTCTCCGGTGACAATTTTGATTATGACGACTGCTTTTGATCTTTTTTGGACTGTTCTCATTGCTCCTCGACTGAAAATTTATGATCCCGGTGATCAGAGAATCATGGGAACCATATCTGATGACAGTGAGGAAACCAAACTAATTTATTGATCAAGATCGAAAACATCGATCGTGCCGATCTCGAATTGGTCTACCGATAGAATCGGTGAAACGATC
The DNA here is from genome assembly GCF_030052815.1 of Hevea brasiliensis. Lineage (NCBI taxonomy): Eukaryota > Viridiplantae > Streptophyta > Magnoliopsida > Malpighiales > Euphorbiaceae > Hevea > Hevea brasiliensis. Next base: position 35,342,671 of record NC_079507.1, on the reverse strand, counting down.
TTGGGTGAGAGGACTGCTAATTTCCATCTTAATATCAGTGACTACCTCTTGAAGTTCATTTGGCTCCTCACCACATCGGGTGTCCCGACTACAGCTCGGTTCTGGTCGATGACATCGACGATGACTCCACTCACCATCATGAGAGTCATAATCACTCTATCTGAGCTGCACATCTATCCAATGCCTGTGGCTGGCTTTCTGATTAAACACATCTTCTGATTCAACCACAAGACTAGGCTTTGACATAGGTCTTTACTAGGTAGGATGCAGTGCCGATCTTTAGAGATCGCCCAAATGATGTAATCTAACCTTTGAAAGGTTCTCTTAATGATGTAATCCGATCTCTTGAAATCGCCCAAATGATGTAATCTTACCTTTTGGAAATGAAATGAAATTTTATTTGAAGGTCATTATTTAATTATCGCATTGGTTAATTTCTGATCTCTGATGTGCATATCCGATCTGATCTTAAACTGAATCGTCATTAGCCGATCTGCGACCCTGAAAATTCACACAATCCGATAACCCTAACTAGTCGATCTCATTTTTCTGGAACCTTCCCACGACGTTTCAAGAAAGCGGGTCGATTCTGCTAACCGAAGTGCCGCTTGGGACTTCGTGAGCATTAAATGCTCAGACGGGTATAAATAGGGGGAGCGTCAGTCAATTGCTCCCTTATGTCATTTTTAGCACTTTGCAAGCGGCTTCAAAATTCTCTCATTTCTTCAAGTTTTTCCGACATCGATCACATTCCGGTAAGGGTTTTGATCTTTTCGTAGTTAAACTTCTTTGATTTCTTTGAAAATGAGCGATGCCGAGGGTTAGAGAGCCACGAGTCCATCTTCTGTCCACGTTTCGTGGACCTCGGAAGAGGGCGATGTGATTAGATTGGGTGGTCAAGCCAGCAAAGCCCTCATCCCAGTAACTGGTTCGGCTACCAGACCAAAGCGAGGGGCATCTTTGAGGAGAGACAACTTGCCAATTGATGAGTTGCCTTTAGTCTTGAGAGAAACAATCTCCAATCTATAAGCCAAGAGTACAATCTACGAATCGACTCCTTTGAACTGATCAAATGCCATGGCGATCATCGGGCCGACCATTTCTTTGATTAGGGCAATCTCATCATGGTGTATGAAAAGCAACTGAAGGCCAGGCTCCATTTTCCCTTGGATGAATTTTACAAGGCCGTCCTAAAATTTCACCATGTCTCGATAGCCCAAGTGCATCCGAACTCCTAGCGGACTTTAATAACCTTCCGGGGCCTCTGTCGAGCTAAGGGACTGGAACCCATGGCCAAAGTCTTTGCTGAGCTGCATAGGCTTGCCCAAAGGAAGGATGATGATTTCTGGTTCTTCCAAGCTAAGCCCCATTGTTTTCTCTTTACCGATCTTCCTTCTTCATTGAAGAATTGGAAGAACCGGTTCTTCATTTTGAGGAGCAAGATTAGGAACAGCTTTGAGGGCATCCCATGAAGTTGGCAACACTTGGTCGCTCCAATCCCAAAAAAGATCACCTTAAATAAGGACGAAAATGCCATGGTGAAAGAGTTAAAGTCTCAGGCATCCACTCAAAAATTCTCTTGCTTAGATGCAGTGATGGCCGAACTGAAGTATTGGATGATGCGGCCGATCACTGATGAAGAATACGAGCTTTAGCTCTCTGACCTCAGCCCTGGTACTACCCATATCTCTGGTCTCTAAATCTTAGCGAACTCACTGACTTCTTTTTCATGCAGGTATGGCGGGCGGTGATGTTTCCAAGGAGAGCCGCAAATGAAAGAGGGAGGTCTCTAGAAAAGTGAGGGCGATGAAGGGGGCCGCCATGCCGATGCTCAGACCCCTCATTGTGAATCAATAGAGGTGTCGAGCTCTCCTCCTCGACCTCAGGAGCAACCGATACCTAAGGTAGAAGTCATCGCCCCGGCTCCTCGATAAATCGAGCTTCCACCTAGGCTCCTCCGACCTCTTCCAATGTAGAAGGGGAGTCTTCAGGTCCCATGGTTAGGACACTTTCCCGGGGTGCACAACTTCTAATCTAATCATTGGAAAGGAACCACTTTACTAGGGGGAATCCCGGCCTGGCCAAAGTCATGGGAGCTTCCATTTGCTTCCCAGAAGATCGGAATAGGTTGGCAGAGGAGAGCTTGGATGATATCTTAGCTCAGACAATGAGCTTAGGCTTAGAGGCCATTGCAAACCAGCATATACTCAGAGAGAAAGCCCATGACTTGAAGAAGGAGATCCTTAAGGCGGTCCAAGATGCCTCTACCGCATAAGCTCAGCTCTCCTCTGCTAACGAGTACATCGCCAAAATGGAGGATCAGATGAAGCGTTATGAGGAGAGGATTGTTGAAGTGGAATGAGAACTCAAAGACTCTCGAGATGGTTGGTCTGCTGATCTCACTCATTATGCTGAAGACCTTCGGGTGAAGGAGGAAGAGCTCCGAGCCAAGGATGAGGAGCTTCAAGCTAAGGAAGAGGAGAGCACTACGAAGGAGGCCAGAGCTTATGTGAACACTCGTAATGACCTTATGCCAGAGTTGAAGAAACGATATCCTAAAGAGGACTTCTCCTGGATGAACGAGCTCGCCTCAGAGGCCGAAGACGAGAGCGACGAGGAGCCCGAAAGAGAGAGAGAGGATGAGTGAAATGTTAATGTAGAACAGGCTGGGGGTGACCCTCCAGCCGAATGACTTGCACTTTTATTTTGAGATGAAATGAATCCCTTCTGTTCAATTTCTTGATGAGATCGGAAAGTATCCAAATTGTATGAGTGCTTGATTATTTTAATGTATTAGGACATCAAACTTAAAAGCAATTATTAATCTAAGTATAAGAGGTCGGAAAAACATTGTAACCATGAGATTTGCCTAAGCCGAGACCAAACACCGGATAGAACTTTAGATCATTAAAATTGGAAACTTGATTTGAATACTTAAGACCGGAAACACCATTAAGTCGAACTGAAACCTTAACTTTATTAAACGATTCTCCACAATATTTATAAAGGAGAGATTGGAAATAAGACTGGATGGCATGGAGACCTGATATTGGTTTGATCTCCTTTGACGAGAGATCGGGAATGAGATTGGATGGCATGGAGACCTGATATTGGTGTGATCTCCTTTGTCGAGAGATCGAAACGCATTCGACTAGATGTGGGATCGGTTTATTTCCTGATTGAGTTACTTGTAACTGAAGAATGTCAGTTAGGGGTCGATTTTCAAAGTTCATTGACTTGGGTGATTGGCCAAAATATGGTGTCGACATTAAGTGCCAAATATATGTTTCCACTGCCAGTAGGATGAGCACTAGAAAAGGAACTGCCCAGGATATCTTGCTTCTCTGCAGGACAAGAAGGATACACCTTCAGAAGGTATGTCCATAACTTTTTATTTAGATTTTGATGATACTCATAGTTCATCTACAGCTTGGGTTTTAGATACTAGCGCTAGTTCTCACATTTCTTATGATATGCAGGAACTAGTAAACAGTAGCAGCTTGCGTTCTCGAGATGTTAGACTTCGGATTGGTGATGGCTCAACTGTTGAAGCTTTTGCCATAGGATCTAAATCTTTTTACATGTCTGGACATGTTATGTGTTTGAATAATATCTTATATATATCTGATGCTTTTAAGAACATCATTTCTATATCTAGTTTGACTAGAAATGGCTATGAATTTCAGTTCACAAATGATGTTTGCAATATTTATTTTGGAAATAAATATGTTGGCTTGGGTTATATGCATGATGGTCTTTCTTATTAGGATAATAATGACAAACACAAAATGAATGCAAGCAATCTAAAAGAATGCAATGCCATGATGAAAATCAACTTAAGTTCAAAATATATTTGGCACTTAAGGTTAGGTTACAAAAGATAAGATTGCCCAACTAGAGAAAATGGGGATTTTATCCTCATTGGGTTCTGAACCTACTCCAACTTGTGTGTAACATCCTTACTGTAGCAATTACGTACATTCTACTGTTCCGGTGACCGGTGTCGGTTCGGACAGCTAGAACGTCTAGAAAAAAATAATTAGGCTAGAGTGAGGAGTCATAAATAACTCAAATATTAATAAGAAAAATTTAGGAAAAATTTTAGAAATAAAATACAACCAAGTTAAATGAGCCGGTGCCCTAGCAATGGGTAACCCAGTGGGAAGTTGCGGTTCTCGCAACTAGGAGCTTTAGACTCAGGAAAAAATTCATAAAATAATTTTTGGGACTCCAGAGAAGAGTCATTGAGGGTTCTATGGCACTAGAATGCCAAGAAAAGGTTTAGAAAAATTTTTCAATCGGTACAAACAATTTTAGCAATGGGTAACCCAGTGGGAAGTTGCGGTTCTCGCAACTAGGAGCTTTAGACTCAGGAAAAAATTCATAAAATAATTTTTGGGACTCCAGAGAAGAGTCATTGAGGGTTCTATGGCACTAGAATGCCAAGAAAAGGTTTAGAAAAATTTTTCAATTGGTACAAACAATTTTAGTCTGTTAAGCCAAACGGAGGGCATTTTGGTCATTTTATCTTCAGAGATGATTTTTGGCTGACTTGTCCAGTTAAGTAAATACTTATTATGATCTAAAATATGAATAAATATTGCTAAAAATTGAATTGGAAATGAGTAGAAAAGAACAGGAAAGAAAAATGAAAGAAATTAGGAATTATGACATCATATGATGTCATTAAACACTTTCCACCCAATCACAAATTGACAAGCCTCTTAAAAAAGATAAAAACCAAATAAAAAAGAGACAAAATGAAAAACCAATCTGCACTAGTCTTCCCCAATCAGCCGTAACAAAGGAAAAAAGAGAGAAAGAGAAGAAAGAAACCACCATTAAAGCTCCACCAAGCTTGAGTTCACCCACCATTTCACCTTAAAAACCGTAGATCACTTCAATAAAAATTGATCCCACACCTTGAGGAAGATAGTGGCAGCCAAGAAGTGAAAGGAAATTGAAGTTTAGGCAAGGGCAAGTTGGACAGAGGTTAGTGCCATATCTCTCCATTTTTTTTCTTTAAATTTGAAGTTAGGTATATGGATTTAGTTAGAAATTCATGAAATTAAAAGAACATATCCATGTATGGACCAATTAAAATTTTTGGCAGCCTTAGTGATGGAATTGTTGATGAGTTTTGAATGAATTTAAGTTGTATATGGGTGGTCTTGAACATGAGTATGAGACTTAAACATCATTAAGTATGTTGAATTGATGTATGTTCATGAATGGATATTTGAAAATTTGGGTTTTGAGCTATATTAGGGTTTGGCCATATTGATGGTTAATGGAAGTTCTAATGGTCAATTAGTGACCATTTGATGAATTTTGACATTAAATTGGAGACCATTGTGGTATTGGAATTGAAATGGTATGCGGCCTTGAGTGGCCCTGCAAGTCTGGATGTGAGTCCAGCATGTTTGGGCAGCTATAAATGGAGTTGTATAGGTTCAATTGGTACAAAGCCAATTGGACATGAAATTAGACACATAATGGCACAACTTTGGTGAAGAAACCATGCCCAGAAAACCAAACCAAGTAGACCAAAAGTTTGCCCTAATCCGGGTGACCTGCAGTCTGCCTGGGCAAAATGACCAAATGAACAGTGTTTGGTCATTTGGCCATAACTCAATGTAGAAAGGTCCAATTGACCTGAAATTTTACCAGTAACAAGCTGAGATATAGACCAACAACTTTCATGAAGAAATCTAACCCAAATGATGACCAGAACATATTCAAAAAGTGAGTTGCAGTCACTATTCCTAACACTATAGATTTGGTCAGTCCAAAAATTCTGGAAAATTTTCAATTCGGCCAGTTGTGGTTTTTAGGCCATAACTCGAGTTACAAAACTCCAAATAGAGTGATTCAAAAAAATAAATTCAACTAGACAAAATAAGGAACAACTTTCATGTTGATCATTTTATCAAATTCTCACTACAAAAATGACCAATGGAACAGCAAAGACAAAGCACGAAAACTGAAAATTCTGCCCAATTAACATTAAGCTTAGAAATGGTATTGGCAACCAATACCAACAAATTTTGAATGCAAAATGTGGTATGTTGGGAGTATTAAAACCAATGTACCAATTGTCAATGCAAAAGTCAATATTTTAGTTGACTAATGAAATGAATAGTAACATTCAAACTTGAAATTCAAGAATTGTGAAATTTAAAGGTGTAATATGCCCATCACAAATAGAATTCATAAAATGTTAGTAACTCAACTTGAAATATGAAATTTGTAATTACATAAGTAGATTTTTGAATGTATAAATGAGAAAGGAAAAATGTTTTGAATACAATGGTACATGTGAACCATTGTTTTGAATTGTGATCAATATGAATAACATAATGAATGAATAAATGAACCATATTAATGTATGAATGAGACATTAGTTCTCATTATTGTAGAAAGGAAAAGTACTTTGAGTACAATGATATAAAAGGATAATTGATGTGAATTATGATCATATATATGATCAAATGAATGTATACATTATAATTAAAAATTATTATGAAATAATGAAGTCATAAAATACAATATATTAATATTTAATGATATTATGTGCCCTTGTATTGCCTAGACATGTGTGTCAGATTGGATAGTTTGGCATGCCAATAGGGTATTGTTATAGCAGTACTGCAAAAGGCTTTATGCCCGTATTCATGGCTTTATGCCCGCACTCATGGCTTTTATGCCTGATTATGTGTTATCATGACTTTTTAGCCATCCTGACTGCATACGTGGTTAACGTTCTGCGTCCCATGGTATGACGGCCCGAGGCACCACGGTGTCCAGTGCCAACGACCCGTTATCCAGTTTAGTCAGCCTGTCATAGGTTACTTGGGTAGTGAAATTTATTGAAATAAGTTAAGAATATTAGCAATTAAAGATATTAGAAATTAAATAAAATAAATGAGTAAGATGACCTAAAATAAATTAGAATAGTTATTTATTAGAAAGAATCGAAATGAACTGGACCGATATTAAAATATACTTATTATGAGATAATCTGAGACAACCTAGCAAGTATTGAGAAAATACTAAAAGATTAGCAAAGAAAATTATAAAATAAATAAATATTGCAAATGTGACTTATATAATAATATAAGCATAAATTTATTATTTTTAGATCATTTTTCTTTGTACATTATTACTGTACATTAGCGAAATAAACACTTTCAAAGAAGACTAAATTAGGATAAAACATATTAAATTTTAGAAACTGCATGTGAAGTATAAATAAATCTTAATTATCCGAATTTTGTTTCTATCTTTATTTGTATATTATTTTCTTGTTATATTATTGCACCACTAAGCAGCAATGCTTAGAGCGATGGAATTGTTTCCTTCGCGCAGGTACTGAAGCTAGAACCCAATGGACGTTTGACTGGGAATTTTGGGAGTTCTGATCTGCAGAAGTGTCTGAAGTATTCAAGGTTGTCATCTCCTCAACAATACATGTAGATAGGGCCCATATAGATCATATTTTGTATTTTGTATAAAATGCTAGATATTGTATTATAATGTAGATTATGAACAGGCAATTAATAGAAATGTGATGTAAATTAATAAATTAGCTTTTTCATATGTAATTAATTTATATATCATGTAAATTATGAAATTATGTAAATTAATGAAATTTGAAAATTTTACTTATGTCATTTGAACATGAATGAGGTTGTATGGATTTGAAGACAAATTTGAAATATATAGATAATGCATGGAAATGAATATGAAATTGAGATATATGAATGAGATGTGAACTATGAGATGGTTATGAAAATAATTGATGAGATTTTTATTGTAAAATATTATTGAAATTTTCAAACAGGTGAATAGTATAACACGTTAAACGATAATAAAATAGATAAAACTCCGTTAGTTTCTCCATTGAAAAATAATCGATATTAAATATAACGAGAACAAAATTTTTAAAGAAATAAAGTAAGGTAAGTTAGGGTGCTCCAGCACTGAATGTAGTACACTTTGCTCGGCTACATTGTAGTCGGGTGAGGGGTGTTACATTGTGAATCCTGACTTCAAGGCAAAATGACTAGATCACCCTTTGTAGGACAAGGACTAAGAGCTGAAAATATTTTAGAGCTAATGCATAGTGATGTATGTGGTCCATTTAAAAAAATGGCTAGAGGCGGTTTTCATTACTTTATTACCTTTACTGATGATAAATCAAGGTTTAGGTATTTATATTTGATGAAATATAAAAATGAATCCTTTGAAAAGTTCAAAGAATTTAAATCTGAAGTAGAAAATCAAATAGGAAAAAGTATTAAAGCTCTTCGATCACATCGTGGAGGTGAATACTTGAGTACTGAATTTGATGAATACTTAAAAGAGCATGGCATTGTTTCCTACCTGACTCCTCCAGGAACACCATAGCTGAATGGTGTATCTGAAAGGAGAAATCGTACCCTATTGGATATGGTACGTAGTATGATGAGCTATACTGATATGCCAATCTCCTTTTGGGGATTTGCATTAGAATCAACTTTGCATATTCTGAATAAGATTACATCAAAATCAGTATCTTCCACACCTTACGAGATATGGCATGGAAGAAAATCAAGTCTTAACCATGTTAAGATTTGGGGTTGTCCAGCTTATATTAAAAAGCTGAACATTGATAAATTGGAAACTAGATCAGAAAAGGGTCGATTTGTTTGATATCCAAAAGAGAGTTTTGGATATTATTTTTATTTGCCTACATCACAAAAGGTTGTGGTAAGTAGAGATGCCACATTTCTTGAACAACAGTTTGTTCAAGAAGGAGCCAAATAGAGTTAGAATTGGAGAATTTTGACTAACTAATAGATCAGATGAATATAGATCCATCTAGTCAACCTACACCTGTTGATGAAACATCTATTGTAATTCCTCACAGATCAACCAAGATATCTCACCCACCTGTGAGATATAGTTTTCTTCATGAAGAAGAACAAGAGTTGTTTACTCATAAAGAACTAGATCATGGAGATGATCCACTAACCTATGAAGAAGCTATATCTGATATAGACTCTTCAAAATGGATTGATGTTATGAAATCCAAGATTTATTCCATGTATAAGAATCAAGTTTGGGATCTTGTTAACCCACTTGAAGGTATTGTACCTATAGGGAACAAATGGGTTTTCAAGAAGAAAATTGGTTCTGATGGAAAGGTAGAGACCTATAAAGCAAGGCTAGTAGCAAAAGGATTTCGCCAAAGGCAAGGAATCGACTATGAGGAGACTTTCTTGCCTGTTGCCATGCTTAAATCAATTAGGATTCTATTAGCAATAGCTGCATACTTTGATTATGAGATTTGACAGATAGATGTCAAAACAACTTTTCTCAATGGATACATTGAAGAAAACATTTTCATGGAACAGCTTAGGAGTTTTGAGTCCTAAGATGGTTCCAAGGTATGCAAGCTAAAGCGATCCATTTATGGGTTGAAACAAGCTTCGAGGAGTTGGAAAATCCGTTTTGATGAAGCCATTAAGTCATTTGGTTTTATCAAAAATGAAGATGAGCCATGTGTATATAAGAAGGTTAGTGATAGTGCTATCACTTTCCTTGTCTTTTATGTGGATGACATTTTGTTGATGGGAAATGACATAGGTATGTTGATAGCTGTAAAGGTATGGTTGTCAAATACATTCTCCATGAAAGACATAAGGGAGGCAAACTATATTCTTGGGATTCGCATCTATAAAGATAGAGTGAAAAGAATAATTGGTTTATCCCAAAGTCTATACTTGGAAAAGGTGTTAAAGAGGTTTAACATGCTTAATTCCAAGAGAGGATCGTTACCACTGAGACATGGTATCCACCTTTCTAAAGAGATGTCTCCAAAGACACCAGAAGAAAGAGTTAAAATGGCCAGGATTCCATGTGCTTCAGCTATTGGAAGTTTGATGTATGCAATATTGTGTACTAGGCCGGATATCGCATATGCTGTTAGTTTGACTAGTAGGTTTCAATCCAATCCAGGTTTGGAATACTGGATAGCTGTCAAGAATATCCTTAAGTACTTGAGAAGAACTAAGGATTTATTCTTGATATATAGAGGTGGTGATTTGCAATTGGAAGGTTATACTGATTCTAATTTCCAATCAGATATCGATGATAGAAAGCCTACCTCTGGGTATGTGTTCATTTGTAATGTAGGTGCAATCAGTTGGAAGAGTTCCAAATAGAGTACGACTACAGATTCCACTACAGAAACTGAGTATATTGCTGCATCAGATGCTGCAAAAGAAGCAGTTTGGATAAAGAAGTTTGTGATAGAACTTGCAGTAGTTCCTTCCATTGAGTCAGCAGTTCCACTCCACTGTGACAACAATGGAGCAATCATACAGGCTAAGGAACCCTGGTCTCACCAAAAATCTAAACACATAGAAAGGCGCTACAACATTATTAGAGAGATAGTTGAGCGAAGCGATGTAGCCATGTAAAAAATAGCATCAGCTGAAAATCCAACTGATCCATTCACTAAGCCTATGTCACAAACTCAGCTAGACCGACATCTTGAGAAGATGGGTCTAAGATATTGTAATGAATGGCTCTAGTGCTAGTGGGAGATTATTAGTAGTATGCCTTAGAGCATATCATTTAGTATGTATCTTATACATGTTTTATTAATAAAAAGGCATTTTCACTTTTCCATTCACATAATATATTTATGTGTAATAGAAAAGGTCCATTGATATTTTGTTAGAAATTTTATTCTTAAGTTGTTAAGAATATGAGTGACAGTATTTCTAGCACAAAGTATCATAAATTGGTTCACAATCGAGGATACTTTACAATAAGGATATGACTTATCTAGAAAGATTGTAATCATGTTTGTTCCCAAGTTATTTATATGAGATGTAAATAAGATGGAATGGTGAGTCTCATGCCATATAACAAACATGATAGGCACTTATGCATGATAAATAGGCCGAACCAGAGAAACTTATGATAAGCACACGGAGTTTACTCTTATCAATGCATTGTCATAAATCATATCAGTGCATATAATCTTTATACCTGAGATAACATAGTTATCTTATATATAGGTGGTTTGAGTTTAATACTGCTTTCATACTTGTACTGTGTATGGGTATATGGGCATGTGTTGGCTTCTACCAGTTATATATGGAGATAGGTATTGATCAAGATGGAATCTATTACCCTAAGTAAATAGGGATAAAATCTTATGTTCATTTAATTATTCTTGATGTTTCATGTTCCTGGCCAGGACAGAAAGATTTAATCAGAAAAGAGTTTCTGATGAGAAAGTCTTTTTAATCAAGAATTGGAATTAAAAGAGAACATAATATTCATAGCAAATGGGGTTTGACATAAACCATGACTCCAGCTCGAATTGGGATTTTGTAACAGAGAGATTCTAGTACATGGTAACATATGATTATAGGTTCGTTTAAGGTATTCCTTATTACTGATTGGGTGGCCATGCCATGCTATGCTAGATGTTAACCTTGGTCTATGAGATGCCAAAAATGATTTAGAGAAATCATTTATGGCAAGAAAAAGTTCTGATGATATTAAGAGTTGATATCATATCTTATTACCAATCAGTGATGAACCTAGTGAGTCACACACATACACAAGTAATCACCAAATTAAATGTGATTTAATTAATTAATTAAAGAGTTTAATTGATTAATTAAATAGGTTTGGTTTGCAATAAGATTACAAAGTCCCTAGCATGGCTTGAAACGAAATCTAGGTTATTGGATGTATAGTATAAGTTAAATTTATATTTAAAGTATTTAAATATGAATTTAATTATGAGAAATTAATTAATAGAGATTAATTGATTAATTTATATTTGATATAAATTGATTAGAAGAGGAGAAATAATTATTTTGGGTTGAGAACTCAAAATTGAAACACAAGGGTAATTTAGTCATTTCACAGGGTGACATGTGGTACCATGAGATGGTGACACATGGCACCATATAAGTTTGCCATTTGTCTTCTAATTATGCATGATGATCAAAGACAAGATTAAATCTAGCTTTGACGCTTGGCTTAATGTGATTACGTCAATTAAACTAAGATGCAATCAGAAGATGACATGTGGCAAGGGTTTTAAGTGGTGACCTAATTATAAAAGGGAAAAAATGAAAAAAAAAATTACATTCTGATTTTTCTAAAGAGGTGCCGCCACCCTTGAAGCTCTCTTCCTCTCTTATTCTTCTTCTCTCATCAATTCAAAGAGAATTACTCATATTCTCTTGAATTAAAATTGCTAGAAATTATTTCTAGTGTCCTGTATACATCTATAACCTCTCTAAAGGCAAATCCCTAATTTCTAATTGGTTGGCAAGGCTTGAGAAGCTATTCAAAGGGCTTCCATTGGTGATCTTGGTGTGAACAAACTAGAGGGACAACATTTGGGGTCCTAGGTGTTTCCCAAAGGTACCAAACACATCTACAGTGCATCAAAAGAGTAGTGTACATGTTCTTGTATTAATCTATAGCTTTAATGAATTAATCTGTTAATTTAAAAATCTTAAATAGCAAATGTAGATCCTAATACATATTAAAAGGGTTTTAATATGCAATTGAACATTGAAATCAATTAGGTACATAACGAATCTTGCATGATGCATGAGACCGTAGAAGAAAATTTTTGAATTCAATGTTCTAATCTAATAATTTTCATGCTTCCGCTCCTTCAAGAAAAATAAAAGAAATAAATCCAATCATATTAGTTTTTTATTGTTCATGATCATCCATCTTGCATATTAAAATTTAACAATTAATAAAATATACATACTAAAAAATTAAATTGAATATTACATATTCAATCAAAAAATTCAGATTTGAATCTCATTCAAATAAATTTAAATTTAGAAACCCTTTCCAAATTTAATACCTTGAAAACATTTTTCAAAAATTAATTGTGTGATTAAAATTTCTAATTAAATAATTTAATTTAATTTAATTATGAGCCTTAAAATATACAACAATTACATAAAGGGCCCATAAACCATGCGCATACATCAAACACACCCTTAGGGTGTGATTCACTTTCATGCCGCCACCAAGGTGAGATCCAAATAGCTTTAGATCAATCCAAATTTGATCCAATCACAATTAAATCTCATATTCAATCCCAATGGCAAATATAATGGCTCTGATACCAATTGAAGAAGCGAAAGTATGGTAATTGGTGCATTGGAGCATTGAATTTCAAAATTTTTCTTTTAGGGTTTCATGCATTATACCACATCTTTTATGTGCCTAATTAATTTCAATGCTCAATTGCATATTAAAACACTTTTAATATGTATTAGGATCTTTATTTGCCATTTAAGATTGTGAATTAACAAATTAATTGAATTAAACCCTAATTTGAAAGAGGAATTTGGGCACTAACCTCTTTGATGCACTATGGATGCAATTGACACCTTTAGGAAGCTCTTACGACCCCAAGTGTTGTCCCTCTAGCTTGTCCATGCCAAGATCACCAATGGCAGCCCCCAATTTTGCTTCTCAATCCTTGCCAACCAATTATAATTTGGGATTTTACTTTTAGAGAGGTTATATGTGTGTATAGGACACTAGAAACAATTCTTAGCAATTTTAATTCAAAGGGAATGAATGATTCTCTTTGAATTGATTAAGAAAATAAGAAGAGGAAGAGGGAATAGTGGCTGCCACCAACCTTAGAATAGTGAGAGTTCTACTTTTAATTCTTCTTTCTTTCCCTTTTATAATTAGGTCAAATAATCACTTCAACCCTTTGCCACATGTCACCACCACATTGCATCTTATTTTTAATTGACTTAATCTCATTAAGCCAAGTGTCAAAGCTAGACTTAATCTTGACTTTGATCTTCTTGTATGATAGGAAGACAAATGGCAAGTTTATTTGGTGCCATGTTGATACACTTGAATCGTATAGATGTTTTTAAGCACAATTGTATACTATCTCATAGCATTTTGGTAAGTAATCTCATGCATAGTAGTTGATTTCATTAGTTTTTGTAATTTCTATTGTCAAGCTCTAAATTCCATGTTTCTGTAGTATTTCAAGTGTTTTAGTGAAGTCTCATAGCATAGGAGTGCAAAGGGAAGCTTGGAGAGGTTAAAGACTGAGAATTGCTGCTAATACAAAGTACTCGGGTTGTGTAAGCAAAGCCATAAACCCGTGTAACTTTCTGCCAGATGAAAGCCAGAGGGCCAATGGAGGAACAAAAGTACACGAGTTGTGTAATTGGACCCCTGTAATCTGTAGGGACCTATGTAAGTCTCTGCCGGGCATAAGCTTGAAGAATTTTTTGAGAACAAAAGTACACGGGTCATGCAACCAGGCCCGTATAGCCAACACAGACCAGTGTAAGTCTCTGTGCCAATGCAAGACTCTGCCATTCCGCTTCAGTAATTTACACGGCCTGGGGCCGTGTAGTGACACATGGGCCGTGTACCATGCAGTAGCCAGTCTCCTAACCCGAATTCTTGCTTTTGTTTACATATTTAAATCAGACTCCTAAGGCTTTTTGGACTTAAAATGACCTAAGCCTAGAACAGCTATTATAAATGGAAGTAGAAAATATCAAAGAAGAGGAGGAGATCAATCTTTTTACAGAGCTTTTTAGGAGTTTCAAAGAGTGCTCGCTTTTGCACTCTCTTTAGTCGTCTTGAGGAGAAGAATATCAGTATCAAGGAGGAGTTTTTTACCCAAAGTTCCACAAGATCAAAGCTGCAAACCCTTTTTGGTTCTTTCATTCCATTTCCTTAAATGGATTTTTATTGTTCTTGACTTCATTTTTATTATGTTTGCTAAACTCACCATAAGTGAGTAACTTTCATATTCTGGAATTCAGAGAGTAATGCTTGTAATCATTATTATGGATAAATATTAAGTTTTATTTATTAGATTTGAGATTTATTCTTTGATTTAATTTCTTGTGATCTTAATGCATGCTATGTGTTGGTACCCACCTAGTATTGATTATAGATATTAACTGAAGGACTGAAAGGTGAAGATTAACATTAGAAAATCAAGATTTTGAACATAGGAATTCTGACCTAGACATAGGTTGATTACCTTTGTGAAATTTCAAAATTGGTCAAAGATCTTAAAGTGTTTTAATTAATTTGATCGCCACAAAAGTCGGGTTTAAGTTAATTAAAATACACCCTAGGTGCCTTAAGAGAGGACTTAGGATACCTTAGGATTAATTTCCATCAAGACAAATGATTCTCAATCTAGTAAATAAACAAGATAACATCTAAAGTAAGATTCAAATGAGAAATCTTAATTCTGGAATTGTTTCAAAATAGATTATTTTATTTTAAGTTTACCATTCTAGTGTTTAAAATAAACAACTTTCATTCTCTCATTATTTGATAGCCTAAACAGTCAAACTTTCTATGTAGATTGGTACTTACTAATCACATTTCTCGTGAGAACGATACTCTACTCATCACTTTATTACTTATTAGAGATCCACACACTTGCTGGGTTGTAAAACTAGCAAAACAATTTTTTGGCATCATTACCGGGGAATTTGGCTTTAGTAATATTGAGCGATAGGCAATTTAGCTGATTTAGGCAATTATATTTACCATCTAATTTTATTTGCTTTGTTTTATTTCTTTTCTTTTCTCTTAGGTGCCTGACCTGGTATATGACCAGAATAAGGCCAGAAGAAGAAATCTTGGACTGTGATCCCGAAATAGATAGAACTCTAAGAGCCATCAAGAGGGAAAGGAAACATCAAGAGCACGATCAAGAAAATCCTGAAATTCCAACCATGGCCGATAATAATGAAAGGCCAAGACTCTTAAGAGACTATGGAGCTCCATCTATCCAAGGATTTCAGCCAAGTGTCACAAGACCCATAGTGGAAGCCAACAACTTTGAGTTAAAACCAGCATGGCTTCAAATGATTCAACAAACCCAGTTTGGAGGTTCACCAACAGAAGATCCACACTACCACCTCCAGTGCTTTCTTGCCCTATGTGACACGTTTAAGATGAATGGAGTGTCTGATCAAGCCATAAGATTCAGAGCATTCCCATTCTCCCTTCGAGACAGAGCAAGGAAGTGGTTACTTTCTCAACCAGCTGGAACATTCAGCACTTGGGAAAACCTCTCACAAGCTTTTCTAGCAAGGTATTTCCCACCGGCAAAGACTGCAAGAGTAAGGCTTGAGCTCAACACCTTCAGACAAAAGGAAGGTGAATCACTCTATGGCGCATAGGAAAGATATATGTAACACCCTCACTTTAGCTAGCCCGCACATTCTACTATTCTGGTGAACAATATCTGTCTGGACAGCTAGAATGACTAGAACTATATGTAAACTAGAGTGAGGAGTCATAAATAATTGAAATAATGGTAATGAAAAATTTAGAAAAATTTAAGCAATGAAATACTACAAAGTTAAATGAGCCGGTGCCCTAGTGATGGGTGACATTGACGGGAACTTACTGTCTTCACAACTAGAAGCCCTAAACTCGAGAGAAAATTCATGAAATAATTTTTGAAACTCTAGAAAAGAGTCATTGAGGTTTTGATGGCCTTAGAATACCAAGAAAATGCTTAGAGAATTTATTCAATCGGTATAGACAATTTTAGTCTGTTAAGCTAAACGAAGGGCATTTTGGTCATTTCGCCTTCAGAGACGATTTTTTACTGACTTTTCCATTTAAGTAAGTGAGGTATATAACATAAAATGTGAATAAATATTGAAGAAAAATTTATTAAAAATGAGTAATAAAAGAAGAAAGGAAAAGAAAAACAAAATGAAAGTAAATAGGATTTATGACATATGCATGATGCAATTAAAAAGCCCCAACCAATCACCATTCAACAAGCACTCATAAAACACTTAAAAATAGATAAAAATCAAAGAAAATTTTAGATTGTCTTCTTCCCTCTTCATATGGCTGAACCTCTTTTTCCCAAAGCTTCCACCATTTTTGAATGTTCAAGCCTAATTTCCCTTCAATTCATACCATATTTTCCTACACCCCAACACAAAAATTTGTCAATAGACCTTGAAGAAGAGATTGAAAACAAAAAGAAGTAAAAAAATTGAAGAATTGGAGTTCTTGGAATTGGCTATAAGAGGTTAGTGCATTAACCAATCTTCTCCTCTTCCTTAATTTGTAGAAGCATGATAATCTAAGTGTAAATTTTATGAAATTTAAAGAAAACCTTGAATATATGGGAACTTTAAGTTTTCCATATATTCCCATTCATGCTCAACTCATATGTGAAAATTTTCAATCTTCATTAATTTACAACACATAAATATTAATTACAATTTTCTAGTTTACAATTCAATATAAGAAATATTTATACTATACAAAATACATAAAATGACTAATGTGAGCCCTATTTATATGCATTGCTGAGGAGTGACACCCTTAAACACTTTTGACACTTGTGCAGATCTGGACTCCAAAATCCCAGTCATGGATTACTTGAAATATGAATGATAATGATAATGATATAAATAGTATAATGAATAAATGAGTGTATGAATGAGACATTAGTTCTCATTATTGGAGAAGAGAAAATGCTTTGAGTATAATTGTACATGAGAATAATTGTTATGAATTATGATCAATATGGATAATATAATGAATATATAAATTATGATGAATGCATAATTTATGTAAAATTGTATTTTAGAAAATTTATACTTCTGCTAGTAATAAAAATTAAAACGTTGTAAATTATAATTGGAACATATAATGAAATAATGATACTTATGAACTCTTAATTGTACAATGTGCTCATGTATTGCATAGACACGTGTGTCAGATTGGATAGATTGACATGCCAATAGGGTATTATTTTAGCAGTACTGCGTAAGGCTTTATGCTTGTATTCATGGCTTTATGCCCGCACTCATGGCTTTTATGCCCGATTATATGTTATCATGGCTTTTTAGCCATATCGACTGCATACATGGTTGACGTTTCGTGTCCCATGTTATGAAGGCCCGAGGCACCACGGTGTCCAGTGCCAATGACCCGTTATCCAGTTTATTCAGCCTGTCATAGGTTACCTGGGCAATGTAAATTATTGAAATTATTTAAGAATATTAGTAATTAAAAAACATTAAGAAAGTGTTGAATGAAATGAGAAAAAAAAAAAAGATTAGCAATAGAAACATAACTGAATCAAGTAGTACAAATGAAATATTCAGAATTGTAGGAACTGAAAATACAATACTCCTAGAATTAATTTATATATCGAATATTATTGCTATATAAACTCAGCACTTCCAAAGAGAGACAAAATAGAATATAAGATAGTTGATATTAGAAATATCATACTAAATTTAATTGATACCCGAGGATCTAAATTATATTTTGGAATTATACTTAAGTCTTTCTTTATTTATATATATTATTTTCTTGTTATATTATTGCACCACTTAGCAGAAATGCTTAGCACGATGGATTTGTTTTCTTTGCGCAGGTACTGAAGACAAAGCCTAGTGGATATTAGATGGGATTTTGGAGTCCAGATCTACAGAAGTGTCAGAAGTGTTTAAGGGTGTCACCTCCTCAGCAATGCATGTAAATAGGGCTCACATTAGTCATTTTATGCATTTTGTATAGTATAAATATTTCTTATGTTGAATTGTAAACTAGAAAATTGTAATTAATATTTATGTGTTGTAAATTAATGAAGATTGAAAATTTTCATATATGAGTTGAGTATGAATGGGAATGTATGGAAAACTTAAAGTTCCCATATATTCAAGGTTTTCTTCAAATTTCATAAAATTTACACTTAGATTATCATGCTTCTACAAATTAAGGAAGAAGAGAAGATTGGTTAATGCACTAACCTCTTGTAGCCAATTCCAAGAACTCCAATTCTTCAAATTTTCTACTTCTTTTTGTTTTCAATCTCTTCTTCAAGGTCTATTGACAAATTTTTGTGTTTGGGGTGTAGGAAAATATGGTGTGAATTGAAGGGAACTTAAGCTTGAACATTCAAAAATGGTGGAAGCTTTGGGAAAAGAAGGTTCAGCGATATGAAGAGGGAAGAAGACAATCTAAAATTTTCTTTGATTTTTATCTATTTTTAAGTGTTTTATGAGTGCTTGTTGAATGGTGATTAGTTGGGGCTTTTTAATTGCATCATGCATATGTCATAAATCCTATTTACTTTCATTTTTGTTTTTCTTTTCCTTTCTTCTTTTATTACTCATTTTTAATAAATTTTTCTTCAATATTTATTCACATTTTATGCTATATACCTCACTTACTTAAATGGACAAGTCGGTCAAAAATCGCCTCTAAAGGCGAAATGACCAAAATGCTCTTTGTTTAGCTTAACAGACTAAAATTGTCTGTATCGATTGAATAAATTCTCTGAGCAATTTCTTGGTATTCTAAGGCCATCAAAACCTCAATGACTCTTCTCTGGAGTCCCAAAAATTATTTCACGAAATTTCTCTCGGGTTTAGGGCTACTAGCTGTCTTTACCACGACTTCCCATTAGGGTCACCCATCACGGGGGTATCAGCTCATTTAACTTTGTTGTATTTCATTTCTAAAAATTTTTCTTACCATTATTTCAATTATTTATGACTCCTCACTCTAGTTTACATATAGTTACAGTCATTCTAGCTGTCCGGATAGACATTGGTCATCGGAACAATAGAATGTACAGACTAGCTAAAGTGAGGGTGTTACAGGGATTTTTAGAGTCCAGATCTGCAGAAGTGTCAGAAGTGTTCAAGCTGTCACCTCCTCAGCAATACATGTAGATAGGGCTCACAAAAGTTATTTTGTGTATTTATAATTAGTTATTAATTGTAATATAGATTATGGAATTTTAATTAATTTGTATATCATGTAAATTGTGAATTTATTCAATTAGTTTGCAAATTATGTAAATTAATGGAAATATGAGAATTTTGATATGTGAATGGAGCATGAATGATAATGTATGGAAATGAATGTAAAATTGAATTATATAGAGAATATTTGAACTGATCAGATGATTATGATTAGCACGGATGAGATTTTTATTTCAAAATATTATGGGATTTTTAAAGCAGGTGAATTGTGAAAAACGTCAAATGATAATAAAATAGGGGGAAACTCCGTTAATTTCTCCATAGAATATGAATTATTTTAAATTATAACGAGTTCAAAATAAATTAAGGGTTAAAGTAAGATAAGATAGGGTGCTCCAGTACCGAGTGTGACATATCTTGCTCGGCTATACTGTAAACGGGTGAGGGGTGTTACAATATAAGGACCTACAGAAGGAATGTCCACATCATGGCATAAAGGATTGGCTACTAGTGCAAAATTTCTATAATGTGTTATTACCTTCTACAAGGAGCATAATAGATTCGACTGCAGAAGGTGACCTAATGGAGAAAACAGTGACATAAACACTTGAACTTCTAGAGAGGGTTGCATATCATAATTATGAGTGGTCAAATGAAAGAGGAACCACAAGGAGAACAGCAGGGGTCCTGGAGGTGGACGCCCTAAGCATGATAAATGCTCAATTTGATCAGCTCACAAAGAGACTCAACAAAATGCAAGCCAATGCAGTTGGTACAAGCAACCAGCATTGCGTGTAACACCTTAGGC
This sequence comes from Hevea brasiliensis, assembly GCF_030052815.1. NCBI lineage: Eukaryota > Viridiplantae > Streptophyta > Magnoliopsida > Malpighiales > Euphorbiaceae > Hevea > Hevea brasiliensis. Next base: position 35,322,055 of record NC_079507.1, on the reverse strand, counting down.
AAATCCCACATCGACAAAACACGGGAGAGATGCTGGGTTTATAAGTTGTTGGTTCGTAACTCCTAGTGACGCGTTTTAAAATTGTGAGGGCTTCGGCCCAGAGCGGACAATATCACTAGTGGGCCGGGCCATTACATTTGTGGTATCAGAGCCGCTCCGCATGCAACCTTGAACGATGGTGGGGCAAACCTCAGCGTGTCACACCCTACCCCTCTGTAAGGCATAACATGATCCCGTAGTATACTTAATGAATTACCAACTCCGTCTACTGATAACCCATTAAATACACTACAAGGGATTTTAAAAACTTCTCTTACTTCTTTTATAGTGGTGAGCACTATTTACAGGTGTTAAAAACTTTGGTGAACTGAAGTGAAACAATTAACTCATTTGATTTATTTGGAATTTCTGTAAAAATTTTGGCAGAGTGCCATCTGTATTTTGGACAAAACAGTTCTTCAGAAAACCTGTAAAAAGCACTTCAATAATTTTCCAAATCTCATCTCCAATACATTTCTCAACACAACAATTTATCAACTCAATTCCATAGAAATTTTTCAAAGTCTGAGATAAGAAAATATAATACAATTTTTACAAGTCAAATAACTCATAATTAATTTACAACTTTAAGTTACAATTTGAATTTACAACTGCTCAAAACCAAAAACAAAATATACATAAAGTGAATATACATTACAGTACAAAATGCCAAATGTGGTATACTCACTATACCCAAAAATCTCTCGCTGGCGGTACTAGCAGCCTAGTCTGCTGCCCTGTCTGCAATACTGTCTACACCTGACAATAAAAGCTATCGCTGAGACAATGTCTCAGTGGTGCACAACATTAACCAAATACAATTTAAATCACAATTCATAAGTCATGTAAATAGTGGATACTTAAAATCATAATTAAATTTAAGACAGTAATTGTCAAACCAGAATTTAAACTCCATTTCTCAATATCACAATAAATTTCAATAAGTCAGATCATGGTTGAATTCAAAAGACAGTATATGTCAATAAGAGTTTAAATTCATTTCACAATCTCACAATACATATCAATAAATCACACACAGCTTAATCATGTTTCAAAGTTCAATTCATCCCAAAAGCCGATGGCTAATGAGGTATTCAATTCGTCCCAAAAGTCGATGACTAATGAGGAATAACATAGCTAGCTAGCAAAAATATGAGTACTCATCCAATTCGTCCTCAACAGGCACACACCTCAACACTTGACGGAGAGGGAATTCAATTCGTCCCACTAGACAAGCTAATGAGGAATACAATCAATATACATGATAGCTGTGGTTTCAAACCATTTCCAATGCTTTTAAATCAATAAGTATCCATCAATGTCATTCAAACAATTTCTCACAGTTTCAAATCATTTACAATGCTTTTCAAGCAATAAAAATCCATTCAAATACATTTCCACAATTTAAAACAATAATATACAAATAGTCAATATTTATTTCAATTGAAAATAATTCAAAAGAAATAGTTGTTGTGCACAAACTCTGATATTTGTCTCCTGGTCTTGACTCAGTATTTCTTTCCCTTTTACTGAGTCCTTGTTAACTGAGAAACACAATTTGAAGTGTTTCAGTGCTAAATTAATTTGCCTCTAACGATAATGTTCGATAAACAATTCATTGAATTCCTTTATTTGCTTAATCACCTAATATACCGACCCTCGATGTTTTCTAGGTAAATTAGGTTTTAGTGTCCTTTATATGTCACATTCGATAGGATTTTAGGGTTGGTACGTGTTACCAAACTCAATTCTATGTATATTGCGTTTTCTTGCATTTTATTGCAAATTGCTGGATTTCGGGATACTAGTTTGACCTAGCCGGACAACCTAGTTCCCTCGGTTTTCGGGTTTCGGTCAAAACTACAAACTTGTAGATCTATGTCTTATTGCACGCAGGGAAAAATTTCAGGTCAATCCGAGTTAATTAGACCAAGTTATGGTCATTACACTATTGCTGGTCAAATGGCATCAAATTAGGTCAATTTTAGGTCAATTTGGTCAACTTTGGTTCGGCCAGTTTTTGGACCCGAACTTGTGCAAGCTTTTTGACTTGCTTCTGGTCATTTCTGGGTTTTGGTGTCTTCATAAGACTTGTAGGTATGGGTCTTAACTATTCATGGTTAAAATTTCAGGTCAATTGGACCTGTTTTGAGTGAGTTATGGCCTAAACACTCACTGCTGCCCAATTGGTCATTTTTCAGGTCCTAATTGTACCTAATCCGAATTGGTCATTTTCTTAGGTCACCTTGCAAGCAGAATTTTGGTATGCTTTCTCAATGAAAGTTGGCACATTTTGTGCCTAGTTCCACCTCCAATTGGTCTCATACCAATTGAGGTTACACATTTAAACTTATTGGCTAAAATGTACACTGCCCTTAGTTACCTTGCTTAAACACACATCAATCACACACTTACCTTGCAATATGTTTACTTCCCTACCAAATCTGTTTTGGTACATTACCAAAAACATATTCCACTTTACATTAACATTACTTTGGGCAGATTACAATTATCCTCAACACACCAAATATAATTCACATTTACAAGTTCTAAGTACAATCACATACACACCTAACCATTACAAATCTTACATACACTTTACAATATCAATCTATATACATATCCATCAAACTTCTATGTCAATATTCTGCAACCACCTTCATGAACACACATTTATTCAAGAATCCCCAAGCTGCCGAAACTCTTCCTCAATACCAAAGTGTCCTACAATTCATCAATTCCCATCCAAGTGCAAAAATCACCATACACATATGAAGTAATTCACTAGGTTATTAAATCACCATAACCAACATCATTTCCCATCAAATATATGCACAATTATCTCATCAAATACATGACTACATGGCTGTCCAAAATGAACACAACAATAACTCTTCAAACTCAAAAATTTTCTTCACAAATCTAACACCCATAACATGCACAAAAAATTTAACAAAGCCATTTTCAAAAATGCTAACTTACCTTATGGTTGGAGCTTGTTAAACCTTGCTTAAACTTCTCAAATTTGGTATCAAACTCTTCCTTATGATGAGTAGACCATTTTTCATGAAGGGACCTAAGTGATTGAAGGTGAAATGGAAGGGTTAGATGAAGCTTTAAGGAAACGTCAATGGTGGACTTCTCTTCTTCTCAATTCGGCTGGTTTTATGGAAATGGAGAAGATGAACTTTCTGCTGGGATAATGGAAGTACAGCTGCCCCATTATGTGTCTATTATATTCCTTTAGTGGCCCACTCACTCAATTATAACTATATAATAAGCTTACATGTTTTATTTACACATTTTTCACTCCATTTTGGCTATTTGTATTAGGTACCCTCAATTTAATTTTTCATTTTATTTTCTAAGTGTAATATTATTTATTTTTAATGGACATTTAGGTCAAAAGGCAATTCGGGATGTCAAATGACCATAATGCCCCTGTTCGGGTTGCATTCCCGATTTTTAGTATCTGGGTTTTGTCTGTTTTTCGATTTCTCACTTTTCTTTGTACTAATTATTTAATTTTTCTTTGATCTTCCTAATGATATTTATTCTTCAATAAGGGTCTATTTAGGTCCAAAAATGTTTTCAGTGGTTCCCATGATCCGAGCAAGTCAACGGTCCACGCCGTGACTTCCGGTCATGATCACCATCGCTAGGATTCCCGGCTCGCTTAACTTGATCACATTTCTTTGCTATTATTTTTCCTTTGTTTTTCTTGTATTTTCTTTTCTTGTATTTCATTATTTTATGTCTTCTTACTCATATCGAAGTGTAGTTCTAGGCATCCTAGCTGTCCGGACAACACTGGTCACCGGAACAGTAGAACGCACTACCGAACTTTGGGGTGTTACATTGCGACAACTATGGAGGAGGATATACAACCTTAGAATTCAATAGCTTCAATGAACCTCCCATAGAACAGATGAACTATGTGAATAATGGAGGAAACTTCAACTAGAGGCAGCCCAACAATTCATATTCAAACACTTATAACTATGGATGGAGGAAGCACCCAAATTTCTCTTGGTCAAACCAACAGAATCAGCCAATAAACAAACAACAGGTGTATAAACCACCAGCACACCCTGGATTTCAGAACATAGGCCAAAACTTTACATAGCCACCACCGCTTCCTCAACTCAACAACCTAAATTGAAGATGACCATGGAATCCATGATGGAAGGTTTCCTAGCAGCTCAACAGTAACAGAATGAATTGATTAAACAGCTAACTTCCAGAATGGACCAACTTGCTACCCATAACAAGATGCTAGAGAATCAAATTGCTCACCAAGCAAGTTCTTTAAGTAAGGATATTGACAAACTACCTGGTCAACCAGAGATGAACCCAAGGGAGCATTGTAAGGCAGTTACATTGAGGAGTGGGAGAACTCTAGTACAACCAGAGGAAGAACTGACAGAGGAAACCTCAAAAAAATCTGAAAGCCAAGCAGAGAAAAAGGAGGAAGCCAAGAAAGATCAGGAAGAGGAAGCAGGGAAGAAAAAGAAGTTACCAGAGCCATACCAGCCTCCCCTACCTTTTCTTCAGAGATTTTAGAAAGCTAAATTATACAAGCAGTTTGGAAAGTTTTTAGAAGTTTTATAAAAACTTTATATCAACATTCCCTTCACTGAAGCACTCTCTCAGATGCCATCCTATGCCAAATTTCTTAAGGAAATTCTGTCAAAGAAAAGAAAACTGGAAGACTATGAGACAATTTGTAACACCCCTCACTCCACTACAATGTAACTGAGCAATGTGTGCTACATTCGGTGCCGAAGCACCCTATTTTGTCTTACTTTATTATTTTAGTAATTTTGGATTCATTTAACTTAATATCAATTATCTTTCTTTGGAGAAACCAATAGGGTTTCCCCTATTTCATTTTCAGTTGACGTATTTCACTATTCACCTACTTGAAATTTTTAATAATATTTTTCAATAATAATCTCATCCATACTCATATCATCATTTCAAAAATCATCATTAAATTCAAATCCGTACTCATTGGTACAAATTCATTCATGCTCCATTCTTATAGCAAAATTCTCAAATTTGCATTAATTTACATGATTTGCAATAATTACATTTATCCTTAATTTACACGATATACAAATTAATTACAATTTGCTAATTTACATTACAATATAAGAAATAAATAACATACACAAAATACATGATATGCTTAATGTGAGCCCTATCTACATGCATTGCTGAAGAAGTGACAACCTTTGAACACTCTGTATATTAGAACTCCAAAATCTGTTTGGTATTCGCTGGGCTTTAACTTCAGTACCTGCGCGAGGAAACAAATCTATCATGCTAAGCATTGTTGTTTAGTGGTGCAATAATATAGCAAGAAAATAATATACAAATGAAGGAAGAAATAAACCATAGTTCGAATAATTTAGATTTATAATGAATTTAGTTTCTAATATTAACTATCCTCTATCCTGCCATGTTCTTCTTTGGAGGTGCTCAGTTCAGAAATTTGCATTAATGATGTACCAGAAATTTGCATTAATAATGTTATTAAGTTATAACTCTCCCACTAGTCTTTTTATCACTTCCTTGATACTTTCTAAGTTGTTTATAATCATTTCGTAATATTTAAAATTTTTTTAGAACTAATTTCATTTACTTCAGACCATTCTAAGAAACAAATTTTTGGTGCTAATCTAATTTATTTTAGAACTTCATACTCATTTATTTGCTTTCTAGCATTTTTAATTGCTAATATTCATAACTTATTTTAATAAATTAGACTGCCCAAGTAACCTATGACAGGCTGACTAAACTGGATAACAGGTTGTTGGCACTGGACACCGCGGTGCCTCGGGCCGTCATACCATGGGACGCAGAACGTCAACCATGTATGCAGTAAGTATGGCAAAAAAGCCATGATAATACATAATCGGGCATTAAGCCATGAGTGCGAGCATAAAGCCATGAATGCGGGCATAAAGCCATGAATATGGGCATAAAGCCATGAATATAGGCATAAAGCCTTTCGCAGTATTGCTAAAACAATACCCTATTGGCATGCCAATCTATCCAATCTGAGACACATGTCTAGGCAATACAAGGGCACATAATATCATTAAATATTAATATATTGTGTTTTATGACTTTATTATTTCATAAAAATTTTCAATTATAATGTATACATTCATTTGATCATATATATGATCACAATTCACATCAATTATCCTTTTATATCATTGTACTCAAAGTACTTTTCCTTTCTACAATAATGAGAACTAATGTCTCATTCATACATTAATATGGTTCATTTATTCATTCATTATGTTATTCATATTGATCACAATTCAAAACAATAGTTCACATGTACCATAGTGTTCAAAACATTTTTCCTTTATCTCTTGATGGAAACTTAAATCCCAAATGGCACTTTAATCTCATTTATACATTTAACAATCTATTCATGTAAATTACATTTCATACTTCAAGTTGTATTGCTAATATATTATGAACTCCATTGGTGTTGGGAGTATAAATCTCAATTAACTATTCCAAGTAATCCATGAACATTTCATGGATTCCAAATTTCATGCCTTAATTTCCTCTACCAATTTAGTTCTTACACTTTGTGTCTTTGTATTACTATTCACTCAAATTGTTGACTTTTTAATACATAATAAATTTATTGAACCTAAGTTCATCAAGATGCCACATTTTGCATTCTAAAGTTGTTGGTATTGGTTGCCAATACCATTTCAAAGCTTATTTCATGTTATTCAAAATTTTCAGATTTCATACCCTAAGTTTACTGTTCCATTGGTCATTGTTACAGTGGAAATTTGGCAAATTTTCTTCATCAAAGTTGTTCATTTATGTGTCTTCTTTAATTTCCTTTTTGAATTACTCCAATTGGAGTTTTGTAACTCAAGTTATGGTCATTTTACCATAACTGGCCAGATTGACCTGTACCCAGATTTTCTGGGCAATTTGGTTCTGCCAAATTTGGTGATCTAAGTTTGGTTGGCAATTTGACTAGGTTATGGTCAGAATTTGGATTTTTGTTCTGCACGAAAGTTGTAGGTCTATATCTCAGCTTTCTGATGGTAAAATTTTAGGTCAATTGGACCTTTCTACGCTGAGTTATGACCAAATGAATAAATACTGTTCATTTGGTCATTTTGCCCAGGCAGAATGCAAGTCACCCGGATTAGGGCAATTTTTAGGTCAAATTGATTTGGTTTTCTGGGCAAGGTTTCTTCACCAAAGTTGTGCCATTATGTGTCTAGTTTCATGTCCAATTGTCCTTGCACCAATTGAACCTATACAACTCCATTTATAGCTGCCCAAACATGCTGGACTCGCATCCAGACCTGCAGGGCCACTCAAGGCAGCATACCATTTCAATTCCAATACCACAATGGTCTCCAATTTAAGGTCAAAATTAATCAAATGGTCACTAATTGACCATTAGAACTTCCATTTACCATCAATATGGCCAAACCCTAATATAGCTCAAAACCCAAATTTTCAAATATCCATTCATGCACATACATCAATTCAACATACTTAATGATGTTTAAGTCTCATACTCATGTTCAAGACCACCCATATACAACTTAAATTCATTCAAAACTCATCAACACTTCCATCACTAAGGCTGCCAAAAATTTTAATTGGTCCACACATGGATATGTTCTTTTAATTTCATGAATTTCTAACTAAATCCATATACCTAACTTCAAATTTAAAGAGAAAAATGGAGAGATATGGCACTGACCTCACTTGTGACCTAACTTGGACTTGCCCAACTTCAAAATTTCCTCAAATTTCTGTTGCCTTATGCTTCCTCAAGGTTTAGGGATAATTTTTTGTGAAGGAAGTTTAGGGTTTTGGGGTGGAGAGCTTAGGGAAAATCAAGCTTGAACAAGAGCTTTCATGGAGTTTTTTCTCCTCTCTCTCTCTCTCTCTACATTTCTACAGCCCAAAGATTGAAGATGGCTATCCAATTTTTCAATTTTTATCTCCTTTTATTCATGTTTAAGTAGTTTATAATAATGTGTCAAAATTTGGTTGGGTGAAAATATTTTAATTGCATCATGCTTATGTCAAAAATATGACTTTTATTTCATTTTATTTTTTTTTCTTTTCTACTCATTTTCAATTAAATTTTTAGCAATATTTATTCATATTTTAGATCATAATAATTATTTACTTAACTGGACAAGTCGGTAAAAAATCATCTTTGAAGACGAAATTACCAAAATGCTCTCCATTTTGCTTAACAGACCAAAATTGTCTGTACTAATTGAAAATTTTTTTCTAACGATTTTCTTGGTATTCTAATGCCATAGAACCCTCAATGACTCTTCTCTAGAGTCCTAAAAATTATTTTATGAATTTTCTCCTGGGTTTAGGGCTTCTAGTTGCGAAGATCGCAACTTCCCATTAGGTTACCCATCGCTAGGGCACCTGCTCATTTAACTTGGTTGTATTTTATTTCTAAAATTTTTCCTAAATTTTTCTTATTAATATTTGAGTTAATTATAGTTCCTCACTTTAGTTTAAATATTTTTCTAAACGTTCTAGCTGTCCAGACCGACACTGGTCACCGGAGCAGTAGAATGTGCGGCATTGCTACAGTGAGGGTGTTACACAATTGCTTGCTCTAACAGAGGAATGTAGTGCCATACTGCAAAACAAACTACCTCTAAAATTGAAAGATCCAGGAAGCTTCTCCATACCCTGCCTCATTGGCAATAAGAAAATAGACAAGGCCCTCTGTGATCTTGGGGCAAGTGTGAGTTTAATGCCTCTATCAATATGCAAAAAATTGGAGATCGGAGAACTGAAGCCAACAACAATTTCACTGCAATTGGCTGATCGATCTGTTAAATATCTTATGGGCATACTGGAGAAAATCCCCATCAAAGTGGGCAAATTCTTCATTCCAGTAGACTTTGTTGTCCTTGAGATGGAAGAAGATGTTCAGATCCCTATCATCTTGGGAAGACCATTCTTAGCAACTGCCCAAGCAATCATAGACGTAAAAAATGAGTGACTAACCCTTAAGGTAGGAGAAGAAGAAGTGGAATTCAACTTGTTCGACACAATGAAATCCAAATTTGAACTTGATGAATGCTTCAAGGTTGACATAATTTACAAACAAGTTAAAGAGGAATTTCATAAGATACATCCTAAAGATCCTCTTGAAGCATGTATTGTGCACAGCCACACAGCGAATAATGAAAACATAAAAATAACAGCCTGTCCACAACAGTTAGCAGCTCATCCACCCCTACCCTTAGCTCAAGCTTTCGAGATGGAGAAGTTGAAGGAGGAACAGCCCAAGGGCAAGCTCCAGGAAAACACCAAACAGGTAGAATTGAAACCTCTCCCCTCCTCACTAAGGTACGCATTTCTGGACTCAAACTCTAAATATCCTATTATAATCAATGCTATTCTATCTAAGATAGAAGAGGAAAAATTGGTAAGAAAACTTGGGACCCATAACAAGGCTATAGGGTATAAAATAGAAGACCTGAAAGGGATTAACCCCTTGATTTGCATGCATAGAATACCAATGAAAGAAAATAGTAAACCCACTATCGAGCACCAAAGAAACTTAACCCAAACATGAAAGAAGTAGTCAAGAAAGAAATTTTGAAACTATTAGATGCAGGTATCATATACCCAATTTTTAATAGTAAATGGGTTAGTCTAGTACATATAGTTCCTAAGAAGGGTGGGACAACTGTTATCCAAAATGCAAACAATGAATTGATTCCTACTAGGATAGTCACTGGTTGGCGAATGTGCATAGATTATAGGAAATTGAACAGTGCCACCAGAAAAAACCATTTTCCTCTCCCTTTCATTGACCAAATGATAAAAAGGTTAGCGAAACACTCTTACTTCTGTTATCTAGATGGGTACTCGGGATTCTTTCAAATTCCCATTCACCCAGAAGACCAAGAAAAGACCACATTCACATGCCCTTATGGAACATTTGCATATAGAAGGATGCCCTTTGGTCTTTGTAATGCCCTTGCCACTTTCCAAAGATGCATGATGGCTATTTTTTCTGATTATATTGAAAATATCATGGAAGTTTTATGGATAATTTTTCTGTCTATGGAACTACTTTTGATGATTACCTAGACAATTTATCTAAGGTGTTGCAAAGATGTGAAAAATCAAACCTGGTCCTAAATTAGGAAAAATGCCACTTCATGGTAAGGGAAGGTATAGTTTTGGGACATTTGATATCAGAAAGAGGAATTTAGGTTAGTAAGGCAAAAATTGAGATCATTAAAAACACGCTACCACCAACATCAGTCAAGGGAGTGCGAAGCTTTTTGGGATATACAGGGTTCTACAGAAGATTCATTAAAAAATTTTCCAAAATAGCTAAGCCACTTACCAACCTGTTAAGTCAAGATGTTCCCTTTGATTTTGATGAAAATTGCCTTGCCTCTTTTAACGGGATCAAAGAAGCCCTGATCTTAGCACCAATAATGCAGCCACCAGATTGGGAGCTACCATTCGAGGTGATGTGCGATGCGAGCGACTTTACAGTTGGAGCAGTGCTCGGGCAAAGAAAAGATAAAAAGTTCCATGCTATTTATTATGCCAGCAAGACACTCAATGACGCGCAAATCAATTATGCCACCACAGAGAAGGAATTCCTAGCAGTGGTGTTTGCAATGGACAAATTTAGATCCTACTTAATTGGGTCAAAAGTCATTGTATTCATAGATCATGCTGCCATCCGGTACCTTTTGAATAAGAAAGAGGCGAAACCAAGGCTGATTCGATGGATTTTACTCCTGTAAGAATTTGACCTTAAAATCAAGGACAAAAAGGGATCAAAAAATGTAGTGGCTAACCATCTTTCGAGGCTGAAATTAGAGTAGACAGGGGACTTCAAGGATTTGCCAATTGATGATTCATTTCCTGATGAGCAATTACTAGCATTCTCCTAAGCTCCATGGTATGCTGACTTTGTTAATTTTTTTGTATGTAGGGTATTGCCTCCAAACATGACTTATCAGCAAAAGAAGAAATTTCTGAATGATGTGCGGTTCTATAAATGGGAGGAACCTCTACTGTACAAGAGATATAATGATGGGCTAATAAGAAGATGCATACTGAAGGAGGATATGGAGAGCATCCTCTAGCACTGCCATTCATCAATATATGGAGGACACTTTAGCACAACAAAAATAGCAGCTAAAATTTTGCAAGCTGGATTCTACTAGCCCAATCTATTCAAGGATGTGAGATCCTTCATGCTAGCTTGTGATCAATGCCAAATAACTGGTAACACTTCAAGAAGGAATGAAATGTCACTGCATGGTATACTTGAGGTAAAATTGTTTGATGTATGGGGGATAGACTTCATGGGTCTATTCCCCTCTTACCATGGAAACAAGTATATTTTGGTTGGTGTTGATTATGTCTCAAAATGGGTAGAAGCAATAGCCAAATCAACCAACAATGCTAGAGTGGTCACAAGGTTCCTTAAGAAGAATATCTTCACAAGATTTGGTACACCATGAGCAATAATCAGCGATGGAGGAATTCACTTCTGCAACCAATAATTCGAAACACTATTGAAAAAGTATGGACTCATAAGGTGGCACACCTTATCATCCTCAAACCAGCGGCCAAGTAGAAATCTAAAACAGGGAACTGAAGCAGATTCTAGAGAAATTGTAAATCGATCTAGGAAGGACTGGTGCATGAAGTTAGATGATGCACTGTGGGCATACCGCACTGTATATAAAACCCCAATTGGCATAACACCCTTCCGACTGGTTTATGGAAAATCATGCCATCTCCTTGTCGAACTTGAGCATAAAGCTTACTGGGCAATTCAAATCCTAAACTTTGACCTCAAAGCTATTGGTGAAAAAAGGCTCCTACAATTGAATGAGTTGGAAGAAATTCGACAGGACGCATATGAAAACGCTGGGATCTTCAAAGAAAAAACCAAAAGATTTCACGAAAAGCACATCTCAAGAAAGGAAATTAAAAAAGGGGAACTTGTCCTATTTTTCAACTCTAGATTGAAACTCTTTCTAGGGAAGCTGAAATTGAGATGGTTCGAACCTTTTAAGGTCACTCAAGTCTTCTCGCATGGAGCAGTGGAAGTGTGGAACGAAACCTCAAGTGCATTTAAAGTCAATGGGCAGAGGCTGAAGCCTTACTTTCAAGGAGAACCCATAGAGAAGGGAGTCAATTGCACCTTTGAAGACCCTCCTGACAGATCGTGAAATATGAAAGCAAAATCCAGCTAAAGACTATAAACAAGTGCTTTTTGGGAGACAACCTAAAATTTTTCTGAACTTTTCTTCTTTCCCTTTCTTATTTTGATTTTTGTTTCATATTCATTAGTGATTCATTTTGTAGGACCTTTTGGAAAAGCAAGGAGCTAGAAGCAAGAGAGGAGAGGAATCATCAAGTCAAAACCACACAAGAGAAAATTAAACAAAACTGGGGAAGTAGCTCTATTGCTAACCTTTACATCCATTTTATGCATTGTGGTGAGAAAAATTTTTCATAAGGAAAAAATTGGAGAATCAGAAGATTACACAGGTCATGTATAGGTTTTCACACGCCCCGTGTAACATTCTGGAAGTCCGTAAAACTCTTGTAAAATTTTAACTCTGAGGGAGACAAAAAGTTACAAGGTTCCCCTTTGTAATTTACACGAGCCGTGTAATGTTGCTAGAAGAATAACTTGAGGACAGAAAGTTACACGGATTCCCTTTGAACCTTACAAGGGATGTGTAACATGTTCAGCAAAGCAACTCGAGAGGCAGTAAGTTACATGGGTCCTAGAGCTCATTTACATGGGTTGTGTACTATGACAGAACTTGAAATTTTCAGGCAAAAACTTACACGGCCCTACATGTCGAGACCCGTGTAGTGATACACGGCCCATGTATCATGTCACAGATGAGACTCCTGGGGCACGAAACATGCGAAACAAAGAGTCCTAATGGCTTTTTAAATGCACCTCTCTTCCTTGAACCACTCCCCATGAAAAAACCCTTCATCTCCACCCCTCCTAGTCTATAAAAACCCCTCAAATCTCTTCTCCCTTCACCAAACCCTTGTCTTCTCTTTCCAAAACTGATCAATGGCTCCTGCAAAATGATCTGTACTAAGAATGGGCTCTTCCTTAAGGCAAGGAGGAGAATCCTCACCTTTTCCACCTCAGTCGACACCCCAACGCCCAAGAATAAGGGCAGCCTCTCCTTAACCAGCCCCACCTCAACCACAACCTCCTCAACTAGCCCCACTGCAACCCTAGCCATGAGCAGCTCCACAACCTAAAATCTCTATTCCTTAGGGATTCCGTGACGATGCCCACAAGGCCATGTGCACTCAGCTTCACACTCAAAAAATTAGCTCCATAAAATACATGGATTTCGCGCTACTAGAGCAAATCAGGCTGCAAGACGAGATCAACGGACTCTTTGATAGCATCAGATGGATAAGGTTTACCCAACTCCAATTCCCCGCACACTGGGACACCACACTGAAGTTTTTAGGCAGTTTCAAGGCCACCTTATGGCCTACCAATAGGGAAGATAGAGGCAGAATTGAATTTCGCCTCCTTGGTATCGACCAAGTAATGAATATAGATGAGTTTAATGCCATCTTCGGCTTCGACAGCACTGGCCACCAAGAGATCCCTCAGAACTTCATGCTCTACAATAACATTAACTTCTGGAGTTCTATAGCCCTGAACACGGAGCCATATAACTCCAGCAAGTCAAAATCCTAGGGTATCACTAGTCCAGCCCTGTGTTAAATACATCGATTAGCCGCCCACACCATCATGGGCCATGGTGATAGCCTTGGCGTGGTAAATGCTAATGAGCTCTTTTTCCTATGGTGTATGGTCATCGGGCAGTGCTGCAGCACTAGCTTCTTTTTGTGCAACCACCTCCGTCGCTTCTGTCATCAGCCTACCAAGCACATCGTGCTTGGTGGCCTCATCACAACCATCGCCCTCCACTTTGGGTTCATCCCAGGACATCATAGGCTGCACTCCGTCAGCCGAACATTAAGAATCGATCAAACCATCTGCATATCTATGGGGATATGTAAAAAGGTCGACAACAACTACTACCTGCTTAATGCCGAACGGAATGCCATCCCTCAGAGAGACAAAGCACAAAAAGGACTTGGCAAGACCTCGTAGCCACAGGCGGAAGCCCAAGAGCCATTCTTTCATGAATCCCTCGCTCGAGTGCCTCCATGCACACCACCACCCACAGACCCGGTCCTCGCATACCTACAGTGTATGGAGACCAGCATCAACAATAGGATGCAAGGAATTGAGGACAGCCTGTAGAAAGCCCACAATAAGTTGGACATGCTAATGGAGAGGCTCAATCAAGAGGAGCCATCATCGCCATCATCACCGTTAAAGACCTTTTAGAGCTAGGACTATAGGATAGGTTCTTTATTGTAAAATCTTATATACCTTAGTCCTAAATTGCAATCATAGGTCTCTTTTATTTGCTTTTTGTCCAACCTTTCCATGTTTAATACATAATATGCTTTCTTATTATTTTTATACGATTTTCTCTAATTTTGCATATTATGTTGACATTAAGGACAATGTCTGATTTGAGTTTTGGAGGGGGTACAAGTGTGACACCCCTCACTCGACTACCGTGTAGCAGAGCGAGGTGTGCTACATTTGGTGTCGGAGTACCCTATCTTATCTTACTTTATTCCTTTAATCATTTTCAATTCGTTTAATTTAATACCAATTATTTTTTGATGGAGAAACTAATGGAGTTTTCCCTATTTTATTATCGTTTGACATGTTTTATTATTCATGTAATGATCGGGTTCCAACCACTAGAGGAATTGTTCGCTTTGGCAATAAGCCTCACGGTTTTGTGCCATAGGTGGAATGGAGAACTTCCCAGGAGGCCACCCATCCTAGGATTTCTCTCAAGCGAGTGCACTTAACCCTGGAGTTCTTCCAACTCTCTAGGCCATTCCACCAAAAGGCGCCTCTAGTGATTAGTTGCCCCATTTTATATATCATTACCTTTTGAATCCAAGACCATCTCTGTGCTTTGCCGATGTGGGATTTGCCTAAGGGACCTTTCTCCCCCCCCCCCCCTTTTGGGACTCAGCGTCCTGGCTGAGGTTTGCCCCACCATCACCCAAGAGGACACGCGAGTGGCTCTGATACCAATTGTAATCAGAGCAATGGTTTTAAAGTAAATTTCGAACTGTGAATTTGAAATCTTTTTATCGGTAACTATAACTGCTCAAATGTTTGATACATATAGTACATTTACATCATAAATATGAACTAATGGAGACGAATCTCCTTGTGTTGGTTGTACAGGAATAGAAAATCTTGTGAAAAGATATGGAAGAGAACAATGAGACAATAGAATAGTCTGTGATGGCCGAAGTACAAGTTGAGGCCCCAGTCTCACAAAGTGTCGAAGGCCCGACTGTACCAATTTTACCGATACAAATTACTGCACAAATGGCCAAGTAAATGGCCACTTTCTTTCAACAAATGGCTGATACTCTGTCAGCTCAAACTCAAGTACAAACCCAACCCCCACAAGGGCAACATGAAATAGAAAAGAGGGAGAGACCTATGGGTCAGAGCTCGAATAGTAATTTGGGGAAGAGAAAAGAATTTGAGGAACTTCGAGCTTAGGGATATGACAGAGGCAGATCATCAGGGCAGAGAACACCAAGATCTAATCGTTGAACAACCAGAAGTTCCTATTCTGCCCGTTTCTGCCATGTTTGTGGTAAGCTACATGGAGGTATTTGTCGTAAGGCCTTTGGAGCTTGCTACAACTGTGGAAAGCTTGGGCACTTTTTTAAAGATTGTACTAGAGCACCTCGATCTACTCTTCAAAGTTCACAGACAGTCAATAAAGGTCGAGATAGAAATAGAGTTGGTACTCCTCACAACCATAACACAGTGAATCAACTCGAACATAGTAGCGCATTAGTTAGAGCGTCCACTATGCGCCAAGGAAAAAGAACAAAAACTTTGGATGTTGCTGTTGATAAGTTCTTAATTTTTGAAAGAAATAATTAGTTATTATTTTATCCCAGCACTACTTAGTTGTGTGCTAGTGTTAGAACTATATGTTCTGTTGCTATTCCTTTACATGGGAATGAATTTTGATGTATTAGTGACTAGTTCTTTAGGATAAAAACTATAATAACAAGTATGATTGACATTAATTTTTGAAGAATTATTAGCTAAAAGTATTTTCTAACACACCATAAATTATAAAGCTAATTGGTGAGCCTACTTAATGTAAGGCAAGAGGACCTAAAAGTAAGTTACAGTAATAGAATTGCTCTAGATAAGGGCAAAGATGTTACTGTTAGTAATTGTCAAGGGATATTGTAATTAGAATCGGTTTAGGATATTAGTGGATTCGAGAAAGATAAGATGTTAGAAAACCTAGTCCATGAGGTTATAACGTAGTGACTATGTAATGTTCTCAATATTTGTATTGTAAGCTGCAGATTACAGTACCGACACGAGATTATTATGTAGAGTTAAGTGCTTCCTCGTGGTACAATAAAATAAGAATATTTGTAAGTAATCTATAAATTGATACAATTACGCCCGAATAGAGTACTATTACGGGAAATAAATGTGAAAATTTTAGTCAGAAATTTAAAAACTTCAGAACTAGCCTGTCGAAGGACTACACTTGTAAGGTAGCTGGAGTCAGTAACTCGGTTACAATAATGTGAACTACCTATGCCACAGTAATTACTATAAGTTTAGAGATATCAGTATGACTTATCATCCTCAGACGGATGGACAGTCGAAACAAGTAATTCAGGTAAATTCTGAAACTCATTGAGTTTTCTGTAAATAATGAAATGAAATGATAATAATAACCTGTAAAATTTAATAAGCCCTTGAGAATATACTGAGAACTTGTGTCCTTGAATTCGAGGGGAGATGAGACAGATACCTCCCACTAATAGAATTTGTATACAATAATAAGTGTCAAGCTAGCATACAAATGGCACCCTATGAAACATTATAAAGGAACGGATAACTATAGATTTTGTGATGAGACTTTCGAGGACACAGAATAGTCATGATGCAGTATGGGTCATAGTTGATAGACTAACCAAGTCTGCTCACTTTTTGCCAGTCCGGATGGACTATAGTTGGAGAGATTGGCCAGATTGTACATTAATGAGATTGTAAAATTGCATGGAGTGCCGGTATCGATTATATCAGACAGAGATACTAGGTTCACTTCTAGATTCTGGGGTAGTCTTCAAAGAGCCCTAGGAACTAGATTGAACTTCAGCACGGCATTCCACCCACAGATAGATGGCCAGTCTGAGAGCGTAATTCAGATATTGGAGGATATGCTACGGGCTTGTGTGATTGAGTTTGCTTATAACAACAGCTACAAATCAAGCATTGGGATGCCTCCATACGAAGTTTTATATGGCAGAAAGTGCAGAATTCCCCTATGTTGGGATGAAGTAGGTGAAAGGAAGATGATTGGGCTACAAATTGTTTAGCAGACAGAGGAAAAGATCAGATTGATCAGAGATCGACTCAAGGCTGCATCAGATAGTCAGAAGTCCTATGTTGATCTAAAGAGAAGAGATATTGAATATGCAGTGGGTAATAAGGTATTCCTTAAAGTTTCTCCTTAGAAGAGCACATGAGGAGACAGTACCCACAGCTGTTCAGAAATTAATGCCAGGTAAAATTTCAAGATAAAATTTATTTTAAGGGGGGGAGAATTGTAACACCCCTATGTTCGGTAGTGCGTTCTACTGTTCTGGTGACCAGTGTGGTCCGGACAGCTAGGATGCCTAGAACTACACTTAAATATTAGTGAGGAGACATAAAATAATGAAATACAAGAAAATAAAATATAAGAAAAACAAAGGAAAAATAATAGCAATGAAATGTAACCAAGTTAAACGAGCCGAAAATCATAGCGATGGGTGACCGCACCGGGAAGTTGCGGCGTGGACCGTTGACTAGCCCTAGACCGCGGGGAACCCTAGAAATATTTTTAAGACTTAAATAAAAATCTATTAAAGTATAAATGTCATTAGAAATATCAAAGAAAAATTAATTAATTAGTACAAAAAAAATGAGAAATCGAAAAAACGACAAAACTCGGTGTTACCGAAAAATCGGGAATGCAACCCAAATAGGGGCATTGTGGTCATTTGACAACCCGATTGCCTTTTGACCTAAATGTCCATTAAAAATAAATGATATTTCACTTTGAAAATGTCATGAAAAATTAAAATGGTGGTACATAATCTAAATAGTAAAAGAAAAGAGGTTAAATGTGGGAAATTGAAAATTTTGGATTAAATAAATCATAAACTCACTTAGTGCTCCAATAACTTCATCATTGGGACACCTAAAGGGACACTTGGGAGGTGCAGCACTCATATTCAACCTTAGGAATAGAACCAGCCGAAATGAACTCCATGGGAGACTCCATGGCCAAACTCACATCCACACCCATGCATCCATAATTCAAACTTTCTTTCACCATAAATCCTACATTAAACCTTGCATACTCAGCTTGGAAAAAACATTGGCAGCAAAAAGAAGAAGTTTGTGTGATGTTTTGAAGAACTTCAAAAGTGGTAAGTGAGTTTTTTCAATTCTTGTTTCATTAAAAGTGTAACCAAGGTTGTGGATAGTTGATTTATGGAAGAATTTTTGAAGTTTGATGTTTTAATGGAGATGTACATTTTGGCAGCCATGAAAATTCAGTATATGTAGCTTGTTTTTACTTGTTTATGGTTGTTTAAGATGTCGTTATTGATGGCAGTATGGATATGTGTATAATGGTTTGGAATTGGGTATGTAAATGGGGTATATTCATGTGGTTAAATGATGTAAATGGACTTTGGAAAATTCTGTATTATAGTATGCATATTGAGAATGGTTACAAGCTATCCAAAATGACCAAAAATGTGTTGTTAAAGGTGTTAATGGTAAGGTACAAACCAGAATTGGCATGAAGTAATTTGGTAAGTATTGAATATGTAATTGGTAAGTGATGAGAAGTGTGCAGTAGGGCAGTGTATGTTTTGGCTTAAAACCTTAAGTGTGTGACTCCAATTGGTATGAGACCAATTGGAGATGAAACTAGGCACAAAATGTGCCAACTTTCATGAAGGAAGCTTACCAAAATTCTGCCTAGAAGGTGACTTGAAAAATGACCAAATCCGGATTAGTGACTTGAAGGCCTGAAAATTGACTATTTGGGCAGTAGTTAGTGTTTTGGCCATAACTCACTCAAAACAAGTCCAAATGATCTGAAATTTTAACCATGAATAGTTTAGATATATATCTATAATTCTTATGGAGACACTAAAGCCCAAAAATGGCCAGAACCAAGCCAAATAGCTTGCACAAATTCAGGTACCAAAACTGGCCGAACCAGAAGTGACCTAAAAATGACCTAAAGTTATCATTTTGGTGCATTCTGTCCAGCATTGGTAAATTGACCATAACTTGGTCTACAAAAGTCAGAATGACCTGAAATTTTGCCCCGCGTTCAATAAGACATAGACCTACAAGTTTGTAGTTTGGACCGAAACCCAAAAATCGAGGAAACTAGGTCGTCCGGCTAGGTCAAAATAGTAAACCGAAATCCAGTAAATTGCAATAAAATGCAATACACTTGGAAATGAGTTTGGTAACATATACCAACACTAAAGGGCTATAAAATGTAACATATTGGTAACATTGGAATTGACTCACTTAGAGTGCATCAAAGGTCAATATTATAAGTTGACTAATGAAATGAATTGAAGGGAATAGTACAAAGAAAATTTAGATATTGGATTTTATGGTTGGAAACAAATTCATTGAGTACTGAAACACTTTAAATTGTGTTTTTCAATTGATAAGGATATTGAAAAGCATAAAGAACATTGAGTTAAGGCCTAGGAGCGACTCAAATCAGGATTGTGCACAACTAGTTTTTAACTGATTTTGTTCTAAATATTTCATATGATTAAATGACATATTTTTCTTATGTATTATGTTTAACAAGCATTGGATTTAATTCAATGATTATTGAAATTGTTATAGTATGTATGAATTTAGCTTTGTAAAATGGTATTTCCACAAGTATTAAGCATTGTTGTGAATTGAATAAATTATGTTTTGGAAAATTTTGATAGAACATGTTTTGAATTGTGATGGGCAATTTGCATGGAAATTTGCATGGAAAAATGCAAATTTATGATTTGAATTGTGATGAGCATAAAAATTATTAGATATTGGAATTGACTTTGAATCGAATTGTATTATGATTTATGCTCACTAAAAGGATTGTGATATTGTTTTATATCTCACTATAGATGCTTGACTAGGTTATTACCCGTCTCTCTTATTTGTTGAGAAGACAATGGAGTTAGTTGTGTTTTGATTACCATGGTATGTGCACAGGCTTAGATTCTCCTCTTATTAGAGGTTAGATCTAAGTTTTATGTTATGGCCCTTTCAGAAGATTCATTATTGTAATGTGTACTATGCACGATGATTTGACCTCCCCGACCACAGGGAGTTAGAATCTGATTCGACCTCCCCGACAATAGGGAGTTAGAATCACCTCGAAGATGGCCCTTTCGGATTAGTCTTGCATAGTTAGTGAGATAAAGAATGATTTTCGAGATAAAGAATGGTTTTTGAATAGTAAAAAATTGTGATTTCAATTATGATTTATGTATAATTGATTTTGTTGGAATTACCTTAAGTGGTTAGTTATGATTTGATAAATTCAATTTCGTGATCAAAGTCATTTTATACAAATGATTTATATTATTGGCAATGAATATTTTGAGTTTTGGACTTTGATGAGTATCCAAATTTTCAAATTATTTGCTGTAATTTTTGTTAAGGTATATTGTACTATGTTTTAAATCATAGTTGTTCACCACTGAGTTCACCACTCAGCAATAGCTTTGTATGCTGTCGCAGGTGAAAAGAGCATAGAGCAATTGAGTAAGCTTCTTTGAAGAGACATTTAGATCAGCTCCAGGTTTACCCATGTACACAGGTTTTGATGTATGCATGTAATAATATATATGAAAATTATTTGAGCAGTTGTATAAAAACTCTTGTAAAATATTTTGGTATGTAATTAAATATAAATTATTGTAAATGTAAATTTAAGATTTTATTTACCTGAATAGTTTTGTAATATTAATTTTTGAGTCTTGTAATCAATGAAATGTTTCTTTTATGATGAGGTTGGTTAGAAAAAGCAATGATTTGATTATTGAGATGAAATGAAGTTTATTGGAGTTGTATTTGAGAAAACATATTGGGAGTGTTTTCCTTTTTAGTTTTGAATAACTGTTTTCTCAAAACAAAGACGGCACCTTGCCGAAATTCTGAAAAAATTTTATAACACTAGATTTTAATTGATGATGTAAATATCACGAAAATTGTTTTTAAATCCCTTGTAGTATATCTAATGGGTTATCGGTAGGTGAAGTACGGTAATTCATTAGGTGTACTACGGGATCATGTTACATCTTATGGGGTAGTAGGGTGTGACAATTCACTTATTTGAAATTTCAATAATATTTTCACAATAAAATCTTATCCATACTAATCATAATTATCTCATCAGTTCAAATATTCTCTGTATAATTGAATTTCACATTCAAATTTATACAATTTCATTCATATCCATTTTTATACATTCCATTCATGCTCAACTCGTATATGAAAATTTTCAATCTTCATTAATTTACATGATATACAATTTAATCATATATGAACTAACTGATTTATTATTTTACATCACATACCTATTAATTACATTTTCATAATCTACATTACAATACTATAACTAAGCATTTTATACAACATACAAATTATGACCTATATGGGCCCTATCTATATGCATTGTTGAGGAGGTGACAACCTTGAATACTTCAGACACTTCTGCATATTAGAACTCCAAAATCTCTGTTTAATATCCACTGGGTTTTAGCTTCAATACCTGCATGAAGGAAACAAATCCATCGCGCTAAGCATTTCTGTTTAGTGGTGCAACAATATAACAAAGAAATAATATACAATAAAAAAAGAAATGGATTAAAATTTGGATACTCTGGAATTTAATCTAATTTCATATAATACTTTTAGTATTAACTATCCTTTGTTTTAATTTAATCCTCTTCAGAAGCGCTCAATTCTTTCATAATAATTAAATTTTTAATATCGTTCCAATTCATTTCAATTCTTTCTGCTAAATAACTAATCTAGTTTATTTTAAATACTCTTACTCATTTATTTAATTGCTAATATTTTCAGTTGCTAATATTCTTAACTTATTTTAATAAATTTCACTGCCCAAGTAACCTATGACAGGCTGACTAAACTGGATAACGAGTAGTTGGCACTGGACACCATGGTGCCCTGGGCCGTCATACCATGGGACGCGGAACGTCAACCACATATGTAGTCAGAATGGCTAAAAAGCCATGATAACACATAATCGAGCATAAAAGCCATGAGTATAGGCATGAAGCCATGAATGCGGGCATAAAGCCATGAGTGCAGGCATAAAGCCATGAATACAGGCAAAAAGCCTTTCACAGTACTGCTAAAACAATACCCTATTGGCATGCCAATCTATCCAATCTAACACACATGTCTAGGTAATACATGGGCACATAGTACCATTAAATGTTTATAAATTTCATTATTTCATTATATGTTCTAATTATAATTTCTAACATTTTAATCTTTTTCATAATAGAAACATAAATCTCTAAGTTTAATATTTATATAACTTATGCATTCATTTGATTATTTATATGATCACAATTTACATCAATTATCCTTCTATACCATTGTACTCAAAGTACTTTTCCTTTCTACAATAATGAGAACTAATGTCTCATTCATACATTAACATGATCCATTTATTCATTACACTATTTATATAACTTATCATTTGCACTTTAAGTTTTGGTCCTTTGCATCAATATTATTGAGATTACTATTCACTTGACCATTTCCCTTCAAAGGTTGACTTTTTAATTCATAATAGATTTGTTAAGCCTAAGTTCACCAAGATAACACATTTTGCATTTTATTTTTGTTGGAATTGATTGCCAAACTCAATTCTTAGCCTCCTAGGTTTTATTTTAAATTTTTAGAATTTGAGGTCCAAATTCACTGTTCCATTAGGCCATTCTACAGTGAGAATTTGACTAAGTGTTCTTGATAAAAGTTATTCTTTATTGTGTTTAGTTACATTTCAATTTTTGAATCACCCCATTTTGAGTTTTCTAGCTCAAATTATGGTTAAATAACCATAACTGGTTCATTTCCTAATTCTGTCTCTTTAATTAGGCAGATTTTGGCATTACCTTTTTCCAATTTAATTGGATATGTTGTAGTTACTTTTAGGCTTAGCATTCATATAATTTGTTCCCTATGTCATATGGTCACTCAGAAATTTTAATTACAATTTTCCAAGTTTTGTAGAATTAATTATACCAATTTAATTGGTCTAGACTCCAGTATCTTGTGTCTTCAGGGTCCAAGTTCAGGTCAGTAAATTTAACCTCCATTTTAGGGTTCTTATGTTTATAATTTGAGGACAATGTCTAAAACAAAGTTGGAGCCCTGTTTCTTAGGGTTCCAGATCAATATGGATCAACCTAATTAGAGTTTTCTAGCGGGAGATATGCTATAAACACTATTCTAGGGTCAATTGTGATTTGGTCAAACTCTAAGTTTTAATGTGTTAATTTTTTCTAACCATTTGACCTAGTTCCTTTGGGTTCTGGATTTTGGTCAAAAGACCAATATTGTAGACCTATATCTTATAAAACTTTTGCCATCAGTTTCATTGCATTTAAATTTTTATAGACCAAGTTATGACCATTTTGCCAAAACTGGTCGGGTAGTCTATGTCCAGAAAATTATGCGCAGAATGGTTCAGGTCAGTTTGGTGTCCTAATTTGAGTCAACAATTTCATTAGGTTAGAGGCATTTCTAGCCTTGGTGTTCTCAATGAAAGTTGTAGTACTATGTCTAAGCTTTCCAATGGTATAAAATTCAGGTCATTTGGACCTGTCTAAATAGAGTTATGGCCACTGTTTATTTGGTTATTTTCTGGGTTCAGTATTTGAATATCTGGATTGGACTAGCAAATTGGTCAACTTATGGACATAATTTGAGTAGGGTTTCTTCATAAAAAATGGGGTATTTTGAGTCTAGTTTCACCTCCAATTAGCTTCATACCAATTGGACTCATACAACTTCAGTTATAGGTCAAACAATACCCTAGACTCATAGGTCTGAATTTCCTGCACATGAAACATCACTTCCAATATTCCATCCTCCTTACTTCCAACTATAATTTATCACTCATAACACTTCAAATGATCAAAAAACAGCCTCAACAAGATCAATCTCAGGCCATATCACCAAGGTAATAAAATTAACTCAAACCCTAACTCAAGGTTTCAATTTATGCACACCATATGTAAATCTACATGTTAATCACATTTACTTATTAATCAACACTTATAACCACAAGTATAACCTTCATGTCATCAAAATCCTATCAATTCTCATAGCTGCCAAAAATTTAATTCTACACAAAGTTATCATTTTCTTTTTATTTCAAGTAATTTCAACTCTTGTTATGTCTAAATCAAACTTTAAACAAAAGAGATAATGATATTAGGCACTAACCTCTTGGATGAATTTTTACCCTTCACTTTCCTTCACTTTTTCCTCTTCTAATGGATACCCAAATCTTGCTTTAGTGGTAGGGACAAAATTTCATGAAGGAAAGTTAGGGTTTTGAGGTGATTTGGTTGAGGTTTGGAAGCTTGGCAAAGCTTTAATGGTGGAAGAGAGGGAGAGAGTGTGTTACGGCTGGAATGAGGAAGAAGTGAGCAGATGGTTCTTTTGATTCTTTAGCCATTTAACTCCTTTAATTGGGTTTATAATGAGATGTCAAAATGTGATTGGGTGGAAGTGTTAGTAGTATGCCCTAGAGCATATGATTTAGTATGTATCTTGTACATGTTTTTATTAATAAAAGGCATTATCACTTTTCCGTTTACATAATATATTTATGTGTAATAGAAAAGGTCCATTGATATTTTGTTAGAAATTCTATTCTTAAGTTATTAAGAATAAGAGTGATAGTATTTCTAGTACAAAGTATCATAAATAGGTTCACAATCGAGGATATTTCACAATAAGGGCATGACTTATCCAGAAAGATTGTATTCATATTTGTTTCCAAGTTATTTATATGAGATATAAATAAGATGGAATGGTGAGTCTCATACCATACAACAAACATGATAGGCACTTATACATGATAAGTAGGTCGAACTAGTGAAATTTATGACAAGCATATGGAGTTTATTCTTGTCAATGTATTGTCATAAATCATATCAGTGCATATAATCTTTAGACCTGAGATAGCACAGTTATCTTGCATATAGGTGGTTTGAGTTTGATACTGCTTTCATACTTGTACTGTGTATGGGTATATGGGCATGTGTTAGCTCGTACTAGTTATATATGGAGGTAGGTGTTGATCAAGATGGAATCTGTTCCTCTAAGTAAATAGGGATAAAATCCTATGTTCATTTAATTGTTCTTGATGTTTCAAGTTCCTAGCCAGGACAGATAGATTTAATAAGAAAAGAGTTTCTGATGAGGAAAATCTTTTAATCAAGAACTGAAAATAAAAGAGAATATAATATTCAGAGCAAATGGGGTTTGACATAAACCATGACTCCAGCTTGAGTTGAGATTTTATAACAGAGAGATTCTAGTGCATGATAACATATGATTATAGGTTCATTTAAGGTAAACCTTATTACTAATTGGGTGGCTATGGCATACTATGCTAGGTGTTAACCATGGTCTATGAGGTACATAAAATGATTTATAGAAATCATTTATGGTAAGAAAGACTTCTGATGATATTAAGAATTGATATCATGTCTTATTGCCAATTAGTGATGAGCCTAGTAAGTTACACACATACACAAGTAATCACCAAATTAAATATGATTTAATTAATTAATTAAAGAGTTTAATTGATTAATTAAATAGGTTTGGTTTGCAATTAGATTGCAAAGTCCCTAGCATGGCTTGAAACCAAATCTAAGTTATTGGATGTATAGTATAAGTTAAATTTATATTTAAAGTGTTAAAAATGAATTTAATTAATAAAAAATTAATTAATAGAGATTAATTAATTTATTTATATTTGATATAAATTGATTAGAAGAAGAGAAATAATTATTTTGGGTTGAGAACTCAAAATTAAGACACAGGGGTATTTTGATCATTTCACAGGGTAATATGTGGCACCATGAGATTGTGACACATGGCACTACACATAAGCTTTCCATATGTCTTTTAATCATGTAAGATGATTGTCGCAAGGTGTTTTGCGGTCGCCTGAATGAACCCTCACCGAAGTGGAAAAGAATGAGGAGTCGCCACTTTAGTTTTGAGTGAAACTAAAGAAAACCATTTGTGAAGATAAATTGAAATAAAACCACTTCAAAACAGAGATTCTAAGCTCGGAGTCCGTAAACGGGTGGGGAAGGTGTTTGGCACCCCACCTCGTCCCTTAATTAGGGTAAGTAGATTTAACTTCGCACTCTTTATAAATTAGTTAGGAAGGGCTTAAATGGAAATGTTAATCCTTTTGACAAAAGGAATATTTGATTTTTCACTAATTCGGATTACCCAGATACATAAGTAAATGAGACAACCTTAGTGAGTTACTGTTATATGTTAGTTTTGTTTGAAGGGCTATTTTATTAGAATCCAAGAATTGGATGAGAACTCTCCTCCGATTTCTTTTAAATATTTATTTAAAGTTTAGATTGAGAACCGGATAAGAACTCTCCTCCGATCTCTTTTAATATTTATTAAAATTTTTGGATTGAGAATCGGATAAGAACCCTCCTCTGATCTCTTTTAATATTTATTAAAATTTTTAAGCTTGAGTACCGGATAAGAACCCTCCTCCGATCTCCTTTAAAATATTTATTAAAATTTTTAAGCTTGAGAACCGGATAAGAACTCTCCTCCGATCTCCCTTAAAATATTTATTAAAATTTTTAAGCTTGAGAACTGGATAAGAACTCTCATCCGATCTCCTTTAAAATATTTATTAAAATTTTTAGATTGAGAACCGGATAAGAACTCTCCTCCGATCTCTTTTAATATTTATTAAAATTTGAGAATCGGATAAGAACTCTCCTCCGATCTCCTTTAAGATATTTGTTAAAATTTTAGATTGAGAATCGGATAAGAACCCTCCTCCGACCTCTTTTAATTAAATGGTAGTCGGATAAGGATTTTTCGATCTCTCTAAATTTACCTATCGAGAGGGCCTAAGGCTAAGGGTTCTGACGTTCAAAGGTGTCAGGGGGTCTGCGTAAGACTTCTTTAACTTATTGGTACCTTAGGACTGGGCAGGGGATGCCAAACCGAATCCTCCGACCTTCCTATATGGTCGCCTCACTAGCATTTTTGGTAGCCGATCTATTCCATTTAGTTATCCAGGGTTTGGTTTTACTGTCTTATGACGTCTTACCTTATGACCTACTAAGCCATTCTAGTGACTCAGCTTTACCATTTTCCAGGCTTATTATTCAGACCTTTTATTATTTCAAAAGGACTCTTAAGTTGCCGTTACCCACATCTCATCCAACCACTTATGTATCGCTTGGAACTAGATGACTTACGCTCAGAAATAATAAAGATTAACAAAGGTATTGACACAGAAATAAACTAGAGCACAACCTTTCTCTTTATCTTTCTGGCGTGATATGAACTTAAAGAAAATAACATATATAAAGAAAGAAGAATGGAAATGTGTAAAACAAGAACTAAACTTAATAAAATGGCAACATGAATACTGACCTGTAAGGAGTCGATTCTAGTGAACTAACCGAGAATCAAAAAACGCAATAAGATCGCAAGTTGATAGCCGGGAGACCTTGGAACAAAGAGTGCTTCACTACATGCAATCGAGTGAGAATTTTACCCGAGTTTAAATGAGATTGAGCATGGGCGATGAAAGCGAAAATAACGATAACAAGGAACTGAAAAATGTGAATGCTACGGGATAATGAACGAGCTGAAAATGGAGAGTTTCAGTGTTCAAAATCTTTTAAGAAAATACTTCAGAAAACTGGTTCCAAAAGTTCTTCTTATGAAAGCAGAATAACGATCTGAATTAAATTTCAGAGTTCTTCCGCTATAGTAACTTCCTCCTTTTTTGTCCGTCCTTTAAACAGTTTTTCATGCAGGTATTTATAGGGACCGGGTGTTCCCCTTGAAGGGTCAGGATTTATCTTGAGGGAAATGGAGGGTCAAGATTTCAAAGGACATAATCCTAAGCTCAAGAATTAAAGAGAATCGAATAGGCAGTGAGATCCACTTCAGAATATTTGTCTTTTTCCTCCTCTAATCTGACGGTCCCAAATTCTCTTGTCCAGGGCAATCCAAGGGCTACGAGTGAAAGGCGCTGGTTTTGTCGTCTTCTTCTTTGATCCAAGGGCCCTGGGCTCGTCCTTACAAGTTGGATCAACGGTGGAGATTAGGAGGTACAGCGCTGTCATGACATATTCTGGCACTTGTCCGTAATGCGGGCGATTCTGGGACGTGCGGTTGAGATTTTATCTGCAACGCTTTAACTACCTCGGCTCTGATCATGGCGACAGCGGTAGGCGCCTTATTCTTTTTTTTTTTCTGCTCTATTCTTTTTCGATCTTCTTAACATGATCCTTCTCTGATCTTTCATACCGGTCTCCCCTCTTCCGATCTCTATTATTCCAATATTTCCCTTAATTAGGCCCGGTCCGGTTAAAGCATTAATTCCCCTCTATTCCCGAAGCGTTCGCTTCGTTTTCTGCTTAGCAATAAATGCCCGATTTTCCCCTATATATACCCTTGACGGAAGAGACTTTCCTCATTCGATTTTCCTTTCTTCCTTCTTGCTTTCCAGTTCTAGCTGCTCCGGCAGAAGTTCCGACCATGATTGTGGCTGTTGATCCCTTCCCGATGGACCTCTTTATTCCCCGATTGAAAATTTACGACCCCGGTGATCGAATAATCGTGATAACCTTACCTGATGATGGTGAGAGAACTGGACCAATTAACCGATCTGGATCGCGGACCTCGATCGTGCCGATCTCGAGTCGTTCGACCGGTATAATCGACAAACCAATTTCGGCCGAGAAGACTGCTAATGTTCCGCCATCCCTTGGCGGTTGCTCTTCCAAGTTTATTCGGCTTCTCACCACATTGGGTGTTCCAACAGTGGCTTTCCTCCACACTGGGTGTTCCGACAGCGGCTCGGTTCCGGTCGATGACATCCTTTGGATCAGTCACAATGTGGACTTTGACATAGGCCCTTTAGATGGGATGTTCCACCGGTCTCTGAGATCGCCCAAATGATGTATTTTATTTTCAATGTAGTCCGATCTCTAGAGATCCCCGAAATGATGTAATCCAATTTTAGTGTAATCCGATCCCTAGAGATCGCCCAAATGACGTGATCCGATCTTTTGGAAATAAAGATTTTATTTTGTCAGTTATCATCTTATTATTATTGCATTAATTATTTTCCGATCTTTTATGTGATTATCCGATCTAATTCTTCATTTGAATGACACTTATCCGATCCGTAACTCAAAACACCTTGATCTGCCGCTCTATAATTAACCAATCTCTTCATGGAATCTTGGGAATATTCGTGAGACATGTCAGAACAGCTGGCGAGTCCCGCTAACCGATGCAGTGCCTGGAACGTCGTGAGCATTAAATGCTCGGACGAGTATAAATAGGGGTGGGGGTTAGCCATTTGCTCTCTTTTGTCATTCTTAGTTTTTCGCGAACAACTTTAAAATTCTCTCTTTTTCTCAAGCTCTTCCGACTCCGATCAAGCTCCGGTAAGGGTTTTGATCCTTCTTTTTGTTTAAATTCTTTATTTCCTTTGAAAATGAGCGGCGCCGAAGGTCAGAGAGCGGCGAGCCCTCCTTCCATCCAGTTCTCGTGGTCATCTGATGAAGTAGAGGTGGTCGGGCCAAGCGCACGACCTGAACCTCCTAGAGTCTCCGTTCCAGCTCGGGAACAAGTGACATCATCAAGGCATGCGCCTTCTTCAGGGAAAAAGAATCTTTCCATGGACGAGCTGCCATCAGTCCTTCAAGAAACCGATCTGCAGTCATTTAGCCAGGAGTACAACATTGAGCCTGATTCATATGAACTTATCCGGTGTCACTGCGATCTCTGGGCTGATCATTTCTTTGAAGAGAACGACATGATTATGGTATACGAAGAACAGTTGAAAGCCAGGCTGCGGTTCCCTTTTGACGACTTCTTTAAGGAAGTCTTAAAATTTTTCCAAGTGTGCATAGCTCAAGTTCACCCGAACTCGTGGCGGATCTTAGTAGCCTTCCGAGGCCTTTGCCGAGCTAAGGGATTCCGTCCTACGCCTAAAGTATTCACCGAATTGCATAGGTTAACTCGTCGAAAGGACGACGAGTACTGGTTTTTCCAGGCGAAGTCACATTGCGGGCTTTTCACCGATCTGCCCTCCTCCCTGAGAAACTAGAAGAATCGCTTCTTTATTCTAAGGAGCAAAATTCCGAACGGTTTTGAGGGCGCAATGGTGATGGAGTTGAAGGAGCAGGCATCCAGAGAGAAGTTCTCTTGCTTGGATGCAGTTACCGCCGAGCTGCACCATTGGACTATGGAATTGATCACTGGCAAAGATCGCGGGCTTCAGCTCTTTGACCTCGGCATCGGTATTTTCTACATCTCAGATCTCAGGACCTTAGCGATTTCACTGACCTCTTCTTTGTGCAGGTATGGCAAGCGGCGAAGCCTCCAAGGAGAGCCGGAAGCGAAAGAGGGAGATCTCCTGGAAGGTACGGGAGATAAAGCGAGCCAAGGAGATGCAGACACCTCGTCACGAGCCCGGGGAAATACGAGAAGGCTCGTCTCAACCTACGGGACCGCCGATCTCCGAGGTGGAAGTGATCAGATCTCCTCCTCGGAGGGAAGAGCCGCCTCCGCCTCCTCTAGTTGTTCTGGGCGCGGAAGGGGGTCCTTCTCAACAGCAGATGAGGCCCCTTTCTCGCGACGCTCAAGTTCTAATCCACTCGCTGGAGAAGAACCGGATTGTTCGGGAGAACCCTGGTTTTGCCAAGGTCTTAGCGTCCTCTATCTGTCTTCGAGAAGATTGGGATAGGCTGTCTCTGGATAACCTTGATGATATCTTAACCAGATCTATGAGCCTGAACATGGAGTGTTTGGTGAACTAGCACATGGTCCGAGAGAAGGCTCATCGCCTGGGTAAGGAAGTCGAGAGGATGAATCATGAGGTGTCTTCTCTCCGATCCCAACTTTCATCCGCTCAGGATTGCATATCTCAAATTGAGGGACGAATGAAGTTCTATGAGGACAAGCTGGCCGAGCAAACTCATGTTCTGGTCAAGCGAGATCATGTTCTCGGGGAGGTGCAAGCGCTCCGGGCCTATGAAGCTGCTCAACTCGCTCACCTTGCTGAGGAGCTTAAGGCGAAAGAAGAAGAGATGGTGACCGGAGTGGCCGGCGCTTATGTGAATGCTCACAGAGATCTCCTGGCCGAGCTCAAGAAGCGTTATCCTGAGGAGGACTTCTCTTGGATGGCTAACCTGACTCCCGAGGATGAAGGTGCGGATAGCGAGGAAGAGGCTGAGGGTGAGAGAGAGGACGGACAAAATGTAGATCAGGCTGGGGGTGATCCTCCAACTGAATAACTTGTACAAATTCTTGAAATGAAATGAGATGGAATGCCTCTTTTGTTCGATGAATGGTTGTGATCGGAAAATTTCTAAATTATTTAAACACTTGATTGTCTGAGTATGTTGAAATAACTGAAAGTGATTATTAACCTAAGTGTGAGAGATCGGAAAACACAATGAGCATGAGATCGGTAGGGAACCAACGCTAAACGGGACTTGATTAAAATTGGAAATTTGGCTTGAACATTTAAGATCGGGATCATCATTAAACCGGAACAGAACCTTTGATTATTCTTAAACTTTTGAAAGGGAGATCGGCAACAAAAATGGTAACAAAGATCTAGTGTCAGTTCAATTTCATTTGTCAACAGAGATCAGGAATATACTTGATTGGTCAGGAGATTCGACAATGGGTTTGAGAGATCGGTGAGTGATTTAATAGACCGGCAAGGCTTTGACTGGTGTGAGGACTTAGTATTGATTCAATTCCTTGTGAGGAGAGATCGGAAATGTGATTGTCTAGCAAAGAGAGATCAGACATGTGGTTAGCTGTCAAAGGGAGACTTAGTACTGGGGATCGGTTTCAAAGTTTATTAATTCTGGGGATCGGCCAAAATATGGTGTCGACAGCTGCCCCTCTTTACATAATTTCTATTAAAGGGAAAAATTTTCCCGTGTAGGAATTATGTAAAGATTTAGACCCATATTTTGGACGATTAGGTGTTCGAAGTTAGGGAACTAAAGCATACCTAAGTTAGTGACCTAGAGATCGGCAACATAAGTTAAATTAAAATCAACTTGGATCAAGGAAGCAGAGGTTGATAACGGGAAATATAAATGTATGAAATTAAAATCAACTTAGATCAAGGAACCAGAGGTTGATAACAAGAAATGTAAATTGTTGGAAATTAAAATCAACTTAGATCAAGGAACCAGAGGTTGATAACAGGAAATGTAAATTGCAGGGAATTAAAATCAACTTAGATCAAGGAACCAGAGGTTGATAATAGGAAATGTAAATTGCTGGAAATTAAAATCAACTTAGATCAAGGAACCAGAGGTTGATAACAGGAAATGTAAATTGCAAGGGAATTAAAATCAACTTAGATCAAGGAACTAGAGGTTGATAACAGGAAATGTAAATTGCAGGGAATTAAAATCAACTTAGATCAAGGAACCAGAGGTTGATAACAGGAAATGTAAATGCAGGAAATTAAAATCAACTTAGATCAAGGAACCAGAGGTTGATAATAGGAAATGTAAATTGCAGGAAATTAAAATCAACTTAGATCAAGGAACCAGAGGTTGATAACAGGAAATGTAAATTGCAGGGAATTAAAATCAACTTAGATCAAGGAACTAGAGGTTGATAACAGGAAATGTAAATGCAAGAAATTAAAATCAACTTAGATCAAGGAACCAGAGGTTGATAACAGGAAACAGGAAATTAAAATCAACTTAGATCAAGGATCCAGAGGTTGATAACGGGAAATGTAAATTGCAGGAAATTAAAATCAACTTAGATCAAGGAACCAGAGGTTGATAACAGGAAATGTAAATTGCACTTACAGAGCAAGCCTAATCCGGACACAAGAGGTTCTTCCCCAATGAAGTGTACTTAACAGAATCCCGAAGGCCAATGATGAATGGAGGACGAGTTGCAAGACTTGACCTATGGCCTCATTTCTTCAAATGCCCCATTTCTGTTTTTTTTTTTTTTTTGACTTTCTCCCAAAAAGCGCCCTTGCGGGTTTTCACTTCCCCTTCGTCTATATGACTAGAAGCGCCCTTCCGGGTTTTCACCTCTAGTTTTCTCCTTTTTTTTTTTTTTTTTTTTTTTTTGCTCGCTCTTTTCAGGACGCCCTTCCGGGTTTTCATCCTTCACTCATTTTACAGAAAGCGCCCCTTTGGGGTTTTTGCCTTCTTTCACAACTTTTGCTAGGAGCGCCCTTTTGGGTTTTCACTCCAACCCCCCCCCCCCCCCTTTTTTTCTTCCAGGTCATTTCCTGCAAATCTCATAGTAAAGTATGTGAGGGTATCAATTGTCAAATCTTAATCTTATGGCAAAAAATTTTAACAGATTAATAGCGCATTAAATAACGAGATTGCAGAAAGATAATGTTAAAGAGTGAGTATAAAGCGAAGATAAAAGCGTAGGGAACGAAGTATGACTTTATTATAGCTTTAATAAAAACAAAGATAGAGTTTCAAAGGAAAAGGGTACAAGGATAGATCTCACATATTCCTTGTGGCTGACTTTGAAATCCCTTAACTGCCATTATTTCAAGTTCTCTAAAGCCTCATATCGTGACGGTTTCTTCTCCATCCTCGGTTTCATGCCCCATTCCTTATTTCTCCATTTTGGTTATTAGGACTCCCTTTCGGGTTTTCACCCCTAGAACCCCTCCTCTTTTTTTTTTTTTTTTCTCACTCTTTCAGGACGCCCTTCCAGGTTTTCATCCTTCACTCATTTTACAAAAAGTGCCCCTTTGGAGTTTTCGCCTTCTTTCACACATTTTGCTAGGAGCGCCCTTTCGGGTTTTCACTCCTACCTCCCTTTTTTTTTTTTTTTTTTAGGCATAGTATCTCTTGATGGTGTCAGCATTCACGGCTCTTGGCAATTCTTCACCATCCATGTGGGTTAAGATCAAGGCTCCTCCAGAAAATGCCTTTTTAACCACATAGGGTCCTTCGTAGGTTGGTGACCATTTGCCCCGGGGATCGTTTTGATTCGACAGCACTTTCTTCAGAATCAGGTCCCCGGGTTGGAATTCATGTGGGCGAACGCTTTTGTCAAATGCCCTAGCCATTCTCCTCTGGTATAATTGCCCATGACATACTGCTGTTAACCTTTTCTCATCCAGTAAGTTCAACTGATCCAACCTTGACTGGATCCATTCTGACTCATCAATCCCTGATTCCTTCAGAATCCTTAGGGAAGGAATTTCAACGTCAATAGGTAATACTGCTTCCATCCCGTAAACCAGTGAGTATGGAGTTACCCCGGTTGAGGTTCTTATATAAGTCCGGTATGCGTGAAGAGCGTAGGGAAGCATATCATGCCAATCCCTATATGTGACTGTCATTTTCCGGATTATCCTCTTGAGATTTTTGTTTGTGGCTTCCACCGCTCCATTCATCTGGGGACGGTATGGGGAGGAATTGAGATGTCGGATTTTGTATTGATCACACAATCTCTGAATTTTTGGACCATTGAGATTATTGGCGTTGTCAGTGACGATTTCATTGGGGAGACCATGCCGGCAGATGATATTGTTTCTGAGGAATTTGAGAAACGTGTTCTGTGTAATATGGGCGTATGACGTGGCTTCGACCCATTTAGAAAAATAGTCGATTGCTACCAGGATAAACCTGTGCCCATTGGATGCCTTAGGGTTGATGGGACCAATCACATCGATGCCCCACATTGCGAAGGGCCATGGTGAGACAAGGTTGAACAACTTGTGAGGTGGTACATTTATCGGATCTGCATAAATCTGACACTTATGGCACTTCCGGAAATACTTGATGCAATCCTTTTCCATTGTAGTCCAAAAATACCCACGTCGCATGACTTGCTTAGCCATCATGTGCCCATTGGCATGGGTTGCACAATTTCCCTCATGAGTCTCAAAAAGAATCTTCTTCGCCTCTTTTGCATCCACACATCTCAACAATTCGCCGTTGGGGCTCCTCTTATATAGGGTTTCTCCACTAGGGAAGTATCCCAATGCTAATCTCCGAATCATCCTCCTTTCGTTTTTGCTCGCCCCCGAAGGGAATCCTCTAGTTTTGCAGTAAAACAGGATGTCATGATACCAAGGTTTACCATTAGGTTCTTCTTAAATAATGAAGCAATAAGCTGGCTCATTCCTTGTCTTAATCTTTAATATCTGAGTCATCTGCCCTTCTTCGATTTGAGCCATAACAGCTAGAGTAGCTAAGGCATTAGCAAATTGATTCTTATCTCTGCTGAGATGAGTGAAAGAGACTTCTTCGAATTTCTTAATTAGCTCCAGTAAGTATTTCTGATAAGGGATCAGCTTCGGATCCTTAGTTTGCCATTTTCCCTTGACTTGATAAATAATCAGGGCTGAGTCTCCGTATACTTCCAACTTCCTGATTTTCATTTCGATGGCAGCCTGTAGACCCATCACACAAGCTTCGTATTCCGCGACATTGTTGGTGCAGTCAAATCTCAACTTGACAGCTATCGAAAAGTGTTTTCCATCCGGGGATATCAATACGGCTCCAACTCCATTGCCGGACAAATTGACAGCTCCGTCGAAATACATTTCCCATACATCGGCTGGCCCCTCTTCTTCGCAGTCTACTTCATTAATATGCTCATCGGGGAACTCAAAATCCAGAGCTTCATAATCCTGGATAGGATTTTCTGCTAGGAGGTTGGCGATCACGCTACCTTTCACCGCCTTTCGGGTCATATAGACTATGTCATATTGGGAGAGTATAACTTGCCACTTGGCTATCCTGCCTGGCACGAATGAGCTTTCGAATACATATTTGATAGGATCCATCCTAGAGATGAGCCATGTCTTGTGATTCAACATGTAGTGTTTGAGGCGATTTGCCGTCCAGGCTAACGCGCAGCAAGTTTTCTCTAGGAAAGAGTACCTCGACTCGCAATCATTGAACTTTTTGCTCAGATAATAAATAGCCCTCTCTTTTCGGCCAGTATCATCATGTTGTCCCAAAACACATCCCATCAAGTTCTGTTGGACTGCCATATACAGGATCAGAGGCCTCCCCGCCACGGGTGGAACCAATACGGGTGGGCTTGACTGATACTGCTTGATTGTCTCAAAAGCCTCTTGACAAACTGAATCCCATTGAGTGGTGTTGTTCTTTCGGAGCAGTCTAAAAATAGGCTCGGCCTTAGCAGTGAGATTGGAAATAAACCTTGATATGTAGTTCAATTTTCCCAGGAAACTGCGCACCTCCCTTTCTGTTCTTGGGGATGGCATTTCTTGAATAGCTCGAACCTTGTCTGGATCTACCTCTATTCCCTTCTCGCTCACTATGAATCCCAACAATTTCCCTGACCTAGCTCCAAATATGCATTTGGCAGGGTTCAGTTTCAATTGATATTTCCTGAGTCTCTCAAATACTTTCCTCATCACCTGCACGTGGCTCTCTTCTCCCCTAGATTTGATGATCATATCATCCACGTATACCTCTATTTCTTTATGCATCATATCATGGAATAATGTGACCATAGCGCGTTGATAGGTAGCACCGGCATTCTTTAACCCGAAAGGCATGACCCGATAGCAAAATATTCCCCATTGAGTGATAAAAGCAGTTTTCTCTTTGTCTTCCTCATCCATTGGGATTTGATTGTACCCAGATGCCCCATCAATGCATGAACACCTGCCCAATCCCACAGCATTGTCTACTAACACATCAATGTGGGGGAGAGGGAAATCATCCTTCAAGCTTGCTCTATTAAGATCCCTGTAATCAATGCACACCCTAACTCTCCCGTCCTTCTTCATTACCGGGACAACGTTAGCTATCCATTGGGGATATTTGACTACTTCGGGAACCCAAAGATCATATTGTTTCTTGACTTCATCCCGAACTTTGAGCAGTGTGTCAGGATTCATTCTTCTTAGTTTCTGCTTCACAGGGATTGTCCCCGGAATAAGGGGAATTTTGTGCGTCACTATCTGGTGGTCTAAACCAACCATATCATCATAGCTCCAGGAAAATACGTCCAGGAATTCTCTAAGCAAAATGATCATGTCTCCTGATTCTTCACTCTCTACTATCTTAAGCTCCCTTTTTACTTCTTCAGTGCCTAAGTTTATGGTGCTTGTTTTGTCTCCACAAGGCACTAGGGAAGGTTCATCCTTTTCACCTCTTTCTTCTGTAAGATCTTCCTCAGATTCACTTGAAGTAATGGCAGTCATGGGGATTTCAAAATTAACCAGAGGAATTTCTGAGTCTATTGAATTATTAGGTGTTAATTGATTAATGGTCCTGAATGAATGAAAAATAGAACATATTATAAGGATGGAATTCAAAAGGAAAGAAAGAGAGAATTGGATTTAAAATGCGCTATTAATTCATTAATATTTATGCCATAAGAAAAAGGTCCATTTACAGAGTTACACTTGCCACCATGGACAAAATGATCAAGTGTAGATAACCAAAGGTACTTTACTCGAGATTGAGTACAGGGATGTCCTTTGCTGTCCAGTTGTCTAGCTTTTGCCCCTCAGCTATTGGCGAGACCAGAGCTTCATACAAGGAATCCAGGTGGACGACATCAATGGATAGTTCATCAGGTGATTCTTCCACATCTGTCGGATTTTCAATGACCAGTTTAGTGAAGATCTCTGCGATTAGCGGGACTGCCTTCCTTTTTCCCATTTTCTGGTCAAATCTTTGATCCCGAAGCATTTTCCTCATCCAGAATCGCCCATCCCTAAGGGCATCTTCCTCATATCCCAAACCACAACGGCCTACCTTCTGGATAGCCGATATGGGTTCCGTGATTCCCTGTAATGTGGCGCCTAGGCCTTTGCCTTCTTCGTACCCACTCCTCGACATTATCTTGGCTACCATAGCCATAGCCCCTTCATTTCTGGTTTCTTGTAACTCAAGGGCCTGGAAGGAGCTTTCCAACGACTCCTCAGCCGCTTCCACATAAGGGAGTGATTGTGGCTTGGTGACCAAAATGGCTTCTTTTTCTCTTACAGAGATGATTTTGCCGTCCATAATGTATTTTATCTTCTGGTGCAGAGTTGAGGGAACGACGTTCGCAGAATGGATCCAAGGCCTCCCCAGCAACATAGTGTAGGCCGGTTCAATATTCATCACCTGGAATGTGACGTTGAAGGTACATGCACCAATTTGGAGTGGTAAATCAATATCTCCCAACACTTCTCTTCTGGTACCGTCAAAGGCTCTTACCACCATAGCACTTTGACGTATATCTGATTGGTCAACTGGCAATCTAGCCAAGGTAGCAGGCGATGCGGTGAGAGCTGATCCGTTATCAATAAGTACCTTGGCTACTATACAACCCTTACATTTCACTGTTACATGCAGAGCTTTAGTGTGCCTTAAACCCGCTGGGTCTATCTCGTCTTGCGAGAAAGCAACAAAACTGGATGCCTGGATTTGTCCCACTATCTTCTCAAACTGCCCCGGAGTGATGTCGGGGTTTACAAAGGCCTGATCTAGGATTCTCTGTAAGGCTTGTCGGTGCACTTCCGAGCTCAGGATCAGCGATAACAGTGAAATTCGGGCAGGTGTCTTTCTTAACTACTCCACCACATCGTATTCACTCTGTTTCATTATTTGGAGCAGCAGTTCTTCCTCTTTTTTATGTCCAGCAGGTTCTACTTCCTCCGTTTTCTCAACCTCCTCTTCTGTATTCTTTAGTGACTCTCCCATTTTTACTTTCCCTTTTCTCTTTTCTTTCTCTTTGTCCCCGTAACACCTCCCACTTCGAGTTATGAACTCGACTTCTTGCTCAAGCGAGGAGGATTTTGTGGCAGCGACGGGCTGAAGATTAACCTGGGGAGTAGTACTGGTGGTAGGTCCGACATAAGTCATTTTAAAATGCTCATGAGGAGTAAAAAATGGTTTTGGTGGTGCCAGAGGCAAGGCAAGATTAGGAGCTGATGTACTGCTTGACGCTCCTTGAGTGAAAACTTGGAAATTATAGTTCCAAGGCACAGCGTGAGTATTGGTGACAGGGAGCTGAGGCGGAGTTCGGATAACATTCTTGGCGGTGAGGCTCTTGGGGTGAGAAGGTGATTCTGGGTTTAGGGGTAGAAGCATTCCGGCTGTATCTAGTTGTGTTCACTCCCCCTTCCGTCTTCGACCTTGTCTGGCATCTCAGAACTTTGAGGGATAGCAAGTTCTGAACCTCTTTCTTGAATCCCTCACAGCCCCGCAGCTCATGATCAGTTGCCCCTCCATGGTAAAGACATCCCGTATCCTTTACTGACCCTGATACCTAAGGGCAAAGGTAGCCTTCCTTCATTGCTACGGCAAAAATTTCCTCAAAGTGAGGAATCAGCTCGTCTACCTCCGGTGTCAACCTTTCTCCGTCAAGCTCTATCATATTTACACCATTGCCCGCATTATGGTTGGGCAATGGGTTTGATGTAACATTGGGGAGGGAACCATTTCCCTCAATTTTCAGCCACCCATTTCGGATTAGAGCGTGTACTCTCCCCCTGAGTGCTCCGCAGTTGTCAGTTGAATGCCCTTGTGCCCCTCCATGATACTCACAATGGGTAGTGGCATCATACCACCTGGGATATGGAGGCTGAATTGGGTCTAGGGAAACTGGTACAATCTGGTTTATACCGATAAGGTATCGATATATTTCACTGAGCGGGAGGGGAAGAGGTGGATCAGGGTTTCTTGGGGGTCTTGGGTTGTTTTGTGGTGGTCTCGGTTGAGCAGGAGGAGGAGGTGGTCTAGGTTGGTAATTTGTAGGTGGGGGATATTGTGGGCACAGGTGTGGATAATTCGGGAAAGGAGGCCGAATGTTTGCGATGGTTTGGCCATGAGGGGAAGGGTATGGCCAGTAGTTATTTTGGGGAAGTGGGGAGTAATTATTCTGCTGGGTGATGGAATGCACATCACCCTCCTTTTTCTTGCCAAAATTGGCTGTCTTCTTTGCAGGGTTCTCAGCCAACTCCTACAGTCGTCCCATTCTTAAGTTGGCCTCTATTCTTTCACCGGCCTGGATGATGTCGGAGAAGCTGTTGGAAGTGTTTCCAATCATCAAGTTGAAGTAAGGAGCTTTCAAAGTCTCGATGAACAGAGAGCATAGCTCATTGTCGGTCATCAGGGGGTGTATACACGCCTTTTCTCTCCATCTCTGGGCATACTCCTTGAAGCTTTCCTGTCTTTACGCACTGTGGTTAGAGGTCCCTCCTTGTAGGGGCCACATCGCAATTAAATTTGTACTGTCTTAAGAAGGCATCAGCTAAATCCTTCCAGGAGCGCAGTTTGCTCCTGTCCAACTGAATGCACCACCTCAGGGCTGCCCCGGAGAGCTCTCATGAAAGAAGTGGACTAGCAGTCTGTCATCATCTGTTAGAGCGAACATCTTGGCGATATAGGTGGCCAAGTGAATGCGAGGGTCTGAATTCCTAGTGTACTTGTCAAAATCAGGGACTTTGAACTTGGGCGGCACTACCACATCAGGAACCAATCTGAGCGACGCCACAACGACTGAACCATACATATTCAGTCCTTCGATTGCTCTCAATCTCTCTTCTAGAGCAAATAGTTTCTCGTTTTCTCTCATCTTATTTTCTCCTCCCACTGCATGAAATGCTCCCCCAATTGGGAGATGAGGGGTGGAGTGAACTGGAGGGATTAGAATTGAAGGTTATGGGTCGGTGTTTGAAACAGTTGGGTAATGAGAGTAAGGTAGGTCATTATTCATGGTAGCCGGATTGACAGTGCTTGTCGGGTCCGGAATAGGCGACTGAAAGGTAAAAGAAGTTTAAGCTTGGTGAGGATCCATTGTTGTAGGAGGTGGAGGAGGTAGTGGTAAGTTAGGTTCTGAAGTAGGTTTATTCTGGGACATTTCCCTCATTAGTCTCATAAGTTCTGAGACCTGATCCTTCAATTCGGAAACCTGCCCTTGTAGGTTCTGTACTTGTTCCTGATCTTCCATTATCTTCTTTGTTCGAGATCTTGTTAAGTACACTCGCTTGGGTTGAACTGTGTGCTTGGTCAGACTTGCCTTGTTTGAAGCAATGTTGATTTTCTATAAGGAGTCAAAAAAAGGTTTTTAATGAATTTCGAATTTTGTAAAAAAAACTAAAAGTCCTGGTCCGAACGAAGGATACAGTGGCATTTGTGAGCCAGAATGAAATATGCGAAAGGACGATTGCATCAACTTTATCATGGCATCATTCGATAGTCTGACTGTGAATGACTGGATTGAATGCGCATTTATGATACCTGTCCATATAGCGCATTCAATTTTTTCACATAACCCTAGCGAGGGAGTTCCTACGGGAGTCATACTATTCATTCACAATTTTGCTAAACATTGGTCCAAAAATCATTTTATTAACTGCATAATTTGTACACCAGATTCTTTACATCGGCCTAGGCTCTGGGAGGTTCTTTATAATGAGATGACATTTTCTGAGATACTCATATAACCTTTCTTCTTATTTGGCAGGGTCGAATGATTTCAGAGTATACTCAGATTCAGGTAATAGTTGTTGTTTTCCCTGTGCTATCGTCCTCTCCAGCTGGTCAACATTTTCTTTCAGCTCTTGATAGAGAGCAGCTTGTCTTTCTTTCTCCTTCCTTTCCTTAGCACATTCTTTCAAGATATCGTTGATGAGTAGTGCCCGTTCTTTCAATTCGAGCTTCTTCTTTTTGTTTTCTTGTTTATACTCCTCAATGAGTATTTCTTGGTATTTCATTTTATCCTGAAGCTTACCAATCTGTACTTCTACTTCTTTTACCACAGCTTGGAGAGAGTCTTTTTCCTTTTCCCACCGTACCTCTTGCTCTTCGAACCCCATCTTTTCGGCCCTTGCCTCTTCCCTGAGTCTTCTCACCTTTCTTTTAAGGTTCTGCTGTTGGTCCTCCAACTGTTTTATTTGTTCTTGCAATTGTGAGTTCTCGATATTTTCCTTTTGTAGTGAGTCAGCCAGACGATTATCAGCTTCTTCTAATATGACGTTTCGGCGAGAGTCGCTGTCTTTGAATTCTGCAGTTGAGTGTTCTCGGTCCCTGTCAGCCCTCCATTCAAGATAATCGCGTGTGGCACTTGGACCTTTAGGCGACCTTTCCA
This sequence comes from Hevea brasiliensis, assembly GCF_030052815.1. Classification (NCBI taxonomy): domain Eukaryota; kingdom Viridiplantae; phylum Streptophyta; class Magnoliopsida; order Malpighiales; family Euphorbiaceae; genus Hevea; species Hevea brasiliensis. The sequence continues at coordinate 35,279,355 of NC_079507.1, read as the reverse complement.
TCAGAGAGATGTTTTCCCAAGATCTGCGAGCCATTTTCAACCCTTCCTCTTCTTTGAGCTCATGGTAGAAATGACCTTGGTGGTATTTTCCAATGTTAATTCTGGACTTGTTGAGCCAAACTGCCTCATTACCAATGCCGGAGTGTAACTTGTGTATCCGGTCACTCCGATTAGGGATACCGACTGATTACCTCCCATTCTGATTAAAACGGATTGACCTGGCGCCCACAATTTCCTCCAACAGTAATCATGGCTATTGAAACTCAAAATCCATTCCCGCCACTGCTATTCATTCTTCGGACTGATTACCAACCGGGTCATCTTCTCGATGGGAGGCTGGTCAAGGTACCAAGTCAATCCTTTTGTTTCCACAGGACACATGTGACTGATAATCCAGAGGTACAACAATTGAGAACAACACTTAATGGACCCTTTGCCCTATTGTCTACAGTAGGTAAGGGTTAATAAGGTCTCCGCAAGAATTGCCGGTATCGGATTGACCTCCTGCTTTTCTATTGCCCATAATACTTCCACCGTGCTGCAAGTTATGATTCCCAATGGTCCCGAGAACAAAATCAGACCATAGATTCCCAAGGCAAGTGTCACTGAAGCTTGATCCCACTGTTTCTCTTGGATGTATTAATCTAACCACTTCTTGAGATGTTTCCAATACCAACCATGCGTGTTTCCTTTGACAGTTTCTTTTGACTTTACTTCTTCTGGGGAAGTACCTATCATATGTGCTAATCATTTCCAAGCCTGCCTATGCTCGAGATGAAGGTAGATCCGATTTTGCGTCAGGTAAGGAAACTCTAGTAATGTCTGATATTCTTCCATAGTGGGAACTGTGTCAATATCATTGAAAGAGAATACTCCATACTTAGGACTCCAAACCGATAGCATGGCCTTTAATGCCGGGATTTGGACTTTGACTCGCATTAGGGTTGCAATCCTCCCGTACTTCCTCTCAAATCATGCCTTGACCTGATCGGGAAACGACCTCCAACCATTAGACAGACCCTCGAGGTTGTTCATTCTGACCTCAATTTTATTCAGATCCAATGAAGGTAGTAAGCTAGCATGTCCCTTGGAAACATCATTTTGCGAGGGTACTGGAGTATGAGCTGATCTGGACCAAAGTTTAGCATTCTGAACTTCTTCTGCCGACTGACTCGAGGATGCCATGATAAAAATGATGCCTATCCTTTTTACAGACTTTTGGTTTGGTGATGCCTGCGGAAAAACTCGTTAGCAGGATAAATTCAGGTAATCTTGTATTATATTGTTGGCAGAGTGGTACCTACACATTTATCAAAGTAGGAAAATGTGTAGGTTTTCTTAACAATATGATTCAAGATTACCCTTAAAAATAAGAACAAAATAAAATAAACAGAATAGGGTAAGAGTAATTATGCCCCTTTTATCCTAGGATAGAGAGACTCCTGATACCGGATGAGTGCTACCTAATTGGATAGTTCTATCTTATAAGGTAGCTTACTACGGCTTTCAGCTATCGTGATAGTTTAGCTCAGGACCTAGTTTTCTAAGAGCCACAGGTTCCCAAATTGCCCCTACTGTAAACAGTAGAGCCTCATTCTATCCCCATGATATTGTCGGGAAAATTCCATGGATATCACAGTGAATAGAATGAGTTTCAATTTGAGTAGAAGCCTTCACGGATACTAACGGGGTAGAACCCACGGGTACCGCTACATGACCCCCTCCTACTTTCCTAAAAGGGTAAGAAAGCCCGGGTATAGGGCTGAAGTGTGAGAGGACATCGTGTGAGTGTTCAGTGTGTGAAAGGACATCTTTACCTCTTCCCAATTCAGGGGGATTTTATTTTTCCCATTTTTCTTTTTTTTTTTTTTTTTTCAAACGAAGAGCACTGTAAGGAATAAAACAAGCAAAACAAACGGAACAGTTAGTAGAAATAAACAAAAATTAACACATAAAATATTACTGGGTGAGCCCACCTAACTATAGTTTGATTGAAAAATTAAATCTACTTTTGGACCTCTAGACCGGGGTTGAGTTGAAACCGATCCCCAGTGGAGTCGCCAAGCTGTCGTAAGGTGTTTTGCAGTCGCCTGAACGAACCCTCACCGAAGTGGAAAAGAATGAGGAGTCGCCACTTTAGTTTTGAGGGAAACTAAAGAAAACCATTTGTGAAGATAAATTGAAATAAAACCACTTCAAAACAGAGATTCTAAGTTCGGGGTCCGTAAACGGATGGGGAAGGTGTTAGGCACCCCACCTCGTCCCTTAATTAGGGTAAGTAGATTTAACTTCGCACTCTTTATAAATTAGTTAGGAAGGGCTTGAATGGAAATGTTAATCCTTTTGACAAAAGGAATATTTGATTTTTCACTAATTCGGATTACCCAGATACATAAGTAAATGAGACAACCTTAGTGAGTTACTGTTGTATGTTAGTTTTGTTTGAAGGGCTATTTTATTAGAATCCAAGAATTGGATGAGAACTCTCCTCCGATTTCTTTTAAATATTTATTTAAATTTTAGATTGAGAACCGGATAAGAACTCTCCTCCGATCTCTTTTAATATTTATTAAAATTTTTGGATTGAGAATCGGATAAGAACCCTCCTCCGATCTCTTTTAATATTTATTAAAATTTTTAAGCTTGAGAACCGGATAAGAACCCTCCTCCGATCTCCTTTAAAATATTTATTAAAATTTTTAAGCTTGAGAACCGGATAAGAACTCTCCTCCGATCTTCCTTAAAATATTTATTAAAATTTTTAAGCTTGAGAATCGGATAAGAACTCTCCTCCGATCTCCTTTAAAATATTTATTAAAATTTTTATATTGAGAACCGGATAAGAACTCTCCTCCGATCTCTTTTCATATTTATTAAAATTTGAGAATCGGATAAGAACTCTCCTCCGATCTCCTTTAAGATATTTGTTAAAATTTTAGATTGAGAATCGGATAAGAACCCTCCTCCGACCTCTTTTAATTAAATGGTAGTCGGATAAGGATTTTTTGATCTCTCTAAATTTTACCGATCGAGAGGGCCTAAGGCTAAGGGTTCTGACATTCAAAGGTGTCAGGGGGTCTGCGCAAGACTTCTTTAACTTATTGGTACCTTAGGACTGGGCAGGGGATGCCAAACCGAATCCTCCGACCTTCCTATATGGTCGCCTCACCAGCATTTTTGGTAGCCGATCTATTCCATTTAGTTATCCAGGGTTTGGTTTTACTGTCTTATGACGTCTTGCCTTATGACCTACTGAGCCATTCTAGTGACTCAGCTTTACCATTTTCCAGGCTTATTATTCAGACCTTTCATTATTTCAAAAGGACTCTTAAGTTGCCGTTACCCACATCTCATCCAACCACTTATGTATCGCTTGGAACTAGATGACTTACGCTCCGAAATAATAAAGATTAACAAAGGTATCGACACAGAAATAAACTAGAGCACAACCTTTCTCTGTATCTTTCTGGCGTGATATGAACTTAAAGAAAATAACATATATAAAGAAAAAAGAATGGAAATGTGTAAAGCAAGAACTAAACTTAATAAAATGGCAACATGAATACTGACCTGTAAGGAGTCGATTCTAGTGAACTAACCGAGAATCACAAAACGCAATAAGATTGCAAGTTGATAGCCGGGAGACCTTGGAACAAAGAGTGCTTCACTACATGCAATCGAGTCAGAATTATACCCGAGTTTAAATGAGATTGAGCATGGGCGATGAAAGCGAAAATAACGATAACAAGGAACTGAAAAATGTGAATGCTACGGGATAATGAACGAGCTGAAAATGGAGAGTTTTAGTGTTCAAAATCTTTTAAGAAAATACTTCAGAAAACTGGTTCCAAAAGTTCTTCTTATGAAAGCAGAATAACGATCTGAATTAAATTTCAGAGTTCTTCCGCTATAGTAACTTCCTCCTTTTTTTCCGTCCTTTAAACAGTTTTTCATGCAGGTATTTATAGGGACCGGGTGTTTCTCTTGAAGGGTCAGGATCTATCTTGAGGGAAATGGAGGGTCAAGATTTCAAAGGACATAATCCTAAGCTCAAGAATTAAAGAGAATCAGAATAGTCGGCCGAGATCCACTTCAGAATATTTGTCTTTTTCCTCCTCTAATCTGACGATCCCAAAATCTCTTGTCCAGGGCGATCTAAGGGCTAGGAGTGAAAGGCGCTGGTTTTGTCGTCTTCTTCTTTGATCCAAGGGCCCTGGGCTCGTCCTTACAAGTTGGATCAACGGTGGAGATTGGGAGGTACAACGCTGTCATGACATATTCTGGCACTTATCTGTAATGCGGGCGATTCTAGGACGTGCGGTTGAGATTTTATCTGCAACGCTTTAACTACCTCAGCTCTGATCATGGCGACAGCAGTAGGCGCCTTATTCTTTTTGTTTTTTGCTCTATTCTTTTTTGATCTTCTTAACATGATCCTTCTCCAATCTTTCATACCGGTCTCCCCTCTTCCGATCTCTATTATTCCAATATTTCCCTTAATCAGGCCCGGTCCGGTCAAAGCATTAATTCCCCTCTATTCCCGAAGCGTCCGCTTCGTTTTCTGCTTAGCAATAAATGCCCGATTTGTCCCTATATATACCCCTGACGGAAGAGACTTTCCTCATTCAATTTTCCTTTCTTCCTTCTTGCTTTCCAGTTCTAGCTGCTCCGGCAGAAGTTCTGGCCATGATTGTGGCTGTTGATCCCTTCCCGATGGACCTCTTTATTCCCCGATTGAAAATTTACGACCCCGGTGATCGAATAATCGTGATAACCTTATCTGATGATGGTGAGAGAACTGGACCAATTAACCGATCTGGATCGCGGACCTCGATCGTGCCGATCTCGAGTCGTTCGACCGGTATAATCGGCAAACCAATTTCGGCCGAGAAGACTGCTAATGTTCCGCCATCCGTTGGCGGTTGCTCTTCCAAGTTTATTCGGCTTCTCACCACATTGGGTGTTCCGACAGTGGCTTTCCTCCACATTGGGTGTTCCGACAGCGGCTCGATTCCGGTCGATGACATCCTTTGGATCAGTCACAATGTGGACTTTGACATAGGCCCTTTAGATGGGATGTTCCACCGGTCTCTGAGATCGCCCAAATGATGTATTTTATTTTCAATGTAGTCCGATCTCTAGAGATCCCCGAAATGATGTAATCCAATTTTAGTGTAATCCGATCCCTAGAGATCGCCCAAATGATGTAATCCGATCTTTTGGAAATAAAGATTTTATTTTGTCGATTATCATCTTATTATTATTTCATTAAGTATTTTCCGATCTTTTATGTGATTATCCGATCTGATTCTTCATTTGAATGACACTTATCTGATCCGTAACTCAAAACACCTTGATCTGCCGCTCTATAATTAACCGATCTCTTCATGGAATCTTGGGAATATTCGTGAGATGTGTCAGAACAGCTGATGAGTTCCGCTAACCGATGCAGTCCTGGAACGTCGTGAGCATTAAATGCTCGGACGAGTATAAATAGGGGTGGGGGTTAGCCATTTGCTCTCTTGTGTCATTCTTAGTTTCTCGCGAACAACTTCAAAATTCTCTCATTTTCTTAAGCTCTTTCGACTCCGATCAAGCTCCAGTAAGGGTTTTGATCCTTCTTTTTGTTTAAATTCTTTATTTCCTTTGAAAATGAGTGGCGCTGAAGGTCAGAGAGCGGCGAGCTCTCCTTCCATGCAGTTCTCGTGGTCATCTGATGAAGTAGAGGTGGTCAGGCCAAGCGCGCGACCTGAACCTCCTAGAGTCTCCGTTCCATCTCGGGAACAAGTGACATCATCAAGGCATACGCCTTCTTTAGGGAAAGAGAATCTTCCCATAGACGAGCTGCCATCGGTCCTTCAAGAAACCGATCTGCAGTCATTCAGCCAGGAGTACAACATTGAGCCTGATTCATATAAACTTATTCGATGTCACTGCGATCTCCGGGCCGATCATTTCTTCGAAGAGAATGACATGATTATGGTATACGAAGAACAGTTGAAAGCCGGGCTGCAGTTCCCTCTTGACGACTTCTTTAAGGAAGTCTTAAAATTTTTCCAAGTGTGCATAGCTCAAGTTCACCCGAACTCGTGGCGGATCTTAGTAGCCTTCCGAGGCCTCTGCCGAGCTAAGGGATTCCATCCTACGCCTAAAGTATTCGCCGAATTGCATAGGTTAACTCGTCGAAAGGACGACGAGTACTGGTTTTTCCAGGCGAAGCCACATTGCGGGCTCTTCATCGATCTGCCCTCCTCCCTGAAAAACTGGAAGAATTGCTTCTTTATTCAAAGGAGCAAAATTCTGAACGGTTTTGAGGGTTTCCCTCGTAGCTGGCTACACCAAGGCCCCTTAATTCCGAAGCGTCTCGTGTTGAATAGGGAAGAGGGCACAATGGTGATGGAGTTGAAGGAGCAGGCATCCAAAGAGAAGTTCTCTTGCTTGGATGCAGTGACCGCCGAGCTGCACCATTGGACTATGGAATTGATCACTGGCAAAGATCGCGGGCTTCAGCTCTCTGACCTCGGCATCGGTATTTTCTACATCTCAGATCTCAGGACCTTAGCGATCTCACTGACCTCTTCTTTGTGCAGGTATGGCAAGCGGCGAAGCCTCCAAGGAGAGTCGGAAGCGACAGAGGGAGATCTCCCGGAAGGTATGGGAGATGAAGCGAGCCGAGGAGATACAGACACCTCGTCACGAGCCCGGGGAAATACGAGAAGGCTCGTCTCAACCTTCGGGACCGCCGATCTCCGAGGTGGAAGTGATCTGATCTCCTCCTCGGAGGGAAGAGCCGCCTCCGCCTCCTCCAGTTGTTCCGGGCGCGGAAGGGGGTCCTTCTCAACAACAGATGAGGCCCCTTTCCCGCGGCGCTCAAGTTCTGATCCACTCGCTGGAGAAGAACCGGACTGTTCGGGAGAACCCTGGTTTCGCCAAGGTCTTAGCGTCCTCTATCTGTCTTCGAGAAGATCGGGATAGGCTGTCTTTTGATAACCTTGATGATATCTTAACCAGATCTATGAGCCTAAACGTGGAGTGTTTGGTGAACCACCACATGGTCCGAGAGAAGGCTCATCGCCTGGGTAAGGAAGTCGAGAGGATGAATCATGAGGTGTCTTCTCTCCGATCCCAACTTTCATCCGCTCAGGATTACATATCTCAAATTGAGGGACGAATGAAGTTCTATGAGGACAAGCTGGTCGAGCAAACTCATGTTCTGGCCGAGCGAGATCGTGTTCTCGGGGAGGTGCAAGCACTCCGGGCCGATGAAGCTGCTCAACTCGCTCACCTTGCTGAGGAGCTCAAGGCGAAAGAAGAAGAGATGGTGACCGGAGTGGCCGGCGCTTATGTGAATGCTCACAGAGATCTCCTGGCCGAGCTCAAGAAGCGTTATCCTGAGGAGGACTTCTCTTGGATGGCTAACCTGGCTCCCGAGGATGAAGGTGCGGATAGCGAGGAAGAGGCTGAGGGTGAGAGAGAGGACGGACAAAATGTAGATCAAGCTGGGGGTGATCCTCCAGCTGAATAACTTGTACAAATTCTTAAAATGAAATGAGATGGAATGCCTCTTTTGTTCGATGAATGGTTGTGATCGAAAAATTTCTAAATTATTTAAACACTTGATTGTCTGAGTATGTTGAAATAACTGAAAGTGATTATTAACCTAAGTGTGAGAGATCGGAAAACACAATGAGCATGAGATCGGTAGGGAACCAACGCTAAACGGGACTTGATTAAAATTGGAAATTTGGCTTGAACATTTAAGAACGGGATCATCATTAAACCGGAACAGAACCTTTGATTATTCTTAAACTTTTGAAAGGGAGATCGACAACAAAAATGGTAATAAAGATCTAGTGTCAGTTCAATTTCATTTGTCAACAGAGATCAGGAATATACTTGACTGGTCAGGAGATTCGACAATGGGTTTGAGAGATCGGTGAGTGATTTAATAGACCGGCAAGGCTTTGACTGGTGTGAGGACTTAGTATTGATTCAATTCCTTGTGAGGAGAGATCGGAAATGTTATTGTCTAGCAAAGAGAGATCAGAAATGTGGTTAGCTGTCAAAGGGAGACTTAGTACTGGGGATCGGTTTCAAAGTTTATTAATTCTGGGGATCGGCCAAAATATGGTGTCGACAATGATCAAAGTCAAGATTAAATATAGGTTTGACACTTGGCACAATGTGATTGGGTCAATTAAACCTAGTGTTAATTAAAAACTGACATGTGGCAAGGGTTTTAAGTGGTGTCCTAGCTATATAAGTGTTGTTATGAAAAGAAAACAATAACAAGCTGCTGGTTTTCTTTTTGTGCCACCACCATGGAGTCCTCTCCCTTCTCTTTTTCTTCATCTCTCATCAATTCAAAGAGATTAGCAAAAAATCTCTTGAATTAAAAATACTAGAAATTGTTTCTAGTGTCTTGTTTGCATTTGTAATCTTTCAAAAGGCAAAACTTGATTTTCTAATTCATAGAAAATGCTTTAGAAGCTATTCAAGGGCTTCCATAGGTGATCTTGGTGTGGACAAGCTAGAGGGACAACATTTGGTATCCTAAGACGCATCCCAAAGATGCCAAACACACTACAGTGCATCAGAAGGTTAGTGCACTTGTTCTTGATCTAATCTAGGATTTTAATGAATTAATCTGTTAATTCTAAAATCTTAAATGGCAAATATAGATCTAAAAATATATTAAAAGAGTTTTAATATGCTGTTTATCATTGAAATCAAATAGATAAAAATAAATCTTGCATGATGCATGTGACCCTAGATGAAAATTTTTGAATTTTAATGATCTAAACTTATGTTTTTCATGTTTCCGCTCCTTAAATTGGTATCAGAGCCACTATATTTGCCATTTAGATTGTTGATTATATGATTTAATTGTGTGATCTGATCATGAGATGATTAATTTATTACTGTTTGCAAGGTCAAGGTGGCGGAATGGAGGTGAACTCCATTGATGCGCATGGTTTGGTGCATCCAACCATGCGCATGGCTTTGGGCTTGTTTGTGGGCTTGGATTCAAAGGCCCATAATTAGGCCCATGACTAATTAAAGTGTTTGATTAGGATTTTTAATCACACAATTAAATTTTGATTCAAGTCTGAATTTTAAAAATTATTTGAATGCGATTCAAATATGAATTTTAGAAGTTGTTTGAATGTGATTCAAATCTGAATTTTTAAAGTTGTTTAAATCATATTCAAATCTGAATTTTTAAAATTGTTTGAATGTTATTCAAATTCGAATTTTTTTTTTAAAAAAAAAGTTGTTTGAATGTGATTCAAATCTGAATTTTTAAATTTGTTTGAATCATATTCAAATTTGGATTTTTAAGTTAATATGAGATATTCAATTTAATTTAAGTGTGTATGTTTCATTTAATTATTAAATAGTGATATGCATGATGGATGATCATGGACTATAAAAGACAAATGTGATTGGATTTATTTCTTTTATGTTTCTTTGGGATTGTAAATTAATTTATTTATTTTAATTTATTTTGGGCATGTATTATTAAGGTTGTAATAATTTTTGGGTTGTAATTTCATTTATTTAGTTCTTGTAAATTCGCCTTGGTATGCCAAAGATTACTATGTAATTGGATTGCAAGAAGATCAAGGAGGTCAAGAGGATTGGTGGGACTAGTGGGAGGAATTCAAGATCAAATGTTGATTATGTACTCCTTTAGCAACTATTGTAAAATGAATGAATGAAATACACCTAGGAATGCCCTGATTCAATTCTTGGTGGCTCAGAATTGAATCCCTTAGAAAGTCCATGATCATACCATATTTACTATTTATTCATGAATGCATGAGATGTATGTGAAAGTATGCAAGTATATGATATATGCATACTAAATGGATAATGTGCAAAGTGAGACCTTAATAGTAATTAGGATGACCATAAAATCTTCCAAACAAATGATTAAGTTGAAAATGCTATAATTAAAGTAATTATAACATAGGCCCTCCATTGAGGCAATTATTTTAAGAAATTTTAAATACTTGCATAAGATGCAATTAATTTAAGAGATTTTCTTAAGAATAATTGTTAAGCATGAGATGTTGTAAATATGCAAATGGTTTGGTGGCCAATATTGGATGTACTTGAGGACATTAAAATTATTTGCATAATTACTGGCTCAATGGGATCAACTTAACTAATGCAAGATAAATCAATAATGGATGTACCTAAGATTTTGAGCATTAGGGGCTAGGTAAAGGATTGAACCTCACATGAGAAGTGATGGGCAATGAGTTGCTCACTTATAGTTTATTGTAATTCCAATAATGGATGTACCTGAGGATGATCAATAGAATTATAAGAATTTAATCACTCACTAGAAATCCATCCAACTAGGATTTCCGTTTTCTACTTTGGAAGTGTACGATTCGCTAAGTTAGTGAGAGGACCAATTTGATTAAAAAACCATAATTATTTTGGTTAATTACATGGTACATTTATTGATTAATCTAGTTATTTTCTACAGTTAATTTTCTGAAAATAATGAGCATAGAACAAATACCACCATCCAATATCCTTGCAAGCATACTTGATCGCAATAGGTTGACAGGACCTAATCTGTTTGATTGGCTAAGAAATTTGAAACTTGTCCTGAACCTTGAACATATAGGATATGTTCTAGACTCAAATGTTCCTAGTCCCTTACCTCCAGAGGCCACATAAGAGGAACATGAAACTTTAGACAAATGTAAGGAGCATGATATGAGAGCTAAGTGTTACATGCTTGCTTCCATGAGTAATGAGTTACAGAAACAGCATGAGAACATACAGAGTGCGAGTGAGATCCTCCTTTACCTATAAGAGTTGTATGGTAAGCACAGCAAGAATGCTAGGTATAAGATATCTAGACAGCTATTCCGCATGACGATGTCTGAGGGATAGAATGTTGGGGACCATGTCCAGAAGATGATTCGGCTGATTAAGCAGCTAGAACATCTTAACTTTAACATGGATTTCCACCTGCAGACGGATTTGATACTGCAGTTCCTTCCTGAGTCTTTTGGTAATTTTATGACAAATTTTCATATGACTAAACAGGAATGCACCTTAGCTAGTTTACTGAACATGCTGATTGTTGCCCAAAAGAATATGTCAGGCAATAAAGGAAAAAAGGTAGCTTTGATTGCATCTTCTTCTGCTAGAAAGTCCAACAAGAAGAAAGGCAATAAGAAAAAGAAACCTTAGATTCCTGGTCCTTCAAAGAAAATAGCTAAACAGAAAGGGAAGACTAAAGCTGATGGAGGCAAAGGAAAGTGTTTCCACTGCCAGAAGGATGGGCACTGGTAAAGGAACTGCCCAGAGTATCTTGCTTCTCCGAATGACAAGAAGGATAGACCTTCAAAAGTTATGTCCATATCTTGTTATTTAGATTCTGATGATACTCATAGTTCATCGACAGCTTGGGTTTTAGATACTGGTGTCAGTTTTCACATTTCTTATGATATGCAGGAACTAACAAATATTAGCAACTTGTGTTCTCGAGATGTTAGAGTCCGGATTAGCAATGGCTCAACTGTTGAAGCTTTAGCCATAGGATCTAAATCTTTTTACATGTCTAGACATGTTTTGTGTTTGGATAATATTTTATATGTACCTGATGCTTTTAAGAACATCATTTCTATATCTAGTTTGACTAGAAATGGCTATGAATTTTAGTTCACAGATGATGTTTGCAATATTTATTTTGGAAGTAAATATGTTGGTTCAGGTTATATGAATGATGGTCTTTATTATTTGGATAATAATGGCAAACACAAAATGAATGCAATGCCATTGTGAAAATAAACTCAAGTTCAAAATATATTTGGCACTTAAGGTTATGTCATGTTGCAGAAGATAGGATTGCAAAACTGGAGAAAATGGAGATTCTTTCCTCATTGGGCTCTGAGCCTACTCCAACTTATGAATCTTGCCTTTAGGGAAAAATGACTAGATCACCCTTTGTTGGACAAGGACTAAAGGCTAAAAATATTTTGGAGCTAATACATAGTGATGTATGTGGTCTATTTAAGGAAATGGCTAGAGGGAGTTTTCAGTAATTTATTACCTTTACTGATGAGAAATCACGGTTTGGGTATTTTTTTTTGATGAAATACAAACATGAATACTTTGAAAAGTTCAAAGAATTTAAATCTGAAGTAGAAAATCAAACAAGAAAGAGTATTAAAGCTCTTCGATCAGATTGTGGAGGTGAATATTTGAGTAATGAATTTAATGAATGCTTGAGAGAGCACGGCATTGTTTCCCAGCTAACTCCTCTAGGAACACCATAGTTGAATGGTGTATCTGAAAGGAGAAATCATACCCTATTGGATATGGTACGTAGTGTCACACCCTACCCCTCTGTAAGGCATGACATGATCCTGTAGTATACCTAATGAATTATCAACTCCGTCTACTGATAACCCATTAAATACACTACAAGGGATTTTAAAAACTTTTCTTACTTCTTTCACAGTGGTGAGCACTATTTACAGGTGTTAAAAACTTTTGTGAACTGAAGTGATAGAACTAACACATTTGACTTATTTGGAATTTCTGTAAAAATTTTGGCAGAGTGCCATCTGTATTTTGGATAAAACAGTTCTTCAGAAAACCTGTAAAAAGCACTTCAATATTTTTCCCAATTCTCAACTCTAACAAAATTCAACACAATATTTTTCTCAACTCAATCCACAACAATTTTTCAGTATTTTCAAAGGATGAGATAAAAGAAATATAATACAAATTTTACAAGTCAAAATAACTCATAATTCACTTTACAACTTCAATGTACAATTTTAATTTACAACTGCTCAAATAATTTACATACATATTATTACATGCATACATCAGACCTATGTACATGGGTATACCTATAATATACACAGGAGTCAGAAAGTGTCTTCAAAGAAACTTACTCCTTTGCTCTATGCTCTTCTTACTGCGACGAGATACAAAGCTATCGTTGAGTGGTGAACTCAGTGGTGCACAAATATAATTTAAAACATAGTACAATATACATTGACAAAATTTACAGTAAATAATTTGGAAATCTGAATATTCATCAAATTCCAAAACTCAAAATATTGATTGCCAATAATGTAAATCATTTGTATAAAATGACTTTGATCACGACATTCAATTTATCAAATCATGACTAACCATTTAAGGTAGTTCCAACAAAATCAATTATACATAAATCATAACTGAAATCATAATTCTTTACTGTTCAAAAACATTCAGTATCTCAAAAATCATGTTGTATCTCAAAAACCATGTTGTATCTCAAAAACCATGCTGTATCTCAAAAATCATTCTTTATCTCAAAAGCCATTCTTTATCTCACTAACTATGCAAGACTAATCCGAAAGGGCCATCTTCGGGGTGATTCTAACTCCCTATGGTCGGGGAGGTCGAATCAGATTCTAACTCCTTATGGTCGGGGAGGTCGAATCATCGTGCACAGTACCATCACAATAATGAATCTTCCGCAAGGGCCATAACGATAAAATAAACTTAGATCTAACCTCAAATCAGAGGAAAATCTAAGCCTGTGCACGTACCATGGTAATCAAAACACAACTAACTCCATTGTCTTCTCAACAAATGAGAGAGACGGGTAATAACCTAGTCAAGCATCTATAGTGAGATATAAAACAATATCACAATCCTTTTAGTGAGCATAAATCACAGTATAATTCGATTCAAATTCAATTCCAATATCCAATAATTTTTATGCTCATCACAATTCAAATCATAAATTTGCATTTTTCCATGAAAATTACTATCACAATTCAAAACATGTTCTATCACAATTTACTAAAACATAATTTATTCAATCCATGACAATGCTTAATACTTGTCGAAATACCATTTCACAAAGCTAAATTCGTACATACTATAACAATTTTCAATAATCATTGAATTAAATCCAATGCTTGTTAAACACAATACATAAGAAAAATATGTCATTTAATCATATGAAATATTCAAAACAAAATCAGTTAAAAACTAGTTGTGCACAAACCTCTGATGACTGTCTCCTGGTCTGGACTCAATGTTCCCTTCCCTTTCCTTGAGTCTTTACTAACTGAGAAACAAATTTTGAAGTGTTTCAGTACTAAATTAAACTGTCTCTATCGATAATGTTTGACAAATAATTCACTGAAAGCTATTATTTGCTTAATCACCTAACATACCGACCCTCGATGCGTTCTAGGTAACTTAGGTTTTAACGTTACTAATATGTCACATTCGATAGGGTTTTAGGGTTGGTACGTTTTACCAAACTCATTTCCTTGTTTAGTGCATTTTAATGCAACTTGCTGGATTCCGGGATACTAGTTTGACCTAGCCGGACGACCTAGTTCCCTCAGTTTTCGGGTTTTGGTTAAAACTAAAAACTTGTAGATCTATGTCTTATGGAACGCAGGGCAAAATTTTAGGTCATTCTGAGTTATGTAGACCAAGCTATGGTCATTTTACTGTTGTTGGTCAAATGGCATCAAATTTGGTCATTTTAGGTCAATTTGGTCAACTTTGGTTCGGCCAGTTTTTGGACCCGAACTTTTGCAAGCTGTTTGACTTGCTTATGGCCATTTCTGGGCTTTGGTGTCTTCATAAGACTTGTAGGTATGGATCTTAACTATTCATGGTTAAAATTTCAGGTCAATTGGACCTGTTTTGAGTGAGTTATGGCCTAAACACTAACTGCTGCCCAATTTGTCAGTTTTCAGGTTTCAATTGCACCTAATCCGAATTGGTCATTTTTTTATGTCACCTTGCAAGTAGAATTTTGGTATGCTTTCTTAATGAAAGTTGGCACATTTTGTGCCTAGTTTCACCTCCAATTGGTCTCATACCAATTGAGGTTACACATTTAAAGTTATAGGCTAAAATGCATACTGCCCTTAATTACCTTACTTATACATGTATCCATTACACATTTAATTGCTATATGTCCACTTCCCTTACCAATTCTGTTTTGGTACATTATCAAAACCATATACCTCTTCACTTTAAAGTCACTTTGGGCAGATTACAATTATCCTCAATACACCAATTAAAACTCAAATTTACAAAGTCTATGTACAATCACATATACACCTAAACATTACTCATTCTTACACACTTTACACAACCAATCTATATACATATCCATCAATCCTCAATGTCAATATTCTGCCAATACCTTCATGAACTCATACATTTATCAAAGTGTCCCAAGGCTGCCGAATTGTCCCACAATGCCAAAGTGTCCTACAATTCATCAATTTCCAATCCAAGTGCACAATTACCATATACATGTGGAATTAATTTACTTGGACATTAAATCACCCTAATCAATATAATTTCTCATCAAATATATGTATAAACATTTCATTAAACATATAACTCCATGGCTGTCCAAAATGGACACATCAATAACTCCTCAAACTTAAAAATTTCCTTCACAATTCAAACACCCATAACAAGTATACAAAGTTTAACAAAGCAATGTTCAAAAATACAAACTTACCTTTGGTTGGGACTTGTTAAACCTTCACTAAACTTCTTGATTTTGGTATCAAACTCTTCCTTGTGATGTGGGGACAATTTTTAATGAAGCTACCTAGGTGATTAGAGGTGAAATGAAGGAGTGGATCAAGCTTGAAGAAAAATGGCCATGGAGGTTTTGGGAGCTTTTCATTCACGGCAATGGAGGTTTCTAACGTTGAAGATGATATTTTAGTGGAGCAATCTGCCCACTTAATACATTTTAAAATCCCTTAGTGGTCCACTCACATTAGTTAATTCATTTAATATGTTTAATGTGCTAATTACACACTTTCACTCCACTTTTGGTTATTTGCATTAGATACCACTAAACTAATTTTTCATTTTATTTTCTAAGTTTAATATTATTTATTTTTTAATGGACATTTAGGTCAAAAGACAATTCGGGATGTCAAATGACCATAATGCCCCTGTTCGGGTTGCATTCCCGATTTTTCGGTAACACTGGGTTTTGTCTGTTTTTTGATTTCTCACTTTTCTTTGTACTAATTATTTAATTTTTCTTTGATCTTTCTAATGAGATTTATTCTTCAATAAGGGTCTATTTAAGTCCTAAAAATATTTTCCAGGGTTCCTCGCAGTCCAGGTCTAGTCAACGGTCCACGTCGTGACTTCCCAGTGCGGTCACCCATCGCTAGGGTTCTCGACTCGCTTAACTTGGTTACATTTCTTTGCTATTATTTTTCCTTTGTTTTTCTTGTATTTTCTTTTCTTGTATTTCATTATTTTATGTCTCCTCACTCATAACGAAGTGTAGTTCTAGGCATCCTAGCTGTCCGGACAGCACTGGTCAACGAAATAGCAGAACGCACTACCGAACTTAGGGGTGTTACACGTAGTATGATGAGCTATACTGATATGCCAATCTCCTTTTGGGGATTTGCATTTGAATCAGCTTTGTATATTCTGAATAGGATTCCATCAAAATCAGTTTCTTCCACACCTTATGAGATATGGCATGGAAGAAAACCAAGTCTTAAGCACGTTAGGATTTGGGGTTGTCCAGCTTATATCAAAAAGCTGAACACTGATAAATTGAAAACCAGATCAGAAAAGGGTCGATTTGTTAGATATCCAAAAGATAGTTTTGGATACTATTTTTATTTGCCTACATCATAAAAGGTTGTGATAAGCAGAGATGCCACATTTCTTGAACAACAGTTTGTTCAAGAAGGAGGTAAAGGAAGGCAAATAGAGTTAGAATTGGAGAATTCTGAGCAACCAACAGATCAGATGGATATAGATCCATCTAGTCAACCTACACCCATTGATGAAACATCTACAGCTGTTCCTCTTAGAACAACCAGGGTATCTCACCCACCAGTGACATATGGTTTCCTTCATAAAGAAGAACAAGAGTTGTCTACTCGTGAAGAAGTAAATCATGGAGATGATCCACTTATCTATGAAGAAGCTATATCAGATATAGACTCTTCCAAATGGATTGATGCTATGAAATCCAAAATTGATTCTATTTTAAGAATCAAGTTTGGGATCTTGTTGACCCACCTGAGGGTATTGTACCTATAGGGAACAAATGGGTTTTCAAAAAGAAAATTGATTCTGATGGAAAGGTAGAAACCTATAAGGCAAGGCTAGTAGCGAAAGGGTTTCGCCAAAGGCAAGGAATCAACTATGAGAAGACTTTCTCGCCTATTGCCATGCTTAAATTAATTAGGATTCTATTAGCAATAGCTGTATACTATGATTATGAGATTTGGCAGATGGATGTCAAAACAGCCTTTCTCAATTTATACATTGAAGAAAACATTCTCATGGAACAACCTAGGGGTTTTGAATCCCAAGATAGTTCCAAGGTATGCAAGCTAAAGCGATCCATTTATGGGTTGAAATAAGCTTCGAGGAGTTCGAACATCCATTTTGATGAAGCCATTAAGTCATTTGGTTTTATCAAAAATGAGGATGAGCCATGTGTATATAAAAAGGTTAGTGACAGTGCTATCACTTTCCTTGTCTTATATGTGGATGACATATTGTTGATGGGTAATGACACAGGTATGTTGACAACTGTAAAGATATGGTTATCAAATACATTCTCCATGAAAGACTTAGGGGAGGCAACCTATATTCTTAGGATTCGCATCTATAGAGATAGAGTGAAAAGAATAATTGGTTTATCCCAAAGTCTATACGTGGAAAAGGTGTTAAAGAGGTTTAACATGCTTGATTCCAAGAGAGGATTGTTACCAATGAGACATGGTATCCACCTTTCTACAAAGATGTCTCCAAAGACACCTAAAGAAAGAGATAAAATGGCCAGGATTCCATATGCTTCGGCTATTAAAAGTTTAATGTATGCAATGTTGTGTACTAGGCCGGATATCGTATATGTTGTTAGTTTAACTAGTAGGTATCAATCCAATCCAGGTTTGGAACACTAGATAGCTGTCAAGAATATCCTTAAGTACTTAAGAAGAACTAAGGATTTATTCTTGATTTATGGAGGTAGAGACTTGCAATTGGATGGTTATACTAATTCTAATTTCCAATCAGATATCGATAATAGAAAGTCTACCTTTGGGTATGTGTTCATTTGTAATGGAGGTGTAGTTAGTTGGAAGAGTTCCAAACAGAGCATGACTGTAGATTCTACTATCGAGGCTGAGTATATTGCTGCATTAGATGCTGCAAAGGAAGCTGTTTGGATAAAGAAGTTCGTGACAGAACTTGTAGTAGTTCCTTCCATTAAGTCAGCAGTTCCACTTCACTGTGACAACAATGGAGCAGTCATACAGGCTAAGGAACTCCGGTCTCACCAGAAATCCAAACACATAGAAAGGCGCTACCACATTATCAGAGAAATAGTTAGACGAGGCGATGTAGCCATGCAGAAAATAGCATCAGCTGAAAATCCAGCTGATCCATTCACTAAGCTTATGTTACAGACTCAGCTAGACTGACATCTTGAGAAGATGGGTCTAAGATATTGTAATGAATGGCTCTAGTGCTAGTGGGAGATTGTTAGTATTATGCCCTAGAGTATATCATTTAGTACGTATCTTGTACATGTTTTTATTAATAAAAGGCATTTTCACTTTTCCGTTTACATAATATATTTATGTGTAATAGAAAAGGTCCATTAATATTTTATTAGAAATTCTATTCTTAAGTTGTTAAAAATATGAGTGACAGTATTTCTAGTACAAAGTATCACAAATAGGTTCACAGTCAAGGATACTTCATAATAAGGACATGACTTATCCAGAAAGATTGTATTCATTTTTGTTCCCAAGTTATTTATATGAGATATAAATAAGATGGAATGGTGAGTCTCATACCATATAACAAACATGATAGGCACTTATACATGATAAGTAGGTCGAACCAGTGAAATTTATGACGAGCACATGGAGTTTACTCTTGTTAATGTATTGTCATAAATCATATCAGTGCATATAATCTTTAGACCTGAGATAGCATAGTTATCTTGTATATAGGTAGCTTGAGTTTGATACTGCTTTCATACTTGTACTGTGTATGGGTATATGGGCATGTGTTGGCTCCTACTAGTTATATATGGAGGTAGGTGTTGATTAAGATGGAATCTGTTCCTCTAAGTAAATAGGGATAAAATCCTATGTTCATTTAATTGTTCTTAATGTTTCAAGTTCTTGGCCAGGACAGATAGATTTAATCAGAAAAGAGTTTCTGATGAGAAAATCTTTTAATCAAGAGCTGAAATTAAAAGAGAACATAATATTCATAGCAAATGGGGTTTGACATAAACCATGACTCCAGCTTGAGTTGAGATTTTGTAACAGAGAGATTCTAGTGCATGGTAGCGTATGATTATAAGTTCATTTAAGGTAAACCTTATTACTAATTGGGTGGCCATGGCATGCTATGCTAGGTGTTAACTATGGTCTATGAGGTGCATAAAATGATTTAGAGAAATCATTTATGGTAAGAAAGAGTTCTGATCATATTAAGAGTTGATATCATGTCTCATTGCCAATTAGTGATGAGCCTAGTAAGTCACACACATACACAAGTAATCACCAAATTAAATATGATTTACTTAATTAATTAAAGAGTTTAATTGATTAATTAAATAGGTTTAGTTTACAATTAGATTGCGAAGTCCTTAGCATGGCTTGAAACAAAATCTAGGTTATTGGATGTATTGTATAAGTTAAATTTATATTTAAAGTATGTAAATATGAATTTAATTTATGAGAAATTAATTAATAGAGATTAATTAATTAATTTATATTTGATATAAATTGATTAGAAGAAGAGAAATAATTATTTTGGGTTGAGAACTCAAAATTAAGACATAGGGGTATTTTGGTCATTTCATAGGGTGACATCTGGCACTATGAGATGGTGACACATGGCACTACACATGAGCTTGCCATATGTCTTTTAATCATGTAAGATGGTCAAAGTCAAGATTTAATATAGGTTTGACACTTGGCACAATGTGATTGGGTTAATTAAACCTAGAGCTAATCAAAAGCTGATATATGGCAACGGTTTTAAATGGTGACCTAGCTATATAAGTGTTGTTATGAAAAGAAAACAATAACAAGCTGCTGGTTTTCTTTTTGTGCCGCCACCTTGGAGTCCTCTCCCTTCTCTTCTTCTTCATCTCTCATCAATTCAAAGAGATTAGCAAACAATCTCTTGAATTAAAAATACTAGAAAGTATTTCTAGTATCCTGTTTACATCTGTAATCTTTCAAAAGGCAAAACTTGATTTTCTAATTCATAGAAAAAGCTTTAGAAGCTGTTCAAGGGCTGTCATAGGTGATCTTGGTATGGACAAGCTAGAGGGATAACATCTGGTGTCCTAAGACGCATCCTAAAAGTGCTAAACACATTGCAGTGCATCAAAAGATTAGTGCACTTATTCTTGATCTAATATAGGGTTCTAATGAATTAATCTGTTAATTCTAAAATCTTAAATGGAAAATGTACATCTAAAAATATATTAAAAGAGTTTTAATATGCTATTTATCATTGAAATCAAATAGATAAAAATAAATTTTGCATGATACGTGTGACTCTAGATGAAAAATTTTGAATTTCAATAATCTAAACTTATGTTTTTCATGCTTCCGCTCCTTCAGGGAGTGTTTTAATGACATCATGTGATGTCATAATTCCTAATTTCCTTCATTTTTCTTTTCCTTTCTTTTCTACTCATTTTCAATTTAATATGTAGCAATAGTTATTCATATTTTATTTCATAATAATTATTTACTTAACTGGATAAGTCGGTCAAAAATCATCTCCGAAGACAAAATGACAAAAATGCCCTCTATTTAGCTTATCGAGCCAAAATCGTCTGTACCGATCAAAAAATTTTTCTAAGCCTTTTCTTGGCATTCTAATGCCATAGAAACTTCAATGACTCTTCTCTGGAGTCCCAAAAATTATTTTACGAATTTTTCCCTAGGTTTAGGGCTTCTAGTTGCAAAGACCGCAACTTCTAGCTGCAAAGACAAAATTTTCCTAAATTTTTCTTACTAATATTTGAGTTATTTATGACTCCTCACTCTAGTATAAATATTTTTCCAGACGTTCTAGCTGTCCGGACCAACACCGGTCACTGGAATAGTAGAATGTACGGCATGGCTATAGTGAGGGTCTGACACCCCTTACCCATTATGCGAGGCATCATTGTAGACCACAAAGTCCTTTCCCGACACTGGCTGTGTTAACACTGGTGCTTCTGTCAACATAGCCTTCAGCTCCTCAAAACTGGCTTAGCACTTTTCGTTCCAGCCAAATTTCACATTCTTGTGTAACAACTTGGTCATTGGAGCAGCTATAAGAGAAAACCCCTTCACAAATCTTCTGTAATACCCAGCTAGCCCCAAGAAACTTCTGACCACAGTTGTATTTCTGGGAGGCTTCCATTCCATCACTGCTTCTATCTTTTTGGAATCCACTCTAATCCCCTTAGCTGATACTATGTGTCCAAGGAAGGAGATTTCACTCATCCAGAAGTCACACTTGGACAACTTAGCATACAGCTTCTTTTCTTGCAGGGTTTGCAGAATAATCCTCAAATGTTCATCATGTTCTTCCCTGGTCTTGAGATACACCAGAAAATCATCGATACAAACCAATCTAAATATGAATGGAAGATACGGTTCATAAGGTCCATAAATGCTGCTGGTGCATTTGTTAACCCAAATGGCATAACTAGAAATTCATAATGCCCATACCGGGTTCTGAATGCAATTTTTGACACATCTGCATCCTTTATCCTTAACTGATGATACCCTGATCTGAGATCAATTTTTGAAAATACACCAGCTCCCTTTAACTGATCAAACAAATCGTCAATTCTAGGCAACGGATATTTATTCTTCATCATTACTTTGTTCAACTGCCAGTAATCGATGCATAATCTTAAGGTTCCATCCTTTTTCTTCACAAACAGCACCGGAGCTCCCCATAGTGACACACTAGGCATATGAACCCCTTATCGAGTAACTCCTATAACTGAATTTTCAACTCCCTCAATTCAGTGGGTGCCATCCTATAAGGAGCAATGAAAATTTGTGTTGTACCCGGCATTACATCAATAGCAAAATTGACTTCCCTTTCTGGTGGTAGACCAGGAAATTCTTCAGGAAACACATCTGGGAAGTCTCTTACTGTGGGTATATCACACAGGTTCGGCTTAGCATACCTAGTATCAACCACGTGTGCTAGGTAAGCTTCACAGCCTTTTCTCATCAATCTTCGTGCAGTTGTGGCTGAGATAACATTGGATAGGAAATCTGTCTTTTCACCCACAACTGAAATCTCATTACCCTTAGGAGTTTTCAGAGAAATCCTCTTCAGTTTACAATCAACTATTGCCTGATGATGTGACAACTAGTCCATTCCCAAAATCACGTCAAACTCATGAAAGGACAATTCAATTAGGTCTGCCGAGAATTCATACCCCTGAATCCTCAACGGGCAACCTTTATACACTTTATTCACTACCACATTGTGGCCTAGTGGATTTGTGACTAGAATGTCTTGATCACTCTCCTCTATTGAAACTCCCCTCTCTATGGGTAGTTTGATGCAGATGTATGAATGAGTAGATCCTGGATCCACCAATGCATGCACAGGTAAGGTGTAGAGGAAAAACGTACCCCTAATAACATCTGGGGCATCTTGCTCCTCTTGAGCTCTTATGGCATTGGCTCTGGTAGGTGCTCTAGCTTCTGGCTTCTCGGCTGATTCAGATGTAGGCCTCAATGATGGACTAGCTGCCTCAGATTTACTGGACTTCCTACCCCTTTGAGGTGCAAGGGTAGGCCTATCTGCTTGTGTTAGGGCATCTGTAATAGTCCTCTTCGGACAATTTTTGATCTGATGTTCTGTAGATCCACACCATAAGCATGCACCAGTCACTAGCCAATAGTCCCCCTTATGCAACTTCTGGCAGTATGGACAGGCAGAAGATGCTAGGGCTGGTCCCCTGAACACCGTTCCTAGAGAGCTGCCCACTGATGGTGTGGACTAGCCTCTCCTAGGTGTGAACTGTGGTCTAGGCCCCTGGGACTGACCCTGACCTTGTGGTTGTCCTGAACTCTAAGCAAGAGGACCCTTACTCTTCTTACTGGGAGCAAAGAATGAACTGGACTGACCTGGACCCCTCTTCTGCTGTCTTTCCCTTCTATTTTGAGCATTTATTTGGACTCTTTCCACTTTCGATGCAGCATCTACTAATTTGGAAAAATCCGTGATCTCCAATGCTGTTATCATGACTTTGATATTGTCATTGAGCCCTTCTTCGAACCTTCTGCACCTCTCTGCCTCTGTAGGGACTATCTCGCTCCCATACCGGCTCAGTCTGATGAATTCACGCTCATACTCTACCACTGATAATTGCCTTTGTCTCAAACTGATAAATTCTCTTCTTCTCTCTTCTAAATACACTTTACTGACATACTTCTTCCTGAACTTTGTGAGGAAGAAATCCCAGGTAATCTAATCCGGTTGCATCTCACTGGATACTGTGTCCCACCATTGGTATGCATTATCTTGAAGTAGGGACACAACACCCTCCAGGTTCTGCTCGGGGGTGCAATGAAGCTGTTTCAACACTCTTACAGTTCTATCCAACCAGTTTTCAACTGTCATGGGGTCATCCTCCTTCTTTCCAAAGAAATCCACAACCCTATGTTTTCGTAGTTTTTCTAGATGGGACTTCTGTGGTGCTGGTAGAGGTTGTGGCTATGGTTATGGTGGTG
Organism: Hevea brasiliensis; assembly: GCF_030052815.1. Classification (NCBI taxonomy): domain Eukaryota; kingdom Viridiplantae; phylum Streptophyta; class Magnoliopsida; order Malpighiales; family Euphorbiaceae; genus Hevea; species Hevea brasiliensis. Next base: position 35,255,554 of record NC_079507.1, on the reverse strand, counting down.
GAATTGCCCCCATCATTTCCCGATAAAATTTAGTCATTTGCTGGAATAATGCAAACTGAGGTTGGGCAGGTGCCTCAGCTGCTGGTGGGGCAGATTCCCCCCTGCCTCCAGATTCAGCCCTTGGAGAAGCACGACTCTCCACTTCTTCATCAACTGCTCTTTAAGAAGTGGGATCGATATCCTAATCAAAATAAGAAAACAAACAGATCTGTATCAGTGTCACCTCAACACTTACAAATGCAATGCAATAGTATGCACTCTATCTAGGCCTAGAAACGCCTAAACTGATGCTCTGATACCACTAAATGTGACACTCCTTACCCGTCTACAGTGCAGCCGAGCAAGATATGCCACACAGTGTGCAGAGTACCATAACTTATTTCCTAACAATTTACCATCCATAACTTATTTATTTATTATTCACTAAGTGCAAAATTTACCAATTATATCATTTATTTTCAAATTTGATTAATCTGAATTTTTCATAAAATTTTATAGAAAATCCGGCAGAGTATCAGCTCTAAATTGTAAAACAGTTCTTTTGAACCTGTTTAAAAGACACTTCCAATATAGTTTTTAAATCCAGAACTCCAATATACACACATGACAACTCAATCTCCAAATCTCAACATCAATTTCAAACTTTTTGTTCACGTCACAATTCGAATCACATTCATGAATATGTCCTAACATTTCATTTTTCAACATAATATATAGAAAATTTCAATAACATGAAATTTCATATATTTATATTATCACATAATTTCAAGAGTTTGTAATTACAATCAAAACTAATACAAAATGTAAAATACAACCCAAAGTCCTAATGTCCTACCAAGTGCACTGCATATATAAGGTGACTCTGGACTCTGTGCAGATCTGACAATTCACCCGGTCTGAGGTTTACTAGACTCCCCAGCTATGTCTCCAGTACCTGCACATGGCAAAAGTGACACGCTAAGCAATTCTGCTTAGTGGTGCCAATATAAAATAAAATAACTAAAATAAAATAAATATGCAGAATGTATGTTGATATTTTATATAGACTTAATTTCAAGCATTTATTGCAGTATTATTTGATTAAAATGTGGTAAGATTTATTTTAATTGCCCGAGTAACTTATACTAGTCGAATGGACTAGATAAATGAGTAAACTAGCACTAGGTACCAAGTACCTCTGACCATCACACCATCGGTCACATTGTGTCTCCCGGTGTGCAACAGAACAGTTAATGAGCTATAATAATTATTAGGGATAAAACCCAAGTATAACAAACTCAATCAAAATAGCCAAAGGCTATTATATCACAGAATGGCACGGTAGGCCATAAAACACAGAATGGAATGAAGCCATATGCAGTACTGCTAACAGAATCCTATTGGCATGCTAACCTATCCAAACCAATCTTTTAGGCGTACTAGGGTAGGTTACACTTTTAAATTTTACAATTCTTGAAATTGAAGTTTAAGTGTTACTATTTATTTTATTAGTCAACTAAAATGTTGACTTTTTCATAGACAATAGGTATATTGGTTCTAATATCCCCAACATACCACATTTGTATTCTAAAGTTGTTGGTATTGGTTGCCAATACCATTTCAAAGTTTAGTGTTACTTATTCAAAATTTTCAGATTTCAAGCACTAAGTTTACTGTTCCATTAATCATTTGTACATTAGAAATTTGGCAAAATTGTCTTCATGAAAGTTGTTCGTTATTGTGTCTAGTTACATTTCTTTTTTTGAATTACTCCATTTGGAGTTTTGTAGCTCAAGTTATGGCCTAGATATCATAACTGGCCGGATTGCAAATTTTCCAAATTTTCTGGACAGAAGCAAATCTATAGTGTTTTGTACACTGATTGCAGGTCAATTTTTGAGCATGTTATGATCAAAATTTGGATTTAGTTTCTTCACAAAAGTTGTAGGTCTATGTCTCAGCTATCTTCTGGTAAAAGTTTAGGTCAATTGGACCTTTCTCCACTGACTTATGACAAAATGAATAAATACTGTTCATTTGGTCATTTTGCCCAGACAGAATGCAAGTCACCCGGATTAGGGCAATTTTTAGGTCAACTTGGTTTTGTTTTCTGAGCAGGGTTTCTTTAACAAAGTTGTGCCATTATGTGTCTAGTTTCATTTCCAATTGTCCTTGCACCAATTTAACCTATACAACTCAAGTTATAGCTGCCCAAACCTGATGGACTCACACCCAGTCCTGCAGGTCACCAAGGGCAGCATACCTAGCTTCAATTCTCATGACACAAACCACTTCATTTCTTAATCACACATAACCAAATGGTCACTAATTCACCATTAAAACTTACTTCCACCATGACATGAACAAAATCTCAAGTTTGTGTCCAAACCCTAACTTCTCAATTTCAAATTCAGCATTTGTTTACATTTCATTATCCTACTCAAGAGACTAATGTTAAGGGCAGCCATACTACCATTTTAGTTCCAAGAAATATTCAAACCCTACCAAATACAAGGATACTGAAATTTTAAGAAGGGCATACACATGATGTTTATTCTATTTTCTTGTAAATTTGCATTCAATTCCACTCCTTCAACATGAATTGAAAGAAAAAGAGTAAGTTTGGTCACTAACCTCTAATGGAGTCACTTCCAAGCTTGTAAGAACTCTTCATTTTTACTTCTTTTTGCTCCCAAAAGCTTCACTAAGATGAAAGAGTAAGGTTTTGTGTTGGGAACTTAGGCTTTAGTTGGTGAAAAACCAAAGAACTCAAGCTTTGGTAAGCTTGGCAATGGAGGAAGGCTATGGTGCGGCTTCTTTGGAAGGAAGAGGGCTGATGGTGGTTTCCAGATTTTTGACTTCTTTTTCCTCTTTTTAATGTATTATGAATGTATTTATTAATTTTGATTGGCCAAAAATTGTTATGACCTCATGCTTACATAAGCATTATGTAATAAATCTAATTTACTTTCATTTTCTTTTCTTTCCCTTTCTATTCATTTTTAATAAATTTTTCATCATTATTTGGTCATATTTTATTTCATATAATTCACTTATTTAAATGGACAAGTTAGTGAAAAATCATCTTTGAAGATAAAATGACCGAAATGACCAAAATACCCTTCGTTTAGCTTAACGAGCTAAAATTATGTGTACCGATTGATTAAATTTTCCTTGTGTTTTCTTAACATTTTATTGTCATTAGAACCCCAATAATCCTTCCCTGGGGTCCCAAAAATTATTTCATGAAGTTTTCCCTGGGTCTAGGGTTGCTAACGACCTTCACCGTCACTTCTCCTTTGGGTTACTCATCACTGGGGTTACGGCTCATTTAACCCTAGTGCATTTCATTCCTAAAAATTTTCCTTGATTTTTCTAATAATTATTTGGTTTATTTATAACTCCTCACTCTAGTTTAATTATAATTTCAAATATTCTAGCTGCCCGGACCGACATTAGTCACCAGAACAGTAGACTGTACTGACTAGCTAAAGTGAGGATGTTATAGGAATTCTCTTGTTTCTGAGCTCTTTTACTTCCCGTGCCAAGATTCTAATTAGCTCTTCTTCATATGTCAAATCAGGTTGCACAATTATCTCCTCTACTGAAATGACATGTGAAGGATCTGACCTGTATCTCCTAAGCATTGACACATGGAACACATTATGGATCTTGTCCAGCTCAGGTAGTAAGGCTAGTCTGTAGGCTACTAGATTCACACATTCAATGACCTTGTATGGACCAATAAACCTAGGGCTTAACTTATCCTTCTTACTGAACCTTAGCACTTTCTTTCAAGGCAACACCTTGAGAAACACCTTATCGCCAACCTCATACTTTTTGTCTTTCCTCTTCAGATCAGCATATGACTTCTGTCTATCTGAGGCTTTCAAGTTGTCTCTGATGAGCTTCACTTTCTCTTCTGTCTGTCTCATCAAATCTGGGCCCACTACTTTCTCTTCACCCATCTCTGTCCAACATAAGGGAGTCCAGCATCTCCTCCCACACAATGCTTCATATGGAGACATTTTTATGCTGGCTTGGTAGCTATTGCAGCTTCGAAGCATATCCTCCAATACCTATCGTATCATTCATGTCATGTCATTATTATCATTCCTTTAACAATTATAGCAATTCACTAAGTTCTAACAGTTACCTGAATCACCCTTTCAGGCTGTCCATTCGTCTAAGGATGAAAAGCCATACTGAAGTGCAATTGAGTGCCTAACGACTCCTGTAACTTCTTTCAAAACCTCGAAGTAAATCTTGGGTCTTGGTCAGATATGATCGATGTCGGCACTCCATATAATTGTACTATCTCAGCTATGTAGATTTTTGCTAACCTCTCTAATGAGTAGTCGGCTTTAACTGGTAGGAAGTGAGCTGACTTGGTCAATCTATCCACAATCACCCATATAGTATCATGCTTCTTCTGTGTCAATGGTAGCTCAGTGACAAAATCCATGGTGATGCTATCCCATTTCCACTCTGGTATAGATATGGGTTGCAACAACCCTGATGGAACCTGATGCTCAACCTTAACCTGCTGGCATGTCAAACATTTAGTCACAAAATCACCAATCTCTTTCTTTATCCCAGGCCACCAATAATGGGTCTTCAGGTCATGATACATCTTGGTACTTCCTGGGTGCATAGCATATAAACTACTATGTGCCTCTGTCAGGATATTCTTCTTCAGTTGTTCATCTCCTGGTACACATATTATGCCTTTGTAATGTAGGCACCCATCTCCTTTTAGCTCATAATCAGTCTCCTTCCCCTCTTTAACTCCGCCCATAATTATCATCAACTTTTCATCCCTTATCTATGCGTCTTGTATTTGCTATAGCAAACTTGGCTTTACACGTAACTCAACCAAAACAGTCCCATCTAGAATAAAGGACAAGTGAACATTTAGTGCTCTCAAAGCCATTATGGCCTTTCTACTCAGTTGATCGGCCACTGCATTTGCCTTCCGAGGGTGATAATCAATTACACAATCATAATCCTTAAGAAATTCAATCCATCTCCTCTGTCTCAGATTCAGTTCCTTCTGGGTTGGCAAATATTTCAGACTCTTCTGATTCGTGTAGATGTAGCATTTCTCACCATACAAGTAATGCCTCCATATCTTCAATGCAAATATGATAGCTACCAATTCCAAATCATGTGTTGGGTAGTTCATTTCATGTGGTCTTAGCTGTTTGGAAGCATAGACAGCTACTTCCCTTCTTGCATCAGAACACACCCAAGCCCATTGCGAGAGGCATCACTATATAACACATAGTCTTTCCCTGACTCTAGCTGTGTCAACACTGGAGCCTCTATGAGCATAGTCTTCAACTTTTGAAAACTGGCTTGAAATTTTCATTCCAGTCAAACTTAGCATTCTTATGTAGTAACTTAGTCAGTGGAGTAGCTATAAGGGAGAATCCTTTCACAAATCTCCTGTAGTACCCAGCTAACCCCAAAAAGCTTCTGACCTCTGTTACATTTCTGGAAGGCTTACATTCAACTATTGCTTCAATCTTCTTTGGATCCACACTGATCCCATCTGCTAATACAATAAGGAAAAGATGTCTCATCTAACTAGAATTCACACTTAGATAGCTTGGCATATAACTGCTTTTCCTGCAGTGTCTGTAATACTACTCTCAGGTGTTCATCATGCTCCTCCCAGTTCTTAGAATACACCAAAATATCATCTATAAAGACCATTATGAACCAATCCAAGTAGAGATGAAAGATACAATTCATTAGATCCATGAAAGTTGCTGGTGCATTCGTCAGCCCAAATGGCATCACTAGGAACTCAAATTGTCCATACCGGGTCCTGAAAGCAGTTTTAGGCACATTTTTCTCCTTTACCCTCAGTTGGTGATTGCCTGATCTGAGATCTATCTTGGAGAATACACTGGCTCCCTTCAGTTGATCAAATAGATTATCTATCCGCGGTAAAGGATATTTGTTCTTCACAATCAACTTATTCAGCTATCGGTAGTCTATGCAAAGCCGAAAGGTACCGTCCTTCTTTTTCACAAATAGCACCGGTGCTCCCCAGGGTGATACACTAGGGCATATGAAACCCTTATCCAATAGCTCCTGTAACTGAACTTTCAACTCTCTCAGTTTAGTGGGTGCCATCCTATATGGAGTAATAGAAGTCAGTGCAGTACCTGGTATAACTTCTATAGCAAACTCTACCTCTCTCTCTTGTGGCAAACCTAGCAACTCTTCTACAAATACATCCGGAAAATCACATACAGTGGGGATGTTTGGTAAGCTTAGGCTAGTCTTCCTAGTGTTAACCACATGTACTAAGAAAGCCTCACAGCCCTTTCTTATCATTCTTCTAACTATTGTGGCTGATATGATAGTAGAAAGACAACCAGTTTCTTCACCCACAACTGTAATCTCATCCCCATCTATTATATGTAATCAAATCCTCTTCAGCTGACAATCTCCCATCGCCTGATAATGTGATAACCAATCCATTCCCAGTATCACATCAAACTCATGGAATGGTAGCTCAATCAAGTCAGCTGAAAACTCATAAGCCTGTATCCTCAAAGGACAACCCTTGTAGACCTTTTTCACCATGACACTGTGGCCTAAAGGGTTAGTAACCAATATGTCCTCCTCTAACTCCTCCATCTGTACCCCTCTATCAACAGGTGGTGCAATACACACATAAGAATGTGTGGAACCAGGATCAATTAATGCACATACAGATAGATTATAAAGTGAGAAAGTACCCTTATGACATTAGCTAGCTCTGGCTCCTCCCAAGCTCTCATAGCAAAAGCACGAGGTGCTACCTTGACCTCCTACCTCTCAGTAGTCTCTATAGTAGGCCTCTGTTATGGACTAGCTGTATTAGACCTCGCAGCTCTTCTACCCCTCTAAGCTGTCGAAGTAAACCTTTCTATATGGGGTGGAGCAGTGGGAGCACTAGCACTCCTCTGTGGACAATCCTTCAAGAAGTGATCCGTAGACCCACATCTGAAGCATCCCCTAGTCAATAGTCTATACTCTCCTTGGTGGCTCCTTCCGCAATGTGTACAAGCTGGTATCGAGGCTGATCCCCGTGTAGCTGCACCCGAAGAACTACTCACTGATGCACCAGACTGCCCTACTCTCCCTGGGGCAAATTGGGATCTTTGCTTCTTACCTCAACCCTGAGACTCCTTAAGGTTCTCACTACCAGTGGCTACTGAACCAGACTGACCAAATCCAGAACCCTTCTTACACTGCCTGTTCCTCCTGGACTGCTCCTCATCTCTGACTCTCTCCACATCCAGAGCTGATGCTACTAACAAAGAGAAGTAGGTGAAGTGGTGAGATGTAACTATCAGCCTGATGCTGTCATTTAGTCTGTCCTCAAACCTCTTACGTTTATCAACCTCTATAGGCATTATCTCCAATGTATATCCACTAAGTCTCATGAATTACAGCTCATATTCGAAGACTATAAGCTGCCTCTGTCTCAGTGCCAGGAATTCTCTCCTTCTGGCCTCTAAATATACATGGCTGATATATTTCTTTCTACATTCAGTCAGAAAGAAATCCTAAGTGATCTGTGCCGGCTGTACCACTCTCGATACTGTCACCCACCACCGATATGCTTCCTCCTGAAGTAGTGACAAAGCACACTCCAACTGCTGCTCTAGGGTGTAGCGTAGCTATTGTAACACCCTCTCTATCCTCTCCAGCCAATACTCTGCTGCAGCTGGATCATCCTCTTCCTTACCCTTAAAATCAACTGCCCCATATTTCCACAGTCTCTCCAATGGGGACCTCTGCACTAATTGTGGCTGTGGAGGTGATGGTGGCGACTATACAAATGGTTAGTAGTATGCCCTAGAGCATATCATTTAGTATGTATCTTGTACATATTTTTATTAATAAAAGGCATTTCCACTTTTCCGTTTACATAATATATTTATGTGTAATAGAAAAGGTCCATTGATATTTTGTTAGAAATGTTATTCTTAAGTTGTTAAGAATATGAGTGATAATATTTCTAGCACAAAGTATCATAAATAGGTTCACAATCGAGGATACTTCATAATAAGGACATGACTTATCCAGAAAGATTGTATTCATGTTTGTTCCCAAGTTATTTATATGAGATATAAATAAGATGGAATGGTGAGTCTCATGCCATATAACAAACATGATAGGCACTTATAAATGATAAGTAGGCCGAACCAATGACACTTATGACAAGCACATGGAGTTTACTCTTGTCAATGTTTTGTCATAAATCATATCAGTGCATATAATCTTTAGACCTGAGATAGCACAGTTATCTTGTATATAGGTAGTTTGAGTTTGATACTGCTTTCATACTTGTACTATGTATGGGTATATGGGCATCTGTTGGCTCCTACTAGTTATATATGGAGGTAGGTGTTGATCAAGATGGAATCTGTTCCTCTAAGTAAATAGAGTTAAAATCCTATGTTCATTTAATTGTTCTTGATGTTTCAAGTTCCTGGCCAGGACAGATAGATTTATACAGAAAAGAGTTTCTGATGAGAAAATCTTTTTAATCAAGAACTAGAATTAAAAGAGAACATAATATTCATAGCAAATGGAGTTTGACATAAACCATGACTCCAGCTTGAGTTGGGATTTTATGTGAGAGAGATTCTAGTGCATGGTAACATATGATTATAGGTTCATTTAAGGTAAACCTTATTACTAATTGGGTGGCTATGGCATGCTATGCTAGGTGTTAACCATGGTCTATGAGGTTCATAAAATGATTTAGAGAAATCATTTATGGTAAGAAAGAGTTCTGATGATATTAAGAGTTGATATCATGTCTCATTGCCAATTAGTGATGAGCCCAGTAAGTCACACACATACACAAGTTATCACCTATTTAAATATGATTTAATTAATCAATTAAAGAGTTTAATTGATTAATTAAATAGGTTTGGTTTGCAATTAAATTGCAAAGTCCCTAGCATGGCTTGAAAACAAATCTCGATTATTGGATGTGTAGTATAAATTAAATTTATATTTAAAGTGTTTAAATATGAATTTAATTAATGAGAAATTAATTAATAGAGATTAATTAATTAATTTATATTTGATATAAATTAATTAGAAGAAGAAAAAATAATTATTTTGGGTTAAGAACTCAAAATTAAGACACAGGGGCATTTTGGTCATTTCACAGTGTGACACGTGGCAACATGAGATGGTGACACATGGGATTACACATAAGCTTGCCAAATGTTTTTTAATCATGTAAGATGATTAAAATCAAGATTAAATATAGGTTTGACACTTGGCACAATGTGATTGGGTCACTTAAACCTAGAGCTAATCAAAGGGTGACATGTGGCAAGGGTTTAATGTGTTAACCTAGCTATTTAAGTGTTGTTATGAAAAGAATAATAACCAGCAGCCACTCCTCTGCTTTGTCACGCCACTTAGAGGCTTTTCATCTATTCTTCTTCATCTCTCATCAATTCAAAGAGATTAGCCATCAATCTCTTGAATTAAGAACACTAGAAATTGTTTCTAGTGTCCTGTTTACATCTCTAATCTCTTAAAAGGCAGAACTTGAATTTCTAATTAATAGAAAAAGCTTTAGAAGCTTTTCAAGGGCTGCCATAGGTGTTCTTGGTGTGGACAAGCTAGAGGGATAACATCTGGTGTCCTGAAGAAGAATCTCAAAGGCGCAGACACGCTGCACTGCATCAAGAGGTTAGTGTAATCGTTCTTGATTTAATCTAAGGTTCTAAAATTAATTTGATTAATTTTAAAATCTTAAATGGCAAATACAGATCCAAAAACATATTAAAAGAGTTTTAATATGTTGTTTATCATTGAAATCAAATAGATAAAAATAAATCTTGCATGATGCATGTGACCCTAGGTGAAAATTTTTGAATTCAATGGTATAAACTTGTGTTTTTCACGCTTCCGTTCCTTCAATTGATATCAGAGCTACTATATTTGCCATTTAGATTGTTGATTATATGATTTAATTGTGTGATTTGATCATGAGATGATTGATCCATTGCTGGTTGGATCAAGAGGTGTGGCGGCATGCTTGATGAACTCCAACATGGTGCGCATGGCTTGGGAAGATCATGGTGCGAATGGTTGTTATTAAATTCTGCAATTATTGTATGATCTAAGGCCTATTCTTTGACTAATTAAAGTGTTTAATTAGTAGTTTTAATCACACAATTAAATTATGATTGAAATCAGAATTTTAAAAATTGTTTGAATGTGATTCAAATCTGAATTTTAAAAGTTGTTTGAATGTGATTCAAATCTGAATTTTTAAAATTGTTTGAATCATATTTAAATCTGATTTTTTAAAATTGATTGAATAAAATTTAGATCTGATTTTTTAAAAAATGTTTGAATGTGATTCAAATCTGATTTTTTAAAAAATGTTTGAATGTGATTCAAATCTGAATTTTTAAAGTTGTTTGAATGTGATTCAAATCTGAATTTTTAAATTTGTTTGAATGAGATTCAAATCTGAATTTTTAAATTTATTTGAATCATATTCAAATCTAGATTTTTAGTTGAATATGAGATATTCAATTTAATTTAAGTATGCATGTTTTATTTAATTGTTAAATAGTGATATGCATGATGGATGATCGTGGACTATAAAAGACCAATGTGATTGGATTTATTTCTTTTATGTTTCTTTGGGATTGTAAATCAATTAATTTATTTTAATTTATTTTGGGCATGTATTATTAAGTTTGTAATAATTTTGGGTTGTAATTTTATTTATTTAAGTTCTTGTAAATTCGCCTTGTTATCCCAAGGATTACCATGTAATATTGGATTGCAAGAAGTTCAAGGAGGTCAAGAGCATTGGTGGGACCAGTGGGAGGAATTCAAGATCAAGTGTTGATTATGTACTCCTTTAGCAACTCTTATAAAATGAATGAATGAAATACACCTAGGAATGCCCTGATTCAATTCTTGGTGGCTCAGAATTGAATCCCTTAGAAAGTCCATGATCATACCATATTTATTGCTTATCCATGAATGCATGAGATGTATGGGAATGTATGCTATTATATGATATATGCATGCTAATTGGATAATGTGCAAAGTGAGAGCTTAATAGTAATTAGAATGACCATAAAATCTTCCAAACAAATGATTAAGTTGGAAATGCTATAATTAAAGTAATTATAACATAGGCCCTCCATTGGGGCAATTATTTTAAGAAATTTTAAATAGTTGCATAAGATGCAATTAATTTAAGAGATTTTCTTAAAAATAATTGTTAAGCATGAGATGTTGTAAATATGTAAATGGTTTAGTGGCCAATATTGGATGTACCTGAGGACATTAAAATTATTTGCATAATTACTGGCTCAATGGGATCAACTTAACTAATGCAAGATAAGTCAATAATGGATGTACCTGAGATTTTGAACATTAGGGGCTAGGTAAAGGATTGAACCTCACATGAGATGTGATGGGCAAGGAGTTGCTCACTTAGAGTTTATTGTAATTCCAATAATGGATGTACCTGAGGATGATCAATAGAATTATAAGAATTCAATCACCCACTAGAAATCCATCCAATTAGGATTTCTGTTTTCTACTTTGGAAGTGTAGGATTCGCTAAGTTAGTGGGAGGACCAATTTGATTAAAAGACCATAATCATTTTGGTTAATTACATAATACATTTACTAATTAATCTGGTTATTTTCTGCAGTTAATTTTCTGATAAAAATGAGCACAAAACAACCACCACCATCCAATATCCTTGCAAGCATACTTGATCACAATAGGTTGACAGGACCTAATCTGTCCGATTGGCTAAGAAATTTGAAACTTGTCCTGAACCTTGAACATATAGGATATGTTCTAGATTCAAATGTTCTTGGTCCTTTACCTCCAGAGGCCACACAAGAGGAACATGAAACTTTAGACAAGTGGAAGGAGCATGATATGAGAGCTAAGTATTACATGCTTGCTTCCATGAGTAATGAGTTACAGAAGCAACATGAGAACATGCAGAGTGCGAGTGAGATCCTTCTTCACCTACAAGAGTTATATGGTGAGCACAGCAGGAATGCTAGGTATGAGATATCTAAACAGCTATTCCCTATGAGGATGTCTGAGGGACAGAATGTTGGGGATCATGTCCACAAGATGATTTGGCTGATTGAGCAGTTAGAACATCTTGACTTCAACATGGATTTCCAACTACAAACGGATTTGAGCCTTCAGTCCCTTCCTGAGTCTTTTGGGAATTTTGTGACAAATTTCCATATGACTAAATAGGAATGCACCTTAGCTGGTTTACTCAACATGCTGGTTATTGCCCAAAAGAATATGCCAGGCAATAAAGGAAAAGAGGTAGCTTTGGTTGCATCTTCTTCTGCTGGAAAGTCCAACAAGAAGAAGGGCAATAAGAAAAAAAAATCTTAGATTCCTAGTCCTTCCAAGAAAATAGCTAAACAAAAAAGGAAGACTAAAGCTAATGGAGGCAAAGGAAAGTGTTTCCACTGCCAAAAGGATGGGCACTGGAAAAGGAACTGCCCAGAGTATCTTACTTCTCTGAAGGACAAGAAGGATACACCTTCAGAAGGTATGTCCATATCTTGTTATTTAGATTCTGATGATACTCATAGTTCATCTATAGTTTGGGTTTTAGATACTGGTGCCAGTTCTCTCATTTCTAATGATATGCAGGAACTAGCAAACAATAGCAGCTTGTGTTCTCAAGATATTAGAGTCCGGATTGGCAATGGTTCAACTGTTGAAGCTTTAGCCATAGGATCTAAATCTTTTTACATGTTTGGACATGTTTTGTGTTTGGATAATATTTTATATGTACCTGATGCTTTTAAGAACATCATTTCTATATCTAGTTTGACTAGAAATGGTTATGAATTTCAATTCACAGATGATGTTTGCAATATTTATTTTGGAAATAAATATGTTGGTTCGGGTTATATGAATGATGGTCTTTATTATTTGGATAATAATGACAAACACAGATTGAATGCAAGTGATCGAAAAGAATGCAATGTCATGGTGAAAACCAACTCAAGTTCAAAATATATTTGGCACTTAAGGTTATGTCATGTTGCAGAAGATAGGATTGCAAAACTGGAGAAAATGGGGATTCTATCCTCATTGGGCTCTGAGCCTACTCCAACTTGTGAATCTTGCCTTCAGAGCAAAATGACTAGATCACCCTTTGTTGGACAAGGGCTAAGAGCTGAAAATATTTTAGAGCTAATACATAGTGATGTATGTGGTCCATTTAAAGAAATGGCTAGAGGGGGTTTTCATTATTTTATTACCTTTACTGATGATAAATCAAGGTTTGGGTATTTGTATTTGATGAAATACAAACATGAATCCTTTGAAAAGTTTAAGGAATTTAAATCTAAAGTAGAAAATCAAACAGGAAAGAGTATTAAAGCTCTTCGATCAGATCGTGGAGGTGAATATTTGAGAATTGAATTTGATGAATACTTGAGAGAGCATGGCATTGTTTCTCAGCTGACTCCTCAAGGAATGCCACAGCTGAATGGTGTATCTAAAAGGAGAAATCGTACCCTATTGGATATGGTACATAGTATGATGAGCTATACTGATATGCCAATCTTCTTTTGGGGATTTGCATTAGAATCATCTTTGTATATTCCGAATAGGATTCCATCAAAATCAGTTTCTTCCACACCTTATGAGATATGGCATAGAAGAAAACCAAGTCTTAAGAATGTTAAGATTTGGGGTTGTCCAGCTTATATTAAAAAGCTGAACACTGATAAATTGGAGACCAGATCAGAAAAAGGTCGATTTGTTGGATATCCAAAAGATAGTTTTGGATATTATTTTTATTTGCCTACTTCACAAAAGGTTGTGATAAGTAGAGATGCCACATTTCTTGAACAACAGTTTGTTCAAGAAGGAGGCAAAGGAAGGCAAATAGAGTTAGAATTGGAGAATTCTGACCAACCAACAGATCAGATGGATATAGATCCATCTAGTCAACCTATACCCATTGATGAAACATCTACAGCTGTTCCTCGTAGAGCAACCAGGGTATCTCACCCACCAGTGAGATATGGTTTTCTTCATGAAGAAGAACAAGAGTTGTCTACTCATGAAGAAGTAGATCATGGAGATGATCCACTTACCTATAAAGAAGCTATATCAGATATAGACTCTTCAAAATGGATTGATGCTATGAAATCCGAGATTGATTCCATGTATAAGAATCAAGTTTGGGATCTTGTTGACCCACCTGAAGGTAAAGGGAACAAATGGGTTTTCAAGAAGAAAATTGGTTCTGATGGAAAGGTAGAGACCTATAAGGCAAGGCTAGTAGCGAAAGGGTTTCGCCAAAGGCAAGGAAACGACTATGAGGAGACTTTCTCGCCTGTTGCCATGCTTAAATCAATTAGGATTTTATTAGCAATAGCTGCATACTATGATTATGAGATTTGGCATATGGATGTCAAAACAACTTTTCTCAATGGATACATTGAAGAAAACATTTTCATGGAATAACCTAGGGGTTTTGAATCCCAAGATGGTTCCAAGGTATGCAAGCTAAAGCGATCTATTTATGGGTTGAAACAAGCTTCGAGGAGTTGGAACATCCGTTTTGATGAAGCCATTAAATCCTTTGGTTTTATCAAAAATGAGGATGAGCCATGTGTATATAAGAAGGTTAGTGACAGTGCTATCACTTTCCTTGTCTTATATGTGGATGACATACTGTTGATGGGTAATGACACAGGTATATTAATGACTATAAAGGTATGGTTGTCAAATACATTCTCCATGAAAGACTTAGGGGAGGCAACCTATATTCTTGGGATTCGCATCTGTAGAGATAGAGCGAAAAGAATAATTGGTTTATCTCAAAGTCTATACTTGGAAAAGGTGTTAAAGAGGTTTAACATGCTTGATTCCAAGAGAGGATTGTTACCAGTGAGACATGGTATCCATTTTTCTAAAGAGATGTCTCCAAAGACACCAAAAGAAAGAGATAAGATGGCCAGGATTCCATATGCTTCGGCTATTGGAAGTTTAATGTATGCAATGTTGTGTACTAAATTTGGATATCACATATCTTTATTAGTTTGACTAGCAGGTATCAATCCAATCCAGGTTTGGAACACTGGATAGCTGTCAAGAATATCCTTAAGTACTTGAGAAGAACTAAGGATTTATTCTTGATTTATGGAGGTGGAGACTTGCAATTGGATGGTTATACTGATTCTGATTTCCAATCAGATATCGATGATAGAAAGTCTACCTCTGGATATGTGTTCATTTGTAATGGAGGTGCGATCGGTTGGAAGAGTTCCAAAGCGAGCATGACCGCAGATTCCACTACTGAGGTGAGTATATTCTTTGCATCGATCTTTGCAAAGGAAGCTGTTTGGATAAAGAAGTTCATGACAGAACTTACAGTAGTTCCTTCCATTGAGTCAGCAGTTCCATTACACTGTGACAACAATGGAGCAGTCATACAGGCTAAGGAACTAAGGTCTCACCAAAATCCAAACACATAGAAAGGCACTACCACATTATCAGAGATATAGTTGGGCAAGGCGATATAGCCATTCAGAAAAATAACATCAGCTGAAAAATCCAGCTGATCCATTCACTAAACTTTTGTCACAAGCTCAGTTAGACCGACATCTTGAGAAGATAGGTCTAAGATATTGTAATGAATGGCTCTAGTGCTAGTGGGAGATTGTTAGTAGTATGCCCTAGAACATATCATTTAGTATGTATCTTATACATATTTTTATTAATAAAAGGCATTTCCACTTTTCCGTTTACATAATATATTTATGTGTAATAGAAAAGGTCCATTGATATTTTGTTAGAAATATTATTCTTAAGTTGTTAAGAATATGAGTGACAATATTTCTAGCACAAAGTATCATAAATAGGTTCACAATCGGGGATACTTCATAATAAGGACATGACTTATCCAGAAAGATTGTATTCATTTTTGTTCCCAAGTTATTTATATGAGATATAAATAAGATGGAATGGTGAGTCTCATGCCATATAACAAGCATGATAGGCACTTATAAATTATAAGTAGGCCAAACTAGTGACACTTATGACAAGCACATGGAGTTTACTCTTGTCAATGTTTTGCCATAAATCATATCAGTGCATATAATCTTTAGACCTGAGATAGCACAGTTATCTTGTATATAGGTAGTTTGAGTTTGATACTACTTTCATACTTGTACTATGTATGGGTATATGGGCATTTGTTGGTGTTAGTAGTATGCCCTAGAGCATATCATTTAGTATGTATCTTGTATATATTTTATTAATAAAAGGCATTTCCACTTTTCCGTTTACATAATATATTTATGTGTAATAGAAAAGGTCCATTGATATTTTGTTAGAAATATTATTCTTAAGTTGTTAAGAATATGAGTGACAATATTTCTAGCACAAAGTATCATAAATAGGTTCACAATCGAGGATACTTCATAATAAGGACATGACTTATCCAGAAAGATTGTATTCATGTTTGTTCCCAAGTTATTTATATGAGATATAAATAAGATGGAATGGTGAGTCTCATGCCATATAACAAACATGATAGGCACTTATACATGATAAGTAGGCGAACGGTGGCGCTTATGACTAGCACATGGAGTTTACTCTTGTCATTGTTTTGTCATAATTCATATCAGTGCATATAATCATTAGAGCTGAGATAGCACAGTTATCTTTTATATAGGTAGTTTGAGTTTGATACTGCTTTCATACTTGTACTATGTATGGGTATATGGGCATGAGTTGGCTCCTACTAGTTATATATGGAGGTAGGTTTTGATCAAGATGGAAAATGTTCATCTAAGTAAATATAGATAAAAACCTATGTTCATTTAATTGTACTTGTTGTTTCAAGTTCTGGCCAGACAGATAGATTTATTCGTAAAAGAGTTTACGATGAGAAAAATCTTTTAATCAAGAACTGGAATTAAAAGAGAACATAATATTCATAGCAAATGGCGTTTGACATAAACCATGACTCCAGCTTGAGTTGGGATTTTGTAACAGAGAGATTCTAGTGCATGGTAACATATGATTATAGGTTCATTTAAGGTAAACCTTATTACTAATTGGGTGGCCATGGCATGCTATGCTAGGTGTTAACCATGGTCTATGAGGTTCATAAAATGATTTAGAGAAATCATTTATGGTAAGAAAGAGTTCTGATGATATTAAGAGTTGATATCATGTCTCATTGCCAATTAGTGATGAGCCTAGTAAGTCACACACATACACAAGTAATCACCTATTTAAATATGATTTAATTAATTAATTAAAGAGTTTAATTGATTAATTAAATAGATTTGGTTTGCAATTAAATTGCAAAGTCCCTAGCATGACTTGAAACCAAATCTAGATTATTGGATGTGTAGTATAAATTAAATTTATATTTAAAGTGTTTAAATATGAATTTAATTAATGAGAAATTAATTAATAGAGATTAATTAATTAATTTATATTTGATATAAATTAATTTGAAGAAGAAAATAATTATTTTGGGTTAAGAACTCAAAATTAAGACACAGGGGCATTTTGGTCATTTTGCAGTGTGACACGTGGCACCATGAGATGGTGACACATGGCATAACACATAAGCTTGCCAAATATTTTTAATCATGTAAGATGATTAAAATCAAGATTAAATATAGGTTTGACACTTGGCACAATGTGATTGGGTCACTTAAACCTAGAGCTAATCAAAAGGTGACATGTGGCTAGGGTTTAATGTGTTAACCTAGCTATTTAAGTGTGGTTATAAAAAGAAAACATAACCAGCAGCCTCTCCTCTCATATGTCACGCCACTTTGAGCCTCTCCAGCTATTTCTCTTCATCTCTCATCAATTCAAAGAGATTAGCCATCAATCTCTTGAATTAAGAACACTAGAAATTGTTTCTAGTGTCCTGTTTACATCTCTAATCTCTTAAAAGGCAGAACTTGAATTTCTAATTAATAGAAAAGGCTTTAGAAGCTGTTCAAGGGCTGCCATAGGTGTTCTTGGTGTGGACAAGCTAGAGGGACAACATCTGGTGTCCTGAAGACGAATCTCAAAGGCGCAGACACGCTGCAGCACATCAAGAGGTTAGTGTAATCGTTCTTGATTTAATCTAGGGTTCTAAAATTAATCTGATTAATTTGAAAATCTTAAATGGCAAATACAGATCCAAAAACATATTAAAAGAGTTTTAATATGTTGTTTTTCATTGAAATCAAATAGATAAAAATAAATCTTGCATGGTGCATGTGACCCTAGGTGAAAATTTTTGAATTCAATGGTATAATATTGTGTTTTTCACGCTTCCGTTCCTTCAGTTGGCTCCTACTAGTTATATATGGAGGTAGGTGTTGATCAAGATGGAATCTGTTCCTCTAAGTAAATAGAGTTAAAATCCTATGTTCATTTAATTATTCTTGATGTTTCAAGTTCCTGGCCAGGACAGATAGATTTATACAGAAAAGAGTTTCTGATGAGAAAATCTTTTTAATCAAGAACTGGAATTAAAAGAGAACATAATATTCATAGCAAATGGAGTTTGACATAAACCATGACTCCAGCTTGAGTTGGAATTTTGTAACAGAGAGATTCTAGTGCATGGTAACATATGATTATAGGTTCATTTAAGGTAAACCTCATTACTAATTGGGTGGCCATGGCATGCTATGCTAGGTGTTAACCATGGTCTATGAGGTTCATAAAATGATTTAGAGAAATCATTTATGGTAAGAAAGAGTTCTGATGATATTAAGAGTTGATATCATGTCTCATTGCCAATTAGTGATGAGCCTAGTAAGTCACACACATACACAAGTTATCACCTATTTAAATATGATTTAATTAATTAATTAAAGAGTTTAATTGATTAATTAAATAGGTTTGGTTTGCAATTAAATTGTAAAGTCCCTAGCATGGCTTGAAACCAAATCTAGATTATTGGATGTGTAGTATAAATTAAATTTATATTTAAAGTATTTAAATATGAATTTAATTAATGAGAAATTAATTAATAGAGATTAATTAATTAATTTATATTTGATATAAATTAATTAGAAGAAGAAAAAATAATTATTTTGGGTTAAGAACTCAAAATTAAGACACAGGGGCATTTTGGTCATTTCACAGTGTGACACGTGGCAACATGAGATGGTGACACATGGGATTACACATAAGCTTGCCAAATGTTTTTTAATCATGTAAGATGATTAAAATCAAGATTAAATATAGGTTTGACACTTGGCACAATGTGATTGGGTCACTTAAACCTAGAGCTAATCAAAGGGTGACATGTGGCAAGGGTTTAATGTGTTAACCTAGCTATTTAAGTGTTGTTATGAAAAGAATAATAACCAGCAGCCACTCCTCTCCTTTGTCATGGCACTTAGAGGCTTTTCATCTATTCTTCTTCATCTCTCATCAATTCAAAGAGATTAGCCATTAATCTCTTGAATTAAGAACACTAGAAATTGTTTCTAGTGTCCTGTTTACATCTCTAATCTCTTAAAAGGCAGAACTTGAATTTCTAATTAATAGAAAAAGCTTTAGAAGCTTTTCAAGGGCTGCCATAGGTGTTCTTGGTGTGGACAAGCTAGAGGGATAACATCTGGTGTCCTGAAGAAGAATCTCAAAGGCGCAGACACGCTGCACTGCATCAAGAGGTTAGTGTAATCGTTCTTGATTTAATCTAGGGTTCTAAAATTAATTTGATTAATTTTAAAATCTTAAATGGCAAATACAGATCCAAAAACATATTAAAAGAGTTTTAATATGTTGTTTATCATTGAAATCAAATAGATAAAAATAAATCTTGCATGATGCATGTGACCCTAGGTGAAAATTTTTGAATTCAATGGTATAAACTTGTGTTTTTCATGCTTCAGTTCCTTCACCCCTTACCCGTCTATAGTGTAGTCGAGCAAGGTGTGCCACATTCGGTGCCGGAGCAACCTATATTGTCTTGTCATGTTCTTTGTTACTCTTAAATATCACTTACTCATGCTATCCATGTGTGAATTTTTTTTTTTATTTTTTTTCAACAATATGTTTTATTGGGGACTCAAATAGAGCCTCCTATATTTTATTAGCATCTGGCGGATTCTACTATTTACTTGTTCAAAGTGATTCATGTCCATTTCATCTTATTATGTATCACAGCATTCATAATACTCATGTAAATTTCCAAGAAAATAATATACAATTCATTCATGTGGAAATTCATATACAAAAATTTCCAAGTTTTATTTACAACTCAAAATATAATTACATGATGTTTATGTATAATAAACCAAAATACAAAATATAATTGTAACACTCCTAAGTTCGGTAGTGCGTTCTACTGTTCCAGTGACCAGTGTTGTCCAGACAGCTAGGATGCATAGAACTACACTTAGATATGGATGAGGAGACATAAAATAACGAAATACAAGAAAAGAAAATACAAGAAAAATAAAGGAAAAATAATAGTAATGAAATATAATCAAGTTAAATGAGCCGAGAACCCTAGCGATGGGTGACCGCACCGGGAAGTCGTGGTGTGAACCGTTGACTAGCCCTGGACAGCGGGGAACCCTGGAAAATATTTTTAGGACTTAAATAAATGTCTATTAAAGTGTAAATACTATTAGAAATATCAAAGAAAAATTAATTAATTAGTGCAAAGGAAAGTGAGAAATCAAAAAACGGACAAAACCTGGTGTTACCAAAAAATTGGGAATGCAACCTGAACAAGGGCATTGTGGTCATTTGACACCCCTAGTTGTCTTTTGACCCAAATGTCCATTAAAAATAAATGATATTACACTTGAAAAATGTCATGAAAAATTAAGTTAGTGGTACCTAATGTAAATAGCTAAAGTTAGGAGCTTAATATGGGAATAAGGAAGGTTATGATTAAATCAACATTAAATTTGCAACAGTGCTCCACTAACTCACTAAATTGGACCACTTAATCTGCATTTGGACAGCAGATTCATCTTCTTGTTCAACCTTGGAGAACTAGACGAAAATGGAGAAAGGAAAAACTCCATTGCCGCATGGTTTTGGAGCTCCATGGAAGTGTGATCCAAGCTTCTTTCTCTCCACTTCCCTTCATTAAAAGTTGTCCATACACCTTGGGCAGTAGATAGACAACAAGAAGACCAAGTTTTAGAGAGGTTTTGAAGAGTTTCCAAAGTGGTAAGCATGTGTTTTTTATTATTGCTTCATTAAAGTTTGTGAGGATGTTATGGGCACTTGAATTGTGGAGAGATTTTTGGAGATTGATGTATTAAGAGAGATGTTTATTTTTTGCAGCCATGGAAACTCCTTAAGGGCAGTTTATAAATGGTAGATTAAAGGGTTGATTAAGTGTTTATATGTGTAGGAATAAATTGGGTGATGTATACTAAGTATATGTGAATGTATACTTGAATTTGGAAGCTTGGAATTTTATTCAAAGTGAGGTACAAATTGGCAACTTGAATTGTGGACCATAAAAATGTTGTTTCATGGTTTGGTTTATGGAATATTATTGTTGAATTATGGTACTTGTTATGGCAGCTTGTGTATGTGTATGAAGGTGTGAGGTTGGACATGTAAATGAGCTAGGTGAGGTGATTGAATTGTTTGTAATTTGAACTTGGAAAATTCTGTACTATAAGGTGCATATTGAGTGTGATTATAAGCTACCAAAATGACCAATAATGTGAAGTAAAATGTGTTTAGGTTATGGTACAAACCAGAAATGGGCATGAATGGGTAATTTGATAAGTGTTAAAAGTGTCCTTTGATGAGTGATGGACAATGTGTAATAGGGTAGTGTGTGTTTTGGCTTAGAACCTTAAGTGTGTGGCTCCAATTGGTATGAGACCAATTGGAGGTGAAAATAGGCGCAAAAAGTGCCAACTTTCATGCAGGAAGCTTACCAAAATTCTGCTTGGAAGGTAACTTGAAAAATGACCAAATCTGGATTAGTGCATTTAAGGCCTGAAAATTGACCATTTGGGCAGTAGTTAGTGTATTGGCCATAACTCACTCAAAACAGGTCCAATTGACCTGAAAGTTTTACCACGAATAGTTGAGACATATATCTACAAGTCTTATGAAGACACAAAAGCCCAGAAATGGCCATAAGCAAGTCAAATAGCTTACACAAGTTCGGGTCCAAAAACTGGCTGAACCTAAAATGACATAAAATGACCTAAAGTGACCAATTTTGATGCACTTTGACCAGCAATAGCAAAATGACCATAACTTGGTCTAGTAAACTCAGAATAACCTGAAATTTTGCCCTGCATGCAATAAGACATAGATCTACAAGTTTGTAGTTTTGACCGAAACCCGAAAACTGAGGAAACTAGGTCATCCGGTTAGGTCATCTGGTTAGGTCAAATTAGTATACCGGAATCCGACAAATTGCACTAAAGTGCACTATACATGGAAATGAATTGGGTAACATGTACTAATACTAAAAGGCTATAAAATGTGACATATTAGTAACATTGAAACCTAATTCACCTAGATTGCATCGAGGGTCGACATCTTAGGTTGACTAAGGAAATAATAGAATTCGATAAATTAATTATTGAACCTTATTCTTAGAGACAGTTTAAATGAGTACTGAAACACTTCAAATTGTGTGTTTCAGTTAGCAAATACTCAGGGAAAGGGAAGGAAACACTGAGCTAGAGGCAAAAGACAGTTATCAGAGGTTTGTGCACAATGGTTTTTTCTTTTGAATTTTTCAATTGAAATAAATTATGATTATTTGTATGTTATTGTTTTAAATTGTGTTTGTGCACAATAATTTTGATTTCTTATTTTTTACTTAAAAATTTATTTGAATATTGTAGTTTTAAATTGTGTCTATGCACAATATTTTTTATATTCACTGCTTTTACTAGAAAATTTATTTGGAGAAATGAGTTATGAATAATATTTGATTGTTTTGGCTTTGGGAATTCTATTGAAAATTATTGTGTTGCCTACTTTGTAAGTTGAAATTTTGAGATAAAATGTGTTTAGTGTTATCAGAGCAAAGTAGGGACGGCAATACGTAACGCCTACGATTCTTGGGAACTCTCACGAGTGAACTCAGGAGCTTGCAGGGATGGCGATACGTAACGCCTGCAAGTGCTCTGATAGGTACACTATATTCCTCCCTCTTTGACTTATCAGTCTGAGGTGAGTGTGGGTGAGTACTCATTATTTAGTTAGCTTCCTCCCTCATTGATTTCAATTATTGGGGTGAGTGTGTCTTGTCGTGGTGTACAACACGGTATGTGCGGAAAAATTGTGTCATGGCCTAAATTGTGTTATTGATTGGCAACACTGTATTATTCAGTTATTTAATCAAATTGTGTTATTGATTGGCAAAAATGTGTTATTCAGTTATTTGATCAAATTGTGTTATTGATGGGCAAAACTGTGTTATTCAGTTATTTGATCAAATTGTGTTATTGATGGGTAAAACTGTGTTATTCAGTTATTTGATCAAATTGTATTATTGATTGGCAAAACTGTATTGTTCAGTTATTTGATCAAATTGTGTTATTAATTGACAAAACTATGTTGCTCAGTTATTTGATCAAATTTGTGTTATATGAACTTTGTAAATTGTGAAATGGAATTGTGAATCATTTGATTTGTGAATTGTCAATAAAAGATTTATATATTGCATTTCAAATTGTTATTGTGCACCACTGAGTAAATTTTACTTAGCGATAGCTTTTCATTGCTGTCGCAGGTAGACACACTAACAGGGCAGCAGACTAGGCTGCTAGTGCTTCAGTGAGAGATCATCGGGTATATTGAGTACACCATATTTTGCATTTTGTATTATAATGTATGATCACTGTATGTATATAGTGTTCTTGGTTTTGAGCAGTTGTAAATTAAAATTGTACATTGAAGTTGTAAAATAAATTGTAAATTATTTTGGGCTTGTAAAATTTGTACTATATTTCTTTTATCTCAGCCTTTGGAAATATTGAAAAATTATTATGGTTTTAAGTTGAGAAACATATTGTGTTGATTAAATGTTGGAGTTTGAGATTGAGAAATATATTTGAAGTGCTTTTTACAGGTTTTTAAAGAACTGTTTTATTCAAAATACAGATGGCACTCCGCCAAAATTTTTACAAAAATTACTAATAATTCAAATGTGTTAGCTGTTTCACTTCAGTTGAAAAAAGTTTTTAATACCTGTAAATAGTGCTCACCACTGTAAAAAGAAGTGAGAAAAGTTTTAAAATCCTTGTAGTGTATTTAATGGGTTATCAGTAGATGAAGTTGGTAATTCATTAGATATACTACGGGATCATGTCATGCCTTACAGAGGGGTAGGGTGTGACATGTTTTAGTGGTATTAGAGCTAGTTTTTAAATTCTGTTTTCACTTATAATTTGAATATTCTTTCTTCATAGTACAACTGCTCAATGTCATTGTTTGATACATATAGTACATTACATTATAAATATGCATTAACGGGAGGAAATCTCCTTGTGCTATTTGATCAGGAGGTCTAAGATCCTCGAATTGACTATGGAAGAGGGTGATCGTTCAGTCGATCAACCGATAAAGGCTGAGGTACAAGTTGAGGCCCCAGCTCCACAAAGTGTCGAAGGCCCGACTGTACCAGTTTTACCGATACAAATTACTGCACAAATGGCCTAGCAAATGGCCACTTTCTTTCAACAAATGGCTGATAATCTGTCAGCCCAAGCCCAAGTACAGACCAAACCCCCACAAGGGCAATATGAAATAGAGAAGAGGGAGAAACCTATGGGTCAGAGCTTAAGCAATAATTTGAGGAAGAGAAAAGAATTTGAGGAGCCCCAAGCTCAGCGATATAACAGAGGTGGATCATCAAGGCAGAGACCACCAAGGTCCAGTCGTCGAACAACTAGAAGTTCCTACCCTCCCGGCCAATATGAAACTTGTGGTAAAAATCATGGTGGGGTATGCTACAAGGCCATAGGAGCCTGTTATAACTGTGGAGGCATAGGACACTTTGCCAAGGACTGCACCAGTGCCCGTAGAGATGGACCACCTCTTACTACTGCTGTAGGGTCAGTTCAGAGCCCTGTCACTAGAGGTTCACAACCACCCAGCGGAGGTAGAGCCAGGGGTAGAGGTAACCCAGCAGGCAGCCAAGGCACAATGAAGCAATCAGAGCAAGACAGTGCTCCAGTTAGAGTCTACGCAATGAGACAGAGAGAAGAAGTCGAGACATCTGATGTTGTGGCTGGTACCTTCTCAACTTTTAATCAAGATGTGTTTGTGTTATTTGATCCGGGTTCTACCCATTCTTATGTGAGTGCTAGCATCATTGATTGCATTGCTGTTCCATATAAAAAAAAATGAACTTTGAGGTGCTAATAACCAGTCCATTAGGACAAGAGGTCAGGGTTAATAGAATGTATAGGGATTGTCCTTTGGTGATCCAAGGACATACTTTTCTGTTTGATCTCGTTGAAATGCCCTTTAGAGATTATGATATCATATTGGGCATGGATTGGTTAGCCAGGCATCACGCCATGATTGACTGTAGATTGAAGACAGTCACTTTTGGTCTCCCTCAGTACATTAATGTGGTAATACATGGGGAGAGGCAGCTATTGCCATCAAACATCATTTCGGCTGCACTAGCCAGAAAAAATGATCAAAAAGGGGTGTGAAGCATACTTGGCACATGTGGTAGACACCCAAGCGAGAAGTCCAGCATTGAGGGACATCCCTACAGTATATGACTTTCCAGATGTGTTTCCTGATGAATTGCCAGGATTACCTCTGGAAAAAGAGGTGCAGTTTGAAATTAATGTTATGCCTGGTGTGGATCCAATCTCCATAACACCATATAGAATGGCACCAGCAGAGTTGAAGGAGTTGAAGATACAGTTGCAAGAACTACTTGAAAAGGGCTTCATCTGTCCTAGTGTGTCACCATGGGGAGCGCCAGTATTGTTTGTTAAGAAGAAGGATGGCACTCTTCGTTTATGTATTGTTTGACCTAGAATCTGCATACTTTTATGTTAGTGTTAGAATTATATGTTCTGTTGTTATTCCTTTACAAGGGAATAAATTTTGATGCATTAGTGATTAGTCCTTTAAGATAAGGATTGTGATAATAAGTGAAATTAGTTTTGAAAGAGTTTATCGAAGACAAGTATTTTCTAACATGCCATAAATTATAAAGCTAAATGGCAAGCCTACTTAATGTAAGGCAAGAGGACGTAAAAGTAAGTTACGGTAAAAAAATTGCTCTAAATGAAGGCAAGGATGTTACTGTTAGTAATTGTTAATGGATATTGTAATCAGAATAAGATTCGAATATCAGTAAATATGAAAAGGATAAAATATCGAAAAATTTGATCTATTGGGATGTATCATAGTAACTATGCAATGTTCTTGATGTTTATATTGTAAGCTGTAGATTACAGTACTGACTTGAGATTATTGTGTAGAGCTACGTACTACCTGATAGTACACCAAGATGAGAATAGTTGCCAACAACATCTGTTTTGGTATAGTTATGCCAGGACAGAATTTAATTGTTAGAAATAAGTTTGAAAATCCTACTTAGGGATTTAAAACTCAAAAGTTAGAAAATCGAAAGGTTATAGTTTAGTACAAAAAGAAGTAAGTTATAGAATATTAATAGATAAAAAGAATTGTAGAAGTAAAAATTTGAACAGTTAGTTCAGATATAACAAAGAAATGTTACGAATGTGAGGAAGACTATTGACTAGAATGGTCAGAGGACCAATGACTAGATAAATCATTCTAACATGACCTCAAGGGTCATTCAAGAAGGAACATGAACTGAAATATTAGACAGCACAATAGTAAGAGAAGATTGGTGTTATACATACAAATTAAATATTGTATTAGATTGTTAAAAGTCTTATACAAATTCGAGGGAAAGAAGATTATACGATAATATAGAAAGGAGAAAATAAACGTATGACTATTGTAAGATGGCTATTGGGTAAAATTTCATGGACGAAATTTATTTTAAGGAGAGGAGAATTATAACACCCCTAAGTTCGGTAGTGCGTTCTACTGTTCTGATGACCAGTGTTGTCCGGATAGCTAGGATGCCTAGAACTATACTTAGATATGGATGAGGAGACATAAAATAATGAAATACAAGAAAAGAAAATACAAGAAAAACAAAGGAAAAATAATAGCAATGAAATGTAACCAAGTTAAACGAGCCGAGAACCCTAGCGATGGGTGACCGCACCGGGAAGTCGCAGCGTGGACCGTTGACTAGCCCTGGACCGCGGGGAACCCTGGAAAATATTTTTAGGACTTAAATAAATGTCTATTGAAGTATAAATACTATTAGAAATATCAAAGAAAAATTAATTAATTAGTACAAAGGAAAGTGAGAAATCGAAAAACAGACAAAACCCGGTGTTACCGAAAAATCAGGAATGCAACCCAAATAGGGGCATTGTGGTTATTTGACACTCCTAGTTGTATTTTGACCTAAATTTCCATTAAAAATAAATGATATTACACTTGGAAAATGTCATGAAAAATTAAATTAGTGGTACCTAATGTAAATAGCTAATGTTAGGAGCTTAATGTGGGAATAAGGAAGGTTATCATTAAATAAACATTAAATTTGCAATAGTGCCCCACTAACTCACTAAAGTGGACCACTTAATCTACATTTGGACAGCAGATTCATCTTCTTCTTCAACCTTGGAGAACTAGCCGAAAATGGAGAAAGGAAAAACTCCATTACCGCATGGTTTTGGAGCTCCATGCAAGTGTGATCCAAGCTTCTTTCTCTCCACTTCCCTTCAATAAAAGTTGTCCATACACCTTGGGCAGTAGATAGGCAACAAGAAGACCAAGTTTTGGAGAGGTTTTGAAGAGTTTCTAAAGTGGTAAGTATGTGTTTTTGATTATTGCTTCATTAAAGTTTGTGAGGATGTTATGGGTACTTGAATTATGGAGAGATTTTTGGAGATTGATGTATTAAGGGAGATGTTTATTTTTGGCAGCCATGGAAACTGCTCAAGGGCAGTTTATTCTTTCTTGTAAATGGTAGATTAAAGGGTTGATTAAGTGTTTATTTGTGTAGGAATAAATTGGGTAATGCATACTAAGTATATGTGAATGTATACTTGAATTTGTAAGCTTGGAACTTTATTCAAAGTGAGGTACAAATCGACAGCTTGAATTATGGACCATAAAAATGTTGTTTCATGGTTTGGTTTACGGAATATTATTGTTGAATTGTGGTACTTGTTATGGCAGCTTGTGTATGTGTATGAAGGTGTGAGGTTGGACATGTAAATGGGCTAGGTTAGGTGATTGAATTGTTTGTAATTTGAACTTGAAAAATTATGTACTATAAGGTGCATATTGAGTGTGATTATAAGCTGCCAAAATGACCAATAATGTGAATTAAAATGTGTTTAGGTTATGGTACAAACCAGAAATGGGCATGAATGGGTAATTTGGTAAGTGTTAAAAGTGTCCTTTGATGAGTGATGGACAATGTACAATAGGGCAGTGTGTGTTTTGGCTTAGAACCTTAAGTGTGTGGCTCCAATTGGTATGAGACCAATTGGAGGTGAAACTAGGCACAAAAAGTGCCAACTTTCATGAAGGAAGCTTACCAAAATTCTGGTTGGAAGGTAACTTGAAAAATGACCAAATCCGGATTAGTGCATTAAAGGCCTGAAAATTGACTATTTGGGCAGTAGTTAGTATATTGGCCATAACTCACTCAAAATAGGTCCAATTGACCTGAAAGTTTTACCATGAATAGCTAAGACATATATCTACAAGTCTTATGAAGACACAAAAGCCCAGAAATGACCTTAAGTAAGTCAAATAGCTTACACAAGTTCGGGTCCAAAAACTGGCCGAACCTAAAATGAACTAAAGTGACCAATTTTGATGCACTTTGACAAGTAATAGTAAAATGACCATAACTTGGTCTTGTAAACTCAGAATGACTTGAAATTTTGCCCCGCGTGCAATAAGACATAGATCTACAAGTTTGTAGTTTTGACTGAAACCCGAAAACCCAGGGAACTAGGTCATCCGGTTAGGTCAAATTAGTATACCAGAATCCTACAAATTGCACTAAAGTGCACTATACATGGAAATGAATTGGGTAACATGTACCAACACTAAAAGGCTATAAAATGTGACATATTGGCAACATTGAAACCTAATTCACCTAGATTGCATCGAGGGTCGACATCTTAGGTTGTACTAAGGAAATAATAGAATTCGATAAATTAATTATTGAACCTTATTCTTAGAGATAGTTTAAATGAGTACTGAAACACTTCAAATTGTGTGTTTCAGTTAGCAAATACTCAGGGAAAGGGAAGGAAACATTGAGTCAGAGCCAAAAGACAGTTATCAGAGGTTTGTGCATAATAGTTATTTCTTTTGAATTTTTCAATTGAAATAAATTATGATTATTTGTATGTTATTGTTTTAAATTGTGTTTGTGCACAATAATTTTGATTTCTTATTTTCTACTTAAAAATTTATTTGAATATTATAGTTTTAAATTGTGTCTGTGCACAATATTTTTTATATTCACTGCTTTTACTAGAAAATTTACTTGGAGAAATGAGTTATGAATAATATTTGATTATTTTGGCTTTGGGAATTCTATTGAAAATTATTGTGTTGCCTACTTTGTAAGTTGAAATTTTGAGATAAAATGTGTTTAGTGTTATCAGAGCAAAGTAGGGACAGCGATACGTAATGCCTACGATTCTTGGGAACTCTCACGACTGAACTCAGGAGATTGTAGGGATGGCGATACGTAATGCTTGCAAGTGCTCTGATAGGTACACTATATTCCTCCCACTTTGACTTATCAGTCTGAGGTGAGTGTGGATGAGTACTCATTATTTAGTTAGCTTCCTCCCTCATTAATTTCAATTATTGGGGTGAGTGTGTCTTGTCGGGGTGTACAACACGGCATGTGCGGAAAAATTGTGTCATGGCCCAAATTGTGTTATTGATTGGCAACACTGTATTATTCAGTTATTTAATCAAATTGTGTTATTAATTGGCAAAAACGTGTTATTCAGTTATTTGATCAAATTGTATTATTGATGAGAAAAACTATGTTATTCAGTTATTCAGTTATTTGATCAAATTGTATTATTGATTGGCAAAACTGTATTGTTCAGTTATTTGATCAAATTGTGTTATTAATTGACAAAACTATGTTACTCAGTTATTTGATCAAATTTGTGTTATATGAACTTTGTAAATTGTGAAATGGAATTGTGAATCATTTGATTTGTGAATTGTCAATAAAAGATTTATATATCGCATTTCAAATTGTTATTGTGCACCACTGAGTAAATTTTACTCAGCGATAGCTTTTCATTGCTGTCGCAGGTAGATAGACTAACAGGGCAGCATACTAGGCTGCTAGTGCTTCAGTGAGAGATCATCGGGTATATTGAGTATACCATATTTTGCATTTTGTATTATAATGTATGATCACTATATGTATTTAGTGTTCTTGGTTTTGAGCAGTTGTAAATTAAAATTGTACATTGAAGTTGTAAAATAAATTGTAAATTATTTTGGGCTTGTAAAATTTGTACTATATTTCTTTTATCTCAGCCTTTGGAAATATTGAAAAATTATTATGGTTTTAAATTGAGAAACATATTGTGTTGATTAAATGTTGGAGTTTGAGATTGATAAATATATTTGAAGTGCTTTTTACAGGTTTTTGAAGAACTATTTTATTCAAAATACAGATGGCACTCCGCCAAAATTTTTACAGAAATCACTAATAATTCAAATGTGTTAGCTGTTTTACTTCAGTTCAAAAAAGTTTTTAACACTTGTAAATAGTGCTCGCCACTGTAAAAAGAAGTAAGAAAAATTTTAAAATCCCTTGCAGTGTATTTAATAGGTTATCAGTAGACGAAGTCGGTAATTCATTAGGTATACTACGGGATCATGTCATGCCTTACAGAGGGGTAGGGTGTGAAAATAATTGCATGATGTTTATGCATAATAAACCAAAATACAAAATCTAATACATGGGCCCTACCAATAAAATACAAACAACTGAGGTGACTAGCAGACAGTGGCAGATCTGGTCAAATCTATGTCAGAGCACTTTTACTGTGGCTGCTGCTGCGGCTGCGGCTGTAACTGGTCTCCAGTACCTACGCAATGAAAAACCAATGAGCTAAGTGAATTGCTTAGTGGTGCATAATTTAAAAGAAATGTAACTAAATAATTAAAATAATTATTCTAAGCTTAATTTCATAAAATCTAAGTCATTTATGAATTTTCTGCACTTTGGAAACAATTAGATTTAACAGTATCTTTTCTGTTCATTTCTCTTATTTTCAGTCTTAATTAATTTATAACAGTTCCCAAGTAACCTATAACAAATTACAAATGATGGATACATGGGGGTATACTGATTAGACAACCATATGTCTATCCTATATACAATTGTCATATCAGGCACAAGGCCAGCGGGCAGGCATTTAAGCCAAAAATGAAATTAGGCACAATGGCTAACGGGCAGGCATATAGCCTGTAGAATAATCATATCAGACATATTTTGTCAGTCAATGATTATTCATATAGATAGTACTACTATCTGTAATCCCTAATTGGTATCCAAGCTATATACATAAGTCTAGGTATACTTTAAGCAATTTAAACATTATTACTTTATTTTTGGACTTATTATTTCATGTCATGTATCATTATGTAGTGAGAAAGTAGGTCCCACTTACACTTTCATATAGTTTATGCATTAGGTAATTTATTAAGGTTAAGTCCCTACCATAAAATAAATTATTTCATGAACCTTTCTATAGGTTCAGTTTCAGTATCTTAATTTTAACTATCAATTTGATTAATTTGTGGCCACTGTTTGGCCACACTTCCTTTATGGAAGTTGTTCCTCTATGTCTTTTCTTCGTTTTCCCTTTTGAATCATGTCAGTTGGAGTTTTAGAACTCAAGTTATGGTCAAATAACCATAACTAGTTTATTTCCAAATTCTGGTTCCATAACTAGGTAGCTTTTAGACTTAGAATTTACCTAATTAATTGAACATGTTACAGCCACTTTTATGCCTAGTGTTCTTTATAGAAATTGTTGTCCTATGTCTTAGGGTCACTTAGAATTTTGAATTGCAATTTTTCAAGTTTTGTAGAATTAATTATAACCAAATAACTGGCCTAGACTCATGTACCCTGTACCAACAAGATTCCAGTTTAGGTCAGTGATTTTGACTCAGATTTTAGGGTTCTTACATTCATAATTTGAGGACAGTGTCTAAAACAAAGTTGAATCCCTATTTCTTAGGTTTCTAAAACAGTATGGCTCACCCTAATTGGAGTTTCCTAGTGGGAGATATAACTAAAAGACTGTTCTGGGGTCAAGTGGTCACTTATTCAATTTCCAGAATTTGCATACTAATTTGACCTAGCCAATTGACCTAGTTCTCTTGCTTTTTAGTTTTGGTCAAAACCCAAATGTTGTAGATATATGTCTTATAGAAATTTTTCCACTAGTTTCATTGCATTTGAATTTTTTTGGACCAAGTTAAAGTCATTTTTCCAAAACTGGTCGGGTAGGCCTATGTCCAACAAATTCTGGGCAGTATGATTCTGGACAGTATTGCGACCTAACTTTGGTCAGCAATTTGGTTTGGTTAGAGACATTTTTGGGCTCTGTGTTCTCATGAAAGTTGTAGTCCTGTGTCGAAGCTTTCCAATGGTATAAAACTCAGGTCATTTGGACCTATCTAGAGGGAGTTATGGCCAAATAAACATGTACTGTTCATTTGGTCATTTTTCTAGGTTCAGGATTTGGTAATCCGGATTCAAATAGTAATTAGGTCAATTTATGGATAGAATATGGGCATGGTTTCTTCATGAAAAATGGAGTATTTTGGCCCTAGTTTCATCTCCAATTGGCCTCATACCAATTGGAGCAACACAAATTCAGTTATAAGTCAAAAACTACACTGGACTCAAAGAGTCCCACAACTTGCATAGAAAATACACTCCCAATTCATTTCCTCCAATCTCCTAAACTACAAATTGGCATTCATGGCACTTCTAAATGTCATCAATTCATCTTAAAAAAGTCATATTCCAGCAATTACATGAAATCCCCAATTCATGATCACAAACCCTAATTTCATTTATCCAATTTGTGTAAACTCAATTCATTCAACTTCTAAATCATATCAACTTATCAAATATCATTATTGAACCAATTTTCATCAATTAAAAACATCAAACCCTAAGGAATTTCATGGTTACCAAAAATAGGAGTGATCGTTCCCTTAGCAATTTCTTTAAATTTAATGAAATTCTAGCCTAATGCTTACTACACCTAAAAGTGGAATAGTTATAGTGCACTAACCTCTTATGACCCAACTTCAAGCTTCCCAAAACTTCAAATTTTCTACTTCTTGTTGCTACTAGTAGATTCTCCTGGGCTTAAAATTGAGTTTTAATGAAGGGACTAAGAAATTTTTTGGTGAGAATTGGTGGAATTTGAAGCTTAGAAGGAAGAGTATCAATGGAGGAAGTGAAGAGCATGGTTTGGCCAACTCTTGAAGAAGAAGAAGAAAAATGATTTTTAATGAAATTTTGTCTCTATTTAACTCTCTCTTTATCTCTTATGATGGTTATCAAATTTCCATTGGTCACAATTTTTAATTAAATTCATTTTATGACATCATAATAGCTTATGTCATAAATAAATTTCCTTTTCTTTTCTTATTTCCTCTTTTTCTTTATTTTCTCATTTCCATACATAAATTCATAATTTTAATTTATTTTAATTATTTTATTCTCTCTCATTTTAACTGACATTTAGGTTAAAATTCAACTCTGGGGTTAAAATGACCAAAATGCCCTTCGTTATGCTTATCGTATTTTTTTTTATCTATACCGATTAATAAATTTTCTTGAATTTTTTTTTTTAATTTTTAATGTCATTTATAGCTCAATAAACCTTCAATTAAGTCCCAAAAATTATTTCCTAGGATTCCTCATGGGTCTGGGGTCAGCAACTATCTTCACAATCGCTTCCCAGTACGGTCACCAATCGCCGTGACTCCGGCTCCTTTAACTCATTAACATTTCATTTGTTATATTTTTCTTTAATTTTTTTTTAACCTTTATTCCATCATTTTATGTTTCCTCACCCTAGTTGAACTGTAGTTCCAGACATTCTGACTGTCCGAACAGACGTTAGTCATCAGAACAGTAGAATGTATAGACTACCTAGAGTGAGGGCATTACATTAATGATCTAACATTGACCTAAAATGAGAGTAATTAAGTTAATATGGTAGGATTAATTTAATTAAGTAGGCTTTTAAAAATTAAATATAATTTTTAACTTAGTCAAAATCTAATGATGAGTATTATTCAAATATTTAGAAGATTGCCATTCCACTTAATTACAAAATTGCCATTTTGTATTTAATTAATATAAATGCCAATAATTGAAGTAAAAATTCATCATCTTCTTCCCATAATTCTCTTCCCCTTGCTCTCTCTCAAAAATCTTTCGTTAAAGCTTGACACCAAGCTTAGAACTTAGATCTTCTCCACCAATTTCTTTAAGAAATCCATAGAAAACCCTAAATTGAAGTGTGATTAGAAGAAAACACTCAAAAAAACCAAAAGAATTTTAAAACTAAGAAGGAAGGAATTTCGGCCAAGGGGGTTCAATAAGGGAGTGAAGATTTTGGATGGTTTGAAGCTTGATTGAAGTTAAGGAGAGCTTAGATATGCCACACAGTGTACGGGAACACCATATTTTATCTCAATTATTTTTATCCTTAAGGTCCCTTAGGCAAATCCCACATCAGCAGAGCACAGAGATGGTCTTGGGTTCAAAAAGTAATGATATATAAAATGGGGGAACTAATCACTAGAGGCGCCTTTTGGTGGAATGGCCTGGAGAGTTGAAAGAATTCTAGGGTTAAGCGTGCTCACGTGAGAGAAATCCTGGGATGGGTGACCTCCTAGGTAGTTCTCCATTCCACCTATGGGATAAAACCATGAGGCTTATGACCAAAGTGAACAATTCCTCTAGTGGTTGGAGCCCGATCGTTATAATTGGTATCAGAGCCAATCGCGTGTCCTTTTGGGCAATGGTGGGGCAAACCTCAGGGAGGACGTTAAGTCCCGAAAGGGGGGGGGGGGAGAAAGGTCTTTTAGGCAAATCCCACATCGGCAAAGCACGAAGATGGTCTTGGATTCAAAAAGTAATGATATATAAAATGGGAGAACTAATCACTAGAGGTGCCTTTTAGTGGACTGGCCTAAAGAGTTAGAAGAACTCCAAGGTTAAGCGTGCACACTTGAGAGAAATTCTAGGATGAGTGACCTCTTGGGTAGTTCTCCATTCCACCTATGGGACAAAACCGTGAGGCTTATAGCCAAAGCAGACAATTCCTCTAGTAGTTGGAGCCCGATCATTACATTGGAAACTAAGGTTAGTGCTATGATTCCTTCGATTTTTGAGGTTTTAAGAATTATGGTTGGGGTTTGGTATGATTAGGGTTTTTCTTGTTTATGCCCTAATTGATGTAATTGAGTGTACATTATAACTCTTGGATGTGTATATGTTATGATGTGATAATGAGATGCCAAAATCATGGATGAAATGTAAAGTTGTGTGTTGAGCTCAATTCTGGACAGCTTGAGTTTAGTGTGCTCAATTGGCTATAAGTTCAGCTATATAAATTCAGTTGTTGTGAAACTTAAACCAAATTAAAGTTAAGACACATATCTACAACTTATGTGTTTTGGCCCAAGCCAAAATCCTAAGGCAAATGGGTTGAATTGCTAGGACAATTGCCAAACACTGAAATTGGAATTTCCTAAACTTCTAGCAAATTGCCCTTTGACCTCCATCTAAGGATCAGGGAATAATTCTCATTATATAACTCCAAATGAGATTATTCAAAATAATCTAAAAACCTAAGAAATAGGCCTACAACTTTTTTTCTAATACCTTGCTCAAATTCAAGGTGTAAGACACTTGAATATTAAGTGCAAAATTGATCAGAAAACCTGAAACCCTGAAATCTGTAGGGTATTGTACTCATGAACTAGGGTTAATCTTTTAGCCATAACTCACTCTACAAAACTTTAAATTTAGTGATTCTTGAACCTGTGTAACCCTGAGACATAGGGGAACAATCCATGTGAAGAACATGGAATCAAATTATGACTGTAACCTATTCAAAATTGCTTAATAAATTAGTTTAAGAAACCTGCCTTGTTCTGGACTGACCTAAACCCAGAATTGGTCATTGGACCAGTTTTGGTAAAATGGCCATAACTCATGCTACACAAATGCAAATTGAGTGATTCCAAATCCAAATTATACATAAGACATAAACCTACAACTTTCATGAAGAAATTATGGCCAAATTGATTCTGCATTTTGGCCAAATCTATGAGGAAAGTTAAAGTATCAATTCTAAAATTCATGAAACATTCACAAAAATGACTTGAATTATAATTTGTATTTAACCCCAATGGTTTGATGAATATATATACCATGTGAATATGTGATTGGTACTTATGTTCCCACTATGATTAGAATGATACATATGATGAGATAATAAGAACATTAAATAACTAAAGATGTTAAATTGCTCATGTATGCCTAGACATTAGTGTATAGGTTGGATAGATTAGCATGCCAAGAAGGGATGAGTTTAATAGTATTGCCTATGGCTTTTAAGCTTGATTATATTACATACTTGATAGACATTTATATGTATTCGATGGTATGGCGGCCCGAGGCACCGAGTGTCCAATGCTAGTTATGACTATTCCACATTTATGACTATTTTGGCTCTTAAGCCATTATATTGCTTACCTGGTAGACACTCTGTGTCCGATGATATGATGGGCCGAGGTATCGAGTACCCAGTGTTAGTAAAACTCACGTATCCAGTCCAGTCATTTCTGTTATAGGTTGCTTGGGCATTGAAATGAGTTAAGAAGGTTGAATATTAAACAAATGAATAGGAAAAAGATCCCAATGAAACAACTGCTTGCAAAGATCAACCAAATGTGAAATGACTCACAATTAATTAGAAATACATTAATCTTATATTACTATAAGCATGAAATATTTACTTTTATTTGTATAATATATTTTCATTCTATTATTGCGCCATTAAGCAGAAATGCTTAGCGTGATGGTTTCTTTTTCCGTAGGTTCAGGTGAGAAAACCCAATAGTCCTTGGCATAGAGAATTGCACAGATCTGCAGTAGAGTCATTGTCACCTCCACTCACTATTTTGGTTTATTACAAGGGCCGTCACATGCATGATTATGTAATTATAATTAAATACTAAGTTTATAAATTAAATTTTGAGTTGTAAATCATTATGTACATTTTGTAAGTAAATTAAGTAGATGTTTAATGATATGAACGAATATGGAAATGATGATATGGATCAATATGAGGAAATGATTTGAATATGATGAATGAGGATGACTTTTAAATTTTCCTTTATGATGAAATTATAAATAGGTAACTGTTTTAACAAGTCAAATATCCATAAAACAGGGGAGACTCTGGCAGTTTCTCCATTTAAAAATATTTTGAATTAAATAAAGATGGACTTTAAATGGATAATGAATAAAGAAAGTTAAGACAAGGTGCTCCGACACAGAATGCGACATTCCTTGCTCGGCTACACTGTAGCTCGGATAAGGGGTGTTACAAAAACAACTCTTCTTATACAAATCTGCTACTTGTAGGACCTAAGGACCCACACAACTATATTTTATTTATTTTGGGTCTTAAATAAAATAATTTAACCCACCAATTAAGGCCCTAACTCTTAGTTCCACATAACTCAACATAAAAAGCCTAAACACACTCAACAT
Source organism: Hevea brasiliensis (assembly GCF_030052815.1). Lineage (NCBI taxonomy): Eukaryota > Viridiplantae > Streptophyta > Magnoliopsida > Malpighiales > Euphorbiaceae > Hevea > Hevea brasiliensis. The sequence goes on along the minus strand of NC_079507.1, from coordinate 35,217,611 downwards.
GTAACCCTTAATGTAATCTGGCCTACTTGCTCTCATTTTTTGTATATCACCTAAAAAATATGTCAATTAAGGTCTCTCTAAGTGCATAAGGTCATATTCAAACTCTAAATAGTGGATCACATACAAGCTCCATTAAGGCTATCTAAAGAAGCTCAACATGGGTTGATATCCAATTTTGTTTGTTTTTCATCATTAGCCTACAAATACTATGAATAAGACTATTCTAAGCCTGTTTTGTCATTGGCTAAGTCCTCATCAAAATCGAACCTTCATATACCTTAAAATGCTTGATATGTACTTTGCTTCTTTCTGTGCTCAATTCACCTCTTCATGCTTCATAAGCTTTTCTATGCTCTTATAAACATTTAATAACATAAACCCAAGAATTAATAAGCTAATTAAACAAGAAAAAAACTCAAAAGACAAAGTATGGAATGATAAAGATATGAAGTAATTACCACTGATCGAGATAATATTAATTTGGTTAATTAAGTAAATAGTTTAATTCACAAATTAAATTAACAGATTTAGTTTGCAATTAGATTGCACAGTCCCTAGTGTGACTTAAAACTAAATTCAATTTAAATGGGTAAATGAAATTAATGACATAATTGACATAAGATGTAAATTGATAATTCATTAATTAGAAGAAAATGGTTTGAAGCCTAAGTACTCAAAAGATGAATAATGGGCTTATATTTAAAGTGTTAAATATGGGCTTGAAATTAAAAGAGTTCAATTTAGGCCTACTTTACGTTAGACACAAATTTGAAGAAGAGGTCCAATTCCACTTTATTAGAGGATAATGGATCTTCTTTACATGGGTATGGGATTTAAACCCATTAATTAATATGGCTTAGAGGGCTATTTCTACAAAAGAAAAGATAGGCTTGGGCTTGGGTTATGTGATGACTTGTGAAGCCAAAAGGCTAAAGGGCTTAAATAGCTCATATGGCTGAAGTGTAAGAAAGATGGTTTAAATGGCTTCAGCTAGTGAGATACATGAAAGAGCATGTGGCATTGCACTTCTAAGGAGAAGGAAAATCGTGTCTTCTTATCGATGTAAGCTAAGCTTCTTGAAAAGATTTAAGATAGTGGGAGGTATGGGAGAATCCCACTATCTATCTATCTCATCTTCTTCCTCTATCCAAGCAAAACCATAGTTGCCTTCTTCTTTCTCTATTTTTCATCTTGGTAATTTCTAAGGGCATTAGAAGTTGTTACCTTAGAAATTATAGGTAGATAAAATGTTTCTCCATCAACCTTAAACACATGCCCATTTAAACAACCCAAGAGTTTAGTAATCTCTCCATACGTATGTAAAGGTGGTGATTAAGGGAGAAGCATAATTAAGGAGGATTGTTTGAAGAGTTAAGTTATCTTGATTATAAAGGTTCATGTGGACCAATTATAAATTGACATTTGAAGGTCTACAACCCGGAAGTAGGAATTGTGATTTTGCACCTCAAGGGTAAATCCATAAACTTAGTTTATGTTTTCCTTCTTTTTATTCCCTAATAATAAAATGTGCTAGAAGATTAAGTGTGTGACACCCCTTACTCGTCTACAGTGTAACTGAGCAAGATATGCCACACAGTGTATCGGAACACCATTTTTTTTTTCAATCATTTTTATTCTTCCTTAATTTATTTTTATCATAGTTATGAAGTACAATTTGTGAAATATAATTCATTTAAGTCATTTATTGAAATTATAATTTATTTGAGGTTTCGTAAATTTTATACAAAATCCGGCAGAGTACAAGCTAAAAATGGAGAAAACAGTTCTTCGAAACCTGAGAAAAACACTTTCAAAATTTTCAATCACTCCCAAACTCCATTCCATCAACAAAACCTCAATATTTCTCAAATATACTCCCATTTCTCATTCATTCATTTCATAGGATATTCAAGTATAAGTCATAAATATATATTCACTTTTTCATTCATAAACATAATTTCCACTATTTACATTGATAACAAAATACATTACATGAGTCTCAATTTCATATGATAAAATAAAAGTTAATTATAAAATACCCAAAATGAAACCTAGTGTCCTACCAATGCACTAAAGTCGGTGAGGTGACACGGACACTATGCAGAGCTGCAGAAGATCTCACCCAGTCTGTGGTCTACTAGGCTCTCGGTCGGTCTCTCCAGAACCTACGCGTCGCAAAAAGCAACGCGCTAAGCAATAATGCTTAGTGGTGCCAATAATAAAATAAAATGAAATAATAGTAAATAAATATGCAGTGCATGTCCTGATGTCTTATGCAGACAATTTTTCGATCATTATTGGTAATCTTATTTATTTTGTACTTGTTATATTCATAATTTCATTAATTTTATCCACTTTCATTTTTGGTTTCCCAAGTAACCTATACTGGACGACTGGACTAGATAAACGGGTAAACTGATACTGGATATCAAGTACATCGGGCCATCACACCATCGGTCACATATTTATCTCCCGGTGTGCAACAGAACAGCTAATAGGCTGTAATAACATTAGGCACAAGGCCAAGTATCAACACAATGTCAGAATGGCTAAAAGCCATGAAATCACAGAATGACATAATGCCACGTGCAGTACTGCTAACTGAACCCTATTGGCATGCCAACCTATCCAAACCAATCTTGCTAGGTGTACTAGGGAATGTTACACTTTTAAACTTTACGATTCCTGAAATCTAAGTTTAGGTGTTATTATTCATTTTATTGGTCAACTAAAATGTTGACTTTTGCATAGACAATAGGTACATTGGTTCTAATACTCCCAACATACCACATTTTGCATTCTAAAATTGTTGGTATTGGTTGCTAATACCATTTCTAAGCTTAGTGTTAGTTATTCAAAATTTTCAGATTTCAAGCCTCATATTTACTGTTCCATTGGTCATTTGTACAGTAGGAATTTGGCAAAATTGTCTTCATTAAAGTTGTTCCTTATTTTATCTAGTTACATTTCCTTTTTTGAATCACTCCATTTGGAGTTTTGTAGCTCAAGTTATGTCACACCCTACCCCTCTGTAAGGCATAACATGATCCCGTAGTATACCTAATGAATTACCAACTTCGCCTACTGATAACCCATTAAATACACTACAAGGGATTTTCAAAAAACTTTTCTTACTTCTTTTACAGTGGTGAGCACTATTTACAGGTGTTAAAAATCTTTTTGAACTGAGGTAAATTAACTAACACATTTAGACTATTAGTAATTTCTGTAAAAAAAATTTTGGCAGAGTGCCCTCCGTAATTTGGATAAAACAGTTCTTCAAAAACCTGTAAAAAGCACTTCAATATTTTTCTCAATCTTAAACTCTAGCATTATTCAACACAAATCCACAATAATTTTTCAAAGACTGAGATACAAGAAATATAATATAATTTTTACAAGTCCAGATAACTCATAATTTATTTTACAACTTTAATGTACAATTTTAATTTACAACTGCTCAAAACCAAGAACACTATATACATACAGTGAACATACATTACAGTACAAAATGCAAAATGTGGTATACTCAATATACCCGATGATCTCTCAATGTAGTACTAGCAGCCTAGTCTGCTACCTTGTCAGTCTGTCTACCTGCGACAGCAATGAAAAGCTATCGCTGAGTAAAATTTACTCAGTGGTGCACAATAACAATTTGAAATGCGATATATAAATCTTTTATTGACAGTTCACAAATCAAATGATTCACAATTCCATCTCACAATTTACAAAATTCACCTAACACAAATTTGATCAAGTAATTGAATAATACCATTTTGCAAATGAATAACACAATTCGATCAAATAACTGAATAATACTATTTTGCAAATCAATAACACAATTCGATCAAATAATTGAATAATACCGTTTTGCAAATCAATAACACCATTCGATCAAATAATTGAATAATACCGTTTTGCAAATCAATAACACAATTCGATCAAATAACTGAATAATACCATTTTGCAAATCAATAACACAATTCGATCAAATAACTGAATAATACCGTTTTGCAAATCAATAACACAATTCGATCAAATAACTGAATAATACCGTTTTGTAAATCAATAACACAATTTGATCAAATAACTGAGTAACACAATGTTGCCAATCGATAACATAATTTAGGCCATTACACAATTTTTTTCACACATGCCGTGTTGTACACCACGACAAGACACACTCACCCCAATAATCGAAATCAATGAGGGAGGAAGCTAGCTGAATAATGAGTACTCATCCACACTCACCTCAGACTGGGAAGTTAAAGAGGGAGGAACATAATCACACTCACCCCAGACTGATATGTCAAAGAGGGAGGAATATATCAACAGTGTCATGCCAAATGTGAATCAAAACAATTTCAAATCACAATATTTCATACAAACCATAAATCACATTTTATCTTAAAATTTCCATTTGCAAAGTTGGCAATACAATAAGTTCCAAATAATATTCCCAAAACCAAAGCAATCAAAACTTATTCATAACTCATTTCTCTACATAAATTTGCTAGTAAAAGTAGTGAATATAAAAGTATTGTGCACGGACACAATTTAAAACTATAATGTTGAATTAAATTTTTAAGTAGAAAATGAGAAGTGAAACTTATTGTGCACAAACACAATTTAAAATAATAACATAGAAATAATCATAATTTATTTCAATTGAAAAATTCAAAAGAAATACTTATTATGCACAAACACAATTTAAAACAATAACATATAAATAATCGTAATTTATTTCAATTGAAAAATTCAAAAGAAATAATTATTGTGCACAAACACAATTTAAAACAATAACATATAAATAATCGTAATTTATTTCAATTGAAAAATTCAAAAGAAATAATTATTGTGCACAAACACAATTTAAAACAATGACATACAAATAATCATAATTTATTTCAATTGAAAAATTCAAAAGAAATACTTATTGTGCACAAACCTCTGATAATTGTCTCTTGGCTCTGACTCAGTATTTCCTTCCCCTCCCTGAGTCTTTGCTAACTGAGAAACACAATTTGAAGTGTTTCAGTACTCATTTAAACTGTCTCTAACGATAATGCTTGATAATTAATTCACTGAATTCATTTATTCGCTTAGTCAACCTACTATGTCGACCCTTGGTACATTCTAGGTAATTTAGGTTTTAATATCATTAATATGTCACATTCGATAGTCTTTTAGGGTTGGTACATGTTACCAAATTCATTTCCGTGTATTTGCAACTTGCTGGATTCCGGGATACTAGTTTGACCTAGCCGGACGACCTAGTTCCGTCGGCTTTCGGGTTTCGGTCAAAACTACAAACTTGTCGATCTATGTCTTATGGAACGCGGGGCAAAATTTCAGGTCATTCTGAGTTATGTAGACCAAGTTATGGTCATTTTACTATTGCTGGTCAAATTGCACTAAAATTGGTCACTTTAGGTCACTTTAGGTCATTTTAGGTTCGGCCAGTTTTTGGACCCGAACTTGTGCAAGCTGTTTGACTTGCTTATGGTCATTTCTGGGCTTTGGTGTCTTGATAAGACTTGTAGATATGGGTCTTAACTATTCATGGTTAAAATTTCAGGTCAATTGTACCTATTTTGAGTGAGTTATGGCCTAAACACTAACTGCTGCCCAAATGGTCAATTTTCAGGCCTCAATTGCACTTAATCCGGATTTGGTCATTTTTCAAGCTACCTTGCAAGCAGAATTTTGGCAAGCTTCCTTCATGAAAGTTGGCAAATTTTGTGCCTAGTTTCACCTCCAATTGGTCTCATACCAATTGGAGCCACACACTTAAAGTTATAGGCCTAAAACTCAAACTGCCTTATTGAAATTCTTGCATACACATCAAGCATCACTTTTAACACTCACCAAACTTAACATTTAAACCAATTCTGGTTGTACCACAACCTAAACATAATTCACAACACATTATAGGTCATTTTGGCAGCTTACAATTGCATTCAATGTGCACCAACAAGTGCAGAATTTTTCAAACCTAATTTACAACAATTCAATCACCAATTTACACTCATTTACATGTCCCACTTCACACCACCATAAACACACTCAAACTGCCATAACAACCAACACATTTTAACATCATTATTCCATAAACCAAGCATGAATTCCAGCATTCTTCAAGAGTTAGCAAACTGCCACAATGGTACACTTACATTCCATTACTTTCCAAGCTTTAAACTTCATTTTACATTTACATATACTAAGTATACATTACCTAAACAATTTCCTACACAATATACATTTAATCAATCATTTAATTCACCATTTACAAGCACAAATAACCTGCCTTCAAGGTATTTCCATGGCTACCAAAATTACACATTCCCATTCAACATCAAACCTTAAAAATTTCTTCATAATTCAAACACCCATAACATGCTTACAAACTTTAACAAAACAATATTCAAAAATACATACTTACCACTTTTGACATTCTTCAAAACCTCACCAAAACTTAAATTTCTTGCTGCCTATCTACTGCCCAAGTTGTATAGAACAACTTTAGTGAAGGACTCTTGAAGAAACTAGGGCTTGATCATGGAGGATTGGAGCTTCATGCATGAATGGCCATGGAGTTTTCTTTGGAATGCATTCGGCTGGTTCATTTGCTGGAGGTTGAAGATGATGTTCAACTGTCCAAAGTGTCTTTTATAGGTGGTCCAAGCTGCCTTAGTGGAGCACTTAATTTATTTTAATGTTTAATTATTCAAACTTTCTCAATTTTCATTTTTATGCCCCAAACTTCCATCATTTATACTATGTACCACAATTTTAATTTTCATGACATTTTGCAAATATACTATCATGTATTTTTAATGGACATTTAGGTCAAAAGACAACTTGGGGTGTCAAATGACCACAATGCCCCTGTTCGGGTTGCATTCCCGATTTTTCAGTAACACCGGGTTTTGTCCGTTTTTCGATTTCTCACTTTTCTTTGTATTAATTAATTAATTTTTCTTTGATATTTCTAATGGTATTTATACTTCAATAGGTGTCTATTTAAGTCCTAAAAATATTTTCCAGGGTTCCCCGCGGTCTAGGGCTAGTCAACGGTCCATGCCGTGACCTCCCAGTGCGGTCACCCATCACTAGGGTTCTCGGCTCGCTTAACTTAGTTGCATTTCTTTAATATTATTTTTCCTTTATTTTTCTTTTATTTTCTTTTCTTGTATTTCATTATTTAATGTCTCCTCACTCATATCGAAGTGTAGTTCTAGGCATTCTAGCTGTCCGGACAACACTGGTCACCGGAACAGTAGAACGCACTACCGAACTTAGGGGTGTTACAAGTTATGGCGTAAAAACCATAACGGCTGGATTAGACAGAATCCAAAATTCTGGGCAAAACTGGTTCTGCCAGATTTGATAACCTAAGTTTGGTTGGCAATTTGACTAGGTCATGGTCAGAATTTGGATTTGTGTTCCTCATGAAAGTTGTAGGTATATGTCTTAGGTTTCTGCTAGTAAAATTTCAGGTCAATTGGACCTTTCTACACTGAGTTATGACCAAATGAATAAACACTGTTTATTTGGTCATTTTGCCCAGGCAGAATGCAGGTCACCCGAATTATGGCAATTTTTAGGTCAACTTGGTTTGGTTTTCTGGGCAAGGTTTCTTCACAAAAATTGTGCCATTATGTGTCTAGTTTCATGTCCAATTGGCCTTGCACCAATTGAATCTCTACAACTCAAGTTATTGCTGTCCAAACTAGCTGGACTCATGGTCAGTCCTGCAGGTCAGCCAAGGCAGCAACACTAACTTCAATTCCCACTACACAAACCACTGCATTTCCCATTCATACATAACCAAATGGTCACTAATTGACCATTAAAACTTGCTTTCACCATTGCATGATCAAAGTCTCAATTTCATGCTCAAACCCTAACTCCAATTTCCAATTCATGGCATACACACACCAAACTCACACCAAATCACTTTATCCATCATCTATACTCATCAATAACATAATTAAGCCACTTAATTTCATCAAAAACCAACAATCCTTAAACTTTCTCATGGCTGTCAAATTTAGAGATTTCATTTACCCAAGTTTTTCTTTTAATTTCACACAATTTCTACTTGATTTAGCATGTTTACAAGATTAAAGAAAGAAAAGAAATTGTTTAATGTACAAACCTTAAATTGGATACTCTTTGGGCTTGTTACAACTTCAATTTTTTCTTCAAATTTCTGCTGCCTAAAGCTTCCTCAAGGTGCTAGGTTAATTTTTTGTGAAGAAGGCTAAGGTTTTTATAGTAGAATTGCATGGGATATAAGCTTTGAGAAAGCTTTAATGGTGGAAAAGGTTTAGGGAAGGGTCTCGGCTGGCTGAAACAAGGGAGGAAGACAACTGATATTTTTTTTCAAATTTTATCTCCTTTTAATTGTTTTAATGTGTGCTTGTTGAATTCTAATTGGCCCACAAATTTTATTATATCATGCTTGCATATGCATGATGTCATAATTGGGTATTTGATTCTATTTTCTTTTTCTTTCTTTTCTACTCAATTTCAATTTAATTTTTAGCAATATTTATTTATATTTTATGTCATAATAATTATTTACTTAACTGGACAAGTCAGCCAAAAATCATCTCTGAAGACGAAATGACCAAAATGCCCTTCGTTTGGCTTAACAGACTAAAATTGTCTGTACCGATTGAAAAATTTTTCTAAGCATTTTCTTGGCATTCTAATGCCATAGGAACTTCAATGACCCTTCTCTAGAGTTCTAAAAATTATTTTATGAATTTTCCCTCGGGTCGAGGGCTCCTAGTTGCGTGAACCGCAACTTCCCACTGGGTTACCCATCACTAGGGTACCAGCTCATTTAACTTGGTTGTATTTTAATTCTAAAATTTTTCCTAAATTTTTCTTATTAATATTTGAGTTAATTATGGTTCCTCACTTTAGTTTAAATATTTTTCTGAACGTTCTGGCTGTCTGGACCTACACTGGTCACCGAAACAGTAGAATATACGGAGTTGCTACAGGGAGGGTGTTACAACTCTTCCCCTCTAATTTAAATTTCATCCTTGAAATTTACCTGATACAAACAGTTGAGGGAACTATTGCCTCATTGTCTCTTCACTTTCCCAAGTTGCCTCCTTGGTGTTGTGGTGCCTCCAAAGCACTTTCACCAGTGGAATCTGCTTACTCCTCAACTCTTTCACTTCCTAAGCCAGGATCCGTATGGGTTCTTCTTCATATGTCAAATCTGGTTGTACTTCAATTTCTTCCATGGAGATGACATGTGAAGGATCTGAGCGATATCTTCTTAGCATAGATACGTGGAACACATTATGGATCTTGTCCAGTTCTGGTGGTAAAGCTAGCCTGTAGGCCACTGGACCCACACGTTCAATGACTTCATATGGGCCAATGAACCTAGGGCTTAACTTAACTTTTCTTCAAAACCTCAGTACCTTCTTCCACGGTGACACCTTAAGGAACACTTTGTTGCCAACTATGTATTCTATTTCTTTTCTCTTCAGGTCGGCATAGGATTTTTGTATGTCTGAGGCAACCTTCAGATTGGCTTTGATTAGCTTTACCTTCTCCTCAGTCTGTTTCACTAGGTCTAGGCCTACCAGTTTGTCTTCGCCCAATTCAGTCCAGCACACTGGAGTTCTACATTTTCTCCCATACAATGCTTCATACAAGGCCATTTGGATGCTAGCTTGGTAGCTATTTTTATATGCAAATTCTACCAGTGGGAGGTATCTATCTCAACTTCCCTCAAATTCAATGACACAACTCCTCAGCATATCCTCAAGGACCTGACATAAATTTCATTTTATTATTATCATTTCAGTTCAATATTTGTATTATTTCAATTGGTTTCAATTGTTTACCTGGATTACTCTTTCTGATTGCCCATCCGTCTAAGGATGGAAAGCTGTGTTGAAGTGGAGTTGTGTACCCAAGGATTCATGCAACTTCTTCTAGAATATCGATGTAAACCTTGGGTCTCGATCAGATATGATGGAAAGTAGAATTCCATGCAATCTAACTATCTCACTAATATACAATTCTGCTAACTTCTCCAATAAGTAGTCAGTCCTAACTGGCAGAAAGAGTGCTGACTTCATCAATCTATCTACTATCATCCATACTGCATCATGCTTCTTCTGGGTGAGAGGTAGACCACTTACAAAATCCATGGTGACCCGATCCCATTTCCATTCAGGTATGTGTATAGGCTGTAGCAAACCCAATGGAACCTGATGTTCTGCCTTGACTTGCTGACATGTCAAGCATTTAGTCACATAGTCAGCCATGTCCTTCTTCATACCAGGCCACCAATAATGAAGTTTCATATCATGATACATTTTTGTACTTCCTGGGTGCATAGCATAAACACTAGTGTGTGCCTCTTTCAAGATACTGGCCTTCAATTCCCTATCATCTGGTACACATACTCATCCTTTGTAGTATAGACACCCATCTGCTTTCATCTCATTGTCAGTTGCTTTCCCTTCTGAGATTTTGCTCATAATAGTTATTAACTTTTCATCTACCTTTTGCCCATCTAAAATCTGCTGTAGCAGGTTTGGCCTCACTTGCAACTCAGCCAAAATAGCTCCATCTCGAGTCAAGGATAAACGGGCATTTAATGATCTCATAGCTATGATGGATTTTTTTGCTCAATGCATCAGCAACTACATTTGCCTTCCCAGGATGGTAGTCAATCACATAATCATCGCCTCTGTTTAAGGTTGATGTCCTTCTGGGTTGGCAAGTATTTTAGGCTTTTGTGGTCTGTGTAAATGTAACACTTTTCACCATACAAGTAATGCCTCCATATCTTCAGTGCAAAGATAATTGCTACAAGTTCTAGATCACGGGTAGGGTAATTCTGTTCATGTGGTCTTAGCTACTTGGAAGCATAAGCGACCACCTTCCCCTCTTGCATCAATACACACCCTAACCCATTATGAGAGGCATCACTGTAGACCATAAAGTCCTTTCCCAAAACTAGCTGTGTTAACACTGGTGCCTTTATCAACATAGCCTTTAACTTCTCAAAACTGGTCTGACACTTATCATTCCAGTAAAATCTGACATTCTTGTGTAACAACTTGGTTATTGGAGCAGCTATTAAGGAAAATCCCTTCATAAATCTTCTTTAATACCTAGTGAACCCCAAGAAACTTCTGACCTCAGTTGTATTTCTGGGAGGCTTTCATTCCATCACTGCTTTTATTTTCTTGGGATCCACTCTAATCCCATCAGCTAACACTACGTGTCCAAGGAATGCAATATCATTCAATCAAAAGTCACACTTGGACAACTTAGCATACAGCTTCTTTTCTCTCAGGGTTTGTAGAACAATCCTCAAATGCTCATCATGTTCTTCACTGGTCTTGGAATACACCAAAATATCATCAATAAGGACCACTACGAACCGATCTAGGTATGAATGGAAGATACAGTTCATAAGGTCCATGAATGCCACTAGTGCATTTGTTAGGCCAAAGGGCATCACTAGGAACTCATAATGCCCATACCGGGTCCTGAATGCAGTCTTTGGCATATCTACATCCTTCACCCTTAACTAATGATACCCTGATCTGAGATCAATTTTGGAAAATACTCCTGCTCCCTTCAACTGATCAAACATATCATCAATTCTAGGTAATGGATATTTGTTCTTCATAGTCACTTTATTCAACTGCCGGTAATCAATACATAACCTCAAAGTTCCATCCTTCTTCTTCACAAACAGCACTGGAGCTCCCCATGGTAACACACTGGGGCATATGAACCCCTTATCTAGTAACTCATGTAACTGGATTTTCAATTCCTTCAATTCTGTGGGTGCCATCCTATAAGGAGCAATAGAGATTGGTGTTGTACCCAGCAGTATCTCAATAGCAAATTCAACTTCCCTTTCTGGTGGCAAGCCAGGCAATTCTTCAGGGAACACCTCTGGGAAGTCTCTTACTGTGAGTATGTCACATAGATCTGGCTTAGCCTGCCTAGTATCCACCATATGTGCTAGGTAGGCTTCACAACCTTTTCTCATTAGTTTTCTTACAACTGTGGCTAAGATGATATTGGATAAGAAATCTGTCCTTTCCCCCACAATTGTAATCTCATTACCCTCAGGAGTTTTCAATGAGATTCTCTTCAACTTACAATCAACCATTGCCTGATGACGTGACAACCAGTCCATTCCCAAAATCACATCAAACTCATGGAAAGGCAACTCAATCAGGTCTGCCAAGAATTCATACCCCTGAATCCTTAACGGGCAACCTTTGTATACTTTGTTCACCACTATACTGTTGCCCAATGGATTAGTGACTAGGATGTCTTGGTCACTCTCCCCTACTAGTATCCTCTTTCTACGGGTAGGTTGATGCAGATGTATGAATGAGTGGATCCTAGATCCACCAATGCATGCACAGATGTATTGTAGAGGGAGAACGTACCCCTGATAACGTCCGGGGCATCTTACTCCTCTTGAGCTCTCATGGCATAGGCTCTGGCAGGTGGTCTGCCCTCAGGCCTCTCTGCTGGCTCAGATGCAAGCCTCTGTGATAGTCCCACTGCCTCAGATTTGCCAGATTTCCTACCCCTTTGTGGTGCAGGAGTAGGTCTGTCTGCTTGTGTTGGAGCAGCTGTAGTAGTTCTGCGTAGATAGTTCCTCAGCTGATGCTCTATCGACCCACACCTTAAGCAGGCACCAGTCACTCTCTAACACTCCCCTTTATGCCACTTCAGGCAATGTGGACATACAGAAGATGCTGGAGCTGGTCCCCTGAACCCCATCCCTGGAGAGTTGCCCACTGATGGTGTGGACTGACCTCTCCTAGGGGTGAACTGTGGCCTGGGCCCCTGGGTATGACCCTGACTTTGAGGTTGACCTGAACTCTGTGCAGGTGGACCTTTGAACTTCTTTCAAGGTGCAGGAGATGAGCTAGACTGACCTGGGCCCCTCTTATGCTGTCTCTCTCTTCTGGTTTGCTCACTTATTCTAACCTTTTCAACTTTTATTGCAGCTTCCACTAACTTGGTGAAGTCTGTGATTCCCAAGGCAGTGATCATGATCTTTATATTATCATTTAATCCTTCTTCAAATCTCTTACACCTTTCAGCTTCATTAGGGACTATCTCCCTTCTGTAGTGGCTCAGTCTGACAAATTCCTTTTCATACTCGGCCACTGTTAGCTGTCTCTGCCTCAGGTTAATGAACTCTCTTCTTCTCTCTTCCAGGTATATACTACCCACATATTTCTTCTTGAATTCTGAGAGGAAGAAGTCCCAAGTTATTAGTTTTAGCTGCACTTCACTTGATACTGGATCCCACCATTAGTAGGCATCGTCTTGCAACAGAGATACAACAGCTTCTAAGTTTTGCTCTAGAGTGCAATGGAGTTGCTTTAAAACCCTTCCGATTCTATTCAACCAGTTTTTAACTGCAACAGAATCATCTTCTCTCTTGCCAAAGAAGACCACTGCTCCAAATTTTCTTAACCTTTTCAGATGTGATTTTTTCTGTGGAGGTGGTGTTGGTGGTGGCATTACCCCAGCCATTTGTCTGAAGAATTCGGCCATTTGCTGAAACATGGCCTGCGGAGGCTGGGCAGGCTCTGCTAGAGCTGGTGGAGCAGGTTCTCCCCTACCCCCAGTCTCAGCTGCTGCAGGTGGAGCATGACTCTCCACTTCCTCCTCAACTGCCCCCTGAGATATGGGGTCCATATCCTAATCAAAATAACAAAGACAAACAGATTTGTATTAGTGTCACCTCGACTCTTACAAATGCAATGCATGGTATGGACTCGATCTAGGCCCAGAAACGCATAAACCGTGTTCTGATACCACTAAATGTGACACCCCTTAGCCGTCAACAGTGTAGCTAAGTAAGATATGCCACACAGTGTACCGGAACACCAATTTTTTTAATCATTTTTATTCTTCCTTAATTTATTTTTATCATAGTTATAAAGTACAATTTGTGAAATATAATTCATTTAAGTCATTTATTGAAATTATAATTTATTTGAGGTTTCGCAAATTTTATAGAAAATTCGGCAAAGTACCGACTAAAAATGGAGAAAACAGATCTTCGAAAATTGAGAAAAACACTTCCAAAATTTTCAATCACTCCCAAACTCCATTTCATCAACAAAATCTCAATATTTCTCAAATATACTCCCATTTCTCATTCATTCATTTCATAGGATATTCAAGTATAAGTCATAAATAAATATTCACTTTTTCATTCATAAACATAATTTCCACCATTTACATTAATAACAAAATATATTACATGAGTCTCAATTTCATATGATAAAATAAAAGTTAATTACAAAATACCCAAAATGAAACCTAGTGTCCTACCAAAGCACTGATGTCGGTGAGGTGACACGGACACTATGCAGAGCTGCAGAAGATCTCATCCAGTCTGTGGTCTACTGGGCTCTCGGTTAGTCTCTCCAGAAGCTACGCGTGGCAAAAAGCAATGCGCTAAGCAATAATGCTTAGTGGTGCCAATAATAAAATAAAATGAAATAACAGTAAATAAATATGCAGTGCATGTCCTGATGTCTTATGCAGACAATTTTTCGATCATTATTGGTAATCTTATTCATTTTGTACTTGTTATATTCATAATTTCATTAATTTTATCCACTTTCATTTTTGGTTGCCCAAGAAACCTATACTGGACGACTGGACCAGATAAACGGGTAAACTAGCACTGGTATCAAGTACCTCGGGCCGTCACACCATCGGTCACATATATATCTCCCGGTGTGCAACAGAATAGCTAATAAGCTGTAATAACATTAGGCACAAGGCCAAGTATTAACACAATGTCAGAATGGCTAAAAACCATGAAATCACAAAATGGCATAATGTCATGTGCAATACTGCTAACTAAACCCTATTGACATGCCAACCTATCCAAACCAATCTTGCTAGGTGTACTAGGGCATGTTACACTTCTAAACTTTACAATTCTTGAAATTTAAGTTTAGGTGTTACTATTCATTTCATTGGTCAACTAAAATATTGATTTTTGCATAGACAATAGGTACATTGGTTCTAATACTCCCAACATACCACATTTTGCATTCTAAAATTGTTGGTATTGGTTGCCAATACCATTTCTAAGCTTAGTGTTAGTTATTCAAAATTTTCAGATTTCAAGCCTCATATTTACTGTTCCATTGGTCATTTGTACAGTAGGAATTTGACAAAATTATCTTCATGAAAGTTGTTTCTTATTTTGTCTAGTTACATTTCCTTTTTTGAATCACTCCATTTGGAGTTTTGTAGCTCAAGTTATGGCCTAAAAACCATAACTTGCCGGATTGAACAGAATCCAAAATGCTGGGCAAAACTGGTTCTGCCATATTTGGTTACCTAAGTTTGGTTGGCAATTTGACTAGGTTATGGTCAGAATTTGGATTAGTGTTCTTCATGAAAGTTGTAGGTCTATGTCTCAAGTTTCTGCTGGTAAACTTTCAGGTCAATTGGACCTTTCTACACTAAATTATGACTAAATGAATAAACACTGTTCATTTAGTCATTTTGCCCAGGCAGAATGTAGGTCACCCGGATTAGGGCAATTTTTAGGTCAACTTGGTTTGGTTTTCTTGTAACACCCGTATGTTCGATAGTGCGTTCTACTGTTCTAGTGACCAGTGTTGTCCGGACAGCTAGGATGCCTAGAACTACACTTCGATATGAGTGAGAAGACATAAAAATAACGAAATATAAGAAAGGAAAATACAAGAAAAACAAAGGAAAAATAATAGCAAATAAATGTAACCCAGTTAAGCGAGCTGAGAACCCTAGCGATGGGTGACCGCATCGGGAAGTCACGGCGTGGACTGTTGACTAGCCCTGGACTGCGGGGAACCCTGGAAAATATTTTTTAAGACTTAAAGAGACACCTATTGAAGTATAAATATCATTAGAAATATCAAATAAAAATTAATTAATTAGAACAAAGAAAAGTGAGAAATCGAAAAACAGACAAAACCCGGTATTACTGAAAAATCAGGAATGCAACCCGAACAAGGGCATTGTGGTCATTTGACACTCCGAGTTGTCTTTTGACCTAAATGTCCATTAAAAATACATGATATTATATTTGTAAAATGTCATGAAAATTAAAATTGTGGTACATAGTATAAATGATGGAAGTTTGGGGCATAAAAGTGAAAATTGAGAAAGTTTGAATAATTAAACATTAAAATAAGTTAAGTGCTCCACTAAGGCAGCTTGGACCACCTATAAAAGACACTTTGCACAGATGAACATCATCTTCAACCTCCAGCAACTGAACCAGCCGAACGCATCCCAAAGAAAACTCCATGGCCATTCATGCATGAAGCTCCAATCCTCCATGATCAAGCCCTAGTTTCTTCAAGAGTCCTTCACTAAAGTTGTTCTATACAACTTGGGCAGTAGATAGACAGCAAGAAATTTAAGTTTTGATGAGGTTTTGAAGAATTTCAAAAGTGGTAAGTATGTATTTTTGATGCTTGCTTCATTAAAGTTTGTGTGGATGTTATGGGTACTTGAATTGTGGAAAGAATTTTGAGGTTTGATGTTTAAAGGGAGAGCTGTATTTTTGGCAGCCATGGAAACTCCTTGAAGACAGTTTATTTTTGCTTGTAAATGTTTATGTGTGTAGGAAATTATTTGGGTGATATATACTTAGTATATGTGAATGTGTAATTGAAATTTGAAGCTTGGGAATTAATGGAATGTAAATGCATGAATCGGCAGCCTGGTTTGGTGAACCATAAGGATGTTATTTCATGTTTGGATTATGGAATATTAATGTTGAATTGTGATAGTTGTTAGGGCAGCTTGGGTATATGTGTGATGGTGTGAGGTTGGGCATGTAAATGAGCATGAATAGGTGATTAAATTGTTGTAATTGAGTTTGACAAATTCTGCACTTTATGGTGTATGTTGAATGTGATTGTAAGCTGCCAAAATGATCAACAATATGTGGTAAAATATGTTTAGGTTATGGTACAAACCAGAATGGGCATGAATGTGAAGTTTGGTAAGTGTTAAAGGTGACCTTTGATGAGTATGAACAAAATGCAATAGGGCAGTTTGTGTTTTGGGCTTAGAACCTTAAGTGTGTGGCTCCAATTAGTATGAGACTAATTGGAGGTGAAACTAGGCACAAAATGTGCCAACTTTCATAAAGGAAGCTTGCCAAAATTCTGCTTTTAAGGTAACTTAAAAAGTGACTAAATCCGGATTAGTGCAATTAAGGCCTGAAAATTGACCATTTGGGCAGCAGTTAGTATTTAGGCCATAACTCACTCAAAACAGGTCCAATTGACCTGAAATTTTGACCATGAATAGTTAAGACCTATATCTACAAGTCTTATGAAGACACTAAAGCCCAGAAATGACCATAAGCAAGTCAAACAGCTTGCACAATTTCGGGTCCAAAAACTGGCTGAACCTAAAATGACCTAAAGTGACCAATTTTGATGCATTTTGACCAACAATAGTAAAATGACCATAACATGGTCTACATAACTCAGAATGACCTGAAATTTTGCCCCGCGTGCAATGAGACATAGATCTACAAGTTTGTAGTTTTGACCGAAACCCGGAAACCAAGGGAGCTAGGTCGTCCGGCTAGGTCAAACTAGTATCCTGAAATCCAGCAAATTGCAAGAAAATGCAAGATACATGGAAATGAATTTGGTAACGTGTACCAACCCTAAAAGACTATTGAATGTGACATATTAGTAAAATTAAAACCTAATTTACCTAAAATGCATCGAGGGTCGACATATTAGGTTGACTAAGCAAATAATAGAATTCAGTGAATTAATTATCAAGCATTATCGTTAGAGACAGTTTAAATGAGTACTGAAACACTTCAATTTGTGTTTCTTAGTTAGCAAAGACTCAGGGAAAGGGAAGGAAACACTGAGTCAAGGCCAGGAGATAGTTATCAGAGGTTTGTGCACAACAGTTATTTCTTTTGAATTTTTCAATTGAAATAAATTATGACTATTTGTATATTATTGTTTTCAATTATGGAAATGTGTTTGAATGGATACTTATTGCTTGAAAAGAATTATAAATGGTTTGAAACTGTGGAAAAATTGATTTAGTGTGACTTGTGAAAATTGAAGTTAATTATGAATTGTGTTGCCATTTTGTGAATGAAATTATAACTTTGGAAATTTATTGGATTCTTACGAATCATTTGAATAAAATGTTTGGAATTGATTTTGTGTTCACACTTAGCATGACAGTATCACATCATTCCTCCTCTATTTATGGGGTTGTGATCGTTTATTTTTCTCCCTCTCTGGTTTACCAGTTGAGGTGATCGGATGAGTACTCATTATATAGCTAGCTTCCTTCCTCATTGATTTTGATTAGTGGGGTTGTGATTGCTTTGTCGTGGTGTACAACATGGCATTGATCGGAAAATGGTGTCATGGCTTAAGTTGTGTACGAATTGGCAACACTGTATTCTTAAATTATTTGACTAAATTGTGTTATTATGAGCTTTGATAATTTGTGAAATGGAGTTCATATTCTTATTGACATTCACTGTCTTTTGAATTTAACCATGTTTTGACTATTGAGATTTATTGTGATATTGTGAAATAAAGTTTAAATTCCTTATGACATTCACTGTCTTGAATTTAATTATGGTTTTACATATCCATCATTTATATGATTTATGAATTGTGATTTAAAGTTGTATTTGGTTAATGTTGTGCACCACTGAGACATTGTCTCAGTGATAGCTTTTTATTGCTGTCACAGGTAGACAGACGGATAGGGCAACAGACTAGGCTGCTAGTGCATTCAGCAAGAGATCATTGGGTATATTGAGTATACCACATTTTGCATTTTGTACTGTAATGTACGTTCACTGTATGTATATATATTGTTCTTGGTTTTAAGCAGTTGTAAATTAAAATTGTACATTGAAGTTGTAAAATAAATTATGAGTTATTTTGGCTTGTAAAAATTTGTACTGTATTTCTTTTATCTCAGTCTTTGAAAAATTATTGTGGATTCGAGTTGAAAAATTTATTGTGTTGAATTATGTTGGAGTTTGAGATTGAGAAAAATATTGAAGTGCTTTTTTACAGGTTTTCTGAAGAACTATTTTGTTCAAAATACAGATGGCACTCTGCCAAAATTTTTATAGAAATCCCTAATAGTCCAAATGTGTTAGCTGTTTCACTTCACTTCAAAAAGGTTTTTAACACCTGTAAATAGGCTCACCATTGTAAAAAGAAGTAAGAAAAGTTTTAAAATCCCTTGTAGTGTATTTAATGGGTTATCAGTAGACGAAGTTGGTAATTCATTAGGTATACTACGGGATCATGTTATGCCTTACAGAGGGATAGGGTGTGACATTTCTGGGCAAGGTTTCTTCAAAAAAATTAATCAATTATGTGTCTAGTTTCATGTCCAATTGGCCTTGCACCAATTGAACCTCTACAACTCCAGTTATTGCTGCCCAAACTTGCTAGACTCATGGTCAGCTCTGCAGGTTAGCCAAGGCAGCAACAGTAACTTCAATTGCCACTACACAAACCACTGCATTTCTCATTCACACATAACCAAATGGTCACTAATTGACCATTAAAACTTACTTTCACCATTGCATGATCAAAGTCTCAATTTCATACTCAAACCCTAACTCCAATTTCCAATTCATGGCATACACACACCAAACTCATACCAAATCACTTTATCCATCATCTATACTCATCAATAACATAATTAAGCCACTTAGTTTCATCAAAAACCAACAATCCTTAAACTTTCTCATGGCTGTCAAATTTAGAGATTTCATTTACTCAAGTTTTTCTTTTAATTTCACACAATTTCTACTTGATTTAGCATGCTTACAAGATTAAAGAAAGAAAAGAAATTGTTTAGTGCACTAACCTTGAATTGGACACTCTTTGGGCTTGTTACAACTTCAATTTTTCTTCAAATTTTTGCTGCCTAAAGCTTCCTCAAGTTGCTAGGTTAATTTTTGTGAAGAAGGCTAGGGTTTTTATGGTAGAATTGCATGGGATATAAGCTTTGAGAAAGCTTTAATGGTGGAAAAGGTTTAGGGAAGGGTCTCGACTGGATGAAACAAGGGAGGAAGACAACTAATTTTTTTCAAATTTTATCTCCTTTTAATTGTTTTCATGTGTGCTTGTTGAATTCTAATTGGCCCACAAATTTTATTGCATCATGCTTGCATATGCATGATGTCATAATTGGGTATTTGATTCTATTTTCTTTTTCTTTCTTTTCTACTCAATTTCAATTTAATTTTTAGCAATATTTATTCATATCTTATGTCATAATAATTATTTAATTAACTGGACAAGTCGGCCATAATTCATCTCTGAAGACGAAATGACCAAAATGCCCTTCGTTTGGCTTAACAGACTAAAATTGTCTGTACCGATTGAAAATTTTTTCTAAGCATTTTCTTAGCATTATAATGCCATAGGAACTTCAATGACCCTTCTCTGACGTCCCAAAAATTATTTTATAAATTTTTCCCCGGGTCTAGGGCTCCTAGTTGCGAGAACCGCAACTTCCCACTGGATTACCCATCACTAGGGTACCGGCTCATTTAACTTGGTTGTATTTTATTTCTAAAATTTTTCCTAAATTTTTCTTATTAATATTTGAGTTAATTATGGTTCCTCACTTTAGTTTAAATATTTTTTCGGACGTTCTAGCTGTCTGAACCCACACTAGTCACCAGAACAGTAGAATGTATGGAGTTGCTACAGGGAGAGTGTTACAAAGTGGGATCACAATAATTGTGACCATTTTTTTATGTTGCATGTTGATGCTTTATAGACTAAAATTGGTTTGCATGATGATGCATGTAACTAGAGGCATGCAAACGGTCAGTTCAGTTTTGAATCTATAAAGCCAAAAGCCGAATTGCATGAAAAATCTAAAGCAAACCAAATTGAAAATATAATAATAATTGAACCAATAACAATTGGTTTGGTTTAGTTTAAAAAAAGGGAAATTCTTAAAAGCATTATGTGAAATGCCTCAATGCCAATAAGTAAAATTTCAAATCATAAATCTCAATCCCTTTAAATCTCAATTCGCAAATCACCTAACCACATATTAACAAGATTTCAATAATGAATTAGATACCTACAGATTTCAAGAGCAAATTACATACATAATAACAAAATTTAATAGGAAATTATAATAAAATCACTGAATAACTCAGTCAAAGTGAGAACAATATTATTAAACAAAACAAATCATCAAAATCACATGAATCAAAATTATGAATAAAATTAGAAAAAAAAATCAAAACCCATTGTTCGTGAATCAAAACTGAGAATGAAAAGAAACTAAAAGAAGAAATTAAAAAAAAAAAAAAAGAGATCATGAATAATAGCTTGCACTTAATAGAGAACGAAACCAACTAACAAAACCAAAGGAATCAATCTAGAATAACCCAAAAGAAAACTAAATGAAATCCCATTCAACAAGACAACAACCCAGAAGGAATCAATCTCCAGCCAAAATAGTCACCATATTTAAAACTCCAAAATCCAATCAATCTCCCAAAATACAAAATCCCTAATCAACCTTTCCTAATAGCTTCCAACAAAAAAGTATTTAAACCTAATCTACATCCTAGGGCAAACCAAAGCACCCTCTTCAAGATGAACCTCTAAGAGCGCTTAATGAAATTACTCCAAAACTCATCTAAATCAAGCATCAAAGATTCTTCTTGCTCTAGGAACTCAACATAGCCCATGGTGCTTATCGCATCAATAAGGGCCTTCCACTCATTCTTAAGGAAGAGAGTGAGAGCTATAGAACATAGAAGAATAGAAGAAGAAAACTATAAATTAACAGGAGGAGGAAAAGAAAATGATGATAATGATATTAAAGATGAGTCTCACTGTCTCAAAGAAGGAAGGCTAAGTGGGGATGGTAGGATGGGCATGTGAAAAAAAAAAAAAAAAGGTTTAGCTTAGTTGAATATTTATTTACTTAGTCAAAATGCATCATTTAGTAATGGGTAAAAATTAATTTGATTTGGTTTTTTCAATTTTTTATTGAATTAACTGAACTGAACTTAAAACTGAAAATTTAAAAATCTATAACTAAACCATCCAAAAAAAAAATTGAACCAATTGAACTGAACAGGCTTAATTCGGTTTGGTTTTTATATTAAGACCAAATATTGCATAGGCCTACATGTAACCACGCTATTTAATTTTAAAATTGCCTATTTTTGCTTTCCCCCCACACTCAAACCCACCCCCACCCCCCCCCCCCCCAAAGGTGTGCACTTTCGTGCCTTCAGATCCAACCTTACCATTACCATTAACTATTTCTAAACTTCATTTCGATATTCATGATGCTTCAAAATTCTTAGCTATTTGGTCATATTAGATGATTTTAGTCACACACTCACTCTCCTCACTACCACTAAATCTTGTCATTATTTGATGCTAAATGGTTATCAAAATGAAATTATGGAAGAGATGGTGAATATGATAAAGTTGGATTTTTAATTATAGCTATAAACAAGTTAAGAAATTGAGTTTAAAATTCAACTAATGAAAATTGGATAAAAGTTTAACAACTTTTAGAAATTTGGCTAATTTTCCTAAGATTTAAATGTTTTGGTTATATCACAACCCAACCAGGGGGTCGTAGCTAGTGCTAAGGAATGAGTCTTGTAACACCCTCATATTAAGTAGTCCAAACAATCTACTGTTCAAATGACTAAGGTCTATTTGGACAGCTAGAATGTCTAGAACTATACTTAGATCACATAGAGAAACCGTAAATAAAATTGATAAAGATCAAATTTAGTAGGAAGAAAATAAGTGAAATAAAGCATAAATCGGTTAAATGAGACGAGGTCCTGGCGATGGGTGACCAACCCGAGAAGCAATTACGAGCTCAGTTGCAACCCTAAATTCATGTGGGACCCATGACATCCTAGGCTAAGGGATAATTGTGAAACTATTGGGAATGTGAAAAACATAGAAAAGAAAAGAAGAAAAACTCAAATAAGGGAATCATAACTCAAGGAGTTATCGAGCATCATTAAAAAGATGAATTAGACCCAATGAGGGGCATTTTAGTCAATTCACTCCTAGAGTGACTTTTGACCTAAATATCCATTAAAATGTGTGAAATTAAATTATTGATAAAGGGATTAAAAATGAAGAGAGTAGGGAAAGAAAAGAAAAAGAAATGAAAAATTCCATTTTTAATAGCTTTATGACATCACCATGAGGTAAACATGACATAATTAATAATTATAATTTAAATAATTAAAAATAGAGATTTATCTACATAAAAATAAGATAAAATATTAAAAAATTAAATCAAATTAAATGGTCTTCTTACTCTAGAACAGCCAGCTCCCTCTCTTTCTAATTCTCTCTCATTTTCCTCCATTTTCATCTAAGCTCAAGCTTGAATTTCCACTTTCCCTCCATAAAACTCTCACCAAATTAGTAGAAATTCCCAAATTCGACTTTGATTTAAATATTTGAAGAAAGAAAGACAAGAAAGAGTAAAGGAAATTTAAGTTTGGAAAAGCTCCATTTAAGGTAAGTCATCCCTCTAGCTAAATTAAGTATGTAGGCATGGAATTAAGGGTGATTAAGTAGAATTAACTTGAGAAACCTTGAAATCATGCATGAATGGGGAAGGATAGAATTTGGCCAACATAAGGACTTGAGGGTTTGATGTTTTTTTAGATGAATTGATGTGGAATTCTAGCTTAAATGAAGTTGTGTGCATGATTGTGAATTGAATTGCATGAGGATTGCATGAGTTTGGGATGATGAAAAATTAGGGTTTGTGAAAAATTAGAGTTTTGTGATATGCTGACCAATTGATGGTTATAAGACCTAATTATGTTCATTTGGTATGTTTGGGTGAGAATTGATGTTAAATTGATGAAAAAGATTGATGGATTAGTAGTGTGTCATTGTGTTGAATTCTGGACCCTTAAGTCCAGCAGATTTGATTCAGTATAAATTGAGCTACATAGCTCAAATTGGTGTGAGACCAATTGAAGATGAAACTCAAGACCTAAAGCTACAAAGTTCATGGAGAAACCTTACCCAGAAATTGACCACAAATTGCCCTAAAAATTGTTTGAATCCGGAATTGGTGTTCTAAACCTAACCAGAAATGACCAAATAAACAGTACATATTCAATTAGGCATAACTCACTCTACACACTCCCAAATTAGGTAATTCTTGAACCAATGGAAACCTAAAACATAGTAGAACACTTTTTATGAATATCATAAACCCAAAGAATGACCCTAAGTTGGTCAAATTGCTAAGCAAAATTAGTCCAACAAATCTGTCAGAACCAAACCTGACCTAGATATCCTGGACAAATGCCCATCCGACCTATTTTGTCAAAAATGCCATAACTTGGGCTACAAAACTGCAAATATAGTGATTCAAAAACCAAAATCCTCATAAGACCTATAACTACAACTTTGATGTTTTGACCAGAACCTAGATTTTAAAAGAACTTAGTGTAATTGTTAGGAAAATTCAACACTTCCTAATCTGGAATTCCTGCTTTGGAATCACTTTAGCCAATTGACCCCAGGATAGTAATTAGACCATAACTTTCACTTAAAAATTCCAAATGGGATGAGCCAAAATGATCTGAAAACCTAAGACTTATAGCTACAACTTTGGTTTAGAAACCTTATTCAAATTCTGAGTGTAATGTGAATTGCAATGCCTGATCTGAAACCTGGAATTATGGAGTTGTAGGGTTTATGAGTCCAACTTAGTTAAATTGCCCTAACTCACCCTATACAGCCTCAAATTTAGAAATTTTTGAACCTATGTAACCATGAGACATAGGGGAACAACTCATATGAAGAACACAAAACCAAATTATGACTGTAATTTGATCAAATGGCTTAATAAAGTTGAGTTCCAGAATCTGCCTTGTTTTGGAACGGTATTAGTCACTAGACCAATACTTGGTAAAATAACTATAACTAGAGCTACAAAACTCCAAATGGATTGATTCAAATTGGAAAATAAAACTCAGACATGGACGAACAACTTTCATTGAGATCATAGCATTAAATGAGGACTGGAAGTAGGTTGAATTTGGGTTCTAAAGTCAAGGTTCAAAACTATCCAGAACCCAAACTCCTTGAAATTACATAAGTAACTTAGGCATTCATTAGGCATTCTTTTAGTTAATTATCAGAGATAATTGGGATAAGTATTGAGATGTTTCCATTGTATATTTTCAGTGGAAAAGTAGCCTCCTAAAAAGAGGAAAAGAGGAACTAAGTGAAAGGTGTATAAAGAGGTTTGTACACAACTAAACCCTTGCTTGGTTTTCCAATTTGAAATTGATTGCATTAATTTATAGTGAATGAATTTTGAACTTTCCTTTGCATGTTGAGAACATTAAATGTGTAAATGAAATTATGCATTGCCAACTCTATAAGGGAAATTTGATAAATGACATGTGTTATTGTAAATTGTAATACAATTCTTTCAAAGGAAGTTTATGAACTTGTTTTGAAACCACAATTAGCATGACAATTATAATTGAGTCCCCCATTTATAATGATCAATGGGATGAAATTGATTATGTTGTCCCCCATTTATAATAATTAGTGGGGTGAGGTTGATTATGTCCTTCTCTGGCTTACCAGCTGAGGTGAGATTAGATGAGTACTCATATAGCTAACTAGCCCTTGTGTCCCCCTTTAGCCTTGGTTATTGGGGTGAGATTGCTTTGTCATGGTGTACAATACGGTATTGATTGAAAATTTTGAGTCATGTTCCTAATGGTATGAATTATTGGCAACATCTCAAAATTGTGAATATTTTGGATAAATGTGATTGAAATAAATGATTTACAATTATTAAAGTTTTGATTTTCGATCTCATAGAATTGTGGTGAATTTACAAATATATCAAATTTATTGCCATGTTTTGTTAGAATTTTCTTCTTATGGTATTTAAAATATATATATATATATAGTTATGCACCACTAAGTATAATACTCAGCGATGGCTTGTTTATGCTGTCACAAAAAAGGAGAATGGCAAAACAACAGAGTGAGCTGCTAGTAGCAGTGATTAAAGCAATTTTAGATCATTTTTTAGTATATTATTTATACCCTTGTAAATTCTTTTTTTGGATGCAATTTAGTTCATATGTATCTAATAGACAAATGAGCAGCTGTACAAATGGATTTGCAATAATATTTGTTTATCCTTTGAGTTTGTAAATTTGTAATTAAGTTTCCATTTTGATTTGTACATGTGATGATCACCATTGCTTGGTGTGGTTGAATGAAATGAGTTTGATTGAGTTGATCTGAGGATGAAACAATTTTATAAATTGTTTTTAACAAGTTTTGAAGAACTGTTTTCTTGAATTTTAAACCATTACCATGCCGAAATTTTTGTGAAATTTTAAAAATGCCAAAGTAATTCAAAATAAGGATTATGGTATAAACCTCAATTCAAAACAATTTGATAATTAATTGTCACCACTCCAAACTTTGTAATGAATGAAAATTGTTTTAAAATCCCTTGTAGTATATTTAATAGATTATCGGGAAACGTAGTTCGATAATTTAATATATATGCTACGGGATCATTTCAAGCCTTACAGAGGGGTTCTAACACCCCTTACCCGTATACAATGTAGCCGAGCGAGGTGTCCTACATTCAGTGCCGGAGCACCCTATTTTATCTTACTTTATTCCTTTAAAAATTTTATTCTCGTTATATTTTAGTATCAATTATCTTTCTATGGAGAAACCAGCGGAGTTTCCCCCGTTTCTATTACCATTTCGCGTATTTCACTATTCACCTATTTGAAATCCAACAATATTTTCAAATAAAATCTCATAATCATCTCATATTTCAATATCATTCATGTATTTCAATTCTCATATTCATTTCCATCCACTTTCCTTCATACTCCATTCACATATCAAAATTATATATTTCTATTAATTTACATAATTTGCAAACTAATTGAATAAATTTACAATTTACATGATATACAAATTAATTACATATGAACTAATCAATTTATTAATTTACATCACATAAATATTACTTATAAATTCTTAGTTTACAATTCTTAGTTTACATTACAACATACAAAATATTTATAATATACAAAATACATAAAATGACTTATATGAGCCCTATTTACATGCATTGCTAAGGAGGTGACAACCTTAAACCCTTCTGACACTTTTGCAGATGCGGACTGCAAAATCCTAGCCAATATCCACTGGGTTTTGCCTTCAGTACCTGCACAAAGGAAATAAATCCATCGTGCTAAGCATTTCTGCTTAGTGGTGCAATAATATAACAAGAAATAATGTATACAAATAAAGAAATAATCAAGCATTCTAAATATTCAAGTATCAATTAGATTTAAAATGACATTTCTAGTATTAACTATCTTATATGCTAATTCGTTCCTTTTTAGAAGTACTGAGTTTATAGCCTTACAGTAATAATATTCAATATACATTTTATTCTAGGAGTATTGTATTTGAGGTCTCTCTACGATTCTGCAAATTGTATTTTTGTTATGTTTCTATTGCTAATCTCTTTTTCACATTTTATTTAATACTTTCTAATGTTTTTAATTGCTAATATGCTTAAATAATTTCAATAATTTACACTGCCCAGGTAACCTATGACAGGCTGACTAAACTGGATAACGGGTCGTTAGCACTGGACACTATGGTGCCTCGGGCTGTCATACCATTGGACGCGGTATCAACCACGTATGCAGTCAGTATGGCTAAAAAGCTATGATAACACATAATCGGGCATAAAAGCCATGAGTGCGGGCATAAAGCCATGAGTGCGGGCATAAAGCCTTTCACAGTAATGCTAAAACAATACCCTATTGCCATGCCAATCTATCCAATCTGACACACGTGTCTAGGAAATACATGGGCACATAGTACCATTAAATGTTAATATATTATGTTTTATGGCTTCATTATTTCATGACAAATTCCATAATTTATACATTCATTTTATAATTCATATGATCAACATTCTCATCAATGGTTCTCATGCACCATTGTACTTAAAACATTCTTCTATATTTTAGGGTCACTCAAATTCAAAAATCACAATTCACTAATCATATTATATATTATCATTCATAATGGCTTCTTTAATTTCTTTTATTATTCCTTATGTTTTTGGGGTTACTATTCACTCAATTTGTTAACTTTTTCATACATAATATGTATAAAAATTATAGATACGCAATTATACCATATTTTAGGTTCTAGATTTGTTGGTATTGATTGTCAATACCATTTCAAAGTTTATTTTATGTTACTCAAAATTTTCATATTTCATACCTTAAGTTTACTGTTCCATTGGTCATTGTTATAGTAGAATTTTGACAAAACTTTCTTCATGAACATTGTTCCTTTACGTGTCTTCTTTAATTCCCTTTTTGAATCACTCCATTTGGATTTTGGTAGCTCAAGTTATGGTCAATTTACCATAACTGGCTAGATTGGTCTTTACTCAGATTTTTTGGGCAAATTTGGTTCTGCCAGATTTGATGTCTTGACTTTGGTGGACAATTCCATTAATTTGTGGTCAAAATTTGGAGTTCTATTCTTCATGAAACTTGTTCTAAATTATCTAAGCTTTCTATTGATATAAAATTTAGGTCAATTGGATATTCCTACTCTGAGTTATGGCTAAATGAACAAATTGTTCATTTGGACAATTTTACCAGGTCCAGAATTGGTTGCCCGGATTTGGCCAATTTTTAGGTCATCCTAAGTTTGCTTTCTAAGCAAGGTTTCTTCATCAAAGTTGTGCCATTATATGTTTAGTTTCATGCACAATTGGACATGCACTAATTGAACCTACACCACTCAAGTTACAGCTACCCAAATCTGCTAGATGTACAATTCACCTAAGGCAGCATACCTAACCTCAATTCCATTAGCATAAATCACTTCAATTCCTCATCAAAAATAGCCAAATGTCACTAATTGACTATTAGGACTTCCATTCACTAACACATGAGCAAAACCCTAACTTCATACCTTAAACCCTAATTCTCAAATGTCCATTCATGCACATTCATTAATTAAACATACTAATTCATTATCACTCTACACATACACTTCAAACACCACCTCTAATCCACTTTAATCCATCAAAATAATCAGAACTACTTCCCTCCATAAAGCTGCTAAAATTTTGTAGAGGCTCAAACATGCACATATTTGTTCAATTTTCTCAATTTCCTAACATAAATAATGTTACTATCACAAAATCTAAAGAAAAAGAAAAGAAATAGGCACTAACCCTTGTGTGAGCAATTCCCTAGATTCCCAAACTTCTTAATTTTTCTTTCTTTTTACTACCTCAAGCTTGCTCTAGTTGCAAGAAGAACTTTTTGTGAAGACAAGGAAGGTTTTTATGGTAGAATTTAGGTGGAAAAATGAGGTTTTGTTGAGCAACAATGGTGGCTCTTTCTCTGTGATTTTCGGCCTGCTTAGAAGGAGGAGGAAGACAACTGAATTCTTATTCCATTTTATCTCTTTTTAATTATTTTAATGTGTGCTTGTTGAATGGTGATTGGTGGGAGGTTTTAAATGACATTATTATTATGTCATGTTTATGTAATAATTCTATTTAATTTTATTTTTCTTTTCTTTTCTTTTCTACTCATTTTTAATTTAATTTTCATAAATTTTTATTCATATTTTATGTCATATAATTAACTTACATAAATGGACAAGTTGGTCAAAAATCGTCTCTGAAGGCAAAATGACCAAAATGCCCTCTGTTTGGCTTAAGGAGCCAAAACTATCTGTACCGATCTTAAAAATTCTCTTAACCTTTTCTTGGCACTCTAATGCTACCTAGGGCTCCGTAACTCTTCTCTGGCATCCCAGAAATTATTTCACAGGGTTTTCCTATGGGTATAGGGTCGATAACTCTCTTTTACAGTCGCTTCCTATTGGGTCACCCATCGCTAGGGCACCGGCTCATTTAACTTCATTGTATTTTATTTCTAAAATTTTTCCTTGATTTTTCTTACCATTATTTGAGTTATTTATGACTCCTCATTCTAGTTTAATTCTAGTTCTAGATATTCTAGCTGTCCAGTCAGACATTGGCCATCAGAACAGTAGAACGTACGGACTATCTAAAGTGAGGGTGTTACAATTCTTCCCCTCTAACAAAAATTTTGTCCACGAAATTTATCCGGTATACGTAGTTAAAGATCTACACTAGTGTCACCTCAACTCATATGAATGAAATGCATGTTATGCACACGATCTTATTTTATCTATCGATGCCTAAGAATGCCTCAACCGTGCTTTGATACCAATAAATGTAACACCCCTTACCCGTCTACAATGTAGCTGAGCGAGATGTGCTACATTCAGTGCCGGAGTACCCTATTTTATCTTACTTTTTTTCCTTTAAAAATTTTTTTCTCGTTATATTTTAATATTAATTATCTTTCTATGGAGAAACCAGCAGAGTTTCCCCTATTTCTATTACCATTTGGAGTATTTCACTATTCACCTGTTTGAAATTCAACAATATTTTCAAATAAAATCTCATAATCATCTCATATTTCAACATCATCCATGTATTTCAATTCTCATATTCATTTCCATCCACTTTCCTTCATACTCCATTCACATATCAAAATTCTCATATTTTCATTAATTTACATAATTTGCAAACTAATTGAATAAATTTACAATTTACATGATATACAAATTAATTACATACGAACTAATCAATTTATTAATTTACATCACATAAATATTACTTACAAATTCTTAGTTTATATTACAACATACCAAATATTTATAATATACAAAACACATAAAATGATTTATATGGGCCCTATCTACATGCATTGCTGTGGAGGTGACAACCTTGAACCCTTCTGATACTTCTGCAGATCTGGACTTCAAAATCCCAGTCTAATATCCACTGGGCTTTGCCTTTAGTACTTGCACAAAGGAAACAAATCCATCGCGCTAAGCATTTCTGCTTAGTGGTGCAATAATATAACAAGAAATAATGTATGCAAATAAAGAAAGAATCAAGCATTCTAAATATTCAAGTATCAATTTGATTTAAAATGACATTTCTAGTATTAACTGTCTTATATGCTAATTCGTTCCTCTTTGGAAGTACTGAGTTTATAGCCTTACAGTAATAATATTCAATATACATTTTATTTTAGGAGTATTGTATTTGAGGTCTCTCTACTATTCTGCAAATTGTATTTTTATTATGTTTCTATTGCTAATCTCTTTTTCATATTTTATTTAATACTTTCTAATATTTTTAATTGCTAATATGCTTAAATAATTTCAATAATTTACACTGTCCAGGTAACCTATGACAGGCTGACTAAACTGGATAACGGGTTATTAGCACTGAACACCACGGTGCCTCGGGCCATCATACCATGGGACGCGGAACATCAACCACGTATGTAGTCAGCATGGCTAAAAAGCCATGATGACACCTAATCAGGCACAAAAGCCATGAGTGCGGGCATAAAGCCATGAGTGTGGTCATAAAGCCATGAATACAGGCATAAAGTCTTTCACAGTACTGCTAAAACAATACCCTACTGGCATGCCAATCTATCCAATCTGACACATGTGTCTAGGCAATACATGGGCACATAGTACCATTAAATGTTAATATATTGTGTTTTATGATTTCATTATTTCATGACAAATTTCATAATTTATACATTCATTTGATAATTCATATGATCACAATTCTCATCAATGGTTCTCATGCACCATTGTACTAAAAACATTCTTCTATGTATTTGGGTCACTCAAATTCAAAAATCACAATTCACTAATCATATTATATATTATCAATCATAATGGCTTATTTAATTTCTTTTATTATTCCTTATGTTTTTGGGGTTACTATTCACTTAATTTGTTAACTTTTTCATACATAATATGTATACAAATTATAGATACATAATTATACCACATTTTGGGTTCTAAATTTGTTGGTATTGATTGCCAATACCATTTCAAAGCTTATTTTATGTTATTCAAAATTTTTAGATTTCATGCCTTAAGTTTTCTATTCCATTAGTCATTGTTACAGTAGAATTTTGATAAAACTTTCTTCATGAAAGTTGTTCCTTTATGTGTCTTCTTTAATTCCCTTTTTGAATCACTCCATTTGGAGTTTTGTAGCTCAAGTTATGGTCAATTTACCATAACTAGCCGGATTGGTCTTTACCCAAATTTTTTGTGCAAATTTGGTTCTGCCAGATTTGATATCTTGAGTTTGGTGGACAATTCCATTAATTTATGGTCAAAATTTGGAGTTCTATTCCTCATGAAAGTTGTTCTAAATTGTCTAAAATTTCTATTGATATAAAATTCAGGTCAATCGGGTATCCCTACTCTGAGTTATGACCAAATGAACAAACATTATTCATTTGGTCACTTTTACCAGGTCCAAAATTAGTTATCCAAATTTGGCTAATTTTTAGGTCATCCTAAGTTTGTTTTCTAGGCAAGGTTTCTTCATCAAAGTTGTGCCATTATGTGTCTAGTTTCACGTCTAATTGGCCTTGCGCTAATTGAACCTACACCACTCAAGTTACAGTTGCCCAAATCTGCTGGATGTGCAAGTCACCTATGGCAGCATACCTAACCTCAATTCCATTGGCATAAATCACTTCAATTCCTCATCAAATATAGCCAAATGTCACTAATTGACCATTAGGACTTCCATTCACTAACACATGAGCAAAACCCTAACTTCATGCCTCAAACCCTAATTCTCAAATGTCCATTCATGCATATACATCAATTAAACATACTAATTCATTATCACTCTACATATACACTTCAAACACCACCTCTAATCCACTTTAATCCATCAAAATAATCAAAACTACTTTCCCCCATAAAGCTGCCAAAATTTTGTAGAGGCCCAAACATGCACATATTTGTTCAATTTTCTCAATTTCCTAACATAAATAATGTTACTAGCACAAAATCTAAAGAAAAAGAGAAGAAATAGGCACTAACCCTTGTGTGAGCAATTCCCTATCTTCCAAAACTTCTTGATTTTTCTTTCTTTTTGCTACCTCAAGCTTGCTCTAGTTGCAAGGAGAAGTTTTTATGAAGAAAAGGAAGGTTTTTATGGTAGAATTTAGGTGGAAAAATGAGGTTTTGTTGAGCAACAATGGTGGCTCTTCTTTATGATTTTTGGCCAGCTTGGAAGGAGGAGGAAGACAACTGAATTCTTATTTCGTTTTATCTCTTTTTAATTGTTTTAATGTGTGCTTGTTGAATGGTGATTGGTGGGAGGTTTTAAATGACATCATTATTATATCATGTTTGTGTAATAATTCTATTTAATTTCATTTTTCTTTTCTTTTCTTTTCTTTTCTTTTCTAATCATTTTTAATTTAATTTTCATAAATATTTATTCATATTTTATGTCATATAATTCACTTACATAAATGGACAAGTGGGTCAAAAATCATCTCTGAAGGCGAAATGACCAAAATGCCCTTCGTTTAGCTTAAGGAGCCAAAACTATCTGTACCGATCTTAAAAATTCTCCTAACCTTTTCTTAGCATTCTAATGCTACCTAGGGCTCTGTAACTCTTCTCTGGCATCCCAAAAATTATTTCACAGGGTTTCCCTACGGGTATAGGGTCGACAACTGTCTTTACAGTTGCTTCCCGTTGGGTCACCCATCGCTAGGGCACTGGCTCATTTAACTTCATTGTATTTTATTTCTAAAATTTTTCTCTGATTTTTCTTACCATTATTTGAGTTATTTATGACTCTTCACTCTAGTTTAATTATAGTTCCAGACATTCTAGTTGTCCGGTCAGACGTTGGTCACTAGAATAGTAGAACGTATGGACTATCTAAAGTGAGGGTGTTACA
Source organism: Hevea brasiliensis (assembly GCF_030052815.1). Classification (NCBI taxonomy): domain Eukaryota; kingdom Viridiplantae; phylum Streptophyta; class Magnoliopsida; order Malpighiales; family Euphorbiaceae; genus Hevea; species Hevea brasiliensis. The sequence continues at coordinate 35,183,597 of NC_079507.1, read as the reverse complement.
GGGGTAAGGTGTGACATGTTTTAGTGGTATCAGAGCTAATTTTCCAAGCATGTTTTGAGCTGTGAATTTGAAATATTTTCTTGATAAGTGCAATTGCTCAATGTCATTAATTGATACATATAGTGCGTTACATCATGAATATGAACTAACGGAGAGAAATCTTCTTGTGTTGGATGTCAGGGAGTAGAAATTTTCATAAATTCAAATGGAAGAAGGTGATCGCTCAGCAGAGCAATCGGTTGCGGCTGAGGCACAAGGGGAAGCCCCAGCTCCTCCGAACGTCAGTGGGTCAATTGCACCAGCTCCACCCATGCAGTAGTTCTCTACATAATTTGCCCAACAAATGGCTACTCTATTCCAACAAATGGCTAGAAATATGCCAGTCCAAGCTCCAATCCAAGCACCATCAGTGTAACCTCAACCCCCGACATGGCAGTATGATAAACTGATGAAATATGGGGCAACAGAATTCATGGGAACAGTAGATCCACTAGAAGCTGAACAGTGGTTAGAGAGAATGGAGAGGGTTTTCAAGAAATTACACTACACGTATGAGCTATAGTTTGAATACTCAGTTTCTTTATTACATGGGGATGCGTATGATTGGTGGAAGACCATCCCCCATAGTTTGGTGGAACTCCTAGTGTTGACTTGGGACTACTTTTTCAAAGAGTTTAGACAGAAATACATCCCAGACACTTACGTAGATATGAAGCTACAAGAATTTTTTAGTTTGAAACAAGGGAACCAATCAGTGGCCGAGTATGAGAGGGAATTCTGCCGCTTAAGCCATTATGTCGGTAGCCTACTCACCACCAGTAGAGACAAATGCAAAAGATTTGAGTCTGGTTGTTGGTAGTATGCCCTAGAGCATATCATTTAGTAAGTATCTTGTACATGTTTTATTAATAAAAGGCATTTTCACTTTTCCGTTTACATGACATATTTATGTGTAATAGAAAAGGTCCATTAATATTTTGTTAGAAATTATATTCTTAAGTTATTAAGAATATGAATGACAGTATTTCTAGCACAAAATATCATAAATTGGTTCACAATCGAGGATAATTCACAATAAGAATATGACTTATCTAAAAAGATTGTAATCATGTTTGTTACCAAGTTATTTATATGAGATGTAAATAAGATAGAATGGTGAGTCTTATGCCATATAACAAACATGATAAGCACTTATACATGATAAGTAGGTCGAACCAGTGACACTTATGACAAATACATAGAGTTTACTCTTGTCAATGCATTGTCATAAATCATATCAGTGCATATAATCTTTAGACCTGAGATAGCACAGTTATCTTGTATATAGGTGGTTTGAGTTTGATACTGCTTTCATACTTGCACTGTGTATGGGTATATGGGCATGTATTGGCTCCTACTAGTTATATATGGAGGCAGGTGTTGATCAAGATGGAATCTGTTACCCTAAGTAAATAGGGATAAAATCCTATGTTCATTTAATTGTTCTTGATGTTTTAAGTTCCTAGCCAGGATAGATAGATTTTATCAGAAAAGAGTTTCTGATGAGAAAATCTTTTTAATCAAGAACTGGAATTAAAAGAGAACATAATATTCATAGCAAATGGAGTTTGACATAAAGCATGACTCCAGCTCGAATTGGGATTTTGTAACAGAGTGATTCTAGTGCATGGTAACATATGATTAAAGGTTCATTTAAGGTATTCCTTATTACTAATTGGATAGCCATGATATGCTAAGCTAGGTTTTAACCATAGTTTATGAGGTGCATAAAATGATTTAGAGAAATCATTTATAGTAAGAAAGAGTTCTAATGATATTAAGAGTTAATATTATATCTCATTGCCAATTAGTGATGAGCCTAGTGAGTCCTACACATGCACAAGTAATCACCAAGTTAAAATGTGATTTAATTAATTAGTTAAAGAGTTTAATTGATTAATTAAATAGGTTTGGTTTGCAATTGATTGCAAAGTCTCTAGCATGGCTTGAAATCAAATCTAGGTTATTGGATGTATAGTATAGGTTAAATTTATATTTAAAATGTTTAAATATAAATTTAATTATGAGAAATTAATTAATAGAGATTAATTAATTAATTTATATTTGACATAAATTGATTAGAAGAGGAGAAATAATTATTTTGGGTTAAGAACTCCAAATTACAACACAAAGGTAATTTGGTCATTTCACAGGGTGACATGTAGCACCATGAGATGGTGACACGTAGCACCATGAGATGGTGACACATGGCACCATATAAGTTTGCCTTTTGTCTTCCAATCATGTAAGATGATCAAAGTCAAGATTAAATTTAGCTTTGACACTTGGCTTAATGTGATTAGGTCAATTAAAATTCTGGTCAATCAGAGGATGACATGTGGCAAGGGTTTTAAGTGATGACCTAATTATATAATGTGATATTATGAAAGAGTAAAAGAAAAATCTGCTATTTTCTCATATGTGCCGCCACCTTTAAGCCTCTCTTCCTCTCTTCTTCTTCATCTCTCATCAATTCAAAGAGAATTGCCAATATTCTCTTGACTTAAAATTGCTAGAAATTGTTTCTAGTGTCTTGTATACATCTACAACCTCTCTAAAGGCAAATCCCTATTTTCTAATTGGTTGGCAAGGCTTTAGAAGCTGTTCAAGGGGCTACCATTGGTGAGCTTGGTGTGGACAATCTAGAGGGACAACATCTGGGGTCCTAGGTGCTTCACAAAGGTACCAAACACAACTACAGTGCATCAAAAGGTTAGTGCACATGTTCTTGATTTAATCTAGGGTTCTAATGAATTAATCTATTAATTCTAAAATCTTAAATGGAAAACAGATCCAAATACATATTAAAAGAGTTTTAATATGCAATTGAACATTAATATCAATAGGTAAAAATTGAATCTTGCATGATGCATGAGACCCTAGAAGAAAATTTTTGAATTTAATATTCTAACCTAATAATTTTCATGCTTTCGCTCCTTCACTGGTTAGAAGCCCAGTTTGAGGTTATAAGTAGTGGGGTTCTGGCATGAGAACTTCTCTGAAACAAGGCCTAGAGCTAGAGAGGATAGAATCAGAAAGGGCACCTAAGAAGGAGAAGACAGAGAAAGAGAAAAGTGGAAAGACCACAAGTCAGAGTTCAAGTGGTAATTCTGGTAAGAGAAAGAACTTTAGGGGACAGAGTAGTAGAAAATCTGGTAGAGGAAGGTTCTCAGGACAGAGGCCATCTCGATCTGGTCAGCAGATGGTTAGGGGAACTTTAGTCCGCACTTGTGAGATTTATGGTAAGACCCACAAATGGAGTATGTTAAAAAGCTACCAGAGCCTGCTTTAATTATGGTGGAATGGGGCATTTTGCAAAGGATTGAACCAGTGCCCGCAGATCTGGGCCACCTACCACAACTGAAGGATCTGTTCAAGGTTCTGCCACCAGAGGTTCACAGTCAGTTAGCAGAAGCAAAGGCAGAGGTAGGGACAGTGCTTCTGCCAGCCAGGGCATAGTTAATCAGCTAGAGCAAGGTGCTGCTCCAGCTAGAGTATGTATTATGCGCTAGAAGGAGGAAGTTAAAACTTCAAATGTGATTGCTGGTAATTTCTCTATCTTTGGTAAAGATGTATATGTGTTATTTGATCCCAGCTCCACACACTCTTATGTTAGTGCTAGTATTGTTCGCTTTGCTACTACACCTTGCTTGAAAATGGACTGATGTGCTAGTGAATAGTCCATTGGGCCGGAGGTTAGGGTAAATATGTTGTATAAGGTATGTGTTATTTGATCCCAGCTCCACACACTCTTATGTTAGTGCTAGTATTGTTCGCTTTGCTACTACACCTTGCTTGAAAATGGACTTTGATGTGCTAGTGAATAATCCATTGGGCCGGAGTTTAGGGTAAATATGTTGTATAAGGATTGTCCTTTGGTAATCCAAGGACATACTTTCCTATCTAATTTGATTGAAATGCCGTTCAGAGATTATGATATCATTTTGGGCATGGATTGGCTAGCCAAGCATCATGCTATAATTGACTGTAGATTGAAGATAGTCACTTTTGGTCTCCCTCAGTATGGTGATGTGATAATATATGGGGAGAGGCAGTTATTACCATTAAATATCATTTTGGTTGTACTTGCTAAAAAAATGATTCAGAAGGGGTGTGAAGCATATTTGGCCCATGTGATAAACACCAAGTGGGGAGTTCTAGTCTGAAGGATATCCCTACGGTATGTGACTTTTCGAATGTTTTCCCTAAAGAATTACTAGGATTACCTCCAAAAAGAGAAGTGCAGTTTGAAATTGAGATTATGCCTGGTGTGGAACCAATTTCCATTACTCCATATAGAATGGCACCTGCAGAGTTGAAAGAGCTGAAGGTGCAGTTACAAGAATTACTCGATAAGGGTTTCATCCACTCCAGTGTGTCACCTTAAGGAGCACCAATTTTGTTTATTAAAAGAAGGATGGTACTCTCCATCTGTGTATCGACTATAGACAGTTGAATAAGGTGATTATAAAGAATAGATATCCTCTGCCACGAATTAATGATTTGCTTGATCAGTTGAAGGATGCAGCTATATTCTCCAAAATTGACTTGAGATTGGGATACTATCAATTGTGGGTGCAGGAGTAGAACATTTCAAAAACTACCTTTAGAACTCGCTATGGCCACTACGAGTTCTTAGTAATGCCATTTGGGTTGACTAATGCTCCAGCTGCTTTTATGGATCTGATGAACACTATCTTTAGGCCATATTTAGATAAATTTGTTGTGTTATTCATTGATGATATTTTTGAAGGCATGAAAGCATGAATTTAAGGGCATTAGAGCATTGAATTTTAAAATTTATTCTAAGGTTACATGCACCATACCATATGAATTATGTTACTAGCCAATTTCTAATGCCCAAAAACATACCAAAACACATTTTAGCATGCATTAGAGGTTCATTTGCCATTAAGGATTGAATTATAGAAATTGAATTTATTAAACTCTAACTCAAAGAGGAATTATTGATTTCTAACCTCTAAGGCACAAAATCAATCAATCTTACTCCCTTAGGGTGCTCCTAGGACTCCAAATGTTGTCCCTCTAGCTTGTCTACCAATAGCTTCACCAAAACTCACCAATGGCTACCCCTCAGCTCTCTTTTCTTGTTTGCCATGCAACCAAAGTGAGATAGGCTTGCTTTAGTGAGGGTTAATGGATGTAGTGCACTAGAAACACTTTCTAGTAGATTAATTCAAGATGAAATGAAAGTTTTCTTTAAGAATTAATTGAGAATTAAAGAAGAGAGAGGAACTCCCATGGTTTCCGTCCAACATGAAAGAGAAGGAAGAAGATAAATTTTTCTTCTTCTTTCTTCATTTATATGCATAAGACAAAATTGAATTAAAGAAGCGTCACATGTCACCATAAGATTTAATCTTACTTTTCTTTAACTTAATCTCATCAAGCCAAGTGTCAACCTTCAATTAAATCACTAAAAGGTAGTCTTCCATCATGGGAAGACAAATGGCACACTCACATAGGTGCCACTTGTCACCATCTCTGTGACACCCCTCACCCGTCTACAGTGTAGCCGAGCAAGGCATGTCACACTCGGTGCCGGAGCACCCTATCTTATTTTACTTTATTCCTTTAATCATTTTCAAGTTATTGTCTTTCAATATCAATTATTTTTCGATAGAGAAACCAATGGAGTTTCTCCTATTTTATTAACGTTTGACGTGCATCACTATTCACCTATTTGAAAATTTCAATAATATTTTAAAATAAAAATCTCATCATTTCATGCATCATCTATATATTTCAATTTCGTATTCAAATCTATATAATTTTATTCATATCCATTTCCATACATTCCCATTCAAGCCCAATATATGAAAATTTTCAATCTTCATTAATTTACATGATATACAATTTAATCACATATGTATTAATTACATTTTCATAATCTACATTACAATACTATAACTAAGTATTTTATACAATATACAAATTATGACCTATATGGGCACTATCTATATGCATTGCTGAGGAGGTGAAAACCTGGAATACTTCAGACACTTCTACAGATCAGAACTCTAAAATCTCTGTTTAATATTCGCTGGGTTTTACCTTCATTACCTGTGCGAAGGAAACAAATCTATCACGCTGAGCATTGCTGCTTGGTGGTGCAATAATATAACAAGAAAATAAATTTCATATAATACTTCTAGTATTATCTATCCTTTGTTGTAATTTATTCCTCTTCATAAGCGCTCAATTCTTTCATAATAATTAAATTTTAATATCGTTCCAATTCATTTTAATTCTTTCTGCTAAATAACTAATCCAATTTATTTTAAATATTCTTACTCATTTATTTAATTGCTAGTATTTTTAGTTCCTAATATTCTTAACTTATTTCAATAAATTTCACTGCCCAAGTAACCTATGACAGATAACTAAACTGGATAACGGGTCGTTGGCATTGGACACCGCGGTGCCTCGGGCCGTCATATCATGGAACGCACAATGTCAATCACGTATGCAGTCAGTATGGCTAGAAAGCCATGATAATACATAATCGGGCATAAAAGCCATGAGTACGGACGTAAAGGCATGAGTGCGGGCATAAAGCCATGAATACAGGTATAAAGCCTTTCACAGTACTGCTAAAACTATACCCTATTTTAGGGTATCCTAAATTTGTTTTCTGGGCAAGGTTTCTTCATCAAAGTTGTGCCATTATGTGTCTAATTTCATGTTCAATCGGTCTTACACCAATTGAACCTGCACCACTCAAGTTAAAGCTGTCCAACCTTGCTGGACTCACACCCAACTCTGCAGGTCACTCAAGGCAGCAACTCTAACCTCCATTCCCATGGCACAATTCACTTCATTTCCTTATCAAACACAATCAAATGGTCACTAATTGACCATTAGAATCCTTTCACCACTACATGCGCAAAATCATAAATTTGTTGTCCAAACCCGAAGCGTAACAATCCCAAATTCTCAAATCTTACATTATACTCACAATTAAAGTTTTCAATTCACTTATACATGTCAAGGGACAGCCATACACCATTTTAAATCCAATAAAAGCTATCAAACTCAAGAAGATTTAAGGCTACTAAAAATTAGATAGTGTCCTTGCATGCATATTTTTGCACAATTTCTTCAATTCTTAGTTCAATTCCTAGTTCTAATCAAGAATTAAAAGAGAGAAAGAAAGACTCTAGCACTAACCTTGTTTGATGAAATTTCTAAGCTTGTAAAAATCTTTTTTTTTTCTCTTCCTTTTTGCTGCCTTAAGCTTGCTCTAGTTGCAAGGATGAATTTTAGTGAAGCAAGCTAGTGGTTTTATGGTGAAATGGAGAGGCAAATGGAGCTTTGGTTAAGAATCAATTGAGGGAGAGAGAAGTGAGGTTTTGGCTGGCTAAAGAAGGAAGATGAAAAATGATTTTTTTTTCCTTTCATTTCTACCCATTTAACTCATTTTAAGTGAGTTATAGCCATGTGTCACAATGTGATTGGATAAAAATGTTTTAATGACATCATAATGATGTCAAAATTCCTATTTAATCCATTTTCTTTTCTTTTTCTTTTCTACTCATTTTCAATTCAATTTTTAACAATATTTATTCACATTTTTTGTCATGATAATTATTTACTTCATTGGACAAGTCGGTCAAAAATCATCTTCGAAAACGAAATGATCAAAATGCCCTCCATTTGGCTTATTAAGCTAAAATCATCTGTACCGATCGAAAAAAAATTTTTAAGCCTTTTCTTAGCATTCTAATGCCATAGAAACGTCAATGACTCTTCTTTGGAGTCCCAAAAATTATTTCATGAACTTTCCCTTGGGTTTAGGGCTCCTAGCTGCGAGGACCGCAACTTCCCACTGGGTTACCTACCGGCTCATTTAACTTGGTTGTATTTTATTTCTAAAATTTTTTCTAAATTTTTTTTACCATTATTTTAGTTATTTATGACTCCTCACTCTAGTCTAGATATAGTTCCAGATATTCTGACTGTCTGAACTGACATTAATCACCGAAATAATCGAATGCATGGACTAGTTAAAGTGAGGGTATTACAATTCTTTCCTGATAACAAAAATTTCGTCCTTGAAATTTACCCGTTGTAAATAGTCGAGGAGCTGCTACTTTCTTATTTCTTCACCTTACCAGAGAGAATGGATCTGCATTAGTGTCACCTCGGCTCATATGAATGCAATGCATGTTATGTACACTATCCCTTTCCATCTATCTATGCCTAGGAATGCCTAAACCGTGCTCTGATACCAATAAATGTGATACCCCTCACCCGTCTACAATGTAGCTGAGCAAGGCATGTTACACTCGGTGTCGGAGCATCGTATCTTATCTTACTTTATTCCTTTAATCATTTTCAAGTTATTATCTTTTAATATCAATTATTTTTCGACGGAGAAACCAACGGAGTTTTTCCTATTTTATTAACATTTGACATGTTTTACTATTCACCTATTTGAAATTTTCAATAATATTTTAAAATAAAAATCTCATCATTTCATGCATCATCTATATATTTCAATTCCGTATTCAAATCTATACAATTTCATTCATATCTATTTCCATACATTCCCATTTATGCCCAACTCATATGTGAAAATTTTCAATCTTCATTAATTTACATGATATACAATTTAATCACATATGTATTAATTACATTTTCATAATCTACATTAGCATACTATAACTAAGCATTTTATACAACATACAAATTATGACCTATATGGGCCCTATCTACATGCGTTGCTGAGGAGGTGACAACCTTGAATACTTCAGATACTTCTATAGATCAGAACTCCAAAATCTGTGTTTAATATTCACTGGGCTTTACCTTTAACACCTGTGTGAAGGAAACAAATCCATCACGCTAAGCATTGCTGCTTAGTGGTGCAATAATATAACAAGAAAATAATATACAATAAAAAAAAATGGATCAAAATTTGGATACTATTGAATTTAATCTAATTTCATATAATATTTCTAGTATTATCTATCCTTTGTTGTAATTTATTCCTCTTCATTAGCACTCAATTCTTTCATAATAATTAAATTTTAATATCGTTCCAATTCATTTCAATTCTTTCTGCTAAATAACTAATCTAATTTATTTTAAATATTCTTACTCATTTATTTAATTGTTAATATTTTCAGTTGCTAATATTCTTAACTTATTTTAATAAATTTCACTGCCCAAGTAATCTATGATAGGCTAACTAAACTGGATAATAGGTCGTTGGCACTGCACACCGCGGTGTCTCGGGCCGACATACCATGGGACGCTGAACGTCAACTACGTATGCAGTCGGTATGGCTAAAAAGCCATGATAACACATAACCGGGCATAAAAGCCATGAGTACGGGCTTAAGCCATGAGTACGGGCTTAAGCCATGAACACAAGTATAAAGCCTTTCACAGTACTTCTAAAACAATACCCTATTGGCATGCCAATATGCCAATCTATACAATCTGACACACGTGTCTAGGCAATACATGGGCACATAATTTCATTATCTATTAAATATTTCGAGTATAATTTATAGTATTTTAATTTTTATTCATAGCAAAAGCATAAATACCTAAATGTTATCCCTACACAATTTATGCAATTCATCATACCATCCATGATGATTTCAATTCACATCAATTAATTTTTTTTTATGTACCATTTGTACATTGAAATATTTTTCTCCTCTCAGGAGGAGAACTAATGTCAAATTCATATATCCTTATGATTCTTTTATTTATTACAATAAGTATATGTATTATCAGTCACAATTTTTCTTAAAGCCCTCCATGTGGGTTATCCCCTTATGTCCTAGAGTCACTCAAGTTCAAGGATTAAAATTCACTAATTACATTATATATTATCATTCATAATGTCTTCTCTAATTTATTTTATTTTTTCTTATGTCCTTGGGGTTACTATTCACTCAAATTGTTGACTTGTTCATACATAATATGTATACAAATGTTTGATACATAATTATACTACATTTTAAGTTTCAAATTTGTTGGCATTGATTGCCAATACCATTTCAAAGCTTATTTTATGTTATTCAAAATTTTCAAATTTCATGCCTTAAGTTTACTGTTCCATTGGTCATTGTTATAGTCGAATTTTGACAAAACTTTCTTCATGATTGTTCCTTTATGTGTCTTCTTTAATTCCCTTTTTGAATCACTCCATTTGGAGTTTGGTAGCTCAAGTTATGGCCATTTAACCATAATTGGCCAGATTGACCTGTACTCAGAATTTCTGGGCAATTTGGTTCTATCAGATTTTGTATCTTGACTTTGGTGGACAATTACATTAAGTTCTGTTCAAAATTTAGAGTTATGTTCTTCATGAAAGTTGTTTTAAATTGCCTAATCTTTCCATTGATATAAAATTTAGGTCATTTGGACATTTCTACACTGAGTTATGACTATTTGAACAAATACTATTCATTTGGTCAATTTCCAGGACCAGCAAGTTGGTTACTCGGATTTGGTAAATTTTTAGGGTATCCTAAGTTTGTTTTCAGAGCAAGGTTTCTTCATCAAAGTTGTACCATTATGTGTCTAATTTCATTTTCAATTGGTCTTTTACCAATTGAACCTACACAACTCAAGTTAAAGCTGTCTAACCTTGTTGGACTCACACCCAACTCTGCAGGTTACTCAAGGTAGCACCTCTAAGCTCCATTCGCATGGCACAATTCACTTCATTTTCTTATTAAACACAATCAAATGGTTACTAATTAACCATTAGAACTTCCACCACTACATGAGCAAAATCATAAATTTGTTGTCCAAACCCTTACCCTAACAATCCCAAATTCTCAAATCTTACATTATACTCACAATTAAAGTTTTCAATTCACTTATACATGTCAAGGGACAGCCCTACACCATTTTAAATCCATTAAAGGCTATCGAACTCAAGAAGATTTAAAGCTGCCGAAAATTGGATAGTGTCCCTACATGCATATTTTTACACAATTTCTTCAAATCTTAGTTCAATTCCTAATTCTAATCAAGAATTAAAAGAGAGAAAGAAAGACTCTAGCACTAACCTTGTTTGATGAAATTTCTAAGCTTGTAAAACTCTTTCTTTTCTCTTCATTTTTGCTACCTCAAGCTTGCTCTAGTTGCAAGGATGAATTTTAATGAAGCAAGCTAGTGGTTTTATGGTGAAATGGAGAGGGAAATGGAGCTTGGGTTGAGAATCAATTGAGGGAGAGAGAAGTGAGGTTTCGGCTGGTTGAAGAAGGAAGATGAAAATTGATTTTTTTTTCTTTCATTTCTGCCCATTTAACTCATTTTAAATGAGTTATAGCCATGTGTCACAATGTGATTGGATAAAAATGTTTTAATGACATCATAATGATGTCAAAATTCCTATTTAATCCATTTTCTTTCCTTTTTCTTTTCTACTCATTTTCAATTCAATTTTTAACAATATTTATTCATATTTTATGTGATAATAATTATTTACTTAACTGGACAAGTTGGTCAAAAATCATCTTCGAAGACGAAATGACCAAAATGCCCTCTGTTTGGCTATTGAGCCAAAATCGTCTGTACCAATCAAAAAAAATTTTTCTAAGCCTTTTCTTAGCATTCTAATGCCATAAAAACCTCAATGACTCTTCTCTGGAGTCTCAAAAATTATTTCATGAATTTTTCCCTGGGTTTAGGGCTCCTAGCTGCGAGGACTGCAACTTCCCACTGGGTTACCCATCGTTAGGGCACCGGCTCATTTAACTTGGTTATATTTTATTTTTAAAATTTTTCCTAAATTTTTCTTACTATTATTTGAGTTATTTATGACTCCCCACTCTAGTCTAGATATAGTTCTGGACATGCTAGCTGTCCGAATCGACATTAATCACCGGAATAGTCGAATGCACGGACTAGCTAAAGTGAGGGTGTTACAATCTCATGATGCCATATGTCACCATGTGAAAAGACTATTTTTCCCTTATTTGTAATTTTGATTTCTCAACCCAAACTTGTTTTTTCTCTTCTTCAAATTAATTTATATCATTATAAATTAATTAATTAATTAATCTCACAATTAAATTCATATTTAAACCTTTTAAATATAAATTTAATTTATATTATACATTCAATAACCTAGATTTGCTTTCAAGTTATGCTAGGGACTTTGCAATCTTATTGTAAACCAAATCTATTTAATTAATTAATTAATCTCTTTAATTAATCAATTAAATCATAATACACTTGGTGAATTGCTTGTGTAAATTTGTGACTTACTAAGCTTATTACTAATTGACAATGAGAAATGATATTAACTCTTAATATCATTAAAACTATTTCTTATCGTAAATGATTTCTCTAAATTATTTTAGGTATCTCATAGGGCATAGTTGACACCTAGTATAGCATGCCATGGCCACTCAATCAGTAATAAGAAATACCTTAAATGAACCTTTTAATCATATGTTACCATGCACTAAAATCTTTCCATTACAAAATCTCAATTCTAGCTGGAGTCATGGTTAATGTCAAACTCCATATGCTATGAATATTATATTCTCTTTTAATTCTACTTCTTGATTATTCAGACTTTCTTGTCAGAAACTCTTTTTTGACTAAGTCTATCTGTCCTGGCTAGGAACTTGAATCATCAAGAACAATTAAATGAAGATAGGATTTTCTCCCTATTTACTTAGGGTAATGGATCCCATCTTGATCAACACTTATCCCCTAATTAGTAGGAGCCAACACATGCCCATATACCCATACACAATATGAGTACGAAAGCAGTAAACAATCTATATACAAGATAACTGTGTTATCTTAGGTCTAAAAATTATATGCACTAATATGATATATAACAATGCATTGACAAGAGTAAACTCTATGTGCTTATCATAAGTGTCACTGGTTTGGCCTATTTATCATATATAAGTGCCTATCACGTTTGTTATGTGGCATGAGGCTCACCACTCCAACTTATAAATATCTCATTTTAATACTTTGGGAACAAACATGATTATAATCTCTCTGGATAAGTTATGTCCTTTATGAAGTATCCACGATTGTAAACCAATTTATGATAATTTGTACTAGAAATATTGTCACTCATATTCTTAATAACTTAAAAATAGAATTTCTAGCAAAATATCAATAGACCTTTTCAATTGCACATAAATAGATTATGTAAACAGAAAAGTGTAATTGCCTTTTATTAATAAAATATGTACAAGATACATAAAAAATGATATACTCTAAGGCATACTACTAACAATTTTGGTGTACTTGAAAAATGCAAAAGAGCATGACAAGTACCTGAGAATAGTACTGTAGACTTCAAGGGAGAAGCAGTTGTATGCCAAATTGTCGAAGTGTGAATTTTGGCTGAAAGAAATTGCCTTTTTGGGGCACATTGTATTAGCTGAGGGTATCAAGGCGGATCCCAGCAAGGTAGAAGCTATCCTTAATTGGAAGCCACCCAAAAATGTCACTGAAATTTGCAATTTTCTTGGGTTAGCTGGGTACTACCGTCATTTTGTGAAGGGATTCTCCATGTTAGCATCTCCATTGGCCAAGTTGTTTTGAAAAGATGTAAAATTTCAGTAGACTGATAAATGTCTACAGAGTTTTGATGAGTTGAAGAGATGTTTAACTGAAGCTCCAATCCTGACTTTGCCTACTCTAGGTAAAGAGTATATTGTATATAGTGATGCTTCTCACAATGGGTTAGGCTGTGTGCTGATGCAAGATAGAGATGTTATTGCATATATTTCACGCTAGCTAAAACTCCATGAGAGGAATTATCCTACACATGACTTGGAACTTGCTGCCATTGTATTTGCTTTGAAGATTTAGAGACACTACTTGTATGGGAAGAAGTGTTACATCTACATAGATCACAAGAGCTTGAAATATTTGGGCACACAAAAGGAGTTGAATTTGAGGCAGAGGAAGTGGTTAGAGCTAATAAAAGACTATGATTGCTTGATAGATTATCAGCCTGGGAAAGCAAATATGGTAGCAAATGCTTTGAGTCGCAAAACCATGACTAGTTTAAGAGTTTCACCTTTGTCCATGGTGCATGAATTGAGGGCCTTACATGCAAATTTGGAGATTGATGATGAAGGGCAAATGGTAGCTACTTGGCAAGTGAAGCCAATAGTGACTGATCAAATTAAAACAGCTGCTCAAAATGATGAGAAGTACTTGAAATTGATGGAAGAGGCTCGGGATGGCAAGAAACCAGATTTCTCAGTGAATGATGATGGCTTGCTATTACACCAGGGCAGAATGTGCGTTCCAAACAATGATGAATTGAGGCAAATTATCTTGAAGGAAGCACACGACTCACCTTTTGCAATGCACCCTGGTGGGATCAAAATGTACAGAACTATTAAAGAGCACTACTGGTGGATGGGCGTGAAGAAAGACATAGCTGAATATGTATCCAAATGCCTAACTTGTCAGCAAGTAAATGCAGAACACCAAGTGCCAGCTGGTTTGTTATAGCCACTACCAATTCCCGAGTAGAAATGGGAACGGATTACGATGGATTTTGTGATAGGACTTCCTAGAACACAGATCAATCATGATGTAATTTGGGTTATTGTGGATAGATTAACCAAGTCTGCACACTTTTTTCCAATGAGAATGGACTACAGTCAAGATAGATTAGCTAAATTGTATATTAATGAGATAGTGAGACTACATAGAGTGCCAGCGTCCATTGTATCAGATAGAGATCCAAGGTTTACTTCTAGATTCTGGGGTAGTCTGCAAAAAGCCCTAGGAACTATATTGAACTTTAGCACTACATTCCATCCATAGACAGATGGCCATTCTGAGAGAGTAATTCAGATTTTGGAGGATATGCTTTGGGCTTGTGTGATTGATTTTGAAGGCAGTTGGGACACACACTTGCCTTTGATTGAATTTACCTACAACAACAGCTATCAATCAAGCATATGAATGCCTCCATATCAAGCTTTATATGGCAGGAAGTGTAGAACTCCCTTGTGTTGGGATGAATTGGGCAAGAGAAAGTTAATTGGCCCAGAAATCATACAACAAATAAAGGAAAAAAATTAATATCATTAGTGACAGGCCCAAAGTTGCATCGGACAGATAAAAGTCCTACATTGATCTGAAGAGAAGGGATATTGAGTATTCTGTGGGTGATAAGGTATTCCTTAAAGTTTCCCCCTGGAAGAAAATCATGAGATTTGGTAGAAATGGGAAACTGAGTCCTCGCTTTATCAGGCCATATGAGGTTTTGGAAAAAGTGGGTCCGTTGGCATATAAACTGGCATTGCCTCTAAAGTTAGAAAAAATTCACAATTTCTTTCAGATCTCCATGTTTAGGAGGTACAGATCAGACCCCTCTCACATTTTGCTAATAAAGGAGATTGAAGTGAATCTAGACCAGACATATAATGAAGAGCCCATAGAGATCTTGGCATATGAGTTGAAGCAGCTGAGGAACAAACAGATACCACTAGTCAAGGTGTTGTGGAACCATCATTCACACTAGGAGGCTACATCGAAACGCGAGGAGGACATGAGGAGACAGCACCCATAGCTATTCAGAGACTAATACCAAGTAAAATTTCGGGACGAAATTTCTTTTAAGTAGGGGAGAATTGTAACACCCTCATATTAAGTAGTCCGTACATTCTACTATTCTAATGACTATGGTATGTTCGGACAACTAGAATGTCTAGAACTACACTTAGATCACATAGAGAAACCATAAATAAAATTGATAAAGCTCAAATGTAGTAGGAAGAAAATAAGTGAAATAAAGCCTAAATCAGTTAAATGAGCCGAGGTCCAGGCGATGGGTGACCGACCTAGGAAGTGACTGCGAGCTCAGTTGCAATCCTAAATTTGTGTGGGACCCCATGACATCCTAGGCCAAGGGATAATTGCAAAAATAATGGGAATGTGAAAACCATAGAAAAGAAAAGAGAACAAACTCAAATAAGTGAATTAGAACTCAAGGAGTTATCGAGCATAATTAAAAAGATGAATTAGACCCGATGAGGGGCATTTTAGTCAATTTACTCCTAGAGGTGACTTTTGACCTAAATGTCCATTAAAATGTGTGAAATTAAATTATTGAAAAAGGATTAAAAATGAAGAGAGTAGGGAAAGAAAAGAAAAAGAAATGAAAAATTCCATTTTTAATAGCTTTATGACATCACCATGAGGTAAAAATGACATAATTAATAATTATAATTTAAATAATTAAAAATAAAGATTCATCTACATAAAAATAAGACAAAAGATTAAAAAATTAAATCAAATTAAATGGTCTTCTTCCTCTACAATAATCAGCTCCCTCTCTCTCTTATTCTCTCACATTTTCCTCCATTTTATCTAAGCTCAAGCTTGAATTTCCACTTTCCCTCCTTAAAACTCCCACCAAATTAGTAGAAATTCTCAAATTAGACTTTGATTTGAAGATTTGAAGAAATAAAGACAAGAAAGAGTGAAGTAAATTCAAGTTTGGAAAAACTCCATTTAAGGTAAGTCATCCCTCTAGCTAAATTAAGTATGTAGGTATGGAATTAAGGGTGATTAAGTAGAATTAACTTGAGAAAGCTTGAAATCATGCATAAATGGGGAACGATAGAATTCATCCAGCACAAGAACTTGAGGGTTTGATGTGTTTTTAATTGAATTGACATGGAATTCTAGCTTAAATGAAGTTGTGTGCATGATTGTGGACTGAATTGCATGAGGATTGCATGAGTTTGAGATGATGAAAAATTAGGGTTTGTGGAAAATTAGGGTTTTGTGATATGCTGACCAATTAATAGTTATAAGACCTAATTATGTTCATTTGGTATGTTTGGGTGAGAATTGATGTTAAATTGATGAAAAAGATTGATGGATTAATAGTGTGTCATTGTGTTGAATTCTAGACTCTTGAGTCCAGAAGATTTGATTGAGTATAATTTGAGCTACACAGCTCCAATTGGTGTGAGGCTAATTAGAGATGAAACTTAAGACCTAAAGCTACAAATTTCATGGAGAAACCTTTCCCAGAAATTGACCACAAATTGCCTTAAAATTATTTGAATCTGGAATTAGTGTTCTAGACCTAACCAGAAATAACCAAATGAACAGTACATTTTAATTAGGCATAACTCACTCTAGACACCTCCAAATTAGGTAATTCTTAAATCGATGGAAGCTTGAAACATAGTAGAACACTTCTTATGAAGATCATAAACCCAAATAATGACCCTAAGTTGGTCAAATTGCTGAGCAAAATTAGTCCAACAAATCTGCCAGAACCAAACCTGACCTAGAAATCCTGGATAAATGGCCATCCGACCAGTTTTGGCAAAAATGCCATAACTTGGGCTACAAAACTGTAAATGTAGTGATTCAAAACCCAACATCTTCATAAGACCTATAACTACAACTTTGATGTTTTGACCAAAACCTAGATCCTAAAAGAACTTAGTGAAATTGTTAGGATAATTCAGGACTTCCCAATCTTGAATTCCTGCACTAGAATCACTTTAGCCAATTAACCCCAAGATAGTAATTAGACCATAAATTTCACTAAAAAATTCCAAATGAGATGAACCAAATTGAATTGAAAACCTAAGACTTAGGGCTACAACTTTGGTATAGAAACCTTACTCAAATTCTGAGTGTAAAGACCTCAAATATGAATTGCAATACATGATCTGAAACCTGGAATTATGGAGTTGTAGGGTTTATGAGTCTAAGTTAGTTAAATTGCCATAACTCACCCTATATAGCCTCAAATTTAGAAATTCCTGAGCCTGTGTAACCAAGAGACACAGGGGAACAACTCATATGAAGGATACCAAACCAAATTATGGCTATAATTTTATCAAATGGCTTAACAAAGTTGAGTTCCAGAATCTACCTTGTTCTTGAACAGTATTGGTCACTGGACCAGTACTTGATAAATTGACTATAACTTGAGTTACAAAACTCCAAATGGAGTCATTCAAATTGAAAAATAAAATAAGACATAGGGGAACAACTTTCATTAAGATCATAGTATTAAATGAGGACTAGAAGTAGGTTGAATTTGGGTTCCAAAGTTAAGGTTCAAAATTGTCCAGAACCCAAACTCCTTAAAATTACATAAGCAACTTAAGCATTCATTAGGAATTCTTTTAGCTAATTATTAGAGATAATTGGGATAAGTATTGAGATGTTTCCATTGTGTATTTTCAGTGGAAAAGGAGCCTCCTAAAGAGGGGAAAAGTGGAACTAAGTGAAAGGAGTATAAAGAGGTTTGTGCACAACTAAACTCTTGCTTAGTTTTCCAATTTGAAATTGATTGCATTGAATTATTGTGAATGAATTTTGAACTTTCCTTTGTATGTTGAGAACTTAAACGTGTAAATGAAATTATGTGTTGCCAACCCTATAAGGGAAATTTGATAAATGACATGTGTTATTGTAAATTGTAATACAATTCTTTGAAAGGAAGTTTATGAACTTGTTTTGAAACCACAATTAGCATGGCAATTATAATTGTGTCCCCCATTTATAATGATCAATGGGGTGAGATTGATTATGTTGTCCCCCATTTATAATAATTAGTTGGGTGAGATTGATTATGTCCCTCTCTGGCTTGCCAACTGAGGTGAGATTGGATGAGTACTCATATAGCTAGCTAGCCCTTGTGTCCCCCTTTAGCCTTGGTTATTGGGGTGAGATTGCTTTGTCATGGTGTATAACGCGGCATTGATCGAAAATTTTGTGTCATGTTCTTAATTGTGTGAATTATTGGCAACATCTCTAAATTGTGAATATTTTGGATAAATGTAATTGAAATAAACAATTTACAATTATTAAAGTTGTGATTTTTGGTCTCATGGAATTATGGTGAATTTACAAATATATCAAATTTATTGTTATGTTATATCAAATTTATTACTATGTTTTGTTAGAACTTTCTTCTTATGGTATTTAAAAATATATATTTAGTTGTGCACCTCTGTGTATAATACTCAGCGATGGCTTATTTATGTTGTCGCAAATAAGGAGAAGGGCAAAGCCGCAGAGTGAGCTGCTAGTAGCTGTTATTAAAGCCATTTTGGATCATTTTCGGGTATATTATTTATACTCTTGTAAATTTCTTTTTGGATGTAATTTAGTTCATATGTATCTAATAGACAAATGAACAGTTGTACAAATGGATTTGTAATAATATTTGTTTATCCTTTAAGTTTGTAAATTTGTAATTAATTTTCTATTTTGATTTGTATATGTGATAATCACCATTGCTTGGTGTGATTGAATGAAATGAGTTTGATTGAGTTGATTTGTGGATGAATCAATTTTATAAATTGTTTTTAACAGATTTTGAAGAACTGTTTTCTTTAATTTTAAGCAGTTATCATACCGAAATTTTTGTGAAATTTTAAAAATGCCAAATTAATTCAAAATAAGAATTATGGTATAAACCTCAATTCAAAGCATTTTGATAATTAATTGTCACCATTCCAAACTTTGTAATGAATGAAAATTGTTTTAAAATCCCATGTAGTATATTTAATAGATTATCGGGAGATGTAGTTTGGTAATTTATTAGATATGCTATAGGATCATGTCATGCCTTACAGAGGGATAAGGCGTGACAAGTCAACTTAAGGTTGCCAAAACCCATGGCAAGCCCAAGACTATAGATTTTTTTTAAGGAGCCACTATATTGATTTAGAGCTTTTTCTAAAGTAAGAGGGGAAGTTCTTTCCTCCACTAAGACTCAAGCTCAATAGAAAGAGCTTGACACTTTAAGTGCATTTTGCTGAAATTTCTTTTTTTATTTCTAATTTACTTTACCATTTCATTTGTACTCTGCTTTACATGAGCAGAGTTAAACTTTTTTTGCAACCTTTGTAAGATTACTAAGAGCCATTTAACTTTCTTTCAAGAAACAAAGGATTATTTAGAATTGTTTCCCTAGGAAGAGCATACTCATTTCCTTTTATTCTCTTATTTCTTTTATAACTATTCAAAGCATTGTATACATTAATTTTGGAAGTGTTCCCTTAAGAAACCTCTTTTACATAACCATAGTATCTTAACTTTAACTGCATCCTATTAATCACACTCAACCTTACTTTTATTTCATCATTAAGTCTACCTTTAGTATTGAATTAAATACATAAGAGGACTTTTGTTAACCTAGTAGACTTCCATTACATATATTTCATGTTTAGTGTGATTAATATGACACTACTTCCTCTCATGAGTCATATCATTTATTAAACATAATTCAATTATTTTAGGATCATGTCCCTTATAGTAGCCTAAAGGGGGAGGGGGGGGGGGGGGGTGAAGGAACGGAAGCGTGAAAAATACAAGATTATACCATTGAATTCAAAAAAATTTCGCCTAGGGTCACATGCACCATACAAGATTTATGTTTATCTATTTGATTTCAATGATAAACAACATATTAAAACTCTTTTAATATGTTTTTGGATCTGTATTTTCCATTTAAGATTTTAAAAATTAATCAGATTAATTTTAGAACCCTAGATTAAATCAAGAACGATTACACTAACCTCTTGATGCACTGCAGCGTGTCTGCGCCTTTGAGATTCGTCTTCAGGACACCAAATGTTGTCCCTCTAGCTTGTCCACACCAAGAACACCTATGGCAGCCCTTGAACAGCCTCTAAAGCTTTTTCTATTAATTAGAAATTCAAGTTCTGCCTTTTAAGAGATTAGAGATGTAAACAGGACACTAGAAACAATTTCTAGTGTTCTTAATTCAAGAGATTGATGGCTAATCTCTTTGAATTGATGAGAGATGAAGAGAAATAGCTGGAGAGGCTCAAAGTGGTGTGACAAATGAGAGGAGAGGCTGCTGGTTATTTTTTCTTTTCATAACCACGCTTAAATAGCTAGGTTAACACATTAAACCCTAGCCACATGTCACCTTTTGATTAGCTCTAGGTTTAAGTGACCCAATCACATTGTGCCAAGTGTCAAACCTATATTTAATCTTGATTTTAATCATCTTACATAATTAAAAAAAATTTGGCAAGCTTATGTGTAATCCCATGTGTCACCATCTCATGGTGCCACGTGTCACACTGTGAAATGACCAAAATGCCCCTGTGTCTTAATTTTGAGTTCTTAACCCAAAATAATTATTTTCTTCTTCTAATTAATTTATATCAAATATAAATTAATTAATTAATCTCTATTAATTAATTTCTCATCAATTAAATTCATATTTAAACACTTTAAATATAAATTTAATTTATACTACACATCCAATAATCTAGATTTGGTTTCAAGTCATGCTAGGGACTTTGCAATTTAATTGCAAACCAAACCTATTTAATTAATCAATTAAACTCTTTAATTAATTAATTAAATCATATTTAAATAGGTGATAACTTGTGTATGTGTGTGACTTACTAGGCTCATCACTAATTGACAATGAGACATGATATCAACTCTTAATATCATCAGAACTCTTTCTAACCATAAATGATTTCTCTAAATCGTTTTATGAACCTCATAGACCATGGTTAACACCTAGCATAGCATGCCATGGCCACCCAATTAGTAATAAGATTTACCTTAAATGAACCTATAATCATATGTTACCATGCACTAGAATCTCTCTGTTACAAAATCCCAACTCAAGCTGGAGTCATGGTTTATGTCAAACTCCATTTGCTATGAATATTATGTTCTCTTTTAATTCCAGTTCTTGATTAAAAAGATTTTTCTCATCAGAAACTCTTTTCTGAATAAATCTATCTGTCCTGGCCAGGAACTTGAAACATAAAGAACAATTAAATGAACATAGGATTTTATCTCTATTTACTTAGAGGAACAGATTCCATCTTGATCAACACCTACCTCCATATATAACTAGCAGGAGCCAACACATGCCCATATACCCATACATAGTATAAGTATGAAAGCAGTATCAAACTCAAACTACCTATATACAAGATAACTGTGCTATCTCAGGTCTAAAGATTATATGCACTAATATGATTTATGACAAAACATTGACAAGAGTAAACTCCATGTGCTTGTCATAAGTGTCACCGTTCGCCTACTTATCATTTATAAGTGCCTATCATGTTTGTTATATGGCATGAGACTCACCATTCCATCTTATTTATATCTCATATAAATAACTTGGGAACAAACATGAATACAATCTTTCTGGATAAGTCATGTCCTTATTATGAAGTATCCTCGATTGTGAACCTATTTATGATACTTTGTGCTAGAAATATTGTCACTCATATTCTTAACAACTTAAGAATAATATTTCTAACAAAATATCAATGGACCTTTTCTATTACACATAAATATATTATGTAAACGGAAAAGTGGAAATGCCTTTTATTAATAAAATTATGTACAAGATACATACTAAATGATATGCTCTAGGGCATACTACTAACAGGGGGGGGGGGTGTTGTAAATTGGGTTCTAATTGAAAATTTGAAACCTAAGAGAAGAAGAATGATGACACAATCAATATATAGAGTTTTGGCTATCCCAAGCCTACGTCCTTTCCTTGAGGTCCTACTTGAGAGTTAACTCCACTACTAATCTTATTTGAGTGAAGATTGAAACCCCTTATAATCCATAAGAACAAACCCTTACTTTTATACAATCCCTTTTCACATAAGAGCAATTTAATACTCTAGAACCCTCTTAGTACAATAAACACTCTCAACATCCTCACTCTCAATCTCACAACACAAGAAATTATAGCTCAAACACAAGCTCTTAAGAAATTAATTGCAAAGGCTTAAGTTTTAGAGAGAGAAAGAGTATAAAGATTTGAAATTAATAAATTCTCAAATGGATGGTTATTGTAACTCTTTTCTAGTCATAAATAACCATTATTTATAGTTTTTGCAAGAAAGTGATCATTGGAGGTACATTAAATGCAAAAATAGCCATTTAACTACTTAAAATCTTATTTTTTTACTTTTAGAAACCCATGTTTGACTGTTGAAATCTCTTGCTTCAGCTATCGAAGGTTCGTCTGCCAAAAACACAAATTTGAAAACTTGACTTTGGCTACTAAAGTCTCTTACTTTGGCTACCGAAGTCCATTCTAGACTAATATGCAAAATACTTCAAAGTAACATAACTTTTCACCCCAAAGTCAGATTTTCGATCTATTTGAAGCATTGGAAAGCTAATTTAACAAATTTTCCAACTAAAACATTTTCAAAAACTAACTTTGCATTATTCAAAAATGAAAAATTAATTTAATTGCCCCTTGTTTAAGAAATATGTAAAACAAGATAATAAGAAATTTCTTCAAAAAACCTAGACTTGACCAACACAATTAATTAAATGAGATTCACATAGCTTAAAAATAAATAAAAATTACATTATAGAATCCCATGGTGCATTGCTTCCTTTCTTTATTCTCTTTCAACCTTGATTTGAAACAATTTCATAATTTCAAATTTGGGACCTACAGTCTTAACATAAACACTTCCAATATAGATTAGTAGCATACTAATTATTTATTATTATTAAAATATGAATTAAGACCCTTAGGTCTAATAAAGGAGATAACTTGACAAGTTAGTCTTGCTCTTTTGTCCTTATCATTTCCTTATTTACTTCTATCTACAATTAGGGAACCCCATATTTCTCTTCTTATACTTATAAAATAATGCTTTATGCTTTTAAAGTACATTATGCTCTTCCATATAGTTCTAAAGGAAACAACTAACTTACTCATGTGACCATACAATCTTGCTGGCAAGTATATTCACCTTCTAGCATACATTAGATATACATGCCCACACTAACCTTACATACATACATCCATTAGACTAACTCATACTTTGACATTACATAAATACAAAACATGACATAAATACATATAAGGGACATTGACATACTTGATCATACTTTTATATATTTGTGATTGAACATAATTACGTAAACATCTATGAGTTTAGCATAATCATATGAGTTATCTTTTTAACATGCCAAGGTCTTCCTAGGTTATGGTGCATCTACTACCTGTAAAACCTGTGTTGGTTTGGGGGGGGGGGGGAGGGGAGGGGTGAGCTGGGAGGCTCAATAAGTGTGACACCCCTTACTGTCTACAGTATAGCCGAGTAAGATATATCACACAGGGTACCTGAACACCCTATTTTATTTTAATCATTTTTATTCTTCCTTGATTTATTTTTATTCATAGTTATGAAGTACAATTTGTGAAATATAATTCATTTAAGTCATTTATTGAAATTATAAATTTATTTGAGGTTCTACAAATTTTATAAAAAATCTGGTAGAGTACCGGCTAAAAATGGAGAAAACAGTTCTTCGGAACCTGTGAAAAACACTTTCAATAAGTTTTCAATCATTCCCAAACTCCATTTTATCAACAAAGTCTCAATATTTCTCAATAATATTTCCATTTCTCATTCATTTCACATGATATTCATATACAAATCATAAATAAATACTCAATTTTTTTTCATTTATAAACACAAATTTTCACTATTTACATTAACACCAAAATATATTACATATGTCTCAATTATACATGAGAAAATAAAAGTTAATTACAAAATACCAAAATGAAACCTAGTGTCCTACCAATGCACTGAAGTCGGTGAGGTGACACGGACACTATGCAGAACTGTAGATGGCCTCACCCAGTCTGTGGTCTACTGGGCTCTCTATCAGTCTCTCCAGAACTTACACATCGCAAAAAGAAATGTGCTAAGAAATAATGCTTAGTGGTGCTAATAATAAAATAAAAAGAACTAAAAAGAAATAAATATGCAGTGAATGTATTGATATCTCATGCAGATAAATTTTTGATAACTATTTGTACACTTATTTATTTTGTACTTGTTATATTCATTATTTCATTAAATTTATCAACTTTCATTTTTAGTTGCCCAAGTAACCTATACTGGATGACTGGACTGGACAAATGGGTAAACTGGCACTGGGTATCAAGTACCTCGAGCAGTCACACCATCGGTCACATATGTATCTCCCAGTGTGCAACAAAATAGCTAATAAGCTGTAATAAACATTAGGCACAAGGCAAGTATCATCACAATGTCAGAATGGCCAAAAGCCATAAAATCACAGCATGGCATAATGCCATGTGCAGTACTGCTAACTGAACCCTATTGGCATGCCAACCTATCCAAACCAATCTTACTTGGTGTACTAGGGCATGTTACACTTTTAAATTTTACAATTCTTGAAATTGAAGTTTAAGTGTTACTATTCATTTCATTAGTCAACTAAAATGTTGACTTTTACATAGACAATAGGTACATTGGTTTTAATATTCCCAACATACCACATTTTGCATTCTAAAGTTGTTGGTATTGGTTGCCAATACCATTTTAAAGCTTACTGTTAGTTATTCATAATTTTCAGATTTCAAACACTAAGTTACTGTTCCATTAGTAATTTGTATAGTAGGAATTTGGCAAAATTGTCTTTATGAAAGTTGTTTCTTATTGTGTCTAGTTACATTTCTTTTTTTGAATCACTCCATTTGGAGTTTTATAGCTCAAGTTATGGCCTAAACACCATAACTGACCGGATTGTAAATTTTCCAGATTTTCTGGACATAACTAAATCTGCAGTGTTTTGTACACTGACTACAGGTCAGTTTTTGAACATGTAATGATCAAAATTTGGGTTTAGTTTCTTTATGAAAGTTGTAGGTCTATACCTCAGATATCTGCTAGTAAAATTTTAGATCAATTGTACCTTTCTACACTGAGTTATGACCAAATGAATAAACACTGTTCATTTGGTCATTTTGGCCAGGCAGAATGCAAGTCACCCGGATTAGTGCAATTTTTAGGTCAACTTGGTTTGGTTTTCTGGATAGGGTTTCTTCACCAAAGTTGTGCCATTATGTGTCTAGTTTCATTTCCAATTAGCCTTGCACCAATTGAACCTATACAACTCCATTTATGGCTGCCCAAACCTACTAGACTCACACCCAGTCCTGCAGGTCACCAAGGGTAGCATGCCTAAGTTCAACTCCAACATCCTTACTCACTTCAATTCCTCCTCACACACATTCAAATGGTCACTAATTGACCATTACAATGTTAACATACCATTACATGAGCAAACCCTAATGTTGTTCAAGTGTCCACATTTTTTTCAAGTTCATTCATACATTCCACTTACATTTCACTTACAAAAACATATTCAATCACTCATATCATACCAAGGGTAGCTCATAACCACTTTGCTATCAAGCAAATTCATCAAACTCTAACCAACCCTAAGCTGCCAAAATTATAGGGGTGCACACACACACATTTTTATTTTATTTTCTTACATTTTCTACTTCTTTCATGCCATTAAACATGAATTAAATCAAAGGTAGTAAGAGTTTGGACACTAACCACTTGGAGTAGAATTTCAAGCTAACAAAACTTCCTTTTTCTTTCCTCTTTTTGCTGGCCAATGGTGATTTAAGGTGTGAGGATCAAGTTTAGTGAAGAGCTTGAGTGGTTTTAGGGTGAGATTTGGTGTGGTGTGAAGCTTTGGTGGAGCTTTAATGGAGGAATGGGTGGAAGGGAAGAGGGATGGCTGGTTTTGGGTGAGAATGGCTGATGGCTTTTTTTTATTTTTGTTGTATCCTTTATCCTCTTTTTATTAGTTAATTTAAGTGTTAATTAAATATGATTCGTGGGATTTTTTTTTAATGACATCATAGTGATGTCATAATTGGCCTTTTATCTCATTTTCTCTTCTTTTCTTCTCTACTCATTTTCAATTTAATTTTTAGCAATATTTTGTAACACCCCTATGTTCGGTAGTGCGTTCTACTGTTCCGGTGACCAGGGTTGTCCGGACAGCTAAGATGCCTAGAACTACATTTTTATATGAGGGAGGAGACATAAAATAATGAAATACAAGAAAAGAAAATACAAGAACAAACAAAGGAAAAATAATAGCAAAGAAAGGTAATCAAGTTAAGCGAGCCAAGAACCCTAGCGATGGGTGACCGCACCGGAAAGTCACGGTGTGGACCGTTGACTAGCCCTGGACTGCGGGGAACCCTAGAAAATATTTTTAGGACTTAAAGAGACATCAATTGAAGTATAAATATCATTAGAAATATCAAAGAAAAATTAAATAATTAGTACAAGGAAAAGTGAGAAATCAAAAAACAGACAAAACTCGGTGTTACCGAAAAATCGGGAATGCAACCCGAACAGGGGCATTATGGTCAATCGACATCCCGAATTGTCTTTTGACCTAAATGTCCATTAAAAATAAATAATATTACACTTGGAAAGTATAATAAAAAAATTTAATTGGTGGTATATTAAGTAAATAGCAAAAATTATGGGTTTAATGTGAGATAAATGAAAGTTAAACATAAAATATATTTGATTTGGTGTAAGTGGACCACTTAGGATTATAATATGTGTTTAGTGGGCAGAATTGCTCCACTAAACACTTCATCTTCCTCACTTGGTTCACCCATGCCGAAATGAAGAAGTGAAAAGCTCCCATGGCCGCCCACCTTCAAAGCTTAACAATCCCATGATCAAGCCTCCTTTTTCCACACCTATCTTCATTAAAAATTATCCCCACTTCACAAGGAAGAAGTAGATACCAATATTAAGAAGTTTTAGTGAAGATTAAGCAAGTCCCAAAAATAGGTAAGTTTGAGTTTTTGAATATTTCTTTGTTAAAGTTTGAAAACATGTTATGGGTGTTTGCTTTGTGAAGAAATTTTTAAGTTTTGAGGAGTTATTGATATATCCAGTTTGGACAGCCATGGAGTTATATATTTGATGATTTATTCTTACATATATTTGATGGGAAATTATGTTGAGTAGGGTGATTAATGTCCTAGTAAGTTATTTCCATGTATATGTGGTGATTGTGCAATTGGGATTGAAGTTGACAAAATTACGGACACCTTGGCAATGTGAAGCATTTCGGCAGCCTTGAGGCTTCTTGATGAGTTTTTAAATTCATGAAGATATTGGGTAAATTGTGACATTGAGGATTGATGAATATGTATGTAAATTGGTTTTGGAAATTGCATGTAATAATTAGGAGTTTTATGTGTATCTATTGTTGTATTTGTACTTTGTGAATTAGAGTTTCATTTGGTGTATTGAGGATATTTGTATTATGCCCAAAGTGATTTTAATGTGAAGTGGTAAATGGTTTTGGTAATGTACCAAATCAGAATTGGTAAGGAAAGTGGACTTATAGCAAGTAAATGTGCAATTGATAGATGTTAAGCAATGCATTTAAGGGCAGTATGCATTTTAGCCCATAACACTAAATGTGTAACTCCAATTGGTATGAGACCAATTGGAGGTGAAACTAGGCTCAAAATGTGCCAACTTTCATGAAGGAAACATACCAAAATTCTACTTGCAAGGTAGCTTGAAAAATGACCAAATCCGGATTAAGTGCAAGTGAGACCTGAAAACTGACCAATTGGGCAGCAGTTAGTGTTTAGGCCATAACTCACTCAAAACAGGTCCAATTGACCTGATATTTTAACCATGAATAGTTAAGACCCATATCTACAAGTCTTATGAAGACACCAAAGCCCAGAAATGACCATAAGCAAGTCAAACAGCTTGCATAAGTTTGGGTCCAAAAACTGGCCGAACCAAAGTTGACCAAAATTGACCTAAAATGACCAAACTAGCAATGCTAGCTAGCTATGTTATTCCTCATTAGTCATCGACTTTTGGGACGAATTGAATACCTCATTAGCCATCGGCTTTTGGGACGAATTGAACTTTGGAACATGATTAAGCTGTGTGTGATTTATTGATTTGTATTATGAGATTGTGAAATGGAGTTAAATTCTTATTGACATTCACTGTCTTTTGAATTTAATTATGAATTGATTTATTGAAATTATTGTGATATTGAGAAATGGAGTTTAAATTCTTGTTGACAATTACTGTCTTGAATTTAACTATGGTTTTAAGTATCCATTATTTATATAACTTGTGAATTGTAATTTAAAGTTGCATTTGGTTAATGTTGTACACCACTGAGACATTGTCTCAGCGATAGCTTTTTATTGCTGTCGTAGGTAGACAGACGGACAGGGCAGCAGACTAGGCTGCTAGTACACCCAGCGAGAGATTTTTCGGGTATAACGAGTATACCATATTTTGTATTTTATACTGTAATGTATGACCACTGTATGTATATATTGTTTTTGGTTTTGAGCAATTGTAAATTCAAATTGTACCTTGAAGTTGTAAAATAATTATGAGTTATTTTGGCTTGTAAAAATTGTGTTATATTTCTTGTATCGCAGTCTTTGAAAAATCACTGTGGATTTGAGTTGAGAAATATGTTGGAGTTGAGATTTGGAAAAATATTGAAGTGCTTTTTTTCAGGTTTTCTGAAGAACTGTTTTATCTAAAATACAGATGGCACTCTGCCAAAATTTTTGCAGAAATTCCAAATAATTCAAATATGTTAGTTCTACCACTTCAATTCAAAAGGTTTTTAACACCTGTAAATAGTGCTCACCACTGTAAAAGAAGTAAGAAAAGTTTTTAAAATCTCTTGTAGTGTATTTAATGGGTTATCAGTAGACGGAGTTGGTAATTCATTAGGTATACTACGGGATCATGTTATGCCTTACAGAGGGGTAGGGTGTGACATGTTTTAGTGGTATCAAAGCAAAGTTTTTAAATTTTGTTTCACCTGTTATTTGAATATTCTTTCTTCATAGTACAACTGCTAAATATCATTGTTTGATACATACAGTACATTACATTATAAATATGCACTAACGGGAGGAAATCTCCTTGTGTTATTAGTTCAGGAGATCTAAAATCCTCGCATTGACTATGGAAGAGGGTGATCGTTCAGTCGATCAATCTATTGAGGTTGAGGTGCAAGGGGATGCCCCAGGCCTACACAATGTCAGTGGTTCAGCAGCACCAGCCCCTGTAGTACCGCAATTTCCTGCTCAGTTCGCTCAGTAGATGGCTGCAATGTTCCAACAAATGGCTGGTAATGTGCCTACTCAAGTCCCAATACAGACACCAGTGGTACAACCACAATCTCCTACTAGGCAGTATGACAAATTGATGAAGTATGGGGCTACAGAGTTCAAGGGGGCAGTAGATCCTCTAGAGGCTGAACAGTGGTTAGAGAGGATGGATAGGGTGTTCAAGAAATTGCATTGCACGGAGGAGCTCAGATTTGAATATTCAGTATCTTTGTTACAGGGGGATGCTTATGACTGGTGGAAAAACATTCCCCACAGTCTGGTAGAACCTGCAGTGCTAACATGGAATGACTTTCTCAGGGAATTCAGATAGAAATATGTCCCTGATGCTTATGTAGACCAGAAGTTACAAGAATTCCTAAGTTTGAAACAGGGGAACAGATCAGTGGCTGGGTATGAAAGAGAATTTTCCTGTCTGAGCCATTACGCAGTAAGTTTACTTTCTACCAGCAGGGAGAGATGCAAGAGGTTTGAAACCGGCTTGAAGCCTAGTATCAGATTACAGGTAGTCGGCTTCAAACACACTAACTTCTTGGAACTTATTTCTCAAGCTCTAGAGTTAGAAAGAATTGAGTCTGAAGCTGCTCCTGAGAAAAAGAAACCAGAAAAGAAAGAGAAAGAGGGAAAATCTGCAGAACAGAGTTCCAGTGGTCCTACTGGAAAGAGGAAGAATCATGGGGGACATGGCAGAGGTGGCAAGAAGTCTGGTAGGGGAAGATATTCAGGACAGAGACCTCCCCTATCTGGTCAGCATAGTACCAGAGGTTCCTATCCTCCCCGCCAATGTGAAACTTGTGGAAGAAATCATGGTGGGATATGCTACAAGGCTATTGGAGCCTGTTATAACTGTGGAGGCACAGGACACTTTGCCAAGGACTGCACCAGTAGTCGCAGAGTTGGACCACCTCCTACTACTGCAGAAGGGTCAGTTCAGAGCCCTGTCACCAGAAGTTCACAACCACCCAGCAGAGGTAGATGCAGGGGTAGAGGTAGCCCAGCAGGCAGCCAAGGCACAGTGAAACAATCAGAGCAAGACAGTGCTCCAGTCAGAATGTATGCAATGAGACAGAGGGAAGAGGCCGAGACATCTGATGTTGTGGCTGGTACCTTCTCAACTTTTCATCAGAATGTGTTTATGTTATTTGATCCGGGTTCTACCCATTCTTATGTGAGTGCTAGCATCATTGATTGCATTGTTGTTCCATGTATACAAATGGACTTTGAGGTGCTAGTAACAAGTCCACTAGGACAGGAAGTTAAGGTTAATAGAATGTATAGAGATTGTCCTTTGGTGATCCAAGGACACACTTTTCTGTCTGATCTCATTGAAATGCCCTTCAGAGATTATGATATCATCTTGGGCATGGATTGGTTAGCTAGGCATCATGCCCTGATTGGATCAGAGGTCAAGATAGTCACTTTTGGTCTCCATCAGTACAATGATGTGGTAATACATGGGGAAAGGCAGTTATTGCCATCAAACATTATTTCGGCTGCACTAGCCAGAAAAATGATCAGAAAGGGGTGTGAAGCCTACTTGGCACATGTGGTAGACACCCAAGTGGGGAGTCCAGCATTGAAGGACATCCCTACAGTATATGACTTTCTAGATGTGTTTCCTGATGAATTGCCAGGATTACCTCCGGAAAGAGAAGTGCAGTTTGAAATTAATGTTATGCCTGGTATGGATCCAATCTCCATAACGCCATACAGAATGGCACCATCAGAGTTGAAGGAGTTGAAGATACAATTGCAAGAATTACTTGAAAAGGGCTTCATCCGCCCTAGTGTGTCACCTTGGGGAGCGCCAGTGTTGTTTGTTAAGAAGAAGGATGGTACTCTCCGCTTATGCATTGACTACCGACAGTTGAATAAGGTGACAATAAAGAACAAATATCCATTGTCTCGCATTGATGATCTGTTTGATCAGTTGAAGGGTGCAGCTGTATTCTCCAAAATTGATCTGCGATCTGGTTATTATCAGTTGAAGGTGCAAGAGCAGAGTATTCCAAAAACTGCTTTTAGAACTCGGTATGGCCACTATGAGTTTCTAGTAATGCCATTCGGGTTAACAAATGCTCCAGCTGCTTTTATGGATCTAATGAACACTATCTTCAGACCATATCTCAATCAATTTGTGGTGGTGTTTATTGATGACATTCTGATATATTCAAGGAACACAGAGGAGCATGACAGACATCTGCGGATTGTATTGCAGACCTTAAGGGAGAAACAGCTATACGCCAAATTGTCGAAATGTGAATTTTGGTTGAAAGAAATCTCCTTTTTGGGACATGTTGTGTCAGCTGAAGGGATCAAGGTAGATTCCAGCAAGGTAAAAGCTATCCTTAATTGGAAGCCGCCCAGGAACATCACAAAAATTTGTAGTTTTCTGGGTTTAGCTGGATATTACCCTCGGTTTGTGAAGGGGTTTTCTATGTTATCTTCTCCACTGACCAAACTGCTTCGGAAAGATGTAAAATTTCAGTGGACAGATAAATGCCAGCAGAGTTTTGATGAGTTGAAGAGGTGTTTAACGGAAGCTCCAGTCCTCACTTTACCTACTCCGGGTAAAGAATACACAGTTTATAGTGATGCTTCTCACAATGGGTTAGGCTGTGTACTGATGCAAGATCATAATGTCATTGCTTATGCATCATGCCAGCTGAAACCGCATGAGAGGAACTACCCAACACATGATCTGGAGCTAGCAGCTATTGTTTTTGCTCTGAAGATCTGGAGACACTATTTGTATGGGGAGAAATGCTACATTTACACAGATCACAAGAGCTTGAAGTATTTGGGCACCCAGAAGGAATTGAATTTGAGGCAGAGGAGATGGTTAGAACTCATTAAAGACTATGATTGCTTAATAGACTATCAGCCAGGGAAAGCAAATGTGGTGGCTGACGCCTTAAGTCGCAAGACTATGGCAAGTCTCAGAGTTTCTCCTTTGTCCATGGTATGTGAATTGAAAGCACAGCATGCCAGTTTAGAGATTAATGATGAGGGACAGACAGTAGTTGCATGGCATTTACAGCCAATGCTGATTGATCAGATCAGAATGGCTACTCAGAGTGATGAAAAATATCAGAAGCTACTGAAAGAAGTCCAGCAGGGCAAGAAACCTAAATTCTCTGTGAGAAATGATGGTTTATTGCTACATCAGGGCAGAATGTGCATTCCTAGTGATGTGGAATTGAGACAAATCATTATGACGGAAGCACATGAGTCTCCATTTGCTATGCACCCTGGTGGAACTAAAATGTACAGAGGGCTAAAAGAGCATTACTGGTGGATGGGTATGAAGAGAGATATAGCTGAATTTGTTTCCAAATGCCTAACTTGTCAGCAAGTAAAGGCAGAACATCAAGTTCCAGCTGGTTTGTTACATCCTTTGTCGATGCAGTGGAAATGGGAACGAATAACTATGGATTTTGTTACAGGACTTCCAAGGACACAGAGTAGTCATGATGCAGTATGGGTTATAGTTGACAGATTGACCAAGTCTGCTCACTTTTTGCCAGTTCGGATGGACTATAGCCTGGAAAGATTGGCCAGATTGTACATATATGAGATTGTAAAATTGCATGGAGTGCCAGTATCAATTGTATCTGACAGAGATCCTAGGTTCACTTCTAGATTCTGGGGTAGTCTTTAGAGAGCCCTAGGAACTAGATTGAACTTCAAAGACAAAGATTCCACCCACGCATGCATGGCCACCTGAAAGGGTTATTCAGATATTGGAGGATATGCTACGGGCTTGTGTGATTGAGTTTGAAGGTAGTTGGGATACACACTTGCCTTTGATTGAATTTGCTTATAACAACAGCTACCAATCAAGCATTGGGATGCCTCCATATGAAGCATTGTATGGCAGGAAGTGTAGAACTCCCTTATGTTGGGATGAAGTAGGTGAAAGGAAGATGATTGGGCCAGAAATTGTTCAGCAGACAGAGGAAAAGATCAGATTGATTAGAGATAGACTCAAGGCTGCATCAGACCGTCAGAAGTCCTATGTTGATTTGAAAAGAAGAGATATTGAATATGCAGTGGGTGATAAGGTATTCCTCAAAGTTTCTCCTTGGAAGAGGATTATGAGATTTGGCAGAAAGGGGAAACTGAGTCCTCGTTTCATCGGACCATATGAGGTTCTGGAAAGAGTGGGTCCTTTGGCATATCGGTTGGCATTACCTCCAGAGCTATCAAGGATACACAGTGTCTTCCATGTGTCCATGTTAAGGAGGTACAGATCTGACCCATCTCATGTACTATCAGTTGAAGAGATTGAAGTAAATCCAGACCTCTCATATGAGGAAGAACCCATAAAAATTCTGGCTTATGAGGTGAAGCAACTGAGGAATAAACAGATACACCTGGTTAAAGTGCTGTGGAACCATCATTCAGGCCAGGAAGCTACTTGGGAACGTGAAGAGGATATGAGGAGACAGCACCCACAGCTGTTTAGAGACTAATGCCAGGTAAAATTTCGAGACGAAATTTATTTAAGGGGGGGAGAATTGTAACACCCCTATGTTCGGTAGTGCGTTCTACTATTCCGGTGACCAGGGTTGTCCGGACAGCTAGGATGCCTAGAACTACATTTTCATATGAGGGAGAAGACATAAAATAATGAAATACAAGAAAAGAAAATACAAGAGAAACAAAGGAAAAATAATAGCAAAGAAAGGTAATCATGTTAAGCGAGCCGAGAACCCTAGCGATGGGTGACCGCACCGGGAAGTCACGGCGTGGACCGTTGACTAGCCCTGGACTGCGGGGAACCCTGGAAAATATTTTTAGGACTTAAAGAGAGATCAATTGAATTATAAATATCATTAGAAATATCAAAGAAAAATTAAATAATTAGTACAAGGAAAAGTGAGAAATCGAAAAACAAACAAAACCCGGTGTTACCGAAAAATCGGGAATGCAACCCGAACAGGGGCATTATGGTCAATCGACATCCCGAATTGTCTTTTGACCTAAATTTCCATTAAAAATAAATAATGTTACACTTGGAAAGTATAATAAAAAAATTTAATTGGTGGTATATTAAGTAAATAGCAAAAATTATGGGTTTAATGTGAGATAAATGAAAGTTAAACATAAAATATATTTGATTTGGTGTAAGTGGACCACTTAGGATTATAATATGTGTTTAGTGGGCAGAATTGCTCCACTAAACACTTCATCTTCCTCACTTGGTTCACCCATGCCGAAATGAAGAAGTGAAAAGCTCCCATGGCCGCCCACCTTCAAAGCTTAACAATCCCATGATCAAGCCTCCTTTTCCCACACCTATCTTCATTAAAAATTATCCCCACTTCACAAGGAAGAAGTAGATACCAATATTAAGAAGTTTTAGTGAAGATTAAGCAAGTCCCAATAATAGGTAAGTTTGAGTTTTTGAATATTTCTTTATTGAAGTTTGAAAACATGTTATGGGTGTTTGCTTTGTGAAGAAATTTTTAAGTTTTGAGGAGTTATTGATATATCCAGTTTGGACAGCCATGGAGTTGTATATTTGATGATTTATTCTTACATATATTTGATGGGAAATTATGTTGAGTAGGGTGATTAATGTCCTAGTAAGTTATTTCCATGTATATGTGGTGATTGTGCAATTGGGATTGAAGTTGACGAAATTATGGACACCTTGGCAATGTTAAGCATTTCGGCAGCCTTGAGGCTTCTTGATGAGTTTTTAAATTCATGAAGATATTGGGTAAATTGTGACATTGAGGATTGATGAA
This sequence comes from Hevea brasiliensis, assembly GCF_030052815.1. Lineage (NCBI taxonomy): Eukaryota > Viridiplantae > Streptophyta > Magnoliopsida > Malpighiales > Euphorbiaceae > Hevea > Hevea brasiliensis. The sequence continues at coordinate 35,147,786 of NC_079507.1, read as the reverse complement.
TATGTATGTAAATTGGTTGTGGAAATTGCATGTAATAATTAGGAGTTTTATGTGTATCTATTGTTGTATTTGTACTTTGTGAATTAGAGTTTCATTTGGTGTATTAAGGATATTTGTATTCTGCCCAAAGTGATTTTAATGTGAAGTGGTAAATGGTTTTGGTAATGTACCAAATCAGAATTGGTAAGGGAAGTGGACTTATAGCAAGTAAATGTGCAATTGATAGATGTTAAGCAATGCATTTAAGGGCAGTATGCATTTTAGCCCATAACACTAAATGTGTAACTCCAATTGGTATGAGACCAATTGAAGGTGAAACTAGGCACAAAATGTGCCAACTTTCATGAAGGAAACATACCAAAATTCTGCTTGCAAGGTAGCTTGAAAAATGACCAAATCCGGATTAAGTGCAAGTGAGGCCTGAAAACTGACCAATTGGGCAGTAGTTAGTGTTTAGGCCATAACTCACTCAAAACAAGTCCAATTGACCTGAAATTTTAACCATGAATATTTAAGACCTATATCTACAATTCTTATTAAGACATTAAAGCCCATAAATGACCATAAGCGAGTCAAACAGCTTGCACAAGTTTGGGTCCAAAAACTGGCCGAACCAAAGTTGACCAAAATTGACCTAAAATGACCAAATTTGATGCCATTTGACCAGCAATAGTAAAATGACCATAACATGGTCTACATAACTCAGAATGACCTGAAATTTTGCCCCGCATTCCATAAGACATAGATCTACAAGTTTGAAGTTTTGACTGAAACTCGAAAACCGAGGGAACTAGGTCTTCCGGCTAGGTCAAACTAGTATCCCGGAATCCAGCAAGTTGCAATAAAATGCACTAAACAAGGAAATGAAATCGGTAACATGTACCAACCCTAAAATACTATCGAATGTGACATATTAGTAACGTTAAAACCTAATTTACCTAGAACGCATCGAGGATTGATATATTAGGTTGATTAAGCAAATAATAGCTTTCAGTGAATTACTTATCGAACATTATCGTTAGAGACAATTTAATTTAGTACTGAAACACTTCAAATTGTGTTTCTCAGTTACCAAAGACTCAGGAAAAGGGAAGGAAACACTGAGTCCAGACCAAGAGACAGTTATCAGAGGTTTGTGCACAACAACTATTTCTTTTGAATTTTTCAATTGAAATGAATTATGACTATTTGTACATTATTGTTTTAAATTGTGGAAATGTGTTTGAATGGATATTTATTTCTTGAAAAGCATTGTAAATGATTTGAAACTATGAGAAATTGTTTGAATGATATTGATGGATACTTATTAATTGAAAAGCATTGGAAATGGTTTGAAACCACAGCTATCATGTATATTGATTGTATTCCTCACTAGCTTGTCTAGTGGGACGAATTGAATTCCCTCTCTAGCTGAAGTGTTGAGGTCTGTGCCTGTTGAGGACGAATTGGATGAGTACTCATATTTTTGCTAGCTAGCTATGTTATTCCTCATTAGTCATCGACTTTTGGGACGAATTGAATACCTCATTAGCCATCGGCTTTTGGGACGAATTGAACTTTGGAACATGATTAAGCTGTGTGTGATTTATTGATTTGTATTATGAGATTGTGAAATGGAGTTAAATTCTTATTTACATTCACTGTCTTTTGAATTTAATCATTATTTGATTTATTGAAATTATTGTGATATTGAGAAACAGAGTTTAAATTCTTGTTGACAATTACTGTCTTGAATTTAACTATGGTTTTAAGTATCCATTATTTATATAACTTATGAATTGTGATTTAAAGTTGTATTTGGTTAATGTTGTGCACCACTGAGACATTGTCTCAGCGATAGCTTTTTATTGCTGTCGCAGGTAGACAGACAGACAGGGCAGCAGACTAGGCTGCTAGTACACCCAGCGATAGATTTTTCAAGTATAACGAGTATACCATATTTTACATTTTATACTGTAATGTATGACCACTGTATGTATATATTGTTTTTGATTTTGAGCAGTTGTAAATTCAAATTATACCTTGAAGTTGTAAAATAATTATGAGTTATTTTGGCTTGTAAAAATTGTGTTATATTTCTTGTATCGCAGTCTTTGAAAAATCACTGTGGATTTGAGTTGAGAAATATGTTGGAGTTGAGATTTGGAAAAATATTGAAGTGCTTTTTTTCAGGTTTTCTGAAGAACTGTTTTATCTAAAATATAGATGTCACTCTGCCAAAATTTTTATAGAAATTTCAAATAATTCAAATATGTTAGTTCTACCACTTCAATTCAAAAAGGTTTTTAACACCTGTAAATAGTGCTCACCACTGTAAAAGAAGTAAGAAAAGTTTTTAAAATCCCTTGTAGTGTATTTAATAGGTTATCAGTAGACGGAGTTGGTAATTCATTAGGTATACTATGGGATCATGTTATGCCTTACAGAGGGGTAGGGTGTAACATATTTATTCACATTTTATGTCATAATAATTATTTACTTAACTGGACAACTTGGCCAAAAATCACCTCTGAAGGCAAAATGACTAAAATGCCCTTCGTTTGGCTTAACATACTAAAATTGTCTGTACCAATTGAAAATTTTTTCTAAGTATTTTCTTGGCATTATAATGTCTTAGAAACCTCAATGACCCTTCTCTGGAGTCCCAAAAATTATTTTATGAATTTTCTCTAGGGTCTAAGGCTCCTAGTTACGAGGATCGCAACTTCCCACTGGGTTACCCATCGTTAGGGCACCGGCTCATATAACTTAGTTGTAATTTATTTCTAAAATTTTTCCTAAATTTTTCTTATTAATATTTGAATTAATTATGGTTTTTCACTTTAATTTAAATATTTTTTTCAGATGTTCTAGCTGTCCGAACCGACACTGGTCACCGAAACAGTAAAATGTACCGAGTTGTTACAGGGAGGGTGTTACAAGTCTTCCTCTCTAATTTAAATTTTGTCCTCAAAATTTACCTGATGCAAACAGTTGAGGGAACTGTTACCTCATCGTCTCTTTACTTTACAATCAACCATTAACTGATGACGTGACAACCAGTCCATTCCTAAAATCATGTCAAACTCATGGAAAGGCAACTCAATTAGGTCTGCCAAGAATTTATACCCCTGAATCCTTAACAGGAACCCTTGTACACTTTGTTCACCACTACACTGTGGCCCAATGGATTAGTGACCAGAATGTCTTGGTCACTCTCCCCTACTAGTATCCCCCTTTCTATGGAAAAGTTGATGCAGATCTATGAATGAGTGGATCCTGGATCTACCAATGCATGCACAGATGTATTGTAGAGGCAGAACGTACCCCTGATGACATCTGGGGCATCTTGCTCCTTCTGAGCTCTTATGGCATAGGCTCTAGCAAGTGCTCTGACCTCTGGCCTCTTTGCTGGCTAAGATGCAGGTCTCTGTGATGGTCCTACTACCTTAGATTTGCCAGATTTCCTACCCCTTTGAGGTGCAGGAGCAGGTCTATCTGCTTGTGTTGGAGCAGCTATAGCAGTTCTGCCTGGACAGTTCCTCAACTGATGTTCTGTCGACCCACACCTTATGCAGGCACCCGTCACTCTCCAACACTCCCCTTTATGCCATTTCAGGCAATGCGGACATGCAGAAGATATTGGGGCTGGTCCCCTAAACCCCATCCCTGGAAAGTTGCCCACTAATGGTGTGGACTGACCTCTCCTAGGGGTGAACTATGGCCTGGGCCCCTAGGACTGACCCTAACCTTGAGATTGACCTGAACTCTATGCAGGTGGACCTTTAAACTTCTTTCCTGGTGTAGGAGATGAGCTAGACTGACCCGGACCTTTATTCTAACTTTCTCAACTTTTAATGCATCTTCCAATAACTTGGTGAAATCTGTGATTCCCAAGGTGGTGATCATTATCTTTATGTTGTCATTTAGTCCCTTTTTAAATCTTTTACACCTTTCAGCCTCATTAGGGACTATCTCCCTTCCATAGCGGCTTAGTCTGACAAATTCCTTTTTATACTCTGCCACTGTCAGCTGTCTCTACCTCAGGTTAATGAACTCTCTTCTTCTCTCTTCCAGGTATACACTACCCATATACTTCTTTTTGAATTCTGAGAGGAAGAATTCCTAAGTTATTAGTTCTGGCTGCACTTTACTAGACACAGTATCCCACCATTGGTAGGCATCATCTTGCAGCAGAGATACAACAGCTTCTAGATTTTTCTCTGGAGTGCAGTGGAGTTGCTTAAAACCCTTCATGTTCTGTTCAACCAGTTTTCGGCTGCAACAGAATCATCTTCTCTTTTGCCAAAGAAATCCACTACTCCAAATTTTCTTAATCTTTCCAGATGTGATTTCTGCTGTGGAGGTGGTGGTGGTGGTGACATTACCCTAGCCATTTGTCTGAAAAACTAGGCCATTCGCTGGAACATAGCCTGTAGAGGCTGAGCAGGCTCTGCTGGAGCTGGTGGAGCAGGTTCTCCCCTACCCCTAGTCTCAGCTGCTGCAGGTGGAGCATGACTCTCCACTTCCTCTTCAACTGCCCTCTGTGACGAGGGGTCCATATCCTAGTCAAAATAAGAAAGACAAACAGATCTGCATTAGTCTCACCTCGACTCTTACAAATGCAATGCATGGTATGGACTTTATCTAGACCCAGAAACGCCTAAATCGTGCTCTGATACCACTAAATGTGACACCCCTTACCCATCTATTGTATAGCCGAGTAAGATATGTCATACAGTGTACCTGAACACCCTATTTTATTTCAATCAATTTTATTCTTCCTTATTTTATTTTTATTCATAGTTATGAAGTACAATTTGTGAAATATAATTCATTTAAGTCATTTATTGAAATTATAAATTTATTTGAGGTTTCGCAAATTTTATAGAAAATCTGGCAGAGTACTGGCTAAAAATGAAGAAAACAGTTCTTCGGAACCTGTGAAAAACACTTCCAATAAGTTTTCAATCATTCCCAAACTCCATTTTATCAACAAAGTCTCAATATTTCTCAACAATATTTCCATTTCTCATTCATTCATTTCACATGATATTCATATACATATCATAAATAAATACTCAATTTTTTTTTTCATTTATAAACACAAATTTTCACTATTTACATTAATACCAAAATATATTACATAAGTCTTAATTCTACATGAGAAAATAAAAGTTAATTACAAAATACCAAAATGAAACCTAGTGTCCTACCAATGCACTGAAGTCGGTGAGGTGACACGGATACTATGCAGAACTGTAGATGGCCTCACCCAGTCTGTGGTCTACTAGGCTCTCTGTCAGTCTCTCCAGAACCAACGCGCTAAGCAAAAATGCTTAGTGGTGCCAATAATAAAATAAAAATAACTAGAAGGAAATAAATATGCAGTGAATATATTGATGTCTCATGCAAATAAATTTTTTATAACTATTTGTACTCTTATTTATTTGGTACTTGTTATATTCATTATTTCATTAAATTTATTAACTTTCATTTTTGGTTGCCCAAGCAACCCATACTGGATAACTGGACTGGATAAATGGGTAAAGTGACACTGGGTATCAAGTACCTCGGACCGTCACACCATCGGTCACATATGTATCTCCCGGTGTGCAACAGAATAGCTAATAAGCTGTAATAAACATTAGGCAGGCTAAAAACCATAAAATCACAAAATGGCATAATGCCATGTGTAGTACTGCTAACTGAGCCCTATTGGCATGCCAACCTATCCAAACCAATCATACTAGGTGTATTAGGGCATGTTACACTTTTAAATTTTACAATTCTTGAAATTGAAGTTTAAGTGTTACTATTCATTTTATTAGTCAACTAAAATGTTGATTTTTACATAGACAATAGGTACATTGGTTCTAATATTGCCAACATACCACATTTTTCATTCTAAAGTTGTTGGTATTGGTTGCCAATACCATTTTAAAGCTTAGTGTCAGTTATTCATAATTTTCAAATTTCAAACACTAAGTTTACTGTTCTATTGGTCATTTGTACAGTAGGAATTTGGCAAAGTTGTCTTCATGAAAGTTGTTCCTTATTGTGTCTAGTTACATTTCTTTTTTTGCATCACTCCATTTGGAGTTTTGTAGCTCAAGTTATGGCCTAAACACCATAACTGGCCAGATTACAAATTTTCCAAATTTTCTGGACAGAACCAAATCTATAGTGTTTTGTACACTGAATACATGTCAGTTTTGGAACATGTTATGATCAAAATTTGGGTTTGGTTTCTTCATGAAAGTTGTAGGTCTATGTCTCAGCTATTTGCTGGTAAACTATTAGGTCAATTGTACCTTTCTACACTGAGTTATGACCAAATGAATAAACACTGTTCATTTGGTCATTTTGGCCGGGCAGAATGCAAGTCACCCGAATTAGTGCAATTTTTAGGTCAACTTGGTTTGGTTTTCTGGGTAGGGTTTCTTCACCAAAGTTGTGCCATTATGTGTCTAGTTTCATTTCCAATTGGCCTTGCATCAATTGAACCTATACAACTCCATTTATGGCTGCCCAAACCTGCTGGACTCACAGGTGATTTTTGGCCAAACTTGTCCAGTTAAGTAAATAATTAATATGATATAAAATATGAATAAACATTACTAAAAATGAAATTGGAAATGAGTAGTGGATAAAAGAAAAGGAAAATGAAATAAAAAGCAATTTATGACATCTTGATGATGTCATTTAAAAGCCATAACCAATCACAATTAAGTAACCATTTGACTAATTAATAAAAGAGATAAATAAAGACCAAGGAAGACCAAAAACAAGCAGCCATCTTCTTCTTCAAAACGTGATCCTCTCCTCCATAACCCTCCATGGAAGTTTTCTTTAATTACTTCCATTTTCCCATGAATTTTCACTATAAAACCCTAAGTCCCTTCACTAAAAACTTGTCTCTACCTCTTGGGAAGTGTTTGGCAGCCTAGAAAGGGAAAGAAAGTGAAGATTAACTTGGGAAAATTCTGCCCTACATGAGGTTAGTGCACATATATACTTAAAACTCTTTAATCCCATGCTAGAGACTTGAAACAAGTATGAATTTGTAACTTAAATGAATAAAAGTTATGTGTATGTCCACCATGATTTTTGGCAGCCCTAAAGAAGGAACATGATTGAGTGTCTTGATGGACTTAGAGTGAACTAGAGAGTATGTTTAAAAAATATATATATATATGTAAGGAATGAAAGTGATTAATTAAGGTAGTTGTGAAAATTTATAATGGAAATTAGGGTTTTGAGGTGTGAAACTTGGATTTAGCTTACGAAATTGTGAAAGAACATTATAAGGGTCAATTAGTGACCATTTTAGGTAAGTTGACCATAATTTGGACTGAAATGTAGCATGGCAAAGGGAATGAGTAGGCTGCCTTGTAAGTGCAGCAGGGTGACTGAAATTTCAGTCCACTTGGACTGCCATATCTTTGGCTATGTTGGCCCAATTGGTGTTTGGCCAATTAGACATGAAACTAGGCTTATAATGGCACATTTTTGCTGAAGAAACCATGCCCAAAAGACCAAAGCAAGTGGACCAAAAGTTGGCCCCAATCCGGATACCACCTGACACTTGCGAAATGACCAAATGAGCGATGGCTCATTTGGCCATAACTCACTGTAGAATGTCAAATTGACCTGAAATTTTTACAGCAACAAGATATGATATAGACAAACAACTTTCATGAAGAACATCACCCCAAATTATGCCATTAACCCATTCAAATTATTGAACAAAGTTGAGTTATCAAACCTGCAACTTTGCAGATTTACATTTGAACAGTAATGTTTGGATGGCTATAACTCTCTCTAGAAAACTCGGATTTAGACGATTCTTGAACCGATGGAAACCTAAGGCGTGGTAGAACATTTCATATGAAGAAAGTTAGACCAAATTATGAACTTAACTTGGTCAAATTACTGACCAAAGTTGGACCAAAATCTGCCAAAACCCAAAATTTCAGCATGAACAGTACACGTGAACAGTAAACTTATTTTGGCCATAACTTGAGCTACAAAACTCCAAATGGAGTGATTCAAAAAAAGAAATTCAACTAGACAAAATAAGGAACAACTTTCATGTTTACCATTTCCTCAAATTCCCACTGTAACAGTACTTAATGGAATAGTAAAGTTAAGCTTCAAAAACCGAAAATTTTGTTTCTCTTGGTTTAAGCCTAGAAATGGTAATGGTGATCACTTCCAACAAGTTTTAAATGAAAAATGTGGTATGTTTGAAGTGCCAAAGTCAATGTACCTACTTTCTATGCAAAAGTCAACTTTCTTGTTGACCAATGAAATGAATAGTGACACTAAAAGTTAAAATTCAAAGATTGAAGAATTTTAAAGTATCAAATGCCCTAGTATACCTAACAAGATTAGTTTGGATAGTTTGGCATGCCAATAGGGTATTGTTTTAGCAGTACTGCGAAAGGCTTTATGCCTATATTCATGGCTTTATGCCCGTATTCATGGCTTTTATGCCCTTATTCATGGCTTTTATGCCCGATTATGTGATATCATGGCTTTTTAGCCATCTTGACCGATCGTGGTAGGCGTTACTGCGTCCCATGGTATGACGGCCCGAGGCACGCGGTGTCGGTGCCAACGACCCGCTATCCATCGATCGTCCAAAGATAGGTTACTTGGGCATGGAAAAGTATAACTGTGATTGCACTGATTATTAAAGAAAATACGAAAATTAAGTATCAGGAATGATTACAAAAATACAAAGAAGCTCAAGATCATGAAGAAAATAATTAATGAAATGCATGAAGATGTTAATATCATAAAACATGATTAGCCTCGACTAAACAATAAGTTAGTAATTATTCATTTCTTATGAACACAATAGCAAGGAAATTATTATTTTTATTTGCATATTATATTTTCTTGTATTATTTGCACCACTAAGCTTTATGCTTAGCGTCGCTTTGCAACGCTGTAGTGCATGAAGATTTGGACAGAGGGCCCGGTAGACCACAGATTGGGTAAGGCCATTCACAGTTCTGCATAGTGTCCGTGTCACCTCACAGACTACAGTGCATTGGTAGGACACTAGGTCCCATTTTGTATTTTGAGATTTTTGTAAAATTGGTAATTAAACTCTTATTTTATCATATGTATTTGAACAAATGTAATATAATTTTGTATTAATGTAAGTACTTGTAGTTTGTGATTATAAATCACATGTGAGAATTTATTTATGATTTGAGTCTAATGATGATGTGAAATGACAAATAGAGGAATCGTTAAGAAATTGCTGTAACTTGATGTGATACAAAATGTGAATTTTATATGAGTACCATGAGATGAATGATTGAGAAATAAATGAAATTGATGAAATTATTCTGAGACTTTGTTGATAATTGGAGTTGAGATGATTGAATATGATCATAGGAAGTGTTTTTCACAGGTTCCGAAGAACTGTTTTCTCCATTTTTAGCCCGTACTCTGCCAGATTTTCTATAAAATTTTCGGAACCTCAAATAAATTGCAATTTCAATAAATGAATTATATTTCACAAGTTATTTTCAAAACTATGATAAAAATGAATTAAGATAAAATAGAGTGCTCCGACACACTGAGTGGCATAACTTGCTCCGCTACACTGTAGTCGGGTAAGGGGTGTCACAATCATCAATAAAGACCACTACGAACCGATCTAGGTATGGATGAAAGATACGGTTCATAAGGTCCATGAATGCTGCTGGTGCATTTGTTAGGCCAAAGGGCATCACCAGGAACTCATAATGCCCATGCCTGGTCTTGAATGCAGTCTTTGGCACATCTGCATCTTTCACCCTCAACTGATGAAACCCTGATCTGAGATTAATTTTGGAAAATACTCCTGCTCTCTTCAACTGATCAAACAGATCATCAATTCTAGGCAACGGATATTTGTTCTTCACAGTCACTTTATTCAACTATCGGTAATCGATGCATAACCTTAAAGTCCCATCCTTCTTTTTCACAAAAAGCATTGGAGCTCCCCATGGTGAGACACTGGGGCATATGAACCCCTTATCCAGCAACTCCTATAACTAGATTTTCAGTTCTTTTAATTCTGTGGGTGCCATCCTATAAGGAGCAATAGAGATTTGTGCTGTACCCAACAGTATCTTAATAGCAAATTCAACTTCCCTTTCTGGTGTTAAGCCAGGTAATTCTTCAGGGAACACATCTGGGAAGTATCTTATTGTGGGTACGTCACATAGATCTGGCTTGGCCTGCCTAGTATCCACCACATGTGCTAGGTAGGCTTCACAGCCTTTTCTCATCAGTTTTCTTGCAACTGTGGCTGAGATGACATTGGAAAAGAAATTTGTCCTTTCCCCCACAACTGTAATCTCATTACCCTCAGGAGTTTTCAATGAGATCCTATTCAACTTACAATCAACCATTGCCTAATGATGTGACAACCACTCTATTCCCAAAATCACGTCAAACTCATGGAAAGGCAACTCAATCAAGTCTACTAAGAATTCATACCCCTGAATCCTTAATGGGCAACCCTTGTATACTTTGTTCACCACTACACTTTGGCCCAATGGATTAGTGACCAGAATGTCTTGGTCATTCTCCCCTACTAGTATCCCTCTTTCTATGGGTAAGTTGATGCAGATGTATGAATGAGTGGATCGTAGATCCACCAATGCAAGCACAGATGTATTGTAGAGGGAGAACGTACCCCTGATGATGTTCGGGGCATCTTGTGAAGGAACGGAAGCGTGAAAAACACAAGTTTATACCATTAAATTCAAAAATTTTCACCTAGAGCCACATGCATCATGCAAAATTTATTTTTATCTATTTGATTTCAATGATAAACAACATATTAAAACTCTTTTAATATGTTTTTGGATCTGTATTTGCCATTTAAGATTTTAAAAATTAATCAGATTAATTTTAGAACCCTAGATTAAATCAAGAACGATTACACTAACCTCTTGATGCACTGCAGCGTGTCTGCACCTTTGAGATTCGTCTTCAGGACACCAGATGTTGTCCCTCTAGCTTGTCCACACCAAGAACACCTATGGCAGCCCTTGAATAGCTTCTAAAGCTTTTTCTATTAATTAGAAAATCAAGTTCTGCCTTTTAAGAGATTAAAGATGTAAACAGGACACTAGAAATAATTTCTAGTGCTCTTAATTCAAGAGATTGATGGCTAATCTCTTTGAATTGATAAGAGATGAAGAAGAAGAGATAAAAACCCTCAAAGTGGCGTGACAAAGGAGTATGGCTGCTGGTTGTGTTTTATTTTCTCATAACAACACTTAAATAGCTAGGTTAACACATTAAACCCTTGCCACATGTCACCCTTTGATTAGCTCTAGGTTTAAGTGACCCAATCACATTGTGCCAAGTGTCAAACCTATATTTAATCTTGATTTTAATCATCTTACATGATTAAAAAACATTTGGCAAGCTTATGTGTTATGCCATGTGTCACCATCTCATGGTGCCACGTGTCACACTGTAAAATGACCAAAATGCCCCTGTGTCTTAATTTTGGGTTCTCAACCCAAAATAATTATTTTTCTTCTTCTAATTAATTTATATCAAATATAAATTAATTAATTAATCTCTATTAATTAATTTCTCATTAATTAAATTCATATTTAAACACTTTAAATATAAATTTAATTTATACTGCACATCCAATAATCTAGATTTGGTTTCAAGTCATGCTAGGGACTTTGCAATTTAATTGCAAACCAGACCTATTTAATTAATCAATTAAACTCTTTAATTAATTAATTAAATCATATTTAAATAGGTGATAACTTGTGTATCTGTGTGACTTACGAGGCTCATCACTAATTGGCAATGAGACATGATATCAACTCTTAATATCATCAGAACTCTTTCTTACCATAAATGATTTCTCTAAATCATTTTATGAACCTCATAGACCGTGGTTAACACCTAGCATAGCATGCCATGGCCACCCAATTAGTAATAAGGTTTACCTTAAATGAACCTATAATCATATGTTACCATGCACTAGAATCTCTGTTACAAAATCCCAACTCAAGTGAGTCATGGTTTATGTCAAACTCCATTTGCTATGAATATTATGTTCTCTTTTAATTCCAGTTCTTGATGAAAAGATTTTCTCATCGAAACTCTTTTCTGAATAAATCTATCCATCTGGCAGGAACTTGAAACATCAGGAACAATTAAATGAACATAGGATTTTATCTCTATTTACTTAGAGGAACAGATTCCACCTTGATCAACACCTACCTCCGTATATAACTAGTAGGAGCCAACACATGCCCATATACCCATACACAGTACAAGTATGAAAGCAGTATCAAACTCAACCTACCTATATACAAGATAACTGTGCTATCTCAGGTCTAAAGATTATATGCACTGATATGATTTATAACAAAACATTGACAAGAGTAAACTCCATGTGCTTGTCATAAGTGTCACTGGTTCGGCCTACTTATCATTTATAAGTGCCTATCATATTTGTTATATGGCATGAGACTCACCATTCCATCTTATTTATATCTCATATAAATAACTTGGGAACAAACATGAATACAATCTTTCTGGATAAGTCATGTTCTTATTATGAAGTATCCTCGATTGTGAACCTATTTATGATACTTCGTGCTAGAAATATTGTCACTCATATTCTTAACAACTTAAGAATAATATTTCTAACAAAATATCAATGGACCTTTTCTATTACACATAAATATATTATGTAAACGGAAAAGTGGAAATGCCTTTTATTAATAAAAATATGTACAAGATACATACTAAATGATATGCTCTAGGGCATACTACTAACAGTCCACACCAAGAACACCTATGGCAGCCCTTGAACAGCTTCTAAGGCTTTTTCTATTAATTAGAAATTTAAGTTCTGCCTTTTAAGAGATTAGAGATGTAAACAGGACACTAGAAACAATTTCTAGTGTTCTTAATTCAAGAGATTGATGGCTAATCTCTTTGAATTGATGAGAGATGAAGAAGAATAGATGAAAAGCCTCAAAGTAGCATGACAAAGGAGAGGAGTGGCTGCTGGTTGGTTTTCTTTTCATAACAACACTTAAATAGCTAGGTTAACACATTAAACCCTTGCCACATGTCACCCTTTGATTAGCTCTAGGTTTAAGTGACCCAATCACATTGTGCCAAGTGTCAAACCTATATTTAATCTTGATTTTAATCATCTTACATGATTAAAAAACATTTGGCAAGCTTATGTGTAATCCCACGTGTCACCATCTCATAGTGCCACGTGTCACACTGTGAAATGACCAAAATGCCCCTGTGTCTTAATTTTGAGTTCTCAACCCAAAATAATTATTTTTCTTCTTCTAATTAATTTATATCAAATATAAATTAATTAATTAATCTCTATTAATTAATTTCTCATTAATTAAATTCATATTTAAACACTTTAAATATAAATTTAATTTATACTGCACATCCAATAATCTAGATTTGGTTTCAAGTCATGCTAGGGACTTTGCAATTTAATTGCAAACCAAACCTATTTAATTAATCAATTAAACTATTTAATTAATTAATTAAATCATATTTAAATAGGTGATAACTTGTGTATGTGTGTGACTTACTAGGCTCATCACTAATTGGCAATGAGACATGATATCAACTCTTAATATCATTAGAACTCTTTCTTACCATAAATGATTTCTCTAAATCATTTTATGAACCTCATAGACCATGGTTAACACCTAGCATAGCATGCCATGGCCACCCAATTAGTAATAAGGTTTACCTTAAATGAACCTATAATCATATGTTGCCATGCACTAGAATCTCTGTTACAAAATCCCAACTCAAGTGGAGTCATGGTTTATGTCAAACTCCATTTGCTATGAATATTATGTTCTCTTTTAATTCCAGTTCTTGATTAAAAGATTTTCTCATCGAAACTCTTTTACGAATAAATCTATCTGTCTGGCCAGAACTTGAAACATCGGGAACAATTAAATGAACATAGGATTTTATCTCTATTTACTTAGAGAACAGATTCCATCTTGATCAACACCTACCTCCATATATAACTAGTAGGAGCCAACACATGCCCATATACCCATACACAGTACAAGTATGAAAGCAGTATCAAACTCAACCTACCTATATACAAGATAACTGTGCTATCTCAGGTCTAAAGATTATATGCACTGATATGATTTATAACAAAACATTGACAAGAGTAAACTCCATGTGCTTGTCATAAGTGTCACTGGTTCGGCCTACTTATCATTTATAAGTGCCTATCATATTTGTTATATGGCATGAGACTCACCATTCCATCTTATTTATATCTCATATAAATAACTTGGGAACAAACATGAATACAATCTTTCTGGATAAGTCATGTTCTTATTATGAAGTATCCTCGATTGTGAACCTATTTATGATACTTCTTGCTAGAAATATTGTCACTCATATTCTTAACAACTTAAGAATAATATTTCTAACAAAATATCAATGGACCTTTTCTATTACACATAAATATATTATGTAAACGGAAAAGTGGAAATGCCTTTTATTAATAAAAATATGTACAAGATACATACTAAATGATATGCTCTAGGGCATACTACTAACAATCTCCCACTAGCACTAGAGCCATTCATTTCAATATCTTAGACCTATCTTCTCAAGATGTCGGTCTAACTGAGTCTGTGACATAGGCTTAGTGAAAGGATCAGCTGGATTTTTCAGCTGATGTTATTTTTCTGCATGGCTATATCGCCTTGTCCAACTATATCTCTGATAATGTGGTAGTGCCTTTCTATGTGTTTGGATTTTGGTGAGACCTTAGTTCCTTAGCTCAGTATGATCGCTCCATTATTGTCACGATGTAGCGAAGCTGGCGACTCAATGGAAGGAACTCTTGTAAGTTCATCACGAACTTCTTTATCCAAGCGACTTCCTTTGCGACATCGATGCGAGAATATACTCGGCTTACGTAGTGGAATCTCTGATCGTGCTCTGTTTGGAACTCTTCCAACTGACTGCACCTCCATTACAAATGAACACATATCCAGAGGTAGACTTTCTATCATCGATATCTGATTGGAAATTAAAATCAGTATAACCATCTAATTGCAAGTCTCCACCTCCATAAATCAAGAATAAATCCTTAGTTCTTCTCAAGTACTTAAGGATATTCTTGACAGCTATCCAGTGTTCCAAACCTAGATTGGATTGGTACCTGCTAGTCAAACTAACAGCATATGCGATATCCGGCCTAGTACACAACATTGCATACATTAAACTTCCAATAGCCGAAGCATATGGAATCCTGGCCATCTTATCTCTTTCTTCAGGTGTCTTTGGAGACATCTCTTTAGAAAGATGGATACCATGTCTCACTGGTAACAATCCTCTCTTGGAATCAAGCATGTTAAACCTCTTTAACACCTTTTCCAAGTATAGACTTTGGGATAAACCAATTATTCTTTTCGCTCTATCTCTATAGATACGAATCCCAAGAATATAGGTTGCCTCCCCTAAGTCTTTCATGGAGAATGTATTTGACAACCATACCTTTATAGTCGTCAACATACCTATGTCATTACCCATCAACAGTATGTCATCCACATATAAGACAAGGAAAGTGATAGCACTATCACTAACCTTCTTATATACACATGGCTTATCCTCATTTTTGATAAAACCAAAGGATTTAATGGCTTCATCAAAACGGATGTTCCAACTCCTCGAAGCTTGTTTCAACCCATAAATGGATCGCTTTAGCTTGCATACCTTAGAACCATCTTGGGATTCTAATCCCCTAGGTTGTTCCATGAAAATATTTTCTTCAATGTATCCATTGAGAAAAGCTGTTTTGACATCCGTCTGCCAAATCTCATAATCATAGTACGCAGCTATTGCTAATAAAATCCTAATTGATTTAAGCATGGCAACAGGCGAGAAAGTCTCCTCATAGTCGATTCCTTGCCTTTGGCGAAACCCTTTCGCTACTAGCCTTGCCTTATGGGTCTCTACCTTTCCATCAAAACCAATTTTCTTCTTGAAAACCCATTTGTTCCCTATAGGTATAATACCTTCAGGTGGGTCAACAAGATCCCAAACTTGATTCTTATACATGGAATCAATCTCGGATTTCATAGCATCAATCCATTTTGAAGAGTTTATATCTGATATAGCTTCTTCATAGGTAAGTGGATCATCTCCATGATCTACTTCTTCATGTGTAGACAACTCTTGTTCTTCTTCATGAAGAAAACCATATCTCACTGGTGGGTGAGATACCCTAGTTGTTCTACGAGGAACAGCTGTAGATGTTTCATCAACGGGTATTGGTTGACTAGATGGATCTATATCCATCTGATCTGTTGGTTGGTCAGAATTCTCCAATTCTAACTCTATTTGCCTTCCTTTGCCTCCTTCTTGAACAAACTATTTTTCAAGAAATGTGGCATCTCTACTTATCACAACCTTTTGTGAAGTAGGCAAATAAAAATAATATCCAAAACTATCTTTTGGATATCCAACAAATCGACCTTTTTCTGATCTGGTCTCCAATTTATCAGTGTTCAGCTTTTTGATATAAATTTGGACAACCCCAAATCTTAACATGCTTAAGACTTGGTTTTCTTCCATGCCATATCTCATAAGGTGTGGAAGAAACTGATTTTGATAGAATCCTATTCAGAATATACAAAGCTGATTCTAATGCAAATCCCCAAAAGAAGATTGGCATATCAGTATAGCTCATCATACTACGTACCATATCCAATAGGGTACGATTTCTCCTTTCAGATACACCATTTAGCTGCGGCTTTCCTGGAGGAGTCAGCTGAGAAACAATGCCATGCTCTCTCAAGTATTCATCAAATTTAGTACTCAAATATTCACCTCCACGATCTGATCGAAGAGCTTTAATACTCTTTCCTGTTTGATTTTCTCTTCAGATTTAAATTCTTTGAACTTTTCAAAAGATTCATGTTTGTATTTCATCAAATACAAATACCCAAACCTTGATTTATCATCAGTAAAGGTAATAAAATAATGAAAGCCCCATCTAGCCATTTCTTTAAATGGACCACATACATCACTATGTATTAGCTCCAAAATATTTTCAGCTCTTAGCCCCTGTCCAACAAAGGGTGATCTAGTCATTTTGCCCTGAAGGCAAGATTCACAAGTTGGAGTAGGCTCAGAGCCCAATGAGGATAGAATCCCCATTTTCTCCAGTTTTGCAATCCTATCTTCTGCAACATGACATAACCTTAAGTGCCAAATATATTTTGAACTTGAGTTGGTTTTCACCATGGCATTGCATTCTTTTAGATTGCTATACTCTAGCCAGTGGAAACACTTTCTTACTGGCAATGGAAACACTTTCCTGTTGGCAATGGAAACACTTTCCTATTGGCAGTGGAACCACTTTCCTTTGCCTTTGTCATCTTTGGTCTTCCCTTTCTGTTTAGCTATTTTCTTGGAAGGACCAGGAATCTGAGGTTTCTCTTTCCTATTGCCCTTTTTCTTGTTGGACTTTCCAGCAGAAGAAGATGCAACCAAAGCTACCTCTTTTCCTTTATTGCCTGGCATATTCTTTTGGGCAATAACCACCATGTTGAGTAAACCAGCTAAGGTGCATTCCTGTTTAGTCATATGGAAATTTGTCACAAAATTTCCAAAAGACTCGTGAAGGGATCAAGGATCAAATCCGTCTGTAGTTGGAAATCCATGTTGAAGTCAAGATGTTCCAACCGCTCAATCACCGAATCATCTTGTGGACATGATCCCCAACATTACATCCCTCGGACATCCTCATACGGAATAGGCTGTCTAGATATCTCATACCTAGCATTCTCTTTGTGCTCACCATACAACTCTTGTAAGTGAAGGAGGATCTCACTCGCACTCTGCATGTTCTCATGTTGCTTCTGTAACTCATTACTCATGGAAGCAAGCATGTAACACTTAGCTCTCATATCATGCTCCTTCCACTTGTCCAAAGTATCATGTTCCTCTTGTGTGGCCTCTGGAGGTAAGGGACCAGAACATTTGAATCTAGAACATATCCTATATGTTCAAGGTTGAGATAAGTTTCAAATTTCTTAGCCAATCAGTGATTAGGTCCTGTCAACCGATTGTGATCAAGTATACTTGCAAGGATATTGGATGGTGGTGGTTGTTTTGTGCTCATTTTTATCAGAAAATTAACTGCAGAAAATAACCAGATTAATTAGTAAATGTATCATGTAATTAACCAAAATGATTATGGTCTTTTAATCAAATTGGTCCTCCCACTAACTTAGCGAATCCTACACTTCCAAAGTAGAAAACGGAAATCCTAGTTGGATGGATTTCTAGTGGGGATTGAATTCTTATAATTCTATTGATCATCCTCAGTACATCCATTATTGGAATTACAATAAACTATAAGTGAGCAACTCCTTGCCCATCACATCTCATGTGAGGTTCAAGCCTTTCCCTAGCCCCTAATGCTCAAAATCTCAGGTACATCCATTATTGACTTATCTTGCATTAGTTAAGTTGATCCCATTGAGCTAGTAATTATGCAAATAATTTTAATGTCCTCAGGTACATCCAATATTGGCCACTAAACCATTTACATATTTACAACATCTCATGCTTAACAATTATTCTTAAGAAAATCTCTTAAATAAATTGCATCTTATGCAACTATTTAAAATTTCTTAAAATAATTGCCCTAATGGAGGGCCTATGTTATAATTACTTTAATTATAGCATTTCCAACTTAATCATTTGTTTGGAAGATTTTATGGTCATTCTATTTACTATTAAGGTCTCACTTTGCACATTATCCATTTAGCATGCATATATCATATAATTGCATACATTCCCATACATCTCATGCATTCATGGATAAGCAATAAATATGGTATGATCATGGACTTTCTAAGGGATTCAATTCTGAGCCACCAAGAATTGAATCAGGGCATTCCTAGGTGCATTTCATTCATTCATTTTACAAGAGTTGCTGAAGGAGTACATAATCAACACTTGATCTTGAATTCCTCCTGCTGGTCCCACCAATGCTCTTGACCTCCTTGAACTTCTTGCAATCCAATATTACATAGTAATCCTTGGCATACCAAGCGAATTTACAAGAACTTAAATAAATGAAATTACAACCCAAAAATTATTACAAACTTAATAATACATGCCCAAAATAAATTAAAATAAATTAATTAATTTACAATCCCAAAGAAACATAAAAGAAATAAATCCAATCACATTGGTCTTTTATAGTCCATGATCATCCATCATGCATATCACTATTTAACAATTAAATAAAACATACATACTTAAATTAAATTGAATATCTCATATTCAACTTAAAAATCCAGATTTGAATATAATTCAAATAAATTTAAAAATTCAGATTTGAATCTCATTCAAACAAATTTAAAAATTCAGATTTGAATCACATTCAAACAACTTCAAAAATTCAGATTTGAATCACATTCAAACATTTTTTAAAAAATCAGATCTGAATTTTATTCAATCAATTTTAAAAAATCAGATTTAAATATGATTCAAACAACTTTAAAAATTCAGATTTGAATCACATTCAAACAACTTTTAAAATTCAGATTTGAATCACATTCAAACAATTTTTAAAATTCTGATTTGAATCATAATTTAATTCTGTGATAAAAACTACTAATTAAACACTTTAATTAGTCAAAGAATAGGCCTTAGATCATACAACAATTGCAGAATTAAAAGCCAAACCTTAAACCACCCATGGAAGCCAAACCATGCGCACCATTGATGGTGTTTTTTTCAAGTTTACCGCCAACTTGCTTTGCAACCAGCAATGAACTTTTGATCTCATGATCAAACACACAATTAAATCATATAATCAACAATCTAAATGGAAAATATAGTGGCTCTGATACCAATTGAAGGAACGGAAGCGTGAAAAACACAAGTTTATACCATTGAATTCAAAAATTTCACCTAGGGTCACATGCATCATGCAAGATTTATTTTTATCTATTTGATTTCAATGATAAACAACATATTAAAACTCTTTTAATATGTTTTTGGATCTGTATTTGCCATTTAAGATTTTAAAAATTAATCAGATTAATTTTAGAACCCTAGATTAAATCAAGAACGATTACACTAACCTCTTGATGCACTGCAGCGTGTCTGCACCTTTGAGATTCGTCTTCAGGACACCAGATGTTGTCCCTCTAGCTTGTCCACACCAAGAACACCTATGGCAGCCCTTGAATAGCTTCTAAAGCTTTTTCTATTAATTAGAAAATCAAGTTCTGCCTTTTAAGAGATTAAAGATGTAAACAGGACACTAGAAACAATTTCTAGTGTTCTTAATTCAAGAGATTGATGGCTAATCTCTTTGAATTGATAAGAGATGAAGAAGAAGAGATAAAAACCCTCAAAGTGGCGTGACAAAGGAGTGTGGCTGCTGGTTGTGTTTTATTTTCTCATAACAACACTTAAATAGCTAGGTTAACACATTAAACCCTTGCCACATGTCACCCTTTGATTAGCTCTAGGTTTAAGTGACCCAATCACATTGTGCCAAGTGTCAAACCTATATTTAATCTTGATTTTAATCATCTTACATGATTAAAAAACATTTGGCAAGCTTATGTGTTATGCCATGTGTCACCATCTCATGGTGCCACGTGTCACACTGTAAAATGACCAAAATGCCCCTGTGTCTTAATTTTGGGTTCTCAACCCAAAATAATTATTTTTCTTCTTCTAATTAATTTATATCAAATATAAATTAATTAATTAATCTCTATTAATTAATTTCTCATTAATTAAATTCATATTTAAACACTTTAAATATAAATTTAATTTATCTTTACATCAATAATCTAGATTTGGTTTCAAGTCATGCTAGGGACTTTGCAATTTAATTGCAAACCAAATCTATTTAATTAATCAATTAAACTCTTTAATTAATTAATTAAATTATATTTAAATAGGTGATAACTTGTGTATGTGTGTGACTTACTAGGCTCATCACTAATTGGCAATGAGACATGATATCAACTCTTAATATCATCAGAACTCTTTCTTACCATAAATGATTTCTCTAAATCATTTTATGAACCTCATAGACCATGGTTAATACCTAGCATAGCATGCCATGGCCACCCAATTAGTAATAAGGTTTACCTTAAATGAACCTATAATCATATGTTACCATGCACTAGAATCTCTCTGTTACACAAGACCAACTCAATCTTTATTCATTTTTTATTTCAAACTCCATTTGCTATGAATATTATGTTCTCTTTTAATTCCAGTTCTTGATTAAAAAGATTTTCTCATCAGAAACTCTTTTCTGAATAAATCTATCTGTCCTGGCCAGGAACTTGAAACATCAGGAACAATTAAATGAACATAGGATTTTATCTCTATTTACTTAGAGGAACAGATTCCATCTTGATCAACACCTACCTCCATATATAACTAGTAGGAGCCAACACATGCCCATATACCCATACACAGTACAAGTATGAAAGCAGTATCAAACTCAACCTACCTATATACAAGATAACTGTGCTATCTCAGGTCTAAAGATTATATGCACTGATATGATTTATGACAAAACATTGACAAGAGTAAACTCCATGTGCTTGTCATAAGTGTCACTGGTTCGGCCTACTTATCATTTATAAGTGCCTATCATATTTGTTATATGGCATGAGACTCACCATTCCATCTTATTTATATCTCATATAAATAACTTGGGAACAAACATGAATACAATCTTTCTGGATAAGTCATGTTCTTATTATGAAGTATCCTCGATTGTGAACCTATTTATGATACTTCGTGCTAGAAATATTGTCACTCATATTCTTAACAACTTAAGAATAATATTTCTAACAAAATATCAATGGACCTTTTCTATTACACATAAATATATTATGTAAACGGAAAAGTGGAAATGCCTTTTATTAATAAAAATATGTACAAGATACATACTAAATGATATGCTCTAGGGCATACTACTAACAGTCCACACCAAGAACACCTATGGCAGCCCTTGAACAGCTTCTAAGGCTTTTTCTATTAATTAGAAATTCAAGTTCTGCCTTTTAAGAGATTAGAGATGTAAACAGGACACTAGAAACAATTTCTAGTGTTCTTAATTCAAGAGATTGATGGCTAATCTCTTTGAATTGATGAGAGATGAAGAAGAATAGATGAAAAGCCTCAAAGTGGCATGACAAAGGAGAGGAGTGGCTGCTGGTTGGTTTTCTTTTCATAACAACACTTAAATAGCTAGGTTAACACATTAAACCCTTGCCACATGTCACCCTTTGATTAACTCTAGGTTTAAGTGACCCAATCACATTGTGCCAAGTGTCAAACCTATATTTAATCTTGATTTTAATCATCTTACATGATTAAAAAATATTTGGCAAGCTTATGTATAATCCCACGTGTCACCATCTCATAGTGCCACGTGTCACACTGTGAAATGACCAAAATGCCCCTGTGTCTTAATTTTGAGTTCTTAACCCAAAATAATTATTTTTCTTCTTCTAATTAATTTATATCAAATATAAATTAATTAATAAATCTAATTAATTAATTTCTCATTAATTAAATTCATATTTAAACACTTTAAATATAAATTTAACTTATATTATACATCCAATAATCTAGATTTGGTTTCAAGTCATGCTAGGGACTTTGCAATTTAATTGCAAACCAAACCTATTTAATTAATCAATTAAACTCTTTAATTAATTAATTAAATCATATTTAAATAGGTGATAACTTGTGTATGTGTGTGACTTACTAGGCTCATCACTAATTGGCAATGAGACATGATATCAACTCTTAATATCATCAGAACTCTTTCTTACCATAAATGATTTCTCTAAATCATTTTATGAACCTCATAGACCATGGTTAACACCTAGCATAGCATGCCATGGCCACCCAATTAGTAATAAGGTTTACCTTAAATGAACCTATAATCATATGTTGCCATGCACTAGAGTCTCTCTGTTATAAAATCCCAACTCAAGCTGGAGTCATGGTTTATGTCAAACTCCATTTCCTATGAATATTATGTTCTCTTTTAATTCCAGTTCTTGATTAAAAGATTTTCTCATCAGAAACTCTTTTCTGAATAAATCTATCTGTCCTGGCCAGGAACTTGAAACATCAAGAACAATTAAATGAACATAGGATTTTATCTCTATTTACTTAGAGAAACAGATTCCATCTTGATCAACACCTACCTCCATATATAACTAGTAGGAGCCAACAGATGCCCATATACCCATACACAGTACAAGTATGAAAGCAGTATCAAACTCAAACTACCTATATACAAGATAACTGTGCTATCTCAGATCTAAAGATTATATGCACTGATATGATTTATGACAAAACATTGACAAGAATAAACTCCATGTGCTTGTCATAAGTGTCACTGGTTCGGCCTACTTATCATTTATAAGTGCCTATCATGTTTGTCATGTGGCATGAGACTCACCATTCCATCTTATTTATATCTCATATAAATAACTTGGTAACAAACATGAATACAATCTTTCTGGATAAGTCATGTCCATATTATGAAGTATCCTCGATTGTGAACCTATTTATGATACTTTGTGCTAGAAATATTGTCACTCATATTCTTAACAACTTAAGAATAATATTTCTAGCAAAATATCAATGGACCTTTTCTATTACACATAAATATATTATGTAAACGGAAAAGTGGAAATGCCTTTTATTAATAAAAATATGTACAAGATACATACTAAATGATATGCTCTAGGGCATACTACTAACATCTTGTTCCTCCTGAGCTCTTATGGCATAGGCTCTGGCAAGTGCTCTGACCTCTTGCCTCTCTGATGGCTTAGATGTAGGTCTCTGTGATGGTTCCACTGCCTCAGATTTGCCAGATTTTCTACCCCTTTGAGGTGCAGGAGCTCGTCTGTCTGCTTGTGTTGGAGCAGCTGTAGCAGTTCTGCATGGACAGTTCCTTAACTAATTCTCTGTTGACCCACACCTTAGGCAGGCACTCGTCACTCTCCAACACTCCCCCTTATGCCACTTCAGGCAATACGAACATGCAGAAGATGCTGGGGCTAGTCCCTTAAACCCCATCCTTGGAGAGCTGCCCACTGATGGTGTGGACTGACCTCTCTTAAGGGTGAACTGTGGCCTGGGCCCCTGGGACTGACCCTGACCTTGTGGTTGACCTGAACTCTGTGCAGGTGGACCTTTCAACTTCTTTCCTGGTGCAGGAGATGAACTAGACTGACCTGACCCCTCTTCTGCTGTCTCTCACTTCTGGTCTGCTCATTTATTCTAACCTTTTCAACTTTTATTGCAGCTTCCACTAACTTGGTGAAGTCTATGATTCCCAAGGCAGTAATCATAATCTTTATGTTGTCATTTAATCCCTCTTCAAATCTTTTACACCTCTCGGCTTCATTAGGGACTATCTCACTTCCATAACGACTCAGTCTGACAAATTCTTTTTCATACTCTGCCACTGTCAGCTGTCTCTGCCTCAGGTTAGTGAACTCTCTTCTTCTTTCTTCCAGGTATACACTACCCACATACTTCTTCTTAAATTCTGAGCAGAAGAAGTCCCAAGTTATTAGTTCTAGCTACACTTCACTAGACACTGTATCCCACCATTGGTAGGCATCATCTTGCAACAGAGATACAATAGCTTCTAGGTTTTGCTTTGGAGTGCAGTGGAGTTGCTTTAAAACACTTCCTGTTCTAGTTCTCGACTGCAATAGAATCATCTTCCCTCTTGCCAAAGAAATCCACTGCTCCAAATTTTCTTAACCTTTCCAGATGTGATTTCTGCTATGGAGGTGGTGGTGGTGGGCCATTTGTCTGAAGAACTTGCCCATTTGCTGGAACATGGCCTGTGGAGGCTGAGCAGGCTCTGCTGGAGCTGGTGGAGCAAGTTCTCCCCTACCCTTAGTCTCAGTTGCTGCAGGTGGAACATGACTCTCCACTTCCTCCTCAACTGCCCTCTGAGATGTAGGGTCCATATCCTAATTAAAATAACAAAGAGAGACAGATCTGCATTAGTGTCACCTCAACTCTTACAAATGCAATGCATGATATGAACTCGATTTAGACCCAGAAATGCCTAAACCGTGCTCTGATACCACTAAATGTGACACCCTTACCCGTCTACAGTATAGCTGAGTAAGATATGCCACACCACCGGAACACCCTATTTTATTTCAATTATTTTTATTTTTCCTTATTTATTTTTTTTATAGTTATGAGGTACAATTTGTGAAATATCATTCATTTAAGTCATTTATTAAAACATAAATTCATTTGACATTCCACAAATTTTATAGAAAATCCGGCAGAGTACTGGCTAAAAATAGAGAAAACAGTTCTTCGGAACCTGTGAAAAAGACTTCCAATATGTTTTCAATCATTCCCAAACTCCATTTGATCAACAAAATCTCAATATTTTTCAACAATATTTTCATTTCTCATTTCTTCATTTCACATAATATTCATATACAAGTCATAAATAAATACTCAATATTCCATTCATAAACACAATTTCCACTATTTACATTAATATCAAAATACATTACATAAGTCTCAATTATACATGAAAAAATAAAAGTTAATTACAAAATACCAAAATAAAAACCTAGTGTCCTACCAATGCATTGAAGACGGTGAGATGACACGGACACTATGCAGAGCTGCAGATGGTCTCACCCAGTCTGTGGTCTACTGGGCTCTCTATCGGTCTCTCCAGAACCTACGAGTGGCAAAAAGCAACGCGCTAAGCAATAATGCTTAGTGGTGCCAATAATAGAATAAAAAGAAATAACATAAAATAAATATGCAGTGAATATTCTGATGTCTTATGCAAAAAAATTTTTTTTTCATAATTATTTGTAGTCTTATTTATTTTGTACTTGTTATATTCATTATTTCATTAAATTTATCCACTTTAATTTTTTTTTTGTTGCCCAAGTAACCTATACTAGATGACTGGACTGGATAAATAGGTAAACTGGCACTGGGTATCAAGTACCTCAGGCCATCACACCATCGATCAGATATGTATCTCCCGGTGTGCAACAGGACAGCTAATAAGCTGTAATAACATTAGCAACAAGGCCAAGTATCAACACAATGTCAGAATGGCTAAAAGCCATGAAATCACAGAATGGCATAATGCCATATGAAATACTGCTAACTGAACCCTATTGGCATGCCAACCTATCCAAACCAATCTTACTAGGTGTACTAGGGCATGTTACACTTTTAAATTTTACAGTTCTTCAAATTAAAGTTTCATTGTTACTATTTATTTCATTAGTCAACTAAAATGTTGACTTTTTCATAGACAATAGGTACATTGGTTCTAATATCCCCAAAATACCACATTTTGCATTCTAAAGTTGTTGGTATTGGTTACCAATACCATTTTTAAGCTTAGTGTTAGTTATTCACAATTTTCAGATTTCAAGCATTATATTTACTGTTCTACTGGTCATTTTTACAGTAGTAATTTGGCAAAGTTTTCTTCATGAAAGTTGTTCTTTATTGTGTCTAGTTATATTTATTTTTTTGAATCACTCCATTTGGAGTTTTGTAGCTCAAGTTATGGCCTAAATACCATAACTGGCCAGATTGCAATTTTCCAGATTTTTCTGGGCAGAACCAATTCTGTAGGTTTTGTGCATTGATTGCAGGTCAGTGTTTAAACATGTTATCATCAAAATTTGGATTTGGTTTCTTCATGAAAGTTGTAGGCCTATGTCTAAGCTTTCTGCTGGTAAAATTTTAGGTTAATTGGACCTTCCTACACTGAGTTATGACCAAATAAATAAATATTATTCATTTGGTCATTTTGCCTAAGCAGAATGCAAGTCACCTGGATTAGGGCAATTTTTAGGTCAACTTGGTTTACTTTTCTAGGCAGGGTTTCTATAACAAAGTTGTGCCATTATGTGTCAAGTTTCATGTCCAATTGGCTTTGCACCAATTGAACCTCTACAACTCCATTTATAGCTGCCTAAACCTGCTGGACTCACACTCAGTCCTGCAGGTCAGCCAATGCAGCTCACCAAACTCAAATACCAAGCTATAACTCACTTCATTTCCTCCTCACACACATTCAAATGGTCACTAATTGACCATTACAAGATTAATAAACCATCACATGAGCAAATCCTAAAGTTGTTCAAGTGTCCAATTTTTCATGTTCATACATGCATAATCCTTGCATTTCACTTACACAACTATGTTCAATCTGTAACATCCCCATTGCACGTGTTCTGTACGTTCTATTCTCCAGTAGTTAAATAACAGTCCAGGCAAGTCAGGATGTCTAGAACTACACTTCGGTGATGGTAAACAGACATATAATGATGAAATAAATAAAAATAAAATACAAGAAAAATCAAACAAAAATGAAAGAGAGAAAACGAAGCTAAGTTAAGCAATGGCACCACGATGGGTGATCACTTGGGAAGGTCGTTGCCGACCCCAGGACTGCAAGGAACCCTCGGAATTTAATTTTGAGACATAAATAAAGATTTATTGAAATTTAATTGACACTAGAAATATCAAAGAAAAATTAATAGATTAGTACAAAGAAAAATGAAAAATCGAGAAACAGACAAAAATCGGTGTTACCGAAAAATCGGGAAAGTAACCCGAAGTGGGGTATTTTGATCATTTGACACCTAGTGTTGCCTTTTGACCTCAATATCCATTAAAAATAAATGATATTATACTTTAGAAATGTCATAAAAAAATAAATTATGATACATTATGTAAATTGTGAAAGAAAAGAGGTAAATGTGTAAATAAAGGAACCTTAAACTAATTAAACATTAAACAACTCATAAGTGCTCCACTAACTATATTATAAACTACATAAAATAAGCATTAGTGGGTAGAATTGGGTCATCATCGACCTTGAGAAAACCTTGCTGAATTGCTCCTCCCAAAAACCTCCATGGCCACCATGCATGAAGCTCTCTCTCTCCACCATCAAGCCATCCTTTCCACTTCTTTCCTTCATTAAAGCTTGCCTATTTACCTTGGGGAAGACATTGGCAACAAGAAAAACCAGATTTGGTGAAGTTTTGATAAGCATCAAAAATTGTAAGTGTCCAAAATCCCTCCCTTGCTTTAGTAAAGCTTGTGTTTAGGTTGAGGTGAGTGTTTTGGTGAAGAGAAATAAAAGAAATAGTGAGAAATGGACTTGTCCATTTTCAGCAGCCAGGAACCCTTGTTGAGCTTGAGTTATTTTTACTTCTAATGAATGAAAATGAAGGTTGATTGATTCAAATGAAAGTTAGAGTAAGTTTGTACATAAGTATGTACATGTAGTGTTTAGATTTAAGGTGTGAAATGGAACCTTGAAGCCTTGAGCAAACTGCCATGTTTGGTAGCCCCTAATAGCATGAATTTGTGTGTGAATATATAGTTATTAATGATATATGTTAATTTCAATTTGTGGGCAGCAAGTGTAAGTGATGTTGAAGTATGAATATGTTGAAGTATATGTGCAATATTAACATTGAAGTATGTTGAATTTTGGTGGAAGTGAATGTTGAACTTAATGATGGATTGTGTGCATTGAGCACTTGAACATTTTGCCCAGAATTGTTGCTGAAATTGTGTACAATATATGTATAGAAGTGTTGTTGATTGAATATTTTAGTAATGAGGAGGAGGAGGAACATTAAATTGGAAGTGTATGAGCTTTGTGCAGGTTGTGTATTGAAGGCAGCACCTAAATGAGGCCATAAGTGCCAAACTATGAACCCAATTGGTATGAGGCCAATATGGGGTGAAACAAGACACCAAATAGGCCAACTTTCATGTAGAAAGGTTGCCAAAATTCTGCCTAGAAACTGACCTTAAAAAGTGACAAAATCCGGATTAGTGCATTTGAGGCCTGAAAACTGACCATTTGGGCAGCAATTAGTTTTTAGGCCATAACTCACTCAAAACAGGTCCAATTGACCTGAAATTTTGACCATGAATAGTTAAGACCTATATCTACAAGTCTTATGAGGACACCAAAGCCCAGAAATGACCAGAACCAAGTAAAATGGCTTGCACAACTTCGGGCACAAAAACTGCCGAACCAAAAGTGACCTAAAAATTGACCAAATTGTGCACTAAAAGTGCAATCTGTCCAGCTTTAGCAAATTGACCATATCTTGGTCTACACAACTCGGAATGACCTGAAATTTTGCCCCGCGTGCAATAAGACATAGAGCTACAATTTTGCTTCTTTGACCAGAAGCTAAAAACCAAAGGAAATAGGACTTTAAGCTAGACCAATCTAGCACACAGAAAGTGAGAAATTGACATTTTGCATACAATGATGCTTGAAGCATTTTGGCAATGAATGCCAACTTGTAAAAATGGTAAATTGCACTATATTGGCAGCATATTGAGAGATAAATTGTGACATATTGATGCTAGAAACAACTTGTCCATATTACCTAAAAAGGTCAACATATGCATTGACTTGCGAATTATATAATAGTTAGTAAACTCCAAAGATTCAAGAATTAAACAATTAAATTATAATGTGCCCTAGTTTGCCTAGTTGACTAGTATGGATAGGTTGGCATGCCAATAGGATTCTGACAGCTGTTCTGTAAATGGCTTTATGCCATACTGTGTGACACCCCTTACCCGACCACAGTGTAGCCGAGCAAGTTATGCCACTCAGTGTGCCGGAGCACTCTATTTTATCTGATTTCATTACAGTCCTTGATTTATTTATTCAAAAACTTTATTGAAGATTTAGGCTTTTTTTTACTTTTATCAAAATCTAACTAAATTGGAAATTTCAAAAATTTTAACGATAATCCGACAAAGTGTCGGCTGTAATTTGGACTAACAGTTCTTTTGAACCTGCCAAAGACAATTTCAATATATACTCAATTTCTCAAACTTAATAGTCTCAAAAATTTTCAAACATAATGTATCTCAATACAGTATCCAGATTTCTCAGAAATCTCATTAGATTTTCAATATCTCAATATTCACAAGTATAATCTCATTATAACTTAAATTCAATTCACATACTAAAATACTTACTTTGAATAGCTTCCATAATTCATAGGTTAATTACATGAGTTTATTTTGTACAAG
This sequence comes from Hevea brasiliensis, assembly GCF_030052815.1. Classification (NCBI taxonomy): domain Eukaryota; kingdom Viridiplantae; phylum Streptophyta; class Magnoliopsida; order Malpighiales; family Euphorbiaceae; genus Hevea; species Hevea brasiliensis. The sequence goes on along the minus strand of NC_079507.1, from coordinate 35,117,603 downwards.
ATATACAAATAATTTACAATGTGCTAGGAATGAACAATATACATAACATGTATAAAATGAGCCCTATCTACATGCATTGCTGAGGAGGTGACAATCTTGAACTCTTCTGACACTTCTGCAGATCTGGACTCCAAAAATCTCAGTCGACAGTCTACTGGTTTTACCTTCAGTACCTGTGCGAGGAAGCAATTCCATCGCGCTAAGCATTTCTGCTTAGTGGTGCAATAATATAACCAGAAATAATATATACAAGTAAAGAAAGAAATAAATGATAATTCAGATACTCAAGAATCAATTTAATTTGGTATGGTATTTCTAGTATCAACGATCTTATATACTAGTTTGTTCCTCTTTGGAAGTGCTTAGCTTATAACTTTTCAGTAATACTAGCAGATATATAATTTATTCTATCTGTATTGTATTTCAAGTCTGTCTGATTACGCAATTTATATTTTTGTTATGTTTCTTTTGCTAATCTCTTTTGCTTATTCATTCAATACTTAATTTAATTGTCTGGATTTTCATTATACTTAACTTAACTTAGCTGAATTGAATAATACTTTAATTGATCGCCCAAGTAACCTATACTAGGCAGTGGATCGATAACGGGTCGTTGGCCTTTGGACACCGCGATTGCCTCGGGCCGTCATACCATGGGACGCAGAACGTCAACCATGTATGCAGTCAGTATGGCTAAAAAGCCATGATATCACATAATCGGCATAAAAGCCATGAATACGGGCATAAAAGCCATGGATACGGGCATAAAGCCATGAATACAGGCATAAAGCCTTTCCTTTCGCAGTACTGCTAAAACAATACCCTATTGGCATGCCAAACTATCCAAACCAATCTTGTTAGGTATACTAGGGCATTTAATATTTTAAAATATTAATATATTGTGCTTTATGACTTCATTATTTCATGATAAATTTCAATCATAATTCATACATTCATTTGATCATTTATATGATCACAATTCACATCAATTATCCTTTTATACCATTGTACTCAAAATACTTCTCCTCTTTACAATAATGAGAACTAATGTCTCATTCATACATTAATACGGTTTATTTGTCCATTCATTATGTTATTCATATTGATCACATCAATTAGGTGACTTATCTTTCATGTTTCAAGTAATCCATGAATATTTCATGGATTTCAAATTTATGGCCTAAATTTCTTTTTAACAATTTTGGCTAGGGTGCATAGTCCATATTTGTCATACAATTCTAAGCATTTAAGCTTAGAATTGGTTCTAGGTATTCATCTTAATTTACTAATCATTTTGATTACTATTCACCTTACTAGTCAACCAAAATGTTGACCTTTTTATACTTAATGGATATATTAATTCTTATTACACCAAGATTCCACATTTTGAGTTTTACATTTGCTAGTATTAATTGCCAATTGCAATTTAAAGTCCCCTAGATGCATTTCTAATTTCAAATTTTGAATTTCAAGTTTTGGTGTCACTATTCATTTCATTAGTCAACTAAAATGTTGACTTTTGCATAAACAATAGGTACATTGGTTTTAATACTCCCAACATACCACATTTTGTATTCAAAACTTGTTGGTTTTGGTCACTTTCTCAAAGCTTAGGTCATTTTGGCAAAATTGCCAATTTTTGGTTTTGGTGACACTATTCACCTCATTGGTCAATAAAAATGTTGACTTTTGCATAGAAAATATATACATTGACTTTGGCACTTCAAACATACCACATTTTACATTTAAAACTTGTTGGAATAAGTCACCAAATCCATTTCCAAGCTTAGCACTAAGGGGCAGAAATTTCAGAATTTGTACCATAACTTTACTATTCCATTAGGGATTGTTACAGTGGAAATTTGAGGAAATGGTAAACATGAAAGTTGTTCCTTATTTTGTCTAGTTGAATTTCTTTTTTTGAATCACTCCATTTGGAGTTTTGTAGCTCAAGTTATGGCCAAAATAAGTTTACTGTTCACGTGCACTGTTCATGCTGAGATTTTGGGTCTGGCAGATTTTTGGTCCAACTTTGGTCAGTAATTTGATCAAGTTAAGTTCATAATTTGGTCTAAATTTCTTCTTATGAAATGTTCTACCATACCTTAGGTTTCCATCGGTTCAAGAATCGCCTAAATCCGAGTTTTCTAGAGAGACTTATAGTCCTCCAAACATTGCTGCTCAAATGAAAATCTGCAGAGTTGCAGGTTTGAACAGTAACTGTGACTGCCATTTGGGTTAGGTTCTGGTCATAATTTGGGGTATGTTTCTTCATGAAAGTTGTTTGTCTATGTCTTAACTTGTTGCTGTAAAAATTTCAGGTCAATTGACCAAATCTACAGTGAGTTATGGCCAAATGAACAGTTACTGTTCATTTGGTCATTTCTGCAGGTGCTGTTGCAGGGGATCCGGATTGGGGCCAAGTTTTGGTCCTCTTGCTTTGGTCTTTTGGGCATGGTTTCTTCAGCAAAAATGTGCCATTATAAGCCTAGTTTCATGTCCAATTGGCCAAACACCAATTGGACCTACACAGCCAAAGTTATGGCTGTGCAAGTGGACTGAATTTTCAGTCCCTCTGCTGCACTAACAAGGCAGCCTACACATTCACTTGGCTATACTATTTTTCAGTCCAATTCATGGTCAACATACCTAAAATGGTCACTAATTGACCCTTATAATGTTCTTTCACAATTCCATAAGCTAAATCCAAGTTTCACTTCTCAAAACCCTAATGTCCAATTTAAATTATCCATAAACCTCAATTAGCACACTAATTCAACATCCATGCATATTCATACCTTAAACATCATTTCTATCCATTCTAAATTCATTAAAACAATCAACCTCATCCTTCCTTAGGGCTGCCAAAAATTAAAGATGCCCTAACACATATAACTTACTTCAAACTCTTATAATTTCTTAACTTAAAATGATGCTTTAACAAGGATTAAAGGAGTGAGAGTGAAAGGATAGCACTAACCTCACTTTAACCTCTTGTAGGGCAGATTTCTTCAAGCTAAAACTTCACTTTCCTTCTTCTTCTTGGCTGCCAAAAGCTTCCCCAAGTGATATGGTCAAGGTTTAATGAAAGGGGTTAGGGTTTAGTAGTGGAAACAAGAGAGGAATGAAGCTTAAAGGAGCTTTAATGGTGGAACCTCTTCTCTCTCTCTCTCTCAACGTTTTTTAGGCTGCCCAAGGTTGAAGATGCAGATTGGTTTTTCATATTTTTGGTCTCTTTTATCTCTTTTAATAAGTTTAACAAATTGTGATTGGTGGAGGAAATTTAAATGACATCATATGATGTCATAATTAGCATTTTCTTTCATTTTCTTTTCTTTTCTTTTCTACTAGCTTCAAATTAATTTTTCATCAACATTAATTTATATTTTATGTCATAATAATTATTTACTCAACTGGGCAAGTCGGCCAAAAATCAACTCTGAAGGCGAAATGACCAAAATGCCCTCCGTTTGGCTTAACGGGTCAAAATTGTCTGTACCGATTGAAAAGTTTTTCTAAATATTTTCTTGGCATTCTAATGCCATAGGAATCTCAATGACCCTTCTCTGGAGTCCCAAAAATTATTTTATGAATTTTTTTCCCGGGTTTAGGGCTCTTCGTTGCGATAACCGCAACTTACCTCTGGTTACCCCTCGCTAGGGTACCGGCTCATTTGACTTAGTTGTATTTTATTTCTAAAATTTTTACTAAATTTTTCTCATTAATATTTGAGTTAATTATGGTCCCTCACTTTGATTTGAATATTTTTCCGGACGTTCTAGCTGTCCGGACCGACACCGGTCACCGGAATAGTAGACTGTGCGGAATTGCTACCGGGAGGGTGTTACAACTCTTCCCCTCTTATTTAAATTTCGTCCTCGAAATTTACCCAATGTAAATAGCCAAGGAACTGCTACCTCTTTATTTCTTCACCTTCCCGTATTATCCTACTTTACTTTCTCCTTAGTCTCAATCCTATCATTAAACAGTTCTGTACTCATCCTTTTTCATCTTAAATACAGTCTGCTTCTCATCTCCATTCGCTATCTCATTGTCTCTTCACTCTCTTATTCCATACCCTAGCCTAAAATAAACAGGAAATACAGATCTACAATAGTGTCACCTCGACTCTTATGAATGCAATGCATGATATGCAGTCTATCTAGGTCCAGAAACGCCTAAACCGCGCTCTGATACCACTAAATGTGACACCCCTTACCCGACCACAGTGTAGCCGAGCAAGTTATGCCACTCAGTGTGCCGGAGCACTCTATTTTATCTGATTTCATTACAGTCCTTGATTTATTTATTCAAAAACTTTATTGAAGATTTAGGCTTTTTTTTACTTTTATCAAAATCTAACTAAATTGGAAATTTCAAAAATTTTAACGATAATCCGACAAAGTGTCGGCTGTAATTTGGACTAACAGTTCTTCTGAACCTGCCAAAGACAATTTCAATATATACTCAATTTCTCAAACTTAATAGTCTCAAAAATTTTCAAACATAATGTATCTCAATACAGTATCCAGATTTCTCAGAAATCTCATTAGATTTTCAATATCTCAATATTCACAAGTATAATCTCATTATAACTTAAATTCAATTCACATACTAAAATACTTACTTTGAATAGCTTCCATAATTCATAGGTTAATTACATGAGTTTATTTTGTACAAGATATACAAATAATTTACAATGTGCTAGGAATGAACAATATACATAACATGTATAAAATGAGCCCTATCTACATGCATTCTTTGAGGAGGTGACAATCTTGAACTCTTCGACATACGGTCTGGACTCCAAAAATCTCGATCGACAGTCTCTGGTTTTACCTTGATACTGCGAGGAAGCAATTCCATCGCGCTAAGCATTTCTCTTAGTGGTGCAATAATATAACCGAAATAATATATACAAGTAAAGAAAGAAATAAATGATAATTCGGATACTCAAGAATCAATTTAATTTGGTATGGTATTTCTAGTATCAACGATCTTATATACTAGTTTGTTCCTCTTTGGAAGTGCTTAGCTTATAACTTTTCAAGAATACTAGCGGTATATAATTTATTCTATCGTATTATATTTCAAGTGCATGCAGTTACGCAATTTATAATTTTTTTATGTTTCTTTAGCTAATCTCTTTTGCTTATACAATCAATACATAATGTAAGTGTACAGGATTTTCATTATACTTAACTTAACTTATCTGCCTGAATTGAATAATACTTTAATTGATTGCCCAAGTAACCTATACTAGGCAGTGGATGGATAACGGGTCGTTGCACTGGACACGCGGTGCCTCGGGCGTCATACCATGGGACGCAGCGTCAACCATGTATGCGATCGGTATGGCTAAAAGCCATGATATCACATAATCGGCATAAAAGCCATGAATACGGGCATAAAAGCCATGGATACGGGCATAAAGCCATGAATACAGGCATAAAGCCTTTCCTTTCGCAGTACTGCTAAAACAATACCCTATTGGCATGCCAAACTATCCAAACCAATCTTGTTAGGTATACTAGGGCATTTAATATTTTAAAATATTAATATATTGTGCTTTATGACTTCATTATTTCATGATAAATTTCAATCATAATTCATACATTCATTTGATCATTTATATGATCACAATTCACATCAATTATCCTTTTATACCATTGTACTCAAAATACTTCTCCTCTTTACAATAATGAGAACTAATGTCTCATTCATACATTAATACGGTTTATTTGTCCATTCATTATGTTATTCATATTGATCACATCAATTAGGTGACTTATCTTTCATGTTTCAAGTAATCCATGAATATTTCATGGATTTCAAATTTATGGCCTAAATTTCTTTTTAACAATTTTGGCTAGGGTGCATAGTCCATATTTGTCATACAATTCTAAGCATTTAAGCTTAGAATTGGTTCTAGGTATTCATCTTAATTTACTAATCATTTTGATTACTATTCACCTTACTAGTCAACCAAAATGTGGACCTATTAATACTTAATGGATATATTAATTCTTATTACACCAAGATCCACATTTTGAGTTTTACATTTGCTAGTATTAATTGCCAATTGCAATTTAAAGTCCCTAGATGCATTTCTAATTTCAAATTTTGAATTTCAAGTTTTGGTGTCACTATTCATTTCATTAGTCAACTAAAATGTTGACTTTTGCATAAACAATAGGTACATTGGTTTTAATACTCCCAACATACCACATTTTGTATTCAAAACTTGTTGGTTTTGGTCACTTTCTCAAAGCTTAGGTCATTTTGGCAAAATTGCCAATTTTTGGTTTTGGTGACACTATTCACCTCATTGGTCAACAAAAATGTTGACTTTTGCATAGAAAATATATACATTGACTTTGGCACTTCAAACATACCACATTTTACATTTAAAACTTGTTGGAATAAGTCACCAAATCCATTTCCAAGCTTAGCACTAAGGGCAGAAATTTCAGAATTTGTACCATAACTTTACTATTCCATTAGGGATTGTTACAGTGGAAATTTGAGGAAATGGTAAACATGAAAGTTGTTCCTTATTTTGTCTAGTTGAATTTCTTTTTTTGAATCACTCCATTTGGAGTTTTGTAGCTCAAGTTATGGCCAAAATAAGTTTACTGTTCACGTGCACTGTTCATGCTGAGATTTTGGGTCTGGCAGATTTTTGGTCCAACTTTGGTCAGTAATTTGATCAAGTTAAGTTCATAATTTGGTCTAAATTTCTTCTTATGAAATGTTCTACCATACCTTAGGTTTCCATCGGTTCAAGAATCGCCTAAATCCGAGTTTTCTAGAGAGACTTATAGTCCTCCAAACATTGCTGCTCAAATGAAAATCTGCAGAGTTGCAGGTTTGAACAGTAACTGTGACTGCCATTTGGGTTAGGTTCTGGTCATAATTTGGGGTATGTTTCTTCATGAAAGTTGTTTGTCTATGTCTTAACTTGTTGCTGTAAAAATTTCAGGTCAATTGACCAAATCTACAGTGAGTTATGGCCAAATGAACAGTTACTGTTCATTTGGTCATTTCTGCAGGTGCTGTTGCAGGGGATCCGGATTGGGGCCAAGTTTTGGTCCTCTTGCTTTGGTCTTTTGGGCATGGTTTCTTCAGCAAAAATGTGCCATTATAAGCCTAGTTTCATGTCCGATTGGCCAAACACCAATTGGACCTACACAGCCAAAGTTATGGCTGTGCAAGTGGACTGAATTTTCAGTCCCTCTGCTGCACTAACAAGGCAGCCTACACATTCACTTGGCTATACTATTTTTCAGTCCAATTCATGGTCAACATACCTAAAATGGTCACTAATTGACCCTTATAATGTTCTTTCACAATTCCATAAGCTAAATCCAAGTTTCACTTCTCAAAACCCTAATGTCCAATTTAAATTATCCATAAACCTCAATTAGCACACTAATTCAACATCCATGCATATTCATACCTTAAACATCATTTCTATCCATTCTAAATTCATTAAAACAATCAACCTCATCCTTCCTTAGGGCTGCCAAAAATTAAAGATGCCCTAACACATATAACTTACTTCAAACTCTTATAATTTCTTAACTTAAAATGATGCTTTAACAAGGATTAAAGGAGTGAGAGTGAAAGGATAGCACTAACCTCAATTTAACCTCTTGTAGGGCAGATTTCTTCAAGCTAAAACTTCACTTTCCTTCTTCTTCTTGGCTGCCAAAAGCTTCCCCAAGTGATATGGTCAAGGTTTAATGAAAGGGGTTAGGGTTTAGTAGTGGAAACAAGAGAGGAATGAAGCTTAAAGGAGCTTTAATGGTGGAACCTCTTCTCTCTCTCTCTCTCAACGTTTTTTAGGCTGCCCAAGGTTGAAGATGCAGATTGGTTTTTCATATTTTTGGTCTCTTTTATCTCTTTTAATAAGTTTAACAAATTGTGATTGGTGGAGGAAATTTAAATGACATCATATGATGTCATAATTAGCATTTTCTTTCATTTTCTTTTCTTTTCTTTTCTACTAGCTTCAAATTAATTTTTCATCAACATTAATTTATATTTTATGTCATAATAATTATTTACTCAACTGGGCAAGTCGGCCAAAAATCAACTCTGAAGGCGAAATGACCAAAATGCCCTCCGTTTGGCTTAACGGGTCAAAATTGTCTGTACCGATTGAAAAGTTTTTCTAAATATTTTCTTGGCATTCTAATGCCATAGGAATCTCAATGACCCTTCTCTGGAGTCCCAAAAATTATTTTATGAATTTTTTTCCCGGGTTTAGGGCTCTTCGTTGCGATAACCGCAACTTACCTCTGGTTACCCCTCGCTAGGGTACCGGCTCATTTGACTTAGTTGTATTTTATTTCTAAAATTTTTACTAAATTTTTCTCATTAATATTTGAGTTAATTATGGTCCCTCACTTTGATTTGAATATTTTTCCGGACGTTCTAGCTGTCCGGACCGACACCGGTCACCGGAATAGTAGACTGTGCGGAATTGCTACCGGGAGGGTGTTACATACTGTGTTTTTACAGCCTATTGTGCCACACTGTGACTTTAATAGCCTACAGCTATACATATTGTGTAATTATTTTTGGCTTATTGCCAGATTGACTATATGGCTTTTTAGCCACTCTATTTGCACACCGGGAGACACTTTGTGACCGATGGTGTGACGGCCCGAGGTACTAGGTACCCAGTGCTAGTATATCCGTTTATCCAGTCTGGTCAGTATATAGGCTACACAGGCAGTAATTCAAGTACAATTAAATTCAAGTAGCTAAATCTAGTCTACCGACATACAGCACCACCAAAAATTTATAAATACTTTATTTACTTTATTTGAGTGTATATTTCTTTATATTTGGCACCACTAAGCAAAATTGCTTAGCGCGTTGCTTTTGTAACACGTAGGTATTGGAGACACCGCTGGAGAGCCCAGCAGACCTACAACCGGGTGAGACATCAGATCTGCACAGGAGTCCTGAGTCATCTGCACTACATTGCATATGTGGTAGGACTTAGGATAACCTGTATTTTGTACTTTTATTCTATTTTCGAGATTCGGTTTTGTATTTTGTAATATCTTGTACATATTAAATAATATGGAGATTTTCTGTATATATTTAAATTATTATGGACTGTATTATGGAACTGTTTAATGACTGTAAAAGTCTATAGACTTTATTGAGAAATAGAGACTGTGAAATATTTGAGATTTTAATATTATTATATTAAACTGTTTTTAACAAGTTTGGAAGGACAGTTTGTCCGAAATGTAGATGGCATCTTGCCAAATTTTTATTACTATTTTAAAACACTGACTTTATTAAAGTGTGAAAATAGAACCAGCATGCTATGAATAGCACATAAACACTTTTTAAAATCAAATTGAGTTTAGAAAATGTGATAATCGCAGACTAGGTGCTCCGGCATGCCGTGTAGCACGCCTTGCTCGGCTATTCTGTAGACGGGTAAGGGGTGTTACATTTAGTGGTATCAGAGCCTGGTTTAGGCGTTTCTGGACCTAAATAGATTGCACATCATGCATTGCATTGTAAGTGTTAAGATGACTCTAATGCAGATCTTTTGATTTGTTTTGTTATTTTGATCAAAATATGGACTCCACATCACAGAGAGCGGTCGATGAGGAAGTGGAAAGTCATGCTCCATCTATGACTGAACCAGGAGACAGGAGGGAACCTATTCCCCCAGTACCAAATGCATCAGCCACATTTCAGCAAATGGCTGAGTTCTTTAGACAGATGGCAGGAGTTATGCCGCCACCACCACCTCCACATCAAAAATCTAATATGGAGAGACTCAGGAAGTTTGGAGCAGTGGACTTTCTGGGCAAAAAGGAAGATGATTACATCACGGTGGCTGGTTGGACAGAATCGAAGAGTCTTGAAACAACTTCATTGTACTCAGGCGAGAATTTGGAAGGTCTTTGTATCACTCTTGCAAGATGATGCATACTAGTGGTGGGATCTGAGAACTAGTGAGGTGCCACGAGCAGATAACTTGGGATTTCTTTCTCACTTGAGTTTAGAAAGAAGTATGTGCAGATGTATACTTTGAAGAGAATAGATGGGAGTTTATTACCCTACGCGAGACAGTGTGATGGCTGAATATGAAAGAGAATTTGTCAGACTGAGCCGCTATGGGCGGGAAATAGTCCCTAATGAGGCAGAGAGATGCAAGAGATTTGAGGAAGGACTCAATGATAACATTAAAGTAATGATTACAGCCTTGGGGATTACAGAGTTTGCCAAGTTAGTGGAAGCTGCTCTGAAGGTTGAAAAAGTTAGAATAAATGAGCAGAACAGAAGGGACAGACAGCAGAAAAGAGGTCAGGGTCAGACCGGTACATCTTCTGTCCCTAGCAAGAAATTCAGAGGTTCACCTACTCAGAGTTTCAGTAGAGCACCAAGTCGAGTCGATCCACGAGGCCCAAATCTCGGTTGCACCAAGGAGGCGGTCCACCCCTTCAATGGCTAGCTCTCCGGGGGCGAGTCTGAGGACCAACCCCAACGGTATCTGTTGCTTGCCCACATTGCCAAAAATGGCATAAGGGTGAATGTTGAAGGATGACAGGTGCATGTTTACGGTGTGGATCTACAGACCACCTAGTCCGAGATTGTCCACGAAGAACTGCTACATCCACTCTGGTATCAATCGTCGCTGCCCCTCCGGCTCCAAGGGTAGAAAGGCGGGTAAAGGCGAGCGGCGGTACTTCACGAAACACGTGTCGAGTGCGTGGAGAGCGTAAGCGTAAAACTAGCCAAAGCCTATGCTATAAGGGCACAGGAGGAACAGGATGCTCCAGATGTTATCAAGGGTACGTTCCTCCTTTATAATACTTCTGTGCATGCATTAGTGGATCCTGGATCTACTCATTCATATATTTGTATCAAGCTGCCCGTAGAAAAGGGAATACCAGTGGAGGAAAGTGACTAAGACATCCTGGTCACAAATTCGCTAGGCCACAGTGTGGTAGTAAACAAGGTGTATAAGGGTTGTCCATTGAAGATTTAAGGGAAAGAGTTCTTAGCAGACTTAATCGAACTGCCTTTCCATGAGTTTGATGTGATTTTAGGAATGGACTGGTAATCCCATCATCAGGCAATAGTAGATTGTAAATTGAAGAGAATCTATCTAAAAACTGCTGAGAACGAAGAAATAATAGTTGTGGGTGAAAGGACAGATTTCTTGTCCAATGTCATCTCAGCTACAGTTGTAAGGAGATGGTTGAGAAAAGGGTGTGAAGCCTATCTGGCACACGTGGTTGACACTAGGCAGGGTAAACTTAACTTATCTGACATACCCACAGTAAGGGATTTCTCTGAGGTGTTTCCAGAGGAATTGCCTAGTTTACCACCAGAAAGGGAAGTTGAATTTGCTATTGAGATTATGCCGGGTACAGCTCCAATTTCAATTGCTCCATATAGGATGGCACCTGCTGATTGAAAGAGTTAAAAATCCAGCTACAAGAATTACTAGACAAGGGGTTCATACGCCCCAGTGTGTCACCGTGGGGAGCTCCGATACTGTTTGTAAAGAAGAAAGATGGGACACTAAGGTTATGTGTTGACTACAGGCAGTTAAACAGAGTAACAGTGAAGAACAAGTATCCGTTGCCTAGAATTGATGATCTGTTTGATCAGTTGAAGGGAGTCGGTGTGTTTTCTAATATTGATCTCAGATCAGAGTATCATCAGCTAAGGGTTAAGGATGCAGATGTGCCTAAGACTGCATTTAGAACCCAGTATGGGCATTATGAATTCCTGGTGATGCCATTTGGGTTAACAAACGCTCCAGCAGCATTCATGGACCTTATGAACCGTATCTTCCATCCACACTTAGATCGGTTCATAGTGGTCTTCATTGATGACATCCTGGTGTGTTCCAAGGATAAAGCAGAACATGATGAGCATTTGAGAATTGTTCTGCAGACTTTAAAAGAGAAGAAATTGTATGCTAAATTGTCCAAGTGTGAGTTCTGGTTAAATGAGATTGCATTCCTTGGACATGTAGTATCAGCTGAAGGGATTAGAGTGGATCCCAAGAAGATTGAAGCAGTGATGGAATGGAAGCCTCCCAGAAACACAACTGAGATCAGAAGTTTCTTGGGGTTAGCTAGATATTACAGAAGATTTGTAAAGTGATTTTCCCTGATAGTTGCTCCAATGACCAAATTACTGCACAAGAATATGAAATTTGACTAGAATGACAAGTGTCAAGCCAGTTTTGAGAGGTTGAAGGCTATGTTGACAGAGGCACCAGTGTTAATACAGCCAATCTCTGGAAAAGACTTTGTAGTCTATAGTGATGCCTCACACAATGGGTTAGGGTGTGTACTCATGCAAGAAGGGAAAGTGGTCGCATATGCTTCCAGGCAGTTAAGGCCATATGAAAAGAATTACCCTACTCATGATTTGGAGTTAGCAGCAATTATCTTTGCATTGAAGATATGGAGGCATTACTTGTATGGAGAAAAATGCTACATATACATAGACCATAAGAGTCTGAAGTATCTGCTAACCCAGAAGGAACTTAATTTAAGACAGAGGTGATGGATTGAATTCCTGAAAGATTATGATTGTGATTGACTACCACCCTGGGAAGGCAAATTTAGTCGCTGATGCTTTAAGCAGAAAATCTATTGTAGCATTAAGATCTCTGAATGCCCAACTATCCTTACCTCATTATGGAGTTATTTTGGCTGAGTTGCTAGTGAAGCCGAATATGTTACAACAGATACAGGATGGGCAGAAGACAGATGAGAAATTAATGGCTGTTATGGGCAAAATCACTGAGGGGAAGGAAACTGAATATGAAGTGAAAGAAAATGGGTGCCTATACTATAAAGAAAGAGTGTGTGTTCCAGATGATAAAGAGTTGAAAACCAGTATTCTGAAAGAAGCACATAACAGTGTGTATGCTATGCACCCAGAAAGCACAAAAATGTACCAGGACCTGAAACTCCGATACTGGTGGCCAGGTATGAAGAAGGATATAGTTGACCATGTAACTAGATGCTTGACCTGTCAACAAGTCAAAGCAGAACATCAAGTTCCATCAGGTTTGTTGCAGCCCATAAACATACCTGAATGCAAATGGGACCGAGTCACTATGGACTTTGTCAGTGGTCTACCTCTCACTCAGAAGAAGCATGATGCAGTATGGGTGATTGTGGATAGGTTGATCAAATCAGCACATTTTCTACCAGTCAGAACTGACTACTCACTAGAAAAGCTAGCAGAATTGTATATCAGAGAGATAGTTAGACTACATGGAATTCCACTTTCCATTATATCTGATAGAGACCCTAGGTTTACATGTAGATTTTGGAAGAAATTACAAGAATCCTTGGGCACACAACTCCATTTTAGTACGGCTTTTCATCCTCAGACGGATGGACAGTCAGAAAAAATAATCCAGGTCCTCGAGGATATGCTGAGAAGTTGTGTTATTGAGTTTGAGGGAAGTTGGGACAGATACCTTCCACTGGCAGAATTTGCATATAATAATAGCTATCAAGCTAGCATACAAATGGCACCCTATGAAGCACTGTATGGGAGAAAATGCAGAACACCTGTATGTTGGACTGAGTTGGGTGAAGATAAGCTAGTGGGGCCAGACCTGATAAAACAGACAGAGGAAAAGGTGAAACTGATAAAGGCCAATTTGAAAATCGCCTCAAACCGACAGAAATCTTATGCTGACTTGAGGAGAAAAGACATTGAGTATGAAGTTGGCGAGAAGGTATTTCTCAAAGTATCATCGTGGAAGAAAGTGTTGAGATTCGGGAAAAAGGGAAAATTAAGCCCTAGGTTCATTGGCCCATATGAAGTTATTGAACGTGTGGGACCATTAGCCTACAGATTAGCCTTACCACCGGAGCTAGACAAGATACATAATGTGTTCCATGTCTCGATGCTCAAAAGATACAGATCAGATCCTTCACATGTCATCTCAGCAGAAGAAATTATGGTACAACCTGACCTGACATATGAAGAAGAACCAATTAAAATCTTGGCACGAGAGGTAAAAGAGCTCAGAAATAAGACAATTCCACTAGTGAAAATCCTATGGAGACACCACAACACGGAAGAGGCAACATGGGAGAGCGAGGAGACAATGAGACAACAGTTCCCTCAGCTCTTCATATCAGGTAAATTTCGAGGACGAAATTTTTATTTAGAGGGGAAGAGTTGTAACATCCCCATTGCACGTGTTTTATGCGTTACGTTCTCCGAGAGTCAAATAACGATCCGAGCAAGTCAGGATGTCTGGAACTACACTTCGGTGATGGTGAACAGACATATAATGATGAAATAAATAAAAAGAAAATACAAGAAAAATCAAACAAAAATGAAAGAGAGAAAACGAAGCTAAGTTAAACGAGCTAGCACCACAGCGATGGGTATTTGCAGGAAAGGCATTGACCCGAGGACATGAGGAACCCTCTGAATTTAATTTTGAGACATAAACAAAGATTTATTGAAATGTAATTGACACTAGAAATATCAAAGAAGAATTAATAGATTAGTACAAAAAAAATGAAAAATCGAGAAACAGACAAAAATCGGTGTTACCGAAAAATCAGGAGAGTAACCCGAAGTGGGGTATTTTGGTCATTTGACACCTAGTGTTGCCTTTTGACCTCAATATCCATTAAAAATAAATGATATTACACTTTAGAAATGTCAAAAAATTAAATTATGATACATTATGTAAATTGTGAAAGAAAAGAGGTAAATGTGTAAATAAAGGAACCTTAACCTAATTAAACATTAAACAACTCAGAAGTGCTCCACTAACTATATTATAAACTACATAAAATAAGCATTAGTGGGCAGAATTGGGTCATCATCAACCTTGAGAAAACCTTATCGAATTGCTCCTCCCAAAAACCTCCATGGCCACCATGCATGAAGCTCTCTCTCTCCACCATCAAGCCATCCTTTCCACTTCTTTCCTTCATTAAAGCTTGCCTATTCACCTTGGGGAAGATATTGGCAACAAGAAAAACCAGATTTGGTGAAGTTTTGATAAGCATCAAAAATTGTAAGTGTCCAAAATCCCTCCCTTGCTTTAGTAAAGCTTGTGTTTAGGTTGAGGTGAGTGTTTTGGTGAAGAGAAATAAAAGAAATAGTGAGAAATGGACTTGTCCATTTTCAGCAGCCAGGAACCCTTGTTGAGCTTGAGTTATTTTTACTTCTAATGAATGAAAATGAAGGTTGATTGATTCAAATGAAAGTTAGAGTAAGTTTGTGCATAAGTATGTACATGTAGTGTTTAGATTTAAGGTGTGAAATGGAACCTTGAAGCCTTGAGCAAACTGCCATGTTTGGCAGCCCCTAATAGCATGAATTTGTGTGTGAATATATGGTTATTAATGATATATGTTAATTTCAATTTGTGGGCAGCAAGTGTAAGTGATGTTGAAGTATGAATATGTTGAAGTATATGTGTAATATTAACATTGAAGTATGTTGAATTTTGGTGGAAGTGAATGTTGAACTTAATGATGGATTGTGTGCATTGAGCACTTGACCATTCTGCCCAGAATTGTTGCTGAAATTATGTACAATATATGTATAGAAGTGTTGTTGATTGAATATTTTAGTAATGAGGAGGAGGAGGAACATTAAATTGGAAGTGTATGAGCTTTGTGCAGGTTGTGTATTGAAGGCAGCACCTAAATGAGGCCATAAGTGCCAAACTATGAACCCAATTGGTATGAGGCCAATATGGGGTCAAACTAGACACCAAATAGGCCAACTTTCATGTAGAAAGGTTGCCAAAATTCTACCTAGAAACTGACCTTAAAAAGTGACCAAATCCGGATTAGTGCATTTGAGCCTGAAAACTGACCATTTAGGAAGCAGTTAGTGTTTAGGCCATAACTCACTCAAAACAGGTCCAATTGACCTGAAATTTTGACCATGAATAGTTAAGACCTATATCTACAAGTCTTATGAAGACACCAAAGCCCAGAAATGACCAGAACCAAGTCAAATGGCTTGCATAAGTTCGGGCACAGAAACTGTCGAACCAAAAGTGACCTAAAAATTGACCAAATTGTGCACTAAAAGTGCAATCTGTCCAGCTTTAGCAAATTGACCATATCTTGGTCTACACAACTCGGAATGACCTGAAATTTTGCTCCGCGTGCAATAAGACATAGAGCTACAATTTTGCTTCTTTGACCAGAAGCTAAAAAACAAAGGAAATAGGACTTTAAGTTAGACAAATCTAGCACACAGAAAGTGAGAAATTGACATTTTGCATACAATGATGCTTGAAGCATTTTGGCAATGAATGCCAACTTGTAAAAATGGTAAATTGCACTATATTGGCAGCATATTGAGAGATAAATTGTGACATATTGATGCTAGAAACAACTTGTCCATATTACCTAAAAAGGTTAACATATGCATTGACTTGTGAATTATATAATAGTTAGTAAACTCCAAAGATTGAAGAATTAAACAATTAAATTATAATGTGCCCTAGTTTGCCTAGTTGACTAGTATGAATAGGTTGGCATGCCAATAGGATTCTGACAGCTGTTCTGTAAATGGCTTTTATGCCATACTGTGTTTTTACGGCCTATTGTGCCGCACTGTGACTTTAATAGCCTACGGCTATACATATTGTGTAATTATTTTTGGCTTATCACCAGATTGACTATATGGCTTTTTAGCCACGCTATTTGCACACCGGGAGACACTTTGTGACCGATGGTGTGACGGCCCGAGGTACTAGTTACCCAGTGCTAGTATATCCGTTTATCCAGTCTGGTCAGTATATAGGCTACACGGGCTGTAATTCAAGTATAATTAAATTCAAATAGCTAAATCCAGTCTACTGACATACAACACCAACAAAAATTTGTAAATACTTTATTTACTTTATTTTAGTGTATATTTCTTTATATTTGGCACCACTAAGCAAAATTGCTTAGCGCGTTGCTTTTGTAACGCGTAGGTATTGGAGACACCGCTAGGGAGCCCAGCAGACCTACAACCGGTGAGACATCAGATCTGCACAGGAGTCCGGAGTCATCTGCACTGCATTGCATATGTGGTAGGACTTAGGATAACCTGTATTTTGTACTTTTATTGTATTTTCGAGATTCGGTCTTGTATTTTGTCATATCTTGTACATATTAAATAACATGGAGATTTTCTGTATATATTTAAATTATTATGGACTGTATTATGGAACTGTTTAATAACTGTAAAAGTCTATAGACTTTATTGAAAAATAGAGACTGTGAAATATTTGAGATTTTAATATTATTATATTAAACTGTTTTTAACAGGTTTGGAAGGACAGTTTGTCCGAAATGTAGATGGCACCTTGCCAAATTTTTATTACTATTTTAAAACACTGACTTTATTAAAGTGTGAAAATAGAACCAGCATGCTATGAATAGCACATAAACACTTTTTAAAATCAAATTGAGTTTAGAAAATGTGATAATCACAGACTAGGTGCTCCGGCACGCCGTGTAGCACGCCTTGCTCGGCTATTCTGTAGACGGGTAAGGGGTGCTACACAATCACTCATCCACTATCAAAGGCTGCTCCTAACCACTTTGCTATCAAGCAAAATCACCAAACCCTAACCAACCCTAGCTGTCGATATTTTTAGAGTGCACACACACATGTTTATTTTATTTTCTTATATATCCTACACATTTCATGCCATTAAACATGAGCTAAACCAAAAGGAGTAAGAGTTGGACACTAACCTTGTTGGAGCAGAATTTCTCCCTTCACAAATTTCAGTTTCTTGGCTTTTCTTGGCAATCAAACACCTTGCCAAGTTATATAGACAAGTTTTGTTGAAGTAGACTTAAGGTTTAGCGGAGTAGAATTAAGGTTTGGAAGAGGTGAGGAAACTTCTTCAATGGAGAAATGGGAATGGCAGCCGGCTGGTTTGGGGAAGACAAATCTGAAATGTTTTATTTATTTTTGAATTTAATGAGGCTTTATCCTTTTAATTAGCTTGGCAATTTCCCATTGGTTTGTTAGTAATATGCCCTAGAGCATATCATTTAGTATGTATCTTGTACATAATTTTATTAATAAAAGGCATTTCCACTTTTCCGTTTACATAATATATTTATGTGTAATAGAAAAGGTCCATTGATATTTTGTTAGAAATATTATTCTTAAGTTGTTAAGAATATGAGTGACAATATTTCTAGCACAAAGTATCATAAATAGGTTCACAATCGAGGATACTTCATAATAAGGACATGACTTATCCAGAAAGATTGTATTCATGTTTGTTCACAAGTTATTTATATGAGATATAAATAAGATGGAATGGTGAGTCTCATGCCATATAACAAACATGATAGGCACTTATAAATGATAAGTAGGTCGAACCAGTGACACTTATGACAAGCACATGGAGTTTACTCTTGTCAATGTTTTGTCATAAATCATATCAGTGCATATAATCTTTAGACCTGAGATAGCAGAATTATCTTGTATATAGGTAGTTTGAGTTTGATCTGCTTTCATACTTGTACTATGTGCAGGTATATGGGCATGTGTTGGCTCTGCTAGTTATATATGGAGGTAGGTGTTGATCAATATGGAATCTGTTCCTCTAAGTAAATAGAGATAAAATCCTATGTTCATTTAATTGTTCTTGATGTTTCAAGTTCTGGCCAGACAGATAGATTTATTCGTAAAAGAGTTTACGATGAGAAAAATCTTTTAATCAAGAACTGGAATTAAAAGAGAACATAATATTCATAGCAAATGGAGTTTGACATAAACCATGACTCCGGCTTGAGTTGGGATTTTGTATGAGAGAGATTCTAGTGCATGGTAACATATGATTATAGGTTCATTTAAGGTAAATCTTATTACTAATTGGGTGGCCATGACATGCTATGCTAGGTGTTAACCATGGTCTATGAGGTTCATAAAATGATTTAGAGAAATCATTTATGGTAAGAAAGAGTTCTGATGATATTAAGAGTTGATATCATGTCTCATTGCCAATTAGTGATGAGCCTAGTAAGTCACACACATACACAAGTTATCACCTATTTAAATATGATTTAATTAATTAATTAAAGAGTTTAATTGATTAATTAAATAGATTTGGTTTGCAATTAAATTGCAAAGTCCTTAGCATGACTTGAAACCAAATCTAGATTATTGGATGTGTAGTATAAATTAAATTTATATTTAAAGTGTTTAAATATGAATTTAATTGATGAGAAATTAATTAATAGAGATTAATTAATTAATTTATATTTGATATAAATTAATTAGAAGAAGAAAATAATTATTTTGGGTTAAGAACTCAAAATTAAGACACAGGGGCATTTTGGTCATTTCACAGTGTGACACGTGGCACCATGAGATGGTGACACATGGGATTACACATAAGCTTGCCAAATGTTTTTTAATCATGTAAGATGATTAAAATCAAGATTAAATATAGGTTTGACACTTGGCACAATGTGATTGGGTCACTTAAACCTAGAGCTAATCAAAAGGTGACATGTGGCTAGGGTTTAATGTGTTAACCTAGCTATTTAAGTGTGGTTATGAAAAGAAAACATAACCAGCAGCCTCTCCTCTCATTTGTCACGCCACTTTGAGCCTCTCCAGCTATTTCTCTTCATCTCTCATCAATTCAAAGAGATTAGCCATCAATCTCTTGAATTAAGAACACTAGAAATTGTTTCCTGTTTACATCTCCAATCTCTTAAAAGGCAGAACTTGAATTTCTAATTAATAGAAAAGGCTTTAGAAGCTGTTCAAGGGCTGCCATAGGTGTTCTTGGTGTGGACAAGCTAGAGGGACAACATCCGTGTCCTCAAGACGAATCTCGAGGCGCAGAAGCGCGGCAAAGACATCAAGAGGTTAGTGTAATCGTTCTTGATTTAATCTAGGGCTCTAAAATTAATCTGATTAATTTTAAAATCTTAAATGGCAAATACAGATCCAAAAACATATTAAAAGAGTTTTAATATGTTGTTTATCATTGAAATCAAATAAATAAAAATAAATCTTGCATGGTGCATGTGACCCTAGGTGAAAATTTTTGAATTCAATGGTATAAACTTGTGTTTTTCACGCTTCCGTTCCTTCAATTGGTATCAGAGCCACTATATTTGCCATTTAGATTGTTGATTATATGATTTAATTGTGTGATTTGATCATGAGATGATTGATTCATTGCTGGTTGGATTAAGAGGTGTGGCGTCACACATGGTGAAGCCACCATTGGTGGCGGCAGCAATGGTTCCATGGGTGGTTCAAGGTTTGGCTTTTAATTCTGCAATTGTTGTATGATCTAAGGCCTATTCTTTGACTAATTAAAGTGTTTAATTAGTTGTTTTAATCACACAATTAAATTATGATTCAAATCAGAATTTTAAAAAATGTTTGAATGTGATTCAAATCTGAATTTTAAAAGTTGTTTGAATGTGATTCAAATTTGAATTTTTAAAGTTGTTTGAATCATATTTAAATCTGATTTTTTAAAATTGATTCAATAAAATTCAGATATGATTTTTTAAAAAATATTTGAATGTGATTCAAATCTGATTTTTTAAAAAATATTTGAATGTGATTCAAATCTGAATTTTTGAAGTTGTTTGAATATGATTCAAATCTGAATTTTTAAATTTGTTTGAATGAGATTCAAATATGAATTTTTAAATTTATTTGAATCATATTCAAATCTGAATTTTTAAGTTGAATATGAGATATTCAATTTAATATAAGTATGTATGTTTTATTTAATTGTTAAATAGTGATATGCATGATGGATGATCATGGACTATAAAAGACCAATGTGATTGGATTTATTTCTTTTATGTTTCTTTGGGATTGTAAATTAATTAATTTATTTTAATTTATTTTGGCCATGTATTATTAAGTTTGTAATATTTTTGGGTTGTAATTTCATTTATTTAAGTTCTTGTAAATTCGCCTTGGTATGCCAAGGATTACTATGTAATATTGGATTGCAAGAAGTTCAAGGAGGTCAAGAGCATTGGTGGGACCAGTGGGAGGAATTCAAGATCAAGTGTTGATTATGTACTCCTTCAGCAACTCTTGTAAAATGAATGAATGAATGAAATGCACCTAGGAATGCCCTGATTCAATTCTTGGTGGCTCAGAATTGAATCCCTTAGAAAGTCCATGATCATACCATATTTACTGCTTATCCATGAATGCATGAGATGTATGGGAATGTATGCAATTATATGATATATGCATGCTAAATGGATAATGTGCAAAGTGAGACCTTAATAGTAATTATGATGGCTATAAAATCTTCCAAATAAATGATTAAGTTGGAAATGGTATAATTAAAGTAATTATAACATAAGCCCTCCATTGGGGCAATTATTTTAAGAAATTTTAAATAGTTGCATGAGATGCAATTAATTTAAGAGATTTTCTTAAGAATAATTGTTAAGCATGAGATGTTGTAAATATGTAAATGGTTTGGTGGCCAATATTGGATGTACCTGAGGACATTAAAATTATTTGCATAATTACTGGCTCAATGGGATCAACTTAACTAATGCAAGATAAGTCAATAATGGATGTACCTGAGATTTTGAGCATTAGGGGCTAGGTAAAGGATTGAACCTCACATGAGATGTGATGGGCAAGGAGTTGCTCACTTATAATTTATTGTAATTCCAATAATGGATGTACCTGAGGATGATCAATAGAATTATAAGAATTCAATCACCCACTAGAAATCCATCCAACTAGGATTTCCGTTTTCTACTTTGGAAGTGTAGGATTCGCTAAGTTAGTGGGAGGACCAATTTGATTAAAAGACCATAATCATTTTGGTTAATTACATGATACATTTACTAATTAATCTGGTTATTTTCTGCAGTTAATTTTCTGATAAAAATGAGCACAAAACAACCACCACCATTCAATATCCTTGCAAGCATACTTGATCACAATAGGTTGACAGGACCTAATCTGTCTGATTAGCTAAGAAATTTGAAACTTGTCCTAAACCTTGAACATATAGGATATGTTCTAGATTCAAATGTTCCTGGTCCCTTACCTCTAGAGGCCACACAAGAGGAACATGAAACTTTGGACAAGTGGAAGGAGCATAATATGAGAGCTAAGTGTTACATGCTTGCTTCCATGAGTAATGAGTTACAGAAGCAGCATGGAAACATAAAGAGTGCAAGAGAGATCCTCCTTCACCTACAAGAGTTGTATGGTGAGCACAGCAGAAATGCTAGGTATGAGATATCTAGGCAGCTATTCCGCATGAGGATGTCTGAGGGACAGAATGTTGGAGATTATGTCTACAAGATGATTCGGCTGATTGAGCAGTTGGAACATCTTGACTTCCACATGGATTTCCAACTACTAACGGATTTGATCCTTCAGTCCCTTCCTGAGTCTTTTGGGAATTTTGTGACAAATTTTCATATGACTAAACAGGAATGCACCTTAGCTGGTTTACTCAACATGCTGGTTATTACTCAAAAGAATATGCCAGGCAATAAAGGAAAAGAGGTAGCTTTGGTTGCATCTTCTTCTGCTGGAAAGTCCAACAAGAAGAAGGGCAATAAGAAAAAGAAACCTCAGATTCTTGGTCCTTCCAAGAAAATAGCTAAACAAAAAGGGAAGACTAAAGCTGATGAAAGGCAAAGGAAAGTGTTTCCACTGCCAAAAGGATGGGCACTGGAAAAGGAACTGCCCAGAGTATCTTGCTTCTCTGAAGGACAAGAAGGATACACCTTCGGAAGGTATGTCCATATCTTGTTATTTAGATTCTGATGATACTCATAGTTCATCTACAACTTGGGTTTTAGATCTTGGTGCCGATTCTCACATTTCTAATGATATGCGAGGAACTAGCAAGCGATGCGACTTGCGTTCTCAAGATATTAGAGTTCGGATTGGCAATGGCTCAACTGTTGAAGCTTTAGCCATAGGATCTAAATCTTTTTACATGTTTGGACATGTTTTGTGTTTGGATAATATTTTATATGTACCTGATGCTTTTAAGAACATCATTTCTATATCTAGTTTGACTAGAAATGGCTATGAATTTCAGTTCACAAATGATGTTTGCAATATTTATTTTGGAAATAAATATGTTGGTTCGGGTTATATGAATGATGGTCTTTATTATTTGGATAATAATGACAAACACAAATTGAATGCAAGTGATCTAAAAGAATACAATGCCATGGTGAAAACCAACTCAAGTTCAAAATATATTTGGCACTTAAGGTTATGTCATGTTGCAGAAGATAGGATTGCAAAATTGGAGAAAATGGGGATTCTATCCTCATTGGGCTCTGAGCCTACTCCAACTTGTGAATCTTGCCTTCAAGGCAAAATGACTAGATCACCCTTTGTTGGACAAGGGCTAAGAGCTGAAAATATTTTGGAACTAATACATAGTGATGTATGTGGTCCGTTTAAAGAAATGGCTAGAGGAGGCTTTCATTATTTTATTACCTTTACTGATGATAAATCAAGGTTTGGGTATTTCTATTTGATGAAATACAAACATGAATCCTTTGAAAAGTTGAAGGAATTTAAATCTGAAGTAGAAAATCAAACAGGAAAAAGTATTAAAGCTCTTCGATCAGATCGTGGAGGTGAATTTTTGAGTACTGAATTTGATGAATACTTGAGAGAGCATGGCATTGTTTCTCAGCTGACTCCTCCAGGAACGCCACAGCTGAATGGTGTATCTGAAAGGAGAAGACGTACCCTATTGGATATGGTACGTAGTATGATGAGCTATACTGATATGCCAATCTCCTTTTGGGGATTTGCATTAGAATCAGCTTTGTATATTCTGAATAGGATTCCATCAAAATCAGTTTCTTCCACACCTTATGAGATATGGCATGGAAGAAAACCAAGTCTTAAGCATGTTAAGATTTGGGGTTGTCCAACTTATATCAAAAAGTCAGTACCGATAAATTGGAGACCAGATCAGAAAAAGGTCGATTTGTTGGATATCCAAAAGATAGTTTTGGATGTTAATTTTATTTGCCTACTTCACAAAAGGTTGTGATAAGTAGAGATGCCACATTTCTTGAACAACAGTTTGTTCAAGAAGGAGGCAAAGGAAGGCAAATAGAGTTAGAATTGGAGAATTCTGACCAACCAATGATCAGATGGATATAGATCCATCTAGTCAACCTATACCCATTGATGAAACATCTACAGCTGTTCCTCGTAGAACAACCAGGGTATCTCACCCACCAGTGAGATATGGTTTTCTTTATGAAGAAGAACAAGAGTTGTCTACTCATGAAGAAGTAGATCATGGAGATGATCCACTTACCTATGAAGAAGCTATATTAGATATAGACTCTTCAAAATGGATTGATGCTATGAAATCCGAGATTGATTCCATGTATAAGAATCAAGTTTGGGATCTTGTTGACCCACCTGAAGGTATTGTACCTATAGGGAACAAATGGGTTTTCAAGAAGAAAATTGGTTATGATGGAAAGGTAGAGACCTATAAGGCAAGGCTAGTAGCGAAAGGGTTTCGCCAAAGGCAAGGAATAGACTATGAGGAGACTTTCTCGCCTGTTGCCATGCTTAAATCAATTAGGATTTTATTAGCAATAGCTGCGTACTGTGATTATGAGATTTGGCAGATGGATGTCAAAACAGCTTTTCTCAATGGATACATTGAAGAAAACATTTTCATGGAACAACCTAGGGGATTTGAATCCCAAGATGGTTCCAAGGTATGCAAGCTAAAGCGATCCATTTATGGGTTGAAACAAGCTTCGAGGAGTTGGAACATCCGTTTTGATGAAGCCATTAAATCCTTTGGTTTTATAAAAAATGAGGATGAGCCATGTGTATATAAGAAGGTTAGTGACACTGCAATCACTTTCCTTGTCTTATATGAGCATGACATACTGGTGAGCGCTAATGATACAGGTATGTTGACGACTATAAAGGTATGGTTGTCAAATACATTCTCCATGAAAGACTTAGGGGAGGCAACCTATATTCTTGGGATTCGCATCTATAGAGATAGAGCGAAAAGAATAATTGGTTTATCCTAAAGTATATACTTGGAAAAGGTGTTAAAGAGGTTTAACATGCTTGATTCCAAGAAAGGATTGTTACCAGTGAGACATGGTATCCACCTTTCTAAAGAGATGTCTCCAAAGACACCTGAAGAAAGAGATAAGATGGCTAGGATTCCATATGCTTCGGCTATTGGAAGTTTAATGTATGCAATGTTGTGTACTAGGCCGGATATCGCATATGCTGTTAGTTTGACTAGCAGGTATCAATCCAATCCAGGTTTAGAACACTGGATAGCAGTCAAGAATATCCTTAAGTACTTGAGAAGAACTAAGGATTTATTCTTGATTTATGGAGGTGGAGACTTGCAATTGGATGGTTATACTGATTCTGATTTCGAATCAGATATCGATGATAGAAAGTCTACCTCTGCATATGTGTTCATATGTAATGGAGGTGCAGTCAGTTGGAAGAGTTCCAAACAGAGCACGACTGCAGATTCCACTACAGAGGCTGAGTATATTCTTTGCATCGATCTTTGCAAAGGAAGTCGTTTGGATAAAGAAGTTCGTGATGAACTTACAGTAGTTCCTTCCATTGAGTCGGTTCCACTACCTTTGTGACAATAATGGAGCAGTCATATAGGCTAAGGAACTAAGGTCTCACCCAAAATCCAAACACATAGAAAGGCACTACCACATTATCAGAGATATAGTTGGGCAAGGCGATAAAGCCATGCAGAAAAATAACATCAGCTGAAAATCCAGCTGATCCATTCACTAAGCCTATGTCACAGACTTAGTTAGACCGACATCTTGAGAAGATAGGTCTAAGATATTGTAATGAATGGCTCTAGTGCTAGTGGGAGATTGTTAGTAATATGCCCTAGAGCATATCATTTAGTATGTATCTTGTACATAATTTTATTAATAAAAGGCATTTCCACTTTTCCGTTTACATAATATATTTATGTGTAATAGAAAAGGTCCATTGATATTTTGTTAGAAATATTATTCTTAAGTTGTTAAGAATATGAGTGACAATATTTCTAGCACAAAGTATCATAAATAGGTTCACAATCGAGGATACTTCATAATAAGGACATGACTTATCCAGAAAGATTGTATTCATGTTTGTTCACAAGTTATTTATATGAGATATAAATAAGATGGAATGGTGAGTCTCATGCCATATAACAAACATGATAGGCACTTATAAATGATAAGTAGGTCGAACCAGTGACACTTATGACAAGCACATGGAGTTTACTCTTGTCAATGTTTTGTCATAAATCATATCGAGGCATATAATCTTTAGACTGAGATAGCACAGATTATCTTGTATATAGGTAGTTTGAGTTTGATCTTGCTTTCATACTTGTACTATGTGCAGGTATATGGGCATGTGTTGGCTCACCTAGTTATATATGGAGGTAGGTGTTGATCAATATGGAATCTGTTCCTCTAAGTAAATAGAGATAAAATCCTATGTTCATTTAATTGTTCTTGATGTTTCAAGTTCTGGCAGAGACAGATAGATTTATTCGAGAAAGAGTTTCGATGAGAAAAATCTTTTAATCAAGAACTGGAATTAAAAGAGAACATAATATTCATAGCAAATGGAGTTTGACATAAACCATGACTCGGCTTGAGTTGGGATTTTGTAACAGAGAGATTCTAGTGCATGGTAACATATGATTATAGGTTCATTTAAGGTAAATCTTATTACTAATTGGGTGGCCATGGCATGCTATGCTAGGTGTTAACCATGGTCTATGAGGTTCATAAAATGATTTAGAGAAATCATTTATGGTAAGAAAGAGTTCGATGATATTAAGAGTTGATATCATGTCTCATTGCCAATTAGTGATGAGCCTAGTAAGTCACACACATACACAAGTTATCACCTATTTAAATATGATTTAATTAATTAATTAAAGAGTTTAATTGATTAATTAAATAGATTTGGTTTGCAATTAAATTGCAAAGTCCTTAGCATGACTTGAAACCAAATCTAGATTATTGGATGTGTAGTATAAATTAAATTTATATTTAAAGTGTTTAAATATGAATTTAATTGATGAGAAATTAATTAATAGAGATTAATTAATTAATTTATATTTGATATAAATTAATTAGAAGAAGAAAATAATTATTTTGGGTTAAAAACTCAAAATTAAGACACGAGGGCATTTTGGTCATTTCACGATTGTGACACGTGGCACCATGAGATGGTGACACATGGGATTACACATAAGCTTGCCAAATGTTTTTTAATCATGTAAGATGATTAAAATCAAGATTAAATATAGGTTTGACACTTGGCACAATGTGATTGGGTCACTTAAACCTAGAGCTAATCAAAAGGTGACATGTGGCTAGGGTTTAATGTGTTAACCTAGCTATTTAAGTGTGGTTATGAAAAGAAAACATAACCAGCAGCCTCTCCTCTCATTTGTCACGCCACTTTGAGCCTCTCCAGCTATTTCTCTTCATCTCTCATCAATTCAAAGAGATTAGCCATCAATCTCTTGAATTAAGAACACTAGAAATTGTTTCTAGTGTCCTGTTTACATCTCTAATCTCTTAAAAGGCAGAACTTGAATTTCTAATTAATAGAAAAGGCTTTAGAAGCTGTTCAAGGGCTGCCATAGGTGTTCTTGGTGTGGACAAGCTAGAGGGACAACATCTGGTGTCCTGAAGACGAATCTCAGAGGCGCAGACACGCTGCAGCACATCAAGAGGTTAGTGTAATCGTTCTTGATTTAATCTAGGGCTCTAAAATTAATCTGATTAATTTTAAAATCTTAAATGGCAAATACAGATCCAAAAACATATTAAAAGAGTTTTAATATGTTGTTTATCATTGAAATCAAATAAATAAAAATAAATATTGCATGGTGCATGTGACCCTAGGTGAAAATTTTTGAATTCAATGGTATAAACTTGTGTTTTTCACGCTTCCGTTCCTTCATGGTTTGGCTTTTATTTGTTGTAATTTTTTTATTCATGCATTATGACATCATTGCTTAGGTAATAATTCCACTTAAATTTCATTTTCTTTTCTTTCCTTCTCTACTCATTTTCAATTTAATTTTTAGCAATATTTATTTATATTTTGTGTCATGATAATTATTTACTTAACTGTACAAGTCGGCCAAAAATCACCTCTGAAGGCGAAATGACCAAAATGCCCTCCGTTTGGCTTAACAGACTAAAATTGTCCGTACTGATTGAAAAATTTTTCTAAGCATTTTCTTAGCATTCTAATGCCATAGAACCCTCAATGACTCTTCTCTGGAGCCTCAAAAATTATTTTATGAATTTTCTCCCTGGTCTAGGGCTTTTAGTTGCGAGAATCGCAACTTCCCACTGGGTTACCCATCGCTAGGGCACTGGCTCATTTAACTTGGTTGTATTTTATTTCTAAAATTTTTCCTAAATTTTTCTTTTAATATTTATTTTAATATTTAAGTAAATTATGGTTCCTCACTTTAGTTTAAATATTTTTTCAGACGTTCTAGCTGTCCGGATCGACATCGATCACCGGAATAGTAAAATGTACAGAATTGCTACAGAAGGGTTTTACATCCTTTGCTTGTCTTGACTTAATCCACTCCTTCTCCTTCCTTGGAAGGCTCTTTTCTAATTGAAACACATAATTAAAGTGTCTCAATACTCATCCTAGATGTTTCTAATAACTAATCCAATAATTTCATTATGCATACTTAAGTTACTTATGAAGTTTCATAAGATTTGAGTTCTGGATAGTTTTACTGCTTGATTTTGGGACTCAATTTCGACCTAGTTTTATCCATAATCTAGTGAGGTGTTCTTCATAAAATTTGTCCCTCTATGTCTTATTTTCATTTTTCAATTTGAATCACTCCATTTGGAGTTCTGGTTTTCAAGTTATGGTCAATTTATCATGTGTTGGTCCAATGACTCTTTATAGTTCCAGAACCAGGTAGATTCAGAACCTCACTTTGCCTAGCCAATTGAACTAGCTACAATCTTATTTTGGCCTCATTTTCTTCATATGAGTTTTTCCCCTATGTTTCCTGGTCACACGGGTTTAAAATCATAATTTTTAAAGTTATGTATGGTGAGTTATGACAATTTAACTGACATGGACTCATAAACTCTGTGCATCAAGATTCTAGGTTAAGGTCAGTGTATTTCATTTCACATTTGAGGTTTTTATCCTCCAAATTTGGGTAAGGTTGCTAAAGAAAAGTTGTAGCTCTATTTCTTAGGCTTCTAGAACAACTTGGCTCATCCCAATTGGAGTTTCCTTGTGGGAGATATGACTTAAATACTATTCTGAGGTCAATGGCTAATTAGTTTACTTTCAGGATTTGAGTTGCTAACTTATCCTAGCAAATTGTTCTGGATTTTTGTCAAAACACCAAAATTTTAGTTCTAGGTCTTACAAAAATTTTGGCTTTGGTTTCACTGCATTTGCAGTTTTGCAGACCAAGTTATGGCATTTTTGCCAAAACTGGTCGGATGGCCATTTGTCTAGGATTTTAGGTCAGTTTTGGTTCTGGTCAGTTTTGTTGACCTTACTTGTTCTAGCAAATTAGTTGGGTTAGGGTCAGAATTTGGGATCATGATCTTCATGAAAAATGTGTTCCTATGTCTAACCTTTCTAATGGTTTAAGAATCAGGTCATTCTGACCTTCCTAGAGTGAGTTATGGCCATTTGAACATTTACTATTCATTTGGTCAATTCTGTCCAGAGTCAGATCACCAATTCTGGATTCAAGCCAATTTTAGACCAACTTATGGTCTGTTTTTGGGCAAGGTTTCTTCATGAAAAATGGGGGATTATGAGCCTAGTTTCATCTCTAATTGATCTCACACCAATTGGAGCAACACATCTCTACTTATGGCCATTTAACTTTGCTGGACTCATTGGTCCAGTAATCCAGCACATCCAACACATTTCCTATCTCATAAATCCATCTCAATCACTACTTCAATTCACAATCAAAGCTCATCAATTGGTCAATATTTGACCTTAACAACATTAATTTAGCATCATAGCACAATTTCCCCACATTGGTTCAGAGCCGTAATTGGCTATCTCTCCATCTCTTACAACTTATTCAATTCATGTCATTCTAAACTTATAAATCAATATAATGATGCATCTAAACTCAATTACATGTTCAATTCCATTAATTCCATCAAACCCTAATTTACCCTAGGCTGGCCAAAAATCAAATTTAGGGTTCATGCAAAATTTCTTTCATTTCTCCATTAATTTCCTCATATTTAACTTAAATTCAGCCAATTATACAAAAAGAAAAGCTTGGAAATCACTTACCTCTAATGGAGTTTTTCCCCACTCTTCTAATCTTCACATTTTCTTCCCTTCTTTGCTTCTACATTCTTAACCAAGGTCTAATATCAAGATTTGGTGTTGGGAATTATGGGAATTATGAAGAAAATTTTGGGTTTTATGAGCTTCAAATACTCATTAATGGAGGATTTTTTAGAGAAATGGTGAGAGAGAGAGGGACGGCTGGAATGGGGTGGAAGAAGGTGAGTTCTTTTCTTTTTAATTTTGTCTTTATTTATATATATTTATCCCCAAATTTTCATAATTAAAATTATAAATTAATTGGATCATGCTTACCTCACGCTTATGTCATAATTCCCTTAAAAATTTAAATTTCCATTTCCTTTTTCTTTTCTTCCATACACCTCTTTATGTTTTTAATTCTTTTTCAAAATTTTAATTTCCTACATTTAATGGACATTTAGGTCAAAAGTCATCTCTAAGAGTGAATTGACCAAAATGCCCCTTATCGGGTTTGATTAATTTTTCTAATAGTGATTGGTTACTTCTGAATTCTGATTCATTTATTTGGACTTATTTTCTTCTCTTTTTTTGTGGTTTTCCCATTACCATTAGTTTCACAATTATCCCTAGGCCTGGGGTGTCATAGGGTCCCACAAGAATTTAGGGTGGCAACTAAGCTCACAGTCGCTTCCCAGTTCAGTCACCCATCGCCGAGACCTCGGCTCATTTAACCGATTATGCTTTGTTTTTCTTATTTCCATTTCACCTTCATATAATTTCTATTAATTTTTATTTATGGCTTTTCTAGGTGACATAGATATAGTTTTAGACATCCTGACTGTCTGGACAGACACTAGTCATCGAAATAGTAAAATGCATAGCCTACTTAATAGGGGGGTGTTACACATGTCATTTCCTTTACTTTACTTTACTTTACTTTCCCATTAGGTCATCCATAGCCACCAACAGAATATAAATAATAATGCAACTCTTTTATAATATGCATTACCAACATATATAAACAATTATGCAATTATGATCAAAATAAATCTTATAACTATCATGATGCATAAAGATGCATGGAACATAATAAAATAATTCAATTATTTATTTAAAAACAATTTAAATATAGGTTTTACTCAAATATTGGTTGACCCTTTGACTATTATTAGACTTGCTAGGGCTGTTGAGCTCTATTTCTTCACTTGCTAATGGGCTTTAATTTAATTTAAATACCATGAAGTAGGGTTTAATTTAATTATAACACATCTTAAGTGCATTGAGAGAGGACTTTGGATAATGTAAGATAGATCTCCTTCAAAGTGATAATTTTCCATTAATTGGATTGAACACATAGTTGATTGAAGTGTGAACTCTAGCTCTAGAATGCTTTTATTCATTAATATTCAAATTTAGTTATCTAATTTAGGCTTTATTTTTCAGCAACATTTGGTTTGTTTTATACTTTCAGCTCAAATTTGATTGTCTAAATAATTAAAATTGTTGTAGTTCAATGCTCAATATGGTTTCTATGGGAACAATAACTTTTTATATTACTTGGTACGATTCGTGCACTTGCGAGTTTCACACAACTCTATATATATATATGTGTGTGTGTGTGTGTGTGTGTGTGTGTGTGTGTGTGTGCGCGCGCATGTGTATACGTGTGTGTGCATGTGTGTTTGTATTCTTGAAATGCATGAGCATGCTAGAAATATAAATTAAATAATATTGAAATTACAAAGTTAATCAACCTCTAACTAACAGAGCTAACGATCTTATTGCAACTAATCTAACTGGAAAGAAAATGGCCTGCCCATATCACCTATAAAAACATGTCGACATCTATCAAATGATTGACTATAAGTAAAATAATTAAATTACAAAAGCCAGAATAACTACCCTAGGATTTGTAAAAATTTTAGCAGAGTTTTTTTTATACCTATATAGGACCTAACCCCTTACAAGGCAAACAAAACACTATGGCTTAGGCCCACAACAACCTAATATTTCTCATCCAAGAGCTACAAGAATCCTAGTCTATGTCTAATTATCCAATCCCTAGCTTAGGTACCTCTCTACTCTACAATCCAATTAATTATATCCATAGCTTCAAAATTTATGAAAATATTTCTGGAAATCCTTTATACATCCTTAAACCATTACATTTCATTTTATTTATTTTCTTTGTGCTAAGAATATTTTATTATTTAAATTAGCTATCCTAGTTTCTAGGTCAAGCCACTGACTTGGAATTCGAGATTATTGACATTTATTTTGCTATAGAGAACATATTGAAGCATTTGAAAATGTTGGAATAGAATATAATATTGGACACCATTCGAGTAGTCCACCAGATGCTCTTGACTAGTTGCAAATGTTATCCCGCTATAGAAGGCTACCCCTTATCTAAAAAAATCTATATGAAACCCAAAACGCATTAGTAATTATCGTGTAATTAGTTATTGGGAATGACTATCAAAAGGGGTAGGAAATTTTACAATTAATCTGTAACACCCTCACTTTAGCTAATCCATACATTCTACTATTCCGGTTACTAATGTCGGTTCGGACAGTCAGAATGTCTGGAACTATATTTAGACTAGAGTGAGGAGTCATAAATATCCAAAATAATATCAAGAAAAATTTAGAAAAAATTTTAGAAATAAAATACATTAAAGTTAAATGAGCCGTAGCCTAGCGATGGGTAACTTAACGGGAAGTTGCTGTAAAGATAGCTAGTAGCCCTAAACCCAAGGGAAATTCTATGAAATAATTTTTGGGACTCCAGGGAGGAGTTATGGAGGTTTCGATGGTAACAGATTGCTAAGAAGACACTAGGAAAATTAAATCAATTAGTACAGACAATTTTAGCTCAACAAGCTAAACGAAAGGCATTTTAGTCATTTCACCTTCAGAGATGATTTTTTACCAACTTGTCAAATTAAGTAAATAAATTATAAGACATAAAATGTGAATAAATATTACTAAAAATTTAATTAAAATGGGTAGAAAAGAAAGGAAAAGAAAAATGGAAGAAAAGCTTAATTATTACATCATGCTTGAGTAAGCATGATGTAATTAAAAAGCCTTCAACCAATCAAATTGCAACAAACCATTATAAACTAATTTAAAAGAGATAAAATGAGGAAAAAAAATTAAAAAAGCAATCTGCCTTCTTCTTCCATTAACCAGCCGAACCTCTCTCTAGAAAAAACTCCATTGAAGCTCTTCTTCAAGCTTCATTCTCTCACTCAAATCCACCCTAAAATCTCTAGTCATCTTCATAAAAACTTAATATTTCACCTTGGGAAGGTGTTTTGCAGCCAAGAGAACCAAAGAAAGTGAATAATTGTGAAGGGAGAAAATCTCTCCAAAGAGATTAGTGCCACTTCTCCCCCTTTTCTCTTTAAAATTTATATTAGGTGTATGAATTGAGTTAGAAATTTAAGGAATTCAAGGAAAATACCTATGGATGGGCCACTTCCATTTTTGGCAGCCATAAATTAGGCGAGTGTGTGATGAGTTTTGATGTAATTAAAGTTGTTTATAGATGGCTTTGATTGTGATTATGAGACTTAGAACATAAATTGATGTGTATAAAGTAGGATTTGAATATTTGGGAATTAGGGTTTGTAAGAGAATTAGGGCTTTGTTCAATTGATGGTAAATTAGGGTTCTTAAGGTCAATTAATGACCAATTGGCATGTTTTGACCTTAATTTATGATTAAATGTGGCATTAAATATTGAATTGGTAAGGCTGCCCTATGTGATGAATTCTAGACCATTGGAGTCCAGTGTGTTTAGACAGCCATAATTGGATTTGTGTAGCTCCATTTGGTGCAAAGTCAATAAGAGGTGAAATTAGACACATAATGCAACATTTTTTATGAAGAAATCTTGCCCAGAAAACTAATATAAGTTGACCTAAAAATTGCCTTAATCCAGGTAACATACAAGTTATCCGTGGAAAATGACCAAATGAACATTATTTGTTCAAATGGTCATAACTCAGTGTAGAAATGTCTAATTGACTTGAATTTTATATTAATGGAAATCTTAGACAATTTAGAACAACTTTCATACAGAATACCAACCCAAATTTTGACCTTAACCCATCTGAAATGCTAGCCAAAATTAGAGCATCAAAACTGCCCTAACCATTTTTGCCCAGAAATTTTAGGTAGAAATTAATCCGGCCAGCCTTAATGAAATTAGCATAAATTGAGCTAAAAAACTCTAAATAAAGTGATTCAAAAAGGGAATTAAAGAAGACAAAATAAGGAACAACTTTGATGAGGAGAGTTTAGGCAAATTTCTACCGTAGCAATGTTCAATGGAATAGTGAAAACAAGTCATAAAATCTAAAATTTTGAAATAACATGTAATGAGCTTTGAAATGGAAATTGTAACTAATGCTAACAATTTTAGAATACAAAATGTGGTATGTTTGTTATTAGAACTAACATACCTATTGTGTATGAAAAAGCCAACATTTTGATTGATTAGCTGTAACGCCCTCACTTTAGGTAGTCCGTACATTCTACTGTTCCGGCGACTAACGTCTGTTCGGATAGCTAGGATGTTTGGAACTACAGTTAAACTAGTGGGAGGAAATATAAATTGACTGAATATAGACTAAGAAAAATTAAATAAAAGTAAAAGAAATGAAGTACTACTCGGTTAAACGAGCCGGAGTCATAGCGATGGGTGACCTAATTGGGAGGCAACTGCAAAGGCAGTTACTGACCCTAGACCCGCAGGGAATCCTAGGAAATAATTTTTGAGACCTAATTAAAGGTTTATTGAAGTGTAAATGATATTAGAAAGGTCAAAGAAAATTCAGGGGAATTTAATTATCGGTATAGACCAAAAATAAACCGACAAGCATAATAAGGGCATTTTGGTCATTTTAACCCCAGAGTTAAAATTTGACCTGAATGTCAATTAAAATAAGAGAGATTAAAATACATAAAATAAATAAAATTAAAATTTATGAATTTAATTATGGAAATAAGTAAAGAAGAGAAAAGAAAAGAAAAGAAGAAAATTAAATGAAATTAATGACATCATAAAATTCTCTAACCAATAGGAATTCAACAATCAATTAAGAAGAGATAAGAAAGAGTTAAAAAGAAGACAAATTGAGTTAATTAACAAAAAGTTATCTTCTTCATTTCTTCTCCATATTGTCGTCCACCATAGTGAAGAAACCTTCTGCATTTTCTTTTTTTTTTTTAAGCTCAAATTTCCTAAGCTTTCTCTACCTAAAACCCTAAACACCCTTCACAAAAATTAATCCCCACATCAAGAGGAATAATTTGATGATCAAAAAGTGAAGAAATTCCAAAGATTGAGTAAGCTCAAGAATTGTTTAAAGAGGTTAGTGCACTAATTCACTTCTTTTTTTTTTTTTTCTAAGCATGATAAGCTTGCCAAAATAAGTTAGATTGATATGAAATTAAAAGAAATTCATAGGGATAGGAACTTACTAAATTTCGGTAGCCATGATAAGAGTTTTGCTTTGATGGTTTTGATGAAATTAGTTGTGTTTATTAGTGATATTGATGAGTAGTTGTGATGAACAAATTGATTGGCATGTGTTTATATGAATTGAGGAATGTGAGTTAGGGTTTTTTACCTAACTTTGGGGAAATTGATGTGTGACTTGAAATTAATGATGTTGAGATGATTTAAGGACCATTAGAAGTGCCATGTATGTCAAATGAAGTTTGTAGAGTTGGAAGAATTGAATTTGGGAGTGTTGATTTTTATGTAAGAAATTCAGACCTTTGAGTCCAGTGTATTGTTTGAGTTATAACTAGAGTTGTGTTCCTCCATTTGGTGTGAGGCCAATTGGAAATGAAACCTAGGACAAAATGCCTTATTTTTCATGAAGAAACTCTGTCCAAATTCTGTCAAAATCTCGGTCAATTTACTATCTCAATCTAGATATCCAAACACTGAACCCAGAAAAATGACCAAATGAAGTGTTCATTTGGCCATAACTCCCTCTAGACAGGTCCAAATCACCTGAATTTTATGCCATTGAAAAGCTTAGACATAGACTACAACTTTCATTGAGAACACCAAGCCTAGAAATGTCTCAAACAAAATGAAATTGTTCCCTCAAGTTAGGACACCAAACTGACCTGCACCATTCTACCCAGAATTTCCTGGACTAAAGCTTACCCGACCAGTTTTGGAAAAATAGCCATAACTTGGTCTACAAAAACCCAAATTCAATGATACCAATGGAAAATTTTCTATAAGACATAGATCTATAAAATTGATCTTTTGACCCAACCCCAGAAACCAATGGAAATAGGTCAATTGACTAGGTTAAATTAACATATAAATTCTGAAAATTTTCAAAAGAACCATTTGACTCCAGAACACTCATTTGGCTATATCTCTGACTAGAAAACTCCAATTAGGTTGAGCCATACAGATCTGGAACCATAAGAAATAGGACTCTAACTTTGTTTTAGACTTGGTCCTCAAATTATGAACATAAGAACCCTAAAATGGGAATCAAATTTTCTGATCTGAATATTAGTCCTGGTAGAACAGGGAACATGAGTCCAGGCTAGGTATTTGGCCATAATTAATTCTACAAAACTTGAAAATTTGTAATAAAAATTTCTGAGTGACTATAAGACATAGGGTAACAACTTCTACGAAGAACCTTCAGCCTAAAAATGACTATAACATGATCAATTAATTAGACAAAAATAGGCTCTAGAATTTGCCAAATTCTGGACCTTGAGAAAGGTTCATAAAATAACTTAGCCTATGATATAAAACAAAATGGAATAAGTTGTTAAGCATAAAAATAACATGAATTAATGAAACTATAAGTATAAAATAACACTATTATGCCCAAAGTACACCTAGACTCATTTATATAGCTTAGATCAATTGGTATACCAATTAGGGACTACATACTGCAGTGCTGCCCACAGGAATAATCATTGATAGACAACATATGTCTAAGATAATTGTTCTACTGGCTTTATGCCTACCCGATGGCCATAGTGCCAATTTTCATTATTACTGGCTTATGCTTGCCCGCTGGCCGTGTGCCTAACATGACCATTGTATACTGGGAAGACATACGGATGTCTAACTAGTATGCTCCTGTGTATCCAGTCTTTATAGTCTGTCATAGGTTACTTGGGCACAGATAAAAGCAATAAGCCATAAAATTTGAATAAGTACATGAGAAAATTATTAATATAAAGTTTATAAGACTGAATATAAGGTACATGCACAGTAAAGATCCTGATTAACTTATTTACTTCCAAAGATTTCTAAACACGCAAAAGACTATGAATTTATAATGTTTTATATTTTATTATAAGATTATATGTAGAATAATTGTTTTAGTTGTTTAGATTATTTTCCTTTATATTATGCACCACTAAGCGTTATGCTTAGCGCGTTGATTTTTCCATCACGTAGGTATAAGAGACCCACAGCAGCAGCAGTAGAGCTTAGTCTGGACTTGATTAGATCTGCTACAGGGTAGATTGTTACCTCACCAGTCCATTTTGGTAGGGCTCGTGTACATATTAGATTTTGCATTTTGGTATTGTATGTAATTAAACAATGATGCAAATTATTTTTGGAATATAAATAAAAGTGTAAATTGTTGTATATGAATTTTATATATATATGAATGCAATGCAGTATTTCATTTTCTTGAAAATTGATATGAGCATGAGGAATAATATGATGAATGAATAGATGTAAAGGATATGAATTGTTTTAACAGGTAACATGAAAATTACCATGCACTAATAGAACAAAGGGCACTTTATTTGGGTCTCCATAAAAATGAAATGTGATTAAAAAAAATTTACACATAAAACAATATAATTAAACTAATATTGTACATGACAAGACAGAATAGGCTGCTCCGGCACCAAATGTAACGCACGTTGCTCGGCCACACTGTAGATGGGTGATAGGGTGTTACATTTATTGGTATCAGAGCAAAGGTTTAGGCATTCCTAGGCATAAGTAGATAAAAAGATATAGTGTGCATAATATGCATGAGCCCTTATTTAGGAGTCAAGATGAGACTAATGCAGATCTGTTCTTTATTTGTTTTATAGGATTGATGGAGTCCGATCCTTCAGAGGAAGGGCTTACAAATCGGTGGAGGAGGAGGTGATTGGTAGCCACATGCCTGTCCGTAGTCAGGGGCGAGACACGAGAGAGGAGTCATCCCGGGGTACAGCGGGTGGAACGCAGCAGGCATTTTTAGAGCAAATGACTCAGATGCTCCGCCAGTTCACCAGAGCCACCCTACAGCCTACACAACGATCCCCACTAGAGAAGTTAAGAAAGTATGGGGCCATAGACTTTATGGGTAAAAAAGAGGACAACCCATCCGCTGCTAAGCATTGGCTAGAGCAGACTGAGAGAGTGCTGAGGTAGTTACATTGCACGCAAAGAGTAGTAACTAGAGTGCGCTCTGTCGTTACTATAAGGGGAAGCCCACCAGTAGTGGGATACAGTGTCTAGAGCGGTACAGCCGACAGAGCTTGCTTAGGATTTCTTTCTGATTGAGTTCAGAAAGAAGTATATTAGTCATATATACTTAGAGGCTCGAAGGAGAGAGTTTCTAACCTTGAGGCAGAGACAGTTCACGGTCTCTGAGTATGAGAGGGAGTTTGTGAGGCTGGGTAGATATACACGGGAGGCAATGCCTACAGAGGCAGAGAGGTGCCGTAGGTTCGAGGATAGACTGAATGATAATATCAGAATTATAGTGACGGCACATGGGTATACAGATTTCTCCCTGCTAGTGGCTGCATCACTAAATGTAGAGAGAGTACAAAATGAGGAGCAGTCTAGGAGAGATAGACAGCGAAAGAGGAGTTTTGGACAAGGTTAGTCCAGTACACCAGTTTCTGAGGGTAAGAAGCCCAAGGTTTCCTAAGGTCAAGGCCAGAGATAGGGGTCTCAGTTTACTCAGAGAGGACATTCTAGAGCATCAATGGAGAGTTCTCCAGGCACCGCAATAGAGGGATTTACCCCCATACCATTATGCACCTACTGTGAGAGGAGGCACCGAGGAGTGTGCCGATTGTTGACTGGGGGACGCTTCCGAAGCGGAGCTACTGATCATTTCCTATAGGATTGTCCCCACCGGAGTGTTCCCACTGCCCCACCACCTACTGAGAGATCTGCCCCTGCAGCTCAGAGGGGTTGACGACCTGCGAGGCCAGAGGCGATGGGTACATCACAAAGACCGGCTTCTAAGATGATTGAGCTACCCGAGACCCAAGTAGCACCTCGTGTATATGCTATTAGGGCACAGGAGGAGCCAGAACTGGCAGAGGCTGTCAGAGGTATATTTTCATTATAATATTTTAGTATATGTGATAATAAACCCTATATATGAGATGAAAGAGGATAGGTGCAGTTCCTCGACTATTTACACTGAGTAAATTTTGAGGACGAAATTTTTATTACAGGGGAAGAATTGTAACTCCCTCACTTTGGGTAGTCTGTGCATTCTACTGTTACGGCGATTAACGTCTGTTCGGATAGCTAGGATGTCTGGAACTACAGTTAAACTAGAGTGAGGAAATATAAATTGACTGAATATAGATTAAGAAAAATTAAAGAAAAGTAAAAGAAACGGCAATCGACTGGTTAAACGAAATGAGTCACAAATGATGGGTGACCCGATTGGGAAGCGATTAAGGCAAGCATCGACTGCATCAAATAGGAACCCTAGGAAATAATTTTTGAGACCTAATTAAAGGTTTATTGAAGTGTAAATGACTTTAGAAAGGTCAAAGAAAATTCAAGGAAATTTAATTATCGGTATAGACCAAAAATAAACCGACAAGCATAATAAGGGCATTTTGGTCATTTTAACCCCAGAGTTAAAATTTGACCTGAATGTCAATTAAAATAAGAGAGATTAAAATACATAAAATAAATAAAATTAAAATTTATGAATTTAATTATGGAAATAAGTAAAGAAGAGAAAAGAAAAGAAAAGAAGAAAATTAAATGAAATTAATGACATCATAAAATTCTCTAACCAATAGGAATTCAACAACCAATTAAGAAGAGATAAGAAAGAGTTAAAAAGAAGACAAATTGAGTTAATTAACAAAAATCTATCTTCTTCATTTCTTCTCCATATTGCCGTCCACCATAGCCAAGAAACCTTCTCCATTTTCTTTTTTTTTAAAACTCAAATTTCCTAAGCTTTCTCTACCTAAAACCCTAAACACCCTTCACAAAAATTAATCCCCCCATCAAGAGGAATATTTTGATGATCAAAAAGTGAAGAAATTCCAAAGATTGAGTAAGCTCAAGAATTGTTTAAAGAGGTTAGTGCACTAATTCACTTCTTTTTTTTTTCGAAGCATGACAAGCTTGCTAAAATAAGTTAGATTGATATGAAATTAAAAGAAATTTATAGGGATAGGAACTTACTAAATTTCGGCAACCATGATAAGAGTTTTGCTTTGATGGTTTTGATGAAATTAGTTGTGTTTATTAGTGATATTGATGAGTAGTTGTGATGAACAAATTGATTGGCATGTGTTTATATGAATTGAGGAATGTGAGTTAGGGTTTTTTACCTAACTTTGGGCAAATTGTTGTGTGACTTGAAATTAATGATGTTGAGATGATTTAAGGACCATTAGAAGTGCCATGTATGTCAAATGAAGTTTGTAGAGTTGGAAGAATTGAATTTGGGAGTGTTGATTTTTATGCAGGAAATTCGGACCTTTGAGTCCAGTGTATTTTTGAGTTATAACTACAGTTGTGTTCCTCCAATTGGTGTGAGACCAATTGGAGATGAAACTTAGGACAAAATGCCTTATTTTTCATGAAGAAACTCTGCCCAAATTCTGTCAAAATCTTGGTCAATTTACTGTCCCAATCTGGATATCCAAACACTGAACCCAGAAAAATGACCAAATGAACAGTACGTGTTCATTTGGCCATAACTCCCTCTAGACAAGTCCAAATGACCTAAATTTTATGCCATTGAAAAGCTTAGACATAGGACTACAAATTTCATTGAGGACACCAAGCCCAGAAATGTCTCAAACAAAATGAAATTGTTCCCTCAATTTAGGACACCAAACTGACCTGCAACATTCTGCCTAGAATTTCCTGGACTAGAGCTCATCCGAACAGTTTCGAAAAAATAGCCATAACTTGGTCTACAAAAACTCAAATTCAATGAAACTAGTGGCAAAATTTCTATAAGACACAGATCTACAAAATTGGTCTATTGACCCAAACCCAGAAACCAATGGAAATAGGTCAATTGACTAGGTTAAATTAACATATAAATTTTAGAAATTTTCAAAAGAACCATTTGACCCCAAAACACTCATTTGGCTATATCTCCTACTAGAAAACTCCAATTAGGTTGAGCCATACTGATCTAGTCTCCAACTTTGTTTTAGACTTGGTCCTCAAATTATGAACATAAGAACCCTAAAATGGGAGTCAAAGTTTCTGATCTGAACATAAGTCCTGGTAGAACAGGGTACATGAGTTCAGGCTAGTGATTTGGCCATTATTAATTCTACAAAACTTGAAAAATTGTAATAAAAATTTCTGAGTGACTATAAGACATAGGGTAACAACTTCTATAATGAACCTTAGGCCTAAAAATGACTATAATATGATCAATTAATTAGACCAAAATAGACTATAGAATTTGCCAAATTCTGGACCTTAAGAAAGGTTCATAAAATAACTTAGCCTATGATATAAAACAAAATGGAATAAGTTGTTAAGCATAAAAATAACATGAATTAATGAAACTATAAGTATGAAATAACACTATTATGCCCAAAGTACACCTAGACTCATTTATATAGCTTGGATCAATTGGTATACCAATTAGGGACTACATATTGCAGTACTGCCCACAGGAATAATCATTGACAGACAACATATGTCTAAGATAATTATTCTACTGACTTTATGCCTACCCGATTGCCATAGAGCCAATTTTCATTATTATTGGCTTATGCCTGCCCACTGGTCGTGTGCCTAACATGACCATTGTATACTGGGAAGACATACGAATGTCTAACTAGTATACTCCCGTGTATCCAGTCTTTATAGTCTGTCATAGGTTACTTGGGCACAGATAAAAGCAATAAGCCATAAAATTTGAATAAGTACATGAGAAAATCATTAATATAAATTTTATAAGACTGAATATAAGGTACATGCACAGTAAAGATCCTGATTAACTTATTTACTTCCAAAGCTTTCTAAACACGCAAAAGGCTATGAATTTATAATGTTTTATATTTTATTATAAGATTATATGTAGAATAATTGTTTTAGTTTTTTAGATTATTTTTCCTTTATGTTATGCACCACTAAGCGTTATGCTTAGCGTGTTGGTTTTTCCATCGCGTAGGTAAAGGAGACCCATAGCAGCAGTAGTAGAACTTAGTCTAGACTTGATCAGATCGACTACAGGGTAGATTGTCACCGCAGCAGTCCATTTTGGTAGGGCTCATGTACATATTAGATTTTACATTTTGGTATTGTATGTAATTAAACAATGATGCAAATTATTTTTGGAATATAAATAAAAGTATAAATTGTTGCATATGAATTTTATATATATATGAATGCAATGCAGTATTTTATTTTCTTGAAAATTGATATGAGCATGAGGAATAATATGATGAATGAATAGATGTAAAGGAGATGAATTGTTTTAACAGGTAACATGAAAACCACCATGCACTAATAGAACAGAGGGGACTCTATTTGGGTCTCCATAAAAATGAAATGTGACAAAAAAAAAATTTTTTTACACGTAAGA
Organism: Hevea brasiliensis; assembly: GCF_030052815.1. Classification (NCBI taxonomy): domain Eukaryota; kingdom Viridiplantae; phylum Streptophyta; class Magnoliopsida; order Malpighiales; family Euphorbiaceae; genus Hevea; species Hevea brasiliensis. The sequence goes on along the minus strand of NC_079507.1, from coordinate 35,074,395 downwards.
CAATATAATTAAACTAATATTGTACATGACAAGACAGAATAGGGTGCTCCGGCACCGAATGTAACGCACCTTACTCGGCTACACTGTAGACGGGTGAGGAGTGTTACACTAGCCAAGTGAATAGTAACTAATAAATATCAAATGCAAATAATTTACACAATTAACATTGTAATATGCCCTAGTAGGCCTAGTGTGATTGGTTTGGATAGATTGGCATGCCAATAGAGTTCTGATAGCAGTACTACATATGGCATTATGCCATTTTGTGATTTATGGCCTTGTGGCCATTTTGTAATATTATGGCTTTTAGCCATTTTGATACACTTGATACACTCGGCCTTGTGCTTGATACTTTTACTGCTTATTAGCTGTTTTATTGCACACCTGGAAATACTTTGTGACCAATGGTGTGATGGCCTGAGGTACTTGGTACCCAGTGCCAGTTTAACTATTTATCCAGTCCGGTCAATTTGCATAGGTTACTTGGGCAACTAAATTAAGTTTTAATAAATTATAACCAAATAATTAACATAAAAAGTACCAAATTAATAATATCACTAATAATTACCAAAAACTTAGTCTGTATAAAATATCAGCATAAATTCTGCATATTTATTTTATTTTAGTTTATTTTTATTTTATATTAGCACCACTAGGCAGTATTGCTTAGCGCGTCACTGTTGCAACGCGTAAGTACTGGAGACACGGAGCGAGAACCCAGCAGACCCTAGACTGAGTGAGAGAGTCAGATCTGCATAGAATCTAGTGTCACCTCCATTACAGTGCATCCTTGGTAGGACTCTTAGGCACCTTTTGGGTTTTGTATTTTGCATGTTGGAATAGATATTAGTTGTTGGTTTTTTTTTTTGTACCTTATAAACTTATATAATTTTATGTTGATGCAATTCTCAGTAAATTTTGTCAATAAATAAAATTTGAGTATTTCTTATGAAATTTGAGCCTGAATGTGATATGAATTGAATGAAATGTGTGAAAAATTTAGTTTGACATATTGAGAACTTGTTGAGATTTTGTTGATGATTATTGGAGTTTGAGAATGTAATGAACATATTGGAAGTGTTTTTAACAGGTCCAGAAGAACTGCTTTTCCAATTTATAGCCGGCACTCTGTCGAATTTTCTATAAAATTTGTGGAAATTCAATTAAATCAAAATATTAAATAAAGAACATGAATGGTATGAATTTCATATAAAAGCTTGTTTTTAATCAATAATATAAGAACTAGAAATTGTAATAAAATAAGATAAGGTGCTCCGGCACACTGTGTGACATGCCTAGCTCGGCTATACTATAGACTGGTAAAAGGTGTCATATTTAGTGGTATCAGAGTACGGTTTAGGCATTTCTAGGTCTAGATAGAGTCCATACCATTCATTACATTTGTAAGAGTTGAGGTGACACTAATGCTAATATGTTTGTCTTTCTTATTTTGGTTAGGATATGGATCCTGCTTCACAAGGGGCAGTTGAAGAAGAAGTGGAGAGTCATGCTCCACCAATGGCTGAAGCTGGAGGCAGGGGAGAACCTGCTCCATCAGCAGCTGAGGCACCTGTACAGCCCTAGTATGCATTATTCCAACAAATGACTAAGTTCTACCGACAAATGATGAGGGAAATTCCACCACCACAACCACAGTCATAGCCTCCACCACCACCACAAAAGTCTCATTTGGAAAAGTTATAGAAATATAGGGCTGTAGATTTTTTGGGGAAGAAAGAAGATGACCCCGTGACAGCTGACAACTGGTTAGATAGAACTGGAAGAGTGTTGAGATAGCTCCACTACACCCCAGAGTAGAACCTGGAGGGTGCTGTGTCCCTGCTCCAAGATGATGTATATGTGAGAGTGGAAGCATGGATTTAGGGCATTTAAAACATTGAAATTTCAAAACCAATTCTAGGGTTTCATGTATCATACATGTGTATTATGGTCTTAATCAATTTTCAATGCCTAATTGCATACTAAAACACATTTTAGCATGCTTTAAACTTTCATTTACCATTTAAGATTGCGAATTAACGTTTAAGTCACATTAATCCCTAATTAAAAAGGGGGTTTTGAGTACTAACCTCTTGATGCACAACTGATGGAACTCCCACTCTTTGGATGCTCTTAGGACCCCAAATGAAGTTCCTCTAGCTTGTCCACCACAAGCTCACCAATGGCAGCCCCTATTTGACTTCCCAAGCCTTTGCCAACCACTTGTAATTAGGGGTTTATGTTTTAGTGAGGTTTAATGGATGTATATAGCATTAGAAACCATTTCTAGCATTTTGATTCAAAGAAAATCAAAGTTTTTCTTCTTGAATTGGATGAGAAAATGAAGAGAAGGGGAGGAGCTCTTGTTGCCATCCAAATGAGGGAGGAAGAGGAAAGATACATTCTCTTTCTTCCTTTTCCCTTTTATAGTAAAGTCAAACTTCACTTACCCTTGCCACATGTCACCATAAGATCCTATCTTACTTTTTAGTTGACTTAATCCTATGAAGCCAAGTGTCAAACCTCATTTAAATCATGAAAAGTGGTCTTCCATCATAGGAAGACAAGTGACAAGATCATATGGTGCCATGTGTCAACATCTCATGGTGCCACATGTCACCATATGATTTAATCTTACTTTTATAATTTTTAATTTGAGTTCTCAACTCAAAAATAATAATTTCTCCTCTTCAAATTAATTTATATGAAATATAAATTAATTGATCAATTAATCTCCATTAATTAATTTCTTACAATTAAATTCATATTTAAACAATTTAAATATAAATTTAATTTATGTTATACATCCAATAACCTAGACTTGGTTGTAAGTCATGTTAGGGACTTTGCAATCTTATTGCAAACCAAACCTATTTAATTGATTAATTAAACTCTTTAATTAATTAATTAAATCACATTTTACTTGGTGAATAACTTGTGTATTTGTGTGACTTACTAGGCTCATTACTTACTTGCAATGATAAATGATATTATCCCATAATATCATTAGAACTTTTTCTTACCTTAAATGAATTCTCTAAATCACTTTAGGCACATCATAGACCATGGTTGACACCTAGTATAGCATACCATGGCCACCCAATTAGTAATAAGGAATGCCTTAAATGAACCTTTAATCATATGTTACCATGCATTAGAATCTCTCCATTATAAAATTCCAATTCCAGCTGGAGTCATGATTAATGTCAAACTTCATTTGCTATAAACATTATATTCTCTTTTAATTCTAATTCTTGATTAATTAGATTTTCTTGTCAGAAACTCTTTTCTAACTAAATCTATCTATCCTGGCCAGGAACTTAAATCATCAAGAATAATTAAATGATCATAGAATATTATCCCTATTTACTTAGGGTAACGGATTCTATCTTGATCAACACCTATCTCCATATATAACTAGTAGGAGCCAACACATGCCCATATACCCATACATAGTACAAATATGAAAGTAGTATCAAACTCAAACCACCTATATACAAGATAATTGTGTTATCTCAGGTTTAAAGATTATATGCACTGATATGATATATAGCAATGCATTGACAAGAGTAAACTCCATGTGATTATCATAAGCATCACTGGTTCGGCCTACTTATCATGTATAAGTGCCTATCATGTTTGTTATGTGGCATGAGACTCACCACTTCATCTTATTTATATCTCATATAAATACCTTGGAACAAACATGATTACAATCTTTCTGGATAAGTCATGTCCTTTGTGAAGTATCCACAATTGTGAACCAATTTATGATACTTTGTTCTAAAAATACTGTCACTCATATTTTTAACAACTTAAGAATAGAATTTCTAACAAATATCAATGGACCTTTTCAATTACACATAAATAGATTATGTAAGTGGAAAATTAAAATTGCCTTTTATTAATAAAATATGTACAAGATACATATAAAATAATATGCTCTAAGGCATACTACTAACAGCATACCAGTTGTGGGACACAGTATCCAGGCAGGTGCAGCCAGAGCAGATCACCTGGGACTTCTTCCTCTCAGAGTTCAGAAAGAAATATATCAGTAGTGTATATTTAGAAGAGAGAAGAAGAAAATTCATCAGTCTGAGACAGAGACAGCTAACAGTAGCAGAGCACGAGAGAGAGTTTGTCAGACTGAGCAAATATGAAAGGGAAATAGTCCCTACAGAAGCTGAGAGGTGTAGAAGGTTTGAAGAAGGGTTGAACGATAACATTAAGATCATGATAACTACTTTAGGGATTACTGATTTTGCAAAATTAGTTGAAGCTCCACTGAAAGTGGAAAGAGTTAGAGTAAGTGAACAGATTAGAAGGGATAGATAGCAGAAGAGGGGTCCAGGTCAGTCTAGTGCATCCTCTGCTCCCAATAAGAAGTTCAGAGGTCCTCCTGCTCAGAGTTCGGGTCAATCACAGGTCAGAGTCAATCCCAGAGACCCAGATCTCAGTTCATACCTAGGAGAGGTCAGTCCATACCATCAGTGGGTAGCTCTCTACGGACGGTATTCAGGGGGCCAGCCCTAGTAGCCTCTTCTACCTATCCACACTGCTAAAGGTAGCATAAGGGGGAATGTTAGTGAGTGACTGGTGGTTGCTTCTGGTGTGGGTCTACAGAACATCAGATCAGAGATTGTCCACAGAGGACTGCTACAGCTACCCCAACACAAACAAACAGGCCTGCCCCTACACCTCAAAGGGGTAGAAGGTCTGGTAAATCTAAGACAGCTAGTACATCACAGAGGCTAGCATTAGAGTCAGCTGAGAGGCTAGAGGCAAGGGCACCAGCCAGAGCATATGCCATGAGGGCTCAGGAGGACCAGGACGCTCTGGACGTTATCAGGGGTATGTTTTCCCTCTACAACACATCTGTGCATGCATTGGTGGATCCAGGATCTACCCACTCATATATCTGCATCAAACTACCAGCAAAAAGGGGAATACAAGTAGAAGAGAGTGACCAAGACATTCTAGTTACTAACCCACTAGGACACAGCGTGGTAGTAAACAAAGTGTACAAAGGTTGCCCATTGAGGATTTAGGGGTATGAGTTCTTGGTAGACCTAATTAAATTGTCTTTCCATGAATTTGATGTGATTTTGGGAATGGATTTTCTATCACATCATCAGGAAATAGTAGATTGTAGATTAAAGAGAATTACATTGAAAACTCCTGAGAATGATGAGATAACAGTTGTAGGGGAAAGGATAGATTTTCTGTCTAATGTCATCTCAGCCACTGCTACAAGGAGACTAATCAGGAAGGATTGTGAAGCCTACCTAGTGCATGTGGTTGATACCAGAAAGGCTAGATATAGTCTCCATGACATTCCTACTGTGAATGACTTACCTGATGTGTTTCCTAGAGAATTGCCTAGTTTGCCACCAGAAAGGGAAGTTAAATTTGCCATTGAGGTACTGTCGGGCACAGCACCAATCTCTATTGCTCCTTATAGGATGGCACCCACTGAATTAAAGGAGCTGAAAATCTAGTTGCAGGAGTTACTGAATAAGGGGTTCATACACCCCAATGTGTCACCATGGGGAGCTCCGGTACTATTTGTGAAAAAAAGGGATGGGACTTTGAGATTATGCATTGACTACCGGCAGCTAAATAAAGTAACTGTGAAGAATAAGTACTCATTTCCCAGAATCGATGATCTGTTTGATCAATTAAAGGGAGCCTATGTATTTTCTAAAATTGATCTCATATCAGGGTATCATCAGCTAAGGGTAAAGGATGCAGATGTGCCAAAGACTACATTCAGGACCCGGTATGGGCACTATAAATTCCTGGTGATGCCATTTGGTTTGACAAATGCACCAGCAGCTTTCATGAACCTTATGAACTGTATCTTTCATCCATACTTAGATCGGTTTGTAGTGGTTTTCATTGATGATATACTGGTGTATTCTAAGAACAAAGAAGAATATGATGAGCATTTGAGGATTGTTCTGCAAACTCTGAGAGAGAAGAAGCTATATGCTAAGTTATCCAAGTGTAACTTCTGGTTGAGTGAGATCTCTTTTCTTGGACACATAGTATCAGCTGATGGGATTAGAGTAGATCCCAAGAAAATTGAAGCAGTGATAGAATGGAAGCCTCCCAGAACTACAACTGAGGTCAGAAGCTTCTTGGGGCTAGCTGGTTACTACAGAAGGTTTGTGAAGGGATTTTCTTTAATAGCTGCTCCACTGACCAAGTTGCTATACAAGAATGTGAAATTTGACTGGAATGACAAGTGTCAAGCCAGTTTTGAGAGATTAAAGGCTATGTTGACAAAGGCACCAGTGTTAACATAGCCAGTATCTGGGAAGGACTTTGTGGTCTACAGTGATGCTTCCCATAATGGGTTAGGATGTGTTTTGATGCAAGTAGGGAAAGTGGTTGCCTATGCTTCCAGGTAGTTAAGGCCATATGAACAAAACTACCCTACCCATGATCTGAAACTAGCAGCAATCATCTTCGCATTGAAGATATGGAGGCATTACTTGTATGGAAAAAAATGCTATGTCTACACATACCATAAAAGTATAAAGTACTTGCCAACCCAGAAGGAGCTCAACCTTAGACAAAGGCGATGGATTGAGTTCCTGAAGGACTATGACTGTGTGATAAACTACCATCCTGGGAAGGCAAATATAGTTGCTAATGCCCTAAGCAGAAAGTCCCTCACAGCTTTGAGATTATTAAATTCCCGTTTGTCCTTAGCTCATGATGGAGCTATTTTGGCTAAGTTAAAAGTAAGACCAAACCTGCTACAGCAGATACAAGATGAGCAGAAGGCAGATCAGAAGTTAATGTCTATTTTGGGGAAATCACAGAGGGGAAGGAGACAGAATATGAGGTAAAGGAAGATGGGTGTCTGTATTACAAAGGAAGAGTGTGTGTACTAGATGATGGGAAATTGAATACTAGTATTCTGAAGGAGGCACACACCAGTGTTTATGCTATGCACCTTGGAAGTACCAAAATGTACCATGACCTGAAGCCTCACTACTAATGGCTTGGTATGAAGAAGGATATAGCTGCCTATGTGACTAGATGCCTGACATGTCAGCAAGTCAAGGCAGCACATTAAGTTCCATCAGGTTTGTTACAGCCCATCAGTATACGTGAATGGAAATGGGACCGAGTCACCATGGATTTTGTCAGTGGTCTACCTCTCACCCAGAAGAAACATGATGCAGTACGAGTAATAGTGGACAGGTTGACTAAATCAGCACATTTTCTACCAGTTAGAACTGACTACTCACTAGAGAAGCTAGCAGAATTATATATCAATGAGATAGTTAGACTGCATGGAATCCCACTTTCCATCATTTCTAATAGAGACCCAAGGTTTACATCTCGATTTTGGAAGAAGTTGCAAGAAGCCTTGGGCACGCAACTCCACTTTAGCATGGCTTTTCATCCTCAGATGGATGGACAGTCAGAACGAGTGATTCAAGTAAAACTTAAAAACTCATTGAATTACTATAAATATTAAACTGAAATGATAATAATAACATGAAATATATGATATGTCCTTGGAGATATGCTGAGGAGTTGTGTTATTAAGTTTGAGGGCAGTTGGGACAAATACCTCCCACTGGCAGAATTTGCATATAATAATAACTACCAAGCTATCATTCAGATGGCTCCGTATGAGGTACTGTATGGGAGGAAATGCAGAACACCAGTATATTGGACTGAATTGGGTGAAGATAAGCTCGTGAGACCATACCTGGTAAAACAGACTGAGGAGAAAGTAAAATTGATAAAAGCCAATTTAAAGGTTGCCTCAGACTGACAAAAATCTTATGCTGAATTGAGGAGAAAAAATATAGAGTATGCAGTTGGAGACAAAGTGTTCCTCAAAGTCTCACCATGGAAGAAGGTGTTGAGATTTGGAAGAAAGGGTAAGTTAAGCCCTAGGTTCATTGGCCCATATGAAATCATTGAATGTGTGGGTCCAGTAGCCTATAGGCTAGCTTTACCACCGAAGCTGGATAAGATCCACAATGTGTTTCACGTGTCTATGCTAAGAAGATACTGCTCAGACCCTTCACATGCCATCTCCCTAGAAGAAATTGAAATTCAACCGAACTTGACATATGAAGAAGAACCAATCAGGATTCTAGCTCGAAAAGTGAAAGAATTGAGAAATAAGCAGATTCCACTGGTGAAAGTACTTTGGAGGCACCACAGCACTGAGGAAACAACTTGGGAAATCGAAGAGACGATGAGGCAACATTTGCCTCAATTGTTTACATCAGGTAAATTTCAAGGATAAAATTTTAATTAGAGGGGAAGAGCTATAACACCCTCACTTTAGCTAATTTGTACATTCTACTGTTCTGATGACTAATGTCGGTCCGGATAGTCAGAATATCTGGAACTATATTTAGATTAAAGTGAGGATTCATAAATAGCCCAAATAATGTCAAGAAAAATTTAGGAAAAATTTTAGAAATAAAATATATTAAGGTTAAATGAGCCGTAGCCCTATCGATGGGTGACTTAACAGGAAATTGCTGTGAAGACAGCTAATAGTCTTAGACCCAAGGAAAATTCCGTGAAATAATTTTTGGGACTCCAGGGAGACGTTATGGAGGTTTCAATGGTAACAGATTGCTAAGAAAATACTAGGAAAATTAAATCAATTGGTACAGACAATTTTAGCTCAATAAGCTAAACAAAGGATATTTTGGTCATTTCACCTTCAGAGATAATTTTTGACCAACTTGTCCAATTAAGTAAATAAATTATATGATATAAAATGTGAATAAATATTATTAAAAATTTAATTTAAAATGGGTTGAAAAGAAAGAAAAAGAAAAATGGAAGAAAAGCTTAATTATTACATCATGCTTGAGTAAGCATGATGTAATTAAAAAGCCCTCAACCAATTAAATTGCAACAAACCATTATAAACTAATTTAAAACAGATAAAATGAGGAAAAAAAATTAAAAAAGCAATTTGTCTTCTTCTTCCATTAACCAGCCGAACCTCTCTCTAGAAAAACTTCATTGAAGCTTTTCTTCAAGCTTCATTCTCTCACTCAAATCCAACCTAAAACCTCAAGTCATCTTCATAAAAACTTAATATTTCACCTTAGGAAGGTGTTTGGTAGCCAAAAAAACCAAAGAAAGTAAAGAATTATGAAGGGAGAAAATCTCTCCAAAGAGGTTAGTGCCACTTCTTGTAATGCCCCTAAGTTTGGTAGTGCGTTCTACTGTTCCGGTGACCAGTGTTGTCAGGACAGCTAGGATGCCTAGAACTACACTTCAATATGAGTGAGGACACATAAAATAATGAAATACAAGAAAATAAAATACAAGAAAAACAAAGGAAAAATAATAGCAAAGAAATGTAACCAAGTTAAGCGAGCCGAGAACCCTAGCGATGGGTGACCGCACCGGGAAGTTGCGGCGTAGACCGTTGACTAGCCCTGGAACCCGGGGAACCCTGAAAAATATTTTTAGGACTTAAATAAATGTCTATTGAAGTATAAATGCCATTAGAAATATCAAAGAAAAATTAATTAATTAGTATAAAGAAAAACGAGAAATTGAGAAAATAACAAAAATCGGTGTTACCAAAAAATCAGGAATATAACTCAAAGTGGGGCATTTTGGTCATTTGACACCTAGAGTTGACTTTTGACCTAAATGTCCATGAAAATAAAGTAGTGTTAAAGTTTAGAAATTACATGAAAAATTAAAGTTGGAATGAAATATAATGAACGAGAATTATGGGGTATAATGTGAAAAATTAAAAGTTTAACATTACCTTATTATTTAATTGAGTTAGTGGACCATTATGCACCATATAAAAGCCAAAAGTGGACAGAATTTTCCACTATCTTCATTCATCTTCTTCACCTCTCAAGTTGCAGAATTTAAATTCCTCTCAAATCTCCATTGAAACACCTTCATGCAAGCTTTAATCTCACTCAATCTCACCATGATTTCCACTAATCCTTTCACAAGAAATTGTCCACACATCATGGGAAAGCTATAGCCAGCAAGAAAAGGAGCTTTGGTGAAGGTTGAGAAGTGGTCAACTAAAGGTAAATGCTTATTTCTTTAACTTACTTTATTAAAGTTTGTGTTGAGGTTATGGGGGGTATTTTGGGTGAAGAAATTTGAAGAATTATTGAGTTATTGGACTGCCCAATTTTAGGCAGCCATGAGAGCCTATATTACTTGAGTATTCTGCCCAATTTACTTTGTTAGATTTGTGTTGAATAAATATAGAAGTGCCAAGAATGAATATTGAAGTATTGGGAGGAGGAGGATTGTTAAATTGGAAGTATAAATTCTCTTATGCAGGTTGTGATTGTTGGCAGTGTATAAATTAGGTTATAAGTGTAAAGTTGTGGCTCCAATTGGTATGAGGCCAATTGGAGGTAATACTAGAGTCAATATAGACCAACTTTCATGAAGAGATCTTGTCCAAATTCTACCTAGAAGTGACCTAAAAGAATGACCAAATCCGGAATAGATAAGTGCAGGCCTGAAAATTGACCATTTGAGCAGCAGTTAGTGTTTTGACCATAACTCACTCAAAACAGGTCCAATTGACCTGAACTTTTGACCATGAATAGTTAAGACCCATATCTACAAGTCTTATGAAGACACCAAAGCCCAGAATGACCATAAGCAAGTCAAACAGCTTGCACAAGTTCGGATCCAAAAATTGGCCGAACCAAAATTGACCTAAAATGACCTAAAGTGACCAATTTTGATGCATTTTGACCAGCAATAGTAAAATGACCATAACTTGGCCTACATAACTCAGAATGACCTAAAATTTTGCCCCGCATGCAATAAGACATAGATCTACAAGTTTTTAGTTTTGACCGAAACCCAAAAACCGAGGGAACTATGTAACACCCTCCCTGTAGCAACTCCGTACATTCTACTGTTCCAGTGACCAGTTGAAGGAACGGAAGCGTGAAAAACACAAGATTATACCATTGAATTCAAAAATTTTCACCTAGGGTCACATGCACCATGCAAGATTTATTTTTATCTATTTGATTTCAATGATAAACAACATATTAAAACTCTTTTAATATGTTTTTGGATCTGTATTTGCCATTTAAGATTTTTAAAATTAATCAGATTAATTTTAGAACCCTAGATTAAATCAAGAACGATTACACTAACCTCTTGATGTGCTACAGCGTGTCTGCGCCTTTGAGATTCGTTTTCAGGACACCAGATGTTGTCCCTCTAGCTTGTCCACACCAAGAACACCTATGGCAGCCCTTGAACAGCTTCTAAAGCCTTTTCTATTAATTAGAAATTCAAGTTCTGCCTTTTAAGAGATTAGAGATGTAAACAGGACACTAGAAACAATTTCTAGTGTTCTTAATTCAAGAGATTGATGGCTAATCTCTTTGAATTGATGAGAGATGAAGAGAAATAGCTGGAGAGGCTCAAAGTGGCGTGACAATTGAGAGGAGAGGCTGCTGGTTATGTTTTCCTTTCATAACCACACTTAAATAGCTAGGTTAAGACATTAAACCCTAGCCACATGTCACCTTTTGATTAGCTCTAGGTTTAAGTGACCCAATCACATTGTGCCAAGTGTCAAACCTATATTTAATCTTGATTTTAATCATCTTACATGATTAAAAAAACATTTGGCAAGCTTATGTGTTATGCCATGTGTCACCATCTCATGGTGCCACGTGTCACAATCGTGAAATGACCAAAATGCCCTGTGTCTTAATTTTGAGTTCTTAACCCAAAATAATTATTTTCTTCTTCTAATTAATTTATATCAAATATAAATTAATTAATTAATCTCTATTAATTAATTTCTCATCAATTAAATTCATATTTAAACACTTTAAATATAAATTTAATTTATACTACACATCCAATAATCTAGATTTGGTTTCAAGTCATGCTAGGGACTTTGCAATTTTATTGCAAACCAAATCTATTTAATTAATCAATTAAACTCTTTAATTAATTAATTAAATCATATTTAAATAGGTGATAACTTGTGTATGTGTGTGACTTACTAGGCTCATCACTAATTGGCAATGAGACCTGATATCAAAACGTAATATAATCATAACCCATTATTAACATAAATTATTTCTATAAATAAATTTATGAACCTACTAGAACATTGTTAACAACTAGCATAGCATGCCATGGCCACCCAATTAGTAATAATGTTTACCTTAAATTAACCTATAATCATTTGTTACCATGCACTAGAATCTCTCTTACAAAATCCCAACTCAAGCCGAGTCATGGTTTATGTCAAACTCCATTTGCTATGAATATTATGTTCTCTTTTAATTCCAGTTCTTGATTAAAAGATTTTTCTCATCGTAAACTCTTTCTCAATAAATCTATCTGTCTGGCCAGAACTTGAAACATCAAGAACAATTAAATGAACATAGGATTTTAACTCTATTTACTTAGAGGAACAGATTCCATCTTGATCAACACCTACCTCCATATATAACTAGCAGAGCCAACACATGCCCATATACCCATACATAGTACAAGTATGAAAGCAGATCAAACTCAAACTACCTATATACAAGATAATTGTGCTATCTCGTGTCTAAAGATTATATGCATCGATATGATTTATGACAAAACATTGACAAGAGTAAACTCCATGTGCTTGTCATAAGTGTCACCGGTTCGGCCTACTTATCATTTATAAGTGCCTATCATGTTTGTTATATGGCATGAGACTCACCATTCCATCTTATTTATATCTCATATAAATAACTTGGGAACAAACATGAATACAATCTTTCTGGATAAGTCATGTCCTTATTATGAAGTATCCTCGATTGTGAACCTATTTATGATACTTCGTGCTAGAAATATTGTCACTCATATTCTTAACAACTTAAGAATAATATTTCTAACAAAATATCAATGGACCTTTTCTATTACACATAAATATATTATGTAAACGGAAAAGTGGAAATGCCTTTATTATTAAAATATGTACAAGATACATACTAAATGATATGCTCTAGGGCATACTACTAACAATCTCCCACTAGCACTAGAGCCATTCATTACAATACCTTAGACCTATCTTCTCAAGATGTCGGTCTAATCGAGTCCGTGACATAGCCTTAGTGAATGGATCACCGGATTTTCACCGATGCTATTTTCTGCATGGCTACATCGCCGCCCAACTATTTCTCCGATAATGTGGTAGCGCCTTTCTATGTGTTTGGATTTCTCGTGAGACCTTGGTTCCTTAGCTCAGATGATCGCTCCATTGTTGTCACAAAGGTAATGGAACCGCCGACTCAATGGAAGGAACTACTGTAAGTTCTGTCACGAACTTCTTTATCCAAACAAACTTCTTTTGCGAGATCTCGATGCAGAATATACTCAAGATCGATGAGTGGAATCTGCAAATGTGCTCGCTTGGAACTCTTCCAACCGATCGCACCTCCATTACAAATGAACACATATCCAGAGGTAGACTTTCTATCATCGATATCCGATTGGAAATCGAATCGATAACCATCCAATTGCAAGTCTCCACCTCCATATATCAAGAATAAATCCTTAGTTCTTCTCAAGTACTTAAGGATATTCTTGATACTATCCAGATGTTCCAAACTGGATTGGATTGATACCGCTAGTCAAACTAACGAGATATGCGATATCCGCCTAGTACACAACATTGCATACATTAAACTTCCAATAGCAAGCATATGGAATCCTCGCCATCTTATCTCTTTCTTCGTGTGTCTTTGGAGACATCTCTTTAGAAAGGTCGATACCATGTCTCACTGGTAACAATCCTCTCTTGGAATCAAGCATGTTAAACCTCTTTAACACCTTTTCCAAGTATAGACTTTGGGATAAACCAATTATTCTTTCGCTCTAACTCTATAGATGCGAATCCCAAGAATATAGGTTGCCTCCCTAAGTCTTTCATGGAGAATGTATTTGACAACCATACCTTTATAGTCGTCAACATACCCGTATCATTACCCATCAACGAGATGTCATCCACATATAAGGCAAGGAAAGTGATAGCACTGTCACTAACCTTCTTATATACACATGGCTCATCCTCATTTTTGATAAAACCAAAAGATTTAATGGCTTCATCAAAAGCGGATGTTCCAACTCCTCGAAGCTTGTTTCAACCCATAAATGGATCGCTTTAGCTTGCATACCTTGGAACCATTTTGGGATTCAAATCCTTAGGTTGTTCCATGAAAATGTTTTCTTCAATGTATCCATTGAGAAAAGTCGCTTTGACATCCATCCGCCAAATCTCATAATCATAGTATGCACTATTGCTAATAAAATCCTAATTGATTTAAGCATGGCAACAAAGAAAGTCTCCTCATAGTCTATTCCTTGCCTTTGGCGAAACCCTTTCGCTACTAGCCTTGCCTTATAGGTCTCTACCTTTCCATCGTAACCAATTTTCTTCTTGAAAACCCATTTGTTCCCTATAGGTACAATACCTTCTGTGGGTCAACAAGATCCCAAACTTGATTCTTATACATGGAATCAATCTCGATTTCATAGCATCAATCCATTTTGAAGAGTCTATATCTGATATAGCTTCTTCATAGATAAGTGGATCATCTCCATGATCTACTTCTTCATGAGTAGACAACTCTTGTTCTTCTTCATGAAGAAATCCATATCTCACTGGTGGGTGAGATACCCGGTTGTTCTACGAGGAACAAATTGTAGATGTTTCATCAACGGTATTGGTTGACTAGATGGATCTATATCCATCTGATTCATTGGTTGGTCGAATTCTCCAATTCTAACTCTATTTGCCTTCCTTTGCCTCCTTCTTGAACAAACTGTTGTTCAAGAAATGTGGCATCTCTACTTATCACAACCTTTTGTGAAGTAGTCAAATAAAAATAATATCCAAAACTATCTTTTGGATATCCAACAAATCGACCTCTTTCTGATCCGGTCTCCAATTTATCAGTGTTCAGCTTTTTGATATAAGCTGGACAACCCCAAATCTTAACATGCTTAAGACTTGGTTTTCTTCCATGCCATATCTCATAAGGTGTGGAAGAAACTGATTTTGATGGAATCCTATTCAGAATATACAAAGTCGATTCTAATGCAAATCAAAAGGAGATTGGCATATCAAGATAGCTCATCATACTACGTACCATATCCAATAGGGTACGATTTCTCCTTTCGGATACACCATTCGGTTGTATGGCGTTCTGGAGGAGTCACCGAGAAACAATGCCATGCTCTCTCAAGTATTCATCAAATTCAGTACTCAAATATTCACCTCCACGATCTGATCGAAGAGCTTTAATATTTTTTCCTGTTTGATTTACTACTTCAGATTTAAATTCCTTAAACTTTTCAAAGGATTCATGTTTGTATTTCATCAAATACAAAAACCCAAACCTTGATTTATCATCAGTAAAGGTAATAAAATAATGAAAGCCCCCTCTAGCCATTTCTTTAAACGGACCACATACATCACTATGTATTAGTTCCAAAATATTTTCAGCTCTTAGCCCTTGTCCAACAAAGGGTGATTTAGTCATTTTGCCTTGAAGGCAAGATTCACAAGTTGGAGTAGGCTCAGAACCCAATGAGGATAAAATCCCCATTTTCTCCAATTTTGTAATCCTATCTTCTACAACATGACATAACCTTAAGTGCCAAATATATTTTGAACTTGAGTTGGTTTTCACCACGGCATTGCATTCATTTAGATTGCTATACTCTGGCCAGTGGTAACACTTTCTTACTGGCAATGGAAACACTTTCCTGTTAGCAATGGAAACACTTTCCTGTTGGCAGTGGAAACACTTTCCTTTGCCTTTGTCAGCTTTGGTCTTCCGTTTCTGTTTAGCTATTTTCTTGGAAGGACCAGGAATGTGAAGTTTCTTTTTCTTATTGCCCTTCTTCTTGTTGGACTTTCCAGCGGAAGAAGATGCAACCAAAGCTACCTCTTTTCCTTTATTGCCCAGCATATTCTTTTGGGCAATAACTAGCATGTTGAGTAAACCAGCTAAGGTGCATTCCTATTTAGTCATATGGAAATTTGTCACAAAATTCCCAAAAGACTCAGGAAGGGACTGAAGGATCAAATCCGTTTGTAGTTGGAAATCCATGTTGAAGTCAAGATGTTCCAACTGCTCAATCAGCCGAATCATCTTGTGGACATGATCCCCAACATTCTGTCCCTCAGACATCCTCATACGGAATAACTGTTTAGATATCTCATACCTAGCATTCCTGCTGTGCTCACCATACAACTCTTGTAGGTGAAGGAGGATCTCACTCGCACTCTGCATGTTCTCATGTTGCTTCTGTAACTCATTACTCATGGAAGCAAGCATGTAACACTTAGCTCTCATATCATGCTCCTTGCACTTGTCCAAAGTTTCATGTTCCTCTTGTGTGGCCTCTGGAGGTAAGGGACCAGGAACATTTGAATCTAGAACACATCCTATATGTTCAAGGTTCAGGACAAGTTTCAAATTT
Organism: Hevea brasiliensis; assembly: GCF_030052815.1. Taxonomy (NCBI): domain Eukaryota; kingdom Viridiplantae; phylum Streptophyta; class Magnoliopsida; order Malpighiales; family Euphorbiaceae; genus Hevea; species Hevea brasiliensis. The sequence continues at coordinate 35,057,895 of NC_079507.1, read as the reverse complement.
CTTAGCCAATCGCAGATTAGGTCCTGTCAACCTATTGCGATCAAGTATGCTTGCAAGGATATTGGATGGTGGTGGTTGTTACGTGCTCATTATTATCGTAAAATTAATTGCGAAATAACTAGATTAATTAGTAAATGTATCATGTAATTAACCAAATATGATTATGGTCTTTTAATCAAATTGGTCCTCCCACTAACTTAGCGAATCCTACACTTCCAAAGTAGAAAACGGAAATCCTAGTTGGATGGATTTCTAGTGGGTGATTGAATTCTTATAATTCTATTGATCATCCTCGGTACATCCATTATTGGAATTACAATAAACTATAAGTGAGCAACTCCTTGCCCATCACATCTCATGTGAGGTTCAATCCTTTACCTAGCCCCTAATGCTCAAAATCTCGGTACATCCATTATTGACTTATCTTGCATTAGTTAAGTTGATCCCATTGAGCCGATAATTATGCAAATAATTTTAATGTCCTCAGTACATCCAATATTGGCCACCAAACCATTTACATATTTACAACATCTCATGCTTAACAATTATTCTTAAGAAAATCTCTTAAATTAATTGCATCTCATGCAACTATTTAAAATTTCTTAAAATAATTGCCCTAATGGAGGGCTTATGTTATAATTACTTTAATTATACCATTTCCAACTTAATCATTTGTTTGGAAGATTTTATAGCCATCCTAATTACTATTAAGGTCTCACTTTGCACATTATCCATTTAGCATGCATATATCATATAATTGCATACATTCCCATACATCTCATGCATTCATGGATAAGCGATAAATATGGTATGATCATGGACTTTCTAAGAGATTCAATTCTGAGCCACCAAGAATTGAATCGGGGCATTCCTAGGTGCATTTCATTCATTCATTTTACAAGAGTTGCTGAAGGAGTACATAATCAACACTTGATATTGAATTCCTCCCACTGGTCCCACCAATGCTCTTGACCTCCTTGAACTTCTTGCAATCCAATATTACATAGTAATCCTTGGCATACCAAGGCGAATTTACAAGAACTTAAATAAATGAAATTACAACCCAAAAATATTACAAACTTAATAATACATGCCCAAAATAAATTAAAATAAATTAATTAATTTACAATCCCAAAGAAACATAAAAGAAATAAATCCAATCACATTGGTCTTTTATAGTCCATGATCATCCATCATGCATATCACTATTTAACAATTAAATAAAACATACATACTTAAATTAAATTGAATATCTCATATTCAACTTAAAAATCCAGATTTGAATATGATTCAAATAAATTTAAAAATTCAGATTTGAAACTCATTCAAACAAATTTAAAAATTCAGATTTGAATCACATTCAAACAACTTCAAAAATTCAGATTTGAATCACAGACAAACATTTTTTTAAAAAATCAGATTTGAATCACATTCAAATATTTTTTAAAAATCAGATCTGAATTTTATTGAATCAATTTTAAAAATCAGATTTAAATATGATTCAAACAACTTTAAAAATTCAGATTTGAATCTCATTCAAACAACTTTTAAAATTCAGATTTGAATCACATTCAAACATTTTTTAAAATTCTGATTTGAATCATAATTTAATTGTGTGATTAAAACAACTAATTAAACACTTTAATTAGTCAAAGAATAGGCCTTAGATCATACAACAATTGCAGAATTAAAAGCCAAACCTTGAATCACCCATGGAACCATTGTTGCCGCCACCAATGGTGGCTTCTCCATGTGTGATGCCACATCTCATGATCCAACCAGCAATGAATCTCTTGATCTCATGATCAAACACACAATTAAATTATATAATCAACAATCTAAATGGCAAATATAGTGGCTCTGATACCAATTGAAGGAACAGAAGCGTGAAAAACACAAGATTATACCATTGAATTCAAAAATTTTCACCTAGGGTCACATGCACCATGCAAGATTTATTTTTATCTATTTGATTTCAATGATAAACAACATATTAAAACTCTTTTAATATGTTTTTGGATCTGTATTTGCCATTTAAGATTTTTAAAATTAATCAGATTAATTTTAGAACCCTAGATTAAATCAAGAACGATTACACTAACCTCTTGATGTGCTACAGCGTGTCTGCGCCTTTGAGATTCGTTTTCAGGATACCAGATGTTGTCCCTCTAGCTTGTCCACACCAAGAACACCTATGGCAGCCCTTGAACAGCTTCTAAAGCCTTTTCTATTAATTAGAAATTCAAGTTCTGCCTTTTAAGAGATTAGAGATGTAAACAGGACACTAGAAACAATTTCTAGTGTTCTTAATTCAAGAGATTGATGGCTAATCTCTTTGAATTGATGAGAGATGAAGAGAAATAGCTGGAGAGGCTCAAAGTGGCGTGACAATTGAGAGGAGAGGCTGCTGGTTATGTTTTCCTTTCATAACCACACTTAAATAGCTAGGTTAAGACATTAAACCCTAGCCACATGTCACCTTTTGATTAGCTCTAGGTTTAAGTGACCCAATCACATTGTGCCAAGTGTCAAACCTATATTTAATCTTGATTTTAATCATCTTACATGATTAAAAAAACATTTGGCAAGCTTATGTGTTATGCCATGTGTCACCATCTCATGGTGCCACGTGTCACACTGTGAAATGACCAAAATGCCCCTGTGTCTTAATTTTGAGTTCTTAACCCAAAATAATTATTTTCTTCTTCTAATTAATTTATATCAAATATAAATTAATTAATTAATCTCTATTAATTAATTTCTCATCAATTAAATTCATATTTAAACACTTTAAATATAAATTTAATTTATACTACACATCCAATAATCTAGATTTGGTTTCAAGTCATGCTAGGGACTTTGCAATTTTATTGCAAACCAAATCTATTTAATTAATCAATTAAACTCTTTAATTAATTAATTAAATCATATTTAAATAGGTGATAACTTGTGTATGTGTGTGACTTACTAGGCTCATCACTAATTGGCAATGAGACATGATATCAACTCTTAATATCATCAGAACTCTTTCTTACCATAAATAATTTCTCTAAATCATTTTATGAACCTCATAGACCATGGTTAACACCTAGCATAGCATGCCATGGCCACCCAATTAGTAATAAGGTTTACCTTAAATGAACCTATAATCGTATGTTACCATGCACTAGAATCTCTCATTACAAAATCCCAACTCAAGTGGAGTCATGGTTTATGTCAAACTCCATTTGCTATGAATATTATGTTCTCTTTTAATTCCAGTTCTTGATTAAAAGATTTTTCTCATCGAAACTCTTTTACGAATAAATCTATCTGTCCTGGCCAGACACTTCAAACATCAAGAACAATAAAATGAACATACGATTTTAACTCTAGTTACTTAGAGGAACAGCTTCCATCTTGATCAACACCTACCTCCATATATAACTCGGAGGAGCCAACACATGCCCATATACCCATACATAGTACAAGTATGAAAGCAGTATCAAACTCAAACTACCTATATACAAGATAACTGTGCTATCTCGTGTCTAAAGATTATATGCATCGATATGATTTATGACAAAACATTGACAAGAGTAAACTCCATGTGCTTGTCATAAGTGTCACTGGTTCGGCCTACTTATCATTTATAAGTGCCTATCATGTTTGTTATATGGCATGAGACTCACCATTCCATCTTATTTATATCTCATATAAATAACTTGGGAACAAACATGAATACAATCTTTCTGGATAAGTCATGTCCTTATTATGAAGTATCCTCGATTGTGAACCTATTTATGATACTTCGTGCTAGAAATATTGTCACTCATATTCTTAACAACTTAAGAATAATATTTCTAACAAAATATCAATGGACCTTTTCTATTACACATAAATATATTATGTAAATGGAAAAGTGGAAATGCCTTTTATTATTAAAATATGTACAAGATACATACTAAATGATATGCTCTAGGGCATACTACTAACACCAGTGTCGGTCCGGACAGCTAGAACGTCCGAAAAAAATATTTAAACTAAAGTAAGGAACCATAATTAACTCAAATATTAATAAGAAAAATTTAGAAAAAAATTTTAGAAATAAAATACAACCAAGTAAAATGAGTCGATGCCCAAGCGATGGGTAACCCAATGGGAAGTTGCGGTTCTCACAACTAGGAGCCCTAGACTCGAGAGAAAATTCATAAAATAATTTTGGGACTCCAGAGAAGGGTCATTGAGGTTCCTATGGTATTAGAATGCTAAGAAAATATTTAGAAAAATTTTTCAATCGGTACAGATAATTTTGACCCGTTAAGCCAAACGGAGGGCATTTTGGTCATTTTGCTTTCAGAGGTAATTTTTGGCCGACTTTTCCAGTTAAGTAAATAATTATTATGACATAAAATGTGAATAAACATTACTAAAAATTAAATTGAAAATGAGTAGAGATGAAAAGAAAAGAAAATATAAGAAAATACCTAATAATGACATCATATGATGTCATTAAAAACCTATCCACCAATCACAATTAAGCACCACTTAAATTAACCTATTAAAGAGGATAATTGAGACAAATAAAAACAAAAGCCATCTGCTCTTCCTCACCCAAAAACGTTACACTCTCTCCCAAACCCATTCCTCCATGGAAGCTTAATGGAAGCTTGAGATAACCCATCAAATCACCTTGAAACCACAACCTTGCTTCACTAAAAATTGATTTTGCAACTTGAACAACCTCTAGCCAGCAAAAAGAAGAAGAAAGAAGGGATTTTTGGAGACTTGAAAAAGTTAGCAAAAGAGGTTAGTGCCCAATTTATTCTCTCTCACTCAATTCATGTTTAAGAACATGATTTAAGTTGAAATTGTAAGTTTAATGTATAAATTGAACTTTGAGAACTTGGAGACTTGAACAAAAATTAGGGTTTGCTCATGAAATGGTATATGAACATTCTAATGGTCAATTAGTGACCATTTGAGGTAATTTGATCATAACTTGGAGTGAATTGTAGCATTAGAAAACTGATTTGGTATGCTGCCTAGTGAAACCAGCAGGGAGGCTGTGAGTCCAGCCTGTTTGGACAGCCATAACATGGGCTGTGTAGGTTCAATTGGTGTTTGGCCAATTGGAAATGAAACTAGACACATAATGGCACAATTTTGGTGAAGAAACCATGCCCAAAAGACCAAAGCAAGTGGACCAAAAACTTGCCCCAATCCGGATGTCCTGCAACCAGATTCTGCAGAATGACCAAATGAACAGTGATTGTTCATTTGGCCATAACTCATTGTAGAATGGCTCAATTGACCTGAAATTTTTACAGAAACAAGTTAAGATATATACAAACAACTTTCATGAAGAAACCTACCCAAAATTATGACCAGAACCTATCCAACAAGGCAATTACAGTCACTGTTCACTGCACTATAGATATGGTCAGTTCTGCAATTTTTCAATCCGGCCAGCTGTGGTTTTTGGACCATAACTGGAGCTACAAAACTCCAAATGAAGTGATTCAAAAAAAGAAATTCAACTAGACAAAATAAGGAACAACTTTCATGTTTATCACTTTCTCAAATTCCCATTGTAACAGTAACTAATGGAACAGTAAAGTTAGGGTACAAAAACTGAAAATTCTGCTCCCTTAGTTTTAAGCTTAGGAATGGTATTGGTGATTAATTCCAACAAGATTTGAATGCAAAATGTGGTACATTGGGAGTGTTAAAACCAATGTACCTATTTTCTATGCAAAAGTCAACATTTTTGTTGACTAGTGACGTGAATAGTGATACCAAAACTTGAAATTCAAAAATTGAAGAATTCAAAAGTATCAAATGCCCTAGTATACCTAACAAGATTGGTTTGGATAGTTTGGCATGCCAATAGGGTTCAGTTAGCAGTACTGTACATGGCATTATGCCATTCTGTGATTTCATGGCTTTTAGCCATTCTGACATTGTGTTGTTATTTGGCCTTGTGCCTATTGTCATTACAGTTTATTAGCTGTTCTGTTGCACACCGAGAGATGCATATGTGACCGATGGTGTGACTGCCCGAGGTACTAGATACCCAGTGCCAGTTTACCCGTTTATCCAGTCCAGTCATCCAGTATAGGTTACTTGGGCAACCAAAAATGAAAGTGGATAAATTTAATGAAATAATGAATATAACAAGTATAAAACAAGTAAGACATCGATACATTCAATAAATATTTATTTTCTGTTATTTCCTTTTATTTTATTATTGCACCACTAAGCATTATTGCTTAACGCGTTGCTTTTGCCACGCTTAGGTTCTGGAGATACTGACCGAGAGCCTAGTAGACCGCAGACTGGGTGAGACCTCCTGCAGCTCTGCATAGTGTCCGTGTCACCTCACCATCCACAGTGCATTGGTAGGACACTAGGTTTCATTTTGGTATTTTGTAATTAACTTTTATTTCCTTCTGTACAATTGAAACTTATGTAATGTGTTTTGATGTTCATGTAAATAATGAAAATTATGGTTATGAATGGAAAATTTGAGTATTTATTTATTGTTTGTATATGAGTACCATGAGAAATGAATGTTTTAGTAATGGAAAGGTTGTTGAAAATCATATTGAGACTTTGTTGATGAAATGGAGTTGGGATTGTTTGGAAATGATTTTGGAAGTGTTTTTCACAGGTTCCAAAGAACTGTTTTCTCCATTTTTAGCCGGTACTCTGCCGGATTTTCTATAAAATTTTCGGAACCTCAAATAAATTATAATTTCAATAAATGACTTAAGTGAATTATATTTCACAAGTTATATTCAAAACTATGATAAAAATTAATTAAGATAAAATAGAGTGTTCCGGTACACCGTGTGACATAACTTACTCGGATATACTGTAGACGGGTAAGGGGTGTCACAAACTAGGTCGTCCGGCTAGGTCAAATTGGTATACCGAAATCCGACAAATTGCAACAAAATGCAATATACATGGAAATGAATTTAGTAACATGTACCAATACTAAAAGGCTACAAATGTGACATATTGGTAACATTAAAACCTAATTTACCTAGAACGCATCGAGGCTCGACATATTAGGTTGACTAAGGAAATAATAGAATTCGACAAATTAATTATTGAACCTTATTCTTAGAGACAGTTTAAATGAGTACTGAAACACTTCAAATTGTGTTTCTCATTTAGCAAAGACTCAGGGAAGGGGAAGGAAACACTGAGTCAGAGCCAAGAAACAGTTATCAGAGGTTTGTGCACAACTAGTTTTTAACTGATTTTGTCCTGAATATTTCATATGATTAAATGACATATTTTTCTTATGTATTATATTTAACAAACATTGGATTTAATTCAATGATTATTGAAATTGTTATAGTATGTATGAATTTAGCTTTGTGAAATGGTATTTCCACAAGTATTAAGCATTGTTATGGATTGAATAAATTATGTTTTGGAAAATTGTGATAGAACATGTTTTGAATTGTGATGGTAAATTTGATGGAAAAATGCAAATTTATGATTTGAATTGTGATGAGGATAAAAATTATTGGATATTGGAATTGACTTTGAATCGAATTATATTGTGATTTATGCTCACTAAAAGGATTGTGATATTGTTTTATATCTCACTATAGATGCTTGACTAGGTTATTACCCGTCTCTCTCATTTGTTGAGAAGACAATGGAGTTAGTTGTGTTTTGATTACCATGGTACGTGCACAGGCTTAGATTTTCCTCTGATTTGAGGTTAGATCTAAGTTTTTTATCGTTATGGCCCTTGCGGAAGATTCATTATTGTGATGTGTACTGTGCACGATGATTTGACCTCCCCGACCATAGGGAGTTAGAATCCGATTCGACCTCCCCGACCATAGGGAGTTAGAATCACCCCGAAGATGGCCCTTTTCGGATTAGTCTTGCATAGTTAGTGAGATACATAATGGTTTTTGAGATACAGAATGATTTTTGAAATACATAATGGTTTTTGAGATACAGAATGATTTTTGAGATACATAATGGTTTTTGAGATACAGAATGATTTTTGAGATACATAATGGTTTTTGAGATACAGAATGATTTTTGAGATACATAATGGTTTTTGAGATATAGAATGGCTTTTGAATGGTAAAGAATTGTGATTTCAATTATGATTTATGTATAATTGATTTTTGTTGGAATTACCTAAATGGTTAGTTATGATTTGATAAATTGAATTTCATGATCGAAGTCATTTTATACAAATGATTCACATTATTGGCAATGAATATTTTGAGTTTTAGAATTTGATGAGTATTCATATTTCCAAATTATTTACTGTAAATTTTGTCAATGTATATTGTACCATGTTTTAAATTATAGTTGTGCACCACTGAGTTCACCACTCAGCGATAGCTTTGTATGCTGTCATAGGTAAGAAGAGAATAGAGCAGTGAGTAAGTTTCTTTGAAGACACTTTCAAATCAGCTCCAGGTATATTATAGGTATACCCATGTACATAGGTTTTGATGTATGCATGTAATAATATGTATGTAAATTATTTGAGCAGTTGTATAAAAACTCTTGTAAAATATTTTGGTATGTAATTAAATGTAAATTATTATAAATGTAAGTTTGGGATTTCATTTATCTGAATAGTTTTGTAATATTAATTTTGAGTCTTGTAATCAATGAAATGTTTCTTCTATGAGGAGATTGATTTGATTATTGAGAATTGAATTGTGAATTGAAATAAAGTTTATTGGAGTTGTATTTGAGAAAACATATTGGGAGCATTTTCTTTTGCAGGATTGAAGAACTGTTTTCTCAAAATACAGTAACACTTTGCCGAAATTTAAAAAAAAAAAAATTTATAACACCAGATTTTAATCTATGACTTAAATTTCCCGAAAATTGTTTTAAAATCCCTTGTAGTATATTTAATGGATTATCGGTAGGAGAAGTACGGTAATTCATTAGGTATACTATGGGATCATGTTACATCTTATAGGGGAGTAGGGTGTGACATGTTTTGTGGTATCAGAGCAATGGTTTTAAAGTAAATTTTGAACTGTGAATTTGAAATCTTTTTGTCGGTAACTACAACTGCTCAAATATTTGATACATATAGTACATTTACATCATAAATATGAACAAATGGAGAGGAGTCTCCTTATGTTGGTTGTACAGGAATAGAAAATCCTATGAAAAGATATGGAAGAGAAGAATGAGACAATAGAACAGTCCGTGATGGCAGAAGTACAAGTTGAGGCCCCAGCTCCACAAAGTGTCGAAGGCCTGACTGTACTAGTTTTACCAGTAGAAATTACTGCACAAATGGCCCAGCAAATAGCCACTTTCTTCCAACAAATGGCTGATAATCTGTCATCCCAAGCCCAAGTACAAACCCAACCCCCACAAGGGCAGTGTGAAATAGAGAAGAGGGAGAAACCTATGGGTCAGAGCTCGAACAGTAATTTGGGGAAGATAAAAGAATTTGAGAAACCCCGAGCTCAGAGATATGACAGAGGCGGATCATTAGGGCAGAGAACACCAAGATCTAGTCGTCGAACAACTAGAAGTTCCTATTCTGCCCGTTTCTGCCATGTTTGTGGTAAGCTACATGGAGATATTTGTCGTAAGGCCTCTGGAGCCTGCTACAATTGTGGAAAACTTGGACACTTTGCTAAAGATTGTACTAGAGCACCTCGATCTGCTCTCTGGAGTTCATAGACCATCAGTCAGAGTCGAGATAGAAATAGAGTTGGTACTCGTCACCACTATAACACAGTGAATCAACCCGAATATAGTAGCGCACCAGTCAGAGCGTCCACTATGCGTCAAGGAGAAAGAGCAGAAACTTCAGATGTAGCTGCTGGTAAGTTCTTAATTTTTGAAAGAAACAATTAGTTATTATTTGATCCCAGCACTACTTAGTTGTGTGTTAGTGTTAGAATTATATGTTCTGTTGCTATTCCTTTACATGGGAATGAATTTTGATGTATTAGTGACTAGTCCTTTAGGATAAAAACTATAATAACAAGTATGGTTGATATTAATTTTGGAAGAATTATTATTTAAAAGTATTTTCTAACACACCATAAATTATAAAGCTAATTGGCAAGCCTACTTAATGTAAGGCAAGAGGACCTAAAAGTAAGTTACAGTAATAGAATTGCTCTAGATGAGGGTAAAGATGTTACTGTTAGTAATTATTAATGGATATTGTAATCAGAATCGGTTTAGGATATTAGTGGATTCGAGAAAGATAAGATGTTAGAAAACTTAGTCCATGAGGTTATAACGTAGTGACTATATAATGTTCTCGATGTTTGTATTGTAAGCTGCAAATTATAGTACCGACACGGGATTATTGTGTAGAGCTACGTACTTCCTCGTGGTATAATAAATTAAGAATATTTATAAGTAATCTATAAATTGATACAGTTGCACCCAAATAGAGTACTATTACTGGAAATAAATGTGAAAATTTTAGTCAGAAATTTAAAACTTTAGAACTAGCCTATAAAACGACTACACTTGTAAGGTAGCTAGAGTCAGTGACTCAGTTATATTAATGTGAATTACCTGTACCACAGTAATTGCTATAAGCTTAGAGATATCAATACGACTTATCATCCTCAGACAAATGGACAGTCGAAATAAGTGATTCAGGTAAATTTTGAAACTCATTGAGTTCCTGTAAATAATGAAATGATAATAATAACCTGTAAAATGTAATAAACCCTCGAGAATATACTGAGAACTTGTGTCCTTAAATCCAAGGGGAGATGGGACAGATACCTCCCACTAACAGAATTTGTATACATTAATAAGTGTCAAGCTAGCATACAAGTGGCACCCTATGAAACATTGTAAGGGAACAGATAACTATGGATTTTGTGATGAGACTTCCGAAGACACAGAATAGTCATGATGCAGTATGGGTTATAGTTGATAGACTAACCAAGTCTACTCACTTTTTGCCAGTTCGGATGGACTATAGCCTGGAAAGATTGGCTAGATTGTACATATATGAAATTGTAAAATTGCATGGAGTGCCAGTATCGATTGTATATGACAGAGATCCTAGGTTCACTTCTAGATTCTGGGGTAGTCTTCAGAGAGCCCTAAGAACCAGATTGAACTTCAGCACGGCATTTCACCCACAGACAGATGGCCAGTCTGAGAGAATAATTCAAATATTGGAGGATATGCTACGAGCTTGTGTGATTGAGTTTGAAGGTAGTTGGGATATACACTAGCCTTTGATTGAGTTTGCTTATAACAACAGCTGCCAATCAAGCATTAGAATGCCTCCATATGAAGCTTTGTATGGCAGGAAGTGCATAACTCTCCTATGTTGGGATGAAGTAGGTGAAAGAAAGATTATTGGGCCTGAAATTGTTTAGCAGACAGAGGAAAAGATTAAATTGATCAGAAATTGACTTAAGGCTGCATCAGACCGTCAGAAGTCCTATGTTGGTTTAAAGAGAAGAGACATTGAATATGCAGTGAGTGATAAGGTATTCCTCAAAATTTCTCCTTAGAAGAGGATTATGAGATTTGGCAGAAAGGGGAAACTGAGTCCTCATTTCATCGGACCATATGAGGTTCTAGAAAGAGTGGGTCCTTTGGCATATCGGTTGGCATTACCTCCAGAGCTAGAAAGGATACACAGTGTCTTCCATGTGTCCATGTTAAGGAGGTACAGATCAGACCCATCTCATGTACTATCAGTTGAAGAGATTGAAGTAAATCCAGACTTCTCATATGAGGAAGAACCCATAGAAATTCTGGCTTATGAGGTGAAGCAGCTGAGGATTAAACAGATACACCTGGTTAAAGTGCTGTGGAACCATCATTCAGGCCAGGAAGCTACTTGGGAACGTGAAGAGGATATGAGGAGACAGCACCCACAGCTGTTCAGAGACTAATGCTAGGTAAAATTTCGAGACGAAATTTATTATAAGGGGGAGAGAATTGTAATGCCCCTAAGTTCGGTAGTGCGTTCTACTGTTCCGGTGACCAGTGTTGTCCGGACAGCTAGGATGCCTAGAACTACACTTCTATATGAGTGAGGAGACATAAAATAATGAAATACAAGAAAATAAAATAAAAGAAAAACAAAGGAAAAATAATAGCAAAGAAATGTAACCAAGTTAAGCGAGCCGAGAACCCTAGCGATGGGTGACCGCACCGGGAAGTTACGGCGTAGACCATTGACTAGCCCTGGACCCCGGGGAACCCTGGAAAATATTTTTAGGACTTAAATAAATGTCTATTGAAGTATAAATTCCATTATAAATATCAAAGAAAAATTAATTAATTAGTACAAAGAAAAACGAGAAATCGAGAAAATGACAAAAATCAGTGTTACCGAAAAATCAGGAATATAACTCGAAGTGGGGCATTTTGGTCATTTGACACCTAGAGTTGACTTTTGACCTAAATGTCCATGAAAATAAAGTAGCGTTAAAGTTTAGAAATTGCATGAAAAATTAAAGTTGGAATGAAATATAATGAACGAGAATTATGGGGTATAATGTGAATAATTAAAAGTTTAACATTACCTTATTATTTAATTGAGTTAGTGGACCATTATGCACCATATAAAAGCCAAAAGTGGACAGAATTTTCCACTATCTTCATTCATCTTCTTCACCTCTCAAGTTGCAGAATTTAAATTCCTCTCAAATCTCCATTGAAACACCTTCATGCAAGCTTTAATCTCACTCAATCTCACCATGATTTCCACAAATCCTTTCACAAGAAATTGTCCACACATCATGGGAAAGCTATAGCCAGCAAGAAAAGGAGCTTTGGTGAAGGTTGAGAAGTGGTTAACTAAAGGTAAATGCTTATTTCTTTAACTTACTTTATTAAAGTTTGTGTTGAGTTTATGGGAAGTATTTTGGGTGAAGAAATTTGAAGAATTATTGAGTTATTGGACTGCCCAATTTTAGGCAGCCATGAGAGCCTATATTACTTGAGTATTCTGCCCAATTTACTTTGTTAGAATTGTGTTGAATAAATATAGAAGTGCCAAGAATGAATATTGAAGTATTGGGAGGAGGAGGATTGCTAAATTGGAAGTGTAAATTCTCTTATGCAGATTGTGATTGTTGGCAGTGTATAAATTAGGTTATAAGTGTAAATTTGTGGCTCCAATTGGTATGAGGCCAATTGGAGGTAAAACTAGACTCAATATAGACCAACTTTCATGAAGAGATCTTGTCCAAATTCTGCCTAGAAGTGACCTAAAAGAATGACCAAATCCGGAATAGGTAAGTGCAGGCCTGAAAATTGACCATTTGAGCAGCAGTTAGTGTTTTGGCCATAACTCACTCAAAACAGGTCCAGTTGATTTGAAATTTTGACCATGAATAGTTAAGACCCATATCTACAAGTCTTATGAAGACACCAAAGCCCAGAAATGACCATAAGCAAGTCAAACAGCTTGCACAAGTTCGGGTCCAAAAACTGGCCGAACCAAAATTGACCTAAAATGACCTAAAGTGACCAATTTTGATGCATTTTGACCAGCAATAGTAAAATGACCATAACTTGGTCTACATAACTTAGAATTACCTAAAATTTTGCCCCGCATGCAATAAGACATAGATCTACAAGTTTGTAGTTTTGACCGAAATCCAAAAGTCGAGGGAACTAGGTCGTCCGTCTTGGTCAAATTGGTATACCGAAATCCGACAAATTTCAATAAAATGCAATATACATGGAAATGAATTTAGTAACATGTACCAATACTAAAAGGCTACAAATGTGACATATTGGTAACATTAAAACCTAATTTACCTAGAACGCATCGAGGCTCGACATATTAGGTTGACTAAGGAAATAATAGAATTCGACAAATTAATTATTGAACCTTATTCTTAGAGACAGTTTAAATGAGTACTGAAACACTTCAAATTGTGTTTCTCAGTTAGCAAAGACTCAGGGAAGGGGAAGGAAACACTGAGTCAGAGCTAAGAAATAGTTATCAGAGGTTTGTGCACAACTAGTTTTTAACTGATTTTGTCCTGAATATTTCATATGATTAAATGACATATTTTTCTTATGTATTATATTTAACAAACATTGGATTTAATTCAATGATTATTGAAATTGTTATAGTATGTATGAATTTAGCTTTGTGAAATGGTATTTCCATAAATATTAAGCATTGTTATGGATTGAATAAATTATGTTTCGGAAAATTGTGATAGAACATGTTTTGAATTGTGATGGTAAATTTGATGGAAAAATGCAAATTTATGATTTGAATTGTGATGAGCATAAAAATTATTGGATATTGGAATTGACTTTGAATCGAATTATATTGTGATTTATGCTCACTAAAAGGATTGTGATATTGTTTTATATCTCACTATAGATGCTTGACTAGGTTATTACCCGTCTCTCTCATTTGTTGAGAAGACAATGGAGTTAGTTGTGTTTTGATTACCATGGTACGTGCACAAGCTTAGATTTTCCTCTGATTTGAGGTTAGATCTAAGTTTTTTATCATTATAGCCCTTGCGGAAGATTCATTATTGTGATGTGTACTGTGCACGATGATTCGACCTCCCCGACCATAGGGAGTTAGAATCACCCCGAAGATGGCCCTTTAGGATTAGTCTTGCATAGTTAGTGAGATACATAATGGTTTTTGAGATACAGAATAATTTTTGAGATACATAATGGTTTTTGAGATACAGAATGATTTTTGAGATACATAATGATTTTTGAGATACAGAATGATTTTTGAGATACATAATGGTTTTTGAGAAACAGAATGATTTTTGATATACATAATGGTTTTTGAGATACAGAATGATTTTTGAGATACATAATAATTTTTTAGATACAGAATGATTTTTGAGATTCGGAATGGTTTTTGAGATGCAGAATGGTTTTTGAGATATAGAATGGCTTTTGAATGGTAAAGAATTGTGATTTCAATTATGATTTATGTATAATTGATTTTTGTTGGAATTACCTAAATGGTTAGTTATGATTTGATAAATTGAATTTCATGATCGAAGTCATTTTATACAAATGATTCACATTATTGGCAATGAATATTTTGAGTTTTAGAATTTGATGAGTATTCATATTTCCAAATTATTTACTGTAAATTTTGTCATTATATATTGTACTATGTTTTAAATTATAGTTGTGCACCACTGAGTTCACCACTCAGCGATAGCTTTGTATGCTGTCATAGGTAAGAAGAGAATAGAGCAGTGAGTAAGTTTCTTTGAAGACACTTTCAGATCAGCTCCAGGTATATTATAGGTATACCCATGTACATAGGTTTTGATGTATACATGTAATAATATGTATGTAAATTATTTAAGCAGTTGTATAAAAACTCTTGTAAAATATTTTTGTATGTAATTAAATGTAAATTATTGTAAATGTAAGTTTGGGATTTCATTTATCTGAATAGTTTTGTAATATTAATTTTGAGTCTTGTAATCAATGAAATGTTTCTTCTATGAGGAGATTGATTTGATTATTGAGAATTGAATTGTGAATTGAAATAAAGTTTATTGGAGTTGTATTTGAGAAAACATATTGGGAGCATTTTCTTTTGCAGGATTGAAGAACTGTTTTCTCAAAATACAGCCGGCACTTTGCCGAAATTTAAAAAAAAAAAAATTTATAACACCAGATTTTAATCTATGACTTAAATTTCCCGAAAATTGTTTTAAAATCCCTTGTAGTATATTTAATGGATTATCGGTAGGAGAAGTACGGTAATTCATTAGGTATACTACGGAATCATGTTACATCTTATAGGGGAGTAGGGTGTGACACTTCTCTCCCTTTTCTCTTTAAAATTTATATTAGGTGTATGAATTGAGTTAAAAATTTAAGGAATTGAGGGAAAATACCTATGGATGGGCCACTTCCATTTTCAGTAGCCATGAATTAGGGGAGTGTATGATGAGTTTTGATGAAATTAAAGTTGTTTATGGATGGCTTTGATTGTGATTATGAAACTTAGAACATAAATTGATGTGTACAAAGTAGGATTTGAACATTTGGGAATTAGGGTTTGTAAGAGAATTATTGTTTTGTTAAATTGATGGTAAATTAGGGTTCTTAAGGTCTATTGATGACCAATTAGCATGTTTTGACCTTAATTTGTGATTAAATGTGGCATTAAATATTGAATTGGTAAGGCTGCCCTATGTGATGAATTCTGGACCATTGCAGTCTAGTGTGTTTGGATAGATATAATTGGACTTGTGTAGCTCTAATTGGTACAAGGCCAATTAGAGGTGAAATTAGACACATAATACAACATTTTTTGTGAAGAAACCTTGCTCAGAAAACCAACATAAGTTAACCTAAAAATTGCCTTAATCTGGGTAACATACAAGCTGTCCCTGGAAAATGACTAAATAAACAGTGTTTATTCAAATGGTCATAACTCAGTGTAGAAATGTCCAATTGACTTGAATTTTATATCAATAGAAAGCTTAGACAATTTAGAACAACTTTTTTGGAGAACACCAATCCAAATTTTGACCTTAACCTATCCGAAATGCTAGCCAAAATCAGGGTATCAAAACTGCCCTAACCATTTCTGCCCAGAAATTCTGGGTAGAAATCAATCCGGCCAGCCTTAATGAAATTAGCATAAATTGAGCTACAAAACTCCAAATGGAGTGATTCAAAAAGGGAATTAAAGAAGATGCAATAAGGAACAACTTTGATGAAGAGAGTTTAGGCAAATTCCTACCGTATCAATGTTCAATGGAATAGTGAAAACAAGTCATAAAATCTGAAATTTTGAAATAACATGTAATGAGATTTGAAATGGAAATTGTAACTAATGCTAACAATTTTAGAATACAAAATGTGGTATGTTGGTGTTATTAGAACTAACATACTTATTGTGTATGAAAAGGTCAATATTTTGATTGACTAGCCAAGTGAATAGTAACTAATAAATATCAAATGTAAAGAATTTACACAATTAAATTTGTAATAAGCCCTAGTAGGCCTAGTGTGATTGGTTTGGATAGGTTGGCATGCCAATAGGGTTCCGATAGCAGTACTGCATATGACATTATGCCATTCTGTGATTTATGGCTCTTGTGACCATTTTGTGATATTATGGCTTTTAGCCATTTTGATACACTTGATACACTCGTCCTTGTGCTTGATACTTTTACGGCTTATTAGCTCTTCTGTTGCACACTTGGAGACACTTTGTGACTGATGGTATGATGGCTTGAGGTAATTAATACCCAGTGCCAGTTTACCCATTTATCCAGTCTGGTCAATTTGCATAGGTTACTTGGGCAACTAAATTAAGTTTTAATAAATTAGAATCAAATAATTAACATAAAAAGTACCCAATTAATAATATCACTAATAATTACCAAAAACTTAGTCTGTATAAAATATCAGCATACATTCTGCATATTTATTTTATTTTAGTTTATTTTTATTTTATATTGGCACCACTAAGCAGTATTGCTTAGCGTGTCGCTATTGCAACGTGTAGGTACTGGAGACACGGAACGAGAACCCAACAGACCCCAGACCTGGTGAGAGAGTTAGATCTGCATAGAATCCAGTGTCATCTCCATTACAGTGCATCCTTGGTAGGACTCTTAGGCACCTTTTGGGTTTTGTATTTTGCATGTTGGAATAGATATTAGTTGTTGGTTTTTTTTGTACCTTGTAAACTTATATAATTTTATGTTGATGTAGTTCTCTGTAAATTTTGTCAATAAATAAAATTTGAGTATTTCTTATTAAAGTTGAGCCTAAATGAGATATGAATTGAATGAAATGTGTGAAAAATTGAGTTTGACATATTGAGAACTTGTTGAGATTTTGTTGATGATTATTGGAGTTTGAGAATGTAATGAACATATTGGAAGTGTTTTTAACAGGTTCAGAAGAATTGTTTTTTCAATTTATAGTAGACACTCTATCGGATTTTCTATAAAATTTATAGAAATTCAATTAAATCAAAATATTAAATAAATGACATAAATGGTATGAATTTCATATAAAAGCTTTTTTTTTAATTAATAATGTAAGAATCGGAAATTGTAATAAAATAAGATAAGGTACTCCGGTACTCTGTGTGACATATCTAGCTCGGCTACACTGTAGACGGGTGAGGGGTGTCACACAATCTTAGACTGTTCAATGGTCATCTTCTATGATCGGTTCTATTAAAGCAAGGTTGATCCCAAATCGAAGCTGCAGTCGCAGAAAGCCTAATAGTGGTCTCTAATTGGCTAGGCAATGGCCAGATTTGCCAAAAAAATGCATTGGAAGTCACTGCCCTCTCACCTTAACAGTTGTATAGGCTACCACCAGCCCAAAAGGAGAGCTGGAGGTGCATGGATGCTGATTGCCTCGCGTTAGTTTGGCACTAAAAAAGGCCACAAATGGTTCTAGAAGTTCACGTTTCACTCTTTGCTCATTTCAGTACTCACTGATTTGGATGCCCCATGCCACCATTCATTGTCCTTGGAGATTACTCGCAGTCATGGGAGCTGGTTGTGTAGCCGCTAGCCATGGGTTGCCAGCACTAAAGAAGAAGGGGAGGAGAGAGTTCACAGCAGGAAAAACACTAAGGGGAAGGTGGAGAGTGTAGCACCTGTTTTTCAAAAATTAATCTTTTTTTTTATTTTTTCATTCTTCATGTCTTTTTTCTAAATGTAATAAAATAATACAATATAAATTATATTAACTTTATAACTTAATAATTAACCATATATAAAATCATTTATGATTTTAATTAACATTTGAATAATTTATATAATTAAAATAATCTTGCAATACTTGAAATATTTAAAAAAATATTTTAAATACTAAATATTAATAAAATAATAATAAAAAAAGAAATTTTACAAAATAATTAAAAGAAAAATCGATGGTGTTACTGTGTGCAATAGGATATTGGGGGGTCCTGAGGAAAAGCTTCAAAGAAGTATATCAAAAGTGTCAAAACCATGTCCTCTGTGTGGGGTGTGGATTATCTAAGATATAATCAATGTTGTGTGTGTGTATATATATATGAATGGAGGGAGACATTAGATTTATAAAAAAATACCCTTTATGATTTATATTATTTATAATTATATATTTTTTATTTTTTAAATTTTAATTTTAGAGTTTAAATAAATTTAAAATCCTTAATTTGTTTTACTTGTACTTCACTTCTTAATTAAACTTTTTGAATTAACTAAAATAAGAAATTCTTATTTTTTAAAAAAAAATCGTGCATTTCAATGTTTAAAAAAATTTACCAATTTTAATATAATTAACAAGATATTAAAATTTATAAATAGAAAAATTGTAAGGAGAAGTTAGTTAAATTCAACTAATTTGTAAATTAACTAAATTGCAATTTTGCTCCTGTTTGCTTTTAAATTTTAATTAGAAAGGGTGGCCGACAGTGGGTGTTTGGAGAGAGTAAGAGGTTAAGGAAATAATGGTGATTTTTATACCTATAATGTAAATTATAGTTTAGAGTTGTTTATCACTTTTTTTTTTTTTTTTCAAATGAGAGAAGAATAAAACAAAGATGAGATTGTATTGTGAATGTACTTATAGATAAATGTTTGTGGTAGTTATTACATATACACAACGTATGTGGGTGCGGATAACAAGAATAATAAGTCATTTTATTATTTTTTTTATCTTTGTTACACTTTGTGTTTTTTTATGGGCACAAATTTGCTATTAATTAATAAAATAAAAATTAATCACCTCAAACAAATTAAAAAAATAATAAAATCAATGAATGAATTGATTTTTCATAAATTTTCAATGTCAAAAATTTTAATAGCCTTGAATATTTATTTGATTTCATATTTTTTTTTTTTACTTTATAAGATTTCTTTTTGAGATTTTTGGGGTATGGCTTTTATTAAACTTGCAACAAAAATTAAAAAGAAAAACAGGTTTTAACAGGTTTGTTTACACTAACAAACTAAATGTATAAAAAATTTAAAAATATAAATTAACTTTAATGATGAGTAAAATATCGTTATTGAAATTTAGTGTTATGACAATGAAATATTAAATTTAATTGATTACTAAAAATTAATATATTATAGCAATATTATATTAGGAAATAGATAAATTATAAAAAATATATTTTTATAAAAATATAATTTTATTTATAAAATTAATTAAATTAACATTAAAATTAATATTTTAATTTAAATAAATAAATTTAATATTTATATATTATAATTAAAATAATTATAACATTTATCTATAATTTGTAATATATATAAAAGTGAAAAGAAGGGAATAATGCAATTGTCAAAAATGTGAATGATAATTTATTATTATGAAAATAAAAGATTTAGTTTATTTTATTTTAATTGGACAATAAAAATTAAATTATTCAATATAATTTTATAAATTCTCAATAATAAAATCCTAAATATGAATCTTAATAAGAATAAAATTAAAAAAAAAAACTATATATAATAAAATCACATACTAATAAATCCTAATCTAAATAAAACTATAGTTAAATTATTCAATATAATTTTATAAATTTTCAATAATAAAATCCTAAATATGAATCTTAATAAGAATAAAATTAAAAAAAAACTATATATAATAAAATCACATACTAATAAATCCTAATCTAAATAAAACTATAGTTATATATATGCTATAGAATAAAAATTATAATAAATATAATACGAACTAAAATATAAGAGAAAATTAAAAAAAAATAGGTAACTTCTAGAAAGAAAAGAACATCAATCCTTTGTATCTCATATGCTTTATTTTTAGCGTCTGTTTATAGATTGTTTATCTTAAATATGACTTGTAGACACCATATTTTGGCCCGCTATCAAATTCACAATTTGTAAAAGTTGTAATGCACTTTTAAAATTCACGAAAATGTTCTTTTCTTGAATGGATTTCCGATATGAACATTACCTTATCTTAATAAGTTACTTCAATTATGGTCTGATCTCAAGTCACCTTTCCAATTTTATAATATTCCAAATCACTCTTCAAATGTTTCAAGTTTCGATCAATATTCGATATCAGGGTTATTCGATCTCATGTTTGTGTGTAATGGTTTTCCGATCTCTTTAAGGCATGGTCTCATGTTCTTTGATTGATAACCGATCTCTAGATCATCTAGTTCTCTGTTCGATTTTATTCAATTGATTTTCGATCTCAATTAGTTGCATGAGCACTAATAATTTGAGAGTTAATTTTTCTGATCTATTCAGTACTTGCACATGTAATGTGGTTTGACATTTTTCCGATCTCATCAAGAAAATCGATCATCAAAAGAGTTTGTTCATTTCAAAAGATAAGAGAGTACAAAGTCTTCAGCAGGAGGGTCTTCCCTAGCCCGATCTTCAGTTACATTTTCAACATTCACTCCCTCTTCTCTCTCTTGTTCATCCTCACTCTCAACCTCGACACCCAGGGTGAGCTTTTCTAGCCAGGTGAAGTCCTCTTCGGGGTAGCGCTTAACCAGCTCGTCTAAGAGATTGTTGTGGGCATTCACGTAAGCTCCAGCTTCCTTCACCAAAGCTTCATCCTCCTTTGCCTTGATCCCCTCAGAGAACTTGGCCAAGTCGGAAGCTTGATAGGCCTGAGCATCTTCAAGTTCCTTCTCTAGCCGAACTATCCTTGTGACACCCCTTACCCGTCTATAGCATAGCTGAGTAAGATATGTCACATAGTATACCGGAACACCATATTTTATTTCAATCATTTTTATTCTTCCTTAATTTATTTTTTTCATAGTTATCAAATACAATTTTTGAAATATAATTCATTTAAGTCATTTATTGAAATTATAAATTTATTTAAGATTTCACAAATTTTATAGAAAATCCAACAGAGTACCGGCTAAAAATAGAGAAAACAGTTCTTTGGAACCTATGAAAAACATTTACAATACATTTTCACTCATTCCCAAACTCCATTATATCAACAAAGTCTCAATATTTCTCAACAATACTTATATTTCTCATTCATTCATTTCACATGATAATCATATACAAACCATAAATAAATACTCAATTTTTCATTTATAAACACAAATTACAAATATTTACATTAATACCAAAATATATTACATGAGTCTCAACTATACATGAGAAAATAAAAGTTTAATTACAAAATACCAAAATGAGACCTAGTGTCCTACCAATGCACTGAAGTCTGTGAGGTGACACGGATACTATGCAGAACTATGGACGGCCTCACCCAGTCTGTGGTCTACTGGGCTCTCTGTCAGTCTCTCCAGAACCTACGCATGGCAAAAAGCAACGCGCTAAGCAATAATGCTTAGTGGTGCCAACAATAAAATAAAAAGATCTAAAAGGAAATAAATATGCAGTGAATGTGTTGATGTCTCATGCAGACAAATTTTTTATAATTATTTGTAGTCTTAATTATTTGGTACTTGTTATATTCATTATTTCATTAAATTTATCAACTTTCATTTATAATTGCCCAAGTAACCTATACTGAATGACTGGACTGGATAAACGGGTAAACTAGCACTGGGTATCAAGTACCTCGGGCCGTCACACCATCGGTCACATATGTATCTCCCGGTGTGCAACAGAATAGCTGATAAACTGTAATAAATATTAGGCACAAGGCCAAGTATCACCATAATTTCAAAATGGCTAAAAGCCATAAAATCACATAATGGCATAATGCCATGTGCAGTACTGCTAACTGAACCCTATTGGCATGTCAACCTATCCAAACCAATCTTACTAGGTGTACTAGGGCATGTTACACTTTTAAATTTTACAATTCTTGAAATTGAAGTTTAATTGCTACAATTCATTTCATTAGTCAACTAAAATGTTAACTTTTTCATTGACAATAGGTATATTAATTCTAATATCCCCAACATACCACATTTTGCATTCTAAAGTTGTTGGTATTGGTTGCCAATACCATTTGAAAGCTTAGTGTTGATTATTCACAATTTTTAGATTTCAAGCACTAAGTTTACTGTTTCATTGATTATTTGTACAGTAGGAATTTGGTAAAATTGTCTTCATGAAAGTTGTTCCTTATTGTGTCTAGTTATATTTATTTTTTTGAATCACTCCATTTGGAGTTTTGTAACTCAAGTTATGGCCTAAAAACCATAACTTGCCAGATTGAAATTTTCTAGATTTTCTGAACAAAACCAATTCTACAGTGTTTTCTATGCTGACTGCAAGTTAGTTTTTGAATATATTATTATCAAAATTTGGGTTTGTTTTCTTCATGAAAGTTGTAGGTCTATGTCTCAGCTTTCTGCTGGTAAACTTTCAGGTCAATTGGACCTTTCTACACTGAGTTATAATCAAATGAATAAACACTGTTTATTTGATCATTTTGCCCAGGCATAATGTAAATCACCCGGATTAGGGTAATTTTTAGGCCAACTTAGTTTAGTTTTCTGGGCAGGGTTTCTTCACCAAAGTTGTGCCATTATGTGTCTAGTTTCATGTCCAATTAGCCTTACACCAATTGAACCTATACAACTCCATTTATGGCTGCCCACACCTGCTGGACTCACAACCAGTCCTGCAGTTCACCAAGGGCAGCATGCCTAAGTTCAACTCCAACATCCTTACTCACTTCAATGCTTCCTCACACACATTCAAATGGTCACTAATTGACCATTACAAGGTTAAAATACCATTACATGAGCAAACCCTAATGTTGTTCAAATGTCCAAGTTTTCAAGTTCATTTTTGCACTATACTTGCATTTCACGTACACAAATATGTTCAATCACTCATCTAATACTAAGGGTAGCCCATGAACTACTTTGTTCAAGTAAATTCATCAACCCTAACCAATCCTAAGCTACCGAAATTATAGGGAATGAATACACATAATTTTTATTTTGTTTTTCCTACATTTTCTACTTATCTCATGGTATTAAGCATGAATTAAGTAAAAGTGCTAAGAGATTGGACACTAACCTCTTTTGCTAACTTTTCCAAGTCTCCAAAACTTCCTTCTTCCTTCTTTTTTTTTGCTGGTTAGAGGTTGTTCAAGTTGCAAAATCAATTTTTAGTGAAGCAAGGTTGTGGTTTCAAGGTGAGATGAGTTGGGATTTGAAGCTTGCTTTAAGCTTCCATAGAGGTCGAGTTGGGGAAGGGTTTCGGCTGGCTTTGTTGAGGAAGAAAGCAGATTTTGTTTTGTTAATTTTTACCTTATTTTATCTCTTTTTAATTGGTTTTTAATAGCTTCTTCAAATATAATTGGTGGGAGCACTTTTAATGACCTCATGGTGATGTCATAATTGACATTTTTCTCATTTTCTCATTTTCTTTTCTTCTCTACACATTTTCAATTTAATTTTTAACAATATTTATTCATATTTTATTTCACAATAATTATTTACTTAACTGGACAAGTCGGCCAAAAATCATCTCTAAAGACGAAATGACCAAAATGCCCTCTGTTTGGCTTAACAGACCAAAATTGTCTGTACCGATTGAAAAAATTTTCTAAGAATTTTCTTGGCATTCTAATGCAATAAAAACCTCAATGACTCTTCTCTGGAGTTTCAAAAATTATTTTATGAATTTTCTCCCTAGTATAGGGCTCCTAGTTGTAAGGACCGCAACTTCCCACTAGGTTACCCATCGCTAGGGCACCGGCTCATTTAACTTGGTTGTATTTTATTTCTAAAATTTTTTCTAAATTTTTCTTATTAATATTTGAGTTAATTATGGTTCCTCACTTTAGTTTAAATATTTTTCCAGACGTTCTAGCTGTCCGGACCGACACCGGTCACCGGAACAGTAGAATGCACAGAATTGCTACAGTTAGGGTGTTACAATCCTCTCTTCATGAGACCTCATTTGTCCCTCCAGCTCAGCGATCCACTCATTAGTAGCAGAGAGTTGGGTCTTCACAGCCACCACATCCTAGACCGCCTTAGTGATATCCCTTATTAAGAGATAGGCCTTTTCTCTGAGCATCTGTTGGTTTGCAACTACCTCGAAGCCCAAGCTCATCATTTGAGTCAGAGGATCTTCCATGCCTTCCGGATCCATCCGAGTTCGGTCCTTACAGGAACAGATTAAAGCGCCCAAAACTTTAGCTAGGTTGGTGTTCCCCCATGCTGAGTAGTTCCTCTCCAGTGATTAAAGTAAGACTTGGGCACCTCAAGAGAGTGGTCACCCAGTTAGGACTGCCTGATTTAAGGATCTGATCTCTATAGCTGAAGGGACTAGAGGTTAGGAAGGGGGGCTCGTCAAGTTGAGTGGGAGGCTCTGCAGTAAGGATCTCCACTTTTGAGGTCGGCTGCTCTTGAGTTCCGACTGGAGAGCTCGATACTTCCACCAAAACCCGTCTCTAGGCCTCAGCAGTGGCAGCTGCCTCCTTTATTTCCAACACTTTCCTAACGAGCTCCCTCTTTTGTTTTTGGCTTTCTCTCATGGCCTCATTTCCCTCCATACTTGCACAGAAAAGCAAGTTAGTGAGATCTCTAGGGACTAAGAGATTAAAGATTTGGGTTTTACTCATCTCGAGGCAGAGGTCAGAGAGTTGTAGCTGAATGTTCTCATGGGCAATAACATTCATCATCCAACACTTTAGTTAAGCCATGATCACATCCAAGCATGAATACTTATAAGAGGTCGCCTGGCTCTTAAGCTCCTTTGCCATCATGCTCTTGACATCGTTTAGGTTGATCCTTCTCTCAGGCCTTTCAGCCAAATAATTCCAAATTCTTGGGATCCCTTTGAAGCCATGGGGATCTTTACTTCGGAGGATAAAGAATCTATCTTTCCAATTTTTTAGTGAAGAAGGCAAATTGATGAAGAGCCCACAGTGCGATTTAGCTTGAAAGAACCAAAATTCTTTGTCTTTTTGTTGAGCAAGTTTGTGCAGTTCAGTAAAGACCTTTGTTGTGGATTTGAGTCCTTTGGCTAGGCACAATTCTTTGAAGGCCACCAGAGTTCGCCAGGAGTTCGGATACATTTGGGCGACGCAAACTCGGTGGTACTTCAGGACATCTTTGTAAAATTATTCTAGAGGAAACCGCAGCCTGGCCTTTAATTATTCTTCATACACTACAATCAGATCTGCTTCCTCAAAGAAATGGTCGACCCAAAAATCCCCGTGGCATCAAATAAGCTCTAACGAGTCAGTTGGAAAGTTGAACTCCTGGCTTATCAGCTCGAGATCGGATATCCCAAGGATTGAGGTGAGTTCGTCCATGAATAGAGGCTCTCTCCTTATGATTGGTGCCTCTTGTTGGCTCAACTCGGTGGCCTGACTAGTGATTGGAATAATAGCTGAAATAGTTTCAAGTCGCCTACTCGGTCCAGCCTCATCACCTTCTTCAGAAGACCACGAAAAGTGAATGGAAGGCGGACTTACAACTCTCTGACCCTCGGTGCCACTCATTTTTTGGTAGTGAAGGTAAAAGGTGGCCGAAAAAAGATTAAAACTATTACCTGATCATAAATCAGCACCGAAAAAGCTAAGAAGTTGAGATAGAGTCATCGGAAAGCTTAGGGAGAAAGGTGAAAGCAAAAGTGAAAAATGACTGAGTCCCTCCCCTATTTATACAGGTTTGGGCATTAAATGCTCATGAGACCCGAAGCAGCACATCGGTTAGTGGAAAATTTAATTGTGTCTCAATTTTCGATGGGCTGTAAGAAAAGATCAAATAGGAAAGGGTCTGAACGAAAGAGATCGGTAGAATAGGAAATGACTAAAGATCGGGTAGAAAATTGTTTGAATTAAAGAGATCGGCTGAAGAGGGTATTAGATAGAAGAGAGATCAGAAGGATAATTAGAATAATGCGAACGATAAAAGATATAATAAGTAAGAAAAGAATAAATAAATAAAATAAAAACAAAATCTATCTTAAATAAAAGTCCATTTCATTTCCAAAAGATTAGATTACATCATTGGGCGGTCTTCCCCAACCCGATCATTAATTACAGATGTGCCTACATTCTACCCATCTTAGTTCCACAGTTCGGACGACTCCCGATCTCAAGATACCATTCGGGAGATACATGGAGATCGGGAAGGTAGCTCTCATCAACTATGGTAAATACTGCGAAAAGCTCGTTGTCATTGTCGATGTAATCGACCACAACTGAGCTCTAATCGGGACCCCTAAGATGGTTATGAGCCAAATGAACTTCAAGAGGTGGTCACCGATATCAAGGTTGAAATTAGCAGTCCCCTCACTCGAGATCGGTCTTTGGCTAAGATCGGTAGGTCGATCAGAGGCTAGAACGGTAGTCATTTTAGACCTTGATCGGCTGTTTAGTCTGGTTCCCTCACCATCATCAAATGATGTTGTCATAATTCTCTGACTGTTGGTGTCATCCATTTTCAGGTGATAGGCAAAGGAAGTTATTGGAAAATGATCAAGACGGTTGTCATGATGAAAATCGGCACTAGAGATGTAAAGCATAGAGGAAGAGCACGTCGAAAATTAACCGGAGAAGGAAAGTGGAAATGTGAGAATGACAGCCGACTACACCTATATATAGGCTTAGGCATTTAATGCCTGCAAAACTCAAAGCAACTCATCGGTAAGTAGAGAATTTAATGCTTCCCCGTCATTCGATGTTCACCGACGTAGACCAGATGCAGGGGATGGATGGGAAAGAGATCAGAAAAGCAAGAAGAGATCGGACATAGAAAGGGTTTATATAAAGGGTCAGATGAGAAGGTCTCAAAACTGCCAACCATAATGGGAGATCGGAGAGGGGAACAAGATACAAAGATTAGGTAGATCGAGAAATGGCCAATAAAGATCAAAAGGTTTGGAAAATTAGGAGTTCAAGAGTCACTTTTAGTCATGACCCTTGATCTACAAGATTAACTCCCCCACCGTCAGATCTAAGTTGGTTAAAGCATTTGGGGTTACGATCCAATCTCCACCATTCACCCCATTCGAAAAACATTCCGAACCATTGGATCTGAGGTGGTTAAAGCATTCTGGCATGCCTTAATCCACACCAATGATTTCATTGCTAAGGACATATTTTGGGACATTGGATTAAAGCAAATAACAGACTCAACACTTTTCATTCCCAACCTTTAGATCTATTTTGTAAGGCAAAACCCCCAGCTGTTGGATTAGAGAGAAAAGGACAAGAAAGTCTTGAGCTAAATCTCAGCCTTCAATTCTTGATCTCTTTAATTCCTGACCTTTAGATTTGGTCCCTCTAAATCCACACCATTCAATCTTGCCATCTGAAATCTTGGTCGTTCATTGAAAGACCCCCGTTCCCTATAAATACCAGAATGCTTCACTGTAGAAGGGGTCTTTTTTTTAGGAATCGGTCTTTTGGTATGAAGTTCTTGGTCTTTGAACTTTCCCTCATACTTTTATCTTTGGTCTTTAAATGTCAATCTCTGTCTTTACCTATCTCCTGAAATATAGAGTCACTGGTGCAAAAGAGGCTTTAGAAATGCATTTTTTAAAGAATCTTATTTCCAAAAGTCCTAATACTCCAATCCCTTTCTTCAGTAGATTTGTTCAATAGCTCGGTGACCCAGTATTGATTCATCAGCTGGATCCCTCCCCATTCGCTTTTGTTATCACAAAAAGCGCTCTTGGATGGCCCTGCCTTAACAACCTCATTTTGATGCAAGACATCAGCATTAGCTCTCCCATCACCTTCATAGCTCTTTACAGGTAAATGCCTTGATAGTCCTTCCTCTGATTAGGTACTTTTGGGCTGTATTGGTTATGTAAGCTAGAATCTAAGCTTTCAAAGCGCCTAATCGCACCGAATTTTTAGAGTAGATTAGGATTAGATTGGCCTATCTCACAAATATTACTTTTTTGCCTATTACAGTAACACATACGTCATTTCAAAAGTATATTTCTCTTTTCTTTTAGTAGTGTAAGAATAAGAGTTTGGGTGGTATAGGTGTTGCTTGAAGTTTAGGAGAATAGTGAAGAGTTCGAATAGGAGGAGTGAGGTAAATATGAGAGGGTGTTAATATGAAGAGTTCAGATTTGATTGGAGAAATCAGGAATAGAGAAATGAGAAGGTCCAACTTAACTAGTTCGGCTCAATATAAAGAGTTCAGATTTGATTAGAAAGATCAGAAATTATAAGGGCAAAGGCCAGATTAATAAGTTCAAGTAAATGTAGAGAGTTCGAATGGCTAATAAGAGATCGAAAATAAAGAGAGCAGGAAAGTAACCCGAATAATGATGAAGAGAACAGAAAATAGTGTACACGGTCATTTGTGCATTCACACACAGAAATTAGAAAGTAGAACTCGATTTTTTTTTCTCTTTACATCACTTTATAAACATTCCTGTCTTTCATCAAATTATAGCATCTAAATAACAAGAGTTTAGGAGAGAGTCCTCTCATGAAGCACATATTTATGTAACTAGCATCTAATAATGTTTTACTAAAATTTGCAAGAGGGAGAGTCCTTGATTAAGTCAAATTATATAGACATTTAAGATTAATATTCATTGCATTTTGTTAGCATTTAAGTTCCTTTTATGTTTATTTTTATGTGTTTTTATTATCATTTTATAAGACATGTTAATCCAACTCAATTCATTGATTTTTATATTGTATCAGGTGTTTTTATGTGGTTCTAGAATCAAAGACGAGTTTGGAAGAGATTTAGAGGTCAAAACATGAAGAATACAAGGCCAGAAGCATTACACGGGCCATGTAACTTGCCCCATGTAACTTCCTGGACCCCATGTAACTTCCTGGACCCCGTGCAACTTTCTAAACTGAAGAAAACTTGAAAAACAAAGTGGCAGAAAGTTACACTGGGCGTGTATCACTACACTGCCCGTGTAAAGTCCCCTGATAGCAATTCTGACTCGACTTTTTTTGCTTCCAATTCGACCCGAATAGACTCCTAAGGTTTCTAGGACTCTGACATTAGGGTTTTTACACCAGATATAAATATAACAAGTCAAGAATTGAGAGGGGAGAGGAAAATTTACATTCAAGGATGCACATCAACCTCAAGGGAGGCAAGAGAGAAACAAGATTTGCATGATTGCTAGAAAGGATTTTCAACTGAAGTTTCAAAAGTCCAAGGCTGCAACTCTCCTTTTGGGTGCTAGAAAGGATTTTTAGCTGAAGTTTCAAAAGTCCAAGGCTACAACTCTCCTTTTGGGTTCTTTCACTCTATATTCTTCTCATGTCTTCTCTTTATCTTTTTAAAAACTTGATTGTATTCTTAATTTATTCTTTCACCATGTGTGACTAGTCTCTTTATTCTAGGGTTAGGGATGTAGTATTCTTAATTTAATTATGAATCTGGTTTGATTTTATTTAATATATTGAAAATTTTATTCTTTGATTCAATCTCTTGTGTTCTTAATGCATACTATGTGTTGGTACCCATCTAGCTATAATCTAAGATACTAATTAAAGAATTGAAATGTGAAGATTAGTATTAGAAAATCAAGATTTTGAACCTAGAAAATCTGACCTAGAGATAGGCTGATGACCTTTGTGGAATTCCAAAATTAATCAAGGATCTTAAAGGATTTTAATTAATTTAATCACCATGAAAGTAGGGTTTAGGTTAATTAAAATATACCTTGAGTTCCTTAAGAAAGGACTTCAAATAACTTAGGATTAATTTCCATCAAAGTAATAAACTCCCAATTATTGAATGAATTAGATTGATTCTATAATTGATTGAAGTGTGACCCCTAGCTCTAGAATGTTCTCATCCATTAGTATTTTAGTTTAGATAATTGTTTTAGACTTTATTTCTTTTAGCTTAGATTTAATTATTATTTCTCTATAACTCGATCATCTAGATAATTAAAATCATGATAATTTGGTACTCAACACAGTTCTCGTAGGAACTCATCACTTTATTACTTGTTAGCGATCCGTGCACTTGCGGTGATTATAAAACCAACAAATAGTCTTTCCTCTAGAATTTAAGGATTTTTGAAGAATCTTACAATTTAACATTATGGGTTCATGGAAGAGTCCTTACATGAGCCTCATACAATATTAATTTGTGTTCGAATCCAATGGAGAGTCCTTCTTGGAGCCCGTGTTTGTGATCTATTTAAATATGAGAGAGGGTCCT
The DNA here is from genome assembly GCF_030052815.1 of Hevea brasiliensis. Classification (NCBI taxonomy): domain Eukaryota; kingdom Viridiplantae; phylum Streptophyta; class Magnoliopsida; order Malpighiales; family Euphorbiaceae; genus Hevea; species Hevea brasiliensis. The sequence goes on along the minus strand of NC_079507.1, from coordinate 35,026,859 downwards.
CCCATAAAAAATATCTAAGATTAATCAATTATTTTATAAACATGTAAACAATACGAGAGTGGATTAATGCCGGTAAAGCCTTATGAATAATTATGCCAATGATAGGACCTTCCTTCATTAACTGAGAGTCCTCATTAATGTAGGAAACTCTCTAGGTTATAATTAGCACATCCCTTTTGAATTAGAGTCCTAATTGAAAGGAATGAAAGTCTTTACCCGTATTAATACAATTTCCTTACACACATGTCGCACCCTCGATTATTTGGGCATCAAAGACGAGATGAATAATGTGCGAGCTGAGAGTCCTCCTCACTCAATATGAATCTCAAGGGACCAAATAATACCTCTTTGGGATTAGAGTCCTAATTTCGAGGAGGGAGGAATTTAATATATTTACAACAAGTTCAACAAACACAATCCTAATTCACTTTGGAGCCGTCCTATTTATCGGTGTGCATGGAAAATTCAGAATAGTGAAATATCAAACGTTCCTTTAATAAGCCATGGGAACCAACCTTATAATTTTAACCCCAATATTGTAACACCCTCACTATAGTCATTCTGTACATTCTACTATTCAGGTGATTAATGTCGGTCCGGACAGCTAGAACGACTGGAAAAATATTTAGACTAAAGTAAGGAGCCATAATTAACTCAAATATTAACTAGAAAAATGTAGGAAAGATTTTAGAAATAAAATACAATCAAGTTAAATAAGCCGGTGCCGTAGCGATGGGTAAACCAACGGGAAGTTGCGGTCCTCGCAGCTAGGAGCCCTAAACCCAGGAGAAAATTCATGAAATAATTTTTGGGACTCCAAAGAAGAGTAATTGAGGTTTCTATGACATTAGAATGCCAAGAAAAGGCTCAGAAAAATTTTTCGATCGGTACAAACGATTTTGGCTCAATAAGCCAAACAGAGGGCATTTTGGTCATTTCATCTTCAGAGATAATTTTTTGCCAACTTGTCCAATTAAGTAAATAATTATTATAATCTAAAATATGAATAAATATTGCTAAAAATTTAATTGAAAATAAAAGAAAAGAAAAATAAAAGAAAAGAAAAATAAAAGAAATTGGGAATTATGACATCACATGATGTCATTAAAGCACTCCCACCCAATCATATTGTGACACATGTCCATAAACCACTTAAAAAGCATAAAATGGGCAGAAATTAAAGAGAAACAAATTAGTTTCATCTTTTATCTTTAAAGTGCCAAAACCCATTTCTCCTTCCACCTCCATGGATGCTCATCCTTCTCACTAAATTTCCTTGTAAATACACCATAAAATCCCTACCTTCCTTCATAAAAACTTGATATTACATCTTGAGCAAGTGTTTGGCTGCCAAGAAAAGCCGAGAAAATGAAGGAAAAATTGAAATTAGTTAAGGGAAAGTTCTGCACACAAAGGTTAGTACACTAAACCTTCTTCCTTTCCTTCTTAACTAGTTGAAGCATGCTAAATTAAGTATAAATTTTATGAAATTAAAAGAAAATTTGGAGTATGTGGGGACTGAAATTTTAAGTAGCCTTGGTAACCATAAGGTCTTGATTATTTTGATTGACTTTACTTTGTTTAGTGATGATGATTAAGGATACTAAGTGTATTAGAAGTTGAATGAAGTGTGTTGCATAAATTGAAATTGTTGGAGTTAGGGTTTGGGCACCAAAATTTGGATTTTTGCTTATGTATTGATGAAAAGAGGTTGTAATGATCAATTAGTGACTATTTGATGAAGTTTAACCCTAAATTGGAAGTAATTGTGGCCTTGAAATTGGAAGTGGTATGCTGCCCCCATTGTGCCAGAATACTGAACTTGAGTCCAGTGTATTCCTAGGGTTATAACTTGAATTATGTTACTCCAATTGGTTCAAGGCCAATTGGAAATGAAACTAGACATAAAATGACATAACTTTGATGGAGAAACCTAGCCCAGAAAACTAACCTAAGTTGCCCTAAAAATTGACCTAATCTGGGTGACCAATATGCAATCCCTGGAAAATGACCAAATAAATAGTATTCATTCATTTGGTCATAACTCAATGTAGAAAGGTCCAATTGACCCAAATTTTTACCAGTAGAAAGCTGAGACATAGACCTACAACTTTTATGGAGAAAACAAATCCAAATTTTGACCATAACATATCCAAAAACTAACCTGCAGTCAGTGTACAAAAACTACAGAATTGATTCTGCCCAAAAATTCTGGAAAAATTGCAATCCGGCCAGTTATGGTGTTTAGGCCATAACTTGAGCTAAAAAACTCCAAATGGAGTGATTCAAAAAAAGAAATGTAACTAGACACAATAAGGAACAACTTTGATGAACAACATTTGGCCAAATTTTCACTGTAGAATAGCCTAATGGAACAGTGAATTCTAGTACCTAAAAGCTGAAATTTTGAATTATTCTCTAATGGTTAGAAGTATAGATTGGCAACTAATGCCAACACTTTTGGAACCAAATGTGGTAAATCTATGTGATTAAAACTCATGTAACTATTATATATAAGAAAGTCAATATTTTGACTTAAATGACCAAATGAATAGTAACCTTACACGTTAAGTACAAATATTCAAGAAATAACTTGGTAATATGCTCTAGTAAGCTTAATGTGATTGGTTTGGATAGATTGGCAAGCCAATATGGTTCTTGTAACACCCCAAGATTTTAAATTTTATTATTTTATGAGCATTATTGGTATTTTAATTTTATGTAAATTTTAGGATTTTTTTTGAGATTTTTCAGATTTTAAAAATCGGGTTCGATTTTCCGAAAATATAAACTTTGATGATTTTTAAAAATTAATTTAAAGACCACGTGGCAAAACTAAAAATATATTTGGAATCTACGAATTTTTCTGAGTTTTCTGAAATTTTTTCGGAATTTTTGGACCTTGTTTTTGGTCCCGAGGCAGAGTAAAAATTTAAAAATTTTGTATCCTGAATCGAACCGGCCGAATCGAACCGGACCGGATCGGACAGGTCGAATTGGACCGGCCTTTTCTTTTTCTTCTTCCCTTCCCCGCGCACGTCCGACCTCCTCCCCTTCTCTTTCTCTTTTCTCTCTCCTCCCTCCTCCCCTTGTCGCACCGCCACCTCCCCTGCCTCCCCACCTCGACGGCACGCCGCCTCAGCCCTCCCCCACGGCCGGCCACTGAATGGAACGCCAGAAAACGGCTCCAGAAGCGACGCGCTGAATCGACCGTTCACCTTCCCGGCCAAAATCTGGCCTATCCGGCCACCAATCGAACTGGGTCTTGTGTCTAAACTCATCTACTCGTCGAGAGCTTTCCATAGACACCAAGAACACCGAAATCCATCGAGCGGTTTGTCCAATTTTTGCTTGGAAAGTTTTAGCCCATTTTGACTTTCGGGCTAGATTTCTCGCAAACAGTGAATCCCACGAGAAAATCGAGAGTACCAGAGCGCTCCACTCGTCGAGAGCTTCGCAGCGACATAAATTTCAAATTTTTCTGACACCGTTTTTCGGTGAGTCCCACGGAACTTCGCAGTGTCTTTTCGAGCATTAAATGAGCTTAGAAAATTCTGAAAAATTTATGTACTAACCCCCGTGTCGTGGGCTTCGTGTAGGTATCTTCAATTCGCGGAAATTCGACAGTTGCCCGGGTCTGTGAATTTCCGGCCAGACAGACCCGTTACCGGAAAAGTCTCCGAATTGGACCGAGGTTTTGGCTACCCCCCCATTGTCAGATGTCCCGAGCGCGTTCCCGAAGTCGGAATCGGCAAAGGTAAACCCGAACCTTGCTTTTTCGTAATTTTCTAGTGCTTAAATAGGATTAAAAATTCATAAAATATTCGTGGTAGCTCAGAAAATTATGATTCTTTTTGCAATAGCCTAGTAATATTGCTAAGGACCACGGGGCAAAGTTTTAGAATTTTTAGAGCTTGTTTGGGTAGTTTTTGCAAAAATAATCAATTATAAGGACTAAATTGAAATTTTACATATTGTGATGGATGACTGATTTGATGGGCCTAGGAGGGGCTGTGTGATGTGATTGAGCTGTGGATATATGGGTTGTGAATATAGAAGTGTGTTTTGAGCCATTTTGTAGGTTGGGTTGTGACAAATGTGGTATCAGAGCTTAGACTCCAGATTCTTAGGGAATGTTCATCTAAAGTGTTGGGAAGAGTCTACTAGGAGTCACATGCGGAAAAATAGCGTCCACATTCGTCTTGCATTATCATCTTTGCTTCTAGTTTCTGCTTCATATAATTATGTATAAATATGAGTCTATAGAGCTGTGTAATGAGTAATTTTGAATTTTGTGGGCTAATGCTGCTGAATTTCAAGAAAATGCGTAGAAGCTGGAGAGCTGCCACTGCACCAGAACCAGATGTGCCTGACGAGGTGTCAGCACAAGATGAGGCGCCTGCCCCGAGGAGGCGGGGTAGGAGGCCTAGAGCTGCTCAAGTAAAAGAGCAGCTGCCAACAGTCAAGGATCAGTCTTTCATGGCCCAGGGTCCCATGGACCCCATGGCAGCTACTCTAGCTGGGTTGCAGAGAACCATCGATATGATGGCGCAATATATGGTCCACCCTCCACAGCAGCAGCAGTCCACCGCACCAAGAGGGGAACCTTACAAATAGATAATCAATTTTAAGAAGTTGGTGCCTGGTACTTATGATGTGTCAGATGATGCATGTCGATTTTTGGATTCCTGCAGACAAGCAGGAACAAAATTGCAGTTGACTGATAGAAGACTTATAGAGTGTATACAGCATATCATGGGGCCTATGCCTAGACAATGGATGAATGACTACATATTACCTTGGATGGAGGGTTTATCGTGGACTCAGTTTGTGGAACTGTTCATCAATCAGTTTGTGCCAGAAAGCTTCAGAGATCAGAAGCAGTGGGCCTTTGAGGCCTTAAGACAGAATGGCAGGTCTGTAGATGAATATCCTATAGAATTTCTGGAATTGAGCAGATATGCCCCTACAGCAGTAGCTACAGAAACTATGAAGGTAAAAAGATTCCTAAAGGGGCTTGACAGAAGGTATGCGAACCTGGCCATGATGTCTAATCAGTCTTTTGATGTGGTGGTTGATCGAGCCAGACAGATTGAGATTAGCTATGCTGTGGATGACAACGGAAGAGCAAAGAAAAACAGAGCAGAGGGTTTTACCGGTGCTCCCCAAATGGGTACTCCAGACAGTGGTAGCCAGAGTAATTACAGAGGAAAAAGTAGGAACAAGAAGAGTGATTTTAGACACAAACCTCGAGGGTTCAGACCAGGATACGAATCCAGCAGTGGTCACAGTTCAGGGTACAACAGTTCTGGGTCTGGTTCAGGATCCTCCTTGGCACCTTTTGCATAGTGTGGAAGAGGACATTCAGGACCTTGTTTGATGGGTTCAGGAGTATGCTTCAGGTGTGGCCAACCAGGTCACTTTGCTAGGGAATGCCCCGTGTTGAGTGAGCCACAGATGGGGTCACAGGGTTCTATTGCAAATGTTCCTCGCCAGTTGTATCCGGGTGCTTCCAGCATGGCAGGCAGTCAGTTTAGTGGCCAACAGGGCCGAGGACAAGGGGGACGTGGATTTGGAGGCGGTCAGAGGTAGAAGTCGATGATCGTGGTTCGCCACTCGTGATAGGGGTCAAGCTCGGGTTTTCACCTTGACCCACCAGATGCTCGAGCTTCCAATGCGGTTGTATGTGTATTCTTCTAGTATGTTCCTATGAGGCTCGTGTTTTAATAGATCCGGGTGCTGCGCACTCATTTGTCTCCCCTGTGTTTGCCATGAGGTTGGGTAGAAACCCTACAACCTTAGAATGTCCTTTGTCGGTAGCTACCCCACTTAGTGACAACATAGATGTAGATATGGTTTTTCCGGGTAGCCCAGTAGTGGTGGATGGAAAGATCCTCCCAGCAGACTTGGTTCCTCTACCAGTGATTGATTTTGATGTAATTTTGGGAATGGACTGGTTGGCAACTCATTATGCCACTTTAGACTGCAGGAACAAAAAGGTGCATTTCCACATACCTGGTGTGGAAGAGTTTAGCTTTGATGGTGACAGGAGCGTGGCTCCATATAACTTGGTGTCAGCAATTAGTGCTAGAAAAATGTTGAGGCGTGGATGCCAAGGGTATTTGGCATTGGTGAGAAATACATCTGTAGAAGGTGTCAACGTGGAAAATATTCATGTTGTAAGAGAATTCATGGATGTCTTCCCTGAAGAGCTTCCAGGGTTGCCACCAGAAAGGGGAATAGAGTTTCTGCATTGATGTTGTTCCGGGTACAAACCCCATATCCATGCCACCTTATAGGATGGCCCCAGCAGAATTAAAAGAGTTAAAGGAGCAACTACAGGAGCTGTTGGACAAAGGTTTCATACGTCCGAGCACTTCACCCTGGGGTGCTCCTGTTCTATTTGTGAGAAAGAAGGATGGGTCATTGAGGTTGTGCATTGACTATAGACAATGAACAAGTCGATCGTGAAGAACAAGTATCCACTTCCTCGGATCGATGATCTGTTTGATCAGCTCCAAGGGGCTAGATTCTTTTCCAAGATAGACCTGCGATCACGCTACCATCAGTTGAGAATCAGGAATCAGGACGTGTCCAAAACGGCATTCAGGACAAGATACAGTCATTATGAATTCTTGGTGATGTCTTTTAGACTCACTAATGCACCAGTAGCCTTCATGGACTTAATGAACCGTGTGTTCAAGCCATTTTTGGACCGTTTTGTCATCATATTCATAGATGACATTTTGGTATACTCTCGGACCGAGGAAGAACACGTGTGGCACTTGAGGATGGTGTTGCAGACGTTGAGGGAGCACCAGCTATATGCCAAATTTTCAAAATGTGAATTTTGGCTAGAAAGCATCTCATTCTTGGGACACGTGGTTTCTAGTGACGGCATTCAAGTGGATCCCAAGAAAATTGAAGCTGTAACTGATTGGTTTAGGCTTACAATAGTCACTGAGGTGCAAAGTTTTCTGGGTCTAGCTGGCTACTATAGGCGTTTTGTACAAGATTTTTCCAGGATAGCAGCTCCCTTAACTAAGTTAACTTGGAAGAATGTTCCATTCATTTGGACAGATGACTGTGAGAGGAGTTTCCAGAAGCTTAAGGAGTGTCTAACCACCGCCCCTGTGTTGACACTACCTATGAGTGATGAAGGATACACCATGTACTGTGACGCCTCCAGAGTTGGCCTAGGGTGTGTTTTGATACAGAATGGAAAAATAGTGGCTTATGCTTCAAGACAGCTGAAGGGGCATGAGCAGAACTACCCCACCCATGATTTGGAAATGGCGGCTGTAGTCTTTGCACTAAAAATATGGAGACACTACCTGTATGGTGAAGTGTGCGAGATATACACCGACCACAAGAGTTTGAAGTACATCTTCCAACAGAGGGATTTAAACTTGAGACAGAGGAGATGGATGGAGCTTCTGAAAGACTATGATTGCACCATCCAGTACCAACCTAGGAAAGCCAATGTAGTAGCAGATGCTTTGAGCAGAAAATCTTCTGGCAGTTTGGCGCACATTTCAGCAAAGAAGAGACCGTTAATTTAGGAGGTACATGAGTTGATGGATCAAGGTTTAATCCTAGATCTTTCAGATGAGGGGGTATTGCTAGCTCATTTTTCAGTGAGGCCAGACTTGAGAGACAGAGTTAGAGTTCCCAGCACAGAGACCAACAATTGATGAAGATCATAGAAAGAGTACAGCAAGGTGAAGGTGGTGACTTTGGATTTGCCAATGATGGCGCCCTAGTGCAAGGTTCAAGGATATGTGTGCCCGATGTGGACAATCTCAGAAATGAAATCATGCAAGAGGCACACTATACACTATACAGTGTCCACCCAGGTTCCACCAAGATGTACCATGATGTGAAAGATAGCTACTGGTGGAATGGCATGAAGAGAGACATAGCAGACTTTTGTGTCCAAGTGCTTGACTTGTCAGAAGGTGAAGTTTGAACACCAGAGACCATCAGGGAAGCTGCAAGAGCTCCCTATCCCAGAATGGAAATGGGAAATGATCACTATGGATTTTGTGACTGAGTTGCCTCGTACCACGTGAGGATATGATTCGATATGAGTAATTGTGGACCGTCTAACCAAATTAGCTCACTTTTTGCCTGTGAAGACTACGTATTCGGTGGCACAGTACGCCCGACTCTACATTAGAGAAATAGTCAGATTGCATGGAGTTCCAGCTTCCATTATATCTGACAGAGGGCCCCAGTTCACTTCTCGGTTTTAGAGAAAGTTGCAGGAGACACTTGGCACACAGTTGAACTTCAGTATGGCCTTCCACCCTCAGACAGATGGACAGTCCGAAAGGACAATTCAAACACTGGAAGACATGCTTCGCATGAGTGTTTTGGATTTTGGAGGTCAATGGGATGATCAGCTAGCTTTGGTGGAGTTTGCCTACAACAACAGTTACCATTCCAGCATAGGGATGGCACCCTATGAGGCATTATATGGAAGAAAGTGTAGGTCTCCTCTGTGTTGGATGGAAATGGGAGAAGCGAAGGTGCATGATGTAGACCTAGTGCAGTACACTTCAGAGGTAGTTCCTTTAATCAGGGAACAATTGAAAACAGCTTTCAGTAGGCAGAAGAGTTATGCAGACCCCAGACGGAGGGATGTGGAGTTTGCAGTAGGCGACTATATATTCCTGAAGGTTTCTCCGATGAAGGGAGTCATGAGATTTGGAAAGAAGGGCAAGTTGGCACCTCGGTATATCGAACCTTTTGAGGTTACGGATAGAGTTGGAGCAGTTGCCTACCGGTTGGAGCTACCACCCAACCTTTCTCACGTTCATCCCGTATTTCACATCTCCATGCTCAGGAAATACATTCCAGATCCTTCTCATGTACTACAGCCAGATGTAATAGAGCTAAAAGAGAATTTGACATTTGAGGAGCAACCTGTAGCCATAGTGGACTATCAAGTGAGACAGCTAAGATCAAAACAGATCCCTATGGTTAAGGTTTTGTGGAGGAGCCAGTCAGTGGAAGAGTGCACTTGGGAGTCAGAACGGGACATGCGTAGCAAGTACCCTTATCTGTTCAATGTATAATCATGTGCTTTATTCTGCCTTGTGTAAAATTAGAGGACGAATTTTCTGTAAGGGGGGAAGAATGTAACACCCCAAGATTTTAAATTTTATTATTTTATGAGCATTATTGGTATTTTAATTTTATTTAAATTTTAGGATTTTTTTTGAGATTTTTTGGATTTTAAAAATCAGGTTCGATTTTCTGAAAATATAAACTTTGATGATTTTTAAAAATTAATTTAAAGACCACGTGGCAAAACTAAAAATATATTTGGAATCTACGAATTTTTCTGAGTTTTCTGGAATTTTTTCGAAATTTTTGGACCTCGTTTTCGGTCCCGAGGCAGAGTAAAAATTCAAAAATTTTGTATCCTGAATCGAACCGGCCGAATCGAACCGGACTGGATCGGACCGGTCGAATCGGATCGGCCTTTTCTTTTTCTTCTTCCCTTCCCCACGCGCGTCCGACCTCCTCCCCTTCTCTCTCTCTTTTCTCTCTCCTCCCTCCTCCCCTTGCTGCGCCGCCACCTCCCCTGCCTCCCCACCTCGTCGTGCCGCCTGCCTCCCCTCCCCACGGCCGCTCACTGGAACGCCGAAACGGCCTGACGCGCAGCCCGCGAGCGACCGTTCACCTTCCCAGCCAAAATCTGGCTGATCCGGCCACCAATCGGATTGGGTCTTGTGTCTAAACTCATCTACTCGTCGAGAGCTTTCCATAGACACTAAGAACACCGAAATCCATAGAGCGATTTGTCCAATTTTTGCCCGGGAAGTTTTAGCCCATTTTGACTTTCGGGCTAGATTTCTCGCAAACCGTGAATCCCACGAGAAAACCGAGAGTACCAGAGCGCTCCACTCGTCGAGAGCTTCGCGGCGACATAAATTTCAAATTTTTCCGACACCGTTTTTCGGTGGGTCCCACGGAACTTCGCAGTGTCTTTTCAAGTATTAAATGAGCTTAGAAAATTCTGAAAAATTTATGTACTAACCCCCGTGTCGTGGGCTTCGTGTAGGTATCTTCAATTCGTGGAAATTAGACAGTTGCCCGGATCTGTGAATTTTCGGCCAGACAGACCCGTTACCGGAAAAGTCTCCGAATTGGACCGAGGTTTTGGCTACTCCCCCATTGTCAGATGTCCCGAGCGCGTTCCCGAAGTCAGAATCGGCAAAGATAAACCCGAACCTTGCTTTTTCGTAATTTTCTAGTGCTTAAATAGGATTAAAAATTCATAAAATATTCGTGGTAGCTCAGAAAATTATGATTCTTTTTGCAATAGCCTAGTAATATTGCTAAGGACCGCGGGGCAAAGTTTTAGAATTTTTAGAGCTTGTTTGGGTAGTTTTTGCAAAAATGATTAATTATAAGGACTAAATTGAAATTTTACATATTGTGATGGATGACTGATTTGATGGGCCCAGGAGGGGCTGTGTGATGTGATTGAGCTGTGGATATATGGATTGTGAATATAGAAGTGTGTTTTGAGCCATTTTGTAGGTTGGGTCGTGACAGTTCTGATAGCAGTACTGCGTATGATGTATGGCTCTATGCTATTCTGTGATATGATAGCCTATGGCTATACTGATTATGATGTTACACTTGGCTTTATGTCTTATTACTTTTATGGCTTATTAGCCATTCTGTCTACACACCGGGAGACACATTGTGACCGATGGTGTGATAGCCCGAGGTACCTGGTACCCAGTGCTAGTTTACCCGTTTATCCAGTCCAGTCAATTTGTATAGGTTACTTGGGCATGGAAAAGTATAAATGTAATTGAATTGATTATTAAAGAAAGTAAGGAAATTAATTATCAAGATAAAGAACAAGAATGATTATAATAAAAACAAGTTCAAAATCATCAATACAACGATTAATAAAATGCTAGAAAGAGTTAATATTATAAAATGTAATTAGTCTTCGACTAAGCAATAAGTTAGTAATTATTTATTTATTATAAGCACAATAACTAGAAAATTTTCTTTTACTTTTATTTACATATTATATTTTCTTGTATTATTGGCACCACTAAACTTTATGCTTAGCGCGTTGCTTTTGCAATGCATAGGTATTGAAGATTTGGACAGAGAGCCCAGTAGACCACAGATTGGGTGAGGCCGTTCACAGTTCTGCATAGTATCCATATCACCTCACAGGCTACAATGCATTGATAGGACACTAGGTCCCATTTTGATATTTTATACTGTTTGTTCTGTTTGTAATCAAACTTTTATTTTCTCATTTATAAATTGAAACTTATGTAATATAATTTGGTATGAATGTCAGTATTTGTAAATTTGTGTTTATCAATGAAATATACATGATTATGATGTTAAATGAATGAATGACAAACGGAAGAATTATTGAGCAATTGTTGAAAATTGATGTGATAATTGGAAGTTGTGGAATAGAATGACTATTGGAAGTGTTTTTCACAGGTTCCGAATAACTGTTTTCTCCATTTTTAGCCGGTACTCTGCCGAATTTTCTATAAATTTTCGGAACCTCAAATGAATTTAAAATTTTAATAAATGACTTAAATGAGTTAAATTTCACAAATTACACTTCATAACCATTAAGAAATAAATAAAGGAAGGATAAAAATAATTGAGATAAAATATGGTGTTCCGACACATTTTGTGGCATATCTTGCTCGGCTACACTGAAGACGGGTAAGGGGTGTCACAAATATCATCAGTCTTAAGTTATAAAGAGTACATCGTTAAGTCTACTTGCCCTCATTGAGGGACAATATGGGGTACCTAACACCTTCCCCACACGTACACGGATCCCGAACCCTGAATTTCTGTTTTTGAAGTGGTCAAATTCCTTTTTAAAGTAATAAATGATTTTCTTTAATTTCCCTCGAAATTAAAGTGACAACTCTTCATTTTATCACTTCAGTGAGAATCGTCCGGCAACTACAAAACCCTTGCGACATGAGTTACAAAACATATATGTTTTTAGGAGATAAAAACTGTGTAATTAATTATAGTTATGGAAATCCATTTATTGCTTTATTTATAATAATATAATATTCAAAAAAATTTTATATGTTTTGTAAAAATGATATATCATAATTATAATTTATTTTAAAATAAAAAGATATATAATAATAAATTATTAAATATCATTTTGCTAAAAATTTTAATAATTTTAACATATTTTTATTTTTAGCCAGTATTCAAAGAATTCTATTATTTATATAAAACGAGTACCTACAAAATATTTTGAAATCAAATTATTTTAAAAAAAATTGCTAAAAAATAATTCTATTACTTTATTATAAAATAAAAATAATTTAAGTTTTTATTTTTACAATAAAGTGAAACATACGCATACACTGGAGTATAGGAGTTACTGTACTAATATTCACACTCAGGTAATTGCTAACTGGAAGGAGCCTTAGTATATGCTTACAAATCCACACACACACATCCACAACCGATGTGGGAGTTCAAAGGCTCTGTCCTGGCCACGCCCCACATAGGACATCAACTAGACCACATCGGCTCACCCACAAACAGCAACAAGGTCTTTTGAATTTTTTTTCTACAGTAAAGTGAAACATACACACACACACAAAAATATAAGAGTTATTATATCAATATTCATACGTAGATAATTACTAACTGAAAAGAGTCTTAATATTTCTCTATAAACACACACATATATTCACAATCAATGTGAAAGTCGAAAGGCTAAAAAAATAATTTAAGTTTTCAAAACAAAACTTCCCACCGTCATCATCATCTGTTTTTTATCTGACTGTCCATCTATGACGTCTGTAATTTATATGATAGTGAAAAGAAAGGTTTAATAAAATGAAAAAGAAAATTACCATTTTGTATTATAATAAAAAAAGATAAAATTTAAGTAAAACAAAATTTAAAAATTAAAAAAAATTCACATATAATATTAGAAATTTAAGAGAATTTTTAAATATTATTAATTATATTATATAAAAAATTAATAAAAAATTATATATAAAAATTTAAATCACACGACGTGGAAAACACGTTAGGAAAAAATATATATATATATATATAATTAAAAGAAAAAAAATATATTATTTCTGATATTTTTTTTATAATTTAGCAGGGAAATTCTTGACTGGACTGCTATGCTAGAAAGTCAAATTTCTACTCAGACTACAACAACCTCATGGAAAACTTCGCCGCTCATAAATCAACCAAGACTATGAGTTCCAAGATTCCACAGGGAAAGATTGAAAACTCTCAAATGAAGATGGAAGGGAGACTAGGGTTCTTTGGCTTAATCAAAGAATCTCTAAACATCCAATTGAAGAATCCCAATTTCATCATCTTTTCTTTCTTCGCCTCTGTTCCTTTGTTTTGCTCTATGTGTTTGTATGAGATTGTTTTTCAGCAAACTTTGATTGAAACAGGAAAGATTATACAAGAAACCATTACTCCTCCTTCTAAGAGTCCTTATGAAGACTTCAATTATGATTATGCAGAGCTGATGAATTTCGAAAGATGGATTGGAAAAGTTTCTCATAAGTTTCTTCTTCTGGTTCTGTTATACCTTGGGATCCTATATTTCATAGACTTCTTCAACACGATTGCTATAGTGGACGTAGCATCGATGATCTACAAAGACGAAGAGCCCATGAATCTTCATCACATGTTCAGTAGATTCATCAATGAAACAAGATTCAAGGGGCCTCTTATCACATCCATCTATGTTCTTCTGTTAGCTTCTCTTATTTCATTTGGACTTGTCCCTTTGGCAGCATATGTATTAATATACACTGAATTATATTTTGTTTTCTTCACAATCATATCTTTGGTGATTTTTGTTGCTTTATTAGCAAAATATATAGAGTGGAGCGCTGTCTGGAACCTGGGTATTGTGATTTCAGTTTTAGAAGAAAGACAAGGTGATGAGGCCTTAGTTGTTGCAGTATATCTAAGCAGAGGTAGAAAGCTATGTGGATTTGTTCTAATGCTGGTATTATTTGCCTGGAGACTTGGCCTGAGATTATCATGCCTCTATGCTGGATGGAAGACAGGAGGAGGTGAAGTCATTGGCACAATATTACATATTGGGCTTGTTTGCTTGGCAAATGTGTTAAAGTGGGTGATCTTTGTGGTTTTCTTTTATGATTGTAAGAAGCATAGTTCTGTGAAAAAGGTAGATGCAGAGGAAGTTAGCTAGAGCAGTTAAGCAGTCACTCTGATAAGAAATATAACCATATATATATCTATAGAAATGAGCTCAAGTCAATCTTCGTCTTCATATCAATTTTCTTTTTCTTCTTTTTTTATCATTAACTGTGCACTGATATGATAATTCTAAAAGAAATAATTTCATGTTTTCCCCAAAAGAAGAAGAAGAAGAAGAGGAGGAGAGAGGAGCTTAACACTCTGTTTGAGAAATTTTTCACGGGAAAGAGTGAAAAATAAAGAATATTTTTCTTTTATTATTTTTTTTCTCTTGTTTAAATAGTAAAGAAAAAAAAATAAAAAATAAAAAAATATGATAAATTTATAATTTTATCTAGTGTATATAAAAAATTTTTTTAAAAAATAATATTATAATTTTAATGTATAATTATTTTCTCTTTAAATCATAAAAAAAATAACAAAAGAAAAATGAGTTATTTTTTCTCTTTTTTTGCTTTCTCTTTATTTTTATATAAAAAAATATTAATTTTAATTTATTTTTTTATTTATTTTCTTTCATCCCCTTCTTTCCATTAGTGTAAAATTTAAAATAGCTTTCCAAGAAAATGATAAAAACAGCTTTCCAAGAAAAAAAAAATATATATAATAGAAGAAAGAAAAGATAGGAGCTTTCGAAGAAAATTCCCGAGGAAAGAGCTTTAAAATAAAAAAGGGCCCGGAGCTTCCAACTAAACGCCAAACCGGGGGTTATTGCTTGGAAAGATAGTGGGCAAACTGTTGGGTTACTATTGCCGCATGATGACCGGAGCTTCCAAGTAAACCCCAAAATAGGCGTTTGTCAGGAGTCAAACCGGGGGGTTATTGCTTGCAAAGATAGTGGGCAAACTGTTAGGTTATTATTGCCACATGATGACAAATTTGCTTTAGTACTTTCTAGCGACAGAGTCCCACACAATATTGCTGGCATTTTTCTTTTAATAATAATTATATTAATATAATTAATAAATTAAAAAATATTTTATTCTTTTTTCAATAGTATTAAATATTTATAATTAAAATGAAATTTAATCATTCATTATATATATTACATATATTTAGTTTAAGATTAATTAATATTAATAACATAATATTTATTATTTATTTATTGCAATATATATATATAATATAATTTGATAATAAAATATTTAATTTCAAAGCATAATTATAAAGAAGATAATGATAATACTCGTTACAAAAAGTAAAAGAAGCCTAACATTATTTTTATGGTAAATTGAATAAATATAAATAATGTATATACAAAATGCTTTATTTTTTTATTATTAAAAAGTAAATTAAATGCATTGTAAATTATATCATATTTTAAGAATAAAGTAAATTTAATTTTGTTTACTTGTAAAATAAATTTACACATTTATTAGATTAACAAATTTAAATATATTATGAAAAACTCTATAAATATTATTCTTTAATATTTTTCAAAATAATAATAATAATAATAATAATAATAATAATAATAATAATAATAATATTATTATTATTATTATTATTATTATTATTACAAAAGAATAATAATGTCAGTAAAAAAAAAGTAGTTGTTATAGAAAAAAGAAGTGCGAGAAATTAATATTGCTGAAATAAATCAACAATGTGTTGTTATTATACTTTCTTTCTAATAAAATGATAGTATGATATTTCATTGATATAATGTTGGTGGATAAAGAAAATTTTATTTTATCATAAAATAAAGTCATTTTAAAATTAATTTAGAAAAAAAAAAGATTAATGCAAATTTAATAATAAAAAAGTTAAATAATTAAAACCATTAAGATGATAATAACAAATAAAATAATAAAAATAATTTAAATTTATATATAAATACTTAAGTGGTTTAAATTTAAAACAAATAAATAAAAATTTAAAAAATAAATTAATAAAATAGACGCGCTATAACAAAAATTTGAAGGCGCCAAAGCATTTCTTTTTTAGTTCAGAAAATTCAACAAATTAAAAAAAATAGCATGTGAAAAAATTTCAATATATATTATATGAAAATTAAAAAAAATCTTTATTTCTAGTAATAAAATAAAGAAAACTTTCTAAAAAGTGAAGGCACTAAAAATAAGGAAGAGCAACAAAACGATCGCAAACATACTATGTTTTGAATAAGATAATAATATAATCAACTACTTAGTCAAATTTTGTTTTCTTAAAAGATTAAAATAAAATAATCTTAAACTAAGTCGAAGGCGCAGAGAATAACTAAGTTATTAGTGGCAGGAGAATTAGTTTCATGCTGAGCCGATCAAAGCTATCATACAAGCTTCTAGAAACAGTCGTAAACTCCAGCTATATTCTTTTGTATATATAAAAGATAAAACGATCAATGAAGCAATTATTTTCATTCTGATCACATTTTTCTTTAATTTTTCTCTGTATTTTGAAGCTGTGTAGCTATGGCCGCCACGATTTTTCATCTTTGAGATTGAGTGTGGTTTCGAAATCTGTTACACAATCAAATTTGAATTCGCTTTTCACTTTCGTTTGTGTTTCCGCTAGAAGTTCTTGCATGAAGTATGGAATCAGATGGCACCAGTTCAACTCCGACGAATTAGTCCATGGAGGAGGCATTTCGTTTGCAGACTTCTGATAATCCAGGCATGTTACTGGTAAGTGTGCCATTGAATGGATCAAACTATCTGTCTTTGAGATGATCAATGGTAATTGCATTATGTGCAAAAGATAAATTAGGATTTGTTGATGGTAAGATCGCAAAACCTAATGAAAAATCTCTTTTGTATGAAAAATGGAGGTGTGTGGATTGTATGGTGTTTTCTGGATCTTAAATTCTATCTCAAAAAATTTAGTTAATGCATTCTTGTGGCTGTACCTGTGGTGCATTAAAGGAGGTGGCTGATTTTGATCAAGATGACAAGATGATTCAATTTTTAATGGGACTTGGTGGTGAATATGATAATGTGAGAAACCAAATATTACTTATGGATGCTAGCAAAGCATATTCTATGGCATTATCTGTTGAAATGCAAAGAGAAGTTCATAGTACCATTGTTGAATCAAGTGAGAATGTGGTGATGATGGCTAAAGGAAATTTTCAAAAGAAGGAATTTGGGAACAGTAAGAATTCAGGCATTAAGAAAGGAGATAACAAGGCAGATCGCCATTGTACTTATTGCAATAAGACAGGTCATGTTCATGACTCTTGTTTCAAACTCCATAGATACCCAGATTGGTTCAGTGAGCTCAAATAGAAGAAATTCAATAAGCCAAGGCATACATGACAACTTATGACACTCCATTCGATGATATGGGATTTGAGGCTACTGTTAAGAAGTCAGAGGAATGGGGAAAGGAGTTTTCAAATGCAGCACATCTGGAGGTAGAAAAATACATGAAAGGCAGAATGAATGACGATGAAAATTGCCAAAACTTTTTTGGTTTAGCCGAACTTTCAGGAATGGGTTCTAAGCATTGCTATCTTAGTTCTACTACTAAACACACAGGTGATTGGATTATAGACACAGGTACATCTACTTATATGATTTCTGACCCATCACTTTTAGATTCAAATAAATAATTTACCACAACCACATATGTTTACTTGCCTGATGGTTCCACACAATATGTAGATAAAATAGGCACAATTATGTTACATCCAAAATTAAAAATGACTAATGTCTTTTACCTACCCAAATTTAATGTAATCTTTTGTTTGTTAGCCAATTAACTAATACAAACCACCTTACTATTATTTTTTATCATAACCAATGCTTAAAACTTCATTGTGCATGTGCGAGTAGACTCATAGTGTAATGTGCTAAAATCAGATGCTCTCCAGGCTAGTTTGTTAGGCTAGGATATATATTGAGGCTAATGGAAGAAGTTAAGATGGGCAGAATAGTCTTTTCATTGTGCTTAGGAATGGTAAAAGTGTTCCTCTTTAGTATATAGTAATAATTTATTAAAAGGGAAATTACAAAAAAAAGTATTTTATGGTTTCCCGCATTTTTTAGTTTAGGATTTGTGGTTTACTTTGTGACAAAATAATATTATAAAGTTTCATACTATTAGCAAATGACGACTTCTCATTTTCTCTCCGTCAAAAGGTGCTAATATGGAAGGAAAAATTGTTAACATGGAATATAAAATAATGGAAAAACTACAAAAAAAAAAAACACCTTGTGATTTCACCCATTTTTACTCCAAAGGTCTAAGGTTTACTTTATGATAAAATGGTACCTTGTGGTAACGTTCTGGTTGCAAAGCACAGTATTTCATCTGACGCTGCCAAATTTCACTGATGTGGTATTAAAATAATATTTTTAATTACTTTTAATAATAAAAAAATGAAAAAATAATCCACATCCCGCCAAGATATTTCATGCAGAAAAGAGATTTTATTCACTATAGGCACATTGATTCCGAAAGTGAAAGTATATTAATGTGGGGTTTTGTACGAAGATCCTGACTTTCGAAATCACTATCAACAGATTTCTGAACCCAGAGTTTGCACATTCTGTAACGCCCTCACTTTAGGTAGTTCCGTACATTCTACTGTTCCGGTAACCAATGGCTGTCTGGAGAGCTAGAATGTCTGGAACTATATGTAAACTAGAGTGAGGAGTCATAAATAATTCACATAAGTGCAAGAAATGTCACACCTTAACCCTCTGTAAGGCATAACATGATTCCGTAGAATACCTAATGAACTACCGAACTTCACCTACCGATAACTCATTAAGTACCCTACAAGGGATTTTAAAACAATTTTCTTACTTTTGATAAGTGGTGAGCATTTTCTAATAAGTACTTAAAACATTTAGTTAAAATTAAAACTAGTTAATATTTTTTGCCCATTTTATTTTTACGCAAATTTTATAAAAATTTTGACAGAGTTCCCTTTGTATTTTGAGAAAACAGTTCTTCAAATACCTGTAAAAAGCATTTCTAAAAATTTTTCTCAACAACTGCTTCAATTT
The DNA here is from genome assembly GCF_030052815.1 of Hevea brasiliensis. Taxonomy (NCBI): domain Eukaryota; kingdom Viridiplantae; phylum Streptophyta; class Magnoliopsida; order Malpighiales; family Euphorbiaceae; genus Hevea; species Hevea brasiliensis. The sequence continues at coordinate 35,007,657 of NC_079507.1, read as the reverse complement.
CATACTCAATCTCAATTAATTTCTCAACACATTTATCAACTTTCAAATTTCAAATCCACTATCCAATGATCATCAAAATACTAGCAATCCATTTCATTCAAATTAAATAAAATAGTTCCATTCATATTTCATTAGAGACAAAACAATTTAGATACATCATTACAAAATTTACATTAAAAGAATTTCAAACTACAATATATATTACAACTTTATACAAATTTTATACAAACTAACTTTATTACAAACTTCATACAAATTTTGTACAAGCTGCTCAAGACTCATTTACATGTCCATACATTTATATGCAATACATACATCAAAGGAAATATTTACAATTAGGGTATAAATTATACCCGATGACTTCAAGCTGATAGCTCCTCACACTTCAGCAGCTCAGTCTGCTGCTCCTTTAGTCTTTGTATCTGCGACAGCAATAGAAGCTATCGCTGAGTACTAGGACTCAGTGGTGAACAACATACTAAAATAATCTTTATGCAAAACTTAAATCACATTTATTCAAAAATTTGACTGAACATGAGTATTAAATACAAATCAAGCATTATGAGATTTTAATCCCAAACAATTTCATTTTGAAGTATCAAATCACATTTCATAAAACCCACAGTTAGATCATGCCATTCGAAATAAATAGAATCTCAATAGCCAGAGGCTAAAGAGAAGTCACATCACAGGGCTAGCTAGCTCAAATATATAGATATCCATTCACATCCTCTTCTACTGACACACCTCAACACTTCTTCAGAGAAGGAATCAAAATTCGAAACTAATTACCCCCACTAGTCGTGCTAGTGAGGTGTTCAAATATATGGTCATGACACTGTGGTTTCAAAACTTATCTTAACAATTTGCTAAGCATTGTCATTTCAAATATACATAATAACTTTCACAATTTAAATCAAGACATCATAAGAATGCCATAATTCAATATTTCACATTATTCAAAACAGTATGCAAAAGATAATTATAAAAAGTATACTTTGTGCACAAACCTCAAGCGAGTCGCCTCTTGGCCTTGACTCGGTTCCTCGGGCCCTTTCCCAGTAATCTTTTCAACTGAAACACACAATTTTACAGTGTTTCAGTACCATAACTTAACAAAAATCCAAAATAAATTTAGCTTCACTTTTACCTAGCTCTAACGTGCTAAACTCGACGTTCTTGAAATTTTGTATTTCGGGTTACTATTCACTATACTATTCAAGTCCAATTGTTGACTTTCTAAGGCTTAATAGGTATGGAAATTCCAACTTCATCCACATACCATATTTTTGTCACCAAACTTGTTGGTTTTGGTCCTTTTCTCAAAACATAGGTCTTTTAGGCAAAATTGCCAAATTTTCAGTTTTGGTGTCCCTAGTTGTACTGTTTCATTAGTCAGTTTACTGTTGGAATTTGGAAAAAATTTCTTCATAGAAAATGTTCTTTATTGTCTTAAGTTTATTCTTCTTTTTGAATCACTTCAATCGGAGTTTTGTAGCTCAAGTTATACCCAAATTACGATTACTGTTCATGCTACAGAATTTGGTTCTGCAGATTTGTTAATCCAACTTTATTCAGCAATTTGATCAAGTTAAGTCCATAATTTGGTCTACTTTTCTTCATATGAAATGTTCTACTATGTCTTAGGTTTCCATCGGTTCAAGAATCACCTAAATTGGAGTTTTCTAGAGAGAGTTATAGCTATTAAAACTTTACTGTTCATATGGTAAATCTGCAGTTCTGCAGGTTCAGGTCACCAATTTTGCTCAGTAATTTGAGTGGGTTAATGGCATAATTTGGGTTTGTATTCTTCATAAAAGTTTTAGATCTATATCTCATCTAACCACTGGTAAAATGTCATATCATTTTGACCTATCTAGCTCGAGTTATGACCAAATGAACAAACACTGTTCATTTGGTCAGTTTGTGCAGAGGCAGACTGTGATTTCTCAACTTTGGTCAATTTGTTCACTAGGTTTTAGTCACTTTTTGGGCATGCTTCCTAAATGAAAATTATGTCTTTTAGTGCCTATTTTCATTCCCAATTGGTCCCATATCAATTGGACTTGTAAAATTTCATTTTTGGTCCCTCAAAGTTGACTTTTGGTTATGCTTCATACCCAATCCAAATTTGGCTTTGATTTAAACACTTCTAACACACTTAATTAGGTCACAAATGACCATTTCTTCCCTTAAACTATGTCAAAGACATCATTTAGAACTTCTTCACATTTTTGGTCTCTAAACCCTAATGTTCAAAACCCTAATTCATGTCATTTGTTGCATTTAGCTAATTAAACACTTATAAACATGCTCCCTTAACTTAATTAAGCTTCCTAACATGTTTAGCTCAAACAAATTTATACTTTGTCCAACCAAACCCTAGCTGTCCAAAATTCTATATAATCCCTCAACAAGTTTTCTTTCCATTTTAAGTTTATTTCTAAGTTACTTTAAGCATATTTACATGAAATTTGAAGAATTAATTTAGAGTTCATTACTAACCTTTTTTTGTTGAATTTCTCCCTCTTCAAATCTTCTTTCTTTCCTCTTCTTTTTGTTGTCAATATACTTGTCAAGATCCAAGAACAAGATTTACTTAAAGGAGTTAGGGAGTTTATAAAATAAAATCAAGCTTTGAAAGCTTGAGATGGGTGTTAATGGTGGAAAGGAAATGAGAGAATTGAGAGAGAAAAGGGGTGATGGCAAAAGAAGAAAAAGAAGAAGTAAAAAATGTTTTTTCTTTCTTTATTTTGGATATTTATCTCTTAGGAAAACCCAAAAATCCAATTAATTAAATTCACAAATTCTTATTTTTTTATGGCATCATGCATGAGGTCATGCATGATGTCATCACCTTTTGACTTTTCCATTTTCTTTTTTTTTTCTATTTGTTTTTCTATTAGTTCTTTAATTTAATTCTCGATTCCAAAATTTTTTTTTTCTCCGATTTTATTTGACAGTTAGGTAAGGAGTCAGCTCTCGGGGTCAATTGACCGAATTCTTATTTTTTTATGGCATCATGCATGAGGTCATGCATGATGTCATCACCTTTTGACTTTTCCATTTTCTTTTTTTTTTCTATTAGTTCTTTAATTTAATTCTCGATTTCGAAATTTTTTTTTCTCCGATCTTATTTGACAGTTAGGTCAGGAGTCAGCTCTCGGGGTCAATTGACCAAATTGCCCCTCGCCGGTTCATCCCGGTTTGCAAATAATCCAATATTTCTTTCGGCTCCCTGACCTAATTATTTGACTGGCTTAACAGTTCTTTTTCATGATTTTCTCTTTTCCACTATTTTCATAAGGGTCCTAAGGACTGCAGCGTCACATTTTATGGTTCGAAATTTGAGTTTAAAACGACTTCGCAGTTCTTCCCGAAAAGGTCACCCATCGCTGTGACTCTCTGCTCGTTTAACTTCTTATGTTCTGTTTTTCTTGTTTATACTTAACTAATTGGACATTACTAATTATTTGTGTTTATGATTTATCTAGTTGTCTTAAGTATGGTTCTAATCCTCTTAATTGTCCGGACCGATTCCGGTCACCAGAGCAGTGAAATATACTAGGCTATACAAATAGGGGTGTTACAATTCTCCCCCCCCTTAAAATAAATTTCATCTCGAAATTTTACGTGGTTTCAATCTTTGAACAGTTGTGGGTGCTGTCTCCTCATGTCCTCCTCTCGTTCCCAAGTAGCCTCCTGGCCCGAATGATGGTTCCACAGCACTTTTACCAACAGTATCTGTTTGTTCCGTAGCTGCTTTACCTCATAAGCCAGAATCTGTATGGGTTCTTCTTCATATGTGAGGTCTGGATTCACTTCAATTTTCTCTACTGGTAGTACATGAGATGGGTCTGATCGATACCTCCTCAACATCGATACATGGAAGACATTATGTATCTTTTCAAACTCTGGAGGTAGTGCCAAACGATATGCCAAAGGACCCACTCTTTCCAGAACCTCATATGGCCCAATGAAACGAGGACTTAGTTTCCCCTTTCTGTCGAATCTCATAATTCTCTTCCAAGGAGAAACTTTGAGGAAAACTTTCTCACCCACTACATACTCAATATCCCTTCTCTTCAGATCAATGTAGGACTTCTGATGGTCTGATGTAGTCTTAAGTCGATCTCTGATCACCCTGATCTTCTCCTCAGTCTGCTGAACAATTTCGGGTCCAATCATCTTTCTTTCACCCATGTCATCCCAACACAACGGGGTTCTACATTTTCTGCCATACAAAGCTTCATATGGAGGCATTCCAATGCTTGATTGGTAGCTGTTGTTGTAAGCAAACTCAATCAAAGGCAAGTGTGTGTCTCAACTGCCCTCAAATTCAACCACACAAGCCCATAGCATGTCCTCCAAGATCTGAATTACCCTCTCAGACTGGCCATCTGTCTGTGGGTGGAATGCCGTACTGAAGTTCAATCTAGTTCCTAGAGCTCTTTGAAGACTATCCCAGAATCTAGAAGTGAATCTAGGATCTCTGTCTGACACGATGGATACTGGCACTCCATGCAGTCTCATAATCTCATCGATGTATAACTTGGCCAATCTTTCTAAACTGTAGTCCATCCGAACTGGCAGAAAATGAGCAGACTTGGTTAGTCTGTCAACAATGACCCATACTGCATCATGACTCTTTTGTGTCCTCGGAAGTTCCATCACAAAATCCATTGTTATTCTTTCCCATTTCCACTCTGGTACTGGTAGTGGATGTAACAACCCAGCGGGTACTTGATGCTCTGCCTTTACTTGCTGACAAGTTAGGCATTTAGAAACAAACTCTGCCACATCTCTTTTCATACCCATCCACCAGTAATGCTCCTTTAGCCCTCTATACATTTTTGTGCCACCAGGGTGCATGGCAAAAGGAGACTCATGTGCTTCCTTCAAAATGATTTGCCTCAAATTGACATCATTAGGAATACACATTCTGCCCTAGTGTAGTAGTAGACCATCATCTCTGATTGAGAATTCTAGTTTCTTGCCCTGCCTGACTTCTTCCATCAGCTTCTGATACTTCTGATCATTCTGAGCAGCCATTCTAATCTGATCAATCAACACTGGCTGTACATGCCATGCAACTTCTGTCTGCCCCTCATCATTAATCTCTAAGCTGGCATGTAATGATCTCAACTCATGTACCATAGATAAAGGAGTAACTAGTAGACTTGCCATAGTCTTGCAACTTAAGGCATCAGCCACAACATTAGCTTTCCCTGGCTGATAGTCTATCAGACAATCATAGTCTTTTATCAACTCTAACCATATCTTCTGTCTCAAATTCAACTCTTTCTGGGTGCCCAAATACTTCAAACTCTTATGATCTGTGTAGATGTAGCACTTCTCTCCATACAAATAATGTCTCCAGATCTTAAGAGCAAACACAATAGCTGCAAGCTCCAAATCATGTGTTGGATAATTCCTCTCATGCGGTTTTAGCTGGCGTGATGCATAGGCAATGACATTTTGATCTTGCATCAATACACAGCCTAACCCATTGTGAGAAGCATCACTGTAAACTGTATATGCTTTACCTGGAGTAGGTAAAGTAAGGACTGAAGCTTCAGTCAAACATTTCTTCAATTCATCAAAACTCTATTGGCATTTATCCGTCCACTGAAATTTTACATCTTTTCTAAGCAACTTAGTCAATGGAGATGCCAACGTGGAGAATCCCTTCACAAACCTACAGTAGTATCTAGCTAAACCCAGAAAACTACGAATCTCTGTGACATTTCTGGGTGGCCTCCAATTAAGGACAGCTTCAATCTTACTTGGATCTACCTTGATGCCCTCTTCTGATACTATATGCCCCAAGAAAGATATTTTCTTCAGCCAAAATTCACACTTCGACAATTTGGCATATAACTGTTTCTCCCTCAAAGTTTGCAGTACAATCCACAGATGTCTATCATGATCTTCTGCATTCCTCGAATAGACCAATATATCATCTATAAATACCACAACAAATTGGTTGAGGTATGGTCTGAAGATAGTGTTCATCAGATCCATAAAAGCAGCCGGAGCATTAGTTAACCCAAATGGCATAACCAAAAACTCATAATGGCCATAGCGGGTTCTAAAGGCGGTTGTAATATCCTCACTTTAGCTAGTCCGTACAGTCTACTGTTCCGGTGACTAGTGTCGGTCCAGACAGCTAGAACTTCTGGAAAAATATTTAAAATAAAGTGAGGAATCGTAATTAACTCAAATATTAATAAGAAAAATTTAGGAAAAATTTTAGAAATAAAATACAACAAAGTTAAATGAGCCGGTGACCTAACGATGGGTAACCTAGTGAGAAGTTGCGATTCTTGCAACTAGGAGCCCTAGACCCGGGGGAAAAATTATAAAATAATTTTTGGGACTTCAGAGAAGAGTCATTGAGGTTTCTATGGCATTAGAATGCCAAGAAAAGGCTTAGAAAAAATTTTCAAGACAATTTTGGCCTGTTAAGCCAAACGGAGGGCATTTTGGTCATTTCGCCTTCAGAGACGATTTTTGACCGATTGTCCAGTTAAGTAAATAATTATTATGATCTAAAATATGAATAAATATTGTTAAAAATTGAATTGAAATTGAGTAGAAAAGAAAAGAAAAGAAAAATGAAAGAAATTGGGAATTATGACATCACATGATGTCATTAACATGCCCCCACCCAATCACTATTTGACAAGCAAATTAAAAGGGATTAAAATGACATAAAAATGAGATAAAAATGAAACAATTCCAGCAGCCCCTTCTTCTTATTCCCGCACCAAAGAAAAAAAAGAGAGGAAAACCACCATTAAAGCTCCAAATGAGCTTGATTCCCTAGCCAACTATACCATAAAACCTCACCCTCTCTTCACAAAAAATTTCCCTTACCACTAGAGCTAGACTTGGGCAGCCATTAGAAGAGGAGAAAGTGAAGGAAAGTGAAGGGTAAAAATTCATCCAAGAGGTTAGTGCTAATTTTCTTGCTTCCATTCTTTTCTAAGCATGAATTTAAGTTGAGTTAAGTTGAAAATTTGATGAAAAAACGAATTAAAGATGCATGAACTTGCCCCATGAAATTTTGGCAGCCTTAGGGTACCTAGGGTTTCAACAATTTGATTGCATAATAGTTATGTATGGCTGCCATTAAACATGATTTTGGTGTTTTAATTCATGGATTGTATGTATATAGAGAATTGAAATTGTTGGAGTTAGGGTTTGAGCATGAAATGGAGACTTTGATAATGTAATGATGAAAGTGAGTTTTAATGGTCAATTAGTGACCATTTGGTTATGTGTAAACAAGAAATGAGGTGGTTTGATTAGTGGGAATTGCAGTTGGTGTGGCTGCCCATGGTGACCTGCAGAATTGGACATGAGTCCAGCAGGTTTGGGCAGCCATAACTTGAATTTTACAGGTTCAATTGGTACAAGACCAATTGGAAATGAAACTAGACACATAATGGCACAACTTTGGTGAAGAAACCATGCCCAGAAAACCAAACCAAGTGGACCAAAAGTTTGCCCTAATCCGGGTGACCTGCAGTCTGACTGGGCAAAATGACTAAATGAATAGTATTTGGTCATTTGGCCATAACTCAATGTAGAAAGGTCCAATTAACCTGAAATTTTACCAAAAACAAGCTGAGATATAGACTAACAACTTTCATGAAGAACACAAATCCAAATTCTGACCATAACCTAGTCAAATTGCCAACCAAACTTAGGTCACCAAATCTGACAGAACCAAATTGCCCAAAAAATCTGGGTACAGGTCACTCCGGCTAGTTATGGTAAAATGACCATAACTTGAGCTACAAAACTCCAAATGGAGTGATTCAAAAAAAGAAATTTAACTAGACAAAATAAGGAACAACTTTCATGTTGATCATTTTGCCAAATTTCTATTGCAAAAATAACTAATGGAACAGTAAAGACAAAGTATGAAATCTGAAAATTTTGAATAACATGAAATAAGCTTTGAAATGGTATTGGCAATCAATACCAACAACTTTAGAATGCAAAATGTGGTATCTTGGTAAACTTAGGTTCAACAAATTTATTATGTATTAAAAAGTCAATAATTTGAGTAAATAGTAAGGTGAATAGTAATACAAAGACACAAAGTGTAATAATTAAATTGGTAGAGGAAATTAAGGTATGAAATTTGGAATCCATGAAATGTTCATGGATTACTTGAAATAGAAATAGTAATTTACCTAAATGACTTAATGAAAATTTAAGTTATGTGAATATATATAATTAAGATTTGTATTCCTATTACTAGTAGGTTTAATAAAACATGAGTGATACCACTTGAATATGAAATGAAATTAACCTAGATGGATTGTTGAGACTTATACTCCCAACACCAATGGAGTTCATAATATATTAGCAATACAACTTGAAGTATGAAATGTACTTTACATGAATAGATTGTTGAATGAATAAATGTGATAAAAGTGTCATTTAGGATTTAGGTTCCCATCAAGAGAGAAAGGAAAGATGTTTTGAATGTGAATGGTACATGAGATTAAATGAATGTGAATTGTAATTAGTATGAATATTACGATGAATGCATAAATTACCTAGAAATATGAATTTGGAAATTATGTTTCCATTATAAACAAAATTAGAATGCTATAAAATATATAAACGAAAAATATAACAAAATGATGAAACATATAAACTCTTAATAGTACTATGTGCCCATGTATTACCAAGACACGTGTGTCAGATTGGATAGATTGGCATGCCAATAGGGTATTATTTTAGCAGTACTGCGAAAGGCTTTATGCCTGTATTCATGGCTTTATGCCCGTATTCATGGCTTTTATGCCCGATTATGTGATATTATGGCTTTTTAGCCATACTGACTGCATACGTGGTTGACGTTCTGCGTCCCATGGTATGACGGCCCGAGGCACCACGGTGCCCAGTGCTAACAACCAATTATCCAGTTTAGTCAGCCTGTCGTAGGTTACTTGAGCAGTGTAATTTATTGAAATAAATTAAGACTATTAGTAATTAAAAATATTATAAATCAAATAAATGAGTTAATAAGACTTCAAAAGAATTAGTTAGAATTATGAAATGATCCAAACCACATAAAAATTGTTAAGTAAAATGATAAAAGAGTTGCAAAAATAGGTATAACTTAACTAAATATTTTAAAAGTACCTTCTATCGCCATATGAATATAAACTGAGTATTTTTATTAATTCTGTATATTGTACATTATCACTGTGAATTTAGGAATTAAACGCTTCCAAAGCGGAACAAATTAGAACAAAAGATAATTAATATTAGACACATTGTATTAAATTAAATTGATTCTTAAATATTCAAACTATGCTTCGTTCTTTCTTTATTTGTATATTATTTCTTTGTTATATTATTGCACCACTAAGCAGCAATGCTTAGCGCGATGGAATTGTTTCCTTGCGCAGGTACTGAAGTTAAAGCCCAGCGAATACTAAATAGAAATTTTGGAGTCTGGATCTGCAGAGTGTCAAAGTTTGTCACCTCCTCAGCAATGCATGTAGATAGGGCCCATATAGATCATATTTTGTATTTTGTATAAAATGCTAGATATTGTATTATAATGTAGATTATGAACAGGTAATTAATAGGAATGCGATGTAAATTAATTAATTAGCTTTTTCATATGTAATTAATTTATATATTATGTAAATTATGAAATTTTGTAATTATTTTGTAAATTATGTAAATTAAGGAAATTTGAAAATTTTGCTTATGTAATTTGAGAATGTTTACATATGAATTGAGTATGAATGGAAATGCATGGATGAGATTTGAAATATGAGAAAATTATGAGAATGATTGATGAGATAATTATGATTAGCATGGATAAGATTTTATTTTGAAAATATTGTTGAATTTCAAACAGGTGAATATTGAAATATGCTAAACCATAATAAAATAGGAGAAACTCCGCTGGTTTCTCCGTTGAAAAATAATTGATGTTAAATTAAACGAATTCAAAATTATTAAAAAAATAAAGTAAGATAAGTTAGGGTGCTCCGGCACCGATTGTAGCATGCCTTGCTCGGCTACACTATAGTTGGGTGAGGGGTGTTACAGCAGTTTTAAGAATACTCTGCTCTGGTACTTTCAGCTAATAATAACCTGATCTCAGGTCAATTTTGGAGAACACAGCTGCACCCCTCAACTGATTAAACAAGTCATCAATGCGGGGCAATGGATATCTGTTCTTTATTGTCGCCTTATTCAACTACCGATAATCAATACACAAGCGGAGAGTGCCATCCTTCTTTTTAACAAACAACACTGGCGCTCCCCAAGGTGACACACTAGGGCGGATAAAGCCCTTGTCAAGTAATTCTTGCAACTGCACTTTCAACTCTTTCAATTCTGCAGGTGCCATTCTATATGGTGTTATGGAGATTGGGTCCACACCAGGCATAACATCAATCTCAAACTGCACCTCTCTTTCTGGAGGTAATCCTAGCAATTCATTAGGAAACACATCCGGAAAGTCACATACAGTAGGGATGTCCCTTAGTGTTGGGCTCCCCACTTGGGTGTCTATCACATGTGCCAAGTATGCTTCACACCCCTTTCTGATCATCCTTCTGGCTAGTGCAGTCGAAATGATGTTTGATGGCAGTAAATGCCTCTCCCCATGTATTACCACATCACCGTACAAAGGGAGACCAAAAGTGATTGTCTTCAGTCTACAGTCAATCATCGCATGATGCCTGGCTAACCAATTCATGCCCAAGATGATATCATACTCTCTAAAGGGCATTTCAATCAAGTCTGAGAGGAAAACATATCCTTGGATCACCAAAGGACAGTCTCTATAAATTTTGTTGACCCAAACCTCTTGTCTTAATGGACTAGTTACTAGCACTTCAAAATCCATTTGCACACATGGAACAACAAGTGAACAGACTATGCTAGCACTAACATATGAATTGGTTGAACCCAGATCAAACAATACAAATACTTCTTGATCAAAGATAGAGAATGTACAGGCTACAACATCAGAAGTCTCAACCTCTTCTTGCTGTCTCATTGAATAAACCCTGACTGAAGCGCTCCCTTGTGCTGACTGACCAACTGTGCCCTGACTGCCAGAAGAAGTGCCTCTACCTCTGCCTCTTCCTCTGCCAACTGACTGTGAGCCTCTAGGAGCAGGACTCTGAATGGACCCCTAGGTAGTAGTAGGAGCTGGACCATATCTCGGAGACGGAGCACTAGTGCAGTCTCTTGCTAAATGACCCTTGCCTCCGTAGTTAAAGCAGGCTCCAGTGGCCCAATAACACTCCCCCCCAATGAATCTTGCCACAAGTCTCATAGGGGAGGGCAGAATGTGAACCCCTGCTCGACTGTTGACCAGACCTAGGAGGTCTCTGTCCAGAAAATCGGCCCCTACCAAATCTGCCACCTCGACCCTTGCTGGGTCCACTAAACTTCTTCTTCTTCCCAGAAGTCCCACCAGAACTTTATTCAACTGATTTTTCCCCCTTGTCTTTCTCTGATTTTTCATTTACTGGGGTTGCTTCTGATTCTATTCTTTCCAACTCAAGTGCTTGAGATATGAGCTCTGAGAAGTTGCTGTGTCGGAATCCCACAACTTGCATCCTTATGCTGGGCTTCAAACCCATCTCAAATCTCTTGCACCTTGCCTTGTTGGTAGTAAGGAGACTCCCAGCATAATGACTTAAGCGGGAGAACTCCCTCTCATACTCTGCCACTGTTCTGTTGCCTTGTTTTATACTCAGAAACTCTTGCAACTTCTGATCAACATATGCATCTGGGATGTAATTCTGTCTGAACTCTCTGATGAAATCATCCCAGGTCAGCACTGGTGGTTCAGCCAAGCTGTGAGGGATGGTCTTCCACCAATCATACACATCCTCTTGCAGTAGAGACACAAAATACTCAAACTTCAGTTCATCTTGGCAGTGCAGCTTCTTAAACACTCTGTCCATTCTTTCAAGCCATTGCTCTGCCTCTAAAGGGTCCACTGTACCCTTAAATTTTGTAGCCCCATACTTCAGTAATTTATCATACTGTCTGGCTGGAGGTAGTGGTTGTGCCACAGGTGGTTGGGGTGGAGCTTGAGCAGGCATACCCCCGACCATTTGTTGAAACATTGCCGCTATCTGCTGTGCAAACTGTGCAGGAAATTGCGGCATTTGCGAGGTTGGTGCTACATATCCACTAACATTCGGTAAAGACGGGGCTTCCCCTTGTGCCTCAGCTTCAACAAATTGCTCAACTGAGCGATCCCCTTCTTCCATCTCAGTCTGAAGTTAGGGTATCTCTTGAACAAGTAACACAAGGAGATTTCCCTCCGTTAGTTCATATTCATGATGTAATGCATTGTATGTAACAAATATGGACATTGAGCAGTTGTACTTAACAAAGAAAAGACACAAATTCTCAAGTTAAAACATACTTCAAAAATTTGCTCTGATACCACTAAAACATGTCACACCTTACCCCTTTGTAAGGCATAACATGATCCCGTAGAATACCTAATGAACTACCGAACTTCACCTACCGATAACTCATTAAGTACCCTACAAGGGATTTTAAAACAATTTTCTTACTTTTGATAAGTGGTGAGCATTTTCTAATAAGTACTCAAAACATTTAGTTAAAATTAAAACTAGTTAATATTTTTTGCCCATTTTATTTTTACTCAAATTTTATAAAAATTTTAACAGAGTTCCCTCTGTATTTTGAGAAAACAGTTCTTCAAATACCTGTAAAAAGCACTTCTAAAAATTTTTCTCAACAACTGCTTCAATTTCATACTCAATCTCAATCAATTTCTCAACACATTTATCAACTTTCAAATTTCAAATCCACTATCCAATGATCATCAAAATACTAGCAATCCATTTCATTCAAATTAAATAAAATAGTTCCATTCATATTTTATTAGAGACAAAACAATTTAGATACATCATTACAAAATTTACATTAAGAGAATTTCAAACTACAATATATATTACAACTTTATACAAATTTTATACAAACTAACTTTATTACAAACTTCATACACATTTTGTACAAGCTGCTCAAGACTCATTTACATGTCCATACATTTATATGCAATACATACATCAAAGGAAATATTTACAATTAGGGTATAAATTATACCCGATGACTTCAAGCTGATAGCTCCTCACACTTCAGCAGCTCAGTCTGCTGCTCCTTTAGTCTCTGTATCTGCGACAGTAATAGAAGCTATCGCTGAGTACTAGGACTCAATGGTGCACAACATACTAAAATAATCTTTATGCAAAACTTAAATCACATTTATTCAAAAATTTGACTGAACATGAGTATTAAACACAAATCATGCATTATGAGATTTTAATCCCAAACAATTTCATTTTGAAGTATCAAATCACATTTCATAAAACCCACAGTTAGATCATGCCATTCGAAACAAATAGAATCTCAATAGCTAGAGGCTAAAGAGAAGTCACATCACAAGGCTAGCTAGCTCAAATATATGGATATCCATTCACATCCTCTTCTACTAGCACACCTCAACACTTCTCCAGAGAAGGAATCAAAATTCGAAACTAATTACCCCCACTAGTCGTGCTAGTGAGGTGTTCAAATATATGGTCATGACACTGTGGTTTCAAAACTTATCTTAATAATTTGCTAAACATTGTCATTTCAAATATACATAATAACTTTCACAATTTAAATCAAGACATCATAAGAATGCCATAATTCAATATTTCACATTATTCAAAACAATATGCAGAAGATAATTATAAAAAGAATACGTTGTGCACAAACCTCAAGCGAGTTGCCTCTTGGCCTTGACTCGGTTCCTCGGGCTCTTTCTCGGTATTCTTTTCAACTGAAACACACAATTTTACAATGCTTCAGTACCAGAACTTAACATAAATCCAAAATAAATTTAGCTTCACTTTTACCTAGCTCTAACGTGCTAAACTCGATGTTCTTGAAATTTTGTGTTTCGGGTTACTATTCAAGTTAAATTGTTGACTTTCTAAGGCTTAATAGGTATGGAAATTCCAACTTCATCCACATACCACATTTTGGTCACCAAACTTGTTGGTTTTGGTCCTTTTCTCAAAACTTAGGTCTTTTAGGCAAAATTGCCAAATTTTCAGTTTTGGTGTCCCTAGTTGTAGTGTTTCATTGGTCAGTTTACTGTTAGAATTTGGAAAAACTTTCTTCATAGAAAATGTTCCCTATTGTCTTCAGTTTATTCTCCTTTTTGAATTACTCCAATCTGAGTTTTGTAGCTCAAGTTATACCCAAATTACGGTTACTGTTCATGCTGCAGAATTTGGTTCTGCAGATTTGTTGATCCAACTTCGTTCAGCAATTTGATCAAGTTAAGTCCATAATTTGGTCTAATTTTCTTCATATGAAATGTTCTACTATGTCTTAGGTTTCTATCTGTTCAAGAATCACCTAAATCAGAGTTTTCTAGAGAGAGTTATAGCCATTGAAACTTTACTGTTCATATGGTAAATCTGCAGTTCTGCAAGTTCAGGTCACCAACTTTGCTCAGTTATTTGAGTGGGTTAATGGCATAATTTGGGTTTGTGTTCTGCATGAAAATTTTAGGTCTATATCTCATCTAACCACTGGTAAAATTTCAGGTCATTTTGACCCGCCTAGCTCGAGTTATGACTAAATGAACAAACACTGTTCATTTGGTTAGTTTATGCAAAGGCAGACTGTGATTTCTCAACTTTGGTCAATTTGTTCACTAGGTTTTAGTCACTTTTTGGGCATGCTTCCTAAATGAAAATTGTGTCATTTAGTGCCTATTTTCATTCCCAATTGGTCCCATATCAATTGGACTTGTAAAATTTCATTTTTGGTCCCTCAAAGTTGACTTTTGGTTATGCTTCATACCCAAGCCGAATTTGGCTTTGATTTAAACACTTCTAACACACTTAATTAGGTCACAAATGACCATTTCTTCCCTTAAACTATGTCAAAGACATCATTTAGAACTTCTTCACATTTTGGTCTCTAAACCCTAATGTTCAAAACCCAAATTCATGTCATTTGTTGCATTTAGCTAATTAAACACTTATAAACATGCTCCCTTAACTTAATTAAGCTTCCTAACATGTTTAGCTCAAACAAATTTATACTTTGTCCAACCAAACCCTAGCTGTCCAAAATTCTATATAATCCCTCAACAAGTTTTCTTTCCATTTTAAGTTTATTTCTAAGTTACTTTAAGCATATTTACATGAAATTTGAAGAATTAATTTAGAGTTCATTACTAACCTTTTTTTGGTTGAATTTCTCTCTCTTCAAATCTTCTTTCTTTCCTCTTCTTTTTGTTGTCAATATACTTGTCAAGATCCAAGAACAAGATTTACTTAAAGGAGTTAGGGAGTTTATAAAATAAAATCAAGCTTTGAAAGCTTGAGATGGGTGTTAATGGTGGAAAGGAAATGAGAGAATTGAGAGAGAAAAGGGGTGATGGGAAAAAAAGAAAAAGAAGTAAAAAATGTTTTTTTTTCTTTATTTTGGATATTTATCTCTTAGGAAGACCCAAAAATCCAATTAATTAAATTCACAAATTCTTATTTTTTATGGCATCATGCATGAGGTCATGCATGATGTCATCACCTTTTGACTTTTCCATTTTCTTTTTTTTTTCTATTTATTTTTCTATTAGTTCTTTAATTTAATTCTCAATTTCGAAATTTTCTTTTCTCCGATTTTATTTGACAGTTAGGTCAGGAGTCAGCTTTTGGGGTCAATTGACTTAATTGCCCCTCGCCGGTTCATCCCGTTTTGCAAATAATCCAATATTTCTTCCGGCTCCCTGACCTAATTATTTGACTTGCTTAACAGTTCTTTTTCTTGATTTTCTCTTTTCCACTGTGTTCATAAGGGTCCTAAGGACCGCAGCATCATATTTTACGGTTTGAAATTTGAGTTTAAAATGACTCATCGCAGTCCTTCGAGTTTAACTTCTTATGTTCTGTTTTTCTTATTTATACTTAACTAATTGGACATTACTAATTATTTGTGTTTATGATTTATCTAATTGTCTTAAGTATGGTTCTAATCCCCTTAGTTATCCGGATCGACTCCTGTCGCCGGAGCAGTGAAATATACCAGGCTATACAAATAGGGGTGTTACAAGAAAAACCTAGGAAAAATTTTGGAAATAAAATAAAACAAAGTTAAATGAGTTGGCGCCCCAACGATGGGTAACCAAATGGGAAGTAGTGATGAAAACGGCTAGTAGCTCTAAACCCAAGGGGAATCCTGTGAAATGATTTATGAGATGCTAGAGAAGAGTTACGGTGCCCTAGGTAGCATTAGAATGCCAAGAAAATATTAGAATAATTTTTAAGATCGGTACAGACAGTTTTGGCTTTTTAAGCCAGACGGAGGGCATTTTGATCATTTCGCCTTCAGAGATGATTTTTGACTAACTTGTCCAATTAAGTAAATAAATTATATGACATAAAGTATGAATAAAAATTGATGAAAATTAAATTAAAAATGAGTAGAAAAGAAATGAAAAGGAAATGAAATAAAAATTACATTTATGACATAAGCATGATGTTATAAATGACTAAAATTAAAATCCTAACCAATGGGAAATTGTTAACTAATTTAAAAGGGGATAAATATCATTAAATTGAGATAAAAATAAGAAAAACAATCTACTCTCCTCCTTCCTCAAACAATCGACTTCCATAGGTTGAAATTCTCCATTCTCTCACACCAAAAGCCCTAGCCACCTTCACAAAAACTTGAAACCATATCTTGTAGAAGTGTTTGGCAGCCTAGAAAAAGAAAAAAAGTGAAGGAAAATTAAAAATTAGCCAAGAGAAAATTTTGCTCACACAAGGTTAGTGCTTATTTATGCATCTCTCTCTTTATTTCCATGTTAGATACTTTAATTAAGTAAGAAATTGTAAGCAAATTGAAATAAAATCTATGGGTATGAACACCATGGAATTTGGTAGCCCTAAGGAAGTGATGGTGTTGATGGTTGAAATTGAATTAAATTGGTTTGATGATGGTATTTGGGATGTGTGAATGAATTGGAGATGGTAGTTCATGTGATATGCATGAATTTTGGATGAATTAGGGATTTGTAGTTAGGGTTGTGTGATCAAATTTGGGCTTTTGTGTTATTGTTTGGAATTGGTGTGGTTGAGACTATTTGTTGCTTAATTGAAGTGCTATGAATGACAAATTTTAGTTTGGAAGTAAGGAGGATTGAATATTGGGAGTGCATGTTCTTTACAGGAAATTCGGACCTATGAGTCCAGAGTACTGTTAGAGTCATAACTGAAGTTATGTGACTCCAATTAGTATGAGGCTAATTGGAGGTGAAACTAGACTCAAAATACCCCATTTTTCATGAAGAAACCCTACCCAAATTCTATCCATAAGTTGACCAATTTACTGTCCCAATACGGATATCCAAACACTGAACCCAGAAAAATGACCAAATGAACAGTGGCCATAACTCCTCCTAGACAGGTCCAAATGACCTGAATTTTATATCAATGGAAAGCTTAGACAATTTAGAGTAACTTTCATGAAGAACACCAACTCAAATTCTAAACTTAACCCATCCAAAATGCTAGCCAAAATCAGGATACCCAATCTGCTAGAACTAGTTTTGCCCAGAATTTCTGGGTAAAGATCAATCCGGCCAGTTATGGTAATTTGGCCATAACTTGGGCTGCAAAATTTCAAATGGAGTGATTCAAAAAGGAAATTAAAGAAGACACAATAAGGAACAACTTTGATTAGGAGAATTTTTCCAAATTCCTACTGTAGCAAGGACCAATGGAATAGTGAATTTAGACCTCAAAATCTGAAAATTTGAAATAAAACCTAGGAGGCTAGGAATTGAGTTTGGCAATCAATGCCAACAAAAATAAAATGCAAAATGTGGTATCTTAGTGAACTTAGGCTTAACAAATCTATTATGAATTAAAAAGTCAATCTTTGAAGGAAAATGGTCAAGTGAATAGTGGTATGTAAATAGTAACTCCAATGATATAAAAAATGGTATACTAAATTAGAAAAACTATTATGATGGTTCAACTAGATAATGTGATTAATGAATTTAAATTCTTGAAGTTGAGTGACTCTAGGATTTAAGGAAAATTTAGTTAAATTTGAAATCCATGAAATGTTGATGGATTACTTGAAATATGAATGATAATTTATATACATAGTGTAATGAATAAATGAATATATGAATGAGACTTTAGTTCTCATTATTGGATACAGGATAAGGAAAAATACTTTGTGTACAATGGTATTGAAGGATAATTGATGTGAATTGTGATTATATGAATGATCAAATGAATGTATAAGTTATAATGAAATAATAAAACATAAGAACATTTAATGGTATTTATGTGCCCATGTATTGCCTAGACACGTGTGTCAGATTGGATAGATTGGCATGCCAATAGGGTATTGTTTTAGCAGTACTGCATAAGGCTTTATGCCTGTATTCATGGCTTTATGCCCGCACTCATGGCATTTATGCCCGATTATATATTATCATGGCTTTTAGCCATACTGATATGTTATCATTGTCACACCTTACCCCTCTGTAAGGCATAACATTATCTCGTAGAATACCTAATGAACTATCGAACTTCACCTACCAATAACTTATTAAGTATCCTATAAGGGATTTTAAAAACCATTTCTTACTTTTTGAAAGTGGTGAGTATTTTCTTACATTTAATAGAAGTTTAAAAACTAGTTCAAATTTTTATCCATTTTATTTTTATGCAAATTTTAAAAAAATTTTAGCAGAGTGCTGTCTGTATTTTAAGAAAACAGTTCTTCAAATACCTGTAAAAACACTTTCAATAATTCTTTTTTATCAAACTCACTACTACCTTAACACAATTCAACATCAATTTTTCAATTTAATTGTCATTAAAAATAACACTCAATAATTCAATTCATTTTTCATTAAAGTAAAAACAATTTACATTCATCAACCAAACTTTACATTAGCAAAATCAAAATAATATTATTACAAACTCTATACAATTACTCATGACCAGTTTATACATGTACATACATTTAAATACATCAAAATAAGTATTACAATCAGGGTATAAAATATACCTGACAAAAATTCAGGGATGGGGCTCCAAGATCCTCAGCAGCTCACTCTGCTGCTCCTCTAGTCTCTATATCTGTGACAGCAATAACAGCCATTGTTGAGTACTATTACTCAGTGGTGCACAACATACTAAAATAACAGTTTATGCATAATTCAAATCACATTTATTCAAGTACAGCACTGAAAATGAAAAACAAATACAAAACATGATTTATAAACTTTTAGTCCAAACAATTTCATGTAGGAAGTCTCAAAATAATTTTATAAAAACACACAGTTATATCATGCCATTCGAAACAATATTCATTGTAATAGCCAGAGACTTATGAGAAATCACAAGGCTAGATAGCTCAAATATATGGGTACCCATTCAAATTTCTTCTTCTACTTGCACACACCTCAACACTTCAGCCAGAGAATGAATCAAAATTCAAAACTAATTTCTCTCATTAGTCATGCTAGTGAGACATTCAAATATATAGTCATGACACTGTGGTTTCAAAACTGTCTTAGCAATTTACTAAATATTTATTGCCATTTCAAACATATACAAGTAAACTTTCAATAATTTAAGTCAAAAGCATAATAAACATTTTAATACAATTAAGTCACAATTTAATATAACAATTTATTTAAAACAATTTGCAGAAATTTCTATGTTGTGCACAAACCTTATACGAGTTGCCTCTTGGTCTTGACTCGATGCTTTGGGTTTTTCCCCGGTATTCTTTTCAACTGAAACACACAATTTCACAGTGTTTCAGTATCATAATTTATCATAAATCCAAAAATAATTTCAAATCTATTTATAACACTATTCAAGTTAATTTGTTGACTTTCTAATGCTTAATGGGTATGGGAATTTCAATTTCACCCACATACCACATTTTGGCTACCTAATTTGTTGGTTTTGGTTGTTTTTCTCAAACTTTAATTTTCTTTGGTGAAACTTCTAAAATTTCAGATTTGGTGCCCTGTTTTACACTGTTCCATTAGTCAAGTTGCTGTAGTAATTTGGCTAAGTTCTCTTCATAGAAGTTGTTCATTATTGTCTTAACTTTATTTCTCTTTTTAAATCACTCCATTTGGAGTTTTGTAGCCCTAGTTATGGCCATTTGAACATGGCTGGCCTGATTTGGTGTTACCCAGAATTCTGGGCATTTTTTGGATAATGGCAGTTTTTGTACACTGATTGCAGGTGATTTTTCAAACAGGTTATGGTCAAAATTTGGGTTTGTTTTCTTCTTGAAAGTTGTAGGACTATGTCTCAGCTTTCTATCAGTATAAAATTCAAGTCATTTGGACCTTCCTAGACCAAGTTATGGTCATTTACGCAACTACTGTTTATTTAGTCATTTTTGTACAGGTCAGTTTGCCCAATTCCGGATTTAGCCTAATTGTTCACTAAGTTATAGTCACTTTCTGGGCATGATTCCTGAATGAAAAATATGCCATTTTGTGTCTAGTTTCATTCCCTATTAACCTCACACCAATTAGATTGGTAAATTTTCAGTTTTGGTCCCTGAAAGGGACCCAGGTCAAGCTGCCTATAGATTGACCTTCACCAATCTGAATTGGAACTTAGTTTCAACAATTCATACACACCACAAATGGTCACAATTGACCATTAATCAACTCAAATAAGGTTAACTACATCATTTGGCCAATTCTCAAAATTTTCTCCAATTTCTTCAAAATGCTCAAACCCTAACTACACATAAAGTTCAATTTAATGCATTCAAAGTGCACATTCATGATCTTTACACCTAATGCACCTTAAATAACCATTCAAACACTTCAAACTCATTCATTTCAAACCCTAACCCTAGCTAGATGAATTTCATATTTGGTCTCTCAACAATTATTTTTGTTTGACTTTACACAATTTCTAAGTTTATTAAAGCATATTTGCATGAATTTTAAAGAAAAATTGAATGATTGATGACTAACCTCTTTCTTTGAATTTCAAATCTTCAATCTCTATTTTTTCTCATTCCTTTTCTTGATCAATCACCTTCTCAAGTTGGTCTAATAAGTTTTAATGGGGAATTTGAGGATAAAGTGGGGCTAGGTGGTTGGAAGAAAGCTTGGTTTCAAACTTTAATGGAGTTTTCTTCAATGGTGAAGTGAGGGAGAGAAAGGCAACCGGCTTGGTGAGGGAAGAAGGTTTGATTTTTCTTTTTCTTTTTAGTGTATTTAAGTCTTTTAGTCTTAGTTGACTTGGTCAATATTTGTAGGAAAATTAAAATTAGTTTTGACATTATGATGATGTCATCCAAGTGATGTAAATAACACTTTTTTCTTTTTTTTCTTTTTCATTCATTTTCCCATTAGTTCTTTAATTTAATTCTTGGTCCCAAAATTTTCTTTTCTCAAATTTTATTAGACAGTTAGGTCAGGAGTCAGCTCTAGGGGTGAATTGACTAAATTGCCCCTTACTGGTTCAATCCGGTTTGCAAGTTATTCGATATTTCTTCCGGATCTCTGATCTAATTATTTGACTTACTTAACAATTCTTTTCTATGATTTTCTCTTTTCCACTGTGTTTGCAATAGTCCTAAGGACCGCAGCGTCATATTTTACGATTCAAAATTTGAGTTTAGACTGACCTCGCAGTCATTCCCGAGAAGGTCACCCATCGCTGTGACTCTCGGCTCGTTTAACTTTTTGTGTTTTGTTTTTCTTTTTTATACTTAACTATTTGGAAATTACTAATTATTTGTGTTCAGGGCTTAACTAGGTGTCTTAGATGTGGTTCTAATTCTCTTACTTGTCCGGACCACCACCGGTCACCGGAATAGTAAAATGTAACAGGCTATACAAATAGGGGTGTTACAATAATGGCTTTTTAGCCATACTGACTGCATACGTGGTTGACGTTCTACATTTTACGTCCCATGGTATGACGGCTCAAGGCACTGCGGTGTCTAGTGCCAACGACCCGCTTATCCAGTTTAGTCAGCCTGTCATAGGTTACTTGGGCAGTGAAATTTATTGAAATAAATTAATAATATTAGTAATTAAAAATATTAGAAATTAAATAAATAAGTAAGATGACCTAAAATAAATTAGAATGAAAGATAGTTAATACTATAAGTATTATATTAAATTAGATTAAATTCCAGAGTATTCAAAGTATAATCCATTTCTTTCTTTATTTGTGTATATTATTTTCTTTGTTATATTATCGCACCACTAAGCAGCAATGCTTAGCGTGATGGATTTGTTTTCTCGCGCAGGTACTGAAGACAAAGCCCAGTGGATATTAGACTGGGATTTTAGAGTTCGGATCTGCAGAGTGTTCAAGGTTGTCACCTCCTTAGTAATGCATGTAGATATGACTCACATTAGTCATATTATGTATTTTGTGTATTATTATTATTTCATATGTTGTAATGCAATCGAGGAAATTGTATTTAATATGTATGGGATGTAAGTTAATAGATTAGCTCTTTCATTTGAAATTAATTTGTATATTATGTAATTTATGAACTTGTACAATTAGTTTGTATATTATGTAAATTAATGAAATTATGAGAATTTATATATATAAATCGTGCATTAATGAATATGTATGGAAATGAATGGATTTGTACAAATGAGTATGTGAATTGCAAGAATTGAATGTGAAATGAATATGATGAACATGAATGATATTTTCATTGTAAAATATTATTGAAAAATTTCAAGCTGGTGAATAGTGAAATGCACCAAATGATAATATAATAGGGGAAACTCTGTTGGTTTCTCCATTAAAAATAATTGATATTAAAATATAACGAGAATAAATTATTAAAAAAATAAAGTAAAATAAGATAGGGTACTCTGGCACACAGTGTAATATGCCTTGCTCGGCTACACTGTAAATGGATGAGGGGTGTTACACCTTCACTTTCGGAATCACTATTAAGGATCACTAATGCAGCATAAACTCTTAGATGAGTTATTAGATTAGTAATACTGAGAATTTGGGCATAAGCAATAGTTCTACTGTTAGAGTGGTTAGATTAAAACAGTGCTCTTGGTAGGCTAACCTCCTATTCCTCCCTTCTAAGGGTGTTTAGTTCCAGTTCAGTTCGGGATTTGAGCAGGAACCGAAACAAAACCAAAATTTTGATACGGTTTCAGTTTGGTTCTTCATTATTTCGGTTCAGTTCAATATAGTTCTCAGTTTTTTAATTCAAGTTCGGTTCAGTACAATTCCAATTTGGTTGTCACACCTTACCCCTCTGTAAGGCATAACATGATCCCGTAGAATACTTAATGAACTACCGAACTTCGCCTACCGATAACTCATTAAGTACCCTACAAGGGATTTTAAAACAATTTTCTTACATTTTGAAAGCGGTGAGCATTTTGGTAGGAATTAAAAACCATTTATTCAAAGTTTAAATACTAGTAAAAATTTTAGACCATTTTAATTTTGCCACAAATTTTATAAAAATTTTGACAGAGTTCCGTTTGTAATTAGAGAAAACAGTTCTTCAAATACCTGCGAAAAACACTTCCAAAAATTTTTCACAACTCCCAACCTCCAATAAATCTCAATCAACTCAATTCAAATCACTTCAAAGTAATTTCACAATACTAATCAAAATTCATCATCTCAAAATATTTAATACTTCATTCACAAGGCATAAAACATGAAATTCATATGTACAAATATTAAATTTACAGAAGGAAATTCAAAATAATATTATTACAATTTATTTACAACTGCTCAACTACATCGATACATACAACATTTCTATATTTACATCAAAATTAATTACAAGGGTATAAAATAATACCCGTACAAAATGATTGATGTGGTCCACAATTCAATAGCAGCTCACTCTGCTGCTTTCTCCTTGCTCTTATCTGCGACAGCAAAATGAGCTACCGCTGAGTATAAAAATACTCAGTGGTGCACAATAAAAATTTAAAATGCAATACATAAATCATTCATTGGTGAAACACAATTTAAATATTTCTCAAATTATCAAAGCTCATAATAACACAATTTAGTCAAACAATTTCATAAACACAGTATTGCCAAAGTCATACACAACTTAAGCCATGACACAAAATTTCCGATCAATGCCGTGTTGTACACCACGATAAAGCAATCTACAACCCCATTAATCGAAATTAATGAGGGAGGTGGCTAGCTAGCTAATGAGTACTCATCCGATCTCAACCTCAACTGGCAAGCCAGAGAGGGAGGAAAATAAACGATCTCAACCCCATAAATGGAGGAGGAATAATGTGATACTATCATGCTAAGTGTGAACATAAAATCAATTCAAAACAATTTATTCAAATAATTCATTGGAAATCTGATAAATTTTCAAAGTCATATTCACAATCATAAATGGCAACACAATTCGTAATTAACTCAAGAAAAATCAAATTTTCAAGAATCATATATTCAAATAAAAATTACTGTGCACAGACCTGACGTGAGTCGCCTTTAGGCCTTGACTCAGTCTCTCAGAGCTTCCAAGTCTTTTTCAGCTGAAACACACAATTTCACAGTGTTTCAGTACCATAACTTAGCATAAATCCAAAAATAAATTTAACTTCACTTTTACTTAGCTCTAACGTGCTAAATTCGACGTTCTTGAAGTTTTTGTGTTTCGGGTTACTATTCACTACACTATTCAAGTCAAATTATTGACTTTTTAAGGCTTAATAGGTATGGGAACTCCAACTTCACCCACATACCACATTTTGGTCATTAAATTTGTTGGTTTTGGTCATTTTCTCAAAGCTTAAATCCTTTTGGCCAAATTGTCAAATTTTCAGTTTTGGTGCTCCAAGTTGCACTGTTCCATTGGTAATTTTACTGTTGGAATTTGACAAAACTTCCTTCATAGAAAATGTTCCTTATTGCCTTAAGTTTAATCTCATTTTTGGATCACCCCAATTGGAGTTTTGTAGCTCAAGTTATGGCCCTTTGAATCAGGGCTGCCGGATGGAAAATAACCTAGATTTTCTGGGCAAATTTTGGTGCTGGCAGATTTGAGTCACCAACTTGGGGTGGCCAAATGGCTTGGTTTCTGGCAGAATTTGGACTTGTTTTCTTCATGAAAGTTTTAGGTCTATATTTCATCTAACCACTGGTAAAATTCCAGGTCAATTTGACCTGCCTAGCTCGAGTTATGACCAAATGAACAAATACTGTTCATTTGGTCAGTTTGTACAGTGGCAGACTGCTCTTATTCAACTTTGGTCAATTGGTTCACTAAGTTTTGGTCACTTTTTGGGCATGGTTCCTAAATGAAAATTGTATCATTTTATGTATATTTTCATCCCCATTTGGTGCCATATCAATTGGACTTGTAAAATTTCAGTTTTGGTCCTTCAAAGTTGACTTGGTCATGCTGCCAGCAGCATGACCATACAACCTCCGAATTTGACTTCCATTCCAACAATTCAAACACAACTCATTTGGTAACAATTGACCATTTTTCACTTCACAATAGGTCAAACACACAATTTACTCACTTCTTCAAATTTTTGCTTGAAAACCCTAAGTCCCAAAACCCTAACTCACCTAATTTATTGCATTTTACTAATTCCAACCATACAAACACAATTCCTCAACTTATTCAAGCTTTCTAACATATTTCATTCAATCAAACTCATGCAATACTCACCCCTACATAGGCTGGAAGAAAATTCAGTTTGGTCCTTCCCCATATTTTTATTTCATTTTAAACATATTACAAGCTAATTCAAACAAAAAATACAACAATCAAATCTCAACTTTTAAATGGATACACTTACCTCAACTTTAATACCAAATCTTCAATTTTTCTCCTCCTTTTTTCTTTCTTTCTTGTTAATTTTCTTTCTCAAGGGAAGAGAATAAGGTTTTATGAAGTGATTATGGAAAAATTTGGGATTTGGTAAGGGTTTCAAAGCTTGAAGACAAGCTTTAATGGAAGTTCATCAATGGTGAGGGAGAGGGAAATGGGAGGCGGCAATAAGGAAGGAAAGATGACCCAAAATGATTTTTTTTTCTTTTTATTTCTTTTATGTATTTTAGCTTATGGAAGACCACAAAAGTCTAATTTAATAATTCAATTAATTTATTTATTTATGGCATCATGCATGAGGTCATGCATGATGTCATCACCTTTTTACTTTTTCATTTTTCTTCTTTTTTTTTTTTCTATTTTTCTATTAGTTCTTTAATTTAATTCTCGATTCCGAAATTTTCTTTTCTCCGATTTTATTTGACAGTTAGGTCAGGAGTCAGCTTTCGGGGTCAATTGACCAAATTGCCCCTCGCCGGTTCATCCCGGTTTGCAAATAATTCCATATTTCTTAGGCTCACGACCTAATTATTTGGTAGCTTAACGCTTCTTTTCGTGATTTTCTCTTTTCCACTGTGTTCGTAAGGGTCCTAAGGACCACAGCGTCACATTTTACGGTTTGAAATTTGAGTTTAAAATGACTTCGCAGTCGTTCCCAAAGAGGTCACCCATCGCTGTGACTCTCGGCTCGTTTAACTTCTTATGTTCTGTTTTTCTTATTTATACTTAACTAATTAAACATTACTAATTATTTGTTTTTATGGTTTCTCTAGTTGTCTTAAGTATGGTTCTAATCCCCTTAATTATCCGGACCGACACGGGTCACCGGAACAGTGAAATATACCAGGCTATACAAATAGGGGTGTTACAATTCTCCCCCCCTTAAATAAATTTCGTCTCGAAATTTTACCTGGTATCAATCTCTGAATAGCTGTGGGTGTTGTCTCCTCATGTCCTCCTCTCGTTCCCAAGTAGCTTCTTGGCCCGAATGATGGTTCCACAGCACTTTTACCAATGGTATCTGCTTGTTAAAGTGTTGTTTCACCTCATAAGCCAGAATCTTTATGGGTTCTTCTTCATATGTGAGGTTTGGATTCACTTCAATTTCTTCTACTGGTAGTACATGAGATGGGTCTGATCGATACCTCCTCAACATAGACACATGGAAGACGTTATGTATCTTCTCCAACTCTGGAGGTAGTGCCAAACGATAATCCAAAGGACCCACTCTTTCCAATACCTCATATGGCCCGATAAAACGAGGACTTAGTTTCCCCTTTCTGCCGAATCTCATAATCCTCTTCCAAGGAAAAACCTTGAGGAAAACTTTCTCACCCACTGCATACTCAATATCCCTTCTTTTCAAATCAATATAGGACTTCTGACGATCTGATGCAGCTTTAAGTCGATCTTTGATCACCCTAATTTTCTCTTCAGTCTGTTGAACAATTTCAGGTCCAATCATTTTTCTTTCACCCACATCATCCCAACACAACGGGGTTCTACATTTTCTACCATACAAAGCTTCATATGGAGGCATCCCAATGCTTGATTGGTAGCTGTTGTTGTAAGCAAACTCAATCAAAGGCAAGTGTGTATCCCAACTACCCTCAAACTCAATCACACATGCCCGTAGCATATTCTCAAAAATCTGAATTACCCTCTCAGACTGGCCATCTGTCTGTGGGTGGAATGCAGTATTGAAGTTCAATCTAGTTCCTAAGGCTCTCTGAAGACTACCCCAGAATCTAGAAGTGAACTTAGGATCTCTGTCTGATACAATGGATACTGGCACTCCATGAAGTCTCACAATCTCATCAATGTACAACCTGGCCAATCTATCTAAACTGTAGTCCATTCGGACTGGCAGAAAATGAGCAGACTTAGTCAGTCTGTCAACAATGACCCATACTGCATCATGACTCCTCTGTGTCCTCGGAAGTCCCATTACAAAATCCATAGTTATTCTTTCCCATTTCCATTCTGGCACTGACAGTGGATGTAACAACCCAGTTGGTACTTGATGCTCTGCCTTTACTTGCTGACAAGTCAGGCATTTGGATACAAACTCTGCCACATCTCTTTTTAAACCCATTCACCAGTAATGCTCCTTTAGCCCTCTATACATTTTTGTACCACTAGGGTGCATAGCAAAAGGAGACTCATGTGCTTCCTTCAAAATAATTTGCCTCAAATCAACATCATTAGGAACACACATTCTGCCCTGGTGTAGCAGTAAACCATCATCTCTAATTGAGAACTCTGGTTTTTTGCCCTGCCGGACTTCTTCCAACAGCTTCTGATACTTTTCATCATTCTGAGCAGCCATCCTGATCTGATCAATTAACACTGGCTGTACATGCCATGCAACTGCTGTCTGCCCCTCATTATTAATATCTAAACTGGCATGTAATGATCTCAACTCATGTACCAAAGACAAAGGAGTAACCTGTAGACTTGCCATAGTCTTGCGACTTAGGGCGTCAGCCACAACATTAGCTTTCCCTGGCTGATAGTCTATTAAACAATCATAGTCTTTTATCAACTCTAACCATCTCCTCTGTCTCAAATTAAGCTCTTTTTGGGTGCCCAAATACTTCAAACTCTTATGATCTGTATAGATGTAACACTTCTCCCCATACAAATAATGTCTCCAGATCTTAAGAGCAAACACAATGGCTGCAAGCTCCAAGTCATGTGTCGGATAATTTCTCTCATGCGGTTTCAGCTGGCGTGATGCATAGGCAATGACATTTCGATCTTGCATTAACACACAACCTAATCCATTATGAGAAGCATCGCTGTAAACTGTATATTCTTTACCCGGTGTAGGTAAAGTCAGGACTGGAGCCTCAGTCAAACATCTTTTCAATTCATTAAAACTTTGCTGTCATTTGTCCGTCCACTGAAATTTCACATCCTTTCTAAGCAGCTTGGTCAATGGAGATGCCAACATGGAGAATCCCTTCACAAATCGACGGTAGTATCCCGCTAACCCCAGAAAACTACGAATCTCCGTGACATTTCTGGGTGGCTTCCAATTAAGGACAGCTTCAATCTTGCTAGGATCTACCTTAATACCCTCTGCTGATACTATGTGCCCTAAAAAGGATATCTCCTTCAGCCAAAATTCAAATTTCGACAATTTAGCATATAGCTATTTCTCCCTCAAAGTCTGCAGTATAATCCGCAGATGTCTATCATGCTCTTCTGCATTCCTCGAATAGACCAATATATCATCAATAAATACCACAACAAACTAGTCGAGGTATGGTCTGAAGATAGTGTTCATCGGATCCATAAAAGCAGCCGGAGCATTAGTTAACCCGAATGGCATGACCAAGAACTCATAATGGCCATAGCGGGTTTTGAAGGCAGTTTTATGTATACTCTGCTCTTGTACTTTCAGCTGATAATAGCCTGATCTCAGGTCAATTTTGGAGAATACAACTGCACCTCTCAACTGATCAAATAAGTCATCAATGCGGGGCAATGGGTATCTGTTCTTTATTGTCACCTTATTCAACTGCCGATAGTCAATGCATAACCGAAGAGTGCCATCTTTCTTCTTAACAAACAACACTGGCGCTCCCCAAGGTGACACACTAGGGCGGATAAAGCCCTTATCAAGCAACTCTTGCAACTATACTTTCAATTCCTTTAGTTCTGCTGGTGCCATTCTGTACGGCGTTATGGAAATTGGGTCCACACCAGGCATAACATCAATTTCAAACTGCACTTCTCTTTCTGGAGGTAATCTTGGCAATTCATCAGGAAACAAATCCGGAAAGTCACATACAGTAGGAATGTCCTTCAGTGCTGGACTCCCCACTTTGGTGTCTATCACATGTGCCAAGTACGCCTCACACCCTTTCCTAATCATTTTTCTGGCCAGTGCAGCTGAAATGATGTTTGAAGGCAATAACTGCCTCTCCTCGTGTATTACTACATCACCATATTGAGAAAGACCAAAAGTGACTATCTTCAGTCTACAGTCAATCATCGCATGATGCCTAGCTAACCAATCCATGCCCAAGATAATGTCATAATCTCTGAAGGGCATTTCAATTAAATTAGACAAAAAAGTGTGTCCTTGGATCACCAAAGGACAGTCTCTATATAGCCTATTTACCCTGACCTCCTGGCCTAAGGGACTAGTTACTAGCACATCATAGTCCATTGGTACACACGGAATAGCAGTAGAGCACATCACACTAACACTAACATATGAGTATGTGGAGCCAGGATCAAATAACACATGCACATCTTGGTCAAGGATGGAGAAATTACCAGCTACAATGTCTGATGTTTCAGCCTCCTCCCTCTGACGCATGGTATACACTCTGACTGGTGCGCCACTGGGTACTGGCTGATTAACAGTGCTTTGACTTCCAGGGGTGTTACCAGGACCCCTACCTCTGCCTCTACCTCTACCTCTACCTCTAGTAGCTGACTGTGACCCTCTAGGTGCAGAGACTTGGGCTGATCCTTCAGATGTAGAAAAAGATCCAGACCGGCGCGGACTAGTGCAATCTTTAGCAAAATGTCCGCTCCCTCCACAATTAAAACATGCACCGGTGGCCTTGAAACAAACCCCACCATGAGTTCTCCCACAAGTTTCACACTGTTGTACTGATAGAGATCCTCGAGAAGCTTGTTGGGTCGGCTGACCAGACCGGGGTGGTCTTTGGCCAGAAAATCTGCCTCTGCCGGATCTACGGGAGCTGGATCCCCCAAACTATTTCCTCTTGCCAGAACCACTTTCAGATGCTTGTCCAGTAGTCTTTTCAGTCTTATCTTTTTCTTGTGTACCCTTCTTCACTACCCCTTCTGATTCTATCCTTTCCAGTTTCAGGGCCTGTGAGATCAATTCAGCGAAATTCTGATGTCTGAAACCCACGACTTGCATTCTCAAATTTGGCCTTAATCCGGACTCAAACCTCTTACATCTGTCTCTGGGGGTGGAGACTAAGCTTCCAGCATAGTGGTTTAGCCTTGAGAAGTCTCTCTCATACTCTGCTATGGTTTGGTCCCCTTGTTTCAAACTCAAGAATTCTTGCAACTTCATGTCCACATATGCGTCGGGAACCCATTTCTGTCGAAACTCCCTCGAAAAGTCTGACCAAGTAAGGACTGGAGGTTCTACTAGGCTGTGGGGGATGGTCTTCCACCATTCATACGCATCCCCTTGCAACAAGGAAACAGAATACTCAAACTTCATCTCTTCCGTACACTGCAGTTTTCTGAAAACTCATTCCATTCTTTCCAACCACTGTTCTGCCTCCAGTGGATCCACAGTGCCTTTAAACTCGGTGGCCCTAAATTTCATCAGTTTTTCATATTGCCGAGCTGAGGGCTGTGGTTGTGCTACAGGTACTGGCATCTGAGCTTGGGGTGGCACATTACCCACCATTTGCTGGAAAAACGCAGCCATCTGCTATACAAATTGAGCAGGAAACTGCGGTGCTGGAGCAGGAGCTGGAGTGGTTGACCCACTCACGTTCTGGAGTGCTGGGGCTTCCCCTTGAACCTCAGCCTCAACAGATTGTTCTTCGGAATGATCTCCTCCTTCCATTTCGTTTTCTCGAAATTTTCTACTTCCTGAGATCAAACACAAAGAGGTTGACCTCCGTTAGTGCATATTCATGATGTAAATACGTCATATGTATCAATTAAAGACACTTGAGCAGTTGTACTTATCAAAGAAATATTCACATGCATAGTCAAAATTTATTGCAAAACAATGCTCTGATACCACTAAAACATGTCACACCTTACCCCTCTGTAAGGCATAACATGATCCCGTAGAATACTTAATGAACTACCGAACTTCGCCTACTGATAACTCATTAAGTACCCTACAAGGGATTTTAAAACAATTTTCTTACATTTTGAAAGTGGTGAGCATTTTGGTAGGAATTAAAAACCATTTATTCAAAGTTTAAATACTAGTAAAAATTTTAGTCCATTTTAATTTTGCCGCAAATTTTATAAAAATTTTGACAGAGTTCCGTTTGTAATTAGAGAAAACAGTTCTTCAAATACCTGCGAAAAACACTTCCAAAAATTTTTCACAACTCCCAACCTCAAATAAATCTCAATCAACTCAATTCAAATCACTTCAAAGTAATTTCACAATACTAATCAAAATTCATCATCTCAAAATATTTAATACTTCATTCACAAGGCATAAAACATGAAATTCATATGTACAAATATTAAATTTACAGAAGGAAATTCAAAATAATATTATTACAATTTATTTACAACTGCTCAACTACATCGATACATACAACATTTCTATATTTACATCAAAATTAATTACAAGGGTATAAAATAATACCCGTACAAAATGATTGATGTGGTCCACAATTCAATAGCAGCTCACTCTGCTGCTTTCTCCTTGCTCTTATCTGCGACAGCAAAATGAGCTATCGCCGAGTATAAAAATACTCAGTGGTGCACAATAAAAATTTAAAATGCAATACATAAATCATTCATTGGTGAAACACAATTTAAATATTTCTCAAATTATCAAAGCTCATAATAACACAATTTAGTCAAACAATTTCATAAACACAGTATTGCCAAAGTCATACACAACTTAAGCCATGACACAAAATTTCCGATCAATGCCGTGTTGTACACCATGATAAAGCAATCTACAACCCCATTAATCGAAATCAATGAGGGAGGTGGCTAGCTAGCTAATGAGTACTCATCCGATCTCAACCTCAACTGGCAAGCCAGAGAGGGAGGAAAATAAACGATCTCAACCCCATAAATGGAGGAGAAATAATGTGATACTGTCATGCTAAGTGTGAACATAAAATCAATTCAAAACAATTTATTCAAATAATTCATTGGAAATCTGATAAATTTTCAAAGTCATATTCACAATCATAAATGGCAACACAATTCGTAATTAACTCAAGAAAAATCAAATTTTCAAGAATCATATATTCAAATAAAAATTACTGTGCACAGACCTGACGTGAGTCGCCTTTAGGCCTTGACTCAGTCTCTCAGAGCTTCCAAGTCTTTTTCAGCTGAAACACACAATTTCACAGTGTTTCAGTACCATAACTTAGCATAAATCCAAAAATAAATTTAACTTCACTTTCACTTAGCTCTAACGTGCTAAATTCGACGTTCTCGAAGTTTTTGTGTTTTGGGTTACTATTCACTACACTATTCAAGTCAAATTGTTGACTTTTTAAGGCTTAATAGGTATGGGAACTCCAACTTCACCCACAAACCACATTTTGGTCATTAAATTTGTTGGTTTTGGTCATTTTCTCAAAGCTTAAATTCTTTTGGCCAAATTGTCAAATTTTCAGTTTTGGTGCTCCAAGTTGCACTGTTCCATTGGTAATTTTACTGTTAGAATTTGACAAAACTTCCTTCATAGAAAATGTTCCTTATTGTCTTAAGTGTGTTCTCATTTTTGGATCACCCTAATTGGAGTTTTGTAGCTCAAGTTATGGCCCTTTGAATCAGGGCTGCCGGATGGAAAATAACCCAGATTTTCTGGGCAAATTTTGGTGCTGGCAGATTTGAGTCACCAACTTGGGGTGGCCAAATGGCTTGGTTTCTGGCAGAATTTGGACTTGTGTTCTTCATGAAAGTTTTAGGTATATATTTCATCTAACCACTGGTAAAATTCCAGGTCAATTTGACCAGCCTAGCTCGAGTTATGACCAAATGAACAAACACTGTTTATTTGGTCAGTTTGTACAGTGGCAGACTGCTCTTATTCAACTTTGGTCAATTGGTTCACTAAGTTTTGGTCACTTTTTGGGCATGGTTCCTAAATTAAAATTGTGTCATTCTATGTCTATTTTCATCCCCAATTGGTGCCATATCAATTGGACTTGTAAAATTTCAGTTTTGGTCCTTCAAAGTTGACTTGGTCATGCTGCCAGCAGCATGACTATACAACCTCCGAATTTGACTTCCATTCCAACAATTCAAACACAAATCATTTGGTCACAATTGACCATTTTTCACTTCACTATAGGTCAAACACACAATTTACTCACTTCTTCAAATTTTTGCTTGAAAACCCTAAGTCCCAAAACCCTAACTCACCTAATTTATTGCATTTTACTAATTCCAACCCTACAAACACAATTCCTCAACTTATTCAAGCTTTCTAACATATTTCATTCAATCAAACTCATGCAATACTCACCCCTACATAGGCTGGATGAAAATTCAGTTTGGTCCTTCCCCATATTTTTTTTTCATTTTAAACATATTACAAGCTAATTCAAACAAAAAATACAACAATCAAATCTCAACTTTTAAATGGATACACTTACCTCAACTTTAATACCAAATCTTCAATTTTTCTCCTCCTTTTTTCTTTCTTTCTTGTTAATTTTCTTTCTCAAGGGAAGGGAATAAGGTTTTATGAAGTGATTATGGAAAAATTTGGGATTTGGTAAGGGTTTCAAAGCTTGAAGACAAGCTTTAATAGAAGTTCATCAATGGTGAGGGAGAGGGAAATGGGAGGCAGCAATAAGGAAGGAAAGATGACCCAAAATGATTTTTTTTTTCTTTTTTTTTCTTTTATATATTTTAGCTAATGGAAGACCACAAAGTCTAATTGAATAATTCAATTAATTAATTTATTTATGGCATCATGCATGAGGTCATGCATGATGTCATCATCTTTTTACTTTTTCATTTTTCTTCTTTTTTTTTCTATTTTTCTATTAGTTCTTTAATTTAATTCTCGATTCTGAAATTTTCTTTTCTCCGATTTTATTTGACAGTTAGGTCAGGAGTCAGCTCTCGGGGTCAATTGACCAAATTGCCCCTCGCCGGTTCATCCCGGTTTGCAAATAATTCCATATTTCTTCCGGCTCCCTGACCTAATTATTTGACTGGCTTAACAGTTCTTTTTCGTGATTTTCTCTTTTCCACTGTGTTCATAAGGGTCCTAAGGACCGCAGCGTCACATTTTATGGTTCAAAAATTGAGTTTAAAACGACTTCGCAGTCGTTCCCAAGGAGGTCACCCATCGCTGTGACTCTCGGCTCGTTTAACTTCTTATGTTCTGTTTTTCTTATTTATATTTAACTAATTGAACATTACTAATTATTTGTTTTTATGGTTTCTCTAGTTGTCTTAAGTATGGTTCTAATCTCCTTAATTGTCCAGACCGACACCGGTCACCGGAACAGTGAAATATACCAGGCTATACAAATAGGGGTGTTACATTGGTTCTCTGTTCTTTAACCAATTTTATATAATTATTTCCTTAAAAAGTCATACTTGAATTGACATCTAAGTTTTGAATTGGATTATTAATACATAATATATCATATAATATGTAACACCCCTATGTTCTGTAGTACATTCTACTATTCCAGTGACCAGTGTTGTCCGGACAGCTAGGATGCCTAGAACTACACTTAGATGTGAGTGAGGAGACATAAAATAATGAAATACAAGAAAAGAAAATACAAGAAAAACAAAGGAAAAATAATAGCAATGAAATGTAATCAAGTTAAATGAGCCGAGAACCCTAGCGATGGGTGATCGCACCGGGAAGTTGCGGCGTGGACCGTTAACTAGCCCTGGACCGCAGGCAACCCTGAAAAATATTTTTAAGACATAATTAAAGACTTATTGAAGTATAAATATCATTAGAAATATCAAAAAAAAATTAATTAATTGGTACAAAGAAAAAAGAGAAATCGAGAAAATGACAAAACTCGGTGTTATCGAAAAATCGGGAATGCAACCGAACAGGGACATTGTGGTCATTTGACACCCTGAGTTGTCTTTTGACCTAAATTTCCATTAAAAATAAATGATATTACACTTAGAAAATGTCATGAAAAATTTAATTGGTGGTACATAGTTTAAATAGCAAAAGTTAGGAGTTAAATGTGAGAATTTGGAACTATTAGAATAAATAAACATTAAATTTTTAGTTAGTGCTCCACTCACTCCACTTCTGTGGACCACTAAGCACATGTTGGACATAAAACTCATCTTCCTCAACCTTGCCAAAGACCAGCCGAAACCAAAGAAGATAGAAAACCTCCATGGCCGCATGTTACAAGCTTTATGCAAGCTTCAATCCTTCATCTCCAAGCCAATTTCCTTACACTTTCCTTCACTAAAGTTGTTCTACACAACTTGGGCAGTAGATAGGCAGCAAGAAAATCAAGTTTTGGTGAGGTTTTGGATAATTTCAAAAGTGGTAAGTATGTATTTTTTATTATTGTTTCATTAAACCTTGCATGGATGTTATGGGTAGTTGAATTGTGGAAGGATTTTTGAAGTTTGATGAGTTAAGGAAGAGGTACATTTTTGGCAGCCATGGAACTTCAATGAGAGCAGTTTATCCTTGCATGTAAATGGTAGATTAAAGTATTGATGTAAGTGTTTATATGTGTAGGAATAAATTGGATAATATATACTAGATATATGTGATAGCACACTTGATTTTGGAAGCTTGGAAGTTAATTGAAAGGGATGTACAATTCGACAAACTTGAAGTGTGAACCAAAATGTGTTGTTTCATGGTTTGGTTTATGGAATTATATTGTTGAATTATGGTGCTTGTTATGGTAGCTTGTATATGTATATAAAGGTTTGAGTTTAAACATGTAAATGAGCTTGTCATGTGGTTAAATTGTTTGTAATTTGAACTTAGAAAATTCTGGACTATAATGTGCATATTGAGTGTGGTTATAAGCTACCAAAATGAACAAAAATGGGTTGCTAAATGTGTTTATGTTATGATACAAAACAGAAATGGCATGAAGGAAGTGACTTGGTAAGTGTTGAATGTGTCCTTTGGTATGTGATGAAGAGTATGTTGCAGGGCAGTGTGTGTTTTGGCTTAGAATCTTAAGTGTGTGACTCCAATTGGTATGAGACCAAATGGAGGTGAAACTAGGCACAAAATGTGCCAACTTTCATAAAGAAAGCTTACCAAAATTCTGCTTGGAAGGTGACTTGAAAAAAGACCAAATCTGAATTAGTGCATTGAAAGCCTGAAAATTGACCATTTGGGCAGTAGTTAGTGTTTTGGCCATAACTCACTCAAAACAGATCCAATTGACCTGAAATTTTTACCATGAATAGTTTATACATATATCTACAATTCTTATGAAGACACCAAAGCCCAAAAATGGCCAGAACCAAGCCAAATAGCTTGTACAAATTCGGATCCAAAAACTGGCCGAACCAAAAGTGACCTAAAAATGACCTAAAGTGACCATTTTGATACATTTTGTCCAGCATTGGTAAATTGACCATAACTTGGCCTACACAACTCAGAATGACCTGAAATTTTGCCCCGTGTGCAATAAGACATAGATCTACAAGTTTTTAGTTTTGACCAAAACCCGAAAACTGAGGGAACTAGGTCGTCCTGCTAGGTCAAATTAGTATACCAGAATCCGACAAATTGCAATAAAATGCACTATACATGAAAACGAATTGGGTAACATATACCAACACTAAAAGGCCATAAAATGTGACATTTTGGTAACATTAAAACCTAATTAACCTAGAGTGCATCAAGGGTCAACATTTTAGGTTGACTAAAGAAAATAATAGAATTCAATAAATTAAGTATTAAGCCTTATTATTAGAAACGGTTTAAATGAGTACTGCAACACTTCAAATTGTGTTTCTCAGTTAGCAAAGACTCAGGGAAAGGGAAGGAAACACTGAATCAGGGCCAAGAGACAGTTATCAAAGGTTTGTGCACAACTAGTTTTTAACTGATTTTGTTCTGAATATTTCATATGATTAAATGACATATTTTTCTTATGTATTATGTTTAACAAGCATTGGATTTAATTCAATGATTATTGAAATTGTTATAGTATGTATGAATTTAGCTTTGTGAAATGGTATTTCTACAAGTGTTAAGCATTGTTGTGAATTGAATAAATTATGTTTCTGAAAAATTGTGATAGAACATGTTTTGAATTATGATAGGCAATTTGCATGGAAAAATGCAAATTTATGATTTGAATTGTGATGAGCATAAAAATTATTGGATATTGGAATTGACTTTGAATCGAATTGTATTATGATTTATGCTTACTAAAAGGATTGTGATATTGTTTTATATCTCACTATAGATGTTTGACTAGGTTATTACCCGTCTCTCCCATTTGTTGAGAAGATAATGGAGTTAGTTGTGTTTTGATTACTATGGTACGTGCACAGACTTAGATTCTCCTCTTATTAGAGTTTAGATCTAAGTTTTATGTTATGGCCCTTTTGGAAGATTAATTATTGTGATGTGTACTGTGCACAATGATTTGACCTCCCCGACCATAGGGAGTTAGAATCTGATTCAACCTCCCCGACCATAGGGAGTTAGAATTACCCTGAAGATAGCCCTTTCGGATTAGTTTTGCATAGTTAGTGAGATAAAGAATGGTTTTTGAGATAAAGAATAGCTTTTGAGATAAAGAATGGTTTTGAATAGTAAAGAATTATGATTTCAATTATGATTTATGTATAATCGATTTTGTTGGAATTACCTTAAACGGTTAGTTATGATTTGATAAATTAAATTTCGTGATCAAAGTTATTTTATACAAATGATTTATATTATTGGCAATGAATATTTTGAGTTTTGGAATTTGATGAGTATTCAGATTTCCAAATTATTTGCTGTAAATTTTGTCAATGTATATTGTACTATGTTTTAAATTATAGTTGTGCACCACTGAGTTCACCACTCAGCGATAGCTTTGTATGTTGTCACGGTGAAAAGAGCATAGATCAATTGAGTAAGCTTCTTTGAAGAGACATTCAGATCAGCTCCAGGTATATCATCGGTATACCCATGTACATAGGTTTTGATGTATGCATGTAATAATATGTATGTAAATTATTTGAGCAGTTGTATAAAAACTCTTGTAAAATATTTAGGTATGTAATTAAATGTAAATTATTGTAAATGTAAATTTGAGATTTTATTTACTTGAATAGTTTTGTAATATTAATTTTTGAGTCTTGTAATGAATGAAATATTTCTTTTATGATGAGGTTGGTTTGAAAATGAAATGATTGATTATTGAGATTGAATTGTGAGATGAAATGGAGTTGTATTTGAGAAAACATATTGGGAGTGTTTTTCCTTTTCAGGTTTGAAGAACTGTTTTCTCAAAACACAGCAGGCACTTTGCCAAAATTTTGAAAAAAATTTTATAATACCAGATTTTAATCGATGATTTAAATTTCACGAAAATTGTTTTAAAATCCCTTGTAGTATATTTAATGGGTTATCAGTAGGCGAAGTATGGTAATTCATTAGGTGTACTACGGGATCATGTTACATCTTACGGGAGAGTAGGGTGTGACATGTTTTGTGGTATCAGAGCAATGGTTTTAAAGTAAATTTTGAACTGTGAATTTGAAATCTTTTTATCGGTAACTACAACTACTCAAATGTTTGATACATATAGTGCATTTACATCATAAATAAGAACTGATGGAGAGAAATCTCCTTGTGTTGGTTGTACAGGAATAGAAAATCTTGTGAAAAGATATGGAAGAGAAGAATGAGAAAATAGAACAGTCTATGATGGTAAAAGTACAAGTTGAGGTCCCAACTCTACAAAGTGTCGAAGGCCCGACTGTACCAGTTTTACCGGTACAAATTACTGCACAAATGGCCCAGCACATGGCCACTTTGTTTTAACAAATGGCTGATACTCTGTCAGCTCAAGCTCAAACACAAACCCAACCCCCACAAGGGCAGTGTGAAATAGAGAAGAGGGAGAAACCGATGGGTCAGAGCTCGAATAGTCATTTGGGAAATAAAAGCAAGACATAAAAGAACAATTCCCTTTTAGGAAATGGGGCCAAACAGTGGCCACAAACTGTCCAAAGTGATTTGCAAAGTTAAAATCTCGAAATTGAACCTAAAGAAAGGTTCTTGAAAAACATTATTCGCTTATCCCTATTAAGTCACTATAAACTAAATTACTTGAAACAGGTATGTGGGACCCACTTTTCCACTGTATATTGACATGGAAATTTCGTTATCAATACATGCTAAATCACATGAAATAGTGATGTGCAACCCACCTTTTCCACAATACATGGACGTGAAGATTTTATTAGACAATTGATAATGCTTAATTGCTCAAAGTAAACCTAGGCTTATGTATATTATATGGATCGATTGGTATACCAATTAGGGATTACAGATAGCAGTACTGCCTACATGGAAAGTCATGGATTGGCAACATATGATTGATATGATTTTAAAAGACAATGAATATCGATATCAGGGGGCTTGTAGGGATGGCAATACGTAATGCCTGCAAAGTGCTCTGATAGGTATCACCCAAGGGCTTGTAGGGACGGCGATACGTAACGCCTGCAGGTGCTTTGATAGGTACCCTTAATTGCCACCAAAGACAGAGAAGAGGCTTGCGGGGACGGCAATACGTAACGTCTGCAAGTGCTTTGATAGGTTACTTGAGCATAAATATAAGTAATGAGTTTTAAATTTAAATAATTACATGAAGAGACCACTTATATGACTTTAAAAGACAGAGAAGGAAATAAGTGTACAGATAAGATGTTAGTAAACCTAGTCCATGA
The DNA here is from genome assembly GCF_030052815.1 of Hevea brasiliensis. Taxonomy (NCBI): domain Eukaryota; kingdom Viridiplantae; phylum Streptophyta; class Magnoliopsida; order Malpighiales; family Euphorbiaceae; genus Hevea; species Hevea brasiliensis. Next base: position 34,967,112 of record NC_079507.1, on the reverse strand, counting down.
GGTTATAACGTAGTGACTATGTAATGTTCTCGATGTTTGTATTGTAAGCTGTAGATTACAGTACCGACACGGGATTATTGTATAGAGCTACGTGCTTCCTTGTGGTACAATAAAATAAGAATATTTGTAAGTAATCTATAAATTGATACAATTACACTCGAATAAAGTACTATTACGGAAAATAAGTGTGAAAATTTTAGTCAGAAATTTAAAACTTCAGAACTAGCCTGTCGAAAGACTAAACTTATAAGGTAGCTAGAGTCAGTAACTCGGTTACAATAATGTGAACTACCTGTACCATAGTAATTGCTATAAGTTTAGAGATATCAGTACGAGTTATCATCCTCAAACGGATGGATAGTCGAAATAAGTGATTCAGGTAAATTCTGAAACTCATTGAGTTTCTGTAAATAATGAAATGAAATGATAATAACAACCTGTAAAATGTAATAAGCCCTCGAGAATATACTGAGAACTTGTGTCCTTAAATCCGAGGGGAGATGGGACAGATACCTCCCACTAACAGAATTTGTATACAATAATAAGTGTTAAGCTAGCATACAAATGGCACCCTATGAAACATTGTAAGGGGACGGATAACTATGGATTTTGTGATGAGACTTCTAAGGACACAGAATAGTCATGATGCAGTATGGGTCATAGTTGATAGACTAACCAAATCTGCTCACTTTTTGCCAGTCCGGATGGACTATAGTTGGAGAGATTGGCCAGGTTGTACATAAATGAGATTGTAAAACTACATGGAGTGCCAGTAGCGATTGTATCTGACAGAGATCCTAGGTTCACTTCTAGATTCTTGGGTAGTCTTCAGAAAGCCCTAGGAACTAGATTGAACTTCAGCACGGCAATCCCCTTACAGACAGATGGCCAGTCTGAAAGGGTAATTCAAATATTAAAGGATATGCTACGGGCTTGTGTGATTGAGTTTGAAGGTAGTTGGGATACACACTTGCCTTTGATTGAGTTTGCTTATAACAACAGCTACCAATCAAGAATTGGGATGCCTCCATATGAAGCTGTGTGTGGCAGGAAGTGCAGAACTCCCCTATATTGGGATGAAGTAGGTGAAAGGAAGATGATTGGGCTAGAAATTATTCAACAGAAAGAAGAAAAGATCAGCTTGATCAGAGATCGACTCAAGGCTGCATCAGACTGTCAGAAGTCCTATGTTTATCTGAAGAGAAGAGATATTGAATATGCAGTGGGTAATAAGGTATTTCTTAAAGTTTCTCCTTGGAAGAAGACATGAGGAGACAGTACCCACAGCTGTTCAGAAACTGATGCCAGGTAAAATTTCGAGACGAAATTTATTTTAAGGGGGGGAGAATTGTAACACCCCTATATTCGGTAGTGCGTTCTACTGTTCTGGTGACTAGTGTTGCCTGGATAGCTAGGATGCCTAGAACTACACTTAGATATGAGAGAGGAGACATAAAATAATGAAATACAAGAAAAGAAAATACAAGAAAAACAAAGGAAAAATAATAGCAATGAAATGTAATCAAGTTAAACGAGCCGAGAACCCTAACGATGGGTGACTGCACTGAAAAGTTGCGGCGTGGACCGTTGACTAGCCCTGGACCGTGGGAAACCCTAGAAAATATTTTTAAGACATAATTAAAGACTTATTGAAGTATAAATATCATTAAAAATATCAAAGAAAAATTAATTAATTAGTACAAAGAAAAACGAGAAATCGAGAAAACAACAAAACTCTGTGTTATCGAAAAATCGGGAATACAACCCGAACAGGGGCGTTGTGGTCATTTGACACCCCGAATTGTCTTTTGACCTAAATGTCCATTAAAAATAAATGATATTACACTTAGAAAATGTCATGAAAAATTTAATTGGTGGTACATAGTTTAAATAGCAAAAGTTAGGAGTTAAATGTGAGAATTTGGAAATTTAGAATAAATAAACATTAAATTTTTACTTAGTGCTCCACTCACTCCACTTAAGTGGACCACTAAGCACATGTTGGATAGAAAACTCATCTTCCCCAACCTTGCCAAAGACCAGCCGAAACCAAAGAAGATAGAAAACCTCCATGGCCGCATGTTACAAGCTTCATGCAAGCTTCAATCCTTCATCTCCAAGCCAATTTCCTTACACTTTCCTTCACTATAGTTGTTCTACACAACTTGGACAATTGATAGGCAGCAAGAAAATCAAGTTTTGGTGAGGTTTTGAAGAATTTCAAAAGTGGTAAGTATGTATTTTTTATTATTATTTCATTAAACCTTGCATGGATGTTATGGGTAGTTGAATTGTGGAAGGATTTTTGAAGTTTGATGAGTTAAGGGAGACATACATTTTTGGCAGCCATGGAACTTCAATAAGAGCAGTTTATCCTTGCATGTAAATGGTAGATTAAAGTATTGATGTAAGTGTTTATATGTGTAGGAATAATTTGGATAATGTATACTAGATGCATGTGATAGTACACTTGATTTTGGAAGCTTGGAAGTTAATTGAAAGGGATGTACAATTCGGCAAACTTGAAGTGTGAACCAAAATGTGTTGTTTCATGGTTTGGTTTATGGAATTATATTGTTGAATTATGGTGTTTGTTATGGCAGCTTGTATATGTGTATAAAGGTTTGAGTTTGAACATGTAAATGAGCTTGTCATGTGGTTAAATTGTTTGTAATTTGAACTTGAAAAATTCTAAACTATAATGTGCATATTGAGTGTGGTTATAAGCTGCCAAAATGACTAAAAATGGGTTGCTAAATGTGTTTATGTTATGGTATAAAACAGAAATGGCATGAAGGAAGTGACTTGGTAAGTGTTGAATGTGTCCTTTGGTATGTGATGAAGAGTATGTTGCAGGGCAGTGTGTGTTTTGGCTTAGAACCTTAAGTGTGTGACTCCAATTGGTATGAGACCAATTGGAGGTGAAACTAGACACAAAATGTGCTAACTTTCATGAAGAAAGCTTACCAAAATTCTGCTTGGAAGGTGACTTGAAAAATGACCAAATCCGGATTAGTGCATTGAAAGCCTGAAAATTGACAATTTGGGAAGTAGTTAGTGTTTTGGCTATAACTCACTCAAAATAGATCCAATTGACCTAAAATTTTTACCATGAATAGTTTAGACATATATCTACAATTCTTATGAAGACACCAAAGCTCAGAAATGGCCAGAACCAAGCCAAATAGCTTGCACAAATTCGGGTCCAAAAACTGGCCGAACCAAAAGTGACCTAAAAATGACCTAAAGTGACCATTTTGATGCATTCTGTCTAGCATTGGTAAATTGACCATAACATGGTCTACAAAACTCAGAATGACCTGAAATTTTGCCCCGCGTGCAATAAGACATAGACCTACAAGTTTGTAGTTTTGACCGAAACCCGAAACCGAGAGAACTAGGTCATCCGGCTAGGTCAAATTAGTATACCGAAATCCGACAAATTGCAATAAAATGCACTATACATGAAAATGAATTAGGTAACATGTACCAACACTAAAAGGCCATAAAATGTGACATTTTGGTAACATTAAAACCTAATTCACCTAGAGTGCATCGAGGGTCAACATTTTAGGTTGACTAAAGGAAATAATAGAATTCAATAAATTAAGTATTAAGCCTTATTGTTAGAAACAGTTTAAATGAGTACTTCAACACTTCAAATTGTGTTTCTCTATTAGCAAAGACTCAGGGAAAGGGAAGGAAACACTGAATCAAGGCCAAGAGACAGTTATCAGAGGTTTGTACACAACTAGTTTTTAACTGATTTTGTTCTGAATATTTCATATGATTAAATGACATATTTTTCTTATGTATTATGTTTAACAAGCATTGGATTTAATTCAATAATTATTGAAATTGTTATAGTATGTATGAATTTAGCTTTGTGAAATGGTATTTCCACAAGTATTAAGCATTATTGTGAATTTAATAAATTATATTTTTGGAAAATTGTGATAGAACATGTTTTGAATTGTGATGGGCAATTTGCATAGAAAAATGCAAATTTATGATTTGAATTGTGATGAGCATAAAAATTATTGGATATTGGAATTGACTTTGAATCGAATTGTATTGTGATTTATGCTCACTAAAAGGATTGTGATATTGTTTTATATCTCACTATAGATGCTTGATTAGGTTATTACCCGTCTCTCTCATTTGTTGAGAAGACAATGGAGTTATTTGTGTTTTGATTACCATGGTAGGTGTACAGGCTTAGATTCTCCTCTTATTAGAGCTTACATCTAAGTTTTATGTTATGGCCTTTTCGGAAGATTCATTATTGTGATGTGTACTGTGCACGATGATTCCACCTCCCTTACCATAGGGAGTTAGAATCTGATTCGACCTCCCCGACCATAGGGAGTTAGAATCACCTCGAAGATGGCCCTTTTGGATTAGTCTTGCATAGTTAGTGAGATAAAGAATAGCTTTTGAGGTAAGGAATGGTTTTGAATTGTAAAGAATTGTGATTTCAATTATAATTTATGTATAATCGATTTTGTTGGAATCTCCTTAAACGGTTAGTTATGATTTGATAAATTGAATTTCGTGATCAAAGTCATTTTATGCAAATGATTTAGATTATTGGCAATGAATATTTTGAGCTTTGGAATTTGATGAGTATTCAGATTTCCAAATTATTTGCTGTAAATTTTGTCAATGTATATTGTACTATATTTTAAATTATAGTTGTGCACCACTGAGTTCACCACTCAGCGATAGCTTTGTATCCTGTCGCAAGTGAAAAGAGCAAAGAGCAATTAAGTAAGCTTCTTTGAAGAGACATTCAGATCAACTCCAGGTTTACCCATGTACACAGATTTTGATGTATGCATGTAATAATATGTATGTAAATTATTTGAGTAGTTGTATAAAAGCTCTTGTAGAATATTTTGGTATGTAATTAAATGTAAATTATTGTAAATGTAAATTTGAGATTTCATTTACTTGAATAGTTTTGTAATATTAATTTTTGAGTCTTGTAATCAATGAAATGTTTCTTTTATGATGAGGTTGGTTTGGAAATGAAATGATTGATTATTGAGAGTGAATTGTGAGATGAAATGGAGTTGTATTTGAGAAAACATGTTGGGAGTGTTTTTCCTTTTTAGGTTTGAAGAACTATTTTCTCAAAACACAGCCGGCACTTTACCGAAATTTTGAAAAAAAATTTATAACATCAGATTTTAATCGATGATTTAAATTTCACGAAAATTGTTTTAAAATCCCTTGTAGTATATCTAATGGGTTATCGGTAGACGAAGTACGGTAATTCATTAGGTGTACTACGAGATCATGTTACATCTTACGGGAGAGTAGGGTGTGACATAATATATCTTTTAGCTATATATAAATTATATAATTTTTAGCTATAAGGTGCATATATAATTTAGGATTAAATATATTATATAATATAATAGTATAGGTATATCATATAATAAACATTTTAACTATTTATTAATCATATAATATTTAACTATAAGATACAAATATAATTCAGAATATATATATATATATATATATATATATATATATATATATATATATATAGAGAGAGAGAGAGAGAGAGAGAGAGAGAGAGAGAGAGAGAGAGAGAGAGGATAATAGTATATTTATAATTAAGAATTACAAGGTAATTTAATGTATTTATAACCATAATTATTAAGAAAATATAGAAAAATGAAATATTATATTATGTTGTATTTAGTTTATATATATATATATATATATATATATATATATATATATATATATATATATATATATATATTAAAATTATATAATGCATCTAAAAAAATATAAAAGAATATATGTATAAATTCAGTTCTTGGTTCCGTTTTAGTACAGTTTTCGGTTCGTTCGGTTCTTAGTAAAGAACTAGAACCGAAACAAAGTATTAAAATATATTCAGTTTGGTATAGTTCTTTGGTTTGGTTCGGTTCCCCCAAGAACCGTGCATAGCCTTACTCCCTCCTATAAGGTGGCTGATACCTTTCTTTATTTTGGGCACGGCTTCCACTAGTACTGCCTTAAGGAGTTCATGGCTGAAACTACCCCTCGAACCCCCTACCACTTGTGGACACTATTCCAATTCTTCTGGCCTAGAGACTTGGTCATTAGAAAAAACTAGAATTAACAAATTGAGTTTTTCAAAGAAGACATGCATAAACTTTTTCATGTTATTTCTAAAGTGAAGGATCTTAGATTCTGGCTATTTTAGGAAGTTAAATAATTCATTTGGCTTGCTGACGATGCAAAATCTAAGGATACCACTTATTGTAAAATGAAGAACAGGCCCTAAAGTAAAAAATGAGTAGAATCACAAGGTTTTTTTTTTTTTTAATTTTTACTTTTAGTATCCACATCAGTATATTTTTCTTCCACATCAGCAACTTTTTGCTCCACGTTAGCACCTCTTGATGAAGAGAATATGGAAATTAATTGTTTACTAAAAAAAATTAATATATATAAATGCATTTGTCACACCCTACTCCTCGTAAGATGTAACATGCTCCCGTGTACACCTAATGAATTACCGTACTTCGCTTACCGGTAATCCATTAAATATACTACAAGGGATTTTAAAACAATTTTCGTTCATTTTTAAATTAGTGGGTTAAATTTTTCTCAAATATTAAAAACCTTTATTTAAAATCCAAACATAAATTAAATTCTTAGATATTTAAAATCTTCGCAATTTTTACAAAAATTTTGGCAGAGTGCCGTCTATATTTTGAGAAAACAGTTCTTAAAAACCTGAAAATAAAGACACTTCCAATATATTTCTCAACAACTTCTTCAAATTTCACAATCAATCTCAACCAATTTCTCAAGTCTCAAAATTCAAACCATCCTCATTTTACAAATCAACACAAGCAATTCAATACACAGTTTAAATTAAATCAAACATTATAATATCTCATTAAGATAACAAAATGAATATTTACATTCATGGAAGTATTGAAAATTTAGTAGTGCAAACTTTATAAATACATAAATCTCAAGATAATATTACAATAATTTGTATTTGATTACAATCTAAATATATATATTACAAAAGAGTTGGTACAACTGCTCAAAGGAAATTTCATACATATAATTACAGAATTACATCAAAAGCTAATGTACAAGGGTATACTTATGATATACCCGAAGATAGTCTCACTATGTCTTTTCAGAAATCTTGCTCAGCTGTTCTATATTTTCTTTCACCTACGACAGCATACAAAGCTATTGCTAAGTGGTGAACTCAGTGGTGCACAAACTAATAATTTAAAACTTAATATAAATTATTCTTAATAATTCATAATGAATAAAAATTTAAAATTTCTAAATTCTTCAAAATCCATGACATTCAAAAATCATTATTTTCATTGATGCAAATTATTCATTTGAATAACATTTTGATCAACTAATAACTATTTATTTACATTTCTTTTAAATTCCGAAACAATAAAAAAATATTTTGAATCACTAACAAATTATTTATTTCAATCACAATTTATCAAATTATGCATAATTTAAAGGGCGTTGCCAACAATTCACACAGTTGAACCCATGACCCAAAATTCAAATAGATGCCGTGTTGTACACCACGACATTTCATATTCTCTCAATAACTGAGGCTAAAAGGGGGAAACAAAGACTAGCTAGTATATATGAGTACTCATTCAAATTCTTCCCCAACTGGCAAGCCAGAGAGGAAGTAACTCGCTCCATCTAGTGGAGGAGATATCTCACTAGACAAGCTAATGAGAATTCACAACAAATTTTGTCATGTCAACTGTGGTTTCAAATCATATTCAAAACAATTTCTATTTACAAAGTATTTACAAATCATCAATATATTTAATCATCATAAATTCATGCTCAAGGTTGGCAACACACCAAACTTAAAATTTACGATTCTCAAAACCATGCAATAAATCCTTAAATGCATAAGAAAATTTACATTTCATTTATAGAATTTCATTCAATAAACTATAATTCTCAACACATCAAAATTTATAAATCATAAAATAACTTATTCAAATCGATTTAGAAATAAAAATATAACAAAAGAGTTAGTTGTGCACAAACCTTAAGCGAGTCGCCTCTTGGCCTTGACTCGATTCCTCAGGTTCTTTCTCGGTATTCTTTTCCACTGAAACACACAGTTTTACAGTGTTTCAGTACCATAACTTAGCATAAATCCAAAAATAAATTTAAATTCACTTTTACCTAGCTCTAATGTGCTAAACTTGACGTTCTTTAAATTTTGTGTTTCGAGGTTACTATTCACCACACTATTCAAGTCAATTTGTTGACTTTCTAAGGCTTAATAGGTATGGGAATTCCAAATTCACTCACATACCACATTTTGGTCACTAAATTTGTTGGTTTTGGTTATTTACTCAAATTCTAAGTCTTTTAGGCAAATTTGCAAATTTTCAGTTTTAGTGTCATAAGTTGCACTGTTCCATTGGTTACTTTACTGTTAGAATTTGCAAAGCTTTCTTCATAGAAAATGTTCCTTATTGTCTTAAGTTTATTCTCCTTTTTGAATCACTCCAATTAGAGTTTTGTAGCTCAAGTTATAGCCATTTGAACCATGGCTGCCAGATTGGACTTAATCCAGATTTCTGGGCAATTTTTGGTTCTGGCAGTTTTAGGTCACTAACTTTGGGTGGCCAAATGACTTGGTTAATGGCATAATTTAGATTTGTGTGCTTCATGAAAGTTTTAGGACTATATCTCATCTGTCCACTAGTAAAATTTCAGGTCATTTAGACCTTCCTAGCTCAAGTTATGACCAAATGAACAAATACTATTCATTTGGTCAGTTTGTACAGGGCAGACTGAGATTTTCTGAATTTGGTCAATTTGTTCACTAGGTTTTGGTCACTTTTTGGGCATGATTCCTGAATGAAAGTTGTGTCATTTTGTGTCTATTTTCATCCCCAATTGGTCTCATACCAATTGGACTTGTAAATTTTCAGTTTTGGTCCCTCAAAAGGACCTTGGTCATGCTGCTAGCAGGATGACCACACTCAATCCGAATTTGATCTCAACTCCAACACTTCCAACACACTTCATTTGATCACCATTGGCCATTTCTCACTTCAAATTAGGTCAAAAACATCATTTCACCATTTCTCCAAATTTTTTCCTCTAAACCCTAGGTGTCAAACCCTAACCACACTAATTGTTGCATTTAACCAATTCAATGCCTTTAACTATAATCATTTAACTAATTGAGGTTCATATACCCATCCAAATCCATCAAACCATGTAAATCACTCTCCCCACCATGTTGGCCGAAATTTCAGTTTGGTCCTCCACAAATGTTTTTATTTCATTTCATTAGTTTCTAAGTAACTTTAAGCTAAAAACACAACTAATAAATCTCAAATTTTCAAATTAGGGTGCTTACCTCCACTTGGATTTGAATTCTCTAATTTTCTTCTTCTTTTCTTCTTTCTTTGGTGATTACTCTTCTTTTCAAGTGACTAAAACAAGTTTTTATGGAATAATTATGGAAGAAATTGGGGTTTAGTAGGGATTTAAAAGCTTGAACTCAAGCTTTAATGGAGTTTAGAAATGGAGAGGGAGAGAGGGAGTGGTGGACGTCCACTTGAAGAAGATAAGTGTTTTTTTTTCTTTTCTTTTCTTTTTTATGTCTTATGGAAGACCAAAATATCTAATTAATTAAATATTTATTAATTATAACATTTATGGCATCATGCATGATGTCATCTCCCTTCACTTTTTCATTTTCTTCTTTTTTTAATTATTTTTCTATTAGTTCTTTAATTTAATTCTCGACTCCGAAATTTTCTTTTCTCCGATTTTATTTGACAGTTAGGTCAGGAGTCAGCTCTCAGGGTCAATTGACCAAATTGCCCCTCGCCGGTTCAACCCGGTTTGCAAATAATTCAATATTTCTTCTGGCTCCCTGACCTAATTATTTGACTGGCTTAACAATTCTTTTTCGTGATTTTCTCTTTTCCACTGTGTTTGCAATAGTCCTAAGGACCACAGTGTCACATTTTACGGTTCGAAATTCGAGTTTAAATTGACTTCGCAATCCTTCCCGAGAAGGTCACCCATCACTGTGACTCTCGGCTCGTTTAACTTCTTATGTTCTGTTTTTCTTATTTATACTTAACTAATTGACAATTGCTAATTATTTGAGTTTATGGCTTATCTAGTTGTCTTAAGTGTGATTCTAATCCCCTTAATTGTCCGGACCAACACCAGTCACCGGAATAGTGAAATATACCAGGCTATGCAAATAGGGGTGTTACAATTCTCCCCCCCTTAAAAGAATTTCGTTCTCGAAATTTTACCTAGTATCAGTCTCTGAACAGTTGTGGGTGCTGTCTCCTCATGTCCTATTCACGCTCCTAAGTAGCTTCCTGGCCTGAATGATGGTTCCTTAGCACTTTAACCAATACTATTTACTCATCGATTGCTCACCTCGTGTGCCAAGTTTCTTATGAGCTTCTGTCATAAGTTAGATTCAAATTCATTTCAATTTTAGAGGTAAGCAAATCTGTGTGCTAGTGGATCCACTCTTTCTAGGACCTCACACGATCCTATGGGTAAGAACATGGTTTTACTATTTTCTTATCAAATCTCTTGATCATTTGATGCAACTTTAGTTTAGTTTATAATATTTTAGTCTTTTTTCTGCTGTTGTTTTAGCAATTATTTTCCTTTGTAGTCTTTTTTTGCTGTTGTTTTAGCAATCCTTTGTAGTCTTTTTTTTTAAATGACATTGTTGGTCATATATGAACTGCTTATCTCTTTCTTGGCCATAGGTCCATAACCATTATCTTACCATCTTCATTTATGACCAAGGCCTATGTGCCATTTTGCACTATCTTGTTTCCTTTTGTTTAACTTATTTTCTTCTTGATAAAATAGTTTGGGATATCGTTACGTGTCTTAAGTAGGTTGTTTGCCCTGGTGGCAATTCCTCATCTGGTGTTTTTCTCATTTCTTAATGTTCTATTTGTTTCCTTCTTTCATTCCACAACTTAACTTTAAATATTTTATTTCTTAATCTAATCTTCTTCCTTAACTTGACTGTCGAGTAGTAATTTAGCACCACTTATCGTCCCTAATAAATCTACTATACTTCAATATTACTTTGATTTGGTCCTCTGACCATTCTAGTCAACACTTTAACTAATATTCATAACGTTTCTTTATTACATTCGCACTAACTATTCTAATTTTTACTTCCACAACTCTTTTATCTATCAATATTCTATAGCTTATTTTCCGCTGGTTTGCGATCATTACCCTCTCTTTTTTTTTTCAACCATAAACAATTTTGTAATCTTAAGAAGGGAGTCTACTAGACTCTCCTGTTTCCTATGCTATTCCAAAGTTTCGCTTTAATTCTAATCTAATCCTTATGATCCGCACAATAAAATTGTGCTCTTCCTAAAGAATACCTGAGCAACTAGTTCCTATCGAATTACTGTTATCTGTAGAATATCATTTCTTAACTGTTTTATAAGTTATAATTGTCATCCATAGCATCCTGTCTCTTCTAGGGGAACAAAATTATATTTCGTGTCTTACTGCTACACAAATAGAATACTGTTCTTTACTAAACTTTGAGCAAAAGATCCATTGCAATATCAAAATAACTATAAACCCTATATCGGAGACTGGATGACTTAGCCTTATAGGTTTTATTTTTAAATTTTTACCATGCTAAAATCTCTAGTCCTATAACAATTCCTGATGTATTATAATTCATGCTAAGGTAACGAAGTCTTTAACTCTCACTACCTTGCAACCATGATCTTTTGATATTCTAATTATAGAGTTTTAAATCCCAAATTAGGATTTTCAAACTCAGTTCTAGTAATAAAACTCTATTATGGTATATTTGTACAAGAGAGAAAGTCATTTATAACTATTCTTATCCTTATATACTATTGGGTAGTATGTAGCTCTACACAATAAATCCCAAGTCAGTACTGTAATTTGCAGCTTACAGCGCAAACATCAAGAATATTGTATAGTTACTACGATAAATCCCAATAGATCAAACTTTTCTATGTCTTATTTCTTTCAAATCCACTAATATCTTAAACTTATTTTGATTATGGTACTTATTGACATCTATCAATAGTAATACCTTTACTTCCATCTAGGGCAGATATATTGCTATAACTTACTTTTTGGTCCTCTTGCCTTACCTAATTAGGCTTACTAATTAACTTTATAATTTATCATAGTCTAGGAGATGTCTCTCACTAGAAACTTTTCCAAAATTAATTCCAATCACGCTTATTATCGCAATTCTTATCCTAAAAGACTAATTACTAACACATTAAAATTTATCTCCATGCAAGAGAATAGCAGCAGAACATATAATTTTAGCATTAGCATATAAAAAAGTAGAGCCGGAATCAAATAGTACATAATTATTCCTTTCACAAGTTAAGAACATACCGACAACTACATCTGAAGTCTCTGCTTCTTCCCCTCGATGCATAACGTTTCCTCTTTTTAATGTATTCCTCTGCTCGGGTTGGTCCATTGTGCGAGAATTACCCGAAGTGCTGTCTCTACTTTTGCCTCTGCCTCTACTGACTATTAATGAATCTCTAAAATCAGAACCTTGGACTGATTCCTTTGGTGTAGTGTGTGGCATAAATCGACGCGTGCTAGTACAATCTTGGGTAAAATGTCTAATTCCACCACAATTGATGCAGGCTCCAGTGACCCTATGGCATATATCCTCATGAAATTTTCCACAAACGTCACAAATACGGATAGGGTAGGAACTTCTGGTTCTTTGACGAATGGTTCTTGATTGTTTCCGCCCTGAAGATCCGCTTCTATCATACTTAGGAGGTCGGGGTCCCTCAAAATCTTTTCTCTTTCTCAAATTACTACTCGAACTTTGACCGATGGGTTTCCCACTTTTCTCTTTTTCATGCTGCTCTTGAGGGGGTTGGGTTTGTACTTGGGCCTGGGCTGACAGATTATCAGCCATTTGCTGAAAGAACATAGCCATCTGCTGGGCCGTTTGTGCAGTAATTTGTATAGGAGGGACTAGTGCAGTTGGACCTCCAACACTTTGCGAAACTGGGGCCTCTCCTTGTATGTTAGCTGTATCAGACTGCTCTACCGTTTTATCCCCCTTGTCCATATCTATTCATAGGATTTTTTTTTTCCTGTACAACTAACACAAGGAGATTCCTCCCTGTTAGTTCATATTTATGATGTAAATGTACTATATGTATCAAACATTCGAGCAGTTGTACTTATCAAAAAATATTTCAAATACACAGTTCAAAATTTACTTTAAAACCTTTGCTCTGATACCACTAAAACATGTCACACCCTACTCCTCGTAAGATGTAACATGCTCCCGTAGTACACCTAATGAATTACCGTACTCGCTTACCGATAACCTATTAAATATACTACAAGGGATTTTAAAATAATTTTCGTTCATTTTTAAATTGGTGGGTAAAATTTTTCTCAAATATTAACAACCTTTATTTAAAATCCAAACATAAATTAAATTCTTAGATATTTAAAATCTTTGCAATTTTTATAAAAATTTTGGCAGAGTGCCGTCTATATTTTAAGAAAACAGTTCTTTAAAACCTGAAAATAAAGACACTTCCAATATATTTCTCAACAATTTCATCAAATTTCACAATCAATCTCAACCAATTTCTCAAGTCTCAAAATTCAAACCATCCTCATTTCACAAATCAACACAAGCAATTCAATACACAGTTTAAATTAAATCAAACATTGAAATATCTCATTAAGATAACAAAATGAATATTTACATTCATGGGAGTATTGAAAATTTAGTAGTGCAAACTTTAGAAATACATAAAATCTCAAGATAATATTACAATAATTTGTATTTGATTATAATCTAAATATATATATTACAAAAGAGTTGGTACAACTGCTCAAAGGAAATTTCATACATATAATTACAGAATTACATCAAAAGCTAATGTACAAGGGTATACCTATGATATACCCGAAGATAGTCTCACTATGTCTTTTCAGAAATCTTGCTCAGCTACTCTATATTTTCTTTCACCTGCAACAGCATACAAAGCTATCGCTGAGTGGTGAACTCAGTGGTGCACAAACTAATAATTTAAAACTTAGTACAAATTGTTCTTAACAATTCATAATGAATAAAAATTTAAAATTTCTAAAGTCTTCAAAATCCATGACATACAAAAATCATTATTTTCATTAATGCAAATTATTCATTTGAATAACTTTTTGATCAACTAATAACTATTTATTTACATTTCTTTTAAATTCTGAAACAATACAAAAATATTTTGAATCACTAACAAATTATTTATTTCAATCACAATTTATCAAATTATGCATAATTTAAAGGGCGTTGCCAACAATTCACACAGTTGAACCCATGACCCAAAATTCAAATAGATGCCGTGTTGTACACCATGACATTTCACATTCTCCCAATAACCGAGGCTACAAGGGAGAGACAAAGACTAGCTAGTATATATGAGTACTTATTCAAATTCTTCCCCTACTGGCAAGCCAGAGAGGAAGTAACTCGCCCCATCTAGTGGAGGAGATATCTCACTAGACAAGCTAATGAGAATTCACAACAAATTTTGTCATGTCAACTGTGGTTTCAAATCATATTCAAAATAATTTCTATTTACAAAGTATTTACAAATCATCAATATATTTAATCATCATAAATTCATGCTCAAGGTTGGCAACACATCAAACTTAAAATTTACGATTCTCAAAACCATGCAATAAATCCTTAAATGCATAAGAAAATTTACATTTCATTTATACAATTTCATTCAACAAACTATAATTCTCAACACATCAAAATTTATAAATCATAAAATAACTTGTTCAAATCGATTTAGAAATAAAAATATAACAAAAGAGTTAGTTGTACACAAACCTTAAGTGAGTCGCCTCTTGGCCTTGACTTGATTCCTCGGGTTCTTTCCCGGTATTCTTTTCCACTGAAACACACAGTTTTACAGTGTTTTAGTACCATAACTTAACATAAATCCAAAAATAAATTTAAATTCACTTTTACCTAGCTCTAATGTGCTAAACTTGACGTTCTTTAAATTTTGTGTTTCGGGGTTATTATTCACCACACTATTCAAGTCAATTTGTTGACTTTCTAAGGCTTAATAGGTATGGGAATTCCAACTTCACCCACATACCACATTTTGGTCACTAAATTTGTTGGTTTTGGTTATTTACTTAAATTCTAAGTCTTTTAGGCAAATTTGCAAATTTTCAGTTTTGGTGTCCTAAGTTGCACTGTTCCATTGGTCACTTTACTGTTAGAATTTGGCAAAACTTTCTTCATAGAAAATGTTCCTTATTGTCTTAAGTTTATTCTTCTTTTTGAATCACTCCAATTGAAGTTTTGTAGCTCAAGTTATAACCATTTGAACCATGGCTGCCGGATTGGACTTAATCCAGATTTTTTTACAATTTTTGGTTCTGGCAGTTTTAGGTCACTAACTTTGGGTGGCCAAATGACTTGGTTAATAGCGTAATTTGGATTTATATTCTTCACGAAAGTTTTAGGTCTATATCTCATCTGTCCACTGGTAAAATTTCAGGTCATTTAGACCTGCCTAGCTCAAGTTATGACACTGTTCATTTGGTCAGTTTGTACAGGGCAGACTGAGATTTTCCGAATTTGGTCAATTTGTTTACTAGGTTTTCGTCACTTTTGGGGCATGATTTCTAAATGAAAGTTGTGTCATTTTGTGTCTATTTTCATCCCCAATTGGTCCCATACCAATTGGACTTGTAAATTTTTAGTTTTGGTCCCTCAAAAGGACCTTGGTCATGCTGCCAGCACTTCATTTGATCTCAACTCCAACACTTCCAACACACTTCATTTGGTCACCATTGACCATTTCTCACTTCAAATTAGGTCAAAAATATCATTTCACCATTTCTCCAAATTTCTGCCTCTAAACCCTAGGTGTCAAACCCTAACCACACTAATTGTTGCATTTAACCAATTCAATGCCTTTAACCATAATCGTTTAACTAATTGAGGTTCATATACCCATCTAAATTATCAAACCATGCAAATCACTCTCCCCACCATGCTTGCCGAAATTTTAGTTTAGTCCTCCACAAATGTTTTTATTTCATTTCATTAGTTTCTAAGTTACTTTAAGCTAAAAACACAACTAATAAATCTCAAATTTTCAAATTAGGGTGCTTACCTCCACTTGGATTCTCTAATTTCCTTATTCTTTTCTTCTTTCTTTGGTGATCACTCTTCTTTTCAAGTGACGAAAACAAGTTTTTATGGAATAATTATGGAAGAAATTGGGGTTTAGTAAGGATTTAAAAGCTTAAACTCAAGTTTTAATGGAGTTTAGAAATGGAGAGGGAGAGAGGGAGTGGTGGACGTCCACTTGAAGAAGACAAGTGTTTTTGTTTTTTTTTTCTTTTCTTTTCTTTTCTTTTTTATGTCTTATGGAAGACAAATATCTAATTAATTAAATATTTATTAATTATAACATTTATGGCATCATGCATGATGTCATGCATGATGTCATCTCCCTTCATTTTTCATTTTCTTCTTCTTTTTTTTAATTTGTTTTTTTATTAATTCTTTAATTTAATTTCCAACTCCGAAATTTTCTTTTCTCCGATTTTATTTGACAGTTAGGTCAGGAGTCAGCTCTCAGGGTTAATTGACCAAATTGACCCTCGCCGGTTTAACCCGGTTTGTAAATAATTCAATATTTCTTTCAGCTCCTTGACCTAATTATTTGACTGGCTTAACAATTCTTTTTCGTGATTTTTCTCTTTTTCACTGTGTTCGCAATAGTCCTAAGGACCACAGCGTCACATTTTACAGTTCGAAATTCAAGTTTAAATCGACTTCGCAATCCTTCCCGAGAAGGTCACACATCGCTGTGACTCTCGGCTCGTTTAACTTTTTATGTTCTGTTTTTTTTTTTTTATTTATACTTAACTAATTGACAATTATTAATTATTTGTGTTTATGGCTTATCTAGTTGTCTTAAGTGTGGTTCTAATCCCCTTAATTGTCCGGACCGACACCGGTCACCAGAATAGTGAAATATATCAAGCTATGCAAATAGGGGTGTTACAGCATAAAAGAGAGGGACAAAAGTATTCATGTTAATTTATTATAATGATAATAAAAAATTATTTATATTTTTAATATTAATATATTATTTTTTTTATTTTTCAAATAATTTCATGCAATATTAAATTGGCAAAGTCCTATATAAACTTTAATTAGACTTATTAAAATTCTTGTGGTGGAAATATTAATGTTAATATTAATATTGATTCTGCAACCTAATGTACGCTTTGCGAAGTCCTATATGGAAGATAATTCTACTTGATAAATTAAAAAAATTAATTAACTTGATAAATTAAATATTTTTCAGAATTTTATATTTTTAATTAAGTTAATCATATGAACTTGATAAATTAAAGCATTTTTGAAGCGAATATTTAACTTGAAATATTAATCCATTTTCATACTATTATTAATAATAGCAATAATATAAATTAAATTTTAAACAAATAAAAATATTCTTAAAAAGAATAATTATATGAATTCAGTTCCATTAGATAATATTCCACTCGCAAAGTTCTATATATACAATAATGCTTTAATTTATCAATTTTCATGATATTTTAAATATTATAATATTAATTTTTATTTTTTAAATAATTTCATGTAATTTCAAAGGACGTAGTCCATGGTACTATTAGTCGACATTGTTGCATTCAAAACATGGTGTTATCTGTTTTTTAAGAAGCAAAACGATTGTTAATTATTTATTACAAGCAAGATTATCCGCAGCAAGCCACGGACTGATATAATATTTTTTTATAATACTAAATATGAATTTATGTTAATTTTATAAGTATTAAATTATAAGAATATAAAAATTTAAATTTTTTAACATGGTTATTTTAAATTTCATAATATTTTTTCTAAAAAATTTTTTATGTGCAAATATTATTAGTAAATAAATTCATTTCTAATATATTATTTTAACAAAGTAAACATTGTATACTTAACAAAAATTAAAAATAGTTTTATATTTCAACATAATACGCTTTTTGTTACTTAAAAGATGGTCAATAAATTAAATAATAATTATAAATATTTCTTAAATATAAATAATTAATTTATTTTATGTTAATTTCTATTTTATTATAGGTGATCAATCTTATATCCATATCTATTTTATTTTTTATTGATTAATTTTTAAGAGGTTAAGAGTTAGTTCAAGTGTTCAACTTATTGGTAAATATTATATAAAAATTTTAAAAACTTTAAAACTTGACTAAATCTGACAAATTACATAGCGAATAATGTTAATTAAAAAAAGATATAATTTCATTAGATAATTTATGAAATTTGTTAATGAAAAAATATATAATTATAATATCATGAAGCTCAAATCTTTATTGTACACGTGAAACACATATATATTATATCTATAGTTATAACATCAATAATTATATTTTATTTATAATTATTTAAAATTAAATATTATATTTTAATTTAAATAAAATCCTTTCTTCGAATTTTTAGATTAAAACTATTATTTTAATTTGATCTTAATTTTTTAACATAATTAAAATAAACAATGCTATATTTTTTTTATACTAAGTTTGATTTTAAGATGTTTATTAATATTTTTATTTTTCTATATTTATCATAATCTTATTTTGTAATATAATTGCATAGTGTTTCACATTAAAATACTTAAGAATGAGCAAGAAGAAATTCAATATCAGTATTAAAAGTAATATATATTTTTAAAAATTATATTAGACTCATTTCTATATTTAAAGAAAAATTAATTTTTTATAAGTATCATGCGTATTGCTTATGCATTAACAATATTTTATAATTTATCTCATTTGAAGTATATATTTTTTAATTTCAAAGTCAAAATCAAAGTAAAATATTAATTTTCTCAATGTTTCCTTAATTAATGAAATTAAGATTAATATAAGTAGCTTTTTCTTTAATCAAATAGCATGAAAATAAGATTTCTCCATTGATAATCAACAAAAACATATTCAATTTTATACATATAAATTATTTGAAAATATCACCTAATCATAATAAAATATCAAAATAGGAAAAAAATTCAACCTTATAATAATAATAATAATAATAATAATAATAATAATAATAATAATAATAATAATAATAATAATAATAATAATAATAATAATAATAATAAAAATTTCAAATTCCCTATAATTTAAAAGGAAAACTTTGAAGGATTCTTAGATTAATTAAACACAATTGGTTTAGTATATAAAAATAATGAATATTCACATTGTTAAAATATTTTTAAATTATTAAAATAAATTAAATATATTATAAATCACATAAAAATTTAAGAGCAAAGTAATTTAAATTATTTGTTACTTATAAATCAAAATTACACATAAACAAACAATTTTAAATAGATATTATGAAAATGTTTATAAATATTATTTTTTAATACTTTTTAGATAATAATAATTATAAAATTATAACAAAATAATAATAGAGTGCCTCAAAATCTTACTATTTTAAAGTAGTGCTTATAGTAAAAATAAAAAGAAAAGCATTAGAAATGCTACTAAAATAGATCAACAATTTATTGTTATTATATTTTTTTGTAATGAGAAAAAAAATGATATTTCATTAATATAATATAATATTGACGTATAAAGTAAAATTTAATTTAATATAAAATGAAGTTATCTTTAAAATTGATTTAATAAAGATAATAATAATAATAATAATAATAATTAACAAAAATTTAATAATTAAATAATTAAATTGTTAAAAAAATAAAAACGATAATAACCAAAGATAGTAAAAAAATAATTTGAATTTGTATATAAACATTTAAGTGATTTAAAAATTAAAATAAATAAATAAAGTTTGAAAATTCAATTATAAATTAAATACTTAAATAAAAATTTAAAAGGTGGGATAATATATCAAAAGATTTAAAGATTTAAAGATGTATAAAAATTATATTTATTTCTAGTGATAAAATAAAAAATTATAAAAAATAAAAATACAAAAAATAAAGAATCATGGTTAGGTAAATTGATTATAATATTATGATTAAAATAATGAATTATACTTTATTAGAATTAACTTATTTTAAAATTATTTTTAATAAAAATAATATATATATATACGCGCGCGCTCGCACTCTAAATATTTAACCTTTTTAAGGGAGCGTTTGCTTATTGTCCCAGTGGCACAAGTCATCATAAAATTTAGTTTAATAAATATAATAATAAAAAAAATTAAATTTAATAATTAAATAGTTAAATAAATAAAAATAATTAAATAATAAAAATAAGAAAATAAAATAATAAAAATAATTTAAATTAATACTTAAGTAGTTTAAAAATTAAAACAAATAAATAAAAATTTAAAAATTTAATTAATATAATAAAATTTTTAAATAAAAAATTTGACGAGATTCAAGCATTCATTCTATTTTACTTAATAAAGTTTAACTAAAAAATTTTTAAAAATAAAGAAATTGAATGTATAGAATTATACTGTTATTAGATTATTAAAAAGCAAATGGCGGAACCAACCCAATAGGAATTATACACAGCCTCAAATAGGAAATTGAAAAAGCATAAAAGAGGACAAGGTGGTACTCTTACTGTTCTTAAGAACAGTAAGAGCGTCCCCTGCTTCCGTTATGTACAATATTTATTGTATTTGGTTGGTGTAAATCGTTTAACGCGTTTCTATTGACTTTTCGTTTTTTTCAATTTCATAATTAATTATCAAATAATGAATTTAATTTATTACGAATTAGCCTGTAGTTTGTATTGACTTTCAATTTTTTAATGTTATAATTAATTATTAAATTATGAATTTAATTTTATTATGAATTAGTTTGTAGTTTTTAATTAAGTAAATTACTATAATTGAAATTAATGTAAAAATTTGAGATTTTTAAATTGATAAAATTAAAAGATTTTACTAAAATTGAAAAAACTTGTAAAGATTTAGATTTTTTTAATTATTCAGTTTTATTTTATAAATAATATAAATAATAAAAGACATTTTTATCAAAATTCAATGTTGCTTTATATATATATATATATATATATATATATATATATATATATATATATATATATATATATATATTTTGTAGAAAAATAAAAATTTTGTAATAAAAAGATTAAAATTTTGGTTGATTAACAAAGCTGAAGCAACCTTAAAAAGGAAACTAATAAGGGCCTATTTAATATGGAAAATTGGAATAATTTTTTAAAATATTTTTTTAAGAAAATTTAAAAATAGAGTTTTATATTTAAATGTGTTAATTTTTTAATAATAAAA
Source organism: Hevea brasiliensis (assembly GCF_030052815.1). Taxonomy (NCBI): domain Eukaryota; kingdom Viridiplantae; phylum Streptophyta; class Magnoliopsida; order Malpighiales; family Euphorbiaceae; genus Hevea; species Hevea brasiliensis. The sequence goes on along the minus strand of NC_079507.1, from coordinate 34,945,691 downwards.
TTAAATAATTATTTAAAAATATTTATTTATAATGATAAAAAATTTAATTATATTATTATAAGATAAATAAATAACACAATAAAATAGTTTTAATAATACAATGAATTTAAATATATTTTATAATAATTTATTTCTTTTAATTAAGAAATATATGATTTTTTAATTAATTTTTTTTATTATTAAGAGATGAATATTTTTTTTATATTTTCCTTAATTTTAATGAAAAATAAAATTATTTTTTCAAAAAAATAAAAAAAATTATTTTTCACAATTAAACATATCCTATCTCTTAAGTTGATAATTTTTGACATGATCCGTTTATACAACACTATTCGATATGCAGTTAGACGAGTTTAAATTTAGTATAAATAGGATTATTCATAAATAAGTTAATTCATTTAAGACACGTTAAAAGTATAAATTTAATCAGCTTAATCTACTTAATCCAATTAAACACATAAAACTTATTTATTTAAATAAGTTGACATATTAATTTATTTTATTTTCATTAGTTTAAACCTATTATGATTTATTTATGTATATTGTTAAATTAAATCTCCTTATTATACACATATAAGAATGTGCTTTGATATTTTTTAATGTGTCTTAATTTATTAAATAAGTTAAATGTATCTTGGCTTGTTAAATAAGTTGAATGTGTCCCAGGAACACGAATTTTCAGCCCTACCTACTTCTATGCATTACGAAAGGAATTACTTTCCCGCCTTCCCTATGTTCTCTCCGAAATCCACGTCCCATCTCCCATTTCGCGCGAAATTCTCCTCTCAACCATAACCACTACCACCACCCTCTCCCCCTCCACCCTCCCTCCATTCTCTCTCTTTCTCTCTCACTCTGCAACGATTTTTCTCCTGTTTCTTCACCTCCGAATTATCACCCTTCCTGCAAATTGTTTTCTCTCTCTTTCTTCTTGACGCGGAATCTGAATTCCGCCCCGGACTCCGCCATGGAAGATGAATAGATTCATCCCCAATCCAAATTCCAAGTTACGCCACTTCCGGCGTCTCCGTGAACACCTCACCTATCCGTCGCCCTCCTCAAACAACACAGCAGACGCTCACCCGCTCCACATCTTATGGCACTACCAGATCCTCGATCCGGACAGCGATATTGTCACCTATTGGAACTACGTCTTCCTTATTACCTCCATCATTGCTCTCTTCATCGATCCTTTGTTCTTCTTCCTCCCTTACGTCGATGCCGACGGCGTCTGCTTGAGCAACGACCATCACCTCGCCATATTGATCACCTATTTTAGGTCCATTGCTGACTTGTTCTTTGTCCTGCACATGGTCATGAAGTTCCGTACAGCTTTTGTTGCTCCGAATTCTAGGGTTTTCGGACGAGGCGAGCTAGTCATGGACGCTAGGGAAATTGCTATGCGTTATCTCAAGTCCGACTTCCTTATCGATCTAGCCGCTGCGCTTCCGCTTCCTCAGGTAGGTTGCATTCGAGAAGGTTAGGATTTGGTTGGCCTAAATAGAACAGAACTGTGAAAAAGAATAAGTTGTAGTTTGTAATTGGATAATATGGATATAGAAAGGACGTTAGCTTAAATTAATTAGGGGTTAGAAACATAGAGATGATCTCAGTTGAAGCAGGATTAATTTTTTTCATCATGTAGAATAATAGCCCATGAGATGCAATGTACATGTACTTCCTTTTGCATTGAAGGAGTTGAGATATTTTCCCCCTCAGGCCATGGTTATCATCTTGAATTTGTTGAATGTCTCACTGATAATAATCGAGAAGAGGCTTCCTCAAATCCTATTGTCAATCTTGTAATTGCTACTTTATATCATCTTTCTGGGTTTAAGTGATTGTAAAACCTTTGCCTTGCAGATTGTCATTTGGATAGTAATTCCAGCCACAAGAAATAACAATGCTGATCATGCCAACAATGCACTCTCACTTATGGTTCTTATTCAATATGTTCCCAGAATTTTTGTTATCTTTCCTTTGCATCAACGCATTGTAAAAACTACTGGCTTTGTTGCCAAGACTGCTTGGGCAGGTGCTGGATACAATCTCCTTCTTTACATGCTTGCTAGTCATGTAAGCATCAGGTCACCCCTTTTCTTATAAGCATGCTATCCTTGTTCAGTTGCTAAAACTCAAATGGTTATCAATGTTTACCATTGTTGCAGACATTAGGAGCTTCATGGTACCTGTTGTCCCTGGGGCGGCAATTCTACTGCTGGAAGTCAGAGTGTTTGAAGGAGAATAAGTCAGGAACTATAGGTTGCATTGAGCCTTTTCTAGATTGTAGCAGTTCTGGAACATTAGAACGTCAATATTGGCGGAATGTCACTCATGTTAATGCCAATTGTGATCCAAATGACAGCAATATCTTATTTCAGTTTGGAATATTTTCTGGGGCTTTTAGAAATGATGTTGCTTCCTCGCCCTTTATCAAGAAGTACTTATATTGTCTGTGGTGGGGCTTAAGAAATTTAAGGTATGAGTTTCAACAAGTGCCGTTTTGCTGACTGTGAACTGATAGCTTGTTTTGTATGTGGATTTCATGCTACATTTATCCTCCATTTGGTTTTCCTTGACCTTAATTAAATTTACAAAATAAATATAATGCTTCTGTTCAATTTTTTTTTTTGGTATTATTTAATTTTATATCTTAAAGACTTCAGAGTAAGCTCTCTAAACATTCACTTTTTAAGTTTATTTCCATCCTATATGTTCACTTAGATGCAAGTAATCACACTGTTGCTGGGAGTCAAAATTACTGGTATAAACGGCCTGCTGTAGATTTTCCTTAGTAAATTTAGTCCCATGCGAAGCTTCCATTGATTAAATAATTTTTTCCATCCTTATTTCTAAGTGATAGTTGCATGTTGGTGATTTTTCTTGTGAGGTTGATATTTTTGTTCATTCTGAAATATCCTTCCTTTTCTGGTGGCAGCTCATATGCACAAACCTTGGAGACAAGTACATTTCTTGGTGAGAATGTTTTCTGCATTGTTACATGTATTCTTGGTTTAATTCTCTCAGCACAGTTGATTGGCAACATGCAGGTATATCATGCTGCCACCTCAATTTCATTGTCATTGTTACTAGTAGTTGGTAGCCATCGATAATTAGACTACTGAAGATATGCTGAGATAAATGTGTGGACTTGTTTGACACATGCGCTTACAAGAAACCAAAAAAACTAATTACTACCTAGTATGTATATATAATGATAGTTTGTTCGCCTCTTTGTCTCTTACTCTCTCAATTGAGTTTCTGGATGCACCTATGACTATGAATTTGAAAGTTGAATCCCCCATGATGACGAGTTAAATGCTATGATTTACTATTATTTTCAGTTATGTCGCTAATCAACTATTTTTATAATTGTTTTAGAAATTTGTTTTGCAACGCTAAAGTTAGCTAAAAGGATTTTATAGAGTGAATCAACTTGGTAATGGATTAAGGACCACAGGAATGTGAGTAGTGGTTCCCATTACCAACTATCATAACCTTTTCTGCAGGAAACATTAATAAAGGTTTTTTGTTACTGAAAAACATGTCAGCACTGGCTCCCAGGTTATGTATTCCATGATGAGGAAAATCCAAAAATGAGAGGAAAATTGAACAGTTGGGAAGTTGGCTCTCATGCTTTATTCTAACACAATCAACCTCGTAATGGCAAATGGGTTCCTAGGACCTAAGGTGCGACACCTATTATTTATCATCCATATCAATGATGTTTTAGCCACTGCATTACCAAGAAATATGCTTCTGAAGTGTATGGTCATTTGGATGACTGAATTTGTCTAGATTGCTCTGCAGAAAAGAAAGCTAGCTGGCAGATAATGGGTCTGGACAGAGCTGTGTTTAAATATTCTAGATAGCCTGTTTCTGTCACTGATAAATAGTCTTTCAGGTAACTGAAGGTGTCCATGCTCTCTTATTAAAGACCTGTCCAATGTTATAGCTGAAGCCAAAAAAAAAAAAAAGCAGCATTGAATTTCTCCAAAATTATGATGGTAAGCAAGCTGGTGATGATTTTAGATGAAAACTGGATTTGAAATTCCAGCTTTGCTTCAACCCAGTTCAACGTTATGTTATGTGATATTACAGTTTGAAATTCTTCAAGGAGATCTTCGTTTATTGATTTGATTTCCCTGTGAAAAACAGAAAAATATGTCTTCGTGTATCTAAGTGGAGATCTGGATCAAACTGTCTATGACTTCTTTTTAGAGGAAAGTTTGTATCATGGCTATAAAGGTGCCAATATAAGTACTTTTAAGTTAGGGGTTCCTTGTGTTCATGTATTCATTTTCTCACTACAAGGAGAATCATAATATCTTTTTAATGTGTTTTTTGAGTATGTGAGTTTATTTTTTGCTGAAATTATTTTTATAAATGGCAATGGTTGCATATATCGGTTTTGCTAATTATTTTCTTGTTCTGTTTCTTAAGACTAATTTGCAATCTATGACGGTGAGAGTTGAAGAGTGGAGGATTAAGCGAAGAGACACGGAGGAGTGGATGAGGCATCGCCAATTACCTCCAGATTTGCAGGAACGTGTTCGTCGGTTTGTTCAGTATAAATGGCTTGCTACAAGAGGAGTTCATGAGGAATCTATATTGCGTTCATTGCCATTGGACCTTCGACGAGAAATTCAGCAACATTTATGCCTGGCCCTTGTTCGTCGTGTATGTTATTTATCTTGATTTCTTTTTGTTAACATATTGTTAATGATTTAATATTTAGAGAATAATTCACCTGAAATAGCTGTGTGAACCATCAGTAAATATATCTTCTCATAAATCTGTTTCCAATTCAAGAAAAGTGTTTCATTAAATGCATATATTTTGATTTGTTCAGCTGAAACATCTCCATAAGTAAAAAGATGTATGTTTGTCATCAATCTAAAACTTGTTTCTTTCATCCGAGAGACATTTTATGGCATGTGATGCCCTATTGAAGTTGCAATTGTATAAAGTCCATGTCTACATCATTTGCAGCCCTCATCATGAACTTTGATACGACATTACTTGTCTTGGTTATTTCATATGATGATCTCTTCAAAAGAATCATCAGGCAGCTTGGATGGATTGCCATTTATTCTCTAAAATTATTCTTAAATCTATATTTTACATTCTTTCATTTAACAGGTCCCATTCTTCTCACAAATGGATGAGCAGCTACTTGATGCCATATGTGAACGCCTCGCCTCTTCTTTGAGTACTGAGGGCACCTATATATTTCGAGAGGGTGAACCAGTAAACGAGATGCTGTTTATAATTAGAGGACAATTGGAGAGCTCAACGACTAATGGAGGAAGATCTGGATTCTTCAACTCCATCACCCTTAGACCTGGTGACTTTTGTGGTGAGGAATTATTGACATGGGCTTTGATGCCCAATTCTAGTGTAAACCTGCCTTCTTCAACTCGAACCGTCAGAGCTCTGTCTGAAGTCGAAGCTTTTGCGCTTCAAGCTGAAGACCTTAAATTTGTTGCACAGCAGTTCAAGAGACTTCAAAGCAAGAAGCTACAGCATGCCTTTAGGTACTATTCTCACCAATGGAGGACATGGGCTGCTTGCTTGATACAATCTGTTTGGAGAAGATACCAGAAAAGAAAGATGTCAAAGGAGCTGGCGACACGAGAGAGCCTTGCTTACATTTCAGTCCCAGGGGAGTATTACTATAGCAATGAGCTAGCATATGGAGATTATGAGAATGAAAGTGGTGAGAGTTTATCAATTGACAGTGCAAGCAATGTTCAGCATCTTGGAGCTACAATCCTGGCTTCCAAATTTGCTGCAAATACTAGAAGAGGGGCTCATCAGAAAGTTCAGGTTGATTCTGCTTCTTCTAGCTTAAAGATGCCACAGTTGTTTAAACCTGATGAGCCTGATTTCTCTGTAGATCGAGAAGATGTTTAGCGAGTACAACAAGGAATGGGAAATTGAAAAGATGAACTAATGAGAAAATAGGTAGGAAACTTTGTATACTATTTCTGTAAATTTATAAGTCTGGACAAGACTAGCATTGATAGTCACATTCTCAACTGAATAAAGTATAAATTACTTTCGAAGTATGATGTGACAAAATCTTTAATATTTCTCATGTCAATGTATCGAGCAAAGGATGAGAAGAAAATAGTTGTCAGATAGCTTAGATATCTGGTTTCTTGTATTGTTACTGATTTAGTTAGCTAATTCTGTAAAGTAGGTAGCTAAAGTTGGTCTTAGTGCCAACTGCCCAGCTACTTTACTCTTTCTTTCCTCTTGCATGTACACAGAAGCAGTTATCTTGATCAATGAGAGAAGCTCATTTACTTACGGCTCACAATTTTAATGTGGTATTAGAGCACAAGATCTAGATCTAGGTCTTGAGATGGTTATTTTTACTTTCTCTTCTTTTTGAAGCTTTGTCAATTCATCAATGGCATCTGATAAGGATTATCTCATTGTACATATCTTATAGATATAGGTTATCCTTATGTATATGATTAACTAGAAGTCTTTCATTCCTACGACTCTTGTATCATTATATATACACTATTGTACTGTACCGAGAACTCAATGAAACAAGTGTTCTACATGGTATCAGATGCCAAAAGCTTAACAACATCATGGCAACAAATCACGCTTTAGTCTTGTCCTCTATACCTGCTTCAACATCTCTTTCTCTTCCTGATGTAGCCCAACCGCAAGTGCACAGGTTGTTCAAGTAATATAGATAAAGATATCGTTCGCTCGAAGAGTTGTGTTAATGATTGAATTTTTGATATAAAAGTTTACTAATCTAAACTAAATTTGGACTATGAGTAATTAAATGAAGAATTTGGAAATGTACAAAGTATATATGCAATTTCAACAAAGAAGTTAATTGAATGGCAAGTATCACTAAATTGCAAGAAATAAATGTAGCAAAATGAAATATGGCAAAAATCAAAGTAATAAGTAATCAAAATCAATTAACAAATTAACAATAATAAAAGGATGATTTCGGAATTTAAGGGTTCATATTCAAGCTATTTTGGGATTTCGGATTGATTATCCAAGTATATGAAAATCATTGGTTTCAAGGAGATTAATTCTTAAATATTTTGAATACTCTTTCGAGTGAGATAAAGAGTATCTTAATTAACTCAATCCTATTTTTGTGGAGTTGAAATTAACTAAGACCCATTAAGTTCTTTAATTAATTTATTAATCCTCTTAATCTTTAGTCTATTTCTAGATCTAAGTTAATTAAGTCCAATTTCTTGATTATCTATCACTGAATTTTCTCCTTTCGGTACTTCAAACAAGAATTAAGAATAATACTTAATGGGATCTTACACTAAGCATGTCATTAAGCACACAAGAAAAGGATAAAACCTTATAATAACTATAAAATCTGTATAAATCAATTCAAATCTATAAAATATCTTAAACATTACATATCCTACTCCAGAATCTTAGAAAAACTACTCAGTATCCATATTTAATACAAAAGATTATAAGCAAAATAAGAAATAAATCTTGAAAATAAACTAAGAAACCCAGTAGAAGAAGTGTAGAAAATGATGAAGAAGAAAGAAGATTCCAAATCTGGTCTAAAAATGGAAAATGCCGGCTCCTACTCTGCTTTCCTTTCTTTTTCCCAAATTTTCTTCTTACTTCTCATAGCCAAAATGAGGTTAGAATCCCTATTAATATTCTCTGACAAAAACTCTAAAAATAGTGTGTGTGATGTGATGACTCGACCTAGGAAAGCGGTTCGATGAGGGCGGGGAGTGGCATGAGAAAGTAAACTCTCGACAGGCTTCTAGGATGGCGAGGCTACCTAGGGTAGTAGAATGCGGAACACAGGAATAAATCAAACCATACATTAAAATGGGGGAAACTAATCACTAGAGGCGCCTTTTGGTGGAATGGCCTGAAGAGTTGGAAGAACTCCAGGGTTAAGTATGCTCGCTTGAGAGAAATGCTAGGATGGGTGACCTCCTGGGAAGTTCTCCATTCCACCTATGGGATAAAACTGTGAGCCTCAGGATGGGGTGGGCCAAAGGGGACAATTCCTCTAGTGGTTGGAGTAGAGGCGTTACATGTGAGGTCATTGTTCACATGGGAGAATTTCCTTTCCAACCAATTAATGAAGAGAGGCACAGGTTGTATGGGTTGGTTATGTAGGATCTTATGTGAATTTGGCAGTCTCTAGAAGCTTCCTGTGAAGTTGCACAGGTTGTGCGGGTTGCCTGTATAAGTTTCAGCATGTTTGGAGGTCTTCTATGAAAGTGCACAATCAAGATGCACAGGTTATGCAGCATATTGTGCAAGTTTTAACAATATCAGGTATTCTCCATGAAGGTGCACAAGGAGCCTGCACAAGCTGTGCAATAAGTTGTGCAAGTTTCGCCAAGTGCAAGATTTCTACCGTGAAGCTGCACAAGAAACTTGCATAAGTTGTGCAACATGTTGTGCAAATTTTGGCAATTTCACATTTTTCAATTTTTAAGTTTCATTTTAGCACTTTTGTACCTGGAAATCACTCATCACTTGCACAATTACTTTTTAGTCCCTCAAAAATACCATTTTTTTTTGCAAAATAAAGCAAAATTATAAATTAGTCCACAAATTGACAATTATGAAAAATTAACTAAATAACTAATAAAATTGACTAAAAATCACTAATAAATCAATAAAATGACTATGAAATTTAACCTAAATTGTCACACCCTACTCCTCGTAAGATGTAACATGTTCCCGTAGTACACCTAATGAATTACCGTACTTCACCTACCGGTAACCCATTAAATATACTACAAGAGATTTTGAAACAATTTTCGTTCATTTTAGAATTCGTGGGTAAATTTTTTTTTAATTTTAAAAACCTTCATTTAGAGTCCAAACATAAATCAAATTTTTGGATATTTAAAATCTCCGCAATTTTTACAAAAATTTCGGCAGAGTGCCGTCTGTATTTTGAGAAAACAGTTCTTCAAAACCTGAAAATAGAAACACTCCCAATATATTTCTCAATTACAACTCCATTTGCAACCACCAAACTTCAAATCAACAGCAATAGCAATACTTCAATTTAAAATCCAAATTTCAAATCAAGAATTAATATCTCAAAACATTTCATAACTCATGCACATTACATTTTAAATCATTAATTTACAGTCATAAGTTAATTTACAGATGCAAAATCTCAAAAATAATATTATTATAATTTTATCTGTACAACTGCTCAAATTACAGAGATACATATGCATACTATCATATTTACATCAAACTAAACTACCAGGGTATAGACAAATACCCGCACAAAAATTCTTCAATTGTGCTCTTCTCTAATTGTAGCAGCTCGCTCTGCTGCTATGTCCTTTTCCCTATCTGAACATGTCGTGTGTACATCACGTCAAGGCATACTCACCCCACTAATCGAAATCAATGAGGGAGGTGGCTAGCTAGCTAATGAGTACTCATCCAAACTCGCCCCTCAAACTGGAAAGCCAGAGAGGGAGGAAAGTGATCAAATATCAAACTCACCCCACAAGTGGAGGAGGAACATATTAGTATTGTTATGCCAAGTGTGAATTAAAAATAATTTAAATCAAGTTATTCAATTATTTTATGCAATTTACAAATCATATTTCATTCTAAACTTTTCATTTACAAAGTAGGCAACAAACTATTTTTCAAATAAGATTTTCAATGCCATAACTAAATTCAAAATCATATCGTTCAAATATTTTATACAAATCAATAATTAATTTTCCTTCCAAATTTCCATTGTAGAATAGGCAACACAACATTCTCGAAATTCATAATGAACAAGCACATTCACAATATATAACAAATCAATTTCTATTATGAAAACTATAATTTAAAATTTTTATGCACAAACCTGACGTGAGTCGCCTCTAGGCCTTGACTCAGTCCTTTATACCTTCCGGGTCTTTTTCAGCTGAAACACAATATTTATAGTGTTTCAGTATCTTATTTCACAGTAAATCCAATAATTAATTCATAAATACTTAATTCTAGCCCAAATATGCTTAAACTAACATTCTTGGAAATTTTCATTTTAAAGTTACTATTCATGGTACTATTCAAGTCAATTTGTTGACTTTCTAAGGCTTAATAGGTATGAGAATTCCAACTTCACCCACATACCACATTTTGGTCACTAAATTTGTTGGTTTTGGTTGTTTACTCAAATTCTAAGTCTTTTAGGCAAATTTGTAAATTTTCAGTTTTGGTGTCTTAAGTTGCACTGTTCCATTGATCATTTTACTGTTAGAATTTAGCAAAACTTTCTTCATAGAAAATGTTCCTTATTGTCTTAAGTTTATTCTTCTTTTTGAATCACTCCAATTGGAGTTTTGTTGCTCAAGTTATAGCCATTTGAACCATGGCTGCCGGATTGGACTTAACCCAGATTTCTGGGCAAATTTTGGTTCTGACAGTTTTAGGTCACCAAATTTAGGTGGCCAAATGACTTGGTTAATGGCATAATTTGGGTTTGTATTCTTCATGAAAGTTTTATGTCTATATCTAAACTATCCACTGGTAAAATTTCAGGTCATTTAGACCTGCCTAGCTCAAGTTATGACCAAATGAACAAATACTATTCATTTGGTCAGTTTGTGCAGGGACAGACTGAGATTTTCCAAGTTTGGTTAATTTGTTCACTAGGTTTTAGTTGCTTTTTGAGCATGCTTCCTAAATGAAAATTGTGTCATTTAGTGTCTATTTTCATTCCCAATTGGTCTCATACCAATTGGACTTGTAAAATTTCATTTTTGGTCCCTCAAAGGTAACTTACCACACTCGATCCGAATTTGGCCTTAACTCCAACCATTCCAACCCACTTCATTTGGTCACCATTGGCCATTTCTCACTTCAAATTAGGTCCAAGACATCATTTACAAGTTTCTCACATTTTTGTCTCTAAACCCTAATGTCCAAAACCCTAATTCACATATTGGTTACATTTAATTAATTCAAAGCATACCAATACCATTTCTCACTCATTCAAGTTTACATACACTTTTAATTCAATCAAATTCATGCATTCCCATCTCAAACCCTAGCTGGCCACAATTTACATATAGTCCTCCAACCCTTGTTTTCATTTGATTTTATGTTCATTTCTAAGTTCCTTAAGCTAAAATCACAAAGATTAAACTAAAAGTTTCAAGTTTGAATCACTAACCTTAGTGCAGAATTTTCTTTCTTCTTTTCTTCAAGTTTTTCTTCTTTCTTTTCCTTGAATCTTCTTTCCTAGTTGCCCAAACAAAGTCTAGTTGTGGTAGGACAATTTTCTATGATAGGATTTTGGTTCTTCAAGCTCAAAAATGAGCTTTAATGGAGTTTTGGTGAGGGAGCTTTGGGAGAGGGAAGGGAGGCGGCAAGAATGGAAGAAGACCAATTTTGTTTTTCTTTTCTTTTCTTTTCTTTTCTTTTATGTCTTTTATCCTTATGGAAGACCCAAAAATCAATATAATTAAATTTATTAATTATAAAATTTATGGCATCATGCATGATGTCATCTCTCTACACCTTTTTCATTTTTTTTTTTATTTATTTTTCTATTAGTTCTTTAATTTAATTCTCGATTCTAAAATTTTCTTTTCTCCAATTTTATTTGACAGTTAGGTTAGGAGTCAGCTCTCGGGGTCAATTGATGAAATTGCCCCTAGCCGGTTTAACCCCGTTTGCAAATAATTCAATATCTCTTCCGGCTCCCTGACCTAATTATTTGACTGGCTTAACAACCTTTTTCCGTGATTTTCTCTTCTCCATTGTGTTCATAATGGTCCTAAGGACCGCAGCGTCATATTTTACAGTTCGAAATTTGACTTTAAATCGACTTTGCAGTTGTTCCCGAGAAGGTCACCCATCGCTGTGACTTTCAGCTCGTTTAACTTCTTATGTTCTGTTTTTCTTATTTATACTTAACTAATTAACAATTACTAATTATTTGTGTTTATGGCTTATCTAGTTGTCTTAAGTGTGGTTCTAATCCCTTTAATTGTCCGGATCGACTCTAGTCACCGGAATAGTGAAATATACCAGGCTATGCAAATAGGGGTGTTACATAAATGATTATATAAAATGCATGTATCAAATGCCCCCAAACTCAAATATTTACTTATCCTCAAGTCAACTTTCAAAGACAATGCAATTTTGGGATGCCTTGCTCAAGGAGTTATTAAGATTACCGACTAAAGTAACTTAACACACCTTTAGCCATACCAACAATCCATATACCTATCCTTCAAGATGTAAAGAATCTAATGCTTACCTATGCTTTCACCATATAGCCATCAAGTCAATTATCATTCAAAATTTTCAAACCAACTAATCATAAGAGAAAGTCATGCTCAAAAAGAACTTAGAACAATTAATAATCAAAGTGCCTCTATATAAAATTGTGGAATTTGATGAATGTATAAATAAGTTCCAATCCGGTAAGCAAACTTCCTACTCCTATCTCCACTAACGTAGTAAATGCTATTAAGAGATCAAAGGTCTTTTTAGGAATATAATGGGGCTAAGGGGTTTACAATGAGGCTAGTAATAAAAGAGGTGTAATGGATTCAAAGCATGAGAATAATATTTAACCTTGAAGACATAAGGTACACTCTTTTCTTCTTTTTCTCTTATTATTATTATTTTTATTATTTTTTTAACCATAAAATATATAATGAAAAGGGAAAAGAGACACTCATTATGAATGACTAGGTGCTAGCATATCTTACAAAATATACAAGATAAGGGACTAAGGCATTTTAAATTTGTATGTTCTCTTGATGATCATTGTCCCTAGAATTACCACTCCCAAACTCATTTTTTTTTTCATTAACTAGGGTGGATTTCTTTCAACTCGAATAACAACAATGAAAAACACATGTACTCTAGCACTTTTACAAAATGTATGCATTTCTTTTCCTTTTCAATAACATATATTTTATTTTATTTGTGCATATATTTTGTCTTCTCTTTTTTTTTTTTTAGTGTACCAATTTCCTTACATAATTATTCTCATGAAAACGGTTGGAGTGTTTGGCTTAATGGCTAGGTAGAGTAATAAAGGTTCCAAGAAAAATTAGGAATATAAGGGCTTAAAGGGGCTTACAAGAGTTAATATTGATTACAAGAAAAAGCCAAAGGTTTAAAATGAGAAGTTTTAAGTCAAAGAATGCCTAATCTGAAGGCTTGGAAGCATGGATTTAAGGGCATTAGAGCATTGAATTTTAAAATTATTTCTAGGGTTACATTCAACATACCAAATGAGTTATGTGCCTAGCCAATTTCTAATGCCTATAAGCATACCAAAACACATTTTAGCATGCATTAGAGGTTCATTTGCTATCAAGAATTGAAGTTTAGAATTTGATTTCATTAAATTCTAACTAAAAGAGGGATTGTTGATTTCTAACCTCCAAGGCATAGAATCAATCAATCTTACTCCCTTAGGGTGCTCCTAGGACTCTAAATGTTGTCCCTCTAACTTGTCCACCACAAGCTCACCAATGGCAACCCCAAATGTGTCTTTAAAGCATTGTCAACCACTTGAATATTGGGGTTTATGCTTTAATGATGGTATGTGAATGTATATGGGACTAGAAACCTTTTCTAGCAATTTTAATTCAAAGGAAATCAAGGTTTTCCTTTTGAATTATTGAAGAAATCAAGAAGAGGGAGAAATGGCCATTGTTGCCGTCCAAGAAGGAGAGAAGAGGAGGAAGAAGGTTTTCTTCTTCTTTCTTCATTTATATATATGAGACAAATTTACTTAAATGCTTGTCACATGTCATTCTAGGATTAAATCTTACTTTTAGAAGATAATCACATTATGCCACTTGTTAAAGTTAGATTTAATCTTCATTTAATCATCTTTTATGAATGGAAGATAAGTGGCAAGCTTGTATAGTGCCACGTGTCACCATCTCATGGTGCCATGTGTCACCATGTGAAAAGTCCAATTTGCCCTTATGTACATCATTGAGTTCTCAACCCAAAATTATAATTTCTCCCTCAAATTAATTTATATCAAATATAAATTAATCAATTAATTAATTTTCATTAATTAATCTCACAATTAAATTCATATTTAAACCTTTTAAATATAAATTTAATTTATATTATACATCCAATAACCTAGATATGGTTTCAAGTCATGTTAGGGACTTTGCAATTTAGTGCAAACCAAACCTATTTAATTAATTAATTAAACTCTTTAATTAATCAATTAAATCATAATATACTTGGTGAATTACTTGTGTAGATGTGTGACTTACTAGGCTTATTACTAATTGACAATGAGAAATGATATTAGCTCTTAATATCATTAGAGCTATTTCTTACCGTAAATGATTTTTCTAAATCATTTTAGGCATCTCATAGACCATTGTTGATACCTAGTATACCATGCCATGGCCACTCAATCAGTAATAAGAAATACCTTAAATGAACCTTTAATCTTATGTCACCATGAACTAAGATCTTTTCGTTACAAAATCTCAATTCTAGTTAGAGTCATGGTTAATATCAAACTTCATATGCTATGAATGTTATGTTCTCTTTTAATTCTAATTCTTGATTAATCAGACTTTCTTGTCAGAAACTCTTTTCTGACTAAGTCTATCTGTCCTAGCCAGGAACTTGAATCATCAAGAATAATTAAATGAACATAGGATTTTATCCCTATTTACTTAGGGTAATGGATCCTATCTTGATCAACACCTATCTTCATATATAACTCGTAGGAGCCAACACATGCCCATATACCCACACAGTATGAATATGAAAGCACTATCAAACTCAAACCACCTATATACAAGATAACTATGTTATCTCAGGTCTAAAGATTATATGCACTGATATGATATATGACAATGCATTGATAAGAGTAAACTCCACGTGCTTGTCATAAGTGTCACTAGTTCGGCCTACTTATCATATATAAGCGCCTATCATGTTTGTTATGTGGCAAAAGACTCACCACTCTAAGTTATTAATATCTCATTTTAATACTTTAGGAACAAACATGATTTTAATCTTTATAGATAAGTCATGTCCTTTTGTGAAGTATCCTTGATTATGAACTAATTTATGATAATTTGTGCTAGAAATACTGTCACTCATATTCTTAACAACTTAAGAATAGAATTTCTAATAAAATATTAATGGACCTTTTCAATTTCACATAAATAGATTATGTAAATAGAAAAGTGTAATTGCCTTTTATTAATAAAAATATGTACAAGATACATACAAAATGATATGCTCTAGGGCATACTACTAACATAATCATCTCTCTTTTCAAGTACAAGCTAGAATTTTACATCAAAAGGTTTAGAAAATTGGTTCTAGGATTGGTGAGACATTATTTAACTACCTTTATCTTATAGCTCTCTCTAAACACTCCAATCTCCAAATTACTAATTGAGTGGCTTTTTGGCTAAGAAGATATAGGCAAAGGATAAACACTTCAAAACTTAGCACCTCTTAGGAAACTTTCAATCCACAAACCCAACCAAAGGTATGATAAATCACTTTACTAAGTAACTTTAATTACTCAAAAGACTTGGCAAAAATTTTATTTCATGAATGCATGGTTCCTAAAATTGAATGCATTAACTAAATGTAAGAAATCTATATGTAGTATCTATGTGGTATAATTTCTAAATGATGTGTAATGTATGTGTATGTGCAATATATTATGTGCAATATATTTACAATATATGTATGCAAATGGAATGGAATGAAATGTTCCTATACTATTTCCTATATTAAAATGTGAAAACTTTTTACAAAAATCAAAATTAAAGCATTAATGCACCCCCCAAACTTAAAATTGGACATTGTCCTCAATGTCTAAGGTAGTGCATAGTGAAATTCAAATTAAAGATGAATAACCAGGCATTAGTGAATTAAAAGCAAAAGTGAGAATTTACCTGGCATAGAGTAGTGATTTAGCAGCTTAAATGAGAATATAATAGAAGATGCATGTTGTATAAGCAATTGCAAAAGCTATGTAAGATGAATTCTTGTAAAATAGTTGCATAAGCAAACTGCAAAAGCTGTGCAGGATATACTTATTGGAGATTAGTTATATAAGAAATTGCACAGCATGTGCAATATACTAAAAAGCTGCAGCAGAGTTAGGCAATAGAGAAATAGCTAAAAAAAAAAAAAAATTCCATTTTAAGAAAAGACATAGCAGTATGCATCAATGGACACTAAGATCATGTAGAAACATTGAAAAACCAAAGTCAATATCCATTCAATTGTATTTCAAGAAAGCAAAAATGAAAACAAACTAAAATTGTTCTAGCAATTGTAAAAATATAAACACTATATATAAAGGTAAGAACTACTAGAAACTAAACAAAAGCAAAATAAAAGTTAATCTATTTTGATGGCCTTGCCCTTGTCAGAAGGGTCTGTTGCAGAACTGGATGGAGGTGGTTACTGCTGAGGTGGTGGTTGTGATGGAGGTGGAGGAGGCATGTCTAAGAAGGACATAAGCTGTTGCATTATCTTCTCTAACTTGCTCTACTTTTTTCTAATCTCCATGATGAGATCAAAAACCTGCTCATTGTGGTCCTTTAGGTTGTTAAGCCCAGAATCTAACCTCCTATCTACAAAATATATATCATCACTAAGCCTCTCCTAAAATGTAAATAATGCTTTGGTGTTAAATGGTAGAGGACAAGTGGAAGAGGAGGGACCAGCAGCAGATGGTACTGGCTGTGCAGATTCTTCTTGTGCTGCTTGTGGAGGCTGTGCAGGTTGTGCAAAAGTTCATTGAGCTGGTTGTGCAGCTTCAGTTAATGCCAAATTGATCCCAATTTTAAGTAAATATGGAGCATTAAAAAGAAGAGTCTCTGTAATTATAAGTAATGGATGCTCATTTGGATGGAAGCCAAAGTGTTAGGCTATCACAGTTATCAGTCCACCTATGACAATATCACCTATAGATTTGCTAACAGAGTGTAAAACATGTTCACAGAAGTACTACCCTGGAGCTACTGTGACTCTATAAAAAGCACACCATAGGATGAAAAGGTTAGACTTGCCTACAGTATTAGAACTGGTCCCTCGGCCCAAAATGGTGTTAGTAATGAGCCTATGGACATATTTAAGGGCTAGAATAGGTATTCGACATGCTTTAGATCTACCAACATGAAAACCTTGAGATTGATTAGTAATAGCTCTCCAAAATTGATCAACATCCCAAACTCCATTATCTAAAATTTTTGTACCCTTATAAGGGATTCTAAACAGCCCATCAACATCAAAGCTAAAAATAGCATGAAATTGATCCAATGTTAATTCCCTAGTTTACCCCATACATCTAAATTTCATAGTGGGCTTATAATCTCTTTCATGCAACTTCAGTGTGGTAGAAAATGAAGAAATAAACTCTAAGACTAGGGTTGGGCAAACCAATTTTTATTTATGAACAAATTCAATCCAACCCAACCCATTTAGATAAGCATAAACAACATCAAATAACCCAGTGGACTTACGCACTTCATTAGAAATATACCTAGTACTAGTGATTTTCTAATCATGTAAGCGTTTAAGATTACTCTTACATGTTGCATCAACTAGAAGCCAAGGTAATTTAGGTTGTACCTATCTTGTTGCCTTGGAAGATTTCTTTATGCTGGAAGAAGGGGATTTGGCTTGTTGGATAGGAGCAGAAGCACTACAGCCCTTAGATTTGGAAGTAGCAGTTTTTGGAGTCTTGGATGGAGGGTGTCATGAATAGTAACAATGAGAAAGATGGAAGAGGGAAGTTAGGGTTGTGTGATTTTTAATTTGCACAGGTTATACAGGTTCTTACACAGGGTAAATATGAAAGTGCGTAGGTTATGCGGTTTCCTAGTGCAAGTTTCGACAAAAAACAAAATTGCAGCAAATTAAGTGTAGTGAAATTGCACAAGCTATGCACTAAGCTATGTAGGTTTTGGTAGATAAGAAATAAAAGGTGAAAATAAGACTCAAAAATTGCACAGGCTGTCCAGGTTTCTTGTGCACACTTGAAGAATGCAAGGAAAAAATGATTTTTTTTTGATGTTTAAGCTTAATTAAAAATGAGGAATGCCAACCAAGAAATGCATGAATGATTAAAACTAACACCAAAAATACATTATCAAATGCACAATTCAAATCCATGGATAACAATTCAGTACTATACAACCAAAAACTTGCAGATTAGCATTTTAACACATCAAAAACTTAGTAAGAACCTACACCATTGCACTGTAATCAGAAATTGCACTTATCCATAAAATTAGAATACTCATTCTCAGTTTTGCCAATCAAATGCAACATAACAGAATTGAATTACACAACCTAATTGATTCCAAAACCACGAAATTAGGCTACTTACCAAAAAAATCAATATCATAGACATAAATATATGAAAGCAATGTACCAAACCTCAACCAATAAGAATAAGTAAACTGTTGATAACACAAATTACAGAACCGTTACACAGATGTTAAAGAACTATTCTGCGCAGGCTAAAAAAGAATATGCACAGGAGTAATTTGAAACTAATCAGTTTTAAGAGAGTGAAAATTTAAAGCATAAGATAAAAATTACTCCCCAACGATGCAGCAACCTCAATCCCTTTCAAAATGCATCTACGAGAAAAATTCAACAATGTCAAAATTGAATCAAGGGAATTTAGAACAAAAAAAGAAATGCAAATAAAATGAACCAAACAAAAACAAAATAAAGAAACTTGGGTTGCCTCCCAAGAGTGAAAATTTATGGTCTTTAGCTTGATCCTAAATTCACTGTTGCTAACAAGAAAGCATAGGATTCAAGAGCTTACAATAGCTTGCTCCTTCAAGTGGCTCTCCAGTGATGTAGTGTTTCACCTTATGACCATTAACTTTAAAATTCCCTGATTTTTTCCCCCAAAGTTCCACTACTTCATGAGAGAAAATCCTAACAACTCTGTATGGACTAGTCCATCTAGACTTGAGTTTTCCTGGAAACATTTTCAATCTAGAATTAAATAATAGAACAAGATCACCTTCTTTGAACTACTTCTTCCTAATATGCATATCATGCCAAACCTTGGTCCTCTCCTTATAAATGTAAGCATTTTCATAGGCATCTCTTCTTAACTCCTCCAGCACATTAACTTGTAGTAATCTTTTTTCACTAGCTTGTTTAAGATCAAAGTTCAAGGTCCAAATGGCCCAGTATGCTTTGTGCTCTAGCTCCACAGGTAAATGACAAGACCTGCCATACACTAACCTAAAAGGAGTAGTGTCTATGGGAGTTTTATAAGTAGTTTTGTACGTCCACAAAGCATCATCTAGTTTAATAGACCAATCTTTCCTAGAATTGATTACTGTTTTCTCTAAGATGTGTTTGAGCTCCCTATTAGAAGTTTTAACTTTTTCAGAAGTCCAGGGATGTTATGGAGTAGCAATCTTATGCACTACACCATATTTTTTCATTAAGCTTTCAAATTGCCTATTATAAAAGTGTACGCCACCATCACTAATAACTGCTCTTGGAGCTCCAAATCTACTCAAAATAAATTTCCTAAAAAATTACACTACAATTTTAGCATCATTAGTAGGAGTTGCAATATCTTCTACTCATTTTGATACATAGTCAACTCCCACTAAAATGTATATATTACCATAAAAAGGTAAAAATGGGCCCATAAAATCTATCTGCCGTACATCAAATAACTTAACCTCTAGGATACCATTCTAGGGCATCTCATCTCTTTTTGACAGATTTCCACTCCTTTGGCACTTATCACACTTTGACACAAATGCTTTAACATCCTTGAAAAGATTTGGCCAGAAGAAACCAGCTTACAAAATTTTTCCAGCAGTTTTAGAAATTCCAAAGTGTCTTCCATAATTAGATGCATGGCAATGATGTAAAACACTCTCAATCTCCTCCTCAGGAATACATCTTCTTATCAATCCATCACCATATCTTCTAAAGAGTAAAGGCTAATCCCATGTATAAAATCTTGCCTCATGTAAGAACTTTTTCTTTTGCTGCTATGTCATTCCTGAAGGCAATACTCCACAAGATAGATAATTCACCAAGTCAGCATACCATTGCAATTTAGCAATAAGAGAAAAAAGTTGCTCATCCAAGAAAAGCTTATCAATAGAGATCATATCCAACTCCTCATTATCCACTCTCAACTTGCTTAAATTATCAGTAACTACATTCTCAGCTCCTTTATTACCTCTAATTTCCAAATCAAACTCTTGTAGTAGCAAAATGATCCTAATTAGCCTAGGTTTGGCTTCATTTTTATGAAGCAAATACCTGATTACTGCATAGTCTGAAAATACAACCAATTTTGAATCTATGATGTATGATATGAACTTCTCTAATGCAAAGACAACTGCCAGAAATTCCTTTTCAGTAGTTGCATAATTGATTTGAGCCTCATCTAGTTTTCTACTAGCATAATAAATAACATAAGCCTTCTTGTCATTTCTTTGACCTAAAACTGCTCCAATTGCAAAATCGCTAGCATCACACATAATTTCAAAAGGAAGACTCCAATCGGGTGGTTACATGATTGGTGCAGTAGTAAGAGCTTCCTTTAACCTATAAAAGGCAGCAAGACAATCTTGGTCAAATACAAATGGTACATCATTACTTAATAAATTAGTCAAAGGTTTGGCTATTTTAGAAAAATCCTTAATTAAGCGCCTGTAGAACTCAGCATGTCCCAAAAAACTTTAGATTCCCTTGACATTGGTAGGAGGGGGCATCTTTTCTATCACCTCAACTTTGCTTTATCAACATCTATTCCCATGTTAGACACCAAATTTCCAAGCACTATCCCTTCTTAAACCATAAAATGACACTTTTCCTAGTTCAAAACTAAGTCAATGTCTGCACAACGGTGCAAAACTTTAGAAAGATTAGCTAGGTATATGTCAAATGAAGATCCATAAATAGAAAAGTCATCCATAAAAACCTCCATTATATCTTCAATGAAATCTGAGAATATTGCCATCATGCACCTTTGAAAAGTGACTGGTGCATTGCATCAGCCAAATGACATTCTTCTATTGGCAAAGGTTCCATATGAGCAAGTAAAAGTGGTTTTCTCTTGATCATTTAGATGGATAGGGATTTGAAAAAACCCTAAATATCCATCCAAATAGCAAAAATGTGAATGCCTGGCAAGTCTTTCTAACATTTGATTAATAAAAGGAAATGGAAAGTGATCTTTTCTAGTGGCATTATTCAGTTTCCTATAATCTATGCACATTCGCTAATTAGGCACTATCCTGACAGGAATTAATTCATTATTTTCATTTTTAATCACTGTTATTACACCCTTTTTTGGGACCACATGCACTGGACTCACCCATGTATTGTCTGAGATAGGGTATATAATACCTGCATCAAGCAACTTTAGAATTTCCTTTTTAACCACTTCTTTCATATTTGGGTTCAACCTCCTCTAATGTTCAACAGTTGGTTTGCAATTGTCCTCCAAAATAATTCTATGCATACACAATTTAGGGCTTATTCCCTTGATGTCATCTATTGTGTATCCTAAAACCTTTTTATATTGCCTCAAGACTCTTAACAACTTATCAACCTCTAAAGAACTCAAATTTTCATTAACAATTATTGGATAAGTTTCATTGGGGGCCAAGAAATTCATACCTAAGCTGAGATGAGAAGAAAGTTGTTTAAGTTCTACCTTAGGTGCATCTTCTTCCTTGAATGATGGTTGCTTAATCTCACCTTTTTCCACTTGAGTAAATTAAAAAACTGGTGCTCAGATGAATGGTGGACTACTCTCCAAGTGTTGAGCAAATGCAACCACATGAGGATTTTCATTGTCTATACTTCCTCCATGAACCAAGCAATTTTAAAGGGATCTTCAAGATATCTCTTCCTAAAATGCTCCTCAACTAGCTCATCAATAATATCAATTCTCAAACAAGAATTAGCTTCAGAATGATTTTTCTTCATAGCATCATTAATGTTAAAATTTAACTGATCATCCCCAACTCTAAGAGTTAATTTTTCACCCTTGACATCAATTAGTGCTCCAGCTGTAGCTAGGAAAGGCCTCCCCAAAATAATTGAGATATTAGCATCTTCCTCCATATCCAAAATGATAAATTCAACTCGCATATAGAACTTTTTAACCTTCAAAGGCACATTCTCTAAAATCCCTTTAGGGTATTTAATTGATATGTCTGCTAACTAAAGAGAAATGTGGGTTAGCTTAAGACTTTTCATGTTGAGCTTTTCATAAATAAAGAGAGGTATAAGGCTAACACTAACCCCTAAATCACATAGAGCTTTTATAGAAAATGATTCCCCAATATAACATGGAATTGAAAAACTTCCTGGATCTTTAAGCTTAGGAGGGAGCTTCCTTTGAAGTATGGCACTACACTCTTCTGTCAAGGCTACAGTCTCATGATCTTCAAGTCTCCTCTTGTTTAAAAGTATTTCCTTCAAGAATTTTGCATAAGAGGGCATTTGAGAAAGAGCATCAATGAAAGGCACATTTATGTATAACTTTTTCAAAATCTCCAAGAATTTCGCAAATTGCTTATCAAGTTTGGTTTTTTAAAATCTTTGTGGAAAAGGGAGCTGTGGTTTGTAAGGCTCTGGAGGTATATACTTCTCTTCTTTTTCTTTAACCTCCTCTTTTCTTTTTCTTGCACTCTCTCTCTTTTCACTCTCATTTCTTCCACTTTCTTCTTTAACTTCCTCTTTGTCATCACTCTCAATGTTTTTCTCTCTTTCAATATCTTTCTCATTTTCTCTCTTCTCAATTGTTTCACTCATCTCATTGTTTACTACCTTCCCACTCCTTAATGTGATAGCTTAGCAATGTTCCCTTGGATTTTTTGGTTAACTAGGGAGCTTTCCCATAGACTTTGTACTCAAAGAACTTGCTTGCTGTGCAATCTGGTTTTTTAGCATTTTGTTATGTGTCTGCAGCTGCTCCAATCTTACTTTCATTTCTCTCATTTCTTCATCCTACTTAGTTTGGTTGGCAAGAATCTATTGCGGCAGTGCTTCTGTGGTAGAACCTTGCTCTTGCTATCTTGATAGAGGTGCGGGATTTGCATTCCTTTATTGAAAATTAGGTAGTGGTTGTCTATTCTACTGGTAGGGATTTCCTTGTTATTATGGTTGAAAATTCTAATTTGAAACTTGGCTTTGCTAATTTCCCCATGAAAAATTGGGATGATTCCTCCAAGCTTGATTATATATTTGTGAATAAGGATTGGCCACCTGCCTGTTTCCATAATTGCCAATATAGGCAGCCTGCTCTCCATAATCTGCTTCATAGCTTATTGTTCCTTTTGCATAAGTAACTTATTGAGAACTTCTAGAAGATGATGATGAACTAACCAACATACTTAATCTTCCATCTTCTTTACTATAACATTAGTGAGTGCATCAAATTTTGCATTGATCATTTTGAATGGATCAAAATCATACATTCCAGCAACTTGTCTCTTTTGAGCTAGAGCTAGCCCTCTTGGACTACTCCAAAGGTGAGTGTTCTTTACAATTTTCTCCAACAGCTCATAAGCTTTATTCTCATGCTTCATAATAAATTCTCCTCTAGTTTGAGCATCAATAAAATTGGTAACATATACCAACACTAAAGGGCTATAAAATGTGACATATTGGTAACATTAAACCTAATTCATCTAGAGTGCATCGAGGGTCAATATTTTAGGTTGACTAAGGAAAATAATAGAATTCAATAAATTAATTATTAAGCCTTATTGTTAGAGACAGTTTAAATGAGTACTGAAATACTTCAAATTGTGTGTTTCAGTTAGCAAAGACTCAGGGGAGGGGAAGGAAACACTGAGTCAGGACCAAGAGACATTTATCAGAGGTTTGTGCACAATTAGTTTTTAACTGATATTGTTCTGAATATTTCATATGATTAAATGACATATTTTTCTTATGTATTATGTTTAACAAGCATTGGATTTAATTCAATAATTATTGAAATTATTATAGTATGTATGAATTTAGCTTTGTGAAATGGTATTTCCACAAGTATTAAGCATTGTTGTGAATTGAATAAATTATGTTTTGGAAAATTATGATAGAACATGTTTTGAATTGTGATGGGCAATTTGCATGGAAAAATGCAAATTTATGATTTGAATTGTGATGAGCATAAAAATTATTGGAAATTGGAATTGACTTGAATCGAATTGTATTATGATTTATGCTCACTAAAAGGATTGTGATATTGTTTTATATCTCACTATAGATGCTTGACTAGGTTATTACCCGTCTCTCTCATTTGTTGAGAAGACAATGGAGTTAGTTGTGTTTTGATTACCATGGTACGTGCACAGGCTTAGATTCTCCTCTTACTAGAGGTTAGACCTAAGTTTTTTTATGTTATGGCCCTTTTGGAAGATTCATTATTGTGGTGTGTACTGTGCATGATGATTCGACCTCTCCGACCATAGGGAGTTAGAATCACCTCGAAGATGGCCCTTTCGGATTAGTCTTGCATAGTTAGTGAGATAAAGAATGGTTTTTGAGATAAAGAATGGTTTTTGAGATAAAGAATGGTTTTTGAATAGTAAAGAATTGTGATTTCAATTATGATTTATGTATAATCGATTTTGTTGGAATTACCTTAAATGGTTAGTTATGATTTGATAAATTGAATTTTGTGATCAAAGTCATTTTATACAAATGATTTATATTGTTGGCAATGAATATTTTGAGTTTTGGAATTTGATGAGTATTCAGATTTCCAAATTATTTGCTGTAAATTTTGTCAATGTATATTGTACTATGTTTTAAATTATAATTGTGCACCACTGAGTTCACCACTCAGCGATAGCTTTGTATGCTGTCGCAGGTGAAAAGAGCATAGAGCAATTGAATAAGCTTCTTTGAAGAGACATTCAGATCAGCTCCAGGTATCTCATAGGTATACCCATGTACATAGGTTTTGATGTATGCATGTAATAATATGTATGTAAATTATTTGAGTAGTTATATAAAAACTCTTGTAAAATATTTTGGTATGTAATTAAATGTAAATTATTGTAAATATAAATTTGAGATTTCATTTACTTAAATAGTTTTGTAATATAAATTTTGAGTTTTGTAATCAATGAAATGTTTCTTTATGATGAGATTGGTTTGAAAATGAATTGATTATTTATTGAGATTTGAATTGTGAATTGAAATGAAGTTATTGGAGTTGTATTTGAGAAAACATATTGGGAGTATTTTCTTTTGCAGGATTGAAGAACTGTTTTCTCAAAATACAGCTGGCACTTTGCCAAAATTTTGAAAAAATTTTATAACACCAGATTTTAATCGATGATTTAAATTTCACAAAAATTGTTTTAAAATCCCTTGTAGTATATCTAATGGGTTATCGATAGGCGAAGTACGGTAATTCATTAGTGTACTACGGGATCATGTTACATCTTATGGGGGAGTAGGGTGTGACAATTTAGGCCTAATGTTCTTTATAGGATTTGTTGCCCTATGTCTTATGATCACTCAGAATTTCTAGTTGCTATTTTTCAAGTCTTGTAGAATTAATTATAGCCACATTATTGGACTAGACTCAAGTATCTTGTAGCAACAGGATTTCAATTAGGTCAGTAGCTTTGACCCAATATTTAAGCTTCTTACTTTCATAAGTTGAGGAAGATGTCTAAAACAAAGTTGGAGGTCTATTTTCTAGAATGGTATGGCTCATTTCAATTGAAGATTTCTAGTGGGAGTTATGCTTAAGAAACTATTTTGGAGTTAATGGTCATTTATACCATTTCTAGAATTGGTATGCCAAATAAATCAAGTTAATTGACCTACTTCCCTTAATTTCTGAGTTTTGGTCAAAATTTCATTATTGTAGGCCTATGTCTTATTGAAATTTTAGCACTGGTTTCAGGGAATTTGGAGTTCTATGGACCAAGATATGATTTTTTTACCAAAGCTAGTCAAGTTACCTAGACAAAGGCAATTCTGGGCAGTTTTCATTCTGGACAGTTTTGGTAACCTAAATTGGGCAAGCAAATTGACTTAGTTAATGGCATTCCTAGGATTTGTGGTCTTCACAAGAGTTGTAGCCCTATGTCTAAGATTTCTAATGGTATAAATTTTAGGTCATTTGGACTTGTCTACAGTGAGATATGGCCAAATGAATGAATACTATTCATTTAGTTAAAATTCTGGGTTCATCATTTGGTCATTCAGATTGGGACATAATTTAGGTAAGGTTTTGGATAGAATTTGGGCATGGTTCCTTCATGAGAAATGGAGTGTTTCGGGTTAATTTTCACCTCCAATTGGCCTCATACCAATTGGGTTTATACAAGGTCAGTTATGGCTCAAAATGTATACTGCTATCAACAAAACTCAACCTGCATAAGAAAGCACTCCCAATATTCAATTTCCTCTAACTCCCAAACTACACATGGCATTCATGGCACTTTTATAAGCAGTAACTCATCTCAATTTGGTCAATTACAAGCAGAAGACAAAATCCCCAATTCATAATCACAAACCCTAATTTCAAATTCAATCTCAATAATTCATCCATGCAAATCAATTTCTATCACTTCCCATACCAAGCATCATCTTGAAACTCATTTACATCATTTAAACACATTAAAATCCCATGAATTTCTTGGCTGCCGAATTTCAGTGACCCCCTATGTTCATTAATCCCTTTTATTTTCTTACAATTTCTACTCATTTCAAGTCATTTTCAAGGATTAAAAGAAGAAGGAAAGAAGAAAAGCACTAACCTTGAATCAAGACTCTCCCAAGCTTGTAAAACTTCCTAATTTTTCCTTCCTTTTGCTGCCTATAAACTTCCCAAGGTGTGGGGATGACTTTTAATGAAGTGAATGTGTGATTTCATGTTGAAAATGAAGAGGAGTGAAAGCTTGCATGAAGAGTTTTAATGGAGGTTCTTTTGGAGAGAGCAATTCGGCATTTGAGAGGTGAAGAAGATGATGAATGTGAGTGGATTATTCTGTCCTCTTATGTTTTTATACGCCACTAAAAGTTAATTTAATTATTATAATAATCAAGGTTTTTAAAAATTATAATTAGCCCCCCTTATCTTCCTTTAATTGCATTACATGTAATTTCATAATTTCATGAGATTTTTAATAATTTAATGCCACTCATTTTTTTAATGGATTTTTTAGTCAAAAGTCAACTTTAGGTGCTAAATGACCAAAATGCCCCTCTTTGGGTTAAGTCCCACTTTTTTGGTAACACCGATTAAATCTCTGATCCGACGATTTCTTTAATTTTCATTTTCATTTGTGCTGATTAACTAAAATTTTTTTGACATTTTTAATGTCAATTATACCTCAGTAGAACTTTAATTAAGTCCCAAAAATTATTTCTTGGGGTTCCCCGTAGTCCTAGGGTCGTCAACTGTCTATGCAGTGCCTTCCCGGTGCAATCACCCATCGCTACAGTTCCTGCTCGTTTAACCTAGTTGCATTCCTTTCTTTTATTTTCTCTTAATTTTTCTTGTATTTTCTTACCATGTATTCCATCATTTATGTCTTCTCACTATCATTTAAGTGTAGTCCCAAACATCCTGACTATCTAGATAAACATTAGTCATTGGAATAGTAGAACGCACGGACTACCTATGGTGAGGGTGTTACAATTCTTCCCTTATAAATAAAATTTCGTCCTCAAAATTTACCCAGTGTAAATAATCGAGGGACCCCTATCTCCTTGTTTTTTCGCTTTTTCGCTTTTTCGTGTTATAATACTTCGCTTTCTCTTTAGTTTGTCTTACTAGTCCTAGCTTTACAATCTTATCCTTATCTCAATTTACTATCGCAAATACGTAGCTTTACACAATAGTCCCAAGTCGGTACTGTAATCTGTAGCTTACAGCACATACATTGAGAACATTGCGTAGTTACCACGATACATCCCAAAAAATCAGATTTTTCCTATACTTATCCTTTTCGAATCTATGACTTTCTGTGGATCGAGATCCATACCTTAACCTAAAATAACCAGAGAAAACAGATCTGCATTAGTGTCACCTCGACTCTATCTAAAGGCCCATGCATGAGATGCAAACTATTTCTTTCTATCAATCTAGGTTTAGAATCGCCTAAACCTTTACTCTGATACCAATAAATGTAAAACCCCTCACCCGTCTACAGTATAGCCGAGCAAGGTGTGCCACATTCGGTGCTAGAGTACCCTATCTTATCTTGTCGTGTCCATTGTTAATTTTAAACTTATTAGAAAACATGTTGTAATATTTTTTTTTATCACAATTTATTTCTGTGGAAACCCGGGCAGAACCTCTTTTGTTTTATTAGCATCTGGCGGGTTCCACTAGTTACCTGTTAAAAACTATTTCATATCTGTCTCATATTTCCATATTCTTGTATATCTTCATACATTCATATAATCATATCATATCATTTCAAGAAATGAAATTCATTTCATACATATGAAAATTATATACAAAAATTCCCAAACTTATTTACAATCCCAAAATATAAATTACATTTATTTACAATGTTCAGAATTTATACACATTTCATTATACATGAACCAAAATGCAAAACCCTAATTACATTGGGCCCTACCAAAATAAACACTGTTGAGGTGAGCTCTGGACTATAGCAGATTTGGACAGTTGTAATCAGAGTACTACTGTGGCGATTGCTGCTATGGCGGCTGCTGTGTTTGGTCTTTAGTACCTATGCGATGAAAAATCTAATGCTCTAAGCAAATTGCTTAATGGTGCATAATCTTAAAAAAATTCAACTAAATAATTATAAATAATAATTCTGTGTAATCTTTTGCAATTCTAGGTCACTTGCATATTTTACTGCACTTTGAAAATAAATTAATTAGCAGTATCTTTTCTATGTATTTATTTTATTCTCTGTCTTTTTAAACTCATGTCAGAGTCTTTAAAATTACATCAGTGTCTTCATGTCATATCAGTGTATTTGTGCCCAAGTAACCTATAACAGTCTATAAAGACTGGATATACGGGAATATTCTATCCTGTATACAACTATCTGTTAGGCACTAGATCAACGAGTAGGCATATGATATCTTGTATACAACTGTCTATCAGGCACAAGGCTAGCAGACAGGCTGTTAAAGCCAGAAATACAATTATGCACAATAGCATCTGTCATGTCAGGCACCAGAAATACAATTATGCACAATAGCATCTGTCATGTCATCTATTATATCAAGCACAAGGCTAGCAGACAGGCATAAAGTCAGAAATATAATTATGCACAATGACATCTGATACCATAATTCACTGTCTTTGGTGGAAAATAAGGGTACCTGTCAGAGCACTTGCAGTCATTACGTATCGCCATCCCTGCAAGCCCCTGGGTGGAGAGCCACGCTTCACTACAGTTCACGTATGAGAGTTCCCAGGAATTATAGGCATTACGTACTTTGATCTGATACCATTTTCATGTCATTATAATGGGAACATAGGTCCCAATTACATATTCATGTCATTTATAATGGGAACATGAGTCCCAAGTACATATTCATATAACTTATGTATTTATCACTCTCATTATTTTATGTCATGTACTATACATATTCATAGTATTATTATTTCATATATGATGGAAACATAGGTTCCAAGTATATTTTCATATGACTTATGTGTTTAGCAAACCATTTAGGTAAATTACATTTTATGCATCAACTGATATCATGTCACCTTGTAGTAAGAAAGTGGGTCCCACATACCTATTTCATGTAATTTAGCATGTAGTAACTTATTAGGGATAAGTCAATAATTTATTCCAAGAACCTTTCTTTAGGTTCAACTTTATTGTCTTGTTTTTGCATATCAAATTGAGCAATTTATGGCCACTATTTGGCCCCACTTCCTTCACAGAAGTTGTTCTTCTATGTCTTGTCTTTATTTTCCTTTTTGAATCATGTCATTTGGATTTGTATAACTCAAGTTATGGTCAAATAACCATAACTGGTTCAATTACAAATTTTGGTTCCTTATCTAGGCAGTTTTGGTATTGAATTTAACTAATTTATTTGGATAGCTTGTAGTAATATTTAGGCCTAATGTTCTCCATAGGATTTGTTGCCCTATGTCTTATGATCACTTAGAATTTCTAATTGCTATTTTTCAAGTCTTGTAGAATTAATTATAGCCACATTATTGGATTGGACTCAAGTATCTTGTAGCAATAGGATTTCAATTAGGTCAGTAGCTTTGACCCAATATTTAAGCTTCTTACTTTCATAAGTTGTGGAAGATGTCTAAAACAAAGTTGGAGGTCTATTTCTTAGCTTTCCAGAATGGTATGGCTCATTTCAATTAAAGATTTCTAGTGGGAGTTATGATTAAGAAACTATTCTAGAGTTAATGGTCATTTATACCATTTCCAGAATTGGTATGACAACTTAATCAAGTTAATTGACCTAGTTCTCTTAAAACTTCCTAATTTTTCCTTTCTTTTGCTGCTTATAAACTTCCCAAGGTGTGGGGATGACTTTTAATGAAGTGAATGTGGGATTTCATGTTGAAAATGAAGAGGAGTGAAAGCTTGCATGAAGAGCTTAAATGGAGGTTCTTTGGGAGAGAGCGATTCGGCATTTGAGAGGTGAAGAAGAAGATGAATGTGAGTGGATTATTCTGTCCTCTTATGTTTTTATACCCCACTAAAAGTTAATTTAATTATTATAATAATCAAGGGTTTTAAAAATTCTAATTAGCCCCCCTTATCTTCCTTTAATTGCACTACATGTAATTTCATAATTTCATGAGATTTTTAACAATTTAATGCCGCTCATTTTTTTAATGGACTTTTTGGTCAATAGTCAACATTAGGTGCCAAATGACCAAAATGCCCCTCTTTGGGTTAAGTCCCACCTTTTTGGCAATACCGATTAAATCTCTGATCCGACGATTTCTTTAATTTTCATTTTCATTTGTGCTAATTAACTAAAATTTTTTTGATATTTTTAATGTCAATTATACCTCACTAAACCTTTAATTAAGTTCCAAAAATTATTTCTCGGGGTTTCCCGTAGTCCTGGGGCCGTCAACTATCTATGCAGTGACTTCCTGGTGCGGTCACCCATCGCTACGGTTCTGGCTCGTTTAACCTAGTTGTATTTCTTTTCTTTTATTTTCTCTTAATTTTTCTTGTATTTTTTTACCATGTGTTCCATCATTTTGTCTCCTCACTATCATTTAAGTGTAGTTCCAGAAATCTTGACTGTCCAGACAAACATTAGTCGTCAGAATAGTAGAATGTACGGACTACCTATGGTGAGGGCGTTATAAAATGACTAATAAAATTGACTAAAAATGACTAACAAATCAATAAAATAACTATGAAATTTAACCTAAATGACTATATAAAATGCATGTATCATTTCCTAATACCAAACCTTTTCTTTCTATCAAATTAAACTGCACTAATTATCTCCTATGGCAAGGGCAACTATTACCTCTCTTACATGGCCAGAGTTTGGCTCATCACATTTCTTTGACTGCCATACCACCATCTCCTACCCTTGATGATGGAACTCCAAATCCACAATACCCAATCTGGTTTCAACATGACCAATTAATTCTTAGCTAGTTCTTCTCATCTATTATAGAAAATCTTCTACCACAAATCATAGGCTTAAGCATAACCCGTAAAGCTTGGGAAAAGTTGCACACTATCTTTGTATGTGGATCCAAAACTCAGATCCAAAAATTAAGGAAATAGTTGAAACACTTGACCAAAGGCACAAATTCAATTGAAGTGTATATACAAAAGGTGAAGTCCATCTCTAATTAGCTTACTCATTATAAAGCCCAGTACTAGATGACATCCAAGTAATGACATTCTTGATGGTTTAGGTCCTAGTTTTAGTCCCTTACTTGGGTGATAGAAGCCCGTAATATGGCAATCATGTATGATGACTTATATGCTTTATTATTAAGTAAAGAATCTCAGTTGTAAATGGCAAAATTAACCTTGGAGCATTCAATACCACCTATTGCCTAATTGGCCAATGCACAATCCAATACAAGAAGACAACGTTTAACTCGTGGGTGAGGTCATGGTCTATCCAACAATTAGTCCACTTCAATATATTCACCTAATCCCACTACCATTTGTTACAATTGTCAAGGCTATGGTCATTTAGCATGGCAATGTCCCATACCAAAATTCCAATACAACACACAATTCTCACAACCACATCTTTAATCCAACCTTGCCACTAACACTACTCGGCCTGTGCAACATTGGACTATCGACTGTGGAGCCAATTATCATCTAACCATTGATCATGGGAATATCACTCATTCCAATCCTTACTATGGCACTGATCAAATAAAAATCGATAATGGCAACTCTTTTCCTATATCCAATAGTGGTTCTTCTTCTATTCTTCTTCATGATTCTTTTTTTCTCTTTAAATAATATTTTGTTTGCACCTTCTATTTCTCGTAATTTACTTTCTTTCTTTGTTTTCACTAATGATAATAATGTTTCCATAGAATTTTTTCCTAACAAGTTTCTTGTGAAGCATATCCACACGAAATAGGTTCTTTACCAAGGCCAAAGTGAGAATGGACTTTACACAATGCCTCTTTATGTCATCAATTCTTCTCCATTTACTAATATCGCTAAATTTAGTACTTGGAATGCACATTTTGTTCATGCCAATAGTAAAGTAGTCAATAAAGTGTTATCTTCTAATTGTTTACCATCTAATAAAGTTGATTCCGATTTTCCATGCAATGCGTGTAACATCAGTAAAAGCCATAAGTTACCATTATTTGAATCACATTAAAAAATGTCATAACCTTTAAAGTTAATTTGTTCTGATGTCTAGGAACCATCTCTAATCCCATCCATTGATGGCCATCAATACTATGTGATTTTTTATGATCATCATACCAAATACTATTGGATCTATTTCATGAAAT
The DNA here is from genome assembly GCF_030052815.1 of Hevea brasiliensis. Taxonomy (NCBI): domain Eukaryota; kingdom Viridiplantae; phylum Streptophyta; class Magnoliopsida; order Malpighiales; family Euphorbiaceae; genus Hevea; species Hevea brasiliensis. The sequence continues at coordinate 34,912,714 of NC_079507.1, read as the reverse complement.
AAAAATCAAAGGCCCTAAATGTTTTTATTCAATTTCATTATCTTGTTGAAAAATATTTTGGACTCTCTCTTAAGTGTTTTCAAGTAGACTGGGGCAGTAAGTTTCAAGCATTAACACAATACCTATATACCAATGGTGTCAGTCAAAGAGTCTCTTGTCCTTATACCCTAGAACAAAATGGGTATGCTAAGAGAAAACATAGGCATATAGTAAAAACTAGTTGAGCCCTGTTACATCATTTTGTTATTCTTGAAAAATACTAGAATTATGCTTTCGAGATAGCAGTCTATACCATCAATAGATTGCCATCTATCCACAACAATCCCTTAACTCCTTTCCAGTTACTATTAAACCAAAAGCCTAATTATGATGAATTAAATGTATTTGGTTGTTCATGTTATCCATGGTTAAAAATGTATACCGAACATACGTTAGCCCCTAGATCAATTCGTGTGTTTTCTTGGATATAGTAAAATTCGTAAAGATTATTACTGTTTTGATTCTACTTTTGAGAAAATTTATGTCTCATACCATGTCTTCTTTTATGAGTAGGTATTCCCATTCAAATGGAAAGATGATAATTGTGACACCCCTTACCCGTCTACAGTGTAGCTGAGCAAGATATGCCACACAGTGTGCCGAAGCACCAAATCATACTTTCCATTATAATTTACCCTTTTTAATTCATTATTTACAATTTTGATTAATCTGAATTTTTCGCAAATTTTATAAAAAATTCAACAGAGTGCCGACTGTAAATTAGAAAAACAGTTCTTCTGAATCTATTAAAAACACTTCCAATATAATCATATTATCCATCTCAGTCAACCACCAACATATTTCCAACAATTTCTCAAATGACTTTAATATTTCAAAATTCAATTCATTTCATATCGTACTCAACTCAATAAGAAATACTCAAATTTATTACTAAACATGATTTATAGATAATTACATCAAAACATAATTACATGAGTTTATAATATACATGGAAAAATAAAGGTCTGATTACAAAAGTTTACAAAATACAAACTACCAAAAGTAGCCTAATGTCCTACCAATGCACTGCAAATGTGAGGTGACTCTGGACTCTGTGTGCAGATCTGAAAGTTCACCCGGTCTGAGGTCTGCTGGACTCCCCAGCTATGTTTTCAGTACCTGCGTGTGGCAAAAGCGACGAGCTAAGCAATTCTGCTTAGTGGTGATAATATAAAATAAAATAACTAAAATAACATAAATATGCAAAATGTATGTTTACATTTTAGGTAGACTTAATTTCTGGTATTTATTGCAGTATTATTCGATTAAAATTTGATAAGATTTATTTTCATTGCCCGAGTAACCCATACTAGTAGACTGGACTGGATAAATGGGTAAACTAACACTGGGTACTAAGTACCTCGGACCATCACACCATCGGTCACATTGTGTCTCCCGGCAATGTAATGTACTAATAAGCTGTAATAATTATCAGGGATAAAACCCAAGTATAACAACTCAATCAACATAGCCTAAGGCTATTATAACACAGAACGGCACGTGTGGCCATAAAACACAGAATGGCATGAAGCCATATGCAGTACTGCTAACAGAATCCTATTGCATGCCAACCTATCCAAACTAATCTTGTTAGGTGTACTAGGGCATGTTACACTCTTAAATTGTACAATTCTTGAAATTTAAGTTTAGGTGTTACTATTCATTTCATTAGTCAACAAAAATATTGATATTTGCATAGACAATAGGTACATTGGTTTTAATACTCTCAACATACCACATTTTGCATTCTAAAATTGTTGGTATTGGTTGCCAATACCATTTTTAAGCTTAGTGTTAGTTGTTCAAAATTTTCAGATTTCAAGCCTTGTATTTACTGTTCCATTAGTCATTTTTGTAGTAAGAATTTGCCAAAGTTGTCAACATGAAAGTTATTCCTTATTGTGTCTAGTTACATTTCTTTTTTTGAATCACTCCATTTAGAGTTTTGTAGCTCAAGTTATGGCCTAAACACCATAACTAGCCGGATTGCAAACTTTCCAGATTTTCTGGATTGACTAAATCTATAGTGTTTTGTGTAGGGACTGCAGGTCACTTTTTAAATATGTTATGGTCAAAATTTGGGTTAGTTTCTTTATGAAAGTTGTAGGTCTATATCTCAACTTTCTGCTGGTAAAATTTCAGGTCAATTGGACTTTTCTACAATGAGTTATGATGAAATGAATAAACACTGTTTATTTGGTCATTTTACCCAGGCAAAATGCAGGTCACCCGGATTAGGGTAATCTTTAGGTCAACTTGGTTTGGTTTTCTAGGCAGGATTTCTTCACCAAAGTTGTGCCATTATGTGTCTAGTTCCATGTCAAATTGGCCTTGCACCAATTGAACCTACACAACTCCAGTTATAGCTGCCCAAACCTGCTGGACTCATGCTAAGTCCTACAGGTCAGCCAAGGCAACAACACTAACTTCAATTCCCACTAAACAAACCACTTCATTTCTTATTCACACACAGCCAAATGGTCAGTAATTGACCATTAAAACTCTCTTTCACTAAATACATGAACAGAGTCTCAATTTGGGTCCAAACCCTAGCCCTACCATTTCAGATTTTTGCATTCACTTGCACTTCACTATCCTAATCAATATATTAGTGTTAAGGGCAGCTAGAGTACCACTTCCATTCAAAGAAATCTTCAAAACCCTACCTATCCCAAAGCTACTGAAATTTTAAGAAAGGCATACATGTGATATTTTTTTTTGCAATTTTCTTGTAAATTTGCATTGCACACCACTCCTTCAACATGAATTAAAAGAGAGAGATTAAGTTTGGTCATTAACCTTTAATGGAGCTAATCTCAAGCTTGTAAGAACTCTTCTTTTACACTTCTTTTTGCTCCCAAAAGCTTCACCAAGCTGAAATATCAAGGTTTTATGTTGTCAATTTAGGGTTTTGTTGAGAGAGGACTAAGGAAAGGAAGCTTTGGTAAACCAAAAATGGAGGAGTGAGGGAGAAAGTGTGGGACGTTTTGAAGAAGGGAGAGAGGGCTGCTGGTTTATTCCAGATTTCTGCCCTCTTTTCTTTATTTTTAATATATTTTAATTGTGGTTCTTTATTTTGATTGGCCATAGGATTTAATTACCTCATGCTTACAGAAGTATTAGGTAATAAATCCCATTTTTTTTTCATTTTTTTTCCTTTCTCTTGCTATTCATTTTTAATAAAATTTTCATCAATATTTGTTCATATTTTATGTCATATAATTCACTTACATAAATGGACAAGTTGGCCAAAAATCATCTCTAAAGACAAAATGACCAAAATGCCCTCCGTTTGGCTTAATGAGCTAAAATTGTATATACCGATTGAAAAATTTTTCTAAGCCTTTTCTTGGCATTCTAATGCCATAGAATCCTCAATGACTCTTCTCTGGAGTCCCAAAAATTATTTTATGAATTTTCTCCTGGGTTTAGGGCTCCTAGTTGTGAGGACCACAACTTTCTATTGGGTTACCCATCGCTAGGGCATCGGCTAATTTAACTTGGTTGTATTTTATTTCTAAAATTTTTTCTAAATTTTTCTTATTAATATTTGAGTTAATTATGATTCCTTACTTTAGTTTAAATATTTTTCAGGATGTTCTAGCTGTCCGGACTGACACTGGTCATCGGAACAGTAGAATGTACGGAGTTGCTACAGGGAGAGTGTTACAATAATGGCTCTGCTGCTCATAATGATAGTTTACCCAAGAATGATCCTACCAACCCCATCCCCCTAAAGACTCCTACACTAAAGTCCCACACCTTTTCCAACTCAAACACTAGATCATGGATTATCTATTCTCCTTGAGCCCACATCCTATCCAATAACTACCACAACCTCATCTCCTAAGCCACCCAAATCATTACTTCTTAAACCTACAAATACCTATCCCATGCAAACACACAATAAAACTAGACACTTAAAACCATAGCTGTTCACGACCACTATCCCCTTACCCCCTATCCTTTCCTGCTATAATAAGGCAGCACTTGATGTGCGATGGCATACTATTGTATCTAAAGAGATCAATGCTTTGTTACACATCAACACATGGACACTGGTACCCAAGACAAATGCTCAGAACATTGTTAGCCGTAAGTGAGTATATCATATTAAGCAAAAACTTGATGGTTCTATTGATAGATTCAAAGCTCATCTTATTGTAAAAGACTATCATCAATGACCTAGAATTGATTTCACTAACACATTCTCTCCTATTCTAAAGCCAAATACACTTAGGATAATTCTATCCATAGTAGTCTCAAATAATTGGATAACTCAACAACTTGATGTCTCTAATGCCTCTTTACGTGGTGATTATAATGATACAGTACACATGGAGTAACCTTCGAGTTTTATAAACAAAGAAAAGTCAGATTATGTTTGCAAACTGAATTGATCATTGTATAGACTTCATCAAGCTCCTCGACAGTTGTATACCAAACTCAAGAATGCACTCATATCTCTTCATTTTACTCCATCCATAGCGAACACCGTACTCTTTCACAGCAAATTAGGTTCCACTTATCTTATTTGCCTTGTTTATGTTAACGATATTATAATTCTAAGCAATAACCTCCATGCAGTGCAAGATGTTATAAAGTCTTTACAGTAATATTATTCATGATAAAAGAGTTAGGAAAGCTAGACTACTTCCTTAGTGTTGAGGTTCATCATCTCCCTACTGGTATGCTCCTCACACAATCAAAGTACATTGCTAATCTATTGGCAAAGGCCAATATGACCACTTATAATGGTATAACTACTTTTGCATTCTCTAAAACCATGCTTCATCTTCAAGATAATGCTCCTGCCACTGATAAAAAAAATGTACTGTTGCATTGTAGGTGCATTACAATAACTATCCCTTACAAGACTCGATGTGTCATATGCCGTACATCATGTGTCTCAATTCCTTCATGCTCCAATGGAGAATCATTGGTAGCTTATAAGTGCATTCTATGCTACTTACAACATACTCAACATTATGGTCTCATGATTACAGTGTCATCTTCTAGCAATATCAATGCCTATGCTGATGTAGATTGGGCCTCTAACTTTGATGATCAAAATTCTGTAACAGGCTACATAATATACATGGGCATTAATCTTATCACTTGGATAACTAAAAAGAAACCCATAGTTGCCAAATCATCCATTGAAGTTGAGTATAGATCCGTAAGTACTACTACAACTAAAATCATATAGCTGCAATCATTGTCATGCGACATTGGCTTTGACTCTCTAACATGCCCAGTTTTATGGTGCAATAATATTGGTGCTACATATCTCTTCGTAAATCTAGTGTTTCACTTAAGAACTAAGCATATAGAAGTGGAATTCCACTTTGTCTGAAATATTGTTGCCCAAAAAGCAATTTCATATATAGTACATCTCCTCAAAAGATCAAATAGTCGACGTCCTAACAAAAGCTGTCATTCAAACACGTCATGAACACTTGAGATAGCTACTAACAATTTAACCAATATGTGGTACTGATTGAGGGGGTGTGATAAGGATTACATCATTGTGCATATCTTATAGATATAGGTTATCCTTATGTATATGATTAACTAGAAGTCTATCATTCCTATGGCTCTTGTATCATTATATATACAATATTATACTATATCAAGGACTCAATGAAACAAGTCTCCTACAACATCGTCTTCCACTGCTATAACAAATTCAGGTTTCAATCCTTTAGAAGATACTTCTTCACCTTATTTTCTTCATTATTTAGAGAATCATAGCTTAATGATTGTAACTCCTGAGTTTACCTCAACCAATTTTCCTTCATGGAAGAGGTCTTTTGTACTAGTTGTTTCAATTAGAAATAAGCAAGGGTTTATTGATGGTATGATTCCTAAGCCCTCTCTGTAGGATTTTATATATCTCCCATGGATTCGTTACAACACTTTCATTATGGCATGCCATCTGAGGTCCATCTCTCCTCCCATTGCTTTAACTATATTTTACTTAGAAGATGGTTAACTAATTTGGGAGAAGCTGCATCAAAATTTTTCACAGCCTGATGATTCTTGTATATGTCATTTTGAACATCTTTTGTATACCATTATGCAAGGTACAAAATCTATGGATGTTTTTTTTATAGAACAAAATGGAGTTTAGGAAGAAATGAGGAATTATAGACCCTTTCCACATTGCTCTAGTGGGAAATGCAATTTAAAATGCTTTTGGAATTTAATTAATGTTTAACAAAAATATTATGTTTTCAAGTTTCTTGATGCACTTAGTGAGACTTATCAAGATCTTAGGTCATAGATTATCTTGATGAAACCTTTTCCTTCCCTAGACCAAGTTTACACTATGGTCCTTAGAGAAGAGACACAAAGATCTTTAGTGCTATAAATTTGGTCTTTTAGTGGCAGTTAAGAAGTTGAAGATTGAGGTTAAAGCAAGATCAACATTGAGAATGTAATTGATAACATGGCTTAATTAAAACTTTTTAATGAGAAAGTCTATAAATTGATGTCTCTCTTATGTGATCAAGTTGCTCCATCTATTCCTCGTACATTGAATTCCTCCAATCCTAATGTTGCTTCATCATCTCAAGTGAATGTTGCAGGTATAACTTTTTCTACTTTTTATGCATCACTCCCTTCCATTTTTCATACACTTCTTCTCTTTATTGTTCCTTTTAGATTGTGGATACTAGAGCTACAAATCATATCTTATGATCCAAATCTTTATTTTCTAATTCAACTCCTATTCTTAATTCATTTGTGTCTTTACCTAATAGTATGAATGTGACATCCCTTACCCGGTCTACAGTGTAACTGAGCAAGGCGTGCCACATTCGGTGCCGGAGCACCTTATCTTATCTTACTTTATTCCTTTAATAATTTTAATCTCATTATATTTTAAAATCAATTATATTTTAAGGAAAAATTGACAGAGTTTTCCCTTTTTCATTACCATTTGGCGTGTTTCACTCTTCACCTATTAAAAAAAATTTCAACAATATTTTCCAATAATAATTTCATTTATATTCATCATAACCATCTCATCCTTTCAAGTATCATATATGTATTTCAATTCCACATTCTATTCTTGCAACTCATATTCATACATATCTATTTCCATACATATCCATTCATGCTCAATTCATATATAAAAATTCTAAAATTTTATTAATTTACAAGATATACAAATTGATTACATATAAGATAGCCAATTTGTTAATTTACATCACATACATATTAAATAAAATTTCATAATTTACATTACAACATAATAAATTTTATAATGTACAAAATACATTAATATGACCTATATGGGCCCTATGTAGATGCATTACTGAGGAGGTGACACCTTAGATACTTTTGCAGATCCGGACTCCAAAATCCTAGTCTAATGTCCAATGGGCTTTATCTTCAGTACCTACGTAAGGAAACAATCCATCGCGCTAAGCATTTCTACTTAGTGGTGCAATAATATAATATGGAAATAATATATACAAATAAAGATAAAAATAGAACATAATTTATGTAATCAAGAATTATTTTGATTTCATATGAAAATTTTATCATTAAATATCTTTTGTCATTTTTTTTGTTGTTCTTTAGAAGTGCTTATTTTATAAGTTTACAATAATAATATACAATATACAAATTAATAAAAATATTGAATTTATGTTCATCTTATTATGGAAGATGTATTTGTAACAATTATTTAAGTTATACTTATTTTGCTAATCTTTTCATTGTTTTACATAACATTTATATGTTTCATTATTTCATTACATGTTCCATTTATATTTTATAGTATTTTGATTCTATTAATGGTATAAGCATAAATAATGTATACAAATCTCATTTCTACATATTTTATGCATTCATCATATCATTCATGTTGATTACAATTCACATCAATTGATTTCATGTACTATTTGTACTCAAAGCATTTTTCCTTTATCTCATGATACGAACAAATGTCCTATTCACATATTCTTGTGATTTATTTATTCATTACAATATTTATATGAATTATTATTCATAATTCAAGAAGCGTTTTGCATACTAAGTATTTAGTATTCACATTATTTCCTCTCATGTACCATTTATTGAACAGGGTATTACTATTCTATTTGCAATGGAAACATAAGTCCTAATGAAAGCTTCACCTCATTTATACATTTAACAATCAATTTATGTTAATTACATTTCATATTTCAAGTTATATTACTAATGTATTATGAGTTCTATTTGTGATGGCAATACAAGCCCCAACTACCTATTCACATGATTTAGGTGCTCATTAAGTTATTTAGGTGAGTTACCATTCATATTCCAAGTAATCCATGAACAATTCATGGATTTCAGATTTTATGCCTTAATTTCCTCTAGCAATTTTGTCAAGATGCATGGTCCATTTGGCCATACTTCCTACATGAAAGTTGTTTCTTTATATGTTAACTTAAATTTCCCTTTTGAATCATTCAATTTGAAGTGGTATAACTCTAGTTATAATCAATTGATTAATGATTGTCCAGGGTGCTAAACCTTGTAAGACTACTAGTTTCAGGATTTTCCATCTTTTTTGTCATACATTTACAAGCACTTAGGCTTAGAATTGGGTCTAGGTCCCTAAAACAAAGTTTTAGGCTTTATCTTATATTTTCAGATCATTTTGGATCATGTCAATTGAAGTTTTCTAGAGAAAGTTATGGTCTTTTAACCATCCAGGGTTCAAATGACCAAATACTTTAAATCCAGAAATTCCAAGTTTGGAGTTCTGACTTCTCCTAACAATTTCTCTAAGTTCCCTTGAGATTTGAATTCTAGTCAATACACCAAAGTTATAGCTCTATTTCCTAGGGTTCCAAGTCAATTTGGTTCATCCTCATTGAAATTTCCTAGTGAAAATTATGGTAAAACTACTATTTCAGGGTCAATTGGCATTTTGGTTCAGGTTCAAAAATCCAGGATTGGAAGTACTAACTTGTCCTAGCAAATTGTGTATGTTCCATTAGGTTCTAGGTTTTTGTCAAAACTCCAAAATTGTAGTTATAGGTCTTATAGAAGTTTTAGCTTTGGTTTCACTGCATTTGCAGTTTTGTGGACCAAGTTATGACATTTTTGCCACAATTGGTCGGATTGGTCAATGTCCAAGTTTTTCTGATTAGGTTCTGGTTCTAGCAGTTTTGTTGGGCTAATTTTGGTTAACAATGTGATTTGATTACGGTCAGAATTAGGGTTCCTGGTCTTCATAAAAAATTTTCTGCTATGTCTAAGCTTTCTAATGGTTTAAGAATCAAGTTATTCTGACTTTCCTAGAGTAAGTTATGGCCATTTGAACATTTACTGTTCATTTGGTCATTTTTCCAGGTCCAGCATGTGGTAACCTGGATTCAAGCCAATTTTAGGTCAGGTTAAGTTCAGTTTTTGGGTATGGTCTCTTCATGAAAAATGTGGTAGATTGTCCTAGGTTTCATCTCCAATTGGCCTCACACTAATTAGAACAACAAAACTCAACTTATGGCTATCTAAGCATGCTGGACTTATAGGTTTAGGAATCCTGCATGAAAACAACACTCCCAGTTTTTCAATTCCACCCAACTTCCAAACTTCAATTAACATTCATGGCACTTCAGTTAGTCAACAATTGGTCTCAACATCATCAATTTTAAGTCACAATACAAAATTCTCAAATTTCATGCAAAACCCTAATTCCCATAATCATCTTTCATGCAAACTCATACTAACTCATACCAAATTAACATATACACATTTAGTACTATCTCTAAGTAAGTTTAGGACAATAAAAAACCATCAAACCCTAATATCCCCATAGCTGCTAAAATTTAGGTTTCTCATACCCCCATCATTTTCTTTCAATTTCATGAAATTTCAACTCAATTTAATGAGCTTACAATGCTTAAAGAAAGAAAAAGGTTGTATATTGCACTAACCTTGATAAACCAATTCTTTGAATTGTTAAACTTTAATTTTTCCTCCACTTTCTTTTCAACCAATCACTTCTCCAAGGTGCAAGATTAATTTTAGTGAAGGGAGGTATGGATTTTTGGTGTGAGATGAGGAAGAAATTCAAGCTAGAAAGCTTGAAAATATGATGGAGGTGCCTTCCATGGAGTTTCAGCCAAGAGGATATGAAGAGGAAGAAGATAGCTTTTTAATTAATGTTAATTTGTCTCATATACATATATTTATCCTATGGTAATTACATAAAATTTTAAAGAAGTTATTTTTGTCATCATGCCTAAGTCATGCCTAGGTCATCATGAAGTAATGCTTATGTAATAATTCTATTTTCATTTCCTTTTCTTTCTTTTCCCATTTCCATTATGCAATTCATAATTTTAATTTATTTTATGTGTTTTAATCTCTCTCATTTTAATTGACATTTAGGTCAAAAGTCAACCTTGAGGGTAAAATGACCAAAATGCCCTTCATTGTGTTCATCGAGTCATAACTATTTTTACCGATCAGTATAAATTTCCTTATATTTTCTTGGCATTTTTATTGTTGTTTAGACCTCATAAATTTCCCAATTAAGTCTCAATATTTATCTTATAGGGTTTCCCCACGAGTTTGGGGTTGACAAATGTCTTCATAGTCACTTCCCATGAGGGTCACCCATCGCCGTGACCTCTGACTCATTTAACCGATTGGCATTTCTTTTCTTTTATTTTTTTTTTAATTTTTCTTGGTCTTTATTCAATTAATTTATGTCTCCTCACTCTAGTTTGAGTGTAGTTCCTGACATTCTGGCTGCTCGAACAGATATTAGTCATCGGAACAGTGAAATGTATGAACTACCTAAAGTGAGGGCGTTACAATGAAAGTTAAAGTTGAAGCTATTAGTATAGTCTATATTAATCCCTTATTATCCTTCATTATGTCTTGCTTGTTCCATCCTTCACTTTCAACCTATTATCTATAAGTAAGTTGGTTCATTCATAACAATTATGTTTTGTTATTCGTTTTGACTTTTGTTTTATTTAGGTCCTTTCATCATGGATGACGATTAAACTGGCTAAAATAAGAAATGAGTTGTTTTCCCTCTTATGAGATAGTGGTAATCAAAGTCTATGTCACTCTATTGCTTTCAATACTATTTCTTTTGACATTTAACATCATAGACTAGGTCATTCAGCTAATGATAGAATAGCTAGCTTATAGTCTTTGCTTTATATATCTTTTAATAAAGTGTCTTCTCCATGTCTTACATGTCCAAAAGTAAAACAAAGGAGGTTATCTTTTCCTTAACATGTATTTGATAGTAACATTCCTTTTAAACTTTTTCCACATGGATTTTTGGTGTCTTTATTAAAAAAAAAGGATATAAATGGGAATCATTTTCTTTTTCTCACTATTTCACTAAAAGTGTATGGACTTTTCTTATGAAATATAAATCTGATGTGTCTTTCCTTGTGCAACAGCCCAATCTCAGACTACTATTGGTGCTAGGGCAATAGTAGGCAAGAAGCTGTTAGTAGTATGCCCTAGAGCATATCATTTAGTATGTATCTTGTATATATTTTTATTAATAAAAGGCTTTTCCACTTTTCTGTTTACATAATATATTTATGTGTAATAGAAAAGGTCCATTGATATTTTGTTAGAAATATTATTCTTAAGTTGTTAAGAATATGAGTGACATTATTTCTAGCACAAAGTATCATAAATAGATTCACAATCGAGGATACTTCATAATAAGGACATGACTTATCCGGAAAGATTGTATTCATGTTTGTTCCCAAGTTATTTATATGAGATATAAATAAGATGGAATGGTGAGTCTCATGCCATATGACAAACATGATAGGTACTTATAAATGATAAGTAGGCCGAACCAGTGACACTTATGACAAGCACATGGAGTTTACTCTTGTCAATGTTTTGTCATAAATCATATCAGTGCATATAATCTTTAGACCTGAGATAGCACAGTTATATTATATATAGGTAGTTTGAGTTTGATACTGCTTTCATACTTGTACTGTGTATGGGTATATGGGCATGTGTTAGCTCCTACTAGTTATATATGGAGGTAGGTGTTGATCAAGATGGAATCTGTTTCTCTAAGTAAATAGAGATAAAATCCTATGTTCATTTAATTGTTCTTGATGTTTCAAGTTCCTGGCTAGGACAGATAGATTTATTCAGAAAAGAGTTTCTGATGAGAAAATCTTTTTAATCAAGAACTAGAATTAAAAGAGAACATAATATTCATAGCAAATGGGGTTTGACATAAACCATGACTCCAGCTTGAGTTGGGATTTTGTAACAGAGAGATTCTAGTGCATGGTAACATAAGATTATAGGTTCATTTAAAGTAAACCTTATTACTAATTGGGTGTCCATGGCATGCTATGCTAGGTGTTAACCATTGTCTATGAGGTGCATAAAATGATTTAGAGAAATTATTTATGGTAAGAAAGAGTTCTGATGATATTAAGAGTTGATATCATGTCTCATTGCCAATTAGTGATGAGCCTAGTAAGTCACACACGTACACAAGTCATCACCTAATTAAATATTAATTAATTAATTAATTAAAGAGTTTAATTGATTAATTAAATAGGTTTGGTTTGCAATTAGATTGCAAAGTCCCTAGCATGACTTGAAACCAAATCTAGATTATTGGATGTATAGTATAAGTTAAATTTCTATTTAAAGTGTTTAAATATGAATTTAATTAATGAGAAATTAATTAATAGAGATTAATTAGTTAATTTATATTTGATATAAATTAATTAGAAGAAGAGAAATAATTATTTTGGGTTAAGAACTCAAAATTAAGACACAGGGACATTTTGGTCATTTCACAGTGTGACACGTAGCACCATGAGATGGTGACACATGGCATTACACATAAGCTTGCCAAATGTCTTTTAATCATGTAAGATGATTAAAATTAAGATTAAATATAGGTTTGACGCTTGGCACAATGTGATTGGGTCACTTAAACCTAGAGCTAATTAAAGGGTGACATGTGGCAAGGGTTTAATGTGTTATCCTAGCTATATAAGTGTTGTTATGAGAAAATAAAATACAACCAGCAGCCACACTCCTTTGTCACGCCATTTTGAAGCTCTCCTTCTCTTCCTCTTCATCTCTCATCAATTCAAAGAGATTAGCCATCAATCTCTTGAATTAAAAATACTAGAAATTGTTTTTAGTGTACTGTTTACATCTCTAATCTCTTAAAAGGCAGAACTTGAATTTTTAATTAATAGAAAAAGCTTTAGAAGCTATTCAAGGGCTGCCATAGGTGTTCTTGGTGTGCACAAGCTAGAGGAACAACATTTGGTGTCCTGAAGACGAATCTTAAAGGCGCAAATACACTGCAATGCATCAAGAGGTTAGTGTGTTTGTTCTTGATTTAATCTAGGGTTCTAAAATTAATCTGATTAATTTTAAAATCTTAAATGGAAAATACAAATCCAAAAACATATTAAAAGAGTTTTAATATGTTGTTTATCATTGAAATTAAATAGTTAAAAAAATAAATCTTGCATGATGCATGTGACCCTAGGTGAAAATTTTTGAATTCAATGGTATAAACTTGTGTTTTTCACGTTTTCGTTCCTTTAATTGGTATCAGAGCCACTATATTTGCCATTTAGATTGTTGATTATATGATTTAATTATGTGTTATGATCATGAGATGATTTATCTATTGCTGGTTGCAATGGAGGTTTGGCGGCATGCTTGAAAAACACCATCAATGGTGTGCATGGTTTGGCTTCCATGGGTGGTTCAAGGTTTGGCTTTTAATTCTGCAATTGTTGTATGATCTAAGGCCTATTCTTTGACTAATTAAAGTGTTTAATTAGAGTTTTAATCACACAATTAAATTATGATTCAAATCAGAATTTTAAAAATTGTTTGAATGTGATTCAAATCTGAATTTTAAAAGTTATTTGAATGTAGTTCAAATCTGAATTTTTAAAGTTGTTTGAATCATATTTAAATCTGATTTTTTAAAGTTGTTTGAATAATATTCAGATCTGAATTTTTAAAAATTGTTTGAATGTGATTCAAATCTAATTTTTTAAAAATTATTTGAATGTGATTCAAATCTGAATTTTTAAGGTTGTTTGAATGTGATTCAAATCTGAATTTTTAAATTTATTTGAATGAGATTCAAATCTGAATTTTTAAATTTATTTGAATCATATTCAAATCTGGATTTTTTAAGTTGAATATGAGATATTCAATTTATTTTAAGTATGTATGTTTTATTTAATTGTTAAATAGTGATATGCATGATGGATGATCATGGACTATAAAAGACTAATGTGATTGGATTTATTTCTTTTATGTTTCTTTGGGATTTTAAATTAATTAATTTATTTTAATTTTTTTTGGGCATGTATTATTAATTTTGTAATAATTTTGGATTGTAATTTCATTTATTTAAGTTCTTGTAAATTCACCTTGGTATGCCAACGATTACTATGTAATTGGATTGCAAGAAGTTCAAGGAGGTTAAGAGTATTGGTGGGACCAGTGGGAGGAATTCGAGATCAAGTGTTGATTATGTACTCCTTCAGCAACTCTTGTAAAATGAATGAAAAAAATGCACCTAAGAATGCCCTGATTCAATTCTTGGTGGCTCAGAATTGAATCCCTTAGAAAGTCCATGATCATACCATATTTACTGCTTATCCATGAATGCATGAGATGTATGAGAATGTATGCAATTATATGACATATGCATGCTAAATAGATAATGTAACACCCTCCCGGTAGCAACTCCGTACATTCTACTATTCCGGTGACCGGTGTCGGTCCGGACAGCTAGAACGTCCGGAAAAATATTTAAACTAAAGTGAGGGACCATAATTAACTCAAATATTAATAAGAAACATTTAGTAAAAATTTTTGAAATAAAATACAACCAAGTCAAATGAGCCGGTGCCCAAGCGATGGGTAACCCAGAGAGAAATTGTGGTTCTCGCAACTAGGAGCCCTAGACCCGAGGGAAAAATTATAAAATAATTATTGGGACTCCAGAGAACGATCATTGAGGTTCCTATAGCATTAGAATGCCAAGAAAATATTTAGGAAAATTTTTCAATCGGTACAGACAATTTTGACCCGTTAAGCCAAACGGAGGGCATTTTGGTCATTTCGCCTTCAGAGGTGATTTTTGGCCAACTTGTCCAGTTAAGTAAATAATTATTATGACATAAAATATGAATAAACATTACTAAAAATTAAATTGAAAATGAGTAGTGATGAAAATAAAAGAAAAATGAAATAAAAAGCAAATTATGACATATGATGATGTCATTTAAAAAGCTACCACCAATCACATTTAAACAAACATTCAATTAACAAATAAAAAGAGATAAATATGGCCAAAAAATTAAAGAAAGCAGCAGCCTTCTTCTTCCCCAAAAATCAGCCGAAACCCATTCCCATAGCCACCCACCATTAAAGCTTTTTCAAGCTTTAGATTTCCATCATTTCCACCATATTTCCCTACCCTCTAAGCACAAAAATTAATTATTTCACCTTAAGAAGAAGATTGATAGTAAGAAGAAGAGAAGAAAGTGAAGAAATTGAGCTCTTGAAAAGCTCTCAAGTGAGGTTAGTGCATCTATATACCTAAACCTCTTTACTTTCATGATTAAGGACTTGAATTTAGTAAGAAATTGAAATTTAAATGGACAAAAACTCATGTGTATGTGTACATGGATTTCGGCAGCCCTATTGCAGGAATAGGAATGAGTGTTTTGTTGGACTTAGAGTGGCTAAAAATGATGTTTAAGGTATATATATGCATGGATAATGAACTAGTGTGCTAACTAAGGTGTATAGGTAAATTGAAATGGACACTAGGGTTTTGAGAAGTGAAAATTTGGCTTAGCTTAGGAAATTGTTAGAGAACATTTTAATGGTCAATTAGTGACCATTTTAGGTAAGTTGACCATAATTTGGACTGAAATGAAGCATGGCAAAGTGAATGTGTATGCTGCCTTGTGAGTGCAGCAGGGCGACTGAAATTTCAGTCCACTTGGACTGCCATATCTTTGGCTGTGTTGGTCCAATTGGTGTTTGACCAATTGGACATGAAACTAGGCTTATAATGGCACATTTTTGCTGAAGAAACCATGCCCAAAAGACCAAAACAAGAGGACCAAAAGTTGGCCCCAATCCGGATACCCTGCAACAGCACCTGCAAAAATAACCAAATGAAAAACTGTTCATTTGGCCATAACTCACTGTAGATATGATCAATTGACCTGAAATTTTTACAGCAACAAGTTAAGACATAGACAAACAACTTTCATGAAGAAACCTACCCCAAATTATGGCCAGAACCTATTCAAAAATGCAATCACAATCACTGTTCATGTTACTGTAGATATGGTAATTTCTGCAGAATGGAAATCCGGCCAGCTGTGGTTTTTAGACCATATCTGGAGCTACAAAACTCCAAATGGAGTGATTCAAAAAAGGAACAACTTTCATGTTTGCCATTTCTTCAAATTCCCACTGCAACAGTGCTTAATGAAACAGTAAACATAGGCTTCAAAAACTGAAATTTCTGCCTCTTGGTTTTAAGTTAGAAATGGTAATGGTGACCAATTCCAACAAGTTTTAAATGCAAAATGTGGTATGTTGGGAATGCCAAAACCAATGTACCTAATTTCTACCTAAAAGTCAACATTTTTGTTGACTAAAGAGGTGAATAGTGACACCAAAACTTGAAATTCACAAATTGGAGAATTTAAAGGTTTCAAATGCCCTAGTATACCTAACAAGATTGGTTTGGATAGTTTGGCATGTCAATAGGGTTCAGTTAGCAGTACTGCACATGGAAATATGCCATTCTGTGATTTCATGGCTTTCAGCCATTCTGACCTTGTATTGAGATTTGGCCTTGTGCCTGATGTATTTACAGCTTGTTAGCTGTTCTGTTGCACACCGGGAGATGCATATGTGACTGATGGTGTGACGGCTCGAGGTACTTGATACCCAGTGCTAGTTTACCCGTTTATCCAGTCCAGTCGTCTAGTGTAGGTTACTTGGGCAACCAAATGAATGGAAGTGGACAAAGTTAATGATATACAAATTCAAAACAAATGAAATATATACATTCACTACATATTTATTTTCTTGCTATTTCTTTTATTTTATTATTGCACCACTAAGCATTATTGCTTAGCGCGTTGCTTTTGCCACGCGTAGGTACTGGAGATACTGATCGTGAGCCCAGTAGACCGCAGACTAGGTGAGTCCATCCTGCAGTTTTGCACAGTGTCCGTGTCACCTCACCACCTGCAGTGCATTGGTAGGGCACTAGGTGTCATTTTGTGACTAAATTTTTATCTTCTCATATGTATTTGGATCTATGTAAAGTATTTTGATGTTCATGTAAATAATGAAAGTTATGGTTATGAATGCAAAATTTGAGCATTTATCTATTGTTTGTATATGAGTATTATGAGAAATGGATGATTGAGAACTGAAATTGAGAAATGTTGTTGAGATTTTGATATTGGAGTTTGAGATGATGAGACATGAATATTGGAAGTGTTTTTCACAGGTTCCGAAGAACTGTTTTCTCCATTTTTAGCCGGTACTCTGCCGGATTTTCTTTAAAATTTTCAGAACCTCAAATAAATAATAATTTCGGTAAATGGCTTAAATAAATTATATTTCACGAATTATATTCAAAAGCATGATATAAATTAATTAAGGTATATTAGAGTGTGCCGGTACACCGTGTGGCATTACTTACTCGGGTATACTGTACACGAGTAAGGGGTGTCACATTTAGTGGTATTAGAGTACGGTTTAGGCGTTTCTGGGCCTAGATTGAGTTCATACCATGCATTGCATTCGTAAGAGTCGAGGTGACACTAATGCAGATCTGTTTGTCTTTGTTATTTTGAATAGGATATGGACCCTTCATCTCAGAGAGCAGTCGAGGAGGAAGTGGAGAGTCATGCTCCACCTGCAGCAGCTGAGACTGGGGGTAGGGGAGAACCTACTCACTTGCCAGCAGAGCCTGCTCAGCCTCCACAGGCCATGTTCCAGCAAATGGCCGATTTCTTTAGACAAATGGCCGGGGTAATGCCAGCACCACCACTACCACCAGCTCCACAGCAGAAATCACACCTGGAAAGGCTAAGAAAGTTTGGAGCAGTGGACTTCTATGGTAAGAGAGAAGATGACTCACATTGCGGTAAAATTGGTTGAACAGAACGGGCAGAGTTCTAAAACAACTCCACTGCACTCCAGAGCAAAACCTGGAAGCTGCCATATCTCTGTTACAAGATGATGCCTATGAATGGTGGGATACGGTGTCAAGTGAAGTGCAGCCAGAAATTACAACTTGGGACTTCTTCCTCTCTGAATTCAAGAAGAAATATATGGGTACTGTATACCTGGAAGAGAGAAGAAGAGAGTTCATTAATCTGAGGCAGAGACAGCTGTCAGTGGCCGAATATGAGAAGGAATTCGTAAGATTGAGCCGCTATGGAAGGGAGATAGTCCCTAATGAAGCTGAAAGATGCAAGAGATTTGAAGAGGGACTAAATGACAATATAAAGATCCAGCTCACTGCCTTGGGAATCACTGACTTCACTAAGTTAGTAGAAGCTGCAATAAAGGTTGAAAAAGTAAGAATCAGTGAGCAGACCAGAAGAGAGAGACAGCAGAAGAGGGGCCCAGGTTAGTCTAGTTCAGCTCCTGCATTTGGGAAAAAGTTCAAGGGTCCACCTGCACAGAGTTCAGGTCAGCCTCAAGGTCAGGGTCACCTCGGGGCCCAGCCACGCTTACCCCTAGGAGAGGTCAGTCCACACCATCAGTGGGCAGCTCTCCAGGGATGGGGTTCAGGGGACCAGCCCCAGCATCTTCTGCATGTCCACACTACTTGAAATGGCATAAGGGGGAGTGTTGGAGAGTGACTGGTGCCTGCTTAAGGTGTGGGTCAACAGAGCATCAGTTAAGGAACTGTCCACGCAGAACTACTACAGCTGCTCCAACACAAGCGCATGCACTGCCTGCATCACGTAGAGGTAGAAAATCTGTAAATCCGAGGTCATTGGACCATTACAGAGGCCTTCATCTGAGCCAGCAGAGAGGCCTGACAGCAGACCACCAGCAAGAGCTTATGCTATTAGAGCTCAGGAGGAGCAAGATGCCCCGGACGTCATCAGGGGTACGTTCTCCCTCTACACTACACCTGTGCATGCATTGGTGGATCTAGGATCCACCCATTCATACATCTGCATCAACCTACCCGTAGAAAGGGGGATACTAGTAGGGGAGAGTGACCAAGACATTCTGGTCACTAATCCATTGGGCCACAGTGTAGTGGTGAACAAATTATACAAGGGTTGCCCGTTAAGGATTCAGGGGTATGAATTCTTGGTAGACTTGATTGAGTTGCCCTTCCATGAGTTTGACGTGATTTTGGGAATGGACTGGTTGTCACGTCATCAGGCAATAGTTGATTGCAAATTGAAGAGAATTTCTCTGAAAACTTCTGAGGGTAATGAGATCACTGTTGTGGGGGAAAGGACAGATTTCTTGTCCAATGTCATCTCAGCCACAGTTGCAAGAAGAATGATGAGAAAAGGCTGTGAAGCCTACCTAGCACATGTGGTGGATACTAGGCAGGCTAAGCCAAACTTGAGTGATATACCCACAGTAAGAGACTTCCCAGAGGTATTTCCTGAAGAATTGCCTGGTTTGCCACCAGAAAGGGAAGTTGAATTTGCTATTGAGACACTGCCGGGTACAGCACCCATTTCCATTGCTCCTTATAGGATGGCACCCACTGAATTGAGGGAGTTGAAAACTCAGTTGCAAGAGTTGCTTGATAAGGGGTTCATACACCCCAGTGTGTCACCATGGGGAGCTCCAGTGCTGTTTGTGAAAAAGAAGGATGGGACTTTGAGACTTTGCATTGATTACCGGCAGTTGAATAAAGTGACTGTGAAGAACAAATATCCGTTGCCTAGAATTGATGATCTGTTTGATCAGTTGAAGGGAGCAGGAGTATTTACTAAGATTGATCTCAGATCAGGGTATCATCAGTTGAGGGTGAAGGATGCAGATGTGCCAAAGACTGCATTTAGGACCCGATATGGGCATTATGAGTTTCTAGTGATGCCCTTTGGCCTAACAAATGCACCAGCAGCATTCATGGACCTTATGAACCGTATCTTCCATCCACACTTAGATCGGTTCGTAGTGGTCTTTATTGATGATATTTTGGTGTATTCCAATACCAGGGAAGAACATGATGAGCATTTGAGGATTGTTCTGCAAACTCTAAGAGAAAAGGAGCTGTATGCTAAGTTGTCCAAGTGTGACTTTTGGTTGAATGAGATTGCATTCCTTGGACACATAGTGTCAGCTGATGGGATTAGGGTGGATCCCAAGAAAATAGAAGCAGTGATGGAATGGAAGCCTCCCAGGAATACAATTGAGGTCAGAAGCTTCTTGGGGCTAGCTGGGTATTACAGAAGATTTGTGAAGGGATTTTCCTTAATAGCTGCTCCAATGACCAAGTTGTTACACAAGAATGTCAGATTTGACTGGAATGACAAGTGTCAGACCAGTTTTGAGAAGTTGAAGGCTATGTTGACAGAAGCACCAGCAGCACACCAAGGTCGAAAGGACTTTGTGGTCTATAGTGATGCCTCACATAATGGGTTAGGGTGTGTATTGATGCAAGAGGGGAAGGTGGTCGCCTATTCTTTCAGGCAGCTAAGGCCACATGAACAGAATTACCCTACCCATGATCTAGAGCTTGTAGCAATTATCTTCGCACTGAAGATATGGAGGCACTACTTGTATGGTGAAAAGTGCTACATTTACACAGACCACAAAAGTCTAAAATACTTGCTAACCCAGAAGGAGCTCAACCTAAGACAGAGACGATGGATTGAGTTCCTGAAGGACTATGATTGTGTAATTGACTACCATCCTGGGAAGGCAAATGTAGTTGCTGATGCTTTGAGCAGAAAATCCATGACAGCTTTGAGATCATTGAATGCCCGTCTATCCTTGGTTCGAGATGGAGCTATTTTGGCTGAGTTGCAAGTGAGGCCAAACCTGTTACAGTAGATTTTAGATGGGTAGAAGGCAGATGAGAAACTAATGGCTATTATGAGCAAAATCTCAGAAGGAAAAGCAACTGACTATGGGGTGAAAGCAGATGGGTGTCTGTATTACAAAGGAAGACTGTATGTACCAGATGATGGGGAACTGAAGGCCAATATTCTGAAAGAGGCACACACTAGTGTATATGCTATGCACCCAGGAAGTACAAAGATGTATCATGATCTGAAGCTTCAGTATTGGTGGCCTGGTATGAAGAAGGACATAGCTGACTATGTGACTAAATGCTTGACATGTCAGCAAGTCAAGGCAGAACATCAAGTTCCATCGGGTTTGCTACAGCCTATATGCATACCTAAATGGAAATGGGATCGGGTCACCATGAATTTTGTAAGTGGTCTACCTCTCACCCAGAAGAAACATGATGCAGTATGGGTGATAGTGGACAGATTGACGATGTCAGCACACTTTCTACTAGTTAGGACTGACTACTCACTTGAGAAGTTAGCAGAATTGTATATCAGTGAGATAGTTAGACTACATGGAATCCCACTTTCCATCATATCTGATCGAGACCCAAGGTTTACATTGAGATTTTGGAAGAAGTTGCATGAATCCTTGGGTACACAACTCTATTTCAGCACAGCTTTCCATCCTCAGACGGATGGGAGAGTAATCCAGGTAAACAATTGAAACCAATGAAATTGATACAAATATTGAATTAAAATGATAATAATAACATGAAATATATGTCAGGTCCTTGAGGATATGCTGAGGAGTTGTGTCATTGAATTTGAGGGAAGTTGGGATAGATACCTCCCACTGGCAGAATTTGCATACAACAATAGCTACCAAGCTAGCATCCAAATGGCCCCGTATGAAGCACTGTATGGAAGAAAATGTAGAACTCCAGTGTGCTGGACTGAATTGGGCGAAGACAAACTGGTGGGGCTGCACTGTGAAACAGATCGAGGAGAAAGTGAAACTAATCAAAGCCAACTGAAGGTTGCCTCGCATGCATGTAAATCTTATGCCGACCTAAAGAGAAAAGAAATAGAATATGTGGTTGGCGACAAAGTGTTCCTCAAGGTGTCACCGTGGAAAAAGGTATTGAGATTTGGAAGAAAAGGTAAGTTAAGCCCTAGGTTCATTGGCCCATATGAAGTCATTGAACGTGTGGGTCCAGTGGCCTATAGGCTAGTTTTACCACCAGAGCTGGACAAGATCCACAATGTGTTCCACGTGTCCATGCTCAGAAGATACCGCTCAGATCCTTCACATGTCATCTCCAAGGAAGAAATTGAAATACAGCCGGATTTGACATATGAAGAAGAACCTCTACGGATCCTAGCACGGGAAGTGAAAGAATTGAGGAACAAGCAGATTCCACTGGTGAAAGTGCTTTGGAGGCACCACAACACCGAGGAGGCAACTTAAGAAAGTGAAGAAACGATGAGGCAACAGTTCCCTCAACTGTTTGCATCAGGTAAATTTCGAGGACGAAATTTAAATTAGAGGGGAAGAGTTGTAACACCCTCCCGGTAGCAACTCCGTACATTCTACTATTCCGGTGACCGGTGTCGGTCCGGACAGCTAGAACGTCCGGAAAAATATTTAAACTAAAGTGAGGGACCATAATTAACTCAAATATTAATAAGAAACATTTAGTAAAAATTTTTGAAATAAAATACAACCAAGTCAAATGAGCCGGTGCCCAAGCGATGGGTAACCCAGAGGGAAATTGCGGTTCTCGCAACTAGGAGCCCTAGACCCGGGGGAAAAATTATAAAATAATTATTGGGACTCCAGAGAATGATCATTGAGGTTCCTATAGTATTAGAATGCCAAGAAAATATTTAGGAAAATTTTTCAATCGGTACAGACAATTTTGACCCGTTAAGCCAAACGGAGGGCATTTTGGTCATTTCGCCTTCAGAGGTAATTTTTGGCCGACTTGTCTAGTTAAGTAAATAATTATTATGACATAAAATATGAATAAACATTACTAAAAATTAAATTGAAAATGAGTAGTGATGAAAAGAAAAGAAAAATGAAATAAAAAGCAAATTATGACATATGATGATGTCATTTAAAAAGCTACCACCAATCACATTTAAACAAACATTCAATTAACAAATAAAAAGAGATAAATATGGCCAAAAAATTAAAGAAAGCAGCAGCCTTCTTCTTCCCCAAAAATCAGCCGAAACCCATTCCCATAGCCACCCACCATTAAAGCTTTTTCAAGCTTTAGATTTCCATTATTTCCACCATATTTCCCTACCCTCTAAGCACAAAAATTAATTATTTCACCTTGAGAAGAAGATTGATAGTAAGAAGAAGAGAAGAAAGTGAAGAAATTGAGCTCTTGAAAAGCTCTCAAGTGAGGTTAGTGCATCTATATACCTAAACCTCTTTACTTTCATGATTAAGGACTTGAATTTAGTAAGAAATTGAAATTTAAATGGACAAAAACTCATGTGTATGTGTACATGGATTTCGGCAGCCCTATTGTAGGAATAGGAATGAGTGTTTTGTTGGACTTAGAGTGGCTAGAAATGATGTTTAAGGTATATATATGCATGGATAATGAACTAGTGTGCTAACTAAGGTGTATAGGTAAATTGAAATTGACACTAGGGTTTTGAGAAGTGAAAATTTGGCTTGGCTTAGGAAATTGTTAGAGAACATTTTAATGGTCAATTAGTGACCATTTTAGGTAAGTTGACCATAATTTGGACTGAAATGAAGCATGGCAAAGTGAATGTGTATGCTGCCTTGTGAGTGCAGCAGGGCGACTGAAATTTCAGTCCACTTGGACTGCCATATCTTTGGCTGTGTTGGTCCAATTGGTGTTTGGCCAATTGGACATGAAACTAGGCTTATAATGGCACATTTTTGCTGAAGAAACCATGCCCAAAAGACCAAAGCAAGAGGACCAAAAGTTGGCCCCAATCCGGATACCCTGCAACAGCACCTGCAGAAATAACCAAATGAACAGTAAACTGTTCATTTGGCCATAACTCACTGTAGATATGGTCAATTGATCTGAAATTTTTACAGCAACAAGTTAAGACATAGACAAACAACTTTCATGAAGAAACCTACCCCAAATTATGGCCAGAACCTATTCAAAAATGCAATCACAGTCACTATTCATGTTACTGTAGATATGATAATTTCTGCAGAATGGAAATCCGGCCAGCTGTGGTTTTTGGACCATATCTGGAGCTACAAAACTCCAAATGGAGTGATTCAAAAAAGGAAATTCAAATAGACAAAATAAGGAACAACTTTCATGTTTGCCATTTCTTCAAATTCCCACTGCAACAGTGCTTAATGGAACAGTAAACATAGGCTTCAAAAACTGAAATTTCTGCCCTCTTGGTTTTAAGTTAGAAATGGTAATGGTGACCAATTCCAACAAGTTTTAAATGCAAAATGTGGTATGTTGGGAATGCCAAAACCAATGTACCTAATTTCTACCTAAAAGTCAACATTTTTGTTGACTAAAGAGGTGAATAGTGACACCAAAACTTGAAATTCACAAATTAGAGAATTTAAAGGTTTCAAATGCCCTAGTATACCTAACAATATTGGTTTGGATAGTTTGGCATGCCAATAGGGTTCAGTTAGCAGTACTGCACATGGCAATATGCCATTCTGTGATTTCATGGCTTTCAGCCATTCTGACCTTGTATTGAGATTTGGCCTTGTGCCTGATGTATTTACAGCTTGTTAGCTGTTCTGTTGCACACCGGGAGATGCATATGTGACCGATGGTGTGACGGCCCGAGGTACTTGATACCCAGTGCCAGTTTACCCGTTTATCCAGTCCAGTCGTCTAGTGTAGGTTACTTGGGCAACCAAATGAATGGAAGTGGACAAAGTTAATGATATACAAATTCAAAACAAATGAAATATATACATTCACTACATATTTATTTTCTTGCTATTTCTTTTATTTTATTATTGCACCACTAAGCATTATTGCTTAGCGCGTTGCTTTTGCCATGCGTAGGTACTGGAGATACTGATCGTGAGCCCAGTAGACCGCAGACTGGGTGAGTCCATCCTGCAGTTCTGCACAGTGTCCGTGTCACCTCACCACCTGCAGTGCATTGGTAGGGCACTAGGTGTCATTTTGTCATTTTGTGACTAAATTTTTATCTTCTCATATGTATTTGGATCTATGTAAAGTATTTTGATGTTCATGTAAATAATGAAAGTTATGGTTATGAATGCAAAATTTGAGCATTTATATATTGTTTGCATATGAGTATTATGAGAAATGGATGATTGAGAACTGAAATTGAAAAATGTTGTTGAGATTTTGATATTGGAGTTTGAGATGATGAGACATGAATATTGGAAGTGTTTTTCACAGGTTCCGAAGAACTGTTTTCTCCATTTTTAGCCGGTACTCTGCCGGATTTTCTTTAAAATTTTCGGAACCTCAAATAAATAATAATTTCGGTAAATGGCTTAAATAAATTATATTTCACGAATTATATTCAAAAGCATGATATAAATTAATTAAGGTATATTAGAGTGTGTCGGTACACCGTGTGGCATTACTTACTCGAGTATACTGTACACGGGTAAGGGGTGTCACAGATAATGTACAAAGTGAGACCTAAATAGTAATTAGGATGACCATAAAATCTTCTAAACAAATGATTAAGTTGGAAATGCTATAATTAAAGTAATTATAACTTAGGCCCTCCATTGAGACAATTATTTTAAGAAATTTTAAATAGTTGCATAAGATGCAATTAATTTAAGAGATTTTCTTAAGAATAATTGTTAAGCATGAGATGTTGTAAATATGTAAATGGTTTGGTGGCCAATATTGGATGTACCTGAGGACATTAAAAGTATTTGCATAATTACTGTCTCAATGGGATCAACTTAACTAATGCAAGATAAGTCAATAATGGATGTACCTGAGATTTTGAGCATTAGGGGCTAGGTAAAGGATTGAACCTCATATGAGATGTGATGGGCAAGGAGTTGTTCACTTATAGTTTATTGTAATTCCAATAATGGATGTACTTGAGGATGATCAATAGAATTATAAGAATTCAATCACCCACTAGAAATCCATCCAACTAGGATTTCCGTTTTCTACTTTAGAAGTGTAGGATTCGCTAAGTTAGTGAGAGGACCAATTTGATTAAAAGACCATAATCATTTTGGTTAATTACTTGATACATTTACTAATTAATCTGGTTATTTTCTGCAGTTAATTTTCTGATAATAATAAGCACAGAACAACCACCACCATCCTATATCCTTGCAAGCATACTTGATCACAATAGGTTGACAGGACCTAATCTCTCTGATTGGCTAAGAAATTTGAAACTTGTCCTGAACCTTAAACATATAGGATATGTTCTAGATTCAAATGTTCCTGGTCCCTTACCTCCGGAGGCCACTCAAGAGGAACATGAAATTTTGGACAAGTGGAAGAAGCATGATATGATAGCTAAGTGTTACATGCTTGCTTCCATGAGTAATGAGTTACAGAAGCAGCATGAGAACATGCAGAGTGCAAGTGAGATCCTTCTTCACCTACAAGAGTTGTATGGTGAGCACAGTAGGAATGCTAGGTATGAGATATCTAGGTAGCTGTTCCGCATGAGGATGTCTGAGGGATAGAATGTTGGGGATCATGTCCACAAGATGATTCGGCTGATAGAGCAGTTGGAACATCTTGACTTCAACATGGATTTCCAACTACAGACGGATTTGATCCTTCAGTCCCTTCCTAAGTCTTTTGGGAATTTTGTGACAAATTTCCATATGACTCAACAGGAATGCACCTTAGCTAGTTTACTCAACATGCTGGTTATTGCCCAAAAGAATATGCCGGGCAATAAAGGAAAAGAGGTAGCTTTGATTGCATCTTCTTCTTTTGGAAAGTCCAACAAGAAGAAGGGCAATAAGAAAAAGAAACCTCAGATTCCTGATCCTTCTAAGAAAATAGCTAAACAAAAAGAGAAGACTAAAGCTGATGGAGGCAAAGGAAAGTGTTTCCACGGCCAGAAGGATGTGCACTGGAAAAGAAACTGCCCAGAGTATCTTGCTTCTCTGAAGGACAAGAAGGATAGACCTTTGGAAGGTATGTCCATATCTTGCTATTTAGATTCTGATGATACTTATAGTTCATCTACAGCTTGGGTTTTAGATACTGGTGCCAGTTCTCACATTTCTAATGATATGCAAGAACTAGTAAGTAGCAGCAGCTTGCGTTCTCAAGATGTTAGAGTCCGGATTGGCAATGGCTCAACTGTTGAAGCTTTAGCCATATGATCTAAATCTTTTTACATGTTTGGACATGTTTTGTGTTTGGATAAAATTTTATATGTACCTGATGCTTTTAAGAACATCATTTCTATATCTAGTTTGACTAGAAATGGCTATGAATTTCAATTCATAGATGATGTTTGCAATATTTATTTTGGAAATAAATATGTTGGTTCGGGTTATATGAATGATGGTCTTTATTATTTGGATAATAATGACAAGCACAAAATGAATGCAAGTGATCTAAATGAATGAAATGCCATAGTGAAAATCAACTTGTCACACCCTACTCCTCTGTAAGATGTAACATGATCCCGTAGTACACCTAATGAATTACCGTACTTCGCCTACCGATAACCCATTAGATATACTACAAGGGATTTTAAAACAATTTCGTGCAATTTAAATCATCGATTAAAATCTGGTGTTATAAAATTTTTTTTTCAAAGTTTCGGCAAAGTGCCGGCTGTATTTTGAGAAAACAGTTCTTCAATCCTGCAAAAGAAAATTGCTCCCAATATGTTTTCTCAAATACAACTTCAGTAACTTCAATTCAATTCACAATTCAATTCTCAATACACAATCAATTCATTTTCGAACTAATCCCATCATAAAGAAATATCTCATTCATTTCAAGACTCAAAATTTATATTACAAACTATTCAGATAATTGAAATTCCAAATTTACATTTACAATAATTTACATTTGATTACATACCAAAATATTTTACAAGAGTTTTATATACAACTGCTCAAATAATTTACATACATATTATTACATGCTTACATCAAAACCTATGTACATGGGTATACCTATGATATACCTGGAGCTTATCCGAATATATCTTCAACGAAATTTACTTACTGCTCTATGCTCTTCTTACTGCGACGAGATACAAAGCTATCATTGAGTGGTGAACTCGATGGTGCACAACTATAATTTAAAACATAGTACAATATACATTGACAAATTTCTGATAAATAATTTAAGAATCTAAATACTGATCAAATTTCACAACTCAAAATACTCATTGCCAATAATGTAAATCATTTGTATAAATGACTTGGAGCACAAAATTCAATTTATCAAATCATGACTATCCATTTAAGTAATTTCAACAAAATCAATTATACATAAACCATAATTGAAATCACCATTCCTTACCATTCAAAAGCCATTCTGTATCTCAAAAATCATTATGTATCTCAAAAATCATACTGTATCTCAAAAATCATACTATATCTCAAAAATCAATCTTTATCTCACTAATATGCAAGACTAATCCGAAAGGGCCATATTCGATGTGATTCTAACTCCCTATGGTCGGGGAGGTCGAATCAGATTCTAACTCCCTATGGTCGGGGAGGTCGAATCATCGTGCATGCACCATCACAATAATGAATCTTCTGCAAGGGCCATAACGATAACATAAACTTAGATCTAACCTCAAATCAGAGGAAAATCTAAGCCTGTGCACGTACCATGGTAATCAAAACATAACTAACTCCATTGTCTTCTCAACAAATGAGAGAGACGGGTAATAACCTAGTCAAGCATCTATAGTGAGATATAAAACAATATTATAATCCATTTAGTGAGCATAAATCACAATATAATTCGATTCAAAGTCAATTCTAATATCCAATAATTTTTATGCTCATCACAATTTAAATCATAAATTTACATTTTTCCATGAAAAGTACCATCACAATTCAAAACATGTTCTATCACAATTTTCCAAAACATAATTTATTCAATCCATAACAATACTTAATACTTATGGAAATACCATTTCACAAAACCAAATTCATACATACTATAACAATTTTCAATAATCATTGAATTAAATCCAATGCTTGTTAAACATAATTCATAAGAAAAATATGTCATTTAATCATATGAAATATTCAAACAAAATCGGTTAAAAACTAGTTGTGCACAAACCTCGGATGACTGTCTCACGATCCGACTCGGTGTTTCCTTCCTTTTGCCGAGTCCTTGTTAATCGAGAAACACAATTTGAAGTGTTTCAAGACTAAATTAAACCGTCTCTATCGATGGTGTTTGGTAAATAATGCATGAACTCAATTATTCACTTAATCACCTAATATACCAACCCTCATTGCGTTTTAGGTAAATTAGGTTTTAGTGTCGTTAATATGTCACACTCGATAGGGTTTTAGGTTTGGTACGTTTTACCAAAGTCATTTCCTTGTTTAGTGCATTTTAATGCAAATTGCTGGATTCCGGAACACTGGTTTTACCTAACCCGAAGATCTAGTTCCCTCGGTTTTCGGGTCTCGGTCGAAACTACAAACTTTTAGATCTAGGTCTTATTGCACGCGGTGCAAAATTTCAGGTCAATCCGAGTTAAGTAGACCAAGTTATGGTCATTACACTATTGCTGGTCAAGTGGTACCATTTTAGGTCAATTTTAGGTCAAATTGGTCAATTCTGGTTCGGCCAGTTTTTGGACCCGAACTTGTGCAAGTTGTTTGACTTGCTTATGGTCATTTCTGGGCTTTGGTGTCTTCATAAGACTTGTAGGTATGGGTCTTAACTATTCTTGGTCAAAATTTCAGGTCAATTGGACCTGGTTTGAGTGAGTTATGGCCTAAACACTCACTGCTGCCCAATTGGTCATTTTTCAGGTCCTAATTGCACCTAATCCGAATTGGTCATTTTTTTAGGTCACCTTGCAAGCAGAATTTTGGCATGGTTTCTCAATGAAAGTTGGCACATTTTGTGCCTAGTTTCACCTCAAATTGGTCTCATACCAATTGAGGTTATACATTTAAGGTTATAGGCTAAAATGTACACTGCCCTCACTATGCCTTTCACACCCCACTTCAAACACACATTTACTTTGCAATTTGTTTACTTCCCTACCAATCTGTTTTGGTACATTTACCACAGTATAATCTACTTTACATTAACATTATTTTGGGCAGATTACCATTACCCTCAACACACCAAATATAATTCACATTTACAATATCTCAATACCATTACATACACACCTAAACACCACTAATTCTCACATACACTTTACACAATAATTTCATACACATATCCTTCATTCCTTAATGCCACAATTCTGCCAACACTCCCATGAATATACACATTTATTCAAGTGTCCCCAAGGCTACCGAAATTTGTCCTTCAACATCAAATTGCCCTACAATCCATCAATTCTCATCCAAGTGCCAAAATCACCATATATATGTGAAACAATTCATTAGGATATTAATTTATCATGATCAACATTATTTCTCATCAATTATATGCATAATAAATCATCAAATGTGTGACCCCATGGCTGTCCAAAAATGGCTATCTCAATAACTATTTAAACTTCAAAATTTCCTTCACAAAACTAACACCCATAACATAAACATAAAGTTTAACAAGGAAATTCTCAAAAATGTAAACTTACCTTTGTTTGTAACTTGCTAAACCTTCACCAAACTTCTCAAAATTGGTATCAATATCTTCCTTGTGATGTGTAGACCATTTTTTGTGAAGGAACTTAAAGGATTGGAGTTGAAATGGAGAGTTAAGAAAGCTTGCATGAAAAATGGCTATGGAGTTTCCTCTCACCTCATTCACGGCAATGTTGAATGCAAATGAGGAAGATGAATTATTCAGCTGCATTTTAAGTGTACACATGTCCCACTATGTGTTTAATTAATTCCTTAGTGGTCCACTTAAATATTAAATCATTTTATAATTTAAACTTTCACTTAATCCCACATTAACCCATGATTTTAGCTATTTACTTTAGGTACCACCAAATTAATTTTTCATTTCATTTTCTAAGTGTAATATTATTTATTTTTAATGGACTTTAGGTCAAAAGACAATTCGGGATGTCAAATGACCATAATGCCCTGTTCAAGTTACGTTCCGATTTTTCAGATTACCGGTTTTGTCTGCTTTTTCGATTTCTCACTTTTCTTTGTACTATTTATTTAATTTTTCTTTGATAATTCTAATGAGATGTATTCTTCAACAAGGTTCTATTTATGTCCTAAAAATGATTTCCGTGGTTTCGCATGATCCAGGCTAGTCAACGGTCCACGCCGTGACTTCCTGCATGATCACCCATCGCTAGGTTCGCGCCGCTTAACTTGGTTACATTTTTTTTGCTATGATTTTTCCTTTGTTTTTCTTGCATTTTCTTTTCTTGTATTTCATTATTTTATGTCTCCTCACTCATATCAAGGTGTAGTTCTAGGCATCCTAGCTGTCCGGACAGCACTGGTCACCGGAACAGCAGAACGCACTACCGAACTTAGGGGTGTTACAATTCTCCCCCCCTTAAATAAATTTCGTCTCGAAATTTTACCTGGCATTAGTCTCTGAACAGTTGTGGGTGCTGTCTCCTCATATCCTCTTCACGTTCCCAAGTAGCTTCCTGGCCTGAATGATGGTTCCACAGCACTTTAACCAGGGGTATCTGTTTGTTCCTCAGCTGCTTCACCTCATAAGCCAGAATTTTTATGGGTTCTTCCTCATATGAGAGGTCTGGATTTACTTCAATCTCTTCAACTGATAGTACATGAGATGGGTCTCATCTGTACCTCCTTAACATAGACACATGGAAGACATTGTGTATCCTTGCTAACTCTGGAGGTAATGCCAACCGATATGCCAAAGGACCCACTCTTTCCAGAACTTCATATGGTCCGATGAAACGAGGACTCAGTTTCCTCTTTCTGCCAAATCTCATAATCCTCTTCCAAGGAGAAACTTTGAGGAATACCTTATCACCCACTGCATACTCAATATCTCTTCTCTTCAGATCAACATAGGACTTCTGACGGTCTGATGCAGCCTTAAGTCTATCTCTAATCAATCTAATCTTTTCCTCTGTCTGCTGAACAATTTCAGACCCAATCATCTTCCTTTCACCTACTTCATCCCAACATAAAGGAGTTCTGCACTTTCTGCCATACAAAGCTTCATATGGAGGCATCCCAATGCTTGATTGGTAGCTGTTGTTATAAGCAAACTCAATCAAAGGCAAGTGTGTATCCCAACTACCTTCAAATTCAATCACACAAGCCCGTAGCATATCCTCCAATATTTGAATAACCCTTTGAGGTTGGCCATCTGTCTGTGGGTGGAATGCTGTGCTAAAGTTCAATCTAGTTCCTAGGGCTCTCTGAAGACTACCCCAGAATCTAGAAGTGAACAAAGGATCTCTATAAGATATAATCGATACTGGCACTCCATGCAATTTTACAATTTCATATATGTAAAAATCTGGCCAATCTCTCCAACTATAGTCCATTTAGAATGGCAAAAAGTGAGTAGACTTGGTTAGTCTATCAATTATAATATACTGTATCATGACTATTCTATGTCCTTGGAAATCTCGTCACAAAATCCATAGTTATCTATTCCCTTACAATGTTTCATAGGGTGCTATTTGTATGCTAGCTCGACACTTATTATTATATACAAATTCTGTTAGTGGGATGTATCTGTCCCATCTCCCCACGGATTCAAGGACAGAAGTTCTCAATATATTCTCGAGGGTTTATTACATTTTACAGGTTATTATTATCATTTCATTTCATTATTTACAGAAATCCAATGAGTTTCAAAATTTACCTGAATCACTTGTTTCGACTGTCCATCCATCTGAGGATAATAAGTCGTACTGATATCTCTAAGCTTATAGCAATTACTATGGTACAGGTAATTCACACTAATGTAACTGAGTCACTGACTCTAGCTACCTTACAAGTGTAGTCGTTTGATAGGCTAGTTCTGAAGTTTTAAATTTCTGACTAAAATTTCCACATTTATTTCCAGTAATAGTACTCTATTCGGGTGCAACTGTATCAATTTATAGATTACTTACAAATATTCTTACTTATTGTACCACGAGGAAACACGTAGCTCTACACAATAATCCCGTGTCTGCATCAGAATCTGCAGCTTACAATACAAACATCGAGAACATTACATAGTCACTACGTTATAACCTCATGGACTAGGTTTTCTAACATCTTATCCTTCTCGAATCCACTAATATCCCAAACTGATTCTGATTACAATTTCCTTTAACAATTACTAATAGTAACATTTTTGCCCTCATCTAGAGCAATTCTATTACTGTAACTTACTTTTAGGTCCTCTTGCCTTACATTAAGTAGGCTCGCCATTTAACTTTATAATTTATGGTATGTTAGAAAATACTTTTAACTAACAATTCTTCCAAAAGTAATGTCAATCATACTTGTTATTACAATTATTATCCTAAAAGACTAGTCACTAATACATCAAAATTCATTCCCATGTAAAGGAATAACAACAGGACATATAGTTCTGACACTAACACACAACTAAGTAGTGCTGGGATCAAATAATAACTAATTGTTTCTTTCAAAATTTAAGAACTTACCAGTAGCTACATCTGAAGTTTCTGCTCTTTCTCCTTGGCGCCTGATGGACGCTCCGATCGTGCACTACCATATTCGGGTTGATTCACTGTGTTATAGTGGTGAGGAGTACTAACTCTATTTCTATCTTGACTCTGACTGACGGTCTGTGAACTCTGGAGAGCAGATCGAGGTGGTTTAGTACAATTTTTAGCAAAGTGTCCAAGTTTTCCACAATTGTAGCAGGCTCCAGAGGACTTATAGCATATCCCACCATGATATTTTCCACAAGTTTCACATAGGCGGGAAGGGTAGGAACTTCTAGTTGTTCGAAGATTGGACCTTGGTGGTCTCTGTCTTAATGATCCACCTCTATCGTATCCCTGAGCTCGGGGTTCCTCAAATTCTTTTCTCTTTCTCAAATTACTGTTCGAGCTCTGACCCATAGGTTTCTCCCTCTTTTCCATTTCACACTGCCCTTGTGGGGTTGGAGTCTCAGATTGGGCTTGGGCCACAGATTATCAGCCATTTGTTGGAAGAAAGTGGCCATTCTTTGGGCCATTTGTGCAAGAATTTGTACTGGTAAAATCGTACACTGCCTTCGACACTTTGTGGAGCTGGGGCCTCAACTCGTACTTCTGCCATCACGGACTGTTCTATTATCTCATTCTTCTCTTCCATATCTTTCCACAAGATTTTCTATTCCTGTACAACCAACATAAGGACATTCCTCTCTATTAGTTCATATTTATGATGTAAATGTACTATATGTATCAAACATTTGAGCAGTTGTAGTTACTGACAAAAAGATTTCAAATTCACAGTTCAAAATTCACTTTAAAACCATTGCTCTGATACCACAAAACATGTCACACCCTACTCCTCTCAGAAGATGTAACATGATCCCGTAGTACACCTAATGAATTACCGTATTTCGCCTACCGATAACCCATTAGATATACTACAAGGGATTTTAAAACAATTTCGTAATTTAAATCATCGATTAAAATCGTGTTATAAAATTTTTTTCAAAGTTTCGCAAAGTGTCATGTATTTTGAGAAAACAGTTCTTCAATCCTGCAAAAGAAAATTGCTCCCAATATGTTTTCTCAAATACAACTTCAGTAACTTCAATTCAATTCACAATTCAATTCTCAATACACAATCAATTCATTTTCGAACTAATCCCATCATAAAGAAATATCTCATTCATTTCAAGACTCAAAATTTATATTACAAACTATTCAGATAATTGAAATTCCAAATTTACATTTACAATAATTTACATTTGATTACATACCAAAATATTTTACAAGAGTTTTATATACAATCGCTCAAATAATTTACATACATATTATTACATGCTTACATCAAAACCTATGTACATGGGTA
The DNA here is from genome assembly GCF_030052815.1 of Hevea brasiliensis. Lineage (NCBI taxonomy): Eukaryota > Viridiplantae > Streptophyta > Magnoliopsida > Malpighiales > Euphorbiaceae > Hevea > Hevea brasiliensis. Next base: position 34,877,500 of record NC_079507.1, on the reverse strand, counting down.
TACCTATGATATACCCGAGCTTATCCGAATATATCTTCAACGAAATTTACTTATCGCTCTATGCTCTTCTTACTCATGACAAGATACAAAGCTATCGCTGAGTGGTGAACTCAGTGGTGCACAACTATAATTTAAAACATAGTACAATATACATTGACAAATTTTACAGTAATTACTTTAAGAATCTGAATACTGATCAAATTTCACAACTCAAAATACTCATTGCCAATAATGTAAATCATTTGTATAAATGACTTGGAGGACAAAATTCAATTTATCAAATCATGACTATCCATTTAAGTAATTTCAACAAAATCAATTATACATAAACCATAATTGAAATCACCATTCCTTACCATACAAAAGCCATTCTCAGATCTCAAAAATCATTATGTATCTCAAAAATCATAATCAGATCTCAAAAATCATACTATATCTCAAAAATCAATCTTTATCTCACTAATATGCAAGACTAATCCGAAGGGCCATATTCGATGTGATTCTAACTCCCTATGGTCGGGGAGGTCGAATCAGATTCTAACTCCCTATGGTCGGGGAGGTCGAATCATCGTGCACAGTACCATCACAATAATGAATCTTCCGCAAGGGCCATAACGATAACATAAACTTAGATCTAACCTCAAATCAGAGGAAAATCTAAGCCTGTGCACGTACCATGGTAATCAAAACATAACTAACTCCATTGTCTTCTCAACAAATGAGAGAGTCGGTTAATAACCTAGTCAAGCATCTATAGTGAGATATAAAACAATATTATAATCCATTTAGTGAGCATAAATCACAATATAATTCGATTCAAAGTCAATTCTAATATCCAATAATTTTTATGCTCATCACAATTTAAATCATAAATTTACATTTTTCCATGAAAAGTACCATCACAATTCAAAACATGTTCTATCACAATTTTCCAAAACATAATTTATTCAATCCATAACAATACTTAATACTTATGGAAATACCATTTCACAAAACCAAATTCATACATACTATAACAATTTTCAATAATCATTGAATTAAATCCAATGCTTGTTAAACATAATTCATAAGAAAAATATGTCATTTAATCATATGAAATATTCAAACAAAATCGGTTAAAAACTAGTTGTGCACAAACCTCTGATGACTGTCTCCCTGATCTGGACTCAGTGTTTCCTTCCCTTTTGCTGAGTCCTTGTTAACTGAGAAACACAATTTGAAGTGTTTCAGTACTAAATTAAACTGTCTCTATCGATGGTGTTTGGTAAATAATGCACTGAACTCAATTATTCACTTAATCACCTAATATACCAACCCTCATTGCGTTTTAGGTAAATTAGGTTTTAGTGTCGTTAATATGTCACACTCGATAGGGTTTTAGGTTTGGTACGTTTTACCAAAGTCATTTCCTTGTTTAGTGCATTTTAATGCAAATTGCTGGATTCCGGAACACTGGTTTGACCTAACCGGACGATCTAGTTCCCTCGGTTTTCGAGTCTCGGTCGAAACTACAAACTTTTAGATCTAGGTCTTATTGCACGCGGTGCAAAATTTCAGGTCAATCCGAGTTAAGTAGACCAAGTTATGGTCATTACACTATTGCTGGTCAAGTGGTACCATTTTAGGTCAATTTTAGGTCAAATTGGTCAATTCTGGTTCGGCCAGTTTTTGGACCCGAACTTGTGCAAGTTGTTTGACTTGCTTATGGTCATTTTTGGGCTTTGGTGTCTTCATAAGACTTGTAGGTATGGGTCTTAACTATTCTTGGTCAAAATTTCAGGTCAATTGGACCTGGTTTGAGTGAGTTATGGCCTAAACACTCACTGCTGCCCAATTGGTCATTTTTCAGGTCCTAATTGCACCTAATCCGAATTGGTCATTTTTTTAGGTCACCTTGCAAGCAGAATTTTGGCATGGTTTCTCAATGAAAGTTGGCACATTTTGTGCCTAGTTTCACCTCAAATTGGTCTCATACCAATTGAGGTTATACATTTAAGGTTATAGGCTAAAATGTACACTGCCCTCACTATGCCTTTCACACCCCACTTCAAACACACATTTACTTTGCAATTTGTTTACTTCCCTACCAATCTGTTTTGGTACATTTACCACAGTATAATCTACTTTACATTAACATTATTTTGGGCAGATTACCATTACCCTCAACACACCAAATATAATTCACATTTACAATATCTCAATACCATTACATACACACCTAAACACCACTAATTCTCACATACACTTTACACAATAATTTCATACACATATCCTTCATTCCTTAATGCCACAATTCTGCCAACACTCCCATGAATATACACATTTATTCAAGTGTCCCCAAGGCTGCCGAAATTTGTCCTTCAACATCAAATTGCCCTACAATCCATCAATTCTCATCCAAGTGCCAAAATCACCATATATATGTGAAACAATTCATTAGGATATTAATTTACCATGATCAACATTATTTCTCATCAATTATATGCATAATAAATCATCAAATGTGTGACCCCATGGCTGTCCAAAAATGGCTATCTCAATAACTATTTAAACTTCAAAATTTCCTTCACAAAACTAACACCCATAACATAAACATAAAGTTTAACAAGGAAATTCTCAAAAATGTAAACTTACCTTTGTTTGTAACTTGCTAAACCTTCACCAAACTTCTCAAAATTGGTATCAATATCTTCCTTGTGATGTGTAGACCATTTTTTGTGAAGGAACTTAAAGGATTGGAGTTGAAATGGAGAGTTAAGAAAGCTTGCATGAAAAATGGCTATGGAGTTTCCTCTCACCTCATTCACGGCAATGTTGAATGCAAATGAGGAAGATGAATTATTCAGCTGCATTTTAAGTGTACACATGTCCCACTATGTGTTTAATTAATTCCCTTAGTGGTCCACTAAAAAATTAAATCATTTTATAAGTTAAACTTTCACTTAATCCCACATTAACCCATGATTTTAGCTATTTACTTTAGGTACCACCAAATTAATTTTTCATTTCATTTTCTAAGTGTAATATTATTTATTTTTAATGGACATTTAGGTCAAAAGACAATTCGGGATGTCAAATGACCATAATGCCCCTGTTCGGGTTACGTTCCCGATTTTTCAGACACGGTTTTGTCTGTTTTTCGATTTCTCACTTTTCTTTGTACTATTTATTTAATTTTTCTTTGATATTTCTAATGAGATTTATTCTTCAACAAGGGTCTATTTATGTCCTAAAAATGTTTTCCAGGGTTTCCCGCAGTCCAGGGCTAGTCAACGGTCCACGCCGTGACTTCCCGGTGCGGTCACCCATCGCTAGGGTTCCCGGCTCGCTTAACTTGGTTACATTTTTTTGCTATGATTTTTCCTTTGTTTTTCTTGCATTTTCTTTTCTTGTATTTCATTATTTTATGTCTCCTCACTCATATCAAGGTGTAGTTCTAGGCATCCTAGCTGTCCGGACAGCACTGGTCACCGGAACAGCAGAACGCACTACCGAACTTAGGGGTGTTACACAACTCAAGTTCAAAATATATTTGGCACTTAAGGTTATGTCATGTTGCAGAAGATAGGATTGCAAAACTGAAGAAAATGGGGATTCTATCCTCATTGGGCTCTGAGCCTACTCCAACTTGTGAATCTTGCCTTCAGGGCAAAATGACTAGATCACCCTTTGTTGGACAAGGGCTAAGAGCTGAAAATATTTTGGAGCTAATACATAGTGATGTATGTGGTCCATTTACCTTTACTGATGATAAATCAAGTTTTGGGTATTTGTATTTGATGAAATACAAACATGAATCCTTTGAAAAGTTCAAAGAATTTAAATCTGAAGTAGAAAATCAAACAGGAAAGAGTATTAAAGCTCTTCGATCAGATCGCGGAGGTGAATATTTGAGTACTGAATTTGATGAATACTTGAGAGAGCACGGCATTGTTTCCCAGCTGACTCCTCCAAGAAAGCAACAACTAAATGGTGTATCTGAAAGGAAAAATCGTACCTTATTAGATATGGTACGTAGTATGATGAGCTATACTGATATGCCAATCTCCTTTTGGGGATTTGCATTAGAATCAGCTTTGTATATTCTGAATAGGATTCCATCAAAATCAGTTTCTTCCACACCTTATGAGATATGGTGTCACACCCTACCCCTCTGTAAGGCATAACATGATCCCGTAGTATACCTAATGAATTACCAACTCCGTCTACTGATAACCCATTAAATACACTACAAGGGATTTTAAAAACTTTTCTTACTTCTTTTACAGTGGTGAGCACTATTTACAGGTATTAAAAACTTTGGTGAACTGAAGTGAAACAACTAACTCTTTTGGTTTATTTGGAATTTCTGTAAAAATTTTGGCAGAGTGCCCTCTGTATTTGGACAAAACAGTTCTTCAGAAAACCTGTAAAAAGCACTTCTATAATTTTCCAAATCTCAACTTCAATACATTTCTCAACACAACAATTCATCAACTCAATTCCATAGAAATTTTTCAAAGTCTGAGATAAGAAAATATAATACAACTTTTACAATCCAAAACACTCATAATTAATTTACAACTTCAAGTACAATTTAATTTACAACTGCTCAAAACCAAATACAATATGTACATACAAAGGTCATACATTACAAGATACAAAAGCAAAAGCGGTATACTCAATATACCGGTAATCCTCGCCGGATGTATATGCAGCCTAGTCTGCTGCCTCGTCTCTCTACTGCGACAAAGAACAAAGCTATCACGAGACAATGTCTCAGTGGTGCACAACATTAACCAAATCCAATTTAAATCACAATTCATAAGTCATGTAAATAGTGGATACTTAAAATCATAATTAAATTCAAGACAATAATTGTCAACAAGAATTTAACTCCATTTCTCAATATCACAATAATTTTCCATAAGTCAGATCAGGTTTGAATTCAAAAGACAGTATATGTCAATGAGAGTTTAAATCCATTTCACAATCTCACAATACACATTAATAAATCACACAGCTTAATCATGATCCATAATTCAATTCATCCCAAAAGCCGATGGCTAATGAGGTATACAAATCATCCCAAAAGTCGATGACTAATGAGGAATAACATGGCTAGCTAGCAAAAATATGAGTAATCATTCTATTCGTCCTCAACAGCACACACCTCAACACTTCACCAGAGAGGGAATTCAATTCATCACACTAGACAATGTAGAGAGGAATACAATCAATATACATGTTAGCTGTTTTTTAAAACAATTTCTATTTCTTTTTAATCTATAAGTATCCATCAATGTCATTAAAACCATTTTTCACATTTTCAAACTATTCACAATATTTTTCAATCAATAAATATTCCTCAAACACATTTCCACAATTTAAAATAATGATATACAAATAATCAATATTTATTTCCATTGAAAATAATTCAAAAGAAACAGTTGTTGTGAACAAACCTCTGATATTTGTCTCAAGGTCTTGACTCGAGATTTCTTTCCCTTTGTCGAGTCCTTGTTAATCGAGAAACACAATTTGAAGTGTTTCAGACCAAATTAAACTATCTCTATCGATGGGGTTTGGTAAATAATGCATGAACTCAATTATTCGCTTAATCACCTAATATACCGACCCTCGATGCGTTTTAGGTAAATTAGGTTTTAGTGTCGTTAATATGTCACACTCGATAGGGTTTTAGGTTTGGTATGTTTTACCAAAGTCATTTCCTCGCTTAGTGCATTTTAATGCAAATTGCTGGATTCCGGAACACTGGTTTGACCTAACCGGACGATCTAGTTTCCTCGGTTTTCAGGTCTCGGTCGAAACTACAAACTTGTAGATCTAGGTCTTATTGCACGCGGTGCAAAATTTCAGGTCAATCCGAGTTAAGTAGACCAAGTTATGGTCATTACACTATTGCTGGTCAAATGGTACCATTTTAGGTCAATTTTAGGTCAAATTGGTCAATTCTGGTTCGGCCAGTTTTTGGACCCGAACTTGTGCAAGTTGTTTGACTTGCTTATGGTCATTTCTGGGCTTTGGTGTCTTCATAAGACTTGTAGGTATGGGTCTTAACTATTCTTGGTCAAAATTTCAGGTCAATTGGACCTGGTTTGAGTGAGTTATGGCCTAAACACTCACTGCTGCCCAATTGGTCATTTTTCAGGTCCTAATTGCATCTAATCCGAATTGGTCAAATTTTTAGGTCACCTTGCAAGCAGAATTTTGGCATGGTTTCTCAATGAAAGTTGGCACATTTTGTGCCTAGTTTCACCTCAAATTGGTCTCATACTAATTGAGGTTACACATTCAAGGTTATAGGCCAAAATATACACTGCCCTCACTATGCATTACACACCCAAACTTCAAACACACACTTACCTTTGCAAGGTTCACTTCCATACCCTACCAAACTGTTTTGGCACATTACCAACAACATTTTCTACATTACATTTGCATTATTTTGGGCAGATTCCAATCACCATCAACACACCAATTATCATTCACAATCACAATTGTAAGTACCATTACAATTACACCTAAACACTACAAACATTACATACACTTTACAACTTTAATTTACATACTTAACATCAATCCTTCTAGGTCAATATGCTGCCCACACTTCCTTCAATATACACCCTTTCTCAAGTGTCCACAAGCTGCCACAAATCACTCATCAACATCACATTGCCGTACCATAAGTTAATTTCCATCAAAGTGTATAATTCACCATATATACATGCATTAAATCACTAGGTTACTAAATCACCATGAACAACATTATTTCTCAACAATTATATGCACAATTTCCTCATCAAAAACGTGACCATGGCTGTCCAAAATGACAACAACAATAACCCTTCAAACTCAAAATTTTCCTTCACCAAACTAACACCCATAACATGCACATAAACTTTAACAAAGAAATTCTCAAAATTATGAACTTACCTTATGCTTGGAGCTTGTTAAACCTTGCTTAAACTTCCCAAAATTGGTATCAATATCTTCCTTGTGGTGTGTAGACCATTTTTCATGAAAGAAGCTAAGTGAATGGAGTTGAAAATGGAGGGTGGATTAAGCTTGCATGCAACCGCCCATGGAGTTCTTTGTGTTCTTCAATTCGGCCATTTTTGAGAGAATATGAGGAAGATGGATTTCAGATGGTGAGTGGACCATATCAGCCATAATTCAATGATAAATAAATCCCTTAGTGCTCCACTAAGTAAAATAATTCATATTATAAACTTAACTTTCCCATAATCCACATTTAACCCATTATTTCCACTATTTATTTTAGGTACCACCAAATTAATTTTTCATTTCATTTTCTAAGTGTAATACTATTTATTTTTAATGGACATTTAGGTCAAAAGACACTTCGGGATGTCGAATGACCATAATGCCCCTGTTCGGGTGGTTTTCCCGATTTTTCGGTAACACCGTATTTTGTCTGTTTTTCGATTTCTCACTTTTCTTTGTACTAATTATTTAATTTTTCTTTGATCTTTCTAATGATATTTACTCTTCAACAATGGTCTATTTAAGTCCTAAAAATGTTTCCCGTGGTTCCCGCAAATCCGTAGCTAGTCAACGGTCCACGCCGTGACTTCCCGGTGCGGTCACCCAACGCTAGGTTTCTCGGCTCACTTACTCGGTTACATTTCTTTGCTATGATTTTTCCTTTGTTTTTCTTTTATTGTATTTCATTATTTTATGTCTCCTCACTCATATTGAAGTACGGTTCTAGGCATCCTAGCTGTCCGGACAACACTGGTCACCGGAGCAGTAGAACGCCCTACCGAACTTAGGGGTGTTACAATTCTCCCCCCCTTAAATAAATTTCGTCTCGAAATTTTTACCTGGCATTAGTCTCTGAATAGCTGTGGGTGTTGTCTCCTCATATCCTCTTCACGTTCCCAAGTTGCTTCCTGGCCTGTATGATGGTTCCACAGCACTTTAACCAGGTGTATCTGTTTGTTCCTCAGCTGTTTCACCTCATAAGCCAGAATTTTTATGGGTTCTTCCTCATATGAGAGGTCCGATTTACTTCAATCTCTTCAACCGATAGTACATGAGATGGGTCCGATGCACCTCCTTAACATGGACACATGGAAGACACTGTATCCTTGCTAGCTCGAGGTAATGCCAACCGGTATGCCAAGGGACCCACTCTTTCCGTAACTTCATATGGTCCGATGAAACGAGGACTCGCTTTCCCTTTCTCGCCAAATCTCATAATCCTCTTCCAAGGAGAAACTTTGAGAAATACCTTATCACCCATCGCATACTCAATATCTCTTCTTTTCGGATCAACATAGGACTTTTGGCGGTCCGATGCAGCCTTGAGTCTATCTCTAATCAACTGATCTTTTCCTCTGTCACTGGACAATCTACGGCCCAATCATCTTCCTTTCACCTACTTCATCCCAACATAAGGGAGTTCGCACTTCCCGCCATACAAAGCTTCATATGGAGGCATCACTATGCTTGATTGGTAGTTGTTGTTATAAGCAAACTCAATCAAAGGCAAGTGTGTATCCCAACTACCTTCAAATTCAATCACACAAGCCGTAGCATATCCTCCAATATCTGAATAACCCTCTCGGGTGGCCATGCATGCGTGGGTGGAATCTTGTCTTTGAAGTTCAATCTAGTTCCTAGGGCTCTCTGAAGACTACCCAGAATCTAGAAGTGAACCTAGGATCTCTGTCGGACACAATTGCTACGGCACTCCATGCGGTTTACAATCTCATATATGTACAATCCGCCAATCTTTCCGTGCTATAGTCCATCGAACGGCAAAAAGTGAGCGGACTTAGTCAATCACATCAACTATAACCCATCTTGCATCATGACTACTCTGTGTCCTTGGAAGTCTGTAACAAAATCCATAGTTATTCGTTCCCATTTCCACTCTGATGCGACAAAGGATGTAACAAACCAGTGGAACTTTATGTTCGCCTTTACTTGACAAGTTAGGCATTTGGAAACGAATTCAGCTATATCTCTTTTCATGCCCATCCACGGAATGCTCTTTCACCCTCTGTACATTTTAGTTCCACCGAGTGCATAGCAAATGGAGACTCATGTGCTTCCTTCAAAATGGTTTGTCTCAATTCCACATCACTAGGAACACACATTCTACCCTGATGTAGCAATAAACCATCATCTCTCACAGAGAATTCAGGTTTCTTGCCCTGCTGAACTTCTTTCAGCAGCTTCTGATATTTTTCATCACTCTGTGCAGCCATTACGATCCGATCAATCAACACTTGCTGTACATGCCATGCAACTACTATCATCCCTCATCATCAACCTCTAAAGCGGCATCTTTGTGCTTTCAATTCATATACCATGGACAAAGGAGAAACTCGAGACTTGCCATAGTCTTGCGACTTAAGGCGTCGACCACCACATTTGCTTTTCTGGTGATAGTCTATTAAGCAATCATAATCTTTAATGAGTTCTAGCCATCTCCTCTGCCTCAAATTCAATTCCTTCAGGTACCTAAGTACTTCAAGCTCTTGTGATCTGTGAAGATGTAGCATTTCTCTCCATACAGATAGTGTCTCGGATCTTGAGCAAAAACAATAGCCGCTAACTCCGGATCATGTGTTGGGTAGTTCCTCTCATGCGGTTTCAATTGGCGTGATGCATAAGCAATGACATTCGATCTTGCATCGATGCACGGCCTAACCCATTGTGAGAAGCATCACTATAAGCGTGTATTCTTTACGGAGTAGGTAAAGTGAAGCTGAGCTTGATTAAGCACCTCTTCAACTCATCAAAACTCTGCGACATTTATCACCCACTGAAATTTTACATCTTTCCGAAGCGGCTTGGTGGTGGAGAAGATAACATAGAGAATCCCTTCACAAACCGACGGTAATATCCGGCTAAACCCGAGCTGCGAATTTACGTGATGTTCTGGCGGCTTCCAATTAAGGATAGCTTCTACCTTCTTTGGAATCTACCTTGATCCCTTCAGGTGACACAACATGTCCCAAAAGGAGATTTCCTTCACCAAAATTCACATTTCGACAATTTGGCGTACAAGCTTTCTCCTTAAAGTCTGCAGTACAATCCATGGATGTCTATCATGCTCCTCTGCACTCCTCGAGTATATCAAAATGTCATCAATAAACACCACCACAAATTGATCAAGATATGGTCTGAAGATAGTGTTCATCAGATCCATAAAAGCAGCTGGAGCATTTGTCAACCCGAATGGCATTACTAGAAACTCATAGTGGCCATACCGAGTTCTGAAAGCAGTTTTTGGAATACTCTGCTCTTGCACCTTCAACTGATGATAACCAGATCGCAAATCAATTTTGGAGAATACTGCTGCACCCTTCAACTGATCGAACAGATCATCAATGCGAGGCAATGGATATCTGTTCTTTATTGTCACCCTATTCAACTGCCTGTAGTCAATGCATAAGCGGAGAGTACCATCCTTCTTCTTAACAAACAACACTGGTGCTCCCCAAGGTGACACACTAGGGCGGATGAAGCCCTTTTCAAGTAATTCTTGTAACTGTATCTTCAACTCCTTCAACTCTGCTGGTGCCATTCTGTATGGCGTTATGGAGATTGGATCCACACCAGGCAGAACATTAATTTCAAACTGCACTTCTCTTTCCGGAGGTAATCCTGGCAATTCATCAGGAAACACATCCGAAAATCATGTCTTTGTAGGGATGTCCTTCAATGCTGGACTCCCCACTTGGGTGTCTACCACATGTGCCAAGTATGCTTCACACCCTTTTCTGATCATTTTTCTGGCTAGTGCAGCCGAAATGATGTTTGATGGCAATAGCTGCCTCTCCCCTTGTATCACCACATCACTGTACTGAGGGAGACCAAAAGTGGTATCTTGATCTCTGATCAATCATGGCATGATGCCTAGCTAACCAATCCATGCCCAAGATGATATCATAATCTCTGAAGGGCATTTCAATGAGATCAGACAGGAAAGTGTGTCCTTGGATCACCAAAGGACAATCTCTATACATTCTATTAACCCTGACCTCCTGTCCTAGCGGACTTGTTACTAGCACCTCAAAGTCCATTTTTGTACATGGAACAGCAATGCAATCAATGATGCTAGCACTCACATAAGAATGGGTAGAACCCGGATCAAATAGCACAAATACATTCTGGTTAAAAGTTGAGAAGGTACCAGCCACAACATCAGATGTCTCAGCCTCTTCCCTCTGTCGCATGGCATAGACTCTGACTGGAGCACTGTCTTGTTACATTGCTTTTCTGTGCCTTGGCTGCTCTTTGGGTTACCTCTACCCCGCCTCTACCTCTGCTAGGTGGTTGTGAGCTTACGGTGACAGGCTCGAATCGCCCTTCTGCAGTAGTAGGAGGTGGTCCAACTCTGCGACTACTGGTGCAGTCCTTGGCAAAGTGTCCGGTGCCTCCACAGTTATAACAGGCTCCAATAGCCTTGTAACAGATTCCACCATGATTCTTTCCACAAGTTTCACATTGGCGGGGAGGGTAGGAACTTCTGGTACTCTGCTGACCAGATAGGGGAGGTCTCTGTCCCGAATGTCTTCCCCTACCAGATTTCTTGCCACCTCTGCCATGTCCCCCATAGTTCTTCCTCTTTCCAGTATGACCACTGGAACTCTGATCTACTGATTTTCCCTCTTTCTCTGTCTTCTCTGACCTCTTCTTCTCAGGAGCAGTCTCAAACTCAACTCTTTCCAACTCTAGGGCTTGAGAAACAAGTTCGAGAAGTTAGTGTGTTTGAAGCCGAGCACTTGTACTGATCTTTGGGCTTCAAGCCGGTTTCAAACCTCTTGCATCTCTCCTGCTGGTAGAGAGTAGACTCACCGCATAATGGCTAAGGCGGAAAATTCTCTTTCATACTCACCACCGATCCCCTCTGTTTCAAACTTAAGAATTCTTGTAGCTTCGGTCTACATAAGCATCGAGGATGTATTTACATGCGAATTCACTGAGGAAGTCATTCAGTCAAGATCGCAGTTCTACTGCATGGGGAATGGTTTTCCACAGTCATAAGCATCCCCTTGTAGTAAGGATCCGAGTATTCAAGTCTGAGCTCCTCTGTACAATGAAGTTTCTTGAACACCCTATCCATCCTCTCTAACCACTGTTCGACTTCTAGAGGATCTCATCCCTTGAACTCTGTGGCCCCATACTTCATCAATTTATCATCTTGTCTCGTAGGAGGCGTGGTTGTACCACTGTGTCCGAATTGGGACTTGAGTAGGTGCATTACCAGCCATTTGTTGGAATATTGCAGCCATCTGTGAGCGATCGAGAAGGCTGATGCTGCGGTGGTCTTCTTGAACCACCGACATTTTGTACATGGGGCATCCCCTTGCACCTCGACCTCAATAGGTGATCATTGAGCGATCACCCTCTTCCATATTCAATGCGAGGATCTTAGCTTTCCTGAACAATAACACAAGAATATTCACTCTCGTTAGTGCATATTTATACTGTAATGTACTGTATGTATCAAACAATGATATTGAGCAGTTGTACTATGCAAAAAGAACATTCAAATAACAGGTGAAAACGGAATTTAAAACTTTGCTCTGATACCACTAAAACATGTCACACCCTACCCCTCTGTAAGGCATAACATGATCCCGTAGTATACCTAATGAATTACCAACTCCGCTTCACGATAACCCATTAAATACACTACAAGGGATTTTAAAAACTTTTCTTACTTCTTTTACAGTGGTGAGCACTATTTACAGGTATTAAAAACTTTGGTGAACTGAAGTGAAACAACTAACTCTTTTGGTTTATTTGGAATTTCTGTAAAAATTTTGGCAGAGTGCCCTCTGTATTTGGACAAAACAGTTCTTCAGAAAACCTGTAAAAAGCACTTCTATAATTTTCCAAATCTCAACTTCAATACATTTCTCAACACAACAATTCATCAACTCAATTCCATAGAAATTTTTCAAAGTCTGAGATAAGGAAATATAATACAACTTTTACAATCCAAAACACTCATAATTAATTTACAACTTCAAGTACAATTTAATTTACAACTGCTCAAAACCAAATACAATATGTACATACAGTGTCATACATTACAGTACAAAAAGCAAAAGCGGTATACTCAATATACCAGGTAATCCCTCGCTGGATGTATATGCAGCCTAGTCTGCTGCCCTGTCGGTCTCTCTACCTGCGACAGCAACAAAAAGCTATCGCTGAGACAATGTCTCAGTGGTGCACAACATTAACCAAATCCAATTTAAATCACAATTCATAAGTCATGTAAATAGTGGATACTTAAAATCATAATTAAATTCAAGACAATAATTGTCAACAAGAATTTAAACTCCATTTCTCAATATCACAATAATTTTCCATAAGTCAGATCAGGTTTGAATTCAAAAGACAGTATATGTCAATGAGAGTTTAAATCCATTTCACAATCTCACAATACACATCAATAAATCACACACAGCTTAATCATGATCCATAATTCAATTCATCCCAAAAGCCGATGGCTAATGAGGTATTCAATTCATCCCAAAAGTCGATGACTAATGAGGAATAACATGGCTAGCTAGCAAAAATATGAGTACTCATTCTATTCGTCCTCAACAGGCACACACCTCAACACTTCAGCCAGAGAGGGAATTCAATTCATCCCACTAGACAAGCTAGAGAGGAATACAATCAATATACATGATAGCTGTGGTTTCAAACCATTTCTAATGCTTTTTAATCAATAAGTATCCATCAATGTCATTCAAACCATTTTTCACAGTTTCAAACTATTCACAATATTTTTCAATCAATAAATATTCCCCAAACACATTTCCACAATTTAAAATAATGATATACAAATAATCAATATTTATTTCCATTGAAAATAATTCAAAAGAAACAGTTGTTGTGCACAAACCTCTGATATTTGTCTCTTGGTCTTGACTCAGTATTTCTTTCCCTTTCGCTGAGTCCTTGTTAACTGAGAAACACAATTTGAAGTGTTTGATACCAAATTAAACTATCTATATCGATGGGGTTTGATAAATAATGCAATGAACTAAATTATTCGCTTAATCACCTAATATACCGACCCTCGATGCGTTTTAGGTAAATTAGGTTTTAGTGTCGTTAATATGTCACACTCGATAGGGTTTTAGGTTTGGTATGTTTTACCAAAGTCATTTCCTCGCTTAGTGCATTTTAATGCAAATTGCTGGATTCCGGAACACTGGTTTGACCTAACCGGACGATCTAGTTTCCTCGGTTTTCGGGTCTCGGTCGAAACTACAAACTTGTAGATCTAGGTCTTATTGCACGCGGTGCAAAATTTCAGGTCAATCCGAGTTAAGTAGACCAAGTTATGGTCATTACACTATTGCTGGTCAAATGGTACCATTTTAGGTCAATTTTAGGTCAAATTGGTCAATTCTGGTTCGGCCAGTTTTTGGACCCGAACTTGTGCAAGTTGTTTGACTTGCTTATGGTCATTTCTGGGCTTTGGTGTCTTCATAAGACTTGTAGGTATGGGTCTTAACTATTCTTGGTCAAAATTTCAGGTCAATTGGACCTGGTTTGAGTGAGTTATGGCCTAAACACTCACTGCTGCCCAATTGGTCATTTTTCAGGTCCTAATTGCATCTAATCCGAATTGGTCAAATTTTTAGGTCACCTTGCAAGCAGAATTTTGGCATGGTTTCTCAATGAAAGTTGGCACATTTTGTGCCTAGTTTCACCTCAAATTGGTCTCATACTAATTGAGGTTACACATTCAAGGTTATAGGCCAAAATATACACTGCCCTCACTATGCATTACACACCCAAACTTCAAACACACACTTACCTTTGCAAGGTTCACTTCCATACCCTACCAAACTGTTTTGGCACATTACCAACAACATTTTCTACATTACATTTGCATTATTTTGGGCAGATTCCAATCACCATCAACACACCAATTATCATTCACAATCACAATTGTAAGTACCATTACAATTACACCTAAACACTACAAACATTACATACACTTTACAACTTTAATTTACATACTTAACATCAATCCTTCTAGGTCAATATGCTGCCCACACTTCCTTCAATATACACCCTTTCTCAAGTGTCCACAAGCTGCCACAAATCACTCATCAACATCACATTGCCGTACCATAAGTTAATTTCCATCAAAGTGTATAATTCACCATATATACATGCATTAAATCACTAGGTTACTAAATCACCATGAACAACATTATTTCTCAACAATTATATGCACAATTTCCTCATAAAAAACGTGACCATGGCTGTCCAAAATGACAACAACAATAACCCTTCAAACTCAAAATTTTCCTTCACCAAACTAACACCCATAACATGCACATAAACTTTAACAAAGAAATTCTCAAAATTATGAACTTACCTTATGCTTGGAGCTTGTTAAACCTTGCTTAAACTTCCCAAAATTGGTATCAATATCTTCCTTGTGGTGTGTAGACCATTTTTCATGAAAGAAGCTAAGTGAATGGAGTTGAAAATGGAGGGTGGATTAAGCTTGCATGCAACCGCCCATGGAGTTCTTTGTGTTCTTCAATTCGGCCATTTTTGAGAGAATATGAGGAAGATGGATTTCAGATGGTGAGTGGACCATATCAGCCATAATTCAATGATAAATAAATCCCTTAGTGCTCCACTAAGTAAAATAATTCATATTATAAACTTAACTTTCCCATAATCCACATTTAACCCATTATTTCCACTATTTATTTTAGGTACCACCAAATTAATTTTTCATTTCATTTTCTAAGTGTAATACTATTTATTTTTAATGGACATTTAGGTCAAAAGACACTTCGGGATGTCGAATGACCATAATGCCCCTGTTCGGGTGGTTTTCCCGATTTTTGATAACAGTATTTTGTCTGTTTTTCGATTTCTCACTTTTCTTTGTACTAATTATTTAATTTTTCTTTGATCTTTCTAATGATATTTACTCTTCAACAATGGTCTATTTAAGTCCTAAAAATGTTTCCCAGGGTTCCCCGCAGTCCAGGGCTAGTCAACGGTCCACGCCGTGACTTCCCGGTGCGGTCACCCAACGCTAGGTTTCTCGGCTCACTTACTCGGTTACATTTCTTTGCTATGATTTTTCCTTTGTTTTTCTTTTATTGTATTTCATTATTTTATGTCTCCTCACTCATATTGAAGTACGGTTCTAGGCATCCTAGCTGTCCGGACAACACTGGTCACCGGAGCAGTAGAACGCCCTACCGAACTTAGGGGTGTTACATATGGCATAGAAGAAAACTAAGTCTTAAGCATGTTAAGATTTAGGGTTGTCCAGCTTATATCAAAAAGCTGAACACTGATAAATTGGAGACCATATCAGAAAAGGGTCGATTTGTTGGATATCCAAAAGATAGTTTTGGATATTATTTTTATTTGCCTACTTCACAAAAGGTTGTGATAAGTAGAGATGCCACATTTCTTGAACAACAGTTTGTTCAAGAAAGAGGCAAAGGAAGGCAAATAGAGTTGGAATTAGAGAATTCTTACCAACCAACAGATCCGATGGATATAGATCCATCTAGTCAACCTATAACTGTTGATGAAACATCTACAGCTGTTCCTCGTAGAACAACCAGGGTATCTCACCCACCAGTGAGATATGGTTTTCTTCATGAAGAAGAACAAGAGTTGTCTACTCATGAAGAAGTAGATCATGGAGATGATCCACTCACCTATGAAGAAGCTATATCATATATAGACTCTTCAAAATGGATTGATGCTATGAAATCCGAGATTGATTCCATGTATAAGAATCAAGTTTGCGATCTTGTTGACCCACCTGAAGGTATTGTACCTATAGGGAACAAATGGGTTTTCAAGAAGAAAATTGGTTATGATGGAAAAGTAGAGACCTATAAGGCAAGGTTAGTAGCGAAAGGGTTTCGCCAAAGGCAAGGAATCGACTATGAGGAGACTTTTTCGCCTGTTGCCATGCTTAAATCAATTAGGATTCTATTAGCAATAGCTGCATACTATGATTATGAGATTTGGCAAATGGATGTCAAAACAGCTTTTCTCAATGGATACATTGAAGAAAACATTTTAATGGAACAACCTAGGGGTTTTGAATCCCAAGATGGTTCTAAGGTATGCAAGCTAAAGCGATCCATTTATGGGTTGAAATAAGCTTCGAGGAGTTGGAACATCCATTTTGATGAAGCCATTAAATCCTTTGGTTTTATCAAAAATGAGGATGAGCCATGTGTATATAAGAAGGTTAGTGATAGTGCTATCACTTTCCTTATCTTATATGTGGATAACATACTGTTGATGGGTAATGACACATGTATGTTGACAACTGTAAAGATATGGTTGTCAAATACATTCTCCATGAAAGACTTAGGGGAGGCAACCTATATTCTTGGGATTCGCATCTATAGAGATAGAGCAAAAAGAATAATTGGTTTATCCCAAAGTCTATACTTGGAAAAAGTGTTAAAGAGGTTTAACATGTGTGATTCCAAGAGAGGATTGTTACCAGTGAGATATGGTATCCATCTTTCTAAAGAGATGTCTCCAAAGACACCTGAAGAAAGAGATAAAATGGCAAGGATTCCGTATGCTTCGGCTATTGAAAGTTTAATGTATGCAATGTTGTGTACTAGGCCGGATATCGCATATGCTGTTAGTTTGACTAGCAGGTATCAATCCAATCCAGGTTTGGAACATCGATAGTCACAAGAATATCCTTAAGTACTTGAGAAGAACTAAGGATTTATTCTTGATCTATGGAGGTGGAGACTTGCAATTGGATGGTTATACTAATTCTGATTTCCAATCAGATATCGATGATAGAAAGTCTACATTTGGATATGTGATCATTTGTAATGGAGGTGCAATCAGTTGGAAGAGTTCCAAACAGAGCACGACTGCAGATTCCACTACAGAGGCTGAGTATATTACTGCATCAGATACTGCAAAGGAAGCTGTTTGGATAAAGAAGTTCGTGACAGAACTTGCAGTAGTTCCTTCCATTGAGTCAGCAGTTCCACTACACTGTGACAACAATGGAGCAGTCATACAGGCTAAGGAACCAAGGTCTCACCAAAAATCCAAGCACATAGAAAGGCGCTACCACATTATCAGAGAAATAGTTGGGCGAGGCGATGTAGCCATACAGAAAATAGCATCAGCTGAAAATCCAGCTGATCCATTCACTAAGCCTATGTCATAGACTCAGCTAGACCGACATCTTGAGAAGATAGGTCTAAGATATTGTAATGAATGGCTCTAGTGCTAGTGGGAGATTGTTAGTAGTATGCCCTAGAGCATATCATTTAGTATGTATCTTGTACATATTTTTATTAATAAAAGGCTTTTCCACTTTTCCGTTTACATAATATATTTATGTGTAATAGAAAAGGTCCATTGATATTTTGTTAGAAATATTATTCTTAAGTTGTTAAGAATATGAGTGACATTATTTCTAGCACAAAGTATCATAAATAGGTTCACAATCGAGGATACTTCATAATAAGGACATGACTTATCCAGAAAGATTGTATTCATGTTTGTTCCCAAGTTATTTATATGAGATATAAATAAAATGGAATGGTGAGTCTCATACCATATGACAAACATGATAGGTACTTATAAATGATAAGTAGGCCGAACCAGTGACACTTATGACAAGCACATGGAGTTTACTCTTGTCAATGTTTTATCATAAATCATATCAGTACATATAATCTTTAGACCTGAGATAACACAGTTATCTTGCATATAGGTAGTTTGAGTTTGATACTGCTTTCATACTTATACTGTGTATAGGTATATGGGCATGTGTTGGCTCCTAATAGTTATATATGGAGGTAGGTGTTGATCAAGATGGAATCTGTTCCTCTAAGTAAATAGACATAAAATCCTATGTTCATTTAATTATTCTTGATGTTTCAAGTTCCTGGCCAGGACAGATAGATTTATTCAGAAAAGAGTTTCTGATGAGAAAATCTTTTTAATCAAGAACTGGAATTAAAAGAGAACAGCTTGAGTTGGGATTTTGTAACAGAGAGATTCTAGTGCATGGTAACATATGATTATAGGTTCATTTAAGGTAAACCTTATTACTAATTGGGTGTCCATGGCATGCTATGCTAAGTGTTAACCATGGTCTATGAGGTGCATAAAATGATTTAGAGAAATCATTTATGGTAAGAAAGAGTTCTGATGATATTAAGAGTTGATATCATGTCTTATTGCCAATTAGTGATGAGCTTAGTAAGTCACACACATACACAAGTTATCATCTAATTAAATATGATTTAATTAATTAATTAAAGAGTTTAATTGATTAATTAAATAGGTTTGATTTGCAATTAGATTGCAAAGTCCCTAGCATGACTTAAAACCAAATCTAGATTATTGGATGTATAGTATAAGTTAAATTTATATTTAAAGTGTTTAAATATGAATTTAATTAATGAGAAATTAATTAATAGAGATTAATTAATTAATAGAGATTAATTAATTAATTTATATTTGATATAAATTAATTAGAAGAAGAGAAATAATTATTTTGGGTTAAGAACTCAAAATTAAGACACAAGGGCATTTTGGTCATTTCGCAGTATGACACGTGGCACCATGAGATGGTGACACATGGCATTACACATAAGCTTGCCAAATGTCTTTTAATCATGTAAGATGATTAAAATTAAGATTAAATATAGGTTTGACACTTGGCACAATGTGATTGGGTCACTTAAACCTAGAGCTAATCAAATGTGGCAAGGGTTTAATGTGTTAACCTAGCTATATAAGTGTTGTTATGAGAAAATAAAATACAACCAGCAGCCACACTCCTTTGTCATGCCATTTTGAAGCTCTCCCTCTCTTCCTCTTCATCTCTCATCAATTCAAAGAGATTAGCCATCAATCTCTTGAATTAAAAATACTAGAAATTGTTTCTAGTGTCCTGTTTACATCTCTAATATCTTAAAAGGTAGAACTTGAATTTCTAATTAATAGAAAAAGCTTTAGAAGTTATTCAAGGGCTGCCATAGGTGTTCTTGGTGTGGATAAGCTAGAGGGACAACATTTGGTATCCTGAAGAGGAATCTCAAATGCGCAAATACACTGCAGTGCATCAAGAGATTAGTGTGTTTGTTCTTGATTTAATCTAGGGTTCTAAAATTAATCTGATTAATTTTAAAATCTTAAATGGAAAATACAAATCCAAAAACATATTAAAAGAGTTTTAATATGTTGTTTATCATTGAAATTAAATAGTTAAAAAAATAAATCTTGCATGATGCATGTGACCCTAGGTGAAAATTTTTGAATTTAATGGTATAAACTTGTGTTTTTCACACTTCCGTTCCTTCAGAAGCCACTATAACCCATAGCCAGCTTAAACATTTCTTTCATAATCATTGCTGGGGCCCATTTCTATTATAAAACACATTTAGATATATAACAATTTAGTTATAAGCATAGTAAACCTTTATACATTCACTTATCATAATGAGTTCCATAAACCTCCATATATACCTTTTATGATATATTGAGACAACAGCCTTTGGAACTCCTAACTTGAATGTGCTAAACTATATCTTTAACTCTTGTCCCTAAAAGGAGAAGATAGAGAAAGGAAGTGAGCTTGGGGCTCAATAAGTAAAAGCTTACTTAAGGAGATAAAAAATTTAACAAAATAATTTTTAATGAAGCATATGCAATGCATTATTCTCATGATGATTTCACAACACAAAAAATTCACAACAAGGTAAATCATGTTATCAGTGGTTCCCTAGCCATCACATAACCATAACATAATGTCTAATGTGTTTGGCCCATTAAAGGAGTTCCTTAGGATTTCCTTTTAACATAACACATAATGGATACCAAGGACACATAAGTCACGATTGACCTGAAGTGGATTCTGCAATCTCTGGTACCCAGATATTAGAGACACATAATTGCCTTACCCAACATCCTCTTTCTTTTACATTCATGGTGAGCTCTTGTGCATGCATGCATGCCATTTCCTTTACTTTGCTTTGCTTTCCCAATGAGAACCAATGGGTCATTTATTAATTAACAACACATCATAACTAACTTATGTAGCATATTTGTGATCATAATCATACATAGTATTATTAAACCTAAAGATGCATTTATATCAAATAACATACATCATAATTTATGAATATATATATGCAATATAAAACACTTATTTTCTATTCACTCATAGCTGCTAATCTTTTCTACTTTACCTACTACTTGGTAGGCCCTAGGTCCCTTGTTTATAGGCCTTTTATGCCTTATCTTCAAGTTTATAAGGGAAGTGTTATAAAGGATATTAGTTTAGGACTTAAACTGAGATTTTGGGTTTCCCAGTTAGCGCATGTACAACAGCCGAAGGCTGTCATTTACATGACTCTTTATATAAATTGGCAGCCAAACATTTATGGTTTGGTAAACAAATTTGGGATTACGCAGAATCCATCCATAATGCAAAGTTAGGGTTTTAATCACCCAAATCCCAATATCAAGTCCTAAGCTCTCATTATAGGTTCTTTATATCATTTTAAACTTAAAACAACTATAAATACATCTTATTTGCTTAAATCTCATTATTTTATATTTAAACTTGAAAACAACCTGAAACCAAACCTAAACACTTCTCTACCATAATACTACCCATGATTCTTTTAAACAACTAAAAAGAATGAGAAGGAAGCTTAACTCTCTTTGCTAGGGTTTCCATTTGAAGGAGCGGAAGCATGAAAATTATTAGTTTAGAACATTGAATTCAAAAATATTCTTCTAGGGTCTCATGCATCATGCAAGATTCATTATTTACCTATTTGATTTCAATGTTCACTAGCATATTAAAACACTTTTAATATGATTTTGGATCTACATTTGCTATTTAAGATTTTAGAATTAACAGATTAATTCATTAGAATCCTAGATTAATACAAGAACATATGCACTAACCTTTTGATACACTGTAGATGTGTTTAGTATCTTTGGGAAGCACCTAGGACCCCAGAAGTTGTCCCTCTAGCTTGTCCAGGCCAAGTTCACCAATGGCAGCCCCATAAATAGCTTCTCAATCCTTTCCAACAAATTAGAAGTTAAGGATTTGCCTTTAGAGAGGTTGTAGATGTATATAGGATACTAGAAATGATTTTTAGCATTTTGAATTCAAAAGAATATTGACAATTCTCTTTGAATTGATGAGAGATGAAGAAGAAGAGAAGAGAAAGTCTCTTTGGGTGGCGGCACATAATGAGAGAAATCATATTGTTCTTTTGTTCTTTCATCCTTTCCCTTATATAGCTAGGTCATCACTTAAAACCCTTGCCACATATCTTCTTCTGGTTGGCTCTTAGTTTAATTGACCCAATCACTTTGTGCCAAGTGTCAAATCTAGATTTAATCTTGACTTTGATCATTTTACTTGATTAAAAGATAAATGGTAAGCTTATGTGTAGTGCAATGTGTCACTATCTCATGGTGCCACATGTCACCCTGTGAAATGACCAAATTACCCTTATGTTTTAATTTTGAGTTCTCAATCCAAAATAATTATTTCTCCTCTTCTAATCAATTTATATCAAATATAAATTAATTAATTAATCTCTATTAATTAATTTCTCATGGTTAAATTCATATTTAAACACTTTAAATATAAATTTAACTTATACTATACATCCAATAACCTAGATTTGGTTTCAAGCCATGCTAGGGTTACAATCTAATTGCAAACCAAACCTATTTAATTAATCAATTAAACTCTTTAACTAATTAATTAAATCATATTTAACTTGGTGATTACTTGTGTATGTGTGTGACTCACTAGGCTCATCACTAATTGGCAATGAGATATGATATTAACTCTTAATATCATCAGAACTCTTTCTTACCATAAATGATTTCTCTAAATCATTTTAAGCACCTCATAGACTATGGTTAACACCTAGTATAGCATGCCATAGCTACCCAATTAGTAATAAGGAATACCTTAAATGAACCTATAATCATATGTTACCATGCACTAGAATCTCTCTGTTACAAAATCCCAATTCAAATTGGAGTCATGGTTTATGTCAAACCCATTGGCTATGAATATATGTTCTCTTTTAATTCTAGTTTTTTATTAAAAGATTTTCTCATCAGAAACTCTTTTCTGATTAAATCTATCTGTCCTGGCCAGGAACTTGAAACATCAACAACAATTAAATGAATATAGGATTTTATCCCTATTTACTTAGGGTAACAGATTCCATCTTGATCAACACCTACCTCCATATATAACTAGTAGGAGCCAACACATGCCCATATACCCATACACAGTACAAGTATGAAAGTACTATCAAACTCAAACCACCTATATACAAGATAACTGTGCTATCTCAAGTCTAAAGATTATATGCACTGATATGATTTATGACAATGCATTGATAAGAGTAAACTCCATGTGCTTGTCATAAGTGTCACTGATTCGGCCTACTTATCATGCATAAGTGCATATCATGTTTGTTATATGACATGAGACTCACCATTCCATCTTATTTATATCTCATATAAATACCTTGGGAATAAACATGAATACAATCTTTCTAGATAAGTCATGTCCTATGTGAAGTATCCTCAATTGTGAACTAATTTATGATACTTTGTGCTAGAAATACTATCACACATATTCTTAACAACTTAAGAATAGAATTTCTAATAAAATATCAATGCACCTTTTCTATTACACATAAATACATTATGTAAACGAAAAAGTGAAATTGCCTTTTATTAATAAAATATGTACAAGATACATACTAAATGATATGCTCTAGGGCATACTACTAACACCATTGGGGTGAGTTTCTCCCACTTCTCCTTTAACCCACTTAGAAAAGGAGAGGAAATGTTACTATTTACCATTTAGAGAGGCTAAAGGTGATTCTTCTTCTTCATGTGGTGGCTGGGGTATGGACTTTTAGGGCTATGGGTGAGAGGAAATAGAGGGAGAGGGAAGAATAAGGATGAGGGATGGAAAAAAATGAGGGAAATGGCTAGTGTGTCTCCTTTGGTTTTGGGTTTTATATTCTGTCGAGACCAACTTCAGAAGCCAAACTTGCCTAGGTAGGCTTAATTATGCTTTCATCCCTCTTTTCTCCCTCTTTCCAACTCTCCACTTCTTTTATACTTTCTTCTTTTTGAAACTTTGTGGGGCATTCCCTCTTCAGGTAAAGTTTCTGACTAACCTAGGTGTGGGGTATTACACCTTGCACTTTAGTCTTACAAATTCATTCGAACTCATTTTCATGCATTAATTAAGCAAGTAATAATTGATAATGGCATGAAGTTTTTCCTCCATTCCTTCTTTGCCTCAAATGGTATCCTACATCAAACTAGTTGTTCCTATTCTCCTCATGAAAATGTAATTATTGAGAGAAAGTATCATCATATACTTACTTAATGTAGCAACAGTCTTATTATTTCATTCTTATTTGCCTATTCATTTTTGGGGTTCTAATGTTCTTATAACAACTTGTCTAACCATTAGAATTTCTATGGAAAAATAAAAACAAGTCTCCTTTTTAGCTTTTATTTCATAAAGTCCCTTTTTACCATCATTTAAGAGCTTTTGGATGTCTCTATTTTGCTTCTAATCTAATTGAATGTAAAAGTAATTTTGATTCTTGAGCCAGAACATGTGTCTTTATTGGATATCTAATGGGTGTCAAGGGTTACCACCTTTATGATCTTGAATCTAAAACCTATTTTGTGTATAGAGATGTTTTTCACGAACATATTTTCACTTTTCAAAATTTTAACTTCCCTTTATCTGTTGGTTCTATTACTAACATTCCCAACTTAATTTTACTAATCCTTCCTATTTATCTTGAGTCTTCTATTCCTTAGTTTTTTGGTCCATATTCTTTCACACCATCTATTGTAGAATCTTTGATAAAATCTGTGCCTAACCCACCTATACCACAATCTCTTCCTACAATTCCAATTTTAAGAAGAAACCATAGACAAACTAAATTGCTCACTCATCTTCATGATTAATCTTTTGAAACTAAAAACTCAGCCACATTATTTTCCTTCTACTTTTTGTAGCAACTCTCTTCTTATTCAAAATCATATTTCTTATGATAGACTTTTTACTCATTATAAATATTTTATTCTTAATCTTTCTTCCATTTTTTAGCATCCCACTTATAATCAAGCGATATAGTTTGATCATTGGAAAGCAATAATGAAAAATGAGTTTGATGCTTTAGAAGCAAATCGTACTTGGTGTTAGTAGTATACCCTAGAACATATCATTTAGTAGGTATCTTGTATATGTTTTATTAATAAAAGGAAATTTCATTTTTCCATTTATATAATATATTTATGTGTAATAGGAAAGGTCCATTGATATTTAGTTATAAATTCTATTCTTAAATTGTTAAGAATATGAGTGATAGTATTTTTAGCACAAAGTATCATAAATTGGTTCACAATCGAGGATACTTCACAATAAGGACATGACTTATCTAGAAAGATTGTAATCATGTTTGTTCCCAAGTTATTTATATGAGATGTAAATAAGATGGAATGGTGAGTCTCATGCCATATAACAAATATGATAGGTACTTATGCATGATAAGTAGGCCAAGCCAGTGACACTTATGAGAAGTACGTGGACTTTACTTTTGTCAATGCATTGCCATAAATCATATCAGTATATATAATCTTTAAACTTGAGATAGCACAGTTATCTTGTATATAGGTGGTTTAAGTTTGATACTACTTTCATACTTGTACTGTGTATGGGTATATGGGCATGTGTTGGCTTCTACTAGTTATATATGGAGGTAAGTGTTGATCAAGATGGAATCTGTTACCCTAAGTAAATTGTCACACCTTACCCCTCTGTAAGGTATGACATGATCCCGTAGAATACCTAATGAACTACTGAACTTCACCTACCGATAACTCATTAAGTATCCTACAAGGGATTTTAAAACCATTTTCTTACATTTTGGAAGTGGTAAGCATTTTGGTAAGAATTAAAATCATTTATTCGAAGTTTTAAAATTACTTAAAATTTTTGTCCCATTTTATTTTTCCACAAATTTTATAAAAATTTCGGCAGAGTGCTGTCTGTATTTTGAAAAAACAGTTCTTCAAATACTTGAGAAAAACACTTCCAATAAATTTTTCCATAACTCCCAACCTAAATCAACTCAAAATTCTCAAATCAAACCATTTCAAAATAATTCCATCAACATTGCATTCAATAAAGCTAATTTACATTCACAAGTTTAATTTACAGATATAAAATCCAAAAATAATATTATTACAATTTATAAATACAACTGCTTAACTTTACATTAATACATATGAACAATGTTTATTTACATCAAACTAAATTACATTGGGTATAAAATAATACCCGTACAAAATCAGCAAAGGCTTTTTCAGTTCAGCAGCTCACTCTGCTGCTTTTTCCTTGCTTCTATCTGCAACAGCAAAATAAGCAATCCTGAGTATAAAAATACTCAGTGGTGCACAATAAAAATTTGAAATACAGTACAAAAAACATTCATTGATAAATCACAATTTAAATATTACACAAATCATCAAAACTCATTATAGCACAATTTTGGTCAAACAATTTAATAAACATAGTGTTGCCAATTGATACACAACTTAAGCCATGACATAAAATTTCTGATCAATGCCGTGTTGTACACCACGACAAAGCAATCTACAACCCCCATTAATCGAAATCAATGAGGAAGGTGGCTAGCTAGCTAATGAGTACTCATCCGATCTACAACCTCAACTGGTAAAAATAATCGATCTCACCCCATAAGTGGAGGAGGAATAATAAGGCACTGTCATGCTAAGTGTGAATCAAAAATCTATTTCAAACATTTTATTCAAATAATTCATGAGAAATCCGATAGATTTCCAAAGTCATAGTTTCATTCACAAAGTGGCAACACAATTCATGATTAACACCAAATTTTCATAAATCATACCAAATCAAATTTTTAATGACAAAATGCTCAAATAAGGTTTATTGTGCACAAACCTAACGTGAGTCGCCTCTAGGCCTTGACTCAGTCTCTCAGACCTTCTGAGTCTTTTTCAACTGAAACATAAAATTTACAGTGTCTCAGTATCTTTGCTTCATAATAATTCCCATAACTAATTCCAATATGTTTAAACTTACATTCAAGCAAATTTTCATGTTGAGGTTACTATTCATGTCAAAATATTGACTTTATTATGCTTAAAAGGTATGGGAACTCCAACTATACTCATATACCACATTTTGGTCACCAATTTTGTTGGTTTTGATTGTTTTCTCAAAACTTACGTCTTTTAAGCAAAATTGTAAATTTTCAGTTTTGGTGTCCTATTTTATACTATTCCACTGGTCATGTTACTGTTAGATTTTGGCTAAGGTTTCTTCATAGAAATTGTTCCTTATTGTCTTATCTTTATTTTCCTTTTTGAATCACT
The DNA here is from genome assembly GCF_030052815.1 of Hevea brasiliensis. Classification (NCBI taxonomy): domain Eukaryota; kingdom Viridiplantae; phylum Streptophyta; class Magnoliopsida; order Malpighiales; family Euphorbiaceae; genus Hevea; species Hevea brasiliensis. The sequence goes on along the minus strand of NC_079507.1, from coordinate 34,849,984 downwards.
CCATTTGGAGTTTTTTAGCTCAAGTTATAGCCATTTGAACATGGATGCAGAATTAGACTTAACCCAGATTTTCTGGGCACTAGATTGGTTCTGGCAGTTTTAGGTCACTAACTTTGAGTGGCCAAATAACTTGGTTAAGGGCATAATTAGGGTTTGTGTTCTTCATGAAAGTTGTAGGTATATATCTCAGCTCTCTACTGGTAAACTTTCAGGTCATTTAGACCTGCCTAGCCCAAGTTATGGCCAAATGAATAAACATTGTTCATTTGGTCATTTTTGTACAGGGCAAAATACCTAAGTCCGGATTTGATCAATTTGTTCAGTAGGTTTTGGTCACTTTTTGGGCATGATTCCTAATGAAAAATGTGTCATTTTGTATCTATTTTCATTTCCAATTAGGCTCACACCAATTAGGCTTGTAAATTTTCAGTTTTGGTCCCTAAAAGGGACCTTAGTCATGCTGCCTGCATACTGCCCACATCCAATCCGAATCTAAACCTAATTCTAACACTTCCAACACACATCAATTGGTCACAAATGACCATTTTTCATCTCCAATAAAGTCAAACACATCATTTAACAAATTTTCACACTTTTGTCTTCCAAACCCTATGTGCCAAAACCCTAGCTACACTAGTTATTACATTTAACCAAATCTAAGCATATCAACATCACCTCCACATTCATACAAGCTTGCCTACACTTTTAATCCAATCAAATTCATGCATTACCATAGCAAACCCTAGCTGACTGAAATCCATGATTAATCCTCCAAAGTTGTTTTCATTTCATTTTAAGTTAACTTCTAAGTTCATTCATGCATTTAAACATAATAATTCAACTAGAAATTAAAAGTTTAGCTTACTAACCTCACTTTGAATTTTCACCTCTTCAAAACTTCTTCCTTTCTTCTTCTTTTTGTTGTCAAATTCTCTATCAAAGCTTGAATTCAAGATTTAATGATGGAAGTTTAAATTTCTATGGTGGGATTTAGGATTTGATCAAGCTCAAAATGACCTTCCATGGAGTTTCTAGAGAGAGATGAAGGAGAGAGTGAGGACGGAAAGATTGGGAAGGAAGATGACAATGTTTTTCTTTTAATTTTTACATATTTATCTTGCTTTTTGACTTAGTCAATTTCCATTTAATTAATTATTCTTTTATTGCATCATGCATGATGTCACCAATTTTCACTTTTCCTTTTTCTTTTTTTTTTCTATTTATTTTTTATTAGTTCTTTAATTTAATTCCCGATTTCAAAATTTTCTTTTCTCCGATTTTATTTGATAGTTAGGTCAGGAGTCAGCTCTAGGGGTCAATTGACCAAATTGCCCCTCGCCGGGTCGACCTGGTTTACAAATAATTCAATATTTCTTTTGGATCCATGAACTAATTATTTGACTGGCTTAACAGTTCTTTTTCATGATTTTCTCTTTTCCACTGTGTTCGCAATAGTCTTAAGGACTACAGCGTTGTCTCAAGGTGTTTTGTGGTCGCCTGAACGAACCCTCACCGAAGTGGAAAAGAATGAGGAGTCGCCACTTTAATTTTGAGGGAAACTAAAGAAAACCATTTGTGAAGATAAATTGAGGTAAAACCACTTCAAAACAGAGATTCTAAGTTCAGGGTCCGTAAACGAGTGGGGAAGGTGTTAGGCACCCCACCTCGTCCCTTAATAAGGGTAAGTAGATTTAACTTTGCATTCTTTATAAATTAGTTAGGAGGGCTTGAATGGAAATGTTAATCCTTTTAACAAAAAGGAATATTTGATTTTTCAATAAATTCGGATTACCCAGATACATAAGTAAATGAGACAACCTTAGTGAGTTACTATTATATGTTAATTTTGTTTGAAGGGGCTATTTGGTTAAAATTCAATTTGAGAATCGGATAAGAACTCTCCTCCGATCTCTTTTAGATTAAGATTCGAATTTTGGATCGAATAAGAACTCTTCTCCGATTACTTTTAAAATTTTGGATTGAGAATCGGATAAGAACTCTCCTCCGATCTCTTTTAATTAAAATTTTGGGTTGAGAATCGGATAAGAACTCTCCTCCGATCTCTTTTAAATGTTTGTTAAAGTTTTTAAGTGAGAATCGGATAAGGACTCTCCTCCGATCTCTTTTAAATATTTATTAAAATTCTAGCTTGAGGATCGGATAAGAACTCTCCTCCGACCTCTTTTAAATATTTATTAAAATTTTAGTCTGAGAACGGGATAAGAACTCTCCTCCGATCTCCTTTTAAATATTTATTAACATTTTTAGTTTGAGAACCGGATAAGAACTATCCTTCGATCTCCTTTTAAATATTTATTAACATTTTTTGTTTGAGAACCAGGTAAGAACTCTCCTCCGATCTCCTTTTAAATATTTATTAACATTTTTAGTTTGAGAACCGGATAAGAACTCTCCTCCGATCTCTTTTATTTTAATGGGACTCGGATAAAGACTCTTCCGATCCCTTCGAAATTTGATCACAGCTATATATCATAAGAGCCTAAGTTTAAGAGTTCTAGTATTCAAAGATGCCAAGGGTTGTAATAAGGCTTCTTTTAACTCATTGGTACTTTGTGACTAAATAAGGGATGCCGGACTGAATTTTACCGACCTCCCATGTGGTCTCCTTACCAGTATCCTATCTGTTCCATTTTACTTATCTGAAATTTAGTTTTTATTCCGCCTTATGGCGTTATGCCGGATCGCCTTCTACGTCGGCCTAGTAATTCAATTTTGCCATTTCCCTGACGTGTTATTTAGACCCTCTCTTTTCAAGAGACCCTTAAAATACAGTTACCTATGTTTTATCCAACCACTTATACGCTACTAGGGACTAGAAGACTTGCATTTAGGAATAACAAAGATTAACGAAAAGAATAGACTGATCAATAAAGAAGTAAACTCGGGAATAACATTCTTTGGTTTTTTTTTTAGCACAATATGAACTTGGAGAAAATTGCATACATAAAAAGAACAATGGAAATACGTAAAATAAAAACGAACACTTAATAAAAACGGTAATATGAGCACTTACCTGTAAGGGGGCCAAATCTTTTGAAATAACTACGAGATGACAAATAGCAATAAGATTGCGAGTTGATAGCCAGGAGATTAAGGTCCGCCTTGGAACAAAGAGTGCTTCTCTAAATGCAATCGAGTCAGATTTGTACCCGAGTTTAAATGGACGATGGAAGGGAAAATGAAGATAACAAGGAAATGAAAATGTGAACGTTATGGGATAATGAACGAGCCGAAAATGAAGAGTTTCGGTGTTCAAAATCTTTTTAAGAAAACACTTCAGGAAACTGGTTCCAAAAGTTCTTCTTATGAAAGCAGAGTAACGATCTGAATTAAATTTCAGAGTTCTTCCGCTATAGTAACAACCTTCTTTCTTTTTTGTTCCCCCCCTTGAACAGTTTTTCATGCAGGTATTTATAGGAACCGGGTGCTCCCCGTGAAGGGTCAGGATCTATTTTGAGGGAGATGGAGGGTCAAGATTTCAAAGGACATAATCCGAGGCTCAAGAATTAAAGAGAATCAGATCAGACGGCCAAGATCCCCTTCAGAATATTTGTCCTTTTCCTCTTCTAATCTGACGGTCCCAAATTCTCTTGTCCGGGGCGATCCAAGGGCTAGGAGTGAAAGGCGCCAGTCTTGTCGTCTTCTTCTTTGATCCAATGGCCCCAAGCTCGTCCTTACAAGCCAGATCAACGGTGGAGATTGGAAGGTATAGCGCTGTCATGACATATTCTGGCACCTGTCAGTAATGCGGGCGATTCTGGGGCGTGCGGTTGAGATTTCACCTGCAACGCTTTAACTACCTCGGCTCTGATTATGACGACAGCGGTAGGCGCCTTATTCTCTTTGTTTTCTGCTCTCTCTCCTCCTTTCCGATCTTCTTGACATGATCATTTTCCGATCTTTTATACTGGCCTTCTCTCTTCCGATCTCTATTATTCCGGTCCTCCCATTAATCAGGTCCGATCTGGTCAAAGCATTAATTTCCCTCGATTCCCAAAACGTCCGCTTCGTTCTCCCCCTATATATTCCCCTGACCAAAAAACTTTCTCCATTCGATTTTCTTCTTTTTTTCCTTACTTTTTTGCTCTAATTGTTCCGGCAGTTGTTCCGGCTATGATTGTGGTTTTTGATCTTTTTCCGATGGACCTTTTTATTCCCCGACTGAAAATTTACGATCCCGATGATCGAATAATCGTGATAACCTTATCTGATGATGGTGAGAGAACTGGACCAATTAACCGATCTGGATCGCGAACCTCGATCGTGCCGATCTCGAGTCGTTCGACTGGTATAATTGGCGAACCGATTTTGGCCGAGAAAACTGCTAATGTTCCGCCGACCCTTGGCGGTTGCTCTTCCAAGTTTATTCGGCTTCTTACCACATTGGGTGTTCCGACAGCGGCTCTCCTCCACATTAGGTGTTCCAAAATGGCTCGGTTACGTCGGTGACACCCTTTGGATCAGTCACAATGTTGGCTTTTGACATAGGCCCTTTAGATGGGATGTTCCACCGGTCTCTAAAGATTGCCCAAATGATGTATTTTATTTTCAATGTAATTCGATCTCTAGAAATCACCGAAATGATGTAGTCCAATTTTAGCGTAATCCGATCCCTAGAGATCACCGAAATGATGTACTCCGATCTTTTGGAAATAAAGATTTTATTTTGTCGATCATCATCTTGTTATTATTATTGCATTAATTATTTTCCGATCTTTTATGTGATTACCCGATCTAATTCTTCATTTGCATGACACTTATCTGATCCGTAATTCAAAACACCTTAATCTGCCGCTCTATAATTAACCGATCTCTTCATGGAATCTTGGAAATATTCGTGAGACGTGTCAGAATAGCTGGCGAGTCCCGCTACCCGATGCAGTGCCTGGAACATCGTGAGCATTAAATGCTCAAATGAGTATAAATAGGGGTGGGGTTAGCCAGTTGCTCCCGTATGTCATTTTCAGTCTCTCGCTCACAACTTCAAAATTCTCTCTTTTTCTCAAGTTCTTCCGAAGCCGATCAGATTCTGGTAAGGGCTTTGATCTTTCTTTTAGTTTAAGTTCTTTATTTCCTTTGAAAATGAGTGGCGCCGAGGGTCAGAGAGCGGCAAGCCCCCCTTCCGTTCAGGTTTCGTGGTCATCCGATGAGGTAGAGGTGGTCGGACCGAGCGTTTGGACTGAACCTGCTAGGGCCTCTGCCCCAGTTCAGGGGCAAGTGACATCTTCAAGGCATGTACATTCTTCAGGGAGGGAAAGTCTTCCTATGGATGAGCTACTGTCGATCCTTCAGGAAATCGACCTACAATCGTTTAGCTAAGAATACAACATTCGGCCTGATTCGTACAAGCTAATTAAGTGCCACGGCGATCTTCGTGCCGATCACTTCTTCGAAGAGAATGATATGATCATGGTTTACGAAGAACAATTAAAAGCCGATCTACGGTTCCCTCTAGACGATTTCTTCAAAGAGGTTTTAAAATTTCACCAAGTGTGCATCGCCCAAGTTCACCCGAACTCGTGGCGGATCCTGGTGGCTTTCAGGGGGCTCTGCCGTGCCAAGGGACTCCATCCTACAGCTAAAGTATTTGCCGAACTACATAGGCTGACCCGCCAAAGGGCGGCAGTCTTGGTTCTTCCAGGCGAAGCCTCGTTGCGGGCTCTTTACCAATCTGCCTTCCTCCCTGAAGAATTGGAAGAATCGCTTCTTTATTCTGAGGAGAAAAATTCCGAACGGCTTCGAGGGCTTCCCTCGAAGCTGGCTACATTTGGGCCCTTCGCATCCGAAGCATCTTGCCCTGAATAGGGAAGAGGGAGCCGTGGTGATGGAATTGAAAGATCAAGCGGCTAGGGAGAAATTTTCTTGTTTGGATGCAGTGACAGCCGAACTGCATCATTGGATGATGCAGCTGATCACCGGCGAAGATCGCGAGCTCCAACTCTCTGACCTCGGCCTGGGTATTTTCTGTGATCTCTGATCTTAGGCCTTAGCGATCTCACTGACCTATTCTCTGTGCAGGTATGGCAAGCGGCGAAGCTCCTAAGGAGAATCGGAAGCGAAAGAGGGAGATCTCCCGGAAGGTGCGGGAGATGAAGCGATCCGAGCTGCTTCAAATGCCCGTTCATGAGCCTGGGGAAATACAAGAAGGCTCGTCTCAGCCTTCGGGGTAGCCGATCCCCGAAGTAGAAGTGATCCGATCTCCTCCTCGTCAAGAAGAGCCGCCTCCACCTCCTCCAGTTACTTCGGGCGCGGAAGGGGGTCCTTCCTAACAACAGGCGAGGCCCCTTTCTCGCGGTGCTCAAGTACTGCTCAATTCACTAGAGAAGAGTCGAACGGTCCGAGAGAATCCGGGCTTTGCTAAAGTGCTGGCGTACTCTATCTGCCTTTGAGAAGATCGGGATAGGCTGTCTCCGGATAGCCTTGATGATATCTTGACCAGATCTATGAGCTTGAACTTTGAGTGTTTGGTGAATCAGCACATGATCCGGAAGAAGGCGCATCGGCTGGGTAAAGAGGTCGAGAGGATAGGTCATGAAGCAGCTTCCCTCTGATCCCAACTATCATCCGCTCGGGACTACATATCTGAACTTGAGGGGCAATCGAAGTATTATAAGGACAAGCTGGCCGAGCAAGCTCATGTTCTGGCTGAGCGGAATCATGCTCTTAAAGAAGTACAAGCGCTCCGGGCCGATGAAGCTGCTCACATCGCTCAACTTACTGAGGAGCTTAAGGCAAAAGAAGAAGAGATGGTGACAGGAGTGGCCGGTGCTTATGTGAATGCCCACATAGATCTCCTGGATGAGCTCAAGAAGCGTTACCCTGAGGAGGACTTCTCTTGGATGGCCAACCTGGCTCCCGAGGATGAAGGTGAGGAGAGTGAGGATGAGGCTGAGGGTGAGAGGGGAGACGGGCAAAATGTAGATCAGGCTGGGGGTGATCCTTCAACTGAATAACTTGTACAAATTCTTAAAATGAAATGGAATGCCTCTTTTGTCCGATGAATGGTTGTGATCGGAAAATTTCTAAATTATTAAACACTTGATTGTCTGATTATGTTGAAATAACTGAAAGTGATTATTAACCTCAGTGTGAGAGATCGGGAAAACACAATGAGCATGAGATCGGTAGAGAACCAACGCTAAACGGGACTTGAGTAAAAATTGGAAATTTGGCTTGAACATTTAAGATCAGAATTATCATTAAACCGGAACGGAACCTTTGATTATTCTTAAACTTTTGAAAGGGAGATCGGCAATAAAATCGGTAACAAGGACCTAGTGTTTGTCAACAGAGATCGGGAATACACTTGACTGGTCTGAAGATTCGACAGGGTTTGAGAGATCGGTGAGTGATTTAATAGACCGGTAAGGCTTAGACTGATGTGAGGACTTAGCATTGATTCAATTCCTTGTGAGGAGAGATCGGAAATGTGGTTATCTAGCAAGGAGGGATCGGAAATGTGGTTAGCTGTCAAAGGGAGACTTAGTACTGGGGATCGGTTTCAAAGTTTATTGATTCTGGGGATCAGCCAAAATATGGTGTCGACAGTTGCCCCTCTTTACATAATTTCTATTAAAGGGAAAAATTTCCCGTGTAGGAATTATGTAAAGATTCAGACCCGTATTTTGGACGATTAGGTGTTCGAGGTTAGGGAACTAAAGCATACCTAAGTTAGTGACCTAAAAATCGGCAACAGAAGTTAAATTAAAATCAACTTAGATCAACGAACCAAAGGTTGATAACAGTAAATTAAATTGCATGAAATTAAAATCAACTTAGATCAAGGAACCAAAGGTTGATAACAGGAATTTTAAATTAAAAGGAACCAAAGGTTGATAACAGGAATTTTAAATTAAAATCAACTTAGATAAAGGAACCAGAGGTTGATAACAGGAATTTTAAATTGCAGGAAATTAAAATCAACTTAGATCAAGGAACCAGAGGTTGATAACAGGAATTTTAAATTGCATGAAATTAAAATCAACTTAGATCAAGGAACCAGAGGTTGATAACAGGAAATTTAAATTGCATGAAATTAAAATCAACTTAGATCAAGGAACCAGAGGTTGATAACAGGAATTTTAAATTGCATGAAATTAAAATCAACTTAGATCAAGGAACCAGAGGTTGATAACAGGAAATGTAAATTGCATGAAATTAAAATCAACTTAGATCAAGGAACCAGAGGTTGATAACAGGAAATTTAAATTGCATGAAATTAAAATCAACTTAGATCAAGGAACCAGAGGTTGATAACAGGAAATTTAAATTGCAGGAAATTAAAATCAACTTAGATCAAGGAACCAGAGGTTGATAATAGGAAATTAAAATCGCATGAAATTAAAATCAACTTAGATCAAGGAACCAGAGGTTGATAACAGGAAATGTAAATTGCATGAAATTAAAATCAACTTAGATCAAGGAACCAGAGGTTGATAACAAGAAATGTAAATTGCATGAAATTAAAATCAACTTAGATCAAGGAACCAGAGGTTGATAACAGGAAATTTAAATTAAAATCAACTTAGATCAAGGAACCAGAGGTTGATAATAGGAATTTTAAACTGCAGGAAATTAAAATCAACTTAGATCAAGGAACCAGAGGTTGATAACAGGAAATTAAAATCGCATGAAATTAAAATCAACTTAGATCAAGGAACCAGAGGTTGATAACAGGAATTTTAAATTGCATAAAATTAAAATCAACTTAGATCAAGGAACCAGAGGTTGATAACAGGAATTTTAAATTGCAGGAAATTAAAATCAACTTAGATCAAGGAACCAGAGGTTGATAACAGGAATTTTAAATTGCATGAAATTAAAATCAACTTAGATCAAGGAACCAGAGGTTGATAACAGGAAATTAAAATCGCATGAAATTAAAATCAACTTAGATCAAGGAACCAGAGGTTGATAACAGGAATTTTAAATTGCACTTACAAAGCAAGCCTAATCCGGACACAAGAAGTTCTTCCCCGATGAAGTGTACTTAACAGAATCCCGAAGGCCAATGATTAATGGAGGACGAGTTGCAAGACTTGACCTATAACCCCATTTCTTCAAATGACCCTTTTCTGTTCTTTGACTTTCTCCGAAAAGCGCCCTTGCGGGTTTTCACTTCCCCTTCGTCTATATGACTAGAAGCGCCCTTCCGTGTTTTCACCTCTAGTTTTTTTTTTTTTTTTTTTACATTCTCTGCAAATCTCATAGTAAAGTATGTGAGGTTATTAATTGTCAAATCTTAATCTTGTGGCAAAAATTTCAACTGATTAATAGCGCATTATATAACGAGATTGCAGAAAGATAGTGTTAAAGAGTGAGTATAAAGGGAAGATAAAAACACAGGGAACGAAGTATGACTTTATTATAAAAACAAAGATAGAGTTTCAAAGGAAAAGGGTACAAGGATAGATCTCACATATTCCTTGTGGTTGGCTTTGAAATCCCTTAACTGCCATTATTTCAAGTTCTCTGAAGCCTCGTGTCGTGACAGTTTCCTCTCCATCCTCGGTTTCCTGCCTTATTCCTTATTTCTCCCTTTTGGTTCTTGGGATGCCCTTTCAGGTTTTTTTTTTTTTTTTTTTAGGCTCGCTTTTTCAGGACGCCCTTTCGGGTTTTCATCCTTCACTCATTTTACAGAAAGCGCCCCTTCGGGGTTTTCGCCTTCTTTCACACATTTTACTAGGAGCGCCCTTTCGGGTTTTCACTTTCCTTTTTTTTTTTTAGGCATAGTATCTCTTGACGGTGTCAGCATTCACAGGTCTTGGGAGTTCTTTACCGTCCATTTGGGTCAAGATCAAGGCTCCTCTAGAAAATGCCTTTTTAACCACATAGGGTCCCTCGTAGGTTGGTGACCATTTGCCCCGGGGATCGTTTTGATTCTGCAGCACTTTCTTCAGAACCAGGTCCCCGGGTTGGAATTCGCGTGGGCGAACGCTTTTGTCAAATGCCCTAGCCATTCTCCTCTGGTATAATTGCCCATGACATGCTGCTGTTAACCTTTTTTCATCCAGCAAGTTTAACTGATCCAACCTTGACTGGATCTACTCTAACTTATCAATCCCTGATTCCTTCAGAATCCTTAGGGAAGGAATTTCAACTTCAATAGGTAATACTGCTTCCATCCCGTAAACCAGTGAGTATGGAGTTGCCCCGGTTGAGGTTCTTACAGAAGTCTGGTATGCGTGAAGAGAGTGGGGAAGCATATCATGCCAATCCCTATATGTGACCGTCATTTTCCGGATTATCCTCTTGAGGTTTTTGTTAGCGGCTTCCACCGCTCCGTTCATCTGGGGACGGTATGGGGAGGAATTGAGATGTCGGATTTTGTACTGATCACACAATTTTTGAATCTTTGGACCATTGAGATTCTTGGCATTGTCAGTGATGATTTCATTGGGGAGACCATGCCGGCAGATGATATTGTTTCTGAGGAATTTGAGAAATGTGTTATGTGTAATATGGGCGTATGACGTGACTTCAACCCATTTAGAAAAATAGTCGATTGCTACCAGGATAAACCTGTGCCCATTGGATGCCTTAGGGTTGATGGGACCAATCACATCGATGCCCCACATTGCGAAAGGCCATGGTGAGACAAGGTTGAACAACTTGTGAGGTGGTACATTTATCGGATCCGCATAGATCTGACACTTATGGCACTTTCGGAAATACTCGATGCAATCCTTTTCCATTGTGGTCCAAAAATACCCACGTCGCATGATTTGCTTTGCCATAATGTGCCCATTGGCATGGGTTGCACAATTTCCCTCATGAGTCTCAAAAAGGATCTTCTTCGCCTCTTTGGCATCCACACATCTCAATAATCCGCCGTTGGAGCTCCTCTTGTATAGGGTTTCTCCACTGGGGAAGTATCCCAATGCTAATCTCCGAATCATCCTCTTTTTGTTCTTGCTTGCCCCCGAAGGGAATTCTCTGGTTTTGCAGTAGACCAGGATGTCATGATACCAAGGTTCACCATCTGGTTCTTCTTCAATCATGAAGCAACAAGCTGGCTCATTCCTTGCCTTAATCTTCAATATCTGAGTCATCTGCCCTTCTTCGATTTGAGCCATAACAGCTAGAGTAGCTAAGGCATCAGCAAATTGATTCTTGTCTCTACTAAGATGAGTGAAAGAGATTTCTTCGAATTTCTTAATCAGCTCCAGTAAGTATTTCTGATAAGGGATCAGCTTCGGATCCTTAGTTTGCCATTCTCCCTTGACCTGATAAATAATCAGGGCTGAGTCTCCGTATACTTCCAACTTCCTGATTTTCATTTCGATGGCAGCTTGTAGACCCATCACACAATCTTCGTATTCCGCGACATTGTTGGTGCAGTCAAATCTCAACTTGACAGCCACCGGAAAGTGTTTTCCATCCGGGGATATCAATACAGCTCCAACTCCATTACCGGACAAATTGACAGCTCCGTCGAAATACATTTCCCATACATCGGCTGGCTCCTCTTCTTCGCAGTCTACTTCATTAATATGCTCATCAGGGAACTCAAAATCCAGAGCTTCATAATCCTGGATAGGGTTTTCTGCTAGGAGGTCAACGATCACGCTACCTTTCACCGCTTTCCAGGTCATATAGACTATGTCATATTGGGAGAGTATGACCTGCCACTTGGCTATCCTACCTGGCACGAATGGGCTTTCGAATACATATTTGATAGGATCCATCCTGGAGATGAGCCATGTCTTGTGATTCAACATGTAGTGTTTGAGGCGGTTTGCTGTCCAGGCTAACGCGCAGCAAGTCTTTTCTAAGAAGGAGTACCTTGACTCACAATCATTGAACTTTTTGCTCAGGTAATAGATAGCCTTCTCCTTTCGGCCAGTATCATCATGTTGTCCCAAAACACATCCCATCGAGTTCTGTTGGACTGCCATATACAGGATCAGAGGCCTCCACCTTGCAGGTGGAACCAATCTTGGTGGGCTTGACAGAATCGCTTGATTGTCTCGAAAGCCTCTTGACAAATGAATCCCATTGAGTGGTGTTGTTCTTTCTGGACGATCTAAAAATAGGCTCGGCCTTAGCGGTGAGATTGGAAATAAATCTTGATATGTAGTTCAATTTCCCCAGGAAACTGCGCACCTCCCTTTCTGTTCTTGGGGATGGCATCTCTTGAATAGCTCGAACCTTGTCTGGATCTACCTCTATTCCCTTCTCGCTCACTATGAATCCCAACAATTTCCCTGACCTAACTCCGAATATACATTTGGCAGGGTTCAGTTTCAACTGATATTTCCTGAGTCTCTCAAATACTTTCCTCATCACCTGCACGTGGCTCTCTTCTCCCCTAGATTTGATGATCATATCATCCACGTACACCTCCACTTCTTTATGCATCATATCATGGAATAATGTGACCATAGCGCGTTGGTAGGTGGCGCTGGCAATCTTCAAACCGAAAGGCATGACCCGATAGCAAAATACCCCCCATTGAGTGATGAAAGCGGTTTTCTCTTTGTCTTCCTCATCCATTGGGATTTGATTGTACCCAGATGCCCCATCAATGCATGAACACCTGCCCAATCCCGCAGCATTGTCTACTAACACATCAATATGGGGGAGAGGGAAATCATCCTTTAAGCTTGCTCTATTAAGATCCCTGTAATCAACGCACACCCTAACTCTCCCGTCCTTCTTCATTATCGGAACAACGTTAGCTATCCATTGGGGGTATTTGACTACTTCGTGAATCCAAAGATCATCTTGTTTCTTGACTTCATCCCGAACTTTGAGCAGTGTGTCAGGATTCATTCTTCTTAGTTTCTGTTTCACCGGGATTGTCCCCGGAATAAGGGGAATTTTGTGTGCCACTATCTGGGGGTCCAAGTCAACCATATCATCATAGCTCCAGGAAAATACATCCAGGAATTCTCTAAGCAAACTGATTATATCTCCCAATTCTTCACTCTCCACTACCTTAAGTTCCCTTTTTACTTCTTCAGTGCCTAAGTTTATGGTGCGTGTTTCGTCTCCGCAAGGCACTAGGGAAGGTTCATCCTTTTCACCTCTTTCTTCTGTAAGATCTTCCTCAGATTCACTTGAAGTAATGGCAGTTATGGGGATTTCAAAATTAACCAGAGGAATTTCTGAGTCTATTGAATTATTAGGTGTTAATTGATGCATGGTCCTGAATGAATGAAAATAGAACATATTATAAGGATGGAATTCAAAAGGAAAGAAAGAGAGAATTGGATTTAAAATGCGCTATTAGTTCATTAATATTTATGCCATAAGAAAAAGGTCCATTTACAGAGTTACACTTGCCACCATGGACAAAATGATCAAGTGTAGATAACCAAAGGTACTTTACTCGAAATTGAGTACAGGGATGTCCTCTGCTGTCCAGTTATCCAGCTCTTGCCCCTCAGCTATTGGCGAGACCAGAGCCTCATACAAGGAATCCAGGTGGATAACATCAATGGATGGTTCATCAGGTGATTCTTCCGCATCTGCCGGATTTTCAATGACCGATTTAGTAAAGATCTCCGTGATTCTCAGGACTACCTTTCCTTTTCCCATTTTCTGGTCAAATCTCTGATCTCGAAGTCTATTTCTCATCCAGAATCGCCCATCCATAAGGGCATCTTCCTCATAACCCAAACCGCAGCGGCCTATCTTCTGGATAGCTGGTATGGGTTCAATGATTCCCTGTAATGTGGCGCCTAGGCCTTTGCCCTCTTCATACCCTTTCTTTGATAGTACTTTGGCTACCATAGCCATAGCCCCATCATTTCTTGAAACGTCATCTTGTAGTTCGAGGGCCTGGAAAGAGCTTTCCAAGGACTCCTCAGCAGCTTCCACATAAGGAAGTGATTGTGGCTTGGTGACCAAGATGGCTTCTTCCCCTCTCACCGTGATGATTTTGCCGTCCATAATGTATTTTATCTTCTGGTGCAGAGTTGAGGGAACGGCATTTGCAGAATGGATCCAAGGCCTCCCCAGCAACATAGTGTAGGCCGGCTCAATATTCATCACCTGGAATGTGACGTTGAAGGTACATGAGCCAATTTGGAGTGGTAAATCAATATCTCCCAACACTTCTCTTCTAGTACTGTCAAAGGCTCTTACCACCATAGCACTTTGACGTATATCTGATTGGTCAACTGGCAACCTAGCCAAGGTAGCACTAGGCAGTACATTGAGAGCTGATCCGTTATCAATAAGTACCTTGGCTACTATACAGCCCTTACATTTCACGGTTACATGCAGAGCTTTAGTGTGCCTTAAACCCGCTGGGTCTATCTCGTCTTCCGAGAAAGTAACAAAACTGGATGCCTGGATTTGTCCCACTATCTTCTCAAACTGCCTCGGAGTGATGTCGGGGTTTACAAAGGCCTGGTCCAGGATTCTCTGCAAGGCTTGTCGGTGCACTTCTGAGCTCAGGATCAGCGATAACTGTGAAATTCGGGCAGGTGTCTTTCTCAACTACTCCACCACATCATACTCACTCTGTTTCATTATTTGGAGCAACAGTTCCTCCTCTTCTTTAGGCCCAACGGGTTCTACTTCCTCCATTTTCTCAACCTCCTCTTCAGTACCCTTCTGCGGCTCTACCATTTTTACTTTCCCTTTCTTCTTTTCTTTTTCATCAGACCCGTAACATCTTCCACTTCTGGTTATAAACTCAACTTCTTGCTCAAGCGGGGAGGATTTTGTGGTAGTGACGGGTTGAGGATTAGTTCGGGGAGTAGTATTGCTGATAGGTCCGGCATAAGTCATCTTAAAGTGTTCATGAGGAGTGAAGCATGGTTTTGGTGGTGCCGGGGGTGAAGCAAGGCTAGGAGCTGGTGCACTGCTTGACGCTCCTTGGGTGAAGACTTGGAAATTATAGTTCCAATGTATGGCATGGGTGTTGGTAACAGGGAGCTGAGACGGAGCTCGGATAATCGTTACTGGTGGTGAGGCTACTGGGGGTGAGAAGGTGATTCTGGGTTTAGGGGTAGAAACATTCTGGCTGTATCTAGTTGTGTTCACTCCCCCTTCCGTCTTCAACCTCGCCTGGTATCTTAGAACTTTGAGGGATAACAAGTTCTGAACCTCTTGCTTGAATCCCTCACAGTCCTGCAGCTCATAATCAGCTGCCCCTCCATGGTAAGGACATCCTGCATCCTCTACTGACCCTGATACTTGAGGGCAAAGATAGCCTTCCTTCATTGCTGTGGCAAAAATTTCCTCAAAGCGAGGAATCAGCTCGTCTAGCTCCGGTGTCGACCTTTCTCTATCTGGCTCTATCATATTTACACCATTGCCCGCATTATAGTTGGGCAATGGGTTTGAGGTAACGTTGGGAAGGGAACCATTCCCCTCAATTTTCAGCCATTCGTTCCGGATTAAAGCGTGCACTCTCCCCCTGAGTGCTCCGCAGTTGTCAGTTGAATGCTCTTGTGCTCCTCCATGATACTCACAATGGGCAGTGGCATCATACCACCTGGGATATGGAGGCTGAATTGGGTCCAGGGGAATTGGTACAATTTGGTTTATACCGACAAGGTATCGGTATATTTCACTGAGCGGGAGGGGAAGAGGTGGATCAGGGTTTCTTGGGGGTCTTGGGTTGTTTTGTGGTGGTCTCGGTTGAGCAGGAGGAGGAGGTGGTCTAGGTTGGTAATTTGTAGGTGGGGGATACTGTGGGCGCGGGTGTGGATAATTCGGGAAAGGAGGCAAAATGTTTGCGATGGTTTGGCCATGAGGGGAAGGATATGGCCGGTAGTTATTTTGGGGAAGTGGGGAGTAATTATTTTGCCGGGTGATGGAATGCACATCACCCTCCTTTTTCTTGCCAAAATTGGCAGTCTTCTTTGCAGGGTTCTCAGCCAACTCCTGCAGTCGTCCCATTCTTAAATTGGCCTCTATTCTTTCACCGGCCTGGATGATGTCAGAGAAGCTATTGGAAGTGTTCCCAATCATCAAATTGAAATAGGGGGCCTTCAATGTCTCAATGAACAGGGAACATAGTTCATTGTCAGTCACTGGGGGGTGTACTTCTGCCGCCTTTTCTCTCCATCTCTGGGCATACTCCTTGAAGCTTTCCCTGTCTTTCAACACTAGGTTCTGGAGGTCCCTCCTTGTGGGGGCCACATCACAATTAAACTTATACTGCTTCAAGAAAGCATCTGCCAAATCTTTCCAGGAACGCAGTTTGCTCCTGTCCAACTAAATGCACCACCTCAGGGCTGCTTCGGAGAGGCTCTCATGAAAGAAGTGGACTACCAGTCTGTCATCATCTGTCAGGGCGGACATCTTGGCGATATAGGTGGCCAAGTGAATGCGAGGGTCTGAATTCCCAATGTACTTGTCGAAATCAGGGACCTTGAACTTGGGCGGCACCACCACATCAGGAACCAGTCTGAGTGATGCCACATCGACTGAACCATACATATTCAGTCCTTCGATCGCTCTCAATCTCTCTTCTAGAGCAAATAGTTTCTCGCTTTCTCTCGTCTTATTTTCTCCTCCCACTGCATGAAATTGTGACACCACTTACCCGTGTACAGTATATCCGAGTAAGCAACGTCACACGGTGTACCGGCACACTCTATTTTATCTTAATTAATTTTCATCATAATTTTGAATATAACTTGTGAAATATAACTCATTTAAGTCAATTATTGAAATCATAATTTATTTGAGGTTTCGAAAATTTTAAAGAAAATCCGACGGAGTACCGACTAGAAATGGAGAAAACAGTTCTTCGGAACCTGTGAAAAAACACTTCCAATATTTGTATTCAATCATCTCAAACTTCAATATCAAAATCTCAACACTTTTCAATTTCAGTCCTCAATCATCATTTCTCAGGGTACTCATATTTATAAGCAACAAATAAATACTCAAATTACTTCCATACATAACCATAAATCTTCATTATTTATATGAACCTCAAAATACATTACATAAATCCAAATACATATGAGAAAATAAAAATTTAGTTACAAAATACCAAAATGACACCTAGTGTCCTACCAATGCACTGCAGAAGTTGAGGTGACACGGACACTGTGCAGAACTGCAGGATGGACTCACCCAGTCTGCGGTCTACTGGGCTCACGATCTGTATCTCCAGAACCTACGCGTGGCAAAAGCAACGCGCTAAGCAATAATGCTTAGTGGTGCAATAATAAAATAAAAGAAAATAGCAGAAAATAAATATGTAGTGAATGTATATGTTTTATTTGTTTTGAATTTGTATATCATTAACTTTGTGCACTTTCATTTATTTGGTTGCCCAAGTAACCTACACTAGATGACTGGACTCGATAAACAGGTAAACTGGCACTGGGTATCAAGTACCTCGGGCCGTCACACCATCGGTCACATATGCATCTCTCGGTGTGCAATAGAACAGCTAACAAGCTGTGATAACATCAGGCACAAGGCCAAAGCTCAATACAAGGTCAGAATGGCTAAAAGCCATAAAATCACAGAATGGCATATTGCCATGTGCGATCGCTAATCGAACCCTATTGGCATGCCAAACTATCCAAACCAATCTTGTTAGGTATACTAGGGCATTTGAAACTTTTAAATTCTTCAATTTGTGAATTTCAAGTTTTGGTGTCACTATTCACCCCATTGGTCAACAAAAATGTTGACTTTTGGATAGAAAATAGGTATATTGGTTTTGACACTCCCAACATACCACATTTTGCATTTAAAACTTGTTGGAATTAACCCCTAAATCCATTTCCAAACCTAAAACCTAGAGAGCAGAATTTTCAGTTTTTGTGACCCAAATTTACTGTTCCATTGGGCCCTGTTGCAGTGGGAATTTGAGGAAATGGTAAACATGAAAGTTGTTCCTTATTTTGTCTAGTTGAATTTCCTTTTTCGAATCACTCCATTTGGAGTTTTTTAGCTCCAGATATGGTCCAAAAATCACAGCTGGCCGGATTGCCAAAACTGCAGAATTACCAAATCTATAGTACCATGAACAGTGACTGTGATTGCATTTTTGAATAGGTTCTGGCCATAATTTGGGGTAGGTTTCTTCATGAAAGTTGTTTGTCTATGTGTTGAGTTGTTGCTGTAAAACTTTCAGGTCAATTGACCATATCTACAGTGAGTTATGGCTTGCTGTTCATTTGGTCATTTCTGCAGGTGCTGTTGCAGGGTATCCGGATTGGGGCCAACTTTTGGTCCTCTTGATTTGGTCTTTTGGGAATGGTTTCTTCAGCAAAAATGTGACATTATAAGCCTAGTTTCATGTCCAATTGGCCAAACACCAATTGGACCAACACAGCCAAAGATATGGCAGTCCAAGTGGGCTAGAATCACAGCCACCCTGCTGCACTCACTAGGCAGCATACTCATTCACTTTGCCATGCTATATTTCAGTCCAAATTATGGTCAACTTACCTAAAATGGTCACTAATTGACCATTAAAATGTTCTCTAACAATTTCCTAAGCCAAGTCAAATTTTAACTTCTCAAAACCCTAGTTTCCATTATAAGTTTTCACAATATACCTTAATTACTAACTCATTCACTAACCACATGCATACATGCTTTAAACATGATCTCTAATCCACTTTAAGTCCATCAAAACACTCCATCATTGTTCCTTCCTTAGGGCTGCCGAAATTCATGGTAGGCATATACACAAATTTGATTCATTTAATTCACCATTTCATGTTGATTTCAAGTCCCTAATCATGGAAAATAAGAGTTTTAAGTAGATAGGTGCACTAACCTTTAAGTGGCAGAATTTTCCCCAAGCTTAACTTCACTTTCCTTCCTTTTCTAAGCTATCAAACACTTCTCCAAGAGATTTGGTCAAGTTTTAATGAAAGGGGTTTAGGGTTTAGTGGTGTAACAAAGGGAGAAATGAAGCTTTTTGGTTGAACATCAATGGAGGGAGAAGAGGGAGAGGTTTCGGCTGGTAAGAGGGAAGAGGATGGCTGCTGTATTTTTTTTATTTCTTTGGTCATATTTATCTCTTTTTATTAGTTAGTTAATTGGTTGTTTGAATGCAATTGGTTGTAACTTTTAATGACATCACATTATGTCATAATTTGCTTTTTATTTCATTTTTCTCTTCTTTTCATCACTACTCATTTTCAATTTAATTTTTAGTAATGTTTATTCATATTTTATGTCATATTAATTATTTACTCAACTGGACAAGTCGGCCAAAAATCACCTCTGAAGGCGAAATGACCAAAATGCCCTCCGTTCGGCTTAACGGGTCAAAATTGTCTGTACCGATTGAAAAATTTTTCTAGGTATTTTCTTGGCATTCTAATGCCATAGGAACCTCAATGACCCTTCTCTGGAGTCCCAATAATTATTTTATGAATTTTTACCCGGGTCTAGGGCTCCTAGTTGCGAGAATCGCAACTTCCCTCTGGGTTACCCATCGCTTGGGCACCGACTCATTTGACTTGGTTGTATTTTATTTCTAAAATTTTTACTAAATGTTTCTTATTAATATTTGAGTTAATTATGGTCCCTCACTTTGATTTAAATATTTTTCCGGACGTTCTAGCTATCTGGACCGGCACCGATTACCGGAACAGTAGAATGTACGGAGTTGCTACCGGGAGGGTGTTACAACTCTTCCCCTCTAATTTAAATTTCGTCCTCGAAATTTACCTGATGCAAACAGTTGAGGGAACTGTTGCCTCATTGTCTTTTCACTTTCCAAAGTTGCCTCCTCGGTGTTGTGGTGCCTCCAAAGCACTTTCACCAGTGGAATCTGCTTGTTCCTCAACTCTTTTACTTCCCGAGCCAGGATCCGTAGAGGTTCTTCTTCATATGTCAAATCCAGTTGTATTTCAATTTCTTCCCTGGAGATGACATGTGAAGGATCTGAGCGATATCTTCTTAGCATAGACACGTGGAACACATTATGGATCTTTTCCAGCTCTGGTGGCAAAGCTAGCCTATAGGCCACTGGACCCACACGTTCAATGACTTCATATGGGCCAATGAACCTAGGACTTAACTTACCTTTTCTTCCAAACCTCAGTACCTTCTTCCACGGTGACACCTTGAGGAACACTTTGTCGCCAACTGTGTATTCTATTTCTTTTCTCTTTAGGTCGGCAGAAGATTTACATGCATGCGAGGCAACCTTCAGATTGGCTTTGATTAGTTTCACTTTCTCCTCGATCTGTTTCACAGTGCAGCCCCACCGGTTGTCTTCGCCCAATTCAGTCCAAAGACTGCTGAGTTCTACATTTTCTCCCATACAGTGCTTCATACGGGGCCATTTGGATGCTAGCTTGGTAGCTATTGTTGTATGCAAATTCTGCCAGTGGGAGGTATCTATCCCAACTTCCCTCAAACTAAATGACACAACTCCTCAACATATCCTCAAGGACCTGGATTACTCTTTCTGATTGCCCATCCGTCTGAGGATGGAAAGCTGTGCTGAAATGGAGTTGTGTACCCAAGGATTCATGCAACTTCTTCCAAAATCTCGATGTAAACCTTAGGTCTCGATCAGATATGATGGAAAGTGGAATTCCATGCAGTCTAACTATCTCACTGATATACAATTCTGCTAACTTCTCTAGTGAGTAGTCAGTCTAATCGGCGAGAAAGTGTCTTGACCGTCAATCTATCAACTATCACCCATACTGCATCATGTTTCTTCTGGGTGAGAGGTAGACCACTTACAAAATCCATGGTGACCCGATCCCATTTCCATTCAGGTATGCGTATAGGCTGTAGCAAACCTGATGGAACTTGATGTTCTGCCTTGACTTGCTGACATGTCAAGCATTTAGTCACATAGTCAGCTATGTCCTTCTTCATACCAGGCCACCAATACTGAAGCTTCAGATCATGACACATCTTTGTACTTCCTGGGTGCATCACATATACACTAGTGTGTGCCTCTTTTAGAATACTGGCCTTCAATTCCCCATCATCTGGTACACACAGTCTTCCTTTATAATACAGACACCCATCTGCTTTCACCCCATAGTCAGTTGCTTTTCCCTCTGAGATTTTGCTCATAATAGCCATTAGCTTCTCATCTACCTTCTGCCCATCTAAAATCTGCTGTAGCAGGTTTGGCCTCACTTGCAACTCAGCCAAAATAGCTCCATCTCGAACCAAAGATAGACGGGCATTCAATGATCTCAAAGCTGTCATGGATTTTCTGCTCAAAGCATTAGCAACTACATTTGCCTTCCCAGGATGGTAGTCAATTACACAATCATAGTCCTTCAAGAACTCAATCCATCGCCTCTGTCTAAGGTTGAGCTCCTTCTGGGTTGGCAAGTATTTTAGGCTTTTGTGGTCTGTGTAAATGCAGCACTTTCCACCATACAAGTAGTGCCTCCATATCTTCAGTGCGAAGATAATTGCTGCAAGCTCTAGATCATGGGTAGGGTAATTATGTTCATGTGGCCTTAGCTGTCTAGAAGCATAAGTGACCACCTTCCCCTCTTGCATCAATACACACCCCAACCCATTATGAGAGGCATCACTATAGACCACAAAGTCCTTTCCTGACCTTGGTGTGCTGCTGGTGCTTCTGTCAACATAGCCTTCAACTTCTCAAAACTGGTCTGACACTTGTCATTCCAGTCAAATCTGACATTCTTGTGTAACAACTTGGTCATTGGAGCAGCTATTAAGGAAAATCCCTTCACAAATCTCCTATAATACCCAGCTAGCCCCAAGAAGCTTCTGACCTCAGTTGTGTTTCTGGGAGGCTTCCATTCCATCACTGCTTTTATTTTCTTGGGATCCACCCTAATCCCATCAGCTGACACTACGTGTCCAAGGAATGCAATCTCATTCAGCCAAAAGTCACACTTGGACAACTTAGCATATAGCTTCTTTTCTCTCAGGGTTTGTAGAACAATCCTCAAATGCTCATCATGTTCTTCCCTGGTCTTGGAATACACCAAAATATCATCAATAAAGACCACTACGAACCAATCTAAGTGTGGATGAAAGATACGGTTCATAAGGTCCATGAATGCCGCTGGTGCATTTGTTAGGCCAAAGGGCATCACCAGGAACTCATAATGCCCATATTGGGTCCTGAATGCAGTCTTGGGCACATCTACATCCTTCACCCTCAACTGATGATACCCTGATCTGAGATCAATCTTAGAAAATACTCCTGCTCCCTTCAACTGATCAAACAGATCATCAATTCTAAGCAACGGATATTTGTTCTTCACAGTCACTTTATTCAACTGCCGGTAATCAATGCAAAGCCTCAAAGTCCCATCCTTCTTCTTCACAAACAGCACTGGAGCTCCCCATGGTGACACACTGGGGCATATGAACCCCTTATCAAGCAACTCTTGCAACTGAGTTTTCAACTCCCTCAATTCAGTGGGTGCCATCCTATAAGGAGCAATGGAAATGGGTGCTGTACCCGGAAGTGTCTCAATAGCAAATTCGACTTCCCTTTCTGGTGGCAAACCAGGCAATTCTTCAGGAAATACCTCTGGGAAGTCTCTTACTGTGGGTATGTCACTCAGGTTTGGCTTAGCCTGCCTAGTATCCACCACATGTGCTAGGTAGGCTTCACAGCCTTTTCTCATCATTCTTCTTGCAACTGTGGCTGAGATGACATTGGACAAGAAATCTGTCCTTTCCCTCACAACTGTGATCTCATTACCCCCATAAGTTTTCAGGGAAATTCTCTTCAATTTGCAATCAATTATTGCCTGATGACGTGACAACCAGTCCATTCCCAAAATCACGTCAAACTCATGAAAGGGCAACTCAATCAAGTCTGCCAAGAATTCATACCCCTGAATCCTTAACGGGCAACCCTTGTACACTTTGTTCACTACCACACTGTGGCCCAATGGATTAGTGACCAGAATGTCTTGGTCACTCTCCCCTACTAGTATCCCCCTTTCTACGGGTAAGTTGATGCAGATGTATGAATGAGTGGATCCTGAATCCACCAATGCATGCACAGGTGTATTGTAGAGGGAGAACGTACCCCTGATGACGTCCGGGGCATCTTGCTCCTCCTGAGCTCTAATAGCATAAGCTCTGGCAGGTGGTCTGCTATCAGGCCTCTCTGCTGGCTCAGACACAGGCCTCTGTGATGGTCCCACAGCTTCAGATTTGCCAGGTTTTCTACCTCTTTGCGGTGCAAAAACAGGTCTGTCTGCTTGTGTTAGAGCAGCTGTATTAGTTCTGCTTGGACAGTTCCTCAGCTGATGCTCTGTTGACCCACATCTTAAGCAGGCACCAGTCACTCTCCAACACTCCCCCTTATGCCACTTTAGACAGTGTGGACATGCAGAAGTTGCTGGGGCTGGTCCCCTGAACCCCATCCCTGGAGAGCTGCCCACTGATGGTGTGGACAGACCTCTCCTAGGGGTGAACTGTGGCCTGGGCCCCTGAGACTGACCCTGACCTTGTGGTTGCCCTGAACTCTGTGTAGATGGACCTTTGAACTTCTTCCCAAATGCAGGAGCTGAACTAGACTTACCTGGGCCCCTCTTCTGCTGTCTCTCTCTTCTAGTCTGCTCACTGATTCTTACTTTTTCAACCTTTATTGCAGCTTCTACTAACTTAGTGAAGTCAGTGATTCCCAAGGCAGTGATCATGAGCTTTATGTTGTCATTTAGTCCCTCTTCAAATCTCTTACACCTTTCAGCTTCATTAGGGACTATCTCCCTTCCATAGCGGCTCAGTCGGACAAATTCCTTTTCATACTCGGTCACTGACAACTGTCTCTGCCTCAGGTTGATAAATTCCCTTCTTCTCTCTTCCAGGTATACACTACCCACATATTTCTTCTTAAATTCGGAGAGAAAGAAGTCCCATGTCACTATTTCTGGCTGTACTTCACTGGACACAGTGTCCCACCATTCATAGGCATCATCTTGTAACAGAGATATGGCAGCTTCCAGGTTTTGCTCTGGAGTGCAGTGAA
This sequence comes from Hevea brasiliensis, assembly GCF_030052815.1. Classification (NCBI taxonomy): domain Eukaryota; kingdom Viridiplantae; phylum Streptophyta; class Magnoliopsida; order Malpighiales; family Euphorbiaceae; genus Hevea; species Hevea brasiliensis. The sequence continues at coordinate 34,826,073 of NC_079507.1, read as the reverse complement.
GTTGTTTTAGAACTCTGCCTGTTTTGTTCAACCAATTCTCGGCTGCAACAGAATCATCTTCTCTCTTACCGAAAAAGTCCACTGCTCCAAACTTTCTTAGTCTTTCCAGGTGTGATTTCTGCTGTGGAGCTGGTGGTGGTGGTGGTGGCATTACTCCAGCCATTTGTCTAAAGAAATCGGCCATTTGCTAGAACATGGCCTGTGGAGGCTGAGCAAGCTCTGCTTGAGCTGGCGGAGTAGGTTCTCCTATAACCCCAGTCTCAGCTGCTGCAGGTGGAGCATGACTCTCCACTTCCTCCTCAACTGCTCTCTGTGATGTAGGGTCCATATCCTATTCAAAATAAGAAAGACAAACAGTTCTGCATTAGTGTCACCTCGACTCTTACAAATGCGATGCATGGTATGGACTCAATCTAGGCCCAGAAACTCCTAAACCGTGCTCTGATACCACTAAATATGACACTCCTTACCCGTGTACAGTATATCCGAGTAAGCAATGTCACACGGTGTACCGGCATACTCTATTTTATCTTAATTAATTTTCATCATAATTTTGAATATAACTTGTGAAATATAACTCATTTAAGTCAATTATTGAAATCATAATTTATTTGAGGTTCCGAAAATTTTAAAGAAAATTCGACGGAGTACCGGCTAAAAATGGAGAAAACAGTTCTTCGGAACCTGTGAAAAACACTTCCAATATTTGTATTCAATCATCTCAAACTCCAATATCAAAATCTCAACACTTTTCAATTTCAGTTCTCAATCATCATTTCTCAGGGTACTCATATGTATAAGCAACAAATAAATACTCAAATTACTTCCATACATAACCATAAATCTTCATTATTTACATGAACCTCAAAATACATTACATAAATCCAAATACATATGAGAAAATAAAAATTTAGTTACAAAATACCAAAATGACACCTAGTGTCCTACCAATGCACTGCAGAAGTTGAGGTGACACGGACACTGTGTAGAACTGCAGGATGGACTCACCCAGTCTGCGGTCTACTGGGCTCACGATCTGTATCTCCAGAACCTACGCGTGGCAAAAGTAACGCGCTAAGCAATAATGCTTAGTGGTGCAATAATAAAATAAAAGAAAATAGCATAAAATAAATATGTAGTGAATGTATATGTTTTATTTGTTTTGAATTTGTATATCATTAACTTTGTCCACTTTCATTTATTTGGTTGCCCAAGTAACCTACACTAGATGACTGGACTGGATAAAGCAGTAACCGCACTTTGGGTATCAAGTACCTCGGGCGTCACACCATCGGTCACATATGCATCTCGGTGTGCATGAGCGACTAACAAGTTGTGATAACATCGACACAAGGCCAAAGCTCAATACAAGGTCGAATGGCTAAAAGCCATAAAATCACTGAATGACATATTGCCATGTGCGATCGCTTCGAACCCTATTGGCATGCCAAACTATCCAAACCAATCTTGTTAGGTATACTAGGGCATTTGAAACTTTTAAATTCTTCAATTTGTGAATTTCAAGTTTTGGTGTCACTATTCACCCCATTGGTCAACAAAAATGTTGACTTTTGGATAGAAAATAGGTATATTGGTTTTGACACTCCCAACATACCACATTTTGCATTTAAAACTTGTTGGAATTAACCCCTAAATCCATTTCCAAACCTAAAACCTAGAGAGCAGAATTTTCAGTTTTTGTGACCCAACTTTACTATTCCATTGGGCCCTGTTGCAGTGGGAATTTGAGGAAATGGTAAACATGAAAGTTGTTCCTTATTTTGTCTAGTTGAATTTCCTTTTTTGAATCACTCCATTTGGAGTTTTGTAACTCCAGATATGGTCCAAAAACCACAGCTGGCCGGATTGCCAAAACTGCAGAATTACCAAATCTATAGTACCATGAATAGTGACTGTGATTGCATTTTTGAATATGTTCTGGCCATAATTTGGGGTAGGTTTCTTCATGAAAGTTGTTTGTCTATGTATTAACTTGTTACTGTAAAACTTTTAGGTCAATTGACCACATCTACAGTGAGTTATGGCCAAATGAACAGTTACTATTCATTTGGTCATTTCTGCAGGTGCTATTGCAGGGTATCCGGATTGGAGCCAACTTTTGGGTCCTCTTGCTTTGGTCTTTTGGGCATGGTTTCTTCAGCAAAAATGTGCCATTATAAGCCTAGTTTCATGTCCAATTGGCCAAACACAAATTGGACTAACACAGCCAAAGATATGGCAGTCCAAGTGGGCTGGAATCACAGCCACCCTGCTGCACTCACTAGGCAGCATACTCATTCACTTTGCCATGCTATATTTCAGTCCAAATTATGGTCAACTTACCTAAAATGGTCACTAATTGACCATTAAAATGTTCTCTAACAATTTCCTAAGCCAAGTCAAATTTTTACTTCTCAAAACCCTAGTTTCCATTATAAGTTTTCACAATATACCTTAATTACTAACTCATTCACTAACCACATGCATACATGCTTTAAACATGATCTCTAATCCACTTTAAGTCCATCAAAACACTCCATCATTGTTCCTTCCTTAGGGCTGCCGAAATTCATGGTAGGCATATACACAAATTTGATTCATTTAATTCACCATTTCATGTTGATTTCAAGTCCCTAATCATGGAAAATAAGAGTTTTAAGTAGATAGGTGCACTAACCTTTAAGTGGCAGAATTTTCCCCAAGCTTAACTTCGCTTTCCTTCCTTTTCTAGGCTGCCAAACACTTCCCCAAGAGATTTGGTCAAGTTTTAATGAAAGGGGTTTAGGGTTTAGTGGTGTAACAAAGGGAGAAATGAAGCTTTTTGGTTGAACATCAATGGAGGGAGAAGAGGTAGAGGTTTCGGCTGGTAAGAGGGAAGAGGATGGCTGCTGTATTTTTTTTTATTTCTTTGGTCATATTTATCTCTTTTTATTAGTTAGTTAATTGGTTGTTTGAATGCAATTGGTTGTAACTTTTAATGACATCACATTATGTCATAATTTGCTTTTTATTTCATTTTTCTCTTCTTTTCATCACTACTCATTTTCAATTTAATTTTTAGTAATGTTTATTCATATTTTATGTCATATTAATTATTTACTCAACTGGACAAGTCGGCCAAAAATCACCTCTGAAGGCGAAATGACCAAAATGCCCTCCGCTTAAACAACGGGTTAAAATTATGCATCTGGATTGAAAAATTTTTCTAGGTATTTTCTTGGCATTCTAATGCCATAGGAACCTCAATGACCCTTCTCTGGAGTCCCAATAATTATTTTATGAATTTTTACCCGGGTCTAGGGCTCCTAGTTGCGAGAACCGCAACTTCCCTCTGGGTTACCCATCGCTTGGGCACCGGCTCATTTGACTTGGTTGTATTTTATTTCTAAAATTTTTACTAAATGTTTCTTATTAATATTTGAGTTAATTATGGTCCCTCACTTTGATTTAAATATTTTTCCGGATGTTCTAGCTGTCCGGACCGACACCGGTCACCGGAACAGTAGAATGTACGGAGTTGCTATCGGGAGGGTGTTACAGAAATGCTCCCCCAGCTGGGAGATGAGGGGTGGAGTGAACTGGAGGGATTAGAATTGAAGGGTATGGGTTGGTGTTTGAAACGGTTGGGTAATGAGAGTAAGGTAGGTCATTATTCATGGCAGCCGGATTGACAGTGATTGTCGGGTCCGGAATAGGTGACTGAAAGGTAAAAGAGGTTGAAGCTTGGTGAGGATCCATTGTTGTAGGAGGTGGTGGAGGAGGTAGTGGTAGGCTATGCTCTGCTGTGGGTTTATTCTGGGACATTTCCCTCATTAGTCTCATGAGTTCTGAGACCTGATCCTTCAATTCAGAAACCTGCCCTTGTAGGTTCTGTACTTGTTCTTGATCTTCCATTATCTTCTTTGTTCGAGATCTTGTTAAGTACACTCGCTTGGGTTGAACCGTGCGCTTGGTCAGACTTGCCTTGTTTGGAGCAATGTTGATTTCCTGTAAGGGAGTAAAAAAACTTTTAATAAATTTTGGATTTCGTAAAAAAAACTAAAGGTCCTGGTTCGGACGAAGGATACTGTGGCATCTGGGAGCCAAAATGGGGTCTGGAGAAGGATAATTGCATCAATTTTATCATGGCATTGTTCGATAGTCTGACGGTGAATGACTGGATTGAACACGCCTCTATGGTACTTGTCCATATGGCGCTTCCAACTTTTCGCATAACCCTAACGAGGGAGTACCTACGGGAGTCATACTATCCATTCTCAATTTTGCTAAACCATGGCCCGAACCGCCTCATTGGTTCAACAATGGTTTAGCATTCTATTCTGGTCTAAGAACTTCTTCTGCCAACTGACTCGAGAATGCCATGTTAAAAATGATGCTTATCTTTTACAGACCTTAATTTGGTGATGCCTGTAGGAAAAATTTGTTAGCGAGTTAAGTTCGGGTAATTTTGAATTATACTGTTGGCAAAGTGACACCTACACACTTATCAAAGTAGGAAAGTGTGTAGGTCCTTCCAACAGCATAATTCAAGATTACCCTAAAAATAAGAACAAGAGAAAACACAAACAGAGTAGGGTAAGGGTAAGTATGCCCCTTTTGTCCTATAATAGGGAAAATCCTGATACCGGATGAGTGCTACCTAATTGGATAGTTCTATCTTATAAGGTAGCTTACTACGGCTTTCAGCTATTGTGATAGTTTAGCTCAGGATCTAATTTTCTAAAAGTCACAGGTTCCCAAATTGCCCCTACTGTAAACAGTAGAGCCTCATTCTATCCCCCATGATACTGTCGGGAAAAATTCCACGGGTATCACAGTGAATAGAACGAGTTTCAATTTGAGCAGAAGCCTTCACGGATACTAACGGGGTAGAACCCACGGGTACCGCTACATGACCCCCTCCTATTTTCCCAAAAGGGTAAGAAAGCCCGGGTATAGGGCTAAAGTGTGTGAGGACATCGTGTGAGTGTTCAGTGTGTGATGGGACACCTTTACCTCTTCCCAATTCAGGGGGATTTTATTTTTCCCATTTTTCTTCTTTTCTTTTTTTTCAAACGAAGAGCACTGTAGGAAGTAAAACAAGCAAAACAAGCGGAACAGTTAGTAGGAATAAACAATAATTAATGCATAAAATATCGTCGGGTGAGCTCACCTAACTATAATTTGATCGAAAAATTAAATCTACTTTTGGACCTCTAGACCGGGGTTAAGTTTCGATCCCCAGTGGAGTCGCCAAGCTATCGCAAGGTGTTTTGCGGTCGCCTGAACGAACCTCACCGAAGTGGAAAAGAATGAGGAGTCGCCACTTTAATTTTGAGGGAAACTAAAGAAAACCATTTGTGAAGATAAATTGAGGTAAAACCACTTCAAAACAGAGATTCTAAGTTCGGGGTCCGTAAACGGGTGGGGAAGGTGTTAGGCACCCCACCTCGTCCCTTAATAAGGGTAAGTAGATTTAACTTTGCATTCTTTATAAATTAGTTAGGAGGGCTTGAATGGAAATGTTAATCCTTTTAACAAAAAGGAATATTTGATTTTTCACTAAATTCGGATTATCCAGATACATAAGTAAATGAGACAACCTTAGTGAGTTACTGTTATGTGTTAATTTTGTTTGAAGGGGCTATTTGGTTAAAATTCAATTTGAGAATCGGATAAGAACTCTCCTCCGATCTCTTTTAGATTAAGATTCGAATTTTGGATCGAATAAGAACTCTTCTCCGATTACTTTTAAAATTTTGGATTGAGAATCGGATAAGAACTCTCCTCCGATCTCTTTTAATTAAAATTTTGGGTTGAGAATCAGATAAGAACTCTCCTCCAATCCCTTTTAAATGTTTGTTAAAGTTTTTAAGTGAGAATTGGATAAGAACTCTCCTTTGATCTCTTTTAAATATTTATTAAAATTCTAGCTTGAGGATCGGATAAGAACTCTCCTCCGACCTCTTTTAAATATTTATTAAAGTTTTAGTCTGAGAACCGGATAAGAACTGTCCTCCGATCTCCTTTTAAATATTTATTAACATTTTTAGTTTGAGAACCGGATAAGAACTCTCCTCCGATCTCCTTTTAAATATTTATTAACATTTTTAGTTTGAGAACCGGGTAAGAACTCTCCTCCGATCTCCTTTTAAATATTTATTAACATTTTTAGTTTGAGAACCGGATAATAACTCTCCTCCGATCTCTTTTATTTTAATGGGACTCGGATAAAGACTCTTCCGATCCCTTCAAAATTTGATCACAGCTATATATCATAAGCGCCTAAGTTTAAGAGTTCTAGTATTCAAAGATGCCAAGGGTTGTAATAAGGCTTCTTTTAACTCATTGGTACTTTATGACTAAATAAGGGATGCCGGACTGAATTTTACCGACCTCCCATGTGGTCGCCTTACCAGTATCCTATCTGTTCCATTTTACTTATCTGAAATTTGGTTTTTATTCCGCCTTATGGCGTTATGCCGGATCGCCTTCTACGTCAGCCTAGTAATTCAATTTTGCCATTTCCCTGACGTGTTATTTAGACCCTCTCTTTTAAAGAGACCCTTAAAATACAGTTACCTATGTTTTATCCAACCACTTATGCGCTACTAGGGACTAGAAGACTTGCATTTAGGAATAACAAAGATTAACGAAAAGAATAGACTGATCAATAAAGAAGTAAACTCGGGAATAACATTCTTTGGTTTTTTTTTAGCACAATATGAACTTGGAGAAAATTACATACATAAAAAGAACAATGGAAATACGTAAAATAAAAACGAACACTTAATAAAAACGGTAATATGAGCACTTACCTGTAAGGGGGCCAAATCTATTAAAATAACTACGAGATGACAAATAGCAATAAGATTGCGAGTTGATAGCCGGGAGATTAAGGTCCGCCTTGGAACAAAGAGTGCTTCTCTAAATGCAATCGAGTCAGATTTGTACCCAAGTTTAAATGGACGATGGAAGGGAAAATGAAGATAACAAGGAAATGAAAATGTGAACGTTACGGGATAATGAACGAGCCGAAAATGAAGAGTTTCAGTGTTCAAAATCTTTTTAAGAAAACACTTCAGGAAACTGGTTCCAAAAGTTCTTCTTATGAAAGCAGAGTAATGATCTGAATTAAATTTCAGAGTTCTTCCGCTATAGTAACAACCTTCTTTCTTTTTTGTTCCCCCCCTTGAACAGTTTTTCATGCAGGTATTTATAGGAACCGGGTGCTCCCCGTGAAGGGTCAGGATCTATTTTGAGGGAGATGGAGGGTCAAGATTTCAAAGGACATAATTCGAGGCTCAAGAATTAAAGAGAATCAGATCAGACGGCCAAGATCCCCTTCAGAATATTTGTCCTTTTCCTCTTCTAATCTGACGGTCCCAAATTCTCTTGTCCGGGGCGATCCAAGGGCTAGGAGTGAAAGGCGCCAGTCTTGTCGTCTTCTTCTTTGATCCAATGGCCCCGAGCTCGTCCTTACAAGCCAGATCAACGGTGGAGATTGGAAGGTACAGCGCTGTCATGACATATTCTGGCACCTGTCAGTAATGCAGGTGATTCTGGGGCGTGCGGTTGAGATTTCACCTGCAACGCTTTAACTACCTCGGCTCTGATTATGACGATAGCGGTAGGCGCCTTATTCTCTTTGTTTTCTGCTCTCTCCTCCTTTCCGATCTTCTTGACATGAATGTAACACCCCAAAATTTTAAATTTTATGAGCATTTTTGGTATTTTAATTTTATTTAAATTATAGGAATTTTTTTGAGATTTTCTGAAAATATAAACTTTGATGAATTTTAAAAATTTATTTAAAGACCACGTGGAAAAACTAAAAATATATTTGGAGTCTACGTATTTTTCTGAGTTTTCTGAAATTTTTTCAGAATTTTTGGACCTCGTTTTCGGTCCCGAGGCAGAGTAAAAATTTAAAATTTTGTATTCTGAATCGAACCGATCGAATCGAACCGGACCGGATCGGACCGGTCGAATCGGACTGGTCTTCTTCTCTTTTTCTTCTCCCTCCCGCACGCGTCGACCTTCTCCTCTTCTCTCTCTCTTTTCTCTCTCCTCCTGCCTCCCCTTGCCGCGCCGCCACCTCCCCTGCGTCCCCACCTCGCCGGCGCCCCACCTCGGCCCTTCCCCACGGCCGGCCGCCGTCTAGAACGCCGGAAAACGGCCTTAGAACGGACGCGCAGCGCGCGCGCGACTGTTGGACTTCCCGGCCAAAATTCGGCCGATCCGGCTACCAATTGGACCAGGTCTTGTGTCTAAAATCATCTACTCGGCGAGAGCTTTCCATAGACACTAAGAACGCCGAAATCCATTGAGCGGTTTGTCCGATTTTTACTCGGGAAGATTTTAGCCCATTTCGACTTTTGGGCTAGATTTCTCGAAAATCGTGAATCCCACGAGAAAACCGAGGCTACCAGTACGCTCCACTCGTCGAGAGCTTCGCGGCGACATAAATTTCAAATTTTTCCGACACCGTTTTTCGGTGGGTCCCACGGAACTTTGCAGTGTTTTTCCGAGCATTTAATGAGCTTAGAAAATTCTGAAAAATTTATGTACTAACCCCCGTGTTATGGGCTTCGTGTACGTATCCTCAATTCGCGGAAATTCGGCGATTGGACCGGTGCGTGAATTTCCGCCGCATGCACGTTCTGGAAATGTCTCCAAATTGGATCGAGTTTTGGCTAGCCCCCATTGTCGACGCGTCGGCGCGTTCGAAGTCGACTGGCAAAGGTAAACCCGAACCTTGCTTTTTCGTAATTTTCTAGTGCTTAAATGGGATTAAAAATCCATAAAATATTCGTGGTAGCTTAGAAAATTATGATTCTTTTTGCAATAGCTTAGTAATATTGCTAAGGACCGCGGGGCAAAGTTTTAAAATTTTTAGAGCTTATTTGGGGCAGTTTTTGCAAAAATGGTCTATTATAGGGACTAAATTGAAATTTTACATATTGTGATGGATGATTGATTTGATGGGCCTGGGGAGTGTGTGATGTGATTGAGTTGTGGACATATGGATTGTGAATATAGAAGTGTGTTTTGAGCCCTTTTGCAGGTTGGGTAGGTCCTAGGTATAGGGGAGACTCTGCCGGATTTTCGGCACGACTTAGGACGTATTGGTCTATTTCTTTGTTTGTATTGAGTCTTTTATATTAAAAATTGTAATGTAATTGTCAGGTGAGCCGGGACAGCCTTCTTCCTCCGCCCAGCCGCCACAGTGACCGTTGTCAAGTCTGTGAGTAAAATATTAATTTTAATTGTAATTTCGATATTATTATATGTTCAGCATGCCCATGCATCACTTATATGCATATATTTATGTAGTTAAACTCTAGGCACGATTTATGATGCATTAATAACTGTTAAAGTGCCATGATGTTGTTGTGGTAATTTGGAGCAGTGTTCGTGCATTGGCGTGCGTGTGATGTGGTGTGGACTATGGATAGGACGGGTAGTCACGGCTTGAGTTCTTCGCTGGGACCCGATCCTTCGAGGGGTAGTCACGGCTTGAGTTCTTCGCTGGGACCCTCGATTTGGTTTATTAAGCGAAAGTCCGCTTGAGTTCTTCACGCACCGAGTTGGATTTAAGAGAGTGTATAGGATCGGCTCCCATATGTTATGATTGATGCTACGAGTGCGTGGATCGCTCCAAATTACCTTTTGATGTTATGATGTGAAAATGTTGTTCTTTGTTGCATTTCACTCCACAGTTGCATTAGTACTAGATAGTTATAGAGATTATGGTTAAAATTGATATTTTACTCTCCGAGTCGAACGCTCACTCTGTTCAAAAAATTTCTGAGCCACGGGAGGATATTTATTGAGGTTAACCTGCTTTCTCCCTCACAGGTCAATTATTACTGTTTGTATAAACTTGTTAAATCTTAGAATTTTCGCATGTGTTAGAAATGTTTATTTGATTTGGGTCTATAAACTAAATTATTATTTTGGGACCTGTAAACTTAATATGCTATGCATGTTTGATGGATTGGATGAGGGAGCTGAGCTCCCATTTATTATTATGTTGATGAGTATGTGGAGGGTGAGCTGAGCTCCCCAATTGACTATATATTGTGTTTACAGGTCGGGTGAGTCGAAAACTCCCCGTTGGTAAGTCCATTTTATGGCCGGACTCTGTCCGTTTGTTTTCTTGAAATTGGGCCCAAATGGGCCTTAGAGTTGGGTTAATGAGCAGTTAGGCTTACTACGGGCCTCGGGGCTTTAGGGTCGCCTGTGTCCTAGTGCCGGTCCGGCCCATAGGTTGGGTCGTGAAAAATGTGGTATCAGAGCTTAGGCTCCAGATTCTTAGGGAATGTTCATCTAAAATGTTGGGAAGAGTCTAATAGGAGTCACATGCGGAAAAATAGGGTCCACATTCGTCTTGCATTGTCGTTTTTGCTTCTAGTTTCTGCTCCATATATTGTGTGTAAATATGAGTCTATAGAGCTGTGTAATGAGCAGTTTTGAATTTTTGTGGGCTAATGCTGCTGAATTTCAGGAAAATGCATAGAAGCAGGAGAGCGCCTTGCACGAGAACGGATGTGCCTGACGAGGTGTCGGCACAAGATGAGGCGCCTGCCCCGAGGAGGCGGGGTAGGAGGCCTAGAGCTGCTCAAGTAGAGGAGCAGCCACCCCCAGTACAGGATCAGTCCTTTATGGCACAGGGTCCCATGGACCCCATGATAGCTACTCTAGCTGGTCTGCAGAGAACCATCGACATGATGGCGCAGTATATGGTCCACCCTTCACAGCAGCAGCAGTCCACCGCACCAAGAGAGGAACCTTATAAACAGATAATTAATTTCAAGAAGTTGGTGCCTGGAACTTATGATGTGTCAGACGATGCATATCGATTTTTGGATTCTATGACGGCGAGAAGCAGTCTGATTGACTAATAGAAGACTGATAGAGTGTATGCAGCATGTCATGGGGCCTATGCCTAGGCAATGGATGAATGACTTCGTGTTACCCCGGATGGAGGGTTTGACATGGGCTCAGTTAGTGGAACTTTTTATCAATCGGTTTGTGCCAGAAAGCTTCAAAGATCAGAAGTAGTGGGCCTTTGAGGCCTTAAGACAGAATGGCAGGTCTGTAGATGAATATGCTACAGAATTTTTGGAATTGAGCAGATATGCCCCTGCAGCAGTAGCTACAGAAACTATGAAGGTGAAGAGATTCTTAAAGGGGCTTGACAGGAGGTATGCGAACCTGGCCATGATGTCTAATCAGTCTTTTGATGTGGTGGTTGGTCGAGCCAGACAGATTGAGATTAGCTATGCTGCTGATGACAGCGGGAGAGCAAAGAAAAACAGAGCAGAGGGTTCCTCAGGTGTCCCTTCCATGGGTACTCCGGACAGTGGTGGCCAGAGTAATTACAGAGGAAAAAGTAGGAACAAGAAGAGTGGTTTTAGACATAAACCTCGAGGATTGCACGAGTGCGGATCCAGGCGGTGGTCACGATTCGAGATCTGGCGGATTAGTGCAGTTCAGATCCTCCTTGGCACCTTGTGCACAGTGTGGAAGAGGACATTCAGGACCTTGTTTGATGGGTTCAGGAGTATGTTTCAGGTGTGGCCAACCAGGTCATTTGCTAGGGAATGCCCCGTGTTCAGTGAGCCACAGATGGGGTCACAGGGTTCTGTTGCAAATGTTCCTCGCCAGTTGTATCCGGGTGCTTCCAACATGGCGGCGATCGATTCGATGGCCAACAGGCCGAGGACAAGGGGCGTGGATTTGGAGGCGGTCAGAGGTAGAAGTCGATATTAGGGTTACGCCACTCGGGGTAGAGGGGTCAAGCTCGGTTTTCACCACCCACCGGGATGCTCAAGCTTCAAATACAGCCAGGCGTGTATTCTTCTGGTCTGTTCTTATGAGGCTCGTGTTTTAATAGATCCGGGTGCTACGCACTCATTTGTCTCCCCTGTGTTTGCCATGAGGTTGGGTAGAAACCCTACAACTTTAGAGTGCCCTTTGTCGGTAGCTACCCCGCTTAGTGACAACATAGAGGTAGATATGATTTTTCCGGGTAGCCCAGTGGTAGTGGATGGAAAGATCCTCCCAGCAGACTTGGTTCCTCTACCAGTAATGGATTTCGATGTAATCTTGGGGATGGATTGGTTGGCAACTCATTATGCCACTTTAGACTGCAGGAACAAGAAGGTGTATTTCCACATACTTGGTGTGGAAGAGTTTAGCTTTGATGGTGACAGGAGCGTGGCTCCATATAATTTGGTGTCAACAATTAGTGCTAGAAAAATGTTGAGGCATGGATGCCAAGGGTATTTGGCATTGGTGAGGGATACATCTATAGAAGGTGTCAGCATGGAAAATGTTCCTGTTGTCAGAGAATTTATGGATGTCTTCCCAGAGGAGCTTCCAGGGTTGCCACCAGGAAGGGAAATAGAGTTTTGCATTGATGTTATGCCGGGTACAAACCCCATATCCATGCCACCTTACAGGATGGCACCAGCAGAATTGAAAGAGCTGAAGGAGCAACTACAGGAGCTTTTGGACAAGGATTTCATACGTCCGAGCACTTCACCCTGGGGTGCTCCTGTTCTATTTGTTAGAAAGAAGGATGGGTCATTGAGATTGTGTATTGACTATAGACAGCTGAACAAGGTGACTGTGAAGAACAAGTATCCACTTCCTCGGATCGATGACCTGTTTGATCAGCTCCAAGGGGCTAGATTCTTTTCCAAGATAGACCTGCGATCAGGCTACCATCAGTTGAGAATCAGGGATGATGATGTGTCCAAAACGGCTTTCAGGACAAGATATGGTCATTATGAGTTCTTGGTGATGTCTTTTGGACTCACTAATGCACCAGCAGCCTTCATGGACTTGATGAATAGAGTGTTCAAGCCATTTTTGGACCGTTTTGTCATCATATTCATAGATGACATTCTGGTATACTCTCGGACCGAGGAAGAACACGTGTGGCACTTGAGGATGGTGTTGCAGACGTTGAGGGAGCACCAGCTATATGCCAAATTCTCAAAATGTGAATTTTGGCTAGAAAGCATCTCATTCTTGGGACACGTGGTTTCTAGTGACGGCATTCAAGTGGATCCCAAGAAAATTGAAGCTGTAACTGATTGGCTTAGGCCTACAACAGTCACTGAGGTGCGAAGTTTTCTGGGTTTAGCTGGCTACTATAGGCATTTTGTACAAGATCTCTCCAGGATAGCGGCTCCCCTAACTAAGTTGACCAGGAAGAATGTTCTATTCATTTGGACAGATGACTGTGAGGTGAATTTTTCCAGAAGCTTAAGGAGTGTCTAACCACTGCCCCTGTGTTGACACTACCTGTGAGTGGTGAAGGATACACCGTGTATTATGACGCCTCCAGAGTTGGCCTAGGGTGTGTTTTGATGCAGAATGGAAAGGTAGTGGCTTATGCTTCAAGGCAGCTGAAGAGGCATGAGCAAAATTACCCCACCCATGATTTGGAAATGGCGGCTGTAGTCTTTGCACTTAAAATCTGGAGACACTACCTGTATGGTGAAGTGTGCGAGATATACACCGACCACAAGAGTTTAAAGTACATCTTCCAACAGAGGGACTTAAACTTGAGACAGAGGAGATGGATGGAGCTTCTGAAAGACTATGATTGCACCATCCAGTACCACCCTGGGAAGGCCAATGTAGTAGCAGATGCTTTGAGCAGAAAATCTTCTGGTAGTTTGGCGCACATTTCAGCAGAGAAGAGACCATTGATTCAGGAGGTACATGAGTTGATGGATCAAGGTTTAATCCTAGATCTTTCAGATGAGGAGGTATTGTTGGCTCACTTTTCAGTGAGGCCAGACTTGAGGGAAAGAGTTAGAGTTTCCCAGCACAGAGACCAACAATTGATGAAGATCATAGAAAGAGTACAGCAAGGTGAAGGTGGTGAGTTTGGATTTGCCAATGATGGCGCCCTAGTGCAAGGTTCTAGGATATGTGTGCCCGATGTGGACAACCTCAGGAACGAAATCATGCGAGAGGCACACTATACACTGTACAGTGTCCACCCAGGTTCCACCAAGATGTACCATGATGTGAAAGATAGCTATTGGTGGAATGGCATGAAGAGAGACATAGCAGACTTTGTGTCCAAGTGCTTGACTTATCAGAAGGTGAAGTTTGAACACCAGAGACCGTCAGGGAAGCTGCAAGAGGTCCCTATCCCAGAATGGAAGTGGGAAATGATTACTATGGATTTTGTGACTGGGTTGCCTCGTACCACACGAGGATATGATTCGATATGGGTAATTGTAGACCGCTTGACCAAATCAGCTCACTTCTTGCAGAAGACTACATACTGTGGCACAAGATGCCCGCTCTACATTCGAGAAATAGTCGATTGCATGGAGTTCCGCCCATAATATCCGATGAGGGCCCCGCCACTTCTCGATTTTGGAGAAAGTTGCAGGAGGCACTTGGCACACAGTTGAACTTCAGTACGGCTTTCCACCCTCAGACAGATGGACAGTCCGAAAGGACAATCCAAACACTGGAAGACATGCTTCGCATGAGTGTCTTGGATTTTGGAGGTCAATGGGATGAGCAGCTAGCTTTGGTGGAGTTTGCCTACAACAACAGTTATCACTCCAGCATAGGGATGGCACCCTATGAGGCATTATACGGGAGAAAGTGTAGGTCTCCTCTGTGTTGGACAGAAATGGGGAAAGCGAAGGTGCATGATGTAGACCTAGTGCAGTACACTTCAGAGGTAGTTCCTTTAATCAGGGAACGACTGAAAATAGCTTTCAGTAGGTAGAAGAGTTATGCAGACCCCAGACGGAGGGATATGGAGTTTGCAGTGGGCGACTATGTATTCCTGAAGGTTTCTCCAATGAAGGGAGTCATGAGATTTGGAAAGAAGGGCAAGTTGGCACCTCGGTATATCGAACCTTTTGAGGTTACTGATAGAGTTGCAGCAGTTGCCTACCGGTTGGAGCTACCACCCAACCTCTCTCACGTTCATCCCGTGTTTCACATCTCCATGCTCAGGAAATACATTCCCGATCCTTCTCATGTACTGCAGCCGGATGTGATAGAGCTAAAGGAGAACTTGACATTTGAGGAGCAGTCTGTAGCCATAGTGGACTACCAAGTGAGACAGCTGAGATCAAAACAGATCCCTATGGTTAAGGTTTTGTGGAGGAGTCAGTCAGTGGAAGAGTGCACCTGGGAGTTAGAACGGGACATGCGTAGCAAGTACCCTTATCTGTTCAATGTATAATCATGTGCTCTATTCTGCCTTGTGTAAAATTCGAGGACGAATTTTCTGTAAGGGGGGAAGAATGTAACACCCCAAAATTTTAAATTTTATGAGCATTTTTGGTATTTTAATTTTATTTAAATTATAGGAAATTTTTTTGAGATTTTCCGAAAATATAAACTTTGATGAATTTTAAAAATTTATTTAAAGACCACGTGGCAAAACTAAAAATATATTTGGAGTCTACGTATTTTTTTGAGTTTTCTGAAATTTTTTCGAAATTTTTGGACCTCGTTTTCGGTCCCGAGGCAGAGTAAAAATTCAAAATTTTGTATTTTGAATCGAACCGGCCGAATCGAATCGGACCGGATCGGACCGGTCGAATCGGACCGGTCTTCTTCTCTTTTTCTTCTCCCTCCTCCCCTTGCCGCGCCGCCGCCTCCCCTGCGTCCCCACCTCGCCGGCGCCCCACCTCGGCCCTTCCCCACGGCCGGCCACCGCCTGGAACGCCGGAAAACGGCCTTAGAATGGACGCGCAGCGCTTTGTCCGATTGAGCGGTTTGTCCGAGTCTTGTGTCTAAAATCATCTACTCGGCGAGAGCTTTCCATAGACACCAAGAACGCCGAAATCCATTGAGCGGTTTGTCCGATTTTTACTCGGGAAGATTTTAGCCCATTTCGACTTTTGGGCTAGATTTCTCGAAAATCGTGAATCCCACTAGAAAACCGAGGGTACCAGTACGCTCCACTCGTCGAGAGCTTCGCGGCGACAAAAATTTCAAATTTTTTCGACACCGTTTTTCGGTGGGTCCCACGGAACTTCGCAGTGTTTTTCCGAGCATTTAATGAGCTTAGAAAATTCTGAAAAATTTATGTACTATCCCCCGTGTTATGGGCTTCGTGTAGGTATCCTCAATTCGCGGAAATTCGACAGTTGACCGGGTCTGTGAATTTCCGCCGCATGCACTGCTACACGGAAAAGTCTCCGAATTGGATCGAGGTTTTGGCTAGCCCCCCATTGTCAGAAGTCCCGAGCTGCCTCAAGTCGACTGGCAAAGGTAAACCCGAACCTTGCTTTTTCGTAATTTTCTAGTGCTTAAATGGGATTAGAAATCCATAAAATATTCGTGGTAGCTTAGAAAATTATGATTCTTTTTGCAATAGCTTAGTAATATTGCTAAGGACCGCGCGGCAAAGTTTTAGAATTTTTAGAGCTTATTTGGGGCAGTTTTTGCAAAAATGGTCTATTATAGGGACTAAATTGAAATTTTACATATTGTGATGGATGATTGATTTGATGGGCCCAGGAGGGGCTGTGTGATGTGATTGAGTTGTGGACATATGGATTGTGAATATAGAAGTGTGTTTTGAGCCCTTTTGCAGGTTGGGTAGGTCCTAGGTATAGGGAGACTCACTGGATTTTCGGCACGACTGAGGACGTATTGGTCTATTTCTTTGTTTGTATTGAGTCTTTTATATTAAAAATTGTAATGTAATTGTCAGGTGAGCCGGGACAGCCTTCTTCCTCCGCCCAGCCGCCACAGTGACCGTTGTCAAGTCTGTGAGTAAAATATTAATTTTAATTATAATTTCAATATTATTATATGTTCAGCATGCCCATGCATCACTTATATGCATATATTTATGTAGTTAAACTCTAGGCACGATTTATGATGCATTAATAACTGTTAAAGTGCCATGATGTTGTTGTGGTAATTTGGAGCAGTGTGCGTGTGTTGGCGTGCGTGTGATGTGGTGTGGACTATGGATAGGACGGGTAGTCACGGCTTGAGTTCTTCGCTGGGACCCGATCCTTCGAGGGGTAGTCACGCTTGAGTTCTTCACTGGGACCTCGATTTGGTTTATTAAGCGAAAGTCCGCTTGAGTTCTTCACGCACCAAGTTGGATTTAAGAGAGTCAGATAGGATCAGCTCCCATATGTTATGATTGATGCTACAGGGTGCGTGACTGCTCCAAATTACCTTTTTGATGTTATGATGTGAAAATGTTGTTGCTGTTGCATTTCACTCCACAGGTTGCATTAGTACTAGATAGTTATAGAGATTATGGTTAAAATTGATATTTTACTCTCTGAGTCGAACGCTCACTCCTGTTCAAAAATTTTTACAGGCCATAGGAGGATATTTTTTTGAGGTTAACCTGCTTTCTCCCTCGCAGGTCAATTATTACTGTTTGTATAAACTTGTTAAATCTTAGAATTTCTGCATGTGTTAGAAATGTTTATTTGATTTGGGTCTGTAAACTAAATTATTATTTTGGGACCTGTAAACTTAATATGCTATGCATGTTTGATGGATTGGATGAGGGAGCTGAGCTCCCATTTATTATTATGTTGATGAGTATGTGGAGGGTGAGCTGAGCTCCCCAATTGACTATATATTGTGTTTACAGGTTGGGTGAGTCGAAAACTCCCCGTTGGTAAGTCCATTTTATGGCCGGACTCTGTCCGTTTGTTTTCTTGAAATTGGGCCCAAATGGGCCTTAGAGTTGGGTTAATGAACAGTTAGGCTTACTACGGGCCTCGGGGGCTTTAGGCCGGCCCAGGTCCTAGTGCCGGTCCGGCCCATAGGTTGGGTCGTGACATGATCATTTTCCGATCTTTTATACTGGCCTTCTCTCTTCCGATCTCTATTATTCCGGTCCTCCCATTAATCAGGTCCGGTCTGGTCAAAGCATTAATTTCCCTCAATTCCCAAAACGTCCTCTTCGTTTTCTGCTTAGCAATAAATGCTTGATCTCCCCCTACATATACCCCTGACCAAAAAACTTTCTCCATTTGATTTTCTTCTTTTTCTCCTTACTTTTTTGCTCTAATTGTTCCGGCAGTTGTTCCGGCTATGATTGTGGTTTTTTATCTTTTTCCGATGGACCTTTTTATTCCCTGACTGAAAATTTACGATCCCGGTGATCGAATAATTGTGATAACCTTATTTGATGATGGTGAGAGAACTGGACCAATTAACCGATTTGGATCGCGGACCTCGATCGTGCCGATCTCGAGTCGTTTGACCGGTATAATCGGCGAACCGATTTCGGCCGAGAAAACTGCTAATATTCCGCCGAACCTTGGCGGTTTCTCTTCCAAGTTTATTCGGCTTCTTACCACATTGGGTGTTCTGACAGCGGCTCTCCTCCACATTGGGTGTTCCGACAGTGGCTCGGTTCTGGTCGGTGACACCCTTTGGATCAGTCACAATGTTGGCTTTTAACATAGGCCCTTTAGATGGGATGTTCCACCGGTCTCTAAAGATCGCCCAAATGATGTATTTTATTTTCAATGTAATCCGATCTCTAGAAATCACCGAAATGATGTAGTCCAATTTTAGTGTAATCCGATCCCTAGAGATCACCGAAATGATGTACTCCGATCTTTTGGAAATAAAGATTTTATTTTGTCGATCATCATCTTGTTATTATTATTGCATTAATTATTTTTCGATCTTTTATGTGATTACTCGATCTGATTCTTCATTTGCATGACACTTATCCGATCCTTAATTCAAAACACCTTAATCTGCCGCTCTATAATTAACCGATCTCTTCATGGAATCTTGGGAATATTCGTGAGACGTGTCAGAATAGCTGGCAAGTCCCGCTACCCGATGCAGTGCCTGGAACATCGTGAGCATTAAATGCTCGAACGAGTATAAATAGGGGTGGGGTTAGCCAGTTGCTCCCGTATGTCATTTGCAGTCTCTCGCTCACAACTTCAAAATTCTCTCTTTTTCTCAAGTTCTTCCGACGCCGATCAGATTCCGGTAAGGGCTTTGATCTTTCTTTTAGTTTAAGTTATTTATTTCCTTTGAAAATGAGCGGCGCCGAGGGTCAGAGAGCGGCAAGCCCCCCTTCCGTTCAGGTTTCGTGGTCATCCGATGAGGTAGAGGTGGTCGGACCGAGCGTTCGGACTGAACCTGCTAGGGCCTCTGCCCCAGTTCAGGGGCAAGCGACATCTTCAAGGCATGTACATTCTTCAGGGAGGGAAAGTTTTCCTATGGATGAGCTACCGTCGATCCTTCAGGAAACCGACCTACAATCGTTTAGCCAAGAATACAACATTCGGCCTGATTCGTATGAGCTAATTAAGTGCCACAGCGATCTTCGTGCCGATCACTTCTTCGAAGAGAATGATATGATCATGGTTTACGAAGAACAATTAAAAGCCGGTCTACGGTTCCCTCTAGACGATTTCTTCAAAGAGGTTTTAAAATTTCACCAAGTGTGCATCGCCCAAGTTCACCCGAACTCATGGCAGATCCTGGTGGCTTTCAGGGGGCTCTGCCGTGCCAAGGGACTCCATCCTACAGCTAAAGTATTTGCCGAACTACATAGGCTGACCACCAAAGGACGACAAGCATCGTTCTTCCAGTAAGCCTCGCTATGGCTCTTTACCAATCTGCCTTCCTCCCTGAAGAATTGGAAGAATCGCTTCTTTATTCTGAGGAGCAAAATTCCGAACGGCTTCGAGGGCTTCCCTCGAAGCTGGCTACATTTGGGCCCTTCGCATCCGAAGCATCTTGCCCTGAATAGGGAAGAGGGAGCCGTGGTGATGGAATTGAAAGATCAAGCGGTTAGGGAGAAATTTTCTTGTTTGGATGCAGTGACAACCGAACTGCATCATTGGACGATGCAGCTGATCACCGACGAAGATCGCGGGCTCCAACTCTCTGACCTCGGCCTGGGTATTTTCTGTGATCTCTGATCTTAGGCCTTAGCGATCTCACTGACCTATTCTCTGTGCAGGTATGGCAAGCGGCGAAGCTCCTAAGGAGAATCGGAAGCGAAAGAGGGAGATCTCTCGGAAGGTGCGGGAGATGAAGCGATCCGAGCTGCTTCAAACGCTCGGTCATGAGCCTGGGGAAATACAAGAAGGCTCGTCTCAACCTTCGGGGCAGCCGATCCCCGAAGTAGAAGTGATCCGATCTCTTCCTCGTCAAGAAGAGCCGCCTCCACCTCCTCCAGTTACTTCGGGCGCGGAAGGGGGTCCTTCCCAACAACAGGCGAGGCCCCTTTCTCGCGGTGCTCAAGTACTGCTCAATTCACTAGAGAAGAGTCGAACGGTCCGAGAGAATCCGGGCTTTGCTAAAGTGCTGGCGTGCTCTATCTGCCTTCGAGAAGATCGGGATAGGCTGTCTCCGGATAGCCTTGATGATATCTTGACTAGATCTATGAGCTTGAACATTGAGTGTTTGGTGAATCAGCACATGATCCGGGAGAAGGCTCATCGGTTGGGTAAAGAGGTCGAGAGGATAGGTCATGAAGCAGCTTCCCTCCGATCCCAACTATCATCTGCTCGGGACTACATATCTGAACTTGAGGGGCGATCGAAGTATTATGAGGACAAGCTGGCCGAGCAAGCTCATGTTCTGGCTGAGCGGGATCATGCTCTTAAAGAAGTACAAGCGCTCCAGGCCGATGAAGCTGCTCACATTGCTCAACTTACTGAGGAGCTTAAGGCAAAAGAAGAAGAGATGGTGACAGGAGTGGCCAGTGCTTATGTGAATGCCCACAGAGATCTCCTGGCTGAGCTCAAGAAGAATTACCCTGAGGAGGACTTCTCTTAGATGGCCAACCTGGCTCCCGAGGATGAAGGTGAGGAGAGTGAGGATGAGGCTGAGGGTGAGAGGGGAGACGGGCAAAATGTAGATCAGGCTGGGGGTGATCCTTCAGCTGAATAACTTGTACAAAGTCTTAAAATGAAATGGAATGCCTCTTTTGTCCGATGAATGGTTGTGATCGAAAAATTTCTAAATTATTAAACACTTGATTGTCTGAGTATGTTGAAATAACTGAAAGTGATTATTAACCTTAGTGTGAGAGATCGGGAAAACACAATGAGCATGAGATCGGTAGAGAACCAACGCTAAACGGGACTTGTGTAAAAATTGGAAATTTGGCTTGAACATTTAAGATCAGAATTATCATTAAACCGGAACGGAACCTTTGATTATTCTTAAACTTTTGAAAGGGAGATCGGCAATAAAATCGGTAACAAGGACCTAGTGTTTGTCAACAGAGATCGGGAATACACTTGACTGGTCTGAAGATTCGACAGGGTTTGAGAGATCGGTGAGTGATTTAATAGACCGGTAAGGCTTAGACTGATGTGAGGACTTAGCATTGATTCAATTCCTTGTGAGGAGAGATCGAAAATGTGGTTATCTAGCAAGGAGGGATCGGAAATGTGGTTAGCTGTCAAAGGGAGACTTAGTACTGGGGATCGGTTTCAAAGTTTATTGATTCTGGGGATCGGCCAAAATATGATGTCGACAAGTGTCACATTTTACAGTTTGAAATTTGAGTTTAAATCAACTTCGCAGTCCTTTTCGAGAAGGTCACCCATCTCTGTGACTCTTGGCTCGTTTAACTTCTTATGTTCTGTTTTTCTTATTTATACTTAACTAATTGGCAATTACTAATTATTTGTGTTCAGGGCTTATCTAGTTGTCTTAAGTGTAGTTCTAATCCCCTTAGTTGTCCGGACCGACACTGATCACCAAAACAGTAAGATATACCAGGCTATGCAAATAGGGGTGTTATATAAATAGGGATAAAATACTATGTTCATTTAATTGTGCTTAATGTTTCAAGCTCATGGCCAGGATAGACAAATTTAATCAGAAAAGAGTTTCTGATGAGAAAATCTTTTTAATTAGGAATTGGAATTAAAAGAGAACATAATATTCATAGTAAATGGGGTTTGACTTAAACCATGACTCCAGCTCGAATTGAGATTTTGTAACAGAGAGATTCTAGTGCATGGTAACATATGATTATAGGTTCATTCAAAGGTATTCCTAGTTACTGATTGGGTGGCCATGGCAAGCTATGCTAGGTGTCAACCATGGTCTATGAGATGCCTAAAATGATTTAAAGAAATCATTTATGGTAAGAAAGAGTTCTGATAATATTAAAAGTTAATATCATATCTCATTACCAATTAGTGATGAGCCTAGTAAGTCACACACATATACAAGATAATCACCAAGTTAAATGTAATTTAATTGATTAATTAAAGAGTTTAATTGATTAATTAAATAGGTTTGATTTGCAGTAATATTGCAAAGTCCCTAGCATGGCTTGAAACCAAATCTAGGTTATTGAATGTATAGTATAAGTTAAATTTATATTTAAAGTGTTTAAATATAAATTTAATTATGAGAAATTAATTAACATAGATTAATTAATTAATTTATATTTGATATAAATTAATTAGAAGAGGAGAAATAATTATTTTGGGTTGAGAACTCAAAATTACAACACAAGGTTAATTTGGTCATTTCACAGGGTGACATGTGGCACCATGAGATGGTGACACATGGCATCATGGTTTGTCATTTGTCTTCCTATCATGCAAGATGATCAAAGTCAAGATTAAATCTAGCTTTGACACTTGGCTTAATGTGATTAGGTCAATTAAAATTAAGATGCAATTAGGTGATGACATGTGGCAAGGGTTTTAAGTGATGACCTAATTATAAAAGGGAAAGAATGAAAGAATAAAAATACATTTTGATTTTTCTAAAGAGGTGCTGCCACCCCAAAGCTCTCCTCTCTTCTTGTTCTTCTTCTCTCATCAATTCAAAGAGAATTGTCCATATTCTCTTAAATTAAAATTGCTAGAAATTATTTCTAGTGTCCTATATACATCTACAACCTCTCTAAAGGCAAATCCCTAATTTCTAATTGGCTGGCAAGGCTTGAGAAGCTATTCAAGGGGCTGCCATTGGTGATCTTGGTGTGGAAAAACTAGAGGGACAAGATTTGGGGTCTTAGGTACTTCACAAAGGTACCAATCATATCTACAGTGCATCAAAAGTTTAGTGCACATATTCTTGTATCAATCTAGGGTTCTAATGAATTAATTTGTTAATTCTAAAATCTTAAATGGCAAATGTAGATCCTAATACATATTAAAAGTGTTTTAATATGCAATTGAATATTGAAATCAATTAGGTACATAATAAATCTTGCATGATGCATGAGACCCTAGAAGAAAAATTTTGAATTCAATGTTCTAATCTAATAATTTTTATGCTTCTACTCCTTCAATTGATATCAGAGCCATTATATTTGCCATTTAGATTGTTCAAGATGAAATTTAATTGTGTGATCTAATCAAATTTGATTGATCTATTGCTGGTTGCAATCATCAATGGTGGCGGCAAGGTGTTGAAGCCATATATGGTGCACATGTTTTTGGTCTTCAATGGTGCGCATGGTTTGGGCTTTGAATGTGCAAATGTTGTATAATCTAAGGCCCATCCCATGACTAATTAAAATGTTTAATTATGATTTTTAATCACACAATTAAATTTTGATTCAAATATGAATTTTTTAATTTTTTTAAATGAGATTCAAATCTGAATTTTTAAATTTGTTTGAATGAGATTCAAATCTAAATTTTTAAATTTGTTTTGAATAATATTCAAATATGAATTTTTAAATTTGTTTGAATGAGATTCAAATCTGAATTTTGAATTTTTTAGTTGAATGTGAGATATTCAATTTAATTTTAGTATGTATATTTTATTTAATTGTTAAATAGTAAAATGCATGATGGATGATCATGGATAATAAAAGACCAATGTGATTGGATTTATTTCTTTTATTTTTCTTTGGGTTGTAAATTAATTAATTTATTTTGGTGGCATGTATTATAAAGGTTGTAATAATTTTGGGTTATAATTTCATTTATTTAAGGACTTTAAAGTCCATGTTCTTGTAAATTCGCCTTGGTATGCCAAGGATTACTATGTAATTGGATTACAAGAAGATCAAGGAGGTCAAGAGCATTGGTGGGACCAGTGGGAGGAATTCAAGATCAAGTGTTGATTATGTACTCTTTCAGCAACTCTTGTAATATGAGTGAATGAAATGCACCTAGGAATGCCCTGATTCAATTCTTGGTGGCTCAGAATTGAATCCCTTAGAGAGTCCATGATCATACCATATTTATTATTTATCCATGTATGCATAGATGTATGGGAATATATGCAAGTATATGATATATGCATGCCAAATAGATAATGTGCAAAGTGAGACCATAATAGTAATTAAGCCGACCACAAAATCTTCCAAACAAATGATTAAGTTGAAAATGGTATAATTAAAGGTAATTATATAATGGGCCATCCATTGAGGCAATTATTTTAAGAAATTTTTAATAACTTGCATATGATGCAATTATTTTAAGAGATTTTCTTAAGAATAATTGTTAAGCATGAGATGTTGTAAATACGTAAATGGTTTGGTGGCCAATAATGGATGTGCCTGAGGACATTAAAATTATTTGCATGTTTACTGGCTCAATGGGATCAACTTAACTAATGTAAGATAAGTCAATAATAGATGTGCCTGAGATTTTAAGCATTAGGGGCTAGGTAAATGATTGAACCTCACATGACATGTGCTGGGCAAGGAGTTGCTCACTTACAGTTTATTGTAATTCCAATAATGTATGTGCCTGAGGATGATCAATAAGACTATAAGAATTTAATTACCCATTAGAAACCATCCAACTAGGATTTCTGTTTTCTACTTTGGAAGTGTAGGATTTGCTAAGTTAGTGGGATGACCAATTTGATTAAAAGACCATAATCATTTTGGTTAATTACATGATACATTTACTAATTAATCTTGTAACACCCCTCACCCGACTACAGTGTAGCCGAGCAAGGTGTGCTACAATCGGTGCCGGAGCACCCTATCTTATCTTACTTTATTCCTTTCATATTTTGATCTCGTTATATTTTAATATTAATTATTTTTCGACGGAGAAACCAGCGGAGTTTCCCCTATTTTATTACCAGTTGACGTGTTTTACTATTTACCTGTTTGAAAGTTTCAATAATATTTTACAAATAAAATCTCATCAATTATTTTCATAACTATCTCACAATTCACATCTCATTCATATATCTCAATTTCATATTCATTTCCATGCATTATCTATATATTTCAAATCTGTCTTCGAATCCATACAATCTCATTCATGTTCAAATCACATAAGTAAAATTTTTAAATTTCTTTAATTTACATAATTTCATAATTTACATGATATATAAATTAAGTACATATGAAAAAGCTAATTTATTAAATTACATTACATTTCTATTAATTACCTGCTCATAATCTACATTACAATACAATATCTAGCATTTTATACTTAAATACAAAATATGATCTATATGGGCCCTATCTACATGCATTGCTGAGGAGTTGATAACCTTGAATACTTCAGACACTTCTGCAGATCTGGACTCCAAAAATCTTAGTCAAAGTACCTGCGCAAGGAAACAAATCCATCGCGCTAAGCATTGCTGCTTAGTAGTGCAGTAATATAACAAGAAAATAAAATATACAAATAAAGGAAGAAAGAAGCATAATTTGAATATTTCAGAATCAATTTAATTTAATACAATGTGTCTAATATTAATTATCTTTTATTCTCTTTTGTTTCGCTTTGGAAGCGTTTAATTCCGAAATTCACAGTGATAATGTACAATATACAGAATTAATGAAAATACTCAATTTATATTCATATGGCAATAGAATGTACATTTAAAATATTTAGTTAAGTTATACCTATTTTTGCAACTCTTTTATCATTTTTACTTAACAATTTTTATGTGGTTTAGATCATTTCATAATTGTAACTAATTCTTTTGGAGTCTTATTAACTCATTTATTTAATTTTTAATATTTCAATTACTAATAGTCTTAATTTATTTCAATAAATTACACTGCCCAAGTAACCTACGACAGGCTGACTAAACTGGATAACGGGTCGTTGGCACTGGACACCGCGGTGCCTCGGGCCGTCATACCATGGGACGCGGAACGTCAACCACGTATGCAGTCAGTATGGGTAAAAAGCCATGATAACACACAATCGGGCATAAAAGCCATGAATACAGGCATAAAGCCATGAATGGGGGCATAAAGCCATGAATACGGGCATAAAGCCATGAATACAGGCATAAAGCCTTTCGCAGTACTGCTAAAACAATACCCTATTGGCATGCCAATCTATCCAATCTGACACACGTGTCTAGGCAATACATGGGCACATAGTACCATTAAGAGTTTATTATTTCATGATAAATTTCAATTATAATTCATACATTCATTTGATCATTTATATGATCACAATTCACATCAATTATCCTTTTATACCATTGTACTCAAAATACTTCTCCTCTTTACAATAATGAGAACTAATGTCTCATTCATAAATTAATATGGTTCATTTATTCATTCATTATGTGATTCATATTGATCACAATTCTAAACAATGGTTCACATGTACCATTGTATTCAAAACATTCTTCCTTTCTCTTATAACTAGAACTAATGTTTCATTTATATTTTTATGTGATTCATTTATTCATTACAATATTTATATGAATTCATAACTCATACAAGGTGTTATTACCTTATTTGTAATGGAAACATAAACCCTAATCTAAACCTCATCCTATTTATACTCAACAATCCATTTAGTTAAATTTCATTTTATACATTCCTTTCTCATTTATACATTCAAAAATCTACTTATGTAATTACAAATTTTATATTTCAAGTTGAGTTACTAATATTTTATGAATTCCATTTGTGATGGGCATATAAGCCCTAACTATCTATTCACATCAATTAGGTGACTTATTTTTCATGTTTCGAGTAATCCATGAATATTTCATGGATTTCAATTTATGGTCTTAATTTCCTTTTAAAAATTTTGACTAAGATACATAGTTCACATTTGTCATACAATTCTAAGCATTTAAGCTTAGAATTGGTTCTAGGTCTTCATCTTAGTTTACTAATCATTTTGATTACTATTCACCTTACTAGTCAACCAAAATGTTGACTTTTTCATACTTAAGGAATATGTTAATTCTAATTACACCAAGAGCCCACATTTTGAGTTTTACATTTGCTAGTATTAATTGCCAATTGCAATTTAAAGTCCCTTAGATGCATTTCTAATTTCAAATTTTGAATTTCAAGTTTTGGTGTCACTATTCACCTCATTGGTCAACAAAAATGTTGACTTTTGGATAGAAAATAGGTATATTAGTTTTAACACTCCCAACATACCACATTTTGCATTTAAAATTTGTTGGAATTAACTCCTAAATCCATTTCCAAACCTAAAACCTAAAGAGCAGAATTTTCAGTTTTTGTGACCCAACTTTAGTGTTCCATTGGGCCCTGTTGTAGTGGGAATTTGAGGAAATGGTAAACATGAAAGTTGTTCTTTATTTTTTCTAGTTGAATTTCCTTTTTTGAATCACTCCATTTGGAGTTTTGTAGCTCCAGATATGGTCCAAAAACCAAAGCTGGCCGGATTGCCAAAACTGCAGAATTACCAAATCTACAGTACCATGAACAGTGACTGTGATTGCATTTTTGAATAGGTTCTGGCCATAATTTGGGGTAGGTTTCTTCATGAAAGTTGTTTGTCTATGTCTTAACTTGTTGCTGTAAACATTTCAGGTCAATTGACCATATCTACAGTGAGTTATGGCCAAATGAACAGTTACTGTTCATTTGGACATTTCTGCAGGTGCTGTTGCAGGGTATCCGGATTGGGGCCAACTTTTGGTCCTCTTGCTTTGGTCTTTTGGGCATGGTTTCTTCAGCAAAAATGTGCCATTATAAGCCTAGTTTCATGTCCAATTGGCCAAACACCAATTGAACTTGCACAGCCAAAGTTATGGCTGTCCAAGTGGGCTGGAATTCCAGCCACCCTGCTGCACTCACATGGCAGCCTACCATTTCACTTTGTAGCATTTTAATGCACTTCAAATTATGGTCAACTTGCCTCAAATGGTCACTAATTGACCATTAAAATGCTCTTTAACAATTTCATAAGCCAAGTCAAATTTTCACTCCCAAAACCCTAGCTTCCCATTTCAATTCACACAAGATACCCTAGTTAGCACACTAATTCATTATCCATGTATATATATACCTTAAACATCATCTCTAGTCCACTCTAAGTCCCTCAAAACAATCAAAATCATTCCTTCCTTAGGGCTACCAAAATTCAAGGGATACATACACTTAACTTTTATTCATTTAATTTACAATTTCTCACTTATTTCAAGTTTCTAGCATGGAATCAAAGAAGTATATATATAAATAGGCACTAACCTCTTGTAGGGCAGAATTTTCTAAGCTTCAACTCCACTTTCTTTGCTTTTCTAGGCTGCCAAACACTTCCCCAAGTTGTATGGACAAGTTTTAATGAAAGGTGTCTAGGGTTTTATAGTGGAAATTCATGGGAAATGGAGGTAATGAAAGAAAATTTTCATGGAGGGAGAAAGAAGAGAGGATCACGTTTTGAGGAAGAAGAAGAAGAAGATGACCAGAATTTTTGGTCTTTCTTTGTCTCTTTTAAGTGATTTAAGAAAGCTTGTTGAATGGTGATTGGTTGGGAGAAAGTAAATGACATCATCATATGTCATAAATGGGCATTTTTCTCATTTTCTATTCTTTCCTTCTCTACTTATTTTCAATTTAATTTTTAACAATATTTATTCATATTTTGAATCATAATAATTATTTACTTAACTGGACAAGTCGGCCAAAAATCACCTCTGAAGGCGAAATGACCAAAATGCCCTCCGTTTGGCTTAACGGGTCAAAATTGTCTGTACCGATTGAAAAATTTTTCTAAATATTTTCTTGGCATTCTAATGCCATAGGAACCTCAATGACCCTTCTCTGGAGTCCCAAAAATTACTTTATGAATTTTTCCCCGAGTCTAGGGCTCCTAGTTGCGAGAACCGCAACTTCCCTCTGGGTTACCCATCGCTTGGGCACCAGCTCATTTGACTTAATTGTATTTTATTTCTAAAATTTTTCCTAAATTTTTCTTATTAATATTTGAATTAATTATGGTTCCTCACTTTAGTTTAAATATTTTTCCGGACGTTCTAGTCCCGGACCGACATCGTCACCGAATAAGAGAATGTACGGAGTTGCTACCGGGAGGATGTTACAAATCTGGTTATTTTCTGCAGTTAATTTTCTGATAATAATGAGCACACCACGACCATCACCATCCAATATCCTTGTGAGTATACTTGATCACAATAGGTTGACAGGACCTAATATTTCTGATTGGCTAAGAAATTTGAAACTTGTGTTGAACCTTGAACATATGGGATATGTTCTAGACTCAAAGGTTTCTGGTCCCTTACCTCCAGAGGCCACTCAAGAGGAACGTGAAACTTTTTATCAGTGGAAGGAGTATGATATGAAGCTAAGTGTTACATGCTTGCTTCTATGAGTAATGAGTTACAGAAGCAGCATGAAAATATGTAATATGCAAGTGAGATCCTCCTTCACCTGTAAAAGTTACATGGTGAGCACAGTAGGAATGCTAGGTATGAGATATTTAGGCAACTATTCCACATGAGGATGTCTGAGGGACAGAAAATTAGGGATCATGTCCACAAGATGATTCAGCTGATTGAGCAGCTGGAACATCTTAACTTTCGCATGGATTTCCAACTACAGACGGATTTGATCCTTTAGTCCCTACCTAAGTTACTTGAGAATTTTGTAACAAATTTCCATATGACTAAGCAGAAATACACCTTGGCTGGTTTACTTAACATGCTGGCTATTTCCCAAAAGAATATGCCGAGCAATAAAAGAAAAGAGGTAGCTTTGATTGTATCTTTTTGTGTCGGAAAGTCCAACAAGAAGAAGGGAAATAAGAAAAAGAAACCTCAAATTCCTAGTCCTTCCAAGAAGATAGCTAAACAAAAAGGGAAGACCAAAGCTGATGGAGGCAAAGAAAAGTGTTTCCACTACTAGAAGAATGGGCATTGGAAAAGGAACTACATAGAGTGTGTTGCTTCTCTAAAGAACAAGAAGGATACACCTTCAGAAGGTATGTCTATATCTTGTTATTTAGATGCTGATGATGCTCATAATTAATCTACAGCTTGGGTTTTAGATACTGATGCTAGTTCTCACATTTCTTATGATATGCAGGAACTTGCAAACAGTAGCAGCTTGTGTTCTCAAGATGTAAGATTCCGGATTGGCGATGGCTCCATTATTGAAGCTTTAGCCATAGGATTTAAATCTTTTTACATATTTGGACATGTTTTGTGTTTGAATAATATTTTATATGTACCTGATGCTTTTAAGAACATCATTTCTATATCTAGTTTGACTAGAAATGGCTATGAATTTCAGTTCACAGATGATTTTTGCAATATTTATTTTGGAAATAAATATGTTGGCTTGGGTTATATGCATGATGGTCTTTATTATTTGGATAATAATGACAAACACAAAATGAATGCAAGCAATCTAAAAGAGTGCAATGCCATGATGAAAATCAACTCAAGTTTAAAATATATTTGGCACTTAAGATTAGGTCATGTTGCAGAAGATAAGATTGCAAAACTGGAGAAAATGGAGATTTTATCCTCATTGGGTTCTGAACCTACTCCAACTTGTGAATCCTGCCTTCAAGGCAAAATGACTAGATCACCCTTTTTGGACAAGGACTAAGAGCTGAAAATATTTTGGAGCTAATACATAGTGATGTATGTGGTCCATTTAAAGAAATGGCTAGAGGTAGTTTTCATTACTTTATTACCTTTACTGATGATAAATTAAGGTTTGGGTATTTATATTTGATGAAATACAAACATGAATCCTTTGAAAAGTTCAAAGAATTTAAATTTGAAGTAGAAAATCAAACAGGAAAAAGTATTAAAGCTCTTCGATCAGATCGTGGATGTGAAGACTTGAGTACTGAATTTGATGAATACTTGAAAGAGCATGGCATTGATTCCTAGCTGACTCCTCCAGGAATGCCACAGCTGAATGGTGTATCTGAAAGGAGAAATCGTACCCTATTAGATATGGTACGTAGCATGATGAGCTCTACTGATATGCCAATCTCGTTTTAGGGATTTGTATTAGAATCGGCTTTGCATATTCTGAATAGGATTTCATCAAAATCAGTATCTTCCCCTGTAACACCCCTATTTGTATAGCCTGGTATATTTCACTGTTTCGGTGACCAGTGTCGGTCTGGACAATTAAGGGGATTAGAACCATACTTAAGAGAACTAGAGAAACCATAAACACAAATAATTAGTAATGTTGAATTAGTTAAGTATAAATAAGAAAAACAGAACATAAGAAGTTAAACGAGCCGAGAGTCACAAATGATGGGTGACGCCCCTGAACGATCACAAGTCATTTTAAACTCAAATTTCGAACCGTAAAATGTGACGCTGCGACCCTTAGGACCCTTATGAACACAGTGGAAAAGAGAAAATCACGAAAAAGAACTGTTAAGCCAGTCAAATAATTAGGTCAGGGAGCCGGAAGAAATATAGAATTATTTGCAAACCGGGATGAACCGGCGAGGGGCAATTTGGTCAATTGACCCCGAGAGCTGACTCCTGACCTAACTGGCAAATAAAATCAGAGAAAAGAAAATTTCATAATCAAAAATTAAATTAAAGAACTAATAGAAAAAGTAAAAAGGTGATGACATCATGCATGACCTCATGCATGATGCCATAAATAAATTAATTAATTTAATTATTAATTTAGATTTTGCGGTCTTCCATAACCTAAAATAAATAAAGAAAAGAAAAGAAAAAAAAACATTATTTGGTCATCTTCCATCTCCCTTGCCGCCTCACTCTCTTCTTCATTTCACCATTTTTAATCTTCCATTAAAGCTTGCACTCAAGCTTTAATTTGTTCACTTTGTAACACCCCTCACCCGTCTACAGTGTAGCCGAGCAAGGCGTGCTACACGGCGTGCCGGAGCACCTGATCTCATCTGATTTCATTACAGTTCTTAATTTACTTGTTTGAAAACTTTATTTAAGGTTTAGGCTATTTTTACTTTTATCAAAATCTAACTAATTTGGAAATTTCAAAAATTTTAACGATAATCCGGCAACGTGCCGACTGTAATTTGGACTAACAGTTCTTCTGAACCGGCCAAAAACAATTTCAATATATACTCAATTTCTCAAACTTAATAGTCTCAAAAATTTTCGAACATAATGTATCTCAATACAGTATCCAGATTTATCAGAAATCTCATCAGATTTTCAACATCTCAATATTCACAAGTACAATCTCATTATAACTCAAATTCAATTCACATATTAAAATACTTACTTTGAGTAGCTTCCATAATTCATAGGTTAATTACATGAGTTTATCTTGTACAAGATATACAAATAATTTACAATGTGCTAGGAATGAACAATATACATAACATGTATAAAATGAGCCCTATCTACATGCATTGCTGAGGAGGTGACAATCTTGAATTCTTCTGACACTTCGCAGTCCGACTCCAAAATCTCAATGATACCACTGGTTTTACCTTCAAGACTGCGAGGGAGCAATTCCATCGCGCTAAGCATTTCTGCTTAGTGGTGCAATAATATAACAAGAAATAATATATACAAGTAAAGAAAGAAATAAATCATAATTCAGATACTCAGGAATCAATTTAATTTGGTATGGTATTTCTAGCATCAACGATCTCATATACTAGTTTGTTCCTCTTTGGAAGTGCTTAGTTTATAACTTTTCAGTAATACTACCCAGTATACAAATTATTCTAACTGTATTGTATTTCAAGTCTCTACGGTTCTGCAATTTATATTTTTGTTATGTTTCTTTTGCTAATCTCTTTTACTCATTCATTCAATACTTAACTTAATTATACTGAAATTTCATTATACTGAAATTTCATTATACTTAACTTAACTTAATTGCTTGAATTGAATAATATTTTAATTGACTACATGTGTAGCCTATACACTGACCAGACTAGATAAACGGATATACTAGCACTGGGTATCTAGTACCTCGGGCCGTCACACCAACGGTCACAAAGTGTCTCCCGGTGTGCAAATAGTGTGGCTAAAAAGCCATATAATCAATCAGGCATTAAGCCGAGTATAATAACACAATCTATATAGCCATAGGCTATTAAGATCATAGTATGGCATAATAAGCCATAAAACACAGTATGACGTAAAGTCATTTACTAAACAGCTGTCAGAATCCTATTGGCATGCCAACCTATCCAAACTAGTCAAGTAGGCAAATTAGGGCATATTACAATATTACATATTTAATTCTTTATTCATAGGGTTTATACATCTTTATGCCTTTCACTGGTCAATAAAATTATTGACCTTTTTATGCATCGTGGATAGGTTGATTCTAGCATCAACATGTCACAATTTACAATTCAATATGTTGTCAATATAATGCAATTTACCCTTTTCACAAGTTGGCATTCATTGCCAAATCACTTCAAGCATCATTTTATGTAATTACCAATTTTCAATTTTAGTGTGCTAGATTGGTCTAGCTTAAAGTCCTATTTCCCTTGGTTTTTAGCTTCTGGTCAAAGAAGCAAAATTGTAGCTCTATGTCTTATTGCACGCGGGGCAAAATTTCAGGTCATTCCGAGTTGTATAGACCAAGATATGGTCAATTTACTAAAGCTGGACAGATTGCAACTTTGGCGCAAAATTGGGTTAATTTCTCAATTTTTGTGTGCTAGATTTGTCTAGCTTAAAGTCCTATTTCTCTTGGTACTATTCCCTTCGGTTCATTTCATTAGTCAACCTATAATGTTAACCCTTGATGCACTCTACGTGAGTCAATTCTAATGTTACCAATATGTCACATTTTATAGCCCTTTAGTATTGGTATATGCTACCAATTTCATTTCCAAGTGTATTGCATTTTATTGCAATTTACCTGATTTCGGTGTACTATTTTGACCTAGCAGGACGACCTAGTTTCCTCGGTTTTCGGGTTTTGGTCCAAACTAAACACTTGTAGGTCTATGTCTTATGGAACGCGGGGCAAAATTTCAGGTCATTCTGAGTTATGCAAACCATGTTATGGTCATTTTACTATTGCTGGTCAAAATGTATCAATATTGGTCACTTTAGGTCATTTTAGGTTCGACTAGTTTTTGGACCCAAACTTGTGCAAGCTTTTTGACTTGCTTATGGTCATTTCTGGGCTTGGGTGTCTTCATAAGACTTGTATATATAGGTCTTAACTATCCATGGTCAAAATTTCAGGTCAATTGGACCTATTTTGAGTGAGTTATGGCTTAAACACTAACTGCTGCCCAAATGGTCAGTTTTCAGGCCTTAAATGCACTAATCCGGATTTGGTCACTTTTTAAGGTCAGTTTCTAGGCAGAATTTTGGCAACATTTCTACATGAAAATTGGCCTATTTGGTGTCTAGTTTCACCCCCAATTGGCCTCATACCAATTGGGTTCACAGTTTGATACTTATGGCCTAATTTAGGTGTTGCCTTCAATACACCACCTGCACAAAGCTCATACACTCCCAATTTAATGTTCCTTCTCCTCCTCATTACTACAATATTCAATCAACAACACTTCCATACATATTTTGTACACAATTCCAGCAACAATTCTGGGCAGAATGTTCAAGTGCTCAATGCACACAATTCATCATTAAGTTCAACATTCACTTCCAACAAAATTCAACATACTTCAATGTCAATATTACACATACACTTCAACATATTCATACTTCAATGTCACTTACACTTGCTGCCCACAATTTAACATTAGCATATACCATTAATAATCACATGTTCACACACAAATTCATGCTATTAGGGGCTGCCAAACATGGCAGTTTGCTCAAGGCATCAAAGTTCCATTTCACACCCTTAATTTAAACACTACATGCACATACTTAAATACAAACTTGCTACAACTTTCATTTGAATTAATCAACCTTCATTTTCATTCATTAGAAGTAAAAATAACTCAAGCTCAACAAGGGTTCATGGCTGCCCAAAATGAAGCAACAACACAAATCTCCAATAATTGTTTCAAACAATAATTTAAATTTCTCAATTTCAATCAATTCAAGTCCTATCACTTCCCATACATATACCCATATCAAACATCATCTTTAAACTCATCTACATCGTTTAAACACATCAAAATCCCATGAATATCTTGGCTGCTGAAATGAAGGGCTCACCAAATATACATTAATTTACTCAATTTCTTCACAAATCAACTCACCCAAAGCTCAAAACAAGATCTAATGAAAGAAAATGGGGAGATTAAGCACTAACCTCAACTTGGGCTTGATTAAACTTCACCAAAACTCCTCTTTCTTGCTTCCTACATGCTGCCCATGATGTGTAGACCAAGTTTAATGAAGATACTTGCATGGAATCATGGCTTGATCAATGGTGCATGAAGGCTTGTATATGGGGCGGCCATGGATGAAGCTTGGAGAAATTTCAATTCGGCAAAGAAGAATAATGAAGAAGAAGATGAATAGTAGAAAAATCTGTCCTAGTGGTCCTTATATACTCCACTAATGCCCCACTAATCACAATAAAAAATTACATTAATTCATGATTTCCTTTAATTGCAATTATGCCCTCCAATTCCCTTAAATTACATATTATCTTGAATTTCATTTTTCATGGGATTTTTAAAATATAATACCACTTATTTTTCATGGACATTTAAGTCAAAAGTCAACTCTAGGTGTCAATTGACCAAAATGCCCCTCTTCGGGTCAAGTTCAGACTTTTTCGGTAACACCGATTTACTCCTTGTACCGCCAATTTCTTTAATTTTTATTTTTCGTTTATACTAACTCTCTAATTTTTCTTTGACATTTTCAATGTCAATTACACCTCAGTAAACCTTTAATTATGTCCCAAAAATATTTCTCGGGGTTTCCCCGCGTCCAGGGATAGTCAACGATCCTCGCCGTAACTTCCCGGTGCGGTCACCCATCGCTACGGGTTTGGCTCGTTTAACTTAATCACATTTTCTCTCTTTCATTTTTGTTTGATTTTTCTTGTATTTTCTTTTTATTTATTTCATCATTATATGTCTGTTCACTATCACCGAAGTGTAGTTCCAGACATCCTGACTCGCCTAGACTGTTATTTGACTACTGGAGCAATAGATCGTACAGAACACGCATAGGGAGGATGTTACACACTTACCCTTCATAAATCCCATAAAAACCTTACTAGAGCTTGTAATCTCAACTTAAGAAGAAGATTGAAAGAAGAAAGGAGAACAAAAGATTAAGATTGGAGGATCTAAGCAAAGGTTAGTCTATTAACTATCAATTAGTTAATTAAATGCATCATTAGTTGTTGAAATGAGCTTAGAAATTAAGGAAATGAAATAAAAATATGGGGTGAGAACCATTACTGAAATTTTGGCCTGTTGAAGGGGAGCATGATTTTGTTTGGTTTGATGGATTTAAATGAGTTTATGGACCTCCATTAGTTGATTGATTATGGTTGAAAGCTTTGAATTTAGTTAATTGCAACAATTAAGTGAGTTAGGGTTTTGGGACTTAGGGTTTGTGAACTAAAAATGTAAGAAATGAGTAAATGGCATGTTTGACCTATTGTGAAGTGAAAAATGGTCAATTGTGACCAAATGAGTTGTGTTTGAATTGTTGGAGTTGAAGCCAAATTCGGAGGGTATATGGTCATGCTGCTGGCAGCCTGACCAAGTCAACTTTGAAGGACCAAAACTGAAATTTTACAAGTCCAATTGATATGGCACCAATTGGGGATGAAAATAGACATAAAATGACACAATTTTCATTCAGGAACCATGCCCAAAAAGTGACCAAAACCTAGTGAACAAATTGACCAAAGTTGAATAAGAGCAGTCTGCCACTGTACAAACTGACCAAATGAACAGTATTTGTTCATTTGGTCATAACTCGAGCTAGGCAGGTCAAATTGACCCGAAATTTTACCAGGGGTTAGATGAGATATAGACCTAAAACTTTCATGAAGAACACAAGTCCAAATTCTGCCAGCAACCAAGCCATTTGGCCACCCCAAGTTGGTGACTCAAATCTGCCAGCACCAAAATTTGCCCAGAAAATCTGGGTTGTGTCCAATCTGACAGCCCTAGTTCAAATAGCCATAACTTGAGCTACAAAACTCCAATTTGGGTGATTCAAAAATGAGAATAAAGTTAAGACAATAAGGAAGATTTTCTATGAAGAAAGGTTTGCCAAATTCCAACAGTAGATTGACCAATGGAACAGTGCAACTAGGAGCACCAAAACTGAAAATTTGACAATTTGGCCAAAAGGACTTAAGCTTTGAGAAAATGACCAAAACCAACAAATTTAATGACCAAAATGTGGTATGTGGGTGAAGTTGGAGTTCCATACCTATTAAGCCTTAGAAAGTCAACAATTTGACTTGAATAGTGTAGTGAATAGTAACCCGAAATACAAAAACTTCGAGAACGTCGAAATTAGCACATTAAAGCTAGGTAAAAATAAAGTTAAATTTATTTTCGGACTTATGTTAAGTTATGGTACTGAAACACTATGAAACTGTGTGTTTCAGCTGAAAAAGACTTGGAAGCTCTGAGAGACTGAGTCAAGGCCTAGAGGCGACTCACGTCAAGTCTGTGCACAATAATACTTGTTTAAATATTTTATTCTGAAAAATTTGACTTCTTTAATTAATTATGTACTGTGTTGCCATTTTATAATTGTAAATGTGACTTTGAAAATTGATCAGATTTCTCATAAATTGTTTGAATAAATTGTTTTGAATTGATTTTATGTTCACACTTAGCATTACAGTATCACATTATTCCTCCTCCATTTGTGGGGTTGAGATCGTTTATTTTCCTCCCTCTCTGGCTTGCCAGTTGAGGTTGAGATCGGATGAGTACTCATTAGCTAGCTAGCCACCTCCCTCATTGATTTCGATTAATGGGGTTGTAGATTGCTTTGTCGTGGTGTACAACACGGCATTGATCGAAAATTTTGTGTCATGGCTTAAGTGTATATGATTTTGGCAACACTGTGTTTAATGAATTATTTGACTAAATGGTGTTATTATGAGCTTTGATATTTGTGAAATGTGATTGAGAAGTATTCAATTTGTGTTTCATCAATGAACGATTTATGTATTGCATTTTAAATTTTTATTGTGCACCACTGAGTATTTTATACTCAGCGATAGCTTATTTTGCTGTCGCAGATAAGAGCAAGGAGAAAGCAGCAGAGTGAGCTGCTATCGAATTGTGGACCACATCGATCATTTTGTACGGGTATTATTTTATACCCTTGTAGATAATTTTGATGTAAATATAGAAATGTTGTATGTATCAATGTAAGTTGAGCAGTTGTAAATAAATTGTAATAATAATATTATTTTTTGGATTTCCTTTTGTAAATTTAATATTTGTACATGTGAATTTCATGTTTTATGCCTTGTGAATGAAGTATTAAATATTTGAGATGATGAAATTTGATTTATATTGTGGAATTACTTTGAAGTGATTTGAATTGAGTTGATTGAGATTTATTGGAGGTTGGGAGTTGTGAAAAATTTTTAGAAGTATTTTTCTCAGGTATTTGAAGAACTGTTTCCTCTAATTACAAACGGAACTCTGTCAAAATTTTTATAAAATTTGCGGCAAAATTAAAATGGACAAAAGTTTTTACTAGTATTTAAACTTTGAATAAATGGTTTTTGATTCCTACCAAATTGCTCACCACTTCCAAAATGTAAGAAAATTGTTTTAAAATCCCTTGTAGGGTACTTAATGAGTTATCGGTAGTTGAAGTTCGGTAGTTCATTAAGTATTCTACAGGATCATGTTATGCCTTACAGAGGGGTAAGGTGTGACATGTTTTAGTGGTATCAGAGCATGGTTTTTCAATAAATTTTGACTACGTGTATGAACATTTTATTGATAAGTACAACTGCTCAAGTGTCTTTAATTGATACATATGACATATTTACATCATGAATATGCACTAACGGAGGTCAACCTCCTTGTGTTTGATCTCAGGAAGTAGAAAATTTGGGAAAACGGAATGGAAGGAGGAGATCATTCCGAAGAACAATCTGTTGAGGCTGAGGTTCAAGGGGAAGCCCCAGCACTACAAAACGTGAGTGGGTCAGCTACTCCAGCTCCTACTCCAAAGACCGCAGCTTCCTCGCTTTGTACAAAGAGATGGCTGCATTTTTCCAAAGAAATGGCGGGTAATGTGCCACCCCAAGCTCAAATGCCAAGATCAGAGCACAACCACAAATTTCTCACCGACAATAAGAAAAATTAATGAAATTTGGGGTCAGCCGAGTTTAAAGGCACCGTGGATCCACCGGAGGCGTAATGCTGGTTGGAAAGAATGGAACGAGTTTTCGTAAAACCGCAGCGGTACTAAGAGATGAAGTTCGAGTATTCTGTTTCCTTGTTACAAGGGGATGCATATGAATGGTGGAAGACCATCCCCCACAGCCTGGTTGAGCCACCTGTGCTGACATGGACAGACTTCCTGAGGGAATTCAGGCAGAAATGGGTTCCTGATGCATATGTGGATATGAAATTACAAGAATTCTTGAGTTTGAAACAAGAGGACCGAACTGTAACAGAGTATGAGAGAGACTTCTCAAGGCTAAGCCACTATGCTGGAAGCTTAGTCTCCACCCCCAGAGACAGATGTAAGAGGTTTGAGTTCGGATTAAAGCCGAATTTGAGAATGCAAGTTGTGGGTTTTCGACATCAGAATTTTGCTGAATTGATCTCACAGGCCCTGGAATTGGAAAGGATAGAATCATAAGGGGCAGTGAAGAAGGGTACACAAGAAAAAGAGAAGACTGAAAAGACTACGGGACAAACATCTGAGAGTGGTTCTGGAAAGAGAAAACAGTTTGGGGGATCCAGCTCCGTAGATCCGCAGAGGCGCATTTTTCTGGCCAAAGACCACCCCGGTCTGGTCAGCAGACCCAGCAGACACCCTGAGGAGCTCTATCAGTCCGGCAGTGTGAAACTTGTGGTAGAACTCATGGTGGGGTTTATTTCAAGGCCACCGGTGCATGTTTTAACTGTGGAGGGAGCGGACATTTCGCTAAAGATTGCACTAATCCGCGCCGATCTGGATCTTTTGCTACATCTAAAGGATCAGCCCAATTCTCTGCACCTAGAGGGTCACAGTCAGCTGCTAGAGGTAGAGGTAGAGGCAGAGGTAGGTGTCTTGGTAACACTCCTGGAAGTCAAAGCACTGTTAACCAGCCAGTACCCAGTAGCGCACCAATCAGAGTGTATACCATGCGTCAGAGGGAAGAAGCTGAAACATCAGACGTTGTAGCTGGTAATTTCTCCATCCTTGACCAAGATGTGCATGTGTTATTTGATCCTGGCTCCACACATTCTTATGTTAGTGCTAGTGTGATGTGTTCTACTGCTATTCAGTGTGTACCAATGGACTATGATGTGCTAGTAACTAGTCCATTAGGCTAGGGGGTCAGGGTAAATAGGTTATATAGGGATTGTCCTTTGGTGATCCAAGGACACACTTTTCTGTCAGATTTAATTGAAATGCCCTTCAGAGATTATGACATTATCTTGGGCATGGATTGGTTAGCCAGGCATCACGCCATGATTAACTGTAGACTAAAGACAGTCACTTTTGGTCTTCCTCAGTATGGTGATGTAGTAATTCATGGGGAGAGGCAGCTATTGCCTTCAAACATCATTTCAGCTACACTGGCCAGGAAAATAATTAGGAAAGGGTGTGAGGCGTACTTGGCACATGTGATAGACACCCAAGTGGGGAGTCCAGCATTGGAGGACATTCCTACTGTATGTGACTTTCCAGATGTATTTCCTGATGAATTGCGAGGATTACCTCCAGAAAGAGAAGTGCAGTTTGAAATTGATGTTATGCCTGGTGTGGACCCAATCTCCATGACACCATACAGAATGGCACCTGCAGAACTAAAAGAATTGAAAGTACAGTTGCAAGAGCTACTTGACAAGGGCTTCATCCGCCCTAGTGTGTCACCTTGGGGAGCGTCGGTGTTATTTGTTAAGAAGAAGGATCGCACTCTCCGGTTATGCATTGACTATCGGCAGTTGAATAAGGTGACAATAAAGAACAGATACCCATTGCCCCGCATTGATGACTTATTTGATCAGTTGAGAGGTGCAACTGTGTTCTCCAAAATTGACTTGAGATCAGGTTATTATCAATTGAGAGTACAAGAGCAGAGTATTTCTAAAACTGCCTTCAGGACCCGCTATGGCCATTATGAGTTCTTGGTCATGCCATTCGGGTTAACTAATGCTCCGGCTGCTTTTATGGATCTGATGAACACTATCTTCAGACCATACCTCGACCAGTTTGTTGTGGTATTTATTGATGATATATTGGTCTATTTAAGGAATGCAGAAGAGCATGATAGACATTTGCGGATTGTACTACAAACTTTGAGGGAGAAACAGCTATACGCCAAATTATCGAAATGTGAATTTTGGCTGAAGGAGATATCTTTTTTGGGGCACATAGTATCAGCAGAGGGTATTAAGGTAGATCCTAGCAAGATTGAAGCTGTCCTTAATTGGAAGCCACCCAGAAATGTCACAGAGATTCGTAGTTTTCTGGGGTTAGCTGGATACTACCGTCGATTTGTGAAGGGATTCTTCATGTTGGCATCTCTGTTGACCAAGCTACTTAGAAAGGATGTGAAATTTCAGTGGATGAACAAATGCCAGCAAAGTTTTGATGAATTGAAAAGATGTTTGATAGAGGCTCTAGTCCTGACTTTACCTACACCGGGTAAAGAATATACAGTTTACAGCAATGCTTCTCACAATGGGTTAGGTTGTGTGTTGATGCAAGATCGAAATGTCATTACCTATGCATCACGCCAGCTAAAACCGCATGAGAGGAATTATTCGACACATGACTTGGAGCTTGCAGCCATTGTGTTTGCTCTTAAGATCTGGAGACACCATTTGTATGGGGAGAAATGTTACATCTACACCGATCATAAGAGTTTGAAGTATTTGGGTACCCAGAAAGAGTTGAATTTGAGACAGAGGAGATGGTTAGAGTTGATAAAAGACTATGATTGTGAAGGAAAGGAAGCGTGAAAAACACAAGTTTATACCATTGAATTCAAAATTTTCACCTAGGGTCACATGCATCATGCAAGATTTATTTTTATCTATTTGATTTCAATGATAAACAACATATTAAAACTCTTTTAATATGTTTTTGGATCTGTATTTGCCATTTAAGATTTTAAAATT
The DNA here is from genome assembly GCF_030052815.1 of Hevea brasiliensis. Lineage (NCBI taxonomy): Eukaryota > Viridiplantae > Streptophyta > Magnoliopsida > Malpighiales > Euphorbiaceae > Hevea > Hevea brasiliensis. Next base: position 34,783,702 of record NC_079507.1, on the reverse strand, counting down.
AATCAGATTAATTTTAGAACCCTAGATTAAATCAAGAACGATTACACTAACCTCTTGATGTACTGCAGCGTGTCTGCGCCTTTGAGATTCGTCTTCAGGACACCAGATGTTGTCCCTCTAGCTTGTCCACACCAAGAACACCTATGGCAGCCCTTGAACAGCTTCTAAAGCTTTTTCTATTAATTAGAAATTTAAGTTCTGCCTTTTAAGAGATTAGAGATGTAAACAGGACACTAGAAACAATTTCTAGCGTTCTTAATTCAAGAGATTGATGGCTAATCTCTTTGAATTGATGAGAGATGAAGAAGAAAAGATGAAAAGCCTCAAAGTGGCGTGACAAAGGAGAGGAGTGGCTGTTGGTTGTATTTTATTTTCTCATAACAACACTTAAATAGCTAGGTTAACACATTAAACCCTTGCCACATGTCACCCTTTGATTAGCTCTAGGTTTAAGTGACCCAATCACATTGTGCCAAGTGTCAAGCCTATATTTAATCTTGATTTTAATCATCTTACATGATTAAAAAACATTTGGCAAGCTTATGTGTTATGCCATGTGTCACAATCTCATGGTGCCACGTGTCACACTGTAAAATGACCAAAATGCCCCTATGTCTTAATTTTGAGTTCTCAACCCAAAATAATTATTTTTCTTCTTCTAAATAATTTATATCAAATATAAATTAATTAATTAATCTCTATTAATTAATTTCTCATAAATTAAATTCATATTTAAACACTTTAAATATAAATTTAACTTATATTATACATCCAATAATCTAGATTTGGTTTGAAGTCATGCTAGGGACTTTGCAATCTAATTGCAAACCAAACCTATTTAATTAATCAATTAAACTCTTTAATTAATTAATTAAATCATATTTAATTAGGTGATAACTTGTGTATGTGTGTGACTTACTAGGCTCATCACTAATTGGCAATGAGACATGATATCAACTCTTAATATCATCAGAACTCTTTCTTACCATAAATGATTTCTCTAAATCATTTTATGAACCTCATAGACCATGGTTAACACCTAGCATAGCATGCCATGGCCACCTAATTAGTAATAAGGTTTACCTTAAATGAACCTATAATCATATGTTACCATGCACTAGAATCTCTCTGTTACAAAATCCCAACTCAAGCTGGAGTCATGGTTTATGTCAAACTCCATTTGCTATGAATATTAAGTTCTCTTTTAATTCCAGTTCTTGATTAAAAGATTTTTCTCATCGTAAACTCTTTTTCTCAATAAATCTATCCTGTCTGGCCAGAACTTGAAACATCAAGAATAATTAAATGAACATAGGATTTTATCTCTATTTACTTAGAGGAACAGATTCCATCTTGATCAACACCTACCTCCATATATAACTAGTAGGAGCCAACACATGCCCATATACCCATACACAGTACAAGTATGAAAGCAGTATCAAACTCAAACTACCTATATACAAGATAACTGTGCTATCTCAGGTCTAAAGATTATATGCACTGATATGATTTATGACAAAACCTTGACAAGAGTAAACTCCATGTGCTTGTCATAAGTGTCACTGGTTCGGCCTATTTATCATTTATAAGTGCCTATCATGTTTGTTATATGGCATGAGACTCAACATTCCATCTTATTTATATCTCATATAAATAACTTGGGAACAAACATGAATACAATCTTTCTGGATAAGTCATGTCCTTATTATGAAGTATCCTCGATTGTGAACCTATTTATGATACTTCGTGCTAGAAATATTGTCACTCATATTCTTAACAACTTAAGAATAATATTTCTAACAAAATATCCATGGACCTTTTCTATTACACATAAATATATTATGTAAATGGAAAAGTGGAAATGCCTTTTATTAATAAAAATATGTACAAGATACATACTAAATGATATGCTCTAGGGCATACTACTAACAATCTCCCACTAGCACTAGAGCCATTCATTACAATATCTTAGACCTATCTTCTCAAGATGTCGGTCTAACTGAGTCTGTGACATAGGCTTAGTGAATGGATTAGCTGGATTTTCAGCTGATGCTATTTTCTGCATGGCTACATCACCTCGCCCAACTATTTCTCTGATAATGTGGTAGCGCCTTTCTATGTGTTTGGATTTCTGGTGAGACCTTGGTTCCTTAGCCTGTATGACTGCTCCATTATTGTCACAGTGTAGTGGAACTGCTGACTCAATGGAAGGAACTCGTAAGTTCATCACGAACTTCTTTATCCAAACAACTTCCTTTGTAGCATCGATGCGATGTATACTCACCTCTGTAGTGGAATGCTGATCGTGCTCTGTTTGGAACTCTTCCAACTTACTGCACCTCCATTACAAATGAACACATATCTAGAGGTAGACTTTCTATCATCGATATCTGATTGGAAATCAGAATCAGTATAACCATCCAATTGCAAGTCTCCACCTCCATAAATCAGGAATAAATCCTTAGTTCTTCTCGAGTACTTAAGAATATTCTTGACAGCAATCCAGTATTCCAAACCTGGATTGGATTGATACCTGCTAGTCAAACTAACAGCATATGTGATATCCGGCCTAGTACACAACATTGCATACATTAAACTTCTAATAGCCGAAGCATATGGAATCCTGGCCATCTTATCTCTTTCTTCAGGTGTCTTTGGAGACATCTCTTTAGAAAGATGGATACCATGTCTCACTGGTAACAATCCTCTCTTGGAATCAAGCATGTTAAACCTCTTTAACACCTTTTCCAAGTATAGACTTTGGGATAAACCAATTATTCTTTTCGCTCTATCTCTATAGATGCGAATCCCAAGAATATAGGTTGCCTCCCCTAAGTCTTTCATGGAGAATGTATTTGACAACCATACCTTTATAGTCGTCAACATACCTGTGTCATTATCCATCAACAGTATGTCATCCACATATAAGACAAGGAAAGTGATAGCACTGTCACTAACCTTCTTAGATACACATGGCTCATCCTCATTTTTGATAAAACCAAAGGATTTAATAGCTTCATCAAAACGGATGTTCCAACTCCTTGAAGCTTGTTTCAACCCATAAATGGATCGCTTTAGCTTGCATACCTTGGAACCATCTTGGGATTCAAATCCCCTAGGTTGTTCCATGAAAATGTTTTCTTCAATATATCCATTGAGAAAAGCTGTTTTGACATCCATCTGCCAAATCTCATAATCATAGTATGCAGCTATTGCTAATAAAATCCTAATTGATTTAAGCATGGCAACAAAGCAGAAAGTCTCCTCATAGTCGATTCCTTGCCTTTGGCGAAACCCTTTCGCTACTAGCCTTGCCTTATAGGTCTCTACCTTTCCATCAGAACCAATTTTCTTCTTGAAAACCCATTTGTTCCCTATAGGTATAATACCTTCAGGTGGGTCAACAAGATCCCAAACTTGATTCTTATACATGGAATCAATCTCGGATTTCATAGCTTCAATCCATTTTGAAGAGTCTATATCTGATATAGCTTCTTCATAAGTAAGTGGATCATCTCCATGATCTACTTCTTCATGAGTAGACAACTCTTGTTCTTCTTCATGAAGAAAACCATATCTCACTGGTGGGTGAGATACCCTGGTTGTTCTATGAGGAACAGCTGTAGATATTTCATCAACGGGTATTGGTTGACTAGATGGATCTATATCCATCTGATCTATTGGTTGGTCAGAATTCTCCAATTCTAACTCTATTTGCCTTCCTTTGCCTCCTTCTTGAACAAACTGTTGTTCAAGAAATGTGGCATCTCTACTTATCACAACCTTTTGTGAAGTAGGCAAATAAAATAATATCCAAAACTATCTTTTGGATATCCAACAAATCGACCTTTTACGATCCGGTCTCCAATTTATCGTTGTTCGACTTTTGATATAAGTGGACAACCCCAAATCTTAACATGCTTAAGACTTGGTTTTCTTCCATGCCATATCTCATAAGGTGTGGAAGAAACTGATTTTGATGGAATCCTATTCAGAATATACAAAGCTGATTCTAATGCAAATCCCCAAAAGAAGATTGGCATATTAATATAGCTCATCATACTACGTACCATATCCAATAGGGTACGATTTCTCCTTTCAGATACACCATTCAGCTGTGGCGTTCCTGGAGGAGTTAGCTGAGAAACAATGCCATGCTCTCTCAAGTATTCATCAAATTCAGTACTCAAATATTCACCTCAACGATCTGATCGAAGAGCTTTAATATTCTTTCCTGTTTGATTTTCTACTTCAGATTTAAATTCTTTGAACTTTTCAAAAGATTCATGTTTGTATTTCATCAAATACAAATACCCAAACCTTGATTTATCATCAGTAAAGGTAATAAAATAATGAAAACCCCCTCTAGCCATATCTTTAAATGGACCACATACATCACTATGTATTAGCTCCAAAATATTTTCAGCTCTTAGCCCTTGTCCAACAAAGGGTGATCTAGTCATTTTACCCTGAAGGCAAGATTCACAAGTTGGAGTAGGCTTAGAGCCCAATGAGGATAGAATCCCCATTTTCTCCAATTTTGCAATCCTATCTTCTGCAACATGACATAACCTTAAGTGCCAAATATATTTTGAACTTGAGTTGGTTTTCACCATGGCATTGCATTCTTTAAGATCACTTGCATTCAATTTGTTTTTGTCATTATTATCCAAATAATAAAGACCATCATTCATATAACCCAAACCAACATATTTATTTCCAAAATAAATATTGCAAACATCATCAGTGTAGAGTATTTCATAGCCATTTCTAGTCAAACTAGATATAGAAATGATGTTCTTAAAAGCATCAGGTACATATAAAATATTATCCAAACACAAAACATGTCCAAACATGTAAAAAGATTTAGATCCTATGGCTAAAGCTTCAACAGTTGAGCCATTGCCAATCCGGACTCTAATATCTTGAGAACGCAAGCTGCTACTATTTGCTAGTTCCTGCATATCATTAGAAATGTGAGAACTGGCACCAGTATCTAAAACCCAAGCTGTAGATGAATTATGAGTATCATCAGAATCTAAATAATAAGATATGGACATACCTTCTGAAGGTGTATCCTTCTTGTCCTTCAAAAAAGCAAGATATTCTGGGCAGTTCCTTTTCCAGTGCCCATCCTTTGGCAGTGGAAACACTTTCCTTTGCCTCCATCAGCTTTAATCTTCCTTTTCTGTTTAGCTATTTTCTTGGAAGGACCAGGAATCTGAGGTTTCTTTTTCCTATTGCCCTTCTTCTTGTTGGACTTTCCAGCAGAAGAAGATGCAACCAAAGCTACCTCTTTTCCTTTATTGCCTGGCATATTCTTTTGGGCAATAACCAGCATGTTGAGTAAACCAGCTAAGGTGCATTCCTGTTTAGTCATATGGAAATTTGTCACAAAATTCCCAAAAGACTCGGGAAGGGACTGAAGGATCAAATCCGTCTGTAGTTGGAAATCCATGTTGAAGTCAAGATGTTCCAACTGCTCAATCAGCCGAATCATCTTGTGGACATGATCCCCAACATTCTGTCCCTCAGACATCCTCATACGGAATAGCTGTCTAGATATCTCATACCTAGCATTCCTGCTGTGCTCACCATACAACTCTTGCAGGTGAAGGAGGATCTCACTCGCACTCTGCATGTTCTCATGTTGCTTCTGTAAGTCATTACTCATGGAAGCAAGCATGTAACACTTAGCTCTCATATCATGCTCCTTTCACTTGTCCAAAGTATCATGTTCCTCTTGTGTGGCCTTTGGAGGTAAGGGACCAGGAACATTTGAATCTAGAACATATCCTATATGTTCAAGGTTCAGGACAAGTTTCGAATTTCTTAGCCAATCAGACAGATTAGGTCCTGTCAACCTATTGTGATCAAGTATGCTTGCAAGGATATTGGATGGTGGTGGTTGTTTTGTGCTCATTCTTATCAGAAAATTAACTGCAGAAAATAACCAGATTAATTAGTAAATGTATCATGTAATTAACCAAAAATGATTATGGTCTTTTAATCAAATTGGTCCTCCTACTAACTTAGCGAATCCTACACTTCCAAAGTAGGAAACGGAAATCCTAGTTAGATGGATTTCTAGTGGGTGATTGAATTCTTATAATTCTATTGATCATCCTCAGGTATATCCATTATTGGAATTACAATAAACTATAAGTGAGCAACTCCTTGCCCATCACATCTCATGTGAGGTTCAATCCTTTACCTAGCCCCTAATGCTCAAAATCTCAGGTACATTCATTATTGACTTATCTTGCATTAGTTAAGTTGATCCCATTGAGCCAGTAATTATGTAAATAATTTTAATGTCCTCAGGTACATCCAATATTGGCCACCAAACCATTTACATATTTATAACATCTCATGCTTAACAATTCTTAAGAAAATCTCTTAAATTAATTGCATCTCATGCAACTATTTAAAATTTCTTAAAATAATTGCCCCAATGGAAGGCCTATGTTATAATTACTTTAATTATAGCATTTCCAACTTAATCATTTCTTTGGAAGATTTTATGGTCATTCTAATTACTATTAAGGTCTCACTTTGCACATTATCCATTTAGCATGCATATATCATATAATTGCATACATTCCCATACATCTCATGCATTCATGGATAAGCAGTAAATATGGTATGATCATGGACTTTCTAAGGGATTCAATTCTGAGCCACTAAGAATTGAATCAGGGCATTCCTAGGTGCATTTCATTCATTCATTTTTCAAGAGTTACTGAAGGAGTACATAATCAACACTTGATCTTGAATTCCTCCCACTGGTCCCACCAATGCTCTTGACCTCCTTGAACTTCTTGCAATCCAATATTACATAGTAATCCTTGGCATACCAAGGCGAATTTACAAGAACTTAAATAAATGAAATTACAACCCAAAAATTATTACAAACTTAATAATACATGCCCAAAATAAATTAAAATAAATTAATTAATTTACAATCCCAAAGAAACATAAAAGAAATAAATCCAATCACATTGGTCTTTTATAGTCCATGATCATCCATCATGCATATCACTATTTAACAATTAAATAAAACATACATACTTAAATTAAATTGAATATCTCATATTCAACTTAAAAATCCAGATTTGAATATGATTCAAATAAATTTAAAAATTCAGATTTGAATCTCATTCAAACAAATTTAAAAATTCAGATTTGAATCACATTCAAACAACTTCAAAAATTCAGATTTGAATCATATTCAATCATTTTTTAAAAAATCAGATTTGAATCACATTCAAACATTTTTTAAAAAATCAGATCTGAATTTTATTCAATCAATTTTAAAAAATCAGATTTAAATATGATTCAAACAACTTTAAAAATTCAGATTTGAATCACATTCAAACAACTTTTAAAATTCAGATCTGAATCACATTCAAACAATTTTAAAAATTCTGATTTGAATCATAATTTAATTGTGTGATTAAAATTCCTAATTAAACATTTTAATTAGTCATATGATGAACCTTTCATCATGCAACAATTGCAGAATTTAATAACAACCATGCGCACCATGATCTTCCAAAGCCATGCGCACCATGTTGGAGTTCATCAAGCATGCCACCACACCTCTTGATCCAACCAGCAATGGATCAATCATCTCATGATCAAATCACACAATTAAATCATATAATAAACAATCTAAATGGCAAATATAGTGGCTCTGATACCAATTGAAGGAACGGAAGCGTGAAAAACACAAGTTTATACCATTGAATTCAAAATTTTCACCTAGGGTCACATGCATCATGCAAGATTTATTTTTATCTATTTGATTTCAATGATAAACAACATATTAAAACTCTTTTAATATGTTTTTGGATATGTATTTGCCATTTAAGAATTTAAAATTAATCAGATTAATTTTAGAACCCTAGATTAAATCAAGAACGATTACACTAACCTCTTGATGTACTGCAGCGTGTCTGCGCCTTTGAGATTCGTCTTCAGGACACCAGATGTTGTCCCTCTAGCTTGTCCACACCAAGAACACCTATGGCAGCCCTTGAACAGCTTCTAAAGCTTTTTCTATTAATTAGAAATTTAAGTTCTGCCTTTTAAGAGATTAGAGATGTAAACAGGACACTAGAAACAATTTCTAGCGTTCTTAATTCAAGAGATTGATGGCTAATCTCTTTGAATTGATGAGAGATGAAGAAGAAAATATGAAAAGCCTCAAAGTGGCGTGACAAAGGAGAGGAGTGGCTGCTGGTTGTATTTTATTTTCTCATAACAACACTTAAATAGCTAGGTTAACACATTAAACCCTTGCCACATGTCACCCTTTGATTAGCTCTAGGTTTAAGTGATCCAATTACATTGTGCCAAGTGTCAAACCTATATTTAATCTTGATTTTAATCATCTTACATGATTAAAAAACATTTGGCAAGCTTATGTGTTATGCCATGTGTCACCATCTCATGGTGCCACGTGTCACACTGCAAAATGACCAAAATGCCCTTGTGTCTTAATTTTGAGTTCTCAACCCAAAATAATTATTTTTCTTCTTCTAATTAATTTATATCAAATATAAATTAATTAATTAATCTCTATTAATTAATTTCTCATAAATTAAATTCATATTTAAACACTTTAAATATAAATTTAACTTATATTATACATCCAATAATCTAGATTTGGTTTGAAGTCATGCTAGGGACTTTGCAATCTAATTGCAAACCAAACCTATTTAATTAATCAATTAAACTCTTTAATTAATTAATTAAATCATATTTAATTAGGTGATAACTTGTGTATGTGTGTGACTTACTAGGCTCATTACTAATTCGCAATAAGACATGATATCAACTCTTAATATCATCAGAACTCTTTCTTACCATAAATGATTTCTCTAAATCATTTTATGAACCTCATAGACCATGGTTAACACCTAGCATAGCATGCCATGGCCACCCAATCAGTAATAAGGTTTACCTTAAATGAACCTATAATCATATGTTACCATGCACTAGAATCTCTCTGTTACAAAATCCCAACTCAAGCTGGAGTCATGGTTTATGTCAAACTCCATTTGCTATGAATATTATATTCTCTTTTAATTCCAGTTCTTGATTAAAAATATTTTCTCATCAGAAACTCTTTTCTGAATAAATCTATATGTCCTGGCCAGGAACTTGAAACATCAAGAACAATTAAATGAACATAGGATTTTATCTCTATTTACTTAGAGGAACAGATTCCATCTTGATCAACACCTACCTCCATATATAACTAGTAGGAGCCAACACATGCCCATATACCCATACACAATACAAGTATGAAAGTAGTATCAAACTCAAACTACCTATATACAAGATAACTATGCTATCTCAGGTCTAAAGATTATATGCACTGATATGATTTATGACAAAACATTAACAAGAGTAAACTCCATGTGCTTCTCATAAGTGTCACTAGTTCGGCCTACTTATCATTTATAAGTGCCTATCATGTTTGTTATATGGCATGAGACTCACCATTCCATCTTATTTATATCTCATATAAATAACTTGGGAACAAACATGAATACAATCTTTCTGGATAAGTCATGTCCTTATTATGAAGTATCCTCGATTGTGAACCTATTTATGATACTTACGTCTTTGGAAATATTGTCACTCATATTCTTAACAACTTAAGAATAATATTTCTAACAAAATATCAATGGACCTTTTCTATTACACATAAATATATTATGTAAACGGAAAAGTGGAAATGCCTTTTATTAATAAAAATATGTACAAGATACATACTAAATGATATGCTCTAGGGCATACTACTAACAGATTGTCTGATAGACTATCAGCCAGGGAAAGCTAATGTTGTAGCTGATGCCTTAAGTCGCAAGACTATGGCAAGTCTACAAGTTACCCCTTTGTTTTTGTGTACATGAGTTGAGATCATTACATGCCAGTTTAGAGATTAATGATGAGGGGCAGGCAGCAGTTGCATGGCATGTACAGCCAGTGTTAATTGATCAGATCAGGATGGCTGCTCAGAATGATGAAAGGTATCAGAAGCTGTTGGAAGAAGTTCAGCAGGGCAAGAAACTAGAGTTCTCAATCAGAGATGATGGTTTACTGCTACACCAGGGCAGAATGTGTGTTCCTAATGATGTTGATTTAAGGCAGATTATTTTGAAGGAAGCACATGAGTCTCCTTTTGCTATGCACCCTGGTGGTACAAAAATGTATAGAGGGCTAAAGGAGCATTATTGGTGGATGGGTATGAAGAGAGATGTGGCAGAGTTTGTATCCAAATGCCTAACTTGTCAGCAAGTAAAGGCAGAACATCAAGTACCAACTGGGTTGTTACATCCACTACCAGTGCCAGAATGGAAATGGGAGAGAATAACGATGGATTTTGTAACGGGACTTCCAAGGACACAGAAGAGTCATGATGCAGCATGGGTCATTGTTGACAGACTGACTAAGTCTGCTCATTTTCTGCCAGTCCGAATGGACTACAGTTTAGACAGATTGGCCAGGTTGTACATCGATGAGATTGTGAGACTGCATGGAGTGCCAGTATCCATTGTATCAGACAGAGATCCTAGGTTCACTTATAGATTCTGGGGTAGTCTTCAGAGAGCCTTAAGAACTAGATTGAACTTTAGTACTGCATTCCACCCATAGACAGATGGCCAGTCTGAGAGAGTAATTCAGATCTTGGAGGACATGCTACGGGCTTGTGTGATTGAGTTTGAGGGCAGTTGGGATACACACTTGCCTTTGATTGAGTTTGCTTACAAGAACAGCTACCAATCAAGCATTGGGATGCCTCCATATGAAGCTTTGTATGGCAGAAAATGTAGAACCCCGTTGTGTTGGGATGACGTGGGTGAAAGAAAAATGATTGGACCCGAAATTGTTCAACAGACTGAAGAGAAAATTAGGGTGATCAAAGACCGACTTAAAGCTGCATCAGACCGTCAGAAGTCCTATATTGATTTGAAAAGAAGGGATATTGAGTATGCAGTGGGTGAGGAAGTTTTCCTCAAGGTTTCTCCTTGGAAGAGGATTATGAGATTCAGCAGAAAGGGGAAACTAAGTCCTCGTTTTATCGGGCCATATGAGGTATTGGAAAGAGTGGGTCCTTTGGCTTATCGTTTGGCACTACCTCCAGAGTTGGAGAAGATACATAACGTCTTTCATGTGTCTATGTTGAGAAGGTATCAATCAGACCCATCTCATGTACTACCAGTAGAAGAAATTGAAGTGAATCCAAACCTCACATATGAAGAAGAACCCATAAAGATTCTGGCTTATGAGGTGAAGCAGCTACGAAACAAGCAGATACCATTGGTAAAAGTGCTGTGGAACCATCATTCGGGCCAGGAGGCTACTTGGGAACGAGAGGAGGACATGAGGAGACAACACCCACAGCTGTTCAGAGATTGATACCAGGTAAAATTTCGAGACGAAATTTATTTAAGGGGGGGGAGAATTGTAACACCCCTATTTGTATAGCCTGGTATATTTCACTATTCCGGTGACCGGTGTCGGTCCGGACAATTAAGGGGATTAGAACCATACTTAAGACAACTAGAGAAACAATAAACACAAATAATTAGTAATGTTGAATTAGTTAAGTATAAATAAGAAAAATAAAACATAAGAAGTTAAACGAGCTGAGAGTCACAGCGATGGGTGACCTCCTCGGGAACGACTACGAAGTCGTTTTAAACTCAAATTTCGAATCGTAAAATGTGACGCTGTGCCCCTTAGGACCCTTATGAACACAGTGGAAAAGAGAAAATCACGAAAAAGAACTGTTAAGCCAATCAAATAATTAGGTTAGGGAGCCAGAAGAAATATGGAATTATTTGCAAACCGGGATGAATCGGCGAGGGGCAATTTGGTCAATTGACCCCGAGAGCTGACTCCTGACCTAACTGTCAAATAAAATCAGAGAAAAGAAAATTTTAGAATCGAGAATTAAATTAAAGGACTAATAGAAAAAGTAAAAAGGTGATGACATCATGCATGACCTCATGCATGATGCCATAAATAAATTAATTAATTTAATTATTAATTTAGATTTTGTGGTCTTCCATAACCTAAAATAAATAAAGAAAAGAAAAGAAAAAAAAAACATTATTTGGTCATCTTCCATCTCCCTTGTCGCCTCACTCTCTTCTTCATTTCACCATTTTTAATCTTCCATTAAAGCTTGCACTCAAGCTTTAATTTGTTCACTTACCCTTCATAAATCCCATAAAAACCTTACTAGAGCTTGTAATCTCAACTTAAGGAGAAGATTGAAAGAAGAAAGGAGAACAAAAGATTGAGATTTGAGGATCTAAGCAAAGGTTAGTTTCTTAACTATCAATTAGTTAATTAAATGCATCATTAGTTGTTGAAATGAGCTTAGAAATTAAGGAAATGAAATAAAAATATGGGGTGAGGACTGTTACTGAAATTTCGGCCTGTTGAAGGGAAGCATGATTTTGTATGGTTTGATGGATTTAAATGAATTTATGGACCTCCATTAGTTGATTGATTATGGTTGAAAGCTTTGAATTTAGTTAATTGCAACAATTAAGTGAGTTAGGGTTTTGGGACTTAGGGTTTGTGAACAAAAAATGTAAGAAATGAGTAAATGGCATGTTTGACCTATTGTGAAGTGAAAAATAGTCAATTGTGACTAAATGAGTTGTGTTTGAATTGTTGGAGTTGAAGCCAAATTCGGAGGGTATATGGTCATGCTGTTGGCAGCCTGACCAAGTCAACTTTGAAGGACCAAAACTGAAATTTTACAAGTCCAATTGATATGGCACCAATTGGGGATGAAAATAGACATAAAATGACACAATTTTCATTCAGGAACCATGCCCAAAAAGTGACCAAAACCTAGTGAACAAATTGAACAAAGTTGAATAAGAGCAGTCTGCCACTGTACAAACTGACCAAATGAACAGTGTTTGTTCATTTGGTCATAACTGGAGCTAGGCAGGTCAAATTGACCTGAAATGTTACCAGTGGTTAGATGAGATATAGACCTAAAACTTTCATGAAGAACACAAGTCCAAATTCTTCCAGCAACCAAGCCATTTGGCCACCCCAAGTTGGTGACTCAAATCTGCCAGCACCAAAATTTGCCCAGAAAATCTGGGTTGTGTCCAATCCGGCAGCCCTAGTTCAAATAGCCATAACTTGAGCTACAAAACTCCAATTTGGGTGATTCAAAAATGAGAATAAACTTAAGACAGTAAGGAACATTTTCTATGAAGAAAGGTTTGCCAAATTCCAACAGTAGATTGACCAATGAAACAGTGCAACTAGGAGCACCAAAACTGAAAATTTGACAATTTGGCCAAAATGACTTAAGCTTTGAGAAAATGACCAAAACCAACAAATTTAATGATCAAAATGTGGTATGTGGGTGAAGTTGGAGTTCCATACCTATTAAGCCTTAGAAAGTCAACAATTTGACTTGAATAGTGTAGTGAATAGTAACCCGAAATACAAAAACTTCGAGAACGTCGAAATTAGCACATTAAAGCTAGGTAAAAATAAAGTTAAATTTATTTTCGGACTTATGTTAAGTTATGGTACTGAAACACTATGAAACTGTGTGTTTCAGCTGAAAAAGACTTGGAAGCTTTGAGAGACTGAGTCAAGGCCGAGAGGCGACTCACGTCAGGTCTGTGCACAATAATACTTGTTTAAATATTTTATTCTAAAAAATTTGACTTCTTTAAATAATTATGTACTGTGTTGCCATTTTATAATCGTAAATGTGACTTTGAAAATTGATCAGATTTCTCATAAATTGTTTGAATAAATTGTTTTGAATTGATTTTATGTTCACACTTAGCATTACAGTATCACATTATTCCTCCTCCATTTGTGGGGTTGAGATCGTTTATTTTTCTCCCTCTCTGGCTTGCCAGTTGAGGTTGAGATCGGATGAGTACTCATTAGCTAGCTAGCCACCTCCCTCATTGATTTCGATTAATGGGGTTGTAGATTGCTTTGTCGTGGTGTACAACACGGCATTGATCGGAAATTTTGTCTCATGGCTTAAGTGTATATGATTTTGGCAACACTGTGTTTAATGAATTATTTGACTAAATGGTGTTATTATGAGCTTTGATATTTGTGAAATGTGATTGAGAAGTATTCAATTTGTGTTTCATCAATGAACGATTTATGTATTGCATTTTAAATTTTTATTGTGCAGCACTGAGTATTTTATACTCAGCGATAGCTTATTTTGCTGTCACAGATAAGAGCAAGGAGAAAGCAGCAGAGTGAGCTGCTATCAAATTGTGGACCACATCGATCATTTTGTATGGGTATTATTTTATACCCTTGTAGATAATTTTGATGTAAATATAGAAATGTTGTATGTATCAATGTAAGTTGAGCAGTTGTAAATAAATTGTAATAATAATATTATTTTTTGGATTTCCTTCTGTAAATTTAATATTTGTACATGTGAATTTCATGTTTTATGCCTTGTGAATGAAGTATTAAATATTTTGAGATGATGAAATTTGATTTGTATTGTGGAATTACTTTGAAGTGATTTGAATTGAGTTGATTGAGATTTATTGGAGGTTGGGAGTTGTGAAAAATTTTAGGAAGTGTTTTTCTCAGGTATTTGAAGAACTGTTTCCTCTAATTACAAATGGAACTCTGTCAAAATTTTTATAAAATTTGCGACAAAATTAAAATGGAGAAAATTTTTTTCTAGTATTTAAACTTTGAATAAATGGTTTTTAATTCCTATCAAAATGCTCACCACTTCCAAAATGTAAGAAAATTATTTTAAAATCCCTTGTAGGGTACTTAATGAGTTATCGGTAGGTGAAGTTCGGTAGTTCATTAAGTATTCTACGGGATCATGTTATGCCTTACAGAGGGGTAAGGTGTGACATCCCCACCTTAAGAGATATGGCATGGAAGAAAACCAAGTTTTAAGCATGTTAAGTTTGGGGTTGTCTAGTTCATATCAAAAAACTGAACACTGATAAATTGGAAACTAGATCAGAAAAAGGTCGATTTGTTGGATATCCAAAAGAGAGTTTTGGATATTATTTTTATTTTCCTACATCACAAAAGGTTATGGTAAGTAGAGATGCCACATTTATTGAACAATAGTTTATTTAAGAAGGAGGCAAAGGAAGGCAAATAGAGTTAGAATTAGAGAATTCAGACCAACCAACAGATCAAATGGATATAGATCCATCTAGTCAACTTACACCTATTAATGAAACATCTACAGCTATTCCTTGTAGATCAACCAGGATATCTCACCAACCAGTGAGATATGGTTTTCTTCATAAAGAAGAACAAGAGTTGTGTACTCATGAAGAAGTAGATCATGGAGATGATCCACTTACCTATGAAGAAGGTATATCAGATATAGACTCTTCAAAATGGATAGATGCTATAAAATCCAAAATTGATTCAATGATTAAGAATCAAGTTTGGGATCTTGTTGACCAACCTAAAGGTATTATACCAATAGGGAATAAAATGGGTTTTGAAGAAAAAAATTAGTTCTGATGGAAAGGTAGAGACCTATAAAGCAAGGCCAGTAGCAAAAGGGTTTTGCCAAAAGGCAAGAAATCAATTATGAGGAGACTTTCTCGCCTGTTGCCATGCTTAAATCAATTAGGATCCTATTAGCTATAGCGACATACTATGATTATGAGATTTGGCAAATGGATGTCAAAACAGCTTTTCTCAATGGATACATTAAAGAAAACATTTTCATAGAATAACCTAGGGGTTTTGGATCCCAAGATGGTTCTAAGGTATGTAACACCCTTATTTGCATAGCCTAGTATATTTCACTATTCCGGTGACCGGTATCGGTCTGGATAATTAGGGGGATTAGAATCACATCTAAGACAACTAGATAAGCCCTAAACATAAATAATTAGTAATTATCAATTAGTTAAGTATAAATAAGAAAAATAGAACATAAGAAGTTAAATGAGCCGAGAGTCACAGCGATGGGTGACCTTCTTGGGAACGACTGTGAGGTCAATTTAAACTCAAATTTCGAACCGTAAAATATGACGTTGCGGTCCTTAGGACTATTGCGAATACAGTGGAAAAGAGAAAATCACAAAAAAGAATTGTTAAGCCAGTCAAATAATTAGGTCAGGGATCCGGAAGAAATATTGAATTATTTGCAAACCGGATTGAACTAGTGAGGGGCAATTTGGTCAATTGACCCCTAGAGCGGACTCCTAGCCTAACTGTCAAATAAAATCGGAGAAAAGAAAATTTCGGAATCGGGAATTAAATTAAAGAACTAATAAAAAAAATAAACAGAAAAAAAAGAGAAAGAGGAAAAAGTGAAAAGTGATGACATCATGCATGAGATCATGCATGATACAATAAACATTATAATTAACAAATTTATTTAATTTAATTTGTGGTCTTCCATAAGGATATATTCATAAAAGAAAGAAATAAAGAAAAAAAAAGCAAAAAGTCTTCATCTTCTTCAAATTTTCCGTGAGCTCTCTCTCACCCTCTCCCTCACAAAACCACCATTAAAGCTCATCTTTGAGCTTGCAAATCTCAAAACCTCACCATAGAAAATTGTCTTGCCATGGTTAAAGTTTGTTTGGGCAACTAGAAAAGAAGACTAAAGGAAAAGAAAGAAGGAAAAATTTAAGGAAAGGGAGATTGAAAATTCTGCATTTAAGGTTAGTAGCTAAACTTGAAACTTTTAGTTTAATCTTTGTGATTTTAGCTTAAGGAACTTAAAAATGAACATAAAATGAAATGAAAACATCCTTGTAGAACTATATGTAAATTTCGGTCAGCTAGGGTTGATATGATTATGCATGTGTTTTGATTTAATTAAAAGTGTATGTGAACTTGAATGAGTTAAGAAATGGTGATGGTATGCCTTGAATTAGTTAAATGTAACAAATTGGTGAATTAGGGTTTGGAGCTAGGATTTTGGAAACCAAAAATTAGAGAAATAGTCAAATGGTGTGTTTAACCTTGTTTGAGCTGAAAAATGGTCATTTGTGACCAATTGAAGTATGTTGGAAGTGTTGGAATTGAATGGAAATTCGGATTGCTTAGGGCCATTATGCAGGCAGCAGAACCAAGGTCCCTTTCAGGGATCAAAACTAAAAATTTATCAACCCAATTGGTGTGAGGCCAATTGGGAATGAAACTAGACACAAAATTTCACATTTTTCATTTAGGAATCAAGCCCAAAAAGTGACTAAAATCTAGTGAACAAATTAACCAAATCTAGGTTAGGCAATCTGCTCTGTACAAAAATGACCAAATGAACAATGGCCATAACTTGGGCTAGGCAGGTCTAAATGACCTGAAATTTTATCAGTAGAAAGTTGAGATATAGACCTAAAACTTTCATGAAGAAACAAACCCAAATTATGCCCTTAACCAAGTCATTTAGCCACCCAAAATTGGTGACCTAAAACTGCCAGAACTCAAAAATTTGCCCAGAAATCTGCGTAAGTCCAATCCAGCAGCTATGATTCAAATGGCTATTACTTGAGTTACAAAACTCCAAATGGAGTGATTCAAAAAGGAGAATAAAGTTAAGACAATAAGGAACAATTTCTATGAAGAAAACTTAGCCAAATTCTAACAGCAAAATGACCAATGGAATAGTGCAACATAAGACACCAAAACGGAAAATTTGCAAATTTGCCTAAAAGACTTAAAATTTGAGTAAACAATCAAAACCAACAAATTTAGTGACCAAAATGTAGTATGTGGGTGAAATTGGAATTCCTATACCTATTAAGCATTAGAAAGTCAACAAATTGACTTAAATAGTGTAGTGAATAGTAACTCCGAAACACAAATTTTAAAGAACGCCAAGTTTAGCATATTAAAACTAGGTAAAAGTAAAATTGAAATTATTTTTGGATTTATGATAAGTTGTGATACTGAAACACTGTGAAATTGTGTGTTTCAGTAGAAAAGAATACCGGGAAAGAACCCAAGGGATCGAGTCAAGGCCAAGAGGTGACTCGTATAAGGTTTGTACACAACATAGAATTTCTGTAAATTTTCTTCTGCACATCGTTTTGAATGAATTAAAATATTGAATTGTGATATCATTGTCTTGAAATGTTCATTATGTTTTTAATTTAAATTGTTGAAAGTTTAATTATATATATTTGAAACAGCATCAAATGTTTAGTAAATTGTTAAGATAGTTTTGAAATCACAGTGTCATGACCATATATTTGAATACCTCACTAGCATGACTAGTGGGGGAAATCAGTTTTGAATTTTGATTCCTTCTCTAGCTGAAGTGTTGAGGTGTGTGCCAGTAGAAGAAGAAAAAGAATGGGTTCCCATATATTTGAGCTAGCTAGCCTTGTAATGTGACTTCTCCTTAGCCTCTGGCTATTGAGATGATATTTGTTTCGAATGACATGATATAACTGTGTGTTTTTATGAAATTTATTTTGAGACTTTCAAAATGAAATTGTTTGGATTAAATGCATACAAATCATGTTTTGTATTTATTTCTCATATTCAATTTAATTTTTGAATAAGTATGATTTTAATGCTGCATAAATGTTATTTTAGTATGTTGTGCACCACTGAGTCCTAGTACTCAGCGATGGCTATTATTGCTGTCGCAGATATTGAGACTAGAGGAGCAGCAGAGTGAGCTACTGAGGATTGAGGAGCTACCTACTCTGAAGTCTATCGGATATATTTTATACCCTGATTGTAAAAATTATTTTGATGTATGTAAATGTACATAACTGTATGGACATATAAAATTGGTTATGAGCAGTTGCATAAAGTTGTATAAAGCTTGTAATTAATTTTGGTTTGGATTTTTCCAAATGTGAATTTTTGGAATGATGTATATAAATTGTTTTATCTTTATTGAAATATGAATGGAAATATTTTGTTTTAATTTGAATAAAATTGAATTATAGTATTTTGATGATGTTGAATTTTGGAAATTGAGAAATGATGTTGAAATTGGTTGGGATGGATGTTGAAATGATGAAGTTGTTGAGATAAATCTTTGGAAGTGCTTTTTTACAGGTATTTGAAGAACTGTTTTCTCAAAATACAGACGGCACTCTGCCAAAATTTTTATAAAATTTGCGAAAAAATAAAATGGGACAAAAATCTTAACTAGTTTTCAAACTCTAATTAAATATTTTGATACCTACTAGAAAATGCTCACCACTTATAAAAAGTAAGTAAATTATTTTTAAATCCTTTGTAGGGTACTTAATGAGTTATCGGTAGGTGAAGTTTGGTAGTTCATTAGGTATTCTACGGGATCATGTTACGCCTTACAAAGGGGTAAGGTGTGACATGTTTTAGTGGTATCAGAGCAAATTTTTAAAGTATGTTTTAATTTGTGAATTTGTGTCTTTTCTTTGCTAAGTACAACTGCTCAATGTCCTTATTTGTTACATACAGCATTACATCATAAATATGAACTAACGGAGGGAATCTCCTTGTGTTATTTATTCAGGAGATATCCTAACTTCAGAGCAAAATGGAAGAAGGGGATCGCTCAGTTGAGCAATCTATTGAAGTGAGGCACAAGGGGAAGCCCCAGCTCTATAAAATATCAGTGGGTCAGTGGCACCAGCCCCACAAATACCGTAGTTTCCTGCACAGTTCACACAGTGGATGGCTGCGATGTTCCAACAAATGGCCAGGGGTATGCCTGCTCAAGCTCCACCCCAGACTAGTGTGGTGCAACCTCAAGCTCCAAATGACAAGATGACAAAGTCATTGAAGTATGGGGTCACAAATTCACTGCACAATGAGACCCTTTAGAGGTAGAGCAATGGCTGGAAAGAATGGACAGAGTGTTCAAGAAGCTGCACTGCCAAGATGAACTGAAGTTTGAATACTCCGTGTCACTACTACAAGGGGATGCATATGATTGGTGGAAGACCTTCCCCCACAGCTTGGCTAAACCACCAGTACTGACCTGGAATGACTTCATCAGAGAGTTTAGACAGAAATATGTCCCAAATGCATATGTTGATCAGAAACTATAAGAATTTCTAAGTTTGAAGTAAGGTAACAGAATAGTGGCAGAATATGAGAGGGAGTTCTCCCGTTTAAGCCACTATGCTGGGAGTCTCCTTTCTACCAGCAAGGAAAGGTGCAAGAGATTTGAGACTGGTTTGAAGCCCAGTTTGAGGATGCAAGTAGTGGGATTTAGACACAGTAACTTCTTTGAGCTCATCTCTGAGGCACTTGAGTTGGAAAGAATTGAATCAGAAGTGACTCCAGCAAAAGAAAAATTAGAAAAAGCTGAAAAATCAGAGAAAGACAAGGGGGAAAAGTCAGTAGTGCCAAGTCCTAGTGGTACTTCTGGGAAGAGGAAGAAATTTGGGGGACCTAGTAGAGGTCGAGGTGGAAGGTTTGGAAGGGGCAAATTCTTTGGACAGAGACCCCCTAGGTCTGGTCAACAGTCAAGTAGGGGTTCAAAACCTCCCCGCCCCTATGAGACTTGTGGCAAGATTCATGGGGGAGAATGCTATTGGGCAATAGGAGCCAGTTTTAACTGTGGAGGTAAGAGTCATATTGCAAAAGATTGCACTAGTGCTCCTATATTCGGTCCAGCTTCTACTACTGCAGAAGTATCTATTCAGAGTCCTGCTACTAGAGATTCACAACCAGTTGGTAGAGGAAGAGGCAGAGGTAGAGGCACTGCTTCTGGTAGTCAGGGTACTGTTGGTCAGTCAGCACAAGGAAGTGCTTTAGCTAGGGTTTATACGATGAGACAGCGAGAAGAGGTTGAGACTTCCGATGTTGTAGCTGGTACATTCTCTATCTCTGATCAAGAAGTATTTGTGTTGTTTGATCCGGGTTCAACCTGAAGGAACGAAAGCGTGAAAAACACAAGTTTATACCATTGAATTCAAAAATATTCACCTAGGGTCACATGCATCATGCAAGATTTATTTTTATCTATTTGATTTCAATGATAAACAACATATTAAAACTCTTTTAATATGTTTTTGGATCTGTATTTGCCATTTAAGATTTTAAAATTAATCAGATTAATTTTAGAACCCTAGATTAAATCAAGAACGATTACACTAACCTCTTGATGCACCGCATGTGTCCGCTCCTTTGAGATTCATCTTCGTGACACGGATGTTGTCCCTCTAGCTTGTCCACACCAAGAACACCTATGGCAGCCCTTGAACAGCTTCTAAAGCCTTTTCTATTAATTAGAAATTCAAGTTCTGCCTTTTAAGAGATTAGAGATATAAACAGGACACTAGAAACAATTTCTAGTGTTCTTAATTCAAGAGATTGATGGCTAATCTCTTTGAATTGATGAGAGATGAAGAAGAATAGATGAAAAGCCTCAAAGTGGTGTGACAAAGGAGAGGAGTGGCTGCTGGTTATTTTTCTTTTCATAACCACACTTAAATAGCTAGGTTAACACATTAAACCCTTGCCACATGTCACCCTTTGATTAGCTTTAGGTTTAAGTGACCCAATCACATTGTGCCAAGTGTCAAACCTATATTTAATCTTGATTTTAATCATCTTACATGATTAAAAAAAACATTTGACAAGCTTATGTGTAATCCCATGTGTCACCATCCCATGGTGCCACGTGTCACACTATTAAATGACCAAAATGCCTCAGTGTCTTAATTTTGAGTTCTTAACCCAAAATAATTATTTTTCTTCTTCTAATTAATTTATATCAAATATAAATTAATTAATTTCTCATTAATTAAATTCATATTTAAACACTTTAAATATAAATTTAATTTATAATACACATCCAATAATCTAGATTTGGTTTCAAGTCATGTTAGGGACTTTGCAATTTAATTGCAAACCAAACCTATTTAATTAATCAATTAAACTCTTTAATTAATTAATTAAATCATATTTAAATAGGTGATAACTTGTGTATGTGTGTGACTTACTAGGCTCATCACTAATTGACAATGAGACATGATATCAACTCTTAATATCATCAGAACTCTTTCTTACCGTAAATGATTTCTCTAAATCATTTTATGCATCTCATAGACCATGGTTAACACCTAGCATAGCATGCTATGGCCACCCAATTAGTAATAAGGTTTACCTTAAATGAACCTATAATGTAACACCCCTCACCCGACTACAGTGTAGCCGAGCAAGGCGTGCTACAATCGGTGCCGGAGCACCCTAACTTATCTTACTTTATTTCTTTAATAATTTTGAATTCATTTAATTTAATATCAATTATTTTTTTTTTGATGGAGAAACTAGTAGAGTTTCCCCTATTTTATTATCGTTTGGCGTATTTCAATATTCACCTGTTTGAAATTCAATTCAACAATATTTCTAAAATAAAATCTTATCCATGCTAATCATAATTATCTCATATTTCAAATCTCATCCATACATTTCAATTTCATAATCATTTCCATTCATACTCAATTCATATGTAAACATTCTCAAATTACATAAGCAAAATTTTCAAATTTCCTTAATTTACATAATTTACAAAATAATTATAAAATTTCATAATTTACATCATAATACAATATCTAGCATTTTATACAAAATACAAAATAGGATCTATATGGGCCCTATCTACATGCATTGCTGAGGAGGTGACAACCTTGAATACTTCAGATACTTCCGCAGGTCAAAACTCCCAAAATTCCCAGTCAAACGTCCATTGGGTTCTAGCTTCAGTACCTGCGCGAAGGAAACAATTCCATCGCGCTAAGCATTGCTGCTTAGTGGTGCAATAATATAACAAGGAAATAATATACAAATAAAGATAGAAATAAAACATAATTCAAATAATTAAGATTTATTTATACTTCACATGTGGTTTCTAAAATTTAATATGTTTTATCCTAATTTAGTCTTCTTTGAAAGTGTTTATTTGCCAATGTACAGTAATAATGTACAAAGAAAAATGATCTGAAAATAATAAATTTATGCTTATATTGTTATATAAGCACATTTGCAATATTTATTTATATTATAATTTTCTTTACTAATCTTTTAGCATTTTCTCTATACTTGCTAGGTTGTCTCAGATTATTTCATAATAAGTAAATTTTGATATCTGTCCAGTTCATTTCGATTCTTTCTAATAAATAACTATCCTAATTTATTTTAGGTCATCTTACTCATTTATTTTATTTAATTTCTAATATTTTTAATTGCTAATATTCTTAACTTATCTCAATAAATTTCACTGCCCAAGTAACCTATGACAGGCTGACTAAACTGGATAAGGGGTCGTTGGCACTGGACACCGCGGTGCCTCGGGCCGTCATACCATGGGACGCAGAACGTCAACCACGTATGCAGTCAGTATAGCTAAAAAGGCATGATAACACATAATGGGGCATAAAAGCCATGAATGTTGGCATAAAGCCATGGATGCGGGCATGAAGCCATGAATACAGGCATAAAGCCTTTCGCAGTACTGCTAAAACAATACCCTATTGGCATGCCAAACTATCTAATCTGACACACATGTCTAGGCAATACAAGGGCACATAATATCATTAAATATTAATATATTGTGTTTTATGACTTCATTATTTCATGATAAATTTCGATTATAATTCATACATTCATTTGATCATTTATATGATCACAATTCACATCAATTATCCTTTTATACCATTGTACTCAAAATACTTCTCCTCTCTACAATAATGAGAACTAATGTCTCATTGATACATTGATATGGTTCATTTATTCATTCATTATGTTATTCATATTGATCTCAATTCTAAACAATGGTTCACATGTACCATTGTATTCAAAACATTTTTCCTTTCTCATTTATACATTCAAGAATCTACTTATGTAATTACAAATTTTATATTTCAAGTTGAGTTACTAATATTTTATGAATTCCATTTGTGATGGGCATATAAGCCATAACTATCTATTTACATCAATTAGGTGACTTATTTTTCATGTTTCAAGTAATCCATGAATATTTCATGGATTTCAAATTTATGGCCTTAATTTCTTTTTTAACAATTTTGATTAGGATGCATAGTCCACATTTGTCATACAATTCTAAGCATTTAAGCTTAGAATTGGTTCTAAGTCTTCGTCTTAATTTACTAATCATTTTGATTACTATTCACCTTACTAGTCAACTAAAATGTTGACTTTTTTATACTTAATGGATATATTAATTCTAATTACACCAAGATCCCACATTTTGAGTTTTACATTTGCTAGTATTAATTGCCAATTGCAATTTAAAGTCCCCTAGATGCATTTCTAATTTCAAATTTTGAATTTCAAGTTTTGGTGTCACTATTCACCTCATTGGTCAACAAAAATGTTGACTTTTGGATAGAAAATAGGTACATTGGTTTTAACACTCCCAATGCACCACATTTTACATTTAAAACTTGTTGGAATTGATTACCATTACCATTTCTAAGCTTAAAACAAGAGGGCAGAATTTTCAGTTTTTGAAGCCTAACTTTACTGTTCCATTAAGCACTGTTGCAGTGGGAATTTGAGGAAATGGTAAACATGAAAGTTGTTCCTTATTTTGTCTAGTTGAATTTCCTTTTTTGAATCACTCCATTTGGAGTTTTGTAGCCTCAGATATGGTCCAAAAACCATAGCTGGCCGGATTGGAAAATCGCACTACTAAATCTACAAAGACAATGAACAAAGGATCGTGGATCGCCATTTGGGTTAGGTTCTGGTCATAATTTGGGGTAGGTTTCTAGGTCAATTGACCATTTCTACAGTGAGTTATGGCCAAATGAACAGTTTTTGGTCATTCTACAGAATTGGCTTGCAGGGTACCCGGATTGGGGCCAACTTTTGGTCTTCTTGCTTTGGTCTTTTGGGCATGGTTTCTTCAGTAAAAATGTGCCATTATAAGTCTAGTTTCATGTCCAATTGGCCAAACACCAATTGGACCAACACAGCCAAAGATATGGCAGTCCAAGTGGGCTGGAATCACAACCACCCTGCTGCACTCATTGGGCAGCATACTCATTCACTTTGCCATGCTATATTTCAGTCCAAATTATGGTCAAATTTCCTCAAATGGTCACTAATTGACCATTAGAATGTTCTTTAACAATTTCATAAGCCAAGTCCACATTTTACTCTCAAACCCTAGCTCAAATTCATGGTTTTGTACAAACTACCCTAGTTAACTAACTAAATCAATATCCTTATGTTTATATACTTTAAACATGATTTCTAGTTCACTCCAAATCCATCAAAAACACTCAATCCTATTCCTTCCTTAGGGCAGGCGAAATTCATATGGTACATATACATGAGTTTAGTTCATTTAATCTACCATTTCACAACAATTTCAAGTTCCTAACATGAAATAAAAGAAATACTTATAAAAATAAGCACTAACCTCACTTGAGAGCTTTTCAAGAGCTCAAATTCTTCACTTTCTTTCCTTTTCTAGGCTGCCAATCACTTTCCCAAGATGAGTGGACAAGTTTTAATGAAGAGACCTAAGGGTTTTAGGGTAAGGAATCAAAGATTGGAAGGTATAAAAAAAATAAAAGTTATGGAGGAAGAGGAATGGATTTTCGGCTGGTTGAGGATGAAGAAGGAGACCATAAATTTTTGGTCTATTTTTGACTCTTTTAAGTGTTTTAAGAATGCTTGTTAACTTGTGATTGGTTGGGAGTAAGTGAGTGACATCATGTGATGTCATTATCTTTAATTTTCTTTATTTTCTTTTCTTTTCTTTTCTACTAACTTCAAATTAATTTTTCATCAACATTAATTCATATTTTATGTCATAATAATTATTTACTCAACTGGACAAATCGGCCAAAAATCATCTCTGAAGGTGAAATGACCAAAATGCCCTCTGTTTGGCTTAACGGGTCAAAATTGTCTGTACCGATTGAAAATTTTCTCTAAATATTTTCTTGGCATTCTAATGCCATAGGAACCTCAATGACCCTTCTCTGGAGTCCCAAAAATTATTTTATGAATTTTTTCCTGGGTCTAGGGCTCCTAGTTGCGAGAACCGCAACTTACCTCTGGTTACCCATCGCTTGGGCACCGGCTCATTTGACTTGGTTGTATTTTATTTCTAAAATTTTTACTAAATTTTTCTTATTAATATTTGAGTTAATTATGGTTCCTCACTTTAGTTTAAATATTTTTCCGGACGTTCTAGCTGTCCGGACCGACACCGGTCACCCGAACAGTAGAATGTACGGAGTTGCTACCGGGAGGATGTTACATATAATCATATGTTACCATGCACTAGAATCTCTCTATTACAAAATCCCAACTCAAGTTGGAGTCATGGTTTATGTCAAACTCCATTTGCTATGAATATTATGTTCTCTTTTAATTCCAGTTCTTGATTAAAAAGATTTTCTCATCAGAAACTCTTTTCTGTATAAATCTATCTGTCCTGGCCAGGAACTTGAAACATCAAGAACAATTAAATGAACATAGGATTTTATCTCTATTTACTTAGAGGAACGGATTGCATCTTGATCAACACCTACCTCCATATATAACTAATAGGAGCCAACACATGCCCATATACTCATACATAGTACAAGTATGAAAGCAGTATCAAACTCAAACTACCTATATACAAGATAACTGTGCTATCTCAGGTCTAAAGATTATATGCACTGATATGATTTATGACAAAACATTGACAAGAGTAAACTCCATGTGCTTATCATAAGTGTCACTGGTTCGGCCTACTTATCATTTATAAGTGCCTATCATTTTTGTTATATGGCATGAGACTCACCATTCCATCTTATTTATATCTCATATAAATAACTTGGGAACAAACATGAATACAATCTTTCTGGATAAGTCATGTCCTTATTATGATGTATCCTCGATTATGAACCTATTTATGATACTTTGTGCTAGAAATATTGTCACTCATATTCTTAACAACTTAAGAATAATATTTCTAACAAAATATCAATGGACCTTTTCTATTACACATAAATTATTATGTAAACGGAAAAGTGAAAATGCCTTTTATTAATAAAATTATGTACAAGATACATACTAAATGATATGCTCTAGGGCATACTACTAACAATCTCCCACTAGCACTAGAGCCATTCATTACAATATCTTAGCCATATCTTCTCAAGATGTCGGTCTAACTGAGTCTGTGACATAGGCTTAGTGAATGGATCAGCTGGACTTTCAGCTGATGCTATTTTCTGCATGGCTACATCGCCTCGCCCAACTATTTCTCTGATAATGTGGTAGCGCCTTTCTATGTGTTTGGATTTCTGGTGAGACCTTGGTTCCTTAGCCTATATGACTGCTCCATTATTGTCACAGTGTAGTGGAACTGCTGACTCAATGGAAGGAACTACTGTAAGTTCTGTCACGAACTTCTTTATCCAACAGCCTTCCTTTGCGATCTCGATGCAAAGAATATACTCACTGTAGTGGACTCTGCAATGTGCTCGCTTGGAACTCTTCCAACCGATCGCACCTCCATTACAAATGAACACATATCCAGAGGTAGACTTTCTATCATCGATATCCGATTGGAAATCGTAATCGTGATAACCATCCAATTGCAAGTCTCCACCTCCATAAATCAAGAATAAATCCTTAGTTCTTCTCAAGTACTTAAGGATATTCTTGACAGCTATCCAGTGTTCCAAACCTGGATTGGATTGATACCTACTAGTTAAACTAACAGCATATGCGATATCCGGCCTAATACACAACATTGTATACATTAAACTTCCAATAGCCGAAGCATATGGAATCCTAGCCATCTTATCTCTTTCTTCAGGTGTCTTTGGAGACATCTCTTTAGAAAGGTGGATACCATGTCTCACTGGTAACAATCCTCTCTTGGAATCAAGCGTGTTAAACCTCTTTAACACCTTCTCCAAGTATAGACTTTGGGATAAACCAATTATTCTTTTCGCTCTATCTCTATAGATGTGAATCCCAAGAATATAGGTTGCCTCCCCTAAGTCTTTCATGGAGAATGTATTTGACAACCATACCTTTATAGTTGTCAACATACCTGTGTCATTACCCATCAATAGTATGTCATCCACATATAATACAAGGAAAGTGATAGCACTGTCACTAACCTTCTTATATACATATGGCTCATCCTCATTTTTTATAAAACCAAAGGATTTAATGGCTTCATCTAAACGGATGTTCCAACTCCTCGAAGCTTGTTTCAACCCATAAATGGATCGCTTTAGCTTGCATACCTTGGAACCATCTTGGGATTCAAAACCCCTAGGTTGTTCCATGAAAATGTTTTGTTCAATGTATCCACTGAGAAAAGCTGTTTTGATATCCATCTGCCAAATCTCATAATCATAGTATGCAGCCATTGCTAATAAAATCCTAATTGATTTAAGCATGCCAACAGGCAAGAAAGTCTCCTCATAGTCGATTCCTTGCCTTTGGCGAAACCCTTTCGCTACTAGCCTTGCCTTATAGGTCTCTACCTTTCCATCAGAACCAATTTTCTTCTTGAAAACCCATTTGTTCCCTATAGGTACAATACTTCAGGTGGGTTAACAAGATCCCAAACTTGATTCTTATACATGGAATCAATCTCGGATTTCATAGCATCAATCCATTTTGAAGAGTCTATATCTGATATAGCTTCTTCATAAGTAAGTGGATCATCTCTATGATCTACTTCTTCATGAGTAGACAACTCTTGTTCTTCTTCATGAAGAAAACCATATCTCACTGGTGGGTGAGATACCCTGGTTGTTCTACGAGGAACAGCTGTAGATGTTTCATCAACGGGTATAGGTTGACTAGATGGATCTATATCCATCTGATCTGTTGATTGGTCAGAATTCTCCAATTCTAACTCTATTTGCCTTCCTTTGCCTCCTTCTTGAACAAACTGATGTTCAAGAAATGTGGCATCTATACTTATCACAACCTTTTGTGAAGTAGGCAAATAAAAATAATATCCAAAACTATCTTTTGGATATCCAACAAATCGACCTTTTTCTGATCTGGTCTCCAATTTATCAGTGTTCAGCTTTTTGATATAAGCTGGACAACCCCAAATCTTAACATACTTAAGACTTGGTTTTCTTCCATGCCATATCTCATAAGGTGTGGAAGAAACTGATTTTGATGGAATCCTATTCAGAATATACAAAGCTGATTCTAATGCAAATCCCTAAAAGAAGATTGGCATATCAGTATAGCTCATCATACTACGTACCATATCCAATAGGGTACGATTTCTCCTTTCAGATACACCATTCAGTTGTGGCGTTCCTGGAGGAGTCAGCTGAGAAACAATGCCATGCTCTCTCAAGTATTCATCAAATTCAGTACTCAAATATTCACCTCCACGATCTGATCGAAGAGCTTTAATACTCTTTCCTGTTTGATTTTCTACTTCAGATTTAAATTCTTTGAACTTTTTAAAAGATTCATGTTTGTATTTCATCAAATACAAATACCCAAACCTTGATTTATCATCAGTAAAGGTAATAAAATAATGAAAATCCCCTCTAGCCATTTCTTTAAATGGACCACATACATCACTATGTATTAGCTCCAAAATATTTTCAGCTCTTAGCCCTTGTCCAACAAAGGGTGATCTAGTCATTTTGCCCTGAAGGCAAGATTCACAAGTTGGAGTAGGCTCAGAGCCCAATGAGGATAGAATCCCCATTTTCTCCAGTTTTGCAATCCTATCTTCTGCAACATGACATAACCTTAAGTGCCAAATATATTTTGAACTTGAGTTGGTCTTTACCATGGCATTGCATTCTTTTAGATCACTTGCATTCAATTTGTGTTTGTCATTATTATCCAAATAATAAAGACCATCATCCATATAACCCGAACCAACATATTTATTTCCAAAATAAATATTGCAAACATCATCTGTGAACTGAAATTCATAGCCATTTCTAGTCAAACTAGATATAGAAATGATGTTCTTAAAAGCATCAGGTACATATAAAATATTATCTAAACACAAAACATGTCCAAACATGTAAAAAGATTTAGATCCTATGGCTAAAGCTTCAATAGTTGAACCATTGCCAATCCGGACTCTAATATCTTGAGAACGCAAGTCGCCATCGTTTGCTAGTTCCGCATATCATTAGAAATGTGAGAACCGCACCAGATCTAAAACCCAAGTCAGATGAACTATGAGTATCATCAGAATCTAAATAACAAGATATGGACATACCTTCCGAAGGTGTATCCTTCTTGTCCTTCAGAGAAGCAAGATACTCTGGGCAATTCCTTTTCCAGTGCCCATCCTTTTGGCAGTGGAAACACATTCTTTTGCCTCCATCAGCTTTAGTCTTCCTTTTCTGTTTAGCTATTTTCTTGGAAGGACCAAGAATCTGAGGTTTCTTTTTCTTATTGCCCTTCTTCTTGTTGGACTTTCCAGCAGAAGAAGATGCAACCAAAGCTACCTCTTTTCCTTTATTGCCTAGCATATTCTTTTGGGCAATAACCAGCATGTTGAGTAAACCAGCTAAGGTGCATTCCTATTTAGTCATATGGAAATTTGTCACAAAATTCCCAAAAGACTCAGGAAGGGACTGAATGATCAAATTCGTCTGTAGTTGGAAATCCATGTTGAAGTCAAGATGTTCCAACTGCTCAATCAGCCGAATCATCTTGTGGACATGATCCCCAATATTTTGTCCCTCAGACATCCTCATACGGAATAACTGTCTAGATATCTCATACCAAGCATTCCTGCTGTGCTCACCATACAACTCTTGTAGGTGAAGGAGGATCTCACTCGCACTCTACATGTTCTCATGTTGCTTCTGTAACTCATTACTCATGGAAGCAAGCATGTAACACTTAGCTCTCATATCATGCTCCTTCCACTTGTCCAAAGTTTCATGTTCCTCTTGTGTGGCCTTTGGAGGTAAGGGACCAGGAACATTTGAATCTAGTGAAGGAACGGAAGCGTGAAAAACACAAGTTTATACCATTGAATTTAAAAATTTTTCACCTAGGGTCACATGCATCATGCAAGATTTATTTTTATCTATTTGATTTCAATGATAAACAACATATTAAAACTCTTTTAATATGTTTTTGGATCTGTATTTGCCATTTAAGATTTTAAAATTAATCAGATTAATTTTAGAACCCTAGATTAAATCAAGAACGATTACACTAACCTCTTGATGCACTGCAGCGTGTCTGCGCCTTTGAGATTCGTCTTCAGGACACCAGATGTTGTCCCTCTAGCTTGTCCACACCAAGAACACCTATGGCAGCCCTTGAACAGCTTCTAAAGCTTTTTATATTAATTAGAAATTCAAGTTCTGCCTTTTAAGAGATTAGAGATGTAAACAGGACACTAGAAATAATTTCTAGTGTTCTTAATTCAAGAGATTGATGGCTAATCTCTTTGAATTGATGAGAGATGAAGAAGAATAGATGAAAAGCCTCAAAGTGGCGTGACAAAGGAGAGGAGTGGCTGCTGGTTATTTTTCTTTTCATAACCACACTTAAATAGCTAGGTTAACACATTAAACCCTTGCCACATATCACCCTTTGATTAGCTCTAGGTTTAAGTGACCCAATCACATTATGCCAAGTGTCAAACCTATATTTAATCTTGATTTTAATCATCTTACATGATTAAAAAAATTTGGCAAGCTTATGTGTAATCCCATGTGTCACCATCTCATGGTGCCACGTGTTACACTGTGAAATGACCAAAATGCCCATGTGTCTTAATTTTGAGTTCTTAACCCAAAATAATTATTTTTCTTCTTCTAATTATTTTATATCAAATATAAATTAATTAATTAATCTCTATTAATTAATTTCTCATTAATTAAATTCATATTTAAACACTTTAAATATAAATTTAATTTATACTACACATCCAATAATCTAGATTTGGTTTCAAGTCATGCTAGGGACTTTGCAATTTAATTGCAAACCAAATCTATTTAATTAATCAATTAAACTCTTTAATTAATTAATTAAATCATATTTAAATAGGTGATAACTTGTGTATGTGTGTGACTTACTAGGCTCATCACTAATTGGCAATGAGATATGATATCAACTCTTAATATCATCAGAACTCTTTCTTACCATAAATGATTTCTCTAAATCATTTTATGCACCTCATAGACCATGCTTAACACCTAGCATAGCATGCCATGGCCACCCAATTAGTAATAAGGTTTACCTTAAATGAACCTATAATCATATGTTACCATGCACTAGAATCTCTCTATCACAAAATCCCAACTCAAGCTGGAGTCATGGTTTCTGTCAAACTCCATTTGCTATGAATATTATGTTCTCTTTTAATTCCAGTTCTTAATTAAAAGATTTTCTCATCAGAAACTCTTTTCTGAATAAATCTATCTGTCCTGGCCAGGAACTTGAAACATCAAGAACAATTAAATGAACATAGGATTTTATGTCTATTTACTTAGAGGAACAGATTCCATCTTGATCAACACCTACCTCCATATATAACTAATAGGAGCCAACACATGCTCATATACCCATACATAGTACAAGTATGAAAGCAGTATCAAACTCAAACTACCTATATACAAGATAACTGTGCTATCTCAGGTCTAAAGATTATATGCACTGGTATGATTTATGATAAAACATTGATAAGAGTAAACTCCATGTGCTTGTCATAAGCGTCACTAGTTCGGCCTACTTATCATTTATAAGTGCCTATCATGTTTGTTATATAGCATGAGACTCACCATTCCATCTTATTTATATCTCATATAAATAACTTGGGAACAAACATGAATACAATCTTTCTGGATAAGTCATGTCCTTATTATGAAGTATCCTCGATTGTGAACCTATTTATGATACTTTGTGCTAGAAATATTGTCACTCATATTCTTAACAACTTAAGAATAATATTTCTAACAAAATATCAATGGACCTTTTCTATTACACATAAATATATTATGTAAACAGAAAAGTGGAAATGCCTTTTATTAATAAAAATATGTACAAGATACATACTAAATGATATGCTCTAGGGCATACTACTAACATCTAGAGCATATCCTATATGTTCAAGGTTCAGGACAAGTTTCAAATTTCTTAGCCAATCAGACAGATTAGGTCCTGTCAACCTATTGTGATCAAGTATGCTTGCAAGGATATTTGATTGTGATGGTTGTTTTGTGCTCATTTTTATCAGAAAATTAACTGCAGAAAATAACCAGATTAATTAGTAAATGTATCATGTAATTAACCAAAATGATTATGGTCTTTTAATCAAATTGGTCCTTCCACTAACTTAGCGAATCCTACACTTCCAAAGTAGAAAACGGAAATCCTAGTTGGATAGATTTCTAGTGGGTGATTGAATTCTTATAATTCTATTGATCATCCTTAGGTACATCCATTATTGGAATTACAATAAACTATAAGTGAGCAACTCCTTGCCCATCACATCTCATGTGAGGTTCAATCCTTTACCTAGCCCCTAATGCTCAAAATCTCAGGTACATCCATTATTAACTTATCTTGCATTAGTTAAGTTGATCCCATTGAGCCAGTAATTATGCAAATAATTTTAATGTCCTCAGGTACATCCAATATTGGCCACTAAACCATTTACATATTTACAACATCTCATGCTTAACAATTATTCTTAAGCAAATCTCTTAAATTAATTGCATCTTATGCAACTATTTAAAATTTCTTAAAATAATTGCCCCAATGGAGGGCCTATGTTATAATTACTTTAATTATAGCATTTCCAACTTAATCATTTGTTTGGAAGATTTTATGGTCATTCTAATTACTATTAAGGTCTCACTTTGCACATTATCCAATTACCATGCATATATCATATAATAGCATACATTCCCATACATCTCATGCATTCATGGATAAGCAATAAATATGGTATGATCATGGACTTTCTAAGGGATTCAATTCTGAGCCACCAAAAATTGAATCAGGGCATTCCTAGGTGCATTTCATTCATTCATTCATTTTACAAGAGTTGCTGAAGGAGTACATAATGAACACTTGATCTTGAATTCCTCCCACTGGTCCCACCAATGCTCTTGACCTCCTTGAACTTCTTGCAATCCAGTATTACATGGTAATCCTTGGCATACCAAAGCGAATTTACAAGAACTTAAATAAATGAAATTACAACCCAAAAATTATTACAAACTTAATAATACATGCCCAAAATAAATTAAAATAAATTAATTAATTTACAATCCCAAAGAAACATAAAAGAAATAAATCCAATCACATTGATCTTTTATAGTCCATGATCATCCATCATGCATATCACTATTTAACAATTAAATAAAATATAAATACATAAATTAAATTGAATATCTCATATTCAACTTAAAAATCCAGATTTGAATATGATTCAAATAAATTTAAAAATTCAGATTTGAATCTCATTCAAACAAATTTAAAAATTCAGATTTGAATCACATTCAAATAACTTTAAAAATTCATATTTGAATCACATTCAAACATTTTTTAAAAAATCAGATTTGAATCACATTCAAACATTTTTTAAAAAATCAGATCTAAATTTTATTCAATCAATTTTAAAAAATCAGATTTAAATATAATTCAAACAACTTTAAAAATTCAGATTTGAATCACATTCAAACAACTTTTAAAATTCATATTTGAATCACATTCAAACAATTTTTAAAATTTTGATTTGAATCATAATTTAATTGTGTGATTAAAATTCTAATTAAACAATTTAATTAGACATAGGATGAGCTTTTAGATCATACAACAATTGTAAATTAAAAAGCAAACCTTGCGTCACCTTGAAGAACCATTGTTGCCACCACCAATGGTGGCTTCACCATTTGTGTCGCCACATATCCATTGCAACCAGCAATGGATCAATCATCTCATGATCAAATCACACAATTAAATCATATAATCAACAATCTAAATGGCAAATATAGTGGCTCTCATACCAATTGAAGGAACGGAAGCGTGAAAAACACAAGTTTATACCATTGAATTTAAAAATTTTCACCTAGGGTCACATGCATCATGCAAGATTTATTTTTATCTATTTGATTTCAATGATAAACAACATATTAAAACTCTTTTAATATGTTTTTGGATCTGTATTTTCCATTTAAGATTTTAAAATTAATCAGATTAATTTTAGAACCCTAGATTAAATCAAGAACAATTACACTAACGTCTTGATGCACTGCAGCGTGTCTGCGCCTTTGAGATTCGTCTTCAGGACACCAGATGTTGTCCCTCTAGCTTGTCCACACCAAGAACACCTATGGCAGCCCTTGAACAGCTTCTAAAGCCTTTTCTATTAATTAGAAATTCAAGTTCTGCCTTTTAAGAGATTAGAGATGTAAATAGGATACTAGAAACAATTTCTAGTGTTCTTAATTCAAGAGATTGATGGCTAATCTCTTTGAATTGATGAGAGATGAAGAAGAATAGATGAAAAGCCTCAAAGTGGCGTGAAAAAGGAGAGGAGTGGCTGCTGATTATTTTTCTTTTCATAACCACACTTAAATAGCTAGGTTAACACATTAAACCCTTGCCACATGTCACCCTTTGATTAGCTCTAGGTTTAAGTGACCCAATCACATTGTGCCAAGTGTCAAACCTATATTTAATCTTGATTTTAATCATCTTACATGATTAAAAAAAACATTTGGCAAGCTTATGTATAATCCCATGTGTCACCATCCCATGGTGCCACGTGTCACACTGTGAAATGACCAAAATGCCCCTATGTCTTAATTTTGAGTTCTTAACCCAAAATAATTATTTTTCTTCTTCTAATTAATTTATATCAAATATAAATTAATTAATTAATCTCTATTAATTAATTTCTCATTAATTAAATTCATATTTAAACACTTTAAATATAAATTTAATTTATAATACACATCCAATAATCTAGATTTGGTTTCAAGTCATGCTAGGGACTTTGCAATTTAATTGCAAACCAAACCTATTTAATTAATCAATTAAACTCTTTAATTAATTAATTAAATCATATTTAAATAGGTGATAACTTGTGTATGTATGTGACTTACTAGGCTCATCACTAATTGGCAATGAGACATGATATCAACTCTTAATATCATCAGAACTCTTTCTTACCATAAATGATTTCTCTAAATCATTTTATGCACCTCATAGACCATGGTTAACACCTAGCATAGCATGCCATGGCCACCCAATTAGTAATAAGGTTTACCTTAAATGAATCTATAATCATATGTTACCATGCACTAGAATCTCTCTGTTACAAAATCCCAACTCAAGCTGGAGTTATGGTTTATGTCAAACTCCATTTGCTATGAATATTATGTTCTCTTTTATTTCCAGTTCTTGATTAAAAAGATTTTCTCATCAGAAACTCTTTTCTGTATAAATCTATCTGTCCTGGCCAGGAACTTGAAACATCAAGAACAATTATATAAACATAGGATTTTATATCTATTTACTTAGAGGAACAGATTCCATCTTGATCAACACCTACCTCCATATAAAACTAGTAGGAGCCAACACATGCCCATATACCCATACATAGTACAAGTATGAAAGCAGTATCAAACTCAAACTACCTATATACAAGATAACTGTGCTATCTCAGGTCTAAAGATTATATGCACTGATATGATTTATGACAAAACATTGACAAGAGTAAACTCCATGTGCTTGTCATAAGTGTCACTGGTTCGGCTTACTTATCATTTATAAGTGCCTATCATGTTTGTTATATGGCATGAGACTCACCATTCCATCTTATTTATATCTCATATAAATAACTTGGGAACAAATATGAATACAATCTTTCTGGATAAGTCATGTCCTTATTATGAAGTATCCTCGATTGTGAACCTATTTATGATACTTTGTGCTAGAAATATTGTCACTCATATTCTTAACAACTTAAGAATAATATTTCTAACAAAATATCAATGGACCTTTTCTATTACACATAAATATATTATGTAAACGGAAAAGTGAAAATGCCTTTTATTAATAAAATTATGTACAAGATACATACTAAATGATATGCTCTAGGGCATACTACTAACACAACCCACTCGTATGTTAGTGCTAGCATAGTCAGTTCACTTGCTGTTCCATGTGTCAAAATGGGTTTTGAAGTGCTAATAACTAGTCTGTTAGGAGAAGAGATTCGGGTTAACAGAATCTATAGAGACTGTCCTTTAGTGATCCAAGGACATGTTTTTCTGTCAGATTTGATTCAAATGCCCTTCAGAGATTATGATATTATCTTGGGCATGGATTGGTTAGCTAGGCATCATGCCATGATTGACTGTAGACTGAAGACAGTCACTTTTGGTCTCCCTCTGTACGGTGATGTAGTAATACATGGGGAGAGGCATTTACTGCCATCAAACATCATTTCAGCTGCACTGGCCAGAAGAATGATTAGAAAGGGGTGTGAAGCATACTTAGAACATGTGATAGACACCCAAGTGGAGAGCCCAGCACTGAGGGACATCCCTATAGTATGTGACTTTCTGAATGTGTTTCTTGATGAATTGCTAGGATTACCTCCAGAAAGAGAGGTGCAGTTTGAGATTGATGTTATGCCTGGTGTGGATCCAATTTCCATAACACCATATAGAATGGCACCAGCAGAATTGAAAGAGTTGAAAGTGCAGTTGCAAGAGCTGCTTGACAAGGGCTTTATCCACCCTAGTGTGTCACCTTGGGAAGCGCCAGTATTATTTGTAAAGAAGAAAGATGGCACTCTTCGCTTATGTATTGACTATCGGCGGTCGAATAAAGTGACAATAAAGAATAGATATCCATTACCCCACATTGATGACTTGTTTGATCAATTGAGAGGTGCAGCTGTGTTCTCCAAAATTGACCTGAGATCAGGTTATTATCAGCTGAAAGTACAAGAGCAGAGTATTCCTAAAACTGCCTTTAGAACCCGCTATGGCCATTATGAGTTCTTGGTCATGCCATTCAGGTTAACTAATGCTCTGACTGCTTTTTATGGATCTGATGAATACTATCTTTAGACAATACCTCGATCAGTTTGTTGTGGTATTCATAGATGATATATTGGTATATTCGAGGAGTGCAGAAGAGCATGATAGACATCTGCGGATTGCACTGCAGACTTTGAGGGAGAAACAGCTATACGCTAAATTATCGAAATGTGAATTTTGGTTGAAAGAAATATCTTTCTTGGTGCATGTAGTATCAGTAGAGGGCATCAAGGTAAATCCAAGTAAGATAGAAGCTGTCCTTAATTGGAGGCCACCCAGAAATATCACGGAGATTTGTGGTTTTCTGGGTTTAGCTAGATACTACCATCGATTTGTGAAGGGATTCTCCATGTTGGCATCTCCATTGACTAAGCTACTTCAAAAACATGTGAAATTTCAGTGGACAGATAAATGCTAGTAGAGTTTTAATGAGTTGAAGAGGTGTTTAACTAAGGCTCCAGTCCTGACTTTACCTACTCCGGGTAAAGAATACACAGTTTACAGTGATGCTTCTCACAATGGGTTAGGCTGTGTATTGATGCAAGATCAAAATGTCATTGCCTATACATCATGCCAGCTGAAATCGCATGAGAGGAATTATCCAACACATTGCAACACCCCCATTTGTATAGCCTGGTATATTTCACTATTCCGGTGATCGGAGTCGGATCGGACAATTAAGGGGATTAGAACCACACTTAAGAAAACTACATAAGCTATAAACACAAATAATTAGTAATTATCAATTAGTTAAGTATAAACAAGAAAAATGGAACATAAGAAGTTAAACGAGCTGAGAGTCACAGCGATAGGTGACCTTCTTGGGAACGACTGCGAAGTCGATTTAAACTCAAATTTCGAGTCGTAAAATGTGACGCCACGGTCCTTAGGACCATTATGAACACAGTGGAAAAGAGAAAATCACGAAAAAAAACTGTTAAGCCAGTCAAATAATTAGGTCAAGGAGCCGGAAGAAATATTGAATTATTTGCAAACCGGATTGAATCGGCGAGGGGCAATTTGGTCAATTGACCCTGAGAGCTGACTCTTGATCTAACTGTCAAATAAAATTGGAGAAAAGAAAATTTTGGAGTCGAGAATTAAATTAAAGAACTAATAGAAAAATAAAAGAAAAAAAAAAAGAGAAAATGAAAAAGGTGTAGGGAGATGACATCATGCATGACATCATGCATGATGCCATAAATCCCATAATTAATAATTTGATTAAAATGATTTTTTTTAGGTCTTCCATAAGACAAAAGACATAAAAGAAAAGAAAAGGAAAAAAAAAATCATTTGGTCATCTTCTTCCCTTGTTGCCGCCATCACTCTCTTCCTCACATCTCCATAGTTAAACCTCCATTAAAGCTTGCACTCAAGCTTAAATTTCTTCACTTAACCTTAATAACTCCCATAAAAACCTTACTAGAGCTTGTTATCTCAACTTAAGAAGAAGATTGAAAGAAGAAAGAAGAACAAAAGATAAAGATTTGAAGTTCTAAGAAAGGTTAGTATGCTAACTTTCAATTTTCTACTTTAAATGCATGTTTAATTACTTAAATGAACTTAGAAACTAATGAAATGAAATAAAAATATGTGGGGAGGACCAAACTGAAATTTTGGCCAGCTTGAAGGGGAGTATGATTTGCATGGTTTGATGGATTTAAATGAGTTTATGGACCTCCATTAGTTGAATGATTATAATTGAGAGCTTTGAAATTAGCTAAATGCAACAATTTAGTGTGATTAGGGTTTGGACTTAGGGTTTAGAGACCAAAAAAATGTAAGGAAGTGGTAAATGATGTCTTTGACCTAATTTGAAGTGAGAAATGGTCATTTGTGACCAAATGAAGTGTGTTGGAATGGTTGGAGTTAAGGCTAAATTAGGATAGCATGACCAAATTACCTTTGAGGGACCAAAAATGAAATTTTACAAGTCCAATTGGTATGAGACCAATTGGGAATGAAAATAGACACTAAATGACACAATTTTCATTTCGGAAGCATGCCCAAAAAGTGACCAAAACCTAGTGAATAAATTGACCAAACTTGAAAAATCACAGTCTGCCCTGTACAAACTAACCAAATGAACAGTATTTGTTCATTTGGTCTTAACTTGAGCTAGGAAGGGCTAAATGGCCTAAAATTTTACCAATGGTTAGATGAGATATAGAGCTAAAACTTTCATGAAAAATACAAGCCCAAATTATGCCATTAACCAAGTCATTTGGCCACCCCTAGTTGGTGACCCAAAACTGCCAGCACCAAAAATTACCCAGAATTCTGGTTGTGTCCAATCCGGCAGCCATGGTTCAAATGGCTATAACTTGAGCTACAAAACTCCAATTAGAGTGATTTAAAAAGGAGAATAAAATTAAGACAATAGGGAACATTTTCTATGAAGAAAGTTTTGCAAAATTCCAACAGTAAAATAACCAATGGAATAGTACAACCTAAGGCACCAAAACTAAAAATTTGCAATTTTGCCTAAAGGACTTAAGTTTTGAGAAAATGACCAAAACCAACAAGTTTGGTGACCAAAATGTGGTATGTCGGTAAAGTTGGAGTTCCCATACCTATTAAGCCTTAGAAAGTCAACAAATTGACTTGAATAGTGTAGTGAATAGTAACTCCAAAACATTTAAAGAACGTTAAGTTTAGCATATATAAGCTAGATAAAAGTGAAATTGAATTTATTTTTGGATTTATGCTAAGTTATGGTACTGAAACACTGTGAAACTATGTGTTTCAGGTGAAAAAGACTTGGAAGGTCTAAGAGACTGAGTGAAGGCCTAGAGGAGACTCACGTCAGGTCTGTGCACAATAATTCTTGTTTAAATATTTTATTCTTGAAAATTTGACTTCTGTGTTAATTATATATTGTGTTGCCATTTTATGATCGCAAACATGACTTTGGAAATTGATCAGATTTCTCACAAATTATTTGATTAAATTGTTTTGAATTGATTTTGTGTTTACACTTAGCATGACAGTGCCTTATTATTCCTCCTCCATTTATGGGGTGAGATCAATTATTTTCCTCCCTCTCTGGTTTACCAGTTGAGGTTGTAGATCGGATGAGTACTCATTAGCTAGCTAGCCTCTTCCCTCATTGATTTCGATTAGTGGCATTGTAGATTGCTTTGTCGTGGTGTACAACACGGCATTGATCGAAAATTTTGTGTCATGGCTTAAGTTGTGTATGACTTGGCAACACTGTGTTTATTAAATTATTTGACTAAATTGTGTTATTATGAGTTTTGATAATTTGTGAAATGTGATTGAGAAATATTTAAATCGTGTTTTGTTAATGAATGATTTATGTATTGTATTTAAAATTTTTATTGTGCACCACTGAGTATTTTTATACTCAGCGATAGCTTATTTTGCTGTCACAGATAAGAGCAAGGAGAAAGCAGCAGAGTGAGCTGCTATTGAATTTAGGACCACACTGATCATTTTGTACGGGTATAATTTTATACCCTTGTAGTTAATTTCGATGTAAATATTGTAATATTTTATGTATCAATGTAAAGTTGAGCAGTTATATAATAAATTGTAATAATATTATTTTTGGAACTTCTTTTTATAAATTAAGATTTGTATTTGTGAATTTCATATTTTATGCACTGTGAATGAAGTTATGAAATATTTTGAGATGATAAACTTTGATTGGATTATGGAATTATTTTGAAGTGAATTGAATTGAGTTGACTTGAGATTATTTGGAGGTTGGGAGTTGTGAAAAATTTATTGAAAGTGTTTTTCTCAGGTATTTGAAGAACTATTTTCTCAAAATACAGATGGAACTCTGTCAAAATTTTTATAAAATTTGCGGCAAAATTAAAATGGACAAAAATTTTTACTAGTATTTAAGCTTTGAATAAATAATTTTAATTCTTACCCAAATGCTCACCACTTCCAAAATATAAGAAAATTGTTTTAAAATCCCTTGTAGGGTACTTAATGAGTTATCGGTAGATGAAGTTCGATAGTTCATTAGGTAGTCTACGGGAACATGTCATGCCTTACAGAGGGGTAAGGTGTGACACACATGATTTGGAGCTTGCAGCTATTGTATTTGCTTTTAAGATCTAGAGACACTATTTGTATGGGGAGAAGTGCTACATCTACACAGATCATAAGAGTTTGAAGTAGCTGAGCACTCAGAAGGAGTTGAATTTGAGACAGAGGAGATGGCTAGAGTTGATAAAAGACTATGATTGTCTGATAGACTATCAACCGAGGAAAGCTAATATTGTGGCTGACGCCTTATGTCGCAAGACTTTGGCAAGTCTATGGGTTACTCCTTTATCTATGGTACATGAGTTGAGATCATTACATGCTAGCTTAGAGATTAATAATGAGGGGCAGACAGCAGTTGCATGGCATTATAGCTAGTGTTGATTTATCATATCAGAATGGCTACTCAGAATGATCAGAAGTATCAGAAGCTATTGGAAGAAGTCCGGCAGGGCAAGAAACCAGAATTCTCAATTAGAGATGATGGTCCACTGCTACACTAGTGCAGAATGTGTATTCCTAATGATGTTGATTTGAGGCAAATCATTTTGAAGGAAGCACATGAGTCTCCTTTTGCTATACACCCTGCTGGCATAAAAATGTATAGAGGGCTAAAGAAGCATTACTGGTGGATGGGTATGAAAAGAGATGTGGCAGAATTTGTTTCCAAATGCCTAACTTGTCAGCAAGTAAAAGCAGAACATCAAGTACCAACTGGTTTGTTACATCCACTATCAGTACCAAAATGGAAATGGGAGAGAATAACTATGGATTTTGTGATGGGACTTTCGAGGACACAGGAGAGTCATGATGCAGTATGGGTCATTATTGACAGACTAACCAAGTCTGCTCATTTTCTGCCAGTCCGGATGGACTACAGTTTAGAAAGATTGGCCAAGTTATACATTAATGAGATAGTAAGACTGCATGGAGTGCCAGTATCTATCGTATCAGACAGAGATCCTAGGTTCACTTCTAGATTTTGGGGTAGTCTTCAGAGAGCCCTAGGAACTAGATTGACCTTCAGTACGACATTCCACCCATAGACAAATGGCCAGTCTGAGAGGGTAATTCAGATTTTAGAGGACATGCTACGGGCTTGTGTGATTGAGTTTGAGGGCAGTTGGGACATACACTTGCCTTTGATTGAGTTTGCTTACAACAACAACTACCAATCAAGCATTGAGATGCCTCCATATGAAGCTTTGTATGGCAGAAAGTGTAGAACTCCCCTGTGTTGGGATGAAGTAGGTGAAAGGAAGATGATTGGGCCTGAAATTGTTTAGCAGACCGAGAAGAAGATTAGGTTGATCAGAGATCAACTTAAGACTGCATCAAACCGTTAGAAGTCCTATATTGATATGAAGAGAAGGGATATTAAGTATGCAGTGGGTGAGAAAGTATTCTTCAAGGTTTTCCCTTGGAAGAGGATTATGAGATTCGGCAGAAAAAGGG
This sequence comes from Hevea brasiliensis, assembly GCF_030052815.1. Lineage (NCBI taxonomy): Eukaryota > Viridiplantae > Streptophyta > Magnoliopsida > Malpighiales > Euphorbiaceae > Hevea > Hevea brasiliensis. The sequence goes on along the minus strand of NC_079507.1, from coordinate 34,740,212 downwards.
GAAACTGAGTCCTTGTTTCATTGGGCCATATGAGATTCTGGAAAGAGTGGGTCCTTTGGCATATCGTTTAGCACTACCTCCAGAGTTGGAGAAGATACATAATGTCTTCCATGTATCTATGTTGAGGAGGTATAGATCTGACCCATCTCATGTACTACCAGTCGAAGAAATTGAAGTAAATCCAGACCTCACATATGAAGAAGAACCCATAGAGATTCTAGCTTATGAGGTGAAGCAGCTACGGAACAAGTAGATACCGTTAGTGAAAGTGCTGTGGAACCATCATTCGGGCCAAGAAGCTACTTTGGAACGAGAGTAGGACATAAGAAGACAACACCCACAGCTGTTTAGAGATTGATACCAAATAAAATTTTGAGATGAAATTTATTTAGGGGGGGGGGGGGGAGAATTGTAACACCCCTATTTGCATAGCCTGGTATATTTCACTATTCTGGTGACCGGTGTCAGTCTAGATAATTAAGGGGATTAGAACCACATCTAAGACAACTAGATAAGCCCTAAACATAAATAATTAGTAATTGTCAATTAGTTAAGTATAAATAAGAAAAATAGAACATAAGAAGTTAAATGAGCCGAGAGTCACAGCAATGGGTGACCTTCTCGAGAACGACTGCGAGGTCAATTTAAACTCAAATTTTGAACTGTAAAATGTGACGTTTTGGTCCTTAGGACTATTGCGAACACAGTGAAAAAGAGAAAATCACAAAAAAGAATTGTTAAGCTGGTCAAATAATTAGGTTAGGGATCCGGAAGAAATATTAAATTATTTACAAATCAGATCGAACCAGCGAGGGGCAATTTAGTCAATTGACCCCTAAAGCTGACTCCTGACCTAACTGTCAAATAAAATCGGAGAAAAGAAAATTTCAGAATCGGGAATTAAATTAAAGAACTAATAAAAAAATAATTAGAAAAAAAAAGAGAAAAAGGAAAAAGTGAAAAGTGATGACAACATGCATGAGATCATGCATGATGCAATAAACATTATAATTAACAAATTTATTTAATTTAATTTGTGGTCTTCCATAAGGATAAATTCATAAAAGAAAGACAAAAAAAAAAAAAGAAAAAAGTCTTCATCTTCTTCAAAATTTTCGTGAGCTCTCTCTCACCCTCTCCTTCACAAAACCACCATTAAAGCTCATCTTTGAGCTTGCAAATCTCAAAACCTCACCATAGAAAATTGTCTTGCCATGGTTAAAGTTTGTTTGGGCAACTAGAAAAGAAGACTCAAGGGAAAGAAAGAAGGAAAAATTTAAGGAAAGGCAGATTGAAAATTCTGCATTCAAGGTTAGTAGCTAAACTTGAAACTTTTAGTTTAATCTTTGTGATTTTAGCTTAAGGAACTTAGAAATGAACATAAAATGAAATGAAAACATCCTTGTAGGACTATATGCAAATTTTGGTTAGCTAGGGTTGATATGATTATGCATGTGTTTTGATTTAATTAAAAGTGTATGTGAACTTGAATGAGTTAAGAAATGGTGATGGTATGCCTTGAATTAGTTAAATGTAACAAATTGGTGAATTAGGGTTTGGAGCTAGGGTTTTGGAAGCCAAAAATTGGAGAAATAGTCAAATGGTGTGTTTGACCTTGTTTGAGTTGAAAAATGGGCATTTGTGGCCAACTGAGGTATGTTGGAAGTGTTGGAATTGAATGGAAATTCGGATTGCTTAGGGCCATTATGCAGGCAGCAGAACCAAGGTCCCTTTCAAGGACCAAAACTCAAAATTTACCAACCCAATTGGTGTGAGGCCAATTGGGAATGAAACTAGACACAAAATGTCACATTTTTCATTTAGGAATCATGCCTAAAAAGTGACTAAAACCTAGTGAACAAATTGACCAAATCTGGGTTAGGCAATCTGCCCTGTACAAAAATGACCAAATGAACAGTGTTAGTTCATTTAGCCATAACTTGGGCTAGGCATGTCTAAATAACCTGATATTTTACCAGTAGAAAGTTGAGATATAGACCTAAAACTTTCATGAACCCAAATTATGCCCTTAACCAAGTCATTTAGCCACCCAAATTTGGTGACCTAAAACTGCCAGAACCCAGAAATTTGCCCAGAAATCTAGGTAAGTCCAATCCGGCAGCCATGATTCAAATGGCTATAACTTGAGCTACAGAACTCCAATTGGAGTGTTTCAAAAATGAGAATAAATTTAAGATAATAAGGAACAATTTCTATGAAGAAAACTTAGCTAAATTCTAACAGCAAAATGACCAATGGAATAGTGCAACATAAGACACCAAAACTGAAAATTTGCAAATTTGCCTAAAAGACTTAAAATTTGAGTAAACAACCAAAACCAACAAATTTAGTAACCAAAATGTGGTATGTGGGTGAAATTGGAATTCCCATACCTATTAAGCATTAGAAAGTCAACAAATTGACTTGAATAGTATAGTGAATAGTAACCCCAAAACACAAATTTTAAAGAACGCCAAGTTTAGCATATTAAAGCTAGGTAAAAGTAAAATTGAATTTATTTTTGAATTTATGATAAGTTATGATACTGAAACACTGTGAAATTGTATGTTTCAGTGGAAAAGAATACCAGAAAAGAACCCGAGGGATTGAGTCAAGGCCAAGAGGCGACTCGTATAAGGTTTGTGCACAACATAGAATTTCTGTAAATTTTCTTCTGCACATCGTTTTGAATGAATTGAAATATTGAATTGTGATATCATTGTCTTGAAATGTTTATTATGTTTTTAATTTAAATTGTTGAAAGTTTAATTGTATATATTTTAAATGGCATCAAATGTTTAGTAAATTATTAAGATAGTTTTGAAACCACAGTGTCATGACCATATATTTGAATACCTCACTAGCATGACTAGTGGGGGAAATCAGTTTCGAATTTTGATTCCTTTTCTGGCTGAAGTGTTGAGGTGTGTGCCAGTAGAAGAAGAAAAAGAATGGGTTCCCATATATTTGAGCTAGCTAGCCTTCTGATGTGACTTCTCCTTAGCCTCTGGCTATTGAGATGATATTTGTTTCGAATGGCATGATATAACTGTGTGTTTTTATGAAATTTGTTTTGAAACTTTCAAAATGAAATTATTTGGATTAAATGCATATAAATCATGTTTTGTATTTATTTCTCATATTCAGTTTAATTTTTGAATAAGTATGATTTAAATGCTGCATAAATGTTATTTTAGTATGTTGTGCACCACTGAGTGCTAGTACTCAGCGATGGCTATTATCGCTGTTGCAAATATTGAGACTAGAGGAGCAGCAGAGTAAGTTGCTGAGGATTGAGGAGCTACCTACTTTGAAGTTTATCGGGTATATTTTATACCCTGATTATAAAAATTATTTTGATGTATGTAAATGTATGTAACTGTATGGACATGTAAAATTGGTTATGAGCAGTTGTATAAAGTTGTATAAAGCTTGTAATTAATTTTGGTTTAGATATTTCCTAATGTAAATTTTTGGAATGATGTATATAAATTATTTTATCTTTATTGAAATATGAACGGAAATATTTTGTTTTAGTTTGAATAAATTTGAATTATAGTATTTTGATGATGTTGAATTTTGGAAATTGAGAAATGATGTTAAAATTGGTTGGGATGGATGTTGAAATGATGAAGTTGTTGAGATAAATCTTTGGAAGTGCTTTTTTACAGGTATTTGAAGAACTATTTTCTCAAAATATAGACGGCACTTTGCCGAAATTTTTATAAAATTTGTGCAAAAATAAAATGGGACAAAAATCTTAAATAGTTTTTAAACTCTAAGTAAATATTTTGATACCTACTAGAAAATGCTCACCACTAATAAAAAGTAAATAAATTGTTTTAAAATACCTTGTAGGGTACTTAATGAGTTATCGGTAGGTAAAGTTTGGTAGTTCATTAGGTATTCTATGGGATCATGTTATGCCTTACAGAGGGGTAAGGTGTGACAAGGTATGTAAGCTAAAGTGATCCATTTATGGGTTGAAACAAGCTTCGAGGAGTTAGAACATCCGTTTTAATGAAGCCATTAAGTCATTTGGTTTTATCAAAAATGAGGATGAGCCATGTGTATATAAGAAGGTTTGTGATAGTGCTATCACCTTCCTTGTCTTATATGTGGATGACATTTTATTGATGGGTAATGACACAGGTATGTTAACAACTGTAAAGTTATGGTTGTCAAATACATTCTCCATGAAAGACTTAGGGGGGGGGGGGGGCAACCTATATTCTTGGGATTCACATCCATAGAGATAGAACGAAAAGAATAATTAGTTTATTCCAAATTCTATACTTGGAAAAGGTGTTAAAGAGGTTTAACATGCTTAATTCCAAGAGAGGATTGTTACTAGTGAGACATGGTATCCACCTTTCTAAAAAGATGTCTCCAAAGGCATCTGAAGAAAGAGATAAAATGGCCAGGATTCCATATGCTTCGGCTATTAGAAGTTTGATGTATGCAATGTTGTGTACTAGGCCGGATATCGCATTTGCTATTAGTTTGACTAGCAGGTTTCAATCCAATCCAGGTTTGGAACACTGGATAGCTGTCAAGAATATCCTTAAATACTTGAGAAGAACTAAAGATTTATTCTTGATTTATGGAGGTTGCGACTTGCAATTGGGTGGTTATACTAATTCTGATTTTCAATCAGATATCGATGATAGAAAGTCTACCTCTGGGTATGTGTTCATTTGTAATTGAAGTACAATCAGTTGGAAGAGTTCCAAACAGAGTACAACTGTAGATTCCACTACAGAGGCTGAGTATATTGCTGCATAAGATGCTGCAAAAGAAGCTGTTTGGATAAAAAAAGTTCATGACAGAACTTGTAGTAGTTCCTTCCATTGAGTCAGCAGTTCCACTCTACTGTGACAACAATGGAGTAGTCATAAAGGCTAAGGAACCCGGGTCTCACTAGAAATCTAAACACATAAAAAGGCGTTACCACATTATCAGAGAGATAGTTGGGCGAGGCAATGTAGCCATGCAGAAAATAGCATTAGCTGAAAATCTAGCTAATCCATTCACTAAGCCTATGTCACAAACTCAGCTAGACCAACATCATGAGAAGATGGGTCTAAGGTATTGTAATGAATGGCTCTAGTGTTAGTGGGAGATTGTTAGTAGTATGCCCTAGAACATATCATTTAGTATGTATCTTGTACATGTTTTATTAATAAAAGGCAATTTCACTTTTTCGTTTACATAATATATTTATGTGTAATAGAAAAGGTCCATTGATATTTTGTTAGAAATTCTATTCTTAAGTTGTTAAGAATATGAGTGATAGTATTTCTAGCACAAAGTATCATAAATTGGTTCACAATCGATGATACTTCATAATAAGGACATGACTTATCCAGAGAGATTGTAATTATGTTTGTTCCCAAGTTATTTATATGAGATGTAAATAAGATGGAATGGTGAGTCTCATGCCATATAACAAACATGATAGGCACTTATGCATGATAAGTAGGCCAAACCAGTGACACTTATGAGAAGAACATGGAGTTTACTCTTGTCAATGCATTGCCATAATTCATATCAGTGCATATAATCTTTAGACCTGAGATAGCACAGTTATCTTGTATATAGGTGGTTTGAGTTTGATACTGCTTTCATACTTGTACTATGTATGGGTATATGGGCATGTGTTAGCTTCTACTAGTTATATATAGAGGTAGGTGCTAATCAAGATGGAATCTGTTACCCTAAGTAAATAGGGATAAAATCCTATGTTCATTTAATTGTTCTTGATGTTTCAAGTTCCTGGCCAGGACAGATAGATTTAATCAGAAAAGAGTTTCTGATGAGAAAATCCTTTTAATCAAGAATTGGAATTAAAAGAGAACATAATATTCATAGCAAATGGGGTTTGACATAAACCATGACTCCAGCTCGAATTGGGATTTTGTAACAGAGAGATTCTAGTGCATGGTAACATATGATTTAGGTTCATTTAAAGGTATTCCCTATTACTGATTGGAGTGGCCATGGCATACTATGCTAGGTGTCAACCATGGTCTTTGAGATGTCTAAAATGATTTAGAGAAATCATTTATGGTAAAAAAGAGTTCTAATAATATTAAGAGTTAATATCATATCTCATTACCAATTAGTGATGAGCCTAGTAAGTTACACACATACACAAGATAATCACCAAGTTAAATATGATTTAATTGATTAATTAAAGAGTTTAATTGATTAATTAAATAGGTTTGGTTTGCAATAAGATTGCAAAGTCCCTAGTATGACTTGAAACCAAATCTAGGTTATTGGATGCATAGTATAAGTTAAATTTATATTTAAAGTATTTAAATATGAATTTGATTATGAGAAATTAATTAACAGAGATTAATTAATTAATTTATATTTGATATAAATTGATTAGAAGAGGAGAAATAATTATTTTGGGTTGAGAACTCAAAATTATAACACAATGGTAATTTGGTCATTTCATAGGGTGACATGTGGCACCATGAGATGGTGACACATGGCATCATGGTTTGTCATTTGTCTTCCTATCATGCAAGATGATCAAAGTCAAGATTAAATCTAGCTTTGACACTTGGCTTAATGTGATTAGATCAATTAAAATTAAGATGCAATCAGGTGATGACATGTGGCAAGGGTTTTAAGTGATGACCTAATTATAAAAGGGAAAGAATGAAAGAATAAAAATACATTTTGATTTTTCTAAAGAGGTGCTGCCACCCAAAAGCTCTCCTCTCTTCTTGTTCTTCTTCTCTCATCAATTCAAAGAGAATTGTCCATATTCTCTTAAATTAAAATTGCTAGAAATTGTTTCTAGTGTCTTATATACATCTACAACCTCTCTAAAGGCAAATCCCTAATTTCTAATTGGTTGGCAAGGCTTGAGAAGCTATTCAAGGGGCTGCCATTGGTGATCTTGGTGTGGAAAAACTAGAGGGACAACATTTGGGGTCCTAGGTGCTTCACAAAGGTACCAATCACATCTACAGTACATCAAAAGGTTAGTGCACATATTCATGTGTCAATCTAGAGTTCTAATGACTTGATTTGTTAATTCTAAAATCTTAAATGGCAAATGTAGATCCTAATACATATTAAAAGTGTTTTAATATGCAATTGAACATTGAAATAAATTAGGTACATAATGAATCTTGCATGATGCATGAGACCCTAGAATAAAATTTTTGAATTCAATATTCTAATCTAATAATTTTCATGCTTCCGCTCCTTTACTTGGATTGTTACTTAGTTGCCTTTAGGTTCCAAAACAATGATGACATAACTTGATTCTATGAGCTGAACCGGCACCAAGACTTGGGCCAACATGAAGACATCTAAGCCCATAGTTAGCTTCACTTTTCCCAAACCCAAAACCAGACCCAAACTCAAGGCCAATATTATAACTTAATTTGGGGAGTCCAACTCAACTTAGTACATAACGCAATAATTTGAGAGCCTAGCTCAACCCTGATATCCAACATATTTATTACATTTAAAATCATTCATTTCTATCAATTTATAAACTATATACATATACATTTGTATCACAATGGAGTTCTAAGAATAAAATAAAATAAATATATAAATGAACTAAAATTTTTAAAACTATATAGTATAATAACCTGTGGGGAAAAGGTGCAGGTTAGACTCTAAAAGAAAATACTCCTCCTGCAGCCTGGAGAAAAAAAAATTAAACATGAATGAGGGTTCGATCAAAGCGAGGTTGTTCCTATCTCAAAGGTTTTGGTATGTTGAGTTTATCAGTGGTCTCGAATTGTTCATTCGATTGCTGAATTGTCTGAAATCTCGTTGAAAAGCCTTGGAAAGACCCATTTACTGTCTCATTGGTTCTTCCTCCTTTAGCCACTACAGCAACTACTACCTGTAAAAAATGAGAGCTAAAGGTAGGGGGAGTTGAGTGGCAGGCATCCCAGGTCCCGTCATTATCGAGAATGGTTAGAAAATGGCTTCATAGTTATCAACAGCTTTCTTTCTCCCTCTCCTCTCTCTTCATCATTCCCTCTTCACTCATCATCGAGGAAGCCTCCCATTGTTCCTGCAACTGCCTTTGTCGCTTGAGTGCTAGACGTAGTCTCTCTAGAAAAGAAGAAAAAGGAAGGGTTGGAGAGGGAGTTTGGGGAAGAGATAGATGACTTGGTGGGGGGGGGGGGGGTGTGCTGCTACAACATGTTTTCATTTTTTTTTTACATCTACTAAATAAAATTAATGTTGTAAGTATATTAAACTTTATAATAACATTTTGACATAATAATAATAATAATAATAATAATAATAATAATAATAATAATAATAATAATAATAATAAGGCCAAATGATGCCAAAAATCCAGATCTTTGCAAGTTTTGTCATTTTAATCCAATTCTTTTAATTTTGGATCAATTGACTGAATTTGGAAAAATTGGTTAAATTTTATCTAAAATTGAAAATGGAATTAGGGAGTGTGCCACTGCTAATGTGGCATCACATGTGGCATTTTTTATTCTAAACATGTGAGTCCCACATGACATCATAAATAAATAAAAAAAAGGACCTCTATCCTCTTTCTCTCTTCTTTCTCTTTACACTCTCTTTCTCTTTTCTCTCCCTCTCTCACATTAATAACAACTATTGTTATTTGTTAATACATGAATTGTAATACCCCTTACCCATCTACAATGTAGGCCAGTAAGGCATGCTACATTCTGTGCCGGATCACCTTATCCTATTTTATTTTATTCCATATTGATTTTAACGCCATTATATTTTCAAACTCAATATATATTTTTGTGGGAAAATGGGCGGAGTTTCCCCTGTTTTGTTTACATTTGTCGTGTTAACATATTCACCTGTTTAAAATCTCTTCAACATTTTCTAATTCAAATAATACAATCATTTCCATTCACATTTATTTCCATAAAATTCATACATTCATCCATATCAAATTCAAACTCATCTTATACATGAAATATAAAAATTTATTATTTTAGATAATGTACAAATTAATTATACAAATTGACAATTTACATTATAACTCCAAAATTAATTACAATGAACAAAAATAAAATAACCTAATATAATACATGCGAGCCCTACCAAGATGCACTGCAACAAGGAGGTGATAATGGACACTATCTGCAGATCTGAACTCCTAAAAATCCCAGTTTGATGACTACTGGGCTTTACCTCTATCTCTAGTACCTACGAGATGGAAAATCCAACGCGCTAAGCCTTTCTACTTAGTGGTGCAATAATACAAAGAAAATACAATATACAAATAAGAGAAATAATTTCCTAGTTGTAGTGCTTATAAAGGAAAATGCATATTCAATAAATTTTGGATTAGTTAAAGGCTAGTTAAAATTTAAGATATCAACTCTTTCTAGTATTTTATTGTTTGATCCTATAATGATTTTAGACATCATTAAAATTTTATAGAATTTTGGGAAACATTTATTGGAATATTTATTTTATTGTAATCTTTCTTTTCCTTCTTTGTCTTATTGTTTAATTTCTTTACTTTATTTCAATACATTTTTATTCTCATTAGTACTTTTCACTACCCAAGTAATCTATAATAGACTGACTGGACTGGATAAGTGGGTAAACTGTCACTGGACACACTTGTGCCACAGGCCGTCATATCGTGGGACACATAATGTCAACCAGGTATACAACAGAATGGCTAAAAAGCCATATCAATCATTATGTAACAGAATAGCTAAAAGCCATACTAATAGAACGGCATGAAAGCCATGATAACAGAACGGCATGAAAGCCATGATAACAGAACAGCGCAAGGCCATAAGTAGTATTGCAAATCAAAACCCTATCGGCATACCAATCTATCCAAACTAATTATAACTAGGCATACATGGGCATATTTACATCTTAGGTATTTGTTCTTTGCATTTTGTATCATAGAGGTTACTATTTATATTACTATTCATGTAAATTTTGACTATTTCATAAATAATAGGAATACAAATTCTAAATTAATGATAGTACCATATTTTGGGTTATAAATTTGTGGGCATTACTTGCCAATTACAATTTAAGTCTTCCTAGAAGCATTTTCCACAATTTTAGTTTTTGTCACCTAAGTTTACTGTTTCATTAGACAACTCTACAGTAGGATTTTGGCTAACATTTCTTCATCAAAGTTGTTCCTTAATGTCTTGACTTTAATTACCTTTTTGAATCACTCTATTTGGAGTTTTTTTAGCTCAAGTTATGGCATTTTTACCATAACTAGCTGGATTGGTCAATGTTTAGAATTTTCTAGGCAATTTTGGTTCTAGCAGTTTTGATAGGTTCATTTTGGTTAGCAATTTGATTAGATTATGATTAGAATTTGAGTTTCTGTTCTTCATGAAAGTTATTCTACTATGTCTAAGCTTTCCATGGGTTCAAGAATCAGGTCATTTGGACCTCTCTACACAAAGTTATGCCCATTTGAACAATCACTATTCATATGGTTATTTTTCTAGGTCTAGGTTTTGGTTACCCGGATTTAAGCTAATTTTAGGTCATTTTGTGTTAGTTAGTCTCTTCATGAAAAATGTGCAATTATGTTCCTAGTTTCACTTTCAATTGACCTTACACCAATTGAAGCTACACAATTCAACTTATAGCTGCCCAAACCTATTGGACATAAAGTCTAGAATTTCCAGCACAAAGGGTAGCACATCCAATTCACAATTTGATGCCACAAACAATTCCATTTTAAGGTCAAACCACATCAAATGGTCACTAATTGACCTTCATAACATTAATTCATCAACAATTTGGCAAAACCCTAATTTTGGCTTAAAACCTTAATTTCCAATATCTCAATCTCATACCACACATAGAAATCAAGGTTCTAATCCATATATTCTCATCAAAGGCCATCACTACACAACTTTAATTCAATTAAAAATCATCAAAACCATCCTTTACTCATGGGTGCCAAAATTCACGGGTACCCTAACATGTATATTTTGTTTCAATTTCAACAAAATCTAGCTCAAATTATGTTCCTAACCATGAATAGAGAGAGAGAGAGGGGTGAGAATTAGCACTGACCTTGAATTGAGTCAATTGCAAGCTTACTAAACTTTTCTCTTTCTACTTCTTTTTGCTGCCTAATGCTTCCTCAAGGTGCAAGGTCAAATTTTTGTAAAAGGATTAAGGAATTTTATGGTGAATTTAGCTAGAAAATGGAGCTTGATTGAACAACAATGGTGGAGGCTCTCAAGATGGGTTTCGACCAAAGAGAAGGAGGTAAAAGATGAGCTAATTTTTTTGATTTAATTATTTCCTTTTACCTTTTATACTTTGGCTTGTCCAATTTTGATTAGCTAGAAAATTTTAATTGCATCATTTTACATCATGCACATGTAATAATTCTAATTTAATTTCATTTTGTTTTAGTTTCTTTTCCTCTCTTCCCTACTCATTTTTAATTAAAATTTTCATCAGTATTTATTCATATTTTATGACATAAATCTCACATACTTAAATGGACATATTGATCAAAAATCATCTCTGAAGATGAAATGACCAAAATGCCCTTCATTGTGCTTACGAAGTTAAAATTATCTGTATTGATTTATATAATTTTTCTTGTACTTTTTTGGCATTCTATTGTCATCTAAACCTCAATAATCCTTCACTTAAGTCCCAATAATTATTTCACAGGATTACTCACTGGTCTAGGTTATCAATTGTCTTCACAGTCGCTTCCCGTTAGGGTTACCCATCGCCAGAGTTTCGACTCATTTAACCTCTCTGCATTTCATTTCCTAAATTTTTCCTTAATTTTTCTTGTCATTATTTAGGTGATTTGTGACTCCTCACTCTAGTTTAAATATAATTCTAGACATTTTGGCTGTTCGGACAGACATTAGTCACCGGAACAGTAAAATGTATGGACTACCTAAAGTGAGAGCGTTACATGAATTTTTCTAAAAGAAAGTTGACATTGTCATCAATCACCAATCTTTTAGTATTCTCAGGTTAGGTATTCAAATTCAAATAAAAATTTAACGCATAAAACTCATGCAAATATATATATATATATATATATATATATATATATATATTTACAACTCACTATTGCACTAGAAATACAAGTAACCAGTGGCTCTCCAGTGTCATCGGTGGAGTTCTAACATTGAAGCTACCTTCACTTGAACTTGTGTTAGTACTCATGGCATTGGTTGAGGACATTCCTAGTGTGGAATCATTGCATTGGCGGATGGAGGTCATCACTAAGAAAGGTATCATTGAAAGTTAACACTTCATTACCTACTGTGATACAGATAATCCTAGTTGCTAATAAGTAGGCTTCAATGTTGGATTTGACCCAGGCTTGAGCTTTATCTGAATATCTTATCTTTGATATATATTTGCTTATGAGTCCTACTATGAATTCCACTCTTGTATTGGCAAATGCGTGAAGAACCCTTGGATCTGTGTCATAAGTTTTAGTGGCACTAACTGATTTAACCAAAGGAACTATATTATTCGGTGAGGGAAGATTGTTGGCTATTTAGCCATGATTGATCCCATTTGAATCCACCATTATAGGGAATATAAAAATTGCAATTTATTATGAGGAAAAAAAATTTTAGCACATGAGCACCCACTAGGGATGGCAATGGGTAGAGTACTTGCAAAAATCACCCTATTTGAATCCGAATCCAATTAATATTCTCAAAACTCGAAATCTGTCCCAAACCTGATTAAAATTTATTCTTAATTACCTGAATCTGTTCTAAACTCGATTATTATTACTCAATAAATGCAATTTTATATATTTTAATTAATAATCTATATAAAAATAATTTTATTAATAATTTATATTTTAAAAATTTAATAATTCCATAAAATATTTCAATTTTATTTTATATAAAATAAAATATATAAAAATTTATAAATATTACTATAAAAAACATATATTTTACATATAATTAAATATTTATATAAACGGGTTTAGGTAACGGATACCCAAAATGTAAAACGTGAACTCAACCTGAACCCGTCATAGGTATTAAATTTCAAACCCGAACCCTACCTAAACCCGATTATATACTACCCTAACCCGTCCTATTAGGGTTTGATAGAATCGGGTATTCGCAAAAACTTGACTCATTGCCATCCCTAGCACCCACTTGAACAAGTAAAGGACTTAGGCAAATACGTACTTGAAATTGAAAGAATTTGTAAAGCACAATAATATAATCTAGTGCACTCCAACTCCATTGTTTTAGTAGAAAGTTTGAAATTTCTTGTGAGCTAAAGCGAGAAAGTATGAAGCAGTGAGTGTAATGTGAGAAAGAAAGAGAGTGGGAAGAGAAAGAGAAAAGAAGGTGCTCTTTTTTTTTTTCAATTATTTATGATGTGTCATGTGAGATTTACATGTTTAGAATTAAAAATGCCACATGTGATGCCACATCAGTAGAGACACACTTTGTGATGCCACATCAGTAGAGACACACTTTGTGATGCCACATCAGTAAAGACACATTTTCCCCAATTTCAATTTCAATTTTAGATAAAATTTAACCAAAATTTCAAAATCTCGTTAATTGATCCAAAATTAGAAGAATTGAATTGAAACAACAAAACTCGTAAGGGTTTGGAATTTTAGCATAATAATAATAGTAATAATAATAATAATAATAATAATTTAATTCAAGTGAAAAAATTTGCTAATTTGATCCTCTAAAATTCCATACAACTAAAATTCAATTCAATTTGATTTAATATAATAATAATAATAATAATAATAATAATAATAATATATAAAAATAATTTCTTTAAAGTCGTCATTGTGTAAAACATTAATCTAACAAATTCAATAAACTGAAAGCATAAAGGCATTATTGAAAATTTTTTAAGTTCCTAGTGAATAAAATATAATTAAAATAATACTTTAATTTAAAATATTTTATTTTTTTAAAAAAATTAGGTTGTCACATTCTTACATCCTTAAGAAAATTTGTCATCAAGTTTTCACACAGAAGGGAGAAAGGAAGGGATATAAGTGGAACCAGTGTGGTTATTTGTTACTCAAGCTCTTCTTAAATGGTTGAAGCACTTTACTATTACTGCCTCTGCTCCAGCCACTGTCCTCCATCTAAAGTGAAGCCATCTCATTTGACTACTCGTTGATCTTTTTTCTTCCATCTCTGGCACCCATTATGCTTCCATTAATCTCTAATATGGCATCCTGCAATTGTAGTCTTCATTCCCTTTGAGATTTCACTCATAATCCTTGCTTTGCAATGTCTGGTAAGTTCTCTTATAAAGTAATTACTTTTATAGGCACCTTACCTGTAACATCCTCCCGGTAGCAACTCCGTACATTCTACTATTCCGGTGACCAGTGTCGGTCCGGACAGCTAGAACGTCCGGAAAAATATTTAAACTAAAGTGAGGAACCATAATTAACTCAAATATTAATAAGAAAAATTTAGTAAAAATTTTAGAAATAAAATACAATTAAGTCAAATGAGCCGGTGCTCAAGCGATGGGTAACCCAGAGGGAAGTTGCGGTTCTCGCAACTAGGAGCCCTAGACCCGGGGAAAAATTCATAAAATAATTTTTGGGACTCCAGAGAAGGGTCATTGAGGTTCCTATGGCATTAGAATGCCAAGAAAATATTTAGAAATTTTTTTCAATCGGTACAGACAATTTTGACCCGTTAAGCCAAACGGAGGGCATTTTGGTCATTTCGCCTTCAGAGGCAATTTTTTGCCGACTTGTCCGGTTGAGTAAATAATTATTATGACATAAAATATGAATTAATGTTGATGAAAAATTAATTTAAAGTTAGTAGAAAAGAAAAGAAAAGAAAAATAAAGAAAATTAGGGATAATGACATCACATGATGTCATTATCTTACTCCCAACCAATCACAAGTTAACAAGCATTCTTAAAACATTTAAAAGATACAAAATGGACCAAAAATTCTGGTCATCTTCTTCTTCTTCTTCCTCAAAACGTGACCTCTCTTCCATAGCCCTCCATAAAAATTTCTTGCATCACTTCCATTTTCCCATGAATTTCCACTATAAAACCCTAGACACCTTTCATTAAAACTTGTCCATACCTCTTGGGAAAGTGTTTGGCAGCCTAGAAAGGGAAAGAAAGTGAAGATTAAACTTGGAAAATTCTGCCCTACAAGAGGTTAGTGCCTATTATTACTCATACTTCTTTTATTCCATATTAAGGACTTAAAATAAGTAAGGAATTGTGAATTAAATGAATGAAATTTATGTGTATGTACTCCTTGAAATTTTGGCAGCCCTAAGGAAGGGGTAAGAGTGATTGTTTTGATGGACTTAGAGTGGACTAAAGATGATGTTTAAGGTATATATATATATACATGTATAATGAATTGGTGTGCTAACTAAGGTAATTGGTGTAAACCTAGAATATGAGCTAGGGTTTGGGAGTGAAACTTGGATTTAGCTTATGAAATTGTGAAAGAACATTTTAATGGTCAATTAGTGACCATTTGAGGTAAGTTTATCATAAATTGGAGTGAAATATGGTATTGCAAATTGGTTTGGGTAGGCTGCCTAGGGTAACCAGCAGGGTGGCTGTGAGTCCAGCCCACTTGGACTGCCATATCTTTGGCTGTGTGGGTTCAATTGGTAATTGGCCAATTGGACATGAAACTAGACTTATAATGACACAATTTTGCTGAAGAAACCATGCCCAAAAGACCAAAGCAAGTGGACCAAAAGTTGGCCCCAATCCGGATACCCTGCAAGCCAATTCTGCAGAATGACTAAATGAACAGTAACTGTTCATTTGGCCATAATTCACTGTTGAATGGTCCATTTGACCTGAAATGTTTACAGCAACAAGATGAGATATAGACAAACAACTTTCATGAAGAAACCTATCTCAAATTCTGACCATAACCTATCCAACAAGGCAGTGGCAATCACTGTTCATTGTACTATAGATTTGGTAAATTCTGCAGATTTGAAATCCGGCCAGCTGTGGTTTTTGGACATATCTGGAGCTACAAAACTCCAAATGGAGTGATTCGAAAAAAGAAATTCAACTAGAAAAAATAAGGAACAACTTTCATGTTTACCATTTCCTCAAATTCTCAATGTAACAGTCCCTAATGGAACAGTAAAGTTAGGGCACAAAAACTGAAAATTCTGCCCCCTTAGTGCTAAGTTTGGAAATGGATTCGGTGATTAATTCCAACAAGTTTTAAATGCAAAATGTGGTACATTGGGAGTGTTAAAACCAATGCACCTATTTTCTATCCAAAAGTCAACATTTTTGTTGACTAATAAAGTGAATAGTGACACCAAAACTTGAAATATGAAATGTACTTACATGAATAGATTGTTGAATGAATAAATGTGATGAAAGTGTCATTTGTGATTTAGGTTCCCATCAAGAGAGAAAGGAAAGATGTTTTGAATGTGAATGGTACATGAGATTAAATGAATGTGAATTGTAATTAGTATGAATATTATGATGAATGCATAAATTATCTAGAAATATGAATTTGGAAATTATGTTTCCATTATAAACAAAATTAGAATGCTATAAAATATATAAACGAAAACTATAATGAAATGATGAAACATATAAACTCTTAATGGTACTATGTGCCCATGTATTGCCTAGACACGTGTGTCAGATTGGATAGATTGGCATGCCAATAGGGTATTGTTTCAGCAGTACTGCGAAAGGCTTTATGCCTGTATTCATGGCTTCATGCCCGCATCCATGGCTTCATGCCCGCATCCATGGCTTTATGCCAACATTCATGGCTTTTATGCCCCATTATGTGTTATCATGGCTTTTTAGCCATACTGACTGCATACGTGGTTGACGTTCTGCGTCCCATGGTATGACGGCCCGAGGCACCGCGGTGTCCAGTGCCAACGACCCCTTATCCAGTTTAGTCAGCCTGTCATAGGTTACTTGAGCAGTGAAATTTATTGAGATAAGTTAAAAATATTAGCAATTAAAAATATTAGAAATTAAATAAAATAAATGAGTAAGATGACCTAAAATAAATTAGGATAGTTATTTATTAGAAAGAATCGAAATGAACTGGATAGATATCAAAATTTACTTATTATGAAATAATCTGAGACAACCTAGCAAGTATAGAGAAAATGCTAAAAGATTAGCAAAGAAAATTATAACATAAATAAATATTGCAAATGTGCTTATATAACAATATAAGCATAAATTTATTATTTTCAGATTATTTTTCTTTGTACATTATTACTGTACATTGGCAAATAAACACTTTCAAAGAAGACTAAATTAGGATAAAACATATTAAATTTTAGAAACCGTATGTGAAGTATAAATAAATCTTAATTATTTGAATTATGTTTTATTTCTATCTTTATTTGTATATTATTTCCTTGTTATATTATTGCACCACTAAGCAGCAATGCTTAGCGCGATGGAATTGTTTCCTTCGCGCAGGTACTGAAGCTAGAACCCAATGGACGTTTGACTGGGAATTTTGGGAGTTTTGATCTGCAGAAGTATCTGAAGTACTCAAGGTTGTCACCTCCTCAGCAATGCATGTAGACAGGGCCCATATAGAACATATTTTATATTTTGTATAAATTGCTTAGATATTGTATTGTAATGTATATTATGAACAGGTAATTAATAGGAATGTGATGTAAATTAATAAATTAGCTTTTTCATATGTAATTAATTTATATATCATGTAAATTATGAAAATTTGCAATTATTTTGTAAATTTTGTAAATTAAGGAAATTTGAAAAGTTTGCTTGTGTAATTTGAGAATGTTTACATATGAATTGAGTATGAATAGAAATGTATAGAAATGATTATGAAATTGAAATGTTTGGATGAGATTTGAAATATGAGAAAATTATGAGAATGATTGATGAGATAATTATGATTAGCATGGATGAGATTTTTATTTTAAAATATTGTTGAATTTCAAACAGGTGAATATTGAAATACGCCAAATGATAATAAAATAGGGGAAACTTCGCTGGTTTCTCCGTCGAAAAATAATTGATATTAAATTAAATGAATTCAAAATTATTTAGAAAAAAATAAAGTAAGATAAGTTAGGGTGCTCCGGCACCGATTGTAGCACGCCTTGCTCAGCTACACTGTAGTCGGGTGAGGGGTGTTACATTACCTGAGATCACTATTGGTTCTATTGGCCATTGAAGTTTTAACGAGATCCTCTCTATGCTTAAAGCACCTGTACCTTTTTAATTCCATGATACTGCTAGCTTCCAGCCTACTTTGTGTCAATAATGAGGTCCCTGTACCAACTCTTATCTTAGGTAACTAGCCGTATAGAGCTCCATCCGAGTGCCAAATGTCCTATAGCCATTTCTCGACATTGGAAAGTGAACTGTGTCTTTTCTTTGGCATGACAAAAGTTTATGTATTCCCCAACAACCTAGTTAACACAACTTTAACATTTCCCACTTCTTTTTCTATAATAGAAGTTTCTTGACTTCTATATAAAGCATCTCACTATCTGACATAAGACACCTCCATACTTATATTGAGACTCCATTACGTGTCGTGTCTTGCCATGTCACAATAACTTGTCTTAAACAATCCTTAGTGTGCCCCTCACATACTCATTCCTTGTTGTTCTTATCCTTGTAACCAACTCTTCTTGAGCCTCTCTCTTGTCCTTTAGGTCTTATTTACTCCCTCTTTTATTGTTTCTACTTCTACTAATGCGTTCCCCAAACTATTATACTTCCTCTTTAACCTTTGTCTTGAGTTTTGGACATATAGTATTAGTAGTGCTTAGTTGTCCATCTTATTTATCTTCAATCTTGCCCCTTTTTCACTCTTTTGCCCCTTCCTTCAAAGATTTCTACCCCATCATCATCATCGATTTAACCCTCTGTCCTTTGAGAGTTTCACAGTTTATTAATAAAATTTGTGCTTTTATTTAAAAGTAAAAAATAAAAAATCCAAAATAAACGAACCTTCAATTCATAAAAACAAAAACAGGTCAAAAGCCGCCTTTTAGAAGGTAAAACGATGTCCTTATGCACCCTAGAGAACTTGGCCCCATCCAGCAGTTTTGTGAAATATATGATATTTAGAATTTTTTTTATAGTGAAATTCAGTATTTTTTTTTTTTTAATTTGAGTTCAAAATTTAGGGTGGAGATAGAGAATCCATATAATTGACCTTAAATTTTTGGGATAAAGATTTAGTTGAGTTGAGTTGAGTTCAAAATTTCTTTAGAAATATGTAATTGAATTTTTCCTAAGATTAGCAAAAAATTTTTCTCTATGCTTACGCGCTGAGTTAATTTTGATCACATTATTCATTGATCAATCAATATAAAAGTTGTTAATTTATTAACATTAATTTTCAAAAATAATAATTATAATAAATATTAAATAAATAAAAACAAACTATAAAAATTAGCAGAATATATAACCTCACAGTGCAATTAATCTAAAATTGCATTTTCTTGCATGACACGACCTCTCACAATTTTTTTGTCTTGTAATTTAAAGTTCTTGGAAATATACTTGGTTGATTGTTTTTTTTCTTCTTCTTCATTATTATTATTATTATTATTATTATTATTATTATTATTATTATTATTATTTATGTCTTTTAACTCAACATTTTACTATTTTGGGGATAAGCACTAAATTAAAAACTTTACAATTTTAGAGATAGAGACAAATTTCGTTGCCTGAAACGGCAATATATATGAAAAATAATAAAAAAAAGAATCTTCAAAAACACAGGTAAAGATATATATATATATATATATATATATATATATATATATATATATATATATATATATATGAATAATAATAAAAAGAAAATAATACTCTTTACAAATATAATTTTTTTTTTATTTAAAGGGAAATGTAATTTATGCATATATGAGTAAGGAAGCATATGCTGTTCTCCGAAAAGTAATGATCCCTTTAAAAGTACATCTCTTTTCTTTGCTTCTACAAATATATACCCAAACGTGCATTGTCTGGAATATATTCAATAATTTTTTAAAATTGCAATCATGGTTAGTATCATAGAAGTCATACCTGTGATTCTTTGCAAATTATTACAATCATTTGAAATATAATATTTATTTCAATAACTTATATAAAGTTATATTTATATGATTGTAAATTGCACTGCAATATTATACATGTACTCAATATAATTTCTTATTTTAGAGAAATTATACAGCTTTTTGGACATTTATCACATTCACTCACAATTGTACGAGTACACCTTCTATATTTCAACGATAATTAACCTTCTATATTTGAAAGATAATTAATTTTTTGTGAGTGTTTCTAATTGCCAACGAGTATTCTCTAATTTTTCCCCTTTACTTCCTCTCTGCATTGCACGTCTTATGAATGATCAAATCCAAGTTGCGCCATGAGGATCCTGTCTCATCCTCCATCGTATTCTTTGCCATCTCTGCAACTTCTTTCGCCTTCTTCCTCACTTTCTTTCCCATCTCTCCCTCCATCAACTCCCTCACCGATTTCATCAACCCTTCACGTTTCACAAACCCTCTAACTGATCCATCATATGTCTTTACTCTCAGCCCCACCTTTATCTCCTCCACCACCATTCTTGCATTCAGAGGTTGTTCAGCCATCATTGGCCATGCAAGAATTGGCACTCCTGAACATATGCTCTCCAATACTGAATTCCATCCACAGTGGCTTAAAAACCCTTGCACACTCTGGTGCTCCAATATCTCCCTTTGATCAACCCATTCTCTCGCTATGATTCCCCTCCCTTTAATCCTTTCTTCAAAATCATCTTCTAATTGACTTTCCTTGTGTCTCAACACCCACAAGAAATTTACCTTGGACTCCTCCAATCCTGTTGCTATTTCCTTCAGTTGCTCTGATGAAATCTCTGCTTGAGTCCCAAAGGCTACGTATAAAATTGAGTGCCCTTGCTCCAAATTTTGATCTAGCCACTGAATCCAAGCGGATTTCTTGTCTGGTTCACGTTCAACACTTGGTGGCTCAGCAAGGCACAAGGGTCCAACGCACCAAGCGGTGGGTGCACCAGTATTATCCCAGTAATCAACAAAAACTTGTTCCAGCTCATAGAAGCTATTCATGATATAACCATGACTATTTGCTGCTGCTTCAAATGCCAATACTACGAATTCAAAGTAAAGGCCCTTGGGTTGAGGATCGGAGAAGAATGGTTCAAAGTCAGATTTAGTGACCTTTATCCATGGAAATGGAGTCACTGTAATTAACTCTTCATCCGACTCAGGCCCAAAAAAAAGCCTGTTGTCATTAATAGCTTTGCCCATACACATAGCATGATTGGACATGCCAAAGAAAACCAATCTTGGAAAACCGAATTTGATTGCAGACTCCAGAGTCCACCACAGGAATCCATCAGAAACCATGAAATTTACAGATGGAAGATACGCAAGTGCACGTTCAAACTCAGGTTGCATGAGCTTTGTGGAGAAGGCAAAATAAGGAAACAGAGAAATGGAAGGGAGCTTATCGGTGTTTTCAATGCCAGAACTTATTTCAGGGATGTTTTCAGGGAAGGACAGCTCAATGATTGAGGCAGCTGTGTTGGACAGATATTTAGCTATGAAGGGACGATTGGCTGGAGTAGTAAAGATGGTAACAGAGATCTGGCGACGAAGAAGGAGACGGGCTAGCTGGAGAATAGGGATAGTGTGGCCTTTTGACATGAAAGGGAACAGAACTACATGATACTTTGATTCACCAGATAGAGAACCCATCTTGTTTCTGTTATCTTCTCTTGGCCTAGCTTTAGCTTTCTGTGTGTTGCCTAGAGTTAGAATTGAAAGCAGCAGGTTACTTATAGAGTACAAACTCTGTTGTGCCACTTTTTACTTTTTAGGATTCTGATTAGTCAAGGAAATCATATTGATTTTAAAATTAAAATTAGTTAAATGAAAATAGATATAAGCCTGTCTAATATTTCTGAATCTTTAAAAAATCTCAAATTTGAGTTTTTTTATTTATTTATTTTAAAATTATTTTTAAAAAATGATTATTTTTAATTATATAACGCTATATTTTTTAAAAAATTTAAATTTGAGTTTATGTATTTATTTATTTTTAAATCATTTTAAAAAAGACAACCTTTAATTATATAATGCATAAATTATTACTGGAATAATTATACCTTAACTGATTGGCTAATTATATAATACATTGAGAATACTGATTTTAGTACTTTTTAGACACAATTTTTTACACTTTTTATATTTTTAAAAAATGAAACCCATAATTTTTTATAAGAGAAATGTACTTTTGAAACATACAATAATTTTTCTTACTAATTAAAAAAATTAAATATAATTAAATTAATTAAAAATAATATTAAATCAATTAGAATCATATCAAGATTAATCAATTTGAATTTATTAAAATCAATCTTTTAAAAATAATTTAACATTAAATTTGATTAAAAAAAAATCCTTCTTAATCATTAAATTGCCCGATTATGACCTTGAGTGGTTAAAATTATAAAAAAAAATATAACTAGAGTCAGAATTTGAATAATCTTATGAATGTAAGCTCTTTCTATTTATTACAAAATTGCAGAAAATATTAGCGGTTGCTTTTGTTTCGTAATGAACCGAATCTTTTTTTTTTTTTTTTTTTTTGTTTTTTCTTAAAGTCTAGATAGCAGCCTCTTCCCTTGTCTCGTTCTTGGACTCTTATTAATTAATGCCATCCATAATAGAGATGTTTGTTGTTTTTTTTTTTTTTTTTTTTAATATTTTATGATTTGATATTTTTCTAAATACTTCTATTTAAAAAAAAATATATTGTAACATTAATATTAATCATAAAAATATTAATTAATAAAAATAATTTTTTATGTACCGAATCAAAGAGGCTGGCTTTCCTTGCTTTGAGACAGGGGTATCTAAAATGCATATGCAGATCTTATCAGATCATCATCAAACAAAACAAGAAAAGTCTGTCAATGATCTGCGAATTCATGCTCTGCATGTGGGCGGTGTGGTTGCATATATATGTCGCACTTGCGTTCTATTGGTAAATCATGGAGAGAGAGGAAGGAAAATAGCAAATGAAATGTTTTTAATTTTTAATTTTTTTTTTCATATATTTGAATAAGTAAAAAATATAAAGGAGAAATATACTTATTTTTTATTTAAAATATAGTGAAAATAATTAAAATTTCCATTTTACCTTAATCTAAAGGAAAAATATTTTTCTCCCTTATATTTTTTTTTATATCCAGATAAAAAGGTGAGTTTTTAAAATTATTTTTTAATTATTTTTTCTCTCTTTTTCATTTATCCCAAAAAAGTTGATAATTTTAAGGATCCTATAATAAACTTACAAATGAATTCATTACTCCCTACCATTATCCTCTGTTTGTTTTGTTGAAATCTGCTTTGAAAATACGAAGAAAAAATAGAAGGATTTTGAGAGAAATTTGGGTCTGAAAATACACGCATACACGTTAGGAAATATATAATTTTTTTATTAAAAATGTCGAAAAATTCAAACATTTCAAAAATATTTAGAAAAAATAATCCCATTGATGTTAAAATATAAAAACAAGAAAATTTTAGTGTGGATGTTGGCTTCCTAATCCTTAGCTGTCCTTTTCTTTTTCCATATTTTAAATGGATCAGAAAAAATTTTCAACTTCAAAAATAATTTTTATTTGTCACATCAACGCTAATGGAAGGTGGCTATTCAGGAACCCATGGTTGACTTGACTTCCCATACCCCTATATGTGTATGGAACAAATTCCACCACTGGATTAAAACTCACATTTGTCACTTATGTATGCGTACGTGTAAATATATAATCTGCATATTTTTTTTATATAAAAATAACATTAATATTAAAAAAAAACTTATATATTTTTGCATATTAATTGTTTTTTTAATATAATTTAAACATTAATAAATTAAAGAAAGTGAGTAAAATTTTTAAAAATTATCTAAATATTTTAAATTAACATTTAATGGAATATCTCACTATCTCTCTCTCTTGTTACAATCTATATATTTATAATCATATACTCAATACTCTGTCTCTCTATCCATTTATTGTTACTCTCTCCATGTATAATCCTCTCTCTCTTCATCTCTTTATTTTAATATATTATTATTATTATTATTATTATTATTTGACTAATTTCTTTATTTTAATATATATTTAATTATTTTTTATATATATCCTCTCTCTACCTCTCCTATTATTATATATCTATTTTATTCTATGTATTATTATTCTATCCATATGCTATATTTAGATCTCTCTCGTAACTGTCTAAACCCTTTCTAACTCATGATTATCTTACAAATAGATGAATGATATATTAAATTATAATATAATCTTTATTAATCATTTTTGTGTAATTAAAAATAATTGGGAATTTAATCTTTAAATAATTAATTAGATAAATTAAACCGTATTAATGTAAAGAATAGTTTAGAAACTTTTTATATTATAAACCTAAAGCCTCAAATATGATTAATATTACTATGTTTTTATATTATGAATTAGAAAGTTTTTTTATTATAAAAAGGTTTTCTTTTTATGTAACGCCCTCACCATAGGTAGTCCGTACATTTTACTATTTCGACGACTAATGTCTGTTCAGACAGTCAGAATGTTTGAAACTATACTTAAACTATGGTGAGAAGGCAAAAATTGAAGGAATAAATGTTAAGAAAATATAGGAAAAATTTAGAGAAAATAAATAAAAAGATTTAGAGAATTTATTAATTGATACAAAAATAATAAAAATAATACAATATGCACTAATAAGGGCATTTTGGTCATTTCACCCTCAAAGGTGAATTTTAACCTAAATGTCAAATTAAAAATTTAGAGAATGAAAATAATTAGTATGAATTAAAACTTTATAAATTGAATTAGAAAAAAAAAGAAGAAAAAGAAAAGAAAAGAAAATAAAGAGCTTATGGACATTTAAAAAAAAATTAAGTACGCAAAAATAAAAATATATATAAGACACAAGAAGACAAATTTCCACCAACCATCATCTTCTCTACTCCCTCTTCTCTCTCTTTCCCCCTTGGAGCCGGCTGGTTTGCTCCATTTTCCTCCATTGTTGTCAAGCTTTCAAGCTTGATTTTCCAAGCTTCTTCCACCCAAAACCCATAGCTCACTTCACAAAAATTACTCCCCACTCCATAGGGAAGCCATAGATACCTATAAGAAGCAAGGAAATTGAAGTTTGAGAAGCTCAAGTAAGGTTAGTGCACTAATCCCTCTTATTTTCTTCATTAAACATGAAAAGCATGTTTAGCCAAGTATAAAATTCATGAAATTAAAAGAAAATCTTGAGGAAAGAACCCTTAAATTATGGAACCTTGAGGTTTGTTGCTTTTAAGTGATGAAAAATGGTTCCATGAAATGTGTGATAAGTTGATATGTTTGGGAGTTTGATTGTGTAGTGTTTGTACAAATTTGAAACTTTGAAAACTAGGGTTTGTGCAAATGATTGAGGACTTTATGTAAATGCTTGAAATTGACCTATTGAGTTGAGATTATTGCTTATAGAAGTGTTATGCATGCAAATTGAAGTAAGAAAGTTAGAAGAGATTGAATTTTGGAAGTGTCAATTTTCTGCAGGTTGAGACTCAATGAGTCCAGTGGGTTAGTGGAATCATAACTGAAAATGTGTGACTCCAATTGGTATGAGGCCAATTGGAGGTGAAATTAGACTCAAAATAGTCCATTTTTTATGCATATACTATTCCTAAATTTTGTCAAAAACATAATGTAAACACTGCCCAAATCCGGATTACCTTGCACCAAACCCAGAAAATGACCAAATGAATAGTATATGTTCATTTGGTCATAACTCCCTCTACACTGGTCCAAATGACCTGAATTTGATACCATTAGAAAGCTTAAATATAGGGCTACAATTTTTATGAAGACCACTAAACCCATAAATGCCAAAAACAAAATCAAATTGCTAGCCCAATTTGGGTCACAAAACTGCCCAGAATTAGGTTGCCCAGAAACTGCTGGACATAAACCTACCCGACCAGTTTTGGCAAAATGGTCATAACTTGGTCTACAAGAATTAAAATTTAGTGAAACTAGTGGTAAAATGTCCACAAGACATAGGTCTACAGGATTTGTATTTTGACCAAAATCCAAAAATCAAGACAACTAGGTCAAATAGTTAGAACAAGTCACCGCATCAAAACTTACAATCTGACAAAACTTCACTTGACCCCAGAACAGTCTTTTAGTCATAACTTCCACTAACAAAATCCAATTGAGATGAGCCATACCTTTCCAGAAACCTGAGAGATAGGGCTACAACTTTATTTTAGAGACCTTCCTCAAATAACGCCTGTAAGAACCTTAAAAAGTGACTTGCAATCACTGTCCTGAACTGAGCCCCTGTTAGCATAGGGTACATGAGCCTAGGTCAGTTATTTGGCCATAAATAACTCCACAAAACTTGAAAAATTGTGATTAAAATTCTAAGTGACCACAAGACATAGGGAAACAGTTTCTATGAAGATCACCATGCCTAAAAGTGACTGCAACCTGTTCCATTAATTAGGTAAACTTTAAGTCCAAAAGTTGTCTAGTTAAGGAACCAAAATCTGGAAATGAGTCAGTTATGATTATCTGACCATAACTTGAGTTCTGAAATCAAATTGACATGATTCAAAAGGGAAAATAAAGGTAGTACATAGAGTAACAACTTCTATGAAGGAAGTGTGGCCAAACAGTGGTTGCAAACTGATCAAATAGATAGATAAATGTGAGACACAAAAACTAAAACTAAAGAAGGTTCTATGAGATAAATTATCTTATGGTAGGGAATTTAACCTTAACAAGCTATTAAACACTAAACCACATGTGGGACCTAATTTCCCACTATAAAATGATATGAACACTCAAATGAATATATAATAATGTGTAATTGCCTATAGTATACCTAAACTTATTTATTTAGTTTGGATCAATTGGTATACCAATTAGGGACTACAGATAGCAGTATTGCCTACCGAGAAAATCATGAACTAACAATATATGTCTGGTATAATTGTTCTACAGGCTATATGCCTACTTATTGGCCATTGTGCCAACCTTTATTCTGGCTTTCCAAGCCTGACAGCGAGCCTCGTGCCTGACAGCTGGCCTTGTGCCTAATAGATGTATACTGGATAGACATATAGCTGTCTAACTAGTGTACTCTTGTGTGTCCACCCTGGATAATTTGTTATAGGTTTCTTGGGCACTGATAATAATTAATTAAGACTGAATATACATTAAGTAAACAAAAAAGATCCCGATAATTTAAATTGTTTCCAAAGTGAAATGTAAAATACCTGGAAATTATGAAATTTCCATATATAGAATTATTATTTAAATTGTTCAGTTATTGTTATTATAAATTATCCACCACTAAGCATTATGCTTAGCGTGTTGCTTTTCCATCGCATAGGTATTGGAGACCAGTCCGAGCAGCCACAGAAGACTGAAGTGCCACTGTGAGCTGATCAAATCTATCAGCATCGAGTCACCTCACTAGTCTTTTGTATTTTGGTAGGGCCCATGTATAGACTAGTATTTTGGTTCATTATGTCTAATCATGATGTAATTACTAGTTATGATGTATTTCATTTGGACTTGTAATTAAACTTTGAGATTGAAATGAAAACTTGTAATTTATTATCTATGAATTTCCATATGAGTGCAATAGATGATACTTTATTTTGAGATCTCATAAATATTGAAAATGATATGATAAAGGAGAATATGATATGGAAATGTGTGAAATGAAAATGGATATGTTAACGGGTGATTAGTTGAAACCCGTCAGATACTAATAAAATAGAGGAGGCTCTGTCTGGGTCTCCACAGAAATAAGTTATATATTAAAAAAAAAATTCTACACATAGATTACTACTTTTAAATGACATTAAAAGTTTACATTAGATAAGATAAAACAAGATAGGGTGGTCCGACATTGAATGTGGCACTTCTTGCTCGACTATACAGTAGACGGGTAAGAGGCGTCATATTTAGTGGTATCAGAGTAGCGGTTTATGCAGTCCTAGACCTAGATGGTTAGAAATAGATAGAGTGCATCACATGCATGAGCCTTTAAATAGAGTTGAGGTGACACTAATGCAGATATGTTCTTTGTCTGTTTTATAGGATCAATGACATCTGATCCTTCAGAGCACAGACCTCCAGGACCGATAGAGGAGGAGGTAGAGAGCCATGTACCAGCACCTGCTATAACAACGCTCACCCATCTATAGCGTAGCCGAGCAAGGCGTGCTATACGGCGTGCTGGAGCACCTAGTCTGTGATTATATCATTTTCTGAACTCAATTTGATTTAATAAGTCTTTATGTGATATTCATAACATACTGGTTCTATTTTCATATTTTAATAAAATCAGTGTTTCAAAAATGGTAATAAATATTCGGCAAGGTGCCGTCTATATTTCGGACAAACTATCTTTCTAAACCTGTTAAAAACAGTTCAATATGATAATCTCAACCTTCCAACTAATTTTTCAGTCTCAAAATTTCATAGTTTCAAAATACAATCCATCATAATTTACATTCATCCAAACACTCTCCATAGGAGTTTAATATGTACAAATTATTACAAACCTTAAAGTTTTATGTTATACATATTACATAACTATATGAGGGGGGCGGGGCGTGAGGCGAAATATCATCCATTGGAATTATATAAAATGCACCAGGTAATGCCCAGGAAAGATGGTGGAGTCACAATAGTCTCACTTAAGTACCACCTCCTTAGACAGCATTTCCTAGACATGCACTTCATACAATCCTAATAGAATCAAACCACTGGTAAGTACCGTCTTCCCATAACACTACCACGGTACTAAGGATTTATGCTACGAAAGCATAGATAGACAGGAGTCGCCACCTAGGTAATAACTGGGACATATTCAGTATTTCTTTCGAGGGTCATGGATGGCAACTTACTCCTTGCAGAGTTTCCACAACCGTCATTACCATAGCCCAATGTCTAGGTTTGGGATAGTGGGTACATAAGGGGAAGGTGTTAACCACCCCTGACGCCTGGTCTAACCTCATTAATTCGAGTGTTAGTCCTCTACTAATGTTTCTAAAAGTCTTGTTTATCATTCCTTTATTAAACTTCATCCTAAAAAATGCAATTCTAATCCTACACACGCAAGTAATTCACAAAAGGGTTGTTGTTTACACACAATTTTCATGCACAAATAATTCCTATCTATAGGGTTGCTAATTATTTAAATGATATTTACCATATGACTAAAATTAATTTATTATTGAGAATTTAATTTACAAACAAATTCAATTTTAAATAACCCTACGTTTCTATTTAACCTAATTAATTAATTTTCACCAAGTTACCCTAAGGATAATTGAACTAAGTTAATTATGTACATGTGTAATTTATTCTAATATCACATAAGGCCCAAACAATCACAACCTAATAAAGATTTATAACATGCAAATTTATTTTACAATTACCAAGTATTAAATTAAATTTATTTACATGCCAATGTTAGTTTAATTTACAAACAAGATTAATTTTAATTTACAAAGTATTTATTAAAATTAATTACATGCAAAAGTCAGTTAAATTAAAAACAAAGTTAATTTTAATTTACCAAATAAAAGTTCTATTATTACTATAATTTTATGCCAATGGTTATTTGAGAAGTTTAGAGCTACTTACCTATTGGTAAATGCAGCTGCCATTGGGGCAAGCTACCCTTTAAAAAGGGTCTTCTCTTCTAGTATGGCAATGATATCCCTGGCTTACTCCCGTTTAGCTCCATATAAGCTCCACGCAAATGCCCTCTTTGGTACTTACCTAAGGGCTAGTTACCAATATTGTTTGTAATAAAAAATAAAGAAACTAAATAAAATAAAAGAAATAAAGAAAATATTAATAACAATTTACATTGGATTCTAACTCTAGTCTCCTAAAGGGTTAAGGTTCCTAATTAGTTATAACTACCTAATGGTCTAAGTCTTCTAAAATGATCCAAACACTTTATAACACTTCTTGAATTAAAAGAACACAGAAAAATAGATCAAATATCAATTAAAACCCAAGAAAATACAAGAACATGCATAAATATATAATTTCTAAATTCTGGCTGATTAACTGTAGCAAGAAATCTGATTTTTTAAAAATAGTTATACATGCCTAAAAATCGTAAAAAAATTACAGAAGATAGCCTACGTATCATACAAGATCATAAAATTTATAAATCAAACAAAACCCTAGCGGAATGGTCTACATAAATAGTAAATTTCTAAGTGACAAAATCGTACTACTTTTTTTATAAAATTCATAACTCATTAACCACAATTGATATGAATGTAAAACCAATTGGAAAAGATTCATAAGATTCTGAAGTTAATTTTAGATACTAAATTTACGTAAAAATATTAAGGAACAAGGGAGATATGGGCTCCAAAAGTCGGATATCCTACAAATCAGATTTTACAGGAACCCTAAATTCAAACAGCCATAACTTATAAAATATTAAAGCTTTTTTTGTGATTCTTGAGCCTAAAATTAATGGAATTTTGTGTAGAATATGAATATAATTTTTAAAAATTTTTTACAGATTCAAAAAATAAAGAAAAATAATAAAAATACGAGAGACAGAAACTAAACATGTGCAGAGTTGTGTATCCCCTCAAATTAAACATGATTACATGATCTATATGAACATATAAAATAAATTGAAGACAAAGAGCATAGAATTAAAATATTGTGTGGCATAGATCTTGAAAAGAAAACAATAAAAACTGACCTTCCAGAAATCTTGTATGACAATCTTCTTGAAGAAAAGAAAAAATAAGGAAGAACTCAAAGAGTCTTGAATATCTCTAAATTTCTTATAGATATGAATTTTCTCTTCCTCTTTCCTCCCATCTCCCCCTTCTTCCCTTCTCTAGTAGGGTATTTATAGGGTTTTGGGAGAGAGGTGTGATAGGGTTTGGAGTCTTAGGGTGATAAAGTTTAGATAACTTAAACAACTATGATTGCAGAATTCGAATAAGACTGGGATATGGGTGAGGTGTTTCAACCACTAGGAAGACAGGAAAAAATGGAAGGCACCAATAGGGAGTGAGGAAGTGGTGTGGTAGGGTTTGGAGTCCTAGTGTGATAAAGTTCAAATAACTTAAATGACTAGAATTGATGAATTTGGATGAGACTGTAATATGGGTGAGGTGTTCCAACCAATAGAAAGAGAGGGAAAGGGGGTGACACCAATAGGGAGTGAGGAAAAGAGTGGGGCCAAGAAGGAGAAAGATATTTTATTATTTTAATTTTTACAAAATAATTAAATGGTTCTCATTTAAAATTCTTAACTAGGTTTTCTTAGGCCCATGAAGCCCAATTAAACTTAATTAGATCCATTTAAGAACTACCCATATTAAATTTAAATAAAATAAAATTTTATTTAAATTTAATTAAATTAATTTTCCCAAAACTTTATTATTATTTTTATTTTTTCAAGATCATGCCACAGAATTAATAATTCAGCTCCATGCCTCCAATTACATCTTACAGTCATATAATTTTGCATCATCGGGTTTCCCATGGCCTCAATGCACATACTCATCACAAAATAAGGGTCTATAGTTTGCCCCCCACTTTGGCGAAAGTTGAAACCAATGCGAAAGCATTGCCCAAGTTTCGTCAAAGTGAAACTCAAATTTCTAATAACTATGAAACATTAGCTATGAGGATCAAGTATATCTTGCTCGGTCAACATACTCTATGTTATGAGACTAGCTACAATCTCATAACAGTAATAAATGTGTCATGTGAAAAATAAGTGTATCTTGCTCTGTCGATACACTCTGTGTCATGAGACTAGCTACGGTCTCATAACAGTGATAACTGTGTCATGTGAAAATTGAGTGCATCTTGCTCTGTCGATACACTCTGTGTCATGAGATAAGCTACGGTCTCATGACAATGGCAACTGTGTGATTTGAAATGTTGTGGATTCGTATTTAGGACCGCAGACCTAAACTACCTACGTATCCCCCTCATTATTCTGAGGAAGAATCAGACCCACTTGTAGTTTGACACTTGAAACTGTGGTGATGCATGTTCTTCTACGCCTTACACACCTACAGGTGACATGTTGATGCGTGTTCTTCTACACCTTACACAATTATGCCATATGCCCTAAACAACGTCTAAGGATTTACCAAAAAACATTTGTCATGAAATGTTGTGGGTTCGTATTTAGGACCGCGGTCCTAAACTACCTATGTATCCCCCTCGCTATCCTGAGGAAGAATCAGAACCCCTCGTAGTTCGACACTTGAAACTGTGGTGATGCATGTTATGCTATGCCTTACACACCTACAGGTGACATGTTGATGCATGTTCTTCTATGCCTTACATAACTATGTCATGCACCTTAAACAACGTCTAAGGACTTACAAAAAAATATCTAATTCATGATTTGAAAAAATTGGGATGACTGGGTCTCAAAATTCTCTCTGATTTTTATGTTTCCTGTATGCTAATTCCTATTATGGGCATGCTGATTTTACTAGAGATTCTAAAAAAATTTAGTCCTCTAGGGGACCTCTTTTTGCAAAACTTTCTTATAACCTCAAAATTTTTTAGAAGAACTGTTTACCAAAAAAGACTTCCTCAAGGTCACAATACAATTTCCCTCTGATTTTTCTTTTCTCTTCTCTCCCCCCATGGTTCATTATTCTAAAGCCATTTCAAAATCTTGTTCTGCCTTGACTCCTTTCTCTTACATGAACTCAATTCTTTGTGCCCTAACTTTTGCCTGAAATGCCCTTTTGGGTTTTCATCTCAGCGGGCTTGCTCTAACTTTTGCCTAAGCGGCCCTTTTGAGTTTTCCACTTGGCGAGCTCTCTTTTTTTCTTTTCTTTTTCTCGTTCTTTTTTCTCTTTTTTTTTTGAAATTAGACAATCATCAGGGCATTCATAGCAAGCACCTATTCTGTCATGCTTAAAAAACAGTAGGTTAAATCAAAACAATGCAGTTTAATTACTTAATCATTTGATGAATCTCTCAAGACATAAACATTTGTGATCATAATTAAATAAAATCCATTCCTAGTTAATGCAATAAAAACTTCTTTATTTATTCAGGTACACCATTACTCCCTCTTACATTTAGTTTTGCTAAATTTCTAACCTTCCAAAGTTAGAAATAAGCTTTATAACCTGCCAAATGGCCTTTTTAGATTTTTCATCCAGATTTTCTCTCATCTCTCCTTTTGCCTAGACTGCCTTTTGTAGGTTTTTAATCTAGCATTTTTTCTTTTCTTTTCTTTTCTTCTTTGACCCTTACTTTTGACTAGACCGTCTTTTGTAAGTTTTCAGCCTAGCAGGTCTATCTCACACAAAGTACCATTTGAGTCTGTCTACATTGACTAGTTCTTGAAATTCATTCCCATCCAAGTCTGATATTCTTACTGTGGTAAGATCTTGTTGACTATGCATGGACTATCCTAGCTTGGGTAAACTTTCCTCTTAAATCAAAAGGGATGGGCCGAGCTTGTTTCAAAATCATGCATCCCTCTTTGATCTTTCTTGGCTTCACCTTTTTATTAAAGGCTCTAACTATCTTCCTCTGATAAGCCTGCATATGATACAAGGCTCACATCCTCTTTTCATCAATCAAAGCTAGTTCTTCATATCTCTTCTAGGCCCACTCATTTTCTAGGATCTTAGCTTCTAGCATCACTCTTAAGGATTTAACCTCTTGCTTAATGGATAACACTACTTTAGTCCCATACACTAAAGAGAATGGAGTTGCCCTCGTGGATGTCCTTGTAGTACTATAATAACCTTAAAGAACATAAAGGAGTTTTTCAGGCCAATCCTTATATGTTTCGAACATTTTTTTTTTTCCAACTAAAACCTTTCCATTCATATGGGGACCACACATTCCTGCATGTACTTCTTTCATTATTTGCTCAACCTATTTTTCTATCACACATAAGAGTTTGTAGAATTGCCCCCCAGCTACAGTAAGTTGAGTGGCTAATCTATGAATTGTTGCTCTATCTCTTTTGTAGGCTTATTGCAAGTATTCTCTCACTTTCAGAGACCTCCTTATGTCTTCATATCATTCTCCTTCTCCCTCTAGATCCACATGTGCTACTATTAATCCTTCATAGCATGAAATTTTACTCCTCATTAGGATAACTAGCTAAGTTAATTTTTGATCATTCTTTTCCTATGGGGACACTAGCTTGGCTTGGGAATCAGCCATCTAATTTTAAGCTCAAGGAATATGCTTCTTGGTACTTTGTTAACAAGGCTATAAATTTATCTCTTTCTTCTTGGATTAAATCTTCAGCTAACTTAATGTCTTTAGGATTATTTGGTGTACCCAAATTAATAGAGATCGGTTTTGATGCATTAATAGAAACTGATTCTAAATGATTATGAATGCCATGCATATGCCTATTAGTATAAACATCAAATAAGTAAGCAAAAAGACTAGTCATATTAGTATTTTTTGCCTCGAAATCTTCATCAAATACATCAGAAATAGAAACACCAGTATCACTACTGTGAGCATTACAAAAGATAAACTCAAACTTAGGAGTGTAACTTTAAGTTCTTGGCTTCCATGCAGTTTTTAGATTAATGGTGCTGATTTTCTACTCTAATTCTTTCACATGTGGTAACCCCTAATCATATGTCAAGGTAATTGCCCCCCTCTTTCAAGAACTTAGGAGGTTTTGACTCTTTTTCCCTCATTAGTTGGCTCATAGCCCAAACCATACATTGTGATCTCCCCCTTCATCTCAAGAAAAGTCACCAGACCATCTATACTTTCTCCTAGGCCTGTGCTAAGAAAAAACTTCATCTCTTTCTTCATAGTAGCCACCTTTAGATCCATCTAGTTTTTATAGATCCCAACAACTTGAAAATCAAACACTAGTGGAACTGAAACATCTAGTTGTAATGCAACTACCTCCTCACCAAAATTGATCAAAATGTCTAAAGGATCCTTATCATAGCTAGAATTATCACAAATGTCAACAACCATTATAGACTGAGGTTCATTGGGCTTTTGGATGGGTTGGATAGGTTCACTGGGCTTTTGGATGGGTTGGATAAAGTCAATAATTCTATTAGGGTTATTTGGGGTGATGGAGATCATGTAGGGACTTGGTGTAAGAGGAAATTTTGGCTAGGCATGGGGCTTTTGGGTTGATTTTTTGGGTCAATTATCCTTTTGGCATCAATTAGGTTTTAGATATCATGCTTAAGTTGAAAGCATCAGTCGGTGTCATGATTGTGGGCTTGGTAGAACCAGCAACATTGGTTGATATCATAGATAGGTGGGAGTGGATTTGATAGTGGTCTGGGTGCTAAGAGCTATAGGAGGTCTTGAACTTTGAGATGCTCCAAAACTTCAGATAAGGGTTAGCTGAATTGGAAAAATCTCCTTGAGATGTGAGACATAATTTGAACCTCAATAATTTTAATGCCACTTAATTGGCCTATCTCAAGGCCTCTTTCTAAAGTTGATCACAATTTTCTCTTCTTGGCTCAAACATCTTAGCGTTCAATATTTCATCAAGCATGGCCATAGTTTCTTCCATCTTAAGTAGTGCAGGTAAAATCCTTACTAGTCTCTTCCTTTCCCTAACCCAAGTGACTTGATTGGAAGTCTCTTTGGTGTGTTTTGAGGCTATGTTTGCTCAAAAAAATAGGATTTAAGGGTTAACCTAAGCATGCTATGTACATGAATGCAATGCATGAATGGACCATTTTTTTCTTTTTTTTTTTGCCTTTACTTTTATAAAACCAAAACTGAACCATACCAATAGAACCAAAACTGAACTAAAACCAGACCATATAAACTAAACTAAAATCAGACCAAAGACTAAATCAAAATCGAAAAAAAAAATCTCCAGAACTGAATCTTCGCCCCCTTATACCTTCAACTCTCACGTGCGGGGTAAGAAAAAATTCTATCCTAGGCTATGGTACACTGGACACACCAACAGGGGGTGGTCCAGGACGATCCTTCCCTCACAAACAAAGGATTTATATCCTTAAAGTTTAACCATAAATAAGTATCCTCTTGCTTAACATGGGTTTTGAAATGGACTTGGGCCTATACACACATTAGGTTTATGCATAGTCCTAGGTTCATCTCAACTACCACTAGAACTTATGGTTTAAATAGTAAGGTTATAAATCAAGCAGAATAAAAATCTATGGGGTACCTAGGGTTGAAATCTATGGCTCATGGGCTTCATTGGGTAGGAAAAGGGTCACCCATGCGAGAGCTTGTCCATTAAGCACAACAGCTGGAGCTGTGGCTCTTTTATATACTCGAAGGTACGGGCATGGGGTGCTAACATTCACCAATTCGTCATAGCTCGAGTAGAACTATGGTCTCCTTGGCTAGTACTAATGGGGCTAAAAAGGGTAAGGGTGACCCGTGTGATAGTGTAGTGCAATGCAAAAAAGTTTAACAGAGGAATAATATTAGACTAATAGAAACATGTTGGAGTAACTATCCATTTAGTCCCCAGTGGAGTCACCAAACAGTGTGAGAGGGGGGGGGGGGGGGGGAGGCATGAGGCGAAATATCATCCACTGGAATTATATAAAATGCACCAGGTAATGCCCAGGAAAGATGGTGGAGTCACAATGGTCTCACTTAAGTACCACCTCCTTAGACAGCATTTCCTAGACATGCACTTCATACAATCCTAATAGAATCAAACCACTGGTAAGTACCGTCTTCCCATAACACTACCACGATACTAAAGATTTATGCTACGAAGGCATAGATAGACAGGAGTCACCACCCGGGTAATAACCGGGACATATTCAGTGTTTCTTTCGAGGGTCATGGATGGCAACTTACTCCTTGCAGAGTTTCCACAACTGTCATTACCATAGCCCAATGTCTAGGTTCGGGACAGTGGGTACGTAAGGGGAAGGTGTTAGGCACCTCTTACGCCTGGTCTAACTTCGTTAATTCGAGTGCCAGTCCTCTACTAATGTTTCTAAAAGTCTTGTTTATTATTCATTTATTAAACTTCATCCTAAAAAATGCAATTCTAATCCTACACACGCAAGTAATTCATAAAAGGGTTGTTGTTTACATACAATTTTCATGCACAAGTAATTCCTATTTATGGGGTTGCTAATTATTTAAATGATATTTACCAGATAACTAAAATTAATTTATTATTAAGAATTTAATTTACAAACAAATTCAATTTCAAATAACCCTACGTTTCTATTTAACCTAATTAATTAATTTTCACCAAGTTACCCTAAGGATAATTGAACTAAGTTAATTATGTACATGTGTAATTTATTCTAATATCACATAAGGCCCAAACAATCACAACCTAATAAAGATTTCTAACATGCAAATTTATTTTAGAATTACCAAGTATTAAATTAAATTTATTTACATGCCAATGTTAGTTTAATTTACAAACAAGATTAATTTTAATTTACAAAGTACTTATTTAAATTAATTACATGCAAAAGTCAATTAAATTAAAAACAAAGTTAATTTTAATTTACCAAATAAAAGTTCTATTATTACTATAATTTCATGCCAATGGTTATTTGAGAAGTTTAGAGCTACTTACCTATTGGTAAATGCAGTTGCCATTGGGGCAAGCTACCCTTAAAAAAGGGTATTCTCTTCTAGTATGGCAATGATATCCCTGGCTTACTCCTGTTTAGCTCCATATAAGCTCCACGCAAATGCCCTCTTTGGTACTTACCTAAGGGCTAGTTACCAATTTTGTTTGTAATAAAAAATAAAGAAACTAAAGAAAATAAAAGAAATAAAGAAAATATTAATAATAATTTACATTGGATTTTAACTCTAGTCTCCTAAAGGGTTAAGGTTCCTAATTAGTTACAACTACCTAATGGTCTAAGTCTTCTAAAATGATCCAAATACTTCATAACACTTCTTGAATTAAAAGAACACAAAAAAATAGATCAAATATCAATTAAAACCCAAGAAAATACAAGAACATGCATATATATACAATTTCTAAATTCTGGCAGATTAACGGTAGCAAGAAATCCGATTTTTTTAAAAATAGTTATACATGCCTAAAAATAATAAAAAAATTACAGAAGACAGCCTACGTATCATACAAGATCATTAAATTTATAAATCAAACAAAACCCTAGCAGAATGGTCTATATAAATCGTAAATTTTCTAAGTGACAGAATCGTACTACTTTTTTATAAAATTCATAACTCATTAACCACAACAGATATGAATGTAAAACCAATTGGAAAAGATTCATAAGATTCTGAAGTTAATTTTTGATACTAGATTTACATAAAAATATTAAGAAACAAGGAAGATATGAGGTCCACAAGTCGGATATCCGGCAAATCAGATTTTACAGGAACCCTAACTTCAAACAGCCATAACTTATAAAATATTAAAGCTTTTTTTTTTTTTGTGATTCTTAAGCCTAAAATTAATGGAATTTTGTGTAGAATATGAATATAATTTTTACAAATTTTTTACAGATTCAGAAAATAAAGAAAAATAATAAAAGTATGAGAGACAGAAACTAAACATGTGCAGAGTTGTGTATCCCCTCAAATTAAACATGATTACATGATCTATATGAACATATAAAATAAATTGAAGACAAAGAGCATAGAATTAAAATATTGTGTGGCATAGATCTTGAAAAGAAAATAATAAAAATTGACCTTCCATAAATCTTGTATGACAATCTTCTTGAAGAAAAGAAAAAACAAGGAAGAACTCAAAGAGTCTTGAATATCTCTAAATTTCTTATAGATATGAATTTTCTCTTCCTCTTTCCTCCCATCTCCCCCTTCTTCCCTTCTCTAGTAGGGTATTTATAGGGTTTTGGGAGAGAGGTGTGATAGGGTTTGGAGTCTTAGGGTGATAAAGTTTAGATAACTTAAACAACTACGATTGCAAAATTCGAATAAGACTGGGATATGGGTGAGGTGTTTCAACCAATAGAAAGACAGGAAAAAATGGAAGGCACCAATAGGGAGTGAGGAAGAGGTGGGTAGGGTTTGGAGTCCTAGTGTGATAAAGTTCAAATAACTTAATTGACTAGGATTGATGAATTTGGATGAGACTGGAATATGGGTGAGGTGTTCCAACCAATAGAAAGAGAGGAAAAGGGGGTGACACCAATAGGGAGTGAGGAAGAGAGTGGGGCCAAGAAGGAGAGAGATATTTTGTTATTTTGATTTTTAGAAAATAATTAAATGGGCCCCATTTAAAATTCCTAACTAGGCTTTCTTAGGCCCATGGAGCCCAATTAAACTTAATTAGATCCATTTAAGAACTACCCATATTAAATTTAAATAAAATAAAATTTTATTTAAATTTAATTAAATTAATTTCTCCAAAACTTTATTATTATTTTTATTTTTTCAAGATCATGCCACGGAATTAATAATTCAGCTCCATGCCTCCAATTACATCTTACAGTCATATAATTTTGCATCATCGGGTTTCCCACGGCCTCAATGCACAAACTCATCACAAAATAAGGGTCTACAATAATAAAATGTCAAAATACAACTGATAGTCACTACACAAGATCCTAAGTGTCACACCCTACCCCTCTGTAAGGCATAACATGATCCCGTAGTATACCTAATGAATTACCAACTCCGTCTATTGATAACCCATTAAATATACTACAAGGGATTTTAAAAACTTTTCTTACTTCTTTTACAGTGGTGAGCACTATTTACAGGTGTTAAAAACCTTTTTGATCTGAAGTGATAGAACTAACACATTTGAATTATTTGGAATCTCAGAAATTTGGCATAATGCCATCTGTATTTTGGATAAAACAGTTCTTCAGAAAACCTGTAAAAAGCACTTCAATTATTTTCCAAATCTCAACTCTAACATTTTTCTCAATACAACATATTTCTCAACTCAAATCCACAGTGATTTTTCAAAAGCTGAGATATAGGAAATATAATACAATTTTTACAAGT
This sequence comes from Hevea brasiliensis, assembly GCF_030052815.1. Classification (NCBI taxonomy): domain Eukaryota; kingdom Viridiplantae; phylum Streptophyta; class Magnoliopsida; order Malpighiales; family Euphorbiaceae; genus Hevea; species Hevea brasiliensis. The sequence goes on along the minus strand of NC_079507.1, from coordinate 34,700,136 downwards.
CAAAATAACTCATAATTATTTTACAACCTCAAGTTACAATTTGAATTTACAACTGCTCAAACCAAAACAATATGTACATACAGTGGTCATACATTACAGTACAAAATGAAAAAAGCGGTATACTCGTATAATGCAAAAATCTCTCACTGGAGGTACTAGCGACCTAGTCTGCACGCCTGTCTGTCTGCTACTGCGATAAAGAATAAAGTTATCACGAGACAATGTCTCAGCAGTACAACATTCACCCAATACAACTTTAAATCACAATTCATAAACCATATAAATAGTGGATACGTAAAACCATAGTTAAATTCAAGACAATGAATGTCATAAGGAATTTAAACTCCAATTCACAAATTATCAAATTCATAATAACACAATTTAGTCAAATAGTTTAAGAATACCGTATTGCCAATTCATACACAATTTGATCAAAATACTTAATAACACAGTGTTGCCGACCAATATCACAATTTGATCAAATAACTGAATAATATCGTTTTGCAAATAGATAACACAATACGATCAAATAACTGAAGAATACAATGTTCCCAATCACTAAAACAATTTAGGCCATGACACAAAATTTCCACACATGCCGTGTTGTACACCACGACAAGACATACTCACCCCAATAATCGAAATCAATGAGGAGGAAGCTAGCTATATATTTATTACTCATCCACACTCACCTCAGACTGGGAAGTCAAGAGGGAGGAACATAATCATATTCACTCCAGACTGATAAGTCAAAGAGGGAGGAATAATCACACTCACCCCATTAATGGAGGAGGAACATAGTATCAGTGTCATGCCAATTGTGATTCAAAACAATTCCAAACATTTTATTCAAATGATCCGTAAGAATCCAATAAATTTCCAAAATTATAATTTCATTCACAAAATGGCAACACAATTCGTAATTCACTTCAATTTCCGCAAAAACCATTTACAGTGCTTTTCAATCAATAAGTATCCATCAAATACCATTCAAACAGTTTCTCACAGTTTCAAATCATTTACAATGCTTTTCAAACAATAAATATCCATTCAAGTACATTTCCACAATTTAAAACAATAATATACAAGTAGTCATAATTTATTTCAATTGAAAATAATTCAAAAGAAATAAATATTGTGCACAAACACAATTTAAAACAATAACATATAATTAATCATATGAAATATTATTCAGAACAAAATCAGTTGAAAACTAGTTGTGCACAAACACAATTTAAAACAATAATGTACAATAGTCATAATTCATTTCAATTGAAAAATTCAAAAGAAATAGCCGTTGTGCACAAACCTCGATGATCGCTCTCAGTCCGACTCGGTGTTTCCTTCCTTTCCTCGAGTCTTTAGTAATCGAGAAACACAATTTGAAGTGTTTCAAGATTAAATTAAACTGTCTCTAACGATAATGTTCGATAAACAATTCACTGGATACCTTTATTTGCTTATCAACCCATATATCGACCCTCGATGTTTTCTAGGTAAATTAGGTCTTAACGTTATTAACATGTCATATTCGATTGGGTTTTAGGGTCGGTATGTTTTACCAACTCATTTCCTTGTTCAGTGCATTTTAATGCAATTTGCTGGATTCCGGAATACTAGTTTGACCTAGCCGGATGACCTAGTTCCCTCAGTTTTTGGGTTTCGGTCAAAACTACAAACTTGTAGATCTATGTCTTATTGCACGCAGGACAAAATTTCAGATCAATCCGAGTTAAGTAGACCAAGTTATGGTCATTATACTATTGCTGGTCAAATGGCATCAATTAGGTCAATTTTAGGTCAATTTGGTCAACTCTGGTTCGGCCAGTTTTTGGACCCGAACTTGTGCAAGTTGTTTGAATTGCTTATGGTCATTTCTGGGCTTTGGTGTCTTCATAAGACTTGTAGGTATGGGTCTTAAATATTCATGGTTAAAATTTCAGGTCAATTGGACCTGTTTTGAGTGAGTTATGGCCTAAACACTCACTGCTGCCCAATTGGTCATTTTTCAGGTCCTAATTGCACCTAATCCGAATTGGTCATTTTCTTAGGTCACCTTGCAAGCAGAATTTTGGTATGCTTTCTCAATGAAAGTTGGCACATTTTGTGCCTAGTTTCACCTCCAATTGGTCTCATACCAATTGAGGTTACACATTTAAACTTATTGGCTAAAATGTACACTGCCCTTAGTTACTTTGCTTAACACACATCAATTACACACATTTACCTTGCAATATGTTTACTTCCCTACCAAATCTGTTTTGGTACATTACCAAAACTATATATTATTTTACATTAACATCACTTTGGGCAGATTACAATTATTCTCAATACACCAATTAACACTCAATTTACAAGTTCTAAGTACAATCACATACACACCTAACCATTACAAATTTTTGCATATACTTTACACAACAAGTTCATATACATAGCCATCAATCCTTCTATGTCAATATTCTGCCAACACTTCCATGAATACATACATTTATTCAAGTGTCCCCAAGCTGCCGAAAATCTTCTTCAACACCAAATTGTCCTACAATTCATCAATTCCCATCCAAGTGCCAAAAATCACCATATAAATATGAAGTAATTCACTAGGTTTATTAAATCATCATAACTAACATAATTCTCATCAAGTATATGTACAATTACTTCATCAATACATGATTACATGGCTGCCCAAAAATGGATATCTCAATACTCTTCAAACTTAAAAATTTCCTTCACAAAACCAACACCCATAACATGTATACAAAGTTTATCAAAGAAATCTTCAAAAATGCTAACTTACCTTATGGTTGGAGCTTGTTAAACCTTGCTTAAACTTCTTAAATTTGGTATCAAACTCTTCCTTGTGATGTGTAGACAAACTTTAATGAAGAACCCTAGGTGATTGGAGTTGAAATGGAGGAGTGCATGGAGCTTGATTGAAAAATGGCCATGGAGGATTTTGGGGAGTTTTTCATTCACGGCAAATGGAGGTTTCAATGTTGAAGATGATCTTTTACTGGAGCAATCTGCCCACTTATGCTTATTTTTAATTCATTTTATGATTCTTAGTGGTCCACTTACTTACTTTAAATCATATAATATTTTGAATTTCCACTTATTACACATTAAACCCTTCATTTTTGCTATTTACTTTAGGTACCACTAAACTAATTTTTCATTTTATTTTCTAAGTGTAATATTATTTATTTTTAATGGACATTTAGGTCAAAAGACAATTCGGGATGTCAAATGACCATAATGCCCTGTTTCGTTGCATTCCGATTTTCGATAATACCGGGTTTTGTCTGTTTTTCGATTTCTCACTTTTCTTTGTACTAATTATTTAATTTTTCTTTGATATTTCTAATGATATTTATTCTTCAACAAGGGTCTATTTAAGTCCTAAAATGTTTTCCAGGGTTCCCCATGATCCAGTATTAGTCAACGGTCCACGCCGTGACTTCTAAGGTCACCCATCGCTAGGGTTTTCGGCTCGCTTAACTTGGTTACATTTCTTTGCTATGATTTTTCCTTTGTTTTTCTTGTATTTTCTTTTCTTGTATTTCATTATTTATGTCTCCTCATTTATATTGAAGTGTAGTTCTAGGCATCCTAGCTGTCCGGACAGCACTGGTCACTGGAGCAGTAGAACGCACTACCGAACTTAGGGGTGTTACAATTCTCCCCCCCTTAAAATAATTTCGTCCACGAAATTTTATCCAATAGCCATCTTACAATAGTCATACATTTATTTTCTCCTTTCTATACGATCGTATAATCTTTTTTTTTTTTTTTTTTCAAATTTGTATAAGACTTTTAACAATCTAATACAATGTTTAATTTGTTTGGATAACACCAATCTCCTCTTACTATTATGCTGTCTAATATTTCGGTTTACGTTGCTTCTTGAATGACCCTTGAGGTCATGTTAGAATCATTCATCAGTCATTGGTCCTCTGACCATTCTAGTCCATAGTCTTCCTCACATTCGTAATATTTCTTTGTTATACATGAATCAACTGTTCAAATCTCTACTTCCATAACTCTTTTTATCTGTCAATATTCTATAACTTACTTCTTTTTGTACTGAACTATAACCTTTCGATATTCTAACTTTAAGTTTTAGATCCCTAAGTAGGATTTTCAAACTTATTTCTAACAATTAAATTCTGTCCTGGCATAATTATACCAAAACATATGCCGTTGGCAACTATTCTTATCTAGGTATACTATCGGGTAGTACGTAGCTCTACACAATAATCTCAAGTTAGCATCAGAATCCGCAGCATAAAGATAAAAATCAAGAACATTGCATAGTTACTACAATACATCCCAATAGATCAAACTTTCCTATCCTTTGTCCTTTTCGAATTCACTGATATCCAAACTTATTCTGATTACAATATCCATTATCAATTACTAACAGTAACATCTCTGCCTTTATCTAGAGCAATTCTATTACTGTAACTTACTTTTACGTCCTCTTGCTTTACATTAATTAGGCTCGCCAATTAGCTTTATAATTTATGGTGTGTCAGCAAAATACTTTTCGCCGATAAACTCTTCCAAAACTAATTTCACTTATTATCACAATCCCTATCCTAAAGGACTAATCACTAATGTATCAAAATTTATTTCCCTGACCTCCTGTCCTAGCGGACTTGTTACTAGCATCTCAAAGTCCATTTTTGTACATGGAACCACAATGCAATCAATGATGCTAGCACTCACATAAGAATGGGTAGAACCCGGATCAAATAACATAAACACATTCTGATTAAAAGTTGAGAAGGTACCAGCCACAACGTCAGATGTCTCGACCTCTTCCCTCTGTCTCATTGCATAGACTCTGACCGGAGCACTGTCTTGCTCTGAATGTTTTACCGTGCCTTGGCTGTCTGCTGGGCTACCTCTACCCCTACCTCTACCTCTGTTAGGTGGTTGTGAACTTCTAGTGACAGGGCTCTGAACTGACCCTTCTGCAGTAGTAGGAGGTGGTCCAACTCTGCGACTACTGGTGCAGTCCTTGGCAAAATGTCCTGTGCCTCCACAGTTATAACAGGCTCCAATAGCCTTATAGCATATCCCACCATGATATCTTCCACAATTTTCACATTGGTGGGAATGGTAGGAACCTCCGGTACTCTGCTGACCGGATAGAGGAGGTTTCTATCCTGAATGTCTTCCTCTACCAGACTTCTTGCCACCTCTGCTGTGTCCCTCATAATTCTTCCTCTTTCCAGTGGGACCACCGAACTCGTTTCTCTGATTTTCCCTCTTCCTCTGTCTTCTCCGATCTCTTTTTCTCAGGAGCGACTTCAAACTCAATTCTTTCCAACTCTAGGGCTTGAGAAATAAGTTCGTAGAAGTTAGTGTGTTTGAAGCCGACATTGTACTGACATCGGGCTTCAAGCCGCTCAAACCTCTTGCATCTCTCCCTGCTGGTAGAGAGTAGACTCACTGCATAATGGCTAAGGCGGGAAAATTCCCTTTCATACTCAGCCATTGATCTGCCCCCCTGTTTCAGACTTAGGAACTCTTGCAGCTTCTGGTCTATATAAGCATCGGGGACATATTTCTGTTTGAATTCCCTGAGAAAGTCATTCCAGGTTAACACTGCAGGTTCTACCAGACTGTGGGGAATGGTTTTCCACCAGTCATAAGCATCCCCCTGTAGTAAGGATACTGAGTATTCAAATCTGAGCTCCTCTGTGCAATGCAGTTTCTTGAATACCCTATACATCCTCTCTAACCATTGTTCAGCTTCTAGAGGATCTACTATCCCTTTAAACTCTGTAGCCCCATATTTCATCAATTTATCATACTGCCTAGTAGGAGATTGTGGTTGTACCACTGGTGTCTGTATTGGGACTTGAGTAGGTACATTGCCAGCAATTTGTTGGAACATTGCAGCCTGTCACGAGCGAACCGAGCAGAAATCTGCGGTATCAGAGGGGCCTGTCTTTGAACCACTGACATTATGTAGGCCTGGGGCATCCCCTTGCACCTCAGCCTCAATAGATTGATCGACTGAACGATCACCCTCTTCCATAATCAGTACGAGGATTCTAGATCTCCTGAACAAATAACACAAGGAGATTTCCTCCCGTTAGTGCATATTTATACTGTAATGTACTGTATGTATCAAACAATGATATTGAGCAGTTGTACTATGAAGAAAGAATATTCAAATAACATGTGAAAATAGAATTTAAAAACTTTGCTCTGATACCACTAAAACATGTCACACCCTACACCTCTGTAAGGCATAACATGATCCCGTAGTATACCTAATGAATTACCAACTCCGTCTACTGATAACCCATTAAATATACTACAAGGGATTTTAAAAACTTTTCTTACTTCTTTTACAGTGGTGAGCACTATTTACAGGTGTTAAAAACCTTTTTGATCTGAAGTGATAGAACTAACACATTTGAATTATTTGGAATTTCTGTAAAATTTTGGCAGAATGCCATCTGTATTTTGGATGAAACAGTTCTTCAGAAAACCTGTAAAAAGCACTTCAATTATTTTCCAAATCTCAACTCCAACATTTTTCTCAATACAACATATTTCTCAACTCAAATCCACAGTGATTTTTCAAAAGCTGAGATATAGGAAATATAATACAATTTTTACAAGTCAAAATAACTCATAATTATTTTACAACCTCAAGTTACAATTTGAATTTACAACTGCTCAAACCAAAACAATATGTACATACAGTGGTCATACATTACAGTACAAAATGAAAAAAGCGGTATACTCGTTATACCCGAAAAATCTCTCACTGGAGGTACTAGCAGCCTAGTCTGCTGCCCTGTCTGTCTGTCTACCTGCGACAGCAATAAAAAGTTATCGCTGAGACAATGTCTCAGTGGTGCACAACATTAACCAAATACAACTTTAAATCACAATTCATAAACCATATAAATAGTGGATACGTAAAACCATAGTTAAATTCAAGACAATGAATGTCATAAGGAATTTAAACTCCAATTCACAAATTATCAAATTCATAATAACACAATTTAGTCAAATAGTTTAAGAATACCGTATTGCCAATTCATACACAATTTGATCAAAATACTTAATAACACAGTGTTGCCGACCAATATCACAATTTGATCAAATAACTGAATAATATCGTTTTGCAAATCGATAACACAATTCGATCAAATAACTGAATAATACAATGTTGCCAATCAATAACACAATTTAGGCCATGACACAATTTTTCCACACATGCCGTGTTGTACACCACGACAAGACATACTCACCCCAATAATCGAAATCAATGAGGGAGGAAGCTAGCTATATAATGAGTACTCATCCACACTCACCTCAGACTGGGAAGTCAAGAGGGAGGAACATAATCATATTCACTCCAGACTGATAAGTCAAAGAGGGAGGAATAATCACACTCACCCCATTAATGGAGGAGGAACATAGTATCAGTGTCATGCCAATTGTGAGTCAAAACAATTCCAAACATTTTATTCAAATGATCCGTAAGAATCCAATAAATTTCCAAAATTATAATTTCATTCACAAAATGGCAACACAATTCGTAATTCACTTCAATTTCCACAAAAACCATTTACAGTGCTTTTCAATCAATAAGTATCCATCAAATACCATTCAAACAGTTTCTCACAGTTTCAAATCATTTACAATGCTTTTCAAGCAATAAATATCCATTCAAGTACATTTCCACAATTTAAAACAATAATATACAAGTAGTCATAATTTATTTCAATTGAAAATAATTCAAAAGAAATAAATATTATGCACAAACACAATTTAAAACAATAACATATAATTAATCATATGAAATATTATTCAGAACAAAATCAGTTGAAAACTAGTTGTGCACAAACACAATTTAAAACAATAATGTACAATAGTCATAATTCATTTCAATTGAAAAATTCAAAAGAAACAGCCGTTGTGCACAAACCTCTGATGACTGTCTCCTGGTCTAGACTCAGTGTTTCCTTCCCTTTCCCTGAGTCTTTAGTAACTGAGAAACACAATTTGAAGTGTTTCAGTACTAAATTAAACTGTCTCTAACGATAATGTTCGATAAACAATTCACTGGATACCTTTATTTGCTTATCAACCCATATATCGACCCTCGATGTTTTCTAGGTAAATTAGGTCTTAACGTTATTAACATGTCATATTCGATAGGGTTTTAGGGTCGGTACGTTTTACCAACTCATTTCCTTGTTCAGTGCATTTTAATGCAATTTGCTGGATTCCGGAATACTAGTTTGACCTAGCCGGACGACCTAGTTCCCTCAGTTTTTGGGTTTTGGTCAAAACTACAAACTTGTAGATCTATGTCTTATTGCACGCGGGGCAAAATTTCAGATCAATCCGAGTGTAGTAGACCAAGTTATGGTCATTATACTATTGCTGGTCAAATGGCATCAATTAGGTCAATTTTAGGTCAATTTGGTCAACTCTGGTTCGGCCAGTTTTTGGACCCGAACTTGTGCAAGTTGTTTGACTTGCTTATGGTCATTTCTGGGCTTTGGTGTCTTCATAAGACTTGTAGGTATGGGTCTTAAATATTCATGGTTAAAATTTCAGGTCAATTGGACCTGTTTTGAGTGAGTTATGGCCTAAACACTCACTGCTGCCCAATTGGTCATTTTTCAGGTCCTAATTGCACCTAATCCGAATTGGTCATTTTCTTAGGTCACCTTGCAGGCAGAATTTTGGTATGCTTTCTCAATGAAAGTTGGCACATTTTGTGCCTAGTTTCACCTCCAATTGGTCTCATACCAATTGAGGTTACACATTTAAACTTATTGGCTAAAATGTACACTGCCCTTAGTTACTTTGCTTAACACACATCAATTACACACATTTACCTTGCAATATGTTTACTTCCCTACCAAATCTGTTTTGGTACATTACCAAAACTATATATTATTTTACATTAACATCACTTTGGGCAGATTACAATTATCCTCAATACACCAATTAACACTCAATTTACAAGTTCTAAGTACAATCACATACACACCTAACCATTACAAATTTTTGCATATACTTTACACAACAAGTTCATATACATAGCCATCAATCCTTCTATGTCAATATTCTGCCAACACTTCCATGAATACATACATTTATTCAAGTGTTCCCAAGCTGCCAAAAATCTTCTTCAACACCAAATTGTCCTACAATTCATCAATTCCCATCCAAGTGCCAAAAATCACCATATAAATATGAAGTAATTCACTAGGTTTATTAAATCATCATAACTAACATAATTCTCATCAAGTATATGTACAATTACTTCATCAATACATGATTACATGGCTGCCTAAAAATGGATATCTCAATACTCTTCAAACTTAAAAATTTCCTTCACAAAACCAACACCCATAACATGTATACAAAGTTTATCAAAGAAATCTTCAAAAATGCTAACTTACCTTATGGTTGGAGCTTGTTAAACCTTGCTTAAACTTCTTAAATTTGGTATCAAACTCTTCCTTGTGATGTGTAGACAAACTTTAATGAAGAACCCTAGGTGATTGGAGTTGAAATGGAGGAGTGCATGGAGCTTGATTGAAAAATGGCCATGGAGGATTTTGGGGAGTTTTTCATTCACGGCAAATGGAGGTTTCAATGTTGAAGATGATCTTTTAGTGGAGCAATCTGCCCACTTATGCTTATTTTTAATTCATTTTATGATTCTTAGTGGTCCACTTACTTTAAATCATATAATATTTTGAATTTCCACTTATTCCACATTAAACCCTTCATTTTTGCTATTTACTTTAGGTACCACTAAACTAATTTTTCATTTTATTTTCTAAGTGTAATATTATTTATTTTTAATGGACATTTAGGTCAAAAGACAATTCGGGATGTCAAATGACCATAATGCCCCTGTTCGGGTTGCATTCCCGATTTTTTGATAATACCGGGTTTTGTCTGTTTTTCGATTTTTCACTTTTCTTTGTACTAATTATTTAATTTTTCTTTGATATTTCTAATGATATTTATTCTTCAACAAGGGTCTATTTAAGTCCTAAAATGTTTTCCAGGGTTCCCCGCAAAGTATTAGTCAACGGTCCACGCCGTGACTTCCTAAGGCCACCCATCGCTAGGGTTTTCGGCTCGCTTAACTTGGTTACATTTCTTTGCTATGATTTTTCCTTTATTTTTCTTGTATTTTCTTTTCTTGTATTTCATTATTTATGTCTCCTCATTCATATTGAAGTGTAGTTCTAGGCATCCTAGCTGTCCGGACAGCACTGGTCACCGGAGCAGTAGAACGCACTACCGAACTTAGGGGTGTTACACTAAGTCCTACCATGTATGCAGTGTAGTGCAAATGACTTTAGACTCCTATGCAGATCTGATATCTCACCCGGTCGTAGGTCTGCTGGGCTCCCCAGCTGTGTCTCTAATACCTACACGTAGAAAAGCAATGCGCTGAGCAATTCTGCTTAGTGGTGCCAAATATAAAGAAATATACGCTAAAATAAAATAAATGAATTGTTAATGAATTTATGACGTCGATATTCTTTGCAGTTGTTGATTCTACTTTTATTTGCTAACCTTTCATTTTTGCTAATTTTTAGTGGTGTTGTATGTCAATAAATTGAATTTGGCTATTTGAATTTAATAATGCTTAAATTAACTTCTCGTGTAGTCTATACACTGACCAGACTGGATAAACAAATGTACTAGCACTGGGTACCTAGTACCTCGGGTCATCACACCATCGGTCACAAAGTATCTCCCGGTGTGCAAATGGTGTGGCTAGAAAGCCATATAATCAATCAGGCAATAAGCCGAGTATAATAATAAAATTCATATAGCCATAGGCTATTGAAATCACAATGCGGCATAATAAGCCGTATAAACACAATATGGCATAAAGCCATTTACAAAATAGCTGTCAGAATCCTATTGGCATGCCAACCTATCCAAACTAGTCAACTAGGTAAACAAGGGCACATTACAAATTAATTATTTAATTCTTCTTTTTTAGAGTTTACTAGCTATTATGTAATTCACAAGTCAATGCAAATGTTGACCTTTTTAGATATCATGGATAAGTTGATTCTCATATCAACATGTCACAATTTGTATTTCCATATGCTGCCAATATAGAGTAATTTACCCTTTTCACAAGTTGGCATTTATTGCCAAATTACTTCAAGCTTCATTGTATGTAAATGTCAAATTTTTAGTTTTAGTGTGCTAGATTAGTCTAGCTTAATGTCCTACTTCTATTGGTTTTTAGCTTCTGGTCAAAGAAGCAAAATTGTAGCTCTATGTCTTATTGAACTTTTGCACAAATTTCAAGTCATTCTGAATTGTATAGACCAAGATATGGTCAATTTACTAAAGCTGGATAGATTACATCTTTAGTGTAAAATTTGGTCAATTTTAGGTCAAATTCAGTTCTGGCAATTTTGGTACCCTAAGTTGGGCAAGCAATTTGACTTGGTTCTGACCATTTCTGGGCTTTGGTGTCTTCAAAAGAATTGTAGCTCTATTTCTAAGCTTTCCATGGTAAAAATTTCAGGTCATTTGGATTGTTTTGAGTGAGTTATGGCCATATTAGTGACTATTGTTCATATGGTCAAAAATCTGGGCTTGCACATTACCAATTCCGGATTAGGTCATTTTTAAGGTTAGTTCTAGGCAGAATTTTGGCAACATTTCTACATGAAAGTTGGCTTATATTGTGTCTAGTTTCACCTCCCATTGGCCTCATACCAATTGGGGTCACCAATTGTCACTTATGATTCAATTTACCTACTGCCTTCACAACACACAATCTGCACATAAAAAACACTTTCAAATGACACTTCTCCTCCTCTCAAAACTACAAATATACATTCATAACACTTCTATACCATTCATCATATCTCAATCATGTCCATTTGGGCAGAATATACAAGTGTTCCATGTACATTATACAACCCTAATTTGCAAAGTTAAATTCAACATAATATATATACATGAAAACACTTGATTATAACATGTACCTCCTAACCATTACTTCACATGCACTGCCCTCAATTCATCTTTACCATAATTCATCAAGAAAATTCATGAAACCAAACACTAATTCATGAATTTAAAGGCTGCCAAAGTGGCAGTTTGCTAAGATATACAAATTGCTTTCCAAACCCTTAAATTCAAGTGCTCAATGTACATATACATGAAAACTAAATTACTATAGCATTAAAATGACTAAATCAATATTGTTTTCCATCCATTAGAGGTAAGAAAAACTTAAGCAACATAGGTTCTCATGGCTGCCGAAATTGAACAATTCCATAACTCAATAAATTCTTCCATTCTCTTCACCATTCAACTCACCTCAACCTAAACATGAAGTTACTAAAGTAAGGGAGTGGATTTGGACACTTACCTCTTTTGAAGCTTGCTAAAAACTCCCTAAATCCCTTTCTTCTTGCTGCCAATGACTTCCTCAAGTTGAATGTATAAGTTTTAATGAAGACACTAGTGAGAAAGGATGGCTAGAACATGCTTGCATGGAGGTGGAGCAAGTTACGGCAATGGAGTTCTTCCATGGTGGAATTCGGCTGGTTTGTGGAAGGTTGAAGATGAAGTGGTTTCTGCTGTCCCAAGGCTTATATTGGTGTCCCAAGATTCAAGTTAGTGGAGAACTAAGTTCCATTTTAATGTTTAATTATTTAAAGTTTCATAAATTAGATTTTATGCCCCATTTCTTTTACTATTTATATAATGTACTTTAATTAAATTTTTTATGATATTTTCAAAGTGTAATATCATTTATTTTTAATGGACATTGAGGTCAAAAGGCAACTCTAGGTGTCAAATGGCCAAAATGCCCTTCTTCGGGTTGTATTCCTGATTTTTCGGTAACACCGATTTTTGTCTATTTCTTGACTTTTTGTTTTTCTTTATACTAATTTATTAATTTTTCTTTGATATTTCTAGTGTCAATTACATTTCAATAAACCTTTAATTATGTCTCAAATTTAATTCCGAGGGTTTCCTGCAGTCCTAGGGTTGACAATTGCCTTCGCCATAACTTCCCGGTGCGGTCACCCATGTCACACCCTACCCCTCTGTAAGGCATAATATGATCCCGTAGTATACCTAATGAATTACCAACTTCGCCTACTGATAACCCATTAAATACACTACAAGGGATTTTCAAAAACTTTTCTTACTTCTTTTACGGTGGTGAGCACTATTTACAAGTGTTAAAAACCTTTTTGAACTGAGGTGAATTAACTAACACATTTAGACTATTAGTAATTTCTGTAAAAAAAATTTTGGCAGAGTGCCCTCCTTAATTTAGATAAAATAGTTCTTCAAAAACCTGTAAAAAGTACTTCAATATTTTTCTTAATCTCAAACTCTAGCATAATTCAACACAAATCCACAATAATTTTTCAAAGACTGAGATACAAGAAATATAATACAATTTTTACAAGTCCAAATAACTCATAATTTATTTTACAACTTTAATGTACAATTTTAATTTATAACTGCTCAAAACCAAGAACAAAATATACATACAGTGAACATACATTACAGTACAAAATGTAAAATGTGGTATACTCAATATACCCGATGATCTGTCAATGTAGTACTAGCAACCTAGTCTGCTGCCCTGTCAGTCTGTCTACATGCGACAGCAATAAAAAGCTATCGCTGAGTAAAATTTACTCAGTGGTGCACAATAACAATTTGAAATGCGATATATATAAATCTTTTATTGACAATTCACAAATCGAATAGTTCACAAAATTTACAAAGTTCATATAATACAAATTTGATCAAATAACTGATTAACACAGTTTTGCCAATCAATAACACAATTTGATCAAATAATCAATAAATACGCTTTTGCCCATCAATAACACAATTTGATCAAATAACTGAATAATACAGTGTTGCCGATCAATATCACAATTTAGGTCATGACACAATTTTTCCACACATGCCGTGTTGTACACCACGACAAGACATACTCACCCCAATAATCGAAATCAATGAGGGAGGAAGCTAGCTGAATAATGAGTACTCATCCACACTCACCTCAGACTGGGAAGTCAAAGAGGGAGGAACATAATCACACTCACCCCAGATTGATAGGTCAAAGAGGGAGGAATATATCACACTCACCCCATAAATGGAGGAGGAACATAGTAACAGTGTCATAAATGGAGGAGGAACATAGTAACAGTGTCATGCCAAGTGTGAATCAAAACAATTTCAAATCATAATATTTCATACAAACCATAAATCACATTTTATCTCAAAATTTCCATTTGCAAAGTTGGCAACACAATAATTTCCAAATAATATTCCCAAAACCAAAGCAATAAAAAATTATTCATAACTCATTTCTCCAAATAAATTTGCTAGTAAAAGCAGTGAATATAAAAGTATTGTGCAAGGACACAATTTAAAACTATATTGTTCAATTAAATTTTTAAGTAGAAAATGAGAAGTTAAAAATTATTCTGCACAAACATAATTTAAAACAATGACATACAAATAATCGTAATTTATTTCAATTGAAAAATTCAAAAGAAAAACATATTGTGCACAAACCTCTGATAACTGTCTCCTGGCCTTGACTCAGTGTTTCCTTCCCTTTCCCTGAGTCTTTGCTAACTGAGAAACACAATTTGAGGTGTTTCAGTACTCATTTAAACTGTCTCTGACGATAATGCTTGATAATTAATTCGCTGAATTCTATTATTTGCGTAATCAACCCAATGTGTTGACCCTCGATGCATTCTAGGTACATTAGGTTTTAATGTTACTAATATGTCACATTCGATAGTCTTTTAGGGTTGGTACATGTTACCAAATTCATTTCCATGTATCTTGCATTTTCTTGTAATTTGCTGGATTCCGGGATACTAGTTTGACCTAGCCTGACGACCTAGTTCCCTCAGTTTTCGGGTTTTGGTTAAAACTAAAAACTTGTAGATCTATGTCTTATTGCACGCGGGGTAAAATTTCAGGTCATTCTGAGTTATGTAGACCAAGTTATAGTCATTTTACTATTACTGGTCAAAATGCATCAAAATTGGTCACTTTAGGTCACTTTAGGTCAATTTTGGTTCGGCCAGTTTTTAGACCCGAACTTGTGAAAGCTGTTTGACTTGCTTATGGTCATTTCTGGGCTTTTGTGTCTTCATAAGACTTGTAGATATGGGTCTTAACTATTCATGGTCAAAATTTCAGGTTAATTAGACCTGTTTTGAGTGAGTTATGGTCTAAATACTAACTGCTGCCCAAATGGTAAATTTTCAAGCCTTATTTGCACTTAATCCGGATTTGGTCATTTTTCAAGCTACCATGCAAGCAGAATTTTGGCAAGCTTCCTTCATGAAAGTTGGCACATTTTGTGCCTAGTTTCACCTCCAATTGGTCTCATACCAATTTGAGCCACACACTTAAGGTTCTAAGCCCAAAACACAAACTGCCCTATTGCATTTTATTCATACTCATCAAAGATCACCTTTAACCCTTACCAAACTTCTCCTTTATGCCATTTCTGGTTTGTACCCTAGCCTAAACATATTTCTCAACATTTTATTGATCATTTGGCAGCTTACAATCACATTCAACATACACCATTAAGTGCAGAATTTGTCAAATTCAATTACAACAATTTAACTACCTATTCATGCTCATTTACATGTCCAACTTCACATCATCACACATATACCCAAACTGCCATCATAACTAACACAATTCAACATTAATATTCCATCATCCAAACATGAAATAACATCCTTATGGTTCACCCAACCAGGCTGCCAATTCATGCATTACATTCCATTAATTCCCAAGCTTCAAATTTCAAATACACATCCACATATACTAAGTATACATCACCCAAATAATTTCCTACACACATATACATTTAATCAATCCTTTAATCTACTATTTACAAGTAAAAATAAACTGTCTTCAAGGAGTTTCCATGGCTGCCAAAAGTACACATCTCCCTTAGAACATCAAACTCCAAAATTCTTTCCACAATTCAAGTACCCATAACCTCCTCACAAACTTTAATGAAGCAATAACCAAAAATACAAACTTACTACTTTGAAAACTCTTAAAAACCTTGACTAAACTTGATCTTCTTGCTGCCTATCTACTGCCCAAGTGGTGTAGAACAGTTTTTTGTGAAGGAAGCTAGGGGAAAAATGGCTTGGATCATGGTTGCATGGAGCTTGGCCATGGATGGCCATGGAGGTTCTTCAATGGAGGCTCACGGTTGGTCATTTGGGAGGAAGAAGATGGACTGAATTTCTGTCCAAAATGACTTAATTAAGTGTCCCAAAACTTGAGTTAGTGGAGCACTCACTTTAACTTAATGTTTAATTATTCAAATTTTCCTAATTTGCACATTTATCTCATTTCCTTCACTATTTACATAATGTACCCCTAATTTAATTTTTCATTATATTTTCCAAGTGTAATATCATGTATTTTTAATGGATATTTAGGTCAAAAGACAACTCGGGGTGTCAAATGACCACAATGCACCTCTTCAGGTTGCATTCCTGATTTTTCAGTAACACCGGGTTTTGTCCTTTTTCGATTTCTCACTTTTCTTTGTACTAATTAATTAATTTTTCTTTGATATTTCTAATGGTGTTTATACTTCAATAGATATTTATTTAAGTCCTAAAAATATTTTTCAGGGTTCCCCGCGGTCCAGGGCTAGTCAACGGTCCACGCCGTGACTTCCCGGTGCGGTCACCCATCGCTAGGGTTCTCGGCTCGCTTAACTTAGTTGCATTTCTTTACTATTATTTTTCCTTTATTTTTCTTGTATTTTCTTATCTTGTATTTCATTATTTAATGTCTCCTCACTCATATCGAAGTGTAGTTCTAGGCATTCTAGCTGTCCGGACAACACTGGTCACTGGAACAGTAGAACGCACTACCGAACTTAGGGGTGTTACAATTCTCCCCCCCTTAAAATAAATTTCGTCCACGAAATTTTTTCCAATAGCCATCTTACAATAGTCATACGTTTATTTTCTCCTTTCTATATGATCGTATAATCTTCTTTCTCTCGAATTTGTATAAGACTTTTAACAATCTAATACAACATTTAATTTGTTTGTATAACACCAATCTTCTCTTACTATTGTCCTGTCTAATATTTCGATTCATGTTCCTTCTTGAATGACCCTTGAGGCCATGTTAGAATCATTTATCTAGTCATTGGTCCTCTGACCATTCTAGTCCATAGTCTTCCTCACATTCGTAACATTTCTTTGTTATATTTGAACCAACTGTTCGAATTTTTACTTCCATAACTCTTTTTATCTGTCAATATTCTATAACTTACTTTCTTTTGTACTGAACTATAACCTTTCGATATTCTAACCTTTGAGTTTTAGATCCCTAAGTAGGATTTTCAAACTTATTTCTAACAATTAAATTCTGTCATGGCATAACTATACCAAAACAGATGCCGTTGGCAACTATTCTTATCTAGGTGTACTATCAGGTAGTATGTAGCTCTACACAATAATCTCAAGTCAGTACTGTAATCTGCAGCTTACAGTATAAACATCAAGAATATTGCATAGTTACTACGATACATCCTAATAGATCAAATTTTCCTATCTTTTATCCTTTTCGAATTTACTAGTATCCCGAACTTATTATGATTACAATATCCATTAACAATTACTAACAGTGACATTCTTGCCCTCATCTAGAGCAATTCCATTACTGCATCTTACTTTTACGTCCTCTTGCCTTACATTAAGTAGGCTCGCCAATTAGCTTTATAATTTATGGTGTTTTAGAAAATACTTTTTGCCAATAAACTCTTTCAAAACTAATTTCACTTATTATCACAATCCTTATTTTAAAGGGCTAATCACTAATGCATCAAAATTTATTCCCCTGTAAAGGAATAACAATAGAACATATAGTTCTAACACTAACATAAAAGTATGCAGACCCCAGGTCAAACAATACATATATATATCTTAGTTACTATTTGAGAAAGTACCAGCAATAATATCAAAAGTCTAAGTCTCTTCTCTCTACAGTATAGCGTATACTCCAGCTGGAGCATCACCCTGTTCTGGCTGATTCACAGTACTCTGACTTCTAGGTGTACTACCCCTACCTCTACCTTTGCCTCTACTAACTGATGGTGAACTCTTTGGGGTAGAAACTTGGGTTGATCCCTTTGGTGTAGTAAATGATCCAGAACAACCTGGATTTACACAATCCCTAGCAAAATGGCCAGTCTCTCCACAGTTTAAACATGCTCCTACGGCTCTATAACATACCCCATTATGTGGTTTACCACAAGTTTCACAAAGTCGATCTGACAACGCATTCCTGGGTTTCTGTTGAGTTTGCTGATCGGATCGAGGTGGTTTCTGTCTATAAGATCTATCTCTACCGGACTTCTTACTATCTCTGTTGTATCCCCCAAAGTTTTTCCTCTTTCCAGTAAGACCACTAGAACTCTGTTCTACTGACTTTCCCTCTTTTTCTGTCTCCTCTGATTTCTTTTTCTCAGAAGCTGCTTCAGATTCAATTCTTTCTAATTCTAGTGCTTGAGAAATAAGTTCAGAGAAGTTGTTATGTTTGAATCCGACCACTTGTAATCTGATACTAGGCTTCAAGCCAGTTTCAAACCTCTTACATCTCTCCCTATTGGTAGAAAGTAGACTTACTGCATAATGGCTCAGGCGAAAAAATTCCCTTTCATATTCAGCCACCGATCTACTCCCCTGTTTCAGACTTAGGAACTCTTGCGCTTCGATCTACATAAGCATCAAGGAGATATTTTTGTCTGAATTCGCTGATAAAGTCACTCCAGTTAGCACTGCAGTTCTACCAAAGCGTGGGGAATGGTTTTCCACCGATCATAAGCATCCCCAGAGCAAAGATACTGAGTATTCAAATCTGAGCTCCTCTGTGCAGTGCAGTTTCTTGAATACCCTATCCATCCTTTCTAACCACTGTTCTGCCTCTAGAGGATCTACTGTCCCCTTTAACTCTGTAGCCCCATATTTCATCAATTTATCATATTGTCTAGCAGAAGACTGTGGTTGTACCACTGGTGTCTGTATTGGGGCTCGAGTAGGCACATTACTAGCCATTTGTTGGAACATTGCAGCCATCTGCTGAGCGAATTGAGCAGGGAACTGCGGTACTGCGGGGGCTGGTGCTGCTGAACCACTGACATTATGTAGGGCTGGGGCATCCCCTTGCACCTCAGCCTCTATAGATTGATCGACTGAACGATCACCCTCTTCCATAGTCAATGCGAGGATCTTAGACTTCCTAAACAAATAACACAAGGAGATTTCCTCCCGTTAGTGCATATTTATAATGTAATGTACTGTATGTATCAGACAATGATATTGAGCAGTTGTACTATGAAGAAAGAATATTCAAGTAACATGTGAAAACAGAATTTAAAAAAACTAGCTCTGATACCATTAAACATGTCACACCCTACCCCTCTGTAAGGCATAACATTATCCCGTAGTATACCTAATGAATTACCAACTTCGCCTACTGATAACCTATTAAATACACTACAAGGGATTTTTAAAAACTTTTCTTACTTCTTTTACGGTGGTGAGCACTATTTACAGGTGTTAAAAACCTTTTTGAACTGAGGTGAATTAACTAACACATTTAGACTATTAGTAATTTCTGTAAAAAAA
Organism: Hevea brasiliensis; assembly: GCF_030052815.1. Classification (NCBI taxonomy): domain Eukaryota; kingdom Viridiplantae; phylum Streptophyta; class Magnoliopsida; order Malpighiales; family Euphorbiaceae; genus Hevea; species Hevea brasiliensis. The sequence continues at coordinate 34,680,409 of NC_079507.1, read as the reverse complement.
TTTTGGCAGAGTGCCCTCCTTAATTTGGATAAAACAGTTCTTCAAAAACCTGTAAAAAGTACTTCAATATTTTTCTCAATCTCAAACTCTAGCATAATTCAACACAAATCCACAATAATTTTTCAAAGACTGAGATACAAGAAATATAATACAATTTTTACAAGTCCAAATAACTCATAATTTATTTTACAACTTTAATGTACAATTTTAATTTACAACTGCTCAAAACCAAGAACAAAATATACATACAGTGAACATACATTATAGTACAAAATGCAAAATGTGGTATACTCAATATACCCGATGATCTGTCAATGTAGTACTAGCAACCTAGTCTGCTGTCCTATCAGTCTGTCTACCTGCGACAGCAATGAAAAGCTATCGCTGAGTAAAATTTACTCAGTGGTGCGCAATAACAATTTGAAATGCTATATATATAAATCTTTTATTGACAATTCATACATCGAATAGTTCACAAAATTTACAAAGTTCATATAATACAAATTTGATCAAATAACTGAGTAACACAGTTTTGCCAATCAATAACACAATTTGATCAAATAACTGAATAACACAGTTTTGCCCATCAATAACACTATTTGATCAAATAACTGAATAATACAGTGTTGCCGATCAATATCACAATTTAGGTCATGACACAATTTTTCCACACATGCCGTGTTGTACACCACGACAAGACACACTCACCCCAATAATCGAAATCAATGAGGGAGGAAGCTAGCTGAATAATGAGTACTCATCCACACTCACCTTAGACTGGGAAGTCAAAGAGGGAGGAACATAATCACACTCACCCCAGACTGATAGGTCAAAGAGGGAGGAATATATCACACTCACCCCATAAATGGAGGAGGAACATAGTAACAGTGTCATAAATGGAGGAGGAACATAGTAACAGTGTCATAAATGGAGGAGGAACATAGTAACAGTGTCATGCCAAGTATGAATCAAAACAATTTCAAATCATAATATTTCATACAAACCATAAATCACATTTTATCTCAAAATTTCTATTTGCAAAGTTGGCAACACAATAATTTCCAAATAATATTCCCAAAACCAAAGCAAGAAAAAATTATTCATAACTCATTTCTCCAAATAAATTTGCTAGTAAAAGCAGTGAATATAAAAGTATTGTGCACGGACACAATTTAAAACTATAATATTCAATTAAATTTTTAAGTAGAAAATGAGAAGTTAAAAATTATTGTGCACAAATATAATTTAAAACAATGACATACAAATAATCGTAATTTATTTCAATTGAAGAATTCAAAAGAAATACTTATTGTGCACAAACCTCTGATAACTGTCTCCTGGCCTTGACTCAGTGTTTCCTTCCCTTTCCCTGAGTCTTTGCTAACTGAGAAACACAATTTGAGGTGTTTCAGTACTCATTTAAACTGTCTCTGACGATAATGCTTGATAATTAATTCGCTGAATTCTATTATTTGCGTAATCAACCCAATGTGTTGACCCTCGATGCATTCTAGGTAAATTAGGTTTTAATGTTACTAATATGTCACATTCGATAGTCTTTTAGGGTTGGTACATGTTACCAAATTCATTTCCATGTATCTTGCATTTTCTTGCAATTTGCTGGATTCCGGGATACTAGTTTGACCTAGCCTGACGACCTAGTTCCCTCAATTTTTGGGTTTTGGTTAAAACTAAAAACTTGTAGATCTATGTCTTATTGCACGCGGGGCAAAATTTTAGGTCATTCTGAGTTATGTAGACCAAGTTATGGTCATTTTACTATTACTGGTCAAAATGCATCAAAATTAGTCACTTTAGGTCACTTTAGGTCAATTTTGGTTCGGCCAGTTTTTGGACCCGAACTTGTGCAAGCCGTTTGACTTGCTTTTGTTAATTTCTGGGCTTTTGTGTCTTCATAAGACTTGTAGATATGGGTCTTAACTATTCATGGTCAAAATTTCAGGTCAATTGGACTTGTTTTGAGTGAGTTATGGGCTAAACACTAATTGCTGCCCAAATGGTAAATTTTCAGGCCTTATTTGCACTTAATCCGGATTTGGTCATTTTTCAAGCTACCTTGCAAGCAGAATTTTGGCAAGCTTCCTTCATGAAAGTTGGCACATTTTGTGCCTAGTTTCACCTCCAATTGGTTTCATACCAATTGGAGCCACACACTTAAGGTTCTAAGCCCAAAACACAAACTGCCCTATTGCATTTTATTCATACTCATCAAAGATCACCTTTAACCCTTACCAAACTTCACCTTTATGCCATTTCTGGTTTGTACCCTAACCTAAACATATTTCACAACATTTTATTGATCATTTTGGCAGCTTACAATCACATTCAACATACACCATTAAGTGCAGAATTTGTCAAATTCAATTACAACAATTTAACTACCTATTCATGCTCATTTACATGTCCAACTTCACATCATCACACATATACCCAAACTGCCATCACAACTAACACAATTCAACATTAATATTCCATCATCCAAACATGAAATAACATCCTTATGGTTCACCCAACCAGGCTGCCAATTCATGCATTACATTCCATTAATTCCCAAGCTTCAAATTTCAAATACACATCCACATATACTAAGTATACATCACTCAAATAATTTCCTACACACATATACATTTAAACAATCCTTTAATCTACTATTTACAAGTAAAAATAAACTATCTTCAAGGAGTTTCCATGGCTGCCAAAAGTACACATCTCCCTTAGAAAATGAAACTCCAAAATTCTTTCCACAATTCAAGTACCCATAACCTCCTCACAAACTTTAATGAAGCAATAACCAAAAATACAAACTTACCACTTTGGAAACTCTTAAAAACCTTGACTAAACTTGATCTTCTTGCTGCCTATCTACTGCCGAAGTGGTGTAGAACAGTTTTTGTGAAGGAAGCTAGTGGAAAAATGGCTTGGATCATGGTTGCATGGAGCTTGGCCATGGAGGTTCTTCAATGGAGGCTCACGGCTGGTCATTTGGGAGGAAGAAGATGGACTGAATTTCTGTCCAAGATGACTTAATTAAGTGTTCCAAAACTTGAGTTAGTGGAGCACTCACTTTAACTTAATGTTTAATTATTCAAATTTTCCTAATTTGCACATTTATCTCATTTTCTTCACTATTTACATAATGTACCCCTAATTTAATTTTTCATTATATTTTCTAAGTGTAATATCATGTATTTTTAATGGATATTTAGGTCAAAAGACAACTCAGGGTGTCAAATGACCACAATGAACCTCTTCGGGTTGCATTCCTGATTTTTCGGTGACACCGGGTTTTGTCCTTTTTCGATTTCTCACTTTTGTTTGTACTAATTAATTTATTTTTCTTTGATATTTCTAATGGTGTTTATACTTCAATAGATATTTATTTAAGTCCTAAAAATATTTTCCAGGGTTCCCCGCCGCCCAGGGCTAGTCAACGGTCCACGCCGTGACTTCCTGGTGCGGTCACCCATCGCTAGGGTTGTCGGCTCGCTTAACTTAGTTGCATTTCTTTACTATTATTTTTCCTTTATTTTTCTTGTATTTTCTTTTCTTGTATTTCATTATTTAATGTATCCTCACTCATATCGAAGTGTAGTTCTAGGCATTCTAGCTGTCTGGACAACATTGGTCATCGGAACAGTAGAACGCACTGCCGAACTTCGGGGTGTTACAACCCATCGCTACAGTGCCGGCTCGTTTAACTTAGTTTCATTTTCTCTCTTTTATTTTTCTTTAATTTTTCTTTTATTTTCTTTTTATTTATTTCATCATTTTATGTATGTTTACTATCACTGAAGTATAGTTCCAGACATCCTGACTTGCTTGGACTAACATTAGGTAACTGGAGCAATTGAACATATAGAATACATACAAGGAGAATGTTACACCTGCTCCTAGTAGGGAGCAAAGTAGTAGAGCCTAGTAATCCTAGGGTACTGCAGGGAGTGCACAGCAGGCCTTCCTAGAGTAGATGACTCAACTGCTCCGTCAGGTCACCGGAGCCATCTCACAGCCACAGCCACAGCCCTCACCACCTGTACAGCCACCACTGCCCCCACAGCCGCAACCTGTACACAGATCCCCACTAGAGAAATTGTGGAAGTATGGGGCAGTTGACTTCAGGGGTAAAAAGGAGGATGATCCAGCTGCAGCAGAGTATTGGCTGGAGAGGATAGAGAGGGGATTACAGCAGTTACACTGCACCCCAGAGCAGCAGTTGGAGTGTGCTATATTACTGCTACAAGAGGATGCTTATTGATGGTGAGTGACAGTATCGAGAGTGGTATAGCCTGCACAGATCAATTGGTAGTTCTTTCTGGCTGAATTCAGAAAGAAATACATCTGTCATGTGTACTTGGAGACCAGAAGGAGAGAATTCCTCGCACTGAGAAAGAGGCAGCTTACAACCTCTGAATATGAGCGAGAATTCATAAGACTCAGCGAATATGCATTGGAGTTGATGCCTATAGAAACTGATAAGTATAGAAGGTTTGAAGACAGACTGAATGACAACATCAGGCTTATAGTGACATCTCGCCACTTCACCGATTTCTCTCTGTTGGTAGCATCGGCCCTTGATGTGGAGAGAGTTAGAAATGAAGAGCAGTCCAGAAAGGATAGGCAACGCAAGAGGGGTTCTGAATCTGGTCAGTCCGATTCAGCAGGCATAGGTAGTAAGAGGCCCAAGGAGTCACCGAGTCAGACTCTGGGTTGGGGTAAGAAGCAAAAGTCTCGGTTTACTCTAAGGAGAGGAGGAGGACAGTCTGGTGCATCAGTGGGTAGTTCACCTGGTGCAGCTACATGGCGATCAGCCCCACCACCCACTTGTACCCATTGTGGTCGACCCCACAAAGGAGAGTGTAGATTGTTGACTAGTGGGTGTTTCAGATGTAGGTTTATGGATCACTTCCTGAAGGATTGTCCATAGAGGAGCACTAGTGTTCCCACTACTCTACCTCAGATGGAGAGGTCTGCCCTAGCAGCACAGAGGAGTAGAAGACCTCCGAGGCCTGATACAGCTGGTACATCACAGAGGCCTACTACAGAGACAGTACAGAGGCAAGAGACTAGGGTAGCACCTCATGCTTATGGTATGAGAGCTTGAGATGTGCCAGAGCCAGCTGATGTCATTAGAGGTGCATTTTCTCTACTTGATTTATTAGTATGTGCATTGATTGATCTGGGTTCCATACATTCATACGTGTGTATCACACTGCCAGTTGATAGAGGGGTACAGATAGAGGAGTTAGAGGAGGACATACAAGTTACAAACCCTTTAGGCCATAGTATCCTGGTGAAAAAGGTCTACAAGGGTTGTCCTCTGAGGATACAGGGTTGTGAGTTTCCAGCTGACTTGATTGAGCTACCATTCCATGAGTTCGATGTGATATTGGGAATGGATTGTTTATCACGTCATCAAGCGTGGTAGATTGTCAGCTAAAGAAGATGTCACTACAAATAACAGAAGGGGATGAGATTACAATTATGGGTGAAGGAATGGGTTGTCTTTCTACCATCATATTGAAGGAACGGAAGCGTGAAAAACACAAGTTTATACCATTGAATTCAAAAATTTTCACCTAGGGTCACATGCATCATTCGAGATTTATTTTTATCTATTTGATTTCAATGACAAACAATATATTAAAAATCTTTTAATATGTTTTTGGATCTATATTTGCCATTTAAGATTTTAAAATTAATCAGATTAATTTTAGAACCCTAGATTAAATCAAGAACGATTACACTAACCTCTTGATGTACTGCAGCGTGTCTGCGCCTTTGAGATTCGTCTTCAGGACACCAGATGTGGTCCCTCTAGCTTGTCCACACCAAGAACACCTATGGAAGCCCTTGAACAGCTTCTAAAGCTTTTTCTATTAATTAGAAATTCAAGTTCTGCCTTTTAAGAGATTAGAGATGTAAACAGGACACTAGAAACAATTTCTAGTGTTCTTAATTCAAGAGATTGATGGCTAATCTCTTTGAATTGATGAGAGATGAAGAAAAATAGATGGAGAACCTCAAAATGGCATGACAAAGGAGAGGAGTGGCTGCTGGTTATTTTTCTTTTCATAACCACACTTAAATAGCTAGGTTAACACATTAAACCCTTGCCACATGTCACCCTTTGATTAGCTCTAGGTTTAAGTGACCCAATCACATTATGCCAAGTATCAAACCTATATTTAATCTTGATTTTAATCATCTTACATGATTAAAGAAAAAAAAACATTTGGCAAGCTTATGTGTAATCCCATGTGTCACAATCTCATGGTGTCACGTGTCACACTGTGAAATGACAAAAATGCCCCTGTGTCTTAATTTTGAGTTCTCAACCCAAAATAATTATTTCTCTTCTTCTAATTAATTTATATCAAATATAAATTAAATAATTAATCTCTATTAATTAATTTCTCATTAATTAAATTCATATTTAAACACTTTAAATATAAATTTAATTTATACTACACATCCAATAATCTAGATTTGGTTTCAAGTCATGCTAGGGACTTTGCAATTTAATTGAAAACCAAACCTATTTAATTAATCAATTAAACTCTTTAATTAATTAATTAAATCATATTTAAATAGGTGATAACTTGTGTATGTGTGTGACTTACTAGGCTCATCACTAATTGATAATGAGACATGATATCAACTCTTAATATCATCAGAACTCTTTCTTACCATAAATGATTTCTCTAAATCATTTTATACACCTCATAGACCATGGTTAACACCTAGCATAGCATGCCATGGCCACCCAATTAGTAATAAGGTTTACCTTAAATGAACCTATAATCATATGTTACCATGCACTAGAATCTCTCTGTTACAAAATCCCAACTCAAGCTGGAGTCATTGTTTATGTCAAACTCCATTTGCTATGAATATTATGTTCTCTTTTAATTCCAGTTCTTGATTAAAAGATTTTCTCATCAGAAACTCTTTTCTGAATAAATCTATCTGTCCTGGCTAGGAACTTGAAACATCAAGAACAATTAAATGAACATAGGATTTTATCTCTATTTACTTAGAGGTACAGATTCCATCTTGATCAACACCTACCTCCATATATAACTAGTAGGAGCCAACAAATGCCGATATACCCATACATAGTACAATTATGAAAGCAGTATCAAACTCAAACTACCTATATACAAGATAACTGTGCTATCTCAGGTCTAAAGATTATATGTACTGATATGATTTATGACAAAATATTGACAAGAGTAAACTCCATGTGCTTGTCATAAGTGTCACTGGTTCGGCCTACTTATCATTTATAAGTGCTTATCATGTTTGTTATATGGCATGAGACTCACCATTCCATCTTATTTATATCTCATATAAATAACTTGGGAACAAACATGAATACAATCTTTCTGGATAAGTCATGTCCTTATTATGAAGTATCCTCGATTGTGAACCTATTTATGATACTTTGTGCTAGAAATATTGTCACTCATATTCTTAACAACTTAAGAATAATATTTCTAACAAAATATCAATGGACTTTTTCTATTACACATAAATATATTATGTAAACGAAAAAGTGGAAATGCCTTTTATTAATAAAAATATGTACAAGATACATACTAAATGATATGCTCTAGGGCATACTACTAACACATATCAGCCATAACAGCCAGAAGATTGATAAGAAAGGGCTGTAAGGCTTTCTTAGCACATGTAATTGACACCAGAAAGACTAGCCCAAACATACAGGAGATCCCCACAGTATGTGCATTTTCGAATGTGTTTCCGGAAGAGTTGCCGGGTTTGCCACCAGATAGAGAAGTAGAGTTTGCCATAGAGGTTATGCCGAGTACTGCACCGATGTCCATTGCTCCATATAGGATGGCACCTATTGAACTGAGAGAGTTGAATGTTCAGTTACAGGAGCTACTAGACAAGGGCTTCATACACTCTAGTGTGTCACCCTGGGGAGCACCAGTGCTATTTGTGAAGAAGAAAGATGGTACCCTTCAGCTATGTATAGACTACCGGCAGCTGAATAAGGTGACTGTGAAAAACAAATACCCTTTACCTAGGGTAGATGACCTGTTTGATCAGCTGAGGGTAGCTGAAGTATTCTCTAAGATAGATCTCAGATCAGGCTATCACCAATTGAGAGTGAAAGAGACAGATGTTCCTAAAATTGCTTTCAAAACCCGGTATGGATACTATGAGTTTCTAGTGATGCCATTTGCACTGACAAATGCACCAGCAGATTTTATGAACCTAATAAACCGCATCTTTCATCCCTACTTAGATCGGCTTGTTGTGGTCTTTATAAATGATATCTTAGTGTATTCAAAGAACTGGGAGGAGCATGATGAACACCTAAGAGTAGTACTATAGACACTGTGGGAAAAGCAATTATATGCTAAGTTGTCCAAGTGTGACTTTTGGTTGGATGAGATATCCTTTCTTGGACACATTGTGTCAGCAGATGGGATCAGGGTAAATCCAAAAAAGATTGAAGTAATAGTTGAATGGAAGCATCTCAGAAATGTAACAGAAGTTAGAAGCTTTTTGGGGTTAGCTGGATACTACAGGAGATTTATGAAGGGATTTTCCCTTATAGCAGCCCCACTGACTAAGTTACTGTATAAGAATGCAAAGTTTAACTAGAATGATAAATGTCAAACCAGCTTTGAGAAGCTAAAGGCTATGCTTACATAAGCTCCAGTGTTGACACAGCCAGAGTCAGAGAAAGACTATGTGATCTACAGTGATGCTCCCTCAATGGGCTTGGGTGTCTTCTGATGCAGGAAGGGAAAGTAGTTGCCTATGCTTCTAGACAGTTAAGGCCATAAGAAAAGAACTACCCAACTCATGATCTAGAAGTGGCGGCAATAATATTTGCATTGAAGATATGGTGGTACTACCTATATGGTGAGAAATGCTACATCTATACGGATCACAAGAGTCTGAAGTATTTGCCAACCTAGAAGGAACTCAATTTGAGAAAGAGGAGATGGATTGAATTCCTTAAGGATTATGACTGTGTGATCGACTATCATCTTGGGAAGGCAAATGTAGTGGCAGACGCACTGAGCAGGAAGTCCATGATGGCTTTGAGAGCATTGAATGCTTGGTTGTACAGGATGGGGAAATTGTGGCTGAGTTGCTTGTAAAGCCAAGCTTGTCACAGCAAATACAAGAAGCACTGTTAAGGGATGAAAAGTTGCTAACTTTTATGGGCATAACTCAAGAGGGGAAGGAGACTGACTATGAGTTGAAAGGAGATGGGTGCTTGTATTATAAAGGCAGAATCTGTGTACCAGGAGATGAGGAACTAAAGAAAAATATCTTGAAAGAGGCACACTGTAGCTTTCATGCTATGCACCCAGGAAATACTAAAATATACCAAGACCTGAAAACACATTATTGGTGGCCTGGAATGAAGAAAGAGATTGGTGATTTTGTGACCAGATGTTTGATATGCCAGCAGGTTAAGGCTGAGCATCAGGTTCCATCGGGGTTGTTACAACCTATATCCATACTAGAGTGGAAATGGGACCGCATCACCATGGATTTTGTTACTGGGCTACCATTGACACAGAGGAAGCATGATACTATATGGGTGATTGTGTATAGATTGACCAAGTTAGCTCACTTCCTACCAGTTAAAGCCGACTACTCACTGGAGAGATTAGCAGAGATTTACATAGATGAGATAGTCTGGCTACATAGAGTGCCCACATCGATCATATATGATCGAGACCCGAGATTTACTTTGAGATTTTGGAAGAGGCTATAGGAGTCTTTAGGCACTCAACTACACTTTAGTATGGCTTTTCATCCACAGACGGATGGACAATCAGAAAGGGTGATTCAGGTAACCCTTAGAACTTAATGAATTGCTATAATTATTAAAGGAATGATAATAACAACCTAACACAAATGACATGAATGACACGATATGATACGTATTGGAGGATATGTTAAGAAGCTACATCATTGATTTTGAAGGAAGTTGGGAGAAGTATCTTCCTTTGGTAGAGTTTGCTTACAACAATAGCTACCAAGCCAGCATAAAAATGGCTCCATATGAAGCATTGTATGGGAGGAGATGCAAGACTCCCTTATGCTGGACAGAAATGGGTGAAGAAAAGGTAGTGGGCCCAGATTTAGTGAGACAGACTGAGGAAAAAGTGAGACTCATCAGAGACAATTTGAAAGTCTCCTCAGATAGATAGAAGTCATATGTCGACCTGAGGAGAAAGGATATAGAGTATGAGGTTGGCGATAAGGTGGTTCTCAAGGTATCAACTTGGAAGAAAGTGTTGAGATTTGGTAAGAAGGGTAAGTTAAGACCTAAGTTTATTGGTCCATATGATGTCATTGAGTGTGTGGTCCAGTAGCCTAGAGGCTAGCTTTACCACTTGAGCTGGACAAGATTCACAACGTGTTCCATATGTCGATGCTCAGGAGATACAGATTAGATCATTCACATATCATTTTAGAAGAGGAGATAATTGTGCAACTTGATTTGACATATGAAGAAGAACCAGTTAGAATCTTGGCATGGGAAGAGAAAGAACTCAGAAATAAGAGGATCCCATTAATAAAAGTCTTGTGGAGAAACCACAACACAGAAGAAGAGACGTGGGAGAGTGAGGACACAATGAGGCAGCAGTTCCCTCAGCTCTTCACATCAGGTAAATTTCGATGATGAAATTTTTATCAGAGGGAAAGAATTGTAACGCCCTCAACATAGGTAGTCCGTACATTTTACTATTCCGATGACTAATGTCTATTCGAACAGTCAGAATGTCTGGAACTACACTTAAACTATGGTGAGGAGGCATAAATTGAAGGAATAAATGTTAAGAAAATATAGGAAAAATTTAGAGAAAATAAATAAAAAAATTTAGAAAATTTATTAATTGGTACAAAAATAATAAAAATAACCCAATATGCACTAATAAGGGCATTTTGGTCATTTCACCCCCCAAAGGTGAATTTTGACCTAAATGTCAAATTAAAAATTTAGAGAATGAAAATAATTAGTATGAATTAAAACTTTATAAATTGAATTAGAAAAGAAAGAAGAAGAAAAGAAAAGAAAAAGAAAAGAAAAGAAAATAAAGAGCTTATGGACATTTTAAAAAAAATTAAGTACATAAAAATAAAATATATATAAGACACAAGAAGATAAATTTCCACCAACCATCATCTTCTCCACTCCCTCTTCTCTCTCTTTCCCCCTTGGAGCCGGCTGGTTTGCTTCATTTTCCTCCATTGTTGTCAACCTTTCAAGCTTGATTTCCCAAGCTTCTTCCACCCAAAACCCATAGCTCACTTCACAAAAATTACTTCCCACTCCATAGGGAAGCCATAGATACCTATAAGAAGCAAGGAAATTGAAGTTTGGGAAGCTCAAGTAAGGTTAGTGCACTAATCCCTCTTATTCTCTTCATTAAACATGAAAAGCATGTTTAACCAAGTATAAAATTCATGAATTAAAAAGAAAATCTTAAGGAAAAAACCCTTGAATTTTCGACAGCCATGGAACCTTGAGGTTTGTTGCTTTTAAGTGATGAAAAATGGTTCCATGAGAATGTGTGATAAGTTGATATGTTTGGGAGTTTGATTGTGTAGTGTTTGTGCAAATTTAAAATTTTGAAAACTAGGGTTTGTGTAAATGATTGAGGACTTTATGTAAATGCTTGAAATTGACCTATTGAGTTGAGATTGTTGCTTATAGAAGTGTTATGCATACAAATTGAAGTAAGGAAGTTGGAGGAGATTGAATTTTGGAAGTGTCAATTTTCTGCAGGTTGGGACTCAATGAGTCCAGTGGGTTTGTGGAACCATAACTAAAAATGTGTGACTCCAAATGGTATGAGGTCAATTGGAGGTGAAATTAGACTCAAAATAGCCCATTTTTCATGCAAAACTATGCTCAAATTTTGTCAAAAACTTGACCTAAATACTGCTCAAATCCGGATTACCCTGCACCAAACCCAGAAAATGACCAAATGAATAGTATATGTTCATCTGGTCATAACTCTCTCTATACTGGTCCAAATGACCTGAATTTGATACCACTGGAAAGCTTAGATATAGGGCTACAATTTTTATGAAGACTACTGAACCTATAAATGCCAAACACCAAACCAAATTGCTGGCCCAATTTGGGTCACAAAATTGCCCAGAATTAGGTTGCCTAGAAACTGCTAGACACAAACTTACCCGACCAGTTCTGGAAAAATGGCCATAACTTGGTCTACAAGAATTAAAATGTAGTGAAACCAGTGGAAAAATGTCCACAAGACATAGGTCTACAGGATTTGTGTTTTGACCAAAACCCAGAAATCAAGAGAATTGGGTCAAATAGTTAGAAGAAGTCACTGCATCAAAACCTTTAATCTGACCAAACTTCACATGACTCTAGCACAGTCTTTTAGTCATAACATCCACTAGAAACATCCAATTGAGATGAGTCATACCTTTCCAGAAACCTAAGAGATAGGGCTATAACTTTATTTGAGAGACCGTCCTCAAATTATTCCTGTAAGAGCCTCAACAAGTGACCTACAGTCACTGTCCTGAACTGAGCCCCTGTTGGCACAGGGTACATGAGCCAAGGTCAGTTATTTGGCCATAAATAACTCCAAAATGTTAGTAGTATGCCATAGAGCATATCATTTAGTATGTATCTTGTATATATTTTTATTAATAAAAGGCATTTCCACTTTTCCGTTTACATAATATATTTATGTGTAATAGAAAAGGTCCATTGATATTTTGTTAGAAATATTATTCTTAAGTTGTTAAGAATATGAGTGACAATATTTCTCGCACGAAGTACCATAAATAGGTTCACAATCGAGGATACTTCATAATAAGGACATGACTTATCCAGAAAGATTGTATTCATGTTTGTTCCCAAGTTATTTATATGAGATATAAATAAGATGGAATGGTGAGTCTCATGCCATATAACAAACATGATAGGCACTTATAAATGATAAGTAGGCCGAACCAGTGACACTTATGACAAGCACATGGAGTTTACTCTTGTCAATGTTTTGTCATAAATCATATCAGTGCATATAATCTTTAGACCTGAGATAGCACAATTATCTTATATATAGGTAGTTTGAGTTTGATACTGCTTTCATACGTGTACTGTGTATGGGTATATGGGCATGTGTTGGCTCCTACTAGTTATATATGGAGGTAGGTGTTGATCAAGATGGAATCTGTTCCTTTAAGTAAATAGAGATAAAATCCTATGTTCATTTAATTGTTCTTGATGTTTCAAGTTCCTGGCAGACAGATAGATTTATTCGTAAAAGAGTTTCGATGAGAAAATCTTTTTAATCAAGAACTGGAATTAAAAGAGAACATAATATTCATAGCAAATGGAGTTTGACATAAACCATGACTCCAGCTTGAGTTGGGATTTTGTAACAGAGAGATTCTAGTGCATGGTAACATATGATTATAGGTTCATTTAAGGTAAACCTTATTACTAATTGGGTGGTCATGGCATGCTATGCTAGGTGTTAACCATGGTCTATGAGGTTCATAAAATGATTTAGAGAAATCATTTATGGTAAGAAAGAGTTTTGATGATATTAAGAGTTGATATCATGTCTCATTGCCAATTAGTGATGAGCCTAGTAAGTCACACACATACACAAGTTATCACCTAATTAAATATGATTTAATTAATTAATTAAAGAGTTTAATTGATTAATTAAATAGGTTTGGTTTGCAATTAGTTTGCAAAGTCCCTAGCATGACTTGAAATCAAATCTAGATTATTGGATGTATAATATAAGTTAAATTTATATTTAAAGTGTTTAAATATGGATTTAATTAATGAGAAATTAATTAATAGAGATTAATTAATTAATTTATATTTGATATAAATTAATTAGAAGAAGAAAAATAATTATTTTGGGTTGAGAACTCAAAATTAAAACACAGGGGCATTTTGGTCATTTTGCAGTGTGACACGTGGCACCATGAGATGGTGACACATGGCATAACACATAAGCTTGCCAAATGTTTTTTAATCATGTAAGATGATTAAAATCAAGATTACATATAGGTTTGACACTTGGCACAATGTGATTGGGTTACTTAAACCTAGAGCTAATCAAAGGGTGACATGTGGCAAGGGTTTAATGTGTTAACCTAGCTATTTAAGTGTTGTTATGAGAAAATAAAATACAACCAGCAGCCACACTCCTTGGTCACACCATTTTGCAGCCCTCCCTCTATTCTTCTTCATCTCTCATCAATTCAAAGAGATTAGCCATCAATCTCTTGAATTAAGAACACTAGAAATTGTTTCTAGTGTCCTGTTTACATCTCTAATCTCTTAAAAGGCAGAACTTGAATTTCTAATTAATAGAAAAGGCGTTAGAAGCTGTTCAAGGGCTGCCATAGGTGTTCTTGGTGTGGACAAGCTAGAGGACAACATCCGTGTCTCAAGACGAATCTCAAAGCGCAGACATGCCGCGATTGCATCAAGAGGTTAGTGTAATCGTTCTTGATTTAATCTAGGGTTCTAAAATTAATCTGATTAATTTTAAAATCTTAAATGGAAAATACAGATCCAAAAACATATTAAAAGAGTTTTAATATGTTGTTTATCATTGAAATCAGATAGATAAAAATAAATCTTGCATGATGCATGTGACCTTAGGTGAAAATTTTTGAATTCAATGGTATAAACTTGTGTTTTTTCACGCTTCCGTTCCTTCAATTGGTATTAGAGCCACTATATTTGCCATTTAGATTGTTTATTATATGATTTAATTGTGTGATTTGATCATGAGATGATTGATCCATTGCTGGTTGGATCAAGAGGTGTGGCGGCATGCTTGATGAACTCCAACATGGTGCGCATGGCTTTGGAAGATCATGGTGCGCATGGTTGTTACTAAATTCTGCAATTGTTGCATGATGAAAGGTTCATCATATGACTAATTAAAATGTTTAATTAGGATTTTTAATCACACAATTAAATTATGATTCAAATCAAAAATTTTTAAAATTGTTTGAATGTGATTCAAATCTGAATTTTAAAAGTTATTTGAATGTGATTCAAATCTGAATTTTTAAAGTTGTTTGAATCATATTTAAATCTGATTTTTTAAAATTGATTGAACAAAATTCAGATCTGATTTTTTAAAAAATGTTTGAATGTGATTCAAATCTGATTTTTTAAAAAATGTTTGAATGTGATTCAAATCTGAATTTTTGAAGTTGTTTGAATGTGATTCAAATCTGAATTTTTAATTGGCTCACTTGCTAAGTAGCTACTGTAACACCCCTATGTTCGGTAGTGTGTTTTACTGTTCCGGTGACCAGTGTCTGTCCGGACAGCTAGAATGCCTAGAACTACACTTAGATATAAATGAGGAGACATAAAGTAATGAAATACAAGAAAAGAAAATACAAGAAAAACAAAGGAAAAATAATAGCAATGAAATGTAACTAAGTTAAACGAGCTGAGAACCCTAGCGATGGGTGACCGCACCGGGAAGTCGCGGCGTGGACCGTTGACTAGCCCTGGACTGTGGGGAACCCTGGAAAATATTTTTAAGACATAGTTAAAGACCTATTGAAGTATAAATACCATTAGAAATATCAAAGAAAAATTAATTAATTAGTACAAATAAAAACGAGAAATCGAGAAAACGACAAAGATCGGTATTACCGAAAAATTGGGAATGCAACCCAAACAAGGGCATTTTGGTCATTTGATACCCCGAGTTGTCTTTTGACCTAAATTTCCATTGAAAATAAATGATATTACACTTGGGAAATGTCCAAGAAAAAAATTAGTAAGTTAATATAAATGGAAAATAAAAATCAAAGAAATCGACGGTACAAGGAGTAAATCGGTAGCACCGAAAAAGTTTGAATTTGACCCGAAGAGGGGCATTTTGGTCATTTGACATCTAGAGTTGGCTTTTGACCTAAATGTCCATTAAAAATAAATGGTATTATATATTAAAATTTCATGAAAATAAGAAATTAAATATGAAGTGTAAATAAAGGAAATATGGGGGATGTAATTAAAAATAATAAAGTTTAAATATTATATTGAATATTAAAATGATAGTGGGGGTATAAATACCCATAAGAGGACAGCAATCACCACTTCAACATTTCATTTCTTCATTCACTCATCCATGGCCGATTCAAGGTTCTTCAAATCCTCCATGGCCGGCCATGTTACATGCTCCCATTTCATCACTTTCAAGCCATAATTTCTTGTAAGTCCCTTCATTAAAAGTGGTCCACACATCATGGGCAATACATAGGCAGCAAAAAGAAGAAGTTTAGTGAGCTTTTGATCAAGCTTCAAAAGTGGTAATTGAGTGTTTTCAAATCTTATTTCATTAAACTTTGTATGGATGTTATGGGTAGTTGAATTATGGAAGGATTTTTGAAGTTTGATGAGTTTAGGGAGATGCATATTTTTGGCAGCCATGGAAACTCCATAAGAACAGTTTGTCCTTGCATGTAAATGGTAGATTAAAGTGTTGATGAAGTGTTTATGTGTGTAGGAATAAATTGGGTGATTGTATACTAAATGTATGTGAAAGAACACTTGATTTTGGAAGCTTGGAAGCTAATTGAAGAGATGTACAATTCGACAAAGTTGAAGTGTAGATCAAATATGTTATTTCATGGGTTGGTTTATGGAATTATATTGTGGAATTATGGTGCTTGTTATGGTAGCTTGTACATGTGTATAAAGGTGTGAGTGTGGACATGTAAAAGAGCTAGGTTATGTGGCTAAATTGTTTGTAATTTGGACTTGGTAAATTCTGTACTATAAGGTGCATATTGAGTGTGATTATAAGCTGGAAAAATGACCAACAATGTGAAGTAAAATGTGTTTAGGTTATGGTACAAACCAGAATTGACATGGATGTGTAACTTGATAATGTTAAATATGTCCTTTGATGAGTGATGAACAATGTGCAATAGGGCAGTGTGTATTTTGGCTTAGAACCTTAAGTGTGTGGCTCCAATTGGTATGAGACCAATTGGAGGTGAAACTAGGCACAAAAAGTGCCAACTTTCATGAAGGAAGCTTACCAAAATTCTGCTTGGAAGGTAACTTGAAAAATGACCAAATCCAGATTAGTGCATTTAAGGCTTGAAAATTGACCATTTGGGCCGCAGTTAGTGTTTTGGCCATAACTCACTCAAAACAAGTCCAATTGACCTAAAATTTTTACCATGAATATTTGAGACATATATCTACAAGTCTTATGAAGACAATAAAGCCCAGAAATGACCATAAGCAAGTCAAATAGCTTGCACAAGTTCAGGTCCAAAAACTGGCCGAACCAAAAGTGACCTAAAGTGACCAGTTTAATACATTTTGACCAGCAATAGTAAAATGACCATAACTTGGCCTACATAACTCAGAATAATCTAAAATTTTGCCTCGCTTGCAATAAGACATAGATCTACAAGTTTGCAGTTTTGACCGAAACCCGAAAACAGAGGAAACTAGGTCATCTGGCTAGGTCAAATTAGTATACTGGAATCCGACAAATTACAATAAAATGCAATATACATGGAAATAAATTTGGTAACATGTACTAATAGTAAAAGGCTACAAATGTGACATATTGGTAACATTATAACCTAATTCACTTAGACTGCATCGAGAGTCAACATCTTAGGTTGACTAAGGAAATGATAGAATTCAATAAATTAAGTATTAAGCCTTATTATTAGAGACGGTTTAAATGAGTACTGAAACACTTTAAATTATGTGTTTCAGTTAGCAAAGACTTAGGGAAAGGGAAGGAAACACTGAGTCAGAGGCAAGAGACAATTATCAGAGGTTTGTGCACAATAGTTATTTCTTTTGAATTTTTTCAATTAAAATAAATTATGATTATTTGTATGTTATTGTTTTAAATGGTGTTTGTGCACAATAATTTTGATTTCTTATTTTCTACTTAAAAATTTATTTGAACATTATAGTATTAAATTGTATATGTGCATAATACTTTTTATATTCACTGCTTTTACCAAAAAAATTTATTTGGAGAAATGAGTTATGAATAATTTTTATTGTTTTGGCTTTGAGAATCTTAAATGGAAAATTTGAGATAAAATGTGATTTGGGAATTGTATGAAATATTGTGATTTGGAATTGTTTTGATTCACAATTGGCATGACACTGTTATTATATTTCTCCCTCTTTGACTTATCAGTCTGGGGTGAGTGTGATTATGTTCCTCTCTCTTTGATTTGCCAGTCTGAGGTGAGTGTGGATGAGTACTCATTATATAGCTAGCTTCCTCCCTCATTGATTTCGATTATTGGGGTGAGTGTGTCCTGTCGTGGTGTACAACATGGCATGTGTGGAAAAATTGTGTCATGGCCTAAATTGTGTTATTGATTAGCAACACTGTATTATTCAATTATTTGATCAAATGGTGTTATTGATTGGGAAAACTGTATTATTCAGTTATTTGATCAAATAGTGTTATTGATTGGCAAAACTGTATTATTCAGTTATTTGATCAAATTGTGTTATTGATTAGCAAAACTGTATTATTCAATTATTTGATCAAATTTGTGTTATATGAACTTTGTAAATTGTGAAATGGAATTGTGAATTATTTGATTTGTGAATTGTCAATAAAAGATTTATATATCGCATTTCAAATTGTTATTGTGCACCACTGAGTAAATTTTATTCAGCGATAGCTTTTCATTATTGTCGCAGGTAGACAGATTGACAGGGCAGCAGACTAGGCTGCTAATGCTATATTGAGAGTTCATTGGGTATATTGAGTATACAATGTTTTGCATTTGGTATTGTAATGTATGTTCACTCTATGTATATAGTGTTCTTGGTTTTGAGCAGTTGTAAATTAAAGTTGTACATTGAAGTTGTAAATTATATTTGTAAATTATTTTAACTTGTAAATATTGTGATATATTTCTTTCATTTCAGCTTTTGAAAATACTAAAAAATTATTGTGGATTTGAGTTGAGAAACATATTGAGTTGAGAAACATATTGTGTTGATTAAAGGTTGGCGTTTGAGATTGAGAAATATATTTGAAGTGCTTTTTATAGGTTTTTGAAGAACTGCTTTATTCAAAATACAAATGGCACTCTACCAAAATTTTTACAAAAATTATTATTTCTTCAAATGTGTTAGCTGTTTCACTTCAGTTCAAAATTTTTTTTTTTACACCTGTAAATAGTGCTCACCACTGTAAAAAGAAGTAAGAAAAGTTTTAAAATCCCTTATAGTGTATTTAATGGGTTATCAGTAGACGAAGTTGGTAATCCATTAGGTATACTACGGGATCATGTCATGCCTTACAGGGAGGTAAGGTGTGACAGCTACCATCTGCCCATTTTCATTAATCTCCAAATTAGCATGCAATGCCCTTAACTTATGCACCATGGACAATGGAGAAACCCTCAAACCAGCCATAGTCTTACGGCTTAAAGCATCAGCTACAACATTAGCTTTTCCAGGCTGATAGTCTATCAAACAACTTTTATTAGTTCTAACCATTTCCTCTACCTCAAATTTAACTCTTTTTGTGTGCCCAAGTACTTCAAACTTTTATGATCTATGTATATATAACATCTCTCCCCATACAAGTAATGTCTCTAGATCTTTAAGGCAAAGACAATGGCTGCCAGCTCCAAGTCATGTGTAGGATAATTCCTCTCATGCAGTTTAAGCTGGTGTGAAGCATAGGCAATGATATTCCTATCTTGCATCAACACACAGCCCAATCCATTATGAGAAGCATCACTGTATATGGTATACTACTTACCCAAAGTGGGAAAGGTTAAGACTAGAGCTTCAGTTAAACGCCTCTTTAACTCATCAAAACTTTCTTGGCACCAATTAGTGCACTAAAATTTTACATCCTTCATAAGTAGCTTGGTCAATGGAGATGCTAGCATGGAGAATCCCTTCACAAACCTTTGGTAATACCGAGCTAAACCAAGGAAACTCCGAACTTCCATGACATTTTTAGGTGGCTTCCAATTAAGAATGGCTTCTACTTTGCTAGGATCCACCTGGATACCCTCTGCAAATACAATATGCCCTAAAAATGTAATCTGCTTTAGCCAAAACTCACATTTCGACAGTTTGGCATACAACCGCTTCTCCCTCAAAGTCTGTAATACTATCCTTAAATGCTTGTCGTGTTCCTCTACATTCTTTGAGTACACTAAGATATCATCAATGAATACCATAATAAACTAGTCCAAATATGGCCTAAAGATAGTGTTCATCAGGCCCATAAAAGCAGCTGGAGCATTAGTCAACCCGAATGGCATTATCAAGAACTCATAGTGGCCATACCGAGTCCTAAAGGCAATTTTAGGAATACTTTGCTCCTGCACCCTCAACTAGTAGCAGCCTGATCTCAAATCAACTTTGGAGAATATAGTTGCATCCTTCAACTGATCGAATAAATCGTCAATCCATAGCAGAGGATATCTATTCTTTATGGTCACCTTATTCAACTGTCTGTAGTCTATGCATAGGCGGAGAGTACCATCCTTCTTCTTCACAAATAATACTAGTGCTCCCCAAGGTGACACGCTAGGGCGGATGTAACCCTTATCTAACAATTCCTACAATTGCACCTTCAACTCTTTCAACTCAGCAAGTGCCATCCTATAAGGAGTGATGGAGATTGGCTCCACACTAGGCATAGTCTCAATTTCAAACTGCACCTCTCTTTCCAGAGGCAATCTCGATAATTCTTCCGGAAAGACATCCGAAAAATCTAATACCGTAGGAATATCTTTAGGATCTGGACTCCTCACCTGGGTGTCTATCACATGAGTTAGATAAGCTTCACATCCCTTTCTAATCATCTTTCTAGCAAGTGTAGCTGAAATGATGTTGGATGGCAATAACTGCCTCTCCCAGTGTATCACTACGTCTGCATACTCGGGAAGACCAAAAGTGACTATCTTCAGTCTACAGTCGATCATGGCATGATGCTTGGCTAACCAATTTATGCCCAAGATGATATCATAATCTCAGAAGGGCATGTTAATTAAGTCTGACAGGAATGTATGTCCTTGGATCACCAAAGGACAATCCTTATACAATTTTTTCACCCTAACCTCTTGCCGTAAGGGACTAGTCACTAGCACATCATAATCCATTTTCAAGCAAGGAATGGCAACAGAACATGCAATACTAACACTAGTATAAGAATATGTTGAACCAGGGTTAAACAACACGTATACATCTCTACGAAAGATGGAGAAAGTACCAGCCACAACATCTGATGTCTCAGCTTCCTCCCTTTGGCTGGCTGATGCACCACTCTGCTCTGGTTGGCTCGCTGTGCCCTGGCTGCTAGAAGTGTTACCTCTACCCCTGCCTCAGCCTCTATTAGTTGTTTGTTGTCCTCTGGAAGTAGAACCTTGAACAGATCCCTCAATAGTGGTAGCGGCCCAGACCTGTGAGCACTAGTGCAATCTCTAGAAAAATGCCCACTTCCACCACAGTTGTAACAGGCTCCTATGGCCTTATAACATACTCCTCCATGATTCCTACCACAGGTTTCACAGGTTCGAGCAAGAAAGGAACCTCTAGATGTTTACTGTTTAGATCTAGGTGGCCTCTGCCCTGAGAATCTTCCCCTACTAGATCCTCTGTTACTTGGTCCCCCAAAGCTCTTCCTCTTACCCTAATTGTTACTTGGACTCTGACTTGTAGGCTTACTGTTCTTCCCTTTTTCAGTGGTTACCTTCTCAGATGCCCCTTCTAGTTCTATCCTTTCCAATTCAAGGGCCTGTGATATCAACCCAGAGAAGTTGTCATGTCGAAACCTAACCACTTGTAATCTCAAAGTAGGCCTCAAATAGGCCTCAAATAGGCCTCAAACCATTTGCATCTGTCTATACTGTTAGTGAGTAGGCTTCCAGCATAGTAGTTGAGGCAGGAAAAGTCTCTCTCATACTCGGCTGCAATCCTGTTCCCTTGCTTCAAACTGAGAAACTCCTATAGCTTCATATCTACATATGTGTCAGGAACATACTTCTGTCTAAATTCTCTAAGAAAGTCATCCCATGTCAACACAGGGGGCTCAACCGAACTATGAGGAATGGTCTTCCACCACTCATATGCATCTCCATGCAGTAGAGAGACCGAGTATTCGAACTTCAAATCATCGGTGCAGTGCAGTTTCTTGAATACTCTCTCCATCCGTTCTAACCATTGCTCAGCTTCCAATGGGTCCACTGTAACCTTGAACTTTGTTGCCCCATACTTCATTAACTTATCATATTGTCTAGCTGGGGATGGTGGTTGCACTAGAGGTGCTTGCACAGGAGCTTGGACTGGTATATTGCCAGCCATTTGCTGAAATATTGCAACCTTCTGCTGAGCGAACTGAGCAGGAAACTGCATGGGTGGGACGGGTACAGCCGATCCACTGGCATTCTGAGGAGTTGGGGCTTCCCCCTATACCTTAGCTACTACTGATTGCTCTATTGTGTGATCCCCCTCTTCCATACTGCATCACAAAGAATTCTACTCTCTGGACAACCAATACAAGGAGATTTTCCTCCATTAGTCCATATTTATGATGTAATGCACTCTATGTATTAATTAATGACAGTTGAGCAGTTATATTTATCAAAAATTTTCAAACAAGAAACTTCAAAACTTGTATAAAAACCAAAGCTCTGATACCACTAAAACATGTCACACCTTATCCCTAGTAAGGCATGACATGTTCTTGTAGCATACCTAATGAATTACCGAACTCCACCTACCGATAACCCATTAGTTATGTTACAAAGGATTTTAAAACAAATCATATCTTTTTATCTTATCAATTCTTTTACGGAAAAACTGCATGGGAATAGTTAAAATCCAATGTAAACATTCATTGTAAATAATGATAGACTAAATATTGCAAAGGTTACATTTCCATAAGTCTCAAAATAAATACAAATAGTTACAAACTCAAAATACTTTAGTAATGCAGTGTTTTTTAATACAAACTGCTCAATGTCCATACATCCATACATATAGGTAAAAAATATATTAAAAGAAAATTACAGGGGTATACCTACGATATATAACTACAATTAAAACCAAAATGTTGCTTCCAACTCTCTCACTTAGCAGCCTTGTCCTTTCCCTTTCCTGCAATAGCATAAATAAGCTATCGCTGAGTATATCACTCAGTGGTGCACAACTAATAACTTTAAAACTTAAAATAAAGTAAAACTTGTCAAGACATAATAAATCACATCCTTCTTAAGCATGAAAACATCACAATAGTTCATAAGAGCCATTTATTGGAATAACATTTCAAATGAGAAATCACACTTCATAAATCACAATTCACAAAGCATTGGTGTTGCTAACATCAACACACAGTTCAGGCCATGACACAAAATTTCACGATCAGTGCTGTGTTATACACCACGACAAAGCAATCTCAACCTCACTAACCGTTATTAATGAGGGAAGGGCTAGCTAGCTAATGAGTACTCATGTAGTCTTACCCCACTAACCATTATTAATGGGAGACATAATCAATATCAATTATCAACCCCAAGTAGCCGTTACTACTAGGGAGTTCCGAAAGGGACTGTCATGCTAACTGTAGTTTTAAAATAGTTTCCAAAAATTTTCCACTCAACAATCACATTTATACACCAACAAACACATTTAAATTCATCATAATATCCATATAAAAGTGGCAACACCCAAATTTCTTAAATGCAAGAGAAAAACTATATTTCAATCAAAGTAAACTTGTTCAAAGCAAACTCATTCAAATAAACACATTCTAAACAATTTACAAGTTTAAAAATGAAGAAAATATTAGTTGTGGACAAACCTTCAATGCTCTCCTTTCTCTTTACTCACTATTCCTTGTCCGTTCCAACCTCTTTCTCTACTAAAAATACACAAATAGAATGTCTCAATACACATCTCAATTGCTACCAAGAACTCATTACATGAATGTCTAATGCATCCCAAATTAGCTTTGCAAATTTTAGAGAGTTTTGGTTTTAGACAGCTTGGTGCCCTAATTTTTGAACTCAATTTTTACCTAGTTTCAATCATAATTTGATGAGGTGTTCTTCATGAAAATTGTTCATCTGGGTCTTATTTTCCTTTTTGAATCACCTAATTCAGAGTTGTGTAGCTCAAGTTATGACCAAAACACAGTTACTTTTTATGTTACTGTTCATCCTGCAGTTTCAATTCTGGTAGATTTAATAATCCAATTTCGTTCAGCAATTTAATCAAGTTAAGTCCATAAGTTGGTCTAACATTCTTCATACAAAATGTTCTACTATGTCTTAGGTTTCCATCAGTTCAAGAAACACCTAAATTAAAGTTTTCTAGAGAGAGTTATGGCTATGCAAAGTTTACTATTCATATGGTCAATATGCAAATTTCCAAATTTTCTATAGATTTGGTGATTCAACTTTGCTTAGCAATTTGATTGGGTTAAGTACATAATTTGAACTTAAGTTCTTCATATGAAATGTTCTACTATGCTTTAAGTTTCTATCAGTTCAAGAATCACCTAAATCGAAGTTTTTTAGAGAGAGTTATGGCCATGCAAATTTTACTGTTCATGTGCCTAATTCTGCAGGTTCTAGAATTTTGTCTCCAAGTTCAAGCCAGGTTTTAGGCAATTTCTGGGCAGTTTCTGGGTTGGGTCTCTTCATAAAAATCTAGCCCTATGTCTTAAGCTTCATTTCCAATTGGTTTCACACCAATTAGAGTTGTGTAGCTCAATTTATGGGTTGTCAAACACACTGATAGTGTGTCACCTTGGGGAGCGCCATTGTTGTTTGTTAAGAAGAAGGATGGCACTCTCCGCTTGTGTATTGATTATCGGCAGTTGAATAAGGTGACAATAAAAAATAGATATCCATTGCCCCATATTGATGACTTATTTGATCAGTTGAGGGGTGCAGCTGTGTTCTCCAAAATTGATCTGAGATCAGGTTATTATCAGCTGAAAGTACAAGAGCAAAG
The DNA here is from genome assembly GCF_030052815.1 of Hevea brasiliensis. Lineage (NCBI taxonomy): Eukaryota > Viridiplantae > Streptophyta > Magnoliopsida > Malpighiales > Euphorbiaceae > Hevea > Hevea brasiliensis. The sequence continues at coordinate 34,655,358 of NC_079507.1, read as the reverse complement.
TATTCCTAAAACTGCCTTCAGAACCTGCTATGGCCATTATGAGTTCCTAATCATGCCATTCGGGTCAACTAATGCTCCGGCTGCTTTTATGGATCTGATGAACACTATCTTCAAACCATACCTCGACCAGTTTATTGTGGTATTCATAGATGATATATTGGTCTATTCGAGGAATGTAGAAGAGCATGATAGACATCTGCGGATTGTACTGCAGACTTTGAGGGAGAAACAGCTATATGCCAAATTGTCGAAGTGTGAATTTTGGCTGAAAGAAATATCTTTTTTGGGGCATGTAGTATCAGAAGAGGGCATCAAGATAGATCCAAGTAAGATTAAAGCTGTCCTTAATTGGAGGCCACCCAGAAATGTCACAGAGATTCGCAGTTTTCTGGATTTAGCTGGATACTACCGTAGATTTGTAAAGGGATTCTCCATGTTGGCATCTCCATTGACCAAGCTGCTTAGAAAAAATGTGAAATTTCAGTGGAAGGATAAATGCCAATAAAGTTTTGATGAATTGAAGAAATGCTTGACTGAAGCACCAGTCCTGACTTTACCTACTCCGGGTAAAGAATACACCGTTTACAGTGATGCTTCTCACAATGGGTTAGGCTGTGTATTGATGCAAGATCAAAATGTCATTGCCTATGCATCACGCCAGCTGAAATCACATGAGAGGAATTATCCAACACATGATTTGTAGCTTGCAGCTATTGTGTTTGCTCTTAAGATCTGGAGACATTATTTGTATGGGGAAAAGTGTTACATCTACACAGATCATAAGAGTTTGAAGTATTTGGGCACCCAGAAAGAGCTGAATTTGAGACAGAGGAGATGGTTAGAGTTAATAAAAGACTATGATTGTCTGATAGACTATCAGCTAGGGAAAGCTAATGTTGTGGCTGATGCTTTAAGTTGCAAGACTATGGCAAGTCTACGGGTTACTCCTTTATCTATGGTACATGAGTTAAGATCATTGCATGCCAGCTCAGAGATTAATGATGATGGGCAGACAGTAGTTGCATGGCATGTACAGCCAGTGTTGATTGATCAGATTAGAATGGCTGCTCAGAATGATCAAAAGTATCAGAAGCTGTTGGAAGAAGTTCGGCAGGGTAAGAAACTAGAATTCTCAATCAGAGATGATAGTCTACTGCTACACCAGGGCAGAATATGTGTTCCTAATAATGTTGATTTGAGGCAGATCATTTCGAAGGAAGCACATGAGTCTCCTTTTGCCATGCACCCTAGTGGCATAAAAATGTATAGAGGGCTAAAGGAGCATTACTGGTGGATGGGTATGAAAAGAGATGTGGCAGAGTTTGTTTCTAAATGCCTAACTTGTCAGCAAGTAAAGGCAGAGCATCAAGTACCCGCTGGGTTGTTACATCTACTACCAGTATCAGAATAGAAATGGGAGAGAATAACAATGGATTTTGTGATGGGACTTCCAAGGACACAGAAGAGTCATGATGCAGTTTGGGTCATTGTTGACAGACTGACCAAGTCTGCTCATTTTCTGCCAGTCCGGATGGACTACAGTTTAGAAAGATTGGCCAAGTTATACATCGATGAGATTGTGAGACTACATGGAGTGCCAGTATCCATCGTGTTAGACAGAGATCCTAGGTTCACTTCTAGATTCTGGGGTAGTCTTCAGAGAGCCCTAGGAACTAGATTGAACTTCAAGATCGCATTCCACTCCGCATGCATGGCCACCCGAGAGGGTAATTCAGATCTTGGAAGACATGCTACAGGCTTGTGTGGTTGAATTTGAGGGCAGTTGGGATACACACTTGCCTTTGATTGAGTTTGCTTACAACAACAGCTACCAATCAAGCATTGGAATGCCTCCATATGAAGCTTTGTATGGCAGAAAATGTAGAACCCCATTGTATTGGGATGACGTGGGTGAAAGAAAGATGATTGGACCCAAAATTGTTCAACAAACTGAAGAGAAAATCAGGGTGATACGAGATCGACTTAAGACTGCATCAGACCGTCAAAAGTCCTACATTGATTTGAAGAGAAGAGATATTGAGTATGCAGTGGGTGAGAAAGTTTTCCTCAAGGTTTCTCCATGGAAGAGAATTATGAGATTCGGCAGAAAGGGGAAATTGAGTCCTCATTTTATCGGGCCATATGAGGTTCTGGAAAGGGTGGGTCCTTCGGCATATCGTTTGGCACTACCTTCAGAGTTAGAGAAGATACATAATGTTTTTCATGTGTCTATGTTGAGGAGGTATCGATTAGACCCATCTCATATACTACCAGTAGAGGAAATCGAAGTGAATCCAGACCTCACATATGAAGAAGAACCCATAGTGATTTTGGCTTATAAGGTGAAGCAGCTATGGAACAAGCAAATACCGTTGGTAAAAGTGCTGTGGAACCATCATTCGGGCCAGGAGGCTACTTGGGAACGAGAGGAGGACATGAGGAGATAGCACCCATAGCTGTTCAGAGATTGATACCAAGTAAAATTTCGAGACAAAATTTATTTAAGGGGGGGGGGGGGGAGAATTGTAACACCCTCGTTTACATAGCCTGGTATATTTCACTGTTCCGGTGACCGGAGTCGGTCCGGACAATTAAGGGGATTAGAACCATAGTTAAGACAACTAGATAAGCTTTAAACACAAATAATTAGTAATTGCCAATTAGTTAAGTATAAATAAGAAAAACAGAACATAAGAAGTTAAACGAGCCGAGAGTCACAGAGATGGGTAACCTTCTCGAGAAGGACTGCGAAGTCGTTTTAAACTCAAATTTCGAATCATAAAATGTGATGCTGCGGTCCTTAGGACCATTACAAACATAGTGGAAAAGAGAAAATCATGAAAAAGAACTGTTAAGCTAGTCAAATAATTAGGTCAGGAAGCCAGAAGAAATATGGAATTAATTGCAAACCGGGATGAACCAGTGAGGGGCAATTTGGTCAATTAACCTCGAGAGCTGACTCCTGACCTAATTGTCAAACAAAATTGGAGAAAAGAAAACTTTGGGATCGAGAATTAAATTAAAGAACTAATAGAAAAAAAAAAACAGAGAGAAAATGAAAAAGTTAAAAAGGTGTAGGGATATGACATCATGCATGATGCCATAAATCCCATAATTTATAAATTAATTAAAATGAATTGTGGTCTTTCATAAGACATAAAAAAAAAGAAAGGAAAAGAAAAAAAATCAATTGGTCTTCTCTCCCAAAGTTGCCGCCTCCATCCTTCTTTCTCCCTCACCATTGCAAACCTCCATTAAAGCTTGCTTCAAGCTTTGAAACCACTATTAAACCTCAAATCCTTCCGTACTTGCTTCACAAAAACTTGATTTAGTCACTTAAGAAGAAGCTTGGTCATCAAAGAAAGAAGAAAAGAAGAGGGAAATTAGAGAATTCAAATTCAAGTTGAGGTAAGTGCAATTTCAAGTTTAAATTCTTATTGAATTCATGAATTTAAGTTTATGTGTGGTGAAATTGCATTAGAAATAAAGGAAATCATGCTTAAATAAAGGAAGAGAGAATGTGGAAGCCATGGAACCCTAAGGTTTTGATGGTATTTAGTTAGGTTAAACATGAAATCTTGGCGAATAGATGTTAGATATGTGAATTGTATAATTAGATTACATGAATTGTGAAGATTGGACAAACTTAGGGTTTTGGACATTAGGGTTTGGAGACCAAAAATGTGAGAAACTTGTAAATGGTGTTTTTGACCTAATGTAAAGTGAGAAATGGTCATTTGTGACCTAATTAAGTGTGTTAGAAGTATTTGAATCAAAGCAAAATTCGGATTGGGTATGCACCATAACCAAAACTCAACTTTGAGGGACCAAAAATGGAATTTTACAAGTCCAATTGATATGGGACCAATTGGGAATGAAAATAGGCACTAAATGACACAATTTTCATTTAGGAAGCATGCCCAAAAAGTGACTAAAACCTAGTGAACAAATTGACCAAAGTTGGAAAATTGCAAGCTGCCCTGCACAAACTGACCAAATGAACAGTGTTTGTTCATTTGGTCATAACTCGAGCTAGCAGGTCAAAATGAACTAAAATTTTACCAGTGTTTAGATGAGATATAGATCTAAAACTTTCATGAAGAACACCAACCCAAATTATGCCATTAACCCAATCAAATTACTGAGCAAAGTTGGTGACTGAACTCACAGAATCAGAGATTTACTATATGAATAGTAAAGTTTCAATGGTTATAACTCTCTCTAGAAAACTCCGATTTAAGCGATTCTTGAACCGATGGAAACCTAAGACATAGTAGAACATTTCATATGAAGAAAATTAGACCAAATTATGGACTTAACTTGATCAAATTACTGAACAAATTTGGATCAATAAATTTGCCAGAACTAAAATCTGCAGCATGAACAGTAACCGTATTTTGGACATAACTTGAGTTACAAAACCCCAAATGGGGTGATTAAAAAGTGAGAATAAACTTAAGACAATAGGGAACATTTTCTATGAAGAAAGTTTTGCCAAATTCCAATAGTAAAAGGACCCATGAAACAGTGCAACTTAGGACTCCAAAACTGAAAATTAACAATTTTGCCTAAAAGACTTAAGTGTTGAGAAAATGACCAAAACCAACAAGTTTGGTGATCAAAATGTGGTATGTGTGTAACACCCCTCACCCGACTACAGTGTAGCCGAGCAAGGCATGCTACATTTGGTGCTGGAGCACCCTAACTTACCTTACTTTATTTCTTTAAAAATTTTATTCTCGTTATATTTAATATCGATTATTTTTTGATGGAGAAACTAACGGAGTTTCCCCTATTTTATTATCGTTTGACGTATTTCAATATTCACCTGTTTGAAATTCAACAATATTTTCAAAATAAAATCTTATTCATGCTAATCATAATTATCTCATCAATCATTCTCATAATTTTCTCATATTTCAAATCTCATCCTTACATTTCAATTTCATAATCATTTCTATATATTTTCATTCATACTCAATTCATATGTAAACATTCTCAAATTACATAAGCAACATTTTCAAATTTCCTTAATTTACATAATTTACAAAATAATTACAAAATTTCATAATTTACATAATATATAAATTAATTATATATGAAAAAAAACTAATTTGTTAATTTACATCGCATTTCTAGTAATTACCTGTTCATAATATACATTACAATACAATATCTAAGCATTTTACATAAAATATAAAATATGATCTATATGGGCCCTATCTACATACATTGCTGAGGAGGTGACAACCTTGAATACTTCAGATACTTCTGCAGATCAAAACTTCTAAAATATCTAGTCAAACGTCCATTGGGTTCTAGCTTCAGTACCTGCGCGAAGGAAACAATTCCATCACGCTAAGCATTGCTGCTTAGTGGTGCAATAATATAACAAGGAAATAATATACAAATAAAGATAGAAATAAAACATAATTCAAATAATTAAGATTTATTTATACTTCACATGCGGTTTCTAAAATTTAATATGTTTTATCCTAATTTAGTCTTCTTTGAAAGTGTTTATTTCGCCAATGTACAGTAATAATGTATAAAGAAAAATGATCTAAAAATAATAAATTTATGCTTATATTATTATATAAGTCATATTTGCAATATTTATTTATGTTGTAATTTTTTTTGCTAATATTTTAGCATTTTCTCTATACTTGCTAGGTTGTCTCAGATTATCTCAAAATAAGTAAATTTTAATATCTGTCCAGCACATTTCGATTCTTTCTAATAAATAACTGTCCTAATTTATTTTAGGTTATCTTACTCATTTATTTTATTTAATTTATAATATTTTTAATTGCTAATATTCTTAACTTATCTCAATAAATTTCACTGCCCAAGTAACCTATGACAGGCTGACTAAACTGGATAATGGGTCGTTGGCACTGGACACCGCGGTGTCTCGGGCCGTCATACCATCGCATGCAAAACGTCAACCACGTATGCAGTCAGTATGGCTAAAAAGCCATGATAACACATAATCAGGCATAAAAGCCATGAATGTTGGCATAAAGCCATGAATGCGGGCATAAAGCCATGAATACGGGCACAAAGCCATGAATACAGGCATAAAACCTTTCGCAGTACTGCTAAAACAATACTCTATTGGCATGCCAAACTATCCAATCTGACACACATGTCTAGGCAATACAAGGGCACATAATATCATTAAATATTAATATATTGTGTTTTATGACTTCATTATTTCATGATAAATTTCATAATTTATACATTCATCATAATATTCATACATTCCTTACATCATTCATATTGATCACAATTCATAACAATGGTGTTCATATACCATTGTACTCAAAACTTTCTTCCTTTCTCTTGTAAAGAAAACTAATGTTCCATTCATATTTTCATGTGATTCATTTATTCATTACAATATTTATATGGATTCATAACTCATACAAGGTGTCATTATCTTATTTGTAATGGAAACATAAATCCTAATGTAAACCTCATCCCATTTATACTCAACAATCCATCTAGGTTAATTTCATTTCATATTCAAGTGGTATCACTCATGTTTTATTAGACCTACTAGTAATGGGAATACAAATCTTAACTATATACTCACATAACTTAAATGTTCATTAAGTCATTTAGGTGAATTACTATTTCTATTCCAAGTAATCCATGAATGTTTTATGGATTCCAAATTTCATACCTTAATTTCCTCTACCAATTTAGTTATTATACTTTGTGTCTTTGTATTACTATTCACATGACTATTCACTCAAATTGTTGACTTTTTAATACATAATAAATTTATTGAACCTAAGTTCTCCAAGATACCACATTTTGCATTCAAAATTTGTTGGTATTGGTTGCCAATACCATTTCCAAGCTTAATGTTAATTGGGCAGAATTTTCAGTTTTCATGTTTTGTCTTTACTATTCTAATGGTCATTTTTGCAGTGGGAATTTGGCAAAATGATCAAAATGAAAGTTGTTTCTTATTTTGTCTAGTTGAATTTATTTTTTTGAATCACTCCATTTAGAGTTTTTTAGCTCAAGTTATGGTCATTTTACCATAACTGGCTGGAGTGACCTGTACCCAGATTTTCTGGGCAATTTGGTTCTGCCAGATTTAGTGACCTAAGTTTGGTTGGCAATTTGACTAGGTTATGGTCAGAATTTGGATTTTTGTTCTTCATGAAAGTTGTTGGTCTATATCTCAGCTTGGTTCTGGTAAAATTTCAGGTCAATTGGACCTTTCTACACTAAGTTATGGCCAAATGACCAAATACTGTTCATTTAGTCATTTTGCCCAGGCAGACTGTAGATCACCCGGATTAGGGCAAACTTTTGGTCTACTTGGTTTGGTTTTCTAGGCATAGTTTCTTCACCAAAGTTGTGCCATTATGTGTCTAGTTTCATGTCCAATTGGTATTGTACCAATTGAACCTATACAACTCTATTTATAGCTGCCCAATCATACTAGACTCACATCCAGACCTGCAGGGCCACTCAAGGCAGCATACCATTTCAATTCCAATACCACAATGGTCTCCAATTTAAGGTCAAAATTCATCAAATGGTCACTAATTGACCATTAGAACTTCCATTTACCATCAATATGGCCAAACCCTAATATAGCTCAAAACCCAAATTTTCAAATATCCATTCATGCACATACATCAATTCAACATACTTAATGATGTTTAAGTCTCATACTCATGTTCAAGACCACCCATATACAACTTAAATTCATTCAAAACTCATCAACACTTCCATCACTAAGGCTGCCAAAAATTTTAATTGGTCTATACATGGATATGTTCTTTTAATTTCATGAATTTCTAACTAAATCCATATACCTAACTTCAAATTTAAAGAAAAAAATGGAGAGATATGGCACTAACCTCACTTGTTTCCAACTTGCCCTTGCTTAAACTTCAATTTCCTTTCACTTCTTGGCTGCCACTATCTTCCTCAAGGTGTGGGATCAATTTTTATTGAAGTGATCTAGTGTTTTTTAAGGTGAAATGGTGGGTGAACTCAAGCTTGGTGGAGCTTTAATGGTGGTTTCTTTCTTCTCTTTCTCTCTTTTTTTCCTTTGTTACGGGTGATTGGGGAAGACAAGTGCAGATTGGTTTTTCATTTTGTCTCTTTTTTATTTAGTTTTTATCCTTTTAAGAGGCTTGTCAATTTGTGATTGGGTGGAGAGTGTTTAATGACATCATATGATGTCATAATTCCTAATTTCTTTCATTTTTCTTTCCTTTTCTTTTCTACTCATTTCCAATTCAATTTTTAGCAATATTTATTCATATTTTAGATCATAATAATTATTTACTTAACTGGACAAGTCGGTCAAAAATCATCTCTGAAAGACGAAATGACCTAAATGCCCTCCGTTTGGCTTAACAGACTAAAATTGTCTGTACTGATTGAAAAATTTTTCTAAACCTTTTCTTGGCATTCTAATGTCATATAAACCTCAATGACTCTTCTCTGGAGTCTCAAAAATTATTTTATGAATTTTCTCCCGGGTCTAGGGCTCCTAGTTGCGAGAACCGCAACTTCCCGCTGGGTTACCCATCGCTAGGGCACCGGCTCATTTAACTTGGTTGTATTTTATTTCTAAAATTTTTTCTAAATTTTTCTTATTAATATTTGAGTTATTTATGACTCCTCACTCTATTCTAATTATTTTTCCAGACGTTCTAGCTGTCCGAACCGACACCGGTCACTGAAACAGTAGAATGTGCGGAATTGTTACAGTGAGGGTGTTACAATGTGCGTAAAGTTGGAATTCCCATACCTATTAAGCCTTAGAAAGTCAATAATTTGACTTTAATAGTGTAGTGAATAGTAACCCAAAACACAAAATTTTAAGAACGTCGAGTTTAACACGTTAGAGGTAGGTAAAAGTGAAGTTAAATTTATTTTTGGATTTATGCTAAGTTATGGTACTGAAACACTATGAAATTGTGTGTTTCAGTTGAAAAGAACACCGGGGAAAGAACCCAAAGAATCGAGTCAAGGCCAAGAGACGACTCGTTTGAGGTTTGTGCACAACGTATAACTTTTGTAAATTATTTCTGCATATTGTTTTGAATAATTTGAATCAGTGAATTATGACAATTTTTATGATGCTTTGATTTAAATTGTGGAAGGTTAGTTATGTATATTTAAAATGACAATGTTTAGCAAATTGTTAAGATAAGTTTTGAAACCACAGTGTCATGACCATATATTTGAACACCTCACTAGCATGACTAGTGGAGGTAATTAGTTTCGAATTTTGATTCCTTCTCTGGAGAAGTGTTGAGGTGTGCTAGTAGAAGAGGATGTGAATTGATATCCATATATTTGAGCTAGCTAGCCTTGTGATGTGATTTCTCTTTAGCCTCCGGCTATTGAGATTATATTTGTTTCGAATGGCATGATCTAACTGTGGGTTTTATGAAATGTGATTTGATACTTCAAAATGAAAGTGTTGGGATTAAAATCTCATGACGCATGAATTGTATTTAATTTTCATGTTGAGTCAAATTTTTGAATAAATGTGATTTAAGTTTTGCATAAAGATTATTTTAGTATATTGTGCACTACTGAGTCCTAGTACTCAGCGATGGCTTTTATTGCTGTCGCAGATATAGAGACTAGAGGAGTAGCAGACTGAGCTACTGAGAATTAGCTTGGGAGTTATTGGGTATAATTGATGTATGTATTGCATATAAATGAATGGACATGTAAATGGGTCTTGAGCAGCTTGTACAAAATTTGTATGAAGTTTGTAATAAAGTTTAGTTTGCATTTCTATTGATGTAAATTTTGTAAAGATGTATATAAATTGTTTTGTCTCGAATGAAATATGAGTGGAACTATTTATTTAATTTGAATGAAATGTATTGCTAGTATTTTAAGGATTATTGAATTTTGAACTTGAGAAATTAATTGAGTTGATTGTGAAATTGAAGTAGTTGTTGAGAAAAATTTTTAGAAGTGCTTTTTACAGGTATTTGAAGAACTGGTTTCTCCAAATACAGACAGAACTCTGTCAAAAATTTTATAAATTTTACAGAAAAATAAAATGGACCAAAAATATTAACTAGATTTACTTTTAATCATATATTTTAAATACCTATTAGAAAATGCTCACCACTTGTCAAAAGTAAGAAAATTGTTTTAAAATCCCTTGTAGGGTACTTAATGATTATCGGTAGGTGAAGTTCGGTAGTTCATTAGGGATCATGTTATGCCTTATAGAGGGGTAAGGTGTGACAAGTCCAGTTCATTTTCTGCTCCTAGTAGGAAGAGTAAGGGTCCTCCTTCTCAGGGTTCATGACAACCACAAGGTCAAGGTCAGTCCCAGGGGCCCAGACCATAGTTCACACCTAGGAGAGGCCAGTCCACACCATCAGTGGGCAGCTCTCCAAGGACGGTGTTTAGGGGACCAGCCCTAGCATCTTCTACCTGTCCATACTGCCAGAAGTGGCATAAGGGGGACTGTTGGCGAGTGATTGGTGCATGCTTACAGTGTGGATCTACAAAACACCAGATAAAAAATTGTCCGAAGAGGACTACTGCAGCTGCTCTAACACAAGCTAACAGACATGCTCCTACACCACAAAGGGGTAGGAATCCTGATAAATCTGAAGTAGCTGGTCTATCACTGAGGCCTGCATCTGAGTTAGCTGAGAGGCTAGAGGCCAGAGTACCTGCCAGAGCCTATGCCATCAGAGCTTAGGAGGAGCAAGATGCACCGGATGTCATCAGGGGTACGTTCTCCCTCTACAACACTCCTGTGCATGCATTGGTGGATCCAGGATCTACTCATTCATACATCTGCATCAAATTACCTGTAAAGAGGGGAGTTTCAGTAGAGGAGAGTGATCAAGACATTCTGGTCACAAATCCACTAGGCCGCAATGTGGTAGTGAATAAGGTGTATAAAAGTTATCCGTTGAGGATTTAAGGGTATGAATTCTCGACATACCTAATTGAATTGCCCTTCCACGAGTTTGACGTGATTTTGGGAATGGACTGGTTGTCACATCATCAGGCAATAGTTGATTGCAAATTGAAGAGGATTTCTCTGAAAACTTCTGAGGGCAATAAGATTACTGTTGTGGGCGAAAGGACGGATTTCCTATCCAATATTATCTCAGCTACAGTTGCAAGAAGATTGATGAGAAAAGGCTGTGAAGCTTACCTAGCACATGTGGTTGATACTAGGTAGGCTAAGCCGAATCTGTGTGATACACCCACAGTAAGAGACTTCCCAGATGTATTTCCTGAAGAATTGCCTGGTTTACCACCAGAAAGGGAAGTCGAGTTTGCTATTGAGGTAATGCTAGGTACAACACCAATTTCTATTGCTCCTTATAGGATGGCACCCACTGAATTGAGGGAGTTCAAAATTCAGTTACAGGAGTTGCTTGATAAGGGGTTCATACGCCCCAATGTGTCACCATGGGGAGCTCCGGTGCTGTTTGTGAAGAAGAAAGATGGAACCTTGAGATTGTGTATTGATTACTAGCAGTTAAACAAAGTAACTATGAAGAATAAATATCTGTTGCCTAGAATTGACAATCTGTTTGATCATTTGAAGGGAGCCGGTATATTTTCAAAAATTAATCTCAGATCAGGGTATCATCAGTTGAGGGTAAAGGATGAAGATGTGTCAAAAACTGCATTCAGAACCCGGTATGGGCATTATGAATTTCTAGTGATGCCATTTGGGTTAACAAATGCACCAGCAGCATTTATGGACCTTATGAGCCGTATCTTTCATCCATATTTAGATCGGTTTGTAGTGGTCTTTATTGATGATTTTCTAGTGTATTCCAAAACGAGGGAAAAACATGATGAACATTTGAGGATTGTTCTGCAAACCCTACTAGAAAAGAAGCTGTATGCTAAGCTGTCCAAGTATGACTTCTGGATGAGTGAAATCTCTTTCCTTGGACACTTAGTATCAGCAGAGGGGATTAGAGTGGATCCCAAAAAGATAAAAGTAGTGATGGAATGGAAGCCTCCTAGAAATACAACTGAGGTCAGAAGTTTCTTGGGGCTAGCTAGGTATTACAGAAGATTTATGAAGGGGTTCTCTCTTATAGCTGCTCCAATGACCAAGTTGTTGCACAAGAATGTGAAATTTGGCTGGAACGACAAGTGCCAAGCCAGCTTTGAGAGGCTGAAGGCTATGTTGACAGAAGCACCAGTGTTAACACAGCCAGCGTCGGGAAAAGACTTTATGGCCTACAGTGATGCTTCGCACAATGGGTTAGGGTGTGTATTGATGCAAGAGGAGAAAGTGGTCACCTATGCTTCCAAGCAGTTAAGGCCACATGAACAAAACTACCCTACTCATGACCTGGAGTTAGCAGCAATAATCTTTGCACTGAAGATATGGAGACATTATTTATATGGTGAAAAATGCTACATCTATATAGACCACAAGAGTCTAAAATATTTGCCAACCCAAAAGGAGCTCAATCTTAGACAAAGGCGATGGATTGAGTTCCTAAAGGACTATGATTGTGTGATAGATTATCATCCTGGAAAGGCAAATGTAGTTGCTGATGCCTTGAGTCGGAAATGCATCACAGCTTTAAGATCACTAAATGCCCATCTGTCCTTAGCTAAAGATGGAGCTATTTTGGCTGCGTTACAAGTGAAGCCATACCTGCTACAGCAGATACAAGATGGGCAGAAGGCAGATGAAAAATTAATGGCTATTGTGGGTAAAATTCCAGAGGGAAAGGAAACTGATTATGAGGTGAAAGCAGATGGGTGTCTGTACTACAAAGGAAGAGTGTGTGTACCAAATGATGGGGAACTAAAGACTAGTATCCTGAAACAAGCACACACTAGTGTTTATGCTATGCACCCGGGAAACACAAAAATGTATAATGATTTGAAGCCTCATTATTGGTGGCCTGGTATGAAGAGGGATATAACTGACTATGTGACTAAGTGTTTGACATGTCAGCAAGTTAAAGCAGAACATCAAGTTCCATCAGGATTGCTACAGACTATAAGCATACCTGAATGGAAGTGGGACCGGGTCACTATTGATTTTGCTAGTGGTCTACCTCTCACCCAGAAGAAGCATGATGCAGTATGGGTGATAGTGGATAGATTGACGAAGTCAGCACATTTTCTGCCAGTTATGACTGACTACTCACTAGAGAAGCTAGCAGAGTTATATATCAGTGAGATAGTTAGACTGTATAGAATCCCACTTTCCATCATATCTTACCGAGACCCAAGGTTTACATCGAGATTTTGGAAAAAGTTGTAAGAAGCCTTAGGCACACAACTCCGCTTTAGCACGGCTTTTCATCCTCAGATGGATGGACATTCGAAATGAGTAATCTAGGTAAACCTAAAAACTAATTGAATTTTCACAATTAATAAATTGAAATGATAGTAGCAATGTGAATTATGTGATAGATCCTAGAGGGTATGCTGAGGAGTTATGTCATTGAGTTTGAGGGGAGTTGGGATAGATACCTCCCACTGGCAGAATTTCCATATAACAATAGCTACCAAACTAGCATTCAAATGGCCCCGTATGAAGCACTGTATGGGAGGAAGTGTAGAACCCCAGTATGTTGGACTGAATTGGGCAAAGATAAGCTGGTAGGAGTAGACCTGGTGAAACAGATTGAGGAGAAAGTGAAAATAATCAAAGCAAATTTGAAAGTTGCCTCAGATAGACAGAAATCTTATGCCAACTTGAAGAGAAAAGAGATAGAGTATGCAGTTGGCGACAAAGTGTTTCTCAAAGTCTCACCATGAAAGAAAGTACTGAGGTTTGGAAGAAAGGGTAAGTTAAGCCCTAGGTTTATTGGCCCATATGAAGTCATTGAACGTGTGGGTCCAGTAGCCTACAGGCTAGCTTTACCACCAGAAATGGATAAAATCCATAATGTATTCCATGTTTCTATGCTAAGAAGATATCGCTCAGACCCTTCACATGTCATCTCCATGGAAGAGATTTAAATCCAACCGGACTTGACATATACAAAAGAGCCTATACGGATCCTAGCTCGGGAAGTGAAGGAACTGAGAAATAAACAAATTCCACTGGTGAAAGTGCTTTGGAGGCACCACAACACTGAAGAGGCAACTTGGGAAAGTGAAGAGATGATGAGGCAACAGATCCCTCAACTGTTTGCATCAGGTAAATTTCGAGGATGAAATTTTTATTAGAGGGGAAGAGTTGTAACATCCTCACTTTAGCTAGTCCGTACAGTCTACTGTTTCGGTGACCAATGTCGATCTGGGTAGCTAGAATATTTGAAATTATAAATAGACTAGAGTGAGGAGTTATAAATAAACCAAATAATACTCATAAAAATTAAGAAAAATTTTTAGGAATGCACTAAGGTTAAACGAGCCGAAACCCCAGTGATGAGTAACCCGAAGGGGAAGTGACGGTGAAGGCAGTTAACAACCCTAAACCTAGGAGAAAATTTATAAAATAATTTTTGGACTCTAGAGAAGAGTCATTGAGGATTCTATGGCATTAGAATGCCAAGAAAAGGCTTAGAAAAAATTTTCTATCGGTACACACAATTTCAGCTCGTTAAGCCAAACGGAGGGCATTTTGGTCATTTCGTCTTTAGAGATGATTTTTGACCAACTTGTTCATTTATGTAAGTGAATTATATGACATAAAATATGAATAAATATTGATGAAAAATTAATTAAAAATGAATAGCAAAGGAAAGAAAAGAAAATGAAAGAAATTTAGCTTTATTACATAAGCATTATGTAAGCATGAGGTCATTAAAATCTTTAGCTAATCAAAATTCAAGAAATACAATTATAACACATTAAAAATAAAGAAAAGAGGGCATAAATTTGGAACAAACCAGCAGCCCTATCCCTTCCTCAAAACATCACCTATGATCTCTCCCTCACTCCTCCATTAACAAGCTTCCAAACCTTCATTTTTCCCTAGTTTTCTTTCAATAAAAACCCTAAGTGTTAACACAAAAGGTTGCTCTTTCATCTTGGTGAATCTTTTGGGAGCAAAAAGAAGTGTAAAAGAAGAGTTCTTACAAGCTTGAGATTAGCTCCATTAAAGGTTAGTGACTAAACTTGATTTTTATCTTTCAATTCATGTTGAAGGAGTGGTATTTAATGCAAATTTACAAGAAAATTGAGTAAACATTATGTGTATGTCTTGTTTAAAATTCCAGCAGCCTTGAACTTGGTTGAGTTTGAAAGATTTCTTAGAATAAAAATGATATTGTGGCTGCCCTTAACACTAATATATTGATTAGGAAGGTGAAGTGCAAGTAATGCAACAATCTAGAATGGTGGAGATAGGGTTTGGACCCAAATTGAGACTTTATTCATGTATTTGGTGAAAGAGAGTTTTAATGGTCAATTATTGACCATTTGGCTGTGTGTGAATTAGAAATGAAGTGGTTTGTGTAGTGGGCATTGTAGTTAGTGTGGCTGCCTTTGGTGACTTGTAGGATTGGGCATGAGTCCAGCAGGTTTAGACAGTAATAACTAGAGTTGTAGAGGTTTAATTGGTGCAAGGCCAATTAGACATGAAACTAGACACATAATGGCACAACTTTAGTGAAGAAATCATGCCCAAAAAACCAAACCAAGTTGACTTAAAGATTGCCCTAATCCGGGTGACCTGCAATCTGCCTGGGTAAAATGACCAAATGAATAGTATTTAGTCATTTGGTCATAACTCAGTGTAGAAAGGTCCAATTGACCTGAACTTTTACCAGTAACAAGCTAAGATATAGACCTACAACTTTCATGAAGAAACCTAACTCAAATTATGACTATAACATATTCAAAAAGTGACCTACAATCACTGCCCAAAATACTATAGATTTGGTCAGTCCAGAAAATTTGGAAAATTTGTAATTTGGCCAGTTGTGGTTTTTGGGCCATAACTTGAGCCACAAAACTCCAAATGAAGTGATTCAAAAAAAAGAAATGTAACTAGACAAAATAAGAAACAACTTTCATGTTGACCACTTTACCAAATTCCCACTACAAAAATGACTAATGGAATAGTAAACACAAAGTTTGAAATTTGAAAATTTTGAACAATTAACATTAAGCTTGAAATGGTATTGGCAACCAATACCAACAATTTTAGAATGCAAAATTTGGTATGTTGGGAATATTATAACCAATGTACCTATTATCCATGCAAAAGTCAACATTTTTGTTGACTAATGAAATGAATAGTAACACCTAAACTTGAATTTCAAGAATTGTATAATTTAAGAGTGTAACATGCCCTAGTACACCTAGCAAGATTGGTTTGGATAGGTTGGCATGCCAATAGGGTTCTGTTAGCAGTACTGCATATGGCTTCATGCCATTCTGTGTTTTATGGCCTCACGTGCCATTCTGTGTTTTATGGCCTCACGTGCCATTCTGTGATAAAATGGCCTTTGGCTATATTAATTCAGTTATTATACTTGAATTTTATCCCTGATGATTATTACAGCTTATTAGCTATTCTGTTGCACACCGGGAGACACAATGTGATCGATGGTGTGATGGTCCGAGGTACTTAGTACCCAGTGCTTATTTACCCGTTTATCCAGTCCAGTTAACTAGTAGGGTTTACTTGGTCAATGATAATGAATCTTACAAAATCTTAATTGAATAATACTGCAATAAATGCCAGAAATTAAGTCTACCTAAAATGTAAACATACATTCTGCATATTTATGTTATTTTAGTTATTTGACTTTATATTGTCACCACTAAGCAAAATTGCTTAACGCGTCGCTTTTGCCACATGCAGGTACTGGAGACATAGCTGGGGAGTCCAGCAGACCTCATATTGGGTGAGCTTTCAGATTTGTACACAGAGTCCAGAGTCACCTCGCATTTGCAGTGCATTGGTAGGACATTAGGCTATTTTTGGTCTTTTGTATTTGTAAACTTTTGATATGTATATTATAAACTCATGTAATTATGCTTTTGATGTAATTATTTATGAACTATGTTTAGTAAGAAATTTGAGTATCTTTTATTGTATTGAGTATGAGATGAAGTGAATTAAATTTTGAGATATTGAAGTCAATTGAGAAATTGTTGAAATTATATTGGTGATTGACTGAGATTGAAATTATGATTATATTGAAAGTGTTTTTAACAGATTCAGAAGAACTGTTTTTCTGAATTACAGTCGACACTCTGCCGAATTTTTTATAACAATTGCGAAAAAATTCAGATTTATAAAAAATTGTAAATAAATAAATTAAAAGGGATAAAATGTAATGGAAATATGAATTGGTGCTCTAGCGCACTGAGTGGCAGATCTTGCTCGGCTACACTGTAGACGGGTAAGGGGTGTCACATTATAGTTGATAGACTGACCAAGTCTACTCATTTTCTGTCTATCCGGATGGACTATAGTTTAGAAAGATTGGCCAAGTTGTACATTGATGAGATAGTAAGACTGCATGGAGTGCCAGTATCCATCGTATCAGTCAGAGACCCTAGGTTCACTTCTAGATTCTGGGGTAGTCTTCAGAGAGCCCTAGGAACTAGATTGAACTTCAGTACATCATTCCACCCACTGATAGATGGCCAGTCTAAGAGAGTAATTTAGATCTTGGAGGATATGCTACGGGCTTGTGTGATTGAATTTGAGGGCAGTTTGGACACACACTTGCCTTTTATTGAGTTTGCTTACAACAACAGCTACCAATCAAGCATTGGGATGCCTCCATATGAAGCTTTGTATGGCAAAAAATGTAGAACCCCATTGTGTTGGGATGAGGTAGGTCAAAGAAAGATGATTGGACCCAAAATTGTTCAGCAGACTGAGGAGAAAATCCGATTGATTAAAGATCGACTCAAAGTTACATCAGACCGTCAAAAGTCCTATATTGATTTGAAGAGGCGAGATATTGAGTATGCAGTGGGTGAGAAAGTATTCCTCAAGGTTTCCCCTTGGAAGAAAATTATGAGATTCGATAGAAAGGGGAAATTGAGTCCTCGTTTCATTGGGCCATATGAGATTCTGGAAAGAGTGGGTCCTTTGGCATATCATTTGGCACTACCTCCAGAGTTGGAGTAGATACATAACGTCTTCCATGTATCGATGTTGAGGAGGTATAGATCTTACCCATCTCATGTACTACCAATGGCGGAAATTGAAGTGAATCCAGACCTCACATATGAGGAAGAACCCATAGAGATTCTGGCTTATGAGTTAAAGCAGCTACGGAACAAGCAGATACCATTAGTGAAAGTGTTGTGGAACCATCATTCAGGCTAGGAGGCTACTTGGGAACGAGAGGAGGACATGAAAAGACAACACCCACAGCTGTTCAGAAATTGATACTAGGAAAAATTTCAAGACAAAATTTATTTTAAGGGGGGGAGAATTGTAACAACCCTATTTATATAGCCTGGTACATTTCACTATTCAGGTGACCTGTGTCGGTCCGGACAATTAAGATAATTAGAACCACGTCTAAGACACCTAGTTAAGCCTCGAACACAAATAATTAAGTATAAAGAAGAAAAACAAATCATAAAAAGTTAAATGAGCCGGGAGTCACAGCGATGGGTGACCTTCTCGGGAATGACGGCGAGGTCAGTCTAAACTCAAATTTCAAAATGTAAAATGTGATGCCGCAGTCCTTAGGACTATTACGAATGCAGTGGAAAAAAGAAAATCACAGAAAAGAATTATTAAATAGGTCAAATAATTAGGTCAGGGATCCGGAAGAAATATCGAATAACTTATAAACCGGATTGAACCAGCGAGTGGCAATTTGGTCAATTCACCCCTAGAGCTGACTCCTGACCTAACTGTCCAATAAAATTAGAGAAAAGAAAATTTTAGGATCAAGAATTAAATTAAAGAACTAATAGAAAAATAAATGAAAAAGAAAAAAAAAAGGAAAAAGTGTTATTACATCATGTGATGACATCAATTATGATGTCAAAATTAATTTAATTTTTCCTACAAATTTGGACTAAGTCAAATAGCTAATTTAAAGACATAATGACATAAAAAAAAAAATCATTCTCTCATCTTCCTCAAACCAGCCGGCTACCTCACTTTCTCTCCCTCCTCCATTACAAGCCTCTATGGAAGCTTGAGACCAAGCTTTCAAACCCCCATTAAACCTCACTTTGTGTAACACCCTAATTGCATAGCCTGGTACATTTCACTGTTTCAGTGATCGGTGTCGGTCTGGATAAGTAAGAGAATTAGAACCATATCTAAGACACCTAGATAAGCCCTAAACACAAATAATTAGTAATTGTCAACTAGTTAAGTATAAAGAAGAAAAACAGAACAAAAATGAGTTGAGAGTCACAACGATGGGTGACCTTCTCGGGAATGACTATGAGGTCAGTCTAAACTCAAATTTCGAATCATAAAATGTGACGCTG
The DNA here is from genome assembly GCF_030052815.1 of Hevea brasiliensis. Lineage (NCBI taxonomy): Eukaryota > Viridiplantae > Streptophyta > Magnoliopsida > Malpighiales > Euphorbiaceae > Hevea > Hevea brasiliensis. The sequence goes on along the minus strand of NC_079507.1, from coordinate 34,635,963 downwards.
CGATCCTTAGGACTATTGCGAACACAGTGGAAAAGAGAAAATCACAGAAAAAAATTGTTAAGCAGGTCAAATAATTAGGTAAGGGATCTTGAAGAAATATTGAATAACTTGTAAACCAGATTGAACCAGCGAGGGTCAATTTGGTCAATTCACCCCTAGATCTAACTCCTAACCTAACTGTCCAATAAAATTGGAGAAAAGGAAATTTCAGGATCAATAATTAAATTAAATAACTAATGAAAAAATAAATGAGAAAAAAAAAGGAAAAAGTGTTATTACATCATTGAATGACATCATCATGATGTCAAAACTTATTTTAATTTTCCTACAATTGTTAACCAAGTTAATTAAAGTTAATTACTTATAAAATAACAAAAAAAAAAAGAGAAAAATCACTCATCTTCTCTCCTCACTCATTTCAGCCAAACCTTTCCCATAGCCTCACCATTGCCAACCTCCATGGAAGCTTGAACTCAAGCTTGAAATCCCTCACTTAACCTTAATTTTTCCCATAAATACTTCATAAAAGCTTGTTACGTCAACTTAAGAAGGATATTAAAGAAGAAAGAAAGAAGGAAGAGAGAAGAAATTGGTTGAGTGAACTCCAAAGTTGAGGTAAGAATTTAAATTGAAATTTTTAGTTTAAAACACATGTTTTGAGTTAATTTAATTTAGATTTCAACTTAAAAATCAAAACAAAACAATTGTTGAGGGACTAAACATGTAATTCATCTAGCTAGGGTTAGGGCTAGATATGAATGAGTTTGAGGTGTTTGAATGGTTATTTGAGGTGAATTAGGTGTGTAGATCATGAATGTACACTTTGAAATGCATTAGATTGAACTTTATGTGTAGCTGGGGTTTTGAGCATGTGAAAAATTGAAGAAAAATTTGAGAATTAGCCAAATGATGTAGTTGACCTCATTTGAGTTGAGGAATGGTCAATTGTGACCATTTGTGGTGTGTATGAATTGTTGGAAACAAGTTCCAATTCGGATTGGTGAAGGTCAATCTACAGGCAGCTTGACCTAGGTCCTTTTCAGGGACTGAAACTAAAAATTTACCAACCCAATTGGTGTGAGGCCAATTAGAAATGAAACTAGACACAAAATGACACATTTTTCATTCAGGAATCATGCCCAGAAAGTGACCATAACTTAGTGAACAATTAGGCAAAATTTGGAATTGGGCAAACTGACCTGTACAAAAATGACCAAATGAACAGTAGTTACGTAAATGACCATAACTTGGTCTAGGAAGGTCTAAATGACATGAATTTTATACCGAAAGAAAGCTGAGACATAGCCCTACAACTTTTATGAAGAAAATAAACCCAAAATTTGACCATAACCTGTTTGAAAAACCACCTACATTCAACCTACAAAAACTGTCATAATCCAGGAAATTGGCCAGAATTCTGGGTAATACCAAATCTGGCCAGCCATGTTCAAATGGCCATAACTAGGGCTACAAAACTCCAAATAGAGTGATTCAAAAAGGAAAATAAATTTAAGACAATAAGGAACAAATTTTATGAAGAAAACTTAGCCAAATTACCATAGCAACATGACCAATGGAACAGTGCAATACAGGATACCAAAACTAAAAATTTGAAATTTGTGCCTAAAAGACTTAAGATTTGAGAAAACAACCAAAACCAACAAGTTAGGTAACCAAAATATGGTATGTGGGTGAAATTAGAATTCCCATACCTATTAAGCATTAGAAAGTTAAAAAATTGACTTGAATAGTGTCATGAATAGTAATACCGAAATACAAATTTTAAAGAACTTCAAGTTAAGCATATTTAAGTCAGGTATAAATAGATTTGAAATTATTTTTAAACTTATGATAATTTATGGTACTGAAACACTGTAAAATTATGTATTTTAGTTGAAAAGAATACCAAAAAATAACCCAAAGCATCGAGTCAAGGCTAAGAGGCGACTCACATAAGGTTTGTGCACAACATAGAAATTTTTGTAAATTTTCTTCTGCAAATTGTTTTGAATGAATTGTGATATTAAATTGTGACTTCATTGTATTGAAATATTTATTATGCTTTTGACTTAAATTGTGGAAGTTTACTTGTATGTGTTTGAAATGGCAATAAATGTTTAGTAAATTGCTAAGACAATTTTGAAACCACAGTGTCATGACCATATATTTGAATGCCTCACTAGCATGACTAGTGAAGGAAATTAGTTTTGAATTTTGATTCCTTCTCTGGCTGAAGTGTTGAGGTGTGTACTAGTAGAAGAAGAAATTTGAATGGGCACCCATATATTTGAGCTAGCTAGCCTTGTGATTTCTCATAAGCCTCTAGCTATTGAGATGAATATTGTTTCAAATGGCATGATATAAATGTGTGTTTTTATGAAATTCGTTTTGAGACTTCTTAAATGAAATTGTTTGGACTAAAAGTTTATAAATCATGTTTGGTATCTGACTTTCATTTTCAGTACTGTATTTGAATAAATGTGATTTGAATTATGCATAAAATGTTATTTTAGGATGTTGTGCACCACTGAGTCATAATACTCAGCGATGGCTATTATTGTTGTCACAGATATAGAGACTAGAGGAGCAGCAAAGTGAGCTACTGAGGATCTTGGAGCCCTATCCCTGAAGTTTTATTGGGTATATTTTATACCCTGATTGTAATATTTAGTTTGATGTATGTAAATGTATGTACATGTAATAATTGGACATAAGCAGTTGCAATAACTGGACATGAGCAATTGAATTGAGAAACGATGTAACACTCCTATGTTCTGTAGTGCGTTCTACTGTTCCGATGGCCAGTGTTGTCCGGACAGCTAGGATGCCTAGAACTACACTTCAATATGAGTGAGGAGACATAAAATAATGAAATACAAGAAAAGAAAATACAAGAAAAATAATAGTAAAGAAATGCAATCAAGTTAAGCGAGCCGAGAACCCTAGCGATGGGTAACCGCACCGGGAAGTCACGGCGTGGACCGTTGACTAGCTCTGGACCGCGGGGAACCCTGGAAAATATTTTTAGGACTTAAATAGACACCTATTGAAGTATAAATATCATTAGAAATATCAAAGAAAAATTAAATAATTAGTATAAAGAAAAGTGAGAAATCGAAAATCGGACAAAACCCGATGTTACCGAAAAATCGGGAATGCAACCCAAACAGGGGCATTGTGGTCATTTGACATCCCGAGTTGTCTTTTGACCTAAATGTCCATTAAAAATAAATAATATTACCCTTGGAAAAATATAATGAAAAATTAATTTAGGGGTACCTAATGTAAATAGCAAAAATGGAGGGTAAATGGAGTAATTATCAATTAAAACATATAATATGATTTAATTTATGTGAGTGGACCACTAAGGATCATAATATGCATTAACTGGGTAGATTACTCCACTCACACTTCATCTTCAACCTTCAAAACCACCATTGCCGTAGTGAAGAGCTCCCAAATCCTCCATTGTCGTATTTGATTCAAGCTCCCACATCTCCTCCATTCCACCTACAAACACCAAGGTTGCTTCATTAAAGTTTATCCCCACATCACAAGGAAGAGTTTGATAGCAATTTTAAGAAGTTTTGGTGAGGTTTTGAAGAATTTCCAAAGTGGTAAGTTTGTGTTTTTTATTATTGTTTAATTAAAGTTTGTAAGGATGTTATGGGTGTTTGATTTATGGAGAAATTTTTGAGGTTTGATGTTGAATGGGGATGTGTACTTTTGGCAGCCATGGAAACACTTTGAAGGCAGTTTATTTTTGCTTGTAAATGGTGAATTAAATGATTGATTAAATGTATATTGTGTAGGAAATTGTTTGGGTGATGTATACTTAGTATATGTAAATGTGAATTGAAATTTGAAGCTTGGAAATTTATGGAATGTAAAGGCACCATTGCGGCATGTTGTTAACTCTTGAAGAATGCTGGAATTCATGCTTGGTTTATGGTATATTAATGTTGAATTGTATTGGATGTTAGGGCAGTTTGAGTGTATATATGATGGTGTGAAGTTGGACATGAAAAAAGTGTTATGGTTAGGTGATTGAATTGTTGTAAATTGAGTTGAAAAAATTCTGCACTTTATGGTGTATGTTGAATGTAATTGTAAGCTGTCAAAATGACCTATAATGTGTTTTGAATTATGTTTAGGTCATGATACAACCAGAATTGACTTGAATATTGAGTTTGGTAAGTGTTAGGAGTGATCCTTGATGTGTATGAAAGAAATGCAATAAGGCAGTTTGTGTTTTAGGCCTATAAATTTAAGTGTGTGGCTCCAATTGGTATGAGACTAATTGGAGGTGAAACTAGGCACAAAATGTGCCAACTTTCATGAAGGAAGCTTGCCAAAATTCTGCTTGCAAGGTAGCTTGAAAAATGACCAAATCCGGATTAAGTGCAAATAAGGCCTCAAAATTGACCATTTGGGCAGCAGTTAGTGTTTAGGCCATAACTCACTCGAAACAGGTCCAATTGACCTGAAATTTTGAGCATGAATATTTAAGACCTATATCTACAAGTCTTATGAAGACACCAAAGCCCAGAAATGACCATAAGCAAGTCAAACAGCTTGCACAAGTTCGGGTCTAAAAACTAGCAGAACCTAAAATGACCTAAAGTGACCTAAAATGACCAATTTTGATGTATTTTGACCAGCAATAGTAAAATGACCATAACTTGGCCTACATAACTCATAATGACCTGAAATTTTTCCCTGCTTGCAATAAGACATAGATCTACAAGTTTGTAGTTTTGACCGAAACCCGAAAACTGAGGGAACTAGGTCGTCCGGCTAGGTCAAACTAGTATCCCGGAATCCAGCAAATTGCAAGAAAATGCAAGATATATGGAAATGAACTTGGTAGTATGTACCAACCCTAAAAGACTATCGAATGTGACATATTAGTAACATTAAAACCTAATTTACCTAGAATGCATCGAGGGTCGACATATTAGGTGGACTAAGCAAATAATAGAATTCAGTGAATTAATTATCAAGCATTATCGTTAGAGACAGTTTAAATGAGTACTGAAACACTTCAAATTGTGTTTCTTAGTTAGCAAAGACTTAGGGAAAGGGAAGGAAACACTGAGTCAAGGCTAGGAGACAGTTATCAGAGGTTTGTGCACAACAGTTATTTCTTTTGAATTTTTCAATTGAAATAAATTATGACTATTTGTATATTATTGTTTTCAATTATGGAAATGTGTTTGAATGGATACTTATTGCTTGAAAAGCATTGTAAATGGTTTGAAACTGTGGAAAAATTGATTTAGTGTGATTTGTGAAAATTGAAGTTAATTATGAATTGTGTTGCCATTTTGTGAATGAAATTATGACTTTGGAAATTTATTAGATTCTCACGAATCATTTGAATAAAATGTTTGGAATTGATTTTGTATTCACACTTAGCATGACAGTATCATATCATTCCTTCTCCATTTATGGGGTTGTGATCGTTTATTTTCCTTTTCCATTTATGGAGTCGTGATCGTTTATTTTTCTCCCTCTCTAGTTTACCAGTTGTGGTGATCGGATGAGTACTCATTATATAGCTAGCTCCCTTCCTCATTGATTTCGATTAGTGGGGTTGTGATTGCTTTGTCGTGGTGTACAACGCGGCATTGATCGGAAATTTTGTGTCATGGCTTAAGTTGTGTATGAATTGGCAACACTGTGTTCGTAAATTATTTGACTAAATTGTGTTATTATGAGCTTTGATAATTTGTGAAATGGATTTTAAATTCTTATTGACATTCACTGTCTTTTGAATTTAACTACGTTTTGATTACTGAGATTTATTGTGATATTGTGTTAAATTCCTTATGACATTCATTGTCTTGAATTTAACTATGGTTTTACGTATCTATCATTTATATGATTTATGAACTGTGATTTAAAGTTGTATTTGGTTAATGTTGTGCACCACTGAGACATTGTCTCAGCGATAGCTTTTCATTGCTGTCGCAGGTAGACAGACAGAGCAGTATGGCGCAGACTAGGCTGCTAGTACATCCAGCGAGAGATTATCGGGTATAATGAGTATACCACATTTTGCATTTTGTACTGTAATGTATGACCACTGTATGTACATAGTGTTCTTGGTTTTGAGCAATTGTAAATTCAATTTGTACATTGAAGTTGTAAAATAATTATGAGTTATTTTGGCTTGTAAAAATTGTATTATATTTCTTGTATCTCAGTCTTTGAAAAATCACTGTGGATTTGAGTTGAGAAATATGTTGTGCTGAGAAAAATGTTGGAGTTGAGATTTGAAAATATATTGAAGTGCTTTTTACAGGTTTTCTAAAGAACTGTTTTATCCAAAATACAGATGGCACTCTGCCAAAATTTTTATAGAAATTCCAAATAATTCAAATGTGTTAGCTGTTTCAATTCAGTTCAAAAAGGTTTTTAATACCTGTAAATAGTACTCACCACTGTAAAAGAAGTAAGAAAAGTTTTTAAAATCCCTTGTAGTGTATTTAATGGGTTATCAGTAGACGGAGTTGGTAATTCATTAGGTATACTATGGGATCATGTTATGCCTTACAGAGGGGTAGGGTGTGACATGTTTTAGTGGTATCAGAGCTAGTTTTTAAATTCTGTTTTCACATGTTATTTGAATATTCTTTCTTTATAGTACAACTGCTCAATTTCATTGTTTAATACATACAGTACATTACATTATAAATATGCACTAACGGGAGGAAATCTCCTTGTGTTATTTGTTGAGGAGATCTAAGATCCTCGCATTGACCATGGAAGAGGGTGATCGTTCAGTCGATCAATCTATAGAGGCTGAGGTGCAAGGGGATGCCCCAGCCCTACATAATATCAGTGGTTCAAGTGACACCAGCCCAGTACTGCAGTTTCTGCTCAGTTCGCTCGGCCGAGATATGGCTGCAATGTTCCAACAAATGGCAGTAATGTGCCTACTCAAGTCCCAATACTGACACGATTGGTACAACCATAGTCTCCTACTAGGCGGTATGACAAATTGATGAAGTATGGGGCTCTGAGTTCAAGGGACGATAGATCCTCTAGAGCGAGAACAATGGTTAGAGAGGATGGATAGGGTATTCAAGAAACGCCTTTGCATGAGAGGAGCTCGATTTGAATACTCGGTATCTTTCTTTGCAGGGGATGCTTATGGTGGTGGAAAACCATTCCCCACGATGCAGTAGAACCTGCAGTGCTAACATGGAATGACTTTCTCAGGGAATTCAGACAGAAATATGTCCCCGATGCTTATGTAGACCAGAAGCTACAAGAATTCCTAAGTCTGAAACAGGGGAGCAGATCAATGGCTGAGTATGAAAGGGAATTTCCCGCCTGAGCCATTATGCAGTAAGTTTACTTGCTACCAGCAGGGAGAGATGCAAGAGGTTTGAAACTGGCTTGAAGCCCAGTATCAGATTACAAGTAGTCGTATTCAAACACACTAACTTCTTTGAACTTGTTTCTCAAGCCCTAGAGTTGGAAAGAATTGAGTCTAAAGCTGCTCCTGAGAAAAAGAAATCAGAGAAGACAGAGAAAGAGGGAAAATTAGTAGAACAGAGTTCCAGTGGTCCTACTGGAAAAAGGAAGAATCATGGGGAACACAACAGAGGTGGTAAGAAGTCTAGTAAGGGAAGACATTCAGGACAGAAACCTCCTCTATCTAGTCAGCAGAGTACCGGAGGTTCCTACCCTTCCCGCCAATGTGAAACTTGTGGAAGATATCATGGTGGGATATGCTATAAGGCTATTGGAGCTTGTTATAACTGTGGAGGCACAGGACACTTTGCCCAGGACTGCACCAATAGTCGCAGAGTTGGACCACCTCCTACTACTGCAAAAGGGTCAGTTCAGAGCCTTGTCACCAGAAGTTCACAACCACCTAGCAGAGGTAGAGCCAGGGGTAGAGGTAGCCCAGTAGGCAGCCAAGGCACAGTGAAACATTCAGAGCAAGATAGTGCTCCAGTCAGAATCTATGCAATAAGGCAGAGAGAAAAGGCCGAGACTTTTGATGTTGTGGCTGGTACCTTCTCAACTTTTAATCAAGATTTGTTTGTGTTATTTGATCTGGGTTCTACCCATTCTTATGTGAGTGCTAGCATCATTGATTGCATTGCTGTTCCATGTACAAAAATGGACTTTGAGGTGCTAGTAACAAGTTTGCTAGGACAGGAGGTCAGGGTTAATAGAATGTATAGAGATTGTCCTTTGGTGATCCAAGGACACACTTTCCTGTCTGATTTCATTGAAATGCCCTTCAGAGATTATGATATCATCTTGGGCATGGATTGGTTAGCTAGGCATCATGCCATGATTGACTGTAGGCTGTAGACAGTCACTTTTGGCCTCCCTCAGTACAGTGATGTGGTAATACATGGGGAGAGGCAGTTATTGCCATCAAACATCATTTCGGCTACACTAGCCAGAAAAATGATCAGAAAGGGGTGTGAAGCATACTTGGCACATGTGGTAGACACCCAAGTGGGGAGTCCAGCATTGAAGGACATTCCTACAGTATATGACTTTCCAGATGTGTTTCCTGATGAATTGCCAGGATTACCTCCGGAAAGAGAAGTACAGTTTGAAATTAATGTTATGCCTGGTATGGATCCAATCTCCATAACACCATACAGAATGACACCAGCAGAGTTGAAGGAGTCTGAATACTTTTATGTTAGTGTTAGAATTATATGTTCTGTTGTTATTCCTTTATAGGGGAATAAATTTCGATGCATTAGTGATTAGTCCTTTAAGATAAGGATTGTGATAATAAGTGAAATTAGTTTTGGAAGAGTTTATCAGTGAAAAGTATTTTCTGACACACTATAAATTATAAAGCTAATTGGCAAGCCTACTTAATGTAAGGCAAGAGGACGTAAAAGTAAGATGCAGTAATGGAATTGCTCTAGATAAGGGCAAGGATGTTACTGTTAGTAATTACTAATGGATATTGTAATCAAAATAAGTTTCGGATATCAGTGAATTCGAAAAGGATAAAAGATAGGAAAGTTTGATCTATTGGGATGTATCATAGTAACTATGCAATGTTCTTAATGTTTATACTGTAAGCTGCAGATTACAGTACTAACTTGAGATTATTGTGTAGAGCTACGTACTACCCGATAGTACACCTAGATGAGAATAGTTGCCAACGGCATCTGTTTTGGTATAGTTATGCCAGGACAGAATTTAATTGTTAGGAATAAGTTTAGAAATCCTACTTAGGGATCTAAAACTCAAAAGTTAGAATATCGAAAGGTTATAGTTCAGTACAAAAGGAAGTAAGTTATAGAATATTGACAGATAAAAAGAGTTATGGAAGTAAAAATTCAAACAGTTGGTTCAGATATAACAAAGAAGTGTTACGAATGTGAGGAAGACTATGGACTAGAATGGTCCAATGACTAGATAAATGATTCTAACATGACCTCAAGGGTCATTCAAGAAGGAACATGAACCGAAATATTAGATAGCACAATAGTAAGAGGAGATTGGTGTTATCCAAACAAATTAAACGTTGTATTAGATTGTTAAAAGTCTTATACAAATTTGAGGAAAAGAAGATTATACGATCGTATAGAAAGGAGAAAATAAACGTATGACTATTGTAAGATGGCTATTGGGTAAAATTTCGTGGACGAAATTTATTTAAGGGGGGGAGAATTGTAACACACTTATGTTCTGTAGTGCGTTCTACTGTTCCGGTGGCCAGTGTTGTCCGGACAGCTAGGATGCCTAGAACTACACTTCAATATGAGTGAGGAGACATAAAATAATGAAATACAAGAAAAGAAAATACAAGAAAAACAAAGGAAAAATAATAGTAAAGAAATGCAATCAAGTTAAGCGAGCCGAGAACCCTAGCGATGGGTGACCGCACCAGGAAGTCACGGCGTGGACCGTTGACTAGCCCTAGACCGCGGGGAACCTTGGAAAATATTTTTAGGACTTAAATAGACACCTATTGAAGTATAAATGTCATTAGAAATATCAAAGAAAAATTAAATAATTAGTACAAAGAAAAGTGAGAAATCAAAAAACAGACAAAACCCGGTGTTACAGAAAAATCGGGAATGCAACCTGAACAGGGGCATTGTGGTCATTTGACATCTCGAGTTGTCTTTTGACCTAAATTTCCATTAAAAATAAATAATATTACACTTGGAAAATATAATGAAAAATTAATTTAGGGGTACCTAATGTAAATAGCCAAAATGGAGGGTAAATGGAGTAATTATCAATTAAAACATATAATATGATTTAATTTATGTGAGTGGACCACTAAGGATTATAATATGCATTAAGTGGGCAGATTAATCCACTCACACTTCATCTTCAACCTTCAAAACCACCATTGCCGTAGTGAAGAGCTCCCAAATCCTCCATTGTCGCATTTGATTCAAGCTCCCACATCTCCTCCATTCCACCTCCAAACACCAAGGTTGCTTCATTAAAGTTTATCCCCACATCACAAGGAAGAGTTTGATAGCAATTTTAAGAAGTTTTGGTGAGGTTTTGAAGAATTTCCAAAGTGGTAAGTTTTTGTTTTTTATTATTATTTAATTAAAGTTTGTAAGGATGTTATGGGTGTTTGATTTATGGACAAATTTTTGAGGTTTGATGTTGAATGGGGATGTGTACTTTTGGCAGCCATGGAAACACTTTTAAGGCAGTTTATTTTTGCTTGTAAATGGTGAATTAAATGATTGATTAAATGTATATTGTGTAGGAAATTGTTTGGGTGATGTATACTTAGTATATGTAAATGTGAATTGAAATTTGAAGCTTGGAAATTTATGGAATGTAAAGGCACCATTGTGGCAGGTTGTTAACTCTTGAAGAATGCTGGAATTGATGATTGGTTTATGGTATATTAATGTTGAATTGTGTTAGATGTTAGGGCAGTTTGAGTGTATATATGATGGTGTGAAGTTGGACATGAAAAAAGTATTATGGTTAGGTGATTGAATTGTTGTAAATTAAGTTGAAAAAATTCTGCACTTTATGGTGTATGTTGAATGTAATTGTAAGCTGGCAAAATGACCTATAATGTGTTGTGAATTATGTTTAGGTCATGATACAACCAGAATTGACTTGAATATTGAGTTTGGTAAGTGTTAGGAGTGATCCTTGATGTGTATGAAAGAAATGCAATAAGGCAGTTTGTGTTTTAGGCCTAAAACTTTAAGTGTGTGGCTCCAATTGGTATGAGACCAATTGGAGGTGAAACTAGGCACAAAATGTGCTAACTTTCATTAAGGAAGCTTGCCAAAATTCTGCCTGCAAGGTAGCTTGAAAAATGACCAAATCCGGATTAAGTGCAAATAAGGCCTGAAAATTGACCATTTGGGCAGCAGTTAGTGTTTAGGCCATAACTCACTCGAAACAGGTCCAATTGACCTGAAATTTTGACCATTAATAGTTAAGACGTATATATACAAGTCTTATGAAGACACCAAAGCCCAGAAATGACCATAAGCAAGTCAAACAGCTTGCACAAGTTCGGGTCCGAAAACTGGCCGAACCTAAAATGACCTAAAGTGACCTAAAGTGACCTTAAATGACCAATTTTGATGCATTTTGACCAGCAATAGTAAAATGACCATAACTTGGTCTACATAACTCAGAATGACCTGAAATTTTTCCCCGCGTGCAATAAGACATAGATCTACAAGTTTGTAGTTTTGACCAAAACTTGAAAACCGAGGAAACTAGGTCGTTCGGCTAGGTCAAACTAGTATCCCGGAATCCAGCAAATTGCAAGAAAATGCAAGATACACGGAAATGAATTTGGTAGTATGTACTAACCCTAAAAGACTATCGAATGTGACATATTAGTAACATTAAAACCTAATTTACCTAGAATGCATCGAGGGTCGACATATTAGGTGGACTAAGCAAATAATAGAATTCAGTGAATTAATTATCAAGCATTATCGTTAGAGACAGTTTAAATGAGTACTGAAACACTTCAAATTGTGTTTCTCAGTTAGCAAAGACTCAGGGAAAGGGAAGTAAACACTGAGTCAAGGCCAGAGACGATTATCGAGGTTTGTGCACTGTGATTATTTCTTTTGAAATTTTCGATTGAAATAAATTATCACTATTTGTATATTATTGTTTTCAATTATGGAAATGTGTTTGAATGGATACTTATTGCTTGAAAAGCATTGTAAATGGTTTGAAACTGTGGAAAAATTGATTTAGTGTGCTTTGTGAAAATTAAAGTTAATTATGAATTGTGTTGCCATTTTGTGAATGAAATTATGACTTTGGAAATTTATTGGATTCTCACGAATCATTTGAATAAAATGTTTGGAATTGATTTTGTGTTCACACTTAGCATGATAGTATCATATCATTCCTTCTCCATTTATGGGGTTGTGACCGTTTATTTTTCTTCTCCATTTATGGAGTTGTGATCGTTTATTTTTCTCCCTCTCTAGTTTACCAGTTGAAGTGATCGGATGAGTACTCATTATATAGCTAGCTCCCTTCCTCATTGATTTCGATTAGTGGGGTTGTGATTGCTTTGTCGTGGTGTACAACGCGGCATTGATCAGAAATTTTGTGTCATGGCTTAAGTTGTGTATGAATTGGCAACACTGTGTTCGTAAATTATTTGACTAAATTGTGTTATTATGAGCATTGATAATTTGTGAAATGGAGTTTAAATTCTTATTGACATTCACTGTCTTTTGAATTTAACTACGTTTTGATTACTGAGATTTATTGTGATATTGTGTTAAATTCCTTATGATATTCATTATCTTGAATTTAACTATGGTTTTACGTATCTATCATTTATATGATTTATGAACTGTGATTTAAAGTTGTATTTGGTTAATGTTGTGCACCACTGAGACATTGTCTCAGCGATAGCTTTTCATTGCTGTCGTAGGTAGACAGACAGGCAGGGTAGCAGACTAGGCTGCTAGTACATCCAGCGAGAGATTATCGGGTATAATGAGTATACCACATTTTGCATTTTGTACTGTAATGTATGACCATTGTATGTACATAGTGTTCTTGGTTTTGAGCAATTGTAAATTCAAATTGTACATTGAAGTTGTAAAATAATTATGAGTTATTTTGGCTTGTAAAAATTGTATTATATTTCTTGTATCTCAGTCTTTGAAAAATCACTATGGATTTGAGTTGAGAAATATGTTGTGTTGAGAAAAATGTTGGAGTTGAGATTTGGAAATATATTAAAGTGCTTTTTACAGGTTTTCTGAAGAACTGATTTATCCAAAATACAGATGGCACTCTGCCAAAATTTTTACAGAAATTCCAAATAATTGAAATGTGTTAGCTATTTCAATTCAGTTCAAAAAGGTTTTTAACACCTATAAATAGTGCTCACCACTGTAAAAGAAGTAAGAAAAGTTTTTAAAATCCCTTGTAGTGTATTTAATGGGTTATCAGTAGACGGAGTTGGTAATTCATTAGATATACTACGGGATCATGTTATGCCTTACAGAGGGGTAGGGTGTGACAAATGATGTTGAATTGTGTTGAAGTAGTAGTGAGTTTGATGAAAAAGAATTATTGGAAGTGTTTTTATAGGTATTTGAAGAACTGTTTTCTTAAAATACAGATAGCACTCTGCCAAAATTTTTCAAAAAATTGCGTGAAAATAAAATGGACAAAATTTTTAACTAGCTTTTAAACTTCTATTAAATGTAAGAAAATACTCACCACTTCTAAAAAGTAAAAAAATGATTTTAAAATCCCTTGTAGGATACTTAATGAGTTATCCATAGGTGAAGTTTGGTAGTTCATTTGGTATTCTATGGGATCATGTTATGCCTTACAGAGGGGTAAGGTGTGACACTTTGTCCTCAAATTCCACACTAAAACTTGCTAGACCAACTTGAGAAGGTCATTGAAGAAGAAAAGAAAAGAGGAAAAGGGAAGAAATTGAAAAATTGAAACTCAAGTGGAGGTAAGTAATTTAATTTGAAAATCTTAGTTTATATATTGTGTTTGTAGCTCAATTAAACTAGAAATCAACTTAAAATCAAACAAAAACAATTGTTGAGGGAACAAACATAAAATTTGGCCAGCTAGGGTTAGGGTTTGAATGAATGAGTTTGAAGTGTTTGAATGGTTATTTGAGGTGCATTAGGTGTAGAGATCATGAATGTGCACTTTGAATGCATTAAATTGAACTTTATGTGTAGCTAGGGTTTTGAGCTTGTGAAAAATTAGAGAAAAAGTTGAGAATTGATCAATTGATGTTATTGACATTATTTGAGTTGAGAAATGGTCAATTGTGACCATTTTTGGTGTGTATGAATTGTTGGAAACAAGTTCCAATTCGAATAGGTTAAGGTCAATCTACAAGTAGCTTGACCTAGGTCCCTTTCAGGGACCAAAACTGAAAATTTAACAACCCAATTGGTGTGAGGCCAATTGGGAATGAAACTAGACACAAAATGGCACATTTTTCATTCAGGAATCATGCCCAGAAAGTGACCATAACTTAGTGAACAATTAGGCCAAATCCAAAATTGGGCACACTGACCTGTAAAAAAATGACCAAATGAATAGTAGTTACATAAATGACCATAACTTGGTCTAGGAAGGTCCAAATGACCTGAATTTTATACCGATAGAAAGCTGAGACATAGCCCTACAACTTTGATGAAGAAAATAAACCTAAATTTTGACCATAACCTGTTTGAAAAATCACCTGTAGTCAACCCACAAAAACTGCCAATAACCAGGAATTTGCCCAGAATTCTGGGTAACACCAAATCCGGCCAGCCATTTTCAAATGGCCATAACTAGGGCTACAAAACTCGAAATGCAGTGATTCAAAAAGGAAAATAAAGTTAAGACAATAAGGAACAACTTCTATGAAGAAAACTTAGCCAAATCACCACAGCAACTTGACCACTAGAACAGTGTAATACAGGACACAAAATCTGAAATTTTGGAATTTCACCTAATCAACTTAAGATTTGAGGAAAACAATCAAAACCAACAAGTTAGGTAACCAAAATGTGGTATGTTGGTGAAATTGAAATTCACATGCCTATTAAGCATTAGAAAGTCAAAAAATTGACTTGAATAGTATCGTGAAATACAAATTTTAAAGAACGTCAAGTGAAGCATATTAAAGTTAGATAAAAATAGATTTGAAATTATTTTTGGATTTATGATAAATTATGATACTGAAACACTGTGAAACTGTGTGTTTCAGTTGAAAAGAATACCGGGAAAGAACCCGAAGCATCGAGTTAAGGCCAAGAGGTGACTCGTATAAGGTTTGTATTCAACATAGAAATTTCTATAAATTTTCTTTTGTAAACTGTTTTGAATGAACTGTGATATTAAATTGTGACTCAATTGTATTGAAATGTTTATTATGCTTTTGACTTAAATTGTTGAAAGTTTACTTTTATGTGTTTGAAATGACAATAAATATTCAGTAAATTGCTAAGACAGTTTTGAAACCACAGTGTCATGATCATATATTTGAATGTCTCACTAGCATGACTAGTGGGAGAAATTAGTTTTGAATTTTGATTCCTTCTCTAGCTAAAGTGTTGAGGTGTATGCCAGTAGAAGAAGAAATTTGAATGGGTACCCATAGATTTGAGCTAGCTAGCCTTGTGATTTCTCATAAGCCTCTGGCTATTGAGATAAATATTGTTTCAAATGGCATGATATAACTGTGTGTTTTTATGAAATTGTTTTGAGATTTCCTAAACGAAATTATTTGGACTAAAAATTATAAATCATGTTTTGTATCTAATTTTCATGTTCAGTTCAATATTTGAATAAATGTGATTTGAATTATGCATAAACTATTATTTTAGTATGTTGTGCACCACTAAGTCATAGTACTCAGCGATGGCTGTTATTGTTGTCGCAGATATAGAGACTAGAGGAGCAACAGAGTGAGCTACTGAAGATCTTGGAGCCACATCCCTGAAGTTTTATCGGGCATATTTTATACTTTGATTGTAATACTTATTTTGATTTATGTAAATGTATGTATATGTATAAACTAGTCATGAGCAGTTGTATAGAGTTTGTAATAATATTAGTTTTGATTTTCTAATATAAATTTTGGGTTGATGAATATAAATTATTTTAACTTTAATGAAAAATGAATGGAATTATTGAGTACTATTGTTGATGATAATTGAATTGAGAAATGTTTTGAATTTTGGAGTTTGGAAAAAATTGTGTTGATTGTGTTGTAGTAGTGATGGATTTTGATAAAAAGAATTATAGGAAGTGCTTTTACAGGTTTTTGAAGAACTATTTTTCTCAAATATAGATGGCACTCTGTCGAAATTTTTCAAAAATTTGCGTAAAAATAAAAGGGACAAAAATTTTGAACTAGTTTTTAAACTTCTATTAAATGTAAGAAAATGCTCACCACTTCTAAAAAGTAAGAAAATAGTTTTAAAATCCCTTGTAGAGTACTTAATGAGTTATCGGTAGGTGAAGTTCGATAGTTCATTAGGTATTCTCCGGGATCATGTTATGCCTTACAAAGGGGTAAGATGTGACATATACTCCACTTCTTTTATTTTTTTCTTCAACCTTACTTGATATTTATTAATTTAAATTATGACTCCTTACTTAAATTTAAGGGTAGTTCCAAACATCTCAGCCGTTTGGACAGACGTTAGTCATCGGAACATTAGAATGTATGAAACTACCTAAAGTGGGGGCATTACAATTCTTCCCTTCTTAAAATAAATTTCGTCCTCAAAATTTACTTGGTTCAAATAGCTGTGGATGTTATTGTTAGTAGTATGCCCTAGAGCATATCATTTAGTATGTATCTTGTACATATTTTTATTAATAAAGGCATTTCCACTTTTCCGTTTACATAATATATTTATGTGTAATAGAAAAGGTCCATTGATATTTTGTTAAAAATATTATTCTTAAGTTGTTAAGAATATGAGTGACAATATTTCTAGCACGAAGTATCATAAATAGGTTCACAATCGAGGATACTTCATAATAAGGACATGACTTATCCATAAAGATTGTATTCATGTTTGTTCCCAAGTTATTTATATGAGATATAAATAAGATGGAATGGTGAGTCTCATGCCATAAAACAAACATGATAGGCACTTATAAATGATAAGTAGGCCGAATCAGTGACACTTATGACAAGCACATGGAGTTTACTCTTGTCAATGTTTTGTCATAAATCATATTAGTGCATATAATCTTTAGACCTGAGATAGCACAGTTATCTTGTATATAGGTAGTTTGAGTTTGATACTGCTTTCATACTTGTACTGTGTATGGGTATATGGGCATGTGTTGGCTCCTACTAGTTATATATGGAGGTAGGTGTTGATCAAGATGGAATCTGTTCCTCTAAGTAAATAGAGATAAAATCCTATGTTCATTTAATTGTTCTTGATGTTTCAAGTTCTGGCAGACAGATAGATTTATTCAGAAAAGAGTTTCTGATGAGAAAATCTTTTTAATCAAGAACTGGAATTAAAAGAGAACATAATATTCATAGCAAATAGAGTTTGACATAAACCATGACTCCAGCTTGAGTTGGGATTTTGTAACAGAGAGATTCTAATGCATGGTAACATATGATTATAGGTTCATTTAAGGTAAACCTTATTACTAATTGGGTGGCCATGGCATGCTATGCTAGGTGTTAACCATGGTCTATAAGGTTCATAAAATGATTTAGAGAAATCATTTATGGTAAGAAAGAGTTCTGATGATATTAAGAGTTGATATCATTTCTCATTGCCAATTAGTGATGAGCCTAGTAAGTCACATACATACACAAGTTATCACCTAATTAAATATGATTTAATTAATTAATTAAAGAGTTTAATTGATTAATTAAATAGGTTTGGTTTGCAATTAGATTGCAAAGTCCCTAGCATGACTTGAAACCAAATCTAGATTATTGGATATATAATATAAGTTAAATTTATATTTAAAGTGTTTAAATATGAATTTAATTAATTAGAAATTAATTAATAGAGATTAATTAATTAATTTATATTTGATATAAATTAATTAGAAGAAGAAAAATAATTATTTTGGGTTGAGAACTCAAAATTAAGACACAGGGGCATTTTGGTCATGTTGCAGTGTGACACGTGGCATCATGAGATGGTGACACATGGCATAACACATAAGCTTGCCAAATGTTTTTAATCATGTAATATGATTAAAATCAAGATTAAATATAGGTTTGACACTTGGCACAATTTGATTGGGTCACTTAAACCTAGAGCTAATCAAAGGGTGACATGTGGCAAGGGTTTAATGTGTTAACCTAGCTATTTAAGTGTGGTTATGAAAAGAAAAAATAACCAGCAGCCTCTCCTCTCATTTGTCATGCCACTTTGAGCCTCTCCAGCTATTTCTCTTCATCTCTCATCAATTCAAAGAGATTAGCCATCAATCTCTTGAATTAAGAACACTAGAAATTGTTTCTAGTGTCCTGTTTACATCTCTAATCTCTTAAAAGGCAGAACTTGAATTTCTAATTAATAGAAAAGGCTTTAGAAGCTGTTCAAGGGCTGCCATAGGTGTTCTTGGTGTGGACAAGCTAGAGGACAACATCCGTGTCCGAAGGACGAATCTCAAAGGCGCAAACACGCTGCAGCACATCAAGAGGTTAGTGTAATCGTTCTTGATTTAATCTAGGGTTCTAAAATTAATCTGATTAATTTTAAAATCTTAAATGGCAAATACAGATCCAAAAACATATTAAAAGAGTTTTAATATGTTGTTTATCATTGAAATCAAATAGATAAAAATAAATCTTGCATGATGCATGTGACCCTAGGTGAAAATTTTTGAATTCAATGGTATAAACTTGTGTTTTTCACGCTTCCGTTCCTTCAATTGGTATCAGAGCCACTATATTTGCCATTTAAATTGATGATTATATGATTTAATTGTGTGTTTGATCATGAGATCAAAAGTTTATTGCTGGTTGCAAAGTCAAAGTGGCGGCACAAATGATGAACACCATGGTGCGCATGGTTGATGCATCACAATGGTGTGCAAAGGTAAATGGATGGTGAATGTGCAATTGTTGTATGATTTAAGATCCATTTTATGTCTAATTAAATTGTTTAATTAGAATTTTTATCACTCAATTAAATTATGATTCAAATCAGAATTTTAAAAATTGTTTGAATGTGATTCAAATCTGAATTTTAAAAGTTGTTTGAATGTGATTCAAATCTGAATTTTTAAAATTGTTTGAATCATATTTAAATCTGATTTTTTAAAATTGATTGAATAAAATGCAGATCTGATTTTTTAAAAAATATTTGAATGTGATTCAAATCTGATTTTTTTAAAAATGTTTGAATGTGATTCAAATCTGAATTTTTAAAGTTGTTTGAATGTGATTCAAATATAAATTTTTAAATTTGTTTGAATGAGATTCAAATCTGAATTTTTAAATTTATTTGAATCATATTCAAATCTGGATTTTTAAGTTGAATATGAGATATTCAATTTAATTTAAGTATGTATATTTTATTTAATTGTTAAATAGTGATATGCATGATGGATGATCATGGACTATAAAAGACCAATATGATTGGATTTATTTCTTTTATGTTTCTTTGGGATTGTAAATTAATTAATTTATTTTAATTTATTTTGGGCATGTATTATTAAGTTTGTAATAATTTTTGGGTTGTAATTTCATTTATTTAAGTTCTTGTAAATTCGCCTTGGTATGCCAAGGATTACTATGTAATATTGGATTGCAAGAAGTTCAAGGAGGTCAAGAGCATTGGTGGGACCAGTGGGAGGAATTCAAGATCAAGTGTTGATTATGTACTCCTTCAGCAACTCTTGTAAAATGAATGAATGAAATGCACCTAGGAATGCCCTGATTCAATTCTTGGTGGCTCAGAATTGAATCCCTTAGAAAGTCCATGATCATACTATATTTACTGCTTATCCATGAATGCATCAGATGTATGGGAATGTATGCAATTATATGATATATGCATGCTAAATGGATAATGTGCAAAGTGAGACCTTAATAGTAAATAGAATGACCATAAAATCTTCCAAACAAATGATTAAGTTGGAAATGCTATAATTAAAGTAATTATAACATAGGCCCTCCATTGGGGCAATTATTTTAAGAAATTTTAAATAGTTGCATAAGATGCAATTTATTTAAGAGATTTTCTTAAGAATAATTGTTAAAGCATGAGATGTTGTAAATATGTAAATGGTTTAGTGGGCAATATTGGATGTACCTGAGGACATTAAAATTATTTGCATAATTACTGGCTCAATGGGATCAACTTAACTAATGCAAGATAAGTCAATAATGGATGTACCTGAGATTTTAAGCATTAGGGGCTAGGTAAAGGATTGAACCTCACATGAGATGTGATGGGCAAGGAGTTGCTCACTTATAGTTTATTGTAATTCCAATAATGGATGTACCTGAGGATGATCAATAGAATTATAAGAATTCAATCACCCACTAGAAATCCATCCAACTAGGATTTCCGTTTCCTACTTTGGAAGTGTAGGATTCGCTAAGTTAGTGGGAGGACCAATTTGATTAAAAGACCATAATCATTTTGGTTAATTACATGATACATTTACTAATTAATCTGGTTATTTTCTGCAGTTAATTTTCTAATAAAAATGAGCACAAAACAACCACCACCATCCAATATCCTTGCAAGCATACTTGATCACAATAGGTTGACAGGACCAAATCTGTCTGATTGGCTAAGAAATTTGAAACTTGTCCTGAACCTTGAACATATAGGATATGTTCTAGATTCAAATGTTCCTGGTCCCTTACCTCCAAAGGCCACACAAGAGGAACATGATACTTTGGACAAGTGGAAGGAGCATGATATGAGAGCTAAGTGTTACATACTTGCTTCCATGAGTAATGAGTTACAGAAGCAACATGAGAACATGCAGAGTGCGAGTGAGATCCTCCTTCACCTACAAGAGTTGTATGGTGAGCATAGCAGGAATGCTAGGTATGAGATATCTAAACAGCTATTCCGTATGAGGATGTCTGAGGGACAGAATGTTGGGGATCATGTCCACATGATGATTCGACTGATTGAGCAGTTGGAACATCTTGACTTCAACATGGATTTCCAACTACAAACGGATTTGATCCTTCAGTCCCTTCCTGAGTCTTTTGGGAATTTTGTGACAAATTTCCATATGACTAAACAGGAATGCACCTTAGCTGAATTACTCAACATGCTGGTTATTGCCCAAAAGAATATGCCAGGCAATAAAGGAAAAGAGGTAGCTTTGGTTGCATCTTCTTCTGCTGGAAAGTCCAACAAGAAGAAGGGCAATAAGAAAAAGAAACCTCAGATTCCTGGTCCTTCCAAGAAAATAGCTAAGCAGAACAGGAAGACTAAAGGCGATGGAGGCAAAGGAAAGTGTTTCCATTGCCAAAGGATGGGCCTTTGGAAAAGGAACCGCCTGCAGTATCTTGCTTCTCTGAAGGACAAGAAGGATACACCTTCGGAAGGTATGTCCATATCTTGTTATTTAGATTCTAATGATACTTATAGTTCATCTACAGCTTGGGTTTTAGATACTGGTGCCAGTTCTCACATTTCTAATGATATGCAGGAACTAGCAAGCGATGGCGACTTGCGTTCTCAAGATATTAGAGTCCGGATTGGCAATGGCTCAACTGTTGAAGCTTTAGCAATAGGATCTAAATCTTTTTACATGTTTGGACATGTTTTGTGTTTGGATAATATTTTATATGTACCTGATGCTTTTAAGAACATCATTTCTATATCTAGTTTGACTAGAAATGGCTATGAATTTTAGTTCACTGATGATGTTTGCAATATTTTATTTTGGAAATAAATATGTTGGTTTGGGTTATATGAATGATGGTCTTTATTATTTGGATAATAATGACAAACACAAATTGAATGCAAATGATCTAAAAGAATGCAATGCCATGGTGAAAACCAACTCAAGTTCAAAATATACTTAGCACTTAAGGTTAGGTCATGTTGCAGAAGATAGGATTGCAAAATTGGAGAAAATGGGGATTCTATCCTCATTGGGCTCTGAGCTTACTCCAACTTGTGAATCTTGCCTTCAGGGTAAAATGACTAGATCACCCTTTGTTGGACAAGGGCTAAGAGCTGAAAATATTTTGGAGCTAATACATAGTGATGTATGTGGTCCATTTAAAGAAATGGCTAGAGGGGGTTTTCATTATTTTATTACCTTTACTGATGATAAATCAAGGTTTGGGTATTTGTATTTGATGAAATACAAACATGAATCTTTTGAAAAGTTCAAAGAATTTAAATCTGAAGTAGAAAATCAAACAGGAAAGAATATTAAAGCTCTTCGATCAGATCGTGGAGGTGAATATTTGAGTACTGAATTTGATGAATACTTGAGAGAGCATGGCATTGTTTCTCGGTGACTCCTCCAGAACGCCATACGGTGAATGGTGTATCTGAAAGGAGAAATCGTACCCTATTGGATATGGTACGTAGTATGATGAGCTATACTGATATGCCAATCTTCTTTTGGGGATTTGCATTAGAATCAACTTTGTATATTCTGAATAGGATTCCATCAAAATCAGTTTCTTCCACACCTTATGAGATATGGCATGGAAGAAAACCAAGTCTTAAGCATGTTAAGATTTGGGGTTGTCCAGCTTATATCAAAAAGCTGAACACTGATAAATTGGAGACCAGATCAGAAAAAGGTCGATTTATTGGATATCCAAAAGATAGTTTTGGATATTATTTTTATTTGCCTACTTCACAAAAGGTTGTGATAAGTAGAGATGCCACATTTCTTGAACAACAGTTTGTTAAAGAAGGAGGCAAAGGAAGGCAAATAGAGTTAGAATTGGAGAATTCTGACCAACCAACAGATCAGATGGATATAGATCCATCTAGTCAACCTATAGCCGTTGATGAAACATCTACAGCTGTTCCTCGTAGAACAACCAGGGTATCTCACCCACCAGTGAGATATGGTTTTCTTCATAAAGAAGAACAAGAGTTGTCTACTCATGAAGAAGTAGATCATGGAGATGATCCACTTACCTATGAAGAAGCTATATCAGATATAGACTCTTCAAAATGGATTGATGCTACGAAATCCGAGATTGATTCCATGTATAAGAATCAAGTTTGGGATCTTGTTGACCCACCTGAAGGTATTATACCTATAGGGAACAAATGGGTTTTCAAGAAGAAAATTGGTTCTGATGGAAAGGTAGAGACCTATAAGGCAAAGGCTAGTAGCGAAAGGGTTTCGCCAAAGGCAAGGAATCGACTATGAGGAGACTTTCTCGCCTGTTGCCATGCTTAAATCAATTAGGATTTTACTAGCAATAGTTGCATACTATGATTATGAGATTTGGCAGATGGATGTCAAAACAGCTTTTCTCAATGGATACATTGAAGATAACTTTTTCATGGAACAACCTAGGGGATTTGAATCCCAAGATGGTTCCAAGGTATGCAAGCTAAAGCGATCCATTTATGGGTTGAAACAAGCTTCGAGGAGTTGGAACATCCATTTTGATGAAGCCATTAAATCCTTTGGTTTTATCAAAAATGAGGATGAGCCATGTGTATATAAGAAGGTTAGTGACAGTGCTACCACTTTCCTTGTCTTATATGTGGATGACATACTGTTGATGGGTAATGACACAGGTATGTTGACGACTATAAAGGTATGGTTGTCAAATACATTCTCCATGAAAGACTTAGGGGAGGCAACCTATATTCTTGGGATTCGCATCTATAGAGATAGAGCGAAAAGAATAATTGGTTTATCCCAAAGTCTATACTTGGAAAAGGTGTTAAAGAGGTTTAACATGCTTGATTCCAAGAGGGGATTGTTACCAGTGAGACATGGTATCCATCTTTCTAAAGAGTTGTCTCCAAAGACACTGAAGAAAGAGATAAGATGGCCAGATTCCATATGCTTGGCTATTGGAAGTTTAATGTATGCAATATTGTGTACTAGGCTGATATCGCATATCTTTGTTAGTTTGGTAGCGGTATCAATCCAATCTAGGTTTGGAACATGGATAGGTGTCAAGAATATCCTTAAGTACTTGAGAAGAACTAAGGATTTATTCTTGATTTATGGAGGTGGAGACTTGCAATTGGATGGTTATACCGATTACGATTTCCAATCGGATATCGATGATAGAAAGTCTACCTCTGGATATGTGTTCATTTGTAATGGAGGTGCGATCGGTTGGAAGAGTTCCAAGCGAGCACGATTGCAGATTCCACTACTGAGTCGAGTATATTCTTTGCATCGAGATCTTTGCAAAGGAAGCTGTTTGGATAAAGAAGTTCGTGACAGAACTTACAGTAGTTCCTTCCATTGAATCAGCAGTTCCACTACACTATGACAATAATGGAGCAGTCATACAGGCTAAGGAAGCAAGGTCTCACCAGAAATCCAAACACATAGAAAGGAGCTACCACATTATCAGAGAAATAGTTGGGCGAGGCGATGTAGCCATATAGAAAATAGCATCAGCTGAAAATCCAGCTGATCCATTCACTAAGCCTATGTCACAGCCGCAGTTAGACCGACATCTTGAGAAGATAGGTCTAAGATATTGTAATGAATGGCTCTAGTGCTAGTGGGAGATTGTTAGTAGTATGTCCTAGAGCATATCATTTAGTATGTATCTTGTACATATTTTTATTAATAAAGGCATTTCCACTTTTCCGTTTACATAATATATTTATGTGTAATAGAAAAGGTCCATTGATATTTTGTTAGAAATATTATTCTTAAGTTGTTAAGAATATGAGTGACAATATTTCTAGCACGAAGTATCATAAATAGGTTCACAATCGAGGATACTTCATAATAAGGACATGACTTATCCAGAAAGATTGTATTCATGTTTGTTCCCAAGTTATTTATATGAGATACAAATAAGATGGAATGGTGAGTCTCATGCCATATAACAAATATGATAGGCACTTATAAATGATAAGTAGGCCGAACCAGTGACACTTATGACAAGCACATGGAGTTTACTCTTGTCAATGTTTTGTCATAAATCATATCAGTGCATATAATCTTTAGACCTGAGATAGCACAGTTATCTTGTATATAGGTAGTTTGAGTTTGATACTGCTTTCATACTTGTACTGTGTATGGGCATATGGGCATGTGTTGGCTCCTACTAGTTATATATGGAGGTAGGTGTTGATCAAGATGGAATCTGTTCCTCTAAGTAAATAGAGATAAAATCCTATGTTCATTTAATTGTTCTTGATGTTTCAAGTTCCTGGCCAGGATAGATAGATTTATTCAGAAAAGAGTTTCTAATGAGAAAATCTTTTTAATCAAGAACTGGAATTAAAAGAGAACATAATATTCATAGCAAATGGAGTTTGACATAAACCATGACTCCAGCTTGAGTTGGGATTTTGTAACAGAGAGATTCTAGTGCATGGTAACATATGATTATAGGTTTATTTAAGGTAAACCTTATTACTAATTGGGTGGCCATGGCATGCTATGCTAGGTGTTAACCATGGTCTATGAGGTTCATAAAATAATTTAGAGAAATCATTTATGGTAAGAAAGAGTTCTGATGATATTAAGAGTTGATATCATTTCTCATTGCCAATTAGTGATGAGCCTAGTAAGTCACACACATACACAAGTTATCACCTAATTAAATATGATTTAATTAATTAATTAAAGAGTTTAATTGATTAATTAAATAGGTTTGGTTTGCAATTAGATTGCAAAGTCCCTAGCATGACTTGAAACCAAATCTAGATTATTGGATGTATAATATAAGTTAAATTTATATTTAAAGTGTTTAAATATGAATTTAATTAATGAGAAATTAATTAATAGAGATTAATTAATTAATTTATATTTGATATAAATTAATTAGAAGAAGAAAAATAATTATTTTGGGTTGAGAACTCAAAATTAAGACACAGGGGCATTTTGGTCATTTTGCAGTGTAACACGTGGCATCATGGGATGGTGACACATGGCATAACACATAAGCTTGCGAAATGTTTTTTAATCATGTAAGATGATTAAAATCAAGATTAAATATAGGTTTGACACTTGGCACAATTTGATTGGGTCACTTAAACCTAGAGCTAATCAAAGGGTGACATGTGGCAAGGGTTTAATGTGTTAACCTAGCTATTTAAGTGTGGTTATAAAAGAAAAAATAACCAGTAGCCTCTCCTCTCATTTGTCACGCCACTTTGAGCCTCTGCAGCTATTTCTCTTCATCTCTCATCAATTCAAAGAGATTAGCCATCAATCTCTTGAATTAAGAACACTAGAAATTGTTTCTAGTGTCCTGCTTACATCTCTAATCTCTTAAAAGGCAGAACTTGAATTTCTAATTAATAGAAAAAGGCTTTAGAAGCTGTTCAAGGGCTGCCATAGGTGTTCTTGGTGTGGACAAGCTAGAGGGACAACATCTGGTGTCCTGAAGACGAATCTCAAAGGCGCAAACACGCTGCAGCACATCAAGAGGTTAGTGTAATCGTTCTTGATTTAATCTAGGGTTCTAAAATTAATCTGATTAATTTTAAAATCTTAAATGGCAAATACAGATCCAAAAACATATTAAAAGAGTTTTAATATGTTGTTTATCATTGAAATCAAATAGATAAAAATAAATCTTGCATGATGCATGTGACCTTAGGTGAAAATTTTTGAATTCAATGGTATAAACTTGTGTTTTTCACGCTTCCGTTCCTTCAATTGTTGACTCATGATCTCTTCACTTTCCCACGTTGCTTCCTCCTCTTTGTGCTTCCTCCAAAGCACTTTCACAAGTGGAATTCTCTTATTCCTCAGTTCCTTGATTTCTCATGCTAAGATCGTTATTAGTTCCTCTTTATACGTCAAATCAGGTTGTATGTCAATGGTTTCTATTGGTAAGACATGTGAGGGATTAGATCTATATTGCTTTAGCATTGAAAAATGAAACACATTGTAAATCTTATCTAGCTCTGGTGGTATTATTAGTCTATAGGCTACTGGACCCACACGTTTAATGATCTTGTATGGACCGATAAACCTAGGGCTCAACTTACCCTTCCCAAATCTGAGGACTTTCTTCCATGGTGACACCTTCACGAAGACTTTATCACCAACCTTGTACTTAATATCTTTCCTCTTCAAAACTGCATAAGACTTCTGTCTATTTGAGGAGATTTTTAATCGACCCTTGATGATTTTTATTTTCTTCTCAGTTTCTCTCACCAAGTCTGGTCTTATCAATTTATATTTTCTAAGTTCAGTCCAACACAGAGAGGTTCTACATTTTCTTCCATACAAAGCCTCATATGGTGCCATTTTTATGCTTGATTGATAACTATTATTATAGGCAAATTCCATCAATGAAAGATATTGATCCCAGCTTCCTTTAAAATCAATAATGCAACTTCTAAGCAAATATTCAAGTATCTGGATCACTCTTTTTAATTGACCATCTGTTTGGGGGTGGAAAGCAGTACTGAAATGCAACTGAGTGCTTAAAGCTTCCTACAACTTCTTCTAGAATCCCGATGTAAACCTTGGATCTCTGTCAGAAATGATTGATGCAGGCACTCCATGTAATCGAACTATCTCATTAATGTATAACTCAGCTAATCTCTCCAATGATTAGTAGATCTTAACAGGAAGAAAATGGGCAGATTTAGTTAATATGTCTGTCGCAAGGTATTTTGTGGTCGCCTAGATGAACACTCACCGAAGTGGGAAAAGTAAGGAGTTGCCACTTTAATTTTAAGGGAAATTAATGAAAACCATTTGTGAAAATAAGTTACACTAAAACCACTTCAAAAACAGAGATTCTAGGTTCGGGGTCCATGAACGGGTGGGGAAGGTGTTAGGCACCCCACCTCGTCCCTCAACGAGGGTAAGCAGATTTAATTTCACGTTCTTCATAGTTAGGAGGGCTGGAATGGAAATGTTAATCCTTTTGACCGAAAGGAATGTTTGATTTTTCACTAATCCGGATTACCCAGATACATAAGTAAATGAGATGACCTTAGTGAATTGCGGTTGTATATTAACTTTATTTCAGGAAAATCATTTTACATATTTGTTAAAATTTAATTTGAGAATCGGATAAGAACTCTCCTCCAATCTCCTTTAAATATTTATTAAAATTTTAAGTTCGAGGGTCGGATAAGAACTCTCGTCCGATCTCCCTTTTTTAAATATTTATTAAAATTTTTAAGCTTGAGAATCTGATAAGAACTCTCCTCCTATCTCCTTAAAATATTTGTTAAAATTTTTAAGCTTGAGAATCGGATAAGAACTCTCCTCCGACCTCCTTATAAATATTTGTTAAAATTTTTAAGCTTGAGGATCGGATAAGAACTCTCCTCCGACCTCCTCATAAATATTTGTTAAAATTTTTAAGCTTGAGAATTGGATAAGAACTCTCCTCCGACCTCTATTAAATATTTATTAAAATTTTAAGTTTGAGGATCGGATAAGAACTCTCCTCCGACCTTTATTAAATATTTATGGAAACTCTGGGCGAGGATCGGGTAAGAACTCTTCTCCGACCTCTGTTAAATATTTATGGAAGTTTTGGGCGAGGATCGGGTAAGGACTTTTTCGATCTCTCAAGGTTTAATTACAGCTACGCATCATAAGAACCTGAGACTAAGAGTTTCGGCATTCAAAGATGCCAAGGGTCGGAATAAGGCTTCTTTTAACTGGTTGGTACTTTTTGACCAGACAAAGGATGCCAGACTAAATTTTACCGATCTCCTATGTAATTACCTTACCAGTACCTTTTTATACATAATCCATTTTGTTTATTTACCTGAAATTTAGTTTCATTCTGCTTTATGACGTTATACTGAATCACCTTCTATGTTAGCCTAGTAATGCAACTCTATTATTTTCTTGACGTATTATTCAGGCCTTCTATTTTAAAGAAGCACTTAAGACATGGCTACCTACTTATACGCTACTTGAGATGAGGACTTTCGCATTTAGAAGTAGCAAAGCTTAACAAAAAGAATGAACCAGTTGACAAAGAAAGTAAACTTCGGGAATAACCTTCATTACACCATATAAACTTGGCGAAGATTACAAACATAAAAGTAAAGGGAATGCGTAAAGTAAAGAGCTTTTAGTGAAACAGAGATATAAACACTCACCTATGAGGAGCTGAACCTACTAAACTAATCGCAAAACGTAATAGGGGCACAAGCTGTTTAGCTCGAAGGCTGAAGCTCACCTAGAAATGAAGGATGCTTAGCTAAACGGCAGTCAGGTTTAAACAAGCAAGTTGAGCTTGGAAAATAAGAATGGAAATAAAGATGACAAAGAACTGAAAGTAAGGGTGTCACAGGATAATGAAAGAACTGAAAATGGAGAGTTCCAGTATTTCAAGAATCCCTTTTGCAAGAAAACACTTCAGAAAACTGGTTTCAAAAGTATTTCCTTATCAAAAACTTAAAAACAGCAGAGTAACAAACTGAATTAAATTTTAGAGTTCTTCCACTATAGTAACTATTTCTCCTTTTTTTGCCTGTCCCCTTTGAACAGTTTTCATGTAGGTATTTATAGGAACTGGGTGCTTCCCCTGAAGGGTCAGGATCTATTTTGAGGGAGATGGAGGGTCAGGATTTTGAAGGACATGATCTGAGGCTCAGGAATTAAAGAGGATCAGAACGGACGACTGAGATCCCCTTCAGAATATTTGCCATTTTCTTCTTCTAATCTGACGGTCCCAAATTCTCTTGTCCGGGGCGATCTGAGGGCTAGGAGTGAAAGGCGCTGATCTTGTTGTTTTCTTCTTCGATCCTAGGGCTCTGAGCTCATCCTTACAAGCAAGATCAACGGTGGAGATTAGGATGTATAGCACTGTCCTGACGTACTCTGGCGCATGTCAGAAATGCGGGCGATTCTGGGGCGTGCGGTTGAGATTTCTCCTGCAACGCTTTAACTACCTCGGCTCTGATTATGATGATAATTGACAGGAGTTGTCTTATTCTCTTTGTCTTCCGACCTCCCCTCTTTTTCGATCTTTTCAACCTGATCCTTTTTCGATCTCTCATACCGGGCTCCTCTCTTCCGATCTCTCCTGACACGCTCTCTTCCGATCTTTCCTGACACGCTCTCTTCCGATCTTTCATGCCGGTTTCCCTTCTACCGATCTTTAAAGATCGCTCTTATGATGTAATCAGACCTTTAATGTAGTCTGATCTCTAGAGATCGCCCAAATGATGTGATTAGACTTTCAATGTAATCCGATCTCCCGAGATCGTCCAAACGATGTAATCAGATCTTTCCGGAAATAAAATTATTTTGACAACTGTTGTTTTATTATTATTGATTATTTTCTGATCCCTAAAGTATTTATCCGATCTGACTCTTAATTTGAATGACACTTATCCGATCCATGATTCAAAACACCTTAATCTTTCGCCCTACAGTTAACCGATCTCTTTATGGAATCTCCGGAATATTCGTGAGACGTGTCAGAACAGCTGGCGAGTCTCGCTATCCGATGCACTACCTGGAACATCGTGAGCATTAAATGCTCGGATGAGTATAAATAGGGGTGGGGTTAGTCAGTTGCTCCTTCATGTCATTTTCAGTCTCGCAAATAACCTCCACATTCTCTCGTTTTCTCAAGTTCCTCTGACACCAATCAAGCTCCGGTAAGGGTTTTGATCTTTCTTTTAGTTTAAATTTTTTGTTTTGAAAATGAGCGGTGCTGAGTGTCAGAGAGCAGCAAGCCCCCCTTCCATTCAGTTCTCGTGGTAGTCCGATGATGTAGAGGTGGTCAGACTAAGCGCGCAGCCTAAACTTCCTAGGGTCTCCGTTCCAGCTCGGGGACAACCAGCACCCTCGAGGCATGTGCCTTCTTCGGGGAGGGAAAATCTTCCCATGGACGAGCTACCATCAATCTTGCAAGAAACCGACCTGCAGTCGTTCAGCCAGGAGTACAACATCCGGCCTGATTCATACGAATTTATCCGGTGTCATGGCGACCTTCGAGCAGATCACTTCTTTGAGAGGGACGATATGATCATGGTGTATGAAGAACAGTTAAAAGCCGGGCTGCGGTTCCCTCTTGACGACTTCTTTAAAGAGGTTTTAAAATATCACCAAGTGTGCATCGCCCAAGTTCACCCGAACTCGTGGTGGATCTTAGTAGCCTTCCAAGGCCTATGCCGAGCTAAGGGGCTCCGACCCACGGCTAAGGTGTTCGCTGAACTGCACCGGTTAACTCGTCGCAAGGACGATGAGTATTGGTTCTTCCAGGCGAAACCCCATTGTGGGCTTTTTACCGATCTATCTTCCTCCCTGAAGAATTGGAAGAACCGCTTCTTTATCCTGAGGAGCAAAATTCCGAACAGCTTTGAGGGCTTCCCCCGCAGCTGGCTGTATCAGGGTCCTTTGCTTGCGAAGCACATCGCCCTAAATAGGGAAGAGGGGGCAATTGTGATGGAGTTGAAGGAACAGGCGTCCAGAGAGAAGTTCTCTTGTTTGGATGCCGTGACGGCCGAGCTACACCATTGGACTATGTAGCTGGTCACCGGTCAAGTTCGCGAGCTTCAGCTCTCTGATCTCGACATCGATATTTTCTATATCTCAGATCTTTGGACCTTAGCGATCTCACTGACCTCTTCTTTGTGCAGGTATGGCAAGCGGTGAAGCTTCTAAAGAGAGCCGGAAGCGGAAGAGAGAGATCTCTCAGAAGGTACGGGAGATAAAGCGCTCCGAGCTGCTTCAAACACCTGGTCATGAGCCTGGGGAGATACAGGAAGGCTCATCTCAACCTTCCGGACCGCCGATCATAGAAGTGGTCCGAACTCCTCCTCACCAAGAAGAGCCACCTCCACCTCTGCCGACCGCTCCAAGTGCGGAAGGGGGCCCTTCCCAAACTACTGTGAGGCCTCTTTCCCGCGGCGCTCAAGTTCTAATCCATTCCCTGGAGAAGAATCGGACTGTTCGGGAAAATCTGGGCTTAGCGAAGGTCTTGGGGGCTTCCATCTGTCTTAGGGAAGATCGGGACAGGCTGTCCTCAGACAGCCTTGATGACATCCTGACCCAGTCTATGAGCTTGAACGTGGAGTGCTTGGTGAACCAGCACATTGTCCGGGAGAAGTCTCATCGCCTGGGTATAGAGGTCGAGAAGATGGGTCACAAAGTGTCTTCTCTCCGATCCCAACTTTCGTCCGCTCAGGACTACATATCTCAGATTGAGGGACGGATGAAGTTCTATGAGGACAAGCTGGCCGAGCAAGCTCATGTTCTGGCCGAGCAAGATCGTGTTCTCGGGGAAGTTCAGGCGCTCCGAGCTGATGAAGCTGCTCAACTCGCTCATCTTGCTGAGGAGCTCAATGCCAAAGAAGAAGAAATGGTGACCGGAGTGGCTGGCGCTTATGTGAATGCTCATAGAGATCTCCTGGCTGAGCTGAAGAAGCGTTATCCTGAGGAGGACTTCTCCTGGATGGCCAACCTGGCTCCCGAGGACGAAGGTGAGGATAGCGAAGGGGAGGCTGAAGGTGAGAGAGAAAATGAACATATAGTTCAGGCTGGGGGCGATCCCCCAGCCGATTGACTTGTATAAATTTTGAAATCAAATGCAATGAAAGTTCCCCTTTTGTTCAATGATTGATTGTGATCGGAAAATTTCTAAATTGCGTAAGCACTTGATTGTTTGAACATATTAGAATGACAACTGAAAGTGATTATTAATCTAAGTATAGGAGATCGGAGAACACAATATGCATGAGATCGATTCTGAAACGGACTTAATTAAAATTAGAAATTTGGCTTTGAACACTTAAGATCGGGATCATCTTTAAACCGAGTCGAAACCTTTATCATTCTCAAATTTTAAATGAGAGACCGGCAACAAGACTGGTGTTACGAAGGCCTTATGTTGGTTCAATTTTATTTGACAAGAAAGATCGGAAATACAATTAAATGATCGGGGGACTCGAGAATTGGTTTGAGGGATCGGTGAGGCTTTAAATGACCTGGAGATTTGGTATTAATTAAATTCTTTTTGTGGGGAGATCGGAAGTTTGGTCGGTTGGTAAAGAGGACTGTATTGGGGATCAGCTTCAAGGTTTATTAATTTCGGGGGATCGGTAAAAATATGGTGTCGACAGCTTCCCCTCTTTACATAATTTCTATTGAAGGGAAAAATTTTCCCGTGTAGGAATTATATAAAGATTCAGACCCATATTTTGGACGATTTAAAATTTGAAATTTGAAATTAAAGTCCGGAGGCTAAAATCCACTTGGTCGAAACCTTGAGGTTGGTCACAGGAAATAAAAATGCTGGAAAATTAAAATCAACTTAGATCAAGGAACCAGAGGTTGATAACAAGAAAAAGGAAATTAAAATCAACTTAGATCAAGGAACCAGAGGTTGATAACAGGAAATTTAAATGCATGAAATTAAAATCAACTTAGATCAAGGAACCAGAGGTTGATAACAAGAAAAAGGAAATTAAAATCAACTTAGATCAAGGAACCAAAGGTTGATAACAGGAAATTTAAATGCATGAAATTAAAATCAACTTAGATCAACGAACCAGAGGTTGATAACAGGAAATTTAAATGCATGAAATTAAAACTAACTTAGATGAAGGAACCAGAGGTTGATAACAGGAAATTTAAATACATGAAATTAAAATCAACTTAGATCAAGGAACCAGAGGTTGATAACAGGAAATTTAAATGCATGAAATTAAAATCAACTTAGATCAAGGAACCAGAGGTTGATAACAGGAAATTTAAATGCAGGAAATTAAAATCAACTTAGATCAAGGAACCAGAGGTTGATAACAGGAAATTTAAATGCATGAAATTAAAATCAACTTAGATCAAGGAACCAGAGGTTGATAACAGGAAATTTAAATGCAGGAAATTAAAATCAACTTAGATCAGGGAACCAGAGGTTAATAACAGGAAATTTAAATGCATGAAATTAAAATCAACTTAGATCAAGGAACCCGAGGTTGATAACAGGAAATTTAAATGCATGAAATTAAAATCAACTTAGATCAAGGAACCAGAGGTTGATAACAGGAAATTTAAATGTAGGAAATTAAAATCAACTTAGATCAGGGAACCAGAGGTTGATAACAAGAAATTTAAATGCATGAAATTAAAATCAACTTAGATCAGGGAACCAGAGGTTGAAAACAGGAAATTTAAATGCATGAAATTAAAATCAACTTAGATCAAGGAACCAGAGGTTGATAATAGGAAATTTAAATGCATGAAATTAAAATCAACTTAGATCAAGGAACCAGAGGTTGATAACAGGAAATTTAAATGCAGAAAATTAAAATCAACTTAGATCAAGGAACCAGAGGTTGATAACAGGAAATTTAAATGCATGAAATTAAAATCGACTTAGATCAAGGAACCAGAGGTTGAAAATAGGAAATTTAAATGCAGGAAATTAAAATCAACTTAGATCAAGGAACCAGAGGTTGATAACAGGAAATTGAAATGCAGGAAATTAAAATCAACTTAGATCAAGGAACCAGAGGTTGATAACAGGAAATTTAAATGCATGAAATTAAAATCAACTTAGATCAAGGAACCAAAGGTTGAAAACAGGAAATTTAAACACAGGAAATTAAAATCAACTTAGATCAGGGAACCAGAGGTTGATAACAGAAAATTTAAAGGCAGGAAATTAAAATCAACTTAGATCAAGGAACCAGAGGTTGATAACAGGAAATTTAAATGCAGGAAATTAAAATCAACTTAGATCAAGGAACCAGAAGTTGATAACAGGAAATTTAAATGCATGAAATTAAAATCAACTTAGATCAAGGAACCAGAGGTTGAAAATAGGAAATTTAAATGTAGGAAATTAAAATCAACTTATATCAAGGAACCAGAGGTTGATAACAGGAAATTTAAATGCAGCTTACAAGGCAAACCTAATCTCAACACAAGAAGTTCTTCCCCGATGAAGTGTACTTAACAGGATTCTGAAAGCAGATGATTAATGGAAGACAAGTTACAAGACTTGTTCTACGACCTTATTTCTTCGGATGCCCCTTGACTTTCTTCTTATTTTGCGAAAAGCGCCCTTGCGGGTTTTCACTTTCCCTTCGTCCTTTTGACTAGAAGTGCCCTTCCAGGTTTTCACCTCTATTTTTTTTTTGGCCATTTCCTGCAAATCTCATAGTAAAGTACGTGAGGTTATCAATTTCAAATCCTAATCTTATAGCAAAATTTTAAATGATCAATAGCGCATTAGGTAAAAAGATTAAAGAAGGACAATGTTAAAGAAGGAAAGATAGAAGCAAAGAGATAGGAAAATATGACTTTATTATGGTTTTAGAAACAAAGGTACAGTGTCAAAGGAGAAGGGTATAAGGACAGATCTCACATATTCCTTGTAGTTAGCTTTGAAGTCCTTTAACTGCTACTCTGAAGCCTCATGCCATGACGGTTTATTTCCATCCTCTGTTTCATTGCCCTGTTCCTTATTTCTCCTTTTGGTTCTTGGGATGCCCTTTCGGGTTTTCATCCCTAGATTTTTTCTTTTCTTTTTTTTTTTTTTTAGCTCACTTTTTCAGGACGCCCTTTCGGGTTTTCGTCCTTCACTCATTTTACAGAAAGCGCCCTTCGAGGGTTTTCGCCTTCTTTCACACATTTTGCTAGGAGCGCCCTTTCAGGTTTTCACCCCTACTCTTTTTATTTTTTTTTTTAAGCATAGTATCTCTTGACGGCGTCAGTATTCATAGGTCTTGGAAATTCTTCACCGTTCATGTGGGTCAAGATCAAGGCCCCACCTGAAAACGCTTTTTTAACCACATAGGGACCCTCGTAGGTTGGTGACCATTTGCCCCGGGGATCGTTTTGAGTTGGCAATACTTTCTTCAGAACTAAGTCCCCAGGTTGAAATTCGCGTAGGCGAATACTTTTGTCAAATGCCCTAGCCATTCTTCTTTGGTACAGCTGTCCGTGACATGCCGCCATTAGCCTCTTCTCATCTAGCAAATTTAATTGGTCCAACCTTGACTGGATCCATTCTGACTCATCAATCCCCGATTCTTTTAGAATTCTTAGAGAAGGAATTTCTACCTCAATAGGTAATACAGCCTCCATCCCATAAACCAACGAATAAGGAGTCGCACCAGTTGAGGTCCTTACAGAAGTCCGGTATGCGTGAAGAGCGTAGGGAAGCATGTCATGCCAATCCCTATATGTGACCGTCATTTTCTGAATTATCCTCTTAAGATTTTTGTTTGCGGCTTCCACTGCTCCATTCATTTGGGGCCGGTATGGGGAGGAATTGAGATGTCGAATCTTGTATTGGTCACATAACTTCTGGATCTTTGGGCCATTCAAGTTCTTGGCGTTGTCAGTGACAATTTCATTGGGGGGACCGTGTCGGCAGATAATATTATTTTTGAGGAATTTGATAAATGTGTTCTGCGTAATGTGAGCATATGATGTCGCTTCGACCCATTTAGAAAAATAATCGATAACCACCAGGATAAATCTATGCCCATTGGATGCCTTAGGGTTGATTGGACCAATCACATCGATGCCCCACATTGCGAAAGGCCATGGTGACACGAGATTGAACAGTTGGTGAGGCGGAACATTTATCAGATCTGCGTAGATTTGACACTTATGGCACCTTCGGAAATACTCGATGCAGTCTTTTTCCATGGTAGTCCAAAAATACCCCCGTCGCATGATTTGCTTAGCCATCATATGCCCATTAGCATGGGTGGCACAGTTCCCTTCATGAGTCCCGAAAAGGATTTTCTTCGCATCTTTTGCATCCACACATCTCAACAATTCACCGTTGGAGCTCCTTTTGTATAAGATTTCTCCGCTGGGGAAGTATCCCAATGCTAATCTCCGAATCATCCTCTTTTCGTTTTTGCTTGCCCCAGAGGGGAATTCTCTGGTTCTGATGTAGAGCAAGATGTCATGGTACCAAGGTTTACATCAGGTTCTTCTTCGATCATGAAGCAGTAAGCCGGCTCATTTCTTGCTTTAATCTTTAGCACCTGGGTCGTCTGTCCTTCTTCCATTTGAGCCATAACAGCCAGGGTGGCTAAGGCATCTGCAAATTGATTTTTGTCTCGACTAAGGTGAGTGAAAGAGATTTCTTCGAATTTCTTAATCAGCTCTAGTAAGTACTTCTGATAAGGGATTAGCTTCGGATCTTTAGTTTGCCATTCTCCCTTGACTTGATAAATGATCAGAGCTGAGTCTCCATACACCTCTAACTTTCTGATTTTCATTTCGATAGCAGCTTGTAGACCCATTACACAAGCTTCATATTCTGCGATGTTGTTGGTGCAGTCAAATCTCAACTTGATAGCTATCGGAAAGTGTCTCCCATCTGGAGATATCAATACAGCTCCGATTCCATTACCAGACAAATTGACAGCTCCATCGAAATACATTTCCCAAACATCAGCTGGCTCTTCTTCTTCGCAGTCTACTTCATTAATATGCTCATCAGGGAACTCAAAATCCAGAGCTTCATAATCCTGGATGGGGTTTTCTGCTAAGAGATCAGCGATCACGCTACCTTTCACCGCTTTTCGGGTCATATAGACAATATCATATTGGGATAGTATGACCTGCCATTTGGCTATTCTTCCCGGCACGAATGGGCTTTCGAATACATACTTGATAGGATCCATTCTGGAAATGAGCCATGTCTTGTGATTCAACATGTAGTGCTTGAGGCGATTCGCTGTCCAGGCTAGTGCGCAGCAAGTTTTCTCTAGGGAAGAATACCTTGACTCACAATCGTTGAACTTTTTGCTCAGGTAATAAATAGCTCTTTCCTTCCGGCCGGTGTCATCATGTTGCCCCAAAACGCATCCCATTGAGCTTTGTTGGACTGCCATATACAGAATCAGAGGCCTCCCGGCCACTGGTGGAACTAGCACTGGCGAGTTTGACAAGTACTGCTTGATTTTCTCGAAAGCTTCTTAACAAACCGAATCCCATTTGGTGGTGTTGTTCTTTCGGAGTAGTCTAAAAATAGGCTCAACCTTAGCGGTGAGATTGGAAATAAACCTTGATATGTAGTTCAACTTCCCCAAGAAGCTGCGCACCTCTCTTTCTGTTTTTGGGGATGGCATTTCTTGAATGGCTCGGACTTTTTCCGGATCAACTTCTATTCCTTTCTCGCTCACTATGAATCTCAACAACTTCCCCGATCTAGCTCCGAATATGCACTTGGCAGGGTTCAGTTTCAGCTGATATTTCCTGAGTCTCTCGAATACTTTCCTCATCACTTGGACATGGCTCTCCTTTCCCCGGGATTTGATGATCATATCATCCACGTACACCTCCACTTCCTAATGCATCATATCGTGGAATAATGTGACCATGGCGCGTTGGTAGGTGGCTCCAGCATTTTTTAATCCGAAAGGCATGACCCGATAGCAAAATACCCCCCATTGGGTGATAAAAGCAGTTTTCTCCTTGTCTTCCTCATCCATTGGGATTTGATTATACCCTGATGCCCCATCGATACACGAACACCTGCCCAATCCTGCTGCGTTGTCTACTAACACATCAATATGGGGGAGAGGGAAATCATCTTTCAAGCTTGCTTTATTAAGATCCCTGTAGTCAACACACACCCTAACTCTCCCGTCCTTCTTCATTACCGGGACAATGTTAGCTATCCATTGGGGATATTTTATTAGTAGTATGCCCTAGAGCATATCATTTAGTATGTATCTTGTACATATTTTTATTAATAAAAGGCATTTCCACTTTTCCGTTTACATAAGATATTTATGTGTAATAGAAAAGGTCCATTGATATTTTGTTAGAAATATTATTCTTAAGTTGTTAAGAATATGAGTGACAATATTTCTAGTACAAAATATCATAAATAGGTTCACAATCGAGGATACTTCATAATAAGGACATGACTTATCCAGAAAGATTGTATTCATGTTTGTTCCCAAGTTATTTATATGAGATATAAATAAGATGGAATGGTGAGTCTCATGCCATATAACAAACATAATAGGCACTTATAAATGATAAGTAGGCTGAACCAGTGACACTTATGACAAGCACATGGAGTTTACTCTTGTCAATGTTTTGTCATAAATCATATCAGTGCATATAATCTTTAGACCTGAGATAGCACAGTTATCTTGTATATAGGTAGTTTGATTTTGATACTGCTTTCATACTTGTACTGTGTATGGGTATATGGGCATGTGTTGGCTCCTACTAGTTATATATAGAGGTAGGCGTTGATCAAGATGGAATCTGTTCCTCTAAGTAAATAGAGATAAAATCCTATGTTCATTTAATTGTTCTTGATGTTTCAAGTTCTGCCAGATGTATAGATTTATTCGTAAAAGAGTTTCTGATGAGAAAATCTTTTTAATCAAGAACAGGAATTAAAAGAGAACATAATATTAATAGCAAATGGACTTTGACAAAAACAATGACTCAATATTTATTTGGGATTTTGTAACAGAGAGATTCTAGTGCATGGTAACATATGATTATAGGTTCATTTAAGGTAAACCTTATTAGTAATTGGGTGGCCATGGCATGCTATGCTAGGTGTTAACCATGGTTTATGAGGTTCATAAAATGATTTAGAGAAATCATTTATGGTAAGAAAGAGTTCTGATGATATTAAGAGTTGATATCATGTCTCATTGCCAATTAGTGATGAGCCTAGTAAGTCACACACATACACAAGTTATCACCTTATTAAATATGATTTAATTAATTAATTAAAGAGTTTAATTGATTAATTAAATAAGTTTGGTCTGCAATTAGTTTGCAAAGTCCCTAGCATGACTTGAAACCAAATCTAGATTATTGGATGTATAATATAAGTTAAATTTATATTTAAAGTGTTTAAATATGAATTTAATTAATGAGAAATTAATTAATAGAGATTAATTAATTAATTTATATTTGATATAAATTAATTAGAAGAAGAAAATAATTAGTTTGGGTTAAGAACTCAAAATAAAGACACAGGGGCATTTTGGTCATTTCACAGTGTGA
The DNA here is from genome assembly GCF_030052815.1 of Hevea brasiliensis. Taxonomy (NCBI): domain Eukaryota; kingdom Viridiplantae; phylum Streptophyta; class Magnoliopsida; order Malpighiales; family Euphorbiaceae; genus Hevea; species Hevea brasiliensis. The sequence goes on along the minus strand of NC_079507.1, from coordinate 34,595,901 downwards.
CACGTGGCACCATGAGATGGTGACACATGGGATTACACATAAGCTTGCCAAATGTTTTTTTTAATCATGTAAGATGATTAAAATCAAGATTAAATATAGGTTTGACACTTGGCACAATGTGATTGGGTCACTTAAACCTAGAGCTAATCAAAGGGTGACATGTGGCAAGGGTTTAATGTGTTAACCTAGCTATTTAAGTGTTGTTATGAGAAAATAAAATACAACCAGCAGCCACACTCCTTGGTCACGCCATTTTGCAGCCCTCCCTCTATTCTTCTTCATCTCTCATCAATTCAAAGAGATTAGCCATCAATCTCTTGAATTAAGAACGCTAGAAATTATTTCTAGTGTCCTGTTTACATCTCTAATCTCTTAAAAGGCAGAACTTGAATTTCTAATTAATAGAAAAGGCTTTAGAAGCTGTTCAAGGGCTGCCATAGGTGTTCTTGGTGTGGACAAGCTAGAGGGACAACATCTGGTGTCCTGAAGACTAATCTCAAAGGCACAGACACGCTGCAGTGCATCAAGAGGTTAGTGTAATCGTTCTTGATTTAATCTAGGGTTCTAAAATTAATCTGTTTAATTTTAAAATCTTAAATGTTAAATACAGATCAAAAAAAAACATATTAAAAGAGTTTTAATATGTTGTTTATCATTGAAATCAAATAGATAAAAATAAATCTTGCATGGTGCATGTGACCCTAGGTGAAAATTTTTGAATTCAATGGTATAAACTTGTGTTTTTCACGCTTTCGTTCCTTCAATTGGTATCAGAGCCACTATATTTACCATTTAAATTGTTTATTATATGATTTAATTGTGTGATTTGATCATGAGATGATTGATCCATTGCTGGTTGGATTAAGAGGTGTGGCGGCATGCTTGATGAACTCCATCAATGGTGCGCATGGTTTGGCTACCATGGGTGGTTCAAGGTTTGGGTTTTAATTCTGCAATTGTTGTATGATCTAAGGCCTATTCTTTAACTAATTAAAGTGTTTAATTAGTAATTTTAATCACACAATTAAATTTTGATTCAAATCAGAATTTTAAAAATTGTTTGAATGTGATTTAAATCTGAATTTTAAAAGTTGTTTAAATGTGATTCAAATCTGAATTTTTAAAGTTGGTTGAATCATATTTAAATCTGATTTTTTAAAATTGATTGAATAAAATTCAGATCTGATTTTTTAAAAAATGTTTGAATGTGATTCAAATCTTATTTTTTTAAAAATGTTTGAATGTGATTCAAATCTGAATTTTTGAAGTTGTTTGAATGTGATTCAAATATAAATTTTTAAATTTGTTTGAATGAGATTCAAATCTGAATTTTTAAATTTATTTGAATCATATTCAAATCTGGATTTTTAAGTTGAATATGAGATATTCAATTTAATTTAAGTATGTATGTTTTATTTAATTGTTAAATAGTGATATGCATGATGGATGATCATGGACTATAAAAGACCAATGTGATTGGATTTATTTCTTTTATGTTTCTTTGGGATTGTAAATTAATTAATTTATTTTAATTTATTTTGGACATGTATTATTAAGTTTGTAATAATTTTTGGGTTGTAATTTCATTTATTTAAGTTCTTGTAAATTCGCCTTGGTATGCCAAGGATTACCATGTAATATTGGATTGCAAGAAGTTCAAGGAGGTCAAGAGCATTGGTGGGACCAAAGGGGAGGAATTCAAGATCAAGTGTTGATTATGTACTCCTTCAGCAACTCTTGTAAAATGAATGAATGAAATGCACCTAGGAATGCCCTGATTCAATTCTTGGTGGCTCAGAATTGAATCCCTTAGAAAGTCTATGATCATACCATATTTACTGCTTATCCATGAATGCATGAGATGTATGGAAATGTATGCAATTATATGATATATGCATGATAAATGGATAATGTGCAAAGTGAGACCTTAATAGTAATTAGAATGACCATAAAATCTTCCAAACAAATGATTAAGTTGGAAATGCTATAATTAAAGTAATTATAACATAGGCCCTCCATTGGGGCAATTATTTTAAGAAATTTTAAATAGTTGCATGAGATGCAATTAATTTAAGAGATTTTCTTAAGAATAATTGTTAAGCATGAGATGTTGTAAATATGTAAATGGTTTGGTGGCCAATATTGGATGTACCTGAGGACATTAAAATTATTTACATAATTACTGGCTCAATGGGATCAACTTAACTAATGCAAGATAAGTCAATAATGGATATACCTGAGATTTTGAGCATTAGGGGCTAAGTAAAGGATTGAACCTCACATGAGATGTGATGGGCAAGGAGTTGCTCACTTATAGTTTATTGTAATTCCAATAATGGATGTACCTGAGGATGATCAATAGAATTATAAGAATTCAATCACCCACTAGAAATCCATCCAACTAGGATTTCCATTTCCTACTTTGGAAGTGTAGGATTCGCTAAGTTAGTGGGAGGACCAATTTGATTAAAAGACCATAATCATTTTGGTTAATTACATGATACATTTACTAATTAATCTGGTTATTTTCTACAGTTAATTTTCTGATAAAAATGAGCACAAAACAACCACCACCATCCAATATCCTTGCGAGCATACTTGATCACAATAGGTTGACAGGACCAAATCTGTCTGATTGGCTAAGAAATTTGAAACTTGTCCTGAACGTTGAACATATAGGATATGTTCTAGATTCAAATGTTCCTGGTCCCTTACCTCCAGAGGCCACATAAGAGGAACATGATACTTTGGACAAGTGGAAGGAGCATGATATGAGAGCTAAGTGTTACATGCTTGCTTCCATGAGTAATGAGTTACAGAAGCAACATGAGAACATGCAGAGTGCGAGTGAGATCCTCCTTCACCTACAAGAGTTGTATGGTGAGCACAGCAGGAATGCTAGGTATGAGATATCTAGACAGCTATTTCGTTTGAGGATGTCTGAGGGACAGAATGTTGGGGATCATGTCCACAAGATGATTCGGCTGATTGAGCAGTTGGAACATCTTGACTTCAACATGGATTTCCAACTACAGACGGATTTGATCCTTCAGTCCCTTCCTGAGTCTTTTGGGAATTTTGTGACAAATTTCCATTTGACTAAATAGGAATGCACCTTAGCTGGTTTTACTCAACATGCTGGTTATTGCTCAAAAGAATGTGCCAGGCAATAAAGGAAAAGAGGTAGCTTTGATTGCATCTTCTTTTACTGGAAAGTCCAACAAGAAGAAAGTCAATAAGAAAAAGAAATCTCAGATTCCTGGTCCTTCTAAGAAAATAGCTAAACAGAAAACAAAGACCAGAGCTGACAAAGGCAAAGGAAAGTGTTTCCATTGCCAGTAAGAAAGTGTTTCCATTGCCAGTAAGAAAGTGTTTCCATTGCCAACAGGAAATTGTTTCCATTGCCAGTAAGAAAGTGTTTCCACTGCACAGAGTATAGCAATCTAAATTAATGCAATGCCATGGTGAAAACCAACTCAAGTTCAAAATATATTTAGCACTTAAGGTTATTTCATGTTGCAGAAGATAGGATTGCAAAACTAGAGAAAATGGGGATTCTATCCTCATTGGGCGCTGAGCCTACTCCAACTTGTGAATCTTGCCTTCAGGGCAAAATGACTAGATCACCCTTTGTTGGACAAGGGTCACCCACTAGAAATCCATCCAACTAGAAATCACCCACTAGAAATCCATCCAACTAGGATTTCCGTTTCCTACTTTGGAAGTGTAGGATTCGCTAAGTTAGTGGGAGGACCAATTTGATTAAAAGACCATAATCATTTTGGTTAATTACATGATACATTTACTAATTAATCTGGTTATTTTCTGCAGTTAATTTTCTGATAAAAATGAGCACAAAACAACCACCACCATCCAATATCCTTGCGAGCATACTTGATCACAATAGGTTGACAGGACCAAATCTGTCTGATTGGCTAAGAAATTTGAAACTTATCCTGAACATTGAACATATAGGATATGTTCTAGATTCAAATGTTCCTGGTCCCTTACCTCCAGAGGCCACATAAGAGGAACATAATACTTTGGACAAGTGGAAGGAGCATGATATGAGAGCTAAGTGTTACATGCTTGCTTCCATGAGTAATGAGTTACAGAAGCAACATGAGAACATGCAGAGTGCGAGTGAGATCCTCCTTCACCTACAAGAGTTGTATGGTGAGCACATCAGGAATGCTAGGTATGAGATATCTAGACAGCTATTTCGTTTGAGGATGTCTGAGGGACAGAATGTTGGGGATCATGTCCACAAGATGATTCGGCTGATTGAGCAGTTGGAACATCTTGACTTCAACATGGATTTCCAACTACAGACGGATTTGATCCTTCAGTCCCTTCCTGAGTCTTTTGGGAATTTTGTGACAAATTTCCATTTGACTAAATAGGAATGCACCTTAGCTGGTTTTACTCAACATGCTGGTTATTGCTCAAAAGAATGTGCCAGGCAATAAAGGAAAAGAGGTAGCTTTGATTGCATCTTCTTTTACTGGAAAGTCCAACAAGAAGAAAGTCAATAAGAAAAAGAAATCTCAGATTCCTGGTCCTTCTAAGAAAATAGCTAAACAGAAAACAAAGACCAGAGCTGACAAAGGCAAAGGAAAGTGTTTCCATTGCCAGTAAGAAAGTGTTTCCATTGCCAACAGGAAATTGTTTCCATTGCCAGTAAGAAAGTGTTTCCACTGCACAGAGTATAGCAATCTAAATTAATGCAATGCCATGGTGAAAACCAACTCAAGTTCAAAATATATTTAGCACTTAAGGTTATTTCATGTTGCAGAAGATAAGATTGCAAAACTAGAGAAAATGGGGATTCTATCCTCATTGGGCGCTGAGCCTACTCCAACTTGTGAATCTTGCCTTCAGGGCAAAATGACTAGATCACCCTTTATTGGACAAGGGTCACCCACTAGAAATCCATCCAACTAGAAATCACCCACTAGAAATCCATCCAACTAGGATTTCCGTTTCCTACTTTGGAAGTGTAGGATTCGCTAAGTTAGTGGGAGGACCAATTTGATTAAAAGACCATAATCATTTTGGTTAATTACATGATACATTTACTAATTAATCTGGTTATTTTCTGCAGTTAATTTTCTGATAAAAATGAGCACAAAACAACCACCACCATCCAATATCCTTGCGAGCATACTTGATCACAATAGGTTGACAGGACCAAATCTGTCTGATTGGCTAAGAAATTTGAAACTTATCCTGAACGTTGAACATATAGGATATGTTCTAGATTCAAATGTTCCTGGTCCCTTACCTCCAGAGGCCACATAAGAGGAACATGATACTTTGGACAAGTGGAAGGAGCATGATATGAGAGCTAAGTGTTACATGCTTGCTTCCATGAGTAATGAGTTACAGAAGCAACATGAGAACATGCAGAGTGCGAGTGAGATCCTCCTTCACCTACAAGAGTTGTATGGTGAGCACAGCAGGAATGCTAGGTATGACTAGATCACCCTTTGTTGGACAAGGGCTAAGAGCTAAAAATATTTTGGAGCTAATACATAGTGATGTATAAGGAAATGGCTAGAGGGGGTTTTCATTATTTTATTACGTTTACTGATGATAAATCAAGGTTTGGGTATTTGTATTTGATGAAATACAAACATGAATCTTTTGAAAAGTTCAAAGAATTTAAATCTGAAGTAGAAAATCAAACTGGAAAGTATATTAAAGCTCTTCGATCAGATCGTGGAGGTGAATATTTGAGTATTGAATTTGATGAATACTTGAGAGAGCAAGGCTTTGTTTCTCAGTTGAGTCCTCCAGGAACGCCACAACTGAATGGTGTATCTGAAAGGAGAAATCGTACCCTATTGGATATGGTACGTAGTATGATGAGCTATACTGATATGCCAATCTTCTTTTGAGGATTTGCATTAGAATCAGCTTTGTATATTCTGAATAGGATTCCATCAAAATCAGTTTCTTCCACACCTTATGAGATATGGCATGGAAGAAAACCAAGTCTTAAGCATGTTAAGATTTGGGGTTGTCCAGCTTATATCAAAAAGTCAACACCGATAAATTGGAGACCGATCGTAAAAGGTCGATTTGTTGGATATCCAAAAGATAGTTTTGGATATTATTTTTATTTGCCTACTTCACAAAAGGTTGTGATAAGTAGAGATGCCACATTTCTTGAACAACAGTTTGTTCAAGAAGGAGGCAAAGGAAGGCAAATAGAGTTAGAATTGGAGAATTCTGACCAACCAATGCATCGGATGGATATAGATCCATCTAGTCAACAAATACCCGTTGATGAAACATCTACAGCTGTTCCTCGTAGAACAACCAGGGTATCTCACCCACCAGTGAGATATGGTTTTCTTCATGAAGAAGAACAAGAGTTGTCTACTCATGAAGAAGTAGATCATGGAGATGATCCACTTACCTATGAAGAAGCTATATCAGATATAGACTCTTCAAAATGGATTGATGCTATGAAATCCAAGATTGATTCCATGTATAAAAATCAAGTTTGGGATCTTGTTGACCCACCTAAAGGTATTATACCTATAGGGAACAAATGGGTTTTCAAGAAGAAAATTGGTTCTGATGGAAAGGTAGAGACCTATATGGCAAGGCTAGTAGCGAAAGGGTTTCGCCAAAGGCAAGGAATCGACTATGAGGAGACTTTCTCGCCTGTTGCCATGCTTAAATCAATTAGGATTTTATTAGCAATAGCTGCATACTATGATTATGAGATTTGGCAGATGGATGTCAAAGTAGCTTTTCTCAATGGATACATTGAAGAAAACATTTTCATGGAACAACCTAAGGGATTTGAATCTCAAGATGGTTCCAAGGTATGCAAGCTAAAGCGATCCATTTATGGGTTGAAACAAGCTTCGAGGAGTTGGAACATCCGTTTTGATGAAGCCATTAAATCCTTTGGTTTTATAAAAAATGAGGATGAGCCATGTGTATATAAGAAGGTTAGTGACAGTGCTATCACTTTCCTTGTCTTATATGTGGATGACATACTGTTGATGGGTAATGACACAGGTATGTTGACGACTATAAAGGTATGGTTGTCAAATACATTCTCCATGAAAGACTTAGGGGAGGCAACCTATATTCTTGGGATTCGCATCTATAGAGATAGAGCGAAAAGAATAATTGGTTTATCCCAAAGTCTATACTTGGAAAAGGTGTTAAAGAGGTTTAACATGCTTGATTCCAAGAGAGGATTGTTACCAGTGAGACATGGTATCCATCTTTCTAAAGAGATGTCTCCAAAGACACCTGAAGAAAGAGATAAGATGGCCAGAATTCCATATGCTTCGGCTATTGGAAGTTTAATGTATGCAATGTTGTGTACTAGGCCGGATATCGCATATGCTGTTAGTTTGACTAGCAGGTATCAATCCAATCCAGGTTTGGAACACTGGATAGCTGTCAAGAATATTCTTAAGTACTTGAGAAGAACTAAGGATTTATTCTTGATTTATGGAGGTGGAGACTTGCAATTGGATGGTTATCACGATTCGATTTCCAATCGAGATACCGATGATAGAAAGTCTACCTCTGGATATGTGTTCATTTGTAATGGAGGTGCGATCGGTTGGAAGAGTTCCAAGCGAGCACATCGCAGATTCCACTACTGAGGTGAGTATATTGATGCATCGAATCTTTGCAAAGGAAGCTGTTTGGATAAAGAAGTTCGTGACAGAACTTACAGTAGTTCCTTCCATTGAGTTTGCAGTTCCACTACACTGTGACAATAATGGAGCAATCATACAGGCTAAGGAACTAAGGTCTCACCAGAAATTCAAACACATAGAAAGGCACTACCACATTATCAGAGATATAGTTGGGCAAGGCAATATAGCCATGCAGAAAAAATAACATTAGCTGAAAAACCAGCTGATGCATTCACTAAACTTTTGTCACAAGTTCAGTTAGACCGACATCTTGAGAAGATGGGTCTAAGGTATTGTAATGAATGGCTCTAGTGCTAGTGGGAGATTGTTAGTAGTATGCCCTAGAGCATATCATTTAGTATGTATCTTGTACATATTTTTATTAATAAAAGGCATTTCCACTTTTCCGTTTACATAAGATATTTATGTGTAATAGAAAAGGTCCATTGATATTTTGTTAGAAATATTATTCTTAAGTTGTTAAGAATATGAGTGACAATATTTCTAGTACAAAATATCATAAATAGGTTCACAATCGAGGATACTTCATAATAAGGACATGACTTATCCAGAAAGATTGTATTCATGTTTGTTCCCAAGTTATTTATATGAGATATAAATAAGATGGAATGGTGAGTCTCATGCCATATAACAAACATAATAGGCACTTATAAATGATAAGTAGGCTGAACCAGTGACACTTATGACAAGCACATGGAGTTTACTCTTGTCAATGTTTTGTCATAAATCATATCAGTGCATATAATCTTTAGACCTGAGATAGCACAGTTATCTTGTATATAGGTAGTTTGAGTTTGATACTGCTTTCATACTTGTACTGTGTATGAGTATATAGGCATGTGTTGGCTCCTACTAGTTATATATAGAGGTAGGCGTTGATCAAGATGGAATCTGTTCCTCTAAGTAAATAGAGATAAAATCCTATGTTCATTTAATTATTCTTGATGTTTCAAGTTCTGGCAGACAGATAGATTTATTCGAAAGAGTTTCGATGAGAAAATCTTTTAATCAAGAACTGGAATTAAAAGAGAACATAATATTCATAGCAAATGGAGTTTGACATAAACCATGACTCGGCTTGAGTTGGGATTTTATGTGAGAGAGATTCTAGTGCATGGTAACATATGATTATAGGTTCATTTAAGGTAAACCTTATTACTAATTGGGTGGCCATGGCATGTTATGCTAGGTGTTAACCATGGTCTATGAGGTTCATAAAATGATTTAGAGAAATCATTTATGGTAAGAAAGAGTTCTGATGATATTAAGAATTGATATCATGTCTCATTGCCAATTAGTGATGAGCCTAGTAAGTCACACACATACACAAGTTATCACCTAATTAAATATGATTTAATTAATTAATTAAAGAGTTTACTTGATTAATTAAATAGGTTTGGCTTGCAATTAGTTTGCAAAGTCCCTAGTATGACTTGAAACCAAATCTAGATTATTGGATGTACAATATAAGTTAAATTTATATTTAAAGTGTTTAAATATGAATTTAATTAATGAGAAATTAATTAATAGAGATTAATTAATTAATTTATATTTGATATAAATTAATTAGAAGAAGAAAATAATTAGTTTGGGTTAAGAACTCAAAATTAAGACACATGGGCATTTTGGTCATTTCACAGTGTGACACGTGGCACTATGAGATGGTGACACATGGGATTACACATAAGTTTGCCAAATGTTTTTTTTAATTATGTAAGATGATTAAAATCAAGATTAAATATAGGTTTGACACTTGGCACAATGTGATTGGGTCACTTAAACCTAGAGCTAATCAAAGGGTGACATGTGGCAAGGGTTTAATGTGTTAACCTAGCTATTTAAGTGTTGTTATGAGAAAATAAAATACAACCAGCAGCCACACTCCTTGGTCACGCCATTTTGCAGCCCTCCCTCTATTCTTCTTCATCTCTCATCAATTCAAAGAGATTAGCCATCAATCTCTTGAATTAAGAACGCTAGAAATTGTTTCTAGTATCCTGTTTACATCTCTAATCTCTTAAAAGGCAGAACTTGAATTTCTAATTAATAGAAAAGGCTTTAGAAGCTGTTCAAGGGCTGCCATAGGTGTTCTTGGTGTGGACAAGCTAGAGGGACAACATCTGGTGTCTTGAAGACGAATCTCAAAGGCGCAGACACGCTGCAGTGCATCAAGAGGTTAGTGTAATCGTTCTTGATTTAATCTAGGAATCTAAAATTAATCTGATTAATTTTAAAATCTTAAATGGCAAATACAGGTCCAAAAAAACATATTAAAAGAGTTTTAATATGTTGTTTATCATTGAAATCAAATAGATAAAAATAAATCTTGCATGGTGCATGTGACCCTAGGTGAAAATTTTTGAATTCAATGGTATAAACTTGTGTTTTTCACGCTTCCGTTCCTTCATATTTGACTACTTCCAGGAACCCAACATCATACTGTTTCTTGACCTCATCCCTAACTTTGAGCAATGTGTCAGGGTTCATTCTTCTCAGCTTTTGCTTCACCAGGATTGTCCCCGGAATTAGGGGAATTCTGTGCGTCACTATCTGGGGGTCCAAACCAACCATATCATCATAGCTCCACGAGAACACATCCAGAAATTCTTTAAGCAAACTGATCATATCTCCCAATTCTTCACTATCCACAATCTTAAGTTTCCTTTTCATTTCTTCCGTGCCTAAGTTTATGGTGCACGTTTTGTCTCCATAAGGCACTAGGCAAGGTTCATCCCTTTCATCCCTTTCTTTTGTGAGCTCTACCTCAGAATCACTTGAAGTAATGGCAGTTATGGGGATTTCAAAATTAACCAGAGGAATTTCTGAGCCTATTGAATTATTAGGTGTTAATTGATGAATGGTCCTGAATGAACGAAAATAGAATATATTATAAGGATGGAATTCAAATGGAAAGAAAAAGAGAATTGGAAATTAATGCGTTATTAATTCATTAAGATTTATGACATAAGAAAAAGGTCCATTTACAATGTTACACTTGCCACCATGGACAAAATGATCAAGTGTAGATAACCAAAGGTACTTTACTCGAAATTAAGTACAGGGATGTCCTCTGCTGTCCAATTGTCTAACTCTTGCCCCTCAGCTATCGGCGAGACCAGAGCCTCATATAAGGAATCCAAGTGGATGACATCAATGGATGGTTCATCGGGTGATTCTTCAACCTTAGCTGGACTTTTAATGACCGGTTTAGTGAATACCTCTGTGATTCTCGGGACTACTTTCATTCTCCCGATCTTCTGGTCGAATCTCTGATCCCGAAGTCTGTTCCTCATCCAGAATCGCCCATCCATGAGGGCATCTTCCTCATATCCCAAACCGCAATGGCCCACCTTTTGGATAGCCGGTATGGGTTCAACAATTCCTTGTAATGCGGCGCCTAGGCCTTTGCCTTCTTCATACCCATTCCTTGACATTATCTTGGCTACCATAGCTATAGCCCCTTCATTTCTGGTTTCTTGTAGTTCAAGGGCCTGGAAGGAGCTTTCCAACGACTCCTCAGCCGCTTCCACATAAGGAAGTGATTGTGGCCTGGTGACCAAAATGGCTTCTTCTCCTCTCACTATGATGATTTTGCCGTCCATAATGTACTTTATTTTCTGATGCAAAGTTGAAGGAACGGCATTCGCTGAATGGATCCACGGCCTCCCCAGCAACATAGTATAGGCTGGTTCAATGTTCATCACTTGAAACGTGACGTTGAAGGTGCATGCGCCAATTTGAAGTGGCAAGTCAATATCTCCCAATACTTCCCTTCTTGTACCGTCAAAGGCTCTTACCACCATAGCACTTTAACGTATATTCGATTGGTTAACTGGCAGTCTAGCCAAGGTAGCACTAGGCAGTACGTTGAGTGCTGATCCATTATCAATGAGGACCTTGGCCACTATACATCCTTTGCATTTCACTGTCACATGAAGGGCTTTAGTGTGTGCCAAGCCTGCAGGATCTATCTCTTCCTCAGAAAAGGTAACAAAACTAGATGCCTGGATTTGTCCCACTATTTTCTCAAATTGCCCCGGTGTGATGTCGGAGTTCACAAAGGCCTGATCCAGGATTTTCTGCAGGGCTTGACGGTGCACCTCAGAGCTCAAAATCAGCGATAACAGTGAAATTCGGGCAGGTGTCTTTCTCAACTATTCCACCACATCATACTCACTCTGCTTCATTATTTGGAGCAACAGCTCCTCCTCTTCTTTAGGCCCGGTGAGCTCCACTTCCCCCGTTTTCTCATCTTCTGTACTCTACTGTAATTCTCCCATTTTTACTTTCCCCTTCTTCTTTTCTTTCTCTTCGTTCCCGTAACATCTCCCACTTCGAGTTATAAACTCGACTTCTTGCTCAAGTGGGGAGGATTTTGTGGCAACAACGGGTTGAGGATTAGGTTGGGGAGTAGTATTGCTGCTAGGTCCGGCATATGTCATTCTGAAGTGCTCATGGGGAGTGAAGCACGGTTTTGGAGGTGCCGAAGGTGTAGCAAGATTAGGAGCCGACGTACTGCTTGATGCTCCTTGGGTGAAAACTTGGAAGTTATAATTCCAAGGTATGGCATGGGTATTGGTGATAGGGAGCTGAGGTGGGGTTCGGATAATTATTACTGGTGGTGAGGGCATTGGGGCATTGGGGACAGAGAAGGTTAATCTAGGATTGGGGGTAGAAACATTCCGGCTAAACCTGGCGGTATTTACTTCGCCCTCCACTTTTGACCTCCTTTGGCATCTTAAAATTTTGAGGGACAGTAGATTCTGGACCTCTTGCCGGAATCCCTCACAGTCTCGCAGCTCATGATCAGCTGCCCCTCCATGGTAAGGACATCCCGTACCTTTTTCTGATTCCGATACCTGAGGGCAAAGGTAACCTTCCCTCATCGCCATGGCAAAAATTTCCTCAAAGTGAGGAATTAGCTCTTCTACCTCTGGTGCCAACCTCTCTCCATCCGGTTCTATCATATTTACTCCATTGCCCGCATTATGATTGGGCAACGGATTTGAGGTAACATTGGGGAGGGAACCATTTCCCTCAAACTTCAACCACCCATTCTGGATTAAAGGGTGCACTTTCCCTCTGAGTGCCCCGCAGTTGTCAGTTGAATGCCCTTGTGCCCCTCCATGATATTCACAATGGGCAGTGGCATCATACCACCTGGGGTAGGGTGGCTGAATTGGGTCTAGGGGAACGGGTTCTATCTGGTTTATACCGATGAGGTATCGGTATATTTCACTGAGTGGGAGGGGAAGGGGTGGATCAGGATTCCTTGGTGGTCTGGGGTTATTCTGAGGTTGTCTGGGTTGAGTAGGTAGAGGAGGAGGTCTAGGTTGATAATTTGCAGGTGGTGGGTATTGTGGGCATGTGTGTGGATAATTTGGGAAAGGGGATGGAATGTTGGCAACGGTTTGGCCACGGGGGGGATATGGTTGGTAGTTACTTTGGGGAAGAGGGGAATAGTTATTCTGACGAGTAATGGAATGCACATCACCCTCCTTCTTTTTGCCAAAACTGGCAGTTTTCTTTGTAGGATTCTCAGTCAACTCCTGCAGCCGTCCCATCCTTAAATTAGCTTCTATCCTTTCACCGGCTTGGATGATGTCAGAGAAGCTGTTGGAGGTATTCCCAATCATCAGGTTGAAGTAAGGAGCCTTCAGTGTTTCGATGAATAGGGAGCAGAGTTCATTGTCGGTCACCGGAGGATATACTTCTGCAGCCTTCTCCCTCCATCTTTGGGCATACTCTTTGAAGCTTTCCCTGTCCTTCTGCACCAAGTTTTGGAGATCTCTCCTCGTAGGGGCCACATTACAGTTAAATTTGTACTGTTTTAAGAATGCATCAGCTAAATCCTTCCAGGAGTGCAGTTTGCTCCTATCCAACTGAATGCACCATCTCAGGGCTGCTCCAGAGAGGCTCTCGTAAAAGAAGTGGACGAGAAGTCTATCATCTTCTGTCAAGGCAGACATTTTGGCAATGTAGTTTACTAGGTAGATGCGGGGATCTGAGTTCCCGGTGTATTTATCAAAATCTGGGACCTTGAATTTGGGTGGCACCACCACATCTGGCACCAATCTAAGTGAAGCCACATCGACTGAACCATACATGTTCAGCCCCTCTATTGCTCTCAATCTTTCTTCCAGAGCAGATAGTTTTTCATTTTCCCTGGCCTTACTTTCTCCTCCTACTACATAAAATGCTCCTCCAGTTGGGAGATGAGGGGTAGAGTGAACTGGAGGGATTACTATTGAATGGTATGGGTCAGCATTTGAGACGGCTGGGTAATGGGAGAAAGGTAGATCATTATTTATGGTGGCCGGGTTGACAGTGATTGTCGGGTCCGGGATAGGTGACTGAAAGGTAAAGGAGGTTGAAGCCTGATGATGATCCATTGTCGTGGGTGGTGGAGGAGGTAGTGGTAGGTTAGGTTCTGAAGCTGATTTATTTTGGGACATCTCCCTCATTAGCCTCATGAGTTCTGAGACCTGGTCCTTCAACTTGGATACTTGCCCTTGTAAGTTCTGTACTTGTTCCTGATCTTCCATTATCTTCTTGGTTCGAGATCTTGTTAAGTACACTCGCTTGGGTTGAACCGTGTGCTTGGTCAGACTTGCCTTGTTTGAAGCAATGTTTGATTTTCTGTGAGGAGATAAATAAAAACTTTTAGTGAATTTTGAATTTCGTAAAAAAACTAAAGGTCCTGGTTCGGACGAAGGATATGGTGGCATTTGGAAGCCAAAATGAAATCTGCAGAAGGATGGTTGCATCAATTTTATCATGGCATTATTCGATAGTCTGACTATAAATGACTGGATTGAATGCGCGTTTATGATACCTATTCATATGGCATATTCAATTTTTCGCATAACCCTAGCGAGGGGGTTCCTACGGGAGTTATACTATTCATTCACAATTTTGCTAAACAATGGCCCAAAAAGTTTTCCATTAATCGAATATTTATACACAGCATTCTCTACATCGGCCTAGGCTCAGGGAGGCTCTTTATAATGAGATGACATTTTCTGAGATACTCGTATAACCTTTCTTCTTATTTGGTAGGGTCGAACGCTTTCAGAGCATACTCGGATTCAGGAAGGAGTTCTTGTTTTCCCTGTGCTATTGTTCTCTCCAGCTGGCCAACATTCTCTTTCAGTTCCTGATAGAGAGCAGCTTGTCTTTCTTTTTTCTTTCTTTCCTTAGCACATTCTTTCAGGATATCGTTGATGAGCAGTGCCTGTTCCTTCAATTCGAGCTTCTTCTTTTTGTTTTCTTGTTTATAATCTTCTACGAGTATCTCTTGGTATTTCATCTTTTCCTAAAGCTTACTATTCTGCCCTTCTACTTCTCTTACCACAGCTTGGAGAGAGCCTTTTTCCTCTTCCCACCATACCTCTTTTTCTTCGAAGCTCATCTTTTCGACCTTTGCCTCTTCCCTGAGTCTTCTCACTTTTCTTTTAAGATTCTGCTGTTGATCCTCCAACTGCTTTATTTGTTCTTGCAGTCGCGAGTTTTCGGTGTTTGCCTTTTGTAGCGAGTCAGCCAACTGATTATTAGCTTCTTCCGATAGGATGTTTTGGCGAGGGTCGCTGTTTTCGAATTCTGCAGTTGAGTGTTCTTGGTCCCTGTCAGCCCTCCATTTAAGATAGTCGCCTGTGGCACTCGGACGTGTCGGCGACCTCTCCATCAGAGTGATGTTTTCCTAAGATTTGCGAGCTATTTTCAACCCCTCCTCTTCCTTGAGCTCATGGTAGAAGTGACCTTGGTGGCACTCTTCTTCACCGATTCTGAACTGTGTAGAGCCAAATTGCCTCATTACTAAGGCCAGAGTGTAACTTGTGTACCCAGTCACTCCGATTAGGGATACTGATTGATTGTTCCCCGTGCTGATTAAGATGGATTGACTTGACGTCCACAATTTCTTCCAACAACAGTTATGGCTATTAAAGCTCAAAATCCGTTCTTGCCACTGCGGCTCATCCTTCGGACTAATTACCAATCGGATCATTTTCTTGATGAGAGGCTGATCAAGATACCAAGTTAGTCCCTTTGTCTCCACCGGACACATATGACTAATAATCCAGAGGTGCAACAACTGAGAACAACACTTAATGGACCCCTTGCCTTGCTGTCTACAGTAAGTGAGGGTTAAGAAAGTCTCGACAAGTATTGTCGGTACTGGATTGATTTTCTGCTTCTCTACTGCCCAGAATATTTCCACAACACCACAGGTTATGATTCCGGGAGGCCCAAGAAACAAGATCAAGCCGTAAATTGCTAAAGCAAGCATCAATGAATCTTGATCCCACTGTTGATCTTGGATGCATTGATCCAACCCTTTATTGAGGTAAGTCCAATACCATCCATGCGTGTTTCCTTTGACGGTTTCTCTCGCCTTTGCTTCTTCTAGTGAGATCCTCAGCATATCTGCGAGCCGTTTCCAGGTCTGCCTATGTTCAAGGTGTAGGTAAATCCGATTCTGCGCCGCATAAGGGATTTCTAGCAATGCTTGATATTCTTCGATAGTGCGAGCAGTATCGATGTCGTTGAAAGAGAATACTCCAAACTTAGGGTTCCAAACCGGCAACATGGCCTTTAGGGCCGGGACCTGGACCCTAACTCACATTAAGGTTGCAATCCTCCCGTATTTCTTCTCAAATTGTGCTTTGACCTGATCGAGAAACGACTCCCAACCATTGACCAGACCTTCGAGACTGTTCATCCTGACTTCAATCTTGCTCAGGTCCAATGGAGGTAATGAGCTAATATCCCTTTGTGGGGGCACTGAGCTATGAGACGATTCAGGCCATGGTTTAGCATTCTGTTCAGATTTAAGAACTTCTTTTGCCGACTGACTCGAGGATGCCATGTTAAAAATGATGCTTATCCTTTTACAGAGCTTATTTTGGTGATGCCTGCAGGAAAAACTGGTTAGCGGGATAAATTCAGGTAATCTTGAATTATACTGTTGGCAGAGTGACGCCTACACATTTATCAAAGTAGGAAAATGTGTAGGTTTTCTTAACAGTATGATTCGAGATTACTCTTAAAAATAAGAACAAAATAAACGGAATAGGGTAAGAGTAAGTATGCCCCCTTTGTCTTAAAGTAAAGGAAAGTCCTAATACCGGCTGGGTGCTATCTAGTTGGACAGTTCTATCTTACAAGGTAGCTTGCTACGGCTTCCAACTATCGTGATAGTTTAGCTCAGGGTCTAATTTTCTAAAAGCCATAGGTTCCCAAATTGCCCCCACTGTAAACAGTGGAGCCCCATTCTATCCCCCACGATACTGTCGGGAAAATTCCACGGGTATCACAGTAAATAGAACGAGTTTCAATTTGAGCAGAAGCCTTCACAGATACTAACGGGGTAAAACCCACGGGTACCGCTACATGACTCACTCCTACTTTCCTAAAAGGGTAAGAAAGCCCGGGTATAGGGCTGAAGTGTGTGAGGACATCGTGTGAGTGTTCAGTGTGTGAAGGGACACCTTTACCTCTTCCCAATTCAGGGGGATTTTATTTTTCCTTTTTTTTTTTTTTAAATGTAGAGCACTGTAGAAAATAAGACAAACAAAATGGTTAGCAGGAATAACAATAATTAACATACAGAATCTTGAGGAGTGAGCCCACCTAACTATGATTTGATCACAAAATTAAATATACTTTTGGACCTCTAGACCGGGGTTAAGTTTTAACCTCCCCAGTTGAGTCGCCAAGCTATCGCAAGGTATTTTGCGGTCGCCTGGACGAACACTCACCGAAGTGGGAAAAGTGAGGAGTCGCCACTTTAATTTTAAGGGAAATTAAAGAAAACCATTTGTGAAAATAAGTTACACTAAAACCACTTCAAAAACAGAGATTCTAGGTTCGGGGTCCATGAACGGGTGGGGAAAGTGTTAGGCACCCCATCTCGTCCCTCAACGAGGGTAAGCAGATTTAATTTCACGTTCTTCATAGTTAGGAGGGCTTAAATGGAAATGTTAATCCTTTTGACCGAAAGGAATGTTTGATTTTTCACTAATCTGGATTACCCAGATACATAAGTAAATGAGATGACCTTAGTGAATTGTGGTTGTATATTAACTTTATTTCAGGGAGAATCATTTTACATATTTGTTAAAATTTAATCTGGGAATCGGATAAGAACTCTCCTCCAATCTCCTTTAAATATTTATTAAAATTTTAAGTTTGAGGGTCGGATAAAAACTCTCGTCCGATCTCCCTTTTTTAAATATTTATTAAAATTTTTAAACTTGAGAATCGGATAAGAACTCTCTTCCTATCTCCTTTAAATATTTGTTAAAATTTTTAAGCTTGAGAATCGGATAAGAACTCTCCTCCGACCTCCTTATAAATATTTGTTAAAATTTTTAAGCTTGAGAATCGGATAAGAACTCTCCTCCGACCTCTATTAAATATTTATTAAAATTTTAAGTTTGAGGATCGGATAAGAACTCTCCTCCGACCTCTATTAAATATTTATGGAAACTCTGGGCGAGGATCGGGTAAGAACTCTTCTTCGACCTCTGTTAAATATTTATGGAAGTTTTGGGCAAGGATCGGGTAAGAACTCTCCTCCGACCTCTATTAAACATTTAAATGGGGACCGGATAAGGACTTTTCCGATCTCTCAAGGTTTAATTACAGCTACGCATCATAAGAACCTGAGACTAAGAGTTTCAGCATTCAAAGATGCCAAGGGTCGGAATAAGGCTTCTTTTAACTGGTTGGTACATTGTGACCAGACAAAGGATGCCAGACTAAATTTTATCGATCTCTTATGTAATTACCTTACCAGTACCTTTTTATACATAATCCGTTTTATTTATTTACCTGAAATTTAGTTTCATTCTGCTTTATGACGTCATACTGAATCACCTTCTATGTTAGCCTAGTGATGCAACTCTATTATTTTCTTGACGTATTATTCAGGCCTTCTATTTTAAAGAAGCACTTAAGACACGGCTACCTACTTATACGCTACTTGAGACGAGGACTTTCGCATTTAGAAGTCGCAAAGCTTAACAAAAAGAATGGACCAGTTGACAAAGAAAGTAAACTTCGGGAATAACCTTCATTACACCATATAAACTTGGAGAAGATTACAAACATAAAAGTAAAGGGAATGCATAAAGTAAAGAGCTTTTAGTGAAACAAAGATATAAACACTCACCTGTGAGGAGCCGAACCTACTAAACTAATCGCAGAACGTAATAGGGGCATAAGCTGTTTAGCTCGAAGGCTGAAGCTCACCTAGAAACGAAGGATTCTTAGCTAAACGGTAGTCAAGTTTAAACAAGCAAGTTGAGCTTGGGAAATAAGAATGGAAATAAAGATGACAAAGAACTGAAAGTAAGAGCGTCACAGGATAATGAAAGAACTGAAAATGGAGAGTTCCAGTATTTCAAGAATCCCTTTTGCAAGAAAACACTTCAGAAAACTGGTTTCAAAAGTTTTTCCTTATTAAAAACTTAAAAACAGCAGAGTAACGAACTGAATTAAATTTTAGAGTTCTTCCACTATAGTAACTATTTCTCCTTTTTTTGCCCGTCCCCTTTGAACAGTTTTCATGCAGGTATTTATAGGAACCGGTTGCTTCCCCTGAAGGGTCAGGATCTATTTTGAGGGAGATGGAGGGTCAGGATTTCGAACGACATGATCTGAGGCTCAGGAATTAAAGAGGATCAGAACGGACGGCTGAGATCCCCTTCAGAATATTTGTCATTTGCTTCTTCTAATCTGACGGTCCCAAATTCTCTTGTCCGGGGCGATCCGAGGGCTAGGAGTGAAAGGCGCTGATCTTTTCTTTTTCTTCTTCGATCCGAGGGCTCCGAGCTCGTCCTTACAAGTAAGATCAACGGTGGAGATTAGGATGTACAGCGCTGTCCTGACGTACTCTGGCGCATGTCAGAAATGCGGGCGATTCTGAGGCATGCAGTTGAGATTTCTCCTGCAACGCTTTAACTACCTTGGCTCTGATTATGACGATAATTGATAGGAGCTGTCTTATTCTCTTTGTCTTCCGACCTCTCCTCTTTTCCGGTCTTTTCAATGTGATCCTTTTTCGATCTCTCATACCAGGTTCCTCTCTTCCGATCTCTCCTGACACGCTCTCTTCCGATCTTTCCTGACACGCTCTCTTCCGATCTTTCATGCCGGTCTCCCTTCTACCGATCTTTAAAGATCGCTCTTATGATGTAATCAGACCTTTAATGTAGTCCGATCTCTAGAGATCGCCCAAATGATGTGATTAGACTTTTAATGTAATCCGATCTCCCGAGATCGTCCAAACGATGTAATCAGATCTTTTCGGAAATAAAATTTATTTTGACAACTGTAGTTTTATTATTATTGATTATTTTCCGATCCCTGAAGTATTTATCTGATCCGACTCTTAATTTGAATGACACTTATCCGATCCGTGATTCAAAACACCTTAATCTGCCGCCCTACAGTTAACCAATCTCTTTATGGAATCTCCGGAATATTCGTGAGACGTGTCAGAACAGCTGGCGAGTCTCGCTATCTGATGTACTACCTGGAACATTGTGAGTATTAAATGCTCGGACGAGTATAAATAGGGGTAGGGTTAGCCAGTTGCTCCTTCATGTCATTTTCAGTCTTTCGCAAACAACCTCTAAATTCTCTCGTTTTCTCAAGTTCCTCCGACACCAATCAAGCTTCGGTAAGGGTTTTGATCTTTCTTTTAGTTTAAATTTTCTGTTTTGAAAATGAGCGGTACTGAGGGTCAGAGAGCAGCAAGCCCCCCTTCCATTCAGTTCTCGTGGTCGTCCGATGATGTAGAGGTGGTCGGACCAAGCGCGCAGCCTGAACTTCCTAGGGTCTTCGTTCCAGCTCGGGGACAACCAGCACCCTCGAGGCATGTGCCTTCTTCGGGGAGGGAAAATCTTGCCATGGATAAGCTACCATCAATCTTGCAAGAAACCGACTGCGATGCGTTCACCAGAGTACAACATCGGCACTGATTAAATGCGAACTTATCCGGTGTCATGGCGACCTTCGAGCAGATCACTTCTTTGAGAGGGACGATATGATCTTGGTGTATGAAGAACAGTTAAAAGCCGGGCTACGGTTCCCTCTTGACGACTTCTTTAAAGAGGTTTTAAAATATCACCAAGTGTGCATCGCCCAAGTTCACCCGAACTCGTGGCGGATCTTAGTAGCCTTCCGAGGCCTATGCCGAGCTAAGGGGCTCCAACCCACGGCTAAGGTGTTCGCTGAACTGAACCGGTTAACTCGTCGCAAGGACAATGAGTATTGGTTCTTCCAGGCGAAACCCCATTGTGGGCTTTTTACCGATCTACCTTCCTCCATGAAGAATTGGAAGAACTGCTTCTTTATCTTGAGGAGCAAAATTCTGAACAGCTTTGAGGGCTTCCCCCGTAGCTGGCTGCATCAGGGTCCTTTGCTTGCGAAGCACATCGCCCTAAATAGGGAAAAGGGGGCAAAGGTGATGGAGTTGAAGGAACAGGCATCCAGAAAGAAGTTCTCTTGTTTGGATGCCGTGACGGCCGAGCTACACCATTGGACTATGTAGCTGGTCACCGGTCAAGTTCGCGGGCTTCAACTCTCTGATCTCGGCATCGGTATTTTCTATATCTCAGATCTTTGGACCTTAGCGATCTCACTGACCTCTTCTTTGTGCAGGTATGGCAAGCGGCGAAGCTTCTAAGGAGAGCCGGAAGCGGAAGAGAGAGATCTCTCGGAAGGTACGGGAGATAAGGCGCTCCGAGCTGCTTCAAACACCTGGTCATGAGCCCGGGGAGATACAGGAAGGCTCATCTCAACCTTCCGGACCGCCGATCATAGAAGTGGTCCGAACTCCTCCTCACCAAGAAGAGCCACCTCCACCTCCGTCGATAACTCCAAGTGCGGAAGGGGGCCCTTCCCAAACTACTGTGAGGCCTCTTTCCCACAGCGCTCAAGTTCTAATCCATTCCTTGGAGAAGAATTGGACTGTTCGGGAAAATCCGGGCTTGGTGAAGGTCTTGGGGGCTTCCATCTATCTTCGGTAAGATCGGGACAGGTTGTCCTCAGACAACCTTGATGACATCCTGACCCGGTCTATGAGCTTGAACGTGGAGTGCTTGGTGAACCAGCACATTGTCCGGGAGAAGGCTCATCGCCTGGGTATAGAGGTCGAGAAGATGGGTCACGAAGTGTCTTCTCTCCAATCCCAACTTTCGTCCGCTCAGGACTACATATCTCAGATTGAGGGACGGATGAAGTTCTATGAGGACAAGCTGGCCGAGCAAGCTCATGTTCTGGCTGAGCGAGATCGTGTTCTCGGGAAAGTTCAGGCGCTCCGAGCTGATGAAGCTGCTCAACTCGCTCATCTTGCTGAGGAGCTCAAGGCAAAAGAAGAAGAAATGGTGATCGGAGTGGCCGGCGCTTATGTGAATGCTCATTGAGATCTCCTGGCTGAGGTCAAGAAGCGTTATCCTGAGGAGGACTTCTCCTGGATGGCCAACCTGGCTCCCGAGGACGAAGGTGAGGATAGCGAAGGGGAGGCTGAATGTGAGAGAGAAAATGAACATGTAGTCCAGGCTGGGGGTGATCCCCCAGCCGAATGACTTGTATAAATTTTGAAATGAAATGCAATGAAAGTTCCCCTTTTGTTCAATGATTGATTGTGATCGGAAAATTTCTAAATTGCATAAGCACTCGATTATTTGAACATATTATAATGACAACTGAAAGTGATTATTAATCTAAGTATAGGGGTCGGAGAACACAATATGCATGAGATCAGTTACGAAATGGGACTTAATTAAAATTAGAAATTTGGCTTTGAATACTTAAGATCGGGATCATCTTTAAACCGAGTCGAAACCTTTATCATTCTCAAATTTTAAATGAGAGACCGGCAACAAGACTGGTGTTACGAAGGCCTTATGTTGGTTCAATTTTATTTGACAAGAAAGATTGGAAATACAATTAAATGATCGGGGGACTCGAGAATTGGTTTGAGGGATCGGTGAGGCTTTAAATGACCTGGAGACTTGGTATTAATTAAATTCTTTTTGTGGGGAGATCGGAAGTGTGGTCGGTTGGTAAAGGGGACTGTATTGGGGATCGGCTTCAAGGTTTATTAATTTCGGGGGATCGGCCAAAATATGGTGTCGACAATGTCAACTATCATCCATATAACATCATGCTTCTTCTATGTAAGAGAGAGACCAATAACAAAATCCATGGTGATGCTATCCCATTTCCACTCTGGTATCGATATTGGTTGCAACAATCCTGATGGAACTTGATACTCTGCCTTTACTTACTGACATATTCGGCATTTAGTCACATAATCTGCAATATCCTTCTTCATACCAAGCCACTAATAATGAGTAACTCAAGTTACAGCTGCCCAAACTTGATGGACTCATATCCAACCTTGCAGGTCCTATGAGGCAGCATAACCAACCTCAAATCCAAAGTCATAATTCACTTCAATTCCTTATCAAACACAGCCAAATGGTCACTAATTGACCATTAGGACTTCCATTCACTAACACATGAGCAAAACCCAAATTTGTCACAAACCCTAATTGGTCATAATTTCCTCCAATTCATGTAAACCATTCAATCCTCCATTCTAATTCATTTGTGTACAATCATCATCATGCATAAACATAATTAAACTCTTCAAACTCATCAAAATAACCACACACCAAGGCTAGCCAAAATTTATATTTCTAAATTCATGCATAAATTTCAACCTTTTTCCTTGTAATTTATTCATACTCAACCTTAATTTCGACTTTAGAAAGGAAGAAAAGAGTGAGACTAGCACTAACCTTGTGAGCAGAATTTTCTCTTGGCTAATCTTAAATTTTCCTTCACTTTTTAACCCTTTCTTGGCTGCTAAATACTCTAGGAGGACCAAAGAATTATTTTTAGTGTTGGGGCTTTGAGGTTTTGGGTGAGAAATAAGGGAATTTAAGCTTGGAAGAAAAACAAAAATGGAGGAGGAGAAGAGGACTCTCAGCTAGCTAAAAAAGAAGGAGAAATACCAGAATTTTTTTGTCCATTTTATCTATTTTAATTGTTTTAAGAAGACTTGTTCCATTGTGATTGGTGGGAGCTTGTTAAATGACATCATTATGATGTCAAAATTTGAGTTTTCTTTCATTTTTTTTCTTTTCTTTCTACTCATTTCTAATTTAATTTTTACCAATATCTATTCATATTTTATGTCATATCATTATTTAATTAATTAGACAAGTTGGTCAAAAATCGTCTCTAAAGGCAAAATGACCAAAATGCCCTCCGTTTGGCTTAAGGAGCCAAAATCGTCTATACCAATTGATAAAATTTTCTAAGTATTTTCTTGGCATTCTAATGCCATTGAAACCTCAATGACTCTTCTATAGAGTCCCAAAAATTATTTCATGAATTTTCCCCATGGTTTTAGGGCTCCTAACTTTGAAAACCGCAACTTCCCACTGGATTACCCATCGCTAGGGCACCGGCTCATTTAACTTGGTTGTATTTTATTTCTAAAATTTTTCCCAAATTTTTTTTTTACACTTATTTGGTTTCTTTATGACTCCTCACTCTAGTTTACATATAGTTCCAGTCATTCTATGTAACACCCTCACTTTAGCAATTCCATACATTCTACTGTTCCGGTGACCGGTGTCTGTCTGGACAGCTAGAAGGTCTGGAAAAATATTTAGACTAGAGTAAGGAGTCATAAATAACTCAAATATTAATAAGAAAAATTTAGAAAAAAATTTAGAAATAAAATACAACCAAGTTAAATGAGCCGGTGCCCTAGTAATGGGTAACCTAGTGGGAAGTTATGGTTCTCGCAACTAAGAGCCCTAGACCCGGGAGAAAATTTATAAAATAATTTTTGGGACTCCAAAGAAGAGTCATTGAGGTTTCTATAGAATTAGAATGCCAAGGAAAGGCTTAGAAAAATTTTTCCATTGGTACAGACGATTTTGGCTCAATAAGACAAACGGAGGGCATTTTGGTCATTTCGTCTTCGGAGATGATTTTTGGCCGACTTGTCCAGTTAAGTAAATAATTATTACGATCTAAAATATGAATAAATATTGCTAAAAATTAAATTGAAATTGAGTAGAAAAGAAAAGAAAAAGAAAATGAAAGAAAATACCTAATTATGACCTCATATGATGTCATTAAAAACCTATCCACCAATCACAATTAAGCACCACTTAAATTAAACAATAAAAGAGGATAAATGACAAAAAAAAAAAGAAAAGCAAACTGTTCCTTTCTTCCTCAAGCAGCCGCACCACCATGGAAGAGTTCCTCTTCCATTTTTCAAGCTTTCAAGCTTGAATTCCCACCCTTCCTCACCCTAAAAGCCCTAACCACCTTCACTAAAAATTACACCCACACCAAGGAGAAGTGTTTGGCTGCCAAGAAATTTGAAGAAAGTGAAAAAAATTCTAAGGTTTCAACAAGCCAAGAGAGTGGTTAAAGAGGTTAGTGCACTAACCATACCCTTTATCTTTCCTAAGCATTAAAAGCATGCTTGATTAAGTTGAAATGGCATGAAAAGAAAAGAAAACTTGAAATATGCTGAAGTTTCAATTTGTGGCAGCCCTAGGAAGTAAATGAATTTGATGGTTTTGATGATTTTGTTTTAGTTAGTGAAGATGATTAATAAAGTTTAAGGCATTAGAAATCAAATTGCATGGATGTATGATTGAGATTGAAATTATAAGTTAGGATTTTGACCTAACTTAGTTTTTGTAGTATTTGTTGGAATTTGATGATGTTGAGATGATTTAATGACCATTAGAAGTGCCAAATATGTCAAATGAAGTTTGTGGTATTGGGAGAATTGAATTTGGGAGTGTTGATTCTTATGCAGAAAATTCAGACCTTTGAGTCCAATGTATTGTTTGAGCTATAACTAGAGTTGCATAGGTTCAATTGGTGCAAGGCCAATTGGACATAAAACTAGACAATAATGGCACAACTTTGGTGAAGAAACCCTGCCCAGAAAACCAAACCAAGTTGACCTAAAAATTACCCTAATCCGGGTGACCATCATGCTGTCTCTGGAAAATAACCAAATGAATAGTGTTTATTCAAATGGTCATAACTCAGTGAAGAAAAGTTTAATTGATCTGAAATTTTACCAGTAGAAAGATGAGACATAGACCTACAACTTTCATGAAGAACACAAACTCAAATTCTAAACCTAACCAATTCAAATTGCTAGTCCAAGTTAGGACACCAAATCTGGCAGAACCAAATTGCCCAGAAATTTTGGGTACAGGTCACTCTGGCCAGTTGTGGTAAAATGACCATAACTTGAGCTACAAAACTCTAAATGAGTGATTCAAAAAGGGAATTAAAGAAGACACAATAAGAAACAACTTTAATGAAGAAAAGTTAGCCCAGTTTCCACTGTAAAATTGTCCAATGGAACAGTAAACTTAGGTAATCAAAACTGAAAATTTAGAAATGCATCTAGGGGACTTTAAATTGCCATTGGCAATTAATACTAGCAAATGTAAAACTCAAAATTTGGGATCTTGATGCAATTAGAATTAACATATCCATTAAGTACGAAAAAGTCAACATTTTGGTTAACTAGTAAGGTGAATAGTAATCCAAATGATTAGCAAACTAAGATGAAGACCTAAAACCAATTCTAAGCTTAAATGCTTAGAATTATATGATAAATGTGGACCATGCATCCTAGTCAAAATTGTTAAAGGGAAATTAAGGCCATAAATTTGAAATCCATGAAATGTTCATGAATTGCTTGAAACATGAAAAGTAAGTCACCTAATTGATGTGTATAGATAGTTAGGGCTTATATGCCCATCACAAATAGAATTCATAAAATCTTAGTAATTCAACTTGAAATATAAAATTTGTAATTACATAAGTAGAATTTTGAATGTATAAATGAGAAAGGAAAAACGTTTTGAATATAATGGTACATGTGAACCATTGTTTTGAATTGTGATCAATATGAATGACATAATGAATAAATAAATGAATCACATTAATGTATGAATGAGACATTAGTTCTTATTATTGTAGAAAGGAAAAGTACTTTGAGTACAAAGGTACAAAAGAATAATTGATGTGAGTTGTGATCATATAAATGATCAAATGAATGTATAAATTATAATTGAAATTTATTATGAAATAATGAAGTCATAAAACACAACATATTAATATTTAATGATATTATGTGCCCTTGTATTGCCTAGACATGTGTGTCTGATTGGATAGATTAGCATGCCAGTAAAGTATTGTTATAGCAGTACTGCAAAAGGCTTTATGCCTGTATTCATGGCTTTATGCCAACATTCATGGCTTTTATGCCTGATTATGTGTTATCATGGCTTTTTAGCCATACTGACTGCATACGTGGTTGATGTTCCGCGTCCCATGGTATGACGGCCCGAGGCACCGCGGTGTCCAGTGCTAACGACCCGTTATCCAGTTTAGTCAGCCTGTCATAGGTTACTTGGGCAGTAAAATTCATTGAAATATGTTAAGAATATTAGCTATTAAAAATATTAGAAATTAAATAAAATAAATGAGTAAGATAACCTAAAATAAATTAAAATAGTTATTTATTAGAAAGAATCGAAATGAACTGGACCGATATTAAAATTTACTTATTATGAAATAATCTGAGAAAACCTAGAAAGTATTGAAAAAATGGTAAAAGATTAGCAAAGGAAATTATAACATAAATAAATATTGCAAATGTGACTTATATAATAATATAAGCATAAATTTATTATTTTTAGATCATTTTTTTGTACATTATTACTGTACATTGGCGAAATAAACACTTTCAAAGAAGACTAAATTAGGATAAAACATATTAAATTTTAGAAATCGCATGTGAAGTATAAATAAATCTTAATTATCCGAATTTTATTTCTCTCTTTATTTGTATACATTATTTCTTGTTATATTATTGCACCACTAAGTAGCAATGCTTAGCACGATAGATTGTTTCTTTCGCACAGATACTGAAGTTAAAGCCCAGCGAATCCCAAACAGAGATTTTGGAGTTCTGATCTGCAGACTATTCAAGGTTATCACCTCCTCAGCAATGCATGTAGATAGGGCCCATATAGATTATATTATGCATTTTGTACATTATAATTAGTTATTATTTGTAATATAAACTGTAACACCCCTATTTGCATAGCCTGGTATATTTTACTGTTCCGATGACCGGTGTCGGTCCGGACAATTAAGGGGATTAGAACCACACTTAAGACAACTAGATAAGCTATAAACACAAATAATTAGTAATTGCGAATTAGTTAAGTATAAATAAGAAGAATAGAACATAAGAAGTTAAACGAGCCGAGAGTCATAACAATGGGTGACCTTCTCAGGAACGACTGCGAAGTCGATTTAAACTCAAATTTCGAACAGTAAAATGTGACGTCGCTGTCCTTAGGACCATTACGAACACAGTGAAAAAGAGAAAATTATGAAAAAGAATTGTTAAGCTAGTAAAATAATTAGGTCAGGGAGCCAGAAGAAATATTAAATTATTTACAAATTGGGTTAAATCGGCAAGGGGCAATTTGGTCAATTGACCCCGAGAGCTGACTCCTGACCTAACTGTCAAATAAAATTAGAGAAAAGAAAATTGTAAAATATATAATTAAATTGAAGAAGTTATGAGAAAATAAAAGGAAAAGAAAACAAGTTTAATGAAAGGTTATTACATCATCATGGTGACATCATATATGAGGTGTAACACCCCTATTTGCATAGCCTGGTATATTTTACTGTTCCGATGACCGGTGTTGGTCCTGACAATTAAGGGGATCAGAACCACACTTAAGACAACTAGATAAGCTATAAACACAAATAATTAGTAATTGCCAATTAGTTAAGTATAAATAAGAAGAACAGAACATAAGAAGTTAAATGAGCTGAGAGTCACAGCGATGGGTGACCTTCTCGGAAACGACTACGAAGTCGATTTAAACTCAAATTTCAAATTGTAAAATGTGACGTCGCGGTCCTTAGGACCATTATGAACACAGTGGAAAGGAGAAAATCACAAAAAAGAATTATTAAGCAAGTCAAATAATTAGGTCAGGGAGCCGAAAGAAATATTGAATTATTTGCAAACTAGGTTGAACCGGCGAATGGCAATTTGGTCAATTGACCCCGAGAGCTGACTCCTAACCTAACCGTCAAATAAAATTACAAAAAAGAAAATTGTAAAATATATAATTAAATTGAAGAAGTTATGGGAAAATAAAAGGAAAAGAAAACAAGTTTAATGAAAGGCTATTACATCATCATGGTGACATCATATATGAGGTGTAACACCCCTATTTGCATAGCCTGGTATATTTTACTGTTCCGGTGACCGGTGTCGGTCCGGACAATTAAGGGGATTATAACCACATTTAAGACAACTAGATAAGCTATAAACACAAATAATTAGTAATTGCCAATTAGTTAATTATAAATAAGAAGAACATAACATAAGAAGTTAAACGAGCCGAGAGTCATAACGATGGGTGACCTTCTCGAGAATGACTGCAAAGTCGATTTAAACTCAAATTTCGAACCGTAAAATGTGATGCCACGGTCCTTAGGACCATTATGAACTTAGTGGAAAAGAGAAAATCACGAAAAAGAATTGTTAAGCCAGTCAAATAATTAGGTCAGGGAGCCAGAAGAAATATTAAATTATTTGCAAACTGGGTTGAACCGGTTAGGGGCAATTTGGTCAATTGACCCTGAGAGCTGACTCCTAACCTAACTGTCAAATAAATCGGAGAAAAGAAAATTTTGGAATCAAAAATTAAATTAAAGAACTAATAGAAAAATAAATAGAAAAAAAAAAGGAAAATGAAAAAGTGAATGGAGATGACATCATGCATGACATCATGCATGATGCCATAAAGATTATAATTAATAAATTTAATTAAATTGATTTATGGTCTTCCTAAGACATAAAAAAGAAAAGAAAAGAAAAGAAAAAAAAAATAAAAGTCTACTTCTTCTTTCCCTAAGTTGCCGCCTCACTCTCACTCTTCCTCTCCATTCCTAAAACTCCATTAAAGCTTGCTTCAAGCTTTTAAATCCCTACTAAACCCCAATTATTCCCATAATTACTTCATAAAACCTTACAACCCATACTTGAGAAGGAGATTTAGCAAAGAAAGAAAGAAGAAAAAGAGGAAATTGAAGAAGGGAACATCCAAATTATGGTTAGTGATTTAAGTTTAAAAAAAAATTAGTTTATACTTTGTGTGTTTAGTTCAACTAACTTAGGAATAAACTTAAAATGAAATAAAAATATTTGTGGAGGACCAAACTGAAAATTTAGTTGGCTAGGGTTACTATGCATATGCTTGTATTTTGATTGAATTTAATATGTTAGGCAAGCTTGTGTGAATGTGGTAGTGAGATTGAGATGCTTAGATTTGGTTAAATGCAACAATTTTGTAAGTTAGGGGTTTGGACACTTAGGGTTTAGAGACAAAAATGTGACAAATTGGTAAAGGATGTCTTTGACCTAGTTTGAGGTGAGAAATGGTCATTTGTGACCAAATGAAGTGTGTTGGAAGTGTTGGAGTTGAGGTTAAATTCGGATTCAATGTGGTCATGCTGCTCGCAGCAGGACCAAGGTCCCTTTGAGGGACCAAAACTAAAAATTTACAAGTCCAATTGGTATGAGACCAATTGGGAATGAAAATAGACACCAAATTACACAATTTTCATTTAGGAAGCATGCCCAAAAAGTGACCAAAACCTAGTGAATAAATTGACCAAATCCGAAAATTCTCAGTCTGCCCTGTACAAACTGGCCAAATGAACAGTCTGTTCATTTGGCCATAACTTGAGCTAGGCAAGACTAAATGACCTGAAATTTTTCCAGTGGACAGATTAGATATAGACCTGAAACTTTCATGAAGAAAACAAACACAAATTATGCCATTAACCAAGTTATTTGGCCACCCAAAGTTGGTGACCTAAAACTGCCAAAACCAAAATTTGGCCAGAAAATATGGGTTAAGTCCAATCTGGCAGCCATGGTTCAAATGGCTATAACTTGAGCTACAAACTCCAATTGGAGTGATTCAAAAATGAGAATAAACTTAAAACAATAGGGAACAATTTCTATGAAGAAAATTTTTCCAAATTCTTACAGCAAAATGACCAATGGAATAGTGCAACCTAAGACACCAAAACTGAAAATTTGCAATTTTGCCTAAAAGACCTAAGTTTTGAGAAAACAACCAAAACTAACAAAATTGGTAACCAAAATGTGGTATGTGAGTGAAGTTGGAGTTCTCATACCTATTAAGCCTTAGAAAATCAACAAATTGACTTGAATAGTACCATGAATAGTAACTCCAAAATGAAAATTTCCAAGAATGTTAGTTTAAGCATATTTGGGCTAGAATTAAGTATTTATGAATTAATTATTGGATTTATTGTGAAATAAGATACTGAAACACTATAAATTTTGTGTTTCAGCTGAAAAAGACCCAGAAGGAATAAGGGACAGAGTCAAGGCCTAGAAGCGACTCACGTCAGGTTTGTGCACAACAAACTTAAAATTCTTTGTTTCTACTTGACAATTCTTGAAATAAATGTTGTGAATAATTTTGATTATTATGGCTTTGAAAATATTATTTGAGAAATAGTGTGTTGCCTACTTTATAAACGAAAAGTTTAGAATGAAATATGATTTGTGAATTGTATAGAATATTTGAATAACTTGATTTAAACTATTTTTAATTCACACTTGGCATAACAATATTAATATGTTCCTCCTTCACTTGTGGGGTGAGTTTGATATTTGATCACTTTCCTCCCTCTCTGACTTCCCAGTATAAGGGATGAGTTTGGATGAGTACTCATTAGCTAGCTAGCCACCTCCCTCATTAATTTTGATTAATGGGGTGAGTTTGCCTTATCGTGATGTACACACGACATGTTCGGAAATTTTGTGTCATGGCCTAAGTTGTGTTATTGTTTAGCAACACTATGTTTATTAAATTATTTGATCAAGTTATGCTATATTAAGCTTTGAAAATTATGATTTGTTATAAATGTGATTTGAGAAAAAAAATTGTGAAATGCGATTATGAGATTTTTGAATGATGATTTATTCATAAATGTTTTATATTATACATTTTATACTTTATTGTGCACCACTGAGTATTTATATACTCAGCGATAGCTTTAACTTGCTGTCGCAGATAGAGAAAAGGATATTGCAGT
Organism: Hevea brasiliensis; assembly: GCF_030052815.1. Taxonomy (NCBI): domain Eukaryota; kingdom Viridiplantae; phylum Streptophyta; class Magnoliopsida; order Malpighiales; family Euphorbiaceae; genus Hevea; species Hevea brasiliensis. The sequence continues at coordinate 34,563,955 of NC_079507.1, read as the reverse complement.
AGAGCGAACTGGTACAGTTAAAGAGGAGCACAATTGAAGAATTTTTGTACGGGTATTTGTCTATACCCTGGTAGTTTAGTTTGATGTAAATATGATAGTATGCATATGTATCTCTGTAATTTGAGCAGTTGTATAGATAAAATTGTAATAATATTATTTTTGAGATTTTGCATCTATAAATTAATTTATGATTGTAAATTAATGATTTAAAATGCAATGTGCATGAGTTATGAAATGTTTTGAGATATTTATTCTTGATTTGAAATTTGGATTTTGAATTGAAGTGTTGCTATTGCTGTTGATTTGAAGTTTGGTGGTTGCAAATGGAGTTGTGATTGAGAAATATATTGGGAGTGTTTCTATTTTCAGGTTTTGAAGAACTATTTTCTAAAAATACAGACGGCACTCTGTCGAAATTTTTATAAAAATTGCGGAAAAATAAAATGGGACAAAAATCTTAACTAGTTTTCAAACTTCAATTAAATGTTTTTATTTCCTACCAAAATGCTCACCACTTCCAAAATGTAAGAAAATGGTTTTAAAATCCCTTGTAGTATATTTAATGGGTTACCGGTAGGTGAAGTACGGTAATTCATTAGGTGTACTACGGGAACATGTTACATCTTACGAGGAGTAGGGTGTGACATATTTAGTGGTATCAGAGTAAGGTTTTAAAATAAAATTTGAACTTTGAATTTGAAATATTTTGTTGGTAAACACAACTGCTCAAATGTTTGATATATATGACATATTTATATCCTGAATATGCACTAACGGAGGTCAACCTCCTTGTGTTTATTATCAGAGAGTAGAAAATTTTTGGAAAACAGAATGGAAGAGGGAGATCATTCCTTAGAGCAATCTGTCGAGGCTGAGGCCCGAGGAGAAGCCCTAGCACTCCAAAATGTGAGTGGGTCAGCCACTCCAGCTCCTCCTCAAACACCGCAGTTCCCTGCTCAGTTTGCACAGTAGATGGCTGCGTTCTTTCAACAAATGGAGGGAAATGTGCCACCTCAAGCACAGACACAAGCACCTGCAGCACAACCACAGCCTCCGGCTCGGCAATATGAGAAATTAATGAAATTTTGGGCTATAGAATTCAAAGGAACAGTGGATCCACTTGAAGCAGAACAGTGGTTAGAGAGAATGGAATGGGTTTTCAGAAAACTACAGCGTGCTGAAGCATTGAAGTTCGAATATTTAGTATCACTTCTGCAAGGGGATGCATATGAGTGGTGGAAGACCATCCCCTACAGTCTGGTAGAGCCACCAGTCCTCACATGGGCAGAGCTTTTAAGGGAATTTTGACAAAAGTGGGTCCCCGATACTTATGTAGACATGAAGCTGCAAGAGTTTTTAAGGCTGAAGCAAGGGGATAGAACTGTAGCAGAGTATGAGCGGGACTTTTCAAGGCTAAGCCATTATGCTGGAAGCTTAGTCTCCACCCCCAGAGATCGGTGTCAGAGGTTTAAGGCTGGGTTGAGGCCTAGCTTGAGAATGCAAGTGGTGGGGTTCCGACACCAGAATTTTTCTGAATTGATTTCATAAGCCCTGGAACTGGAAAGGATAGAATTAGAATGGGCAGTGAAAAAGAGTACACAAGAGAAAGAGAAAACTAAAAAGGTTACTGGTCAAGCTACTGAGAGTGGCTCTAGGAAAAGAAAACATTTTGGAGGATCTAGCTCGTGCGAATCGGGTAGAGGTATATCTTCTAGACAGACATCCTAATCCGATCAGCAAACTCAACAGACACGCAGAAATATGCTATCGGATCGACTTTATGAGACTTGTGGTAAACCACAGAGTGGAATATGTTATAGAGCTATAGGAGCATGTTTCAATTGTGGAGGGACTGGTCATTTTGCTAAGGATTGCGTATGTCCACGCCGTTATGGATCATTCACCACGTAAGAAGGATCAGCCCAAGTTTCTGCCCGAAAGGGTTCACCAGTAGTTGGTAGAGGCAGAGGCAGAGGTAGGGGTAGTATACTTGGAAGTCAGAGTGCTGTGAATCAACCAGGACAAGGTGATGATCCAGTGAGAATATACACTATGCGATAGAGGGACGAGGATGAGACTTCTGGTATGGTTGCTGGTATTTTCTCAATTCTTAACTGAGATATGTATATGTGTAAAAAAAAAAAAAATCAATTTTGATATGTTAGTAACTAGTCTTTTTAAAATTAATTTTGGAAGAGTTTGTCAGTGAAAAGTATTTGCTAGCACACAAGAATTTGTAAAGTTAATTAGTAAGCCTAATTATGTAAGGAAACAGAACCTAAAAGTAAGTTATAGTAATATAGCTACCTTAGATGCAGGTAAGGGTATTACTACTGATAGATGTCAGTAGGTACCATAATCAAAATAAGTTCAAGATATTAGTGAATTTAAAAGAAATAAGATATAGGGAAGTTTGTTCTATTGGAATGTATCGTAGTAACTATGCAATATTCTTGATGTTTGTGCTGTAAGCTGTAGATTACAGTACTGACTTGGGATTTATTGTGTAGAGCTATGTACTACCCAATAATACACAAGAATAAGAATAGTTGCAAACGGCATCTGTTTTGGTACAGTTATGATAAGATAAAGTTTTGTTATTGAAAAAGGAGTTTGAAAATCCTAACCTGGGATTTAAAACTCGAAAGTTAGAATATTGAAAGGTTATAGTTCAGTACAAAAGAAAATAATGATTACACATCAGTGCAAAATAAGCTATAGAATATCGATAGATAAAAATAAATAGAACAATAAGAAATGAGAAAAATACTAGATGAGGAATTGCCACCAAGGCAAGCAATTTACTTAAGATGCGTAACGATATTCCAAACTATTTTATTAAGAAAGAAATAAGTTAAACCAAAGCAAACAAGATAGTGCAAACTGGCACATAGGCCTTGGTCATAAATGGAGATGGTAAAATAATGGTTATGGACCTATGGCCAAGAAAGAAAAGACTACAAAAGAAAATAATTGCTAAAACAACAGCAAGAAAAGACTAAAATATTCTAAACTAAACTGAAGGTTACATCAAATGATTAAGAGATTTAATAAGAAAAGAGTAAAACTAAGTTCTCACCCATAGGATAACACGAGGTCCTAGAAAAGCGGATCCACTAGCACACAGATTTGCTTACCTCAAAAATTGAAATGAATTTGAATCTAACTTATGAGAGAAGCTCATAAGGAACATGACACACGAGGTAAGCAATCGATGAGTAAATAGCGTTGGTTAAAGTGTTATGGACCATTATTCCAATTATAAAGCTATGTAGAAATGTGAGAAAAACATGAGAAAACAACATGAATGACTTTTTGAGGACAGATAGTGGACACAATTTCGAGGACGAAATTTATTTAAGGGGGGGGGGGGGGAGAATTGTAACACCCCTATTTGCATATCCTGGTATATTTTATTGTTCTGGTGATCGGTGTCGATCCGGACAATTAAGGAGATTAGAACCACACTTAAGACAACTAGTTAAGCTATAAATATAAATAATTAGTAATTGCCACTTAGTTAAGTATAAATAAGAAGAACAGAACATAAGAAGTTAAATGAGCCGAGAGTCACAACGATGGGTGACCTTCTCGCGAACGACTGCGAAGTCGATTTAAACTCAAATTTCGAACCGTAAAATGTGACGCCGCGGTCCTTAGGACCATTACGAACACAGTGGAAAGAGAAATCACAAAAAAGAATTCTTAAGCCAGTCAAATAATTAGGTCAGGGAGCCGGAAAAAATATTGAATTATTTACAAACCGGGTTGAACCGGCGAGGGGCAATTTGGTCAATTGACCCAGAGAGCTGACTCCTGACCCAACTGTCAAATAAAATTGGAGAAAAGAAAATTTCAGAATCAGAAATTAAATTAAAGAACTAATAGAAAAAAAAAAAGAAAATGAAAAAGTGAAGGGAGATGATATCATGCGTGACATCATGCATGATGCCATAAAGATTATAATTAATAAATATAATTAAATTGATTTATGGTCTTCCTAAGACATAAAAAAGAAAAGAAAAGAAAAGAAAAAAAAAATAAAAGTCTTCTTCTTTTTTCCCTAAGTTGCCACCTCATTCTCACTCTCCCTCTCCATTTCTAAAACTCCATTAAAGCTTGCTTCAAGCTTTTAAATCCCTAGTAAACCCCAATTTCTCCCATGATTACTTCATAAAACCTTACCACCCTTACTTGAGAAGGAGATTTAGCAAAGAAAGAAAGAAGATAAAGAGGAAATTGAAGAAGGGAACATCCAAATTAAGGTTAGTGATTTAAGTTTAAAAAAATTCAGTTTATACTTTGTGTGTTTAGTTCAACTAACATAGGAATAAACTTAAAATGAAATAAAAACATTTGTGGAGGACCAAATTGAAAATTCGGCTAGCTAGTGTTACTATGCATATGCTTGTATTTTGATTGAATTTAATATGTTAGGCAAGCTTGTATGAATGTGGTAGTAAGATTGAGATGCTTAGATTTGGTTAAATGCAACAATTTTGTGAGTTAGGGTTTTGGACACTTAGGGCTTAGAGACAAAAATGTGAGAAATTGGTAAAGGATGTCTTTGACCTAGTTTGAGGTGAGAAATGGTCATTTGTGACCAAATGAAGTGTGTTGGAAGTGTTGGAGTTGAGGTTAAATTCAGATTCAATTTGGTAATGCTGCTGGCAGCAGGACCAAGGTCCCTTTGAGGGACCAAAACTGAAAATTTACAAGTCCAATTTGTATGAGACCAATTGGGAATGAAAATAGACACCAAATGACACAATTTTCATTTTGGAAGTATGCCCAAAAAGTGACCAAAACCTAGTGAATAAATTGACCAAATCCGGAAATTCTCAGTCTGCCCTATACAAACTGACCAAATGAACAGTGTTGGTTCATTTGGCCATAACTTGAGCTAGGCAGGTCTAAATGACCTAAAATTTTATAAGTGGACAGTTTAGATATAGACCCAAAACTTTCATGAAGAAAACAAACCTAAATTATGCCATTAACGAAGTCATTTGGCCACCCAAATTTGGTGACCTAAAACTGCCAGAATCAAAATTTGCCCAGAAAATCTGGGTTAAGTCCAATCCGGCAGCCATTGTTCAAATGGCTATAACTTGAGCTACAAAACTCCAATTGGAGTGATTCAAAGAGGAGAATAAACTTAAGACAATAGGGAACAATTTCTATGAAGAAAATTTTGTCAAATTCTAACAGCAAAATGACTGCAACCTAAGACACCAAAACTGAAAATTTGCAATTTTGCCTAAAAGACCTAAGTTTTGAGAAAACAACCAAAACCAACAAAATTGGTAACCAAAATGTGGTATGTGAGTGAAGTTGGAGTTCTCATACCTATTAAGCCTTAGAAAGTCAATAAATTGACTTGAATAGTACCATAAATAGTAACTCCAAAATGAAAATTTCTAAGAATGTTAGTTTAAGCATATTTGGGCTAGAATTAAGTATTTATGAATTAATTGTTGGATTTATTATGAAATAAGATACTGAAATACTATAAATTTTGTGTTTCAGCTGAAAAAGACCCGGAAGGTATAAGGGACTGAGTCAAGGCCTAGAGGCGACTCACGTCAGGTTTGTGCACAACAAACTTAAAATTCTTTGTTTCTACTTGACAATTCTTGAAATAAATGTTGTGAATAATTTTGATTATTATGGCTTTGAAAATATTATTTGAAAAATAGTGTGTTGCCTACTTTGTAAACGAAAAGTTTAGAATGAAATATGATTTGTGAATTGTATAAAATATTTGAATAACTTGATTTAAATTGTTTTTAATTCACACTTGGCATGACAATATTAATATGTTCCTCCTCCACTTGTGGGGTGAGTTTGATATTTGATCACTTTCCTCCCTCTCTGACTTCCCAGTCTGAGGGATGAGTTTGGATGAGTACTCATTAGCTAGCTAGCCACCTCCATCATTGATTTTGATTAGTGGGGTGAGTTTCCCTTGTCATGAAGTACACACGACATGTTCGAAAATTTTGTGTCATGGCCTAAGTTGTGTTATTGTTTGACAACACTATGTTTATTAAATTGTTTGATCAAGTTGTGCTATATTAAGCCTTGAAAATTATAATTTGTTATAAATGTAATTTGAGAAAAAACTTGTGAAATGCGATTATGAGATTTTTGAATGATGATTTGTTCATAAATATTTTATATTATGCATTTTATGCTTTATTGTGCACCACTGAGTATTTATATACTCAGTGATACTTTAACTTGCTGTCGCAGATAGAGAAAAGGACATAGCAGCAGAGCGAGCTGCTACAATTAAAGAGGAGCACAATTGAAGAATTTTTGTATGGGTATTTATCTATACCCTGGTAGTTTAGTTTAATGTAAATATGGTAGTATGCATATGTATCTCTGTAATTTGAGTAGTTGTACAGATAAAATTATAATAATTTTAATTTTGAGATTTTGCATCTGTAAAATGATTTAAAATGCAATGTGCATGAGTTATGAAATGTTTTGAGATATTAATTCTTGATTTGAAATTTGGATTTTGAATTGAAGTGTTGCTATTGCTGTTGATTTGAAGTTTAGTGGTTTCAAATGGAGTTGTGATTGAGAAATATATTGGGAGTGTTTCTAATTTTAGGTTTTGAAGAATTGTTTTCTCAAAATACAGACGACACTCTGCCGAAATTTTTATAAAAATTACGAAAAAATAAAATGGGACAAAAATCTTAACTAGTTTTCAAACTTCAATTAAATGTTTTTATTTCCTACCAAAATGCTCACACTTCCAAAATGTAAGAAAATGGTTTTAAAATCCCTTGCAGTATACTTAATGGGTTACCGGTAGGTAAAGTACGGTAATTCATTAGGTGTACTACGGGAACATGTTACATCTTATGAGGAATAGGGTGTGACATGAGGTTATAATTAATTTTTATTTACTTGATAATGTGACTAAGTCAATTAAAGTATAAATATACAAAATAAAGAAATAAAATTCATTTCCCTTCTTCCCTTCCAAGCCGGCCGAAACTCCTTCTCTCCCTCCTCCATGATTGTCGACCATTAAAGAGTTATTAAACCTTGAATAACTTGATGTTCTTTCACTAAAATTAACCCTAAACCCTAGAAAGCTTCTCAAGAACCCTAGACAAGAAGTATAGAAGAAAGAAGGAGGAAGAAAAATAGAAAATTGAAGTTTTGGGAATCCAAAGCAAAGGTTAGAGTTTTAACTCTCTATTTCCTAAATTTAATTTATGTGTAGTTAGTGAAATAACTTGTAAATTATGAGAAAGTTGAAACAAATTAAAAGTGGGGACTATAAGTGAATTTTTGCCAGCATGTGTGTGGGGGTATTATTGCATGGTTTGATTGAATTAGAAGGGAATATAAACATCAAGGAGTTGAATGACTATAGTTAAAGGCTTTGAATTAGCTAAATACAAAGAATTGGTGAACTAGGGTTTTGGACACTTAGGGTTTAGAGAAAAAAATGTGAGAAATTGGTAAATGATGTCTTTGACCTAGTTTGAAGTGAGAAATGGTCATTTGTGACCAAATGAAGTGTGTTAGAAGTGTTTGAACCAAAAGCAAATTCGGATTCAATGTGGTCATGCTGCAGGCAGCTAGACCAAGGTCCCTTTGAGGGACCAAAACTGAAAATTTATAAGTCCAATTGGTATGAGACAAATTGAGAATGAAAATAGACACCAAATGACACAATTTTCATTTAGGAAGCATGCCCAAAAAGTGACCAAAACCTAGTGAATAAATTGACCAAATCTAGAAATTCTCAGTTTGCCCTGTACAAACTGACCAAATGAATAGTGTATTTTATTACAAACTTTATACAAACTTTGTACAAGCTGCTCAAGACCCATTTTACATGTCCATACATTTATGTGCATCACAAACAACAAAATAAATATTTACAGTCAGGGTATAAATTATACTCGATATAACTTCAGGCTAAGTCGCTCCACAATCCTCAGCAGCTCACTCTGCTGCTCTTCTAGTCTCTAAATCAGCGACAGCAATAACAGTTATTGCTGAGTATTAGGACTTAGTGGTGTACAACATACTAAAATAATCTTTATATAGAATTTAAATCACATTTTTTTTAAAAATTGAACTGAACATGAGAATTAAATATAAAACATGAATTATGAGATTTTAATATATGGTCATGACACTGTGGTTTCAAAACTTATCTTAACAATTTACTAAACATTGCCATTTCAAATATACACAAATAACTTTCAACAATTTAAATCAAAAGCATAATAAAAATTTCATCACAATGATGTCACAATTCAATATTTCAAATTATTCAAAACAATATGCAGAAGAAAATTTATAGAAATTCTACGTTATGCACAAACCTTAAGCGAGTCGCCTCTTAGCTTTGACTCGATTCCTCGGGTTCTTTCCTGGTGTTCTTTTCAACTGAAACACACAATTTTACAGTGTTTTAGTACCATAACTTAATATAAATCCAAAAATAAATTTAACTTCACTTTTACCTAGCTCTAATGTGCTAAACTCGACGTTCTTTAAATTTTTTTATTTCGGTGTTACTATTCACTATAGTATTCAAGTCAAATTGTTGACTTTCTAAGGCTTAATAGGTATGAGAATTTTAACTTCACCCGCATACCACATTTTGGTCACTAAATTTGTTGGTTTTGGTTGCTTACTCAAATTCTAAGTCTTTTAGGCAAATTTGTAAATTTTCAGTTTTGGTGTCTTAAGTTGCACTGTTCCATCAGTCATTTTACTGTTAGAATTTGGCAAAACTTTCTTCACAGAAAATGTTTCCTATTGTCTTAAGTTTATTCTCCTTTTTGAATCACTCTAATTGGAGTTTTGTAGCTCAAGTTATAGTCATTTGAACCATGGCTATCGGATTGGACTTAACCCAGATTTCTGGGCAAATTTTGGTTCTGGCAGTTTTAGGTCACCAATTTTGGGTGGCCAAATGACTTAGTTAATGGCATAATTTGAGTTTTTCTTCTTCATGAAAGTTTTAGGTCTATATCTTATATGTCCACTGGTAAAATTTCAGGTCATTTAGACCTGCATAGCTCAAGTTATGGCCAAATGAACAAATATTGTTCATTTGATCAATTTGTACAGGGAAGACTGAGAATTTCCGGATTTGGTCAATTTATTCACTAGGTTTTGGTCACTTTTTTGAAGGAACGGAAGCGTGAAAAACACAAGTTTATACCATTGAATTCAAAATTTTTCACCTAGGGTCACATGCATCATGCAAGATTTATTTTTATCTATTTGATTTCAATGATAAACAACATATTAAAACTCTTTTAATATGTTTTTGGATCTGTATTTGCCATTAAGATTTTAAAATTAATCAGATTAATTTTAGAACCCTAGATTAAATTAAGAATGATTACACTAACCTCTTAATGCACTGCAGCGTGTCTGCGCCTTTGAGATTCATCTTCAGGACACCAGATGTTGTCCCTCTAGCTTGTCCACACCAAGAACACCTATGGCAGCCCTTGAACAGCTTCTAAAGCCTTTTCTATTAATTAGAAATTCAAGTTCTGCCTTTTAAGAGATTAGAGATGTAAACAGGACACTAGAAACAATTTCTAGTGTTCTTAATTCAAGAGATTGATGGCTAATCTCTTTGAATTGATGAGAGATGAAGAAGAATAGAGGGAGGGCTGCAAAATGGCGTGACAAAGGAGTGTGGCTACTGGTTGTATTTTATTTTCTCATAACAACACTTAAATAGCTAGGTTAACACATTAAACCCTTGCCACATGTCACCCTTTGATTAGCTCTAGGTTTAAGTGACCTAAACACATTGTGCCAAGTGTCAAACCTATATGTAATCTTGATTTTAATCATCTTACATGATTAAAAAAACATTTGGCAAGCTTATGTGTTATGCCATGTGTCACCATCTCATGGTGCCACGTGTCACCATCTCATGGTGCCACGTGTCACACTGCAAAATGACCAAAATGCCCCTGTGTCTTAATTTTGAGTTCTCAACCCAAAATAATTATTTTTCTTCTTCTAATTAATTTATATCAAATATAAATTAATTAATTAATCTCTATTAATTAATTTCTCATTAATTAAATTCATATTTAAACACTTTAAATATAAATTTAACTTATATTATACATCCAATAATCTAGATTTGGTTTCAAGTCATGCTAGGGACTTTGCAAACTAATTGCAAACCAAACCTATTTAATTAATCAATTAAACTCTTTAATTAATTAATTAAATCATATTTAATTAGGTGATAACTTGTGTATGTGTGTGACTTACTAGGCTCATCACTAATTGGCAATGAGACATGATATCAACTCTTAATATCATCAGAACTCTTTCTTACCATAAATGATTTCTCTAAATCATTTTATGAACCTCATAGACCATGGTTAACACCTAGCATAGCATGCCATGGCCACCCAATTAGTAATAAGTTTTACCTTAAATGAATCTATAATCATATGTTACCATGCACTAGAATCTCTCTGTTACAAAATCCCAACTCAAGCTGGAGTCATGGTTTATGTCAAACTCCATTTGCTATGAATATTATGTTCTCTTTTAATTCCAGTTCTTGATTAAAAAGATATTCTCATCAGAAACTCTTTTCTGAATAAATCTATCTGTCTTGGCCAGGAACTTAAAACATCAAGAACAATTAAATGAACATAGGATTTTATCTCTATTTACTTAGAGGAACAGATTCCATCTTGATCAACACCTACCTCCATATATAACTAGTAGGAGCCAACACATGCCCATATACCCATACAGAGTACAAGTATGAAAGCAGTATCAAACTCAAACTACCTATATACAATATAACTGTGCTATCTCAGGTCTAAAGATTATATGCACTAATATGATTTATGACAAAACATTGACAAGAGTAAACTCCATGTGCTTGTCATAAGTGTCACTGGTTCGGCCTACTTATCATTTATAAGTGCCTATCATGTTTGTTATATGGCATGAGACTCACCATTCCATCTTATTTATATCTCATATAAATAACTTGGGAACAAACATGAATACAATCTTTCTGGATAAGTCATGTCCTTGTTATGAAGTATCCTCGATTGTGAACCTATTTATGATACTTCGTGCTAGAAATATTGTCACTCATATTCTTAACAACTTAAGAATAATATTTCTAACAAAATATCAATGGACCTTTTCTATTACACATAAATATATTATGTAAACAGAAAAGTGGAAATGCCTTTTATTAATAAAAATATGTACAAGATACATACTAAATAATATGCTCTAGGGCATACTACTAACATTTTTGGGCATGCTTCCTCAATGAAAATTGTGTCATTTGGTGTCTATTTTCATTCCCAATTGGTCTCATACCAATTGGACTTGTAAATTTGCAGTTTTGGTCCCGCAAAGGGACCTTGGTCCAGCTGCCTGCAGCATGACCACATTGAATCCAAATTTGCTTTTGGTTCAAACACTTCTAACACACTTCATTTGGTCACAAATGACCATTTCTCACTTGAAACTAGGTCAAAGACATCATTTACCAATTTCTCACATTTTTGTCTCTAAACCCTAAGTGTCCAAAACCCTAGTTCACCAATTCTTTGCATTTAGCTAATTCAAAGCCTTTAACCATAGTCATTTAACTCCTTGATGTTTATATTCTCTTCTAATTCAATCAAACCATGCAATAATACCCCCACACACATGTTGGCTAAAATTCACTTATAGTCCCCACTTTTAATTTGTTTCAACTTTCTCATAATTTACAAGTTATTTCACTAACTACACATAAATTAAATTTAGGAAATAGAGAGTTAAAACTCTAACCTTTGCTTTGGATTCCCAAAACATCAATTTTTTATTTTTCTTCCTCCTTCTTTCTTCTATACTTCTTGTCTAGGGTTCTTGAGAAGCTTTCTAGGGTTTAGGGTTAATTTTAGGGAAAGAACATCAAGTTATTCAAGGTTGAATAACTCTTTAATGGTGAACAATCATAGAGGAGGGAGAGAAGGAGTTTCGGCCAGCTTAGAAGGGAAGAAGGGAAATGAATTTTATTTTTTTATTTTGTATATTTATCCTTTAATTGACTTAGTCAAATTATCAAGTAAATAAAAATTAATTATGACCTCATATATTGTGTCACCATGATGATGTAATAACCTTTCATTAAACTTGTTTTTCTTTTCCTTTTATTTTCCCATAACTTCTTCAATTTAATTATATATTTCACAATTTTCTTTTCTCTAATTTTATTTGACAGTCAGGTCAGGAGTCAGCTCTCGGGGTCAATTGACCAAATTACCCTTCGCCGGTTCAACCCGGTTTGTAAATAATTCAATATTTCTGCCGCCTCACAATTATTTTTCATGATTTTCTCTTTTCCACTGTGTTCATAATGGTCCTAAGGACCGCGGCATTACATTTTACGGTTCGAAATTTGAGTTTAAATCGACTTCGCAGTCGTTCCCGAGAAGGTCACCCATCACTGTGACTCTCGGCTCGTTTAACTTCTTATGTTCTGTTCTTCTTATTTATACTTAACTAATTGGCAATTACTAATTATTTGTGTTTATAGCTTATCTAGTTGTCTTAAGTGTGGTTCTAATCCCCTTAATTGTCCGGATTGATACTGTTCACCGGAACAGTTAAATATACCAAGCTATACAAATAGGGCTGTTGCAATTCTCCCCCCCCCCCCCCTAAATAAATTTCATCTCGAAATTTTACCTGGTATCAATCTCTGAACAGCTGTGGGTGTTGTCTCCTCATGTCCTCCTCTCGTTCCCAAGTAGCTTCTTGACCCAGATGATGTTTCCACAGCACTTTTACCAACGGTATCTGCTTGTTCCGTAGCTACTTCACCTCATAAGCCAAAATCTCCATGGGTTCTTCCTCATATGTGACGTGTGGATTCACTTCAATTTCTTCTACTGGTAGTACATGAGATTGGTCTGATCAATACCTCCTCAACATAGACACATGGAAGACATTATGTATCTTCTCCAACTCTGGAGGTAGTGCCAAACGATATGCCAAAGGACCCACTCTTTCGAGAACCTCATATGGCCCAATGAAACGAGGACTCAGTTTCCCCTTTCTGCAGAATCTCATAATTCTCTTCTAAGGAGAAACCTTGAAGAATACTTTCTCACCCACTGCATACTCAATATCTCTTCTCTTAAGATCAATGTAGGACTTCTGACGGTCTGATGCAGTTTTAAGTCGATTTCTAATCACCCTGATTTTATCTTCAGTTTGCTGAACAATTTCAGGTCCAATCATCTTTCTTTCACCCACGTCATCCCAACACAATGGGGTTCTACATTTTTTGCCATACAAAGCTTTATATGGAGGCATCCCGATGCTTGATTAGTAGCTGTTGTTGTAAGCAAACTCAATCAAAGGCAAGTGTGTGTCCCAACTGCCCTCAAATTCAATCACACAAGCCCGTAGCATGTTCTCCAATATCTGAATTACCCTCTTGGACTGGCCATCTATCTGTGGGTGGAATGCCGTACTAAAGTTCAATCTAGTTCCTAGGGCTCTCTGAAGACTACCCCAGAATCTAGAAGTGAACCTAGGATCTCTGTCTGATACGATGGATACTGGCACTCCATGCAGTCTCACAATCTCATCAATATACAACTTGGCCAATCTTTCTAAACTGCAGTCTGTTCGGACTGGCAGAAAATGAGCAGACTTGGTCAATCTGTCAATAATGACCCAAACTGCATCATGACTCTTCTGTGTCCTCGGAAGTCCCATCACAAAATCCATTGTTATTCTCTCCCATTTCCATTATGGTACTGGTAATGGATGTAACAACCCAGCGGATACTTCATGCTCTGCCTTCACTTGCTGACAAGTTAGGCATTTAGAAACAAACTCTGCCACATCTCTTTTCATACCCATCCACCAGTAATGCTCCTTTAGCCCTCTATATATTTTTGTGCCACCAGGGTGCATGGCAAAAGGAGACTCATGTGCTTCCTTCAAAATGATCTTTCTCAAATCAATATCATTAGGAACACACATTCTGCCCTGGTGTAGCAATAGACCGTCATCTCTTATTGAGAATTCTGGTTTCTTGCCCTGTCTGACTTCTTCCAATAGCTTTTGATACCTTTCATCATTCTGAGCAGCTATTCTGATTTGGTCAATCAACACTAGCTGTACATGCCATGCAACTGCTGTCTGCCCATCATCATTAATCTCTAAGCTGGCATGCAATGATCTTAACTCATGTACTATAGACAAAGGAGTAACCCTTAGACTTGTCATAGTCTTGCGACTTAAGGCGTCAGCCACAACATTAACTTTTCCTGGTTGATAGTCTATTAGACAATCATAGTCTTTTATCAACTCTAACCATCTCCTTTGTCTCAAATTCAACTCTTTCTGAGTGCCCAAATACTTCAAATTCTTATGATCTGTGTAGATATAACACTTCTCTCTATACAAATAGTGTCTCCAGATCTTAAGAGCAAACACAATAGCTGCAAGCTCCAAATCATGTGTCGGATAATACCTCTCATGCGATTTTAGCTGGCGTGATGCATAGGCAATGACATTTCGATGTTGCATCAATACACAGCCTAACCCATTGTGAGAAGCATCACTATAAACTGTGTATTCTTTACCCGGAGTAGGTAAAGTAAGGACTGGAGCTTCAGTCAAACATTTCTTTAATTCATCAAAACTCTACTGGCATTTATCTGTCCACTAAAATTTCACATCTTTTCGAAGTAGCTTAGTCAATGGAGATGCCAATATGGAGAATCCCTTCACAAACCGACGGTAGTATCTAGCTAAACCTAGAAAACTACGAATCTCCATGATATTTTTGGGTGGCCTCCAATTAAGGACAGCTTCTATCTTACTTGGATCTACCTTGATGCCCTCTTCTGATACTACATGCCCCAAAAAGGATATCTCCTTCAGCCAAAATTCACATCTCGACAATTTGGCGTATAGCTATTTCTCCCTCAAAGTCTGCAGTACAATCTGCAGATGTCTATTATGCTCTTCTGCATTTCTTCAATAGACCAATATATCATCAATAAATACTACAACAAACTGGTCGAGGTATGGTCTGAAGATAGTGTTCATCAGATCCATAAAAGCAGCCAAAGCATTAGTTAACCCGAATGGCATAACCAAGAACTCATAATGGCCAAGTGGGTTCTGAAGGTAGTTTTAGGAATACTCTGCTCTTGTACTTTCAGCTGATAATAACCTGATCTCATGTCAATTTTGGAAAACATAGCTGCACCCCTCAACTGATCAAACAAGTCATCAATGCGGGGCAATGGATATCTATTCTTTATTGTCACCTTATTTAACTGCCGATAATCAATACACAAGCGGAGAGTGCCATCTTTCTTCTTTACAAACAACACCGGCGCTCTCCAAGGTGACACACTAGGGCGGATATGAAGGAACGGAAGCGTGAAAAACACAAGTTTATACCATTGAATTCAAAAATTTTCACCTAGGGTCACATGCATCATGCGAGATTTATTTTTATCTATTTGATTTCAATGATAAACAATATATTAAAACTCTTTTAATATGTTTTTGGATCTGTATTTGCCATTTAAAATTTTAAAATTAATCAGATTAATTTTAGAACCCTAGATTAAATCAAGAACGATTACACTAACCTCTTGATGCAATCGCAGTGTTCTGCGCTTTGAGATTCGTCTTCGTGACACCAAATGTTGTCCCTCTAGCTTGTCCACACCAAGAACACCTATGGCAGCCCTTGAATAGCTTCTAAAGCTTTTTCTATTAATTAGAAAATCAAGTTCTGCCTTTTAAGAGATTAAAGATGTAAACAGGACACTAGAAACAATTTCTAGTGTTCTTAATTCAAGAGATTGATGGCTAATCTCTTTGAATTGATGAGAGATGAAGAGAAATAGCTGGAGAGGCTCAAAGTGGCTGACAATTGAGAGGAGAGGCTGCTGGTTCTTTTTTCTTTTCATAACCACACTTAAATAGCTAGGTTAACACATTAAACCCTTGCCACATGTCACCCTTTGATTAGCTCTAGGTTTAAGTGACCCAATCACATTGTGCCAAGTGTCAAACCTATATTTAATCTTGATTTTAATCATCTTACATGATTAAAAAACATTTGGCAAGCTTATCCACGTGTCACCATCTCATGGTGCCACGTGTCACACTGCAAAATGACCAAAATGCCCCTGTGTCTTAATTTTGAGTTCTCAACCCAAAATAATTATTTTTCTTCTTCTAATTAATTTATATCAAATATAAATTAATTAATTAATCTCTATTAATTAATTTCTCATTAATTAAATTCATATTTAAACACTTTAAATATAAATTTAACTTATATTATACATCCAATAATCTAGATTTGGTTTCAAGTCATGCTAGGGACTTTGCAATCTAATTGCAAACCAAACCTATTTAATTAATCAATTAAACTCTTTAATTAATTAATTAAATCATATTTAAATAGGTGATAACTTGTGTATGTGTGTGACTTACTAGGCTCATCACTAATTGGCAATGAGACATGATATTAACTCTTAATATCATCAGAACTCTTTCTTACCATAAATGATTTCTCTAAATCATTTTATGAACCTCATAGACCATGGTTAACACCTAGCATAGCATGCCATGGCCACCCAATTAGTAATAAGGTTTACCTTAAATGAACCTATAATCATATGTTACCATGCACTAGAATCTCTCTGTTACAAAATCCCAACTCAAATTTGGAGTCATGGTTTATGTCAAACTCCATTTGCTATGAATATTATGTTCTCTTTTAATTCCAGTTCTTGATTAAAAGATTTTCTCATCGAAACTCTTTTACGAATAAATCTATCTGTCTGGCAGAACTTGAAACATTAAGAACAATTAAATGAACATAGGATTTTATCTCTATTTACTTAGAGAACAGATTCCTTCTTGATCAACACCTACCTCCATATATAACTAGCAGAGCCAACACATGCCCATATACCCATACATAGTACAAGTATGAAAGCGAGATCAAACTCAAACTACCTATATACAAGATAATCGTGCTATCTCGTGTCTAAAGATTATATGCACTGATATGATTTATGACAAAACATTGACAAGAGTAAACTCCATGTGCTTGTCATAAGTATCACTGGTTCGGCCTACTTATCATTTATAAGTGCCTATCAAGTTTGTTATATGGCATGAGACTCACCATTCCATCTTATTTATATCTCATATAAATAACTTGGGAACAAACATGAATACAATCTTTCTGGATAAGTCATGTCCTTATTATGAAGTATCCTCGATTGTGAACCTATTTATGATACTTTGTGCTAGAAATATTGTCACTCATATTCTTAACAACTTAAGAATAATATTTCTAACAAAATATCAATGGACCTTTTCTATTACACATAAATATATTATGTAAACGGAAAAGTGGAAATGCCTTTTATTAATAAAAATATGTACAAGATACATACTAAATGATATGCTCTAGGGCATACTACTAACAATCTCCCACTAGCACTAGAGCCATTCATTACAATATCTTAGACCTATCTTCTCAAGATTTCGGTCTAACTGAGTCTGTGACATAGGCTTAGTGAATGGATCAGCTGGATTTTTTCAGCTGATGTTATTTTTTTCTGCATGGCTATATCGCCTTGCCCAACTATATCTCTGATAATGTGGAATTGCCTTTCTATGTGTTTGGATTTTGGGTGAGACCTTAGTTCCTTAGCCTGTATGACTGCTCCATTGTTGTCACAGTGTAGTGGAACTGTTGACTCAATGAAATGAACTACTGTAAGTTCTGTCACGAACTTCTTTATCCAAACAGCTTCCTTTGCAGCATCTGATGCAGCAATATACTCAGCTTCTGTAGTGGAATCTGCAGTCGTGCTCTCTTTGGAACTCTTCCAACTGACTGCACCTCCATTACAAATGAACACATATCCAGAGGTAGACTTTCTACCATCGATATTTGATTGGAAGTCAGAATCAGTATAACCATCTAGTTACAAGTCTCCACCTCCATAAATCAAGAATAAATCCTTAGTTCTTCTCAAGTACTTAAGGATATTCTTGACAGCTATCCAGTGTTCCAAACCTGGATTGAATTGATACCTGCTAGTCAAACTAACAGCATATGCGATATCCGGCCTAGTACACAACATAGCATACATTAAACTTCCAATAGCCGAAGCATATGGAATCCTGGCCATCTTATCTCTTTCTTCAGGTGTCTTTGGAGACATCTCTTTAGAAAGGTGGATACCATGTCTCACTGGTAACAATCCTCTCTTGGAATCAAGCATATTAAACCTCTTTAACACCTTTTCCAAGTATAGACTTTGGGATAAACCAATTATTCTTTTCGCTCTATCTCTATAGATGCGAATCCCAAGAATATAGGTTGCCTCCCCTAAGTCTTTCATGGAGAATGTATTTGACAACCATACCTTTATAGTCATCAACATACCTGTATCATTACCCATCAACAGTATGTCATCCACATATAAGACAAGGAAAGTGATAGCACTGTCACTTACCTTCTTATATACGCATGGCTCATCCTCATTTTTGATAAAACCAAAAGATTTAATGGCTTCATCAAAACGGATGTTCCAACTCCTCGAAGCTTGTTTCAACCCATAAATGGATCGCTTTAGCTTGCATACCTTGGAACCATCTTGGGATTCAAAACCCCTAGGTTGTTCCATGAAAATGTTTTCTTCAATGTATCCATTGAGAAAAGCTGTTTTGACATCCATCTGCCAAATCTCATAATCATAGTATGCAGCTATTGCTAATAAAATCCTAATTGATTTAAGCATGGCAACAGGCGAGAAAGTCTCCTCATAGTCTATTCCTTGCCTTTGGCGAAACCCTTTCGCTACTAGTCTTGCCTTATAGGTCTCTACCTTTTCATCAGAACCAATTTTCTTCTTGAAAACCCATTTGTTCCCTATAGGTACAATACCTTCAGGTGGGTCAACAAGATCCCAAACTTGATTCTTATACATGGAATCAATCTCGGATTTCATAGCATCAATCCATTTTGAAGAGTCTATATCTGATATAGCTTCTTCATAGGTAAGTGGATTATCTCCATGATCTACTTCTTAATGAGTAGACAACTCTTGTTCTTCTTCATGAAGAAAATCATATCTCACTGGTGGGTGAGATACCCTGGTTGTTCTACGAGGAACAGCTGTAGATGTTTCATCAACGGGTATTGGTTGACTAGATGGATCTATATCCATCGATCACATTGGTTGGTCAGAATTCTCCAATTCTAACTCTATTTGCCTTCCTTTGCCTCCTTTTTGAACAAACTGTTGTTCAAGAAATGTGGCATCTCTACTTATAACAACCTTTTGTGAAGTAGGCAAATAAAATAATATCCAAAACTATTTTTTGGATATCCAACAAATCGACCTTTTTCTGATCTGGTCTCCAATTTATCAGTGTTCAGCTTTTTGATATAAGCTGGACAACCCCAAATCTTAACATGCTTAAGACTTGGTTTTCTTCCATGCCATATCTCATAAGGTGTGGAAGAAACTGATTTTGATGGAATCCTATTTAGAATATACAAAGCTGATTCTAATGCAAATCCCCAAAAGAAGATTGGCATATCAATATAGCTCATCATACTACGTACCATATCCAATAGGGTACGATTTCTCCTTTCAGATACACCATTCAGCTGTGGCGTTCCTGGAGGAGTCAGCTGAGAAACAATGCCATGCTCTCTCAAGTATTCATCAAATTCAGTACTCAAATATTCACCTCCACGATCTGATCGAAGAGCTTTAATATTCTTTCCTGTTTGATTTTCTACTTCAGATTTAAATTCTTTGAACTTTTCAAAAGATTCATGTTTGTATTTCATCAAATACAAATACCCAAACCTTGATTTATCATCAGTAAAGGTAATAAAATAATGAAAATCCCCTCTAGCCATTTCTTTAAATGGAACACATACATCACTATGTATTAGCTCTAAAATATTTTCAGCTCTTAGCCCCTGTCCAACAAAGGGTGATCTAGTCATTTTGCCCTGAAGGCAAGATTCACAAGTTGGAGTAGGCTCAGAGCCCAATGAGGATAGAATCCCCATTTTCTCCAGTTTTGCAATCCTATCTTCTGCAACATGACATAACCTTAAGTGCCAAATATATTTTGAACTTGAGTTGGTTTTCACCATGGCATTGCATTCATTTAGATTGCTATACTCTAGCCAGTGGAAACACTTTCTTACTGGTAATGGAAACACTTTCCTGTTGGCAATGGAAACACTTTCCTGTTGGCAGTGGAAACACTTTCCTTTGCCTTTGTCAGCTTTGGTTTTCCTTTTCTGTTTAGCTATTTTCTTAGAAGGACCAGGAATCTGAGGTTTCCTTTTCTTATTGCCCTTCTTCTTGTTGGACTTTCCAGCAGAAGAAGATGCAACCAAAGCTACCTCTTTTCTTTTATTGCCTAGCATATTCTTTTGGCCAATAACCAGCATGTTGAGTAAACCAGCTAAGGTGCATTCCTGTTAAGTCATATGGAAATTTGTCACAAAATTCCCAAAAGACTCAGAAAGGGACTGAAGGATCAAATCTGTTTGTAGTTGGAAACCCATGTTGAAGTCAAGATGTTCCAACTGCTCAATCAGCTGAATCATCTTGTGGACATGATCCCCAACATTCTGTCCCTCAGACATCCTCATACGGAATAGCTGTCTAGATATCTCATACCTAGCATTCCTGCTGTGCTCACCATACAACTCTTGTAGGTGAAGGAGGATCTCACTCGCACTCTGCATGTTCTCATGTTGCTTCTGTAACTCATTACTCATAGAAGCAAGCATGTAACACTTAGCTCTCATATCATGCTCCTTCCACTTATCCAAAGTTTCATGTTCCTATTGTGTGGCCTCTAGAGGTAAGGTACCAGGAACATTTGAATCTAGAACATATCCTATATGTTCAAGGTTCAAGACAAGTTTCAAATTTCTTAGCCAATCGCATGATTAGGTCCTGTCAACCTATTGCGATCAAGTATGCTTGCAAGGATATTGGATGGTGGTGGTTGTTACGTGCTCATTATTATCGTAAAATTAATTGCGAAATAACGATTAATTAGTAAATGTATCATGTAATTAACCAAATATGATTATGGTCTTTTAATCAAATTGGTCCTCCCACTAACTTAGCGAATCCTACACTTCCAAAGTAGAAAACGGAAATCCTAGTTGGATGAATTTCTAGTGGGTGATTGAATTCTTATAATTCTATTGATCATCCTCAGGTACATCCATTATTGGAATTACAATAAACTATAAGTGAGCAACTCCTTGCCCATCACATCTCATGTGAGGTTAAATCCTTTACCTAGCCCCTAATGCTCAAAATCTCAGGTACATCCATTATTGACTTATCTTGCATTAGTTAAGTTGATCCCATTGAGCCAGTAATTATGCAAATAATTTTAATGTCCTCAGGTACATCCAATATTGGCCACTAAACCATTTACATATTTACAACATCTCATGCTTAACAATTATTCTTAAGAAAATCTCTTAAATAAATTGCATCTTATGCAACTATTTAAAATTTCTTAAAATAATTGCCCTAATGGAGGGCCTATGTTATAATTACTTTAATTATAGCATTTCCAACTTAATCATTTGTTTGGAAGATTTTATGATCATTCTATTTACTATTAAGGTCTCACTTTGCACATTATCCATTTAGCATGCATATATAATATAATTGCATACATTCCCATACATCTCATGCATTCATGGATAAGGAGTAAATATGGTATGATCATGGACTTTCTAAGGGATTCAATTCTAAGCCACCAAGAATTGAATCAGGGCATTCCTAGGTGCATTTCATTCATTCATTCATTTTACAAGAGTTGCTGAAGGAGTAAATAATCAACACTTGATCTTGAATTCCTCCCACTGGTCCCACCAATGCTCTTAACCTCCTTGAACTTCTTGTAATCCAATATTACATGGTAATCCTTGGCATACCAAGACGAATTTACAAGAACTTAAATAAATGAAATTACAACCCAAAAATTATTACAAACTTAATAATACATGCCCAAAATAAATTAAAATAAATTAATTAATTTACAATCCCAAAGAAACATAAAAGAAATAAATCCAATCACATTAGTCTTTTATAGTCCATGATCATCCATCATGCATATCACTATTTAACAATTAAATAAAACATACATACTTAAATTAAATTGAATATCTCATATTCAACTTAAAAATCCAGATTTGAATATGATTCAAATAAATTTAAAAATTCAGATTTGAATCTCATTCAAACAAATTTAAAAATTCAGATTTGAATCACATTCAAACAACTTTAAAAATTCAGATTTGAATCACATTCAAACAATTTTTAAAATTCTGATTTGAATCATAATTTAATTGTGTGATTAAAAATTCTAATTAAACAATTTAATTAGACATAAAATGGATCTTAGATCATACAACAATTGCACATTCACCATCCATTTACCTTTGCACACCATTGTGATGCATCAACCATGCGCACCATGGTGTTCATCATTTGTGCCGCCACCTTGACTTTGCAACCAGCAATAAACTTTTGATCTTATGATCAAACACACAATTAAATCATATAAACATCAATCTAAATGGCAAATATAGTGGCTCTGATACCAATTGAAGGAACGGAAGCGTGAAAAACACAAGTTTATACCATTGAATTCAAAAATTTTCACCTAGGGTCACATGCATCATGCGAGATTTATTTTTATCTATTTGATTTCAATGATAAACAACATATTAAAACTCTTTTAATATGTTTTTGGATCTGTATTTGCCATTTAAGATTTTAAAATTAATCAGATTAATTTTAGAACCCTAGATTAAATCAAGAACGATTACACTAACCTCTTGATGCACTGCAGCGTGTCTGCGCCTTTGAGATTCGTCTTCAGGACACCAAATGTTGTCCCTCTAGCTTGTCCACACCAAGAACACCTATGGCAGCCCTTGAATAGCTTCTAAAGCTTTTTCTATTAATTAGAAAATCAAGTTCTGCCTTTTAAGAGATTAAAGATGTAAACAGGACACTAGAAACAATTTCTAGTGTTCTTAATTCAAGAGATTGATGGCTAATCTCTTTGAATTGATGAGAGATGAAGAGAAATAGCTGGAGAGGCTCAAAGTGGCCTGACAATTGAGAGGAGAGGCTGCTGGTTCTTTTTTCTTTTCATAACCACACTTAAATAGCTAGGTTAACACATTAAACCCTTGCCACATGTCACCCTTTGATTAGCTCTAGGTTTAAGTGACCCAATCACATTGTGCCAAGTGTCAAACCTATATTTAATCTTGATTTTAATCATCTTACATGATTAAAAAACATTTGGCAAGCTTATGTGTAATCCCATGTGTCACCATCTCATGGTGCCACGTGTCACACTGCAAAATGACCAAAATGCCCCTGTGTCTTAATTTTGAGTTCTCAATCCAAAATAATTATTTTTCTTCTTCTAATTAATTTATATCAAATATAAATTAATTAATTAATCTCTATTAATTAATTTCTCATTAATTAAATTCATATTTAAACACTTTAAATATAAATTTAACTTATATTATACATCCAATAATCTAGATTTGGTTTCAAGTCATGCTAGGGACTTTGCAATCTAATTGCAAACCAAACCTATTTAATTAATCAATTAAACTCTTTAATTAATTAATTAAATCATATTTAAATAGGTGATAACTTGTGTATGTGTGTGACTTACTAGGCTCATCACTAATTGGCAATGAGACATGATATTAACTCTTAATATCATCAGAACTCTTTCTTACCATAAATGATTTCTCTAAATCATTTTATGAACCTCATAGACCATGGTTAACACCTAGCATAGCATGCCATGGCCACCCAATTAGTAATAAGGTTTACCTTAAATGAACCTATAATCATATGTTACCATGCACTAGAATCTCTCTGTTACAAAATCCCAACTCAAGCTGGAGTCATGGTTTATGTCAAACTCCATTTGCTATGAATATTATGTTCTCTTTTAATTCCAGTTCTTGATTAAAAGATTTTTCTCATCAGAAACTCTTTTCTGAATAAATATATCTGTCCTGGCCAGGAACTTGAAACATTAAGAACAATTAAATGAACATAGGATTTTATCTCTATTTACTTAGAGGAACAGATTCCTTCTTGATCAACACCTACCTCCATATATAACTAGCAGGAGCCAACACATGCCCATATACCCATACATAGTACAAGTATGAAAGCAATATCAAACTCAAACTACCTATATACAAGATAATCATGCTATCTCAGGTCTAAAGATTATATGCACTGATATGATTTATGACAAAACATTGACAAGAGTAAACTCCATGTGCTTGTCATAAGTATCACTGGTTCGGCCTACTTATCATTTATAAGTGCCTATCAAGTTTGTTATATGGCATGAGACTCACCATTCCATCTTATTTATATCTCATATAAATAACTTGGGAACAAACATGAATACAATCTTTCTGGATAAGTCATGTCCTTATTATGAAGTATCCTCGATTGTGAACCTATTTATGATACTTTGTGCTAGAAATATTGTCACTCATATTCTTAATAACTTAAGAATAATATTTCTAACAAAATATCAATGGACCTTTTCTATTACACATAAATATATTATGTAAACGGAAAAGTGGAAATGCCTTTTATTAATAAAAATATGTACAAGATACATACTAAATGATATGCTCTAGGGCATACTACTAACAGGATAAAGCCCTTGTCAAGCAGCTCTTGTAACTGCACTTTCAACTCTTTCAATTCTGCAGGTGCCATTCTATATGGCGTTATGGAGATTGGGTCCACACCAGGCATAACATCAATCTCAAACTGCACCTCTTTTTCTGGAGGTAATCCTGGCAATTCATCAGGAAACACATCTGGAAAGTCACATACAGTAGGGATGTCCCTCAGTGCTGGACTCCCCACTTGGGTGTCTATCACATGTGCCAAGTATGCTTCACACCCCTTTCTGATCATCCTTCTGGCTAGTGCAGCCGAAATGATGTTTGATGGTAGTAAATGCCTCTCCCCATGTATTACCACATCATCGTACAGAGGGAGACCAAAAGTGACTGTCTTTAGTCTACAGTCAATCATGGCGTGATGCCTGGCTAACCAATCCATGCCTAGGATAATATCATACTCTCTGAAGGGCATTTCAATCAAATTTGACAGAAAAACATGTCCTTGGATCACCAAAGGATAGTCTTTATAAATTCTGTTAACTTGGACCTCTTATCCTAATGGACTAGTTACTAGCACTTCAAAACCCATTTGGACACATGGAACAGCAAGTGAACTGACTATGCTAGCACTAACATATGAATGGGTTGAACTCTGATCAAACAACACAAATACTTCTTGATCAGAGATAGAGAATGTACCAGCTACAACATCAGAAGTCTCAGCCTCTTCTCGCTGTCTCATCGTGTAAACTCTGGCTAACGCACTTCCTTGTCTTGTGACCAACAATGCCACGACTACAAAGGCTCTACCTTTGCCTCTTCCACTGTGAACTGATTGTGAACCTCTAGAAGCAGGACTCTGAATAGATCCTTCGACAGTCGTAGGAGCTGGACCATATTTAGGAGCACTAGTGTAGTCTTTAGCTAGATGACCCTTGCCTCCACATTTAAAACAGGCTCTAGTGGCCCAATAACATTCTCCCCCATGAGTCTTGCCACAAGTCTCACAAAGGCGGGCAGGATATAAACCCCTGCTCAACTGCTAACCAGACCTAGGGGGTCTCTGTCCAAAAAATCTGCCTCTTCCAAATCTTCCACCTCAACCCCTGCTGGGTCCACTAAATTTCTTCTTCTTTCCAGAGGTACCACCAGAACTTTGTTCAACTGATTTTTCCCCCTTATCTTTCTCTGATTTTTCAACTTTTTTTGATTTTTCTTTTGTTGGGGTTACTTCTAATTCAATCCTCTCTAACACAAGTGCTTGAGACATGAGTTCTGAAAAACTGCTGTGTCTGAATCCCACTACTTGCATTCTCAAACTGGGCTTCAAACCAGTCTCAAATCTCTTGCATCTTGCCTTGCTAGTAGAAGGAGACTCCCAGCATAATGACTTAAGCGGGAGAACTCCCTCTCATACTCTGCCACTAATCGGTTCCATTGTTTCAAACTTAAAAATTCTTGCAATTTCTAATCAACATATGTATCTGGAATGTATTTCTGTCTGAATTCTCTAATGAAGTCATCCCATGTAACACCCTCCCGGTAGCCACTCCGTACATTCTACTGTTCCGGTGACCGGTGTCGGTCCGGATAGCTAGAACGTTCGAAAAAATATTTAAATCAAAGTGAGGGACCATAATTAACTCAAATATTAATAAGAAAAATTTAGGAAAAATTTTCGAAATAAAATACAACCAAGTTAAACGAGCCGGTGCCCAAGCGATAGGTAACCAGAGGTAAGTTACGGTTCTCGCAACGAGGAGCCCTAGACCCGGGAAAAAAAATTCATAAAATAATTTTTGGGACTCCAGAGAAGGGTTATTGAGGTTCCCATGGCATTAGAATGCCAAGAAAATATTTAGAAAAAATTTTCAATCGGTACAGCCAATTTTGACCCGTGAAGCCAAACGGAGGGCATTTTGGTCATTTCGTCTTCAGAGGCGATTTTTGGCCGACTTGTCCAGTTAAGTAAATAATTAATATGACATAAAATATGAATAAATATTACTAAAAATTAAAGTGAAAATGAGTAGAGAAAAGAAGAAAAGAAAATGAAAGAAAAACCTAAATATGACATCACATGATGTCATTTGGAAGGCTTCCACCAATCACAACACAACAAGCCAAATTAAAAAGAGAAAAATGACAAATGAAGAAACAAATTTTCTGGTTCTTCTTCTTCATTTGGACGTGAACCTCTTCTTCCATAGCTAAGTATATTCAAGCTTTTCAAAGCTTGATTCACCCATTTCTACCCAACAAAATCATAACCTAGCTTCACAAAAAATTAACCTAGCAACTTGAGTAACCTCTAGGCAGCCAAAAGAAGAAGAAAGAAGGAGTTTGGGTAGTTTGAAATTCTGCCCTATTCAAGGTTAGTGCTTATTTACACTTAAATCTCTTTTAATTCATGTTAAAGACTTAAAGTGAGTAAGGTTTTGTGAATTAAATGAATGGAATCTATGTATATGGACCCTATGAATTTTCGACAGCCCTAGGAAGGAATGAGTTTGATTGTATTAATGGACTTAGAGTGAATTGGAGATTATGTTTAAAGTGTATACATATATATATACAAGAATGAAAGAGTTAACTAAAGAAATTGTGAAAACCATGATTTTGAGCTAGGGTTTAGGAGTGAAAATTTGACTTTGCTTATGAAATTGTTAAAGAACATTCTAATAGTCAATTAGTGACCATTTGAGGTAAGTTTACCATAATTAGGAGTGAATTATTGCATGGCAAAGTGGAATGGGCAGGCTGCCCCATGAGTGCAGCAGGGTGACTGAAATGTCAGTCCACTTGGACTGCCATATCTTGAGCTGTGTTGGTCCAATTGGTGTTTGGCCAATTGGACATGAAACTAGGTTTGTATTGGCACATTTTTTATGAAGAAACCATGCCCAAAAGACCAAAGCAAGAGGATCAAAAGTTGGCCCCATTCCGGATACCCTGCAACCAGCACCTGCAGAAATGACCAAATGAATAGTAACTGTTCATTTGGCCATAACTCACTGTAGATAGGGTAAATTGACCTGAAATTTTTACAGCAACAAGATAGGATATAGACAAACAACTTTCATGAAGAACATCACCCCAAATTATGCCATTAACCCATTCAAATTATTGGGCAAAGTTGAGTTATGAAACCTGCAACTCTGCAGATTTTCATTTGAGCAGTAATGTTTGGAGGACTATAACTCTCTCTAGAAAACTTGGATTTAGGCGATTCTTAACCGATGGAAACCTAAGGCATGGTAGAACATTTCATATGAAGAAAGTTAGACCAAATTATGAACTTAACTTGATCAAACTACTGACCAAAGTTGGACCAAAATCTGCCAAAACCCAAAATTGCAGCATGAACAGTTCACGTGAACAGTAAACTTATTTTGGCCATAACTTGAGCTATAAAACTCCAAATGGAGTGATTCAAAAAAGGAAAGTCAACTAGACAAAATAAGGAACAACTTTCATGTTTACCATTTCCTCAAATTCCCACTGTAACAGTACTTAATGGAATAGTAAAGTTAAGCTTCAAAAACTGAAAATTTTGTTTCCCTTGGTTTAAGCCTAGAAATGGTAATGGTGATCACTTCCAACAAGTTTTAAATGAAAAATGTGGTATGTTTGAAGTGCCAAAGCCAATGTACCTACTTTCTATGCAAAAGTCAACTTTTTGTTTGACTAAGGAAGTGAATAGTGACACCAAAACTTGAAATTCAAAAATGTGAAACTTAAAAATGCAAAATGCCCTAGTAGGCCTAATGTGATTGGTTTGGATAGTTTGGCATGCCAATAGGGTATTGTTTTAGCAGTACTGCGAAAGGCTTTATGCCTGTGTTCATGGCTTTATGCCCGTATTCATGGCTTTTATGCCCGTATTCATGGCTTTTATGCCCGATTATGTGATATCATGGCTTTTTAGCCATACTGACTGCATACATGGTTGACGT
The DNA here is from genome assembly GCF_030052815.1 of Hevea brasiliensis. Taxonomy (NCBI): domain Eukaryota; kingdom Viridiplantae; phylum Streptophyta; class Magnoliopsida; order Malpighiales; family Euphorbiaceae; genus Hevea; species Hevea brasiliensis. The sequence goes on along the minus strand of NC_079507.1, from coordinate 34,535,182 downwards.
TCTGCGTCCCATGGTATGACGACTCGAGGCACCGCGGTGTCCAGTGCCAACGACCCGTTATCTATTCCAGTCGTCCAGTATAGGTTACTTGGGCATGAAAAAGTATAACTGTGATTGAACTGATTATTAAAGAAAATACGAAAATTAAGTATCAGGAATGATTACAAAAATACAAAGAAGCTCAAGATCATGAAGAAAATAATTAACGAAATGCATGAAGAAGTTAATATCATAAAACATGATTAGCCCTCGACTAAACAATAAGTTAGTAATTATTCATCTCTTATGAACACAATAACAAGGAAATTATTATTTTTATTTGCATATTATATTTTCTTGTATTATTGGCACCACTAAGCTTTATGCTTAGCGCCGCTTTGCAACGCGTAGGTAATCAAGATTTGGACAGAGGGCCCGTGAGACCACGATTCGGTAAGGCGGTTCACGCTGCATAGCGTCCGTGTCACCTCACAGACTACAGTGCATTGGTAGGACACTAGGTCCCATTTTGTATTTTGAGATTTTTGTAAATTTGGTAATTAAACTCTTATTTTATCATATGTATTTGAACAAATGTAATATAATTTTGTATTAATGTAAGTACTTGTAAATTGTGATTATAAATCACATGTGAGAATTTATTTATGATTTGAGTCTAATGATGATGTGAAATGAATGAATGACAAATAGAGGAATTGTTAAGAAAATTGTGTTTGTGAAAGGAAAAGTGAATACATAACTGTGACTTGTACATGATTATCACATGAGATTAATGATTGAGAAATGAATGGTGAAAAATGTTGAGATTTTGATATTGAAGTTTGAGAGTGATGAGATGATTGAATATGATCATAGGAAGTGTTTTTCACAGGTTCCGAAGAACTGTTTTCTCTATTTTTAGCCAGATCACGGATTTTCTATAAAATTCCTAACCTCAAATAAATTATAATTTCGATAAATGGCTTAAATAAATTATATTTCACAAGTTATATTCAAAACTACGATAAAAATGAATTAAGATAAAATAGAGTGCTCGGCACACTGAGTGGCATAACTTGCTCGGCTACACTGTAGTCGGGTAAGGGGTGTCACATCCCAAGTCAGTACTGGTGGTTCAGCTAAGCTGTGGGGGATGGTCTTCCACCAATCATATGCATCCCCTTGTAGTAGCGACACAGAATATCTTGCATTCTCAAACTGGGCTTCAAACCAGTCTCAAATCTCTTGCATCTTGCCTTGCTGGTAGAAGGAGACTCCCAGCATAATGACTTAAGCGGGAGAACTCCCTCTCATACTCTGCCACTAATTGGTTCCCTTGTTTCAAACTTAAAAATTCTTGCAATTTCTAATCAACATATGTATCTGGAATGTATTTCTGTCTGAATTCTCTAATGAAGTCATCCCAAGTCAGTACTGGTGGTTCAGCTAAGCTGTGGGGGATGGTCTTCCACCAATCATATGCATCCCCTTGCAGTAGCGACACAGAATATTCAAACTTCAGTTCATCTTGGCAGTGCAGCTTCTTAAACACTCTATCCATCCTTTTAAGCCATTGCTCTGCCTCTAAAGGGTCCACTGTACCCTTAAATTCAGTAGCTCCGTACTTCAATAACTTATCATACTCTCTGGCTGGAGGCAGTGGTTATGCCACAGGTGTCTTGGGTGGAGCTTGAGCAGACATACCCCCAGCCATTTGTTGAAATATCGCAGCCATCTGCTATGCAAACTGTGCAGGAAACTGCGGCATTTATGGAGACTGATCCACTGACATTTTGTAAACCTGGGGCTTCCCCTTGTGCCTCATCTTCAACTGATTGTTCGACTGAGCGATCCCCTTCTTCCATTTCAGTCTGAAGTTAGGGTATCTCCTTAACAAGTAACAAATGGAGATTTCCCTCCGTTAGTTCATATTTATGATGTAATGCACTGTATGTAACAAATAAGGACATTGAGCAGTTGTACTTAGCAAAGAAAAAACACAAATTCATAAGTTAAAACATACTTCAAAAATTTACTCTGATACCACTAAAACATGTCACACCTTTCCCCTCTGTAAGGCATAACATGATCCCGTAGAATACCTAATGAACTACCGAACTTCACCTACTGATAACTCATTAAGTACCCTACAAGGGATTTTAAAACAATTTTCTTACTTTTGATAAGTGGTGAGTATTTTCTAATTGGTATCAAAACATTTAATTAAAGTTGAAAGCTAGTTGAAATTTTCGGCCCATTTTATTTTTTCGCAAATTTTTTAAAAATTTTGGTAGAGTTTTGTCTGTATTTTGAGAAAACAGTTCTTCAAATACCTGAAAAAAAAAAAAAAGCACTTCTAATAATTTTTCTCAACAACTTATTCAAATTCACAATCATCTCAATCAATTTCAACACATTATCAACTTCCAAAATTCAAATCCACCATTTCTAATATCCAACAATCATCAAATACCATTAATGAATTTCATTCAATTCCAAATAAAATGCTACCATTCATATTTCATTAATGACAAAGTAATTTATATACATCATTGCAAAAATTTACATTAAAAGAAATTCAAACTAAATTTTATTATAAACTTTATACAAACTTTGTACAAGCTGCTCAAGACCCATTTTACATGTCCATACATTTATATGCATCACAAACATCAAAATAAATATTTAGTTTGAATTTCTTTTAATGTAAATTTTTTCAATGATGTATATAAATTACTTTGTCATTAATGAAATATGAATGGTAGCATTTTATTTGGAATTGAATAAAATTCATTAATGGTATTTGATGATTGTTGGATATTGGAAATGGTCGATTTAAATTTTGGAAGTTGATAATGTGTTGAAATTGATTGAGAAGATTGTGAATTTGAAGAAGTTGTTGAGAAAAATTATTGGAAGTACCTTTTTTTTAAGTATTTGAAGAACTGTTTTCTCAAAATACAGACGGAACTCTGCCAAAACTTTTATAAAATTTGCGAAAAAATAAAATGGGTGAAAAATTTCAACTAGCTTTCAACTTTAATTAAATGTTTTGATACCAATTAGAAAATGCTCACCACTTATCAAAAGTAAGAAAATTATTTTGAAATCCCTTATAGGGTACTTAATGAGTTATCGGTAGGTGAAGTTCGGTAGTTCATTAGGCATTCTACGAGATCATGTTATGCCTTACAGAGGGGTAAGGCGTGACATAAACTATGAATTGTATGTTGAAATATAGATTATGGAACTGTAATTAATTTATAGATCATGTAAATTATGAAATTATGTAATTATTTTGTAAATTATGCAAATTAAGAAAATTTGAAAATTTTGCTTATGTAATTTGAGAATGTTTGCATATGAATTGAGTATGAATAGATTTGTAGAACTGAGTATGTGAATTACAAGAATTGAATGTGAGATGAATATGATGAGCATGAATGATATTTTAATTGTAAAATATTATTGAAAATTTTCAAGTAGGTGAATAGTAAAATACGTTAACTGATAATAAAATAGGGGAAACTCCGCTAGTTTCTCCATAGAAAATTAATCGATATTAAATATAACGAGAACAAAATTTTTAAAGAAATAAAGTGAGATAAATTAGGGTGCTCCAGCACCAAATGTAGCACACCTCACTCGGCTACACTGTAGACGGGTGAGGGGTGTTACATTTATTAGTTAAAAAAGAAAAATGAATTCTGCTACCCATCTTCTTCAACTAGCCGTCTCCCATCTTCTCTCCTCTCACCATTTTTTATCAAACTTCTCACTAGGAATTTCTTGATAAATCACCATAAAATCCTAAGCTTGGTTCGCAAAAACTCATCCTCACACCTTAAACCATCTCTAGGCAGTAATTAGAAGCAGAAAGAAAGAAGTTTTGCAAGTGGGAGAAACTCTTAATCCAAGGTTAGTGCTTTAACTTATGTTTATTTCTGTGTTTTATAGAAGAAATTAGTAAATCCTACAACTAGGTGTCATAGGAACTTGTAGATGAGTGAAAATATGGAATCTGCACAGTATATGCGTGAACAGTAAATTTTAAAAATTCATAACTGGAGTTAGGGATCTCAGATCAGGGTGATTTTTATGTCAAAAGAAAGCTTAAGGAATTTTCTAAAACTTTGTAGTTTTACATCAGACCTGATTCTAATGTTAGGTTAGGGTTTGAGGACAAAACATTTTATTGCTCAGATGCGGACTCTATTCTGCTGATTTCCTGCAACAGGACAGCCACATTCAATAAATCATAACTAGAGCAAAAAAACTTGAAATGATGTGATCTTGAGTCATTGAAACGCTTATTGAATGCTCTAAAACCTTGTAGTTATGGCCAAGAGCTAATTGTGGTAGCTGCTGGGTGATATTTTAGCATTTCCTTACTACAATCCTGCATGTACTGGATTATGGACAGGTTGCACCTTTTTAATTAGTTCTACAATTTCCGATCTAATTTTGATGTGATTCCAATTGGAGATTGAGATAGACATATGAAGGTTGAGTTCTGGAAAATATGGTCTTAAAATCTTATTTCTATAAATTATGGTGATTATTTTTGCACCCTATTTCTGCATGCTGATTGTGCACTAAGTGCACTATTCATTCTAGTAACATGTATATTGCATAAGCTGGACTCCCTCTAGTACGGTGTATGGTGCGAGGATGCACCAAGCAAAAGCTGGTGGGCTTGTCACGACCCAGGGATGGGGTTGGGACGTGTTTGTTCAACCAGTTACGCACTGGGGTGGAAACTTCGTGTCCCACGTTGGAAATGAGAAGAAAAGATTTGGGCCATATATGTGAAAGCCTTCCTCACCTGGTCAGCGTGCCTTTGGGAATGAAACCTCCCAAGGGACAAATCCGTGAGGCCCACGGGCCAAAGTGGACAATACTGACTAAAGAAGGATCGGGCTATTACATTCTAGTTGTCCGGACAAACATTAGTCATCGGAACAGTCGAATGTATTGACTAGCTAAAGTGAGGGTGTTACAAAAAGAGGTAACTTTGATTGCATCTTCTTATATTGAAAAGTCTAAAAAGAAGAAGGGCAATAAGAAAAAGAAACCTCAAGTTCCGGGATCTTTCAAGAAGATAGCCAAACAGAAAACAATGACCAAAGCTGATAAAGGCAAGGAAAAGTGTTTCCACTGTTAGAAGAATGGACACTGGAATAGGAACTGCCCAGAGTATAGCAAGTAGTAGCAGCTTGCAGTAACGAGATATTAGACTCTGGGTTGGCAGTGGCTCAACTATTGAAGCTTTAGCTATAGGATCTAATGTTAGTAGTATGCCCTAGAGCATATCATTTAGTATGTATCTTGTACATATTTTTATTAATAAATGGCATTTCCACTTTTCTGTTTATATAATATATTTATGTGTGATAGAAAAGGTCCATTGATATTTTGTTAGAAATATTATTCTTAAGTTGTTAAGAATATGAGTGACAATATTTCTAGCACAAAGTATCATAAATAGGTTCACAATCGAGGATACTTCATAATAAGGACATGACTTATCCAGAAAGATTGTATTCATGTTTGTTCCCAAGTTATTTATATGAGATATAAATAAGATGGAATGGTGAGTCTCATGCCATATAACAAACATGATAGGCACTTATAAATGATAAGTAGGCCGAACCAGTGACACTTATGACAAGCACATGGAGTTTACTCTTATCAATGTTTTGTCATAAATCATATCAGTGCATATAATCTTTAGACCTGAGATAGCACAGTTATCTTGTATATAGGTAGTTTGAGTTTGATACTGCTTTCATACTTGTACTGTGTATGGGTATATGGGCATGTGTTGGCACCTACTAGTTATATATGGAGGTAGGTGTTGATCAAGATGGAATCTGTTCCTCTAAGTAAATAGAGATAAAATCCTATGTTCATTTAATTGTTCTTATGTTTCAAGTTCCTGGCTAGGACAGATAGATTTATTCAGAAAAGAGTTTCTGATGAGAAAATCTTTTTAATCAAGAACTGGAATTAAAAGAGAACATAATATTCATAGCAAATGGAGTTTGACATAAACCATGACTCCAGCTTGAGTTGGGATTTTGTAACAGAGAGATTCTAGTGCATGGTAACATATGATTATAGGTTCATTTAAGGTAAACCTTATTACTAATTGGGTGGCCATGGCATGCTATACTAGGTGTTAACCATGGTCTATGAGGTTCATAAAATGATTTAGAGAAATCATTTATGGTAAGAAAGAGTTCTGATGATATTAAGAGTTAATATCATGTCTCATTGCCAATTAGTGATGAGCCTAGTAAGTCACACACATACACAAGTTATTACCTAATTAAATATGATTTAATTAATTAATTAAAGAGTTTAATTGATTAATTAAATAGGTTTGATTTGCAATTAGATTGCAAAGTCCCTAGCATGACTTGAAACCAAATCTAGATTATTAGATGTATAATATAAGTTAAATTTATATTTAAAGTGTTTAAATATGAATTTAATTAATGAGAAATCAATTAATAGAGATTAATTAATTAATTTATATTTGATATAAATTAATTAGAAGAAGAAAAATAATTATTTTGGATTGAGAACTCAAAATTAAGACACAGGGGCATTTTGGTCATTTTGCAGTGTGACACGTGGCACCATGAGATGGTGACACATGGCATAACACATAGCTTGCCAAATATTTTTTAATCATGTAAGATGATTAAAATCAAGATTAAATATAGGTTTGACACTTGGCACAATGTGATTGGGTTACTTAAACCTAGAGCTAATCAAAGGGTGACATGTGGCAAGGGTTTAATGTGTTAACCTAGCTATTTAAGTGTTGTTATGAGAAAATAAAATACAACCAGCAGCCACACTCCTTTGTCACGCCACTTTGAGGGTTTTTATCTCTTCTTCTTCATCTCTTATCAATTCAAAGAGATTAGCCATCAATCTCTTGAATTAAGAATACTAGGAATTGTTTCTAGTGTCCTGTTTACATCTCTAATCTCTTGAAAAGCAGCACTTGAATTTCTAATTAATAGAAAAGGCTTTAGAAGCTGTTCAAGGGCTGCCATAGGTGTTCTTGGTGTGGACAAGCTAGAGGGACAACATCTGGTGTCCTGAAGACGAATCTCAAAGGCGCAGACACGCTGCAGTGCATCAAGAGGTTAGTGTAATCGTTCTTGATTTAATCAAGGGTTCTAAAATTAATCTGATTAATTTTAAAATCTTAAATGGCAAATACAGATCCAAAAACATATTAAAAGAGTTTTAATATATTGTTTATCATTGAAATCAAATAGATAAAAATAAATCTTGCATGATGCATGTGACCCTGGGTGAAAATTTTTGAATTCAATGGTATAAACTTGTGTTTTTCACGCTTCCGTTCCTTCAATTGGTATCAGAGCCTCTATATTTGCCATTTAGATTGTTGATTATATGATTTAATTGTGTGTTTGATCATGAGATCAAAAGTTCATTGCTGGTTGCAAAGCAAGTTGGCGGCATACTTGAAAAAAACACCATCAATGGTGCGCATGGTTTGGCTTCCATGGGTGGTTTAAGGTTTGGCTTTTAATTCTGCAATTGTTGTTTGATCTAAGGCCTATTCTTTGACTAATTAAAGTGTTTAATTAGTAGTTTTTATCACACAATTAAATTATGATTCAAATCAGAATTTTAAAAATTGTTTGAATGTGATTCAAATCTGAATTTTAAAAGTTGTTTGAATGTGATTCAAATATGAATTTTTAAAGTTGTTTGAATCATATTTAAATCTGATTTTTTAAAATTGATTGAATAAAATTCAGATCTGATTTTTTAAAAAATGTTTGAATGTGATTCAAATCTGATTTTTTAAAAAATGTTTGAATGTGATTCAAATCTGAATTTTTAAAGTTGTTTGAATGTGATTCAAATCTAAATTTTTAAATTTGTTTGAATGAGATTCAAATCTGAATTTTTAAATTTATTTGAATCATATTCAAATCTGGATTTTTAAGTTGAATATGAGATATTCAATTTAATTTAAGTATGTATGTTTTATTTAATTGTTAAATAGTGATATGCATGATGGATGATCATGGACTATAAAAGACCAATGTGATTGGATTTATTTCTTTTATGTTTCTTTGGGATTGTAAATTAATTAATTTATTTTAATTTATTTTGGGCATGTATTATTAAGTTTGTAATAATTTTTGGGTTGTAATTTCATTTATTTATGTTCTTGTAAATTCGCCTTGGTATGCCAAGGATTACTATGTAATATTGGATTGCAAGAAGTTCAAGGAGGTCAAGAGCATTGGTGGGACCAGTGGGAGGAATTCAAGATCAAGTGTTGATTATGTACTCCTTCAGCAACTCTTGTAAAATGAATGAATGAAATGCACCTAGGAATGCCCTGATTCAATTCTTGGTGGCTCAGAATTGAATCCCTTAGAAAGTCCATGATCATACCATATTTACTGCTTATCCATGAATGCATGAGATGTATGGGAATGTATGCAATTATATGATATATGCATGCTAAATGGATAATGTGCAAAGTGAGACCTTAATAGTAAATAGAATGACCATAAAATCTTCCAAACAAATGATTAAGTTGGAAATGCTATAATTAAAGTAATTATAACATAGGCCCTCCATTGGGGCAATTATTTTAAGAAATTTTAAATAGTTGCATGAGCTGCAATTAATTTAAGAGATTTTCTTAAGAATAATTGTTAAGCATGAGATGTTGTAAATATGTAAATGGTTTGGTGGCCAATATTGGATGTACCTGAGGACATTAAAATTATTTACATAATTACTGGCTCAATGGGATCAACTTAACTAATGCAAGATAAGTCAATAATGGATGTACCTGAGATTTTGAGCACTAGGGGCTAGGTAAAGGATTGAACCTCACATGAGATGTGATGGGCAAGGAGTTGCTCACTTATAGTTTATTGTAATTCCAATAGTGGATGTACCTGAGGATGATCAATAGAATTATAAGAATTCAATCACCCACTAGAAATCCATCCAACTAGGATTTCCATTTTCTACTTTGGAAGTGTAGGATTCGCTAAGTTAGTGGGAGGACCAATTTGATTAAAAGACCATAATCATTTTGGTTAATTACATGATACATTTACAAATTAATCTGGTTATTTTCTGCAGTTAATTTTCTGATAAAAATGAGCACAAAACAACCACCACCATCTAATATCCTTGCAAGCATACTTGATCACAATAGGTTGACAGGACCTAATCTGTATGATTGGCTAAGAAATTTGAAACTTGTCCTGAACCTTGAACATATAGGATATGTTCTAGATTCAAATGTTCCTGGTCCCTTACCTCCAGAGGCCACACAAGAGGAACATGAAACTTTGGACAAGTGGAAGGAGCATGATATGAGAGCTAAGTGTTACATGCTTGCTTCCATGAGTAATGAGTTACAGAAGCAACATGAGAACATGCAGAGTGCGAGTGAGATCCTCCTTCACCTACAAGAGTTGTATGGTGAGCACAGCAGGAATGCTAGGTATGAGATATCTAGACAGCTATTCCGTATGAGGATGTCTGAGGGACAGAATGTTGGGGATCATGTCCACAAGATGATTCGGCTGATTGAGCAGTTGGAACATCTTGACTTCAACATGGATTTCCAACTACAGACGGATTTGATCCTTCAGTTCCTTCCTGAGTCTTTTGGGAGTTTTGTGACAAATTTCCATATGACTAAATAGGAATGCACCTTAGCTGGTTTACTCAACATACTGGTTATTGCCCAAAAGAATATGCCAAGTAATAAAGGAAAAGAGGTAGCTTTGGTTGCATCTTCTTCTACTGGAAAGTCCAACAAGAAGAAGGGCAATAAGAAGAAGAAACCTCAGATTCCTGGTCCTTCAAAGAAAATAGCTAAACAGAAAAGGAAGACTAAAGCTGATGAAGGCAAAGGAAAGTGTTTCCACTGCCAACAGGAAAGTGTTTCCATTACCAATAGGAAAGTGTTTCCATTAGCCAGAGTATAGCAATCTAAATGAATGCAATGCCATGGTGAAAACCAACTCAAGTTCAAAATATATTTGGCACTTAAGGTTATGTCATGTTGCAGAAGATAGGATTGCAAAACTGGAGAAAATGGGGATTCTATCCTCATTGGGCTCTGAGTCTACTCCAACTTGTGAATCTTGCCTTCAGGGCAAAATGACTAGATCACCCTTTGTTGGACAAGGGCTAAGAGCTAAAAATATTTTGGAGCTAATACATAGTGATGTATGTGGTCCATTTAAAGAAATGGCTAGAGGGGGTTTTCATTATTTTATTACTTTTACTGATGATAAACCAAGGTTTAGGTATTTGTATTTGATGAAATACAAACATGAATCTTTTGAAAAGTTCAAAGAATTTAAATCTGAAGTAGAAAATCAAACAGGAAAGAATATTAAAGCTTTTCGATCAGATCGTGGAGGTGAATATTTGAGTACTGAATTTGATGAATACTTGAGAGAGCATAGCATTGTTTCTCAGCTGACTCCTCCAGGAACGCCACAGCTGAATGGTGTATCTGAAAGGAGAAATCGTACCCTATTGGATATGGTACGTAGTATGATGAGTTATACTGATATGCCAATCTCCTTTTGGGGATTTGCATTAGAATCAGCTTTGTATATTTTGAATAGGATTCCATCAAAATCAGTTTCTTCCACACCTTATGAGATATGGCATGGAAGAAAACCAAGTCTTAAGCATGTTAAGATTTGGGGTTGTCCAGCTTATATCAAAAAGCTGAACACTGATAAATTGGAGACCAGATCAGAAAAAGGTCGATTTGTTGGATATCCAAAAGATAGTTTTGGATATTATTTTTATTTGCCTACTTCACAAAAGGTTGTGATAAGTAGAGATGCCATATTTCTTGAACAACAGTTTGTTCAAGAAGGAGGCAAAGGAAGGCAAATAGAGTTAGAATTGGAGAATTCTGACCAACCAACAGATCAGATGGATATAGATCCATCTAGTCAACCCATACCCGTTGATGAAACATCTACAACTGTTCCTCGTAGAACAACTGCAGTATCTCCCCCACCAGTGAGATATGGTTTTCTTCATGAAGAAGAACAAGAGTTGTCTACTCATGAAGAAGTAGATCATGGAGATGATCCACTTACCTATGGAGAAGCTATATCAGATATAGACTCTTCAAAATGGATTGATGCTATGAAATCCGAGATTGATTCCATGTATAAGAATCAAGTTTGGGATCTAGTTGACCCACCTGAAGGTATTATACCTATAGGGAACAAATGGGTTTTCAAGAAGAAAATTGGTTCTGATGGAAAGGTAGAGACCTATAAGGCAAGGCTAGTAGCGAAAGGGTTTCGCCAAAGGCAAGGAATCGACTATGAGGAGACTTTCTGCTTTGTTGCCATGCTTAAATCAATTAGGATTTTATTAGCAATAGCTGCATACTATGATTATGAGATTTGGCAGATGGATGTCAAAACAGCTTTTCTCAATGGATACATTGAAGAAAACATTTTCATGGAACAACCTAGGGGATTTGAATCCCAAGATGGTTCCAAGGTATGCAAGCTAAAGCGATCCATTTATGGGTTGAAACAAGCTTCGAGGAGTTGGAACATCCGTTTTGATGAAGCCATTAAATCCTTTGGTTTTATCAAAAATGAGGATGAGCCATGTGTATATAAGAAGGTTAGTGACAGTGCTATCACTTTCCTTGTCTTATATGTGGATGACATACTGTTGATGGGTAATGACACAGGTATGTTGACGACTATAAAAGTATGATTGTCAAATACATTCTCCATGAAAGACTTAGGGGAGGCAACCTATATTCTTGGGATTCGCATCTATAGTTTTGAGCGAAAAGAATAATTGGTTTATCCCAAAGTCTATACTTGGAAAAGGTGTTAAAGAGGTTTAACATGCTTGATTCCAAGAGAGGATTGTTACCAGTGAGACATGGTATCCATCTTTTTAAAGAGATGTCTCCAAAGACACCTGAAGAAAGAGATAAGATGGCCAGGATTCCATATGCTTCGGCTATTGGAAGTTTAATGTATGCAATGTTGTGTACTAGGCCGGATATCACATATGCTGTTAGTTTGACTAGCAGGTATCAATCCAATCCAGGTTTGGAACACTGGATAGCTGTCAAGAATATTCTTAAGTACTTGAGAAGAACTAAGGATTTATTCTTGATTTATGGAGGTGGAGACTTGCAATTGGATGGTTATACTAATTCTGATTTCCAATCAGATATCGATGATAGAAAGTCTACCTCTGGATATGTGTTCATTTGTAATGGAGGTGCAGTCAGTTGGAAGAATTCCAAGCGAGCACATCGCAGATTCCACTACAGAGGTCGAGTATATTCTTTGCATCGATCTTTGCAAAGGAAGTTGTTTGGATAAAGAAGTTCGTGATGTAACTTACAGTAGTTCCTTCCATTGAGTCGCCAGTTCCATTACCTTTGTGACAACAATGGAGCGATTATCTGAGCTAAGGAACCAAGGTCTCACCAGAAATCCAAACACATAGAAAGGCGCTACCACATTATCAGAGATATAGTTGGGCAAGGCGATTTAGCCATGCAGAAAATAGCATCAGCTGAAAAACCAGCTGATCCATTCACTAAGCCTATGTCACAGACTCAGTTAGACCGACATTTTGAGAAGATAGGTCTAAGATATTGTAATGAATGGCTCTAGTGCTAGTGGGAGATTGTTAGTAGTATGCCCTAGAGCATATCATTTAGTATGTATCTTGTACATATTTTTATTAATAAATGGCATTTCCACTTTTACATTTATATAATATATTTATGTGTAATAGAAAAGGTCCATTGATATTTTGTTAGAAATATTATTCTTAAGTTGTTAAGAATATGAGTGACAATATTTCTAGCACAAAGTATCATAAATAGGTTCACAATCGAGGATACTTCATAATAAGGACATGACTTATCCAGAAAGATTGTATTCATGTTTGTTCCCAAGTTATTTATATGAGATATAAATAAGATGGAATGGTGAGTCTCATGCCATATAACAAACATGATAGGCACTTATAAATGATAAGTAGGCCAAACCAGTGACACTTATGACAAGTACATGGAGTTTACTCTTGTCAATGTTTTGTCATAAATCATATCAGTGCATATAATCTTTAGACCTGAGATAGCACAGTTATCTTGTATATAGGTAGTTTGAGTTTGATACTGCTTTCATACTTGTACTGTGTATGGGTATATGGGCATGTGTTGGCACCTACTAGTTATATATGGAGGTAGGTGTTGATCAAGATGGAATCTGTTCCTCTAAGTAAATAGAGATAAAATCCTATGTTCATTTAATTGTTCTTATGTTTCAAGTTCCTGGCTAGGACAGATAGATTTATTCAGAAAAGAGTTTCTGATGAGAAAATCTTTTTAATCAAGAACTGGAATTAAAAGAGAACATAATATTCATAGCAAATGGAGTTTGACATAAACCATGACTCCAGCTTGAGTTGGGATTTTGTAACAGAGAGATTCTAGTGCATGGTAACATATGATTATAGGTTCATTTAAGGTAAACCTTATTACTAATTGGGTGGCCATGGCATGCTATGCTAGGTGTTAACCATGGTCTATGAGGTTCATAAAATGATTTAGAGAAATCATTTATGGTAAGAAAGAGAGCACATTAGGCTAGAGGATAGAAAGAAAAAAAGGGGTAGACCTAAATTGACTTGGAGGAGAGTAGTACAGCATGACTTAGAAGCATTACACATTTCTGAGGATTTAACCCAAAATCGTTCAGAGTGGAAAAAGCGAATCCATATAGCCGACCCCAAATTTTTGGGATAAAGGCTTAGTTGAGTTGAGTTGAGTATTTATGGTAAGAAAGAGTTCTGATGATATTAAGAGTTAATATCATGTCTCATTGCCAATTAGTGATGAGCCTAGTAAGTCACACACATACACAAGTTATTACCTAATTAAATATGATTTAATTAATTAATTAAAGAGTTTAATTAATTAATTAAATAGGTTTGATTTGCAATTAGATTGCAAAGTCCCTAGCATGACTTGAAACCAAATCTAGATTATTAGATGTGTAATATAAGTTAAATTTATATTTAAAGTGTTTAAATATGAATTTAATTAATGAGAAATCAATTAATAGAGATTAATTAATTAATTTATATTTGATATAAATTAATTATAAGAAGAAAAATAATTATTTTGGGTTGAGAACTCAAAATTAAGACACAGGGGCATTTTGGTCATTTTGCAGTGTGACACGTGGCACCATGAGATGGTGACACATGGCATAACACATAAGCTTGCCAAATATTTTTTAATCATGTAAGATGATTAAAATCAAGATTAAATATAGGTTTGACACTTGGCACAATGTGATTGGGTCACTTAAACCTAGAGCTAATCAAAGGGTGACATGTGGCAAGGGTTTAATGTGTTAACCTAGCTATTTAAGTGTTGTTATGAGAAAATAAAATACAACTAGCAGCCACACTCCTTTGTCACGCCACTTTGAGGGTTTTTATCTCTTCTTCTTCATCTCTTATCAATTCAAAGAGATTAGCCATCAATCTCTTGAATTAAGAACACTAGGAATTGTTTCTAGTGTCCTGTTTACATCTCTAATCTCTTAAAAGGCAGAACTTGAATTTCTAATTAATAGAAAAGGCTTTAGAAGCTGTTCAAGGGCTGCCATAGGTGTTCTTGGTGTGGACAAGCTAGAGGGACAACATCTGGTGTCCTGAAGACGAATCTCAAAGGCGCAGACACGCTGCAGTGCATCAAGAGGTTAGTGTAATCGTTCTTGATTTAATCAAGGGTTCTAAAATTAATCTGATTAATTTTAAAATCTTAAATGGCAAATACATATCCAAAAACATATTAAAAGAGTCTTAATATGTTGTTTATCATTGAAATCAAATAGATAAAAATAAATCTTGCATGATGCATGTGACCCTAGGTGAAAATTTTTGAATTCAATGGTATAAACTTGTGTTTTTCACGCTTCCGTTCCTTCATCTAAATCTTTATACATTTATGGACATGTTTTGTATTTAAATAAGGTTCTGCATGTACCTAATGCTTGTAAGAACATCATTTCTATATCTAGTTTGACTAGAAATAGTTATGAATTTTAGTTCATAAATGATGTTTGCAATATTTATTTTGGAAATAAATATGTTGGTTCGGGTTATATGCATGATAGACTTTATTATTTAGATAATAATGTTAAATACAAATCTAATACAAGCAATCTAAAAGAATAAAATGCCATGGTGAAAATCAACTTAAATTCAAAATATATTTGGCACTTAAGATTAGGTCATGTTGCAGAAGATAGGATTGCAAAACTGAAGAAAATGGAAATTTTATCCTCATTGGGTTCTGAACCTGCTCCAATTTGTGAATCCTGCCTTCAAGGCAAAATGACTAGATCGCCCTTTGTTGGACAAGGACTAAGAGCTGAAAATATTTTGGAGCTAATACATGGTGATGTATGTGGTCCATTTAAAGAAATGGCTAGAGGTGGTTTTCATTACTTTATTACCTTTACAGATGATAAATCAAGATTTTGGTATTTGTATTTGATGAAATACAAACATGAATCCTTTGAAAAGTTCAAAGAATTTAAATCTGAAGTAGAAAATCAAACAGGAAAAAGTATTAAAACTCTTCGATCAAATCGTGGAGGTGAATACTTAAGTACTGAATTTGATGAATACTTGAAAGAACATGGCATTGTTTCCCAGCTGACTCCTCCAGAAACGCCACAGTTGAATGGTTTCTTTGAAAGGAGAAATCGTATCCTATTAGATATGGTATGTAGTATGATGAGCTATACTAATATGCTAATCTCCTTTTAGAGATTTGCATTAGAATCAGCTTTGCATATTCTAAATAAGATTCTATCAAAATCAGTATCTTCCACACGTTATGAGATATGGCATGGAAGAAAACCAAGTCTTAAGCATGTTAAGATTTGGGGTTGTCCAGCTTATATCAAAAAGCTGAACACTAATAAATTGGAAACTATATTAGAAAAATGTCGATTTGTTGGACATCCAAAAGAGAGCTTTCGATATTATTTTATTTGCCTACATCACAAAAGGTTGTGGTGAGTAGAGATGCCACATTTCTTGAACAACATTTTGTTCAAGAAGGAGGCAAAAGGAAGGCAAATAGAATTAGAATTGAAGAATTCTGATCAACCAATTTATCAGATGGATAAAGATCCATCTAGTCAACCTACACCTATTGATGAAACATCTACAGTTATTTCTCGCAGATCAACCAGGATATCTCACCCACCAGTGAGATATGGTTTTCTTCATGAAGAAGAACAAGAGTTGTTTACTCATGAAGAAGTAGATCATGGAGATGATCCACTTACCTATGAAGAAGCTATATCAAATATAGACTCTTCAAAATGGATTAATAATATGAAATCCGAAATTGATTCCATGTATAAGAATCAAGTTTGGGATCTTATTGACCCACCTGAAGGTATTGTACCTATAGGGAATAAATGGGTTTTTCAAGAAGAAAATTGGTTCTGATGGAATGGTAGAGACCTATAAAGCAAGGCGAATAGCGAAAGGGTTTCGCCAAAGGCAAGGAATCGACTATGAGGAGACTTTCTCGCCTGTTGCCATGCTTAAATCAATTAGAATTCTATTAGCAATAGTTGCATACTATGATTATGAGATTTGGCAGATGGATGTCAAAACAGCTTTTCTCAATGGATACATTGAAGAAAATATTTTCATGGAATAACCTATAGGTTTTGAATCCCAAGATGGTTCCAAAGTATGCAAGCTGAAGCAATCCATTTATGGGTTGAAACAAGCTTCGAGGAGTTGGAACATCTGTTTTGATGAAACCATTAAGTCATTTAGTTTTATAAAAAATGAGAATGAGCCATGTGTGTATAAGAAGGTTAGTAATAATGCTATCACATTCCTTGTCTTATATGTGGATGACATTTTGTTGATGGGTAATGACATAGGTATGTTGACAGTTGTAAAGGTATGGTTGTCAAATACATTCTCCATGAAAGACTTAGGGGAGGCAACCTATATTCTTGGGATTCGCATCTATAGAGATAAAACGAAAAGAATAATTGGTTTATCCCAAAGTCTATACTTGGAAAAGGTGTTAAAGAGGTTTAACATGCTTGATTCCAAGAGAGGATTGTTACCAGTGAGACATGGTATCCATATCTCTAAAGAGATGTCTCCAAAGACAATTGAAGAAAGAAATAAAATAGCCAGGATTCCATATGCTTCGGCTATTGGAAGTTTGATGTATGCAATGATGTGTACTAGGTCGGATATTGCACATGCTGTTAGTTTGGCTAGCAGGTTTCAATCCAATCCAAGTTTGGAACACTGGATAGCTGTCAAGAATATCTTTAAGTACTTAAGAAGAATTAAGGATTTATTCTTGATTTATGGAGGTGGTGAATTACAATTGGATGGTTACACTGATTCTGATTTTCAATTAGATATCAATGATAGAAAGTTTACCTCTGGGTTTGTGTTCATTTGTAATGGAGGTGCAGTCAGTTGGAAGAGTTCCAAACAGAATACGACTGTTGATTCCACTATAGAGGACGAGTACATTGCTGCATCAGATGCTGCAAAAGAGGCTGTTTGGATATAAGGTGTTAGTAGTATGCCCTAGAGCATATCATTTAGTATGTATCTTGTACATATTTTTATTAATAAAAGGCATTTCCACTTTTCTGTTTACATAATATATTTATGTGTAATAGAAAAGGTCCATTGATATTTTGTTAGAAATATTATTCTTAAGTTGTTAAGAATATGAGTGAAAATATTTCTAGCACGAAGTATCATAAATAGGTTCACAATCGAGGATACTTCATAATAAGGACATAACTTATCCAGAAAGATTGTATTCGTGTTTGTTCCCAAGCTATTTATATGAGATATAAATAAGGTGGAATGGTGAGTCTCATGCCATATAACAAACATGATAGGCACTTATAGATGATAAGTAGGCCGAACCAGTGACACTTATGACAAGCACATGGAGTTTACTCTTGTCAATGTTTTGTCATAAATCATATCAGTGCATATAATCTTTAGACACAGATAGCACAGTTATCTTGTATATAGGTAGTTTGAGTTTGATACTGCTTTCATACTTGTACTGTGTATGGGTATATGGGCATGTGTTGGCTCCTACTAGTTATATATGGAGGTAGGTGTTGATCAAGATGGAATCTGTTCCTCTAAGTAAATAGAGATAAAATCCTATGTTCATTTAATTGTTCTTGATGTTTCAAGTTCCTGGCCAGGACATATAGATTTATTCAGAAAAGAGTTTCTGATGAAAAAATCTTTTTAATCAAGAATTGGAATTAAAAGAGAACATAATATTCATAGCAAATGGATTTTGACATAAACCATGACTCCAGCTTGAGTTGGGATTTTGTAACAGAGAGATTCTAGTGCATGGTAACATATGATTATAAGTTCATTTAAGGTAAACCTTATTACTAATTGGGTGGCCATGGCATGCTATGCTAGGTGTTAACCATGGTCTGTGAGGTTCATAAAATGATTTAGAGAAATCATTTATGGTAAGAAAGAGTTCTGATGATATTAAGAGTTGATATCATGTCTCATTGCCAATTAGTGATGAGCCTAGTAAGTCACACACATACACAAGTTATCACCTAATTAAATATGATTTAATTAATTAATTAAAGAGTTTAATTGATTAATTAAATAGGTTTGGTTTGCAATTAGTTTGCAAAGTCCCTAGCATGACTTGAAACCAAATCTAGATTATTGGATGTATAATATAAGTTAAATTTATATTTAAAGTGTTTAAATATGAATTTAATTAATGAAAAATTAATTAATAGAGATTAATTAATTAATTAATTTATATTTGATATAAATTAATTAGAAGAAGAAAAATAATTATTTTGGGTTGAGAACTCAAGATTAAGACACAGGGGCATTTTGGTCATTTTGCAGTGTGACATGTGGCATCATGAGATGGTGACACATGGCATAACACATAAGCTTGCCAAATGTTTTTAATCATGTAAGATGATTAAAATCAAGATTACATATAGGTTTGACACTTGGCACAATGTGATTGGGTCACTTAAACCTAGAGCTAATCAAAGGGTGACATGTGGCAAGGGTTTAATGTGTTAACCTAGCTATTTAAGTGTTGTAATGAGAAAATAAAATACAACCAGCAGCCACACTCCTTGGTTACGCCATTTTGCAGCCCTCCCTCTATTCTTCTTCATCTCTCATCAATTCAAAGAGATTAGCCATCAATCTCTTGAATTAAGAACACTAGAAATTGTTTCTAGTGTCCTGTTTACATCTCTAATCTCTTAAAAGGCAGAACTTGAATTTCTAATTAATAGAAAAGGCTTTAAAAGCTGTTCAAGGGCTGCCATAGGTGTTCTTGGTGTGGACAAGCTAGAAGGACAACATCTAGTGTCCTGAAGACGAATCTCAAAGGCGCAGACACGCTGCAGTGCATCAAGAGGTTAGTGTAATCGTTCTTGATTTAATCTAGGGTTCTAAAATTAATCTGATTAATTTTAAAATCTTAAATGGCAAATATAGATCCAAAAACATATTAAAAGAGTTTTAATATGTTGTTTATCATTGAAATCAAATAGATAAAAATAAATCTTGCATGATGCATGTGACCCTAGGTGAAAATTTTTGAATTCAATGGTATAAACTTGTGTTTTTCACGCTTCCGTTCCTTCAATTGGTATCAGAGCCACTATATTTGCCATTTAGATTGTTTATTATATGATTTAATTGTGTGATTTGATCATGAGATGATTGATCCATTGCTGGTTGGATCAAGAGGTGTGGCGGCATGCTTGATGAACTCCAACATGGTGCGCATGGCTTGGGAAGATCATGGTGCGCATGGTTGTTATTAAATTCTGCAATTGTTGCATGATGAAAGGTTCATCATATGACTAATTAAAATGTTTAATTAGAATTTTTAATCACACAATTAAATTATGATTCAAATCATAATTTTAAAAATTGTTTGAATGTGATTCAAATCTGAATTTTAAAAGTTGTTTGAATGTGATTCAAATCTGAATTTTTAAAGTTGTTTGAATCATATTTAAATCTGATTTTTTAAAATTGATTGAATAAAATTCAGATCTGATTTTTTAAAAAATGTTTGAATGTGATTCAAATCTAATTTTTTAAAAAATGTTTGAATGTGATTCAAATCTGAATTTTTGAAGTTGTTTGAATGTGATTTAAATATGAATTTTTAAATTTGTTTGAATGAGATTCAAATATGAATTTTTAAATTTATTTGAATCATATTCAAATCTGGATTTTTAAGTTGAATATGAGATATTCAATTTAATTTAAGTATGTATATTTTATTTGATTGTTAAATAGTGATATGCATGATGGATGATCATGGACTATAAAAGACCAATGTGATTGGATTTATTTCTTTTATGTTTCTTTGGGATTGTAAATTAATTAATTTATTTTAATTTATTTTGGGCATGTATTATTAAGTTTGTAATAATTTTTGGGTTGTAATTTCATTTATTTAAGTTCTTGTAAATTCGCCTTGGTATGCCAAGGATTACTATGTAATATTGGATTGCAAGAAGTTCAAGGAGGTCAAGAGCATTGGTGGGACCAGTGGGAGGAATTCAAGATCAAGTGTTGATTATGTACTCCTTCAGCAACTCTTGTAAGATGAATGAATGAAATGCACCTAGGAATGCCCTGATTCAATTCTTGGTGGCTCAGAATTGAATCCCTTAGAAAGTCCATGATCATACCATATTTACTGCTTATCCATGAATGCATGAGATGTATGGAAATGTATGCAATTATATGATATATGCATGCTAAATGGATAATGTGCAAAGTGAGACCTTAATAGTAATTAGAATGACCATAAAATCTTCCAAACAAATGATTAAGTTGGATATGCTATAATTAAAGTAATTATAACATAGGCCCTCCATTGGGGCAATTATTTTAAGAAATTTTAAATAGTTGCATGAGATGCAATTAATTTAAGAGATTTTATTAAGAATAATTGTTAAGCATGAGATGTTGTAAATATGTAAATGGTTTGGTGGCCAATATTGAATGTACCTGAGGACATTAAAATTATTTACATAATTACTGGCTCAATGGGATCAACTTAACTAATGCAAGATAAGTCAATAATGGTTGTACCTGAGATTTTGAGCATTAGGGGCTAGGTAAAGGATTGAACCTCACATGAGATGTGATGGGCAAGGAGTTGCTCACTTATAGTTTATTGTAATTCCAATAATGGATGTACCTAAGGATGATCAATAGAATTATAAGAATTCAATCACCTACTAGAAATCCATCCAACTAGGATTTTTGTTTCCTACTTTGGAAGTGTAAGATTCGCTAAGTTAGTGGGAGGACCAATTTGATTAAAAGACCATAATCATTTTGGTTAATTACATGATATATTTACTAATTAATCTGGTTATTTTCTGCAGTTAATTTTCTGATAAAAATGAGCACAAAATAACCACCACCATCCAATATCCTTGCGAGCGTACTTGATCACGATGGGTTGACAGACCAAATCATGCGATTGGCTAAGAAATTTGAAGCTTGTCCTGAACCTTAAACATATAGGATATGTTCTAGATTCAAATGTTCCTGGTCCCTTACCTCCAGAGGCCACACAAGAGGAACATGATACTTTGGACAAGTGGAAGGAGCATGATATGAGAGCTAAGTGTTACATGCTTGCTTCCATGAGTAATGAGTTACAGAAGCAACATGAGAACATGCAGAGTGCGAGTGAGATCCTCCTTCACCTACAAGAGTTGTATGGTGAGCACAGCAGGAATGCTAGGTATGAGATATCTAGACAGCTATTCCGTATGAGGATGTCTGAGGGACAGAATGTTGGGGATCATGTCCACAAGATGATTCGGCTGATTGAGCAGTTGGAACATCTTGACTTCAACATGGATTTCCAACTACAGACGGATTTGATCCTTCAGTCCCTTCCTGAGTCTTTTGGGAATTTTGTGACAAATTTCCATATGACTAAACAGGAATGCACCTTAGCTGGTTTACTCAACATGCTGGTTATTGCCCAAAAGAATATGCCAGGCAATAAAGGGAAAGAGGTAGCTTTGGTTGCATCTTCTTCTGCTGGAAAGTCCAACAAGAAGAAGGGCAATAAGAAAAAGAAACCTCAGATTCCTGGTCCTTCCAAGAAAATAGCTAAACAGAAAAGGAAGACTAAAGCTGACAAAGGCAAAGGAAAGTGTTTCCACTGCCAACAGGAAAGTGTTTCCATTGCCAGTAAGAAAATGTTTCCACTGGCAAGAGTATAGCAATCTAAATGAATGCAATCCCATGGTGAAAACCAACTCAAGTTCAAAATATATTTGGCACTTAAGGTTATGTCATATTGCAGAAGATAGGATTGCAAAATTGGAGAAAATGGGGATTCTATCCTCATTGGGCTCTGAGCCTACTCCAACTTGTGAATCTTGCCTTCAGGGTAAAATAACTAGATCACCCTTTGTTGGACAAGGGCTAAGAGCTGAAAATATTTTGGAGCTAATACATAGTGATGTATGTGGTCCATTTAAAGAAATGGCTAGAGGGGGTTTTCATTATTTTACTACCTTTGCTGATGATAAATCAAGGTTTGGGTATTTGTATTTGATGAAATACAAACATGAATCCTTTGAAAAGTTTAAAGAATTTAAATCTGAAGTAGAAAATCAAACAGGAAAGAATATTAAAGTTCTTCGATCAGATCGTGGAGGTGAATATTTGAGTACTGAATTTGATGAATACTTGAGAGAGCATGGCATTGTTTCTCAGCTGACTCCTCCAGAGCCATACGGTGAATGGTGTATCTGAAAGGAGAAATCGCACCCTATTGGATATGGTACGTAGTATAATGAGCTATACTGATATACCAATCTTCTTTTGGGGATTTGCATTAGAATCAGCTTTGTATATTCTGAATAGGATTCCATCAAAATCAGTTTCTTCCACACCTTATGAGATATGGCATGGAAGAAAACCAAGTCTTAACCATGTTAAGATTTGGGGTTGTCCAGCTTATATCAAAAGTGAACAACGATAAATTAGAGACGGATCGAGAAAAGGTTGATTTGTTGGATATCTAAAAGATAGTTTTGGATATTATTTTTATTTGCCTACTTCACAAAAGGTTGTGATAAGTAGAGATGCCACATTTCTTGAACAACAGTTTGTTCAAGAAGGAGGCAAAGGAAGGCAAATAGAGTTAGAATTAGAGAATTCTGACCAACCAACAGATCAGATGGATATAGATCCATCTAGTCAACCAATACCCATTGATGAAACATCTACAGCTGTTCCTCGTAGAACAACCAGGGTATCTCACCCACCAGTGAGATATGGTTTTCTTCATGAAGAAGAACAAGAGTTATCTACTCATGAAGAAGTAGATCATGGAGATGATCCACTTACCTATGAAGAAGCTATATCAGATATAGACTCTTCAAAATGGATTGAAGCTATAAAATCCGAGATTGATTCCATGTATAAGAATCAAGTTTGGGATCTTGTTAACCCACCTGAAGGTATTATACCTATAGGGAACAAATGGGTTTTCAAGAAGAAAATTGGTTCTGATGGAAAGGTAGAGACCTATAAGGCAAGGCTAGTAGCGAAAGGGTTTCGCCAAAGGCAAGGAGTCGACTATGAGGAGACTTTCTCGCTTGTTGCCACGCTTAAATCAATTAGGATTTTATTAGCAATAGCTGCATACTATGGTTATGAGATTTGGAAGATGGATGTCAAAATAGCTTTTCTCAATGGATACATTGAAGAAAACATTTTCATGGAACAACCTAGGGGATTTGAATCCCAAGATGGTTCCAAGGTATGCAAGCTAAAGCGATCCATTTATGGGTTGAAACAAGCTTCGAGGAGTTGGAACATCTGTTTTGATGAAGCCATTAAATCCTTTGGTTTTATCAAAAATGAGGATGAGCCATGTGTATATAAGAAGGTTAGTGACAGTGCTATCACTTTCCTTGTCTTATATGTGGATGACATACTGTTGATGGGTAATGACACAGGTATGTTGACGACTATAAAGGTATGGTTGTCAAATACATTCTCCATGAAAGACTTAGGGGAGGCAACCTATATTCTTGGAATTCGCATCTATAGAGATAGAGCGAAAAGAATAATTGGTTTATCCCAAAGTCTATACTTGGAAAAGGTGTTAAAGAGGTTTAACATGCTTGATTCCAAGAGAGGATTGTTACCAGTGAGACATGGTATCCATCTTTCTAAAGAGATGTCTCCAAAGACATATGAAGAAAGAGATAAGATGGCCAGGATTCCATATGCTTCGGCTATTGGAAGTTTAATGTATGCAATGTTGTGTACTAGGCTGGATATCGCATATGCTGTTAGTTTGACTAGCAGGTATCAATCCAATCCAGGTTTGGAACATTGGATAGCTGTTAAGAATATTCTTAAGTACTTGAGAAGAACTAAGGATTTATTCTTGATTTATGGAGGTGGAGACTTGCAATTGGATGGTTATTCTAATTCTGATTTCCAATCAGATATCGATGATAGAAAGTCTACCTCTGGATATGTGTTCATTTGTAATGGAGGTGCAGTCAGTTGGAAGAGTTCCAAACAGAGCATGACTGCAGATTCCACTATAGAGGCTGAGTATATTGTTGCATCGGATCTTTGCAAAGGAAGTCATTTGGATAAAGAAGTTCGTGATGAGAACTTACAGTAGTTCCTTCCATTGAGTCGGCGGTTCCACTACCTTTGTGATAATAATGGAGCGATCATAAAGGCTAAGGAACCAAGGTCTCACGTAAATCCAAACACATAGAAAGCGCTACCACATTATCGGAGAAATAGTTGGGCGGCGATGTAGCCATGCGAGAAAATAGCATCGGTGAAAATCCAACCGATCCATTCACTAAGCCTATGTCACGACTCGATTAGACCGAAATCTTGAGAAGATATGTCTAAGATATTGTAATGATTTGCTCTAGTGCTTGTGGGAGATTGTTAGTAGTATGACATAGAGCATATCATTTAGTATGTATCTTGTACATATTTTATTAATAAAAAGGCATTTCCACTTTTCCGCTTACATAATATATTTATGTGTAATAGAAAAGGTCCATTGATATTTTGCTAGAAATATTATTCTTAAGTTGTTAAGAATATGAGTGATAATATTTCTAGCACAGTATCATAAATAGGTTCACAATCGAGGATACTTCATAATAAGGACATGACTTATCGTAAAGATTGTATTCATGTTTGTTCCCAAGTTATTTATATGAGATATAAATAAGATGGAATGGTGAGTCTCATGCCATATAACAAACATGATAGGCACTTATAAATGATAAGTAGGTCGAACGGTGACACTTATGACAAGCACATGGAGTTTACTCTTGTCAATGTTTTGTCATAAATCATATCGATGCATATAATCTTTAGACTGAGATAGCACGGTTATCTTGTATATAGGTAGTTTGAGTTTGATACTGCTTTCATACTTGTACTGTGTATGGGTATATGGGCATGTGTTGGCTCCTACTAGTTATATATGGAGGTAGGTATTGATCAAGATGGAATATGTTCCTCTAAGTAAATAGAGATAAAATCCTATGTTCATTTAATTGTTCTTGATGTTTCAAGTTCTGCCAGACAGATAGATTTATTCGTAAAAGAGTTTCGATGAGAAAATCTTTTAATAAAGAACTAGAATTAAAAGAGAACATAATATTCATAGCAAATGGAGTTTGACATAAACCATGACTCAAATTGAGTTGGGATTTTGTAATAGAGATTCTAGTGCATGGTAACATATGATTATAAGTTCATTTAAGGTAAACCTTATTACTAATTGGGTGGCCATGGCATGCTATGCTAGGTGTTAACCATGGTCTGTGAGGTTCATAAAATGATTTAGAGAAATCATTTATGGTAAGAAAGAGTTCTGATGATATTAAGAGTTGATATCATGTCTCATTGCCAATTAGTGATGAGCCTAGTAAGTCACACACATACACAAGTTATCACCTAATTAAATATGATTTAATTAATTAATTAAAGAGTTTAATTGATTAATTAAATAGGTTTGGTTTGCAATTAGTTTGCAAAGTCCCTAGCATGACTTGAAACCAAATCTAGATTATTGGATGTATAATATAAGTTAAATTTATATTTAAAGTGTTTAAATATGAATTTAATTAATGAGAAATTAATTAATAGAGATTAATTAGTTAATTTATATTTGATATAAATTAATTAGAAGAAGAAAAATAATTATTTTGGGTTGAGAACTCAAGATTAAGACACAGGGGCATTTTGGTCATTTTGCAGTGTGACACGTGGCATCATGAGATGGTGACACATGGCATAACACATAAGCTTGCCAAATGTTTTTAATCATGTAAGATGATTAAAATCAAGATTACATATAGGTTTGACACTTGGCACAATGTGATTGGGTCACTTAAACCTAGAGCTAATCAAAGGGTGACATGTGGCAAGGGTTTAATGTGTTAACCTAGCTATTTAAGTGTTGTTATGAGAAAATAAAATACAACCAGCAGCCACACTCCTTGGTCACGCCATTTTGCAGCCCTCCCTCTATTCTTCTTCATCTCTCATCAATTCAAAGAGATTAGCCATCAATCTCTTGAATTAAGAACACTAGAAATTGTTTCTAGTGTCCTGTTTACATCTCTAATCTCTTAAAAGGCAGAACTTGAATTTCTAATTAATAGAAAAGGCTTTAGAAGCTGTTCAAGGGCTGCCATAGGTGTTCTTGGTGTGGACAAGCTAGAAGGACAACATCTAGTGTCCTGAAGACGAATCTCAAAGGCGCAGACACGCTGTAGTGCATCAAGAGGTTAGTGTAATCGTTCTTGATTTAATCTAGGGTTCTAAAATTAATCTGATTAATTTTAAAATCTTAAATGGCAAATACAGATCCAAAAACATATTAAAAGAGTTTTAATATGTTGTTTATCATTGAAATCAAATAGATAAAAATAAATCTTGCATGATGCATGTGACCCTAGGTGAAAATTTTTGAATTCAATAGTATAAACTTGTGTTTTTCACGCTTCTGTTCCTTCATAAGGAACCCTGGTCTTACCAGAAATCCAAACACATAGAAAAGCGCTACTGTCACACCTTACCCCTCTGTAAGGCATAACATGATCCCATAGAATGGTTAATGAACTACCGAACTTCACCTACTGATAACTCATTAAGTACCCTACAAGGGATTTTAAAACAATTTTCTTACATTTTGGAAGTGGTGAGCATTTTGGTAGGAATTAAAAACCATTTATTCAAAGTTTATATACTAGAAAAGATTTTTGTCCATTTTAATTTTGCTGCAAATTTTATAAAAATTTTGACAGAGTTCCGTTTGTAATTGGAGAAAAAAGTTCTTCAAATACCTGAGAAAAACACTTCCAAAAATTTTTCACAACTCCCAAACTCTAATAAACCTCAAATCAACTCAATTCAATTCACTTCAAAATAATTCCACAATTCAATCAAAATTTATCATCACAAAATATTTAATAATTTCATTCACATGGCATAAAGTATGAAATTTCCAAGTACAAACATTAATTTATAAAAGGAAATCTAAAAATAATATTATTACAATTTATTTTACAACTGCTCAACTTTACATTGATACATACAACATTCCTATATTTACATCAAAATTAACTATAAGGGTATAAAATAATACCCGTACAAACAGACCGATGTAGTTCTCAAGTCAATAGCAACTCACTCTGCTGCTTTCTCCTTGCTCTTATCTGCGACAGCAAAATAAGCTATAGCTGAGTATAAAAATACTCAGTGGCGCACAATAAAAATTTGAAATACAATACATAAATCATTCATTGATGAAACACAATTTAAATACTTCTCAATCACATTTCACAAATTATTAAAGCTCATAATAACATAATCTAGTCAAATAATTAAATAAACACAGTATTGCCAAAATCATACACAACTTAAGCCATTACACAAAATTTTCGATCAATGCCGTGTTGTACACCACGACAAAGCAATCTACAACCCCATTAATCGAAATCAATGAGGGAGGTGGCTAGCCAGCTAATGAGTACTCATCCGATCTCAACCTCAACTGGCAAGCCAGAGAGGGAGGAAAATAAACGATCTCAACCCCATAAATGGAGGAGGAATAATGTGATACCGTCATGCTAAGTGTGAACACAAAATCAATTCAAAACAATTTATTCAAATAATTTATGAAAAATCTGGTCAATTTTCAAAGTCATATTCACAGTCATAAATGGCAACACAATTTTCAAGAATCATATATTTAAACAAAAATTACTGTGCACAGACCTGACGTGAGTCACCTTTAGGCCTTGACTCAGTCTCTTCGAGTTTCCAAGTCTTTTTCAGCTGAAACACACAGTTTCACAGTGTTTCAGTACCATAACTTAGCATAAATTCCAAAAATAAATTTAACTTCACTTATACTTAGCTCTAACGTGCTAAATTCGACGTTCTCGAAGTTTTTGTGTTTCGAGTTACTATTTACTACACTATTCAAGTCAAATTGTTGACTTTCTAAGGCTTAATAGGTATGGGAACTCTAACTTCACCCACATACCACATTTTGGTCATTAAATTTGTTGGTTTTGGTCATTTTCTCAAAGCTTAAGTCCTTTAGGTAAAATTGTCAAATTTTCAGTTTTGGTATCCCTAGTTGCACTGTTTCATTGGTAACTTTACTTTTAGAATTTGGCAAAACTTCCTTCACAGAAAATGTTTCTTAATGTCTTAAGTTTATTCTCATTTTTGAATCACCCCAATTGGAGTTTTGTATCTCAAGTTATGGCCATTTGAACTATGGCTGCCAGATTGAAAACAACCCAGATTTTCTGGACAAATTTGGTGCTGGCAGTTTTGGGTCACCAATTTGGGTTGGCCAAATGAGTTGGTTTCTGGCAGAATTTGGGTTTGTGTTCTTCATAAAAGTTTTAGGTCTATATCTCATCTAGCCACTGGTAAAATTTCAGGTCATTTGGACCTGCCTAGCTCGAGTTATGACCAAATGAACAAACACTGTTCATTTGGTCAATTTGTACAGGGCAGCCTGCACTTATCCAACTTTGGTCAATTTGTTCACTAGGTTTTGGTCACTTTTTAGGCATGGTTCCTAAATGAAAATTGTGTCATTTTATGTCTATTTTGATCCCTAATTGGTCCCATATCAATTGGACTTATAAAATTTCATTTTTGGTCCTTCAAAGCGGACTTGGTCATGCTACCAGTAGCATGACCACACTTCCTCCGAATTTAGCTTTAATTTCAACCATTCTAACACAACTAATTTGGTCACAAATGACCATTTTTCACTTCACAATAGGTCAAAGATATCATTTACCCATTTCTCCAAATTTTTGTCTCAAAACCCTAGGTCTCCAAACCCTAACCACACTAATTTGTTGCATTTAATCACATTTAAGTATTTCAACCTTACTACCACTTTCATACAAGTTTACTAACACATTTAATTCATTCAAAATACATCATACTCTCATACATCCATGGCTGGCTGAAATTTCAGTTTGGTCCTCCCCACATATTTTTATTTCATTACATTAGTTTCTAAATTCATTTAAGTAACTAAACATGCACTTAAAGCAAAAAATTAAAAATTAGCATACTAACCTTTCTTAGGACTCCAAATCTCTATCTTTTGTTCTTCTTTCTTCTTTCAATCTTCTTTTTGAGTTGAGATAATAAGCTTTAGTGAGGTATTTGTGGGAGTTATTAAGGTTGAGTAAAGAAAATTAAGCTTAAGTGTAAGCTTAAATGGAGAAATTTCATGGAGGAATTAGGGAGAGAGTGAGGCGGCAATGGGAGTAGGAAGATGACTCTAGATTTTTTTTTTCTTTTCTTTTCTTTTATCTATTTAAGCTTATGGAAGACCATAAATTTCAATTAAATAAAATTTTAATTAAAATACTTATGGCATCATGCATGATGTCATGCATGATGTCATCTCCCTGCACCTTTTTCTTTTTCTCTTTTTTTTTTTTCTATTCACTCTTTAATTTAATTCTGGACTCTGAAATTTTCTTTTCTCCGATTTTATTTGACAGTTAGGTCAGGAGTCAGGTCTCGGGGTCAATTGACCAAATTGCCCCTCGCCAGTTTATCCCGGTTTGTAAATAATCCAATATTTCTTCCGGCTCCCTGACCTAATTATTTGGTAACCTTATGATTCTTTTTGTGATTTTCTCTTTTCCACTGTGTTCATAAGGGTCCTAAGGACCGTAACGTCACATTTTACGATTCGAAATTTGAGTTTAAAATGACTTCGCAGTCGTTCCCGAGAAGGTCACCCATCGCTGTGACTCTCGGCTCGTTTAACTTCTTATGTTCTGTTTTTCTTATTTATACTTAACTAATTGAACATTACTAATTATTTGTGTTTATGGTTTATTTAGTTGTCTTAAGTACAGTTCTAATCCCCTTAATTGTCTGGACCGACACCGGTCACCGGAACAGTGAAATATACCAGGCTATACAAATAGGGGTGTTACAACTACCACATTATCAGAGAGATAGTTGGGCGAGGCAATGTAGCCATGCAGAAAATAGCATCAGCTGAAAATCTAGCTGATCCATTCACTAAGCCTACGTTACAATGTCACACCTTACCCCTCTGTAAGGCATAACATGATCCCGTAGAATACCTAATGAATTACCGAACTTCACCTACCGATAACTCATTAAGTACCCTACAAAGGATTTTAAATCAATTTTCTTACTTTTGTTAAGTGATGAGCATTGTCTAATAGGCATTTAAAACATTTAGTTAAAATTAAAACTAGTTAATATTTTTGGTTCATTTTAGTTTTTCGCAAATTCTATAAAAATTTTGACAGAGTTTCCTCTGTATTTTGAGAAAATCGTTCTTCAAATACCTGTAAAAAGCACTTCTAAAAATTTTTCTCAACCACTACTTCGGTTTCACAATCAAACTCAATCAATTTCATAATCATTTCAATAAATTTCTCAAGTCAAAATTCAATAGTCCTCAATGTATAGTCAATCAATTTTATACATTCATCATACAAAAATTTACATTAAGAAAATCCAAACTAAAATTTATTACAAATTTTACATAGATTTTGTACAAGCTGCTCAAAACCCATCTTCACATGTCCATACATTTAAGTGCAGTATATACATCAAAGGAATATTTACAGTTAGGGTATAAATTATACCCAAAGGCTTCAAGCTGATGACTTCACACACTTCAGCAGCTCAGTCTGCTACTCCTCTAGTCTCTGTATCTGCGACAGCAATAAAAGCTATCGCTAAGTACTAGGACTCAGTAGTGCACAATATACTAAAATAATCTTTATGCAAAGCTTAAAGCACATTCATTCAAAAATTTGGCTAAACATGAAAATTAAATACAATCATGCATTGTGAGATTTTACATGTAAACTAAGTTCATTTCAAAGTATCAAAACACATTTCATAAAACCCACAGTTAGATCACGCCATTCGAAACAAATAGAATCTCAATAGCCAGAGGCTAAAGAGAAATCACATGAATCTCAATAGCTAGAGGCTAAAGAGAATTCATATCATAAGGCTAGCTAGTTAAAATATATGGATATCCATTCACATCCTCTTCTACTGGCACATCTCAACACTTCTCCAGAGAAGGAATCAAAATTCGAAACTGATTACCCCCACTAGTCATGCTAGTGAGGCGTTCAAATATATGGTCATGACACTGTGGTTTCAAAACTTATCTTAACAATTTGCTAAACATTGCTATTTCAAATATACACAATAACTTTCACAGTTTAAATCAAAACATCATAAATAATGTCACAAATAAACTTTCAACAGTTCAAAGCAAAAGTAAAATACATATTTCATTCACTTTATCAATAAATTTTAAAGCATAGTGATGTTGTGCACAAACCTCAAACGAGTCGTCCCTTAGCCTCGACTCGGTTCCTCGGGTTCCTTCCCAATATTCTTTTCAACTGAAACACACAATTTTACAATGTTTCAGTACTAGAACTTAACACAGATCCAAAATAAATTTAGCTTCACAATTACCTAGCTCTAACGTGCTAAATTCGACGTTCTTTAAAATTTGTGTTTTGGGTTACTATTCACTACACTATTCAAGTCAAATAGTTGACTTTCTAAGACTTAATAGGTATGGGAACTCCAACTTCACCCACATACCACATTTTGGTCACTAAACTTGTTGGTTTTGGTCATTTTCTCAAAGCTTAGGTCATTTTGGCAAAATTGCCAATTTTCAGTTTTGGTGCTCCGAAGTTGCACTGTTTCATTGGTCGGTCTACTGTTGGAATTTGATAAAACTTCCTTCATAGAAAATGTTCCTTATTGTCTTATGTGTATTCTCATTTTTGGATCACCTCAATCGGAGTTTTGTAGCTCAAGTTATGGCCAAAATAAATTTATTGTTTACATGTACTGTTCATACTAGTATTTTGGGTTCTAGCAGATTTTGATCCAAATTTGGTCAGTAATTTGATTAAGTTAAGTTCATAATTTGGTCTGACTTTCTTCATATGAAATGTTCTACTATGTCTTAGGTTTCCATCGGTTCAAGAATCGCCTAAATCCGAATTTTCTAGAGAAAGTTATAGCCATCCAAACATTACTATTCAACTGAAAATCTGCAGAGTTGTAGGTTTGGTAACTCAACTTTGCTCAGTTATTTGAATGGGTTAATGGCATAATTTGGGGTGATGTTCTTCATGAAAGTTTTAGATCTATATGCCCTCTAACCCCTGGCCAAATTTCAGGTCAATTTGACCTGTCTAACTCGAGTTATGACCAAATGAACAGTTACTGTTCATTTGGTCGATTTAATCTTGATGGAAGCACGCAATCAATTCACTTTGGTCAATTGTTTCACCAAGTTTTGGTCAGTTTTTGGCCATGGTTCCTTAATGAAAATTGTGCTCTTTTATGTCTATTTTCATCTCCAATTGGTGGCATATCAATGGGACTTGTAAAATTTGAGTTTTGGTCCTTCAAAGTGGGTTTGGTCATGCTGCAATTGACCTACGAATTTGGTTTTCTTTCTAACAATTCCCACACAACCTATTTGGTTATAATTGACCATTATTTCATTTTACAATAGGTCACACATGCCATTTATACATTTCTCCAAATTTTGGTTCATAAACCCTAGCATTGAAAACCCTAACTTATCATTTTCATGCCTTTAACTACTTCTAATGGTTTAATTGTTAATCATTTAACTATGTAAAGTTTCTAAACTCATTCAATTGCATCATATTCATGCAAACCATACTCCTCCCAACCAGGCCAAATTTCGGCAATGGTCATTCTCACATGTTTGTTTCATTTAATCAAGTTCTAAGCTCACTTTCAACCATCACATATGCATTTAAATGGATAAATAAAGAGTTTAGCATACTAACCTTTGTGTAGCAATTTTCTTCCTCCTTTCCTTCAAATTTTCCTTTTTTCTTTCTTGCTCAATCCTCTTCTCAAGTTGCCTAGATAAGCTTTAACTATGGTGGCTAATTTTTCTATGGTGAAATCTTATGATTTTCAAGCTTAAAATTGAGCTTTAATGGAGTTTGTGGAGAGGGAGAGGGTGACGGAGAGAGAGTGACGTTTTGGAAGAAGAAGATTTGTGTTTTAATTTTTTTTTTCTTTTTTTTTCTTTAATTTTATCCCCTTTTTGAAGACCAAAAATCCCCAAATTAATAAAATAAATCAATTAAGCCTTTATGACATCATACATGATGTCATCCTTTGACTTTTCCATCTTCTTTCTTTTTTTCTTTTTTTTTCTATTTTTTTTATTAGTTCTTTAATTTAATTCTCGATTGTAAAATTTTCTTTTCCCAATTTTATTTGACAGCTAGGTCAGGAGTCAGCTCTCGGGGTCAATTGACCAAATCGCCCCTCGCCGGTTCATCCTAGTTTGCAAATAATCCAATATTTCTTCCGGCTCCCTGACCTAATTATTTGACTGGCTTAACAGTTCTTTTTCATGATTTTCTCTTTTCCACTGTGTTCATAAGGGTCCTAAGGACCGCAGCGTCACTTTTTATGGTTCGAAATTTGAGTTTAAAATGACTTCGCAGTCATTCCCGAGGAGGTCACTCATCGCTGTGACTCTCGGCTCGTTTAACTTCTTATATTCTGTTTTTCTTATTTATAGTCAACTAATTAAACATTATTAATTATTTGTGTTTATGGCTTCTTAAGTTGTCTTAAGTGTGGTCCTAATCCCCTTAATTGTCCGGACCAACACCGGTCACCGGAACAGTGAAATCTACCAGGCTATGCAACCGGGGGTGTTACAATTCTCCCCCCCTTAAATAAATTTCGTCTCGAAATTTTACCTGGTATCAATCTCTGAACAGCTGTGGGTGTTGTCTCCTCATGTCCTCCTCTCGTTCCCAAGTAGCGTCTTGGCCCGAATGATGGTTCCACAGCACTTTTACCAACGGTATTTGCTTGTTCCGTAGCTGCTTCACCTCATATGCCAGAATCTTTATGGGTTCTTCTTCATATGTGAGGTCTGGATTTACTTCAATTTCCTCTACTGGTAGTACATGAGATGGGTCTGATCGATACCTCCTCAATATAGACACATGGAAGACATTATGTATCTTCTCTAACTCTGGAGGTAGTGCCAACCGATAAGCCAAAGGACCCACTCTTTCCAGAACCTCATATGGCCCGATAAAACGAGGATTTAGTTTTCCCTTCCTGCCGAATCTCATAATCCTCTTCCAAGGAGAAACTTTGAGGAAAACTCTGTCACCCACTGCATACTGAACATCTCTTCTCTTCAGATCAATGTAGGACTTCTAATGGTCTGATGCAGTCTTAAGTCGACCTCTAATCACCCTGATCTTCTCCTCAGTTTGCTGAACAATTTCCGGTCCAATCATCTTTCTTTCACCCACGTCATCCCAACACAACGGGGTTCTACATTTTCTGCCATACAAAGCTTCATATGGAGGCATCCCAATGCTTGATTGGTAGCTGTTGTTGTAAGCAAACTCAATCAGAGGCAAGTGTGTATCCCAACTGCCCTCAAACTCAATCACACAAGCCCGTAGCATGTCCTCCAAGATCTGAATTACCCTCTCGGGTGGCCATGCATGCGTGGGTGGAATGCGATCGAAGTTCAATCTAGTTCCTAGGGCTCTCTGAAGACTACCCCAGAATCTAGAAGTGAACCTAGGATCTCTGTCTGACACGATGGATACTGGCACTCCATGCAGTCTCACAATCTCATCAATGTATAACTTGGCCAATCTTTCTAAACTGTAGTCTATCCGAACTGGCAGAAAATGAGCAGATTTAGTCAGTCTGTCAACGATGACCCAAACTGCATCATGACTTTTCTGTGTCCTCGGAAGTCCCATCACAAAATCCATTGTTATTCTCTCCCATTTCCACTCTGGTACTAGTAGTGGATGTAACAACCCAGCGGGTACTTGATGCTCTGCCTTTACTTATTGACAAGTTAGGCATTTGGACACAAACTCTGCCACATCTCTCTTCATACCCATCCACCAGTAATGCTCCTTTAGCCCTCTATACATTTTTGTGCCACCAGGGTGCATGGCAAAAGGAGACTCATGTGCTTCCTTCAAAATGATTTTCCTCAAATCCACATCATTAGGAACACATATTCTACCTTGGTGTAGCAGTAGACCATCATCTCTGATTGAGAATTCTGGTTTCTTGCCTTGCCGGACTTCTTCTAACAGCTTTTGATACCTTTCATCATTCTGAGCAGCCATTCCGATCTGATCAATCAACACTGGCTGTACATGCCATGCAACTGCTGTCTGCCCCTCATCATTAATCTCTAAGCTGGCATGTAATGATCTCAACTCATGTACCAAAGACAAAGGAGTAACCCGTAGACTTGCCACAGTCTTGCGACTTAAGGCGTCAGCCACAACATTAGCTTTCCCTGGCTGATAGTCTATCAGACAATCATAGTCTTTTATCAACTCTACCCATCTCCTCTGTCTCAAATTCAACTCTTTTTGGGTGCCCAAATACTTCAAACTCTTATGATCTGTATAGATGTAGCACTTCTCCCCATACAAATAATGCCTCCAGATCTTAAGAGCAAACACAAAAGCTGCAAGCTCCAAATCATGTGTTGGATAGTTCCTCTCATGCGGTTTCAGCTGGCGTGATGCATAGGCAATGACATTTCGATCTTGCATCAACACACAACCTAACCCATTGTGAGAAGCATCACTGTAAACTGTATATTCTTTACCCAGTGTAGGTAAAGTCAGGACTGGAGCTTCAGTCAAACATCTCTTCAATTCATCAAAACTTTGCTGGCATTTGTCCGTCCACTGAAATTTCACATCCTTTCTAAGCAACTTGGTCAATGGAGATGCCAACATGGAGAATCCCTTCACAAATCTACGATAGTATCCAGCTAAACCCAGAAAACTACGAATTTCTGTGACATTTCTGGGTGGCCTCCAATTAAGGACAGCTTCAATCTTACTTGGATCTACTTTAATGCCCTCTTCTGATACTACATGCCCCAAAAAGGATATCTCCTTCAGCCAAAATTCACATTTCGACAATTTGGCATATAGCTGTTTCTCCCTCAAAGTCTGCAGTACAATCCGCAGATGTCTGTCATGCTTTTCTGCATTCCTCGAATAGACCAATATATCATCGATAAATACTACAACAAACTGGTCGAGGTATGGTCTAAAGATAGTGTTCATCAGATCCATAAAAGCAGCCGAAGCATTAGTTAACCCGAATGGCATGACCAAGAACTCATAATGGCCATAGCGGGTTCTGAAGGCAGTTTTAGAAATACTCTACTCTTTTACTTTCAGCTGATAATAACTTGATCTCAGGTCAATTTTGGAGAACACAGCTGCACCCCTCAATTGATCAAACAAGTCATCAATGCGGGGCAATGGATATCTATTCTTTATTGTCACCTTATTCAACTGCCGATAATCAATACACAAGCGGAGAGTGCCATCCTTCTTCTTTACAAACAATACTGGCACTCCCCAAGGTGACACACTAGGGCGAATAAAGCCCTTGTCAAGCAACTCTTGTAATTGTATTTTCAACTCTTTCAATTCTGCAGGTGCCATTCTATATGGCGTTATGGAAATTGGGTCCACACCGAGCATAACATCAATCTCAAACTGCACCTCTCTTTTTGGAGGTAATCCTGGTAATTCATCAGGAAACACATCCGGAAAATCACATACAGTAGGGATGTCTCTTAGTGCTGGACTACCCACTTGGGTGTCTATAACATGTGCTAAGTATGCTTCACACCCCTTTCTGATCATTCTTCCGCTAGTGCAAATAAATGATGTTTGATGGCAGTAAATGCCTCTCCCCGTGTATTACCACATCACCGTACAAAGGGAGACCAAAAGTGACTGTCTTTCGTCTACAGTCAATCATGGCATGATGCCTGGCTAACCAATCCATGCCCAAGATGATATCATACTCTCTGAAGGGCATTTCAATCAAGTCTTATGGGAAAACATGTCCTTGGATCACCAAAGGACAGTCTCTATAAATTTTGTTGACCCGGACTTCTTGTCCTAACGGACTAGTTACTAGCACTTCAAAATCCATTTGCACACATGGAACAGCAAGTGAACTAACTATGCTAGCACTAACATATGAATGGGTTGACCCCGAATCAAACAACACAAACACATCTTGATCAGAGATAGAGAATGTACCAGCTACCACATCAGAAGTCTCAGCCTCTTCTCGCTGTCTTATAGTGTAGATTCTGGTCGAAGCACTTCTTTGTCCTGACTGACCAACTGTGCCTTGACTGCCTGAAGCAGTGCTTCTACCTCTGCCTCTTCCTCTGCTAACTGACTGTGAACCTCTGAGAGCAGGACTCTGAATAGATCCCTCGGCAGTAGTAGGAGCTGGACTATATCTCAGAGCACTAGTACAGTCTTTAGCTATATGGCCCTTGCCTCCGCAGTTAAAGCAGGCTCCAGTAACACTCCCCCCCATGAATCTTGCCACAAGTCTCACAGGGCGAGAATGTGAACCTCGCTGACTACCGACTGCACCTAGGGGTCTCTGTCCAGAGAATCGGCCCCTACCAAATCTTCTACCTCGACCCCTGCTGGGTCCACTAAACTTCTTTCTCTTTCCAGAGGTAGCACCAGAACTTTGTTCAACTGATTTTTCCCCCTTGTCTTTTTCTGATTTCTCAGCTTTTTCTGATTTTTCTTTCCTTGGGGTTGCTTCTGATTCAATCCTCTCCAATTCAAGTGCTTGAGACATAAGTTCTGAGAAGTTACTGTGTCGGAATCCCACAACTTGCATCCTTATACTGGGCTTCAAACCCGTCTCAAATCTCTTGCATCTTGCCTTGCTGGTAGTAAGGAGACTCCCCGCATAGTGACTCAGGCGGGAGAACTCCCTCTCATACTCTGCCACCGATCGGTTCCCTTGTTTCAAACTCAAAAATTCTTGCAGTTTCTGGTCAACATATGCATCTGGGATGTATTTCTGTCTGAACTCTCTGATGAAGTCATCCCAGGTCAGCACTGGTGGTTCAGCCAAGCTGTGGGGAATGGTCTTCCACCAATCATATGCATCCCCTTGCAGCAGTGACACAGAATACTCAAACTTCAACTCATCTTGGCAGTGCAGCTTCTTAAATACTCTGTCCATTCTTTCAAGCCATTGCTCTGCCTCTAAAGGGTCCACTGTACCCTTAAATTCTGCAGCCCCATACTTCAATAATTTATCATACTGTATGGCTGGAGGCAATGGTTGTACCACAGGTGGTTGTGGTGGAGTTTGAACAGGCATACCCCCAGCCATTTGTTGAAACATTGCCGCCATCTCGCAGGCAACTGCGGCAGGAATCATGGCATTTGTGGGTGCGGTGACCCACTAACATTCGGTAAAGCTGGGGCTTCCCCTTGTGCCTCAATTTCAACAGACTGCTCAATTGAGCGATCCCCTTCTTCCATTTCAGGCTAAAGTTAGGGTATCTCCTGAACAAGTAACACAAGGAGATTTCCCTCCGTTAGTTCATATTCATGATGTAATGCACTGTATGTAACAATTATGGACATTAAGCAGTTGTACTTATCAAGAAAGACACAAATTTATATGTTAAAACATACTTCAAAAATTTTGCTCTGATACCACAAAAACATGTCACACCTTACCCCTCTGTAAGGCATAACATGATCCCGTAGAATACCTAATGAATTACCGAACTTCACCTACCGATAACTCATTAAGTACCCTACAAAGGATTTTAAATCAATTTTCTTACTTTTGTTAAGTGATGAGCATTGTCTAATAGGCATTTAAAACATTTAGTTAAAATAAAAACTAGTTAATATTTTTGGTCCATTTTAGTTTTCCGCAAATTCTATAAAAATTTTGACAGAGTTTCCTCTGTATTTTGAGAAAATCGTTCTTCAAATACCTGTAAAAAGCACTTCTAAAAGTTTTTCTCAACCACTACTTCGGTTTCACAATCAAACTCAATCAATTTCATAATCATTTCAATAAATTTCTCAAGTCAAAATTCAGTAGTCCTCAATGTATAGTCAATCAATTTTATACATTCATCATACAAAAATTTACATTAAGAAAATCCAAACTAAAATTTATTACAAATTTTACATAGATTTTGTACAAGCTGCTCAAAACCCATCTTCACATGTCCATACATTTAAGTGCTGTATATACATCAAAGGAATATTTACAGTTAGGGTATAAATTATACCCGAAGGCTTCAAGCTGATGACTTCACACACTTCAGCAGCTCAGTCTGCTGCTCCTCTAGTCTCAGATCTGCGACAAAGAATAAAGCTATCACGAGTACTAGGACTCAGTGGTGCACAATATACTAAAATAATCTTTATGCAAAGCTTAAAGCACATTCATTCAAAAATTTGGCTAAACATGAAAATTAAATACAATCATGCATTGTGAGATTTTACATGTAAACCATGTTCATTTCAAAGTATCAAAACACATTTCATAAAACCCACAGTTAGATCACGCCATTCGAAACAAATAGAATCTCAATAGCCAGAGGCTAAAGAGAAATCACATGAATCTCAATAGCCAGAGGCTAAAGAGAAATCATATCACAAGGCTAGCTAGCTCAAATATATGGATATCCATTCACATCCTCTTCTACTAGCACATCTCAACACTTCTCCAGAGAAGGAATCAAAATTCGAAACTGATTACCCCCACTAGTCATGCTAGTGAGGCGTTCAAATATATGGTCATGACAATGTGGTTTCAAAACTTATCTTAACAATTTGCTAAATATTGCTATTTCAAATATACACAATAACTTTCACAGTTTAAATCAAAACATCATAAATAATGTCACAAATAAACTTTCAACAGTTCAAAGCAAAAGTAAAATACATATTTCATTCACTTTATCAATAAATTTTAAAGCATAGTGATGTTGTGCACAAACCTCAAACGAGTCGTCCCTTAGCCTCGACTCGGTTCCTCGAGTTCCTTCTCGATATTCTTTTCAACTGAAACACACAATTTTACAATGTTTCAGTACTAGAACTTAACACAGATCCAAAATAAATTTAGCTTCACAATTACCTAGCTCTAACGTGCTAAATTCGACGTTCTTTAAATTTTGTGTTTCGGGTTACTATTCACTGCACTATTCAAGTCAAATAGTTGACTTTCTAAGACTTAATAGGTATGGGAACTCCAACTTTACCCACATACCACATTTTGGTCACTAAACTTGTTGCTTTTGGTCATTTTCTCAAAGCTTAGGTCATTTTGGCAAAATTGCCAATTTTCGGTTTTGGTGCTTCGAAGTTGAACTGTTTCATTGGTCAGTCTACTGTTGGAATTTGACAAAACTTCCTTCATAGAAAATGTTCCTTATTATCTTAAGTGTATTCTCATTTTTGGATCACCTCAATCGGAGTTTTGTAGCTCAAGTTATGGCCAAAATAAATTTACTGTTTACGTGTACTGTTCATACTAGTATTTTGGGTTCTGGTAGATTTTGATCCAAATTGGGTCAGTAATTTGATTAAGTTAAGTTCATAATTTGGTCTGACTTTCTTCATATGAAATGTTCTACTATGTCTTAGATTTCCATCGGTTCAAGAATCGCCTAAATCTGAATTTTCTAGAGAAAGTTATAGCCATCCAAACATTACTGTTCAACTGAAAATCTGCAGAGTTGTAAGTTTGGTAACTCAACTTTGCTCAGTTATTTGAATGGGTTAATGGCATAATTTGGGGTGATGTTCTTCATGAAAGTTTTAGATCTATATGCCCTCTAATCCCTGGCCAAATTTCAGGTCAATTTGACATGTTTAACTCGAGTTATGACCAAATGAACAGTTACTGTTCATTTGGTCAGTTTAGTGCAGTGGCAGCCTGCAATCAATTCACTTTGGTCAATTGTTTCACCAAGTTTTGGTCAGTTTTTTGCCATGGTTCCTTAATGAAAATTGTCCTCTTTTATGTCTATTTTCATCTCCAATTGGTGGCATATTAATGGGACTTGTAAAATTTGAGTTTTTGTCCTTCAAAGTGGGTTTGGTCATGCTGCTTGACCTACGAATTTGGTTTTCTTTCTAACAATTCCCACACAACCTATTTGGTTATAATTGACCATTATTTCATTTTACAATAGGTCACACATGCCATTTATGCATTTCTCCAAATTTTGGTTCATAAACCCTAGCATTGAAAACCCTAACTCATCATTTTCATGCCTTTAACTACTTCTAATGGTTTAATTGTTAATCATTTAACTATGTAAAGTTTCTAAACTCATTCAATTGCATCATATTCATGCAAACCATACTCCTCCCAACCAGGCCAAATTTCAGCAATGGTCATTCTCACATGTTTGTTTCATTTAATTAAGTTCTAAGCTCACTTTCAAGCATCACATATGCATTTAAATGGATAAATAAAGAATTTAGCATACTAACCTTTGTGTAGCAAATTTCTTCCTCCTTTCCTTCAAATTTTCCTTTTTTCTTTCTTGCTCAATCCTCTTCTCAAGTTGCCTAGATAAGCTTTAACTATGGTGGCTAATTTTTCTATGGTGAAATCTTATGATTTTCAAGCTCAAAATTGAGCTTTAATGGAGTTTGTGGAGAGGGAGAGGGTGAGGGAGAGAGAGTGAAGTTTTGGAAGAAGAAGATTTGTGTTTTAACTTTTTTTTTCTTTTCTTTTCTTTAATCTTATCCCCTTTTTGAAGACCAAAAATCCCCAAATTAATAAAATAAATCAATTAAGCCTTTATGACATCATACATGATGTCATCACTTTGACTTTTCCATCTTCTTTCTTTTTTTCTTTTTTTTTTTCTATTTTTTTTATTAGTTCTTTAATTTAATTCTCGATTCTAAAATTTTCTTTTCTCCAATTTTATTTAACAGTTAGGTCAGGAGTCAGCTCTCGGGGTCAATTGACCAAATCGCCCCTCGCCGGTTCATCCCGGTTTGCAAATAATCCAATATTTCTTCTGGCTCCCTGACCTAATTATTTGACTGACTTAACAGTTCTTTTTCGTGATTTTCTCTTTTCCACTGTGTTCATAAGGGTCCTAAGGACCGCAGCGTCACTTTTTACGGTTCGAAATTTGAGTTTAAAACGACTTCGCAGTCATTCCCGAGGAGGTCACTCATTGCTGTGACTCTCGTCTCGTTTAACTTCTTATGTTCTGTTTTTCTTATTTATAGTCAACTAATTAAACATTACTAATTATTTGTGTTTATGGCTTCTTAAGTTGTCTTAAGTGTGGTCCTAATCCCCTTAATTGTCCGGACCGACACCGGTCACCGGAACAGTGAAATCTACCAGGCTATGCAACCAGGGGTGTTACATACAAGCTCAGCTAGACCGACATCTTGAGAAGATGGGTCTAAGATATTGTAATGAATGGCTCTAGTGCTACTGGGAGATTGTTAGTAGTATGCCCTAAAGCATATCATTTAGTATGTATCTTGTACATGTTTTATTAATAAAAGGGCATTTTCACTTTTTCGTTTACATAATATATTTATGTGTAATAGAAAAGTATT
Source organism: Hevea brasiliensis (assembly GCF_030052815.1). NCBI lineage: Eukaryota > Viridiplantae > Streptophyta > Magnoliopsida > Malpighiales > Euphorbiaceae > Hevea > Hevea brasiliensis. The sequence continues at coordinate 34,491,920 of NC_079507.1, read as the reverse complement.
AGTAATATTTCCTAGAGCATATCATTTAGTATGTATCTTATATATGTTTTATTAATAAAAGGTATTTTCACTTTTTCGTTTACATAATATATTTATCTGTAATAGAAAAGGTCCATTGATATTTTGTTAGAAATTCTAATATTAAGTTATTAAGAATATGAGTGACAGTATTTCTAGCACAAAGTATCTTAAATTAGTTCACAATCGAGGATACTTCACACAGGACATGACTTATCTAGAAAGATTGTAATCATGTTTGTTCCCAATGTATTTATATGAGATATAAATAAGATGGAATGGTGAGTCTCATGCCATATAACAAACATGATAGGCACTTATACATGATAAGTAGGCCGAACTAGTAACATTTATGACAAGCACATAGAGTTTACTCTTATTAATGTATTATCATAAATCATATCAGTACATATAATCTTTAGACCCGAGATAGCACAGTTATCTTGTATATAGGTGGTTTGAGTTTGTTACTGCTTTCATACTTGTACTGTGTATGGTTATATGAGCATGTGTTGGCTCCTACTAGTTATATATGGAGGTAGGTGTTGATCAAGATGGAATCTGTTACCCTAATTAAATAGGGATAAAATCCTATGTTCATTTAATTGTTCTTGATGTTTCAAGTTCCTGACCAGGACAGATAGATTTAATCAGAAAAGAGTTTTTTATGAGAAAATCTTTTTAATCAAGAACTTGAATTAAAAGAGAACATAATATTCATAGCAAATAGGGTTTGACATAAACCATGACTCCAGCTCGAATTGGGATTTTATAACAAAGAGATTCTAGTGCATGGTAACATATGATTATAGGTTCATTTAAGGTAAACCTTATTACTGATTGCATGGTCATGGCATGCTATGCTAGGTGTTAACCATGGTCTATGAGGTGCATAAAATGATTTAGAGAAATCATTTATGGTAAGAAAGAGTTCTGATAATATTAAGAGTTGATATCATATCTCATTGCCAATTAGTGATGAGCCAAGTAAGTTACACACATACACAAGTAATCACCAAGTTAAATATAATTTAATTAATTAATTAAAGAGTTTAATTGATTAATTAAATAGGTTTAGTTTGCAATTAGATTGCAAAGTCCCTAGCATAGCTTGAAACCAAATCTAGGTTACTGGATGTATAGTATAAGTTAAATTTATATTTAAAGTGTTTAAATATAAATTTAATTAATGAGAAATTAATTAATAGAGATTAATTAATTAATTTATATTTGATATAAATTGATTAAAAGAAGAGAAATAATTATTTTGGGCTAAGAACTCAAAATTAAGACACAAGAGTATTTTGGTCATTTCACAGAGTGACATATGGCACCATGAGATGGTGACACATCACACTACACATAAGCTTGCCATTTGTCTTTTAATCATGTAAGATGATCAAAGTCAAAATTAAATCTAAGTTTGACACTTGGCACAATGTGATTGGGTCAATTAAACTAAGAGCCAATCAGAATGTGACATGTGGCAAGGGTTTTAAGTGGTGACCTAGCTATATAAGGGAAAGGATGAAAGAACAAAATAACAAGCTGCTGTTGTTTCTTTTGTGCCGCCACCCAAAGAGCCTCTCCCCTCTCTTCTTCTTCATCTCTCATCAATTCAAAGAGAATTACCAATATTCTCTTGAGTTAAAAATACTAGAAATCGTTTCTAGTGTCCTGTATGCATTTATAACATCTCTAAAGGCAAAACCTGAATTTCTAATTGATTGGAAAGGCTTGAGAAGCTATTCAAGGGGCTGCCATTGGTGATCATTGCAACACCCTCACTTTAGCTAGTTCGTACCTTCGACTGTTTCGGTGACCAATGTCTGTCTAGACAGCTAGAATGTCTGGAACTAATTGTAAACTATAGTTAGGAGTCATAAATAACCCAATAATGGTAAGGAAAAATTTAGAAAAATTTAAGAAATAAAATACAATGAAGTTAAATGAGCCGGTACCCTAGCGATGGGTAACCTTGACGGAAACTTACTGTCTTCATAGCTAAAAGCCCTAAACCCCGAAGAAAATTCATGAAATAATTTTTGGGACTCCAAAAAAGAGTTATTGAGGTTTCTATCGCGTTAGAATGCCAAGAAAAGGCTTAGAAAAATTTTTAGATTGGTACAGACGATTTTGGCTAAATAAGCCAAACGGAGGGCATTATGGTCATTTCATCTTCGAAGATGATTTTTTACCAACTTGTCCAGTTAAGTAAATAATTATTATGACATAAAATATGAATAAATATTGCTAAAAATTTAACTAAAAATGAGTAAAAAAGAAAAGGAAAGAAAATGAAGGAAATTGGGAATTATGACATCACATAATGTCATTAAAATGCTCCCACCCAATCACATTGTGACACATGTCTTTAAACCACTTAAAATGAGTAAATGGGCAGAAATGAAAGAAGAAAAATCAGACTTCATCTTCCTTCTTTTGCGGTGAAACCCACTTCACACTCTCATTTCCATCATTAAAGCTCCCAATGAGCTTGATTTCCTAGCCAATCTTACCCCATAACCCTAGGACCCTTTCACTAAATGAAGATAAAGCTTAGAAAAATTCTGCACTCAAGAGGTTAGTGCTACTTTTGTTTATTTTCCTCTTATATTCCTTGTTACAACATCAATTTAAGCTAGAAAATGTGAAATTGGAAGGAAAATAGGCATATTAAAGTCCTTTTAAAATTTTAGCAGCCCTAAGGTTCTATAAGGTTTTCATGATTCAAGTGAATTATAATTATGTATTGATGCCAAAGAATATGGTTTGATGATTAGAACACTTGCATGTAAATTGTTTGAACAAATTGAAGTTGTGGAGTTAGGGTTTAGGAAAAACCTAGGGTTTTGCTGATGTGTTGGTGAATGGAAGTTTTAATAGTCGATTAGTGACCATTTGGCTGAGTATAATGATGAATTGAAGTGAATTATAGCTTTGGAGTTGAGGTTGGGTGTGCTGCCATGAGTGACGTGCAGGACTGGATGTGAGTCCAGCAAGTTTGGGCAGCTATAACCTTATTTCTGTAGGTTCAATTGGTGCAAGGCCAATTGGACATGAAATTAGACACATAATGGCACAACTTTGGTGAAGGAACTCTGTCCAGAAAACAAGCTTAGGATGCCCTAAAAATTCACCAAATCCGAGTACCACCAATTCTGCCTGGGCAAAATGACCAAATGAATAGTGTTCATTCATTTGGCCATAACTCAATGTAGAAATATCTAAATGACCTGAAATTTATATCAATGGAAAGCTTAGACAATTTAGGACAACTTTCATGAAGGACATGACTCTAAAGTTTGACCAGAACTTAATGAAATTGCCTACCAAACTCAAGACACCAAAACTACCAGAATGGATTCTGCCCAGAAATTCTAGGTACTGCCCTATCCGGCCAGTTATGGAATTTAGGCCATAACTTGAGCTAAAAAACTCCAATTTGAGTGATTCAAAAAGGGAATTAAAGAAAACACAATAAGGAACAACTTTGATGAAGAAAAGTTAGCCCAGTTTCCACTGTAGAATTGTCCAATGGAATATTAAACTTAGGTAATCAAAACTGAAAATTTAGAAATGCATCTAAGGGACTTTAAATTGCAATTGGCAATTAATACTAACAAATGTAAAATTCAAAATGTGGGATCTTGGTGTAATTAGAATTAACGTATCCATTAAGTATGAAAAAGTCAACATTTTGGTTGACTAGTAAGGTGAATAGTAATCAAAATGATTAGCAAATTAAGATGAAGACCTAGAACCAATTCTAAGCTTAAATGCTTAGAATTGTATGACAAATGTGGACTATGCATCTTAGTCAAAATTGTTAGAGGGAAATTAAGGCCATAAATTTGAAATCGATGAAATGTTCATGGATTGCTTGAAATATTAAAAGTAAGTCACCTAATTGATGTGAATAGGTAGTTAGGGCTTATATGCCCATCACAAATAGAACTCATAAAATAATAGTAATTCAACTTGAAATATAAAATTTGTAATTAAATAAGTAGATTTTCGAATATATAAATGAGAAAGGAAAAATATTTTGAATACAATGGTACATGTGAACCTTTGTTTTGAATTGTGATTAATATGGATAATATAATGACTATATAAATTATGATGAATGCGTAAATTATGTAAATATTAGACTTGGAGATTTATATTTCTATTATGAAAAAGATTAAAATGCTAGAAATTATAATTAGAACCTATAATGAAATAATGAAACTTATGAACACTTAATGGTACTATGTGCCCATGTATTGCCTAGACACGTGTGTCAGATTGGATAGATTGGCATGCCAATAGGGCATTATTTTAGCAGTACTGCGAAAGGCTTTATGCTTGTTTTCGTGGCTTTATGCCTGCACTCATGGTTTTATGCCCGTAGTCATGGCTTTTATGCCTGATTATGTGTTATGATGGCTTTTTAGCCATATTGACTGCATACGTGGTTGACGTTCCGCGTCCCATGGTATGACGGCCTGAGGCACCGCGGTGTCCAGTGCCAATGACTCATTATCTAGTTTAGTCAGCCTATCATAGGTTACTTATGCAGTGAAATTTATTGAAATAAGTTAAGAATATTAGCAACTGAAAATATTAGCAATTAAATAAATGAGTAAGAATATTTAATTATTATGAAAGAATTAAGCATTTTTTAAGAGGAATAAATTAGAACAAAGGATAGTTAATACTATAAGTATTATATGAAATTAGATTAAATTCCAGAGTATCCAAATTTTGATCCATTTCCTTTTTTTTTATTGTATATTATTTTCTTATTGTATTATTGCACCATTAAGCAGCAATGCTTAGCGCGATGGATTGTTTCCTCGCGCAGGTACTGAAGGTAAAGCCCAGTGAATATTAAATAGAGATTTTGGAGTTCTGATATGCAGAAGTGTCTAGAGTATTCAAGGTTGTCACCTCCTCAGCAATGCATGTAGATAGGGCCTATATAGGTCATAATTTATATGTTGTATAAAATGCTTAGTTATAGTATTGTAATGTAAATTATGAAAATGTAATTAATAGGTATGCCTTGTAAATTAATAAATTGGTTAATTCATATGTGATTAAATTGTATATCATGTACATTAACGAAGATTGAAAATTTTCATATATGAGTTGAGCATGAATGGGAAAGTATGGAAATGGATATGAATGAAATTGTATGGATTTGAATACGGAATTGAAGTATGCAGATAATGCATGAAATGATGAGATTTTTATTTTAAAATAATATATTGAATTTCAAACAGGTGAATAGTGAAATACATAAACTGATAATAAAATAGGGGAAACTTTGCTGGTTTCTCCGCAGAAAAATAATTGATATTAAAACATAACGAGATCAAATTATTAAAGGAATAAAGTAAGATAAGATAGGGTGCTCCGGCACCGAATGTAGCACACTTTGCTTCGCTACACTGTAATCGGGTGAGGGGTATTACAATCTTGGAGTAGACAAGCTAGAGGGACAATATCTGGTGTCCTAGGTGCATCCCAAAGGTGCCAAACACAACTACAGTGCATCAAAAGGTTAGTGCATTTGTTCTTGATTTAATCTAGGGTTCTAATGAATTAATCTGTTAATTCTAAAATCTTAAATGGCAAATATAGATCCAAAAATATATTAAAAATGTTTTAATATGCTGTTTATCATTGAAATCAAATAGATAAATAATGAATCTTACATGATGCATGAGACCCTAGAAGAAAAATTTTGAATTCAATGATCTAAACTTATATTTTTCATGCTTCCACTCCTTCAATTGGTATCAGAGCCACTATATTTGCCATTTAGATTATTGATTATATGGTTTAATTGTGCGATTTGATCATGAGATGATTGATTCATTGCTGGTTGTAAGGAATAGGTGGCTGCATGTTGATGAACACTAATGATGCGCATGGTTTGATGCATTCAACCATGTGCATGGATATTGGGCTTGTTTGTGGGCTTGGTTTTTCAAGGCCCATAATTAGGCCCATGACTAATTAAAGTGTTTAATTAGGATTTTTAATCACACAATTAAATTTTGATTCAAATCTGAATTTTTAAATTTGTTTGAATGTGATTCAAATCTGAATTTTTAAATTTGTTTGAATGTGATTCAAATCTGAATTTTTAAATTTGTTTGAATATGATTCAAATCTGAATTTTTAAATTTGTTTAAATCATATTTAAATCTAGATTTTTAAGTTGAATATGAGATTCAATTTAATTTAAGTATGTATATTTTGTTTAATTATTAAATAGTGATATGCATGATGGATGATCATGGACAATAAAAGACCAATGTGATTGGATTTATTTCTTTTATATTTCTTTGCGTTGTAAATTAATTAATTTATTTTAATTTATTTTGGTGGCATATATTATAAAGGTTGTAATAATTTTGGGTTATAATTTCATTTATTTAGTTCTTGTAAATTCGCCTTAGTATGCCAAGGATTACTATGTAATTGAATTGCAAGAAAATCAAGGAGGTTAAGAGCATTGGTGGGACTAGTGGAAGGAATTCAAGATCAAGTATTGATTATGTACTCCTTTAACAACTCTTGTAATATGAATGAATGAAATGCACCTAGGAATGCCCTGATTCTGTCACACCCTACCCCTCTGTAAGGCATAACATGATCCCGTAGTATACCTAATGAATTACCAACTCCGTCTACTGATAACCCATTAAATACACTACAAGGGATTTTCAAAACTTGTCTTACTTCTTTTACAGTGGTAAGCACTATTTACAGGTGTTAAAAACCTTTTTGAACTGAAGTGATAAAACTGACACATTTGACTTAATTGGAGTTTCTGTAAAAATTTTGGCAGAGTGCCATCTGTATTTTGGATAAAACAGTTCTTCAGAAAACCTGTAAAAAGCACTTCAATATGTATTTGCAAATCTCAACTCCAATATATTTCTCAACACAACATATTTCTCAATTCAAATCCATAGCGATTTTTCAAAGACTGAGATACAAGAAATATAATACAAAACTATTTAAGTAAATGAAATCTCAGATTTACATTCACGATAATTTACATTTAATTACATACCAAAATATTTTACAAGAGTTTCTATACAACTGCTCAAATAATTTACATACATATTATTACATGCTTACATCAAAACCTATGTACATGGGTATATCTATGATATACCTGGAGCTGATCTGAATGTATCCTCAAAGCAACTTAATCACTGCTCTATGCTCGCTTACTCATGACAAAGATACAAAGCTATCACGAGTGGTGAACTCGATGGTGCACAACTATAATTTAAAACATAGTACAATATACATTGATAAATTTTACAAGAAATAATTTGAGAATCAATCTCGATCAAATTTCACAACTCAAAATATTCATTGCCAATAATGTAAATCATTTGTATAAATAACTTGGAGCACAAAATTCAATTTATCGAATCTTGACTATCCATTTAAGTAATTCCAACAAAATCAATTACACACAAACCATAATTGAAATCACCATTCCTTACCATTCAAAAGCCATTCTGTACCTCAAAATCATTTTGTATCTCAAAATCATCAGTATCTCAAAAGTCATTATGCATCTCAAAACCATGTTGTATCTCAAAAATCAATCTTTATCTCACTAACTATGCAAGACTAATCCGAAGGGCCATATTCGATGTGATTCTAACTCCCTATGGTGGGAGGTCGACCGATTCTAACTCCCTATGGTCGGGAGGTCGAATCATCGTGCCTGATACCATCACAATAATGAATCTTCCGTAAGGGCCATAACGATAAAATAAACTTAGATCTAACCTCAAATCAGAGGAGAATCTAAGCCTGTGCACGTACCATGGTAATCAAAACACAACTCACTCCATTGTCTTCTCAACAAATGAGAGAGACAGGTAATAACCTAGTCAAGCATCTATAGTGAGATATAAAACAATATCACAATCCTTTTAGCGAGCATAAATCACAATATAATTCGATTCAAAGTCAATTCCAATATCCAATAATTTTTATGCTCATCACAATTCAAATAATAAAGTTTTCATTTTTTTCCATGAATATTACCATCACAATTCAAAACATATTCTATCACAATTTTCCAAAACATAATTTACTTAATCCATAACAATGCTTAATACTTATGGAAATACCATTTCACAAAGCCAAATTCATACATACAATAACAATTTTCAATAATCATGGAATTAAATCCAATGCTTGTTAAACATAATTCATAAGAAAAATATATCATTTAATCATATGAAATATTCAAAACAAAATCAGTTAAAAACTAGTTGTGCACAAACCTCTGATGACTGTCTCCCTGATCTGGACTCAGTGTTTCCTTCCCTTTTCCTGAGTCTTTGGTAACTGAGAAACACAATTTGAAGTGTTTCAGTACTAAATTAAACTGTCTCTATCGATGGTGTTTGGTAAATAATGCACTGAACTCAATTATTCACTTAATCACCTAATATACCGACCCTCGTTGCGTTTTAGGTAAATTAGGTTTTAGTGTCGTTAATATGTCACATTTGATAGGGTTTTAGGTTTGGTATGTTTTACCAAAGTCATTTCCTTGCTTAGTGCATTTTAATGCAAATTGCTGGATTCCGGGACACTGGTTTGACCTAACCGGACGATCTAGTTCCCTCAGTTTTTGGGTCTCGGTCGAAACTACAAACTTGTAGATCTAGGTCTTATTGCACGCGGTACAAAATTTCAGGTCAATCCGAGTTAAGTAGACCAAGTTATGGTCATTACACTATTGCTGGTCAAGTGGTACCATTTTAGGTCAATTTTAGGTCAAATTGGTCAATTCTGGTTCGGCCAGTTTTTGGACCCGAACTTGTGCAAGTTGTTTGACTTGCTTATGGTCATTTCTGGGCTTTGGTGTCTTCATAAGACTTGTAGGTATGGGTCTTAAATATTCTTGGTCAAAATTTCAGGTCAATTGGACCTGGTTTGAGTGAGTTATGGCCTAAACACTCACTGCTGCCCAATTGGTCATTTTTCAGGTCCTAATTGCACCTAATCCGAATTGGTCATTTTTTTAGGTCACCTTGCAAGCAGAATTTTGGCATGGTTTCTCAATGAAAGTTGGCACATTTTGTGCCTAGTTTCACCTCAAATTGGTCTCATACCAATTGAGGTTACACATTCAAGGTTATAGGCTAAAATATACACTGCCCTCAATATGCATTTCACACCCCAACTTCAAACACACACTTACCTTTGCCATTTGTTTACTTACCTACCAAACTGTTTTGGCACATTACCAAAAGCATTTTCTACATTACATTAGCATTATTTTGGGCAGATTCCAATCACCTTCAACACACCAATAATCATTCACAATTACAATCTTTAAGTACCATTACAAACACACCTAAACATTACAAACTTTACATACACTTTACAATGTTAATTTACATACATATCATCAATCTTTCTAGGTCAATATTCTTCCCACACTTCCTTCAATATATACCATTACTCAAGTGTCCACAAGCTGCCACAACCATTCTTCAACATCACATTGCCGTCCCATATACCAATTCTCATCAAAGTGCATAATTCACCATATAAACATGAAATAATTCACTAAGTTACTCAATCACCATGATTAACATTATTTCTCATCAATTATATGCACAAATACCTCATCAAAAACGTGACTCATGGCTGTTCAAAATGACAACAACAATAACCCTTCAAACTCAAAATTTTCCTTCACCAAACTAACACCCATAACATGAACATAAACTTTAACAAAGAAATTCTCAAAAATGCAAACTTACCTTTAATTGTAACTTGCTAAACCTTCACCAAACTTCTCAAAATTGGTATCAATATCTTCCTTGTGGTGTGTAGACCATTTTTCATGAAGCTATCAAAGTGATTGGAGTTGAAAATGGGGAGTGCATGGAGCTTTGAAGAAAACGTTAATGGTGGTTTCTCTCACCTTCAATTCGGCTAGCTTTGTAAGTTGGAGAAGATGAACTATCTGATGGGTTTAGTGGACTTACACCTGCCATACTTTATGTTTAATTAATCCTATAATGGTCCACTAACTAAAATTGAAACATATTATAAGTTAACTTTCACTTAATCCACATTTAACCCATTATTTTAGCTATTTACTTTGGGTACCACCAATTTAATTTTTCATTTTATTTTCTAAGTGTAATACTATTTATTTTTAATGGACATTTAGGTCAAAAGACACTTCGGGATGTCAAATGACCATAATGCCCCTGTTCGGGTTACATTCCCGATTTTTCGGTAACACCGTATTTTGCCTGTTTTTCGATTTCTCACTTTTCTTTGTACCAATTATTTAATTTTTCTTTGATCTTTCTAATGATATTTATTCTTCAATAAGGTTCTATTTATGTCCTAAAAATGTTTTCTAGGGTTCCCCGCAGTCCAGGGCCAGTCAACGGTCCACGCCGTGACTTCCCGGTGCGGTCACCCATCGCTAGGTTTCTCGGCTCACTTACTTGGTTACATTTCTTTGCTATGATTTTTCCTTTGTTTTTCTTTTCTTGTATTTCATTATTTTATGTCTCCTCACTCATATCAAAGTGTAGTTCTAGGCATCCTAGCTGTCCGGACAGCACTGGTCACCGGAACAGCAGAACGCACTACCGAACTTTGGGGTGTTACAAATTCAATTCTTGGTGGCTCAGAATTAAATCCCTTAGAAAGTCCATGATCATACCATATTAATTATCCATGAATGCATGAGATGTATGGGAATGTATGCAAGTATATGATATATGCATGCTAATTGGATAATATGCAAAGTGAGACCTTAATAGTAATTAGGATGACCACAAAATCTTCCAAACAAATGATTAAGTTGGATATGGTATAATTAAAATAATTATAACATGGGTCCTCCATTGAGACAATTATTTTAAGAAATTTTAAATACTTGCATATGATATAATTAATTTAAGAGATTTTCTTAAGAATAATTGTTAAGCATGAGATGTTGTAAATATGTAAATGGTTTGGTGGCCAATAATGGATGTACCTGATGACATTAAAATTATTTGCATGTTTACTGGCTCAATGGGATCAACTTAACTAATACAAGATAAGTCAATAATGGATGTGCCTGAGATTTTAAACATTAGGAGCTAGGTAAGGGATTGAATCTCACATGAGATGTGACGGGCAAGGAGTTGCTCACTTATAGTTTATTGTAATTCCAATAATGGATGTGCCTGAGGATGATCAATAGGATTATAAGAATTCAATCACTCACTAAAAATCTATCCAACTAGGATTTCCGTTTTCTACTTTGGAAGTGTAGGATTTGCTAAGTTGGTGGGAGGACCAATTTGATTAAAATACCATAATCATTTTGGTTAATTACAGGATACATTTACTAATTAATCTGGTTATTTTCTGTAGTTAATTTTCTGATAATAATGAGCACACCACAACCACCACCATCCAATATCCTTGTAAGCATACTTGATCGCAATAGGTTGACAGGACCTAATCTATTTGATTGGCTAAGAAATTTGAAACTTGTCCTGAACCTTGAACATATAGGATATGTTCTAGACTCAAATGTTCCTAGTCCCTTACCTCCAGAGGCCACTCAAGAGGAATATGAAACTTTGGACAAGTGGAAGGAGCATGATATGAGAGCCAAGTGTTACATGCTTGCTTCTATGAGTAATGAGTTATAGAAGCAGCATGAGAACATGCAGAGTGCGAGTGAGATCCTCCTTCACCCACAAGAGTTGTATGGTGAGCACAGCAGGAATACCAGGTATGAGATATCTAGATAGTTGTTCCGTATTAGGATGTTTGAGGGACAGAGTATTGGGGATCATGTCCACAAGATGATTTGACTGATTGAGCAGTTGGAGCATCTTGACTTTAACATGGATTTCCAACTGCAAACGGATTTGATCCTTCAGTGCCTTCCTGAGTCTTTTGTGAAAAATTTCCATATGACTACACAGGAATGCACCTTGGCTGGTTTACTCAACATGCTGGTTATTGCCTAAAAGAATATGCCGGGTAATAAAGGAAAAGAAGTAGCTTTGATTACATCTTCTCTTACTGGAAATTCTAATAAGAAGAAGGGCAATAAGAAAAAGAAACCTCAAATTCCTGGTCCTTCCAAGAAAATAGCTAAACAGAAAGGGAAGACTAAAGCTGATGGAGGCAAGGGAAAGTGTTTCCACTGCCAGCAGGATGGGCACTAGAAAAGGAATTGCCTAGAGTATCTTGCTTCTCTGAAGGACAAGAAGGATACACCTTCGAAAGGTATGTCCATAACTTGTTATTTAGATTCTGATGATACTCATAGTTCATCTACAGCTTGGGTTTTAGATACTGGAGCCAGTTCTCACATTTCTTATGATATCCAGGAACTAGCAAATAGAGCAGCTTGCGTTCTCGAGATGTTAGACTCCAGATTGGTGATGGCTCAACTGTTGAAGCTTTAGCCATAGGATCTAAATCTTTTTACATGTCTGGACATATTTTGTGTTTGGATAATATTTTATATGTACCTGATGCTTTTAAGAACATCATTTCTATATCTAGTTTGACTAGAAATGGCTATGAATTTTAGTTCACAGATGATGTTTGCAATATTCATTTTAGAAATAAATATGTTAGTTCGGGTTATATGAATGATGGTCTTTATTATTTGGATAATAATGACAAACACAAATTGAATACAAGTGATCTAAATGAATGCAATGCCATGGTGAAAAACAACTCAAGTTCAAAATATATTTGGCACTTAAGGTTAGGTCATATTGCAGAAGATAGGATTACAAAATTAGAGAAAATAGGGATTCTATCCTCATTGGGTTCTGAACCTACTCTAACTTGTGAATCTTGCCTTCAGGGCAAAATGACTAGATCACCCTTTGTTGGACAAGGGTTAAAAGCTGAAAATATTTTGGAGTTAATACATAGTGATGTTTGTGGTCCATTTAAAGAAATGGCTAGAGGCGGGTTTTATTATTTTATTACCTTTACTGATGATAAATCAAGGTTTGGGTATTTGTATTTTATGAAATACAAACATGAATCCTTTGAAAAGTTAAAAGAATTTAAATCTGAAGTAGAAAATCAAACAGGAAAAAGTATTAAAGTTCCTTGATCAGATCGTGGAGGTGAATACTTGAGTACTGAATTTGATAAATACTTGAGAGAGCATGGCATTGTTCCCAGCTGACTCCTCTAGGAACACCACAGCTGAATGGTGTATCTGAAAGGAGAAATCGTACCCTATTTTATATGGTACGTAGTATGATGAGCTATACTGATATGCTAATCTCCTTTTAGGGATTTGCATTAGAATCAACTTTGTATATTCCGAATAGGATTCCATCAAAATCAGTATCTTCCACACCTTATGAGATATGGCATGGAAGAAAACCAAGTCCTAAGCATGTTAAGATTTGGGCTTGTCCAGCTTTTATCAAAAAGCTAAACACTGATAAATTGGAAACCAGATCAGAAAAGGGTGATTTGTTGGATATCCAAAATATAGTTTTGGATATTATTTTTATTTGCCTACATCATAAAAGGTTATGGTAAGTAGAGATGCCACATTTCTTAAACAATAGTTTTTTCAAGAAGGAGGCAAAGGAAGGCAAATAGAGTTAGAATTGGAGAATTCTGACCAACTAATAGATCAGATAGATATAAATCCATCTAATCAACCTACACCTATTGATGAAACATCTACGGTTGTTCCTTGTAGATCAACCAGGGTATCTCACCCACCAGTGAGATATGATTTCCTTCATGAAGAAGAACAAGAGTTGTCTACTCATGAAGAAGTAGATCATAGAGATGATCCACTTACCTATGAAGAAGCTATATTAGATATAGACTCTTCAAAATGGATTGATGCTATGAAATCCGAGATTGATTCCATGTATAAGAATCAAGTTTGGGATCTTATTGACTCACCTGAAGGTATTATACCAATAAGAAACAAATGGATTTTCAAGAAGAAAATTGGTTCTGATGGAAAAGTAAAGACCTATAAGGCAAGGCTAGTAGTGAAAGGGTTTCACCAAAGGAAAGGAATCGACTATGAGGAGGCTTTCTCACCTGTTGCCATGCTTAAATCAATTAGGATTCTATTAGCAATAGCTGCATACTATAATTATGAGATTTGGCAGATGGATGTTAAAATAACTTTTCTTAATGGATACATTGAAGAAAAAATTTTCATGGAACAACCTAGGGGTTTTGAATCCCAAGATTGTTCCAAAGTATGCAAGCTAAAGATATCCATTTATGGGTTGAAACAAGCTTTGAGGAGTTGGAACATCCATTTTGATGAAGCCATTAAATCATTTGGTTTCATCAAAAATGAGGATGAGCCATGTGTATATAAGAAGGTTAGTGATAGTGCTGTCACTTTCCTTGTCTTATATGTGGATGACATTTTGTTAATGTGTAATGACACAGGTATGTTGACAACTGTAAAGGTATGGTTGTTAAATACATTCTCCATAAAAGACTTAGGGGAGACAACCTATATTCTTGGGATTCGCATCTATAGAGATAGAGAAAAAAAAAAATAATTAGTTTATCCCAAAGTCTATATGTGGAAAAGGTGTTAAAAAGGTTTAACATGCTTGATTCCAAGAGAGGATTGTTACCAGTGAGACATGGTATCCACCTTTCTAAAGAGATGTCTCTAAAGACACCTAAAAAAAGAGATAAAATGGCCAGGATTCCATATGCTTCGACTATTGGAAGTTTGATGTATGCAATGTTGTGTACTAGGCCGGATATCACATATGCTGTTAGTTTGACTAGCAGGTATCAATCCAATCCAGGTTTGGAACACTAGATAGCTGTCAAGAATATCCTTAAGTAATTGAGAAGAACTAAGGATTTATTCTTGATATGTGGAGGTGGTGACTTGCAATTGGATGGTTATACTGATTCTGATTTCTAATCAAATATCGATGATAGAAAGTCTACCTCTGGGTATGTGTTCATTTGTAATGGAGGTGCAGTCAGTTGAAAGAGTTCCAAACAGAGTACGACTACAGATTTCACTACTGAGGCTGAGTATATTGCTGAATCAGATGCTGTAAAGGAAGCTATTTGGATAAAGAAGTTTATGATAGAACTTGCAGTACTTCCTTTCATTGAGTCAGCAGTTCCACTTCACTGTGATAACAATGGAGCAGTCATACAAGCTAAGGAATCCTGGTCTCACCAGAAATCCAAACACATAAAAATGTGCTACCACATTATCAGAGAAATAGTTGGGCGAGGCGATGTAGCCATGCAGAAAATAGCATCAGCTGAAAATCCAGCTGATCCATTCACTAAGCCTATGTCACAAACTCAGTTAGACCAATATCTTGAGATGATGGGTATAAGATATTGTAATGAATGGCTCTAATGCTAGTGGGAGATTGTTAGTAGTATGCCTTAGAGCATATCATTTAGTATGTATCTTGTACATGTTTTATTAATAAAAGGCATTTTCACTTTTCCGTTTACATAATATATTTATGTGTAATAGAAAAGGTCCATTGATATTTTGTTAGAAATTCTATTCTTAAGTTGTTAAGAATATGAGTGATAGTATTTCTAGCACAAAGTATCATAAATTGGTTCACAATCGAGGATACTTCACATAGGACATGACTTATCCAGAAAGATTGTATTCATGTTTGTTCCCAATGTATTTATATGAGATATAAATAAGATAGAATGATGAGTCTCACAAACATGATAGGCACTTATACATGATAAGTAGGCCGAACTTGTGATATTTATGACAAGCACATGGAGTTTACTGTTGTCAATGTATTATCAAAAATCATATAAGTGCATATAATCTTTAGACTTGAGATATCATAGTTATCTTGTATATAGGTGGTTTGAGTTTGATACTGCTTTCATACTTGTACTGTGTATGGGTATATAGGCATGTGTTGGTTCCTACTAGTTATATATGGAGGTAGGTGTTAATCAAGATGAAATCTGTTACCCTAAGTAAATAGGGATAAAATCCTATGTTCATTTAATTGTTCTTGATATTTCAAGTTCCTGGCTAGTACAGATAGATTTAATTAGAAAAGAGTTTTTGATGAGAAAATCTTTTTAATCAAGAATTAGAATTAAAAGAGAACATATTATTCATAGCAAATGGGGTTTAACATAAACCATGACTCTAGCTCGAATTGGGATTTTATAACAGAGAGATTCTAGTGTATAGTAACATATGATTATAGGTTCATTTAAGGTAAACCTTATTACTGATTGGGTGGCAATGGCATTCTATGCTAGGTGTTAACCATGGTCTATGAGGTGCATAAAATGATTTAGAGAAATCATTTATGGTAAGAAAGAGTACTGATGATATAAAGAGTTGATATCATATCTCATTGCCAATTAGTGATGAGCCTAGTAAGTCACACACATACACAAGTAATCACCATGTCACACCCTACCCCTCTATAAGGCATAACATGATCCCGTAGTATACCTAATGAATTACCAACTCCGTCTACTGATTATCCATTAAATACACTACAAGCGATTTTAAAACTTTTCTTACTTCTTTTACAGTGGTGAGCACTATTTACAGGTGTTAAAAACCTTTTTGAACTGAAGTGATAGAACTAACACTTTTGAATTATTTGGAGTTTTTGTAAAAAATTTTGGCAGAGTGCCATCTGTATTTTGGATAAAACAGTTCTTCAGAAAACCTATAAAAAGCACTTCAATATTTTTCCAAATCTCAACTTTAACATATTTCTCAACACAACATATTTATCAATTCAAATCCACAGTGATTTTTCAAAGACTGAGATAAAAGAAATATAATACAATTTTTACAAGTCAAAATAACTCATAATTATTTTACAACTTCAATGTACAATTTTAATTTACAACTGCTCAAAACAAAAAACAATATGTACATACAGTGGTCATACATTACAGTACAAAATGCAAAATGTGGTATACTCATTATACCCGAAAATCTTTCGCTGGAGGTACTAGCAGCCTAGTCTCTCGCCTGCATGCATGCGTCTACTGCGGCAAATAAAAGCTATCATTTGAGACAATGTCTCAGTGGTGCACAACATTAACCAAATACATCTTTAAATCACAATTCATAAATCATACAAATAGTGGATACTTAAAACTATAGTTAAATTCAAGACAAAAATGTCATAAGGAATTTAACACAATATTACAATAAATCTCAGTAATCAAAACATAGCTAAATTCAAAAGACAGTGAATGTCAATAAGAATTTAAACTCATTTTACAATCTTATAATATGCATCAATAAATCACACACAGCTTTAATCATGTTCCCAAGTTCAATTCATCCCAAAAACCGATGGCTAATGAGGTATTCAATTCATCCCAAAAGTCAATGACTAATGAGGAATAACATAGCTAGCTAGCAAAAATATGAGTACTCATTCTATTCGTCCTCAACAGGCACACACCTCAACACTTCAGCCAGAGAGGGAATTCAATTCATCCCACTAGACAAGCTAGCGAGGAATACAATCAATGTACATGATAGCTGTGGTTTCAAACCAATTACAGTGCTTTTCAATCAATAAGTATCTATCAAATATCATTCAAATCATTTTTCACAATTTCACAACTTAAAACAATAATATGCAAATAGTCATAATTTATTTCAGTTGAAAATAATTCAAAAGAAATAGTTGTTGTGCACAAACCTCTGATAATCGTCTCTCGTCCGACTCAGTGTTTCCTTCCCTTTTCCTGAGTCTTTGGTAACTGAGAAACACAATTTGAAGTGTTTCAGTACTAAATTAAACTGTCTCTAACGATAATGTTTGATAAGTAATTCACTGAAGGCTATTATTTGCTTAATCACCTAATATACCGACCCTCGATGCGTTTTAGGTAAATTAGGTTTTAGTGTCATTAATATGTCACATTCGATAGGTTTTTAGGGTTGGTACGTTTTACCAAACTCATTTCCTTGTTTAGCGCATTTTAATGCAACTTGCTGGATTCCGGGATACTAGTTTGACCTAGCCAGACGATCTAGTTCCCTCGATTTTCGAGTTTCGGTTAAAACTACAAACTTGTAGATCTATGTCTTATGGAACGCGGGACAAAATTTTAGGTCATTCTGAGTTAAGTAGACCAAGTTATGGTCATTATACTATTGCTGGTCAAATGGCATCAAATTAGGTCAATTTTAGGTCAATTTGGTCAATTTTGGTTCGGCCAGTTTTTGGACCCGAAATTGTGCAAGCTGTTTGACTTGCTTATGGTCATTTCTGGGCTTTGGTGTCTTCATAAGACTTGTAGGTATGGATCTTAACTATTCATGGTTAAAATTTCAGGTCAATTGGACCTGCTTTGAGTGAGTTATGGCCTAAATACTAACTGCTGCCTAATTGGTCAATTTTCAGGCCTCAATTGTACTCAATCCGAATTGGTCATTTTTCATGTCACCTTGCAAGCAGAATTTTGGTATGTTTCCTTCATGAAAGTTGGCACATTTTGTGCCTCGTTTCAGCTCCAATTGGTCTCATACCAATTGGAGTTACACATTTAAAGTTATGGCTAAAATGCATGCTGTCCTTAATTACATTGCTTATACATGTATCAATTGCACATTTACCTTACTCTAAGTCCACTTCCCTTACCAATTCTGATTTGGTACATTACCAAAACCATTTACTACTTCACCTTAAAGTTACTTTGGGCTGATTACAAACATCCTTAACACACCAAATAAAACTCTAATTCATAAAGTCCAATTACAACCACAAATACACATAAACACTACTCATTATTTCATACAATTTCCACAACTAATTTATATACATATCCATCAATCCTCAATGTCATAATTCTGCCAATATCTTCATGAATTCATAAATTCATCATGGAGTCTCAAGGCTGCCGAATTGTTCCACAATGCCAAAATTTCACATACTTTCTTCAACTTCAATTTCAAATGCATAATCACCATTACATATGGAAATAACTTACTAGGACATCAATTCACCCTATTCAACATGAATTCTCATCAAACATATGTAAGAATATTCCATTAAACATACAACTCCATGGCTGTCCAAAAATGGATATATCAAGAACTCCTCAAACTTGAAAATTTTCTTCACAAAGCACACACCCATAACATGTATATAAAGTTTAACAAAGCAATGTTCAAAAATACAAAGTTACCTATGGTTGGAACTTGCTAAACCTTCACTAAACCTCTTAATATTTGGTATCAAACTCTTCCTTGTGATGTGGAGGCAATCTTTAATGAAGAAACCTAAGTGGTTGGAAGTGAAATGAGGAGGTTAAGGGAGCTTCATGCAAAACGGCAATGGAGGATGTCACCTCTCCCATTTCGGCATGGATGAAGAACTTAGAGAAAATGAATTTTCAGATTGTATATTAGGTGTACACCTGCCCCTTTTTGTTCTTAATTTATTCAATAGTGGCCCACTCACACAAATTAATCATTTAATAAGTTAAATTCTCACTTATTCCACATTAAACCCTTAATTCTTGTTATTTACTTTAGGTACCACCAAATTAATTTTTCATTTTATTTTCTAAGTGTACTATTATTTATTTTTAATGGAAATTTAGGTCAAAAGACAATTCGGGATGTCAAATGACCATAATGCCCCTGTTCGGGTTGCATTCCCGATTTTTCGGCAACACCAGGTTTTGTCTGTTTTTCGATTTCTCACTTTTCCTTGTACTAATAATTTAATTTTTCTTTGATATTTCTAATGATATTCCTACTTCAATTGATGTCTCTTTAAGTCCTAAAAATATTTTCCAGGGTTCCCCGCGGTCCAGGGCCAATCAACGGTCTACGCCGTGACTTCCCAGTGCGGTCACCCATCGCTAGGGTTCTCGACTCGCTTAACTTGGTTACATTTCTTTGCTATTATTTTTCCTTTGTTTTTCTTGTGTTTTCTTTTCTTGTATTTCATTATTTTATGTCTCCTCACTCATATCGAAGTGTAGTTCTAGGCATCCTAGCTGTCCAGACAACACTGGTCACCGGAACAGTAGAACGCGCTACCAAACATAGGGGTGTTACAATTCTCCCCCCCTTAAATAAATTTCATCTCGAAATTTTACCTGGTATTAGTCTCTGAACAGCTGTGGGTGCTGTTTCCTCATATCCTCTTCACGTTCCCAAGTAGCTTCCTGGCCTGAATGATGGTTCCACAGCACTTTAACCAAGTGTATCTGTTTGTTCCTCAGCTTCTTAACCTTATAAGCCAGAATTTTTATGGGTTCTTCCTCATATGAGAGGCCTGGTTTTACCTCAATCTCTTCAACTGATAGTACATGAGATGGGTCAGATCTGTACCTCCTTAACATGGACACATAGAAGACACTGTGTATCCTTGCTAGCTCTGGAGGTAATGCCAACCGATATGCCAAAGGACCCACTCTATCCAGAACCTCATATGGTCCGATGAAACGAGGACTCAGTTTCCCTTTTCTGCCAAATCTCATAATCCTCTTCCAAAGAGAAACTTTGAGGAATACCTTATCACCCACTGCATATTCAATATCTCTTCTTTTCAGATCAACATAGGACTTCTGATGGTCTGATGCAGCCTTGAGTCTATCTCTAATCAATCTGATCTTTTCCTCTGTCTGCTGAACAATTTCTAGCCCAATCATCTTCCTTTCACCTACTTCATCCCAACATAAGGGAGTTCTGCACTTTCTGCCATACAAAGCTTCATACGAAGGCATCCCAATGCTTGATTGGTAGCTGTTGTTATAAGCAAACTCAATCAAAGGCAAGTGTGTATCCCAACTACCTTCAAATTCAATCACACAAGCCTGTAGCATATCCTCCAATATCTGAATAACCCTCTCAGACTGGCCATCTGTCTGTGGGTGGAATGCTGTGCTGAAGTTCAATCTAGTTCCTAGGGCTCTATGAAGACTACCCCAGAATCTAGAAGTGAACCTAGGATCTCTATCAGATACAATTGATACTGGCACTCCATGCAATTTTACAATCTCATATATGTACAATTTGGCCAATCTTTCCAGGCAATAGTCCATCCAAACTGGCAAAAAGTGAGCAGACTTGGTCAATCTGTCAATTATAACCCATACTGCATCATGACTACTCTGTGTCCTTGGAAGTCCTGTAACAAAATCCATAGTTATTCGTTCCCATTTCCACTCTGGTACTGACAAAGGATGTAATAAACTAGCTGGAACTTGATGTTCTGCCTTTACTTGCTGACAAGTTAGGCATTTGGAAACAAATTCAGCTCTATCTCTCTTCATACCCATCCACCAGTAATGCTCTTTTAGCCCTCTGTACATTTTAGTTCCACCAGGGTGCATAGCAAAAGGAGACTCATGTGCTTCCTTCATAATGATCTGTCTCAATTCCACATCAATAGGAATGCACATTCTGCCCTGATGTAGCAATAAACCATCATCTCTCACAGAGAATTCAGGTTTCTTGCCCTGCTGGACTTCTTTCAGTAGCTTCTAATATTTTTCATCACTCTGAGCAACCATTACGACCGATCACCAACACTGGCTGTACATGCCATGCAACTACTGTCTGTCCCTCATCATCAATCTCTAAACTGGCATGCTGTGCTTTCAACTCATATACCATGGACATGGGAGAAACTCTGAGACTTGCCATAGTCTTGTGACTTAAGGCGTCAGCCACCACATTTGCTTTCCCTGGCTGATAGTCTATTAAGCAATCATAGTCTTTGATGAGTTCTAACTATCTCCTCTGCCTCAAATTCAATTCCTTCTGGGTGCCTAAGTACTTCAAGCTCTTGTGATCTGTGTAAATGTAGCATTTCTCCCCATACAAATAGTGTCTCCAGATCTTCAGAGCAAAAACAATAGCTGCTAGCTCCAGATCATGTGTTGGGTAGTTCCTCTCATGCGGTTTCAGCTGGCGTGATGCATAAGCAATGACATTCCGATCTTGCATCAGTACACAGCCTAGCCCATTGTGAAAAGCATCACTATAAACTGTGTATTCTTTACCTGGAGTAGGTAAAGTGAGGACTGGAGCTTCAGTCAAACACCTCTTCAACTCATCAAAACTCTGCTGACATTTATCTATCCACTGAAATTTTACATCTTTCCGAAGCAGTTTGGTCAGTGGAGAAGATAACATAGAAAACCCCTTCACAAACCAACGGTAATATCCAGCTAAACCCAGAAAACTGCGAATTTCTGTGATGTTCCTGGGCGGCTTGCAATTAAGGATAGCTTCTACCTTGCTGGAATCTACCTTGATCCCTTTAGCTGACACAACATGTCCCAAAAAGGAGATTTCTTTCAGCCAAAATTCACACTTCGACAACCTGGCGTATAGCTGTTTCTCCCTTAAAGTCTGCAGTACAATCCGCAGATGTCTGTCATGCTCCTCTGCATTCCTTGAATATATCAAAATGTCATCAATAAACACCACCACAAATTAATCAAGATATGGTCTGAAGATAGTGTTCATCAGATCCATAAAAGCAGCTGGAGCATTTGTTAACCCGAATGGCATCACTAGAAACTCATAGTGGCCATACCGAGTTCTGAAAGCAGTTTTTGGAATACTCCGCTCTTGCACCTTCAACTGATAATAACCAGAATGCAAATCTATTTTGGAGAATACAGCTGCACCCTTCAACTGATCAAATAGATCATCAATGCGAGGCAATGGATATCTGTTCTTTATTGTCACCTTATTCAACTGCCGGTAGTCAATGCATAAGCGGAGAGTACCATCCTTCTTCTTAACAAACAACACTGGTGCTCCCTAAGGTGACACACTAGGGCGGATGAAGCCCTTTTCAAGTAGTTCTTGCAATTGTATCTTCAACTCCTTCAACTCTGCTGGTGCCATTCTGTATGGCGTTATGGAGATTGGTTCCACACCAGGCATAACATTAATTTCAAACTGCACTTCTCTTTCCGGAGGTAATCCTGGCAATTCATCAGGAAACACATCTGGAAAGTCATGTACTGTAGGGATGTCCTTCAATGCTGGACTCCCCACTTGGGTGTCTACCACATGTGCCAAGTAGGCTTCACACCCCTTTCTGATCATTTTTCTGGCTAGTGCAGCTGAAATGATGTTTGATGGCAATAACTGCCTCTCCCCATGTATTACCACATCACTATACTGAGGAAGGCCAAAAGTGACTGTCTTCAGCCTACAGTCAATCATGGCATGATGCCTAGCTAACCAATCCATGCCCAAGTTGATATCATAGTCTCTGAAGGGCATTTCAATGAAATCAGATAGGAAAGTGTGTCCTTGGATCACCAAAGGACAATCTCTATACATTCTATTAACCCTGACTTCCTGTCCTAATGGACTTGTTACTAGCACCTCAAAGTCCATTTTTGTACATGGAACAGCAATGCAATCAATGATGCTAGCACTCACATAAGAATGGGTAGAACCCGGATCAAATAACACAAACACATCATGGTTAAAAGTTGAGAAGGTACCAGCCATAACATCAGATGTCTCTGCCTCTTCCCTCTGTCTCATTGCATACATTCTTACTGGAGCACTGTCTTGCTCTAATTGTTTCACTGTGCCTTGGCTGCCTGCTGGGCTACCTCTACCCCTGCCTCTAGCTCTGCTGGGTGGTTGTGAACTTCGTGACAGTGGCTCGAATCGACCTTTGCAGTAGTAGGAGGTGGTCCAACTCTGCGACTACTGGTGTAGTCCTTGGCAAAATGTCCAGTGCCTCCACAGTTATAACAGGCTCCAATAGCCTTGTAGCAGATCCCACCATGATTTCTTCCACATGTTTCACATTGGCGGGGAGGGTAGGAACCTCTGGTACTCTGCTGACTAGATAGGGGAGGCTTCTGCCCTAAATATCTTCCCCTACCAGATTTCTTGCCACCTCTGCCATGTCCTCCATAGTTCTTCCTCTTTTCAGTAGGATCACTGGAACTCTGTTCTACAGATTTTCCCTCTTTCTCTGTCTTCTCTGATTTCTTTTTCTCAGGAGCAGCTTCAGACTCAATTCTTTCTAGTTCTAGGGCTTGAGAAATAAGTTCAGAGAAATTAGTGTGTTTGAAGCCGACTACTTGTAATTTGATACTGGGCTTCAAGCCAGTTTCAAACCTCTTGCATCTCTCCCTGCTGATAGCAAGTAAACTCACTGCATAATGGCTCAGGCGGGAAAATTCTCTTTCATACTCACCACCGACTGCTTTCCTGCTTTGACTTAGGAATTCTTGTAACTTCCGGTCTACATAAGCATCGTGACATATTTACCTCAATTCCCCGAGAAAGTCATTCCATGTTAGCACCGCAGTTCTACTGCATCATGGGGAATGGTTTTCCACCACCATAAGCATCCTCAGAGCAAAGATACAGAGTATTCAAATCTGAGCTCCTCCATGCAATGCGCTTTCTTGAATACCCTATCCATCCTCTCTAACCACTGCTCACCTTCTAGAGGATCTATCCCCTTAAACTCAGAGCCCCATACTTCATCAATTTGTCATCTTGCCTAGTAGGAGACGTGGTTGTATCATTGGTGTCTCAGATTGGGACTTGAGTAGGCACATTACCACCATTTGTTGGAACATTGCGACCATCTCACGAGCGAATCGAGCAGAAACGTGGTATCGCAGAGCCGGTGTTGTCTTGAACCACCGACATTGTGTAGGCCGGGCATCCTTGCACCTCACCTCAATAGATTGATCGATCAACGATCACCCTCTTCCATAGTCAATGCGAGGATTTTAGATCTCTTGAACCAATAACACAAGGAGATTTCCTCCCGTTAGTGCATATTTATAATGTAATGTACTGTATGTATCAAACAATGATGTTGAGCAGTTGTACTATGAAGAAAGAATATTTAAGTAATAGGTGAAAACAGAATTTAAAAACTTTGCTCTGATACCACTAAAACATGTCACACCCTACCCCTCAGAAGGCATAACATGATCCCAGTAGTATACCTAATGAATTACCAACTCCGCTTCATCGATAATCCATTAAATACACTACAAGGGATTTTAAAACTTTTCTTACTTCTTTTACAGTGGTGAGCACTATTTACAGTGTTAAAAACCTTTTGAATCAAGTGATAGAACTAACACATTTGAATTATTTGGAGTTTCAGAAACTTTTGGCAGAGTGCCATCTGTATTTTGGATAAAGCAGTTCTTGAAAACTCAGTAAAAAGCACTTCAATATTTTTCCAAATCTCAACTTCAACATATTTCTCAACACAACATATTTATCAACTCCAATCCACAGTGATTTTTCAAAGACTGAGATAAAAGAAATATAATACAATTTTTACAAGTCCAAATAACTCATAATCATTTTACAACTTCAATGTACAATTTTAATTTACAACTGCTCAAAACCAAAAACAATATGTACATACAGTGGTCATACATTACAGTACAAAATGCAAAATGTGGTATACTCATTATACCCGAAAATCTTTCGCTGGAGGTACTAGCAGCCTAGTCTCATCGCTCTGTCTGTCTGCCTACTGCGATAAAGAATAAAGCTATCACTGAGACAATGTCTCAGTGGTGCACAACATTAACCAAATACATCTTTAAATCACAATTCATAAATTATACAAATAGTGGATACTTAAAACTATAGTTAAATTCAAGACAAAAATGTCATAAGGAATTTAACACAATATTATAATAAATCTCAGTAATCAAAACATAGCTAAATTCAAAAGACAATGAACGTCAATAAGAATTTAAACTCATTTTACAATCTTACAATATGCATCAACAAATCACACACAGCTTTAATCATGTTCCCAAGTTCAATTCATCCCAAAAGCCGATGGCTAATGAGGTATTCAATTCATCCCAAAAGTCAATGACTAATGAGGAATAACATAGCTAGCTAGCAAAAATATGAGTACTCATTCTATTCGTCCTCAACAGGCACACACCTCAACACTTCAGCCAGAGAGGGAATTCAATTCATCCCACTAGACAAGCTAGCGAGGAATACAATCAATGTACATGATAGCTGTGGTTTCAAACCAATTACAGTGCTTTTCAATCAATAAGTATCCATCAAATATCATTCAAACCATTTTTCACAATTTCACAACTTAAAACAATAATATGCAAATAGTCATAATTTATTTCAATTGAAAATAATTCAAAAGAAATAGTTATTGTGCACAAACCTCTGATAACTGTCTCTCGGTCTGGACTCAGTGTTTCCTTCCCTTTTCCTGAGTCTTTGGTAACTGAGAAACACAATTTGAAGTGTTTCAGTACTAAATTAAACTGTCTCTAACGATAATGTTCGATAAGTAATTCACTGAAGGCTATTATTTGCTTAATCACCAAATATACCGACCCTCGATGCGTTTTAGGTAAATTAGGTTTTAGTGTCATTAATATGTCACATTCGATAGGGTTTTAGGGTTGGTACGTTTTACCAAACTCATTTCCTTGTTTAGCGCATTTTAATGCAACTTGCTGGATTCCGGGATACTAGTTTGACCTAGCCGGACGACCTAGTTTCCTCGGCTTTCGGGTTTCGGTTAAAACTACAAACTTGTAGATCTATGTCTTATGGAACGGCGGGCAAAATTTTAGGTCATTCTGAGTTAAGTAGACCAAGTTATGGTCATTATACTATTGCTGGTCAAATGGCATCAAATTAGGTCAATTTTAGGTCAATTTGGTCAATTTTGGTTCGGCCAGTTTTTGGACCCGAACTTGTGCAAGCTGTTTGACTTGCTTATGGTCATTTCTCGGCTTTGGTGTCTTCATAAGACTTGTAGGTATGGATCTTAACTATTCATGGTTAAAATTTCAGGTCAATTGGACCTTTTTTGAGTGAGTTATGACCTAAAAACTAACTGCTGCCCAATTGGTAAATTTTCAGGCCTCAATTGTACTCAATCCGAATTGGTCATTTTTCATGTCACCTTGCAAGCAGAATTTTGGTATGTTTCCTTCATGAAAGTTAGCACATTTTGTGCCTAGTTTCAGCTCCAATTGGTCTCATACCAATTGGAGTTATACATTTAAAGTTATGGCTAAAATGCATGCTGTCCTTAATTACATTGCTTATACATGTATCAATTGCACATTTACCTTACTCTAAGTCCACTTCCCTTACCAATTCTGATTTGGTACATTATCAAAACCATTTACTACTTCACCTTAAAGTTACTTTGGGCAAATTACAAACATCCTTAACACACCAAATAAAACTCTAATTCATAAAGTCCAATTACAACCACAAATACACATAAACACTACTCATTATTTCATACAATTTCCACAACTAATTTATATACATATCCATCAATCCTCAATGTCATAATTCTGCCAATATCTTCATGAATTCATACATTCATCATGGAGTCTCAAGGCTGCCGAATTGTTCCACAATGCCAAAATTTCACATACTTTCTTCAACTTCAATTTCAAATGCATAATCACCATTACATATGGAAATAACTTACTAGGACATCAATTCACCCTATTCAACATGAATTCTCATCAAACATATGTAAGAATATTTCATTAAACATACAACTCCATGGCTGTCCAAAAATGGATATATCAAGAACTCCTCAAACTTGAAAATTTTCTTCACAAAGCACGCACCCATAACATGTATATAAAGTTTAACAAAGCAATGTTCAAAAATACAAACTTACCTATGGTTGGGACTTGCTAAACCTTCACTAAACCTCTTGATATTTGGTATCAAACTCTTCCTTGTGATGTGGAGTTAATCTTTAATGAAGAAACCTAAGTGGTTGGAAGTGAAATGAGGAGGTTAAGTGAGCTTCATGCAAAACGGCAATGGAGGATGTCACCTCTCCCATTTCGGCATGGATGAAGAACTTAGAGAAAATGAATTTGCAGATTGTATATTAGGTGTACACCTGCCCCTTTTTGTTCTTAATTTATTCAATAGTGGCCCACTCACACAAATTAATCATTTAATAAGTTAAATTCTCACTTATTCCACATTAAACCCTTAATTCTTGTTATTTACTTTAGGTACCACCAAATTAATTTTTTATTTTATTTTCTAAGTGTAATATTATTTATTTTTAATGGAAATTTAGGTCAAAAGACAATTCGGGATGTCAAATGACCATAATGCCCCTGTTCGGGTTGCATTCCCGATTTTTCGATAACACCGGGTTTTGTCTGTTTTCGATTTCTCACTTTTCCTTGTACTAATAATTTAATTTTTCTTTGATATTTCTAATGATATTCCTACTTCAATTGATGTCTCTTTAAGTCCTAAAAATATTTTCCAGGGTTCCCCGCGGTCCAGGGCCAGTCAACGGTCCACGCCGTGACTTCCCGGTGCGGTCACCTATCGCTAGGGTTCTCGACTCGCTTAACTTGGTTACATTTCTTTGCTATTATTTTTCCTTTGTTTTTCTTGTGTTTTCTTTTCTTGTATTTCATTATTTTATGTCTCCTCACTCATATCGAAGTGTAGTTCTAGGCATCCTAGCTGTCCGGACAACACTGGTCACCAGAACAGTAGAACGCACTACCGAACATAGGGGTGTTACACACCAAGTTAAATATGATTTAATTAATTAAAGAGTTTAATTGATTAATTCCTTAGGTTTGGTTTGCAATTAGATTGCAAATTCCCTAGCATAGCTTGAAACCAAATCTAGGTTATTAGATGTATAGTATAAGTTAAATTTATATTTATAGTATTTAACATGAATTTAATTATGAGAAATTAATTAATAGAGATTAATTAATTAATTTGTATTTGATATAAATTGATTAGAAGAAGAGAAATAATTATTTTGGGTTGAAAACTCAAAATTAAGATACAAGGGTATTTTGGTCATTTCACAGGGTGACATGTGGCACCAAGAGATGGTGACACATGGCACTAAACATAATCTTGCCATTTGTCTTTTAATCATGTAAGAGATCAAAGTTAATATTAAATCTTAGCTCGACACTTGGCACAATGTGATTGGGTCAATTAAACTAAGAGTCAATCAGAAGGTGACATGTGACAAGGGTTTTAAGTGGTGACTTAGCTATTTAAGGGAAAAGATGAAAGAACAAAATAATAAGCTATTGTTCTTTCTTTTGTGCTGCCACCCAAAGAGCCTCTCCCCTCTCTTCTTCTTCATCTCTCATCAATTCAAAGAGAATTACCAACATTCTCTTGAGTTAAAAACACTAGAAATTGTTTCTAATGTCCTGTATGCATCTATAACATCTCTAAAGGCAAAACCTGAATTTCTACTTGATTGGAAATACTTGAGAAGTTGTTTAAGGGGCTGCCATTGGTAATCTTGGTGTGGACAAGCTAGAAGGATAACATCTGGTGTCCTAGGCGCATCCCAAAGGTGCCAAACACAACTACAGTGCATCAAAAGGTTAGTGCACTTATTCTTGATTTAATCTAGGGTTCTAATGAATTAATCTGTTAATTCTAAAATCTTAATTGACAAATGTAGATCCAAAAATATATTAAAAGTGTTTTAATATGCTGCTTATCATTGAAATTAAATAGATAAATAATGAATCTTACATGATGCATGAGACCCTAGAAGAAAAATTTTGAATTCAATGATCTAAACTTATGTTTTTCAAGCTTCCGCTTCTTCAAAAAGGTCCATTAATATTTTGTTAGAAATTATATTTTTAAGTTATTAAGAATATGAGTGACAATATTTCTAGCACAAAGTATCATAAATTGGTTCACAATCGAGCATATTTCACAATAAGGACATGACTTTTCCAAAAAGATTGCAATCATGTTTGTTCCCAAGTTATTTATATGAGATGTAAATAAGATTGAATGGTGAGTCTCATGCCATATAACAAACATGATAGGCACTTATGCATGATAAGTAGGCCGAACCAGTGACACTTATGATAAGCACATGGAGTTGACTCTTGTCAATGTATTATCATAAATCATATCAGTGCATATAATCTTTAGACCTGAGATAACACAGTTATCTTATATATAGGTGATTTGAGTTTGATACTGCTTTCATACTTGTACTGTGTATGTATATAGGCATATGTTGGCTCCTACTAGTTATATATGGAGATAGGTGTTGATCAAGATGGAATCTGTTACCCTAAGTAAGTAGGGATAAAATCCTATGTTCATTTAATTATTCTTGATGTTTCAAGTTCCTGGTCAGGACAGACAGATTTAATCAGAAAAGAGTTTCTGATAAGAAAATCTTTTTAATCAAGAATTGGAATTAAAAGAGAACATAATATTCATAGCAAATGGGATTTGACATAAACCATGACTCCAGCTCGAATTGGGATTTTGTAACAGAGAGATTCTAGTGCATGGTAACATATGATTATTGGTTCATTTAAGGTATTCCTTATTACTGATTGGGTGGCCATGGCATGTTATGCTAGGTGTTAACCATAGTCTATGAGGTGCCTAAAATGATTTAAAGAAAATCATTTATGGTAGGAAAAAGGTTCTAATGATATTAAGAGTTGATATCATTTCTCATTGCCAATTAGTGATGAGCCTAGTGAGTCACACACATACACAAGTAATCACCAAGTTAAATGTGATTTAATTAATTAGTTAAAAAGTTTAATTGATTAATTAAATAGGTTTGGTTTGCAATTAGATTGCAAAGTCCCTAGCTTGGCTTGAAACCAAATCTAGGTTATTGGATGTATAATATAAGTTAAATTTATATTTAAAGTGTTTAAATATGAATTTAATTATGAGAAATTAATTAATAGAGATTAATTAATTAATTTATATTTGATATAAATTGATTAAAAGATGAGAAATAATTATTTTGGATTGAGAACTCAAAATTACAACACAAGGGTAATTTGGTTATTTCACAGGGTGTCATGTGGCACCATGAGATGGTGATACATGGCATCATGGTTTGTCATTTGTCTTCCTATCATGCAAGATTATCAAAGTTAAGATTAATTCTAGCTTTGACACTTGGCTTAATGTGATTAGGTCAATTAAAATTAAGAAGCAATCAGGTGATGACATGTGGCAAGGGTTTTGAGTGATGACCTAATTATATAAAGTGATGTTATGAGAAAGTAAAACTATCAGCCACTCTTCTTATTTTCTCTCATAGGTGCCGCCACCCATGAAGCTCTCTTCCTCTCTTCTTCTTCTTCTTCTCTCATCAATTGAAAGAGAATTGCCCATATTGTCTTGAATTAAAATTGCTAGAAATTGTCTCTAGTATCCTGTATACATCTACAACCTCTTTAAAGGCAAATCCCTAACTTCTAATTGGTTGGCAAGGCTTGAGAAGCTATTCAAGGGGCTGCCATTGGTGATCTTGGTGTGAACAAACTAGAGGGACAACATTTGGGATCCTAGGTACTTCCCAAAGGTACCAATCACATCTATAATGCATCAAAAGGTTAGTGCACATGTTCTTGTATTAATCTAGAGTTCTAATGAATTAATTTGTTAATTCAAAAATCTTAAATGGCAAATGTAGATCCAAATACATATTAAAAGTGTCACACCTTACCCCTCTGTAAGGCATAACATGATCCTATAGAATACCTAATGAACTACCGAACTTCACCTACCGATAACTCATTAAGTACCCTACAAGGGATTTTAAAACCATTTTCTTACTTTTTGGAAGTGGTGAGCATTTTAGTCGGAATTAAAAACATTTAATTGAAGTTTGAAAACTAGTTAAGATTTTGGTCTCATTTTATTTTTTTTGCAAATTTTATTTTAGTTGGAAGTGCCGTTTGTATTTTGGGAAAACAGTTCTTCAAATACCTGAAAAAAAAAACACTTCCAATAATTTTTTTTTACAACTCCCAACCCAAATCAACTCAAGTTAACACAATTCAATTTAATTCCACAACTCAACTAAAAATTGGTCATCTCAAAATATTTCACAAATTCATTCACATTGCAAATAGTACTTAATTTACAAATACAGATCTTAATTTACAAATAGAAAATTTAAATTATAATTATTATAATTTATTATATAACTGCTCGACTTTACATTGATAAATAAAACATTATCATATTTACATCAAATAACTACAATGTATAATTAAATACCCGTACAAAAAGATGGGCGAATGCCTTGCCAATTTAGCAGCTCACTCTGCTACTTTGTCCTTGCCCTTATATGCAATAGCAAAATAAGCTATCGCTGAGTATAAAAATACTCAGTGGTGCACAATAAAAATTTGAAATGCAATACATAAAACATTCATTGACAAATCACAACTTAAATATTTCACAATTATGAAAACTCATTATAGCACAATTTTGGTCAAATAATTTAATAAATATAGTGTTGCCAATTCATACACAACTTAAGCCATGACACAAAATTTCCTAACAATGCCGTGTTGTACACCATAACAAAGCATTTTACAACCCCACTAATTGAAATCAATGAGGGAGGTGACTAGCTAGCTAATGAGTACTCATCCGATCTACAACCTCAACTAGTAAACTAGAGAGGGAGGAAAATAATCGACCTCAACCCCATAAATGGAGGAATAATAAGGCACTGTCATGCTAAGTGTGAATTAGAAATCAATTTAAAAAAATTTATTCAAATATTACATGCAAAATGAAATCAATTTCCAAAGTCACATTTTCATTCACAAGTGGCAACACAAAAGTTCTTAAACTCATAATTAACACAGAAATTTCATAATGCATACTAAATCAATTTTTCAATGATAAAATGCTTAAATAAGGTTTATTGTGTACAAACCTAACGTGAGTCACCTCTAGGCCTTGACTCAGTCTCTTAGACCTTCTGGGTCTTTTTCAGCTAAAACACGAAATTTATAGTGTCTCAGTATCTTTGTCTTACAATAATTCCAATAATTAATCCTAATATGATTAAACTTACATTCTTGAAAAATTTCATATTGGGGTTACTATTTATGATACTATTCAAGTCAAAATATTGACTTTCTTATGCTTAATAGGTATGGAAAATCCAATTATACCCACATACCACATTTTGGTTGCCAATTTTATTGGTTTTGGTTGTTTTCTCAAAACTTAAGTCTTTTAGGCAAAATTGCAAATTTTCAATTTTGGTGACCTATTTTGCACTGTTTCATTGGTCATGTTGCTGTTAGAATTTGGCCAAGTTTTCTTCATAGAAATTGTTCCTTATTGTCTTAACTTTATTTCTCTTTTTGAATCACTCCATTAGGAGTTTGGTAGCTCAAGTTATAGCCATTTGAACATGGCTGTCCGGATTGGTCTAACCCAGATTTTCTGGGCACCAAAACTGGTTCTGGCAGTTTTAGGTCACTAACTTTGGGTGGCTAAATGACTTGGTTAAGGGCATAATTTGGGTTTACATTTCTCATGAAAGTTATATGTCTATATCTCAGCTTTCTACTGGTAAAATTTCAGGTCATTTAGACCTGCCTAACCCAAGTTATGGCCAAATGAACAGACACTGTTCATTTGGCCATTTTTGTATAGGGTAGAACACTCAATTCCAGATTTGGCCAATTTGTTTACTATGCTATGGTCAATTTTTGGGCATGATTCCTGAATGAAAAATGTGTCATTTTGTGTCTAGTTTCATTCCAATTGGCCTCATACCAATTGGGTTGGTAAATTTTCAGTTTTGGTCTCTGAAAGGGACCTTGGTCATGCTGCCTACATAATGACCATATCCAATCCGAATCTCCATTTGATTCCAACACTTCCAACATACCACAATTGGTTATAAATGACTATTTTTCATCTCAAACAAGGTCAAACACACCATTTGACCAATTCTCAAAGTTTTATCTCCCAAACCCTAGGTCCAAAACCCTAACTCACTTGATTTGTTACATTTTATTAATTCCAAGCATACAAACATACTTTCTCAACCTATTCAAGCTTTCTAACATGTTTAATTCAATCAAACTCATGCATTCTCAACTTAATCCCTAGCTGGCCGAATTGACATATAGTCCTCCAAAGATGTTTTCTTTTCATTTTAAATATATTTCTAGGTTTATTCAACTATAAACACAACTAGAAATTCAAAGTTTAGATTACTAACCTCACTTTGAATTTCAAATCTTCAAATCTTTCACTCTTCTTCCAAACTTTCTTGATCAATCTTCTTTTCTAGTTGCCCAAACAAGGTTTAATCTAAGGAGTTTGCAATTTCTATGACTAACTTTTGGTTTCTTTAAGCTCAAAATTGAGCTTTTATGGAGGATTTTGAGAGGGAGAGGGTGAGAGATGAGAGACGGTAAAATGGAAAGGAAGAAGGCTTTTGCTTTATTTTTTTTTTCTTTTCTTTTCTATGTTTTTAATCTACTTTAATCCACAATTATCCAATGAAATTTTCAAAATTTTAATTCTTAAGTTTATTGCATCATGCATGATGTCATGCATGATGCAATAACTTTTTCACTTTTTCCTTTTCTTTTTTTTGTTCATTTATTTTTTCATTAGTTCTTTAATTTAATTCCCGATTTTAAAATTTTCTTTTTTTTTTATTTTATTTGACAGTCAGGTTAGGAGTCATCTCCAGGGGTCAATTAACCAAATTGCCCCTAGCCGGTTCGACCCGGTTTGCAAATAATTCAATATTTCTTCCAGATCCCTGACCTAATTATTTGATCGGCTTAACAATTCTTTTTTGTGATTTTCTCTTTTCCACTGTGTTCACAATAGTCCTAAGGACTGCGGCGTCACATTTTACGGTTCAAAATTTGAGTTTAAATCAACTTCGCAGTCCTTCCAGAGAAGGTCACCCATCGTTATGACTCTCAGCTCATTTAACTTCTTGTGTTCTGTTTTTCTTATTTATACTTAACCAATTGACAATTACTAATTATTTGGGTTTAGGGCTTATCTAGTTATCTTAGAAGTGGTTCTAATCCCCTTAATTTTCCAGACCGACACCGGTCATCGGAATAGTAAAATATACCAGGCTATACAAATAGGGGTGTTACAAAAAGTGTTTTAATATGAAATTGAACATTGAAATCAATTAGGTACATAATGAATATTGCATGATGCATGAGACCCTAGAAGAAAATTTTTGAATTCAATGTTCTAAACTAACAATTTTCATGCTTTCGCTTCTTCATGAAACTTGCTAGTCAAACTAACAGCATATGTGATATCCAGCCTAGTACACAACATTGTATACATCAAACTTCCAATAGCTGAACATATGGAATCTTGGCCATTTTATCTCTTTCTTCAGGTGTCTTTGGAGACATCTCTTTAGAAAGGTGGATACCATGTCTTACTGGTAACAATCCTCTCTTGGAATCAAGCATGTTAAACCTCTTTAACACCTTTTCCAAGTATAGACTTTGGGATAAACCAATTATTCTTTTCGCTCTATCTCTATAGATGCGAATTCTAAGAATATAGGTTGCCTCCCCTAAGTCTTTCATGGAGAATGTATTTGACAACCATACCTTTATAGCTATCAACTTACCTATGTTATTACCTATCAAGAGAATATCATCCACATATAAGACAAGGAAAGTGATACACTATCACTAATTTTCTTATATACACATGGTTCATCCACATTTTTTATAAAACCAAATGACTTAATGGCTTTATCAAAACGGAAGATCCAACTCCTCGAAGCTTGTTTCAACCCATAAATGGATCGCTTCAGCTTGCTTACTTTGGAACCATCTTGGGATTCAAAACCCCTAGGTTGTTCCATGAAAATGTTTTCTTCAATGTATCCATTGAGAAAAGCTATTTTGACATCCATCTGCCAAATCTCATAATCATAGTATACAGCTATAGCTAATAGAATCCTAATTGATTTAAGCATGACAACAGGCAATAAAGTCTCCTCATAGTCAATTTCTTACCTTTGGCAAAACCCTTTCACTACTAGCCTTGCTTTAAAGGTCTCTACCTTTCCATCAGAACCAATTTTCTTCTTGAAAACCCATTTATTCCCTATAAGTACAATACCTTTAGGTGGGTCAACAAGATCCCAAACTTGATTCTTATACATGGAATCAATTTCGGATTTCATAGCATCAATCCATTTTGAAGAGTCTATATCTGATATAGCTTCTTCATAGGTAAGTGGATCATCTCCATGATCTACTTCTT
The DNA here is from genome assembly GCF_030052815.1 of Hevea brasiliensis. NCBI lineage: Eukaryota > Viridiplantae > Streptophyta > Magnoliopsida > Malpighiales > Euphorbiaceae > Hevea > Hevea brasiliensis. The sequence continues at coordinate 34,455,766 of NC_079507.1, read as the reverse complement.
CATGAGTAAACAACTCTTGTTCTTCTTCATGAAGAAAACCATATCTCACTAGTGGGTGAGATATCCTGGTTAATTTGTGAGGAATTACTATAGATGTTTCATCAATAGGTGTAGGTTGACTAGATGGATCTATATCCATCTGATATGTTGGATGGTCAGAATTCTCTAATTCTAACTCTATTTGCCTTCCTTTGCCTCCTTCTTGAACAAACTGCTGTTCAAGAAATGTAGCATCTCTACTTACCACAACCTTTTGTGATGTAGGCAAATAAAAATAATATCCAAAACTATCTTTTGGATATCCAACAAATTGACCTTTTTCTGATATGGTTTCCAATTTATCAGTGTTTAGCTTTTTGATATAAGCTGGACAACCCCAAATCTTAACATGCTTAAGACTTGGTTTTCTTCCATGCCATATATCATAAGGTGTGGAAGAAACTGATTTTGATGGAATCCTATTCAGAATATGCAAAGTTAATTCTAATGCAAATCCCCAAAAAGAGATTGGCATATCAGTATAGCTCATCATACTACATACCATATCTAATAGGGTACGATTTCTCCTTTCAGATACACCATTTAGCTGTGGCATTCCTGGAGGAGTCAGCTGGGAAATAATGCCATGCTCTTCCAAGTATTCATCAAATTCAGTACTCAAGTATTCACCTCCACGATATGATCGAAGAGCTTTAATAGTTTTTCCTGTTTGATTTTCCACTTCAGATTTAAATTCTTTAAACTTTTCAAAGGATTCATATTTGCATTTCATCAAATATAAATACCCAAACCTTGATTTATCATCAGTAAAGGTAATAAAGTAATGAAAACCACCTCTAGCCATTTCTTTAAATGGATCACATACATTGCTAGTAGTATGCCCTAGAGCATATCATTTAGTATGTATCTTCTAAATGTTTTATTAATAAAAAGGCATTTTCACTTTTTCGTTTACATAATATATTTAGGTGCAATAGAAAAGGTCCATTGATATTTTATTAGAAATTCTATTCTTAAATTGTTAAGAATATGAGTGACAGTATTTCTAGCACAAAGTATTATAAATGGGTTCACAATCAAGGATACTTCACAATAAGGACATGACTTATCCAGAAAGATTGTAATCATGTTTGTTCCCATGTTATTTAAATGAGATGTAAATAAGATGGAATGGTGAGTCTCATGCCATATAACAAACTTGATATGCACTTATGCATGATAAGTAGGCCGAACAAGTAACACTTACAACAAGCACGTGGAGTTTACTCTTATCAATGCATTGTCATAAATCATATCAGTGCATATAATCTTTAGACCTGAGATAACACAGTTATCTTGTATATAGGTGGTTTGAGTTTGATACTGCTTTCATACTTATACTGTGTATGGGTATATGGGCATGTGTTGGCTCCTACCAGTTATATATGGAGATAGGTGTTGATCAAGGTGGAATCTGTTACCCTAAGTAAATAGGGATAAAATCCTATGTTCATTTAATTATTCTTGATGTTTCAAGTTCCTAGCCAGGACAGACAGATTTAATCAGAAAAGAGTTTCTGATGAGAAAATCTTTTTAATCAAGAATAAGAATTAAAAGAAAACATAATATTCATAGCAAATGGGGTTTGACATAAACCATGACTCCAGCTCGAATTGGAATTTTGTAATAGAGAGATTCTAGTGCATAGTAACATATGATTATAGGTTCATTTAAGGTATTCCTTATTACTGACTGAGTGGCCACGGCATGCTATGCTAGGTGTTAACCATGGTCTATGAGGTGCCTAAAATGATTTAGAGAAATCATTTATGATAAGAAAGAGTTCTGATGATATTAAGAGTTAATATCATATCTCATTGCCAATTAGTGATGAGCCTAGTAAGTCACACACTTACACAAGATAATCACCAAGTTAAATGTGATTTAATTGATTAATTAAAGAGTTTAATTGATTAATTAAATAGGTTTAGTTTGCAATAAGACTGCAAAGTATCTAGCATGACTTGAAATCAAATCTAAGTTATTGGATGTATAGTATAAGTTAAATTTATATTTAAAGTGTTTAAATATGAATTTAATTATGAGAAATTAATTAATAGAGATTAATTAATTAATTTATATTTGATATAAATTGATTAGAAGAGGAGAAATAATTATTTTGGGTTGAGAACTCAAAATTACAACGCATGGGTAATTTGGTCATTTCACAGGGTGACATGTGGCACCATGAGATGGTGGCACCATGAGATGGTGGCACATGGCACCATATAAGCTTGCTATTTGTCTTCCAATCATGCATGATGATCAAAGTCAAGATTAAACCTAGCTTTGACAGTTGTCTTATTGTGATTAGGTCAATTAAAATTAAGGTGCAATCAGGTGATGACATGTGGCAAGGGTTTTAAGTGATGACCTAATTATAAAAGGGAAAGAATGAAAGAACAAATTACACATTCTGATTTTCTCTCAAAGGTGCCGCCACCCATAGAGCCTTCTTCCTCTCTTCTTCTTCTTCTTCTCTCATCAATTCAAAGAGAATTGCCCATATTCTCTTGAATTAAAATTGCTAAAAATTATTTCTAGTGTCCTATATACATCTACAACCTCCCAAAAGGCAAATCTCTAATTTCTAATTGGTTGGTAAGGCTTGAGAAGCTGTTCAAGGGGCTGCCGTTGGTGATCTTAGTGTGGACAAACTAGAGGGACAACATTTGGGGTCCTAGGTGCTTCCCAAAGGTATCAAACACATCTACGGTGCATCAAAAGGTTAGTGCACATGTTCTTATATTAATCTAGGGTTCTAATGAATTAATCTGTTAATTCAAAAATCTTAAATGGCAAATGTAGATCCTAATATATATTAAAAATGTTTTAATATGCAATTGAACATTGAAATCAATTAGGTATATAATGAATCTTGCATGATGCATGAGACCCTAGAAGAAAATTTTTGAATTCAATGTTCTAATCTAATAATTTTCATGCTTCACTCCTTTAATTGGTATTAGAGCCACTATATTTTCCATTTAGATTGTTTAATATATGATTTAATTGTGTGATTTGATCATAAGATGATTGATTCATTGCTGGTTGCAAAGAAGAGTGTGGCGGCATGCTCGGTTGTGCACCTTAGTGCACTTGGTTTGAGCACCACCATGGTGTGCATTGTATTGGACTTCAATTGTGCAATTGTTGTATCTTTGATGCTCATAATTATGCCTATGACTAATTAAATTGTTTAATTAGGAATTATAATCACACAATTAAATTTGTTTGAATGTGATTCAAACCTGAATTTTTAAATTTGTTTGAATGTGATTCAAATCTGAATTTTTAAATTTGTTTGAATGATATTCAAATCTGGATTTTTTTAGTTGAATATGAGATATTCAATTTAATATTATTATGTGTGTTTTATTTAATTGTTAAATAGTGATATGCATGATAGATGATCATGGACAATAAAAGACCAATGTGATTGGATTTATTTCTTTTATTTTTCTTTGAGTTGTAAATTAATTAATTTAATTTTAGTGGCATGTATTATAAAGGTTGTAATATTTTTGGATTGTAATTTCATTTATTTGAGGACTTTAAAGTCCATGTTCTGGTAAATTCGCCTTGGTATGCTAAGGATTACAATGTAATGGATTGCAAGAAGATCAATAAGGTCAAGAGCATTGGTGGGACCAGTGGAAGGAATTCAAGATCAAGTGTTGATTATGTACTCCTTCAGCAACTCTTGTAATTGAACGAATGAAATGCACTTAGGAATGCCTTGATTCAATTCTTGGTGGCTCAGAATTGAATCCCTTAGAAAGTCCATGATCATACCATATTTATTGTTTATCCATGTATGCATGAGATGTATGGAAATGTATGCAAGTATATGATATATGCATGCTAATTCGATAATGTGCAAAGTGAGACCATAATAGCAATTAAGCCAACCACTAAATCTTCCAAACAAACGATTAAGTTGGAAATGTTATAATTAAAGTAATTATATAATGGGCCCTCCATTGAAGCAATTATTTTAAGAAATTTTAAATACTTGCATGTGATCCATTTAATTTAAGAGATTTTCTTAAGAATAATTATTAAGCATGAGATGTTGTAAATATGTAAATGGTTTGGTGGCCAATAATGGATGTGCCTAAGGACATTAAAATTATTTGCGTGTTTACTGGCTCAATGGGATCAAGTTAACTAATACAAGATAAGTCAATAATGGATGTGCCTGAGATTTTGAGCTCCAAAATATTTTCAACTCTTAGTCCTTGTCCAACAAAAGTGATCTAGTCATTTTGCCCTGAAGGCAGGATTCACAAGTTGGAGTAGGTTCAGAACCCAATGAGGATAAAATCCCCATTTTCTTTAGTTTTGCAATCCTATCTTTTGCAACATGACTTAATCTTAAGTGCTAAATATATTTTGAACTTGAGTTGATTTTCATGGTGGCATTGCATTCTTTTAGGTTGCTTACATTAGATTTGTATTTAACATTATTATTGTAACAAACCTATTTTCATAGTCTGGTATATGCTACTGTTCCAGTGACCGGTGTCGATCTGGATAATTAAGGGGATTAGAACCAAATTTGAGACACCTAGATAAGCCCTAAATGCAAATAAATAGTGACTACCTGATAGATAATTATAAATAAGAAAAACAGAATATAAAAAGTTAAATGAGCCGGGAGTCACAGCGATGGATGACCTTCCCGGGAAATTACTGCGAGGTCAGTCTTAATCCAAATTTTGAATCAAAAAATGTAACGTCGCGGTCCTTAGGACTATTGCGAATATAGTGAAAAAGAGAAAATTATGAAAAGGAGTTGTTAAACAAGTCAAATAATTAGGTCAGAGATCTGAAAGAAATATCGAATAACTTGCAAACTGGATTGAACTGGCGAGGGGCGATTTGGTCAATTCACCCCTAGAGCTGACTCCTGACCTAATTGTCCAATAAAATCAGAGAAAAGAAAATTTCGGGATAAAGAATTAAATTAAAGAACTAATGGATAAATAAATGCAAAAGAAAAAGAAAAAGAAAAAAGTTTATGTACATAATGCTTACCTCATTAGATGACATCATCATGATGTCAAAAATCATTTTTATTTTCCTATAATTTTTTACTAAGTTAATGTTGGGATAAATATACATAAAAATAACAAAATAAAAAAAAATCATTTTTGTTTCTTCTTCCTTCATATGTGCAGCCCTCTCTCTTTTCTCTCTCTCATCTCTTCTATTTTTCCCTCCATGAAAGCTTATTTTAAAGCTTTCTAAACCAAAAATTCGGCCATAGATTTTAATATTTCCTTGGTTAAAACTTGTCCTTGGATCTTGATTTGAAGATTGAAAGTGAAAAAGAAAGGAAAATTGGAGAGTTTGAGAAGATAAAAAAAGCTTCATTTGAGGTAAGTAAATCCAAGTTTTCTTATTGAATAATTGGGTGATTTGAGGATTGAAGTGAATGAAATTATATGAAGAACTTGAAAAAAAATCATGTATGTTGGGGAGCCATAAAATTCAGTCATCTATGATGGGTTAGGAATTGATGTGTTTTGAGATAATTAAAGATGTGTGCAAGCTTAAAGGATTAGTTAGTTGTGATTAGTATGTTTTAGTTGTATGAACTACGAAGAATGTAGAAAATTAGGGTTTGGAGAAAAAAATTATAGAAAATGATCAATTGATGTCATTGACCTTACTTGAGTTGAGAAATGGTCAATTGTGACCATTTGTGGTGTGTGTGAATTGCTAGAACCAAGTTTCAATTTGGATTGGTTAAGGTCAATATGCAGACAGCTAGACCTAGGTCCCTTTCATTGATCAAAACTGAAAATTTACCAATCCAATTGGTGTGAGGCCAATTGGGAATGAAACTAGACATAAAATGGACCATTTTTCTTTCAGGAATCATGCCCAGAAAATGACCATAACTTAGTGAACAGTTAGGCCAAATCCAGATTAGGGCACACTGCCCTGTACAAAAATGACCAAATGAACAGTAGTTACTTAAATGACCATAACTTGGTTTAGGAAGGTCTAAATGACCTGAATTTTATACCGATGGAAAGATGAGATATAGTCCTATAACTTTCATGAAGAAAACAAATCTAAATTTTGATCATAACCTATCTGGAAAACCACCTGCAGTCAACACACCAAAAACTGCCAATATCCAGAAAATGCCCAGAATTCTGGGTAACACCAAATCCAGCCAGCCCCATTCAAATAGTCATATCTTGGGCTAAAAAACTCCAAATGGAGTAGTTTAAAAAGGAATTAAAGTTAAGACAATAAGGAACAACTTCTATGAAGAAAATTTTGCCAAATTCTAATAGCAACATGACCAATGGAATAGTACAAAACAGGACACTAAATCTGGAAAATTTGAAATTGTGCCTAGAAAACCTAAAAATCTAAGGAGCAACTAAAACCAACAAAATTGGTAACTAAAATGTGGCATGTGGGTGAAATTGAAATCCCTATACCTTTTAAGCATAAGAAAGTTAACAAATTGACTTGAATAGTATCGTGAATAATAACTCCAAAATGAAAATTTCCAAGAACGTTAGTTTAAGCATATTGGGGTTAGAATTAAGTATATATGAATTAATTATTGGATTTATTATGAGATAAGATACTAAAACACTATAAATTGTTTGTTTCAGCTAAAAAAGACCTGGATAAGGATAGGGAAAACTGAGTCAAGGCCTAGAGGCTACTTACATCAGGTCTGTGCACAATAAACTTTAATTTATCATTTTCTAGTTGAAAACTTATTTAGCTATTCATTGTGAATTAGTTGTACTAATTATGGATTTCAAGAAATGCTATGTTGCCATTTTATGAATGGAAATTTGAATTGGAAATTGATTTGTGTTTTGCATGAAATGTTTGAATAACTTGATTTAAATTGTTTTTTATTCACACTTGGCATGGCAATATCACTATGTTCCTTCTCCATTTATGGGGTGAGTTTGACTATATTCCTCCCTCTTTGGCTTGCCAGTTTGAGGTGAGTTTGGATGAGTACTCATTAGCTAGCTAGTCACCTCCCTCATTGATTTCGATTAGAGGAGTGAGTTTGCCTTGTCGTGGTGTACAACACGGCATATTTGAAAATTTTGTGTCATGGCCTATGTTGTGTTATTGATTGGTAACACTATGTTTATTAAATTGTTTGATCAAATTTGTGTATTACTAAGCTTTGAAAATTATGAAATATTTAAATTGTGATTTGTGATAAGTGTGATTTGAAAATTAAAATGTGATTGTGAAATATTTGAACTGTAAATTAATAACAAATGTTTTATATTTTGCATTTTATATTTTATTGTGCACCACTGAGTATTTTTATACTCAGTGATAGCTTTCTTTTACTGTCGCAGATAGAAGCATGGAGAAAGCAATAGATTGAGCTACTGATTGTTGGGACTACACTGAGGCTTTTGTATGGGTATTTAGTTATACCCTTGTAATTAGTTGATGTAAATAATGTTATAGTCATATATTTTTTTTTTTTTGGTAATTGAGCAGTTGTACAGTCACATGTAAAAATATTATCTTTTGGCTTGTTATGTCTGTGAACTATATTGTGAATGAAATCAAATATTTTAAATGCAATGAGAATGGATTTACTTAAATTTTTTGAAATTGTCATGAATTATGGAGATTGGTTGGATTTGTGATGATTTGAGTTTTGGTGGCTGCAATTGGGTTGAAATGAAATTATTGGGAATGTTTTCACAGGTTTTGAAGAACTGGTTTTTCCCAATTATAGACGGCACTTTTCTGAATTTTTTATGAAATTTGCAAAAACTTTTAGTTGATTGAAAATGTTGATATATGGTTTATCTTCAAGTAAAAGTTTTTAATTCCTACCAAAAGTGCTCGCCACCTTCGAAAAGTAAGAAAATTGTTTTAAAATCCCTTGTAGCATATTTAAGGGGTTACCGGTAGGCGAAGTATGGTGATTCATTAGATGTACTACGGGATCATGTTACATCTTACTGAGGGGTAGGGTGTGACAATTATCTAAATAATAAAGTCCATCATGCATATAACCCGAACCAACATATTTATTTCCAAAATAAATATTGTAAACATCATTTATGAACTGAAATTCATAACCATCTCTAGTCAAACTAGATATAGAAATGATGTTCTTAAAAGTATTAGGTACATTCAAAACCTTATTTAAATACAAAATATGTCCACACATGTATAAAGATTTAGATCCTATGGCTAAAGCTTCAATAGTTGAGCCATTGCCAATCCGGAGTCTAATATCTCATTACTGCAAGCTGCTACTACTTGCTATACTCTGGGCAATTCCTATTCCAGTGTCCATCCTTCTGATAGTGGAAACACTTTCCCTTGCCTTTGTCAGCTTTGGTCTTTGTTTTCTGTTTGGCTATCTTCTTGGAAGGTCCTCGAAATTGAGGTTTCTTTTTCTTATTTCCCTTATTCTTATTGGACTTTCCAGCAGAAGAAGATGCAATCAAAGCTACCTCTTTTCCTTTATTGCCCGGCATATTCTTTTGGGTAATAACCAGCATGTTAAGTAAACTAGCCAAGGTGTATTCCTGCTTAGTCATATGGAAATTTGTCACAAAATTCCCAAATGACTCAGGTAGGTATTGAAGGATTAAATCCATCTACAGTTGGAAATCCATATGAAAGTCAAGATGTTCCAGCTGCTCAATAAGCCGAATCATCTTATGGACATGATCCCTAACATTCTATCCCTCAGACATCCTCATGCAGAATAGTTGTCTAGATATCTCATACCTAGCATTCCTGATGTGCTCACCATACAACTCATTACTCATAGAAATCAAGCATGTAACACTTGGCTCTCATATCATACTCCTTCCACTTGTCCAAAGTATCATGTTCCTCTTGAGTGGCCTCTGGAGGTAAGGGACTAGGAACCTTTGAGTCTAGAATATATCCAATACATTCTAAGTTCAGGACAAGTTTTAAATTTCTTAACCAATCAGAAAGATTAGGTCCTGTCAACCTATTATGATCAAGTATGCTCGCAAGGATATTAAATAGTAGTGGTTGTTGTGTGCTCATTATTATCAGAAGAATAACTTCAGAAAATAATTATATTAATTAGTAAATGTATCATGTAATTAACTAAAATGATTATGGCCTTTTAATCAAATTGGTCCTCCCACTAATTTAGCGAATCCTACACTTCCAAAGAAGGAAACGAAAATCCTAGTTGGATAGATTTCTAGTGGGTGATTGAATTCTTATAGTCTTATTGATCATCCTTAGGCATATCTATTATTGGAATTACAATAAACTATAAGTGAGCAACTCCTTGCCCAACACATCTCATGTGAGGTTCAATCCTTTATATAGCCTCTAATGCTCAAAATCTCAGGCACATCCATTATTGACTTATCTTGCATTAGTTAAGTTGATCCCATTGAGTCAGTAAACATGCAAATAATTTTAATGTCCTCAGGCACATCCATTATTGGCCACCAAACCATTTACATATTTACAATATCTCATGCTTAACAATTATTCTTAAGAAAATCTCTTAAATCAATTGCATCATATGCAAGTATTTAAAATTTCTTAAAATAATTGCCTCAATGGAGGGCCCATGATATAATTATCTTAATTATACCATTTCCAACTTAATCATTTGTTTGGAAGACTTAGTGGTCAGCTTAATTACTATTATGGTCTCACTTTGCACATTATCCAATTAGCATGCATATATCATATACTTGCATACATTCCTATGCGTCTTATGCATATATGGATAAACATATAATATGGTATGATCATGGACTTTTTAAAGGATTCATTTCTGAGCTACCAAAAATTGAATCAGGGCATTCCTAGGTGCATTTCATTCATTCATATTATAAGAGTTGCTGAAGGAGTACATAATCAACTCTTGATCTTGAATTCCTCCCACTGGTCTCACCAATGCTCTTGACCTCCTTGATCTTCTTGTAATCCAATTACATTGTAATCCTTGGCATATCAAGGCGAATTTACAAGAACATGGACTTTAAAGTCCTCAAATAAATGAAATTACAACCAAAATTATTACAACACTTATAATACATGCCACAGAAAATAAAATTAATTATTTTACAACCCAAGAAAAGTAAAGAAATAAATCCAATCACATTGGTCTTTTATTGTTCATGATCATCCATCATGCATATTATTATTTAACAATTAAATAAAACATACATACTAAAATTAAATTGAATATCTCATATTCAACTAAAATATTCAGATTTGAATCTCATTCAAACAAATTTAAAAATTCAGATTTGAATCATATTCAAACAAATTTAAAAATTCAGATTTAAATCACATTCAAACCAATTTAATTATGTGATTATGATTCCTAATTAAACAATTTAATTAGTCATGGGCATTATTATGGGCATCAAAGCATACAACAATTGTATAATCATCCCCATACCATGCACACCATTGATGTGCCATCCAACTACCATGCGCACCATTAAGGTGCCATCCATGCCGCCACACTTTTGATGCAACCAGCAATGAATCAATAAAAAATTGATTAAATCACATAATTAAATCTCATAATTAAATCTCATCTTGAACAATCTAAATGGCAAATATAGTGGCTCTGATACCAATTGAAGAAGCAGAAGCATGTAAATTGTTAGATTAGAGCATTAAATTACAAAATTTTCTTCTAGGGTTTCATGCATCATGCCACATCCATTATGTGCCTAATTAATTTCAATACTCAATTGCATATTAAAACACTTTTAATATGTATTAGGATCTATGTTTGCCTTTCAAGATTGTGAATTAACAAATTAATTCATTTAAACCCTAGTTTAAAAGAGAAGTTAGAGCACTAACCTCTTTGATGCAATATGGATGTGATTGGCACCTTTAAGAAGTACCTGGGACCCCAAGAGTTGTCCCTCTAACTTGTCTACACCAAGATCACCAATGGGCAGCCCCTAAACTAGTTTCTCAAGCCTTGCCAACCAATTATAAATTAGGGATTTGCCTTTAGAGAGGTTGTAGATGTGTATAGGACACTAGAAACAATTTCTAGCATTTTTAATTCAAAGGAATTTGGGAAATTCTTTTTAAATTTATGAGAGAAGATGAAGAGAGGAGAGGGAGCTAGAGGTGGTGGCACACTTAAGGAAAAATAAGAATAGTGTGTTTATTTTTTTTTCTTTTCCCTTTTATAATTAGGTCATCACTTAAAACCCTTGCCACATGTCATTATCTAATTGCATCTTAATTTTAATTGACTTAATTACATTAAGCCAAGCGTCAAAGCTAGATTTAATCTTGACTTTGATTACCCTGCTAATAGGAAGATAAATGACAAGCTTATATGGTGCCATGTATCACCCTATGAAATGACCAAATTATCTTTATGTTGTAATTTTGAGTTCTCAATCTAAAATCATTATTTCTTCTCTTCTAATCAATTTATATCAAATATAAATAAATTAATTAATCTCTATTAATTAATTTTTCATAATTAAATTCATATTTAAACACTTTAAATATAAAATTTAACTTGTACTATACATCCAATAATTTAGATTTGGTTTCAAGCCATGCTAGGGACTTTGTAATCTTATTGCAAACCAAACCTATTTAATGAATCAATTAAACTCTTTAATTAATCAATTAAATCACATTTAACTTGGTGATTAACTTGTGTATGTGTGTGACTTACTAGGCTCATCACTAATTGGCAATGAGATATGATATTAACTCTTAATATCATCAGAACTCTTTCTTACCATAAATGATTTCTCTAAATCATTTTAGGCATCTCATAGACCATGGTTGACGCCTAGCATAGCATGCCATGGCCACCCAATCAGTAATAAGGAATACCTTTAAATGAACCTATAATCATATGTTACCATGTACTAGAATCTCTCTATTACAAAATCCCAATTCGAGCTGGAGTCATGATTTAAGTCAAACCCCATTTTCTATGAATATTATGTTTTCTTTTAATTCTAATCTTGATTAAAAAGATTTTCTCATCAGAAACTCTTTTCTGATTAAATCTGTCTGTCCTGGCTAGGAACTTGAAACATCAAGAATAATTAAATGAACATAGGATTTTATTCCTATTTACTTAGGGTAACAGATTCCATCTTGATCAACACCTATCTCCATATATAATTGGTAGGAGCCAACACATGCCCATATACCCATACACAGTACAAGTATGAAAGCAGTATCAAACTCAAACCACCTATATACAAGATAACTATGTTATCTCAGGTCTAAAGATTATATGCACCGATATGATATATAATAATTCATTGACAAGAGTAAACTCGATGTGCTTGTCATATGCGTCACTGGTTCGGCCTATTTATCATGTATAACTGCCTATTATGTTTGTTATATGGCATGAGACTCACCATTCCATCTTATTTATATCTCATATAAATACCTTAGGAACAAGCATGATTACAATCCTTCTAGATAAGTCATGTCCTTATTGTGAAGTATCCTCGATTGTGAACTAATTTATGATACTTTGTGCTAGAAATATTGTCACTCATATTCTTAACAACTTAAGAATAGAATTTCAAACAAAATATCAATGGACCATTTCTATTACACATAAATACATTATGTAAACGGAAAAGTGAAATTGCCTTTTATTAATAAAATATGTAAAAGATACATACTAAATGATATGCTCTAGGGCATACTACTAACAAGTATATGATATATGCATGCCAATTGGATAATGTGCAAAGTGAGACCACAATAGTAACTAAATCAACCACAAAATCTTCCAATCAAATGATTAAGTTGGAAATGATATAATTAAGGTAATTATATCATGGCCCTCCATTGAGGTAATTATTTTAAGAAATTTTAAATACTTACATGTGATGCATTTATTTAAGAGATTTTCTTAAGAATAAATATTAAGCATAAGATGTTGTAAATATGTAAATAGTTGGTGGCCAATAATGGATGTGCCTGAGGACATTAAAATTTTTTGCATGTTTACTGGCTCAATAGGATCAACTTAACTAATGCAAGATAAATCAATAATGGATGTGCCTGATATTTTGAGCATTAGGGGCTGAATAAATTATTGAACCTTACATGAGATGTGATGGGCAAGGAGTTGCTCACTTATAGTTTATTGTAATTCCAATAATGGATATGTCTGAGGATAATCAATAATACTATAAGAATTCAATCACCCACTAGAAATCCATCCAACTAGGATTTTCGTTTCCTACTTTGGAAGTGTAGGATTCGCCATTAGTGGGAGGACCAATTTGATTAAAAGACCGTAATCATTTTAGTTAATTACTTGATACATTTACTAATCAATCTAGTTATTTTCTGTAGTTAATTTTTTTGATAATAATGAGCACACAACAACCACCACCATCCAATATCCTTACGAGTATACTTGATCACAATATGTTGACGGTGTTAGTAGTATGCCCTAGAGCATATCATTTAGTATATATCTTATACATATTTTATTAATAAAAGGCATTTTCACTTTTCCATTTACATAATATATTTATGTGTAATAGAAAAGGTCCATTGATATTTTGTTAGAAATTTTATTCTTAAGTTTTTAAGAATATGAGTGACAGTATTTCTAGCACAAAGTATCATAAATTGGTTTACAATCGAGGGTATTTCATAATAAGGACATGATTTATCCAGAAAGATTGTAATCATGTTTGTTCCCAAGTTATTTATATGAGATGTAAATAAGATGGAATGGTGAGTCCCATGCCATATAACAAACATGATAGGCACTTATGCATGATAAGTAGGCCGAACCAGTAACATTTATGACAAGCACATGGAGTTTACTCTTGTCAATGCTTTGTCATAAATCATATTAGTGCATATAATCTTTAGACCTGAGATAGCACAGTTATCTTGTATATAAGTGGTTTAAGTTTGATACTGCTTTCATACTTGTACTGTGTATGGGTATATGGGCATGTGTTGGCTCCTACAAGTTATATATGGAGATAGGTGTTGATCAAGATGGAATGTGTTACCCTAAGTAAATAGGGATAAAATCCTATGTTCATTTATTTGTTCTTGATGTTTTAAGTTCGTGGCCAGGACAGATAGATTTAATTAGAAAAGAGTTTCTGATGAGAAAATCTTTTTAATCAAGAACTGGAATTAAAAGAGAACATAATATTCATAGCAAATGGGGTTTGACATAAACCATAACTCCAACTTGAATTGGGATTTTGTAACAGAGAGATTCTAGTGCATGGTAACATATGATTATAGGTTCATTTAAGGTAAACCTTATTACCGATTGGATAGTTGTGCATGCTATGATAGGTGTTAACCATAGTATATGAGCTGCCTAAAATGATTTAAAGAAATCATTTATAGTAAGAAAGAGTTCTGATGATATTAAGAGTTGATATCATGTCTCATTACCAATTAGTGATGAGCCTAGTGAGTCACACACATACACAAGTAATCACCAAGTTAAATGTGATTTAATTAATTAGTTAAAGAGTTTAATTGATTAATTAAATAGGTTTGGTTTGCAATAAGATTGCAAAGTTCCTAGCATGGCTTTAACCCAAATCTAGGTTATTTGATGTCTAGTATAAGTTAAATTTATATTTAAAGTATTTAAATATGAATTTAATTATGAGAAATTAATTAATAGAGATTAATTAATTTATTTATATTTGATATAAATTGATTAGAAGAAGAGAAATAATTATTTTAGGTTGAGAACTCAAAATTAAGACACAAGGGTAATTTGGTCATTTCACAGGGTGACATGTGGCATCATGAGATGGTGACACATAGCACTACACATAAGCTTGCCATTTGTCTTCCAATTATGTAAGATGATAAAAGTCAAGATTAATTCTAGTTTTGACACTTGACATAATATGATTGGGTCAATTAAAATTCTGAGCCAATCACAAGATGACATGTGGCAAGGGTTTTAAATGGTGACCTTGCTATATAAGGGAAAGGATGAAAGAAGTAAACAAGCAATCTAATTTTCTCAAAGAGGTGCCACCACCCTTGTTGTCTTCTTCCTCTCTTCTTCTTCATCTCTCATCAATTCAAAGAGAATTGCCAACATTCTCTTCAATTAAAAATTGCTGGAAATCATTTCTAGTGTCCTATATACATCTATAACATCTCTAAAGGAAAAACCTTAATTTCTAATTGATTGGAAAGGCTTGAGAAGTTGTTCAAGGGGCTGCCATTGGTGATCTTAGTGTGGACAAGCTAGAAGGACAACATCTGGGGTCCTAGGTGCTTCACAAAGGTACTAAACACATCAACAATGCCTCAAAAGGTTAGTGCACATGTTCTTGAATTAATGTAGGGTTCTAATGAATTAATCTGTTAATTCTAAAATCTTAAATAGCAAATGTAGATCCAAAAACATATTAAAAGTGTTTTAATATGCTGTTGAATATTGAAATCAATTAGATAAATAATGAATCTTGCATGAGCATGAGGCCCTAGAAGAAAATTTTTGAATTCAATGTTCTAAACAAATAATTTTCATGCTTCCGCTCCTTCAATTGATATCAGAGCCACTATATTTGCCATTTAGATTGTTCAATATATGATTTAATTGTGTGATTTGATCAAGAGTTGATTGAATTAAGGCTGGTTGGATGCTCATGTGTGGCGGCACATATGATGGAACCACCATAGGTGGCGGCATCAATGGCACTTCATGGTGTGCAAGGTTTGATTGAGTGTGGGCATGTTTTCAAGGCCCATAATTAGGCCCATGACTAATTAAAATGTTTAATTAGGAGTTCTAATCACACAATTAAATTTTGATTCAAATCTGAATTTTTAAATTTGTTTAAATGTGATTCAAATCTGAATTTTTAAATTTGTTTGAATCATATTCAAATCTGGATTTTTAAGTTAAATATGAAATATTCAATTTAATTTAAATATGTATGTTTTATTTAATTATTAAATAGCGATATGCATTATGGATGATCATGGACAATAAAAGACCAATGTGATTGGATTTATTTCTTTTATGTTTCTTTGGGTTGCAAATTAATTAATTTATTTTAATTTATTTTGGTGGCATGTATTATAAAGGTTGTAATATTTTTTGGGTTGTGATTTCATTTATTTTTTTCTTGTAAATTTGCCTTGGTATACCAAGGATTACTATGTAATTGGATTGCAAGAAGATCAAGGAGGTCAAGAGTATTGGTGGGACCAGTAGGAGGAATTCAAGATCAAGTGTTGATTATGTACTCCTTTAGCAACTCTTGTAATATAAATGAATGAAATGCACCTAGGAATGCCCTGATTCAATTCTTGGTGGCTCAGAATTGAATGATCACACCATATTTATTGTTTATCCAGGAACGCATGAGATGTTTGGGATTGTATGCAAGTATATGATATATGCATGCTAAATGGATAATGTGCAAAGTGAGACCATAATAGTAATTAGGCCGACCACAAAATCTTCCAAACAAATGATTAAGTTGGAAATGGTATAATTAAAGTAATTATAACATGGGCTCTCCATTGGGGCAATTATTTTAAGAAAATTTAAATACTTGCATGTGATGCATTTATTTAAGAGATTTTCTTAAGAATAATTGTTAAGCATGAGATATTGTAAATATGTAAATGGTTTGGTGGCCAATAATGGATGTGTCTGAGGACATTAAAATTATTTGCATATTTACTGGCTCAATGGGATCAACTTAAGTAATGCAAGATAAATCAATAATGGATGTGCCTGAGATTTTGAGCATTAGGGGCTAGATAAATTATTGAACCTCACATGAGATGTGATGGGCAAGGAGTTGCTCACTTATAGTTTATTGTAATTCCAATAATGGATGTGCCTGAGGATGATCAATAAGATTATAAGAATTCAATGACCCACTAGAAATCTATCCAACTAGGATTTCCATTTTCTACTTTGGAAGTATCGGATTCGCTAAGTTAATGGGAGGACCAATTTGATTAAAAGACCATAATCATTTTGGTTAAATAATTGATACATTTACTAATTCATTTGGTTATTTTCTGCAGTTAATTTTCTAATAATAATGAGCACACAACAACCACCACCATCCAATATCCTTGCGAGCATACTTGATCACAATAGGTTGACAGGACCTAATCTTTCTAATTGGCTAAGAAATTTAAAACTTGTCCTGAACTTAAAACATATAGGATATGTTCTAGACTCACAAGTTCCTGGTCCCTTACCTCCAGAGGCCACTCAAGAAGAACATGAAACTTTGGACAAGTGGAAGGAGCATGATATGAGAGCCAAGTGTTGCATGCTTGCTTCTATGAGTAATGAGTTATAGAAGCAACATAAGAACATGTAATATGCAAGTGAGATCCCCCTTCACCTATAAGAGTTGTATGGTGAACATAGCAGGAATGCCAGGTATGAGATATCTAGGCAGCTATTTCCCATGAGGATGTCTGAGGGACAAAATGTTGGGGATCATGTCCACAAGATGATTCGACTTATTAAACAGCTGGAACATCTTGACTTTCACATGGATTTCCAACTGCAGACAGATTTGATCCCTAAGTCCCTACCTAAGTCATTTGGGAATTTTGTGACAAATTTCCATATGACTAAGCAGGAATACACCTTGGCTGGTTTACTTAACATGCTTGTTATTGCCCAAAAGAATATGTCAGTCATTAAAGGAATAGAGGTAGCTTTGATTGCATCTTCTTCTCCTGAAAGTCCAACAAGAAGAAGGGCAATAAGAAAAAGAAACCTCAAATTACTAGTCCTTCCAAGAAGATAGCCAAACAGAAAAGAAAGACCAAAGCTGACAAAGGCAAGGGAAAATGTTTCCATTGCCAGAAGGATGGGCACTAGAATAGGAACTGTCCAGAGTATAGCAAGTACTAGCAGCTTGCAGTAATGAGATATTAGACTCCAGGTTGGCAATGGCTCAACTGTTGAAGCTTTAGCCATAGGATCTAAATCTTTATACATGTGTGGACATGTTTTGTATTTAAATAAGGTTTTGCATGTACTTGATGCTTTTAAGAACATCATTTCTATATCTAGTTTGACTAGAGATGGTTATGAATTTCAGTTCATAAATGATGTTTGCAATATTTATTTTAGAAATAAATATGTTGGTTCGGGTTATATGCATGATGGACGTTATTATTTAGATAATAATATTAAATACAAATCTAATACAAGCAATCTAAAAGAATGCAATGCTATGGTGAAAATCAACTCAAGTACAAAATATATTTGGCACTTAAGATTAGGTCATGTTGCAGAAGATAGGATTGCAAAACTGGAGAAAATGGGGATTCTATCCTCATTGGGTTCTGAACCTACTCCAACTTGTGAATCTTGCCTTCAGGGGAAAATGACTAGAACACCCTTTGTTGGACAAGGGCTAAGAGCTGCAAATATTTTGGAGCTAATACATAGTGATGTATGTAGCCCATTTAGAGAAATGGCTAGAGGTGGTTTTCATTACTTTATTACCTTTATTGATGATAAATCAAGATTTGGTTATTTGTATTTAATGAAATACAAACATGAATTCTTTGAAAAGTTCAAAGAATTTAAATCTGAAGTAGAAAATCAAATAGGAAAAAGTATTAAAGCTCTTCGATCAGATCATGGAGGTGAATACTTGAGTACTGAATTTGATGAATACTTGAAAGAGCATGGCATTTTTTCCCAGCTGACTCCTCTAGGAACACCATAGCTCAATGGTGTATCTAAAAGGATAAATCGTACCCTATTAAATATGGTACGCAGTATGATGAGCTATACTGATATGCCAATCTCCTTTTGGGGATTTGCATTAGAATTAGTTTAGCATATTCTAAATAGGATTCTATCAAAATCAGTATGTTCCACACCTTATGAGATATTGCATGGAAGAAAACCAAGTCTTAAGAATGTTAAGATTTGGGGTTGTCTAGCTTATATCAAAAAACTGAACACTGATAAATTGGAAATCATATTAGAAAAGGGTCGATTTGTTGGATATCCAAAAGAGAGTTTTGGATATTATTTTTATTTTCCTACATCACAAAAGATTATGGTAAGTAGAGTTGTCACATTTCTTGAACAACAATTTGTTCAAGAAGGAGGCAAAGGGAGGCAAATAGAGTTAGAATTGGAGAATTATGACCAACCAACAGATCAGATGGATATGGATCCATCTAGTCAACCTACACCTATTGATGAAACATCTACAGCTATTCCTCGCAGATCAACCAGGTTATCTCACACACCAGTGAGATATGGTTTTCTTCATGAAAATGAATAAGAGTTGTTTACTCATAAAGAAGTAGATCATAGAGATGATCCACTTACCTATGAAGAAGTTATATCAGATATAGACTCTTCAAAATGGATTGATGCTATAAATCCGAGATTAATTCCATGTATAAGAATCAAGTTTGGGATCTTGTTGACCCACCTGAAGGTATTATACCTATAGGGAACAAATGGGTTTTCAAGAAGAAAATTGATTCTGATGGAAGGGTAGAGACCTATAAAGCAAGGCTAGCAGCGAAAGGGTTTCACCAAAGGCAAGGAATCAACTCTGAGGAGACTTTCTTGCCTATTGCCATACTTAAATCAAATAGGATTCTATTATTAATAGCTGCATACTATGATTATGAGATTTGGCAGATGGATGTCAAAATAGCTTTTCTCAATGAATACATTGAAGAAAACATTTTCTTGGAATAACCTAGGGGTTTTTAATCCCAAGATGGTTCCAAGGTATGCAAGCTAAAGCGATCCATTTATGGGTTGAAACAAGCTTCTAGGAGTTGGAACATCCGTTTTGATGAAGCCATTAAATCATTTAGTTTTATAAAAAATGTGGATGAACCATGTGCATATAAGAAGGTTAATGATAGTGCTATCACATTCCTTGTCTTATATGTGGATGACATTTTGTTGATGGGTAATGACACAGGTATGTTAACAATCGTAAAGGTATGGTTGTCAAATAAATTCTCCATGAAAGACTTAGGGGAGGCAACTTATATTCTTGGGATTCGCATCTATAGAGATAAAGCGAAAAGAATAATTAGTTTATCCTAAATTTTATACTTGGAAAAGGTGTTAAAGAGGTTTAACATGCTTGATTCCAAGAGAGGATTGTTACCAGTGAGACATGGTATCCACCTTTCTAAAGAAATGTCTCCAAAGACACCTAAAGAAAGAGATAAAGTGGCCCGAATTCCATATGCTTCGGCTATTGGAAGTTTGATATATGTAATGTTGTGTACTAGGCTGGATATAGTATATGTTGTTAGTTTGACTAGCAGGTATCAATCCAATCCAGGTTTGGAATGCTGGATAGCTGTCAAGAATATCCTTAAGTACTTAAGAAGAACTAAGGATTTATTCTTGATATATGGAGGTGGTGACTTGTAATTGGATGGTTATACTAATTCTGATTTCTAATCAGATATAGATGATAGAAAGTCTACCTCTGGATATGTATTCATTTGTAATAGAGGTGCAGTCAGTTTGAAGAGTTCCAAACAAAGTACGACTGCTGATTTCACTACAGAGGCCGAGTACATTGCTGCATCAGATGCTGTAAAAGAGGCTGTTTGGATATAAGGAACCCCGGTCTCACCAGAAATCCAAACACATAGAAAGGCGCTACCACATTATCAGAGAGATAGTTAGGCAAGGCGATGCAGCTATGCAGAAAATAGCATCAACTGAAAATCGAGCTGGTCCATTCACTAAGCCTATGTGACAAGCTCAGTTAGACCGACATCTTGAAAAGATGGGCCTAAGATATTATAACGAATGGCTCTAGTGCTAGTGGGAGATTATTAGTAGTATGCCCTAGAGCATATTATTTAATGTATCTTGTACATGTTTTATTAATAAAAGGCATTTTCACTTTTCCGTTTACATAATATATTTATGTGTAATAGAAAAGGTCCATTGATATTTTGTTAGAAATTCTATTCTTAAGTTGTTAAGAATATGAGTGACAGTATTTCTAGCACAAAGTATCATAAATTGATTCACAATCCAGGGTACTTCACAATAAAGACATGACTTATCCAAAAAGATTGTAATCATGTTTATTCCCAAGTTATTTATATGAGATGTAAATAAGATAGAATGGCGAGTCTCATGCCATATAACAAACATGATAGGCACTCATGCATGATAAGTAGGCCGAACCAGTGACATTTATGACAAGTACATGGAGTTTACTCTTGTCAATGCATTATCATAAATCATATCAGTGTATATAATCTTTAGACTTGAGATAGCATAGTTATCTTGTATATAGGTGGTTTGAGTTTGATACTGCTTTCATACTTATACTGTGTATGGATATATGGGCATGTGTTGGCTCCTACCAGTTATATATGGAGATAGGTATTGATTAAGATGGAATCTGTTACCCTAAGTAAATAGGATAAAATCCTATGTTTATTTAATTATTATTGATGTTTCAAGTTCCTGGCCAGGATAGATAGATTTAATCAGAAAAGAGTTTCTGATGAGAAAATCTTTTTAATCAAGAATTAGAATTAAAAGAGAACATAATATTCATAGCAAATGGAGTTTGACATAAACCATGACTCCAGCTCGAATTGGGATTTTATAATAGAGAGATTCTAGTGCATGGTAACATATGATTATAGGTTCATATAAGGTAAACCTTATTACTGATTGGGTGGCTGTGGCATGCTATGCTAGATGTTAACCATAGTCTATGAGCTGCCTAAAATGATTTAAAGAAATCATTTATAGTAAGAAAGATTTCTGATGATATTAAGAGTTGATATCATATCTCATTGCCAATTAGTGATGAGCCTAGTGAGTCACACACATACACAAGTAATCACCAAGTTAAATGTGATTTAATTAATTAATTAAAGAGTTTAATTGATTAATTAAATAGGTTTGGTTTGCAATAAGATTGCAAAGTCCCTAGCATGGCTTGAAACCAAATCTAGGTTATTGGACGTATAGTATAACTTAAATTTATATTTAAAGTGTTTAAATATGAATTTAAATATGAGAAATTAATTAATAGAGATTAATTAATTAATTTATATTTGATATAAATTGATTAGAAGAGGAGAAATAATTATTTTGGGTTGAGAACTCAAAATTACAACACAAGGATAATTTGGTCATTTCACATAGGATATGTTCTAGACTCAAATGTTCCTGGTCCCTTACCTCTAGAGGCCACTCAAGAGGAACATGAAACTTTGGACAAGTGGATGGAGCATGATATGAGAGTTAAGTGTTACATGTTTGCTTCCATGAGTAATGAGTTACAGAAGTAGCATGAGAACATACAGAGTACGAGTGAGATCCTTCTTCACCTACAAGAGTTGTATGGTGAGCACAGCAGGAATGCTAGGTATAAGATGTCTAGATAGCTATTCTGTATGAGGATGTCTGAGGGACAGAATGTTGGGGATCATGTCCACAAGATGATTCGGCTGATTGAGCAGCTGGAACATCTTGACTTTAACATGGATTTCCAACTGCAGACGGATTTGATCTTTCAGTCCCTTCCTGAGTCTTTTGGGAATTTTGTAACAAATTTTCATATGACTAATCAGGAATGCACCTTGGTTGGTTTACTCAACATGCTACTTATTGCCCAAAAGAATATGCCAAGCAATAAAGGAAAAGAGATAGCTTTGATTGCATTTTCTTCTGCTGGAAAGTCCAATAAGAAGAAGGGCAATAAGAAAAAGAAACCTCAGATTCCTAGTCCTTCCAAGAAACTAGCTAAACATAAAGGGAAGACTAAAGCTAATGGAGGCAAAGGAAAATGTTTCCATTGCCAGTAGGATGGGCACAGTAATAGGAACTGCCCAGAGTATAGCAAGTAGTACCAGCTTGCAGTAACAAGATATTAGACTCCGAGTTGGCAATGGCTCAACTGTTGAAGCCTTAGCCATAGGATCTAAATCTTTATACATGTGTGGACATGTTTTTGTATTTAAATAAGGTTTTGCATGTACCTGATGCCTTTTAAGAATATCATTTCTATATCTAGTTTGACCAGATATGGTTATGAATTTCGGTTCATAAATGATGTTTGTAATATTTATTTTGGAAATAAATATGTTGGTTCAGGTTATATGCATGATCAACTTTATTATCTAGATAATAATGTTAAATACAAATTTAATGCAAGCTATCTAAAAGAAAGCAATGCCATGATGAAAATCAACTCAAGTTTAAAATATATTTGGTACTTAAGGTTAGGTCAAGTTGCAGAAGATAGTATTGCAAAACTGGAGAAAATGGGGATTTTATCCTTATTGGGCTATGAGCCTACTCCAACTTGTGAATCCTGCCTTTAGGGCAAAATGATTAGATCACCCTTTGTTGGACAAGGACTAAGAGCTGAAAAATATTTTGGAGTTAATACATAATGATGTATGTGGTCCATTTAAAGTAATGGCTAGAGTTGGTTTTCATTACTTTATTACCTTTATTAATGATAAATCAAGGTTTGGGTATTTGTATTTGATGAAATACAAACATGAATCCTTTGAAAAGTTCAAAGATTTTAAATCTGAAGTAGAAAATCAAACAGGAAAGAGTTTAAATCTCTTCGATCAGATCGTGGAGGTGAATACTTAAGTACTGAATTTGATTAAATACTTGAGAGAGCACGGCATTGTTTCTCAGTTGACTCCTCCAGGAACACCACAACTGAATGGTTTATCTGAAAGGAGAAATCGTACCCTATTGAATATGGTACATAATATGATGAGCTATACTGATATACCAATCTCCTTTTAGGGATTTGCATTAGAATCAGCTTTGTATATTCTGAATAGGATTCCATCAACTTCAGTATCTTCCACACCTTATGAGATATGGCATGGAAGAAAACCAAGTCTTAAGCATGTTAAGATTTAGGGTTGTCCAGCTTATATCAAAATGCTGAACACTGATAAATTGGAGGCCAGATCAGAAAAGGGTCGATTTGTTGGATATTCAAAAGATAGTTTTGGATATTATTTTTATTTGCCTACATCACAAAAGGTTGCAGTGAGTAGAGATGCCACATTTCTTGAACAACAATTTGTTCAAGAAGGAGGCAAAGGAAGGAAAATAGAGTTGGAATTAGAGAATTCTGACCAACCAACAGATCAAATAGATATAGATCCATCTAGTCAACCTATACTTATTAATGAAACATCTACAACTGTTCCTCGTAGAACAACCAGAGTATCTCACCCACCAGTGAGATATGGTTTCCTTTATGAAGAAGAATAAGATTTGTCTACTCATGAAGAAGTAGATCATGGAGATGATCCAGTTACATATGAAGAAGCTATATCAAATATAGACTCTTTAAAATGGATTGATGCTATGAAATCCGAGATTGATTTCATGTATAAGAATCAAGTTTGGGATCTTGTTGACCCACCTGAAGGTATTGTATCTATAGGGAACAAATGGGTTTTCAAGAAGAAAATTAGTTCTGATGGAAAGGTAGAGACCTATAAAGCAAAGATAGTAGCGAAAGGGTTTCGCCAAAGGCAAGGAATCGACTATTAGGAGACTTTCTCACCTATTGCCATGCTTAAACTAATTAGGATTCTATTAGCAATAGCTGCATACTATGATTATGAGATTTGGCTGATGGATGTCAA
Source organism: Hevea brasiliensis (assembly GCF_030052815.1). Classification (NCBI taxonomy): domain Eukaryota; kingdom Viridiplantae; phylum Streptophyta; class Magnoliopsida; order Malpighiales; family Euphorbiaceae; genus Hevea; species Hevea brasiliensis. The sequence goes on along the minus strand of NC_079507.1, from coordinate 34,431,054 downwards.
AACAGCTTTTCTCAATGGATACATTGAAGAAAACATTTTCATGGAACAACCTAGGGGTTTTTGAATCCCAAGATGGTTCCAAAGTGCGCAAGCTAAAGCGATCCATTTATGGGTTAAAACAAACTTCGAGGAGTTGGAACATCCGTTTTGATGAAGCTAGTAAGTCACTTGGTTTTGTCAAAAATGATGATGAGCCATGTCTATATAAGAAGGTTAGTGATAGTGTGATCACTTTCCTTGTCTTATATGTGGATAGTATTCTATTGATAGGTAATGACACAGGTATGTTGACAACTATGAAGGTATGGTTGTCAAATACATTCTCCATGAAAGACTTAGGGGAGGCAACCTATATACTTGGGATTCGCATCTATAGAGATTGAGCAAAAAGAATAATTAGTTTATCCCAAAGTCTATAATTGGAAAAGGTGTTAAAGAGGTTTAACATGCTTGATTCCAAGAAAGGATTGTTACCTGTGAGACATGGTATCCACCTTTCTAAAGGGATGTCTCCAAAGACACCTGAAGAAAGAGATAAAATGGCCAAGATTCCATATGCTTCGGCTATTGGAAGTTTGATGTATACAATGTTGTGTACTAGGTCGAATATCGCATATGCTGTTAGTTTGACTAGCAGGTGTCAATCCAATCCAGGTTTGGAACACTGGATAGCTGTTAAGAACATCTTTAAGTACTTGAGAAGAACTAAAGATTTATTCTTGATTTATGGAGATGGTTACTTGCAATTGGATGGTTATACTGATTCTGATTTCCAATCAGATATTAATGATAGAAAGTCTACCTCTGGGTATGTGTTCATTTGTAATGGAGGTGCAGTCAGTTGGAAGAGTTCCAAATAGAGTACGACTGCAGATTCCACTACCGAGGCTGAGTATATTGCTGTATCAGATACTGCAAAGGAAGTTTTTTGGATATAAGAAATCCCAGTCTCACTAGAAATCCAAACACATTGAAAGGCACTATCACATTATCAGAGAAATAGTTAGGCAAAGCGATACAGCCATGCAGAAAATAGCATCAGCTGAAAAATCTAGTAGATCCATTCACTAAGCCTTTGTCACAAGCTCAGTTAGGCCAACATCTTGAGAAGATGGGTCTATGATATTGTAATGAATGGCTCTAGTGCTAATGGGAGATTGCTAATAGTATGCCCTAGAGCATATCATTTAGTATGTATCTTATACGTCTTTTATTAATAAAAGGCATTTTCACTTTTTTGTTTACATAATATATTTATGTGTAATAGAAAAGGTCCATTGATATTTTATTAGAAATTTTATTATTAAGTTGTTAAGAATATGAGTGACAGTATCTCTAGCTCAAAGTATCATAAATAGGTTCACAATCGAGGATACTTCACAATAAGGACATGACTTATCCAGAAAGATTGTAATCATGTTTGTTCTTAAGTTATTTATATGATGTCACACCTTACCCCTCTGTAAGGCATAACATAATCCCGTAAAATACCTAATGAACTACCGAACTTCACCTACTGATAACTCATTAAGTACCCTACATGGGATTTTAAAATCATTTTCTTACTTTTTAGAAGTGGTGAGCATTTTCTAATAGGTATTAAAACATTTAATTAAAGTTTGTAAACTAGTTAAAATTTTGTCCCTTTTTATTTTTTCGCAAATTTTAGAAAAATTTCGGTAGAGTGCCATTTGTATTTTGATAAAACAGTCCTTTAAATACCTGAAAAAAACACTTCTAATAATTTATCTCATCAACTCAACAACTTCAACATCCACCACAACAATTTCAACATCACTTCTCAAATTCCAAAATTCAAATCAATAATTTCCAATTCAATATCATCTAAAATAATACTAAATAATTTCATTCAAATTAAAACAAAATACTTTCATTCATATTTCATTAAAGTTAAAACAAATTACATTCAACCAACTAGAATTTACATTAGAAAAATCTAAACTAATATTATTATAAACTTTATACAACTGCTCATGACCAGTTCTACATGTACATACATTTACATACATCAAAATAATTATTACAATAAGGGTATAAATTATACCCGATAGAACTTCAGGGAATGGTGGCTCCAAAATCCTCAGCAGCTCACTCTGCTGCTCCTCTAGTCTTTATATCTGCGACAGCAATAACGGCCATCGTTGATTACTATGACTCAGTGGTGCACAATATACTAAAATAACCTTTATACAGAATTTAAATCATACTTATTCAAAAATTAAAATGAACATGAGAAATAAATACAAAACATAATTTATATGTATTTAATTCAAACAATTTCATTTCGAAAGTCTCAAAACAAATTTCGTAAAAATACACAGTTATATTATGCCATTCAAAATAATAATCATCTCAATAGCCAGAGGCTTATGAGAAGTCACATCATAAGGCTAGCTAGCTCAAATATATGGATATCCATTCAATTTCTTCTTCTACTGGCACACTCAACACTTCAGCCAGAGAAGGAATCAAAATTCGAAACTGATTTCCCCCACTAGTCATGCTAGTGAGGTATTCAAATATATGGTCATGACATTATGGTTTCAAAACTGTCTTAGCAATTTACTAAACATTTATTGCCATTTCAAACATAAACAAATAAACTTTCAACAATTTAAGTCATAACACACATTTTGCAATATAAGTAATTCATTACATGCGTTTTGTAAATGAATTTTAAAGAATATTGATGTTGTGGAAAAAACCTTATACGAGTCGCCTCTTGGCCTTGACTCGATGTCTCGGGTTCGTTTCTAGTATTCTTTTCCACTGAAACACACAGTTTCACAGTGTTTCAGTATCACAATTTATCATAACTCTAAAAAAAAAAATTTAATCTACTTGTACCTAGCTGTAATAGGCTAAACTTGACGTTCTTTAAAATTTGTATTTCGGAGTTACTATTCACAACACTATTCAAGTCAATTTGTTGACTTTCTAATACTTAATAGGTATGGGAATTCTAATTTCACCCACATGCCACATTTTGGTTACCTAATTTGTTGGTTTTGGTTCTTTTCTCAAAACTTAAGTCTTTTAGGCAAAATTTCAAATTTTCAGTTTTGGTGTCCTGTTTTTTACTGTTCCATTGATCATGTTGCTTTTAGCATTTGGTTAAGTTTTCTTCATAGAAATTGTTTCTTATTGTCTTAACTTTATTTTCCTTTTTGAATCACTCAATTTAGAGTTTTGTAGCCCAAGTTACAGCCATTTGAACATGGCTGGCCGGATTGGACTAACCCAGATTTTCTGGGCACTAATTTGGTTCTGGCAGTTTTAGGTCACTAATTTTGGGTGGCAAAATGACTTAGTTAAGAGCATAATTTGGACTTATGTTCTTCATAAAAGTTGTAGGGCTATGTCTTAGCTTTCTACTGGTAAAATTTCGGATTATTTGGACCTACTTAGCCCAAGTTACGGCTAAATGAACAAATACTGTTCATTTGGTTATTTTTGTATAGGTCAGATTACCTAATCAGGATTTGGCCAATTCATTCACTAAGTTATGGTCACTTTTTGGGCATGATTCCTGAATGAAAAATGTGACATTTTGTGTCTAGTTTCATTCCTAATTGGCCTCACACCAATTAGGTTAGTAAATTTTCAGTTTTGGTCCCTGAAAGGGACCTTGGTCATGCTGCCTGTAGAATAACCATATCCAATCTGAATTTCAATTTGGTTCTAACACTTCCTAACACATCACAATTGGTCATACATGACCATTTTTTAGCTTAGGTAAGGTCAAACACATCATTTGATAAATTCTCAAAATTTTTCCTCCCAAAACCCTAGGTGCCAACACCCTAATTATAAAATTTTGAAATCTAAGGCAATTAAAGTCATTATTCAACACCTACCCATATACTTCAACTCAAGTATGCTTTTTAATTCATCAAAACCATGAAATCTCTACTCCCTTATGTACTGGCCAAAATTTATACCTAGTCCACCTACTTGATTTGTTTCACTTATTTGTTAATTCCAAGTGTAACTTAGCTACTTAAACATAAATTCAAAGAGAGAGTGAAGGAAGAACACTAACCTTAAGTGAGCAGAATCTTTCACTTCTTAAAACTTCTTCCTTTCTTTTTCTTTTTGTTGTCAAGCTCCTTATCAAGGTCTAAATACAAGATTTAATAATGGAGAGTAAGATTTCTATGGTGGAATTTAGGGTTTATGGAGCTTGGTTTAGTGCTTCCATGGAGTTATATGAGGGGGAGAGAGAGAGAGAGAGAGAGAGAGAGAGAGAGAGAGAGAGAGAGAGAGAGAGAGATGTTACGGCAACAAGATGAAGAAGAATGAGTTTTATTTTTTTTCTTTTATGTGTTTTTAATCTAATTTAATTCACAATTATCCAATAATTTCAAATTTTTAATTATTAAGTTTATTGCATCATGCATGATGTCATGCATGATGTAATAAACTTTTTCACTTTTTCAATTTTTTTTCCTTTTTCATTTATTTTTCTTTAGTTTTTTAATTTAATTCTTGATCCCAAAATTTTTTTTTCTCTGATTTTATTAGACAGTTAGGTCAGGAGTCAGCTCTAGGGCTGAGTTGACTAAATTGCCCCTCGCTGGTTCGATCCGGTTTGCTAGTTATTTGATATTTCTTCCGGATCCCTGACCTAATTATTTGACCGGCTTAACAATTCTTTTCCGTGATTTTCTCTTTTCCACTGTTTCTCAATAGTCCTAAGGACTGCAACATCACATTTTACGGTTCGAAATTTGAGTTTAAATTGACCTCGCAGTCCTTCCCGAGAAGGTCACCCATTGCTGTGACTCTCGGCTCATTTAACTTCTTATATTCTATTTTTCTTATTTATACTTAACTAATTGACAATTACTAATTATTTGTATTCAGGGCTTCTATAGGTGTCTTAGATGTGGTTCTACTTCTCTTAATTGTCAGGACCGACACCGATTGTGACACCCCTTACCCGTCTACAGTGTAGCTGAGCAAGATATGCCACGTAGTGTACCGGAACCCCTATTTAATTCAATCATTTTTATTCTTTCTAAATTATTTTTTTCATAGTTATGAAGTACAATTTGTGAAATATAATTCATTTAAGTCATTTATTGAAATTATAATTTATTTGAGGTTCCGCAAATTTTATAGAAAATCCGGCAAAGTACCGGCTAAAAATGGAGAAAACAGTTCTTCGGAACTTGTGAAAAGCACTTCCAATAATCATTTTCAATCATTCTCAAACTCCAATAACCATCAACATGGTCTCAACATTTGCAATCATTTCAAGTTCTCAACAGTAATTCACAATTTCATTCAAATTCAAAATCAACTAAAATTTCATGAAGATATTCTCAAATTATATTATTAACAAAATTCTTCAAAATATGTACATCAACATATGATTACATAAATTTACTATTTACATGAGTTCATAGTTTACAAATTACAAACTACTACCTATTACAAAATGCAAAAACATAATTTCAAAAGGGACCTAAAGGTCCTATCACTGATGCACTGTAGATGAGAGGTGACTCTGACCTCACCCAGTCTGTGGTCTGTTGGGCTCTCTGTCTGTCTCTCTAGAACCTATGCGTGGCAAAAAATGACGCGTTAAGCAATAATGCTTAGTGGTGCCAATAATAAAATAAAAAGAACTAAAAGGAAATAAATATGTAGTGAGTGTATTGATGTCTCATGCAGACAAATTTTTGATAATTATTGGTAGTCTTATTTATTTGGTACTTGTTATATTCATTATTTCATTAAATTTATCAACTTTCATTTTTGGTTGCCCAAGTAACCTATACTGGATGACTAGACTGGATAAACAGGTAAACTGGCACTCAGTATCAAGTACCTCGGGCTGTTACACCATCGGTCACCCATGTGTCTCCCAGTGTGCAACAGAACAGCTGTAATAACATTAGGCACAAGGCCAAGTCTCAACACAATATCAGAATGGCTAAAAGCCATGAAATCACTGAATGGCATAATGCCATGTGCAGTACTGCTAACTGAACCCTATTGGCATGCCAACCTATCAAAACTAATCTTGCTAGGTGTACTAGAGCATGTTACACTTTTAAACTTTACAATTCTTGAAATTTAAGTTTAAGTGTTACTATTCATTTCATTAGTCAACTAAAATGTTGACTTTTGCATAGACAATAGGTACATTAGTTCTAATACTCTCAACATACCACATTTTTCATTCTAAAGTTGTTGGTATTGGTTGCCAATACCATTTCTAAGCTTATTGTTAATTATTCACAATTTTCAGATTTCAAGCCTTATGTTTACTATTCCATTGGTCATTTGTACAGTAGGAATTTGGTAAATTTTTCTTCATGAAAGTTGTTCTCTATTTTATCTAGTTACATTTCTTTTTTTGAATCACTCCATTTGGAGTTTTGTAGCTCAAGTTATGGCCTAAACACCATAACTGGCTGGATTAGACAGAATCCAAAATTCTTGGCAAAACTGGTTCTACCAGATTTGGTAACCTACGTTTGGTTGCCAATTTGACTAGGTTATGGTCAGAATTTGGATTTGTGTTCTTCATGAAAGTTGTAGGTCTATGTCTCAGCTTTCTGCTGGTAAAATTTCAGATCAATTGGACCTTTCTACACTGAGTTATGACCAAATGAATAAATATTGTTCATTTGGTCATTTTGCCCAGGCAGAATGCAGGTCACCCGGATTAGGGCAATTTTTAAGCCAATTTGATTTGGCTTTCTGGGTAGGGTTTCTATACCAAAGTTGTGCCATTATGTGTCTAGTTTTATGTTCAATTGGCCTTGCACCAATTTAACCTCTACAACTCCATTTATAGCTACCCAAACCTGCTGGACTCACATCTAGACTTACAGGGCAGCCAAGGTAGCTCACCTAAATTCAAATACCAAGCCACAACTCACTTCATTTCTTTATCATACACAGCCAAATGGTCACTAATTGGCCATTCAAACTTTCATTCACCAACACATGAGCAAACCCTAGGTTTCTCTCAAACCCTAACTCCATAATTTCAATTTGTTCCATTTTCATATTTTCTAGTTTAGATTAATGTTGCAACAAAGAATATAAGAGGAAAATTAAACAAAAGTTGCACTAACCTTCACTTAGTCACTTTCCAAGACTTAAAAAATTCACTTTCTTCCTTTCAAATTGCTGCCCAAAGCTTGCTCTAGTGGTAGGGATAATTTTTAATGACGGCAAGTTAGGGTTTTGAGGGGGTTTAAGGTGGGAAAGGAAGCTTGGTTTAAGGGACAACAATGGTGGAGGTGAGAGTGTCGCTCGTCTAGCTAAAGGAGGAGAAGCAATCTGATTGCTTTTGGTTATTTTGGTCTCAATTATCCCTTTTTAATAGGTTAGCTTAATTGTGATTGGTGGGAAATGGGTTGATGACATCATGTGATGTCAAAATTGTCATTTAATCTCATTTTCTTACTTTTTTTTCTCTACTCATTTTCAATTTAATTTTTAGCAATATTTATTCACATTTTATGTCATAATAATTATTTACTTAATTGGACAAGTCGACCAAAAATCACCTCTGAAGGCGAAATGACCAAAATGCCCTCCGTTTGGCCTAACAGACCAAAATTGTCTGTACGGATTAAAAAAATTTCCTAAGCATTTTTTTGGCATTCTAATGCCATAGGAACCTCAATGACTCTTCTCTAGAGTCCCAAAATTTATTTTATGAATTTTCTCTCGAGTCTCGGACTCCTAGTTTTGAGAACCGCAACTTCCCACTCGGTTACCCATCGCTAGGACACCGGTTCATTTAACTTGGTTGTATTTTATTTCTAAAATTTTTCCTAAATTTTTCTTGTTAATATTTGAGTTAATTATGGTTTCTCACTTCAGTTTAAATATTTTTCCAGATGTTTTAGCTATCCGGACCAACACTGGTCACTGGAACAGTAGAATGTACGGAGTTGCTACGGGGAGGGTGTTACAACTCTTCCCCTCTAATTTAAATTTCATCCTCAAAATTTACCTGATGCAAACAGTTGAGGGAACTGTTGCCTCATCGTCTCTTCACTTTCCCAAGTTGCCTCCTTGGTGTTGTGGTGCCTCCAAAGCACTTTCACCAGTTGAATCTGCTTATTCCTCAACTCTTTCACTTCCCGAACTAGGATCCGTATGGGTTCTTCTTCATATGTCAAATCCGGTTGTACTTCAATTTCTTCCATGGAGATGACATGTGAAGGATCTGAGGGGTATCTTCTTAGCATAGATACGTGGAACACATTGTGGATCTTGTCCAGCTCTGGTGGTAAAGCTAGCCTGTAGGCCACTGGACCCACACATTCAATGACTTCATATGGGCCAATGAATCTAGGGCTTAACTTACCTTTTCTTTCAAACCTCAGTACCTTCTTCCACGGTGACACCTTGAGGAACACTTTGTCGCCAATTGCATATTCTATTTCTTTTCTCTTTAGGTCGACATAGGATTTTTGTCTATATGAGGTAACCTTCATATTGGCTTTGATTAGCTTTACCTTCTCCTCAGTCTGTTTCACCAGGTCTGGCCCTACCAATTTATCTTCACCCAATTCATTCCAGCACACTGGAGTTCTACATTTCCTCTCATACAGTGCTTCATACGGGGCCATTTGGATGCTAGCTTGGTAGCTATTGTTGTATGCAAATTCTGCCAGTGGGAGGCATCTATCCCAACTTCCCTCAAACTCAATGACACAACTCCTCAGCATATCCTCAAGGACCTGACATATATTTCATGTTATTATTATCATTTTAGTTCAATATTTATATTAGTTCAATTGGTTTCAATTGTTTACCTGGATTACTCTTTCTGATTGCCCATCCGTCTGAGGATGGAAAGCTGTGATGAAGTGGAGTTGTGTACCCAAGGATTCATGCAACTTCTTCCAAAATCTCAATGTAAGCCTTGGGTCTTGATCAGATATGATGGAAAGTGGAATTCCATGTAGTCTAACTATCTCACTGATATACAATTATGCTAACTTCTCCAGTGAGTAGTCAATCCTATCTGGCAGAAAGTGTGCTGACTTCGTCAATCTATCTACTATCACCCATACTGCATCATGCTTCTTCTGGGTGAAAGGTAGACCACTTATAAAATCCATGGTGACCCGATCCCATTTCCATTCAGGTATGCGTATAGGCTGTAGCAAACCCGATGGAACTTGATGTTCTGCCTTGATTTGCTGACATGTCAAGCATTTAGTCACATAGTCAGCTATGTCCTTCTTCATACCAGGCCACCAATAATGAAGCTTCAGATCATGGTACATTTTTGTACTTCCTGGGTGCATAGCATAAACACTAGTGTGTGTCTCTTTTAGAATACTGGCTTTCAATTCCCCATCATCTGGTACACATACTCTTCCTTTGTAGTACAGACACCCATCTGCTTTCACCTCATAGTCAATTTCTTTCCCCTCTGATATTTTACTTACAGTAGTCATTAATTTCTCATCTATCTTTTGCCCATCTAAAATCTGCTGTAGCAGGCTTGGCCTCACTTGCAACTCAGCCAAAATAGCTCCATCTCGAGCCAAAGAGAGATGGGCATTCAATGATCTCAAAGCTGTGATGGATTTTCTGCTCAAAGCATCAACAACTACATTTGCCTTCCCAGGATGATAGTCAATTACACAATCATAGTCCTTCAGGAACTCAATCCATTGCCTCTGTCTGAGGTTAAGCTCCTTCTGGGTTGGCAAATATTTCAGACTTTTGTGGTCTGTGTAAATGTAGCACTTTTCAACATACAAGTAATGCCTCCATATCTTCAGTGCGAAGATAATTGCTGCAAGCTCTAGATCATGGGTAGGGTAATTCTGTTCATATGGCATTAGCTGCCTGGAAGCATAAGCGACCACCTTCCCCTCTTGCATCAATACATACCCTAACCCATTATGAGAGGCATCACTATAAACCACAAAGTCCTTTCCCGACACTGGTTGTGTTAGCACTGGTGCCTCCGTCAACATAGCCTTCAACTTCTCAAAACTCGTCTGACACTTGTCATTTCAGTCAAATCTGACATTCTTGTGTAACAACTTGGTCACTAGAGCAGCTATTAAAGAAAATCCTTTCACAAATCTTCTGTAATACCTAGCTAGCCCCAAGAAACTTCTGACCTCAGTTGTATTTCTTAGAGGCTTCCATTCCATCACTACTTCTATTTTCTTGAGATCCACTCTAATCTCATCAGCTGACACTAAGTGTCCAAGGAATGCAATCTCATTTAACCAGAAGTCACACTTAGATAACTTAGCATACAGTTTCTTTTCTCTTAGGATTTACAGAACAATTCTCAAATGCTCATCATGTTCTTCCTTATTCTTGGAATACACCAAAATATCATCAATAAAGACCACTACGAATCGATCTTAGTATGGATGGAAGATACGGTTCATAAGGTCCATAAATGCCGCTAGTGCATTTGTTAGGCCAAAAGGCATCACCAGGAACTCATAATGCCCATACTGGGTCCTGAATGTAGTCTTTGGCACATTTGCATCCTTCACCCTCAACTGATGATACCCTTATCTGAGATCAATTTTTGAAAATACTCCTGCTCCCTTCAACTGATCAAACAGATCATCAATTCTAGGCAACGGATATTTATTCTTCACAGTTACTTTATTCCACTGCAGGTAATCGATGCATAACCTCAAAGTCTCATCCTTCTTTTTCACAAACAGCACTGGAGCTCCCCATGGTGACACACTGGGGCATATGAACCCCTTATTAGTAACTCCTATAACTGGATTTTCAATTCCTTCAATTCTGTGGGCGCCATCTTATAAGGAGCAATAGAGATTGGTGTTGTACCCGGCAGTATCTCAATAGCAAATTCAACTTCCCTTTCTGGTGGCAAGCCAGACAATTCTTCAGGGAACACATCTAGGAAGTCTCTTACTGTGGGTATGTCACACAGATCTGGCTTAGCCTGCCTAGTATCCACCACATGTGCTAGGTAGGCTTCACAGCCTTTTCTCATCAGTTTTCTTGTAACTGTGGCTGAAATGACACTGGACAAGAAATCTGTCCTTTCCCCCACAACTGTAATCTCATTACCCTCAGGAATTTTCAAAGAAATCCTCTTCAATTTACAATTAACCATTGCCTGATGACGTGACAACCAGTCCATTCCCAAAATCACGTCAAACTCATGGAAAGGCAACTCAATCAGGTCTGCCAAGAATTCATACCCCTGAATCCTTAATGGGCAACCTTTGTATACTTTGTTCACCACTACACTGTGGCCCAATGGATTAGTGACCAGGATGTCTTGGTCACTCTCCCCTACTAGTATCCCCCTTTCTACAGGTAGGTTGATGCAGATGTATGAATGAGAGGATCCTGGATCCACCAATGCATGAACAGATGTATTGTAGAGGGAGAACGTACCCCTGATGACGTCTGGGGCATCTTACTCCTCCTGAGCTTTTATGGCATAGGCTCTGGCATATGGTCTACCCTCAGGCCTCTCTGCTAGCTCAAATGCAGGCCTCTGTGATGGTCCCACTGCCTCAGATTTGCCAGATTTCCTACCCCTTTATGGTGCAGGAGCAGGTCTGTCTACTTGTGTTAGAGCAGCTGTAGTAGTTCTACGTGGACAGTTCCTCAGCTGATGCTCTGTCGACCCACACCTTAAGCAGGTGCCAGTCACTCTCCAACACTCTCCCTTATGCCACTTCAGGCAATGTGGACATGCAGAAGATGCTGGGGCTAGTCCCCTGAACCCCGTCCCTAGAGAGTTGCCCACTGATGGTGTAGACTGACCTTTCTTAGGAGTGAACTATGGCCTGGGCCCCTGAGACTGACCCTAACCTTGAGGTTGACCTGAACTCTGTGCAGGTGGACCTTTGAACTTCTTCCCAGGTGTAGGAGATGAGCTATACTGACTCGGGCCCCTCTTCTACTATCTCTCTCTTCTGGTCTGCTCACTTATTCTAACCTTTTCAACTTTTATTGCAGCTTCCACTAACTTGGTGAAGTCTGTGATTCCCAAGGCAGTGATCATGATCTTTATATTATCATTTAATCCCTCTTCAAATCTCTTACACCTTTTGGCCTCATTAGAGACTATCTCCCTTCCATAGCCGCTCAATCTGATAAATTCCTTCTTACACTCGGCCACTGTCAGCTGTCTCGGCCTCAGGTTAATGAATTCTCTTCTTCTCTCTTCCAGGTATACACTACCCACATATTTTTTCTTGAATTCTAAGAGGAAGAAGTCCCAAGTTATTACTTCTGGCTATACTTCACTAGACACCATATCCCACCATTCATATGCATCATCTTGCAACAGAGATACAACAACTTCTAGATTTTGTTCTAGAGTGCAGTGGAGTTGTTTTAAAACCCTTCTTATTCTGTTCAACCAATTTTTGGCTACAACAGAATCATCTTCTCTCTTGCTAAAGAAGTCCACTGCTCTAAATTTTCTCAATCTTTCTAAATGTGATTTCTATTATAGAGGTGGTGGTGGTGGTGGCATTACCCCAGCCATTTGTCTGAAAAACTCTGCCATTTGCTGGAACATGGCCTGTGGAGGCTGAGCAGGCTCTGCTAGTGCTAGTGGAGCAGGTTCTCCTCTACCCCCAGTCTCAGCTGCTGCAGGTGGTGCATGACTCTCCACTTCCTCCTCAACTGCCCTCTGAGATGTGGGGTCCATATCCTATTCAAAATAATAAAGACAAACAGATCTGCATTAGTGTCACCTCGACTCTTACAAATGCAATGCATGGTATGGACTCAATCTAGGCCCAGAAACGCCTAAACCGCGCTCTGATACCACTAAATGTGACACCCCTTACCCGTCTACAGTTTAGCTAAGCAAGATTTGTCATGCAGTGTATCGGAACACCCTATTTAATTCAATCATTTTTATTCTTCCTAATTTATTTTTTTCATAGTTATGAAGTATAATTTGTGAAATATAATTCATTTAAGTCATTTATTGAAATTATAATTTATTTGAGGTTCCGCAAATTTTATACAAAATCCGGCAAAGTACCGGCTAAAAATGGAGAAAGCAGTTCTTCGAAACCTGTGAAAAGCACTTCTAATAATCATTTTCAATCATTCTCAAACTCTAATAACCATCAACATGGTCTCAACATTTGCAATCATTTCAAGTTCTCAACATCAATCCACAATTTCATTCAAATTCAAAATCAACTAAAATTTCATGAAGATATTCTCAAATTATATTAATTAACAAAATTCTTCAAAATTTGTACATCTACATAAATTTACTATTTAAATGAGTTCATAATTTACAAATCACAAACTACTACCTATTACAAAATGCAAAAACATAATTTCAAAAGGGACCTAAAGGTCCTACCACTGATGCACTATAGATGAGAGGTGACTTCTCTAGGCAGATCTGTGACCTCACCAAGTCTGTGGTCTGCTGGGCTCTCTGTCTGTCTCTCCAGAACCTATGCGTGGCAAAAAATGACGCGCTAAGCAATAATGCTTAGTGGTGCCAATAATAATATAAAAAGAACTAAAAGGAAATAAATATGCAGTGAGTGTATTAATGTCTCATGCAGACAAATTTTTGATAATTATTGGTAGTCTTATTTATTTGGTACTTGTTATATTCATTATTTCATTAAATTTATCAACTTTCATTTTTGGTTGCCCAAGTAACCTATACTGGATGGCTGGACTAGATAAACGGGTAAACCGACACTGGGTATCAAGTACCTCGGGCCGTCACACCATCGGTCACCCATGTGTCTCCCTGTGTGCAACAGAACAGCTAATAAGCTGTAATAACATTAGGCATAAGGCCAAGTCTCAACACAATGTCAGAATGGCTAAAAGCCATAAAATCACAGAATGGCATAATGCCATATGCAGTACTGCTAACTAAACCCTATTGGCATGCTAACCTATCCAAACTAATCTTGCTAGGTGTACTAAGGCATGTTACACTTTTAAACTTTACAATTCTTGAAATTTAAGTTTAGGTGTTACTATTCATTTCATTAGTCAACTAAAATGTTGATTTTTGCATAGACAATTGGTACATTGGTTCTAATACTCTCAACATATCACATTTTGCATTCTAAAGTTGTCGGTATTGATTGCCAATACCATTTCTAAGCTTATTGTTAATTATTCACAATTTTCATATTTTAAGCCTTATGTTTACTGTTCCATTGGTCATTTGTACAGTAGAAATTTGGTAAAATTGTCTTCATGAAATTTGTTTCTTATTTTGTCTAGTTACATTTCTTTTTTTGAATCACTCCATTTGGAGTTTTGTAGCTCAAGTTATGGCCTAAATACCATAACTGGCCGGATTGGACAGAATCCAAAATTCTGGGCAAAACTGGTTCTGCCAGATTTGGTAACCTAAGTTTGGTTCGCAATTTGACTAGGTTATGATCAGAATTTGGATTTGTGTTCCTCATGAAAGTTGTAGGTCTATGTCTCAGCTTTCTACTGGTAAAATTTTAGGTCAATTGAACCTTTCTACACTCAGTTATGACCAAATGAATAAACACTATTTATTTGGTCATTTTGCCGAGGCAGAATGCAGGTCACCAAGATTAGGGCAATTTTTAAGCTAACTTAGTTTGGTTTTCTAGGCAGGGTTTCTATACCAAAGTTGTGCAATTATATGTTTAGTTTTATGTCCAATTGGCCTTGCACCATTTTAACCTCTACAACTCCATTTATAGCTGCCCAAACCTGCTGGACTCACATCCAGACTTGCAGGGCAGCTAAGGCAGCTCACCTAAATTCAAATACCAAGCCACAACTCACTTCATTTCTTCATCATACACAGCCAAATGGTCACTAATTGACCATTCAAACTTTCATTCACCAACACATGTGCAAACCCTAGGTTTCTCTCAAACCCTAACTCCATAATTTCAATTTGTTCCATTTTCATATTTTCTAGTTTAGATTAATGTTGTAACAAAGAATATAAGAGAAAAATTAAACAAAAGTGGCACTAACCTTCACTTAGTCACTTTCTAAGACTTAAAAGCTTCACTTTCTTCCTTTCAAATTGCTGCCCAAAGCTTGCTCTAGTGGTAGGGATAATTTTTAATGAAGGCAAGTTAGGGTTTTGAGGGGGTTTAATGTGGGAAAGGAAGCTTGGTTTAAGGGACAACAATGGTGGAGGTGAGAGTGTGGCTCGTCCAGTTGAAGGGGGAGAAGAAATCTGATTGCTTTTGGTTATTTTGGTCTCAATTATCCCTTTTTAATTGGTTAGCTTAATTGTTATTGGTGGGAAAAGGGTTGATGACATCATGTGATGTCAAAATTGTCATTTAATCTCATTTTCTTTCTTTTTTTTCTCTACTCATTTTCAATTTAATTTTTAGTAATATTTATTCACATTTTATATCATAATAATTATTTACTTAATTGGACAAGTCGACCAAAAATCACCTCTGAAGGTGAAATGACCAAAATGCCCTCCGTTTGGCTTAACAGACCAAAATTGTCTGTGCCTATTGAAAAATTTTCATAAGCATTTTCTTGGCATTCTAATGCCATAGGAACCTCAATGACCCTTCTCTGGAGTCTCAAAAATTATTTTATGAATTTTCTCTTGAGTCTCGGGCTCCTAGTTGCGAGAACAGCAACTTCCCACTAGGTTACCCATCGCTAGGGCACCGGCTCATTTTACTTGGTTGTATTTTATTTCTAAAATTGTTTCTAAATTTTTCTTGTTAATATTTGAGTTAATTATGGTTCCTCACTTTAGTTTAAATATTTTTTCGGATGTTCTAGCTGTCCGGACCGACACTGGTCACCGGAGCAGTAGAATGTACGGAGTTGCTACGGGGAGGGTGTTACACCGATCACCGGAACAGTGAAATATACCAGACTATACAAATAGGGGTGTTACAATTCTCCCCCCCCCCCCCCCACCCTAAAATAAATTTCGTCTCGAAATTTTACCTGGTATCAATTTCTAAACAGCTGTGGGTGTTGTCTCCTCATACCCTCCTCTTGTTCCCAAGTAGCTTCTTGGCCCGAATGATGGTTCCACAACACTTTTACTAACGGTATCTGCTTGTTCCATAGCTGCTTCACCTCATAAGCTAGAATCTCTATGGGTTCTTTCTCATATGTGAGGTCTGGATTCACTTCAATTTCTTCTACTGGTAGTACATGAGATGGGTCTGATCGATACCTCCTCAACATAGACACATGAAAGACATTATGTATCTTCTCTAACTCTGGAGGTAGTGCCAAACAATATGCCAAAGGACCCACTCTTTCCAGAACCTCATATGGCCCGATAAAAAGAGGACTCAGTTTCCCCTTCCTGTCAAATCTCATAATTCTCTTCTAAGGGAAAACCTTGAGGAATACTTTCTCACCCACTGCAGACTCAATATCCTTTCTCTTTAAATCAATGTATGACTTCTGACGGTCTGATGCAGTCTTAAGTCGATCTCTAATCAATCTGATTTTCTCTTCAGTTTGCTGAACAATTTCTAGCCCAATCAACTTTCTTTCGCCTACTTCATCCTAACATAGGGGAGTTCTACACTTTTTGCCATACAAAGCTTCATATAGAGGCATCCCAATGCTTGATTGGTAGCTGTTGTTGTAAGCAAACTAAATCAAAGGTAAGTGTGTGTCCCAACTGCCCTTAAACTCAATCACACAAGTCCATAGCATGTCCTCCAAGATCTAAATTACCCTCTCAGACTAGCCATCTGTCTATGGGTGGAATACCATACTGAAGTTCAATCTAGTTCCTAGGGATCTCTGAAGACTACCCCAGAATCTAGAAGTGAACCTAAGATCTCTGTCTGATACGATGTGTCACACCCTACTCCCCGTAAAATGTAACATGCTCCTGTAGTACACCTAATGAATTACCGTACTTCGCCTACCGGTAACCCATTAAATATACTACAAGAGATTTTAAAACAATTTTCGTTCATTTTTAAATTGGTGGGTAAAATTTTTTTTTTTTCAGATATTAAAAACCTTTATTTAAAATCCAAACATAAATCAAATTCTTAGATATTTAAAATCTTCATAATTTTTACAAAAATTTTGGCAGAGTGCCGTCTGTATTTTAAGAAAAGGGTTCTTCAAAACCTGAAAATAAAGATACTCCCAATATTTTTCTCAATCACAACTCCATTATTCAATCTCATTTCACAAATCAATACAAGCAACTCAATAACGCAGTTTAAATTAAATCAAACATTGAAATATCTCATTAAGGTAACAAAATGAATATTTACATTCATGAGAGTATTAAAAATTTAGTAGTGCAAGCTTTATAAATACATCAAATCTCAAGATAACCTTATAATAATTTGTATTTCATTACAATCCAAAAATATATTACAAAAGAGTTAGTACAACTGCTCAAAGTAAATTTTGTACATACAATTATAGAATTACATCAAAATCTAAAGTACAAGGGTATACCTATGATATACCCGAAGATAGTCTCACTATGCCTTTTAGTAATCTTGCTCAACTGCTTTATATTTTTTTTCACTTGCGACAGTATACAAAGCTATCGCTGAGTGGTAAACTTGTCACACCCTACTCCCCTGTAAGATGTAACATGATCCCGTAGTACACCTAATGAATTACCGTACTTCACCTATCGATAATCCATTAAATATACTACAAGGGATTTTAAAACAATTTTCATGAAATTTAAATCATCGATTAAAATCTGGTGTTATAAAATTTTTTCAAAATTTCGGTAAAGTGCCGGTTGTATTTTAAGAAAACAGTTCTTCAAAACCTGCAAAGAACACACTCCCAATATGTTTTCTCAAATATAACTTCAATAACTTCATTTGAACCCATAATTCAAATCCCAATAATCAAATCAATGTCCTCATAAAAGAAACATTTCATTGATTACAAGACTCAAAATTAATATTACAAAACTATTCAAATAAATGAAATCCCAAATTTACATTTAATTAAATACCAAAATATTTTACAAGAGTTTTTATACAACTGCTCAAATAATTTACATACATATTATTACATGCATACATCAAAACCTATGTACATGGGTATACCTATGATATACCTGGAGCTGATATGAATGTGTCTTCAAAGAAACTTACTCACTGCTCTATGCTCTTCTTACCTGCGACAGCATACAAAGCTATCGCTGAGTGGTGAACTCAGTGATGCATAACTATAATTTAAAACATAGTACAATACACATTGACAAAATTTACAGCAAATAATTTGGAAATCTGAATACTCATCAAATTCCAAAACTCAAAATATTCCTTGCCAATAATGTAAATCATTTGTATAAAATGACTTTGATCACGAAATTCAATTTATCAAATCATAACTAACCATTTTAGGTAATTCCAACAAAATCAATTATACATAAATCATAATTGAAATCACAATTCTTTACTATTCAAAAACATTCTGTATCTCAAAAACCATTCTGTATTTCAAAAACCACGCTGTATCTCAAAAACCATGCTTTATCTCAAAAATCATGCTGTATCTCAAAAATCATGCTGTTTCTCAAAAATCATGCTGTTTCTCAAAAATCATTCTTTATCTCACTAACTATGCAAGACTAATCCGAAAGGGCCATATTCGAAGTGATTCTAACTCCCTATGGTCGGGGAGGTCGAATCATCGTGCACAGTACACATCATAATAATGAATCTTCTGCAAGGGCCATAACGATAAAAAACTTAGATCTAACCTCAAATCAGAGGAAAATCTAAGCTTGTGCACGTACCATGGTAATCAAAACACAACTAACTCCATTGTCTTCTCAACAAATGAGAGAGACGGGTAATAACCTAGTCAAGCATCTATAGTGAGATATAAAACAATATCACAATCCTTTTAGTGAGCATAAATCACAATATAATTCGATTCAAATTCAATTCCAATATCCAATAATTTTTATGCTCATCACAATTCAAATCATAAATTTGCATTTTTCCATGAAAATTACCATCACAATTCGAAATATGTTCTATCACAATTTTCCAAAACATAATTTATTCAATCCATAACAATGCTTAATACTTGTGGAAATACCATTTCACAAAGCTAAATTCATACATACTATAACAATTTCAATAATCATTGAATTAAATTCAATGCTTGTTAAACATAATACATAAGGAAAAATATGTCATTTAATCATATGAAATATTCAAAACAAAATCAGTTAAAAACTAGCTGTGCACAAACCTCTGATAACTGTCTCTTGGCTCTGACTCAGTGTTTCCTTCCCCTTCCCTGAGTCTTTGCTAACTGAGAAACACAATTTGAAGTGTTTCAGTACTCATTTAAACTGTCTCTAACGATAATGCATGATAATTAATTCACTGAATTCTATTATTTGCTTAGTCAACCTAATATGTCGACCCTCGATGCATTCTAGGTAAATTATGTTTTAATGTTACTAATATGTCACATTTGTAGCCTTTTAAGGTTGGTATATATTACCAAATTTATTTTCATGTATTTTGCGTTTTATTGCAATTTGCTGGATTCCAGGATACTAGTTTGACCTAGCCGGACGACCTAGTTTCCTCAGTTTTCGGGTTTCGGTCAAAACTACAAACTTGTAGATCTATGTCTTATTGCACGCAGGGCAAAATATCAGGTCATTCTGAGTTTACTAGACCAAGTTATGGTCATTTTACTATTGCTGGTCAGAATGTACCAAAATTGGTCACTTTAGGTCATTTTAGGTCATTTTAGGTTCAGCCAGTTTTTGGACCCGAACTTGTGCAAACTGTTTGACTTGCGTATGGTCATTTCTGGACTTTGGTGTCTTCACAAGACTTGTAGATATAGGTCTTAACTATTCATGGTCAAAATTTCAGGTCAATTGGACCAGTTTTGATTGAGTTATGGCTAAAATACTAACTGCTGCCCAAATGGTCAATTTTCAGGCCTTAAACGCACTAATCCGGATTTGGTCACTTTTCAAGTTACCTTACAAGCAGAATTTTGGTAAGCTTCCTTCAAGAAAGTTGGCACATTTTGTGCCTACTTTCACCTCCAATTGGTCTCATACCAATTGGAGCCACACACTTAAGGTTCTAGGCCCATAACATAAACTGCCCTATTACATTTTATTCATTACTCATCAAAGGACACTTTTAATATTTACCAAACTAAACATTCATGCCAATTCTAGTTTGTACCATAACCCAAACACAATTCTTAACATATTTTTGGTCATTTTGGCAGCTTATAATCACACTCAATATGCACCATATAGTACAGAATTTTTCAAGCTCAAATTACAATAATTCAATCACCTAACCTAGCTCATTTACATATCCAACCTCACGCCATCATACATATACACAAGCTGCCATAACAAGTACCACAATTCAACATTAATATTCCATAACCAAACATGAAATAACATCTTTATGGTTCACCAAACCAAGCTGCTGATTCATACATTACAGCCCATTAATTTCCAAGCTTCCAAATTCAAGTACACATTCACATATACTAAGTATACATCACCCAAATTAATTCCTACACACATAAACATTTAATCAACCCTTTAATCTACCATTTACAAGCAAGAATAAACTGTCCTCAAGGAGTTTCCATGGCTGCCAAAAAAAATCATCTCCCTTAGAACATTAAACTCCAAAATTCTTTCCACAATTCAAGTACCCAAAACCTCCTCACAAACTTTAATGAAGCAAGCATCAAAAATACCTACTTACCACTTTTGAAACTCTTTAAAACTTACCAAAACTTGATCTTCTTGCTGCCTATCTACTGCCCAAGTGGTGTAGAACAACTTTAGTGAAGGAATCAAGTGGAAAAATGGCTTGGAGATGACAGAATGGAGCTTGCATGGAGCTTGGAAGCTTTGGCCATGGAGGATTCTTTCAAGAGCATTTCGGCTGGACTTTGGGAGGTTGAAGAAGATGGATTATTTCTGTCCAAAATGAAGGTTAATGGTCCACTTAAGGGAGTTAGTGGACCACTAAGTGAAGTTTAATATTTATTTAATCTTAAATTCCCAAATTCCCACATTTAACCCCTTACTTTTGCTATTTAATTAATGTACCACCAATTTAATTTTTTATGACATTTTCCAAGTGTAATATCATGAATTTTTAATGGACATTAAGGTCAAAAGACAACTCTAGGTGTCAAATGACTACAATGCCCCTATTCGGGTTGCATTCCCGATTTTTCGGTAACACCAGATTTTGTCCATTTTTTGATTTTTCACTTTTCTTTGTACTAATTAATTAATTTTTCTTTGATATTTCTAATGGTATTTATAATTCAATAGGTGTCTATTTAAGTCCTAAAAAAATTTTCTAGGGTTTCCCGCGGTCCAAGGCTAGTCAACGGTCCACGCCGCGACTTCCCAGTGTAGTCACCCATCGCTAGGGTTCTCGGCTCGCTTAACTTGGTTACATTTATTTGCTATTATTTTTCCTTTGTTTTTCTTGTATTTTCTTTTCTTGTATTTCATTATTTTATGTCTCCTCACTCATATCTAAGTGTAGTTCTAGGCATCCTAACTGTCCGGACAACACTGGTCACTGGAATAGTAGAACGCACTACCGAACTTAGGGGTGTTACAAAACTCAATGGTGCACAAACTAATAATCTAAAACTTAATACAAGTTATGCTTGACAATTCATAACAAATAAAAATTTGAAATTTCTAAATTCTTCAAAATTCATAACATTCAGAAATCAATAGTTTCATTCATGCAAATTATTTATTTGAATAACATTTTGATCAAATAGTAACTATTTATCTATATTTCTTTTAAATCCCAAAACAATTCAAAAATATTTTGAATCATTGACAAATTATTTATTTCAACCACAATTTATCAAACTATGCATAATTTAAAGGGCATTGCCAACAATTCACACAGTTGAACCCATGACCCAAAATTCAAATAGATATCGTGTTGTACATCATGACATTTCACACTCTCCCGATAACCAAAGCTAAAAGGGAGGAACAAAGACTAGTTAGTATATATGAGTACTCATTTAAACTCTTTTCCAACTGGTAAGCCAAAGAGGAAGGAACTTGCCCCATCTAGAGGAGGAGATATCTCACTAGATAAGCTAATGAGAATTCACAACATATTTTGCCATGTCAACTATGGTTTCAAATCATATTCAAAACAATTTCTATTTACAAAGTGTTTACAAATCATCAACATATTTAATCATCACAAATTCATGCTCAAGGTTGGCAACACATCAAACTTAAAATTTATAATCCTCAAATACATGCAATAAATCCTTAAATGCATAAGAAAATTTACATTTAATTTATATAATTTCATTCAACAAATTAAAATCCTCAACACAACAAAATTATAAATCATAAAATAAACTTGTTCAAATCAATGTAGAAGTGAAAAGTAACAAAATTGTTAGTTGTGCACAAACCTTATGCGAGTCACCTCCTGGCCTTGACTCGATGTCTCAGGTTCTTTCCCGGTATTCTTTTCCACTGAAACACATAGTTTCACAGTGTTTCAGTATGACCATTTATCATAACTCCAAAAATAAATTCAAATATACTTATACCTAGCTTTAATATGCTAAACTTGACATTCTTTAAAATTTGTATTTCGGGGTTACTATTTATGATACTATTCAAGTCAATTTGTTGACTTTCTAATGCTTAATAGGTTTGGGAATTCTAATTTTACCCACATACCACATTTTGGTTACCTAATTTGTTTGTTTTAGTTGTTTTCTCAAATTTTAAGTCTTTTAGGCAAAATTGCAAATTTTCAGTTTTGGTGTCTTATGTTGCACTGTTCCATTGGTCATTTTTCTGTTAGAATTTGGAAAAACTTTCTTCATAGAAAATGTTTCCTATTGTCTTAACTTTATTCTCCTTTTTGAATCACTCCATTTGAAGTTTTGTAACTCAAGTTATAGCCATTTGAATTATGGCTTCCAGATTGGACTTAACCCAGATTTCCGGGCACCAAACTGGTTTTGGCAGTTTTAGGTCACCAACTTTGGGTGGCCAAATGACTTGGTTAAGGGCATAATTTGGGTTTTTGTTCTTCATGAAAGTTTTAGGTTTATATCTCAGCTATCCACTGGTAAAATTTCAGGTAATTTAGACCTACCTAGCCCAAGTTATAGCCAAATGAACAAATACTATTCATTTGGTCATTTTTATACAAGTCAGATTGTCTAATCCGGATTTGGCCAATTTGTTCACTATGCTATGGTCACTTTCTGGGCATGAATCTTAAATGAAAATGTTCCATTTTGTGTCTATTTTCATTGCCAATTGGTTTCATACCAATTGGACTTGTAAATTTTCAGTTTTGGTCCCTCGAAAGGACCTTAGTCCTGCTGCCTGCAGCATGGCCATTTTCAATCCGAATTTAAACTCACTTCTAACACTTCCAACACATCTCAATTGGTCACAAATGACTATTTTTCATCTCAAACAAGGTCAAACACACCATTTGACTAATTCTCACATTTTTGCCTCCTAAAATCCTAGGTCCAAACCCTAACTTTCATATCTTACTCATTTGTTGAATTCTAAATGCATATTTAGTACTCATACCCTCATTTACACTTAATCACTTCATTATTTGCATCAAAATTACTCATTTCAATATTAGTTTACTGCTGGACAAAATTCCTAGGGTTCTAGATAAGCATGATTTTGCATGTTTTCATATATTTCTAACTACTCTCATCTTACTTCTATACTTATAATTCAATCAAAATTAAGGAAGAGAGCTTATCTCAAATGGAGCTTTCCAAATTCTTGATTCTTCAAGCTTTCTTCAATTTTTCTCTTTCCAATCTTCTTAATAAGACTCAACTATAAGTTTTATGTAATACCCCAAAATTTTAAATTTTATTATTTTATGAGTGTTATTGATATTTTAATTTTATTTAAATTTTAAGAAATTATTTGAGATTTTTCAGATTTTAAAAATCAGGTTCGATTTTTCGAAAAGATAAACTTTGATGATTTTTAAAAATTTATTTAAAGACCACGTGGTAAAACTAAAAATATATTTAGAGTCTACAAATTTTTCTGAATTTTCTAAAATTTTTTTTAAAATTTTTGGACTTCATTTTCGGTCCCAAGGCAGAGTAAAAATTCAAAATTTTATATCCTAAATCGAACCGGACCGGATCGGAGCGGTCGAATCGGACCGGTCTTCTTCTTTTTCTTCCTCCTCCCCGCGGGCGTCCCGACCTCCCTCCCCTTCTCTCCCGTTTTCTCTCTCCTCCCTCCTCCCCTTGCCGCGCCGCTGCCTCTCCTGCTACCCCAGCTCGCCGGCGCCCATCCTTAGCCGTCCCAGCACACTGGCCGCCGTCTGGAACGCCAAAAAACGGCGCCCGAAGCGACGCAACGCGCAAGCGCGCCTCTTCATCTTCCCTGCCGAAATCCGGCCGATCCGGCCACCAATCGGACCGGGTCTTGTGTCTAAATCCATCTACTTGTCGAGAGCTTTCCATAGACATCAAGAACACCGAAATCCATTGAGCAGTTTGTCCAATTTTTGTCCGGAAAGTTTTAGCCCATTTTGACTTTTAGACTAGATTTCTCGCAAACCGTGAACCCTACGAGAAAACCGAGAGTACCAGAGCGCTCCACTCGTCGAGAGCTTCGCGACGACATAAATTTTGAATTTTTTTGACACCGTTTTCAGTGGGTCCCACAAAATTTCACAGTATTTTTTCGAGCATTAAATGAGCTTAAAAAATTTCGTAAAATTTATGTACTAACCCCCGTGTTGTGGGCTTCGTGTAGGTATCCTCAATTCGCGGAAATTCAACAGTTGTCCAGGTCTGTGAATTTTCGGCCAGACAAACCCGGTACCAGAAAAGTCTCGAAACTGGATCGAGGTTTTGGCTACCCCACCATTGTCAGACATCCCGAGCATGTTCCCGAAGTCGGAATTGGCAAAGGTAAACCCGAACCTTGCTTTTTCGTAATTTTCTAGTGCTTAAATAGGATTAAAAATCCATAAAATATTCTTGGTAGCTCAGAAAATTATGATTCTTTTTGCAATAGCCTAGTAATATTGATAAGGACCGCGGAGCAAAGTTTTAGAATTTTTAGAGCTTGTTTGTGTAGTTTTTGCAAAAATGATCAATTATAAGGATTATATTGAAATTTTACATATTGTGATGGATGACTAATTTGATGGGCCCAGGAGGGGCTGTGTGATGTGATTGAATTGTGGATATATGAGTTGCGAATATAGAAGTGTGTTTTGAGCCCTTTTGCAGGTTGGGTAGGTCCTAGGTATAGGGGAGACTTTGCCGGATTTTCAGCACGACTTAGGACGTATTTGGTCTTTTCATGATTTGTATTGAGTCAATTGTGTTAAATAATTGTAATGTAATTGTCAGGTGAGCCGATGACCTTCTTCCTCTCGCCACACAGTGATCATTGTCAAGTCTGTGAGTAAAATATTAATTTTAATTGTAATTTCACTATTATTATATGTTCAAGCATGCCCATGCATCACTTAAATGTATGTATCTATGTAGTTAAACTCTAGGCACGTTTTATGTTGTATTCATAACTGTTAAAGTGCCATGGATGTTGTTGTGGTAATTTGGATCAGTGTGTGTGCGTTGGCGTGCGTGTGATGTAGTGTGTACTATGGATAGGACGGGTAGTCATGGCTTGAGATCTTCGCTAGGACCCGATCCTTCGGGGGTAGTCACGGCTTGAGTTCTTCGCTGGGACCCCGATTTGGTTTATTAAGCGAAAGTCCGGCTTGAGTTCTTCGCTGGCACCAGGTTGGATTTAAGAGAGCTGTATAGGGGATCGCTCCCATATATTATGATTGATATTACTGGGTGAGTGAATGCTCCAAATTACTTTTTTGCTGTTATGATGTGAATTTATTGTTGATGTTGCATTTCACTCTACAGGATGCATTAGTTTTAGATAGTTATAGAGATTATGGTTAAAATTGATATTTTACTCTCTGAGTCGAACGCTCACTCCTGTTCAATATTCTTCCAAGCCATAGGAGCATATTTTGAGGTTAACCTGCTTTTCTTCCTCGCAGGTCGTCTATTCATGTTTGTCTAATTCTATAAACTTCTAGAATTTCCGCATGTGTTAGAAATATTTAATTGATTTGGGTCTGTAATATAAATTATTATTTTGGACCTGTAAAATTATTATCACATGCATGTTTGATGGACTGGATGAGGGAGCTGAGCTCCCATTTATTTTTATGTTGATATGAGTATGTGGAGGGTGAGCTGAGCTCCCCAATTGAGTATTTATTTTGTTTACAAGTCGGGTGAGTCAAAAACTCCCCGTTGAAAGGTCCATTTTGTGGCCGGGCTCTGTCCAGTTGAATTCTTGAAATTGGGCCCAAATGGGCCTTAGAGTTGGGTTAATGAATAGTTAGGCTTACTACAGGCCTCGGGGGCTTTAGGCTGGCCCAAGTCCTAGTGCCAGTCCGGCCCATAGGTTGGGTTGTGACATTTTAACTAAGAAACTTATAAATTTTATGGCTAAAATCTTGGGTTTAAGAAGCTTTTTAGTGAGCTTCAATGGAAGAGGTTAAGAAAATGAGAGAGATGAGAGAGGAGAGGTGGACGGCAAAGGAAGATAAGTTTTCTCTTTTTTTTTTCTTTTCTTTTCTTTATGTTTTTAGTCTTATGGAAGACCAAAAAATCAAGTTAATTAAATTTATTAATTATATATTTATTGCATCATGCATGAGGTCATGCATGATGTCATCACTTTTTACTTTTCCATTTTCCTCTCTTTTTTTGTTATTTTTTTTTACTTTTCCATTAGTTCTTTAATGTAATTCCCAATTCTGAAATTTTCTTTTCTCTGATTTTATTTGACAGTTAGGTCAGGAGTCAGCTCTTGGGGTCAATTGACCAAATTGCCCCTCACCGGTTCAACCCGGTTTGCAAATAATTCAATATTTCTTCTGGCTCCCTGACCTAATTATTTGACTGGCTTAACAATTCTTTTTCATGATTTTCTCTTTTCCAATGTATTTGTAATAATCCTAAGGACTGTAGCATCATATTTTACGGTTCGAAATTTGAGTTTAAATTGACTTCGCAATTCTTCCCAAGAAGGTTACCCATCGTTGTGACTCTCGGCTCATTTAGCTTTTTATATTCTATTTTTCTTATTTATACTTAACTAATTGACAATTACTAATTATTTGTGTTTATGGCTTATCTAGTTGTTTTAAGTGTGGTTCTAATCCCCTTAATTATTCGGACCAACACCAGTCACTGGAACAGTAACATATACCAGGCTATGCAAATAGGGGTATTACAATTCTCCCCCCCTTAAAATAATTTCGTCCTCAAAATTTTACCTGGTATCAGTCTCTGAACACTTGTGGGTACTGTCTCCTCATGTCCTATTCATGCTCCTAAGTAGCTTCCTGGCCTGAATGATGATTCCTTAGCACTTTAACCAATACTATTTACTCATCGATTGTTCACCTAGTGTGCCAAGTTTCTTATGAGCTTCTGTCATAAGTTAGATTCAAATTCATTTCAATTTTAGAGGTAAGCAAATCTGTGTGCTAGTGGATCCACTCTTTCTAGGACCTCGTACGATCCTATGGGTGAGAACTTAGTTTTACTCTTTTCTTATCAAATCTCTTGATCATTTGATGCAACTTTTAGTTTAGTTTAGAATATTTTAGTCTTTTCTTGCTGTTGCTTTAGCAATTATTTTCCTTTGTAGTCTTTTTTTTTTTTTTCAAATGACCTTGTTGGTCATATATGAACTGCTTATCTTTTTCTTGGCCATAGGTCCATAGCCATTATCTTACCATCTCTATTTATGACCAAGGCCTATGTGCCATTTTGCACTATCTTGTTCGCTTTTGTTTAACTTATTTCCTTCTTGATAAAATAGTTTAGGATATCATTACGCGTCTTAAGTAGGTTGTTTGCCCTAGTGGCAATTCCTTATCTAGTGTTTTTCTCATTTCTTAATGTTCTATTTGTTTCCTTCTTTCATTCCACAACTTAACTTTAATTATTTTATTTCTTAACCTAATCTTCTTTCTTAACTTTACTGTCGAGTCGTAATTTAGCACCTCTTATCATCCCTAATAAATCCACTATACTTCAATATTACATTGATTTAGTCCTCCGACCATTCTAGTCAACACTTTAACTAATATTCATAACGTTTCTTTATTACATTCGCACCAACCATTCTAACTTTTACTTCCACAACTCTTTTATCTATCAATATTCTATAGCTTATTTTCCGCTGGTTTACGATCATTACCTTTTTTTTTTTTTAACCATAAATAATTCTTTAATCTTAAGAAGGGAGTCTACCAGACTCTCTTGTTTCCCATGCTATTCAAAAGTTTCGCTTTAATTCTAATCTAATCCTTATGATCCGCACAATAAAATTGTGCTCTTTCTAAAGAATACCTAGCCAACTAGTTCTTATCGAATTACTGTTATCAATAGAATATTATTTCTTAACTGTTTTATAAGTTATAATTATCATCCATAGCATCTTGTCTCTTCTAGGGGAACAAAATTATATTTTGTGTCTTACTGCTACACAAATAGAATACTGTTCCTTACTAAACTTTGAGCAAAAGATCCATTACAATACCAAAACAACTATAAACCCCATATCGGAGACTAGATGACTTAGCCCTATAGGTGTTATTTTTAAATTTTTACCATGCTAAAATCTCTAGTCTCATAACAATTCTTGATGTACTGTAATTCATGCTAGGGTAACGGAGTCTTTAACTCTCATGAAGGAACGGAAGCATGAAAAACACAAGTTTATACCATTGAATTCAAAAATTTTCACCTAGGGTCACATGCATCATGCAAGATTTATTTTTATCTATTTGATTTCAATGATAAACAACATATTAAAACTCTTTTAATATGTTTTTGGATCTGTATTTGCCATTTAAGATTTTAAAATTAATCAGATTAATTTTAGAACCCTAGATTAAATCAAGAATGATTACACTAACCTCTTGATGCACTACAGCGTGTCTGCGCCTTTGAGATTCGTCTTCAGGACACCAGATGTTGTCCCTCTAGCTTGTCCACACCAAGAACACCTATGGCAGCCCTTGAACAGCTTCTAAAGCCTTTTCTATTAATTAGAAATTCAAGTTCTGCCTTTTAAGAGATTAGAGATGTAAACAGGACACTAGAAACAATTTCTAGTGTTCTTAATTCAAGAGATTGATGGCTAATCTCTTTGAATTGATGAGAGATGAAGAAGAATAGAGGGAGGGCTGCAAAATGGTGTGACCAAGGAGTGTGGCTGCTGGTTGTATTTTATTTTCTCATAACAACACTTAAATAGCTAGGTTAACACATTAAACCCTTGCAACATGTCACCCTTTGATTAGCTCTAGGTTTAAGTACCCAATCACATTGTGCCAAGTGTCAAACCTATATGTAATCTTGATTTTAATCATCTTACATGATTAAAAAACATTTGGCAAGCTTATGTGTTATGCCATGTGTCACCATCTCATGGTGCCACGTGTCACACTGCAAAAATGACTAAAATGCCACGGTGTCTTAATTTTGAGTTCTCAACCCAAAATAATTATTTTTCTTCTTCTAATTAATTTATATCAAATATAAATTAATTAATTAATCTCTATTAATTAATTTCTCATTAATTAAATTCATATTTAAACACTTTAAATATAAATTTAACTTATATTATACATCCAATAATCTAGATTTGGTTTTAAGTCATGCTAGGGACTTTGCAAACTAATTGCAAACCAAACCTATTTAATTAATCAATTAAATTCTTTAATTAATTAATTAAATCATATTTAATTAGGTGATAACTTGTGTATGTGTGTGACTAACTAAGCTCATCACTAATTGGCAATGAGACATGATATCAACTCTTAATATCATCAGAACTCTTTCTTACCATAAATGATTTCTCTAAATCATTTTATGAACCTCATAGACCATGGTTAACACCTAGCATAGCATGCCATGGCCACCCAATTAGTAATAAGGTTTACCTTAAATGAACCTATAATCATATGTTACCATGCACTAGAATCTCTCTGTTACAAAATCCCAACTCAAGCTGGAGTCATGGTTTATGTCAAACTCCATTTGCTATGAATATTATGTTCTCTTTTAATTCCAGTTATTGATTAAAAAGATTTTCTCATCAGAAAATCTTTTCTGAATAAATCTATCTGTCTGGCAGAACTTGAAACATCAAGAACAATTAAATGAACATAGGATTTTATCTCTATTTACTTAGAGGAACAGATTCCATCTTGATCAACACCTACCTCCATATATAACTAGTAGGAGCCAACACATGCCCATATACCCATACACAGTACAAGTATGAAAGCAGTATCAAACTCAAACTACCTATATACAAGATAAGCTGTGCTATCTCGTGTCTAAAGATTATATGCATCGATATGATTTATGACAAAACATTGACAAGAGTAAACTCCATGTGCTTGTCATAAGTGTCACTGGTTCGGCTTACTTATTATTTATAAGTGCCTATCATGTTTGTTATATGGCATGAGACTCACCATTCCATCTTATTTATATCTCATATAAATAACTTGGGAACAAACATGAATACAATCTTTCTGGATAAGTCATGTCCTTATTATGAAGTATCCTCGATTGTGAACCTATTTATGATACTTCGTGCTAGAAATATTGTCACTCATATTCTTAACAACTTAAGAATAATATTTCTAATAAAATATCAATGGACCTTTTCTATTACACATAAATATATTATGTAAACGGAAAAGTGGAAATGCCTTTTATTAATAAAAATATGTACAAGATACATACTAAATGATATGCTCTAGGGCATACTACTAACAATCTCCCACTAGCACTGGAGCCATTCATTACAATATCTTAGACCTATCTTCTCAAGATGTCGGTCTAACTGAGTCTGTGACATAGGCTTAGTGAATGGATCAGCTGGATTTTCAGCTGATGCTATTTTCTGTATGGCTACATCGCCTCGCCCAACTATTTCTTTGATAATGTGGTAGCGCCTTTCTATGTGTTTGGATTTCTAGTGAGACCTTGGTTCCTTAGCCTGTACGACTGCTCCATTATTGTCACAATGTAGTGGAACTGCTAACTCAATGGAAGGAATCCATGTAAGTTCTCACGAACTTCTTTATCCAAATGACTTCCTTTGCGACATCGATGCAAAGAATATACTCGACCTCTGTAGTGGAATCTGCAATCGTGCTCTGTTGGAACTCTTCCAATGATCGCACCTCCATTACAAATGAACACATATCCAGAGGTAGACTTTCTATCATCGATATCTGATTGGAAATCAGAATCAGTATAACCATCCAATTGCAAGTCTCCACCTCCATAAATCAAGAATAAATCCTTAGTGCTTCTCAAGTACTTAAGAATATTCTTGACAGCTATCCAGTGTTCCAAACCTGGATTGGATTGATACCTGCTAGTCAAACTAACAGCATATGCGATATTCGGCCTAGTACACAACATTGCATACATTAAACTTCCAATAGCCGAAGCATATGGAATCCTGGCCATCTTATCTCTTTCTTCAGGTGTCTTTGGAGACATCTCTTTAGAAAGATGGATACCATGTCTCACTAGTAACAATCCTCTCTTGGAATCAAGCATGTTAAACCTCTTTAACACCTTTTCCAAGTATAGACTTTGTATAAACCAATTATTCTTTTCGCTCTATCTCTATAGATGTGAATTGCAAGAATATAGGTTGCCTCCCCTAAGTCTTTCATGGAGAATGTATTTGACAACCATACCTTTATAGTCGTCAACATACCTGTGTCATTACCCATCAACAGTATGTCATCCACATATAAGACAAGGAAAGTGATAGCACTGTCACTAACCTTCTTATATACACATGGCTCATCCTCATTTTTGATAAAACCAAAGGATTTAATGGCTTCATCAAAACGGATGTTCCAACTCCTCAAAGCTTGTTTCAACCCATAAATGGATCGCTTTAGCTTGCATACCTTGGAACCATCTTGGGATTCAAATCCCCTAGGTTGTTCCATGAAAATGTTTTCTTCAATGTATCCATTGAGAAAAGCTATTTTGACATCCATCTGCTAAATCTCATAATCAAAGTATGCAGCTATTGCTAATAAAATCCTAATTGATTTAAGCATGGCAACAGGCGAGAAAGTCTCCTCATAGTCGATTCCTTGCCTTTGGCGAAACCCTTTCGCTACTAGCCTTGCCTTATAGGTCTCTACCTTTCCATCAGAACCAATTTTCTTCTTGAAAACCCATTTGTTCCCTATAGGTCTAATACCTTCAGGTGGGTCAACAAGATCCCAAACTTGATTCTTATACATGGGATCAATCTCGGATTTCATAGCATCAATCCATTTTGAAGAGTCTATATCTGATATAGCTTCTTCATAGGTAAGTGGATCATCTCCATGATCTACTTCTTCATGAGTAGACAACTCTTATTCTTCTTCATGAAGAAAACCATATCTCACTGGTGGGTGAGATACCCTGGTTGTTCTACGAGGAATAGCTGTAGATGTTTCATCAATGGGTATTGGTTGACTAGATGGATCTATATCCATCTGATCTGTTGGTTGGTCAGAATTCTCCAATTCTAACTCTATTTGCCTTCCTTTGCCTCCTTCTTGAACAAACTGTTGTTCAAGAAATGTGGCATCTCTACTTATCACAACCTTTTGTGAAGTAGGCAAATAAAAATAATATCTAAAACTATCTTTTGGATATCTAACAAATCGACCTTTTTCTGATCTGGTCTCCAATTTATCAGTGTTCAGCTTTTTGATATAAGCTGGACAACCCCAAATCTTAACATGCTTAAGACTTGGTTTTCTTCCATGCCATATCTCATAAGGTGTGGAAGAAACTGATTTTGATGGAATCCTATTCAGAATATACAAAGCTGATTCTAATGCAAATCCCCAAAAGAAGATTAGCATATCAGTATAGCTCATCATACTACGTACCATATCCAATAGGGTACAATTTCTCCTTTCAGATACACCATTCAGCTGTGGCTTTCCTGGAGGAGTCAGCTGAGAAACAATGCCATGCTCTCTCAAGTATTCATCAAATTCAGTACTCAAATATTCACCTCCACGATCTGATCGAAGAGCTTTAATATTCTTTCTGTTTGATTTTCTACTTGATTTAAATTCTTTGAACTTTTCAAAAGATTCATGTTTGTATTTCATCAAATACAAATACCCAAACCTTGATTTATCATCAGTAAAGGTAATAAAATAATGAAAACCCCCTCTAGCCATTTCTTTAAATGGACCACATACATTACTATGTATTAGCTCCAAAATATTTTCAGCTCTTAGCCCTTGTCCAACAAAGGGTGATCTAGTCATTTTACCACAGGCGGGATTCACAAGTTGGAGTAGGCTCAGAGCCCAATGAGGATAGAATCCCCATTTTCTCCAATTTTGCAATCCTATCTTCTGCAATATGACATAATCTTAAGTGCCAAATATATTTTGAACTTGAGTTGATTTTCACCATGGCATTACATTCTTTTAGATCACTTGCATTCAATTTGTGTTTGTCATTATTATCCAAATAATAAAGACCATCATTCATATAACCCGAACCAACATATTTATTTCCAAAATAAATATTGCAAACATCATCAGTGAACTGAAATTCATAGCCATTTCTAGTCAAACTAGATATAGAAATGATGTTCTTAAAAGCATCAGGTACATATAAAAAATTATCCAAACACAAAACATGTCCAAACATGTAAAAGATTTAGATCCTATGGCTAAAGCTTCAACAGTTGAGCCATTGCCAATCCGGACTCTAATATCTTGAGAACGCAAGCTGCTACTGTTTGCTAGTTCCTGCACATCATTAGAAATGTGAGAACTGGCACCAGTATCTAAAACCCAAGCTGTAGATGAACTATGAGTATCATCATAATCTAAATAACAAGATATGGACATACCTTCCGAAGGTGTATCCTTCTTGTCCTTCAGAGAAGTAAGATACTCTGGGCAGTTCCTTTTTAAGTGCCCATCCTTTTGGCAGTGGAAACACTTTCCTTTGCCTCCATCAGCTTTAGTCTTCCTTTTCTGTTTAGCTATTTTCTAGGAAGGACCAGGAATCTGAGGTTTCTTTTTCTTATTGCCCTTCTTCTTGTTGGACTTTCCAGCAGAAGAAGACGCAACCAAAGCTACCTCTTTCCCTTTATTGCCTGGCATATTCTTTTGGGCAATAACCAGCATGTTGAGTAAACCAGCTAAGGTGCATTCCTGTTTAGTCATATGGAAATTTGTCACAAAATTCCCAAAAGACTCAGGAAGGGACTGAAGGATCAAATCCGTCTGTAGTTGGAAATCCATGTTGAAATCAAGATGTTCCAACTGCTCAATCAGCCGAATCATCTTGTGGACATGATCCCCAACATTCTGTCCCTCAGACATCCTCATATGGAATAGCTGTCTAGATATCTCATACCTAGCATTCCTGCTGTGCTCACCATACAACTCTTGTAGGTGAAGGAGGATCTCACTCGCACTCTGCATGTTCTTATGTTGCTTCTGTAACTCATTACTCATGGAAGCAAGCATGTAACACTTAGCTCTCATATCATGCTCCTTCCACTTGTCCAAAGTATCATGTTCCTCTTGTGTAGCCTCTGGAGGTAAGGGACCAGGAACATTTGAATATAAAACATATCCTATATGTTCAAGGTTCAGGACAAGCTTCAAATTTCTTAGCCAATCAGACACATTTGGTCCTGTCAACCTATTGTGATCAAGTATGCTTGCAAGGATATTGGATGGTGGTGGTTGTTTTGTGCTCATTTTTATCAGAAAATTAATTGCAGAAAATAACCAGATTAATTAGTAAATGTGTCATGTAATTAACCAAAATGATTATGGTCTTTTAATCAAATTGGTCCTCCCACTAACTTAGCGAATCCTACACTTCCAAAGTAGGAAACGGAAATCATAGTTGGATGGATTTCTAGTGGGTGATTGAATTCTTATAATTCTATTGATCATCCTCAGGTACATCCATTATTGGAATTACAATAAACTATAAGTGAGCAACTCCTTGCCCATCACATCTCATGTGAGGTTCAACCCTTTACCTAGCCCCTAATGCTCAAAATCTTAGGTACATCCATTATTGACTTATCTTGCATTAGTTAAGTTGATCCCATTGAGCAAGTAATTATGTAAATAATTTTAATGTCCTCAGGTACATCCAATATTGGCCACCAAACCATTTACATATTTACAACATCTCATGCTTAACAATTATTCTTAAGAAAATCTCTTAAATTAATTGCATCTCATGCAACTTTTTAAAATTTCTTAAAATAATTGCCCCAATGGAGGGCCTATGTTATAATTACTTTAATTATAGCATATCCAACTTAATCATTTGTTTGTAAGATTTTATGGTCATTCTAATTACTATTAAGGTCTCACTTTGCACATTATCCATTTAGCATGCATAAATCATATAATTGCATACATTTCCATACATCTCATGCATTCATGGATAAGCAGTAAATATGGTATGATCATAGACTTTCTAAGGGATTCAATTCTGAGCCACCAAGATTTGAATCATGGCATTCCTAGGTGCATTTCATTCATTCATTTTACAAGAGTTGCTGAAGGAGTACATAATCAACACTTGATCTTGAATTCCTCCCACTGGTCCCACCAATGCTCTTGACCTCCTTGAACTTCTTGCAATCCAATATTACTTAGTAATCCTTGGCATACCAAAGCGAATTTACAAGAACTTAAATAAATGAAATTACAACCCAAAAATTATTAGAAACTTAATAATACATGCCCAAAATAAATTAAAATAAAATAATTAATTTACAATCCCAAAAAAACATAAAAGAAATAAATTCAATCACATTGGTCTTTTATAGTCCATGATCATCCATCATGCATATCACTATTT
Organism: Hevea brasiliensis; assembly: GCF_030052815.1. Classification (NCBI taxonomy): domain Eukaryota; kingdom Viridiplantae; phylum Streptophyta; class Magnoliopsida; order Malpighiales; family Euphorbiaceae; genus Hevea; species Hevea brasiliensis. The sequence continues at coordinate 34,395,045 of NC_079507.1, read as the reverse complement.
AACAATTAAATAAAACATACATACTTAAATTAAATTGAATGTCTCATATTCAACTTAAAAATCCAGATTTGAATATGATTCAAATAAATTTAAAAATTTAAATTTGAATCTCATTCAAACAAATTTAAAAATTCAGATTTGAATCACATTCAAACAACTTCAAAAATTCATATTTGAATCACATTCAAACATTTTTTTAAAAAATCAGATTTGAATCACATTCAAACATTTTTTAAAAAATCAGATCTGAATTTTATTCAATTAATTTTAAAAAATCAGATTTAAATATGATTCAAACAACTTTAAAAATTCAGATTTGAATCACATTCAAACAACTTTTAAAATTCAGATTTGAATCACATTCAAACAATTTTTAAAATTTTTTATTTGAATCATAATTTAATTGTGTGATTAAAAATCCTAATTAAAAATTTTAATTAGTCATATGATGAACCTTTCATCATGTAACAATTGCAGAATTTAATAACAACCATGCGCACCATGATCTTCCAAAGCCATGCGCACCATGTTGGAGTTCATCAAGCATGCCGCCACACCTCTTGATCCAACCAGCAATGGATCAATCATCTCATGATCAAATCACACAATTAAATCATATAATAAACAATCTAAATGCCAAATATAGTGGCTCTGATACCAATTGAAGGAACGGAAGCGTGAAAAACACAAGTTTATACCATTGAATTCAAAAATTTTCACCTAGGTTCACATGCATCATGTAAGATTTATTTTTATCTATTTGATTTCAATGATAAACAACATATTAAAACTCTTTTAATATGTTTTTGGATCTGTATTTGCCATTTAAGATTTTAAAATTAATCAGATTAATTTTAGAACCCTAGATTAAATCAAGAACGATTACACTAACCTCTTGATGCACTGCAGCGTGTCTGCGCCTTTGAGATTCGTCTTCAGGACACCAGATGTTGTCCCTCTAGTTTGTCCACACCAAGAACACCTATGGCAGCCCTTGAATAGCTTCTAAAGCCTTTTCTATTAATTAGAAATTTAAGTTCAGCCTTTTAAGAGATTAGAGATGTAAACAGGACACTAGAAACAATTTCTAGTGTTCTTAATTGAAGAGATTGATGGCTAATCTCTTTGAATTGATGAGAGATGAAGAAAAATAGAGGGAGGGCTGCAAAATGGCGTGACCAAGGAGTGTGGTTGCTGGTTGTATTTTATTTTCTCATAACAACACTTAAATAGCTAGGTTAACACATTAAACCCTTGTAACATGTCACCCTTTGATTAGCTCTAGGTTTAAGTGACCCAATCACATTGTGCCAAGTGTCAAACCTCTATGTAATCTTGATTTTAATCATCTTACATGATTAAAAAACATTTGGCAAGCTTATGTGTTATGCCATGTGTCACCATCTCATGGTGCCACATGTCACACTGCAAAAATGACCAAAATGCCCCTGTGTCTTAATTTTGAGTTCTCAACCCAAAATAATTATTTTTCTTCTTCTAATTAATTTATATCAAATATAAATTAATTAATTAATCTCTATTAATTAATTTCTCATTAATTAAATTCATATTTAAACACTTTAAATATAAATTTAACTTATATTATACATCCAATAATCTAGATTTGGTTTCAAGTCATGCTAGGGACTTTGCAAACTAATTGCAAACCAAACCTATTTAATTAATCAATTAAACTCTTTAATTAATTAATTAAATCATATTTAATTAGGTGATAACTTGTGTATGTGTGTGACTTACTAGGCTCATCACTAATTGGCAATGAGACATGATATCAACTCTTAATATCATCAGAACTCTTTCTTACCATAAATGATTTCTCTAAATCATTTTATGAATCTCATAGACCATGGTTAACACCTAGCATAGCATGCCATGGCCACCCAATTAGTAATAAGGTTTACCTTAAATGAACCTATAATCATATGTTACCATGCACTAGAATCTCTCTGTTACAAAATCCCAACTCAAGCTGGAGTCATGGTTTATGTCAAACTCCATTTGCTATGAATATTATGTTCTCTTTTAATTCCAGTTCTTGATTAAAAAGATTTTCTCATCAGAAACTCTTTTCTAAATAAATCTATCTGTCCTGGCCAGGAACTTGAAACATCAAGAACAATTAAATGAACATAAGATTTTATCTCTATTTACTTAGAGGAACATATTCCATTTTGATCAACACCTACCTCCATATATAACTAGTAGGAGCCAACACATGCCCATATACCCATACACAGTACAAGTATGAAAGTAGTATCAAACTCAAACTACCTATATACAAGATAACTGTGCTATCTCAGGTCTAAAGATTATATGCACTGATATGATTTATGACAAAACATTGACAAGAGTAAACTCCATGTGCTTGTCATAAGTGTCACTGGTTCTGCCTACTTATCATTTATAAGTGCCTATCATGTTTGTTATATGGCATGAGACTCACCATTCCATCTTATTTATATCTCATATAAATAACTTGGGAACAAACATGAATACAATCTTTCTGTATAAGTCATGTCCTTATTATGAAGTATCCTCGATTGTGAACCTATTTATGATACTTCGTGCTAGAAATATTGTCACTCATATTCTTAACAACTTAAGAATAATATTTCTAACAAAATATCAATGGACATTTTCTACTACACATAAATATATTATGTAAACGGAAAAGTGGAAATGCCTTTTATTAATAAAAATATGTACAAGATACATACTAAATGATATGCTCTAGGGCATACTACTAACATCTCACTACCTTGCAACCATGATCTTTTGATATTCTAATTATAAAGTTTTAAATTCTGAATTAGGATTTTCAAACTCAGTTCTAGTAATAAAACTCTGTTCTGGTATATTTGTACCAGAGAGAAAGTCATTTATAACTATTCTTATCCTTATGTACTATTGGGTAGTACGTAGCTCTACACAATAAATCTCAAGTCAGTATTATAATCTGCAGCTTACAGCACAAACATCAAGAATATTGCATAGTTACTACGATACATCCCAATAGATCAAACTTCCCTATGTCTTATTTCTTTCAAATCCACTAATATCTTAAACTTATTTTGATTATGGTACTTACTGACATCTATCAACAGTAGTACCTTTACTTCCATCTAGGGCAGATATATTGCTATAACTTACTTTTTGGTCCTCTTGCCTTACCTAATTAGGCTTACTAATTAACTTTATAATTTATCCTAGTCTAGGAGATGTCTCTCACTAGAAACTTTTCCAAAATTAATTCTAATCACGCTTATTATCGCAATTCTTATCCTAAAAGACTAATTACTAACACATTAAAATTTATCTCCATGCAAGGGAATAGCAATAGAACATATAATTTTAGCATTAGCATATAAACAAGTAGAGCTGGAATCAAATAGTATATAATTATTCCTTTCACAAGTTAAGAACATACCGACATCTACATCTGAAGTCTCTGCTTCTTCCCCTCGATGCATGGCGTTCCCTCTTTCTAATGTATTCCTTTGCTCGGGTTGGTCCATTGTGCTAGGATTACCCGAAGTGCTGTCTCTACTTCTACCTCTGCCCCTACTAACTATTAATGAGACTCTAAAATCAGAATCTTGAACTGATTCCTCTGGTGTAGTATGTGGCATAAATCGACGTGCGCTAGTACAATCTCGGGCAAAATGTCCAATTCCACCACAATTGAAGTAGGCTCCAGTGACCCTATGGCATATAACCCCGTGTAATTTTCCACAAACGTCACAGATACGGATAGGGTAGGAACTTCTGGTTCTTTAACGAATGGTTCTTGATTGCTTCCGCCCTGAAGATCTGCCTCTATCATACTTAGGAGCTCGGGGTCCCTCAAAATCTTTTCTCTTTCCCAAATTACTACTTGAACTTTGACCGATGGGTTTTCTACTTTTCTCTTTTTCATGCTGCTCTTGAGGGGGTTGGGTTTGTACTTGGGCCTGGGCTGATAGATTATCAGCCATTTGCTGAAAGAACATGGCCATCTGCTGGGCTGTTTGTGCAGTAATTTGTATAGGAGGGACTGATGCAGTTGGACCTCCAACGCTCTGCGAAACTGGGGCCTCTCCTTGTACATTAGCTGTATCAGACTACTCTACCGTTTTATCCCCCTTGTCCATATCTATTCACAGGATTTTTTTTTTCTGTATAACTAACATAAGGAGATTTCTCCCCGTTAGTTCATATTTATGATGTAAATGTACTATATGTATGAAACATTCGAGCAGTTGTACTTATCGAAAAATATTTCAAATTCATAATTCAAAATTTATTTTAAAACTTTTGCTCTTATACCACTAAAATATGTCACACCCTACTCCCCGTAAGATGTAACATGCTCCTGTAGTTCACCTAATGAATTACCGTACTTCGCCTACCGGTAACCCATTAAATATACTACAAGTGATTTTAAAATAATTTTCGTTCATTTTTAAATTGGTGGGTAAATTTTTTTTTTCAGATATTAAAAACCTTTATTTAAAGTCCAAACATAAATCAAATTCTTAGATATTTAAAATCTCCATAATTTTTATAAAAATTTCGGAAGAGTGCCGTCTGTATTTTAAGAAAACAATTCTTCAAAACCTAAAAATAAAGACACTCCAAATATTTTTCTCAATCACAACTCCATTATTCAATCACATTTCACAAATCAACACAAGCAACTCAATACGCAGTTTAAATTAAATTAAACATTGAAATATCTCATTAAGATAATAAAATGAATAGTTACATTCATGGGAGTATTAAAAATTTAGTAGTGCAAACTTTATAAATACATAAAATCTCAAGATAACCTTATAATAATTTGTATTTCATTACAATCCAAAAATATATTACAAAAGAGTTGGTACAACTGCTCAAAGTAAATTTTATACATACAATTATAGAATTACATCAAAATCTAAAGTACAAGGGTATACCTATGATATACCCGAAGATAGTCTCACTATGCCTTTTAGTAATCTTGCTCAGCTGCTTTATATTTTTTTTCACCTGCGACAGCATACAAGGCTATCACTGAGTGGTGAACTCAGTGGTGCACAAACTAATAATTTAAAACTTAATACAAGTTATGCTTGACAATTCATAATAAATAAAAATTTGAAATTTCTAAATTCTTCAAAATTCATAACATTCAGAAATTAATATTTTCATTCATGCAAATTATTTATTTGAATAACATTTTGATCAAATAGTAACTATTTATCTACATTTCTTTTAAATCCCGAAACAATACAAAAATATTTTGAATCACTGACAAATTATTTATTTCAACCACAATTTATCAAACTATGCATAATTTAAAGGGTGTTGCCAACAATTCACACAGTTGAACCCATGACCCAAAATTCAAATAGATGCCGTGTTGTACACCATGAAATTTCACACTCTCCCAATAACTGAAGCTGAAAGGGAGGAACAAAGACTAGCTAGTATATATGAGTACTCATTCAAACTCTTTCCCAACTGGCAAGCCAGAGAGGAAGGAACTCGCCCCATCTACAGGAGGAGATATCTTACTAGACAAGCTAATGAGAATTCACAACATATTTTGCCATGTCAACTGTGGTTTCAAATCATATTCAAAACAATTTCTATTTCCAAAGTGTTTATAAATCATCAACATATTTAATCATCATAAATTCATGCTCAAGGTTGGCAACACATCAAACTTAAATTTTATAATCCTCAAAACCATGCAATAAATCCTTAAATGCATAAGAAAATTTACATTTAATTTATACAATTTCATTCAACAAATTAAAATCCTCAACGCAACAAAATTATAAATCATAAAATAAACTTGTTCAAATCAATTTAGAAGTGAAAAGTAACAAAATAGTTAGTTGTGCACAAACCTTATACGAGTCACCTCTTGGCCTTGACTCGATGTCTCGGGTTCTTTCCTGGTATTCTTTTCCACTGAAACGCACAGTTTCACAGTGTTTCAGTATCGCCATTTATCATAACTCCAAAAATAAATTCAAATCTACTTATACCTAGCTTTAATATGTTAAACTTGACGTTCTTTAAAATTTGTATTTTAGGGTTACTATTCATGATACTATTCAAGTCAATTTGTTGACTTTCTAATGCTTAATAGGTATGGGAATTCTAATTTCACCCACATACCACATTTTGGTTACCTAATTTGTTAGTTTTGGTTGTTTTCTCAAATTTTAAGTCTTTTATGCAAAATTGCAAATTTTCAGTTTTGGTGCCTTATGTTGCACTATTCCATTGGTCATTTTTCTGTTAGAATTTGGCAAAACTTTCTTCATAGAAAATGTTCCCTATTGTCTTAACTTTATTCTCCTTTTTGAATCACTCTATTTGGAGTTTTGTAGCTCAAGTTATAGCCATTTGAATCATGGCTTCCAGATTAGACTTAACCCAGATTTTTGGGCACCAAACTGGTTCTGGCAGTTTTAGGTCACCAAATTTGGGTGGCCAAATGACTTGGTTAAGGGCATAATTTTGGTTTGTGTTCTGCATGAAAGTTTTAGATCTATATCTCAGCTATCCACTGGTAAAATTTCAGGTCATTTAGACCTGCCTAGCCCAAGTTATGGCCAAATGAACAAATACTATTCATTTGGTCATTTTTATACAAGTCAGATTGTCTAATCCGGATTTGGCCAATTTGTTCACTATGCTATGGTCACTTTCTAGGCATGAATCCTAAACGAAAATGTTCCATTTTGTGTCTATTTTCATTGCCAATTGGTCTCATACCAATTGGGCTTGTAAATTTTCAGTTTTGGTCCCTCAAAAGGACCTTAGTCCTGCTGCCTGCAGCATGGCCATTTTCAATCCGAATTTAAACTCACTTCTAACACCTCCAACACATCTCAATTGGTCACAAATGACCATTTTTCATCTCAAACAAGGTCAAACACACCATTTGACCAATTCTCACATTTTTGCCTCCTAAAATCCTAGGTCCAAACCCTAACTTTCATATCTAACTCATTTGTTGAATTCTAAATGCAGATTTAGTACTCATACGCTCACTTGCACTTAACCACTTCATTATTTGCATCAAAATTACCCATTTCAACATTAGTTTGCTGCTGGCCAAAATTCCTAGGGTTCTAGATAGGTATGATTTTGCATGTTTTCATGTATTTCTAACCACTCTCATCTTACTTCTATACTTATAATTCAATCAAAATTAAGGAAGAGAGCTTACCTCAAATGGAGCTTTCCAAATTCTTGATTCTTCAAGCTTTCTTCAAATTTTCTCTTTCCAATCTTCTTAGCAAGACTTAACTATAAGTTTTAACTAAGAAACTTATAAATTTTATGACTCAAATCTTGGGTTTAAGAAGCTTTTTAGTGAGCTTCAATGGAGGAGGTTAAGAAAATGAGAGAGATGAGAGAGGAGAGGTGGACGGCAAAGGAAGATAAGTTTTCTCTTTTTTTTTCTTTTTTTCTTTTCTTTATGTTTTTAGTCTTATGGAAGACCAAAAAATCAAGTTAATTAAATTTATTAATTATATATTTATTACATCATGCATGAGGTCATGCATGATGTCATCACTTTTTACTTTTCCATTTTCCTCTCTTTTTTTTATTTTTTTTATTTTTCCATTAGTTCTTTAATTTAATTCCCGATTCTGAAATTTTCTTTTCTCTGATTTTATTTGACAGTTAGGTCAGGAGTCAGTTCTCGGGGTCAATTGAGCAAATTGCCCCTCGCCGGTTCAACCCGGTTTGTAAATAATTCAATATTTCTTTCGACTCCCTAACCTAATTATTTGACTGGCTTAACAATTCTTTTTCGTTATTTTCTCTTTTCCAATGTGTTCGTAATAGTCCTAAGGACCGTAGCGTCACATTTTATGGTTTGAAATTTGAGTTTAAATCGACTTCACAGTTCTTCCCAAGAAGGTTACCCATCGCTGTGACTCTCGGCTCATTTAACTTCTTATGTTCTGTTTTTCTTATTTATACTTAACTAATTGACAATTACTAATTATTTGTGTTTATGGCTTATCTAGTTGTTTTAAGTGTGGTTCTAATCCCCTTAATTATCCGGACTAACACCAATTACTGGAACAGTAACATATACTAGGCTATGCAAATAGGGGTGTTACACGATGGATACTGTAACTCCATGCAGTCTTACTATCTCGTCAATGTACAACTTGGCCAATCTTTCTAAACTGTATTCCATCCAGACTGGTAGAAAATGAGCAGACTTGGTCAATCTGTCAATGATGACCCATACTGCATCATGACTCTTCTGTGTTCTCGAAAGTCCCATCACAAAATCCATTGTTATTCTCTCCCATTTCCATTCTGGTACTGGTAGTGGATGTAACAAACCAGCTGGTACTTGATGCTCTGCCTTCACTTGCTGACAAGTTAGGCAATTGGAAACAAATTCTGCCACATCTCTTTTCATACCCATCCAATGCTCCTTTAGCCCTCTATACATTTTTGTGCCACCAAGGTGCATAGCAAAAGGAGACTCATGTGCTTCCTTCAAAATGATCTGCCTCAAATCAATATCATTAGGAATACACATTCTGCCCTGGTGTAGCAGTAGACCGTCATCTCTCACTAAGAATTCAGGCTTCTTCTCATTTCTGACTTCTTCTAATAGCTTCTGATGCTTCTGATCATTTTGAGCAGCCATTCTGATCTGATCAATCAACACTGGCCATGCATTAATCTCTAAGCTGGCATGCAATACTCTCAATTCATGCACCATAAACAAAGGAGAAACCCATAGACTTGCCATAGTCTTGCAACTTAAGGCATCAGCCATAACATTAGCTTTCCCTAGCTGATAGTCTATCAGACAATCATAGTCTTTTATCAACTCTAACCATCTCCTCTGTCTCAAATTCAACTCTTTCTGAGTTCCCAAATACTTCAAACTCTTATGATCTATGTAGATGTAACACTTTTCCCCATACAAATAGTCTCCAGATCTTAAGAGCGAACACAATAGTTGCAAGCTCCAAATCATTTGTCGAATAGTTCCTCTCATGCGGTTTCAGTTGGCATGATGCATAGGCAATGACATTCCGATATTGCATCAGTACACAACCTAATCCATTGTGAGAAGCATCACTATATACTGTATATTCTTTACTCGGGGTAGGTAAAGTCAGGACTGGAGCCTCAATCAAACATCTCTTAAACTCATTAAAACTCTACTGGTATTTATCCGTCCACTAAAATTTCACATCTTTTCGAAGTATCTTGGTCAATGGAGATGCCAACATGGAGAATCCCTTCACAAATTGACGGTAGTATCCAGCTAAACCCAGAAAGCTGCGAATCTCCGTGATATTTCTGGGTGGCCTCCAATTAAGGACAACTTCTATCTTACTTGGATCTAACTTAATGCCCTCTACTGATACTATGTGCCCCAAGAAGGATATTTCTTTCAGCCAAAATTCACACTTCGATAATTTGGCGTACAGCTATTTCTCCCTTAAAGTTTACAGTACAATCTGTAGATGTCTATCATGCTCTTCTGCACTCGTCGAATAAGCTAATATATCATCTATGAATACCACAACAAACTGGTCGAGGTATGGTCTGAAGATAGTGTTCATCAGATCCATAAAAGCAGCCGGAGCATTAGTTAACCCGAATGGCATGACCAAGAACTCATAATGACCATAGCGGGTTCTAAAAGCAGTTTTAGGAATACTCTGCTCTTGTACTTTCAGCTGATCATAACCTGATCTCAGGTCAATTTTGGAGAACATAGCTGCACCCCTCAAATGATCAAACAAGTCATTAATGCGGGGCAATGGGTATCTGTTCTTTATTGTTACCTTATTTAACTGCTGATAGTCAATACATAATCAGAAAGTGCCATTTTTCTTCTTTACAAATAACACTAGCACTCCCCAAGGTGACACACTAAGACAAATAAAGCCCTTGTCAAGCAGCTCTTGCAACTGCACTTTTAATTCTTTCAATTCTGCTGGTGCCATTCTATATGGCATTATGGAGATTGGGTCCACACCAGGCATAACATTAATCTCAAACTGCACTTCTCTTTCTGGAGGTAATCCTAGCAATTCATCAGGAAACACATCCAGAAAGTTACATACTGTAGGAATGTCCCTTAGTGTTGGACTCCCCACTTAGGTGTCTATCATATGTGCCAAGTATACTTCATGCCCCTTTCTGATCATTCTTTTAGCTAGTGCAGCCAAAATGATGTTTGATGGCAGTAACTGCCTCTCGCTATGTATTACCACATCACTGCCAGAGGAAGACCAAAAGTGACTGTCTTCAGTCTACAGTCAATCTTGGCGTGATGGCTGGCTAACTAATCCATGCCTAAGATGATATCAAAATCTCTGAAGGGCATTTCAATCAAATCCGATAGAAAAACATGTCCTTGGATCACTAAAGGACAGTCTCTATAGATTCTGTTGACCAGAACCTCTTATCCTAACAGACTAGTTACTAGCACTTCAAAATCCATTTTGACACACGGAACAGTAAGTGAACTGACTATGCTAGCACTAACATATGAGTGGGTTGAACCCGGATCAAACAACACAAATACTTCTTGATCAGAGATAGAGAATGTACTAGCTACCACATCGAAAGTCTCAGCCTCTTCCCGCTGTCTCATCGTATAAACTCTAGCTGAAGCACTCCCTTGTGTTGACTAGTTAATAGTACCCTGACTGCCAAAAGCATTACCTCTGCCTCTTCCTCTGCTAATCGGTTGTGAACCTCTGATAGCAAGACTCTGAACAGACCCTTTTGCAGTTGTAGGAGCTAGCCCAAATCTAGGGGCACTGGTGCAGTCCTTAGTAAGATGGCCTTTGCCTCCATAGTTAAAGCAAGCTCCTGTTGCCCAATAGCATTCTCCCCCATGAATCTTGCCACAAGTCTCACATGGGCGGGCAGGATATGAACCCCTGGTCGACTGCTGACCAGATCTAGGGTGTCTCTGTCCAGAGAATCTACCCCTTCCAAACCTTCCACCTGTACCTCTGCTAAGTCCCCCAAATTTTTTCTTCTTTTTCCAGATGTACCACTAGGACTTTGTTCAATTGATTTTTCACCTTTATCTTTCTCTGATTTTTCAATTTTCTCAGATTTCTCTTTTGCCGGTGTTGCTTCTAATTTAATCCTTTCCAACTCAAGTGCTTGAGAGACGAGCTCAGAGAAATTACTGTGTGTGAATCCCACTACTTGCATCCGTAGACTGGGCTTCAAACTGGTCTTAAATCTCTTGCACCTTTCCTTGCTTATAGAAAGGAGACTCCCAACATAGTGGCTTAAGCGGGAGAACTCCCTCTCATATTCTGCCACTGTTCTGTTGCCTTACTTCAAACTCAGAAATTCTTATAGTTTCTGATCCACATATGCATCTAGTACGTATTTCTGTCTAAACTCTCTGATAAAGTCATCCCAGGTCAGTATTGGTGGTTCAGCCAAGCTGTAGGGGATGGTTTTCCACCAATCATAAGCATCCCCTTGCAGTAGCGATACTGAGTACTCAAATTTTAGTTCATCTTGGCAGTGTAGTTTCTTGAACATTCTATCCATTCTTTTTAGCCATTGCTCTGCCTCTAAAGGGTCTACTGTGCCCTTAAATTCTATGGCCCCATACTTCAACAGCTTGTCATACTGTCTGACTGGAGCTTAAGGTTGCACCACAGTAGTATGGGGTGGAGCTTGAGTAGGCATTCCCCCAGCCATTTGTTGAAACATTGCCGCCATCTGCTGTGCGAACTGTGCAGGAAACTGCGGCATTTGTGAGGCTGGTGCCACTGACCCACTGACATTTTGGAGAGCTAGGGCTTTGCCTTGTGCCTCAGCTTCAACAGATTGCTCAACAAAGCGATCCCCTTCTTCTATTTCAGTCTAAAGTTAGGATATCTCCTGAACAAATAACACAAGAGATTCCCTCCGTTAGTTCATATTTATGATGTAATGCACTGTATGTAACAAATAAGGACATTGAGCAGTTATACTTAGTAAATAAAAGACACAAATTTACAAGTTAAAACATACTTCAAAAATTTTCTCTGATACCGCTAAAACATGTCACACCTTACCCCTCTGTAAGGCATAACATGATCCAGTAGAACACCTAACAAACTATCGAACTTCACCTACCGATAACTCATTAAGTACCCTATAAGGGATTTTAAAATCATTTTCTCATTTTTTAGAAGTGGTGAGCATTTTCTAATAGGTATTAAAACATTTAATTAAAGTTTGTAAACTAGTTAAAATTTTTGTCCCTTTTTATTTTTCCACAAATTTTAGAAAAATTTCGGCAGAATGGGTTCTGTATTTTGATAAAACAGTTCTTCAAATACCTAAAAAAAAAACTTCCAATGATTTATCTCATCAACTCAACAACTTCAACATCCACCACAACAATTTCAACATCACTTCTCAAATTCCAAAATTCAAACCAATAATTTTCAATTCAATATCATCCAAAATAATATTAAATAATTTCATTCAAATTAAAATAAAATACTTTCATTCATATTTCATTAAAGTTAAAACAAATTACATTCATCCAACCAGAATTTAAATTAGAAAAAGCCAAACTAATATTATTACAAACTTTATACAACTGCTCATTACCAGTTCTACATGTATATACATTTACATACATCAAAATAATTATTACAATAAGGGTATAAAATATACTCGATAAAACTTCAGGGAATGGTGGCTCCAAAATCCTCAGCAGCTCACTCTACTGCTCCTCTAGTCTCTATATCTGCGATAGCAATAACAGCCATCATTGAGTACTATAAATCAATGGTGCACAACATACTAAAATAACCTTTATACAGAATGTAAATCATACTTATTCAAAAATTGAACTGAACATGAGAAATAAATACAAAACATAATTTATGTGTATTTAATTCAAACAATTTCATTTCAAAAGTCTCAAAATAAATTTCATAAAAACACACAGTTATATCATGCCATTCGAAATAATAATCATCTCAATAGCCAAAGGCTTATGAGAAGTCACATCCCAAGGCTAGCTAGCTCAAATATATGGATATCCATTCAATTTCTTCTTCTACTGGCACACACCTCAACACTTCAGCCAGAGAAGGAATCAAAATTTGAAACTGATTTCCCCCAAAATTTTCTTTTCTCTGATTTTATTGGACAGTTAGGTCAGGAGTGATGTGGCTTATCCACAAGTATACGGGTTGTCTCAAGTAATAAAGTGATGAATCAAATATCGTTCCCACAAGGATTTGCTGTTTGAGTACCAAACTATGAATGAAGCGATTATTTGGGCTAATGATTAATGGATAAATGGTAAATGTAAATAAGCAAGGTAAATTGATTAATCTAATTGAAATGGGTAAAGAGCAAATAAATAAATTCTAATTCTAGTTCGCAATTAAACTAAATTAACAATGGGTAATTTAAATGAAAGTCTAATTATATTAAAAATGATTCCAGAGTTGGGGGTTTATGCATAAATTAATTGGGATTTTTCTTGGGCATTCCAATTTTTAGGGAAAAATAGAGTTTGAAGGAAATTGATTCTAAATTCCTTTGATATCTTTTTTCAAGCAAACCAAAGTGTGTTCTAAAATAACCAAACCTACTTTCGTATGTTATTTGATTACTTTAAAACCCATTAAGTTTTGTAACCAATAATTAATTACTCTTAAAATCCTAGTTTATTTCTAAATCTAGGTGATTTTAAGTTCCAATCCTTGATTATCTGTCAATGACTTTCACCTTTCGGTCCTTCAATCAAAGATTAACACAATACCCAATGGGTACCAACATTAGGCCATATTTATGTAAAATAAGGAAATACCCAGTCCAAATCCACAAATTAATCTAAAACATATTTTCCAACTCTGAAATCTAAAGAGTTTACTCGCTCATGATGGTATTTACAAGAAAGGTTGATGGAAAAGTAAAGAAAAACATGATAAAAGGACTAAAATAGAAAAAACCCAGGTAGAAGAACCAAAATCTCTGGTTTCTGGAGCTCCAAAACTCGTGCAGCAGCTCCTCCCCAAAAGAAAATGGTGTCTTCTCTCTCTCTCTATTAAATTTTCTTTCCTTTTTGTCTTTCCTCCCTTTCCTCTTGTGGCAAAAATTAGGAAATGATGAATTTATATGGTCCTAAAAAGCTGCCCTAAAAGTAAATAAGAGCCAAGGAGTGGATAGGAAATGAGATGTAAAATTGTCCAAGTCAGCAGTATTTTTCACGTTATGGGCAGTCTGCTTAGGGTTCGGCTTAACCCTAAGTAGCTTCTTAGCAAATTTCACAGTCGTGACTGCAGCTTAAGGTTGCGGACCCTCAGCAAATCTCGGTAGACTTAGAGTAAAATAGATTTTTCTGCTCATGCTTGACTTGTGCTGCACCTTAAGCACAGCTGCTTTACCCTAAGCAGGATTTTAAGCAAAGTCTCAAGCGAATTTCGGCTAACTTGCTTTCTCAAGGCTTCATTTCTTCAACTTTCCTCTATGCTTAAAGAACTCCAAATTTCTTCAAATCACTTCCTAATGCACTCATTGATCTTCGATTTGCCACAAAATCCTATCAAAAACAACAAAATTACAAAAATCAAATATAAAGTATCTAAAGTTAACAAATAAGCTAAAATAAAGCTAAAAACATAAAATATACTAAAATATAAGGGTAAAATGGATGCAAAACTACCATAAAATGCCTATATGAAATGAGTGTAACAAATTTCCCCAAACTCAAACTTTTGCTTGTCCTCAAGCAAATTAAAACAATTAATACAATTTGGGGTACCTTACCTTAAATTTATGAAAATTACTTATCCAAACTTTCAAGCTTACCTTTAGCCACCAACGAACCATATACCCACTTTCAAGGTGCAAAGAATTCAATCCTTACCAAAGTTATCACCGCTTAGCCTTAGGTCAATTATCCATATCATCAAGCCCAAACCAATCAATCACAAGGAATAATCGTGCCTAAATAGACTATAGGGTAATCCACAAACTAAAGTGTCTCAAATAATGATGGAAGTAAATGAATGGATTAATGATATCACAATCCCATAGGCAATTCTCCTATTCCAATCTCCACTAATGTAACAAAACACCATCAAAAGATCAAAAGGACTTTCAAGGGTTGTAATGGGGCTAAGGGGGTGATAATGTGGCTAACAAGAAAGGGATAAGGGTAACAAAATATGAGAATAATCAAATTATTAAAAGATCAAGACACAAATTTTTTTTTTTTTTGAATCAATTGGGAGAAGGAACTTTACAACTATTCACCAATGCTAGCATATAATTTTAAAGCTTTTAGAGGGACTACATAAATAACATTGACTTTGAATTACAATTGTCCCTTTCAATTCACCCCCAAACTCATTTCTTTGTGTACTTGGGTGGTGAATTACTTTACATACCATAATTGAATTTGCTAGCCCTCTTTTTTTTTATATCATTTCTCCCAACTAATAATTATTATTATTATTATTGTTTTTTTTTAAGTGTATCTATCACTCAAAGAATTATTTTCATGGAGGGTAGGTAAGTGTTTGGGTTTATGGCTAGGCATTAATGTGGGTTCCAAAGAAATAAGAGGGATAAATGTAGGCTCAAATTGGTTCCAAAGGGAAATTTTGAAGTGAGGTTGGCTAAGGCTAAAATATGGATTTAAAATTCAAAGAATGCCTAGATCATTTCTTTTTCAAGTGCATGCTATGATTTCGCCTTGAAAGGTTTAGAAAGATTGTTCTAGGATTAGTGAGACATCAATTAGCTTCTTCTCACCCTAGAGTTTTCTCTAGGCACTCAAAGTCAACGCAATTGATTGGGTGGCCCTTGGCTAAGAAGATATAAACTAAAGCAAGAATCTAATAACTTTGCACCTATCCAGAACTTTCAATCCATCAAACCCTTCTAAAAGTAAGCTCAATTACTCTTCAAAGCAATTCTCAATCCTCTAAGGATAAGGTAAAAAATTATTTTTTTATGATATGCATGATCCTAAAATGAATGCATAAATCAAATTAAAACTAAGTGTAATCTATATGAAAACTATATGCAAATGTTTGTGTATGAGTATAGACATGTGTGTGGTATATGTATAAGTGTATGGATTATCTATATATGGATGAATGAAATGCAATAAATGAATGAATGAAAATTTTAAAGAAATTTTTAAAAATTTTGCAAATATTTTGTCCTCACCCCCAAACTCAAATGAAACATTGTCCTCAATGTCTAAAATGAATGCAAAGATGGGCAAAATTGTGTGAACTAATCAATTAATGAAATATATACAATTGGGGATTAAATCAATATAAGCTCAAGAATTCCAAAATTAGCTCAAAATGATATTAACAATGAAGCTTTAGAGAGAAAAATGTGAAAAAGTATCCCAAATGTATGAATTTACACTGCTTAAGATGTTGCTTAACCTGTTGCGTAGGGTAGAACGAAAGCATAAGCATTGGCAACATACCATAAGCATAAATAGTAAAAGGGTAAGCTGTTACCTCCAAATGATGTGAAACATATGCAGCTCAAAGAAAATTGTGCAGCTCATTAATGTCAACAAAATTAGGATTGAAGAAAAAGATAAAGTGCAAAAATAATGTGCAAGAAAATGAAAAAATGTAAAGAAGTAAAATCTAACAGTTAAATCAAGAATTAAACCAAAAAGCATTCATAGAATAATTATGTCCATAGCAGAAGATAAGATAAAATAAAGTAAACTAAAGGAAAGAAATGCAAGTATAATTATAAAAACTAATTACCAAAGTATTACAACTATTACTAAATTTTGAAGATTAAAATAAACAGATTACAAAATAAACCTAAAACAGAAACTAAAACTGAATTGAAAAACTAGTACTGTTACTGCTACTAGTACTGTACTAAAACTAATACTAAATTGCTGCTACTGTTCAAGCTCTGCTGTCAAGGCTTTGTTGCTACATTAGGGTCTGCTTCAGGTTTTGCAGTAGGTTCATTATGGTCTGAAGCTTCAGAAGCAGTTTCCAAATTTTCTGTGAGGTCTTTCATTTCTTGAAGCATATCTTGGCCCCAATGATATAAATTGTTGTAAGATTGGGCCAATTTGTTGTAGAGCTCCAGTATTTGAATTTGTTGCTGCTTCTGTTTCTTTTTAAGAGATGAAAATCTCTTTTTAAGTTTCTTTTCTAGCTTCTTCTTTTGGTTGACCTGCTGCTGACCCATGGTATCAATTTTGACTTTTAAGTTCTTTAAGGTAGCAAGGATATCTGTGGTGTCAGGTGAGGGAACAGATGGTTGGACAGTGAAACTTGCTATTTTGGATTCCAAGGATCTTAAGAGGGATAAAATGTCTGCTGAAAATTGTGGGGCAGTGGTTGGTTGGGGTTCTACTGGTGCAAAGGTAGTGGGGTCTGCAATACCACTAGCTTCAGGATGCTACTGTAACAAAGCATAGGTATGGCCTACTTTCTCACAAACATCCATGTGCAGCAACATTGTGCTGTCTATATATGATTCACCAGAAACTGGCAGCAGCTTATATAGACTAGCATCAAAGCTAAATGAGTTGGCTATGGCAGTTATATATCCTCCAAAAACTATACTACCTTTGGTATGCTTTGTGACAATTTGGTGCCAATGAGTAGCTATGAAATGGGCTGTGCTTACTTGTTTTCTCTCCTTCATACACCACAGGAAAAATAAATCTCCAGCACCCACAATGCTGTTACTGTGTCCCCTTCCTAAAACAGTGTAAGAAATGAACCTATGGAGGTATTTTGACACATGATCAATTATCCTAGAGGCTTTTGCAGTCCTCTATCTATAATAACCCCTAAAAGGTGCAATATCTTTCCAGAATTGAACAGGGTCATAAACAGTTTGCTACCACTCAATATTTTTATAGCCCGAATCCTGAAAACCAAAAATTGCATTCATAGCATCCATGTCTAACTCCCTATCAATGCCAGCACATCGAAAATATATCACATCCTTATGCTCAAGTACTGTTGGTTTGAAATTCAGCTTTAAGGAACTCAAAAATTCCAAGGTCAAATCCTTGTACACTGGTTCCTTAATCCTAGCAAACTTAGTCCAGTCGATAGCATCTAAATAGGCAAATACAGAGTCATAAATGCCTAGCTCTTTTAAAATCTACTCATCCATATATTTTTTTGCCAAAATAGGTTTAGAAACTAAACTGTCATAAGCATTTTTCATATCCATGTTTCTAAAAGCCCAAGGTAATGGAGAAATTACCTCCTCTATATCATTGGCAGATGACACAGGTGCTGCTGGAGAGTTTAAAGGTGACTAAGATACAGGGGTTTGGACCGCTGGTGGTGGAATTTGCGAGGAGGACCTAGTCCTTTTGCTGACTGGTTCAGAGGAAGGTTGAGGTGGAGAGTTTAGGTCGAAAGGAACAAAGGGTGCACTTTTTCGTTTTCCGACAAGGGCTTTCTTAGGTCTACTTGTGGCCTTTTTAGTTTTACCTTTAGACTTCGTTTGAGGGCGCAGGTTCAGGCATTGGTTCTAGAAACTGAGTGTCGAAAACGGGTGTCTCATTTTGCAGCTCAGTTTGTGGCGAGAGGGGGCTCGGCGGAATGAGAGTTGGTGTTTGTCCTGGGGGTAGTGGTGGTGATTGAGGTGGTGGCGATTGAGGTAGCGGCGGCGTTTGCGGTGGTGGTGATTGAGGGAGCGGTGGACTGGGACTGGGGTTAGAGTTTATGGGTAAAGAGGATGGAATACCCATTTTCGATTTAACAGAGTATCGAAATCTTCTGGGTTTGGGTTTGTGGGTGGACCACATTTTGGTTCTCACCATTTAATGAAGAGAAAGAGACTTTTCAGCTTCCCTTAAAAATTTACCGGAAAAAAATGGTGCGGGAAGGGAGTCGGCAGAATGAGAGTTGTGGCTTATCGGGAGTTTGGGTGAGGGTTTCATAAAAATGGCGAAAGTTTTGGGCTTTTTAAAATATGGGGTAGACAACTGGTAATTTGGGCTGTGCTTGGGCTTAAGCATAGGGTTCAGCAGAATTTGCTTAGGATACTGCTTAGTAAGCAACATCATCAGCAAGTTTCGGCAGGTTTTGGGAAAATTTATGATTTTACTTACCAAAAACAGTCCAAAAGCTATGGAATGCTATCATGACCCTCAGCAATTACCAAATTCACATTAATACCACAAAATTGAAAATTTTAAGCTCATCATCTCTCATAAACTTAGTAAGCATAGCACATGTTCTTTTAGCTTTTTACAAGCATGGTTCAATTGAGGCACCAATTGTGACTACCTTTTTGCACACTTAATGAAATAGTATCCTTTCTAAACTTATACCAAAAGCACATTTTTAGCAGCATTTGAGACAAGTTCCAAACATTCAAAAATTTTAGAAAAGACATAAGAATTGGCTTCTTAAGCAGCATGAACAGTAATAAAAATCTGCAGACTGTAAAAACTAGCAGCAATTCAAACAAAAACATGTAAATTCCTAACAGATTACAGAACTATATATACACTAAAAGGTAAAACTTAACAAACACTATTTTTGCACCTCAATAAAGCTCACATCAGTCCTAAATATCAAAATTGATCCTCATTCAAGTTGCATTTCACAAAATTTACACAAGACACAAAATTAAACATGTACTATCAAGTAGATTGCAATATCAGCAATTTAACACAAGTTTAAAGGTGTTACTATTCATAGGTACAGGATAAAGTGCAGAATTTTGCTTTATACTTGCTCCCTTTCAATTCTTTCTTTTTGCTACATGTGTTAATTTGCCCAATCTTCATGAATGACCTACAAAAGATAAACAAATGTCACTTTTGAGTTTAATGAGGGTAAAAGCTGAAAATGAACTAAAATAGAAGATTAATAAACTATAAAAGGATACGCTTGGGTTGCCTCCCAAGAAACGCTTGTTTAAGATCTTAAGCTTGACCTTCTTTTCAAAGCTCATGGTGGTTGGAATTGGAAAATATTACCTCCCTTCACAACATGTAACACCCCTATTTGTATAGCCTGGTATATTTCACTGTTCCGGTGATCGGTGTGGGTCCGGACAATTAAGGGGATTAGAACCATACTTAAGACAACTAGAGAAACCATAAACACAAATAATTAGTGATTGCCAATTAGTTAAGTATAAATAAGAAAAACAGAACATAAGAAGTTAAACGAGCCGAGAGTCATAACATTGGGTGACCTCCTCGGGAATGACTGCGAAGTCATTTTAAACTCAAATTTTGAACCGTAAAATGTGACACTGCGGTCCTTAGGACCCTTATGAACACAGTGAAAAATAGAAAATCACGAAAAAGTACTGTTAAGCCAGTCAAATAATTAGGTCAAAGAGCTGAAAGAAATATAGAATTATTTGCAAACCGGGATGAACCGGCGAGGTGCAATTTGGTCAATTGACCCCGAGAGCTGACTCCTGACCTAACTGTCAAATAAAATCGGACAAAAGAAAATTTTGGAATCGAGAATTAAATTAAAGAATTAATAGAAAAATAGAAAAAAAAAGAGAAAATTAAAAAGTAAAAAGGTGATGACATCATGCATGACCTCATGTATGATGCCATAAATAAATTAATTAATTTAATTATTAATTTAGATTTTGTGGTCTTCCATAACCTAAAATAAATAAAGAATAGAAAAGAAAAAAAAAACATTATTTGGTCATCTTCCATCTCCCTTGCCGCCTCACTCTCTCCTTCATTTCACCATTTTTAATCTTCCATTAAAGCTTGCACTCAAGCTTTAATTTGTTCACTTACCCTTCATAAATCCCATAAAAACCTAACTAGAGCTTGTAATCTCAACTTAAGAAGAAGATTGAAAGAAGAAAGGAGAACAAAAGATTGAGATTTGAGGATCTAAGCAAAGGTTAGTCTTTTAACTATCAATTAGTTAATTAAATGCATCATTAGTTATTGAAATGAGCTTAGAAATTAATGAAATGAAATAAAAATATGGGGTGAGGACCATTACTAAAATTTCAGCCTGTTGAAGGGGAGCATGATCTTGCATGGTTTAATGGATTTAAATGAGTTTATGGACCTCCATTAGTTGATTGATTATGGTTGAAAGCTTTGAATTTAGTTAATTGCAACAATTAAGTGAATTAGGGTTTTGGGACTTAGGGTTTGTGAACAAAAAATGTAAGAAATGAGTAAATGGCATGTTTGACCTATTGTGAACTGAAAAATGATCAATTGTGACCAAATGAGTTGTGTTTGAATTGTTGGAGTTGAAGCCAAATTCGGAGGGCAGTATGACCAAGTCAACTTTAAAGGACCAAAACTGAAATTTTCCAAGTCCAATTGATATGGTATCAATTGGGGATGAAAATAGACATAAAATGACACAATTTTCGTTTAGGAACCATGCCCAAAAACTGACCAAAACCTAGTGAACAAATTGACCAAAGTTGAATAAGAGCAGTCTGCCACTGTACAAACTGGCCAAATGAACAGTGTTTGTTCATTTGGTCATAACTCGAGCTAGGCAGGTCAAATTGACCTGGAATTTTACCAGTGATTAGGTGGGATATAGACCTAAAACTTTCATGGAGAACCCAAGTCCAAATTCTTCCAGAAACCAAGCCATTTGGCCACCCCAAGTTGGTGACTCAAATCTGCCAGCACCAAAATTTGCCCAGAAAATCTGGGTTATTTTCCATCCGGCAGCCCTGATTCAAAGGGCCATAACTTGTGCTACAAAACTCCAATTGGGGTGATCCAAAAATGAGAATAAACTTAAGACAATAAGGAACATTTTCTATGAAGGAAGTTTTGCCAAATTCCAACAGTAGATTGACCAATGGAACAGTGCAACTTGGAGCACCAAAACTGAAAATTTGACAATTTGGCCTAAAGGATTTAAGCTTTGAGAAAATGACCAAAACCAACAAATTTAATGACCAAAATGTGGTATGTGGGTGAAGTTGGAGTTCCCATACCTATTAAGTCTTAAAAAGTCAACAATTTGACTTGAATAGTGTAGTGAATAGTAACCCGAAACACAAAAACTTCGAGAACGTCGAAATTAGCACATTAAAGCTAGGTAAAAATGAAATGAAATTTATTTTTGGATTTATGCTAAGTTATGGTACTGAAACACTGTGAAATTGTGTGTTTCAGCTGAACAAGACTTGGAAGCTCTGAGAGACTGAGTCAAGGCCTAGAGGCGACTCACGTCAGGTCTGTGCACATAAGAGCAAGGAGAAAGCAGCAGAGTGAGCTGCTATCGAATTGTGGACCACATCGATCATTTTGTACGGGTATTATTTTATACCCTTGTAGATAATTTTGATGTAAATATAGAAATGTTGTATGTATCAATATTAGTTGAGCAGTTGTAAATAAATTGTAATAATATTATTTTGGATTTCCTTCTGTAAATTTAATATTTGTACATATGAATTTCATGTTTTATGCCTTGTGAATGAAGTATTAAATATTTTGAGATGATGAATTTTGATTTGTATTGTGGAATTACTTTGAAGTGATTTGAATTGAGTTGATTGAGATTTATTGGAGGTTAGAAGTTATGAAAAATTTTTGGAAGTGTTTTTCTCAGGTATTTGAAGAACTGTTTTCTCTAATTACAAACGGAACTCTGTCAAAATTTTTATAAAATTTGCAGCAAAATTTAAAATGGACAAAATTTTTACTAGTCTTTAAACCTTAAATAAATGGTTTTTAATTCTCACTAAAATGCTCACCACTTCCAAAATGTAAGAAAATTGTTTTAAAATCCCTTATAGGGTACTTAATGAGTTATCAGTAGGTAAAGTTCGGTAGTTCATTAAGTGTTCTACGGGATCATGTTATGCCTTACAGAGGGCTAAGGTGTGACATGTTTTAGTGGTATCAGAGCATGGTTTTTCAATAAATTTTGACTATGTGTATGAACATTTTGTTGATAAGTACAACTGCTCAAGTGTCTTTAATTGATACATATGACATATTTATATCATGGATATGCACTAACGGAGGTCAACCTCCTTGTGTTTGATCTCAGGAAGTAGAAAATTTTGGAAAACGGAATGGAAGGAGGAGATCATTCCGAAGAACAATCTGTTGAGGCTGAGGTTCAAGGGGAAGCCCCAAAGACTCCGAGCGTGAGTGGGTCACCACTCGGCTCCTACTCCAAAGATTGCGTTCCTCGTCGGTTTGTACAGCAGATGGCTGCGTTTTTCCAGCAAATAGCAGGTAATGTGCCACCCCAAGCTCAAGTGCAAGCACCTGTAGCACAACCACAGCCCTCAGCTCGGCAGTATGAAAAATTGATGAAATTTGGGGCCATTGAGTTTAAAGGCACTGTGGATCCACTGGAGGTAGAATAATGGTTAGAAAGAATGGAACGGGTTTTTAGAAAGCTGCAGTGTACGAAAGAATTAAAATTTGAGTATTCAGTATCTCTTCTCCAAGGGGATGCGTATGAATGGTGGAAGACCATCCCCCACACCCTGGTTGAGCCACCTGTGCTGACATGGACAGATTTCCTGAGGGAATTCAGGCAGAAATGGGTTCCTGATGCATATGTAGATATGAAATTACAAGAATTCTTAAGTTTGAAACAAGGGGAAAGAACCATAGCAGAATATGAGAGACTTCTCAAGGCTAAGCCACTATGCTGGAAGCTTAGTCTCCACCCCCAGAGACAGATGTAAGAGGTTTGAGTCCGGATTAAGGCCGAATTTGAGAATGCAAGTTGTGAGTTTTCGACATCAGAATTTTGCTGAATTGATCTCACTGGCCCTGCAACTGGAAAGGATAGAATCAGAAGGGGCAATAAAGAAGGGTACACAAGAAAAAGAGAAGACTAAAAAGACTATGGGACAAGCATCTGAGAGTGGTCCTGGAAAGAGGAAATAGTTTCGGGGATCCAGCTCCCGTAGATCTGGCAGAGGTAGATTTTCTGGCCAACGACCACCCCGGTCTAGTCAGCAGACCCAGCAGGCACCCCGAGGAGCTCTATCAGTCCGGCAGTGTGAAACTTGTGGGAGAACTCACGGTGGGGTTTGTTTCAAGGCCACCGATGCATGTTTTAACTGTGGAGGGAGAGGACATTTCGCTAAAGATTGCACTAGTCTGCGCCGGTCTGGACCTTCTGCTACATCTGAGGGATCAGCCCAAGTCTCTGCACCTAGAGGGTCACAGTTAGCTGCTAAAGGTAGAGGCAGAGGTAGGGGCCCTGGTAACACTCCTGGAAGTCAAAGCACCATTAACTGGGCCAAGACCAGTGGCGCACCAGTCAGAGTGTATACCATTCGTCAGAGGGAAGAAGCTGAAACATCAGACATTGTAGCTGGTAATTTTTCCATCCTTGACCAAGATGTACATGTGTTATTTGATCCTGGCTCCACACATTCGTTTGTTAGTGCTAGTGTGATGTGTTCTACTGCTATTCAGTGTATACCAATGGACTATGATGTGCTAGTAACTAGTCCATTAGGCTAGGAGGTCAGGGTAAATAGGCTATATAGGGACTGTCCTTTGGTGATCCAAGGACACACTTTTTTATCTGATTTAATTAAAATGCCCTTCAGAGATTATGACATTATCTTAGGCATGGATTGGTTAGCCAGGCATCATGCGATGATTGATCAGAGATCAAGATACTACTTTTGGTCTTCCTCAGTATAGTGATGTAGTAATACATGGGGAGAGACAGTTGTTACTTTCGAACATCATTTCAGCTGCACTGGCTAGAAAAATGATTAGAAAAGGGTGTGAGGCGTACTTGGCACATGTGATAGACACCCAAGTGGGGAGTCCAAAGATCGAGGACATTCCTATCAGATGTGACTTTCCGGATGTATTTCCTGATGAATTGCCAGGATTACCTCCAGAAAGAGAAGTGCAGTTTGAAATTGATGTTATACCTGGTGTGGACCCAATCTCCATAACACCATATAGAATGGCACCTGCAGAATTGAAGGAGTTGAAAGTACAGTTGCGAGAACTGCTTGACAAGGGCTTCATCCAGCCTAGTGTGTCACCTTGGGGAGCGCCAGTGTTGTTTGTTAAGAAGAAAGATGGCACTCTCTGGTTATGCATTGACTGTCAGCAGTTGAATAAGGTGACAATAAAGAACAGATACCCATTGCCCCGCATTGATAACTTATTTGATCAGTTGAGAGGTGCAACTGTGTTCTCCAAAATTGATCTGAGATCAGGCTATTATCAATTGAGAGTACAAAAGCAGAGTATTCCTAAAACTGCCTTCAGAACCCGCTATGGCCATTATGAGTTCTTGGTCATTCCATTCGGGTTAACTAATGCTCTGGCTGCTTTTATGGATCTGATGAACACTATCTTCATAACATACCTCGACCAGTTTGTTGTGGTATTTATCGATGATATATTGGTCTATTCGAGGAATGCAGAAGAGCATGATAGACATCTGCGGATTGTACTGCAGACTTTGAGGGAGAAACAGCTATACACCAAATTGTCGAAATGTGAATTTTGGCTGAAGGAGATATCCTTTTTGGGGCATATAGTATCAGCAGAGGGTATTAAGGTAGATCCTAGCAAGATTGAAGCTATCCTTAATTGGAAGCCACCCAGAAACGTCACAGAGATTCGCAGTTTTCTAGGGTTGGCTGGATACTACCGTCAATTTGTGAAGGGATTCTCCATGTTGGCATCTCCGTTGACCAAGCTACTTAGAAAGGATGTGAAATTTTAGTGGACGGACAAATGCCAGCAAAGTTTTGATGAATTGAAAAGATGTTTGTGAGGCTCGATCCGACTTTACCTACACCGGTAAAGAATATACGATTCTGATGATGCTTCTCATAATGGGTTAGGTTGTGTGTTGATGCAAGATCGAAATGTCATTGCCTATGCATCACGCTAGCTGAAACCGCATGAGAGGAATTATCCGACGCATGACTTGGAGCTTGCAGCCATCGTGTTTGCTCTTAAGATTTGGAGACATTATTTGTATGGGGAGAAGTGCTACATCTACATAGATCATAAGAGTTTGAAGTATTTGGGCACCCAGAAAGAGTTGAATTTGAGACAAAGGAGATGGTTAGAATTGATAAAAGACTATGATTGTCTGATTGACTATCAGCCAGGGAAAGCTAATGTTGTGGCTGACGCCCTAAGTCGCAAGACTATGGCCAGTCTACGGGTTACCCCTTTATCTTTGGCACATGAGTTGAGATCATTACATGCCAGTTTAGAGATTAATGATGAGGGGCAGACAGCAGTTGCATGGCATGTACAGCCAGTGTTAATTGATCAGATCAGAATGGCTGCTCAGAATGATGAAAGGTATCAGAAGCTATTGGAAGAAGTCCGGCAGGGTAAGAAACCAGAGTTCTCAATCAGAGATGATGGTTTACTGCTACACCAAGGCAGAATATGTGCTCCTAATGATGTTAATTTGAGGCAAATCATTTTGAAAGAAGCACATGAGTCTCCTTTTGCTATGCACCCTGGTGGTACAAAAATGTATAAAGGGCTAAAGGAGCAATACTGGTGGATGGGTATGAAGAGAGATGTGGCAGAGTTTGTATCCAAATGCCTAACTTGTCAGCAAGTAAAGGCAGAGCATCAAGTACCCACTGGGTTGTTGCATCCACTACCAGTGCCAGAATGGAAATGGGAAAGAATAACAATGGATTTTGTAATGGGACTTCTGAGGACACAGAAGAGTCATGATGCAGTGTAGGTCATTGTCGACAGATTGACTAAGTCTGCTCATTTTCTGCCAGTCCGAATGGACTACAGTTTAGACAGATTGGCCAGGTTGTACATCGATGAGATTGTGAGACTTCATGGAGTGCCAGTATCCATTGTATCAGACAGAGATCCTAGGTTAACTTCTAGATTCTGGGGTAGTCTTCAGAGAGCCCTAGGAACTAGATTGAACTTCAAGATCTTGCATTCCACCCACGCATGCATGGCCACCCGAGAGGGTAATTCAGATCTTGGAGGACATGCTACGGGCTTGTGTGATTGAGTTTGAGGGTAGTTGGGATACACACTTGCCTTTGATTGAGTTTGCTTACAACAACAGCTACCAATCAAGCATTGGGATGCCTCCATATAAAGCTTTGTATGGTAGAAAATGTAGAACCCCGTTGTGTTGGGATGACGTGGGTGAAAGAAAAATGATTGGACCCGAAATCGTTCAACAGACTGAAGAGAAAAATAGGGTGATCAAAGATCGACTTAAAGCTGCATCAGACCGTCAGAAGTCCTATATTGATTTGAAAAGAAGGGATATTGAGTATGCAGTGGGTGAGAAAGTTTTTCTCAAGGTTTCTTCTTGGAAAAGGATTATGAGATTCGGTAGAAAGGGGAAACTAAGTCCTCATTTTATCAGGCCATATGAGGTATTGTAAAGAGTGGGTCCTTTGGCTTATCGTCTGGCACTACCTCCAGAGTTGGAGAAGATACATAACGTCTTCCATGTGTCTGTGTTGAGGAGGTATCGATCAGACCCATCTCATGTACTACCAGTAGAAGAAATTGAAGTGAATCCAAACCTCACATATGAAGAAGAACCTATAAAGATTTTGGCTTATGAGGTGAAGCAGCTACGGAACAAGCAGATACCATTGGTAAAAGTGCTGTGGAACCACCATTCGGGCCAGGACGCTACTTGGGAACGAGAGGAGGACATGAGAAGACAACACCCACAGCTGTTCAGAGATTGATACCAGGTAAAATTTCGAGACGAAATTTATTTAAGGGGGGGGGGGGAGAATTGTAACACCCCTATTTGTATAGCCTGGTATATTTCACTGTTCCGGTGACTGGTGTCAGTCCGGACAATTAAGGGGATTAGAACCATACTTAAGACAACTAGAGAAACCATAAACACAAATAATTAGTGATTGCCAATTAGTTAAGTATAAATAAGAAAAACAGAACATAAGAAGTTAAACGAGCCGAGAGTCACAATGATGGGTGACCTCCTCGGGAATGACTGCGAAGTCATTTTAAACTCAAATTTCGAACCGTAAAATGTGACGCTGCGGTCCTTAGGACCCTTATGAACACAGTGGACAAGAGAAAATCATGAAAAAGTACTGTTAAGCCAGTCAAATAATTAGGTCAGGGAGCAGGAAGAAATATAGAATTATTTGCAAACCGGGATGAACCGGCGAGGGGCAATTTGGTCAATTGACCACGAGTGACTCGACCTAATCACAAAAAATCGGAGAAAAGAAAATTTCGGAATCGAGAATTAAATTAAAGAACTAATAGAAAAATAGAAAAAAAAAGAGAAAAATGAAAAAGTAAAAAGGTGATGACATCATGCATGACCTCATGCATGATGCCATAAATAAATTAATTAATTTAATTATTAATTTAGATTTTGTGGTCTTCCTTAACCTAAAATAAATAAAGAAAAGAAAAGAAAAAAAACATTATTTGGTCATCTTCCATCTCCCTTGCCACCTCACTCTCTCCTTCATTTCACCATTTTTAATCTTCCATTAAAGCTTGCACTCAAGCTTTAATTTGTTCACTTACCCTTCATAAATCCCATAAAAACCTTACTAGAGCTTGTAATCTCAACTTAAGAAGAAGATTGAAAGAAGAAAGGAGAACAAAAGATTGAGATTTGAGGATCTAAGCAAAGGTTAGTCTCTTAACTATCAATTAGTTAATTAAATGCATCATTAGTTGTTGAAATGAGCTTAGAAATTAATGAAATGAAATAAAAATATGGGGTGAGGACCATTACTGAAATTTTGGCCTGTTGAAGGGGAGCATGATCTTGTATGGTTTGATGGATTTAAATGAGTTTATGGACCTCCATTAGTTGATTGATTATGGTTGAAAGCTTTGAATTTAGTTAATTGCAACAATTAAGTGAATTGGGGTTTTGGGACTTAGGGTTTGTGAACCAAATATGTAAAAAATGAGTAAATGGCATGTTTGACCTATTGTGAAGTGAAAAATGGTCAATTGTGACCAAATGAGTTGTGTTTGAATTGTTGGAGTTGAAGCTAAATTCGGAGGGTATATGGTCATGCTGCTGGCAGCATAACCAAGGGAACTTTGAAGGACCAAAACTGAAATTTTAGAAGTCCAATTGATATGGTATCAATTGGGGATGAAAATAGACATAAAATGACACAATTTTCATTTAGGAACCATGCCCAAAAACTGACAAAAACCTAGTGAATAAATTGACCAAAGTTGAATAAGAGCATCACATCAGATAAACCGACCAAATGAACAGTATTTGTTCATTTGGTCATAACTCGAGCTAGGCAGGTCAAATTGACCTGGAATTTTACTAGTGATTAGAGGGATATAGACCTAAAACTTTCATGAAGAACACAAGTCCAAATTCTTCCAGCAACCAAGCCATTTGGCCTCCCCAAGTTGGTGACTCAAATCTGCCAGCACCAAAATTTGCCCAGAAAATCTGGGTTATTTTCCATCCGGCAGCCCTGATTCAAAGGGCCATAACTTGAGCTACAAAACTCCAATTGGGTTGATCCAAAAATGAGAATAAACTTAAGACAATAAGGAACATTTTCTATGAAGCAAGTTTTGCCAAATTCCAACAGTAGATTGACCAATGGAACAGTGCAACTTGGAGCACCAAAACTGAAAATTTGACAATTTGGCCAAAAGGATTTAAGCTTTGAGAAAATGACCAAAACCAACAAATTTAATGACCAAAATGTGGTATGTGGGTGAAGTTGGAGTTCCCATACCTATTAAGTCTTAAAAAGTCAACAATTTGACTTGAATAGTGTAGTGAATAGTAACCCGAAACACAAAAACTTCGAGAACGTCGAAATTAGCACATTAAAGCTAGGTAAAAATGAAATGAAATTTATTTTTGGATTTATGCTAAGTTATGGTACTGAAACACTGTGAAATTGTGTGTTTCAGCTGAACAAGACTTGGAAGCTCTGAGAGACTGAGTCAAGGCCTAGAGGCGACTCACGTCAGGTATGTGCACAGTAATCTTTGTTTAAATATATGATTCTTGAAAATTTGACTTTTCTTGAGTTAATTACGAATTGTGTTGCCATTTATGATTGTGAATATGACTTTGAAAATTTACCAGATTTCCAATAAATTATTTGAATAAATTGTTTTGAGTTGATTTTATGTTCACACTTAGCATGACAGTATCACATTATTCCTCATCCATTTATGTGGTTGAGATCGTTTATTTTCCTCCCTCTCTGGCTTGCCAGTTGAGGTTGAGATCGGATGAGTACTCATTAGCTAGCTAGCCACCTCCCTCATTGATTTCGATTAATGGGGTTGTAGATTGCTTTGTCATGGTATACAACACGGCATTGATAGAAAATTTTGTGTCATAGCTTAAGTTGCGTATGATTTTGGCAACACAGTGTTTAATAAATTATTTGACTAAATGGTGTTATTATGAGCTTTGATATTTGTGAAATGTGATTGAGAACTATTCAAATTGTGTTTCATCAATGAACGATTTATGTATTGCATTTCAAATTTTTATTGTGCACCACTGAGTATTTTATACTCAGCGATAGCTTATTTTGCTGTCGCAGATAAGAGCAAGGAGAAAGCAGCAGAGTGAGCTGCTATCGAATTGTGGACCACATCGATCATTTTGTACGGGTATTATTTTATACCCTTGTAGATAATTTTGATGTAAATATAGAAATGTTATATGTATCAATATTAGTTGAGCAGTTGTAAATAAATTGTAATAATATTATTTTGGATTTCCTTCTATAAATTTAATATTTGTACATATGAATTTCATGTTTTATGCATTGTGAATGAAGTATTAAATATTTTGAGATGATGAATTTTGATTTGTATTGTGGAATTACTTTGAAGTGATTTGAATTGAGTTGATTGAGATTTATTGGAGGTTGGAAGTTATGAAAAATTTTTGGAAGTGTTTTTCTCAGGTATTTGAAGAACTGTTTTCTCCAATTACAAACGGAACTCTGTCAAAATTTTTATAAAATTTGCAGCAAAATTTAAAATGGACAAAATTTTTACTAGTCTTTAAACCTTGAATAAATGGTTTTTAATTCTCACTAAAATGCTCACCACTTCCAAAATGTAAGAAAATTGTTTTAAAATCCCTTGTAGGGTACTTAATGAGTTATCGGTAGGTGAAGTTCGGTAGTTCATTAAGTGTTCTACGGGATCATGTTATGCCTTACAGAGGGGTAAGGTGTGACACAACAGGTGCTAAAATGAATTTATACTTCAACTTTTTCCCATTATATGTGAAAATACCTGTTGCTTTGTTCAGAATCGCAACTATATCTTGAAGAATATTCTTACAAACTTTAGATGAATCTCCTCTTTTGAGTGATTTTGATGGAGGCTTGAGCTTAACTTTTGAAGCTTCATTATTAATCAAATGAGATGGTTAAGCTTACTTTTTCTTTCGCACTTTATGCTGATTACATTGCATTGGAATAGCTTGATTTTCCTCTAGTTTAGTAACTTCAGTTTCAGCATCATGCTCTATAACATCTACCCTATAACAAGAATTCATCACAGCTGGTTCCTTGGAATGTTGGAATAAATTAAACTCTATTTCCTCCTCCCCCACTGTCAACTTCAATTTCCCATTCTTTACATCTATATTAGCTCCTGCAGTGGCTAAAAATGGCCTTCCAAGTATGATGGGTGTTCTTACATCCTCCTCCATCTCTAGTACAATAAAATCCACTGGAATGAAAAACTTCCCAACTTTTAATGGTACATTCTCTAAAATCCAAACTGGATACTTTATAGATCTATTAGCTAACTGCAAAGAAATAGTTATGGGCTTTAGATCTCCAACCTTTAACTTCTCACATATGGAAAGTGGCATCAAGCTAACACTAGCCCCCAAGTCACATAATGCTCTCTCAATACTTGTTTCTCCAATGTGACATGGTATGGAAAAACTTCCAGGATCTTTCAGCTTAGGTGGGAGCTTGTTCTGCAATATAGCACTGCACTCCTCAGTAAGTGCAACAGTTTCATAATCTTCCAACCTTATTTTATTTGATAAAATCTCCCTCAAAAACTTAGCATAAGAAGGCATTTGAGAAATGACATCGGTGAATAGAATGTTGATGTACAACTTCTTCAAAACTTCAAGGAATTTCCCAAACTGCTTATCTAATTGTGCTTTATGAAACCTTTGAGGAGAGGGCAATGGTGGCTTGTATGGTGCAGGAGGCACATATTTGTCTTCTATTTTCTTTTTATCTACTTTCTCTTTATTTGCTTCCTTACTAGCTTTAGCTTTAGTTGAAGTGGATTCACTCTCCCACTCATCTTTCTTTTCTTTCAACTTTACTTCAATTTCTTATTCTTCCCCCATTACCTTTCCACTTCTTAAAGTAACAGCATTGCACTGCTCCTTTGGATTCTCAGGTTGGCTAGGAAGCTTCCCAAAAGCTTTACTATTTGAAGAGCTAGCCTGTTGAGCTATTTGATTCTCTAACATCTTGTTGTGTGTTGCCATTTGATCTACTTTAGATGCTAATTGAGAAATCATATCTTGTTGACTTTGATGGCTCACAAGTAGAGTCTCAATCATAGCTTCTAATCTAGCTGTCTTGTCTGGTTGTGCTTGTTGTGGTAGAGGTGGAGCAGGTGCATTTTGAGGTTTAGAAATTCCAGGAGGAGGACCTCTATTCTGTTGAAAATTCTGATGTTGTTGATACCCAGAAGGTTGCTGAAAATTTTGATGTTGTCCTTGTCTACCTCCCCAAGAGAAATTGTGGTGGTTTCTCCATGCTGGATCATAAGTTGTAGAAAATGGGTTACCACCTGGTCTTTGATTGTAGTTCCCCACATAATCCACTTGCTCACTTGAAAAATCTTAATTAAGTGCAGAAAAATCTGCTGCACAATTGACATTTGCAGCTCCAACTTCTGCTGAATTACTAGAACCTCCAGCTGAAGAATCTACTTTCATGCTTAGCTTGTCCATTTTCCTTGTCAAAGCATTAAACTTAGCATTTATCATATTCATAGCATCAAGCTCGAACATACCAGCTGGTTTCTTGATCTCATTCCTCTCACAACTCCATTGGTAGTTGTTATAAGCAATTTTATCAAGAGCAGAAAAAGCTTCATCTTCAGATTTTTCCATAAGATCACCTCCAAAAGATGCATCAATTGTACTTCTAATAGCTGGTGAAACTCCATTGTAAAAGTGTTGAACAAGCATCCACTTAGGAATCCCATGATGTGGACATCTCCTTTGTAAATCCTTGTACCTCTCCCATGCTTCATACAAGCTCTCATCATCTCTAGGTTTGAAAGAAGTCAGCTTATTTCTCAGCTTAGCTGTCTTGCTTGGTGGAAAATATTGAGCTAAAAATGCTTGCGAAAGTTCATCCCATGTTGTGATAGAACCCGGTAGCAAAGAATGTAACCACTCTCTAGCTCGGTCCTTCAGAGAAAAAGGAAATAATCTGAGTCGAATTGCATCATCAGAAACTCCATTTATCTTCAACATATCACTGATCTCAAGAAAGTGTGCTAGATGCACATGTGGACTTTCACTTGGATTTCCTCCAAATTGTGATTGTTGTACCATCTGATAGAGTGCAGGCTTCAGTTCAAAATTGTTAGCTTCTACTCTTGGTCTTGTGATACTTGGCATGAAATCCCCAATATTAGGATAGGCATGATCCTTCACATAGCGATTGTTATTGTTGTTGGCCATTTCTTCTTGTAATTGCTCTTGCTCTTGTGCTCTTTCTTGTTGTTGTTGAGCTTTAATTTCAGCTTTTCTCCTTTTAGATTCTACTCTTAAAGCTTTTGCTGTCTTTTCTATTTCTGGATCAAAGAATAGATTAATTTTGTCACTTTTTGTTCTTCTTATAAAATAAAGTACCTGAAAAAACAAAATAAACAAATTCTCAAAGTAAAATGGTAAAAAGAAAATAAAATAAAATGCCCAAATTAACCAAACAAACAATTGTTCAATATCAAACAAAAAATCAAATCCCCGGCAACAGCACCAAAAACTTGATGTGGCTTATTCGCAAGTACACGGGTCGTTTCAAGTAATAAAGTGATGAATCAAGTATCGTTCCCACGAGGATTTACTGCTTGAGTACTAAACTATGAATGAAGCGATTATTTGGGCTAATGATTAATGGATAAATGGTAAATGTAAATAAGCAAGGTAAATTGATTAATCTAATTGAAATGGGTAAAGAGCAAACAAATAAATTCTAATTCTAGTTCGCAATTAAACTAAATTAACAATGGGTAATTTAAATGAAAGTCTAATTATATTAAAAATGATTCCAGAGTTGGGGGTTTATACATAAATTAATTGGGATTTGTCTTGGGCATTCCAATTTTTAGGGAAAAATAGAGTTTGAAGGAAATTGATTCTAAATTCCTTTGATATCTTTTCTCAAGCAAACCAAAGTGTGTTCTAAAATAACCAAACCTACTTTCGTATGTCATTTGATTACTTTAAAACCCATTAAGTTTTATAACCAATAATTAATTCCTCTTAAAATCCTAGTTTATTTCTAAATCTAGGTGATTTTAACTTCCAATCCTTAATTATCTATCAATGACTTTCACATTTCGGTCCTTCAATCAAAGATTAACACAATACCTAATGGGTACCAACATTAGGCAAGTAAATCAAGCACACAAGGAAGGAATCAAAACTCATATTTATGTAAAATAAGGAAATACCCAGTCCAAATCCACAAATTAATCTAAAACATATTTTCCAACTCTGAAATCTAAAGAGTTTACTCACACATGATGGTATTTACAAGAAAGGTTGATGGAAAAGTAAAGAAAAACATGATAAAAGGACTAAAATAGAAAAAACCCAAGTAGAAGAACCAAAATCTCTAGTTTCTGGAGCTCCAAAACTGGTGCAGCAGCTCCTCCCCAAAAGAAAATGGCATCTTCTCTCTCTCTCTATTAAATTTTCTTTCCTTTTTGTCTTTCCTCCCTTTCCTCTTGTGGCAAAATTTAGGAAATGATGAATTTATATGGTCCTAAAAAGCTGCCCTAAAAGTAAATAAGAGCCAAGGAGTGGATAGGAAATGAGATGTAAAATTATCCAAGTCAGCAGCATTTTTCACGTTCTAGGCAGTCTGCTTAGGGTTCGGCTTAACCCTAAGCAGCTTCTTAGTAAATTTCAGCTTCTGGTCGCACTGTTTGCTTAAGGTTAAGCAAACCCTTAGCAAATCTCAGTAGACTTAGAGTAAAATAGATTTTTCTACTCATGCTTGACTTGTGCTGCACCTTAAGTACTGCCGCTTTACCCTAAGCAGGATCTTAAGCAAAGTCTCAAGCAAATTTCGACTAACTTGCTTTTTCAAGGCTTGATTTCTTCAACTTTCCTCTATGCTTAAAGAACTCCAAATTTCTTCAAATCACTTCCTAATGCACTCATTGATCTTCAATTTGCCACAAAATCCTATCAAAAATAACAAAATTACAAAAATCAAATATAAAGTATCTAAAGTTAACAAATATGCTAAAATAAAGCTAAAAACATAAAATATACTAAAATATAAGGGTAAAATGGATGCAAAACTACCCTAAAATGCCTATATGAAATGAGTGTAATAAGGAGTCAGCTCTAGGGGTGAATTCACCAAATTGCCCCTCGCTAGTCCGATCCGGTTTGCTAGTTATTTGATATTTCTTCCGGATCTCTGACCTAATTATTTGACCGGTTTAACAATTCTTTTTCGTGATTTTCTCCTTTCTACTGTGTTCGCAATAGTCCTAAGGACCGCAGCGTTACATTTTATGGTTCGAAATTTGAGTTTAAATCGACATTGCAGTCCTTCCCGAGAAGGTCACCCATTGCTGTGACTCTCGGCTCATTTAACTTCTTGTGTTCTATTTTTTTTATTTATAGTTAACTAATTGACAATTACTAATTATTTGTATTCAGGGTTTATCTAGGTGTCTTAGATGTGGTTCTACTTCTCTTAATTGTCCGGACCGACACCGGTCACCGAAACAGTGAAATATACCAGGCTATACAAATAGGGGTGTTACATATGAGATGTAAATAAGATGGAATGGTGAGCTCATGCCATCTAACAAACATGATAGGCACTTATACATGATAAGTAGGCCAAACCAGTGACACTTATGACAAGCACATGGAGTTTACTCTTGTCAATGCATTGTCATAAATTATATCAGTGCATATAATTTTTAGACCTGAGATAGCACAGTTATCTTGTATATAGGTGGTTTGAGTTTGATACTGCTTTCATACTTGTACTCTATATGGGTATATGGGCATGTGTTGGCTCCTACTAGTTATATATGGAGGTAGGTGTTGATCAAGATGGAATCTGTTCCTCTAAGTAAATATGAATAAAATCCTATGTTCATTTAATTGTTCTTGATGTTTCAAGTTCCTGGCCAGGACAGATAGATTTAATCAGAAAAGAGTTTTTGATGATAAAAATCTTTTTATCAATAACTGGAATTAAAAGAGAACATAACATTCATAGCAAATGGGGTTTGATATAAACCATGACTCCAGCTCGAATTGGGATTTTGTAACAGAGAGATTCTAGTGCATGGTAACATATGATTATAGATTCATTTAAGGTAAACCTTATTACTAATTGGGTGGCTATGGCATGCTATGCTAGGTGTTAACCATGGTCTATGAGGTGCATAAAATGATTTGGAGAAATCATTTATGGTAAGAAAGAGTTCTGAATATATTGAGAGCTGATATCATGTCTCATTGCCAATTAGTGATGAGCCTAGTAAGTCACACACATACACAAGTAATCACCAAATTAAATATGATTTAATTAATTAATTAAAGAGTTTAATTGGTTAATTAAATATGTTTAGTTTGCAATTAGATTGCAAAGTCCCTAGAATGGCTTGAAACCAAATCTAGGTTATTGGATGTATATTTAAAGTGTTTAAATATGAATTTAATTAATTAATTTATATTTGATATAAATTGATTAGAAGAAGAGAAATAATTATTTTAGGTTGAGAACTCAAAACTAAGACACCGGGGTATTTTGGTCATTTCACAGGGTGACATGTGACACCATGAGATGGTGACACATGGCACTACATATAAGCTTGCCAAATATCTTTTAATCATGTAAGATGATTAAAGTCAAGATTAAATATTGGTTTGACACTTAGCACAATGTGATTGGGTCAATTAAAATTTTTTATCTATTTGATTTCAATGATAAACAGCATATTAAAAATCTTTTAATACATTTTTGGATCTACGTTTTCCATTTAAGATTTTAGAATTAATCAGATTAATTATTAGAACCCTAGATTAGATCAAGAACAAGTGCACTAACCTTTTGATGCACTACAGTGTGTTTGGCACCTTTGGGATATGTCTTTAGGACACCAGATGTTGTCCCTCTAGCTTGTCCACACCAAGATCACCTATGGCAGCCCTTGAACAGCTTTTAAAGCTTTTTCTATGAATTAGAAAATCAAGTTTTACCTTTTAAGAGATTACAGATGTAAACAGGACACTAAAAACAATTTCTAGTATTTTTAATTCAAGAGATTGTTTGCTAATCTATTTGAATTGATGAGAGAAGAAGAAAAAGAGAAGGGAATAGCAACCAAGGTGGTGGCACAAAGAGAATAAGCAGCTTGCTTAATTTGTTCTTTCATCCTTACCCTTATATAGCTAGGTCACCACTTAAAACCCTTGCCACATATCACCTTCTGATTGGCTCTAGGTTTAATTGACCCAATCACATTGTGCCAAGTGTCAAACCTATATTTAATCTTAATTTTAATCATCTTACATAATTAAAAGACATTTGGCAAGCATATGTGTAGTGCCCTGTGTCACCATCTCATGGTGCCACATGTCACCCTGTGAAATGACCAAAATACCCCTGTGTCTTAATTTTGAGTTCTCAACCCAAAATAATTATTTCTCTTCTTCTAATCAATTTATATCAAATATAAATTAATTAATTGATCTCTATTAATTAATTTCTCATTAATTAAATTCATATTTAAACACTTTAAATATAAATTTAACCTATACTATACATCCAATAACCTAGATTTGGTTTCAAGCCATGCTAGGGACTTTGCAATCTAACTGCAAACCAAACCTATTTAATTAATCAATTAAACTTTTAATTGATTAACTAAATCATAATTAATTTGGTGATTACTTGTGCATGTATGTGACTTACTAGGCTCATCACTAATTGACAATGAGACATGATATCAACTCTTAATATCATTAGAACTCTTTCTTACCATAAATGATTTCTCTAAATCATTTTATGCACCTCATAGACCATCGTTAACACCTAACATAGCATGCCATGGCTACCCAATTAGTAATAAGGTTTACCATAAATGAACCTATAATCATATGTTACCATGCACTAGAATCTCTCTGTTACAAAATCCCAATTCGAGCTGAAGTCATGGTTTATGTCAAACCCCATTTGCTATGAATATTATGTTCTCTTTTAATTCCAGTTCTTGATTAAAAGATTTTTCTCATCAAAAACTCTTTTCTGATTAAATCTATCTATCTTGGCCAGGAATGTGAAACATCAAGAACAATTAAATAAACATAGGATTTTATCCCTATTTACTTAGAGGAACAGATTCCATCTTGATCAACACCTACCTCCATATATAACTAATAGGAGCCAACACATGCCTATATACCCATACACAGTACAAGTATGAAAGCAGTATCAAACTCAAACCACCTATATGCAAGATAACTGTGCTATCTCAGGTCTAAAAATTATATGCACTGATAAAATTTATGACAATGCATTGACAAGAGTAAACTCCATGTGCTTGTCATAAGTGTCACAGGTTCGACCTACTTATCATGTATAAGTGCCTATCATGTTTGTTATATGGCATGAGACTCACTATTCTATCTTATTTACATCTCATATAAATAACTTGGGAACAAACATGATTACAATCTTTCCTTATTGTCATGTCCTTATTGTGAAGTATCCTCGATTGTGAACCTATTTATGATACTTTGTGCTAGAACTACTGTCACTCATATTCTTAACAACTTGAGAATAATATTTTTAATAAAATATCAATGGACCTTTTCTATTACACATAAATATATTATATAAATGGAAAAGTGAAAATACCTTTTATTAATAAAATATATACAAGATACATACTAAATGATATGCTCTAGGGCATACTACTAACAAAACATAGTGGCTCTGATACCAATTAAAGGAGCGGAAGCATGAAAAACACAAATTTAGATCATTGAAATTCAAAATTTTTCATCTAAGGTCACATGCTTCATGCAAGATTCATTTTTATCTATTTGATTTCAATGATAAACAGCATATTAAAACTCTTTTAATATATTTTTGGATCTATATTTGCCATTTAAGATTTTAGAATTAATAGATTAACTCTTTAGAACCCTAGATTAGATCAAGAACAAGTGCACTAAGCTTTTTGATGCACTGCAGTGTATTTGGCACCTTTGAGATGCGCCTAGGACACCAGATGTTGTCCCTCTAGCTTGTTCACATCAAGATCACCAATGGCAGCTCTTGAATAGCTTCTAAAGCTTTCCTAATTAATTAGAAAATCAAGTTTTTCCTTTTGAGAGATTACAGATATAAACAAGACACTAGAAACAATTTCTAGTATTTTTAATTCAAGAGATTGTTGGGAAATCTCTTTGAATTGATGAGAGATGAAGAAGAAGAGAGGGGAGATGTTCTTTGGGTGGCGGTACCAAAGAAGAGCAGTAGCTT
Source organism: Hevea brasiliensis (assembly GCF_030052815.1). Classification (NCBI taxonomy): domain Eukaryota; kingdom Viridiplantae; phylum Streptophyta; class Magnoliopsida; order Malpighiales; family Euphorbiaceae; genus Hevea; species Hevea brasiliensis. The sequence goes on along the minus strand of NC_079507.1, from coordinate 34,355,280 downwards.
GTGTTTTTAGTTTTTCATAACAACACATTATATAGCTAGGTCACCACTTAAAACCCTTGCCACATGTCACCTTCTGATTGGCTCTAGGTTTAATTAATCCAATCACATTGTGCCAAGTGTCAAACCTATATTTAATCTTGACTTTGATCATCTTACATGATTAAAAGATATATGGCAAGCTTATGTGTAGTGCCATGTGTCACCATCTTATTGTGCCACATGTCACCCTGTGAAATGACCAAAATACCCCTGTGTCTTAATTTTGAGTTTTCAACCCAAAATAATTATTTCTCTTCTTCTAATCAATTTATATCAAATATAAATTAATTAATTAATCTCTATTAATTAATTTTTCATTAATTAAATTCATATTTAAACACTTTAAATATAAATTTAACTTATACTATACATGCAATAACCTAGATTTGGTTTCAAGCCATGCTAGGGACTTTGCAATTTAATTGCAAACCAAACCTATTTAATTAATCAATTAAACTCTTTAATTAATTAATTAAATCATATTTAATTTGGTGATTACTTGTGTATGTGTGTGACTCACTAAGCTCATCACTAATTGGCAATGAGACATAATATCAACTCTTAATATCATCAGAACTCTTTCTTACCATAAATAATTTCTCTAAATCATTTTATATAGCTCATAGACTATGGTTAACACCTAGCATAGCATGCCATAGCCATCCAATCAGTAATAAGATTTACCTTAAATGAACCTATAAGCATATGTTACCATGCACTAGAATCTCTCTGTTACAAAATCCCAATTCGAGCTGGAGTCATGGTTTATGTCAAACCCTATTTGCTATGAATTTTATGTTCTCTTTTAATTCCAGTTCTTGATTAAAAAGATTTTCTCATCAGAAACTCTTTTCTGAATAAATCTATTTGTCCTGGCCAGGAACTTGAAACATAAAAAACAATTAAATGAACATAAGATTTTATCCCTATTTACTTAGAGGAATAGTTTCCATCTTGATCAACACCTACCTCTATATATAACTAGTAGGAGTCAACCCATGCCCATATACCCATACACAGTACAAGTATGAAAGCAGTATCAAACTCAAACCACCTATATACAAGATAACTGTGCCATCTCAGGTCTAAAGATTATATGCACTGATATGATTTATGACAATGCATTGACAAGAGTAAACTCCATGTGCTTGTTATAAGTGTCACTGGTTCGGCCTACTTATCATGTATAAGCGCCTATCATGTTTGTTATATGGCATGAGACTCACCATTCCATCTTATTTACATCTCATGTAAATAACTTGGGAACAAATATGATTATAATCTTTCTGGATAGGTCATGTCCTTATTGTGAAGTATCCTCGATTGTGAACCTATTTATGATACTTTGTACTAGAAATACTATTACTCATATTCTTAACAACTTGAGAATAGAATTTCTAACAAAATATCAATGGACCTTTTCTACTACACATAAATATATTATGTAAATGGAAAAGTGAAAATACCTTTTATTAATAAAAGATATACAAGATACATACTAAATGATATGCTCTAGGGCATACTACTAACAAGGGTGACATGTGGCACCATGAGATGGTGACACATGGCACCATATAAGCTTGCCATTTGTTTTCCAATCATGTAAGATGATCAAAGTCAAGATTAAATCTAGCTTTGACACTTTGCTTAATGTGATTAGGTCAATTAAAATTCTGGCCAATCAAATGATGACATGTGGTAAGGGATTTAAGTGATGACCTAATTATATAATGTGATGTTATGAAAGAGTAAAAGAACAATTTGCTATTCTCTCATATGTGCCGCCACTTTTGAGCCTCTCTTCCTCTCTTCTTCTTCATCTCTTATCAATTCAAAGAGAATTGCCAACATTCTCTTGAATTAAAATTGCTAGAAATCGTTTCTAGTGTCCAATATACATCTGCAACCTCTCTAAAAGGAAAAACCTCAATTTCTAATTGATTGGAAAGGCTTGAGAAGCTGTTCAAGGGGCTGCTATTGGTGATCTTGGTGTGGACAAGCTAGAGGAATAACATCTGGTATTCTAAGTGCTTCCCAAAGGTACCAAACACATCAACAGTGCATCAAAAGGTTAGTGCACATGTTCTTGTATTAATCTAGGGTTCTAATGAATTAATCTATTAATTCTAAAATCTTAAATGGCAAATGTAGATCCAAAAACATATTAAAAGTGTTTTAATATGCTATTGAACATTGAAATCAATTAGGTAAATAATGAATCTTGCATGATGCATGAGACCCTAGAAGAAAATTTTTGAATTCATTGTTCCAAACTAATAATTTTCATGCTTCTGCTTCTACAGGATTAGCAATGGAGCAACTGTTGCAGCCTTAGCCATACGGCCTAAATCATTGTATCTAAAAGAACATGTTTTGTTTTTGGATCATATTTTTTATGTACCTAATGCTTTCAAAAATATCACTTCTATATCTTGTTTGACTATTAATGAATATAAATTTCATTTCATGGATGATGTTTGCAATATTTATTTTAGAAATAAAATTGTTGACATGGATTATTTACAAGATGGTCTTTATTATTTAGATAATGAAAACAAAACAAATCCAAGTAATTAAATTAAGTTTAATGCCATCATTGAAACCCAATCAAGTCTTAAATAACTATGGCACTTAAGATTAGGTCATGTTACAGAAGATAGAATTACAAAATTGGAAAAGATGGGGCTTTCATCTTTATTGGGTTCTGACCTACTCTAATTTGTGAATCCTATCTTCAAGGCAAAATGACTAGATCACCCTTTGTTGGACAAGGATTAAGAGCTAAAGAAGTTTTGGAGCTAATACACAGTGATGTATGTGGCCTATTTAAAGAAATGGCAAGAGGTGGTTTTTTCCACTTTATTAACTTTACAGATGATAAATCATGGTATAGGTATTTGTATTTGATGAAATACAAACATGAATCCTTTGAAAAGTTCAAAGAATTCAAATCAGAAGTAGAAGAAAAAAAAACAGGAAAAGGTATTAAAACTCTAAGATCAGATCGAGAAGCTAAATACTTAAATACTGAATTTAATGAGTTCTTAAAGGAACATGGCATTGTTTCTCAATTAACTCCTCCAGGAATACCACAATTAAATGGTGTATATGAAATGAGAAATCATACTCTATTGGATATGGTACATAGTATGATGAGCTATACCGACCTTCCAATCTCCTTATAGGGATTGCATTAGAAACAGCTTTGTACTTTCTTAATTGTGTCCCTTCCAAATTAGTCTCTTCCACCCCATATGAGATATGGTATGGAAAACAACCAAGTCTTAAAGATGTTAGGATTTAGGGTTGTCTAGTTTATATTAAAAAGCTAAAGATTGATAAATTAGAAACAAAATCACAAAAGGGATGGTTTGTTGGATATCCAAAAGATAGTTTTGGATATTATTTTTATCTTCCTATATCACAAAGAGTTATGATAAGTAGAGATGTTAATTTTCTTGAAAAGGAGTTTATTCAATAAGGTCGCAAAGGAAGGTAGATAGAATTAGAATTAAAGAATTCTGTCTAATAAATAAATAAAATGGATACTATGTCCCAGGTTATATGCTCTGGCTGCACCTCACTAGATACTGTGTCCCACCACTGGTAGCATCATCTTGGAGCAGGGACACAGCACCCTCCAAGTTCTGCTTTGGGGTGCAGTGAAGTTGCTTCAATACCCTTATGGTTCTATCTAGCCAATTCTCAACTGCCACCGGGTCATCTTCTTTCTTACCTAGGAAATCCACAACTCCAAACTTCCTAATCTTTTCAAGATGAGATTTCTGCTATGTAGGCGGTGGCAATGGCATAGCTCCTGCCATCTGTATGAAAAATTTGGCCATTTGCTAAAATATGGCCTGTGGAGGCTGTACAGGCACCTCTGGCACTGTGGAGCAGGTCCCCCCTACCTCCAACTTCAGTCACAGGCGGAGTATGACTCTTCACCTCTTCATTGACTGCTCTCTGTGATGTTGGGTCCATATCCTAATCAAAATAACCAAAAACAACAGATCAGCATCAATGTCACCTCAATACTTACAAATACAATGCAATAGTATGCACTCTATCTAGATCCAGAAACGCCTAAACCGTGCTCTGATACCACTAAATGTAACACCCCTCACCCGTCTACAGTGTAGCCGAGTAAGACATGTCACACAGAGTGCCGAAGCACATTATCTTATCCTATTCAATTTATTATTTCTTTAATTATTTATTAAAAGCCTCTAAGTGAAATTTATACCATTTATTCATTTATTGAAAATTTTGAATTTAATTGGGATTCTGAAAATTTTTATAGAAAATCCCACAGAGTGTCGGCTAAAATTGGGAAAACAGTTCTTCAAAACCTGTTAAAAACACTCCCAATAAATTCTCAAACCCACAACTCCAAACATCAACCCAATTCTCAACAATTTTCACATAATTTCCATAATTTCATTCATATCATGATAATCTCAAATTCATGACGAAAAACTCAAATTTTATTTATTTACAAAATATACAAACATTTACATAGACCTCATATTTGATAACTTTACAATGTACATGTCAAAATCCATTTCTACTACAAAATACAAAATACCAAAATACAAAAGAAACCTAATGTCCTACCATGAATGCACTATAGTGTAAGTGACTTTGGACTACTTGCAGATCTGACTAATACCAGTCTGTGGTCTGTTGGGCTCCTTATCTTTATCTCCAGAACCTAAGCATAGCAAAGAGTGACGCACTAGGCAATACTACTTAGTGGTGCCAATATAAAATAAAAATAAACTAAAATAAAATAAAATAAATGTTTATGCAAATTTGTTGTTAATATTTTATGCAGACTAAAATTTTTGGTAATTATTAATAATTTTATGAATTTGGCACATTAGTTAATAATAATTTATTAAGACTTAATTTAATTGCCCAAGTAACCTATGCAGTTGACCGACTGGATAAACAGGTAAACTGGCACTGGATACCAAGTACCTCGGGCCATCACATCATTCGTCACAAAGCTTCTTCCGGTGTGCAACAGAATAGCTAAATAGCTATAGTAATCATTGGGCATAAGGCCAAGTATCTCAATAGTGTCAGAATGGCTTAAAGCCATGATATCACAGAATGGCCACAAAAAGCGTAAATCACATAATGGCATAATGTCATATGCAGTACTGCTATCAGAATCCTATTGGCATGTCAACCTATCCAAACCAATCACACTAGGCATACTAGGGCATGTTATAAAATTTAATTATGCAATTCTTTGTATTTGATATACATTGGTTACTATTCACTTTGCTAGTCAATCAAAATTTTGACTTTTTCATACACAATAGGTAAGTTGGTTTTAAATACACCAACATATCACATTTTCCATTTTACAATGCTGGCATTTGTTGCCAATTCCATTTCAAAACTCATTTAACGTTATTTCAAATTTCTAGATTTTATAGCTTATGTTTACTATTCCATTGGTCATTGCTATAGTAAAAATTTAACCAAACTCTCTTCATCAAAGTTGTTCCTTATTGTATCTTCTTTAATTTTCTTTTTGAATCACTCCTTTTAGAGTTTTTTAGCTCAAGTTATGCTAATTTCTTTAGGACTAGTTGGATTGGTATCTACCCAGAATTTCTGGGCAGAATTGGTTCTAGCAGTTTTGGTACCCTGAATTTGGCTAGCAATTCAGATGGGTTATGGTCAGAATTTGGGTTTGTTTCTTCATGAAAGTTGTTCTAAATTGTCTAAGCTTTCTATTGATATAAAATTAAGGTCAATTGGACATTTCTACACTGAGTTATGACCATTTGAACAAATATTGTTCACTTGGTCACTTTCTAGGGCAGCATGTGTGTTACCCAGATTAGGACAATTTTTAAGTCAACTTAGGTTAGTTTTCTGAACTAGGTTACTTCACCAAAAATGTTTCATTAAGTGTCTAATTTCACCTCTAATTGGCCTTGTACTAATTGGAGCTACACAAGTTCAACTACAGCTATTTAAACACACTAGACTTCAATGGTCCAAAATTGACCACACAAGGCAACCTATCAATTCCCCAATCTAATGCCACAATTCACTTCATATGGAGGTCAAACCTTGCTAATTGGTCTCTAATTGACCATTAGAATGTTCATACACCATTACATGAGCAAAACCCTAATTTTGCTCAAAACCCCAAATTCTCAAATTTCAATTCTTGCATTACACCTACAATTCATGTTCTAATCATGAAATTCATGTCAAGGGCAGCTAGTATACCAATTTTATTCAAAGAAAACCATCAAAACCCTAACCTATATAAGGCTGCCAAAAATTAGGGTTCATATACACATAAATTTCATTCCATTTCTTCACTAATTCTAACTCAAATTAAGTCCTTAATCAAGAATTTAGAGAGAGATACGAGAGATTGGACACTAACCTTGTGATCAAAATTTTTTTCCAGGTTCTAAACTTCACTTTCTTTTCAATTCTTGTCAGCCAAACACTTTAGCAAGTGGTGTAGACAAGTTTTATTGAAGGGGACTTAGGGTTTTATGGTGAGAAATGAAGGTTTAGAAGAGAGAGAGAGATGAGAGAGCTTTAATGGAGGTTGAGAGGAGGTGGCTGGCCGGCTGGTTTGGGAGGTGAAGATGACTGAATTTCTTTTCATTTTTATCTCATTTTATTTGTATTTATCTCCTTTTAATTGGCTTGTCAATTTCCCATTGGTTAGAATTTATTTGTTGGTAATTTTAAATTTTTATGCATTATGACATCATGGCTTATGTAATAATTCATTTTAAATTTCATTTTCTTTTCTCATTTGTTTCACTATTTTTTAATTATTTTCTCACTAATATTAATTCATATTTTATGTCATATAATTCACCCACTTAAATGGACAAGTCGGTCAAAAATTGTCTCTAAAGGCGAAATGACCAAAATGTCCACCGTTTAGCTTAATGAGCTAAAATTATCTGTATCGATTGATTTAATTTTTCCTTGTGTTTTCTTATTAATCTATTGTCATCGAACCCTCAATAATTCTTCCCTAGAGTCCTAAAATTTATTTTATGAAATTTCCCTTGGGTTTAGGGCTACTAGCTATCTTCACAGCAACTTCCCGTTAGATCACCCATCGCTAAGACTACAGCTCATTTAACCTTAATGTATTTTATTTCTAAAATTTTTTCTTAATTTTTCTTGTTATTATTTGAACTATTTATGACTCGTCACTCTAGTCTAAATATAATTCCAGATATTCTGGCTATCCGGACCAACATTAGTCATCGAAACAGTAGAATGTACAGACTAGCTAAAGTGAGGGTGTTACATGTACCTTTTGAGGAATTTGATGACTACCCTTGCATCATTTATTGGTGAGGCTATTGCTTCTACCCACTTGGATACGTAATCCACACCAACAAGGATATACTTGTTGCCAAATAAGAATGGGAATGGATATATGAAGTTTATACCCCAAATATCAAATAGTTCAACCTTAAGTATTTCATGGAGTGGCATCTCATTCCTTCTTGAAATATTCCCTGATCTTTGGCATTGATTATATGTTAGCACAAAATTTCTCACATCTTTAAACAAGTTGGGCCAATAGAAACCTGATTACAAGATTTTTGCTACTATTTTAGAGGTGTTAAAATTTCCTTCATAACGTGATGAGTGGCAATGTTGTAGTACACTTTCTACATCCTCCTCTAGTATGCATCTTCTAATAAGGCCATCATAACACCTTTTGTATAGTAGTGGTTCCTCCTAAGTGTAGTCCTTTATATCATGTAAGAACTTCTTTTTCTGCTGGTAGGACATATTTGGTAGTTTAACTCTACACACAAGATAATTAACTATATTCACATACCATAGGGGTTGAGAGATAGATAAAAGGTGCTCATCTAGAAAAGAATCATCAATGGGCAGGTCCTCAGTCAGATTTCCTTTATCTTCCAACTTCAGCCAGAAGAGGTGGTTTGCTACCACATTTTCAGTTCCTTTCTTGTCTTTAATTTCTAAATCAAACTCATGTAGAAGAAGAATCCCTTAGACTAACCTTGGTTTGGCTTCCTTTTTATTTAAGAGGTACTGAATAGCAGTGTAGTCTATGTATACAATCACTTTAGATCCAAATAGGTAGGATCTGAATTTGTTAATTGCAAACACTACTACAGAAGTTCCTTTTCTGTGGTTACATAATTGACCTGTGTGTCATCAAGTATTTTACTTGCATAGTAGATAGTATAGACTTTTCTGTCCTTTCTTTGTCCAACCATTGTTCCTACTACATAATTATTTGCGTCACACATCACCTCAAATGGTAGCTCCCAATCTAGTGGTTATATTATGGGTGCGAAAATCAAGGCTTCTTTAATCCTGTAAAAAGAGTCAAGGCAATTATCATCAAAATCAAAGGGAATATATTGATTTAATAAATTTATTAAAGGCTTAGCTATTTTTAAGAAATCTTTGATGAATCTTCTATAGAATACTGCATATCCCAAAAAGCTTCGCACTCCTTTGATTGATGTTCATGGCAGCATTTTCTCTATTATCTAAACCTTTGTCTTGTCCACTTTGATTCCTCTTTTTGATACTAGGTGACTAAGTACTATGCCTTCTCTTGCCATAAAGTGGCATTTTTCCCAGTTGAGGACTAGGTTTGATTCCTTTCATCTTTGCAACACTTTAGACAAGTTAGTTAAACACTCATCAAAAGTAGTTCATAAATAGAGAAATCATCCATAAAAACCTCTATAATATTTTCATTGAAATCAGAAAAAATAGCCATCACACATCTTTGAAAAGTAGCTAAGGCATTACAAAGACCAAAAGGCATTCTCCTATAGACAAAAGTGCTATAAGGACAAGTAAAGGTAGTCTTTTCTCGGTCTTCTAGGTGAATTGGGATTTGGAAAAACCCTGAATACCCATTCAAGTAACAAAAATAGGAATGCTTGGGTAGCCTTTCAAGCATTTGGTCAATAAAGGGAAAAGGAAAGTGGTCTTTCCAGGTGATAATTAATGCACATGTGCCATCTAGTGACTGTTTTAGTAGGAATCAGCTCATTATTTTCATTCTTAACAATAGTTGTTCCACTCTTTTTAGGCACTACATGAACCGAACTAACCCATTTACTATTAGAAATTGGATATATTATACCTGCATCTAGTAGTTTCAATACTTCTTTCTTTACTACCCCCTTCATGTTAGGGTTTAGTTTCCTCTGATGTTCTATGGTAGGTTTGTTGTTCTCTTCTATAGGTATTCTATGCATACAAATGGAAGGGCTAATTCCTTTAAGGTCTTCTATAGTGTACCCGATAGTTTTACTATAGGTTCTTAGTTCCCTTAGAAGTTTTTCCTCTTCTAATTCAGTTAGGCTAGCACTTATTATAACATTATTATTAGAATTTGAGTCCAGCAATGCATGGAAAGCCATGATATGTAACCCTCTCTAGAAGTTCAAGAGCTTCATTAACTGTTTTATCCATGATATCTACTCTTGCTGTTGAATCAATTGTGCTCCTTATAGATGGTAGCAATCCATTGTAGAAGTTCTAAACTGGGAGCCAGTCCTCTATGCCATGGTGTTGGCACTCCCTTTGAAGGTCCTTGTACCTTTTCCATGCATTATAAAGTGATTCTCTTTTCCTTTGCCTGAAAGTATTCAGTTCTATCCTCAATTTTACAGTCTTTGTAGGTAAAAAGTACCTTGCTAAGAAGGCTTGTGAGGGATTCTCCTAAGTGGTGAATGTCTTAGTTGGTTGAGAAAATAGCCACTTTCTTGCCTTATCTCTAAGAGAGAATGAGAATGCTCTGAGTCTAATGGCTTCATCAGAGACCCCATTCATCTCAAATGTGTCACATAGAGCAAGAAAGCATTGAAGGTGGTAGTGTGGATCTTCTGCAGGTGAACCTTCAAACTGAATCTATTGAATTATCTGGAGCCATAATGGTTTAAGCTCAAAATTGTTGGCCTCTACTATGGGCTTACTAAATTAGAATCTTTGAATAGTTAGGGCTCCATAGTCCCTCAAGGGCCTCAACTTGTTGTTGGCAGCCATGGCTGGAGTTTTAATAACTTCTGGTTCTATTTCTTGTTGTCTCCTCCCTCTCTTAATGGCTCAAAGAGTCTTGTCTATCTCAGGATCCAATTCAGGTAACTCCTCTTTAGGTTTGGTTCTGGTCATAAACTAACAGAGAGCCTGAAAAATGAATAAAAAGCAAAAGCAAAATAAGTAAATTAAATAAACAAAAATAAATACCTAAATCAACTAAATTACCAATCATTTAATATTACTAAATTCCCCAACAACGGCACCAAAAACTTATTTTTGCTGGTTTATAACCCCGTAAGTGCATGGATTGTGAACAAATAATATAATAATGAATATAGTATCATTCCCATGAGGAATTTATAAGTATTAAGAAAATAGCAGCTTTGACCATTTAGACTATCGAATATGATGAAAGAGATCTAATTTAAGCTAATTTAAACTAACTAAAGCTATTGAGAATAAAAGAAGGCAAACTAGTAACTTAAATTTAGAAAGTAATTCACGAAAATAATTTCAGAATTAGGATTTCACACTTTAACCTTATTATGGACTTAACCTTACCTATTAAATAAATTGTGTTACACCCTCACTGTAGCAATTCTGTACATTCTACTGTTCAGGTGACCAGTGTCGGTCCGGATAGTTAGAACGTCTAGAAAAATATTTAAACTAAAATGAGGAACCATAATAAACTCAAATCTTAATAAAAAAAAATTTAGGAAAAATTTTAGAAATAAAATACAACTAAGTTAAATGAACCGGTGCCCTAGCGATGGGTAACCCAATGGAAAGTTGCGGTCCTCACAACTAGGAGCCCTAAACCAGGGAGAAATTTCATAAAATAATTTTTGGGATGCCAAATAAGAGTCATTGAGGTTTCTAAGGCATTAGAATGCTAAGAAAATGCTTAAAAAATTTTTTCAATTGGTACAGACAATTTTAGTCTGTTAAGTCAAACGGAGGGCATTTTGGTCATTTCACCTTCATAGGTGATTTTTGGCTGACTTGTCCAGTTAAGTAAATAATTATTATGACATAAAATGTGAATAAATATTGCTAAAAATAAAATTGAAAATGAGTAGAGAAGAAAAGGAAAGAAAATGAGATTAAATAACAATTTTGACATCACATGATGTCATCAACCATTTCTCCACCAATCACAATTAAAGGCCACTAACTTAACTAATAAAAGAAGATAAAGGAAACAAAAAAAAAAGTCATCAGCCTTCTCCAAACCAACCCAGCCGTCTCCCTCTCCTCTATACCCAAACCTCCATTAAAGCTTACCAAAGCTTCAAACCTCACCAAATCTTCAAACCTCACCAAATCTCACCTTGAAACCACTACTTAGCTTCACAAAAATTTGATCTTGCAACTTGAAAATCCTCTAGGCAGCCAAAATAGGAAGGAAAAAACAAGTTTGGTTAGCTTGAAATTCAGCTCCAATAAGGTTAGTGTCCAACTCTTACCATTTTTGGTTTAGTTCATGTTTAATGGCATGAATTGTGTAGGAATTATAAGAAAATAAAATAAACATATGTGTGTGTGCACCCTACAAATTTTGGCAACTAGGGTTGGTTAGGGTTTGGTGATTTTTCTTAATAGCAAAGTAGTGATGAGCAGCCCTTGGTATTAAATGAGTGATTGAACAGAGTTGTGTAAGTGAAATGCAAAGATTATGCATGTATGAACATGAAAAATTGGACATTTGAACACCATTAGAGTTTACTCATGCAATGGTATGTTAACCTTGTAATGGTCAATTAGTGACCATTTGAATGTGTGTGAGAAGGAATTGAAGTAAGGGTGTTGGAGTTGAAATAAGGTGTGCTGCCCTTGGTGACCTGCAGGACTGGGTGTGAGTCCAGCAGGTTTTGGCAGCTATAAATGGAGTTATAGAGGTTCAATTGGTATAAGGCCAATTGGAAATGAAATTAGACACATAATGGCACAACTTTGGTGAAGAAACCCAGCCCAAAAAACCAAACCAAGTTGACCTAAAAATTGCCCTAATCCGGGTGACTTACATTCTACCTAGGCAAAATGACCAAATGAACAATGTTTATTCATTTGGTCATAACTCAGTGTAAAAAGGTCCAATTGACCTAAAATTTTACCAGAAAGACCTACAACTTTCATGAAGAAAACAAACCCAAATTTTGACCATAACATATCCAAAAACTGACCTACAGCCAGTGTACAAAACCTGCAAAATTGGTTCTGCCCAGAAAAATCTGGAAAATTGCAATTCGGTCAGTTATGGTATTTAGGCCATAACTTGAGCTACAAAACTCCAAATGGAGTGATTCAAAAAAAGAAATGTAATTAGACACAATAAGGAACAACTTTCATGAAGACAACTTTGCCAAATTCCTATTATACAAATAACCAATGGAACAGTAAACATAATACTTAAAATCTAAAAATTTTGAATAACTAACACCAAGCTTAGAAATGGTATTGGCAACCATTACCAATAACTTTAGAATGCAAAATGTGGTATGTTGGGAGTATTAGAACCAATGTACCTATTGTCTATGCAAAAATCAACATTTTAGTTGACTAATAAAATAAATAGTAACACCTAAACTTAAATTTTAAGAATTGTAAAATTTAAAAGTGCAATATACCTTAGTACACCTAGCAAGATTGGTTTGGATAGGTTGGCATGCTAATAGGGTTTAGTTAGCAGTACTGCACATGACATTATGTCATTCTGTGATTTTATGGCATTTAGCCATTCTAACATTGTGTTGATACTTGGCCTTGTGCCTAATATTATTACAGCTTATTAGCTATTCTGTTGCACACCGAGAGATACATATGTGACCGATGGTGTGACGGCCCGAGGTACTTGATACCCAGTGCCAGTTTACCAGTTTATCTAATCCAGTTATCCAGTATAGGTTACTTGGGCAACCAAAATTGAAAGTGGATAAATTTAATGAAACAATGAATATAACAAGTACAAAACAAATAAGACTACAAATAATTATCAAAAAAATTTCTGCATATTTATTTTTTGTTATTTCTTTTATTTATATTATTGCCACCACTAAGCATTATTGCTTAGCGCGTTGCTTTTTTTGCCACGAGTAGGTTCTGGAGAGACCGATAGAGAGCCCAGTAGACCACAGACTGGGTGAGACCATCTGCAGCTTTACATAGTATCCGTGTCACCTCACCGTCTTCAGTGCATTGGTAGGACACTAGGTTTCATTTTGATATATTGTAATTAACTTTTATTTTCTCATGTGTAATTGAGACTTATGTAATGTATTTTGGTATTAATGTAAATAGTGAAAATTGTGTTTATGAATGGAAAATTGAGTATTTATTTATGACTTGTATATGAATATCATGAGAAATGAATTAATGAGAAATGGAATTATTGTTGAAAAATACTGAGTCTTTGTTGATGAAATAGAGTTTGGGAATAATTGAAAATATATTGAAAGTGTTTTTCATAGGCTCTGAAGAACTGTTTCTCCATTTTTAGCTGGTATTCTGCCGGATTTTCTATAAAATTTGCGGAATCTCAAATGAATTTATATTTCAATAAATGACTTAAATAAATGATATTTCACAAATTATACTTTATAACTATAAAAAAAATAAATAAGGAAAAACAAAAATAATTGAAATAAAATAGGGTGTTCCAGTACACAGTGTGGCATATCTTGAGATATCTTAGGATTAATTTTCATCAAAGTAACAATTCTTAATTTGAAATAAAATAAGGTGTTCCAGTACACAGTGTGGCATATCTTACTCGGCTATACTGTAGACTGGTAAGGGGTGTCACAAATTAAGAATTGTTACTTTGATGAAAATTAATCCTAAGATATCTCAAGTCCTCTCTCAAGGCACCTAAGGTATATTTTAATTAATCTGAATCTTACTTTTGTGGTGATCAATCTTAATTAAAACCCTTTAAGCTCTTTGATAAATTATGAAACTCCATAAAGGATTTCAGTCTATCTCTAAGTTAGACTTTCAAGGTTCAAAATCCTAATTTCCAATATTAATCTTCATCTCACAGTTCTTCAATTAGTTCTTATATCATAACTAGGTGGGTACAGACACATAGCATGCATTAAGAACACAAAAGATTGAATCAAAGAATAAAACTCATATTTATTAAATAGATTTAGCATAAATCCAGAATAGTATTTGAGAGTGTTGCTTCTCTAATCCTAGAATCTAATGAACTACTCACTCATGGTGAGTTTAACAAACATAATAAAATTAAAATAAAAGAACATTAAGCAATCTAAAGAAATAAAACAAAAGAACCCAGAACAAAGGTCTGCAGGATTGGACTTTTGGAACTTCAGCTGAGAATCCTTCTCCTTGAGCTTTGATCCAGACTCTCTCCTTTATTTATTTCTACTTTCTAGTATTTATATCAAGTGCTTAAAGGTCTTGTTTCAGAGTCCTAAAAGCCTTAGAAGTCTGTTCGAAATGAGTGCAGTAAAGTCCAGGTTGAATTCAAAGTCTTGTCTGGAGCAAAGTATACGGCCCGTATGGCACTACACGGCCTAACCCATGTAAGTCTCTAGACCACTTTGTGTTTCTTGTTAAAGGGAGGACAATAAGTTACATGGAGCACGGAATGTTACACGGGGTCAACTACACAGCCCGTGTACTTAAGTCCTTCCAAATTTCTTCAAGTTCTGTTAGCCAAAAGGTTACATGGGGTGGGTTTTAATTTGGATTACACGACCTGTGCACTTTGTGTAGCACACTTTTCTAACTTTTTTGACTTCTCAACCTGCTAAATTGACTTCTATATCTTGGATCTTCATTAAATCACTTGAAAAGATACAGAAAACATGAAATTCAATAGAGACTATCAAAATTAACAAAAATTGATGAAACTAAGTAAAATTCATGAAGTTAACTACCTAAATACTATGAAATATAATACAAAGATGCCTTAAAATTCCTATATGATAAAAGTTATTAGATGCTTATGATGAGATGTGATTTATAAGAACTGTAAGAACAAATGATGAAGTCAAATTATATAGATATTTAGGGTTAATAATTATTACATTTTATTAGCATTTAGTCTCTTTTTATGTTTTCCTTTATGTAGTTTTAGTAATATTTTAGAAAACTTGTTAATCCAACCCAATTCTTTGATTTTCATTGTAACACCTCGAACCTCCGAGTTATGAATAGTACCATTTTTGGTCTGTGATTAATACTATTCAAAGACACCTTGAGGACCAAAAATAAATAGAAAATTAATTGAGATAGACACAATAAAAATTCTAGTGAACAGAAAAGCTAAGGACTCATCGGGTATTATAAAAAGAAGGATTATGACCCGATGAGGGGTATTTTGGTCAATTCACCTCAAGAGTTGACTTTTGACCAAAATGTCAATTAAATTAATGAATTGAATTATGGGGTAAAAATTGAAGAAAAATTCAAGTAAAAATATGTAAGGGAAAATTTAAGAAATGAAAACTTATACTTTCATTTCCATTATGACAGAATTAAAATGAAAGACTTATGAGTTTTTGATAGTTAAATTTAATTATTTAATTAAAAGGAAAAATTAAGGGTAAATGTTAAAAAAAAAAGGAATAAAAATTTAAGTTTAATTATCCTTATGGCACAATTAAAATTTATAATTTTAATAAGTTAATTTTGGGGATATATATATATATATATATATATATATATATATATATATATATATATATATATATATATATATAAGAAGACAAATGTCTTCTTCATTTCTTTTTTTTTCATAAGATACCACCACCCTCTCCTCTCTCTTCCTCTCTCTCTCTCTTTTTCTCTTCTTCTTCCACTTCTTCCCCTCATTGATTTCCCCTCCCAAGTTTTAATTCCCTTAAATTCCCTTCATAAATTCCATAGCCCACTAAAAGAAAACATCAAAGAGATCTTTGATTGAGATATTAAAAGCAAGGAGAACAAGAATTAGAAGAAAAGTGAAATTGAAAAGAAATCAATAAGAGGTAAGTTTCTTTTCATGTTAGATTAGTTGTATAAACTTGGAATGAAGTTAATTTTTTATGAAATTTTATAAGAAAATGAAAGAAAACATGTATGGAACCTAAACTAGGGTTTTGGCCAAATGAGAAAAAAATTAGGGTTTGATGTATTTTTAGTTAAATTGATGATAAATCTAAGTTAAAGTAAAGTAGTATGCATGATTGGAAGTAGTAAGATTTCATGGGATTGCATAAATTGAATTATGGAAGATTAGGGTTCATGGGAAAATTAGGTTTTGGTGCTAGAGAGTGAAGTTGGTGTGTGTAGTGTTAAATTATGATCATTTGAGGTTTATTTAATTTGAATTGACATTGGGTTGATGAATGGAAGTAATGAAATGGTAGGATTAGGGAAAATTACAAACTTTGGTATTTGAAAATTGTGGGGTTTGTGCTAGGAAGTGCCATTGATATGTCAATGCTAAATTAAAGTCATTTTGGGTGAATTGAATGTGAATTGAGGTTGGTTAATGGAAGTAATTGAAGAAATAAAAAATTGAACTTAGGGCAGAATTTTGCACACTGATATCAGTGTGTTTGGAAGCCCATAGCTTAAGCTACACAACTCCAATTGTTGTGAAACCAATTGAAAACGAAACTTAAGACATAGGGCTAGAATTTTCATGAAGATACCTTGCCCCAAAAATGACCTTAAGCTACCCGAAATGAGCCTTGAAATGGGAGATAAAATTCTGGAACCTGTAGAATTATTTACGTGAACAGTAAAGTTTAAACAGCCATAACTCTCTCTAGAAAACAATAATTTAGGTGATTCTTAAGCCGATGTAAACCTAAGATATAGTAGAACATTTCATATGAAGAATGTTAGGCCAAATTATGAACTTAACTCAATCAAATTATGGAACGAATTTGGGTCATCGAATCTGTCAGAATGTGGGCACCTAAAATTGACCAAATGAACAGTAAACTTTGTAAGGCTATAACTCTCTCTAGAAAACTCCGATTTAGGCGATTCTTGAATCGATGTAAACCTAAGATATAGTAGAACATTTTATATGAAGAATGTTAGGCCAGATTATGAACTTTACTCAATCAAATTATGGAACGAATTTGGGTCACCGAATCTGCCAGAACCTGGGCACCTAAAATTGACCAAATGAACAGTAAAATTTGCAAGGCTATAACTCTCTCTAGAAAACTCTGATTTAGGCGATTCTTGAACTGATGGAAACCTAAGACATAGTAGAACATTTCATATGAAGAACATTAGACCAAATTATGGACTTAACTTAATCAAATTGCTGAACGAAATTGGATTGATAAATCTGCCAGAACTAAATCTACAGCATGAATAGTGACGCGAACAATAATCGTGTTTTGGGCATAACTTGAGCTACACAGCTCCAAATTAGGCGATTCAAAAAGGAAAATAAATTTAAGACCTAAATGAACAATTTTCATGAAGAACACCTCATCAAATTATGATCGAAACTAGGTACAAATTGGATTCAAAGATTGGGGCACCAAGCTATCCCAAAACCAAAATATTCTAAAATTTTCAAAGCTAACTTGGGATGCATTAGACATGCATGTAATGAGTTCTTGGCAGCATTTGAGATTGGTATTGAGGTATTCTATTTTTGTATTTTCAGTAAAAAAAGAAGTTGGAACGGACAAGGAGAAGTAGGTAACAAGAAAGGAGAATTATTGAAGGTTTGTGCACAACTAACCTTTTTCTTTATTTTAGCTTCGTAAATTAATTTGAATGAGTTTATTTGAATGATTTTGATTTGAAATGAGTTTATTTTGAATGAGGTATGTTTTTCTCTTGTATTTGAGGAATTTGTGTGTTGCCACCCCTTTTATGGGTTTTATGATGATTTGAATATGTTATTATTTTGCAAACGTGATTATTGATTTAGAAACTCTTGAAAGTTATTTTGAAACCACAGTTAGCATGACAGTCCCTTCGGAACTCCCCAGTAGTAACGGCTACTTGGGTTTTATAATTGATATTGATTATGTCTCCCATTAATAATGGTTAGTGGGATAAGACTACATGAGTACTCATTAGCTAGCTAGCCCTTCCCTCATTAATAACGGTTAGTAAGGTTGAGATTGCTTTGTCGTGGTATACAACACGGCACTGATCGTGAAATTTTGCATCATGGCCTGAATTATGTGTTGATGTTTGCAACACTAATGCTTTGTGAATTGTGATTTATGAAGTATGATTTCTCATTTGAAATGTTATTCCAATAAATGGTTCTTATAAACTTAGAACTATGGTGAAGTTTTCATGCTTAAGAAAAATGTGATTTATTATGCTTTGACAAATTGTGTTTTACCTTAAGTTTTAAAGTCATTAGTTGTGCACCACTGAGTGATATACTCAGCGATAGCTTCTTTATGCTGTCACAAGTAAGGGAAAGGAGAAGGCTGCCGAGTGAGAGAGTTGGAAGCAGCATTTTGGTATTGTTTATGGGTATATATTATAGTTATACTCCTGTAATTTCCTTTTGATGTATTTTGCACCTATATGCATGGATGTACGGACATTAAGCAGTTTGTATTTAAAAGCATTGCATTGCTATCACATTTTGAGTTTGTAACTATTTTGTATTTTACTTTGAAACTTATGAAAATGTAACTTTTGCAATATTTAGTCTATCATTATTTCCAATGAATGTTTACATGGAATTTTAACTATTCTTATACAGTTTTCCGCAAAAGAATTGAGAAGATGAAAAGCTATGGTTTGTTTTAAAATCCTTTGTAGCATAACTAATGGGTTATCGGTAGGTGGAGTTTGGTGATTCATTAGGTATGCTACGGGAACATGTCATGCCTTACGAGGGATAAGGTGTGACATGTTTTAGTGGTATCAGAGCTTTGGTTTTTATACAAGTTTTGAAATTGCATGTTTGAAAATTTTTTATAAGTACAACTGTTCAATTGTCATTATTGATACATATAGTGCATTACATCATAAATATGGACTAATGGAGGGAAATCTCCTTGTGTTGATTGTTCAGGGAGTAGAATTCCTTGTGATTCAATATGAAAGAGGGGGATCACACAGTAGAGCAATCAGTAGCAGCTGAGGTACAGGGGGAAGCCCCAGCTCCTCAGAATGCCAATGGATCGGCTACACCCATCCCACCCATGCAGTTTCCTGCTCAGTTCGCTCAGCAGATAGCTGCACTATTTCAGCAAATGGCTGGCAATATTCCAGTCCAAGCCCCTGTGCAAGCACCTTTAGTGCAACCACCATCCCCAGCCAGACAATATGATAAGTTAATAAAGTATGGGGCAACAGAGTTAAAGGGTACAGTGGACCCATTGGAAGCTGAGCAATGTTTAGGACGGATGGAGAGGGTCTTCAAGAAATTGCACTGCACAGATGAGTTGAAGTTTGAATATTCAATTTCCTTGCTGCATGGAGATGCATATGAGTGGTGGAAGACCATTCCCCACAGTTTGGCTAAGCCACCAGTGCTGATATGGGATGACTTTCTAAGGGAGTTTAGAAAGAAGTATGTTCCTGATACCTATGTGGATATGAAGCTACAGGAGTTTCTCAGTTTGAAGCAAGGGAACAAAACTGTAGCCGAGTATGAGAGGGACTTTTCTTGCCTCAGCCACAATGCTGGAAGCCTACTCACTACCAGTAGAGACAGATGCAAACGGTTTGAGGCCGATTTGAGGCCTAGTTTGAGATTGCAAGTGGTTGGGTTTTGATATGACAACTTTTCTGGGTTGATATCACAGGCCCTTTAATTGAAAAGGATAGAACTGGAAGGGGCATCTGAGAAGGTAATCACTGAAAAAGAGAAGAGCAGTAAGCCTACAGGTCAGAGTCCAATTAACAATTCGGGTAAGAGGAAGAGCTTTGGGGGACCAAGTAATAGAGGATCTAATAGGGGAAGATTCTCAGGGCAGAGGCCACCTAGATCCGGACAGCAGACATCTAGGGGTTCCTTTCCTACCCATGCTTGTGAGACTTGTGGCAGGACTCATGGAGGAGTATGTTATAAGGCCATAGGAGCCTGTTACAACTGTGGTGGAAGTGGGAATTTTGCTAGAGATTGCACTAGTGCCCGCAGATCTGGGCCTCCTACTACCACTGAGAGATCTGTTCAAGGTTCTGCTTCTAGAGGACAACAGACAACTAGTAGAGGCAGAGGCAAGGGTAGAGGTAACACTTCTGCTAGCTAGGGCACAGTGAGCCAACTAGAGCAGAGTGGTGCACCAGTCAGGGTGTACAACATGTGTCAGAGGGATGAAGCTGAGACATCAGATGTTGTGGTTGGTACTTTCTCCATTTTTGATAGAGATGTATATGTGTTGTTTGACCCTGGTTCTACACATTCTTATGCTAGTGCCAGTATTGCATGCTCTATTGCTATTCCTTGTGTGAAATTGGATTATGATGTGCTAGTGACTAGTCCTTTAGAACAAGAGGTTAGAGTGAACAAATTGTATAAGGATTGTCCTTTGGTGATCCAAAGACATACATTCTTGTTAGACTTAATTGACATGCCCTTCCGAGATTATGATATCATCTTGGGCATGGATTGTTTAGCTAGGCATCACGCCATGATCGACTGTAGACCGAAGATAGTCACTTTTGGTCTTCCCGAGTATGCAGACGTAGTGATACATGGGGAGAGGCAGTTATTGCCATCCAACATCATTTCAGCTACACTTGCTAGAAAGATTATTAGAAAGGGATGTGAAACTTATCTAGCTCATGTGATAGACACCCAGGTAGGAACTCCAGATCTTAAAGATATTCCTACAGTATGAGATTTTTCGGATGTCTTTCCGGAACAATTACCGGGATTGCCTCCGGAAAGAGAGGTGCAGTTTGAAATTGAGACTAGGCCTGGTGTGGAGCCAATCTCCATCACTCCTTATAGGATGGCACCTGCTGAGTTGAAAGAGTTGAAGGTACAATTGCAGGAATTGTTAGATAAGGGTTTCATCCACCCTAGCGTGTCACCTTGGGGAGCACCAGTATTATTTGTGAAGAAGAAGGATGGTACTCTCCGCCTATGCATAGACTACAAACAGTTGAATAAGGTGACCATAAAGAATAGATATCCTCTGCCACAGATCGATGATTTATTTGATCAGTTGAAAGATGCAACTGTATTCTCCAAAATTGACTTGAGATCAGGCTACTACCAGTTGAGGGTGTAGGAGCAAAGTATTCCTAAAATTGCCTTTAGGACTCGGTATGGCCACTATGAGTTTTTGGTAATGCCATTTGGGTTGACTAATGCTCCAGCTACTTTTATGGGCCTAATGAACACTATCTTCAGGCCATATTTGGACTAGTTTGTTGTGGTGTTCATTGATGATATTTTAGTGTACTCAAAGAATGCAGAGGAACACGATAAGCACTTAAGGAAAGTATTGTAGACTTTGAGGGAGAAACAGTTGTATGCCAAACTGTCAAAATGTGAGTTTTGGCTAGAGGAGATTTCATTTTTGGGGCATATTGTATCTGCAGAAGGTATCCAGGTGGATCCTAGCAAAGTAGAAGCCATTCTTAATTGGAAGCCACCTAGAAATGTCACGGATGTTCGGAGTTTCCTTGGTTTAGCCGGGTATTATCGAAGGTTTGTGAAGGGATTCTCCATGCTAGCATCTCCACTGACCAAGCTACTTAGGAAGGATGTAAAATTTCAGTGGACTAATCGGTGCCAGGAAAGTTTTGATGAGTTAAAGAGGCGTTTAACTGAAGCTACAGTCTTAACCTTGCCCACTTTAGGTAAGGAGTATACCATATACAGTGATGCTTCTCATAACGGATTAGGCTGTGTGTTGATGCAAGATAGGAATGTTATTGCCTATGCTTCACGCCAGCTTAAACCGCATGAGAGGAATTATCCTACACATGACTTGGAGCTAGCAGCCATTGTCTTTGCCTTGAAGATCTGGAGACATTACTTGTATGGAGAGAGATGTTGTATATACACAAATCATAAAAGTTTGAAATACTTGGGCACACAGAAGGAGTTAAATTTGAGGCAAAGGAGATGGTTAGAGCTGATAAAAAATTATGATTGCTTGATAGACTATCAGCCTAGAAAGGCAAATATTGTAGCTGATGCTTTAAGTCGCAAGACTATGGCTGGTTTGAGGGTTTCTCCTTTGTCCATAGTGCATGAATTAAGGGCATTGCATGCTAATTTAGAGATTAATGAAGATAGGCAGATGGTAGCTACTTGGCAAGTGAAGCCAATGCTAGCAGAACAAATTAAAGCAGTTGCATAGAAGCATGATAAGTATGTGAAGTTGATGGAAGAGGCTCGGGATGGCAAGAAAACAAAATTATCAGTAAATGATGAGGGCTTGTTGTTATATAAGGGCAGAATGTGCATTCCTGAGAATGTTGAACTGAGGCAGACCATTTTAAAGGAAGCACACGATTCACCTTTTGCAATGCACCCTGGTGGAACCAAAATGTACAAAAGTGTGAAAGAGCACTATTGGTGGAGAGGAATGAAGAAAGACATTGCAGAATATGTTGCCAAATGCCTAACTTGTCAGCAAGTAAAGGCAGAACACCAAGTGCCTGCAGGGTTGCTACAGCCATTGCCAATTCCCGAGTGGAAATGGAAAAGAATCACTATGGATTTTGTGACAGGACTTCCACATACACAAAAGAATCATGATGCAGTTTGGGTTATTGTTGATAGATTGACCAAGTCTGCACACTTTTTGCCAATGAGAATGGATTACAACCTGGAAAGATTGGCTAAACTATACATTGACGAGGTGGTGAGGTTGCATGGAGTGCCAATGTCTATTGTGTCTGATAGAGATCCTAGGTTCACTTCTAGATTCTGGGGTAGTCTCCAAAAAGCCCTAGGGACTAGATTGAACTTCAAGACATTCCATCCACGCATGCATGACTAATCTAAAAGGATCATTCAGATTTTGGAGGATATGCTTCGGGCTTGTGTGATTGAGTTTGAAGGGAGTTGGGACACACACTTGCCTTTAATTGAATTTGCCTACAATAACAGTTATCAGTCAAGCATCGGGATGCCTCCATAAGAAGCACTTTTATGGAAGAAAGTGTAGAACTCCCTTGTGTTGGCATGAAGTGGGCGAAAGGAAGTTGATTGGTCCAGAATTAGTGCAACAGACAGAAGAAAAGGTTAAGCTCATTAGAGACAAACTCAAAGTTGCAACGGATAGACAGAAGTCCTACATTGACCTAAAGAGAAGAGATATTCGGTATAGTGTAGGTGACAAGGTGTTCCTGAAAGTTTCCCCATGGAAGAGGATCATAAGGT
Source organism: Hevea brasiliensis (assembly GCF_030052815.1). Classification (NCBI taxonomy): domain Eukaryota; kingdom Viridiplantae; phylum Streptophyta; class Magnoliopsida; order Malpighiales; family Euphorbiaceae; genus Hevea; species Hevea brasiliensis. The sequence continues at coordinate 34,331,879 of NC_079507.1, read as the reverse complement.
TTGGTAGAAAGGGGAAACTAAGTCCTCGCTTCATTGGGCCGTATGAGGTTCTGGAAAGAGTGGGTCCATTGGCATATAGACTTGCATTGCCTCCGGAGTTGGAAAAGATTCAGAATGTCTTCCATGTCTCCATGTTGAGGAGATACAGATCAGACCCCTCTCACATTTTGCCAATAGAGGAGATTGAGGTGAATCCAGACCTGACATATGATGAAGAGCCCATAAAGATCTTGGCACATGAGGTGAAGTAGCTGAGGAACAAACAGATACCTCTAGTCAAAGTGCTGTGGAACCATAATTCAGGCCAGGAGGCTACATGGGAGCGTGAGGAGGACATGAGGAGACACCACCCACAGCTATTCAGAGACTGAGACCAGGTAAATTTTGAGGACGAAATCTATTTTTAAGGAGGGGAGAATTGTAACACCCCGAACCTCTGAGTTATGAACAGTACCATTTTTGGTCCGTGACTAATACTATTCAAAGACACCTTGAGGACCAAAAATAAATAAAAAATTAATTGAGATAGATACAATAAAAATTCTAGTGAACAAAAAAGCTAAGGACTCATCGAGTATTATAAAAAGAAGGATTATGACCCGATGAGGGGCATTTTGGTCAATTTACCTCAAGAGTTGACTTTTGATCAAAATGTCAATTAAATTAAATGAAATTAATGAATTGAATTATGGGGTAAAAATTGAAGAAAAATTCAAGTAAAAATATGTAAGGGAAAATTTAAGAAATGAAAACTTAAACTTTCATTTCCATTATGACAAAATTAAAATGAAAGATTTATGGGCTTTTGATAGTTAAATTTAATTATTTAATTAAAAGGAAAAATTAAGTGTAAATGTAAAAAAAAAAGGAATAAAAATTGAAGTTTAATTATCCTTATGGCACAATTAAAATTTATAATTTTAATAAGCTAATTTTCGAGATAAATATATATATATATATATATATATATATATATATATATATATAAGAAGATAAATGTCTTCTTCATTTCTTTCTTTTCATAAGATACCACCACCCTCTCCTCTCTCTTCCTCTCTCTCTCTTTTTCTCTTCTTCTTCCACATCTTCCCCTCATTGATTTCCCCTCCCAAGTTTTAATTCCCTTAAATTTCCTTCATAAATTCCATAGCCCACTAAAAGAAAACATCAAAGAGATCTTTGATTGAGAGATTAAAAGCAAGAAGAACAATAATTGGAAGAAAAGTGAAGTTGGAAAGAAATCAACAAGAGGTAAATTTCTTTTCATGCTAGATTAGTTGTATAAACATAGAATGAAGTTAATTTGTGATGAAATTTCATAAGAAAATGAAAGAAAACATGTATGGAACCTAAACTAGGATTTTGGCCAAATGAGAGAAAAATTAGGGTTTGATGTATTTTTAGTTAAATTGATGATAAATCTAAGTTAAAGTAAAGTAGTATGCATGATTGGAAGTAGTAAGATTTCATAGGATTGCATAAATTGAATTATGGAAGATTGGGGTTCATGGGGAAATTGGGTTTTGGTGCTAGAGAGTGAAGTTGGTGTGTGTAGTGTTAAATTATGATCATTTGAGGTTTATTTAGTTTGAATTGACATTGGGTTGATGAATGGAAGTAATTAAATGGTAGGATTAGGGAAAATTACAAACTTTGGTATTTGAAAATTGTCGGGTTTGTGCTAAGAAGTGCCATTGATGTGTCAATGCTAAATTAAAGTCATTTTGGGTGAATTAAATGTGAATTGAGGTTGGTTAATGGAAATAATTGAAGAAATAAAAAATTGAACTTAGAGCAGAATTTTGCACACTGATATCAGTGTGTTTGGAAGCCCATAACTTAAGCTACACAACTCTAATTGTTGTGAAACCAATTGGAAACGAAACTTAAGACATAGGGCTAGAATTTTCATGAAGATACCTTGCCCCGAAAATGACCTTAAGCTACCCGAAATGAGCCTTGAAATGGGAGATAAAATTCTGGAACTTGTAGAATTATGCATGTGAACAGTAAAGTTTAAACAGCCATAACTCTCTCTAGAAAATACTAATTTAGGTGATTCTTGAACCGATGTAAACCTAAGATATAGTAGAACATTTCATATGAAGAATGTTAGGCCAAATTATGAACTTAAATCAATCAAATTGTGGAATGAATTTGGGTCACTGAATCTGCCAGAATGTGGGCACCTAAAATTGACCAAATGAATAGTAAAATTTGTAAGGCTATAACTCTCTCTAGAAAACTCCGATTTAGGCAATTCTTGAACCGATGTAAACCTAAGATATAGTAGAACATCTCATATGAGGAATGTTAGGCTAAATTATGAACTTAACTCAATCAAATTGCAGAACAAATTCAGGTCACCAAATCTGCCAGAACCTGGGCACCTAAAATTGACCAAATGAACAGTAAATTTTGCAAGGCTATAACTCTCTCTAAAAAACTGCGATTTAGGCGATTCTTGAATCGATGGAAACCTAAGACATAGTAGAACATTTCATATGAAGAATATTAGACCAAATTATGGACTTAACTTGATCAAATTGCTGAACGAAGTTGGATTGATAAATCTGCCATAACTAAATCTGCAACATGAATAGTGACATGAACAGTAATCGTGTTTTGGGCATAACTTGAGTTACACAGCTCTGAATTAGGCTATTCAAAACGAAAAATAAATTTAAGACCTAAATAAACAATTTTCATGAAGAACACCTCATCAAATTATGATCGAAACTAGGTACAAATTGGGTTCAAAGATTGGGGCACCAAGCTGTCCCAAAACCAAAATATTCTAAAATTTTCAAAGCTAACTTGGGATGCATTAGACATGCATGTAATGAGTTCTTGGCAGCAATTGAGATTGGTATTGAGGTATTCTATTTGTGTATTTTCAGTAGAAAAAGAAGTTGGAACGGACAAGGAGAAGTAAGTAACAAGGAAGGAGAATTATTGAAGGTTTGTGCACAACTAACCTTTTTCTTTGTTTTAGCTTCGTAAATTGATTTGAATGAGTTTATTTGAATGAGTTTGATTTGAAATGAGTTTATTTTGAATGAGGTATGTTTTTCTCTTGTATTTGAGGAATTTGTGTGTTGCCACCCCTTTTATAATTTTTATGATGATTTGAATATGTTATTGTTTTGCAAACGTGATTATTGATTTAGAAACTCTTGAAAGTTGTTTTGAAACCACAGTTAGCATGACAGTCCCTTCGGAACTCCCCAGTAGTAACGGCTACTTGGGGTTTTATAATTGATATTGATTATGTCTCCCATTAATAATAGTTAGTGGGGTAAGACTACATGAGTACTCATTAGCTAGCTAGCCCTTCCCTCATTAATAACGGTTAGTGAGGTTGAGATTGCTTTATCGTGGTGTACAACACGGCACTGATCGTGAAATTTTGTGTCATGGCCTAAACTGTGTGTTGATGTTGGCAACACTTATCACACCCTACCCCTCTATAAGGCATAACATGATCCCGTAGTATACCTAATGAATTACCCACTTCGTCTACTGATAACCCATTAAATACACTACAAGGGATTTTAAAACTTTTTTTGCTTCTTTTTACAGTGGTGAGCACTATTTATAGGTGTTAAAAAAAAATTTTTGAACTGAAGTGAAACAGCTAATACATTCAAATTAGTGGTAATTTCTGTAAAAATTTTGGCGGAGTGCCTTTTGTATTTTGAATAAAACAGTTCTTCAGAAAACCTGTAAAAAGCACTTCAATATATTTCTAAATCTTAACTCCAACAGTTAAACAACACAATATATTTCTCAACTCAAATCCACAATAATTTTTTTTTTCAAAGGTTGAGCTAAAAGAAATATAGTCCAAATTTTAAAAGCCAAAATAATTCATACTTTATTTTATAACTTCAATGTACAATTTTAATTTACAACTGCTCAAAACCAAGAACAATATATACATACAGTGAACATACATTACAGTACAAAATGCAAAATGTGGTATACTCAATATATCCGGTGATCTCTCGCTGAATGTACTAGCAAATTTAGTTCACGCTCGTCTGTCTACTCATGACAAAGAATGAAAAGCTATCACTGAGACATTATCTCATTGGTGTACAACATTAATCAAATACAACTTTAAATCACAAATCATAAGTTAAATAAATAGTGGATACTTAAAACCATAGTTAAATTCAAGACATTAATGTCAACAAGAATTTAAACTCCATTTCTCAATATCATAATAAATTTCAATAAATCAAATCATGGTTAAATTCAAAAGACAGTGAATGTCAATAAGAATTTAAACTCCATTTCTCAATATCACAATAAATTTCAATAAATCAAATCATGGTTAAATTCAAAAGACAGTGAATATCAATAAGAATCTAATCTCTGTTTCACAATCTCATTATACATATCAACAAATCACACACAGCTTAATCATGTTCCAAAGTTCAATTCGTCCCAAAAGCCAATGGCTAATGAGGTATTCAATTCGTCCCAAAAGCTGATGGCTAATGAGGAATAACATAGCTAGCTAGCAATAATATGAGTACTCATTCTATTCGTCCTCAACAGGCACACACCTCAACACTTCAGCCAGAGAGGGAATTCAATTCGTCCCACTAGACAAGCTAGCGAGGAATACAATCAATATACATGATAGTTGTGGTTTCAAACCATTTCCAATGCTTTTCAATCAATAAGTATCCATCAATATTATTCAAACAATTTTTCACAGTTTCAAACCATTTAAAATGTTTTTCAAGCAATAAGTATCCATTCAAACACATTTCCACAATTTAAAACAATAATGTACAAATAGTCATAATTCATTTCAATTGAAAAATTCAAAAGAAATAGTTGTTGTGCACAAACTTCTTATAACTGTCTCCTGGCCTTGACTCAGTGTTTCCTTCCCTTTCCCTGAGTCTTTGCTAACTGAGAAACACAATTTGAAGTGTTTCAGTACTCATTTAAACTGTCTCTAACGATAATGCTTGATAATTAATTCACTGAATTCTATTATTTGCTTAGTCAACCTAATATGTTGACCCTCGATGCATTTTAGGTAAATTAGGTTTTAATGTTACTAATCTGTCACATTCGATAGTCTTTTAGGGTTGGTACATATTACCAAATTCATTTCTATGTATTTTGCGTTTTATTGCAACTTGTTGGATTCCGGGATACTAGTTTGACCTAGCCGGACAACCTAGTTCCCTCTGTTTTTGGGTTTCGGTCAAAACTACAAACTTGTAGATCTATGTCTTATTGCACGCGGGGCAAAATTTCTGGTCATTCTAAGTTATGTAGACCAAGTTATAGTCATTTTACTATTGCTGGTCAAAATGCATTAAAATTGCTCTCTTTAGGTCATTTTAGGTCAATTTTAGTTCGGCCAGTTTTTTGACCCGAACTTGTGCAAGCTGTTTGACTTGCTTATGGTCATTTCTGGGCTTTGGTGTCTTCATAAGACTTGTAGATATAGTCGTAACTATTCATGGTCAAAACTTCAGGTCAATTGGACCTATTTTGAGTGAGTTATGGCCAAAACACTAACTGCTGCCCAAATGGTCAATTTTTAGGCCTTAATTGCACTAATCCGGATTTGGTCACTTTTCAAGTTACCTTACAAGCAGAATTTTGGCAAGCTTCCTTAATGAAAGTTGGCACATTTTGTGCCTAGTTTCACCTCCAATTGGTCTCATACCAATTGGAGCCACACACTTAAAGTTCTAAGCCCAAAACCTAACTGCCCTATTGCATTTCCTTTATTACTCATCAAAGATCACTTTTAGCATTTACCAATTTACACATTCTTACCCAATCTGGTTTGTACCATAACCTAAACATATTTTACAACATATTGTTGATCATTTTGGCAGCTTATAATCACACTCCACATACACCATATAGTGTAGAATTTGTCAAACTCACTTACAATAATTTAATCACCTAATCATGCTCATTTACATGTCCAACCTCACACCACCATACATATACCCAAGCTGCCATAACAACTACTACAATTCAACATTAATATTACATAAAGCAAACATGAAATAACATCCTTATGGTTCACCAAACCAAGCTGCCGATTCATGCATTTACATTCCATTAATTTCCAAGCTTCCAATTTCAAATACACATTCACATATACTAAGTATACATCACCCAAATAAATTCCTACACACATAAACATTTAATCAACCCTTTAATCTACCATTTACAAACAAGAATAAGCTGTCCTCAAAGAGTTTCCATGGCTTCCAAAAGTACACATCCCCATTTAAACATCAAACCTCAAAAATCTCTCCATAAATCAAGTACCCATAACATCCTTACAAGCTTTAATAAAACAATAATAAAAAACACAAACTTACCACTTTGGAAATTCTTCAAAACCTCACCAAAACTTCTTAAAATTGCTATCAAACTCTTCCTTGCAAGGTGAGGATAAACTTTAATGAAGTAACTTTGGTGTTTAGGATGGAAATGGTGGAGGTTTAGGAAGCTTCACCCAATTCGGCTATGGAGGATTTTTAAGGGTTTCATTTCAGCATGGAAGGGATGAATGAAGAAGATGAAGTGTGAGTGGGTTTACACCTGCCCACTTAAGGATTGTTTAATCCCATAGTGCTCCACTCACCATAGTTTAATGATTTAATATGTTTTAAGTGTTAATTACTCCATTTATACCCCATTTTTGGCTATTTACATTAAGTACCACTAATTCAATTTTTCATTATATTTTCCAAGTATAATATCATGTGTTCTTAATGGACATTTAGGTCAAAAGACAACTCGGGGTGTCAAAAGACCACAATGCTCCTATTCAGGTTGCATTCCCGATTTTTCGGTAACATCGGGTTTTGTCCGTTTTTTGATTTCTCACTTTTCTTTGTACTAATTAATTAATTTTTCTTTGATATTTCTAATGGTATTTATGCTTCAATAGGTGTCTATTTAAGTCCTAAAAATATTTTTCAGGGTTCCTCGCAGTCCAGGGCTAGTCAACGGTCCACGCCGTAACTTCCCAGTGCGGTCACCCATCGCTAGGGCTCTCGGCTCACTTAACTTGATTGCATTTCTTTGCTATTATTTTTTCTTTGTTTTTCTTGTATTTTCTTTTCTTGTATTTCATTATTTTATGTCTCCTTATTCATATCTAAGTGTAGTTTTAGGCATCCTAGCTGTCCAGACAACACTGGTCACTGGAACAGTAGAACGCACTACCGAACTTAGGGGTGTTACAATTTGTTAGTAGTATGCCCTAGAGCATATCATTTAGTATGTATCTTGTACATAATTTTATTAATAAAAGGCATTTCCACTTTTCCGTTTACATAATATATTTATGTGTAATAGAAAAGGTCCATTGATATTTTGTTAGAAATATTATTCTTAAGTTGTTAAGAATATGAGTGACAATATTTCTAGCACAAAGTATCATAAATAGGTTCACAATCGAGGATACTTCATAATAAGGACATGACTTATCCAGAAAGATTGTATTCATATTTGTTCCCAAGTTATTTATATGAGATATAAATAAGATGGAATGGTGAGTCTCATGCCATATAACAAACATGATAGGCACTTATACATGATAAGTAGGCCGAACCAGTGACACTTATGATAAGCACATGGAGTTTACTCTTGTCAATGTTTTGTCATAAATCATATCAGTGCATATAATCTTTAGACCTGAGATAGCACAGTTATCTTGTATATAGGTAGTTTGAGTTTGATACTGCTTTCATACTTGTACTATGTATGGGTATATGGGTATGTGTTGGCTCCTGCTAGTTATATATGGAGGTAGGTGTTGATCAAGATGGAATCTGCTCTCTAAGTAAATAGAGATAAAATCCTATGTTCATTTAATTGTTCTTGATGTTTCAAGTTCTGGCCAGACAGATAGATTTATTGTAAAAGAGTTTCGATGAGAAAAATCTTTTAATCAAGAACTGGAATTAAAAGAGAACATAATATTCATAGCAAATGGAGTTTGACATAAACCATGACTCGGCTTGAGTTGGGATTTTATGAGAGAGATTCTAGTGCATGGTAACATATGATTATAGGTTCATTTAAGGTAAATCTTATTACTAATTGGGTGGCCATGGCATGCTATGCTAGGTGTTAACCATGGTCTATGAGGTTCATAAAATGATTTAGAGAAATCATTTATGGTAAGAAAGAGTTCTGATGATATTAAGAGTTGATATCATGTCTCATTGCCAATTAGTGATGAGCCTAGTAAGTCACACACATACACAAGTTATCACCTATTTAAATATGATTTAATTAATTAATTAAAGAGTTTAATTGATTAATTAAATAGATTTGGTTTGCAATAAAATTGCAAAGTCCCTAGCGTGACTTGAAACCAAATCTAGATTATTGGATGTGTAGTATAAATTAAATTTATATTTAAAGTGTTTAAATATGAATTTAATTGATGAGAAATTAATTAATAGAGATTAATTAATTAATTTATATTTGATATAAATTAATTAGAAGAAGAAAATAATTATTTTGGGTTAAGAACTCAAAATTAAGACACAGGGGCATTTTGGTCATTTTATACAGGACACGTGGCACCATGAGATGGTGACACATGGCATAACACATAAGCTTACAAATATTTTTAATCATGTAAGATGATTAAAATCAAGATTAAATATAGGTTTGACACTTGGCACAATGTGATTGGGTTACTTAAACCTAGAGCTAATCAAAAGGTGACATGTGGCTAGGGTTTAATGTGTTAACCTAGCTATTTAAGTGGGGTTATGAAAAGAAAACACAACCAGCAGCCTCTCCTCTCATATGTCACGCCACTTTGAGCCTCCAGCTATTTCTCTTCATCTCTCATCAATTCAAAGAGATTAGCCATCAATCTCTTGAATTAAGAACACTAGAAATTGTTTCTAGTGTCCTGTTTGCATCTCTAATCTCTTAAAAGGCAGAACTTGAATTTCTAATTAATAGAAAAGGCTTTAGAAGCTTTTCAAGGGCTGCCATAGGTGTTCTTGGTGTGGACAAGCTAGAGGGACAACATCCGTGTCCTCAAGACGAATCTCAAAGGCGCACACGCCGCAAAGACATCAAGAGGTTAGTGTAATCGTTCTTGATTTAATCTAGGGTTCTAAAATTAATCTGATTAATTTTAAAATCTTAAATGGCAAATACAGATCCAAAAACATATTAAAAGAGTTTTAATATGTTATTTATCATTGAAATCAAATAGATAAAAATAAATCTTGCATGGTGCATGTGACCCTAGGTGAAAATTTTTGAATTCAATGGTATAATATTGTGTTTTTCACGCCTGCCTTCAATTGGTATCAGAGCCACTATATTTGCCATTTAGATTGTTGATTATATGATTTAATTGTGTGATTTGATCATAAGATGATTGATTCATTGCTGGTTGGATTAAGAGGTGTGGCGTCACACATGATGAAGCCACCAATGGTGGCGGCAACAATGGTTCCATGGGTGATTCAAGGTTTGGCTTTTAATTCTGCAATTGTTGTATGATCTAAGGCCTATTCTTTGACTAATTAAAGTGTTTAATTAGTTGTTTTAATCACACAATTAAATTATGATTCAAATCAGAATTTTAAAAAAATGTTTGAATGTGATTCAAATCTGAATTTTAAAAGTTGTTTGAATGTGATTCAAATCTGAATTTTTAAAGTTGTTTGAATCATATTTAAATCTGATTTTTTAAAATTGATTCAATAAAATTCAGATCTGATTTTTTAAAAAATATTTGAATGTGATTCAAATCTGATTTTTTAAAAAATATTTGAATGTGATTCAAATCTGAATTTTTAAATTTGTTTGAATGAGATTCAAATCTGAATTTTTAAATTTATTTGAATCATATTCAAATCTGGATTTTTAAGTTGAATATGAGATATTCAATTTAATATAAGTATGTATGTTTTATTTAATTGTTAAATAGTGATATGCATGATGGATGATCATGGACTATAAAAGACCAATGTGATTGGATTTATTTCTTTTATGTTTCTTTGGGATTGTAAATTAATTTATTTTAATTTATTTTGGGCATATATTATTAAGTTTGTAATATTTTTGGGTTGTAATTTCATTTATTTAAGTTCTTGTAAATTCGCCTTGGTATGCCAAGGATTACTATGTAATATTGGATTGCAAGAAGTTCAAGGAGGTCAAGAGCATTGGTGGGACCAGTGGGAGGAATTCAAGATCAAGTGTTGATTATGTACTCCTTCAGCAACTCTTGTAAAATGAATGAATGAAATGCACCTAGGAATGCCCTGATTCAATTCTTGGTGGCTCAGAATTGAATCCCTTAGAAAGTCCATGATCATACCATATTTATCGCTTATCCATGAATGCATGAGATGTATGGGAATGTATGCAATTATATGATATATGCATGCTAAATGGATAATGTGCAAAGTGAGACCTTAATAGTAATTAGGATGGCTATAAAATCTTCCAAACAAATGATTAAGTTGGAAATGCTATAATTAAAGTAATTATAACATAAGCCCTCCATTGGGGCAATTATTTTAAGAAATTTTAAATAGTTGCATGAGATGCAATTAATTTAAGAGATTTTCTTAAGAATAATTGTTAAGCATGAGATGTTGTAAATATGTAAATGGTTTGGTGGCCAATATTGGATGTACCTGAGGACATTAAAATTATTTGCATAATTACTGGCTCAATGGGATCAACTTAACTAATGCAAGATAAGTCAATATTGGATGTACCTGAGATTTTGAGCATTAGGGGCTAGTAAAGGATTGAACCTCACATGAGATGTGATGGGCAAGGAGTTGCTCACTTATAGTTTATTGTAATTCCAATAATGGATGTACCTGAGGATGATCAATAGAATTATAAGAATTCAATCACCCACTAGAAATCCATCCAACTAGGATTTCCGTTTTCTACTTTGGAAGTGTAGGATTCGCTAAGTTAGTGGGAGGACCAATTTGATTAAAAGACCATAATCATTTTGGTTAATTACATGATACATTTACTAATTAATCTGGTTATTTTCTGCAGTTAATTTTCTGATAAAAATGAGCACAAAACAACCACCACCATCCAATATCCTTGCAAGCATACTTGATCACAACAGGTTGACAGGACCTAATCTGTCTGATTGGCTAAGAAATTCGAAACTTGTCCTGAACCTTGAACATATAGGATATGTTCTATATTCAAATGTTCCTGGTCCCTTACCTCCAGAGGCCACACAAGAGGAACATGATACTTTGGACAAGTGGAAGGAGCATGATATGAGAGCTAAGTGTTACATGCTTGCTTCCATGAGTAATGAGTTACAGAAGCAACATGAGAACATGCAGAGTGCTAGTGAGATCCTCCTTCACCTACAAGAGTTGTATGGTGAGCACAGCAGGAATGCTAGGTATGAGATATCTAAAAAGTTATTCCGTATGAGGATGTCTGAGGGATGTAATGTTGGGTATCATGTCCACAAGATGATTCGAGTTCTTGAGCAGTTGGAACATCTTGACTTCAACATGGATTTCCAACTACAAACGGATTTGATCCTTCAGTCCCTTCCTGAGTCTTTTGGGAATTTTGTGACAAATTTCCATATGACTAAACAGGAATGCACCTTAGCTGAATTACTCAACATGCTGGTTATTGCCCAAAAGAATATGCCAGGCAATAAAGAAAAAGAGGTAGCTTTGGTTGCATCTTCTTCTGCTGGAAAGTCCAACAAGAAGAAAGGCAATAAGAAAAAGAAACCTCAGATTCCTGGTCCTTCCAAGAAAATAGCTAAACAGAAAACTAAGACTAAAGCTGATGGAGGCAAAGTAAAGTGTTTCCACTGCCAACATGAAAGTGTTTCAATTTCCATTAAGAAAGTGTTTACACTGGCCATAGTGTAGAAATCTAAATGAAAGCAATGCCATGGTGAAAACCAACTCAAGTTCAAAATATACTTGGCACTTAAGGTTAGGTCATGTTGCGAAGATAGGATTGCAAAATTGGAGAAAATGGGGATTCTATCCTCATTGGGCTCGAGCCTACTCCAACTTGTGAATCTTGCCTTCGTGGCAAAATGACTAGATCACCCTTTATTGGACAAGGGCTAAGAGTGAAAATATTTTGGAGCTAATACATAGTGATGTATGTGGTCCATTTAAAGAAATGGCTAGCGGGGGCTTTCATTATTTTATTACCTTTTCTGATGATAAATCATGGTTTGGGTATTTGTATTTGATGAAATACAAACATGTATCCTTTGAAAAGTTTTAGGAATTTAAATCTGAAGTAGTAAATCTAACACGAAAAATATTAAAGCTCTTCGATCGGATCGTGGAGGTGAATATTTGAGTCTTGAATTTGATGAATACTTGAGAGAGCATGGCATTGTTTCTCGGTGACTCCTCCAGAACGCCACAATCGAATGGTGTATCTAAAAGGAGAAATCGTACCCTATTGGATATGGTACGTAGTATGATGAGCTATCTTGATATGCCAATCTCCTTTTGGGGATTTGCATTAGAATCGACTTTGTATATTCTGAATAGGATTCCATCAAAATCGCTTTCTTCCACACCTTATGAGATATGGCATGGAAGAAAACCAAGTCTTAAGCATGTTAAGATTTGGGGTTGTCCAAATTATATCAAAAAGTGAACACCGATAAATTGGAGACGGATCGTAAAAGGTCGATTTGTTGGATATCCAAAAGATAGTTTTGGATATTATTTTTATTGCCTACTTCACAAAGGTTGTGATAAGTAGAGATGCCACATTTCTTGAACAACGGTTTGTTCAAGAAGGAGGCAAAGGAAGGCAAATAGAGTTAGAATTGGAGAATTCGACCAACCAATGATCGGATGGATATAGATCCATCTAGTCAACCTATACCCATTGATGAAACATCTACAGCTATTCCTCATAGAACAACCAGGGTATCTCACCCACTAGTGAGATATGGTTTCCTTCATGAAGAAGAACAAGAGTTGTCTACTCACAAAGAAGTAGATCATGGAGATGATCCACTCACCTATGAAGAAGCTATATCAGATATAGATTCTTCAAAATGGATTGATGCTATGAAATCCGAGATTGATTCCATGTATAAGAATCAAGTTTGGTATCTTATTGACTCACCTAAAGGTATTGTACCTATAGGGAACAAATGGGTTTTCAAGAAGAAAATTGGTTCTGATGGAAAGGTAGAGACTTATAAGGCAAGGCTAGTAGCGAAAGGGTTTCGCCAAAGGCAAGGAATAGACTATGAGGAGACTTTCTACTTTGTTGCCATGCTTAAATCAATTAGGATTTTATTAGCAATAGTGCATACTATGATTATGAGATTTGGCGGATGGATGTCAAAACAATTTTCTTAATGGATACATTGAAGAAAACATTTTCATGGAACAACCTAAGGGATTTGAATCCCAAGATGGTTCCAAGGTATGCAAGCTAAAGCGATCCATTTATGGGTTGAAACAAGCTTAGGAGTTGGAACATCCGCTTTGATGAAGCCATTAAATCTTTTGGTTTTATCAAAAATGAGGATGAGCCATGTGTATATAAGAAGGTTAGTGACAGTGCTATCACTTTCCTTGTCTTATATGTGGATGACATCTTGTTGATGGGTAATGATACAGTATGTTGACGACTATAAAGGTATGGTTGTCAAATACATTCTCCATGAAAGACTTAGGGAGGCAACCTATATTCTTGGGATTCGCATCTATAGAGATAGAGCGAAAGAATAATTGGTTTATCCCAAAGTCTATACTTGGAAAAGGTGTTAAAGAGGTTTAACATGCTTGATTCCAAGAGAGGATTGTTACCAGTGAGACATGGTATCCACCTTTCTAAAGGGATGTCTCCAAAGACACCAAGAAAGAGATAAGATGGCCAGGATTTCATATGCTTGGCTATTGGAAGTTTAATGTATGCAATGTTGTGTACTAGGCGGATATCGCATATCTTTGTTAGTTTGACTAGCAAGTATCAATCCAATCCAGGTTTGGAACATCGATAGTATCAAGAATATCCTTAAGTACTTGAGAAGAACTAAGGATTTATTCTTGATTTATGGAGTGGAGATTTGCAATTGGATGGTTATCACGATTCGATTTCCAATCGGATATCGATGATAGAAAGTCTACCTCTAGATATGTGTTCATTTGTAATGGAGGTGCGATCGGTTGGAAGAGTTCCAAGCGAGCACATTGCAGATTCCACTCGAGGTCGAGTATATTCTTTGCATCGAGATCTTGCAAAGGAAGTCGCTTGGATAAAGAAGTTCGTGATGAACTTACAGTAGTTCCTTCCATTGAGTCGCCAGTTCCACTACCTGTGACAATAATGGAGCAATCATACAGGCTAAGGAAACTAAGGTCTCACAAAAATCCAACACATAGAAAAGGCACTACCACATTATCAGATATATAGTTGGCAAAGGCGATATAGCCATGCAGAAAAATAACATCAGCTGAAAAATTCAGCTGATCCATTCACTAAGCCTTTGTCACAAGCTCAATTAGACCGTCATCTTGAGAAGATGGGTCTAAGGTATTGTAATGAATGGCTCTAGTGCTAATGGGAGATTGTTAGTAGTTTGCCCTAGAGCATATCATTTAGTATGTATCTTGTACATAATTTTATTAATAAAGGCATTTCCACTTTTCCGTTTACATAATATATTTATGTGTAATAGAAAAGGTCCATTGATATTTTGTTAGAAATATTATTCTTAAGTTGTTAAGAATATGAGTGACAGTATTTCTAGCACAAAGTATCATAAATAGGTTCACAATCGAGGATACTTCACAATAAGGACATGACTTATCGGAAAGATTGTATTCATGTTTGTTCCCAAGTTATTTATATGAGATATAAATAAGATGGAATGGTGAGTCTCATGCCATATAACAAACATGATAGGCACTTATACATGATAAGTAGGCCGAACCAGTGACACTTATGACAAGCACATGGAGTTTACTCTTGTCAATGCATTGTCATAAATCATATCAGTACATATAATCTTTAAATCTGAGATAGCACAATTATCTTGTATATAGGTAGTTTGAGTTTGATCGCTTTCATACTTGTACTATGTATGGGTATATGGGCATGTGTTGGCTCTGCTAGTTATATATGGAGGTAGGTGTTGATCAAGATGGAATCTGTTCCTCTAAGTAAATAGAGATAAAATCCTATGTTCATTTAATTGTTCTTGATGTTTCAAGTTCTGGCAGACAGATAGATTTATTCTAAAAGAGTTTCGATGAGAAAAATCTTTTAATCAAGAACTGGAATTAAAAGAGAACATAATATTCATAGCAAATGGAGTTTGACATAAACCATGACTCCAGCTTGAGTTGGGATTTTGTAACAGAGAGATTCTAGTGCATGGTAACATATGATTATAGGTTCATTTAAGGTAAATCTTATTACTAATTGGGTGGCCATGGCATGCTATGCTAGGTGTTAACCATGGTCTATGAGGTTCATAAAATGATTTAGAGAAATCATTTATGGTAAGAAAGAGTTCGATGATATTAAGAGTTGATATCATGTCTCATTGCCAATTAGTGATGAGCCTAGTAAGTCACACACATACACAAGTTATCACCTATTTAAATATGATTTAATTAATTAATTAAAGAGTTTAATTGATTAATTAAATAGATTTGGTTTGCAATAAAATTGCAAAGTCCCTAGCGTGACTTGAAACCAAATCTAGATTATTGGATGTGTAGTATAAATTAAATTTATATTTAAAGTGTTTAAATATGAATTTAATTGATGAGAAATTAATTAATAGAGATTAATTAATTAATTTATATTTGATATAAATTAATTAGAAGAAGAAAATAATTATTTTGGGTTAAGAACTCAAAATTAAGACACGAGGGCATTTTGGTCATTTTGCAGTGTGACACGTGGCACCATGAGATGGTGACACATGGCATAACACATAAGCTTGCCAAATATTTTTAATCATGTAAGATGATTAAAATCAAGATTAAATATAGGTTTGACACTTGGCACAATGTGATTGGGTCACTTAAACCTAGAGCTAATCAAAAGGTGACATGTGGCTAGGGTTTAATGTGTTAACCTAGCTATTTAAGTGGGGTTATGAAAAGAAAACACAACCAGCAGCCTCTCCTCTCATATGTCACGCCACTTTGAGCCTCTCCAGCTATTTCTCTTCATCTCTCATCAATTCAAAGAGATTAGCCATCAATCTCTTGAATTAAGAACACTAGAAATTGTTTCTAGTGTCCTGTTTGCATCTCTAATCTCTTAAAAGGCAGAACTTGAATTTCTAATTAATAGAAAAGGCTTTAGAAGTTGTTCAAGGGCTGCCATAGGTGTTCTTGGTGTGGACAAGCTAGAGGGATAACATCTGTGTGTCAAGACGAATCTCAAAGCGCAGACATTTGCAGACATCAAGAGGTTAGTGTAATCGTTCTTGATTTAATCTAGGGTTCTAAAATTAATCTGATTAATTTTAAAATCTTAAATGGCAAATACAGATCCAAAAACATATTAAAAGAGTTTTAATATGTTGTTTATCATTGAAATCAAATAGATAAAAATAAATCTTGCATGGTGCATGTGACCCTAGGTGAAAATTTTTGAATTCAATGGTATAATATTGTGTTTTTCACGCTTCCGTTCCTTCACAATTCTCCCCCCCTTAAAATAAATTTCGTCTCAAAATTTTACCTGGCATTAGTCTCTGAACAGTTGTGGATGCTGTCTCCTCATATCCTCTTCACGTTCCCAAGTAGCTTCCTGGCCTAAATGATGGTTCCACAGCACTTTAACCAGGTGTATCTGTTTGTTCCTCAGCTGCTTCACCTCATTAGCCATAATTTCTATGGGTTCTTCCTCATAGGAGAGGTCTGGATTTACCTCAATCTCTTCAACTGATAGCACATGAGATGGGTCAAATCTGTACCTCCTTAACATGCACACATGGAAGACACTGTGTATCCTTGCTAACTCCGGAGGTAATGCCAACCGATATGCCAGAGGACCCATTCTTTCCAGAACCTCATATGGTCCAATGAAATGAGGACTCAGTTTCCCCTTTCTACCAAATCTCATAATCCTCTTCCAAGGAGAAACTTTGAGGAATACCTTATCACCCACTGCATATTCAATATCTCTTCTCTTCAGATCAACATAGGACTTCTGACGGTCTGATGCAGCCTTGAGTCTATCTCTGATCAATCTGATCTTTTCCTCTGTCTATTGAACAATTTCTGGCCCAATCATCTTCCTTCACCTACTTCATCCCAACATAATGGAGTTCTACACTTTCTGCCATACAAAGTTTCATATGGAGGCATCCCAATGCTTGATTGGTAGCTATTGTTAAAAGCAAACTCAATCAAAGGCAAGTGTGTATCCCAACTACCTTCAAACTCAATCACACAAGCCCGTAGCATATCCTCCAATATCTTAATTACCCTTTCAGACTGGCCATCTGTCTGTGGGTGAAATGTTGTGCTGAAGTTCAATCTAGTTCCTGGGGCTCTCTGAAGACTACCCCAGAATCTAGAAGTGAACCTAGGATCTCTATCAGACACAATTGATACTGGCACTCCATGCAGTTTTACAATCTCATATATGTACAATCTGGCTAATCTTTCTAGGCTATAGTCCATCCAAACTAGCAAAAAGTGAGCAGACTTGGTCAATCTGTCAACTATAACCCATACTGCATCATGACTATTCTGTGTCCTTGGAAGTCCTATAACAAAATCCATAGTTATCCGTTCCCATTTCCACTCTGGTACTGGCAATGGATGTAACAAACCAGCTGGAACTTGATGTCCTGCTTTACTTGCTGACAAGTTAGGCACTTGGAAATAAATTCAGCTATATCTCTCTTTATACCCATCCACCAGTAATGTAACACCCTCCCGGTAGCAACTCCGTACATTCTACTGTTCCGATGACCGGTGTCGGTCTGGACAGCTAGAACGTTCGGAAAAATATTAAAACTAAAGTGAGGAACCATAAATAACTCAAATATTGATAAGAAAAATTTAGTAAAAATTTTAGAAATAAAATACAAACAAGTCAAATGAGCCGGTGCCCAAGCGATGGGTAACCAGAGGGAAGTTGCGGTTCTCGCAACGAGGAGCCCTAGACCCGGGGAAAAATTCATAAAATAATTTTTGGGACTCCAGAGAAGGGTCATTGAGGTTCCTATGGCATTAGAATGCCAAGAAAATATTTAGACAAATTTTACAATCGGTACAGACAATTTTCACCCGTTAAGCCAAACGGAGGGCATTTTGGTCATTTCGCCTTCAGAGGTGATTTTTGGCCGACTTGTCCAGTTGAGTAAATAATTAATATGACATAAAATATGAAGAAACTGTTAGTAGTATGCCCTAGAGCATATCATTTAGTATGTATCTTGTACATATTTTTATTAATAAAAGGCATTTCCACTTCCGTTTACATAATATATTTATGTGTAATAGAAAAGGTCCATTGATATTTTGTTAGAAATATTATTCTTAAGTTGTTAAGAATATGAGTGACAATATTTCTAGCACGAAGTATCATAAATAGGTTCACAATCGAGGATACTTCATAATAAGGACATGACTTATCGTAAAGATTGTATTCATGTTTGTTCCCAAGTTATTTATATGAGATATAAATAAGATGGAATGGTGAGTCTCATGCCATATAACAAACATGATAGGCACTTATAAATGATAAGTAGGTCGAACCGGTGACACTTATGACAAGCACATGGAGTTTACTCTTGTCAATGTTTTGTCATAAATCATATCGATGCATATAATCTTTAGACACGAGATAGCACAGTTATCTTGTATATAGGTAGTTTGAGTTTGATCTTCGCTTTCATACTTGTACTGTGTATGGGTATATGGGCATGTGTTGGCTCCTTCTAGTTATATATGGAGGTAGGTGTTGATCAAGATAGAATCTGTTCCTCTAAGTAAATATAGATAAAATCCTATGTTCATTTAATTGTTCTTGATGTTTCAAGTTCTGGCCAGACAGATAGATTTATTCGTAAAAGAGTTTCTGATGAGAAAATCTTTTAATCAAGAACTGGAATTAAAAGAGAACATAATATTCATAGCAAATGGAGTTTGACATAAACCATGACTCCAGCTTGAGTTGGGATTTTGTAACAGAGAGATTCTAGTGCATGGTAACATATGATTATAGGTTCATTTAAGGTAAACCTTATTACTAATTGGGTGGCCATGGCATGCTATGCTAGGTGTTAACCATGGTCTATGAGGTGCATAAAATGATTTAGAGAAATCATTTATGGTAAGAAAGAGTTCTGATGATATTAAGAGTTGATATCATGTCTCATTGCCAATTAGTGATGAGCCTAGTAAGTCACACACATACACAAGTTATCACCTAATTAAATATGATTTAATTAATTAATTAAAGAGTTTAATTGATTAATTAAATAGGTTTGGTTTTCAATTAGATTGCAAAGTCCCTAGCATGACTTGAAACCAAATCTAGATTATTAGATGTATAATATAAGTTAAATTTATATTTAAAGTGTTTAAATATGAATTTAATTAATGAGAAATTAATTAGAAGAAGAAAATAATTATTTTGGGTTAAGAACTCAAAATTAAGACACAGGGGCATTTTGGTCATTTTGCAGTGTGACACGTGGCACCATGAGATGGTGACACATGGCATAACACATAAGCTTGCCAAATGTTTTTTAATCATGTAAGATGATTAAAATCAAGATTAAATATAGGTTTGACACTTGGCACAATGTGATTGGGTCACTTAAACCTAGAGCTAATCAAAGGGTGACATGTGGTAAGGGTTTAATGTGTTAACCTAGCTATTTAAGTGTTGTTAAGAGAAAATAAAACACAACCAGAAGCCACACTCCTTTGTCACGCCACTTTGAGGGTTTTTATCTCTTCTTCATCATCTCTTATCAATTCAAAGAGATTAGCCATCAATCTCTTGAGTTTAGAACACTAGAAATTGTTTCTAGTGTCCTGTTTACATCTTTAATCTGTTAAAAGGCAGAACTTGATTTTCTAATTAATAGAAAAAGCTTTAGAAGCTGTTCAAGGGCTGCCATAGGTGTTCTTGGTGTGGACAAGCTAGAGGGACAACATCTGGTGTCCTGAAGACGAATCTCAAAGGCGCAGACATTGCGAAGGCATCAAGAGGTTAGTGTAATCGTTCTTGATTTAATCTAGGGTTCTAAAATTAATCTGATTAATTTTAAAATCTTAAATGGCAAATACAGATCCAAAAACATATTAAAAGAGTTTTAATATGTTGTTTATCATTGATATCAAATAGATAAAAATAAATCTTGCATGATGCATGTGACCCTAGGTGAAAATTTTTGAATTCAATGGTATAATGTGTTTTTCAGGCTTCCGTTCCTTCAGAAACATTACTAAAAATTAAATTGAAATTGAGTAGTGATGAAAAGAAAAGAAATATGAGAAAAAAGGGTTTATTTATGACATAAGGTGATGTCATTAAAACCACCACCAATCACTATTGAACAACCAATTAATTAACCAATAAAAGAGACCAAAAATGGACCAAAGGAATTAAAAATGCAGCAGCCAAGAGAGTACAAGAAAAGTGAAGTTTGAGCTTGGGAAAAATCTGCCTATAAGAGGTTAGTGCACCTATCTATTTAAAGCTCTTTATTTCTATGCTAAGGGACTTAAAATAAGTAAGGAATTGTAACTAAAATGAAAAAAATTATGTGTATGCATGCCATGCATTTCGGCAGCCCTATTGAAGGAATAGAAATGGAGTGTTTGATGGACTTAGAGTGAACTAGAGCTTAGGTTTAAAGTGTATACATATATATATATAGAGAATGAAAGAGTAAATTAGGGAAATTGTGAAAACTTTGAAATTTAGCTAGGGTTTAGGAATGAAAATTTGACTTGGCTTATGAAATGGTTAAAGAACATTCTAATGGTCAATTAGTGACCATTTGAGGTATGTTGACCATAAATTGGACTGAAAAATGGCATGGCAAAGTGGAATGGTAGGCTGCCTAAAGACAAAGAAGATGGTGGTTTGAGATTTCAGTCAATTGGACTGCCATAACTTTGGCTGTGTAGGTTCAATTGGTGTTTGGCCAATTGGACATGAAACTAGGCTTATAATGGCACATTTTTGCTAAAGAAACCATGCCCAAAAGACCAAAGCAAGAGGACCAAAAGTTGGCCCCAATTCGGATACCCTGCAAACAGCCCCTGCAGAATGACCAAATGAACTGGCCATAACTCACTGTAGAATGGTCAAATTGGCCTGAAATTTTTATACTAATAAGATATGATATAGACAAACAACTTTCATGAAGAAAATCACCCCAAATTATTCCATTAACCCATTCAAATTATTGGGCAAAGTTGAGTTATCAAACCTACAACTCTGCAGATTTTCATTTGAGCAGTAATGTTTGGAGGACTATAACTCTCTCTAGAAAACTCAGATTTAGGCGATTCTTGAACTGATGGAAACCTAAGGTATGGTAGAACATTTCATAAGAAGAAGGTTAGACCAAATTATGAACTTAACTTGATCAAATTACTGACCAAAGTTGGACCAAAAATGCGGACCAAAATCTCAAAGATGAGCGATTGCGTGAACAGTAAACTTATTTTGGCCATAACTTGAGCTAAAAAACTCCAAATGGAGTGATTCAAAAAAGGAAATTCAACTAAACAAAATAAGGAACAACTTTCATGTTTACCATTTCCTTAAATTCCCACTGCAATAGTGCTTAATGGAATAGTAAAGTTAAGTTTCAAAAACTGAAAATTTTGTTTCCCTTGGTTAAAGCTTAGAAATGGTATTAATGCTTAATGCCAACAAGTTTTAAATGAAAAATTGAAGGAACGGAAGCGTGAAAAACACAAGTTTATACCATTGAATTCAAAAATTTTCACCTAGGGTCACATGCACCATGCAAGATTTATTTTTATCTATTTGATTTCAATGATAAACAACATATTAAAACTCTTTTAATATGTTTTTGGATCTGTATTTGCCATTTAAGATTTTAAAATTAATCAGATTAATTTTAGAACCCTAGATTAAATCAAGAACGATTACACTAACCTCTTGATGCACTGCAGCGTGTCTGCGCCTTTGAGATTCGTCTTTAGGACACCAGATGTTGTCCCTCTAGCTTGTCCACACCAAGAACACCTATGGCAGCCCTTGAACAGCTTCTAAAGCTTTTTCTATTAATTAGAAATTCAAGTTCTGCCTTTTAAGAGATTAGAGATGTAAACAGGACACTAGAAACAATTTCTAGCGTTCTTAATTCAAGAGATTGATGGCTAATCTCTTTGAATTGATGAGAGATGAAGAAAAATAGATGAAAACCCTCAAAGTGGCGTGACAAATGAGAGGAGAGGCTGCTGGTTATTTTTCTTTTCATAACCACACTTAAATAGCTAGGTTAACACATTAAACCCTTGCCACATGTCACCCTTTGATTAGCTCTAGGTTTAAGTGACCCAATCACATTGTGCCAAGTGTCAAACCTATATTTAATCTTGATTTTAATCATCTTACATGATTAAAAAACATTTGGCAAGCTTATGTGTTATGCCATGTGTCACCATCTCATGGAGCCACGTGTCACACTGCAAAATGACCAAAATGCCCCTGTGTCTTAATTTTGAGTTCTTAACCCAAAATAATTATTTTCTTCTTCTAATTAATTTATATCAAATATAAATTAATTAATTAATCTCTATTAAATTTCTCATTAATTAAATTCATATTTAAACACTTTAAATTTTAATTTAATTTATACTACACATCCAATAATCTAGATTTGGTTTCAAGTCATGCTAGGTACTTTGCAATTTACTTGCAAAACAAACCTATTTAATTAATCAATTAAACTCTTTAATTAATTAATTAAATCATATTTAAATAGGTGATAACTTGTGTATGTGTGTGACTTACTAGGCTCATCACTAATTGGCAATGAGACATGATATCAACTCTTAATATCATCGAACTCTTTCTTACCATAAATGATTTCTCTAAATCATTTTATGAACCTCATAGACCATGGTTAACAGCTAGCATAGCATGCCATGGCCACCCACTTAGTAATAAGGTTTACCTTAAATGAACCTATAATCATATGTTACCATGCACTAGAATCTCTCTGTTACAAAATCCCAACTCAAGTGGAGTCATGGTTTATGTCAAACTCCATTTGCTATGAATATTATGTTCTCTTTTAATTCCAGTTCTTGATTAAAAGATTTTCTCATCGTAAACTCTTTTCAATAAATCTATCTGTCTGCCAGAACTTGAAACATCAAGAACAATTAAATGAACATAGGATTTTATCTCTATTTACTTAGAGGAACAGATTCCATCTTGATCAACACCTACCTCCATATATAACTAGTAGGAGCCAACACATGCCCATATACCCATACACAGTACAAGTATGAAAGCAGTATCAAACTCAAACTACCTATATACAAGATAACTGTGCTATCTCAGGTCTAAAGATTATATGCACAGATATGATTTATGACAAAACATTGACAAGAGTAAACTCCATGTGCTTGTCATAAGTGTCACTGGTTCGGCCTACTTATCATTTATAAGTGTCTATCATGTTTGTTATATGGCATGAGACTCACCATTCCATCTTATTTATATCTCATATAAATAACTTGGGAACAAACATGAATACAATCTTTCTGGATAAGTCATGTCCTCATTATGAAGTATCCTCGATTGTGAACCTATTTATGATACTTCGAGCTAGAAATATTGTCACTCATATTCTTAACAACTTAAGAATAATATTTCTAACAAAATATCAATGGACATTTTCTATTACACATAAATATATTATGTAAACGGAAAAGTGGAAATGCCTTTTATTAATAAAAATATGTACAAGATACATACTAAATGATATGCTCTAGGGCATACTACTAACAATCTCCCACTAGCACTAGAGCCATTCATTACAATACCTTAGACCCATCTTCTCAAGATGTCAGTCTAACTGAGCTTGTGACAAAGGCTTAGTGCATGGATCAGCTGAATTTTTCACCGATGTTATTTTTCTGCATGGCTATATCGCTTTCCCAACTATATGTCCGATAATGTGGTAGTGCCTTTCTATGTGTTTGGATTTTGGGTGAGACCTTAGTTCCTTAGCTCAGATGATCGCTGCTCCATTATTGTCACAAAGTAGTGAAACCACGACTCAATGGAAGGAACTCTGTAAGTTCATCACGAACTTCTTTATCCAAAAGCGACTTCCTTTGCAAGATCTCGATGCGAGAATATACTCAGCCTCTCTAGTGGAATCTGCAGTCGTGCTCTGTTTGGAACTCTTCCAACCGACTGCACCTCCATTACAAATGAACACATATCCAGAGGTAGACTTTCTATCATCGATATCTGATTGGAAATCAGAATCAGTATAACCATCCAATTGCAAGTCTCCACCTCCATAAATCAAGAATAAATCCTTAGTTCTTCTCAAGTACTTAAGGATATTCTTGACAGCTATCCAGTGTTCCAAACCTGGATTGGATTGATACCTGCTAGTCAAACTAACAGCATATGCGATATCCGGCCTAGTACACAACATTGCATACATTAAACTTCCAATAGCCGAAGCACATGGAATCCTAGCCATCTTATCTCTTTCTTCAGGTGTCTTTGGAGACATCTCTTTAGAAAGATGGATACCATGTCTCACTGGTAACAATCCTCTCTTGGAATCAAGCATGTTAAACCTCTTTAACACCTTTTCAAAGTATAGACTTTGGGATAAACCAATTATTCTTTTCGCTCTATCTCTATAGATGCGAATCCCAAGAATATAGGTTGCCTCCCCTAAGTCTTTCATGGAGAATGTATTTGACAACCATACCTTTATAGTCGTCAACATACCTGTGCCATTACCCATCAACAGTATGTCATCCACATATAAGACAAGGAAAGTGATAGCACTGTCACTAACCTTCTTATATACACATGGCTCATCCTCATTTTTGATAAAACCAAAGGATTTAATGGCTTCATCAAAACGAATGTTCCAACTCCTCGAAGCTTGTTTCAACCCATAAATGGATCGCTTTAGCTTGCATACCTTGGAACCATCTTGGGATTCAAATCCCCTAGGTTGTTCCATGAAAATGTTTTCTTCAGTGTATCCATTGAGAAAAGCTGTTTTGACATCCATCTGCCAAATCTCATAATCATAGTACGCAGCTATTGCTAATAAAATCCTAATTGATTTAAGCATGGCAACAGGAGAGAAAGTCTCCTCATAGTCGATTCCTTGCCTTTAGCGAAACCCTTTCGCTACTAGCCTTGCCTTATAGGTCTCTACCTTTTCATCAGAACCAATTTTCTTCTTGAAAACCCATTTGTTCCCTATAGGTACAATACCTTCAGGTGGGTCAACAAGATCCCAAACTTGATTCTTATACATGGAATCAATCTCGGATTTCATAGCATCAATCCATTTTGAAGAGTCTATATCTGATATAGCTTCTTCATAGGTAAGTGGATCATCTCCATGATCTACTTCTTCATGAGTAGACAACTCTTGTTCTTCTTCATGAAGAAAACCATATCTCACTGGCGGATGAGATACCCTGGTTGTTCTACGAGGAACAGCTGTAGATGTTTCATCAACGGGTATTGGTTGACTAGATGGATCTATATCCATCTGATCTGTTGGTTGGTCAGAATTCTCCAATTCTAACTCTATTTGCCTTCCTTTGCCTCCTTCTTGGACAAATTGTTGTTCAAGAAATATGGCATCTCTACTTATAACAACTTTTGTGAAGTAGGCAAATAAAATAATATCCAAAACTATCTTTTGGATATCCAACAAATCGACCTTTTTCTGATCTGGTCTCCAATTTATCGTTGTTCGACTTTTGATATAAGCTGGACAACCCCAAATCTTAACATGCTTAAGACTTCGTTTTCTTCCATGCCATATCTCATAAGGTGTGGAAGAAACTGATTTTGATGGAATCTTATTCAGAATATACAAAGCTGATTCTAATGCAAATCCCCAAAAGGAGATTGGCATATCAGTATAGCTCATCATACTACGTACCATATCCAATAGGGTACGATTTCTCCTTTCAGATACACCATTCAGCTGTGGCATTCCTGGAGGAGTCAGCTGAGAAACAATGCCATGCACTCTCAAGTATTCATCAAATTCAGTTCTCAAATATTCACCTCCACGATCTGATCGAAGAGCTTTAATACTCTTTCCTGTTTGATTTTCTACTTCAGATTTAAATTCTTTGAACTTTTCAAAAGATTCATGTTTGTATTTCATCAAATACAAATACCCAAACCTTGATTTATCATCAGTAAAGGTAATAAAATAATGAAAGCCCCCTCTAGCCATTTCTTTAAATGGACCACATACATCACTATGTATTAGCTCCAAAATATTTTCAGCTCTTAGCCCCTGTCCAACAAAGGGTGATCTAGTCATTTTGCCCTGAAAGCAAGATTCACAAGTTGGAGTAGGCTCAGAGTCCAATAAGGATAGAATCCCCATTTTCTCCAATTTTGTAATCCTATCTTCTGCAACATGACATAACCTTAAGTGCCAAATATATTTTGAACTTGAGTTGTTTTTCACCACGGCATTGCTTTCATTTAGATTGCTATACTCTGGCCAGTGGAAACACTTTCTTACTGGTAATGGAAACACTTTCTTATTGGCAATGGAAACACTTTCCTGTTGGCAGTGGAAACACTTTCCTTTACCTTCATCAGCTTTAGTCTTCCTTTTCTGTTTAGCTATTTTCTTAGAAGGACCAGGAATCTGAGGTTTCTTTTTCTTATTGCCCTTCTTCTTGTTGGACTTTCCAGCAGAAGAAGATGCAACCAAAGCTACCTCTTTTCCTTTATTGCCTGGCATATTCTTTTGGGCAATAACCAGCATGTTGAGTAAACTAGCTAAGGTGCATTCCTATTTAGTCATATGGAAATTTGTCACAAAATTCCCAAAAGACTCAGGAAGGGACTGAAGGATCAAATCCGTCTGTAGTTGGAAATCCATGCTGAAGTCAAGATATTCCAACTGCTCAATCAGCCGAATCATCTTATGGACATGATCCCCAACATTCTGTCCCTCAGACATCCTCATGCAAAACAAATTGCCTAGATATCTCATACCTAGCATTCTCATTGTGCTCACCATACAACTCTTGTAGGTGAAGGAGGATCTCACTCGCACTGCATGTTCTCATGTTGCTTCAGAACTCATTACTCATGGAAGCAAGCATGTAACACTTAGCTCTCATATCATGCTCCTTCCACTTGTCCAAAGTTTCATGTTCCTCTTGTGTGGCCTCTGGAGGTAAGGGACCGGGAACATTTAAATCTAGAACATATCCTATATGTCCAAGGTTCAGTACAAGTTTCATATTTCTTAGCCAATTAGACAGATTAGGTCCTGTCAACCTATAGTGATCAAGTATGCTTGCAAGGATATTGGATGGTGGTGGTTGTTTTGTGCTCATTTTTATCAGAAAATTAACTGCAGAAAATAACAAGATTAATTAGTAAATGTATCATGTAATTAACCAAAATGATTATGGTCTTTTAATCAAATTGGTCCTCCCACTAACTTAGCGAATCCTACACTTCCAAAGTAGAAAACGGAAATCCTAGTTGGATGGATTTCTAGTGGGTGATTGAATTCTTATAATTCTATTGATCATCCTCAGGTACATCCATTATTGGAATTACAATAAACTATAAGTGAGCAACTCCTTGCCCATCACATCTCATGTGAGGTTCAATCCTCTACCTAGCCCCTAATGCTCAAAATCTCAGGTACATCCATTATTGACTTATCTTGCATTAGTTAAGTTGATCCCATTGAGCCAGTAATTATGCAAATAATTTTAATGTCCTCAGGTACATCCAATATTGGCCACTAAACCATTTACATATTTACAACATCTCATGCTTAACAATTATTCTTAAGAAAATCTCTTAAATTAATTGCATCTCATGCAACTATTTAAAATTTCTTAAAATAATTGCCCCAATGGAGGGCCTATGTTATAATTACTTTAATTATAGCATTTCCAACTTAATCATTTGTTTGGAAGATTTTATGGTCATTCTAATTACTATTAAGGTCTCACTTTGCACATTATCCATTTAGCATGCATATATCATATAATTGCATACATTCTCATACATCTCATGCATTCATGGATAAACAGTAAATATGGTATGATCATGGACTTTCTAAGGGATTCAATTCTGAGCCACCAAGAATTGAATCAGGGCATTCCTAGGTGCATTTCATTCATTCATTTTACAAGAGTTGCTGAAGGAGTACATAATCAACACTTGATCTTGAATTCCTCCCACTGGTCCCACCAATGCTCTTGACCTCCTTGAACTTCTTGCAATCCAATATTACATAGTAATCCTTGGCATACCAAGGCGAATTTACAAGAACTTAAATAAATGAAATTACAACCCAAAAATTATTACAAACTTAATAATACATGCCCAAAATAAATTAAAATAAATTAATTAATTTACAATCCCAAAGAAACATAAAAGAAATAAATCCAATCACATTGGTCTTTTATAGTCCATGACCATCCATCATGCATATCACTATTTAACAATTAAATAAAACATACATACTTAAATTAAACTGAATATCTCATATTCAACTTAAAAATTCAGATTTGAATATGATTCAAATAAATTTAAAAATTCAGATTTGAATCTCATTCAAACAAATTTAAAAATTCAGATTTGAATCACATTCAAACAACTTTAAAAATTCAGATTTGAATCACATTCAAACATTTTTTAAAAAATCAGATTTGAATCACATTCAAATATTTTTTTAAAAATCAGATCTGAATTTTATTCAAACAATTTTAAAAAATCAGATTTAAATATGATTCAAACAACTTTAAAAATTCAGATTTGAATCACATTCAAACAACTTTTAAAATTCAGATTTGAATCACATTCAAACAATTTTTAAAATTCTGATTTGAATCATAATTTTATTGTGTGATAAAAATTCTAATTAAACAATTTAATTAGACATAAAATGGATCTTAAATCATACAACAATTGCACATTCACCATCCATTTACCTTTGCACACCATTGAGATGCATCAACCATGCACACCATGGTGTTCATCATTTGTGCCGCCACTTTGACTTTGCAACCAGCAATAAACTCTTGATCTCATGATCAAACACACAATTAAATCATATAAACATCAATCTAAATGGCAAATATAGTGGCTCTGATACCAATTGAAGGAACGGAAGCGTGAAAAACACAAGTTTATACCATTGAATTCAAAAATTTTCACCTAGGGTCACATGCACCATGCAAGATTTATTTTTATCTATTTGATTTCAATGATAAACAACATATTAAAACTCTTTTAATATGTTTTTGGATCTGTATTTGCCATTTAAGATTTTAAAATTAATCAGATTAATTTTAGAACCCTAGATTAAATCAAGAACGATTACACTAACCTCTTGATGCACTGCAGCATGTCTGCGCCTTTGAGATTCATCTTCAGGACACCAGATGTTGTCCCTCTAGCTTGTCCACACCAAGAACACCTATGGCAGCCCTTGAACAGCTTCTAAAGCTTTTTCTATTAATTAGAAATTCAAGTTCTGCCTTTTAAGAGATTAGAGATGTAAACAGGACACTAGAAACAATTTCTAGCGTTCTTAATTCAAGAGATTGATGGCTAATCTCTTTGAATTGATGAGAGATGAAGAAAAATAGATGAAAACCCTCAAAGTGGCGTGACAAATGAGAGGAGAGGCTGCTGGTTATTTTTCTTTTCATAACCACACTTAAATAGCTAGGTTAACACATTAAACCCTTGCCACATGTCACCCTTTGATTAGCTCTAGGTTTAAGTGACCCAATCACATTGTGCCAAGTGTCAAACCTATATTTAATCTTGATTTTAATCATCTTACATGATTAAAAAACATTTGGCAAGCTTATGTGTTATGCCATGTGTCACCATCTCATGGAGCCACGTGTCACACTGCAAAATGACCAAAATGCCCCTGTGTCTTAATTTTGAGTTCTTAACCCAAAATAATTATTTTCTTCTTCTAATTAATTTATATCAAATATAAATTAATTAATTAATCTCTATTAATTAATTTCTCATTAATTAAATTCATATTTAAACACTTTAAATATAAATTTAATTTATACTACACATCCAATAATCTAGATTTGGTTTCAAGTCATGCTAGGGACTTTGCAATTTAATTGCAAACCAAACATATTTAATTAATCAATTAAACTCTTTAATTAATTAATTAAATCATATTTAAATAGGTGATAACTTGTGTATGTGTGTGACTTACTAGGCTCATCACTAATTGGCAATGAGACATGATATCAACTCTTAATATCATCAGAACTCTTTCTTACCATAAATGATTTCTCTAAATCATTTTATGAACCTCATAGACCATGGTTAACTAGCATAGCATGCCATGGCCACCCAATTAGTAATAAGGTTTACCTTAAATGAACCTATAATCATATGTTACCATGCACTAGAATCTCTCTGTTACAAAATCCCAACTCAAGCCGAGTCATGGTTTATGTCAAACTCCATTTGCTATGAATATTATGTTCTCTTTTAATTCCATTCTTGATTAAAAGATTTTCTCATCGTAAACTCTTTCTCAATAAATCTATCTGTCTCCGGCCAGAACTTGAAACATCAAGAACAATTAAATGAACATAGGATTTTATCTCTATTTACTTAGAGGAACAGATTCCATCTTGATCAACACCTACCTCCATATATAACTAGTAGGAGCCAACACATGCCCATATACCCATACACAAGACAAGTATGAAAGCAGATCAAACTCAAACTACCTATATACAAGATAATCGTGCTATCTCAGGTCTAAAGATTATATGCACTGATATGATTTATGACAAAACATTGACAAGAGTAAACTCCATGTGCTTGTCATAAGTGTCACTGGTTCGGCCTACTTATCATTTATAAGTGCCTATCATGTTTGTTATATGGCATGAGACTCACCATTCCATCTTATTTATATCTCATATAAATAACTTGGGAACAAACATGAATACAATCTTTCTGGATAAGTCATGTCCTCATTATGAAGTATCCTCGATTGTGAACCTATTTATGATACTTCGAGCTAGAAATATTGTCACTCATATTCTTAACAACTTAAGAATAATATTTCTAACAAAATATCAATGGACCTTTTCTATTACACATAAATATATTATGTAAACGGAAAAGTGGAAATGCCTTTTATTAATAAAAATATGTACAAGATACATACTAAATGATATGCTCTAGGGCATACTACTAACAAAAATGTGGTATGTTTGAAGTGCCAAAGTCAGTGTACATATTTTCTATGCAAAAGTCAACTTTTTTGTTGACCAATGAAATGAATAGTGACACCAAAAATTGAAATTCAAAGATTGAAGAATTTTAAAGTATCAAATGCCCTAGTATACCTAACAAGATTGGTTTGGATAGTTTGGCATGCCAATAGGGTATTGTTTTAGCAGTACTGCGAAAGGCTTTATGCCTGTATTCATGGCTTTATGCCCGTATTCATGGCTTTTATGCCCGTATGCATGGCTTTTATGCCCGATTATGTGATATCATGGCTTTTTAGCCATACTGACTGAATACATGGTTGACGTTCTGCGTCCCATGGTATGACGGCCCGAGGCACCATGCCATGCCAACGACTGTTATCCATCCAATCATCCAAAGATAGGTTACTTGGGCAACCAAATGAATGGAAAAGTATAACTGTGAACTGATTATTAAAGAAAATGCGAAAATTAAGTATCAGGAATGATTACAAAAATACAAGGAAGCTCAAGATCAAAAAATAAAAAATAAATAAATAATTAACGAAATGCATGAAGAAGTTAATATCATAAAACATGATTAGCCCTCGACTAAACAATAAGTTAGTAATTACTCATTTTCTTATGAATACAATAGCAAGGAAATTATTATTTTTATTTGCATATTATATTTTCTTGTATTATTGGCACCACTAAGCTTTAAGCTTAGCGCGTCGCTTTTGCAACGCGTAGGTACTGAAGATTTGGACAGAGGGCTCAGTAGACCACAGATTCGGTAAGGCAGTTCACAGTTCTGCATAGTGTCCGTGTCACCTCACCATCCACAGTGCATTGGTAGGACACTAGGTCCCATTTTGTATTTTGAGATTTTTTGTAAATTTTGTAATTAAACTCTTATTTTATCATGTGTATTTGAAACAAATGTAATATAATTTTGTATTAATGTAAGTACTTGTAATTTGTGATTATAAATCACATGTGAGAATTTATTTATGATTTGAGTCTAATGATGATGTGAAATGAATGAATGACAAATAGAGAAATTGTTAAGAAAATTGTGTTTGTGAAAGGAAAAGTGAATGTGTATCTGTAATTTATATATGATTATCACATGTGATGAATGATTGAGAAATGAATGGTTGAAAAATTTTGAGATTTTGATAAATGGAATTGAGATGATTGAATATGAATATAGAAAGTGTTTTTCACAAGTTCCGAAGAACGGTTTTCTCCATTTTTAGCCGGTATTCTGCCGGATTTTCTTTAAAATTTTCGGAACCTCAAATAAATTACAATTTCAATAAATGAATTATATTTCACAAGTTATTTTCAAAACTATGATAAAAATGTATTAAGATAAAATAGAGTGCTCCGACACACTAAGTGGCATAACTTGCTCGGCTACACTGTAGTCGGGTAAGGGGTGTCACAAGTAATGCTCTTTCAGCCCTCTGTACATTTTAGTTCCACCAGGGTGCATAGCAAAAGGAGACCCATGTGCTTCCTTCATAATGATCTGTCTCAATTCAGCATCATTAAGAACGCACATTCTGCCCTGATGTAGCAATAAACCATCATCTTTCACAGAAAATTCAGGTTTCTTGCCCTGCTGGACTTCTTTCAGTAGCTTCTGATATTTAACATCACTCTGAGCAGCCATTCTGATCTGACCAATCAACACTGGCTGTCCCTCATCATCAATCTCTAAACTGGCATGCTGTGCTTTCAATTCATATACCATGGACAAAGGAGAAACTCTGAGACTTGCCATAGTCTTGCGACTTAAGGCATCAGCCACTACATTTGCTTTCCCTGGCTGATAGTCTATTAAGCAATCATAGTCTTTAATCAGTTCTAACCATCTCCTCTGCCCCAAATGCAGTTCCTTTTGGGTGCCTAAGTACTTCAAGCTCTTGTGATCTGTGTAAATGTAGCATTTCTCCCCATACAAATAGTGTCTCCAGATCTTAAGAGCAAAAACAATAGCTGCTAGCTCCAGATCATGTGTTGGGTAGTTCCTCTCATGCGGTTTCAGCTAGCGTGATGCATAAGCAATGACATTTCGATCTTGCATCAGTACACAGCCTAACCCATTGTGAGAAGCATCACTATAAACTGTGTATTCTTTACCCGGAGTAGGTAAAGTGAGGACTGGAGCTTCAGTCAAACACCTCTTCAACTCATCAAAACTCTGCTGGCATTTATCTGTCTACTGAAATTTTACATCTTTCTGAAGCAGTTTGGCCAGTGGAGAAGATAACATAGAAAACCCTTTCACAAACGGACGGTAATATCCAGCTAAACCCAGAAAACTGCGAATTTCTGTGATATTCCTGGGTGGCTTCCAATTAAGGATAGCTTCTACCTTGCTGGAATCTACCTTGATCCCTTCAGCTGACACAACATGTCCTAAGAAGGAGATTTCTCTCAGCCAAAATTCACATTTCGATAATTTGGCGTATAGCTGTTTTTCCCTTAAAGTTTGCAGTACAATCCGCAGATGTCTGTCATGATCCTCTGCATTCCTTGAATATATCAAAATATCATCAATAAACACCACCACAAACTGGTCGAGATATGGTCTGAAGATAGTGTTCATCAGATCCATAAAAGCAGCTGGAGCATTAGTTAACCCGAATGGCATTACTAGAAATTCATAGTGGCCATACCGAGTTCTGAAAGCAGTTTTTGGAATACTCTGCTCTTGCACCTTCAACTGATAATAACCAGATCGCAAATCAATTTTAGAGAATACAGCTGCACCCTTCAACTGATCAAACAGATCATCAATGCGAGAAAATGGATATCTGTTCTTTATTGTCACCTTATTCAACTGCCGGTAATCAATACATAAGCGGAGGGTGCTATCTTTCTTCTTAACAAACAATACTGGCACTCCCCAAAGTGACACACTAGGGCGGATGAAACCGTTTTCAAGTAGTTCTTGCAATTGTGCCTTCAACTCCTTCAACTCTGCTGGTGCCATTCTGTATGGTGTTATGGAGATTGGATCCACACCAGGTATAACATTAATTTCAAACTGCACTTCTCTTTCCGGAGGTAATCCTGGCAATTCATCAGGAAACACATCTGAAAAGTCACATACAGTGGGGATGTCCTTCAATGTTGGACTCTCCACTTGGGTGTCTACCACATGTGCCAAGTATGCTTCACACCCCTTTCTGATCATTTTTTCTGGCTAGTGTAGCCGAAATGATGTTGGATGGCAATAGCTGCATCTCCCCATGTATTACCACATCACTGTACTGAGGGAGAACAAAAGTGACTGTCTTCAGCCTACAGTCAATCATGGCATGACGCCTGGCTAACCAATCCATGCCCAATATGATATCATAATCTCTGAAGGGCATTTCAATGAAATCAAATAGAAAAGTGTGTCCTTGGATCACCAAAGGACAATCCCTATACATTCTATTAACCCTGACCTCCTGTCCTAACGGACTTTTTACTAGCACCTCAAAGTCCATTTTTGTACATGGAATAGCAATGCAATCAATGATGCTAGCACTCACATAAGAATGGGTAGAACCTGGATCAAATAATACAAACACATCTTGGTTAAAAGTTGAGAAGGTACCAGCCACAACATCAGATGTGTCGGCCTCTTCTCTCTGTCTCATTGCATAGACTCTGACTGGAGCACTGGCTTGCTCTGACTGTTTCACTATGCCTTGGATACCTACTGGGCTACCTCTACCCCTGCCTCTACCTCTACTGGGTGGTTGTGAACTTCTGGTGACAGGGCTCTGAACTGACCCTTCTGCAGTAGTAGAAGGTGGTCCAACTCTATGAGCACTGGTGCAGTCCTTAGCAAAGTGTCCTGTGCCTCCACAGTTATAACAGGCTCCAATAGCCTTATAGCATATCCCACCATGATTTCTTCCACAAGTTTCACATTGGCGGGGAGGGTAGGAACCTCTGGTACTCTGCTGACCAGATAAAGGAGGTTTCTGTCCTGAATATCTTCCCCTACTAGACTTCTTGCCACCTCTGCTGTATCCCCCATGGTTCTTCCTCTTTCCAGTAGGACCACTGGAACTCTGTTCTACAGATTTTCCCTCTTTTTCTGTCTTCTCTGATTTCTTTTTCTCAGGAGCAGCTTCAGATTCAATTCTTTCTAACTCTAGGGCTTGAGAAATAAGTTCAGAGAAGTTAGTGTGTTTGAATCCGACTACTTGTAATCTGATACTGGGCTTCAAGCCGGTTTCAAACCTCTTGTATCTCTCCCTGCTGGTAGATAGTAGACTTACTGCATAATGGCTCAGGCGGGAAAATTCCCTTTCATATTCAGCCACTTATCTACTCCCCTGTTTCAGACATAAGAACTCTTGCAGCTTCTGGTCTACATAAGCATCAGGGACATATTTTTGTTTGAATTCCCTGAGAAAGTCATTCCACGTTAGCACTGTAGGTTCTACCAAACTGTGGGGAATGGTTTTCCACCAGTCATAAGCATCCCCCTGTAGCAAACATACTGAGTACTCAAATCTGAGCTCTTCTGTGCAGTGCAGTTTCTTAAATACACTATCCATCCTTTCTAACCACTGTTCTGCCTCTAGAGGATCTACTGTCCCCTTGAACTCTGTAGCCCTATATTCCATCAATTTGTCATACTGTCTAGCAGAAGACTGTGGTTGTACCACTGGTGTCTATATTGGGACTTGAGTAGGCACATTACCAGCCATTTGTTGGAACATTACAAACCATCTGAGCGAATCGAGCAGAAATCTGCAGATGCTGCGAAGGTGCTACTGATCCACTAACATTTTGGAGGGCTGGGGCATCCCCTTGCACCTCAGCCTCTATAGATTGATCGACAGAACGATCACCCTCTTCCATGGTCAATGCGAGGATCTTAGACCTCCTGAACAAATGACACAAGGAGATTTCCTCCCGTTAGTGCATATTTATAATGTAATGTACTGTATGTATCAAACAATGACATTGAGCAGTTGTACTATGAAGAAAGAATATTCAAATTACAAGTAAAAACATAATTTAAAAACTAGCTCTGATACCACTAAAACATGTCACACCCTACCCCTCTATAAGGCATAACATGATCCCGTAGTATACCTAATGAATTACCAACTTCGTCTACTGATAACCCATTAAATACAACACAAGGGATTTTAAAACTTTTCTTACTTCTTTTTACAGTGGTGAGCACTATTTACAGGTGTTAAAATTTTTTGAATTGAAGGGAACAGCTAACACATTTAAATTATTAGGAATTTCTGTAAAAATTTTGGCGGAGTTCCCTTTGTATTTTGAATAAAACAGTTCTTCAGAAAACCTGTAAAAAGCACTTCAATATATTTCTAAATCTCAACTCCAACAGTTAAACAAAACAATATATTTCTCAACTCAAATCCATAATATTTTTTTTTTCAAAGGCTGAGCTAAAAGAAATACAGTACAAATTTTACAAGCCAAAATAACTCATACTTTATTTTACAACTTCAATGTACAATTTTAATTTACAACTGCTCAAAACCAAGAACAATATATACATACAGTGAACATACATTACAGTACAAAATGCAAAATGTGGTATACTCAATATACCCGGTGATCTCTCGCTGAATGTACTAGCAGCCTAGTCTGCTGCCCTGTCCGTCTGCCTACCTGCGACAGCAAAGAAAAGCTATCGCTGAGACATTGTCTCAGTGGTGCACAACATTAACCAAATACAACTTTAAATCACAAATCATAAGTTAAATAAATAGTGGATACTTAAAACCATAGTTAAATTCAAGACATTAATGTCAACAAGAATTTAAACTCCATTTCTCAATATCACAATAAATTTCAATAAATCAAATCATGGTTAAATTCAAAAGACAGTGAATGTCAATAAGAATTTAAACTCCATTTCTCAATATCACAATAAATTTCAATAAATCAAATTATGGTTAAATTCAAAAGACAGTGAATGTCAATAAGAATTTAAACTCCGTTTCACAATCTCTTAATACATATCAATAAATCACACACAGTTTAATCATGTTCCAAAGTTCAATTCGTCCCAAAAGCCAATGGCTAATGAGGTATTCAATTCGTCCCGAAAGTCGATGGCTAATGAGGAATAACATAGCTAGCTAGCAATAATATGAGTACTATTCTATTCGTCCTCAATAGGCACACACCTCAACACTTCAGCCAGAGAGGGAATTCAATTCGTCCCACTAGACAAGCTAGCGAGGAATATAATCAATATACATGATAGCTGTGGTTTCAAACCATTTCCAATGCTTTTCAATCAATAAGTATCCATCAATATTATTCAAACAATTTTTCACAGTTTCAAACCATTTACAATGTTTTTCAAGCAATAAGTATCTATTCAAACACATTTCCACAATTTAAAACAATAATGTACAAATAGTCATAATTCATTTCAATTGAAAAATTCAAAAGAAATAGCTGTTGTGCACAAACCTCTGATAACTGTCTCATGGCCTTGACTCAGTGTTTCCTTCCCTTTCCCTGAGTCTTTGCTAACTGAGAAACACAATTTGAAGTGTTTCAGTACTCATTTAAACTGTCTCTAATGATAATGCTTGATAATTAATTCACTGAATTCTATTATTTACTTAGTCAACCTAATATGTTGACCCTCGATGCATTTTAGGTAAATTAGGTTTTAATGTTACTAATATATCACATTCGATAGTCTTTTAGGGTTGGTACATGTTACCAAATTCATTTCTATATATTTTGCATTTTATTGCAACTTGCTGGATTCCGAGATACTAGTTTGACCTAGCAGGATGACCTAGTTCCCTTGGTTTTCGGGTTTCGGTCAAAACTATAAACTTGTAGATCTATGTCTTATTGCATGCGGGGCAAAATTTCAGGTCATTCTGAGTTATGTAGACAAAGTTATGGTTATTTTACTATTGCTGGTCAAAATGCATCAAAATTGGTGTCTTTAGGTCATTTTAGGTCAATTTTAGTTCGGCCAGTTTTTGGACCCGAAATTGTGCAAGCTGTTTGACTTGCTTATGGTCATTTATGGGCTTTGGTGTCTTAATAAGACTTGTAGATATAGGTCTTAACTATTCATTGTCAAAATTTCAGGTCAATTGGACCTGTTTTGGGTGAGTTATGGCCAAAACACTAATTGCTGCCCAAATGGTCAATTTTCAGGCCTTAATTGCACTAATCCGGATTTGGTCACTTTTCAAGTTACCTTACAAGCAGAATTTTGGCAAGCTTCCTTAATGAAAGTTGGCACATTTTGTGCCTAGTTTCCCCTTCAATTGGTCTCATACCAATTGGAGCCACACACTTAAAGTTCTAAGCCCAAAACCTAACTGCCCTATTGCATTTCCTTTATTACTCATCAAAGATCACTTTTAGCATTTACCAATTTACACATTCTTACCCAATCTGGTTTGTACCATAACCTAAACATATTTTACAACATATTGTTGATCATTTTGGTAGCTTATAATCACACTCGACATACACCATATAGTGCAGAATTTGTCAAACTCATTTATAACAATTTAATCACCTAATTATGCTCATTTACATGTCCAACCTCACACCACCATACATATACTCTAGCTGCCATAACAACTACTACAATTCAATATTAATATTCCATAAACCAAACATGAAATAACATCCTTATGGTTCACCAAACCAAGCTGCCGATTCATGCATTTACATTCCATTAATTTCCAAGCTTCCAATTTCAAATACACATTCACATATACTAAGTATACATCACCCACATAAATTCCTACACACATAAACATTTAATCAACCCTTTAATCTACCATTTACAAGCAAGAATAAGCTGTCCTCAAAGAGTTTCCATGGCTGCCAAAAGTACACATCCCCATTTAAACATCAAACCTCAAAAATCTCTCCATAAATCAAGTACCCATAACATCCTTACAAACTTTAATAAAACAATAATCAAAAACACAAACTTACCACTTTGGAAATTCTTCAAAACCTCACCAAAACTTCTTAAAATTGCTATCAAACTCTTCCTTGCAAGGTGAGGATAAACTTTATTGAAGTAACTTTGGTGTTTAGGATGGAAATGGTGGAGGTTTAGGAAGCTTCACCCAATTCGGCTATGGGGGATTTTTAAGGGTTTCATTTCGGCATGGAAGGGATGAATGAAGAAGATGAAGTGTGAGTGGGTTTACACCTGCCCACTTAAGGATTGTTTAATCCCATAGTGCTCCACTCACCATAGTTTAATGATTTAATATGTTTTAAGTGTTAATTACTCCATTTATACCCCATTTTTGGCTATTTACATTAAGTACCACTAATTCAATTTTTCATTATATTTTCCAAGTGTAATATCATGTGTTTTTAATGGACATTTAGGTTAAAAGACAACTCGGGATGTGAAAAGA
The DNA here is from genome assembly GCF_030052815.1 of Hevea brasiliensis. Taxonomy (NCBI): domain Eukaryota; kingdom Viridiplantae; phylum Streptophyta; class Magnoliopsida; order Malpighiales; family Euphorbiaceae; genus Hevea; species Hevea brasiliensis. Next base: position 34,291,963 of record NC_079507.1, on the reverse strand, counting down.
CCACAATGCCCCTGTTCGGGTTGCATTCCCGATTTTTCGGTAACATCGGGTTTTGTCCGTTTTTTGATTTCTCACTTTTCTTTGTACTAATTAATTAATTTTTCTTTGATATTTCTAATGGTTTTTATGCTTCAATAGGTGTCTATTTAAGTCCTAAAAATATTTTTCAGGGTTCCCCGCGGTCCAGGGCTAGTCAATGGTCCACACCGCAACTTCCCAATGCGATCACCCATCGCTAGGGTTCTCGACTCGCTTAACTTGGTTACATTTCTTTGCTATTATTTTTCTTTTTTTTTTCTTATATTTTCTTTAATTGTATTTCATTATTTTATGTCTCCTTATTCATATCTAAGTGTAGTTCTAGGCATCCTAGCTGTCCGGATAACACTGGTCACTGGAACAGTAGAACGCACTACCGAACTTAGGGGTGTTACAACACTAATGCTTTGTGAATTGTGATTTATGAAGTATGATTTCTCATTTGAAATATTATTCCAATAAATGGCTCTTATGGACTTAGACCTATTGTGAAGTTTTCATGCTTAAGAAAAATGTGATTTATTATGCTTTGACAAATTGTGTTTTACCTTAAGTTTTAAAGTCATTAGTTGTGCACCACTGAGTGATATACTCAGCGATAGCTTCTTTATGCTATCGCAGGTAAGGGAAAAGAGAAGGTTGCCGAGTGAGAGACTTGAAAGCAGCATTTTGGTATTGTTTGTGGGTATATATTGTAGTTATACCCCTGTAATTTCCTTTTGATGTATTTTGCACCTATATGCATGGATGTACGGACATTGAGCAGTTTGTATTTAAAAGTATTGCATTGCTATCACATTTTTTAGTTTGTAACTATTTTGTATTTTACTTTGAAAGTTAGGAAAATGTAACTTTTGCAATATTTAGTCTATCATTATTTCCAATGAATGTTTACATGGAATTTTAACTATTCTCATACAGTTTTCCGCAAAAGAATTGATAAGATAAAAAGCTATGGTTTGTTTTAAAATCCTTTGTAGCATAACTAATGGGTTATCAGTAGGTGGAGTTCGGTGATTCATTAGGTATGCTACGGGAACATGTCATGCCTTACAAGGGATAAGGTGTGACATTTATATTTTATCTGATGTTTTTTTGGGGTTCTTGAGCTAAAGATAAGTTTAGAAGAGATCCAGAGGCCAAAAAGTGAAGAATGGAAGGCCAGAAGAATTACACGAGCCATGTAACCTGCCCCATGTAACCTGCTAGACCCCATGAAACCTTCTGGACAAAAGAAAACTAAAAAAATTCAAACTATAGAAAATTACACAGGGTATCCCATGTAACATTACAAGGCCCTGGTACTTCCCCCAAACAGCAATTATACCTTGACTTCTCTTCCTTCTCACTCTACCCGGATTGTAACACCCCTATGTGCATAGCCTGGTATATTTCACTGTTTCGGTGACCGGTATCGGTTCAGACAATTAAGAGAATTAGAACCACATCTAAGACACCTAGATAAGCCCTGAATACAAATAATTAGTAATTGCCAATTTAACACCCCTATGTTTGGAAGTGCGTTCTACTGTTCCGGTGACCAGTGTCTGTCCGGACAGCTAGGATTCCTGAAACTACACTTAGATGTTAGTGAGGAGACATAAAATAATGAAATACAAGAAAGGAAAATACAAAAAAAAAAAAACAAAGGAAAAATAATAGCAATGAAATGAAACTAAGTTAAACGAGCCAGCACTGCAGCGATGGATGACCGCACGAGGAAGTTACAGCGCAGGCAATAGCCGACCCCAGGGCTACAGGGAACCCTCGAAATTTAGTTTCGAGACATAATTAAAGACTTATTAAAGTATAAGTGACATTAGAAATGTCAAATAAAAAATTAAGTAATTAGTACAGAGAAAAATGAGAAATCGAGAAACCGACAAAAATCGGTGTTACCAAAAAATCGGGAATACAACCCGAATAGGGGCATTGTGGTCATTTGACACCCTGAGTTACCTTTTGACCTAAATTTCCATTAAAAATAAATGATATTAAAGTTGAAAAACCCCATGAAAAAAATGAAATTTAAATGAAAAATAAATAAGGAAACTTTTGGGGTAAGATTTTGAATAATGAAAAGTTTAACATTAATTTATCATTAAGCTAAGTTAGTGGACCATTATACATCATATAATATCATAAGTGGACAGAAATATCCACTAACTTTCTACATTCATCATCTTCTCCACTTAATCTTCATTTGGCCGAACCAAAAACTCTCCCAAGGTTCATCCATGGCTGCCCACCTCTCAAACCTCCATGCACTCCTCATTTAGCCACCATTTCCTTAAGAGTTCTTCATTAAAGTTGTAGTATACACCTTGGACAGCAATTTGGGAGCAAGAAAGGAGAGATTTGAAGAGGTTTGATAAGTCCCACTTGAGGTACATGTCCATTTCTTCATCCTTTCTTCATTAAAGCTTATGTGGGTGTTGTGGTGAGTTGATTTATGGAAGAAATTATGAGATTTGATGAGTTATTAAAGTGTACCATTTTGGGTAGCCATGGAAGTGTAAGGTAAGTGGTTTGTTCTTATATGAATTTGATGGTAATGAAGTTAATTAGAGTGGAGTACTTATATGTATAGGAGTGATTTACCATGTATAAAGTGTGATTGTAGGTTGAAAAGTGAAAATGGAAGTTTGATATGTATGTGTATTGTTTTGGCAGCCTCATGATGAAGATTGAAGTGTTTAAATTCATGAAAAGATTGTTGAATTATGGCACTAAAAGTGGCAGCTTATGTGTATAATTGAGTAGAGAATAAATGTGTAATTTGATGATGGAAGTAATGCGTAATAATTAGGAGTGTTTATGTGTATATATTATTGGGTTTTGACTTTGTGAATTATGATTGCATTTGATGTATTGTGAAGTTGTTATATTCTGTCCAAGTTGACCTATAATGTAAAGAAATGAATGGTTATGGTTAGTGCCAAATGCAAAATGGTTTGGGAAAGTGAAGATGTAGTTGGTAAATATGTGTTTGATTTGGTATTTGAGAGGCATGTAGAAGGCAGTGTGCAAATGAACCTATAACCCTAAGTGTGTGACTCCAATTGGTATGAGGCCAATTGGAGGTGAAACTAGGCACAAAATTTGCCAACTTTCATGAAGAAAGCTTACCCAAATTCTGTCCAAAAAGTGACTTGAGAATTGACCAAATCCGGATTAGTGACTTGAAAACCTGAAAATTGACCATTTGGATAGCAGTTAGTGTTTTGGCCATAACTCTCTCAAAACAGGTCCAAATGACCTGATATTTTGACCATGGATAGATTAGACATAGAGCTACAACTCTTATGAAGACACCAAAACCCAGAAATGACCATAAGAAAGTCAAAATGCTTGCACAATTTTGGGTATAAAAACTGCTAGAATCTGAAATGACCTAAAAATGACTTAAGTTTGCCATTTTAGTGCAATCTGACCAGCAATAGTAAAATGACCATAACTTGGTCTAGTAAACTCCAAATGACCTAAAATGTGTGGAAAAAGTTCACTAAGATATAGACCTACAAGTTTGTAAGTCGGACCAGAAACCAAAAACCGAGGGAACTAGGTCATCCGGCTAGGTCAAAATAGCATACGGAGATCCGATAAATTGCAATAAAATGCAATACACTTAAAAATGGAATTGGTAACTTATACCAACACTAAAGGACTATAAAATGTGACATATTGGTAATATTTAAATTTATTCCCCTAAAGTGCATTAAGGGTCAACATTTTAGGTTGACTAAGGAAAGCAATAGTGTTAAATAAATTAATTATTGAACCTTATTGTTAGAGACATTTTAAATGAGTACTGAAACACTTTAAATTGTGTGTTTCAGTTAGCAAAGACTCAGGGAAGGGGAAGGAAACACTGAGTCAGGGCCAAAAGGTTACTCTTCAGAGGTTTGTGTACAACAGTTATTTCTTTTGAATTTTCAATTGAAATAAATTATGATAATTTGTATGTTATTATTTTAAATTATGGGAAATTGTTTGAATGGAAATTTCATGGATACTTATTGCTTGAAAAATATTGCAAATAGTTTGAAATCACAACTATCATGTATATTTGATTGAATTCCTTGCTAGCTTATCTAGTGGGACGAATTGGCTTTGAATTCCCTCTCTGGCTGAAGTGTTGAGGTGTGTGCCTGTTGAGGATGAATAAAATGAGTACTCATATTATTGCTAGCTAGCTATGTTATTCCTCGCTAGCTATGTTAGCCAATGGCTTTTGGGACGAATTGGACTTTGGGAACATGATTAAGCTGTGTGTGTGATTTATTAATATTCATTGATATATTGTGAAATGGAATTAAATTCTTTATGACATTCACTGTCTTTTGAATTCAACTATGATTTTAAGTATCCATAGTTCATATGATTTATGGTTTATGATTTTAAATTGTATTTTCTTAATGTTGTGCACCACTGAGGCATTAGCTCAGCGATAGCTTTTTCATTACTATCGCAGGTAGACAGACAAATAGAGCAGCAGAGTAGGCTGCTTGTGCCACATTTTTGGATTCCGCCGGGTATATTGAGTATACCATATTCTATAATTTTTGTTGTAATATATGTGCACTGTATGTATATATTGTACTTGGTCTTGAGCAATTGTAAACTAAAATTGTAAATTATTTTGGCCTGTAAAAATATTGTGACATATTTCTCTTATCTCAGCTTTTGGAAACATTGGAAAATTGATGTTGAATTGAGTTGACAAATGTTGAGAAATTTATTGTGTTAAACTATTATTAGAGTTTGGGATTGTAGAAATATATTGGAAGTGCTTTTTACAGGTTTTTGAAGAACTGTTTTATTCAAAATACAGATGGCACTCTGTCAAAATTTTTACAGAAATTATTAATACTTCAGATTTGTTATTTGGTTTCACTTCAGTTAAAATATTTTAACACCTGTCAAAAGTGCTCACCACTGTAAAAAGAAATAAGAAAATGTTTAAAATCCCTTGTAGTGTATTTAATGGGTTATCAGTAGATGAAGTTTGGTAATTCTTTAGGTATACTACAGGATCATGTTATGCCTTACAGAGGGGTAGGGTGTGACATGTTTTAGTGGTATCAGAGCTAGTTTTTAAATTCTGTTTTGACCTGTAATTTGAATATTCTTTCTTCATAGTACAACTGCTCAATGTCATTATTTGATACATACAGTACATTACATTATAAATATGCACTAACGGGAGGAAATCTCCTTGTGTTATTTGTTCAGGAGATATAATATCCTCAAATTGACTATGGAAAAAGGGGATCGTTCAGTCGATCAATCAATAGAGGCTGAGGTGCAAGGGGAAGCCCCAGCCCTACACAATGTGAGTGGATCAGCCACACCAGTCCCCTCAGTACTGTAGTTTCCTACTCAATTTGCTTAGCAGATGGCTGTAATATTCCAACAAATGGCTGGTAATATGCCTACTCAAGCCCAGCTACAGACACCAGTGGTACAACCACATTCTTCAGCTAGGCAGTATGACAAGTTGATTAAATATGGGACTACTGAGTTCAAGGGGACAGTAGATCCACTAGAGGCAGAACAATGGTTGGAGAGAATAGATAGGGTGTTCAAGAAACTACACTATATAGAGGAGCTCAGATTTGAGTATTCAGTGTCACTACTACAGGGAGATGCATATGACTGATGGAAAACTATTCCTCATAGTTTGGTGGAACCTCCAGTACTAACCTGGGATGACTTTCTACGGGAGTTTAGACAAAAATATGTCCCAGATGCCTATGTGGACCAGAAGCTACAGGAGTTCTTAAGTCTAAAATAGGGAAATAAGTCAGTGGCAGAATATGAAAGAGAATTTTCCCGCCTGAGCCACTATGCAGGAAATCTCCTTTCTACCAGCAGAGAAAGATGTAAGAGGTTTGAAACCAATTTGAAGCCTAGTATCAGATTATAAGTGGTCGGATTCAAACATACTAACTTCTCTGAGCTCATTTCTCAAGCACTGAAATTAGAAAGAATTGAGTCAGAAGCAGCCCCAGAGAAAAAGAAATCAGAGAAGACAGAAAAAGAGAAAGAGGGAAAGTCAGTAGATCAGAGTTCCAGTAGTCCTACTGGGAAGAGGAAGAACTTTGGAGGACACAACAGAGGTGGTAAAAAGTCCAGTAGGGGAAGAATTTCAGGACAGAGACCTCCTCCATCTGGTCAGCAAACTACCAGAAGTTCCTACCCTCCCCGCCAATGTGAAACTTGTGGTAGAAATCATGGTGGGGTATGCTATAAGGCCATAGGAGCCTATTATAACTGTGGAGGCACATGACACTTTGCCAAAGACTGCACCAGTGCCCGTAGAGTTAGGCCACCTCCTACTACTGCAGAAGGTTCAGTTCAGAATCCTATTACCAGAGGTTCACAACCACCTAGCAGAGGTAGAGGCAGGGGTAAAGGTAGTCCAGAAGGGAGAAAAATTGAAGATTGAACTCCAAAGTTGAGGTAAGAATTTAAATTGAAATTTTTAGTTTAAAACATATGTTTTGAGTTAATTTAACTTAGATTTTAACTTAAATTCCAACAAAAACAATTATTGGGGGACTAGTTATGATTTTCAGCCAGCCTATGAGAGTGGATAAATTGCATGAATTTGATGGAAGTGAAGTGGTAGGAATTGATTGAGTTTGATTGAATTAAAGGTGTAGATGAACTTGAATAAGTTGATTGATCATGTTATATGCTTTGATTTAGTGAGATGTAACAATTAGTGAATTAGGGTTCTTGGCACTTAGGGTTTAGGAGAAAAATTGTAGAAAATGATCAATTGATGTAAATGACCTTATCTGAGTTGAGAAATGGTCAATTGTGACCATTTGTAGTGTGTGTGAATTGTTAGAACCAAGTTTCAACTCAGATTGGTTAAGGTCAATATGCAGATAGCTTGACCTAGGTCCATTTCAAGGAACAAAACTGAAAATTTACCAAACCAATTGGTGTGAGGTCAATTGGGAATGAAACTAGACACAAAATGGACCATTTTTCATTCAGGAATTATGCTCAGAAAATGACCATAACTTAGTGAACAATTAGGCCAAATCCGGATTAGGGCACACTGCCCTGTACAAAAATGACCAAATGAATAGTAGTTACTTAAATAACCATAACTTGGTCTAGGAAGGTCCAAATGACTAGAATTTTATACCAATGGAAAGCTGAGACATAGCCCTACAACTTTCATGAAGAAAACAAACCCAAATTTTGACCATAACTTATCTGAAAAACCACCTCAATCAACACACCAAAAACTGCCAATATCCAGAAAATGCACCGAATTCTGGGTAACACCAAATCTGGCCAGCCCCATTCAAATAGTTATATCTTTGGCTACAAAACTCCAAATGGAGTGATTCAAAAAGGAAAATAAAGTTAAAACAATAAGGAACAACTTTTATGAAGAAAACTTAGCCAAATTTCAACAGCAACTTGACCAATGGAACAGTGCAAAACAGGACCCAAATCTGAAATTTGGAAATTTCACCTAAGAGACTTAAAATTTGAGGAAACAACCAAAACCAACCAATTAGGTAACCAAAATGTGGTATGTGGGTGAAATTAAAATTTCCATATCTATTAAGCATGAGAAAGTCAATAATTTGACTTGAATTGTGTCATGAATAGTAACTCCGAAATACAAATTTTAAAAAATGTCAAGTTAATCATATTAAAGCTAGATATAAATAGGTTTGAATTTATTTTTGGACTTATTATAAATTATGATATTGAAACACTGTAAAATTGTGTGTTTCAGTTGAAAATAATACAGGGAAAGAACCCGAGGCATCGAATCAAGGCCAAGAGGCGACTTGCATAAGGTTTGTACACAACATAAATATTCTTTAAAATTTCTTTGCAAAGTGCATGAAATGAATTGTGATTTACTTATAGTGCAAAATGGTGATTGAAATGTATATTATGCTTTTGATTTAAATTGTTGAAAGTTTAGTTGTATGTGTTTAAATTGGCAATAAATGTTTAGTAAATTGCTAAGACAGTTTTGAAACCACAGTGTCATGACCATATATTTGAATGCCTCACTAGCATGACTAGTGGGAGGAATTAGTTTTGAATTTTGATTCCCTCTCTGGTTGAAGTGTTGAGGTGTGTGCCAGTAGAGGAAGAAATTGAATGGGTACCCATAGATTGAGCCTTGTGATTTCTCATAAGCCTCCAGCTATTGAGATGAGTATTGTTCTGAATGGCATGATATAACTGTGTGTTTTTATGAAATTATTTTGAGACTTCCGAAATGAGACTATTTGACTAAAATTGTAAATTGTGTTTTGTATCTGTTTTTCATTTTCAGTACTGTATTTGATTAAACGTGATTTGAATTATGCATAAATTGTATTTTAGTATATTGTGCACCACTAAGTCATAGTACTCAGCGATGGCTGTTTATTGCTGTCGCAAATAGAGAGACTAGGAGAACAGCAGAGTGAGCTGTTGAGGATCTCGGAGCTACGTTCTTAAGATTTTGTTGGGTATAACTTTATACCCTGATTGTAATTGTTTATTTTGGTGTATGTACATGTATAAACTGGTCTTGAGCTGTTGTATAGATTTTGTAATAATATTATTTTGGATTTTCTAATGTAAATTTTGGGTTGATAAATGTAAATTGATTTTACTTTAATGAAAAATGAATGAAGTTATCTAGTATTATTTTTGAAGACAATTGAGTTGTGAAATATTGAATTGAATTATGTAGTTGGGAAAAATGATGTTGATTATGTTGTAGTAGTAGTTGATTTTGATGAAATAAATTATTTGAAGTGTTTTTACAGGTGTTTGAAGAACTGTTTTTCCCAAATATAGATGGCACTCTGTCGAAAATTTTTTAAAATTTACGTAAAAATAAAAATGGATAAAAATTGTAACTGGTTTTTAAATTTCAATTAAATGTTTTTAATACCTACTAGAAAAGCTCACCACTTTCAAAAAGTAAGAAAATTGTTTTAAAATCCTTTATAGTGTATTTAATGGGTTATCGGTAGACGGCACTCTCAATCTAATTGTGGATCTTGTTTGATTTTATTTAATGTATTGGGCATCTTATTCATTGATTCAATTTCTTGTGATATTAATACATACTAAGTGTTGATACCCACTTAGTATTGGTTGTAGATATTAATTGAATGAGTGAAAGGTGAAGTTAATATTAGAAAATTAAGATTTTGAACTTAGAGTTCTTGATCTAGAGATAGATTGAAATTCTATATGGATCTAATAATTAATCAAAAAACATATTGGGTTTTAATTAATTTAATCACCACAAAAGTAGGGTTTAAGTTAATTAAAATATAACTTGAGTGTCTTGAGAGAGGACTTAAGATAATATAGGATTAATTTCCTTCAAAGTAATAATCTTCCACTTATTGAATGAATTAAATTGAATCTATAATTGATTGAAGTGTGAACCCCTAACTCTGGAATGTTTTCATCCATTGGTATTCAGTTTAGTTAATTATTTTATATTTTACTTCTTTTAATTTTGATTTAATTACTAATTCTCTATAACTCGATCATCTAGATAATTAAAATCACTATAGTTTGGTACTCAACAAAGTTTTGTAGGAATGATACTCTACTTATCACTTTATTACTTGTTCACGATTCGTGCACTTATGGGGTTGTAAACTAGCAAACAACAAACTGTTACAAGGTTTATTGGAGGCCTTAATTATGAAATTGATAATGTGGTTGGATTGCAAAATTATGATTTCTTACAGGATGTCATTCAACTTGCCATTAAGGTAGAAAAATAAAAGAAGAATGGAGGATCCAAATTTAGTTTTTCTAAGCCAAGTGCCACTAGTTCTAAATCTATAACTACTACTCTTATCTCTAATATCAAATATGATGCAAAACATGTAGGAAAAAGAGATAGTTCCAAGAAGCAGCAAACTAACGCAAGTAAGGGAAAAGGTAAGGTTAAAAAGACTAACAACCCAAAATGAGCAAGAGACATCAAGTGCTTCAAGTGTTCAGGATATAGACATATTGCTTCTGAATGTCTCAACTGAAGAGTGATGATTTTGAAAGAATTACCTTTTGAGGTTGAAAGTGAAGATGAAGAGGAGATTGAACATGAAGAGATGCAAAAGGTAGAAGAATGGAATGTTCAAGGTGAATTACTTTTGGTTCGTCATTCCTTAAAAATGCAAGCAAAGGTAGAAGATGAGTAACAAGAGAACTTTTAGAATAAGATGCACTATCAAAGTTTGTGGTATGATTATAGATGGGCTAGCTGCACCAATGCTGCTTCTACAATCTGAATTGAAAAATTGAACTTGCCAACTACAAAGCATCCTAATCCCTACAAATTGCAATGGTTCAATGATAAAGAACCTATCAAGGTAACCAAACAAGTGTTAGTTCCTTCTTCTATTCGCAAAAATTATAAAGATGAAATCCTTTATGATGTGGTTCCAATGGATGCAAGCCATATGTTGGTAGGAAGACCATGGCTATTTAATCAAAGAGTGAATCATGATGGAATTAAAAATACTTATTTTTTTTGTCGAAGAAGGTAAAAAGATCACTCTACTTCCAAAGAGTCCTCAACAAGCTTAAAAACATCAACAAGCCTTTGATAAGCTCAACAAAGAGAATTTGCTAATGAACAAAGTGATAAGAAAGGGGAATGCTCTAATTCCTCAAGTTGCTATTGTTGATTGCAAAGTGCAAGATTTGAGGACAAATCCTTTCCAAGAAAAGGGATATAATGTGTTTCATCATGGAAAACACAAAGGTAATTTCCTTAAACACTCTGAACTACTATTTGAAATGGGTATGGGGCATGTTGGACTATCAAAGGACCATGAATTGGGTTGGATTCTTGATCATAAGCTTAGTTTTTTTGGAGTTAAAGGAACCAAGCTAAGCAAAGGCCTGATTTGGAAAACTTTAGTTAATTGAACTTATGGAATCTGGAAGAGTATCATTAAGCCCAAAGAAAATTAACATCACATGTTGACTTATGTTAATGGACTAAAATCATGATGAATTAATTTTAAAAAGCTCATATCCAAGTGGCGTGTAGATTTGCTACATGAGAAGGTTAACTTGTCAAATAGGCACTTTTTAATAAAGGAAGACTGGGAGAATCAAAAATGATATCAAGAAGCACTTTTTGGGCAAAAAACAAGATTTACTTCTTCAAAACCACTCTCTCTCACTCCAAATTCGTCCAACCTACATCAGATTTATTTCTTTTCAAGACAAAAATATTATCTCATTCTTGAACAAGAATTCGACCAGTCAAGTCAAGAAGTTTTTGAACTTTTTTCCTCTATACTTTACTTATTATAATAAGTTCTCAAAAGTTTTTAAATTGTGTGTTTAGCTTATTGCCTATTCAATATGTAGCTTTGCCTATAAAAGGGCCACCTTATGTAAAAATTAAGAACACGCCAATTTGAGATTAATGAAATTGAAGCTTTGTGCTTATTTTCCCTACACTTGTCACACCTTACCCCTCTGTAAGACATGACATGATCCCATAGTATACCTAATAAATTATCGAACTTCGCCTACTAATAATCTATTAAATATACTACAAGGGATTTTGAAACAATTCCATTTCAATTACGTGTTTAAAGCAACGATAAAAGAGTTATTGAAATGTCCTTGGGTTGGATATATGCCATAAATTTTATTTGGAATAAATTGACATTTTTAAATTTTTGCGGAAAATCCGTGCGGTGATGGCTAAAAATACAATAAAACAGTTCTTCTAAACCTGTGAAAATCAATTTATAAAAGTATGTCATCCACAATTCAAACACAATCAAACTTAAGTCATTTCTTTTTATTCATTCAATACCAAGAAGTGTACTCATTTCATATACAAATCAAAATAAGGTTCTTACATAAATTTACAAACCAAAAGATAACAAAATATTATTATAATTTTGCTTATGCAACTGCTTATTTGTCTTTATATACATACAGACTAATTTATATCAAAATGAATTTACAAAAGGTTATACCTAATATATACCCGAAGCTATATCCAATACTTCTCCACATTGCTTACTCTGCATCTCTTTCTTTCTCCTTACCTGCAATAGCATGAAACAGCTATCGCTGAGCATAACACTCAATGGGGCACAACTAATAATTTAAAAACTCAATATAGAGCATAATTTATCAAAACATAATAATCCCATTTTTCATAGTCAGGAAGACATCACAGAAATTTTCAATCAATAGCAATTTATTTAATTAAAATCACATTTCATTTTTGGAAATCACATTTCACAAGTGTTATCAATAATACACAGTTTAGAGCATGACACAAAATTTTCAATCAATGCCATATTGTACACCACAACAAAGCAATTTACAATCTCACTAATTATTATTAATGAGAGAGGTGGCTAGCTAGCTGTAAGAGTACTCATCCAAACTCAACCTCAACTGGTTAACCAGGGAGGAGGATCACATAATCAAGCTCAACCCCATAAAAGGAGGAGGAACACAGTAACAAGTCGTCATGCTAACTGTGGTTTAAAAATAATTTTCATAAGAGTTCTCAATCAATAATCACAATTGCAAAAACAATAATTACATTCAAATCATTATAAAACCCTAGAAGGGTTGGCAACACACAATTTCCCAAGTAATTCTAAAAACATTCAAAACTGACCCACCCCCTTGCTATAATGGAATAACGGGGCCAACATTCGCCTTTCCACATTCACAAATTCATTATATGAAAATGTAAGTTCACAAATGCAAGGGAAAATCATAGGTCATTCATATAAATCCATTCAAATTAATTTCAAAGTTTAAAATATAGAAAAAGGGTTAGTTATGCACAAACCTCATGTGAATCTTTTTTTTCTTGACTGAATTCTCCTTATCCTTCAAAGTCTCCTTTTCTATTGAAAATATACAATTAAAGTATTTTAATACTCCTCATAACTACTCAAATAAATGCCTAATGCATCCCTAAGTAAATTTTGAAATTTCATATGTTTTGGGTTCAGGGCAGTTCTGGACCCTAATTTTGTAACTCCATTTCAACCTAGTTTTAGTCATAATTTGGTAACATCTTCTGCATGAAAATTGTTCCTCTATGTCTTAGTTTTATTTTTCAATTTGAATCGCTTAATTTGGAGTTTTTTAGCTCTAGTTATGGTCAATTTACCAAGTACTAGTCCAATGACCAATACTATTCTAGAACAGGACAGATTCTAGAACTCAAATTTATCAAGCTAATTGAACAAGTTACAGTAATAATTTGGCTCTATGGTCTCCATAAGAATTGTTTTCCTATGTCTCAGGTTTCCATTGGTTTAAGAATCACCTAATTTAAAGTTTTCTAGAGTGAGTTATGCCTAATTTACTAAGTACTATTCATTTGGTCATTTTTTGTCAGGTCCAAAATTGCAATCTGGATTCAAGGCTCATTTAGGGTAACTTATGGTCATTTTCTGGGCAGGGTGTCTCATGAAAAATTTAGCATTATGTCTTAGGTTTCTTTTCTAATTGGTTTCACACCAATTGGAGTTGTGTAGCCCAATTTATAGGCTGTTAAGCACACTGGACTCAAGTGTCCAGATTCCAGCAATTCAACATACTACCAATTCATTCATTCCTTTCAACCATTCATATCAATTCTCAACCAAGGCATACCAAATGACCATAATTTGCTCTTATAAACATTAATTGCATAACATACCACAAAATCCCTAATTTCCCATAAACCTTAATTGCTCCACTTTCCAATTCATGCACACCATGCAAGTTCCACATGCAATTCAAGTTTAGCACTTCTCAAACATCATAATTTATGTTCAATTTAAATTAAACCTATCAAAGTCCTATCATTCCAAGGCTGGCCGAAATTTCAACCTCTTCTAACAACCATGATTTCATCCATTTTCAAGTTAATTTCTACTCAATTAAGCTTGAATCCAAGTAATACACCTATTACTAAGCATGAAAGTTAACTTACCTAACTTGACCAACTTCCAGTCTTCCCAAACTGTAACACCCCTATTTGCAAAGCCTGGTATATGTTACTATTCCGGTGACCGGTATTAGTCCGGATAATTAAGAGAATTAGAACCACACTTAAGACACCTAGTTAAGCCCTAAACACAAATAATTAGTAATTATCAATTAGTTAAGTATAAATAAGAAAAACAGAACATAAGAAGTTAAATGAGCCGAGAGTCACAGCGATGGGTGACCTTCCCGGGAAGGATTACGAAGTCAATTTAAACTCAAATTTTGAACCGTAAAATATAACGCCGCGGTCCTTAGGACTATTGCGAACACAGTGAAAAAGAGAAAATCACAAAAAAGAATTATTAAGCAGGTCAAATAATTAGGTCAGGGATCCGAAAGAAATATCAAATAACTTGTAAACCGAGTTGAACCAGCAAGGGGCAATTTGGTCAATTCACCCCTAGAGCTGACTCCTGACCTAACTGTCCAATAAAATCAGAGAAAAGAAAATTTTGGGATCAATAATTAAATTAAAGAACTAATGAAAAAATAAATGCAAAAGAAAAAGAAAATTGAAAAAGTTTATTACATCACCTTTATGACATCATCATGATGTCAAAACTAATTTTATTTTTCCTACCTAAATTGACCAAGTCAAAAGCAATTTTAAAAGACATAAAATACTTAAAAAAAGAAAAGAAAATTCATTTTCTTCTTCCTTAACTCAAGTGTGCCGCCCCACTCCTCTCTCCCTCACTTCACCTCCATTAAAGCTCATTTTGAGCTTGCAGAAACCCTAAATTCAGCCATAGAAATTGTAGGCTCCTTAGTTAAAAGTTGTGTTTGAGCTTTGAAAAGAAGATTGAAAAAGGAATTGGGAAGGAAAGTGGAGAGATTTGAAGATTTGGAATTCAAAGTAAGGTTAGTGATTTTCCTTCAAATTCTTTCTATTTTTATGAGTTAGATGCATGAAATAAATTGAAATTGATGAAATTATGTAAAGAAACTTAGAAATTTAATCATGTATGGACTTATGGGAAATTTGGCAGCCATGGGAATAGTGGAGTTTATGGTGTTTTAATAGAATTAAAGGTGAATGGGAGCTTGAATGAGTTGAGTGATTATGTTTATATACTTTGAATGAATAAAATGTAACAAAATTAGTGAGTTAGGGTTTTGGACCTAGGGTTTGGGAGATAAAATTTGAAAAAATGGTCAAATTGTGTGTTTGACCTTGTTTGAGATGAAAAATAGTCATTTGTGACCAATTGAGATGTGTTGGAAGTGTTAGAAATGAGTTTAAATTCGGATTGAAAATGGTCATTACATAGCGAGAAGACCAAGGTCCCTTCGAGGACCAAAAGCGAAAAATTTACAAGCCCAATTGGTAATAGGCCAATTTGGAATGAAACTAAACACAAAATGACACATTTTTCATTTAGGAATCATGCCCAAAAAGTGACCATAGCATAGTGAACAAATTGGCCAAACCCGGAATTAGGCAATCTGACCTGTACAAAAATGACCAAATGAACAGTGTTTATTCATTTGGCCATAACTTGGGCTAGGTAGGTCTAAATAACCTGAAATTTTACCAGTGGACAGCTGAGATATAGACCTAAAATTTCATGAAGAACACAAACCCAAATTATGCCCTTAACCAAGTCATTTGGCCACCCAAATTTGGTGACCTAAAACTACCAGAACCAGTTTGGTGCCCAGAAATCTGGGTTAAGTCCAATCCAGCAGCCATGATTCAAATGGATATAACTTGAGCTACAAAACTCCAATTGGAGTGATTCAAAAAGGAGAATAAAGTTAAGATAATAAGGAACAGTTTCTATGAAGAAAACTTAGCCAAATTCTAACAGCAACATGACCAATGGAACAATGCAACATAGGACACTAAAACTGAAAATTTGCAATTTTGCCTAAAAGACTTAAAATTTGAGAAAACAACCAAAACCAACAAATTAGGTAAACAAAATGTGGTATGTGGGTGAAATTAGAATTCCCATACCTATTCAGCATTAGAAAGTCAACAAATTGGCTTGAATAGTATCATGAATAGTAACCCCAAAATACAAATTTTAAAGAACGTCAAGTTTAGCATATTAAAGCTAGGTATAAGTAGATTTGAATTTAGTTTTGGAGTTATGATAAATGGTGATACCGAAACACTGTGAAACCGTGTGTTTCAGTGGAAAAGAATACCGGGAAAGAACCCGAGACATCGAGTCAAAGCCAAGAGGCAACTCGTATAAGGTTTCTGCACAACTAACTATTTTGTTACTTTTCACTTCTAAATTGATTTGAACAAGTTTATTTTAATTTATTGTGTTGAGGATTTTAATTTGTTGAATGAAATTGTATAAATTAAATGTAAATTTTGTTTTTATGCATTTAAGGATTTATTGCATGGTTTTGAGAATTGTAAATTTTAAGTTTGATGTGTTGCCAACCTTGAGCATGAATTTATGATGATTAAATATGTTGATGATTTGTAAACACTTTGTAAATAGAAATTGTTTTGAATATGATTTAAAACCACAGTTGACATGGCAAAATATATTGTGAATTCTCATTAGCTTGTCTAGTGAGATATCTCTTCCACTAGATGGGGCGAGTTCCTTCCTCTCTGACTTGCCAGTTGGGGAAGAGTTTGAATGAGTACTCATATATACTAGCTAGTCTTTGTTCCTCCCTTTTAGCTTCAGTTATTGGGAGAGTGTGAAATGTCGTGGTGTACAACACGACATCTATTTGAATTTTTGGTCATGTGTTCAACTGTGTGAATTGTTGGCAACGCCCTTTAAATTATGCATAGTTTGATAAATTGTGGTTGAAATAAATAATTTGTCAGTGATTCAAAATATTTTTGTATTGTTTCAGGATTTAAAAGAAATGTAGATAAATAGTTACTATTTGATCAAAATGTTATTCAAATGAATAATTTGCATGAATGAAAATATTGATTTTTGAATGTTATGAATTTTGAAGAATTTAGAAATTTTAAATTTTTATTTGTTATGAATTGTCAAGCATAACTTGTATTAAGTTTTAAATTATTAGTTTGTGCTCACCACTCAGCAATAGCTTTGTATGCTGTCGCAGGTGAAAGAAAATATAAAGCAGCTGAGCAAGATTACTAAAAGGCATAGTGAGACTATCTTTGGGTATAACATAGGTATACCCTTGTACTTTAGATTTTGATGTAATTCTGTAATTGTATGTATGAAATTTACTTTGAGCAATTGTACCAACTCTTTTGTAATATATTTTTGGATTGTAATGAAATATAAATTATTATAAGGTTATCTTGAGATTTTATGTATTTATAAAGTTTTGCACTACTAAATTTTTTATGATCTCATGAATGTAAATATTAATTTTGTTACCTCAATGAGAGGTTTCAATGTTTGATTTAATTTAAACTGTGTATTGAGTTGCTTGTGTTGATTTGTGAAATGAGATTGAATAATGGAGTTGTGATTGAGAAAAATATATTGGGAGTGTCTTTATTTTCAGGTTTTGAAGAACTGTTTTCTCAAAATACAGACGGCACTCTGCTGAAAATTTTGTAAAAATTGCGAAGATTTTAAATATCTAAAAATTTAATTTATGTTTGGACTTTAAATAAAGGTTTTTAAAATCTAAAAAAAAAAAAATTTACCCACCAATTTAAAAATGAACAAAAATTATTTTAAAATCCCTTGTAGTATATTTAATGGGTTATCAGTAGGCAAAGTATGGTAATTCGTTAGGTGTACTACGGGAGCATGTTACATCTTACGAGGAGTAGGGTGTGACACAAACTCTTCAAATTCCTTGCTACTTTGGCTTTCAATCTTCTAATCAAACCCAAATATCAAGTTTTTATTGAAGTG
Organism: Hevea brasiliensis; assembly: GCF_030052815.1. NCBI lineage: Eukaryota > Viridiplantae > Streptophyta > Magnoliopsida > Malpighiales > Euphorbiaceae > Hevea > Hevea brasiliensis. Next base: position 34,274,054 of record NC_079507.1, on the reverse strand, counting down.
GCTTTGAAATTCATGGAGTAAAACTAAGGTTTTTGGAGCTTGGAATGGTCATCAATGGAGGAAAATGAAGAGGAAGAGAGAGGGAATGGAGCTAGCCAAAGAGAGAGAAAAGATGAGAAATTTTTCTTTTTAATTTTTTAATTTGTTTCTTCTCTTATATATAGAGAGAGATAATTATCATCAAAAATTAAATAATTTAATTTATAATTTTAATTGTGTCATGAATATGTCATGCTTATGTCATAAATGACAAAATTCTAATTTCTTACATATCCTTTTCTCAATTTCCCTACACATAACACTTAATTAACTTATATTTCAATGTTTTAATCTCTCTCATTTTAGTGGGCATTTAAGTCAAAAATCACCTCTTAAAGTGGATTGACCAAAATGCCCCTTATCAGGTTATAGTCCTTTTTTTTTTTTTTCATATTGCCCGATGAGTCCTAAGGTTCTGATCCACTTGATAGTGCTTGTTCCCTTTTTTGTTTCTATGATTTTCTAGTTCTCAATAGTTTTGCAATTATCCCTTAACTAAGGATTTCATGGGTTCCCATATGAATTTAGGATAGCAACTGAGCTCGCAATCGTTTCCCGGGTCGGTCACCCATCATAAGAACTTTAAGCTCCTTTAACCTAATTTGCTTCATTATTCTTATTTTAATCCAACCTCATTTGATCTTTATCAATTTTATTTATGGCTCCTCTATGCAAATTAAGTATAGTTTCAGACATTCTAGCTGTCCGAACAGACATTAATCACCGGAACAGTAGAATGTACGAAACTATTTAACATAGGGGTGTTACAACACTTATCTCTTTTAGTGGTGTGTGCTTGAGTCTTATCACCATTCTGACGTGGCTACTTTATTGTTCTTCATTCTTATGGTACGTTGCTTATCAAGGATTGGAGTTTAAGACCCTTGTTGTGTTCTTGGTGGCAAGGATTCCTATCTAAGGAGACTTTAAGTTACTCTTTTGTTATTCTATTTTTCTTTGAATTGCAATTGCAACCCTAGCTTGTGTTAGTAATATGTCCTAGAGTATATCATTTTTCTTGTATCTTATACATATTTTTATTAATAAAAGCCAATAATTATTTGCTGTTTACATAATTTATTTATGTGTAATGGAAAGGGTCCATTGGTATTTTGTTAGAAATTCTATTCTTAAGTTATTAAGAATATGAGTGACAATTTTTTTCTAGCACAAAGTATCATAAATTGGTTCACAATCGAGGATACTTTACACAGGATATGACTTATCTAAAAAGATTGTTATTCATGTTAGTTCCCAAAGTATTAGTATGAGATACTAATAAGTTGGAGTAGTGAGTCTCATGCCACCTTATTTGATAAGTAGGCCAAACCAGTAATGCTTATGACAAGCACATGGAGTCTACTCTTATCAATGCATTGTTACAAATATTATATCAGTGCATATAATCCCTATACCTGAGATAACACAGTTATCTTATATATAGATGGTTTGACTTTGATACTACTTTCATACTCGTACTATGTATGGGTATACGAGCATATGTTGGCTGTAACACTCCTATTTGTATAGCCTGGTATATTTTACTGTTCTAGTGACCGGTGTCGGTCCGGACTATTAAGGGGATTAAAACCACACTTAAGACAACTAGATACTATAAACACAAATAATTAGTAATTGCCAATTAGTTAAGTATAAATAAGAAGAACAGAACATAAGAAGTTAAACGAGCCGAGAGTGACAGCGATGGGTGACCTTCTCGGGAACGATTGCGAAGTCGATTAAAACTCAAATTTCGAACCGCAAAATGTGACTCGCGATCCTTAGGACCATTACGAACACAGTGGAAAATAGAAAATCACGAAAAAGAATTGTTAAGCTAGTCAAATAATTAGGTCAGGGAGTCGAAAGAAATATTGAATTATTTGCAAACCGGGTTGAATCGGCGAGGGACAATTTAGTCAATTGACCCCGAGAGCTGACTCCTGACCTAACTGTCAAATAAAATCGGAGAAAAAAAATTTCAGAATCAGAAATTAAATTAAAGAACTAATAGAAAAATAAATAGAAAAAAAAAAGAAAATGAAAAAGTGAAGGGAGATGACATCATGCATGACATCATGCATGATGCCATAAAGATTATAATTAATAAATTTAATTAAATTGATTTATGGTTTTCCTAAGACATAAAAAAGAAAAGAAAAGAAAAAAAAAATAAAAGTCTTCTTCTTCTTTCCCTAAGTTGCCGCCTCACTCTCACTCTCCCTCTCCATTTCTAAAACTCCATTAAAGCTTGCTTCAAGCTTTTAAATCCCTACTAAACCCCAATTTCTCCCATAATTACTTCATAAAACCTTGCCACCCTTACTTGAGAAGGAGATTTAGCAAAGAAAGAAGGAAGAAAAAGAGGAAATTGAAGAAGGGAACATCCAAATTAAGGTTGGTGATTTATGTTTAAAAAAATTCAGTTTATAATTTGTGTGTTTTGTTCAACTAACTTAGGAATAAACTTAAAATGAAATAAAAACATTTGTAGAGGACCAAACTAAAAATTCAGCTAGCTAGGGTTACTATACATATGCTTGTGTTTTGATTAAATTTAATATGTTAGGCAAGCTTGTATGAATGTGGTAGTGAGATTGAGATGCTTAGATTTGGTTAAATGCAATAATTTTATGAGTTAGAGTTTTAGACACTTAGGGTTTAGAGACAAAAATGTGAGAAATTGGTAAAGGATATCTTTGACCTAGTTTGAAGTGAGAAATGGTCATTTGTGACCAAATGAAGTGTGTTGGAAGTGTTGGAGTTGAGGTTAAATTCGGATTCAAAGTGGTCATGCTGCAGGCAGCTGGACCAAGGTCCCTTTGAGGGACCAAAACTAAAAATTTACAAGTCCAATTGGTATGAGACCAATTGGGAATGAAAATAGACACCAAATGACACAATTTTCAATTAGGAAGCATGCCCAAAAAGTGACCAAAACCTAGTGAATAAATTGACCAAATCCGGAAATTCTCAGTCTGCCCTGTACAAACTGACCAAATGAACAGTTCATTTGGCCATAACTTGAGTTAGGCAGGTCTAAATGACCTGAAATTTTACCAGTGGATAGTTTAGATATAGACCTAAAACTTTCATGAAGAACACAAACCCAAATTATGCCATTAACCAAGTCATTTGACCACCCAAAGTTGGTGACCCTTAACTGCCAGAACCAAAATTTGCCTAGAAAATCTGGGTTAAGTCCAATCCGGCAGCCATGGTTCAAATGGCTATAACTTGAGCTACAAAACTCCAATTGGAGTGATTCAAAAAGGAGAATAAACTTAAGACAATAGGGAACATTTTCTATGGAGGAAGTTTTGCCAAATTCTAACAGTAAAATGAACAATGGAACAGCGCAACTTAAGACACCAAAACTGAAAATTTATAAATTTACCTAAAAGACTTAGAATTTGAGTAAGCAACCAAAACCAACAAATTTAGTGATCAAAATGTGGTATGTGGGTGAAGTTGGAATTTCCATACCTATTAAGCCTTAGAAAGTCAACAAATTGACTTGAATAGTATAGTGAATAGTAACCCGAAACACAAAAATTAAAGAACATCAAGATTAGCATATTAGAGCTAGGTATAAGTGAATGTAAATTTATTTTTGGACTAATGATGAAGTTATGATACTGAAACACTGTAAAACTATGTGTTTCAGTGAAAAAGAACACCGGGAAAGAACCCGAGGAATCAAGTCAAGGCCAAGAGGTGGCTCGCTTAAGGTTTGTGCACAACGTATAATTTTTGTAAATTATCTTCTATATATTGTTTTGAATAATGTGAAATATTGAATTATGACATTCTTATGATACTTTTGATTTAAATTGTTGAAAGTTAATTGTGTATATTTGAAATGGCGATGTTTAGCAAATTGTTAAGATAAGTTTTGAAACCACAGTGTCATGACCATATATTTGAACACCTCACTAGCATGACTAGTGGGGGTAATCAGTTTCGAATTTTGATTCCTTCTCTGGCTGAAGTGTTGAGGTGTGTGCCAGTAGAAGAAGAAATTGAATGGATATCCATATATTTGAGCTAGCTAGCCTTGTGATGTGACTTCTCCTTAGCCTTTGGCTATTGAGATTATATTTGTTTCGAATGGTATGATATAACTGTGGGTTTTATGAAATGTGTTTTGATACTTTGAAATGAAGTTATTTAGATTAAAATCTCATAATTTATGTTTTATATTTAATTCTCATGTTCAGTTCAATTTTTGAATAAATGTGATTTAAATTCTGCATAAAGATTATTTTAGTTTATTGTGCACCACTGAGTCCTAGTACTCAGCGATAGCTGTTATTGTTATCACAGATTTAGAGACTAAAGGAGCAGCAGAGTGAGCTATTGAGGATTGTGGAGCGACTTACCCTGAAGTTATATCGACTATAATTTATACCCCGACTGTAAATATTTATTTTGATGTTTGTGATGCACATAAATGTATGGACATGTAAAATGGGTCTTGAGCAGCTTGTACAAAGTTTGTATAAAGTTTGTAATAAAATGTAGTTTGAATTTCTTTTAATGTAAATTTTTGCAATGATGTATATAAATCACTTTGTCATTAATGAAATATGAATGGTAGTATTTTATTTTGAATTGAATGAAATTCATTAATGGTATTTGATGATTGTTGGATATTGGAAATGGTGGATTTGAATTTTTGAAGTTGATAATGTGTTGAAATTGATTGAGATGATTGTGAATTTGAAGAAGTTGTTGAGAAAAATTATTGGAAGTGCCTTTTTTTCAGGTATTTGAAGAACTGTTTTCTCAAAATACAGACGGAACTCTGCCAAAATTTTTATAAAATTTGGGGAAAAATAAAATGGGCCAAAATTTTCAACTAGCTTTTAACTTTAATTAAATGTTTTGATACCAATTAGAAAATGCTCACCATTTATCAAAAGTAAAAAAATTGTTTTAAAATCCCTTGTAGTGTACTTAATGAGTTATCGGTAGGTGAAGTTCGGTAGTTCATTAGGTATTCTACAGGATCATATTATGCCTTACAGAGGGGTAAGGTGTGACATGTTTTAGTAGTATCAGAGCAAAATTTTTAAAGTATGTTTTAACTTGAGAATTTGTATCTTTCCTTGTTAAGTACAACTGCTCAATGTCCATATTTGTGACATACAGTGCATTACATCATCAATATGAACTAACGGAGGGAAATCTCCTTGTGTTATTTGTTTAGGAGATACCCTAACTTTAGACTAAATGGAAGAAGGGGATCGCTCAGTCGAGCAATCTATTGAAGCTGAGGCACAAGGGGAAGCCCCAGCTTTACAGAATGTCAGTGGGTCAGTGGCCCCAGCCCCATAAATGCCGCAGTTTCCTACATAGTTTGCACAGCAGATGGTTGCGATGTTTCAATAAATGGCTGGGGGTATGTCTGCTCAAGCTCCACCCCAGACACCTGTGGTACAACCACTGCCTCCAGCCAGACAGTATGATAAGTTATTGAAGTATGGGGCTACAGAATTTAAGGGTATAGTGGACCCTTTAGAGGCAGAGCAAAGGCTTGAAAGGATGGATAGAGTATTTAAGAAGCTGCACTGCCAAGATGAACTGAAGTTTGAATATTCTCGTGGTCGCCATCGCAAGGGATGCGTATGATTGGTGGAAGACCATCCCCACGCCTTAGCTGAACCACCAAGATCGACACAGGATGACTTCATCGAGAATTCGCAGTAAATACATCCGGATGCATATGTTGATCAGAAATTGCAAGAATTTTTTAGTTTGAAACAAGGGAACCGATCAGTGGCAGAGTATGAGAGGGAGTTCTCCCACTTAAGTCATTATGCTGGGAGTCTCCTTTCTACCAGCAAGGTAAGATGCAAGAGATTTGAGACAAGTTTGAAGCCCAGTTTGAGAATGCAAGTAGTGGGATTCAGACACAGTAATTTTTCAGAACTCATATCTCAAGCACCCAAATTAGAAAGGATTGAATTAGAAGTGACCCTAACAAAAGAAAAATCAGAAAAAGTTGAAAAAACAGAGAAAGATCAAGGGGAAAAATCAGTTGAACAAAGTTCTGGTGGTACCTCTGGAAAGAAGAAGAAATTTAGTGGACCTAGCAGAGGTCGAGGTAGAAGATTTGGAAGGGGCCGATCCTCTGGACAGAGACCCCCTAGGTCTGGTCAGCAGTTGAGTAGGGGTTCATATCCTGCCCGCCCCTGTGAGACTTGTGGCAAGATTCATGGGGGAGAATGCTATTGGGCTACAGGAGCCTGCTTTAACTGTGGAGGCAAGGGCCATTTAGCTAAAGACTGCACTAGTGCTCCTAAATATGGTCCAGCTCCTACGACTGCAGAAGGATCTATTCAGAGTCCTACTTTCAGAAGTTCACAATCAGTTAGCAGAGGAAGAGGCAAAGATAGAGGCACTGCTTCTAGCAGTCAGGGCATTGTTGGTCAGTCAGCACAAGGAAGTGCATCAGCCAGAGTTTACATGATGAGATAGCGAGAAGAGGTTGAGACTTCTGATGTTGTAACTAGTACATTCTCTATCTTTGATCAAAAAGTATTTGTATTGTTTGATCCAGGTTCAACCCATTCATATGTTATTGCTAGCATAGTCAGTTCACTTACTGTTCCATGTGTCCAAATGGGTTTTGAAGTGCTAGTAACTAGTCCATTAGGATAAGAGGTCCGGGTCAACAGAATCTACAGAGACTGTCCTTTGGTGATCCAAGGACATGTTTTTCTATCAGATTTGATTGAAATGCCTTTTAGAGATTATGATATTATCTTGAGCATGGATTGGTTAGCCAGGCATCACACCATGATTGATTGTAGATTGAAGACAGTCACTTTTGGTCTCCCTCTGTACGGTGATGTGGTAATACATGGGAAGAGGCATTTATATCCATCAAACATCATTTCGGCTGCACTTGCCAGAAGAATGATTAGAAAGGGGTGTGAAGCATACTTGGCACATGTGATAGACACCTAAGTGGGGAGTCCGACACTGAGGGACATCCCTACTGTATGTGACTTTCTGGATGTATTTCTTGATGAATTGCCAGGATTACCTCCAGAAAGACAGGTGTAGTTTGAGATTGATGTTATGCCTAGTGTGGACCCGATCTCTATAACAACATATAGAATGGCACCTGCAGAATTGAAAGAGTTGAAAGTGCAGTTGCAAGAGCTGCTTGACAAGGGCTTTATCTGCCCTAGTGTGTCACCTTAGGGAGCGCCAGTGTTGTTTGTTAAGAAGAAGGATGGCACTCTCTGCTTATGTATTGACTACCGGCAGTTGAATAAGGTGACAATAAAGAATAGATATCCATTACCCTGCATTGATGACTTGTTTGATTAGTTGAGGGGTGCAGCTGTGTTCTCCAAAATTGACCTGAGATCAGGTTATTATCAGCTGAAAGTACAAGAGCAGAGTATTCCTAAAACTGCCTTCAGAACCCGCTATGGCCATTATGAGTTCTTGGTCATGCCATTCGGCTGCTTTTATGGATCTGATAAATACTATCTTTAGACCATACCTCGATCAGTTTGTTGTGGTATTCATTGATGATATATTGATCTATTCGAGGAGTGCAGAAGAGCATGATAGACATCTGCGGATTGTACTGCAGACTTTAAGGGAGAAACAACTATATGCCAAATTATCGAAATGTGAATTTTGGCTGAAGGAGATATCCTTTTTGGGGCTCATAGTATCAGCAGAGGGTGTAGATCCTAGCAAGATAGAAGCTGTCCTTAATTGGAGGCCACCCAGAAATATCACAGAGATTCGTAGTTTTCTGGGTTTAGCTAGATACTACCGTCGATTTGTGAAGGGATTCTCCATGTTGGCATCTCCATTGACCAAGCTACTTAGAAAAGATGTGAAATTTCAGTGGACGGATAAATGCCAGCAGAGTTTTGATGAATTGAAGAAATGTTTGACTGAAGCTCCAGTCCTAACTTTACCTACTCTGGGTAAAGAATACATAGTATATAGTGATGCTTCTCACAATGGGTTAGGCTGTGTATTGATGCAAGATTGAAATGTCATTGCTTATGCATCACGCCAGCTAAAACCGCATGAGAGGAACTATCCGACACATGATTTGGAGCTTGCAGCTATTGTGTTTGCTCTTAAGATCTGGATACACTATTTGTATGGGGAAAAGTGTTATATCTACACATATCATAAGAGTTTGAAGTATTTGGGCACTCAGAAAGAGTTGAATTTGAGACAAATGAGATGGTTAGAGTTGATAAAAGATTATGATTGTTTGATAGACTATCAGCCAGGGAAAGCTAATGTTGTGGTTGACTCCTTAAGGCGCAAGACTATGGCAAGTCTACGAGTTACTCCTTTATCTATGGTACATGAGTTAAGATCATTGCATGCCAGCTTAGAGATTAATGATGAGGGGCAGATAGCAGTTGCATGGCATGTACAGCCAGTGTTGATAGATCAAATCAGAATGGCTGCTCAGAATGACCAGAAGTATCAGAAATTATTAGAAGTAGTCCGGCAGGGTAAAAAACCAGAATTCTCAAACAGAGATGATGGTCTATTGCTACACCAGAGTGGAATATGTGTTCCTAATGATGTTGAATTGAGGAAGATCATTTTGAAGGAAGCACATGAGTCTCCTTTTGCCATGCACCCTAGTGGCACAAAAATGTATAGGGGGCTAAAGGAGCATTACTGGTGGATGGGTATGAAAAGAGATGTGGCAGAGTTTATTTCCAAATGCCTAACTTGTCAGCAAGTGAAGGCAAAGCATCAAGTACCCGCTGGGTTGCTACATCCACTACCAGTATCGGAATGGAAATGGGAGAGAATAACGATGGATTTTGTGATGGGACTTCCGAGGATATAAAAGAGTCATAATGTAGTATGGGTCAATGTTGACAGACTAACCAAGTCTGCTCATTTTTTACCAATCCGGATGGACTACAGTTTAGAAAGGTTGGCCAAGTTGTACATTGATGAGATTGTGAGACTGCATGGAGTGCCAATATCCATCATATCAGATAGAGATCCTAGGTTCACTTCTAGATTCTGGGGTAGTCTTCAGAGAGCCCTAGGAACTAGATTGAACTTCAGTACTGCATTCCACCCACAGATAGATGGCCAGTCTGAGAGGGTAATTCAGATCTTGAAGGACATGCTACGGGCTTGTGTGATTGAGTTTGAGGGCAGTTGGGATACACACTTGCCTTTGATTGAGTTTGCTTACAACAACAGCTACCAATCAAGCATTGGGATGCCTCCATATGAAGCTTTATATGGCAGAAAATGTAGAACCCCATTGTGTTGGGATGACGTAGGTGAAAGAAAGATGATTGGATCCGAAATTGTTCAACAAACTAAAGAGAAAATCAGATTGATCAGAGATCGACTTAAGACTGCATCAGACCATCGGAAGTCCTATATTGATTTAAAAAGAAGAGATATTGAGTATGCAGTGGGTGAGAAAGTATTCCTTAAGGTTTCTCCTTGGAAGAGAATTATGAGATTCGGCAGGAAGGGGAAACTGAGTCCTCATTTCATTGGGCCATATGAGGTTCTGGAAATAGTGGGTCCTTTGGCATATCGTTTGGCACTACCTCCAGAGTTGGAGAATATACATAATGTCTTCCATGTGTCCATGTTGAGGAGGTATCGATCAGACCCATCTCATGTACTACCAGTAGAGGAAATTGAAGTGAATCCAGACCTCACATATGAGGAAGAACCCATAGAGATTCTGGCTTATGAGGTGAAGCAGCTATGAAATAAGCAAATACCGTTAGTGAAAGTGCTGTGGAACCATCATTCGGGCTAAGAGGCTACTTGGAAACGAGAGGAGGACATGAGGAGACAGCACCCACAGCTGTTCAGAGATTGATATCAGGTAAAATTTCGAGACAAAATTTATTTTAAGGGGGGGGGGGAGAATTGTAATACCCCTATTTGTATAGCCTGGTATATTTTACTGTTCCGGTGACCGGTGTTGGTCCAGACAATTAAGGGGTTTAGAACCACACTTAAGACAACTAGATAAGCTATAAACACAAATAATTAGTAATTGCCAATTAATTAAGTATAAATAAGAAGAACATAACTTAAGAAGTTAAATGAGCTGAGAGTCACAGCGATGGGTGACCTTCTCGAGAACGACTGTGAAGTCGATTTAAACTCAAATTTTGAACCGTAAAATGTGACGCTGCGGTCATTAGGACAATTATGAACACAGTAGAAAAGAGAAAATCACGAAAAAGAATTGTTAAGCCAGTCAAATAATTAGGTCAGAGAGCCGGAAGAAACATTGAATTATTTGCAAACCGGGTTGAACCGGCGAGGGGCAATTTGGTCAATTGACCCCGAGAGCTGACTCCTGACCTAACTGTCAAATAAAATCGAAGAAAAAAAAATTTCGAAATCAAAAATTAAATTAAAAAAACTAATAGAAAAATAAATAGAAAAAAAATGAAAAAGTGAAGGGAGATGACATCATGCATGACATCATGCATGATGCCATAAAGATTATAATTAATAAATTTAATTAAATTGATTTATGGTCTTCCTAAAACATAAAAAAGAAAAGAAAAGAAAAGAAAAAAAAAATAAAAGTCTTCTTCTTCTTTCCCTAAGTTGCCGCCTCACTCTCACTCTCCCTCTCCATTTCTAAAACTCCATTAAAGCTTGCTTCAAGCTTTTAAATCCCTACTAAACCCCAACTTCTCCCATAATTACTTCATAAAACCTTATTGAGAAGGAGATTTAGCAAAGAAAGAAGGAAGAAAAAGAGAAAATTGAAGAAGGGAACATCCAAATTAAGGTTAGTGATTTAAGTTTAAAAAAATTCAGTTTATACTTTGTGTGTTTAGTTCAACTAACTTAGAAATAAACTTAAAATGAAATAAAAACATTTGTGGAGGACCAAACTGAAAATTCGGCTAGCTACGGTTACTATGCATATGCTTGTGTTTTGATTGAATTTAATATGTTAGGCAAGCTTGTATGAATGTGGTAGTGAGATTGAGATGCTTAGACTTGGTTAAATGCAATAATTTTGTGAGTTAGGGTTTTGGACACTTAGGGTTTAGAGACAAAAATGTGAGAAATTGTAAAGGATGTCTTTGACCTAGTTTGAAGTGAGAAATGGTCATTTGTGACCAAATGAAGTGTGTTGGAAGTTTTGGAGTTGAGGTTAAATTCGGATTCAATGTGGTCATGCTGCAAGCAGCTGGACCAAGGTCCCTTTGATGGACCAAAAATGAAAATTTACAAGTCCAATTGGTATGAGACCAATTGGGAATGAAACTAGACACCAAATGACACAATTTTCATTTAGGAAGCATGCCCAAAAAGTGACCAAAACCTAGTGAATAAATTGACCAAATCCAAAAATTCTCTGTCTGCCTATACAAACTGACCAAATGAATAGTGTTTGTTCATTTGGCCATAACTTGAGCTAGGTAGGTCTAAATGACCTGAAAATTTACCAGTGGATAGTTTAGATATAGACCTAAAACTTTCATGAAGAACACAAACCCAAATTATGCCATTAACCAAGTCATTTTGCCACCCAAAATTGGTGACCTAAAACTGCCAGAACCAAAATTTGCTCAGAAAATCTGGGTTAAGTCCAATCCGGCAGCCATGGTTCAAATGGCTATAACTTGAGCTATAAAACTCCAATTGGAGTGATTCAAAAAGAATAATAAACTTAAGAAAATAGGGAACATTTTCTATGAAGGAAGTTTTGCCAAATTCTAACAGTAAAATGACTAGTGGAACAGTGCAAGTTAAGACACAAAAACTGAAAATTTACAAATTTACCTAAAAGACTTAGAATTTGAGTAAGCAACCAAAACCAACAAATTTAATGACAAAAATGTAGCATGTGGGTGAAGTTGGAATTTCCATACCTATTAAGCCTTAGAAAGTCAACAAATTGACTTGAATAGTATAGTGAATAGTAACCCAAAACACAAAAATTAAAGAACGTCAAGATTAGCACATTAGAGCTAGGTAGAAGTGAATGTAAATTTATTTTTGGACTAATGATGAAGTTATGATACTGAAACACTGTAAAACTATGTATTTCAGTGAAAAAGAACACCGGGAAAGAACCCGAGGAATCGAGTCAAGGCCAAGAGGCGACTCGCTTAAGGTTTGTGCACAACATATAATTTTTGTAAATTATCTTCTGCATATTGTTTTGAATAATGTGAAATATTGAATTATGACATTCTTATAATGCTTTTGATTTAAATTGTTGAAAGTTAATTGTGTATATTTGAAATGGCAATGTTTAGCAAATTGTTAAGTTAAGTTTTGAAACCACAGTGTCATGACCATATATTTGAACACCTCACTAGCATGACTAGTGGGGGTAATCAGTTTCGAATTTTGATTCCTTCTCTAGCTGAAGTGTTGAGGTGTGTGCCAGTAGAAGAAGAAATTGAATGGATATCCATATATTTGAGCTAGCTAGCCTTGTGATGTGACTTCTCCTTAGCCTCTGGCTATTGAGATTATATTTATTTCGAATGGCATGATATAACTGTGGGTTTTATGAAATGTGTTTTGATACTTTGAAATGAAATTATTTAGATTAAAATCTCATAATTCATGTTTTATATTTAATTCTCATGTTCAGTTCAATTTTTGAATAAATGTGATTTAAATTCTGCATAAATATTATTTTGGTATGTTGTGCACCACTGAGTCCTAGTACTCAACGATAGCTGTTATTGCTATCGCAGATTTAGAGACTAAAGGAGCAGCAGAGTGAGCTACTGAGGATTGTGGAGCGACTTACCCTGAAGTTATATCGGGTATAATTTATACCCCGACTGTAAATATTTATTTTGATGTTTGTGATGCACATAAATGTATGGACATGTAAAATGGGTCTTGAACAGCTTGTACAAAGTTTGTTTAAAGTTTGTAATAAAATGTAGTTTGAATTTCTTTTAATGTAAATTTTTGCAATGATGTATAAAAATCACTTTGTCATTAATGAAATATGAATGGTAGTATTTTATTTTGAATTGAATGAAATTCATTAATGGTATTTGATGATTGTTGGATATTAGAAATGGTGGATTTGAATTTTTGAAGTTGATAATGTGTTGAAATTGATTGAGATGATTGTGAATTTGAAGAAGTTATTGAGAAAAATTATTGGAAATGCCTTTTTTTCAGGTATTTGAAGAACTATTTTCTCAAAATACAGACGGAACTCTGCCAAAATTTTTATAAAATTTGCGAAAAAAATAAAATTTCAGCTAGCTTTCAACTTTAATTAAATGTTTTGATACCAATTAGAAAATGCTCACCATTTATCAAAAGTAAGAAAATTGTTTTAAAATCCCTTGTAGGGTACTTAATGAGTTATCGGTAGGTGAAGTTCGATAGTTCATTAGGTGTTCTACAGGATCATGTTATGCCTTACAGAGGGGTAAGGTGTGACATTGGCTCCTACTAGTTATATATGGAGATAGGTGTTAGTCAAGATGAGATCCGTTACCCTAAGTAAATAGGGATGAAATCCTATGTTCATTTAATTGTTCTTGATGATTCAAGTTCCTGGCCAGGACAGATAGACTTAGCCAAAAATGAGTAGCCAGAAAGGAGTTTTTGACAAGAAAGTCTGATTAATCAAGAACTAGAATTAAAAGAGAACATAACATTCATAGCAAATGGAGTTTGACATTAACCATGACTCTAGCTAGAATTGGGATTTTATAACAAAGAGATTTTAGTGCATGGTAATACATGATTAAAGGTTCATATTTAAGGTATTTCTTATTACTAATTGGGTAGTCATGGCATACTATGCTAGGTGTCAACCATGGTCTATGAAATGTCTAAAATGATTTGGAGAAATCATTTACGATAAGAAAGAGCTCTAATGATATGAAGAGTTAATATAATTTTTCATTACTAATTAGTAATGAGCACACCTATACAAGTTAATCACCATGTAAATTATGATTTAATTGATTAATTAAAGAGTTTAATTAATTAATTAATTAATTAGGTTTGGTTTTTAATAAGATTGTGACGTCTCTAGCATAACTTGAAACTAAATCTAGGATATTGGATGTATAATATGAATGAAATGGTGAAATTAATTAATGAAGATTAATTAATTAATTAATTAATTTATATTTGATATAAATTAATTTGAGGGAAAAATTACAATTTTGGGTTGAGAACTCAAAATTCCATGTAAAGGCAAAATGGTCATTTTACATGGTGACACATGGCACCATGAGATGGTGACATTTGTCACTCACATATGAATGTCACTTGTCTTCGTATGGAAGACAACTTTATGGAGATTTAATCTAAGCCTTACACTTGTTTTGATGTGATTAAAATAAGAAAAAGGAAGATTAAATCATAAGGTGACATGTGGTAAGGCATTTAAATGATTTTGTCTTATGCTATTTAAGTGATAAGAAGAAGTAAAAATTAATTGAATTTAATTTTCCTTCTTCTTCTTCTTATGGACAGTAGCCATGGACACCTCCCTCTTCTCATTTCTTCTTCCATTGATTCTTGAAGAAAATCTTGATTTCTTCTTGAATTAAATTGCTAGAAAAGGTTTCTAGTTCTTATACATCATACAACCCTCACCAAAGCAAAAACTCCATGACATTAAGTAGTTAGCAAGCATTTAAAGCGAAAATTAGGGTTGCCATTAGTGAGGGGCTACATTTAGAGCACTTGAAGACCACCAAAAAGATTAAGACAATTGATTCAGCACCTTTGAGGTTAGAAATAATTAATCCCTCTTTAGCTGGGGTTAATTGGAATTAATGGTTAATTCTCAATCTTTAATGGCAAATAAATCACTAAAGTATGCTAAAAGAGTGTTTTGGCATGCCTATGGGTGTTAGAAGTTGGCTAGGTTCATAAATCATTTGGCAAGTATGCATGTAACCATAGATGAAATTTTTGAATTCCAATCTTTTAAGGCCCTAAATCATGCTTCCCAAGCCTTCAGCTTGGAGAACTACTTGCTTGAGTTATAATTAATTTGTGCAAGATTTAGTTGATCAAAGATTCAAAGTTGGCATATTTTAATTCCAACTAGAGTATTAGTTTGGCATTAGTTTGCTAATTGATCAGGACTAGTTTGCTATCTAATTTGCTAATTGCAGTATCAGTTCCAGTGGTGCAACTAGCATTGGCATGCCATTTGTTCCAGCTTCTTTAATTACTTATTTCTAATTTATTTTCATTTCTTTGAGTTATTTTTGAGTTGCTAGAGTGTTAATGTGTTTAAGATCTATTAGGGAAGTGTTTATCTTATTACAATTGTGTGAAAATTTTGCTTGTTCCAACACTTGGCTGAATTGCATCATTGTTACTATTATAACTTTTTAAGGCACATCATGTATGCTTAGTTGAACAATGTGTGCTTGCAACTTAGACCTGCATAAGTGAATGAACAAGAACTTTAATAAAGAAATCATAAGACATGCTATAAGAAACACAAGTGGAGGCTAACCCTTATTCTAAGGTAAGCCTAGGTAGAAAGTGTGACACCCCTTACCCGTGTACAGTATACCCGAGTAAGTAATGCCACCTGGTGTACCGGCACACTCTAATATTCCTCAATTAATTTAGACAATGCTTTTGCATATAATTTATGAAATACAATCTATTTAAACCATTTATCAAAAGTATCATTCATTTAAGGTTCCGAAAATTTTAAAGAAAATCCGGCGGAGTACCGGCTAAAAATGGAGAAAACCGTTCTTCGGAACCTGTTAAAAACACTTCCAATATACAATTTCATTCATTCTCAACTCCAATATCATCACAAAACTCAATATCAAGATATCAACAATTTTTCAATTTCAGGTCTCAACAACCTTTTCATTGCTCAAAACATCCCTTTCTCAGGGTTCTCATATATAAACAACCATTAAATACTCAAATTAATACCATACATGACCATAAATCTTTATTATTTACAATAAGCTCAAAATACATTACATAAATCCCAAATACATATGAGAAATAAAAATTTAATTACAAAATGACAAAATGACATCTAGTGTCCTACCAATGCACTGCAGGTGACGAGGTGACACGGACACTGAGCAAAACTGCCGGATGAACTCACCCAGTCTGTGGTCTACTGGGCTCGCGATCGAGATCTCCAGTACCTACGCGTGGCAAAAGCAACGCGCTAAGCAATAATGCTTAGTGGTGCAATAATATAATAAAAGAAAATAGCAAGAAAATAAATGTGTAGAGAATGTGTATGCTTTCTTTGTTTGGTATTGATATATTCATTGTTTCATTAACGTTGTTCACTTTTATTCATTTGGTTGCCCCAAGTAACCTACACTAGACGATCGGATCGATAACGGGTAACCGCACTGGGTACCTAGTACCTCGGCCGCCACACACCATCGGTCACATATGCATCTCCCGGCAGGCAAATGTAATGCCTAATAAGTCAGAATAATATCGTGCACAAGGCCAAGTCTCAATGCAAAGTCAGAATGGCTAAAAGCCATGAAATCACAGAATGGCATTTTTGCCATGTGCAGTACTGCTAACTGAACCCTATTGGCATGCCAAACTATCCAAACCAATCTTGTTAGGTATACTAGGGCATTTGAAACTCTTAAATTTGTCATTTTGTGAATTTCAACTTTTTTGGTGTCACTATTCATCATTGGTCAACAAAAATGTTGACTTTTAGAATAAAAATGTGTACATCAACTTTGGCACTCCCAACATACCACATTTGGTGTTTAAAACTTGTTGGCATTAAGTGTTTTTGCCATTCCAAAGTGTAACTCAACACAAACAGATTTTTCAATTTTGGTGAGTCAATTTCACTGTTCCATTGGACACTGTTACTATTGGAATTTGAGGAAATGTAAAACATGAAAGTTGTTCCTTATTTTGTCTAGTTGAATTTCCTTTCTTGAATCACTCCATTTGGAGTTTTGTAGCTCCAGATATGGATCAAAAACCCAAGCTGTCCGGATATGTATTCTGCAGAATTTTACCATATCTACAGTGCATGAATAGTAACTTGAGTCACTTGGTTGAATGGGTTCTGGCTATAATTTGGGGTAGGTTCCTTCATGAAAGTTGTTTGTCTATGTCTTAACTTGTTTCTGTAAAAATTTCAGGCCAATTGACCAAATCTACAGTGAGTTATGGCCAAATGAACAGTTACTGTTCATTTGGTCAATTCTGCTGAGGCAGTTTCAGGGTTCCGGATTGGGGCTAAGTTTTGGTCCTCTTGCTTTGGTCTTTTGGGCATAGTTTCTTCAGCAAAAATGTGCCATTATAAGCCTAGTTTCATGTCCAATTGGCCAAACTTCAATTGGACTAACACAGCCCAAGTTATGGCAGTGCAAAGGGACTGAATTTTCAGTCCCTATGCTATTGTCCTAGGCAGCCTGCAATCCTCACTTTGCAATCTCATTTTTCTGTCCCATTTATGGTCAACACATCTAAAATGGTCACTAATTGACCATTACAATGTGCCCTAACAATTTCCTAACCCAAGTCACACTTTCACCTTTCCAAACCCTAATTTCCATATGAATTTTCACAACATGCTTTAATTAACTATCTCATTCAATAATCACATGCATACATGGTTTAATCTTGATCTCTAGTCCACTTTAAGTCCATCAAAACACTCATTCCTTTTCATTCAATAGGGCTGCTGAAACTTAGGGCATGGATAGACATAGATTTCATTCATTTTAGTTACAAATTCCTACTTATTCCAAGTCTCTAACATAGAATTTAAAAAGCTTTAGATGTATATATGCACTAACCTTGTTTGGGCAGAATTTCCAAAGCCCTAAACTCCAATTTCCTTCCTCTTGTTGGCTGCCAAGAGCTTGTTTAAGGTGTGGGGTAAAGTTTTAATGAAGAGGGGTTAGGGAAATATGGTGGAATGATGGAGATCTAAAGCTTGAAAAAAAAAAAAAACTTGAATGGAGGTGGCTATGGAGGTGAATTTCGGCTGGTCTCTTGGGGAGGGTGGCTGCTGAACTTTCTTTCTTATTTTGGTCTTCATTTTGTCTTTTTATTTGTTAGTCAATTGATAGCTTAATTTTGATTGGTTGGTGAGTAAGTGAGTGACCTCATATGATGTCATTTTTGCATTATTTTGCATTTTCTTTTCTTTTCTTTCACTACTCATTTCAAATTTCATTTCTAGTAATGTTTATTCATATTTAATGTTATATTAATTATTTACTCAACTGGACAAGTCGGCCAAAAATCACCTCGGAAGGCGAAATGACCAAAATGCCCTCCGTTTGGCTTAACGGGTCAAAATCGTCTGTACCGATTGAAAAAATTTTCTAGGTATTTTCTTGGCATTCTAATGCCATGGGAACCTCAATTACCCTTCTCTGGAGTCCCAAAAATTATTTTATAATTTTTCCCCCGGGTCTAGGGCTCCTCGTTGCGAGAACTGCAACTTCCCTCCGGTTACCCATCGCTTGGGCACTGGCTCGTTTAACTTGGTTGTATTTTATTTCTAAAATTTTTACTAAATTTTTCTTATTAATATTTGAGTTAATTATGGTTCTTGACTTTAGTTTAAATATTTTTCCGGACATTCTAGCTGTCCGGACCGACACCGGTCACCGGAACAGTAGAATGTACGGAGTGGTTACCGGGAGGGTGTTACAACTCTTCCCCTCTAATTTAAATTTCGTCCTCGAAATTTACCTGATGCAAACAGTTGAGGGAACTGTTGCCTCATCGACTCTTCACTTTCCCAAGTTGCTTCCTCGGTGTTGTGGTGCCTCCAAAGCACTTTCACCAATGGAATTTGCTTGTTTCTCAACTCTCTCACTTCCCGAGCCAAGATCCGTAGAGGTTCTTCTTCGTATGTCAAATCCGGCTGTATTGTCACACCCTACCCCTCTGTAAGGCATAACATGATCCCGTAGTATACCTAATGAATTACCAACTCCGTCTACTGATAACCCATTAAATACACTACAAGGGATTTTAAAAACTTTTCTTACTTCTTTTACAGTGGTGAGCACTATTTACAGGTGTTAAAGACTTTGGTGAACTGAGTAAAATAACTAACTCATTTGGTTTATTTGGAATTTCTGTAAAAATTTTGGCAGAGTGCCATCTGTATTTTGGATAAAACAGTTCTTCAGAAAACCTGTAAAAAGCACTTTAATAATTTTCCCAAATCTCAACTCCAATGCATTTCTCAACACAACAATTTATCAACTCAATTCCATAGGAATTTTTTTAAAGTCTGAGATAAGGAAATATAATACAACTTTTACAATCCAAAACACTCATAATTAATTTACAACTTCAAGGTACAATTTAATTTACAACTGCTCAAAACCAAAAACAAAATGTACATACAGTGTCATACATTACAATACAAAATGCAAAATACTGGTATACTCATAATACCAGGTAATCCCTCGCTGGATGTATATGCAGCCTAGTCTCACGCCTGCTCTGTCTCTACTGCGATAAAGAATAAAGCTATCGCTGAGACAATATCTCAGTGGTGCACAACATTAACCAAATACAAATTTAAATCACAATTCATAAATCATGTGAATAGTGGATACTTAAAATCATAGTTAAATCCAAGACAATAATTGTCAACAAGAATTTAAATTCCATTTCTCCATATCACAATAATTTTCCATAAGTCAGATCAGGTTTGAATTCAAAAGACAGTATATGTCAATGAGAGTTTAAATCCATTTCACAACTCATAATACACATCAATAAATCACACACAGCTTAATCATGATCCATAGTTCAATTCGTCCCAAAAGCCGATGGTTAATGAGGTATTCAATTCGTCCCAAAAGTCGATGACTAATGAGGAATAACATGGCTAGCTAGCAAAAATATGAGTACTCATTCTATTCGTCCTCAACAGGCACACACCTCAACACTTCAGCCAGAGAGGGAATTCAATTCGTCCCACTAGACAAGCTAATGAGAAATACAATCAATATACATGATAGCTGTGGTTTCAAACCATTTCCAATGCTTTTAAATCAATAAGTATCCATCAATGTCATTCAAACAAATTTTCACAGTTTCAAACCATTCACAATATTTTTCAATCAATAAGTGTCCATCAAACACATTTCCACAATTTAAAACAATGATATACAAATAGTCAATATTTATTTCCATTGAAAATAATTCAAAAGAAACAGTTGTTGTGCACAAACCTCTGATATTTGTCTCCTGGTCTTGACTCAGTATTTCTTTCCCTTTTGCTGAGTCCTTGTTAACTGAGAAACACAATTTGAAGTGTTCCAGTGCTAAATTAAACTGTCTCTATCGATGGTGTTTGGTAAATAATGCACTGAACTCAATTATTCACTTAATCACCTAATATACCGACCCTCGATGCGTTTTAGGTAAATTAGGTTTTAGTGTCATTAATATGTCACACTCGATAGGGTTTTAGGTTTGGTACGTTTTACCAAAGTCATTTCCTTGTTTAGTGCATTTTAATGCAACTTGCTGGATTTCGGGATACTGGTTTGACCTAACCGGACGATCTAGTTCCCTCGGTTTTTGGGTCTCGGTCGAAACTACAAACTTGTAGATCTAGGTCTTATTGCACGCGGTGCAAAATTTCAGGTCAATCCGAGTTAAGTAGACCAAGTTATGGTCATTACACTATTGCTGGTCAAGTGGTACCATTTTAGGTCAATTTTAGGTCAAATTGGTCAATTCTGGTTCGGCCAGTTTTTGGACCCGAACTTGTGCAAGTTGTTTGACTTTCTTATGGTCATTTCTGGGCTTTGGTGTCTTCATAAGACTTGTAGGTATGGGTCTTAACTATTCTTGGTCAAAATTTCAGGTCAATTGGACCTGGTTTGAGTGAGTTATGGCCTAAACACTCACTGCTGCCCAATTGGTCATTTTTCAGGTCCTAATTGCACCTAATCCGAATTGGTCATTTTTTTAGGTCACCTTGCAAGCAGAATTTTGGCATGGTTTCTCAATGAAAGTTGGCACATTTTGTGCCTAGTTTCACCTCAAATTGGTCTCATACCAATTGAGGTTACACATTCAAGGTTATAGGCTAAAATATACACTGCCCTCAATATGCATTTCACACCCCAACTTCAAACACACACTTACCTTTGCCATTTTTTTACTTACCTACCAAACTGTTTTGGCACATTACCAAAAGCATTTTCTACATTACATTAGCATTATTTTGGGCAGATTCCAATCACCTTCAACACACCAATAATCATTCACAATTACAATTTCTAAGTACTATTACAAACACACCTAAACATTACAAACTTTACATACACTTTACAATGTTAATTTACATACATATCATCAATCTTTCTAGGTCAATATTCTGCCCACACTTCCTTCAATATATACCATTACTCAAGTGTCCACAAGCTGCCACAAACCATTCTTCAACATCACATTGCCGTCCCATATACCAATTTCCATCAAAGTGCATAATTCACCATATAAACATGAAATAATTCCCTAAGTTACTAAATCACCATAATTAACATTATTTCTCATCAATTATATGCACAAATACCTCATCAAAAACTTGACTCATGGCTGTCCAAAATGAAAACAACAATAACCCTTCAAACTCAAAATTTTCCTTCACCAAGCTAACACCCATAACATGAACATAAACTTTAACAAAGAAATTCTCAAAAATGCAAACTTACCTTTAATTGTAACTTGCTAAACCTTCACCAAACTTCTCAAAATTGGTATCAATATCTTCCTTGTGGTGTGTAGACCATTTTTCATAAAAGAACCTAAGTGAATGGAGTTGAAATGGAGGGAGAGATTGAAGCTCAAAGAAAACGTCAATGGTGGCTCTTTTTCACTCTTCAATTCGGCATGGATGAGCTAAGTGAGGAAGATGGACTTTTGAGTGGGAATAATCTGCCCACTAATGAGTATTTTTAATCCTTTTAATGTTCTTAGTGGTCCACTAACAAATTTAATTCATATTTTAAGCTAACTATCCACTTATTCCACATTTAACCCATGATTTCCACTATTTATTTTAGGTACCACCAATTTAATTTTTTATTTTATTTTCTAAGTGTAATACTATTTATTTTTAATGGACATTTAGGTCAAAAGACACTTCGGGATGTCAAATGACTATAATGCCCCTGTTCGTGGCATTCTGATTTTTCAGAATAATCGTATTTTATCTGTTTTTCGATTTCTCACTTTTCTTTATACTAATTATTTAATTTTTCTTTGATCTTTCTAATGATATTTATTCTTCAATAAGGTTCTATTTATGTCCTAAAAATGTTTTCCAGGGTTCCCCGTAGTTCAGGGCTAGTCAACGGTCCACGCCGTGACTTCCCGGTGCGGTCACCCATCGCTAGGTTTCCCGGCTCACTTACTCGGTTACATTTCTTTGCTATGATTTTTCCTTTGTTTTTCTTTTCTTGTATTTCATTATTTTATGTCTCCTCACTCATATTGAGGTACGGTTCTAGGCATCCTAGCTGTCCGGACAACACTGGTCACCGGAGCAGCAGAACGCACTACCGAACTTTGGGGTGTTACATGTATTTCAATTTCTTCTCTGGAGATGACATGTGAAGGATCTAAGCGGTATCTTCTGAGCATGGACACATGGAACACATTGTGGATCTTGTCCAGCTCTGGTGGTAAAGCTAGCCTATAGGCCACTGGACCCACACGTTCAATGACTTCATATGGGCCAATGAACCTAGGGCTTAACTTACCTTTCCTTCCAAACCTCAATACCTTCTTCCATGGTGACACCTTGAGGAACACTTTGTCGCCAACCCCATATTCTATTTCTTTCCTCTTCAGGTCGGCATAAGATTTCTGTCTGTCTGAGGCAACCTTCAAGTTGGCTTTGATTGATTTCACCTTCTCCTCAGCCTGTTTCACCAGGTCTGGCCCTACCAGTTTGTCTTCGCCCAATTCAGTCCAGCACACTGGAGTTCTACATTTTCTTCCATACAGTGCTTCATATGGGGCCATTTGAATGCTAGCTTGGTAGCTATTGTTGTATGCAAATTACGCGATGGGAGGTATCTATCCCAACTTCCCTCAAACTCAATGACACAACTCCTCAGCATATCCTCAAGGACCTGACAAGTATTTCACGTTATTGTTATCATTTCAATTCAATATTTGTATCAATTTCATTGGTTTCAATTGTTTACCTGGATTACTCTTTCAGATTGCCCATCCGTCTGAGGATGGAAAGCTGTGCTGAAATGGAGTTGTGTACCCAAGGATTCATGCAACTTCTTCCAAAATCTCGATGTAAACCTTGGGTCTCGATCAGATATGATGGAAAGTGGAATTCCATGCGCCTAACTATCTCACCGATATACACTCGCTAATCTCTAGTGAGTAGTCAGTCCTAACTGGCAGAAAGTGTGCTGACTTTGTCAATCTATCAACTATCACCCATGCTGCATCATGTTTCTTCCGGGTGAGAGGTAGACCACTTACAAAATCCATGGTGACCCGATCCCATTTCCATTCAGGTATGCGTATAGGCTGTAGCAAACCTGATGGAACTTGATGTTCTGCCTTGACTTGCTGACATGTCAAGCATTTAGTCACATAGTCACTATGTCCTTCTTCATACTGTGCCACCAATATCAAGCTTCGTGTCATGATACATCTTTGTACTTCCAGGTGCATAGCATATACACTAGTGTGTGCCTCTTTTAGAATACTAGCTTTCAATTCCCCATCATCCGTACACACGTCTTCCTTTGTAATACGTACACCCATCCGCTTTCATCACATAATCGCTGCTTTTCCTCCGAGACCTTGCTCATAATAGCCATTAACTTCTCATCTACCTTCCGCCATCTAAAATCTGCTAAAGGTGTTTGGCCTCACTTGCAACTCAGCCAAGATAGCTCCATCTCGAATCAAAGTTAGACGGGTATTCAATGATCTCAAAGCTGTCATGGATTTTCTGCTCAAAGCATCCGCAACTACATTTGCCTTCCCAGGATGGTAGTCAATTACACAATCATAATCCTTTAGGAACTTAATCCATCGCCTCTGTCTAAGGTTGAGCTCCTTCTGGGTTGGCAAGTATTTTAGGCTTTTGTGATCTGTGTAAATGTAGCACTTTTCCCCATACAAGTAATGCCTCCATATCTTCAGTGCGAAGATAATTGCTGCAAGCTCTAGATCATGGGTAGGGTAGTTCTGTTCATATGGCCTTAGCTGTCTGGAAGCATAGGCGATCACTTTCCCCTCTTGCATCAATACACACCCTAACCCATTATGTGAGGCATCACTATAGACCACAAAGTCCTTTCCGGACACTGGTTGTGTTAACACTGGTGCCTCTGTCAACATAGCCTTCAATTTCTCAAAACTGGTCTGACACTTGTCATTCCAATCAAATCTGACATTCTTGTGTAACAACTTGGTCATTGGAGCAGCTATTAGGGAAAATCCCTTCACAAATCTTCTGTAATACCCAGCTAGCCCCAAGAAACTTCGACCTCGCTTGTATTTCGGGAGGCTTCCATTCCATCATCGCTTCTATTTTCTTGGGATCCACCTAATCCCATCACCGACACTATGTGTCCAAGGAATGCAATCTCATTCAACCAAAAGTCACACTTGGACACCTTAGCATAATACTTCTTTTCCCGCATGTTTTGCAGAACAATTCTCTAATGCTCATCATGTTCTTCACTGGTCTTGGAATACACCAATATATCATCAATAAAGACCACTACGAACCGATCTAAGTGTGGATGAAAGATACGGTTCATAAGGTCCATGAATTCCGCTGGTGCTTTTGTTAGGCCAAAGGGCATCACCAGAAACTCATAATGCCCATACCGGGTCCTGAATGCAGTCTTGGGCACATCTACATCTTTCACCCTCACCGATGATACCACGATCCGAGATCAATCTTAGAAAATACTCGCTTCCCTTCAACCGATCAAACAGATCATCAATTCTAGGCAACGGATACTTGTTCTTCACAGTCACTTTATTCAATTGCCGGTAATCAATACATAGCCTCAAAGTCCCATCCTTCTTCTTTACAACAAAGACCTTTGAGCTCCCCATGGTGACACATCGGGCGTATAAACCCCTTATCAAGCAACTCTTGCAATCGAGTTTTTAACTCCTCAATTCGATGGGTGCCATCCTATAAGGAGCAATGGAAATGGGTGTCAGATCTGGCAGTTGTCTCAATAGCAAATTCAACTTCCCTTTCTCGGTGGCAAACCAGCAACTCTTCAGAAATACCTGGGAAGTCTCTCACCGTGGGTATGTCACTCGGGTTTGGCTTAGCTCGCCTAGTATCCACCACATGTGCTAGGTAGGCTTCACGACTTTTCTCATCATTCTTCTTGCAATGTTGGTGAGATGACATTGACAGAAATCATCCTTTCCCTACAACCGTGATCTCATTACCCTCAAGGGTTTTCAAAGAAATTCTCTTCAATTTGCAATCAACTATTGCACGATGACGTGACAACCACCCATTCCCAAAATCATGTCAAACTCATGGAAAGGCAACTCAATCAAGTCTGCCAAGAATTCATACCCTTGAATCCTTAACGGGCAACCTTTGTATACCTTGTTCACCACTACACTGTGGCCCAATGGATTAGTGACCATAATGTCTTGGTCACTTTCCCTACCAAGATCCCCTTTCTACGGGTAGATTGATGCAAATGTATGAGTTTGTGGATCCTGGATCAACCAATGCATGCACAGGAGTAGTGTATATGGAGTACGTACGCCTGATGACGTCCGGTGCATCTTGCTCCTCCTGAGCTCTCAAGGCATAATTTCTCGCAGTGGTGCATTATCCGCCTCTCTGCCGCTCGGATGTAGGCCTTTGTGATGGTCCCACTGCGCCGATCCGCGATTTTCTACCTCTCGTGGTGCAGAGCGAGTCTTTCTGCTTGTGTTGGAGCAAATTGTAGTAGTTCCGCGTGGGACAGTTCCTTAATCGATGCTCTGTTGACCCACACCTCAAGCGGGCACCGGCCACTCTCCAACACTCCCCCTTATGCCATTTCTCGGTGTGGACACGCGAGAAATGCCGGGCTGGTCCTGAACCCCATCCTCGAGAGCTGCCCACCGATGGTGTGGACCGACCTCTCCTAGGGGTGAATCGTGGCTGGGCCCCCGAGACCGACCACCCGACTCGTGGTGACCCGAACTCGTGCAGAGGACCCTTAAACTTCTTCCCAAATCCAGGTGGAACTAGACCGACTGGTCCCCTCTTCTTTGTCTCTCCTTCAGTCCGCTCATTGATTCTCACTTTTTCAACCCTTATTGCAGCTTCCACTAGCTTGCTAAATTCTGTGATTCCCAAGGCGTTGAGTCAGTATCTTGATATTGTCATTCACCCTCTTCAAATCTCTTGCACCTTTCACCGTTAGGGACTATTTCCTTCCATAGCGGCTTAACCGAACAAACTCCTTCTCATACTTACCACCGACAACCTCTCGCCTCGGGTTAATGAATTCCTTCTTCTCTCTTCCGTATACAGACCCACATATTTCTTCTTGAACTCGAGAGGAAGAAGTCCCAAGTTACTGACTTCTGGCTGCACTTCATCGACACGTGTCCCACCATCCGTAGGCATCGTCTTATAACAAGGATATAGCGACTTCTAAGTTACGCTGCTGGGTGCGATGGAGGTTTTAAGACTCTGCCCGTTCTGTTCAACCAATTCTACCGCAACATGAGTCATCTTCTCTCTTGCCATAGAAGTCCACTCCAAACTTCCTTAGCCTTTCGGGTGTGATTTACTGCTGTGGAGTGGTGGTGGTGGTAATGCGTCTTTGGCATTACCCGGCCATTTGTGCGAAGAAGTCGGCCATTTGTTGGAACATGGCTTGTGGAGGTGGCGAGTGGTCTGCTTGAGCTGGTGGTGGGCGATTCTCTCATGCCCCAGTCTCACCGCTGCAGTGGAGCATGACTCTCCACTTCCTCCTCAACGGCTCTCGAGATGAAGGGTCCATATCCTATTCAAAATAAGAAAGATAAACAGATCTGCGTTAGTGTCACCTCGACTCTTACAAATGCAATGCATGGTATGGACTCAATCTAGGCCCAGAAACGCCTAAACCGTGCTCTGATACCACTAAATGTGACACTCCTTACCCGTGTACAGTATACCCGAGTAAGTAATACCACCTGGTGTACCGGCACACTCTAATATTCCTCAATTAATTTAGACAATGCTTTTGCATATAATTTATGAAATACAATTTATTTAAACCATTTATCAAAAGTATCATTCATTTAAGGTTCCGAAAATTTTAAAGAAAATCCGGCGGAGTACCGGCTAAAAATGGAGAAAACCGTTCTTCGGAATCTGTTAAAAACACTTCCAATATACAATTTCATTCATTCTTAACTCCAATATCATCACAAAACTCAATATCAAGATATCAACAATTTTTCAATTTCAGGTCTCAACAACCTTTTCATTGCTCAAAACATCCCTTTCTCAGGGTTCTCATATATAAACAACCATTAAATACTCAAATTAATACCATACATGACCATAAATCTTTATTATTTACAATAAGCTCAAAATACATTACATAAATCCCAAATACATATGAGAAATAAAAATTTAATTACAAAATGACAAAATGACATCTAGTGTCCTACCAATGCACTGCAGGTGACGAGGTGACACGGACATCGAGCAGAATCGCGGATGGACTCACCCGATGGTCTACTGGGCTCGCGATCGGGATCTCCGGTACCTACGGCGTGGCAACGCACTAAGCAATAATGCTTAGTGGTGCAATAATATAATAAAAGAAAATAGCAAGAAAATAAATGTGTAGAGAATGTGTATGCTTTCTTTGTTTGGTATTGATATATTCATTGTTTCATTAACGTTGTTCACTTTTATTCATTTGGTTGCCCCAAGTAACCTACACTAGACGCATCGGATCGATAACGGGTAACCGCATGGGTACCTAGTACCTCGGGCGTCACACCATCGGTCACATATGCATCTCCCGGTGTGAGCGACTAACAAGTGTAAATAATATCGTGCACAAGGCCAAGTCTCAATGCAAAGTCAGAATGGCTAAAAGCCATGAAATCACAGAATGGCATTTTTGCCATGTGCAGTACTGCTAACTGAACCCTATTGGCATGCCAAACTATCCAAACCAATCTTGTTAGGTATACTAGGGCATTTGAAACTCTTAAATTTGTCAATTTGTGAATTTCAACTTTTTTGGTGTCACTATTCATCATTAGTCAACAAAAATGTTGACTTTTAGAATAAAAATGTGTACATCAACTTTGGCACTCCCAACATACCACATTTGGTGTTTAAAACTTGTTGGCATTAAGTGTTTTTGCCATTCCAAAGTGTAACTCAACACAAACAGATTTTTCAATTTTGGTGAGTCAACTTCACTGTTCCATTGGACACTGTTACTGTTGAAATTTGAGGAAATGTAAAACATGAAAGTTGTTCCTTATTTTGTCTAGTTGAATTTCCTTTTTTGAATCACTCCATTTGGAGTTTTGTAGCTCCAGATATGGATCAAAAACCCAAGCTGTCCGGATATGCATTCTGCAGAATTTTACCATATCTACAGTGCATGAACAGTAACTTGAGTCACTTGGTTGAATGGGTTCTGACCATAATTTGGGGTAGGTTCCTTCATGAAAGTTGTTTGTCTATGTCTTAACTTGTTGCTGTAAAAATTTCATGCCAATTGATCAAATCTACAGTGAGTTATGGCCAAATGAACAGTTCAGGGTTCCGGATTGGGGCCAAGTTTTGGTCCTCTTGCTTTGGTCTTTTGGGCATGGTTTCTTCAGCAAAAATGTGCCATTATAAGCCTAGTTTCATGTCCAATTGGCCAAACTTCAATTAGACTAACACAGCCCAAGTTATGGCAGTGCAAAGGGACTGAATTTTCAGTCCCTATGCTGCTGTCCTAGGCAGCCTGCAATCCTCACTTTGCAATCTCATTTTTCTGTCCCATTTATGGTCAACACATCTAAAATGGTCACTAATTGACCATTACAATGTGCCCTAACAATTTCCTAAGCCAAGTCACACTTTCACCCTTCCAAACCCTAATTTCCATATGAATTTTCACAACATGCTTTAATTAACTATCTCATTCAATAATCACATGCATACATGGTTTAATCTTGATCTCTAGTCCACTTTAAGTCCATCAAAACACTCATTCCTTTTCATTCAATAGGGCTGCCGAAACTTAGGGCATGGATAGACATAGATTTCATTCATTTTAGTTACAAATTCCTACTTATTCCAAGTCGCTAACATAGAATTTAAAAAGCTTTAGATGTATATATGCACTAACCTTGTTTGGGCAGAATTTCCAAAGCCCTAAACTCCAATTTCCTTCCTCTTGTTGGCTGCCAAGAGCTTGTTTAAGGTGTGGGGTAAAGTTTTAATGAAGAGGGGTTAGGGAAATATGGTGGAATGATGGAGATCTAAAGCTTGAAAAAAAAAACTTGAATGGAGGTGGCTATGGAGGTGAATTTCGGCTGGTCTCTTGGGGAGGGTGGCTGCTGCACTTTCTTTCTTATTTTGGTCTTCATTTTGTCTTTTTATTTGTTAGTCAATTGATAGCTTAATTTTGATTGGTTGGTGAGTAAGTGAGTGACCTCATATGATGTCATTTTTGCATTATTTTGCATTTTCTTTTCTTTTCTTTTACTACTCATTTCAAATTTCATTTCTAGTAATGTTTATTCATATTTAATGTTATATTAATTATTTACTCAACTAGACAAGTCGGCCAAAAATCACCTCGGAAGGCGAAATGACCAAAATGCCCTCCGTTTGGCTTAACGGGTCAAAATCGTGCATCTGGATTGAAAAATTTTTCTAGGTATTTTCTTGGCATTCTAATGCCATGGGAACCTCAATTACCCTTCTCTGGAGTCCCAAAAATTATTTTATAATTTTCCCTGTCTAGGGCTCCTCGTTGCGAAACGCAACTTCCCTCGATTACCCATCGCTTGGGCACCGGCTCGTTTAACTTGGTTGTATTTTATTTCTAAAATTTTTACTAAATTTTTCTTATTAATATTTGAGTTAATTATGGTTCCTGACTTTAGTTTAAATATTTTTTCGGACATTCTAGCTGTCCGGACCGACACCGGTCACCGGAACAGTAGAATGTACGGAGTGGTTACCGGGAGGGTGTTACAGAAAGGATGTCTAACACCTTCCCTCTTCCATACCTACTATCCTGAACTTAGGCTATTGGATTCATGGTAAGAGAAGGGCAGTGGGCCTCTATGAGGAGTAGAGTCGTCATGCATGTCTCTTTTGAAGTATTTGCCCTGATTCTCATTCGAGTGGCGACTCCAATCAATTCTTTACCTTTTAAGGCATTAATATCTAAACTCCACGATAGTGTTATGGGAAGATGGAGCTAAAATAGCATAAAGAAGAAGCTCACTGCCCATACACTTAAGTGAACTAAAATGCCTTATTGAACTTTTCTTTCTATTTTAAATACTCTGTTGTGTTATATAACATGTAAATAAATTATGTATGTGATTAATTAAACATATGCTAACTTAAGGAAAGATGGTAACACTTGGGAATAATATTTAAACTTAGAAACATGAGATGTTTAGGTTATGTCAAATGCGTGCCTTATATGGCTATTTGAACAAGATGTGTGTGTAATTTCTAGTTTGCATAATTTTGTGTTCAATGAATTAAATAAAAGATGACAAGATAGATTTTAGGAAACAATTAGTATAAGCTAGCTCTTGTTCTGAGATAAGTTCTAACGAATAAAGTGCTTAACACCTTCCCTTTCTTGTAAGAGAGATAAAGATCTCAGAACGAAAGAAAACCAAGAGAAGTTTTATCTCTCTAACAACTAATGTTAAAAACAATCCTGACATATATTAGAGAATACGACCTCTATAAGAGTTAACTCTTTGAGTTATTGAATGTATTAGGTTATTAGGTTACAAAAGTTAATCTAATTTTTAGTTTCACTTTTAAATTGATTTAATTTAGATATTTGTTTTTTTAATGTTTTAATTTATTTTTTAGCATTGAGATTTTAATAGGCATTATTAGTAATGAAGAAATTTTATGAATGTTTGGGATTGTTTCTTTTATGAAAAAACATAGCACTCAATAGAGAATATTGTGCCTTTTATACTCCACACACATCTCAAAATAACTCACCACACCTAAGTTAAATTCAAAGTCGATTAATTGGACATATATAAACTCATATTATTGATGTTTGTGTTTTTGATTTGGGACCAAACCTAAATCAAATTTTTTAAAGTTTTGGATATCATTTCTTAGTTTAAAATTCTAGTTTTGCTATTCGTTTCAATAATTTTTATTTGACATTTACTATTTTAAAAAATTGAATAATTTAAAATCTTAAATAACATATTTTTTATCTCGTATTTCAAGGCAATGGACAATATACAAATTTCATTAACTTTAAATAATAGTTGAAGTGTTCAAAAATTAAAATGATTATTGAATTAAATTTTATGGATGAATTTCCAAAAATCTAATTTATGAAATAATTTCATCAAAGAGTTTTCTTTAAAAAAAAAAAAAAAAACGATTCCATAAATGGTTTGGTCAAAGAAAAAAATGGAGGAAATGGAAATTAAAGAAATATGACTCTTTAATCTTTATCAGAATCTCATAACTGCCCATCCCGAAAACAATTTTCAAAAGAAAAGTTAGATGAGATCTTAGTGCATGATAGAGACGGGCAACATGGAATTGAGCCATTGGATCTATCATCAATTCTTCATTTACCAACCATCATTACCTTATAATCAAGATTTTTTTATTTAATCACATCTTACCTACCTTAATAAACCTTCAAATCAAACTTTATTTCTTAATCACTTTCTTTAAACATACATAACTCAGGGATCTAGTTCAAGCATTTTTTCACGGGTTGTAATGTTAATTTTAGCTGACCAGACTAGATCTACACTGTCTGTTTGATTAACTTACTACTTATTTTTCATCATTTCTCCTTTTATCTTTTATTTCTTCCTTTCCATCTCTTTACAGTCACAACTGAGTTTCTCACCAGTAACTATCTCTAAATAGATTTTCTTATTTGATTTTTATTTTTTTAATAAACTCTCAGATTTATATTTATTTAAAACATATCTGAGTTAATCTCTTCATATTTGCATCCGTTAACAATAAATTTGAGGTTCTTCTTTCAATATTAAATCCCTACTCTCTCGTTACTGGATGTTCTATTTTCTCACCTAGCATTGTTTCTTATAGTATTTGATAGTCTTTGGCCATTTAAAATAGAGTACCAATTGTTAACTCCTTTTGCTGAGGGATTTTGAATTTTCAAGTACAAACAATGATATTCTATGACTATAACTAAATAATGCTGCTTATTTCTGCATTGATATTTACTGATTTAAACTCTTTTGTGTGTTACAGAAATTACAATTTTTAAAACGAAAATGTTACAAAAAGTTATTTTAATCATCCAAAATAAAAAATGACCAACTACTATTCGAAAAATTATTTTTCTCTGCTAAAACATTTTTAAATAAATTTTTTTTTTCTGTTATGACAACATTATATTATACTTATTGCCAAGTTTTCTAGCCAAATAACTTGCTAATTATCTTTTAACAAATGCTTTAATTTAATAATAAAGATAAAGCTATTGAAGATTGGATGCTAGATTAAATATTTCTATTTTAATAGTTTGAAAATTAAAAATTTCTCAGAGCTTCATATATATTTTAAAAATTAAAAAGATAAATTTTTTTAGTTTGATTAATATTTTATTCATTGAGTGTCTATTTTATTTTATTTTATATAAAGTTAAAAAGCTCAACCTTAGTAATTTCTTTTGATCTCCTCTTCTCCTTTTTCCTTTAGATCTTTTTATTGGATGTTTCTTATTAATAGTTACCCCTCAATCGGTTCTTTCATTTTATTATTATTTTATGTTGTTTTTGTTGTTTTATTTAATAAATTCTTTGATTCAGATTTATCTCTTAATATTTGTACATTAAGGAACCGATTTAAAGATTTTTTTTTTAATACTAGAATCCTACTTTCCGTATTATTAAGTTCTATTCTATTTTATCCATTTAATAAGATTTTTATTTATTTCTTATAATATTTAATGGGCTATTTAACAGTTGTAATGCAATGGATAGATAACGATCCTTTATTAAAAATGTCTATTCCTAGTCTTAAAAAACAAAAATCTCATGTAACTATAGCCTTAATTATAAAAAAAAAAAAAAAAAGAAAAATTTTTAATAAAAATACAATTTAATTTTAATAAATTAAATTACCACAATTTTATCCAATTAATAAATTTAATTAAAATTATTTCAAAAAAATTAATTAAAATTAAATAAATAAAATAATAATATTTTATTTAATTAAAGAATAAAAATTAATTTTAAAATTATTCTCTCTCTCTCTCTTAATATTTTATTTAATTAAAGAGTAAAAATTATATCCCCCTACCCCAACCAACCACCCCACCCCCCTTCCTGTCTCTAAACCTAACATCAGTGGCACTTTCAAATCAAAAGCCTTGTCAAATTCCATGCTCTCAAATCGTTGATGATATTATGTAATTTACTCCTCAATTATTAATTCATTCTCGATTGACAAATTACAGGTGTAAGGATCCAATTTCCAGAGTTGCAGTACATGGTATGAACCATGAACAAATAAAAGGTCCTCTTTTGGCAAATGAACAAAGCACAGCGAAGCAATAATTTTCGTAACTAATTTGCTAAAATTCATATCTGCAATAAAGAAGTAGATGGCCTAACAGTAAACCATCTACAAAGAATATTTCAACTCAACTACGTGTTTAACCACAATTCAGGCATCTCAATGTTTCTTGGCATTTACAGGAAAATGATCAACCCAAAGAAGAACATATTATAAAACTCAAATATGCTCTCTCTCTCTCTCTCTCTCTCTCTCTCTCTCTCTCTCTCTCTATATATATATATATATAGATATATACATATAACTTCTGTTAGGAACCCAAAACAAGACCCTCCCGACCAATATTGGTCACGCGAAGCACAGCTTGTGCACTTAAAGGGGCGAGCTTTGACCGGCAGAAATGCTCCCAAGAACTCAACTCTGAATGCTCAGATACTGTCAGTGTCGGGTCATGTGACTTCTCGTATACAGTTTGCAGCTCCAAGAGGAGAGTTCTAGCTGCTTCCCTGGATTCAGGAAGTTGGTCACTGAGCTGTGATGCAGCTACTAGAATCAATTTGTCAAAACCGTATGATTTAATCCCTTCAACACCCTATTAATATAAACATCATTAAATGATTAAGGGGTTAAATTAGGAACAAGTGCACATAAAGGCAAAAATATAAATGTAACCCAATTTAGGTTTATGTTATTTCCTCAATCAAGTGCAAGTATACAAAAATGTTGCATCATAATAAACCAAATCATCAATATCTCTCCCTCTCTCGCTCCCTGTGTCACATGTATATGAATGCAATTGCACATACACCCCAAAAGGTAGGGAAAGAAGGTAGTGAAAAAGAGTTAAATCACACATGTGACAAGACCAAACAAATCCTTAAATAGAACACTGTTTTTCAAAGTCCCTCACATGATTAAGAGCAATCCCTACATTTCACAGCAGAAAGGATATATGTACATATATAAGAATGAAGACAGGAATGCAGCTTAGCAATTAGCTAGCCTCCAAAGTACCAGGTGTATTCAATAAGGTTAATGGTATTCTTTCGAGGCAGAGAAAGAACAAAAGCAGAGCTCTACAAATAAAATGGTAAAATATAATAGTTGCACATTAATTCAAGAACTTCCAAAACGAAAAACATTTATTTACAAAAAAAAATACAAACAAACAAGACACTACTGTGAAATTATCAAATCATGACAAATAAGGGGTATCTGCATCAGCAGCCAAAGATTGAAATATAATAAGTAAAGAAAAAAAGAAATGCAATGAGAAAAAGCAGTTCCGTGAAAAATGCATTTGCCAGATGCCCAGATATGGATCTCATGTTTTCAAAAACCACTTGTAAATAATGGATTGTTTAAGGTGATAAAATAACTCTGTTATGGAGGAGGAAAAACAGGGAATAGACATATAAATTAACCTCAATAATCAAATTAAAAAGCAGATTATTCTATTAAAATTCATCTTCCTACCAGTCGTGGTATGCTTCGAGACAAGCACATTGATGCCTTAGCTCGAATTCGAGGATTCTTATTCTTAAGATATGGCTGTAACTTTGCTAATAACATTGTAGGGGAAACCCAAGTAGTCATTGCCACTAGAGCTCTCTCAGCTGCCTCACATACAAATCGTTTGTCTTGTGAAGACTTGAGAAGAAGCTGTACAAGCTGCATCCATGAAATTTGACCACAATTTATGAAAAAGTGAGAAACACATATCAGTTCACATGAGTAAAAAATAATGCACAAAAGAACTGACTAAACAAATGAGGGAGAAACTCTTATCGAAATAAAGTACCAGAGGATCCAATGAATCAATTAAGTGATCGTTATATGCATTGAACAAGTCAGCAGAAGTCATAATTGCGGTTTTACAAACTGCACTTCTTGGATTCTTCAATGACTTGACAATGAGTGGTATCACATCCTCCCTGTTTATTGCATATCACCAAAAGAAATGGATTGGTGAAAGAGGGATAAATTTATTTGAACACTTGTTCCCTATTAATCAAATCATCAAGTAAAAATTTCAGGACATACAGCATATCCAGCAATGCTTCCTTGTGAAATATGAATAACCGACGTACATTGTTAAGTGATTCACAAACCAGAATCCAATCTTTGGAGTCTAGTCCAGCCAAGAGTGTCTGTAACACGAAACAACGAATAAATGCATATAACATAAGATGTAGGGCTAGAGATGCTTTAAAATATATAACATCTGAAATGGTAAGTCCAGCATACTAACCCTTACACAGGTATCAATGTCGTCTACATCACTCAAATTCTCAGACTCAATATATTCTACCTCAGAATTACCGATCTCCACTCCAGGATTCACAGTTCCGTCTCCATTTACAGTAGTTGAAACCAATGAGGCAGAGTTTTTTCTTTCCCACTTTTCAACATTTTCATCACTGTTCTCACAGTACAGTTTGGCAAAATTTCCTTGACTAGAGCTTCCATTCTTCCTCTCGGATCCAGGTAGTGTATTAAGGTCTCTAAGAGCATTCCCTGACATCACTGTACGGACAAAAGTCTGAAACAATTCAATTGCAAAACTAGCATTCTTGATATACAACCCCACACACCCCCCCCCCCCCCCTCTTCCTTTACTAGAGCTTCCATTCTTCCTCTCGGATCCAGGTAGTGTATTAAGGTCTCTAAGAGCATTCCCTGACATCACTGTACAGACAAAAGTCTGAAACAATTCAATTGCAAAACTAGCATTCTTGATATACAACCCCACACACACACACCACCCCCAACCAAGGCCAAAAATTAAAAAAAAAAAAAAAAAGAGAGTTTTCTAGCCCTTCTTTTTTTTTTTTCAACCATTATGCCATGAACCATCACCAACAAAGGAATTCAAGTTGCGCATGTAGCAATAA
Source organism: Hevea brasiliensis (assembly GCF_030052815.1). Classification (NCBI taxonomy): domain Eukaryota; kingdom Viridiplantae; phylum Streptophyta; class Magnoliopsida; order Malpighiales; family Euphorbiaceae; genus Hevea; species Hevea brasiliensis. The sequence continues at coordinate 34,237,370 of NC_079507.1, read as the reverse complement.
TAGTTGAAGAATCGTTTGACCCTTAAATCATCAATTCCCTTGTAAGGTGAATAGGCCAATCACTACGGGGTTTAAAAACTTATTTAGCAGCTATTTAGCCTAGCACTTAGATACAACAATGACAACAATATTTCACAGCCACAAGTACCATTCTTCTCTCTTCTATTCTTCGCAACAAAAAAGACTAGGAGCAGCTAAGGACACATTCATGATGAAACACCATCATCTATATTTTCCTTTAACTTCACTTTAAACATACCAGGATTAATTGCTAAATACTACACAAACACAACAATAAGTCCATAGGTGTAGGTCAACACTGTGCAAAAATTGCACGCCCAATTAAGGTGTGGGGGGTGTGGTAGCGAGTACACTTTCAAATCCCAAGAATGATTAACTACAAATTGAAAAGCCATACTATAATATTTCTCAAACTCTACATATATAAACAAACGATAACGTCGAAATGTACAACCAAAGTGAATTACTAATCAAACTAACAAATTCAGCTCAATTGACATAAGCAAATCACTCCAGCAAGTAAAGAAAAAGAAAAAACAAACAAACAAGGATCTAAATCTCCTCGATTCATTTCAAAAACCCAAAAAAAAAAAACGAAAGAAAAAAGAAACACACAAACAAACACAAATGTTGAAAGAAAAAGCTGATAATAGCAAGATCTTGCTATAAGATTGCTCACAGATCACTTTTCCGAAAGCTAAAATTACACATTTGACATCTGTACATAGAGATAGATACACATACAAATACATATAGAAAGAGAAAGTAGAGAGGGAAAGTGTACCAAAGAAGAGAGTGAGAGGGAGAGAAAACAAGTGATCGGCGAAGCAGAACTCTGTACTCTTCTCCGTGTGAGAGTGAAAATGGGCGGTCTTATAAGAATTTTAGAGCGAGAAAGTAGAGAGGGAAAATTTGGAAGGAAGCGACAGAGAGCCAGAGAGAGACAAGAGATCTCACCAGTCAAACGAGACGACGTCGCTGCGAGACGGATAATTCCCGACCAAGGCCGGCGAGCACGGGATAACTACACGTGATTGACAGCCATCGTTTTTTTGGTATTTAAATTTTTTTTCCTTGATATTGCTTAAAATTATATAATATAATGATAATTTCATATAAAATGACCTGTATAAAATAAAAAATAAGAAAAATTATATAAAAAATATAAATAAATTTCATAATATATTGTGTAATTGTAATTTTATATAAAATAATTTATATAAAATAAAAAAAATAAAAAAATATTAGTAAATCTCATAATATTTAATTTTTTATATATTTAAAGTAATTTTTTTAAAACATAATTACTTATTATGCTTAAATATTACCTTTTAATTGATTTATTATTTTATATTTTAATTTCCATGCAATACCAGGATACCATATAATTACTCTTACCCTCGGACTTCTGGTTAATGTCGAAACTGCCACTCTTGGATTTTTGAAATGACGCTCTGACCCGACAGAAAAGAGAGGATTGAAATGATTTTAGAAAATTTTATTATTTAATTTGTTTATTTTAATGAAATTGGTTAGGGTAAATTATTTTTTAATTTTATATTTTAATAAAAATAAAATTTAACTTTTATATTTTAGAAAAAATATTATTTAGTTCCTAATTTATATATTTTAATTTTATTAAATTATCTAATCCTTTTATTAATTTTTCTATTAGTTAATATCGATTAAATTATTAATTAGCCTTTTTATTTTAATAAAATTAATTAATTAATTCATATATTTAAAAAAATAATAATTAGTCTCTATAATTTGACTTCATTAATTATTTAGCCTCATAATTATTTTTTATACATAAATTATCCTAATCATTTCTCTTTTTTTCTCTCTTATTTTCCCTTATTTCTTTCTCTATACTCACACTTTTCTCCCCCTATCCTCTCTTAATTGTTATCTTTTGATAAACATAGTACAAGCTCTCTACATAAAAAAATTAATTAATTTCTTTAAATTTTTATTAAAAAATTATTTTTCAATAAAGAAAATACAAAAATGATGTCAAAGGAATTAGAAATTAAAAAAATATAAATTCAGATTTAATCTCTATGTAGCAAAATTTCAATTTTCATCGAAGAATATATTTTTCAAAATACTGTATTTTTTAAAATATAAAAATTAACTAATAAGTTTTACTAAAATAGAGGGATAAAATAATCGTATTTTTTAAAATACAAGGATCAAATATTAGTTTTCTTAAAATAGAAGGACTCAATAGTAATTTGACTAGAATGGAATAATGAAAAATTTTACTGAATGACTGAATAATTTAACAGAAATTAAATATAGAAATTAAATAATATATTTTTTAAAATACAAAGACTAAATGGTTAGTTTTATAAAAATGCATAGACTAAATAGTAATTTACATAATTAATTATTCGATCTTTTATTTTCAAAAATATATTAATTCATTTTTATGGTTTTTTTCCATATATACTCTTTAGTTTCTCCTTTGGTTTAAATCAAATTTTTTATTAGTTAATATATTCAAAAGAGGGAGAAATTTCTTAAAGTCTATTTTGTTCTGACTGGAAGGGTAGGGAAGGGAAGAAAAATAATTACCTTATTTTGTTGAAAGGGAAAAAGAATAAAGAAAAATTAAGACTCTATTTATTTTAAGGAAAATATTTTCTTGTAAAATATTTTTTCACATTTTCTAATATTTGTGATACTCAGAAAAATAAGTCGGTGGAAAATATTTTTCTGGTCAAAGGGAAACTAAGTCATGTTTTTAAGAAAAATAATTTCCTCTCTTTCAAAAGAGAAAATTATTTTTTGGACCTGAACAATCTTATTAAAATATAAAAATATTTAGACATATAATACATAACATATATTATTATTTTAACATTATAATTAAATAATAAAAAATATTTTAATAAAAACATTTTTTTAGAAAAAATAGCCCATAGAAAATATTTTTCATATACTTGTTATTTTCAGCGGAACAAATGGAGCCTAATAGTTTAATTATGCTATTTTGTAAAAATGAAAAGAGAAAGGAAAATATTTTTAAGGATTTATATGGAAAATACTTTTTATTTTAAGTCATTTTATTTTCCACCCAAATTGTGCAAAGAAAAGCGAGAAACAGTGTTAATTTATATATATATATATATATATATATATATATATATATATATATATATATATATATATATATATATATGAATCTTTGACATGCTTAATTTTTTTACAAATATTTGTATTATATTAATTATCCATATAATTTCATTAAAATTTTATTCCATAAAAACCTTAAAAATATTACTATATTTAATAATCTTAGATTTATTGTTTTGACAAATATTGTACTTATATAATTGGCATTTAGATAAATATCTATTACACTTATTGTTTGATAATTGATATGTAATATATGAAAAATCTATTATATCTATTAGTTTGTTTGCTTGTGATTACCTATTGTAATTAAAAGTGTTGAAACGGTATTTTCCATAATTAAGATTGTGAAGACTCATTTTTGAAATCGAATTATAGATTAATTGTTAAATGATTATTTGATTACATACATTAAAAGATGTCTTTGATAGCATTTATAACAAAGTGATAAAAAAAACTTTCAAAAAATAAAACTCATCGAGAAAAATTGTAAATTTAAGATTTTATGAATAATTTATTAGTTTATGAAATTATTTTTTTAAAGACTCAATTTTGAAATTGAATTATAGATTAATTGTTAAATAATTATTTGATTACATGCATTAAAAGATATATTCGATAGCATTTATAATAAAGTGATAAAAAAACTTTCAAAAAATAAAACTCATCAAGAAAAATTGTAAATTTAAGATTTTATGGATAATTTATTAGTTTATGAAATTATTTTTTTATTACATATCAAAAATATACTTGTATTATTATTTTTTTTCTCTCATTAGATAGTTTATTATTGTACACAGTATTTTCTTTTTCTCTAAAATGACACACCTTAACCCTCCGTAAGGCATAACATAATTCTGTAGTATACCTAACGAATTACTGAACTTCACCTGTCGATAACTCATTAAATATACTACAAGGGATTTTAAAACCAAATTCAATTCATTTTAAAATGTAAAGTGAAGTTGAATCATTATTAAAAGTCTTTAATTGGAGTTTAGGTCATAGGTTAAAATTTTGATTAATTCGACATTTAGAAAATTTTATAAAAATTTCAGTAGAGTGCCGGCTGTAATTTGAGAAAACAGTTTTTCAAAACCTGTTAAAAATACTCCCAATATGTATTTCAACTACAATTCTAATAATTCTCAACACAATTCACCTCAATCAACACAATGTAACACATTTTCAATAACCTCATTATCATTTAATTTAACTCAATTTACATATAAAAGTCTCAATTTACAAAAAGGAAAAACCAACAATATTATTAATACAAATTTTAAGGTATAACAGCTCATTAAGTTCTACAATACATATGAACAACTAATTTACATCAAAATAAGTTTACAAAGATATAAAATTTTATACCCGTACAAAATCCAAAGCCAAATTCCTTCACTGCAGCTAAAAGCAGCTCACTCAGCAACTTTATCTTTCCCTCTATCTGCGACAGCAAGAAAAGCCATCGTTGAGTATTAAACTCAGTAGTGCATAACAATAAATTTTTAAGTTGCTAAAAAAAATAAAGTCATTCATCAATAAACAAAATTTTAAAACTTTTCTCAATCACAGTTCACAAGGTTGATGCCAACATTTTGAATAACATTTTATAGAAATAAATTGTAAACCATAGTGTTGCCAATAAATAACATAACTTAGGTTATGACACAAAAATTTTAATCAATACTGTGTTGTACACCATGACAAAGCAATCTCAACCCCACTAATTGAAATCAATGAGGGAGGTGGCTAGCTAGCCATATAAGTACTCATCCAATCTCAACCTCAAACTGGTATGCCAAAGAGGGAGGAATATAGTCAATCTCAACCCCATAAATAGAGAAAGAACACAATGATATTGCCATGCCAAGTGTGAATCCGAAATCCAATTCAAAATTATATCGTTCTAACATTTCATACAAGCACTAAGCATTTTTCATTTCAAATTTTCAGTTACAAGGTAGGCAACACACTATTTTTCAATAAATTCTTAAGCCATAATAATCAAAATTAAATTCACATATTTATTCAACAAATTTCTAAGTGAGAAACAAAAGGGTGAAAATTTGTTGTGCACAAACCTCTTATGCTCGCCTTAACTTAATCCGTTCTACCTCCCTCCTTGGGAGGCTCTTTTCCTACTGAAACACAAAATTAAAGTGTTTCAACACCTATCCAAATTATTTATAATAATAAGTCTAACAATTGAGTTTTGCACTTTAAATTTACTTATAAAGTCCCATAAATTGAGTTCTTTATATTTTTTGCTATAGTGGTTACTATTCATTTGACTAGTTATGGAGAATGTTGACTTTTCCACAAATAATAGGTATGCTAGTTTTAATTACACCAACATACTATATTTTGGGTCACAATTTTGCTGGCATTTGTTGCCAATTGAAATTCAAGGCCTATTAAGAGAAATTTCAAAATTTCAGTTTTGGTCTCTTATATTTACTGTTCCATTGGACCAGTCTACAGTAAAAATTTGGCTACACTTTCTTCATCAAAGTTGTTCCTTAATGTGTCTAATTTAATTCTCTTTTGAATTGCTTCATTTGGAGTTCTTTAGCTCAAGTTATGGCATTTTTACCATAACTGGCCAGATTGGTCAAATTCCAGAATTCTGGGCAATTTAGGATTCTGACAGTTTTGATAACCTAATTTTGGTTAGCAATTTGAACGTTTTATTGTCAGAATTTGGGTTTATATTCTTCATGAAAGTTGTTTTACTATGTCTAAGCTTTCCAATAGTTTAAAAATCATGTCATTTGGACCTCTCTACGCAATGTTATGACCATTTGAACAAATACTGTTAATATGGTCAATTCTGCCTGGCAACAGGGTACTAAATCTGGATTCAAGCAGATTTAAAGTCTAATTATGGTCAGTTTTAGGGCAAGGTTTCTGCATGAAAATTGTTGCATAATGACCCTAGTTTCATCTCTAATTGGCCTCACACCAATTGGAGTAACAGAATTCAACTTATAGCCTTTTAAGTGAATAAGGGTCAACCTGTCCATATTTCATTCTTACCACATTCATTCCCATTTCAATTCCATGCATTTAATTGCACTTAAGCATCAAAAATACCAATTGGTCATCAATTCTCAAAAATCTTCAAATTCTACTAAACTCTAATTACCAAGAACCCTAATTTCCCAATTGTTATAATTCATTAAATTCAAGCATACTAATCACTTATCCTTAGTCATTTAAGTATGAATACAAGTTTAATTGGATAAAAAACACATCATTTCTCCCTAATTCCCATGGCTGCCGAAATTTCCTCTCTTCCAAACATGCATGATTTTTTAATCTTTCCAAGGTAATTCTACTTTTTCAACTTTAATTCAAAAAATTATACAAAAGGAGAAGCTTGGAATCACTTACCTCTATCAAGCTCTTTTCTAAATCTTCAATTCTCCAATTTTCTTTTTTCTTTTTTGCTCCTAAATAGTTTATCAAGGTCTAAAGAAGAATTTTGGTATTGGGATTTAGGGAATTTATGGAATAGAATTAAGAAAATTCAAGCTTTTCAAATCTCAATAATGGTGGAATGACAGAGGAGAGAGAGAGGGAACAGCTAGGAAGAAGATGAAAATGATTTTTTCCTTTTTTCTTATTTGTTCTTTTATGTCAACATTTATCCATAATTTCAAAAATTTAAATTATAAATTTTGTTGTGTCATACTTGCTTAAGCATGATGTCATAAATTCCTTTATTTAAATTTCATTTCTTTTGCTTCCATATAGCTCTTATGTTTTTAATTATTTTTTAAAATTTTAATTTTCTATATTTTAATAGACATTTAGGCCAAGAGTAACCTCTAAGGGTGAATTGACCATTTTGCCTCTTTATCAGTCTGATCAAATTCTCTAATAACACTGAGTTACTTCCAGAACTCTGATTCAATTATTTGAGCTGGTTCTCTATTCTTTTTTGTGGTTTTCACAATACCATTAACTTCACAATTATTTCCAGGCCTGGGGTGTCATAGGGTCCCATATGAAATTAGGGTAGCGACTGAGCTCACAGTTACTTCCCAGTTCAGTCACCCATTGCTGTGACCTCAGCTTATTTAACCCATTATGCTTTGTTTTCTTCATTTCCATTTTACCTTCATGTAATTGCTATTAATTTTTGTTCATAGCTTTTCTAGATGACTTAAATATGGTTTTAAACCCCTTGACTGTGTGGACTGACACTAGTCACCAGAACAGTGGGATGTATGGAACTAATGAATATAGGGGTGTTACAATTCCCCCCCCCCCCCCCCTTAAAATAAATTTCGCCTTGAAATTTTACCTGGTGTTAATCTCTGAACAGCTATGGGTGCTGCCTCCTCATGTCCTCCTCACATTTTCAAGTAGCCTCTTGACCTGAATGATGGTTTCACAGCACCTTAACTAGTGGTATCTACTTGTTCCTTAGCTGTTTTACCTCATATGCCAGAACTTCTATGGGTTCTTCCTCATAAGTGAGGTCTGGATTCACTTCAATCTCTTCTACGGGTAGAACATGAGAGGGGTCCGATCTATACCTCCTTTACATAGATACATGGAAGTCATTATGTATCTTTTCCAATTCTGGAGGCAATGCCAATTAGTATGCCAGAGGACCTACTCTTTCTAGCACCCCATACGGCCCAATGAAACGAGGACTTAATTTCCCCTTTCTGTCAAATCTCATAATTCTCTTCCAAGGGGAAACCTTGAGGAATACCTTTTCACCCACTGTATATTCAATATCTCGCCTCTTCAGATCAATATAGGACTTCTGACGATCTGATGCAGCCTTGAGTCTACCTATGATAAGTTTAATCTTCTCTTTTATCTGCTGAATAATTTCTAGGCCAATCAGTTTCCTTTCACCCACTTCATCTCAACACAGAGGAGTTCTGCACTTCTTGCCATACAGAGCTTCATATGGAGGCATCTCTATGCTTGATTGATAGCTGTTATTATAGACAAACTCAATCAAAGGCAAGTGTATCCCAACTACCTTCAAATTCAATCATACAAGCTCATAGCATATCCTTCAAGATCTAAATTACCCTCTCAGACTGGCCATCTGTTTGTGGATGAAATGCCATACTGAAGTTCAATCTAGTTCCTAGGGCTCTTTACAAACTACCCTAGAATATAGAAGTGAACCTTGGATCTCTGTCTGATACAATCAATACTAGCACTCCATGAAGTCTCACTATCTCATCAAGGTAGAATTTAGCCAATCTGTCCAGGTTATAGTCTATCCTCACTGGCAGAAAATGTGCAGACTTGGTTAATCTGTCCACAATAACCCATATTGCATCATAATTTTTCTGTGTTCTTGGAAGTCCCATCACCAAATCCATTGTGATTCTTTCCCATTTCCACTCAAGAATTGGCAATGGATGTAGTAAACCAGCTGGCACTTGATGCTCTGCCTTTACTTGCTGACAAGTCAGGCATTTAGCTACATACTCTGTTATGTCTTTCTTCATCCTAGTCCACCGATAATGCTCTTTTACGATTCTATACATCTTGGTTCCACCAGGGTGCATAGCAAAAGGAGAGCATGTGCTTCCTTCATAATAATTTGCCTCAATTCCACATCATTTAGAATGCACACTCTGCCCTGGTATAGCAGCAACCCATCATCATTCATTGTAAATCCAGGTTTCTTGCCATCCCGAGTCTCTTCCATCAATTTCTGATATTTTTTATCATTCTGGACTGCCATTTGGATCTATTCTATCAACATTGGTTTCACTTGCCAAGTAACTATCATCTGCCCCTTATCATCAACCTCTAAACTAGAATGCAGTGCTTTTAATTCATGCACCATGGATAAAGGAGAAACTTTTAAACTAGCCATGGTTTTGCGGCTCAAAGCATCAACGACTACATTTGCCTTCCCTGACTAATAGTCTATCAGACAATCATAGTCCTTAATCAATTCTAACCACCTCCTCTGCCTCAAATTCAACTATTTCTGGATGCCCAAATACTTCAAGCTCTTGTGATCTGTGTAGATATAACACTTATCCCTATACAAATAGTACCTCCAGATCTTCAGAGCAAATACTATGGTAGCAAGCTCTAAATCATGTATAGGATAGTTTCTCTCATGTGGTTTCAGCTTACGTCATGCATAAGCAAGGACATTTCGGTCTTGCATCAATACACAACCTAGCCCATTGTGAGAAGCATCGCTATAAACAGTATATTCTTTACCCGATGTAGGTAAAGTTAGGACTGGAGCTTCAGTCAAACATCTTTTCAACACATCAAACCTATGCTAGCATTTATCCATCTACTGAAATTTTACATCTTTCTGAAGTAGCTTGGTCAGTGGAGACGCTAATATAGAAAACCCCTTAACAAAATAATGATAGTATCTAGCTAAACTCAGAAAACTACAAACTTCTATAACATTCCTAGGTGGCTTCTAATTAAGGATAGCTTTAACCTTGCTGGGATCTACCTTAATGCCCTCAACTAACACAATGTGCCCCAAGAAAGAAATTTCTTTCAGCCAAAATTCACACTTCGATAATTTGGCATACAGTTGTTTCTCCCTTAAGATCTGTAGCACAATCCCCAGGTGCTTATCATGCTCCTCTACATTCCTCGAATATACTAATATGTCATCAATAAATACAACCACAAATTGATCTAAATATGGCCTGAAGATCGTGTTCATCAGGTCCATAAAAGCAGCTGGAGTATTGGTTAACCCAAATGGCAAAACCAGAAACTCATAGCAGCCATATCGAGTTCTAAAAGTAGGTTTCGAGATACTCTGCTCTTGTACCATCAACTGATAATAGCCCGATCTCAAATCAATTTTAGAGAATATAGTTGCACCCTTCAACTGATCAAATAAATCATCTATGCGGGGCAACGAATATCTATTCTTTATTGTCACCTTATTCTGCTGTCTGTAGTCGATGCATAGACGGAGAGTACCATCTTTCTTCTTGATAAATAGTACTGGAGCTCCCCAAGGCGATACACTAGGGCAAATAAAGCCCTTGTCAAGCAATTTTTGCAACTGCACCTTCAATTCCTTCAATTCAGCGGGTGCCATTCTATACGGAGTAATGGAGATTGGGTCCACACTAGGCATAACCTCTATTTCGAACTGCACCTCTCTTTTCGGAGGTAACCCTAGCAATTCTTCAGGGAACACATCCGAAAAATCACATACTATAAGGATACTCTTTAATTCTGGGCTCCCTACTTGAGTGTCTCTCACATGAGCTAAGTAAGCTTCACACCCCTTTCTGATCATTTTTCTAGCTAGTCATCCAAAATGAGATTTGATGGCAATTATTGCCGCTCCCCATTAATTACTACATCACCATACTGAGGGAGACCAAAAGTGACTGTCTTTAGTCTACAATTAATCACAGTATGATGCCTGGCTAACCAATCCATGCCCAAGATAATGTCATAATCTCTGAAAGGCATTTCTATCAAATCAAACAGAAAAATATGTCCTTGGATTACCAAAGAACAATCCTTATACATTCTATTTACCCTAACCTCTTGTCCTAAAGGACTAGTCACTAACACTTCAAATTCCATTTTCATACAAGGAACAGCAGTAAAGCAAGCAATGCTGGCACTAACATAAGAGTTTGTAGACCCCGGCTCAAACAATACATACACATCTTGGTTAAAGATTGAGAAAGTACTAGCAATTATGTCGGAAGTCTCGGCCTCTTCTCTCTGTTTCATAGTATACACTCAAGCTGAAGCACCATCTTGTTCTGGCTGGTTCACTGTACTCTGGTTACTAGGTGTACTACCCTTACCTCTACCTCTGCCTCTGCTAACTGATGGTGAACCTCTACGGGTAGAAGCTTAGGCTGATCCCTCTAACGTAGCAGGTAGTCCAGAATAACGGGCACTCGTACAATCCTTAGCAAAATGACCAGTGCCACCATAGTTATAACATGCCCCTGTGGCTTTATAGCATACCCCACTGTGTGTCTTACCACAAGTTTCACAAAGTCGAACCGACAGTGCACCTCTGGGTGTCTGCTGGGTTTGCTAATCTGGTCGAGGTGGTTTCTATCCAGAAAATCTACCCCTACCAGACTTGCGTGAATTGGATCCTCTAAATTTTTTTTTCTCTTTCCTAACCCACTATTAGGAGCTTGACTAGTAGTCTTTCCACTTTTCTCTTTCTCTTCGGTACCCTTTTTAACTATTCCTTCCATTTCAATTCTTTTCAGCTCCAGGGCTTGTGAAATCAATTTTGAAAAATTTTGATGTCTAAACCCCACTACTTGCATTCTCCAGCTAGGCCTTAATCTGGCCTCAAAGCTTTCACATCTGTCTCTAGTAGTGGCAAGCAAGCTTCTCGCATAGTGACTTAACCTGGAGAAGTCCCTTTCATATTCTGCCATTATTCTGTCCCCTTACTTCAAGCTCAGAAATTCTTGCAATTTCATGTCAACATATGTGTTGGGGACCCATTTCTGCCGAAACTCCCTCAGAAAATCCAACCATGTGAGGACTGGGGGCTCCACTAGACTATGGGGGATGGTCTTCCACCGCTCATATGCATCCCCTTGCAGCAAAGAAACAGTGTACTCAAACTTTAGTTCTTCTGTGCAATGTAGCTTCTTAAACACCCTTTCCATTCTCTCTAACCACTGCTCAGCCTCTAACGGATCCATAGTTTCCTTAAATTCCATAGCCCCATTCTTTATCAGCTTATCATACTGTCTGGCTGGAGGCTGGGGTTGCACTGCTGGCATTTGAGTTGGGGTTTGGGTGGGCAGCAGGTATTTGAGTTAGGGTTTCGGTGGGCATACTTCCAGCCATTTATTGAAATAATGCAGCCATTTATTGAGCAAACTAAGCCAGAAACCGCAGCATGGGTGGAGCTGGTGTAGTTGACCCACTAGCATTCTGTAAAGCTGGGGCTTCGTCTTGTGCCGTAGCCTCAACTAATGCTCAACAGAGCGGTCTCCTTCCTCCATTTCACTTTATAGAGATCCTCTGCTCCCTGTCAACCAGCACAATCCCCATTAAATTATGTTCATGATGTAAATACATCACATGTATCAATTTGAAGGAACGGAAGCGTAAAAAACACAAGATTATACCATTGAATTCAAAAATTTCACCTAGGGTCATATGCACCATGCAAGATTTTTTAAAAAAAAATTGATTTCAATGATAAACAACATATTAAAACTCTTTTAATATGTTTTTGGATCTGTATTTGCCATTTAAGATTTTAAAATTAATCAGATTAATTTTAGAACCCTAGATTAAATCAAGAACGATTACACTAACCTCTTGATGTGCTGCAGCGTGTCTGCGCCTTTGAGATTCGTCTTCAGGACACCAGATGTTGTCCCTCTAGCTTGTCCACACCAAGAACACCTATGGCAGCCCTTGAACAGCTTCTAAAGCCTTTTCTATTAATTAGAAATTCAAGTTCTGCCTTTTAAGAGATTAGAGATGTAAACAGGACACCGTAAACAATTTACGGTGTTCTTAATTCAAGAGATTGATGGCTAATCTCTTTGAATTGATGAGAGATGAAGAGAAATAGCTGGAGAGGCTCAAAGTGGCGTGACAATTGAGAGGAGAGGCTGCTGGTTATGTTTTCTTTTCATAACCACACTTAAATAGCTAGGTTAACACATTAAACACTAGCCACATGTCACCTTTTGATTAGCTCTAGGTTTAAGTGACCCAATCACATTGTGCCAAGTGTCAAACCTATATTTAATCTTGATTTTAATCATCTTACATGATTAAAAATATTTGGCAAGTTTATGTGTTATGCCATGTGTCACCATCTCATGGTGCCACGTGTCAATCGTGAAATGACCAAAATGCCCTCGTGTCTTAATTTTGAGTTCTTAACCCAAAATAATTATTTTCTTCTTCTAATTAATTTATATCAAATATAAATTAATTAATTAATCTCTATTAATTAATTTCTCATCAATTAAATTCATATTTAAACACTTTAAATATAAATTTAATTTATACTACATCCAATAATCTAGATTTGGTTTCAAGTCATGCTAGGGACTTTGCAATTTAATTGCAAACCAAATCTATTTAATTAATCAATTAAACTCTTTAATTAATTAATTAAATCATATTTAAATAGGTGATAACTTGTGTATGTGTGTGACTTACTAGGCTCATCACTAATTGGCAATGAGACATGATATCAACTCTTAATATCATCAGAACTCTTTCTTACCATAAATGATTTCTCTAAATCATTTTATGAACCTCATAGACCATGGTTAACACCTAGCATAGCATGCCATGGCCACCCAATTAGTAATAAGATTTACCTTAAATGAACCTATAATCATATGTTACCATGCACTAGAATCTCTCTGTTACAAAATCCCAACTCAAGCCGAGTCATGGTTTATGTCAAACTCCATTTTCTATGAATATTATTTTCTCTTTTAATTCCAGTTATTTATTAAAATATTTTTATCATCATAAAATATTTTCTTAATAAATCTATCTGTCCTGGCCAGGAACTTGAAACATCAAGAACAATTAAATGAACATAGGATTTTAACTCTATTTACTTAGAGGAACAGATTCCATCTTGATCAATACCTACCTCCATATATAACTAGTAGGAGCCAACAGATGCCCATATACCCATACACAAGACAAGTATGAAAGCGAGATCAAACTCAAACTACCTATATACAAGATAACTGTGCTATCTCGTGTCTAAAGATTATATGCATCGATATGATTTATGACAAAACATTGACAAGAGTAAACTCCATGTGCTTGTCATAAGTGTCACCGGTTCTACCTACTTATCATTTATAAGTGCCTATCATGTTTGTTATATGGCATGAGACTCACCATTCCATCTTATTTATATCTCATATAAATAACTTGGGAACAAACATGAATACAATCTTTCTGGATAAGTCATGTCCTTATTATGAAGTATCCTCGATTGTGAACCTATTTATGATACTTTGTGCTAGAAATATTGTCACTCATATTCTTAACAACTTAAGAATAATATTTCTAACAAAATATCAATGGACCTTTTCTATTACACATAAATATATTATGTAAACGGAAAAGTGGAAATGCCTTTTATTAATAAAATATATACAAGATACATACTAAATGATATGCTCTAGGGCATACTACTAACAATCTCCCACTAGCACTAGAGCCATTCATTACAATACCTTAGACCCATCTTCTCAAGATGTCAGTCTAACTGAGCTTGTGACAAAGGCTTAGTGAATGGATCAGCTGAATTTTTTCAGCTGATGTTATTTTTCTGCATGGCTATATCGCCTTTGCCCAACTATATGCCTGATAATGTGGTAGTGCCTTTCTATGTGTTTGGATTTTGGGTGAGACCTTAGTTCCTTAGCCTGTATGACTACTCCATTGTTGTCACAGTGTAATGGAACTGCTGACTCAATGGAAGGAACTACTGTAAGTTCTGTCACGAACTTTTTATCCAAAGCGACTTCCTGCGGCATTTGATGCAGAATATACTCACTCTGTAGTGGAATCTACAATGCGTGCTGTTTGGAACTCTTCCAACTGACTGCACCTCCATTACAAATGAACACATATCCAGAGGTAGACTTTCTATCATCGATATCTGATTGGAAGTCAGAATCAGTATAACCATCTAATTGCAAGTCTCCACCTCCATAAATCAAGAATAAATCCTTAGTTCTTCTCAAGTACTTAAGGATATTCTTGTGACTATCGATGTTCCAAACCTGGATTGGATTGATACATGCTAGTCAAACTAACAGCATATGCGATATCCGGCCTAGTACACAACATTGCATACATTAAACTTCCAATAGCCGAAGCATATGGAATCCTGGCCATCTTATCTCTTTCTTCAGGTGTCTTTGGAGACATCTCTTTAGAAAGATGGATACCATGTCTCACTGGTAACAATCCTCTCTTGGAATCAAGCATGTTAAACCTCTTTAACACCTTTTCCAAGTATAGACTTTGGGATAAACCAATTATTCTTTTCGCTCTATCTCTATAGATGCGAATCCCAAGAATATAGGTTGCCTCCCCTAAGTCTTTCATGGAGAATGTATTTGATAACCATACCTTTATAGTCTTCAACATACCTGTGTCATTACCTATCAACAGTATGTCATCCACATATAAGACAAGGAAAGTGATAGCACTGTCACTAACCTTCTTATATACACATGGCTCATCCTCATTTTTTGATAAAACCAAAGGATTTAATGGCTTCATCAAAACGGATGTTCCAACTCCTCGAAGCTTGTTTCAACCCATAAATGGATCGCTTTAGCTTGCATACCTTGGAACCATCTTGGGATTCAAATCCCTTAGGTTGTTCCATGAAAATGTTTTCTTCAATGTATCCATTGAGAAAAGCTGTTTTGACATCCATCTACCAAATCTCATAATCATAGTATGCAGCTATTGCTAATAAAATCCTAATTGATTTAAGCATGGCAACAGGCGAGAAAGTCTCCTCATAATCGATTCCTTACCTTTGGCGAAACCCTTTCGCTACTAGCCTTGCCTTATAGGTCTCTACCTTTCCATCAGAACCAATTTTCTTCTTGAAAACCTATTTGTTTCCTATAGGTACAATACCTTCAGGTGGGTCAACAAGATCCCAAACTTGATTCTTATACATGGAATCAATCTCGGATTTCATAGCATCAATCCATTTTGAAGAGTCTATACCTGATATAGCTTCTTCATAGGTAAGTGGATCATCCCCATGATCTACTTCTTTATGAGTAGACAACTCTTGTTCTTCTTCATGAAGAAAACCATATCTCACTGGTGGGTGAGATACCCTGGTTGTTCTACGAGGAACAGTTGTAGATGTTTCATCAATGGGTATAGGTTGACTAGATGGATCTATATCCATCTGATCTGTTGGTTGGTCAGAATTCTCCAATTCTAACTCTATTTGCCTTCCTTTGCCTCCTTCTTGAACAAATCGTTGTTCAAGAAATGTGGCATCTCTACTTATAACAACTTTTTATGAAGTAGGCAAATAAAAATAATATCCAAAACTATCTTTTGGATATCCAACAAATCGACCTTTTCTCGATCCGTCTCCAATTTATCGGTGTTCACTTTTGATATAAGCTGGACAACCCCAAATCTTAACATGCTTAAGACTTGGTTTTCTTCCATGCCATATCTCATAAGGTGTGGAAGAAACTGATTTTGATGGAATCCTATTCAGAATATACAAAGCTGATTCTAATGCAAATCCCCAAAAGGAGATTGGCATATCAGTATAGCTCATCATACTACGTACCATATCCAATAGGGTACGATTTCTCCTTCGGATACACCATTTAGCCGTATGGCGTTCTGGAGGAGTCACCGAGAAACAATGCCATGCTCTCTCAAGTATTCATCAAATTCGATTTAAATATTCACCTCCACGATCTGATCGAAGAGCTTTAATATTCTTTCCTGTTTGATTTTCTACTTCAGATTTAAATTCTTTGAACTTTTCAAAGGATTCATGTTTGTATTTCATCAAATACAAATACCCAAATTTTGATTTATCATCAGTAAAGGTAATAAAATAATGAAAGCCCTCTCTAGCAATTTCTTTAAATGGACCACATACATCACTATGTATTAGCTCCAAAATATTTTCAGCTCTTAGCCCTTGTCCAACAAAGGGTGATCTAGTCATTTTGCCTTGAAGGCAAGATTCACAAGTTGGAGTAGGCTCAGAGCCCAATGAGGATAGAATCCCCATTTTCTCCAATTTTGCAATCCTATCTTCTGCAACATGACATAACCTTAAGTGCCAAATATATTTTGAACTTGAGTTGGTTTTCATCATGGCATTGTATTCATTTAGATTGCTATACTCTGGCTAGTGGAAACACTTTCTTACTGGCAATGGAAACACTTTCCTATTGGCAGCGGAAACACTTTCATTTGCCTTCATCAGCTTTAGTCTTCCTTTTCTGTTTAGCTATTTTCTTAGAAGGACCAGGAATCTGAGGTTTCTTTTTCTTATTGCCCTTCTTCTTGTTGGACTTTCCAGCAGAAGAAGATGCAACCAAAGCTACATTTTTTCCTTTATTGCCTGGCATATTCTTTTGGGCAATAACTAGCATGTTGAGTAAACCAGCTAAGGTGCATTCCTGTTTAGTCATATGGAAATTTGTCACAAAATTCCCAAAAGACTCAAGAAGGGACTGAAGGATCAAATCCGTCTGTAGTTGGAAATCCATGTTGAAGTCAAGATGTTCCAACTGCTCAATCAGCCGAATCATCTTGTGGACATGATCCCCAACATTCATCCCTCGGACATCCTCATACGGAATAGTCTAGATATCTCATACCTAGCATTTCTGCTGTGCTCACCATACAACTCTTGTAGGTGAAGGAGGATCTCACTTGCACTCTGCATGTTCTCATGTTGCTTCTGTAACTCATTACTCATGGAAGCAAGCATGTAACACTTAGCTCTCATATCATGCTCCTTCCACTTGTCCAAAGTATCATATTCCTCTTGTGTGGCCTCTGGAGGTAAGGGACCAGGAACATTTGAATCTAGAACATATCCTATATGTTCAAGGTTCAGGACAAGTTTCAAATTTCTTAGCCAATCGCATGATTAGGTCTGTCAACTGTTGTGATCAAGTATGCTTGCAAGGATATTGGATGGTGGTGGTTGTTTTGTGCTCATTTTTATCGAGAAAATTAATTGCGAAATAACCGATTAATTAGTAAATGTATCATGTAATTAACCAAATATGATTATGGTCTTTTAATCAAATTGGTCCTCCCACTAACTTAGCGAATCCTACACTTCGAGTAGAAAACGGAAATCCTAGTTGGATGGATTTCTAGTGGGTGATTGAATTCTTATAATTCTATTGATCATCCTCAGGTACATCCATTATTGGAATTACAATAAACTATAAGTGAGCAACTCCTTGCCCATCACATCTCATGTGAGGTTCAATCCTTTACCTAGCCCCTAATGCTCAAAATCTCAGGTACATCCATTATTGACTTATCTTGCATTAGTTAAGTTGATCCCATTGAGCCAGTAATTATGCAAATAATTTTAATGTCCTCAGGTACATCCAATATTGGCCACCAAACCATTTACATATTTACAACATCTCATGCTTAACAATTATTCTTAAGAAAATCTCTTAAATTAATTGCATCTCATGCAACTATTTAAAATTTCTTAAAATAATTGCCCCAATGGAGGGCTTATGTTATAATTACTTTAATTATAGCATTTCCAACTTAATCATTTGTTTGGAAGATTTTATGGTCATTCTAATTACTATTAAGGTCTCACTTTGCACATTATCCATTTAGCATGCATATATCATATAATTGCATACATTCCCATACATCTCATGCATTCATGGATAAGCAGTAAATATGGTATGATCATGGACTTTCTAAGGGATTCAATTCTGAGCCACCAAGAATTGAATCAGGGCATTCCTAGGTGCATTTCATTCATTCATTTTATAAGAGTTGCTGAAGGAGTACATAATCAACACTTGATATTGAATTCCTCCCACTGGTCCCACTAATGCTCTTGACCTCCTTGAACTTCTTGCAATCCAATACTACATAGTAATCCTTGGCATACCAAGGCGAATTTACAAGAACTTAAATAAATGAAATTACAACCCAAAAATATTACAAACTTAATAATACATGCCCAAAATAAATTAAAATAAATTAATTTACAATCCCAAAGAAACATAAAAGAAATAAATCCAATCACATTGGTCTTTTATAGTCCATGATCATCCATCATGCATATCACTATTTAACAATTAAATAAAACATACATACTTATATTAAATTAAATATCTCATATTCAACTTAAAAATCCAGATTTGAATATGATTCAAATAAATTTAAAAATTCAGATTTGAATCTCATTCAAACAAATTTAAAAATTCAGATTTGAATCACATTCAAACAACTTCAAAAATTCATATTTGAATCACATTCAAATATTTTTTAAAAAATCAGATCTGAATTTTATTGAATCAATTTTAAAAAATCAGATTTAAATATGATTCAAACAACTTTAAAAATTCAGATTTAAATCACATTCAAACAACTTTTAAAATTCAGATTTGAATCACATTCAAACATTTTTTTAAAATTCTGATTTGAATCATAATTTAATTGTGTGATTAAAACAACTAATTAAACACTTTAATTAGTCAAAGAATAGGCCTTAGATCATACAACAATTGCAGAATTAAAAGCCAAACCTTGAATCACCCAAGGAACCATTGTTGCCGCCACCAATGGTGGCTTCACCATGTGTGCCGCCACACCTCTTAATCCAACCAGCAATGGATCAATCATCTCATGATCAAATCACACAATTAAATCATATATTCAACAATCTAAATGGCAAATATAGTGGCTCTGATACCAATTGAAAGGAACGGAAGCGTAAAAACACAAGATTATACCATTGAATTCAAAAATTTCACCTAGGGTCATATGCACCATGCAAGATTTTTTTAAAAAAAATTGATTTCAATGATAAACAACATATTAAAACTCTTTTAATATGTTTTTGGATCTGTATTTGCCATTTAAGATTTTAAAATTAATCAGATTAATTTTAGAACCCTAGATTAAATCAAGAACGATTACACTAACCTCTTGATGTTCTGCAGCGTGTCTGCGCCTTTGAGATTCGTCTTCAGGACACCAGATGTTGTCCCTCTAGCTTGTCCACACCAAGAACACCTATGGCAGCCCTTGAACAGCTTCTAAAGCCTTTTCTATTAATTAGAAATTCAAGTTCTGCCTTTTAAGAGATTAGAGATGTAAACAGGACACGTAAACAATTTACGGTGTTCTTAATTCAAGAGATTGATGGCTAATCTCTTTGAATTGATGAGAGATGAAGAGAAATAGCTGGAGAGGCTCAAAGTGGCGTGACAATTGAGAGGAGAGGCTGCTGGTTATGTTTTCTTTTCATAACCACACTTAAATAGCTAGGTTAACACATTAAACCCTAGCCACATGTCACCTTTTGATTAGCTCTAGGTTTAAGTGACCCAATCACATTGTGCCAAGTGTCAAACCTATATTTAATCTTGATTTTAATCATCTTACATGATTAAAAAACATTTGGCAAGTTTATGTGTTATGCCATGTGTCACCATCTCATGGTGCTACGTGTCACACTGTGAAATGACCAAAATGCCCCTGTGTCTTAATTTTGAGTTCTTAACCCAAAATAATTATTTTCTTCTTCTAATTAATTTATATAAAATATAAATTAATTAATTAATCTCTATTAATTAATTTCTCATCAATTAAATTCATATTTAAACACTTTAAATATAAATTTAATTTATACTACATCCAATAATCTAGATTTGGTTTCAAGTCATGCTAGGGACTTTGCAATTTAATTGCAAACCAAATCTATTTAATTAATCAATTAAACTCTTTAATTAATTAATTAAATCATATTTAAATAGGTGATAACTTGTGTATGTGTGTGACTTACTAGGCTCATCACTAATTGGCAATGAGACATGATATCAACTCTTAATATCATCAGAACTCTTTCTTACCATAAATGATTTCTCTAAATCATTTTATGAACCTCATAGACCATGGTTAACACCTAGCATAGCATGCCATGGCCACCCAATTAGTAATAAGATTTACCTTAAATGAACCTATAATCATATGTTACCATGCACTAGAATCTCTCTGTTACAAAATCCCAACTCAAGTGAGTCATGGTTTATGTCAAACTCCATTTGCTATGAATATTATGTTCTCTTTTAATTCCAGTTCTTGATTAAAAGATTTTTCTCATCAGAAACTCTTTTCTGAATAAATCTATCTGTCCTGGCCAGGAACTTGAAACATCAAGAACAATTAAATGAACATAGGATTTTAACTCTATTTACTTAGAGGAACAGATTCCATCTTGATCAATACCTACCTCCATATATAACTAGTAGGAGCCAACAGATGCCCATATACCCATACACAGTACAAGTATGAAAGCAGTATCAAACTCAAACTACCTATATACAAGATAACTGTGCTATCTCAGGTCTAAAGATTATATGCACTGATATGATTTATGACAAAACATTGACAAGAGTAAACTCCATGTGCTTGTCATAAGTGTCACTGGTTCGGCCTACTTATCATTTATAAGTGCCTATCATGTTTGTTATATGGCATGAGACTCACCATTCCATCTTATTTATATTTCATATAAATAACTTGGGAACAAACATGAATATAATCTTTCTGGATAAGTCATGTCCTTATTATGAAGTATCCTCGATTGTGAACCTATTTATGATACTTTGTGCTAGAAATATTGTCACTCATATTCTTAACAACTTAAGAATAATATTTCTAACAAAATATCAATGGACCTTTTCTATTACACATAAATATATTATGTAAACGGAAAAGTGGAAATGCCTTTTATTAATAAAATATATACAAGATACATACTAAATGATATGCTCTAGGGCATACTACTAACACAATTAAGAACACTTGAGTAGTTGTATTTATCAAAGAAATATTTGATTTCACAGTTCAAAACATGTTTTGAAAATCGGCTCTGATACCACTAAAACATGTCACACCTTACCCCTCTGTAAAGCATAATATGATTTCGTAGTATACCTAACGAATTACCAAACTTTGCTTACCGATAACTCATTAAATATACTACAAGGGATTTTAAAACCAAATTCAATTCATTTTAAAATTTAAAGTGAAGTTGAATCATTATTAGAAGTCTTTAATTGGAGTTTAGGTTATATGTTAGAATTTTGATTAATTCGACATTTCGAAAATTTTATAAAAAGTTCGGCAGAGTGCCGGCTGTAATTTGAAAAAGCAGTTCTTCAAAACCTATTAAAAATACTCCAAATATGTATTTCAACCACAACTCTAATAATTCTCAACACAATGCACCTCAATCAACACAATGCAACAAATTTTCAATAACCTCATTATCTTTTAATTTAACTCAATTTACACATAAAAGTCTCAATTTACAAAAAGGAAAAACCAACAATATTATTAATACAAACTTTAAGGTATAACTGCTCATTAAGTTCTACAATACATATGAACAACTAATTTACATCAAAATAAGTTTACAAGGGTATAAAATTTTATACTCGTACAAAATTCAAAGCCAAATACCTTCACTAGAGCTAAAAGTAGCTCACTTAGCAACTTTATCTTTCCCTCTATTTGCGACAGTAAGAAAAGCCATTGTTGAGTACTAAACTCAGTAGTGCATAACAATAAATTTTTAAGTTGCTAAAAAAAATAAAGTCATTCATTAATAAACAAAAATTTAAAACTTTTCACAATCACAGTTCACAAGGTTGATGCCAATATTTTGAATAACATTTTATCGAAATAAATTGTAAACCATAGTGTTGCCAATGAATAACACAACTTAGGTCATGACACAAAATTTTCAATCAATGCCTTGTTGTACACCATGACAAAGCAATCTCAACCCCACTAATCGAAATCAATGAGGGAAGTGGCTAGTAGCCATATAAGTACTCATCCAATCTCAACCTCAAACTAGTAAGCCAGAGAGGTAGGAACATAGTCAATCTCAAACCCATAAATGGAGGAGGAACACAATGATATTGCTATGCCAAGTGTGAATCGAAAATCCAATTCAAAATCATATCGTTCAAACATTTCATACAAGCACTAAGCATTTTTCATTCCAAATTTTCAGTTACAAAGTAGACAACACACTATTTTTCAATAAATTCTTAAGCCATAATAATCAAAATTAAATTCACACATTTATTCAACAAATTTTCAAGTGAGAAACAAAAGGGTTAAAATTTGTTGTGCACAAACCTCTTATGCTCGCCTTAATTTAATCCACTCCACCTCCCTCCTCGGAAGGCTCTTTTCCCACTGAAATACAAAATTAAAGTGTTTCAATACCTATCCAAATTATTTATAATAATAAGTCCAACAATTGAGTTTTGCACTTTAAATTTACTTATAAAGTCCCATAAATTGAGTTCTTTATATTTTTTGCTATAGTGGTTACTATTCATTTGACTAGTTTTGGAGAATGTTGACTTTTTCATAAATAATAGGTATGCTAGTTCTAATTACACCAACATACCACATTTTGGGTCACAATTTTGTTGGCATTTGTTGCCAATTGAAATTCAAGGCCTGTTAAGAGAAATTCAAAATTTTAGTTTTGGTCTCTTATGTTTACTGTTCTATTAGACCAGTCTACAGTGAAAATTTGGCTATACTTTCTTCATCAAAATTGTTCCTTAATATGTTTAGTTTAATTCCCTTTTTGAATCACTCAATTTGGATTTTTGTAGCTCAAGTTATGGCATTTTTACCATAACTGGCCGGATTGGTCAAATTCCAGAATTCTGGGGGGTTCTAGCAGTTTTGATAACTTAAATTTGGCTAGCAATTTGAATATGTTATTGTCAGAATTTGCATTTGTATTCTTCATGAAAGTTATTCTACTATGTCTAAGCTTTCCAATGGTTCAAAAATCAGGTCATTTGGACCTCTCTACGCAGAGTTATGACCATTTGAACAAATACTGTTCATATAATCAATTCTGTCCAGCAATAGTCTACTAAATCCGAATTCAAGCAGATTTAAGGTCCACTTATGGTTAGTTTTAGGGTAAGGTTTCTTCATGAAAATTGTTGCATTATGACCCTAATTTCAGCCCAAATTGGCCTCACACCAATTAGAGTAACAGAATTCAACTTATAGCCTTTTAAGTGAACAGGGGTCAAGCTGTCCAGATTTCATTCTTACCACATTCATTCCCATTTCAATTCCATGCATTCAATTGCACTTATAAGTACACCAATTAACCAATTTAAGTATCAACACTACCAATTGGTCATCAATTCTTAAAAATCTCCAAATTTTACTAAACCCTAATTATCAAGAACCCTAATTTCCCAATTGCCATAATTCATTTAATTCAAGCATACTAATCACTTATCCTTGGTCATTTAAGCATGAATACAAGTTTAATTGGATTAAAACACATCATTTCTCCCTAATTCCCATGGCTGTCAAAATTTCCTCTCTTCCCAACATGCATGATTTTTCAATCTTTCCAAGGTAATTCTACTTATTCAACTTCAATTCAAACAATTATACAAAAGGAGAAGCTTGGAATCACTTACCTCTATCAAGCTCTTTTCCAAATCTTCAATTCTCTAATTTTCCTTTTCCTTTTTGCTCCCAAATAGTTTATCAAGGTCTAAGGATGAATTTTGGTATTGGGATTTAGGGAATTTATGGAAGAGAATTAAAAAAATTCAAGTTTTTCAAATCTCCATAATGGTGGAATGAAAGAGGAGAGAGAGAGGGAACGGCTAGGAAAAAGATGAAAATGATTTTTTCCTTTTTTTTATTTGGTCTTTTATGTCAACATTTATTCATAATTTCAAAAATTTAAATTATAAATTTTATTGCGTCATACTTGGTTAAGCATGATGTCATAAATTCGCTTATTTAAATTGCATTTCTTTTTCTTCCATATTCCTCTTATGTTTTTAATTATTTTTAAAATTTTTAATTTCCTACATTTTAATACACATTTAGGCCAAGAGTCACCTCTAAGGGTGAATTGATCATTTTGCCCCTTTATCGGTATGATCAAATTCTCTAGTAACACTGAGTTACTTCCAGAACTCGGATTCAATTATTTGAGATGGTTCTCTATTCTTTTCTATGGTTTTCACAATACCATTAACTTCGCAATTATCCCTAGGCCTGGGGTGTCACAGGTTCCCAAATGAAATTAGGATAGCTACTGAGCTCGCTGTAACACCCCTCACCCGTCAACAGTGTAGCCGAGCAAGGCGTACTACATTTGGTGCCTGAGCATCTTATCCTGTCTTATCGTGTACAATATTAATTTAATTATATTATCTTACATGTAGAAATTTTTTTTCTTTTTTTTTTTATATCACATCTTATTTTTGTGGAGACCCAGACAGAGTCTCCTCTGTTTTATCAGTGTTTAGTGGCTGCAGACTATTTATCTGTTAAACAATTTCATATCTATCTCATATTTCTATATGTCATATCATAACATTTCTGCTCATACAATTTCAAAAAAATATAAGTTTCATTCATTCATTCATATAAAATTCATATACAACAATTTACAATATATTTACAACTCAAAATGATTTACATCGTTTACTTATATACAATAACCAAAATGATTTAAATTGAATTACAATTTTTTAAGTTTTGTAGAATTAGTTATAGCCAATTAACTGGCCTGAACTCAGGTACCCTGTGTCTATAGGATTCCAGGTTCAGGTCAGTGACTTTGACTCCCATTTTAGGATTCTTACACTCTAAATTTGAGGCAAGTTTCTAAATCAAAGTTGGAGCCCTGTCTCTTAGATTTCCAGAACAATTTAGCTCATCCCATTTGGGATTTCCTAGCGAAAGTTATAGTATAAAAACTATTCTAGGGTCAAGTGGTAGTTGAGGCAAATTCCAGGATTTGGTGTACTAAAATTTTCTAAAAATTTGACTTACTTCCCTTGGGTTCTGGGTTCTGGTCAAAACACCAATATTGTAGATATATGTCTTATAAAAATTTTGACACTAGTTTCATTACATTTACAATTTTGTGGACCAAGTTATGGCCCTTTTGCCAAAATTGGTCGGGTATGCCTAAGTTTAAAATTTCTAGGCAGTTTGGTTCTAGACAGTTTTGTTAACTTAACTTGTGCTAATAATTTGATTTGGTTAGAGGCAATTCTGGGTTCTGTGTTCTTCATGAAAGTTGTGCTCCTATGTCTAACCTTTCCAATTGTATAAAAATCAGGTCATTCTGACCTTTCTAGAGAGAGTTATCGCCAAATGAACAGGTTCATTTGGTCATTTTTCTGGGTTTAGGGTATGGTCAGCCGGATTTAAGCAGTTTTTAGGTCTAGTTGTGAAATTTGGGCATGGTTTCTTCATAAAAAATGGAGTATTTTGGCCCTAATTTCATTTCCAATTGGTCTCATACCAATTAGAGCAATACATTTCTAGTTATAGGTCAAAATCAACACTGGACTCTAACAGTCTCACAACCTGCATGAAGAGTACACTCCCAATACAATTTCCTCCAATCTCCCAAACTACTAATTGGCATATATGACACTTCTATTAAGAAACAATTAATCTCAACAAGGTCAATTTCAAGCATAACACAAAATCCCCAATTTATGACCAAAACCCTAATTCAACATATCTCAATTCATATAAATTCCTCTCATGCAACTTCTAATACACTTTTAGTCATCAATCATCATCATTAAGCAAGTTTATATTAAAAAATTCATCAAACCCTTATGGTCACCAAGGCTGCCGAATTCTTCCTCTCTCATATACATGTCAATTTCTTATAATGTCATACAATTCCCACTCATCTCAACTTCAATCCAATGTTTAATAAAAGAAAGGAGAAGAATTAGGCACTAACCTTAATCAAGGGATTCTCCAAGCTTAGAAATCTTCACTATCTTCCTTTCTTTTTTGCTACTACTAGCTTCTCCAATGTGTAGACTCAAATTTTAGTGAAGAGAGTTATAGGATTTAGGGTGAAACAACATGAGAAATCAAGTTAACAAGGAAGAAAATGGTGGGCGCTTGGGAAGAGAGAGGTTCGGCCATAAAGAAGAAATGAAGATGATGAACCCTTTTTTTTTTCTTGTTAATTGTAATTCTTTAACTCTCTTCTTATCCTTTAATTTTAGTTGTAAAATTTTAATTGGTCACACCTTTTTAAATGATGTCATTATGACATCATGCTCATGTAATAATTTTATTTCTTTTTCTTTTCTTTTCTTTTCCCATTTCTATACAAAATTTCATAATTTTAATTTATTTTATGTGTTTTAATCTCTCTCATTTTAATTAGCATTTAGGTCAAAATTCAACTCTGAGAGTGAAATAATCAAAATGCCCTTCGTTATGCTTGTCGGGTTATAATTTCCCTTTACCGATTGGCTAATTTTTTTAAATTTTCTTTGATATTTTTAATGTCATTTAATCCTCACAAAACCTCTAATTTAGTCCCAAATATTTATGTCACAGGGTTCCTCATGGGTCTGGGGTTAGCAATTATCTTCACAGTCGCTTTCTGGTACGGTCACCTATCGCCATGATTTCGGCTCGTTTAACTCATTTACAATTCATTTCTTTTATTTTTCCTTAATTTTTTTTATCTTTATTTAATCATTTCATGACTCTTTACTCTAGTTCGAGTGTAGTTCTAGACATCTTGGCTATCCGAACAGACGTTAGTCATTGGAATAGTAGAATGTATGGACTACCTAAAGTGAGGGCGTTACACTCACAGTCACTTCCCAGTTCGGTCACCCATCACTGTGACCTCGGCTTATTTAACCCATTATGCTTTATTTTCTTCATTTCCATTTTATCTTCATGTAATTGCTATTAATTTTTATTCATAGCTTTTCTAAATGACTTAAATATGGTTTTAAACCCCTTCATTGTCCAGACTAACACTAGTTATCGGAACAATGGGTTGTACGGAACTAATGAATATAGAGGTGTTATATAAATTAAATAAAATAATTTTTTTTACCCTGCTGACTCAATTTTTTGGATATATATATATATATATATATATATATATATACACACACACATATATATATATATATATACACATATATATAGTGTTCCTTTCGTTTCCTTTTTCTTTGAAAATTTCAAGGAAAATAATAATTTTTCTCTTTATAGGGATTTTACTTTTCTTGCAATTACACTCATTTTTTTTTCCTTTTTAACTTTTCTTTCTGCAAAACAAGCTCTTAAAAGGACTAAATAATTCAATATTTAAAAATAAACAGAATATATCGTCACGCTTTTCAAATTATAAGAATTGAATGAAATTCAAACTAATATCTAAAATGATATAAGAGACTGAAGAGTAAATGTAATAAAAATGCAAAAACTAGCTAATGTATTTTTCAAAATAAAAAGACCAAATAATTAGTTTGATCAAAATACAGGAACTAATTAGTAATTTCCTATTGCTTTATTGTTTGAGGGACATGGCTTAAAATCTTATAGATTAGTTGTTGTTATTTATGATTAATTTGACTCTTATTTCTTAATATTATTTCTTCGATGTTAGGGTTCAAGGAAGTGAAGTATCCAAAACTAATTTTCTTGTTGTTAAGTCTAATTTAAGACACATTGCCTTCTTAGAGTCATCAATTATTTGAAAATATATTATGCTTTAGAAATCCTACCACTATTGTTTTGTAATCATATTTAAAGATATTTGCATGATGGGGCTTTTATATGCATGATTAGATACAAGGATTAGCTTTTGGCTTTCAAATAATAAATGCATTTTTCCTTGTTTTCAAATAGTGTCTTATAATAATGTTAACTCTCACATATTTTTAAAATCTCATTAACAATTCTAAAGAGAGTCCTCTTTGGACCTTTTTTTTTTCAAAGATTCATAACATTTTCTTGCTTTTGGATTTAAGGGATTGTCCTTTTTTTAACCATTCCAAAGGGTGATTCTTCACTTTCCACTTTGGTGAGAATTGCCTGGAGACCATAAACCCTTTGCAACATAGTTTACTTGTTACACCCTACCCCTCTGTAAGGCATAACATGATCCCGTAGTATACCTAATGAATTACCAACTCCGTCTACTGATAATCCATTAAATACACTACAAGGGATTTTAAAAACTTTTCTTCTTTTACAGTGGTGAGCACTATTTACAGGTGTGAAAGACTTTGGTGAACTGAAGTGAAACAACTAACTCATTTGATTTATTTGGAGTATCTGTAAAAATTTTGGCAAGGTGCCATTTGTATTTTGGACAAAACAGTTCTTCAGAAAACCTGTAAAAAGCACTTCAATATATTTTCAAATCTCAACTCCAACATTTTTATCAACACAACACATTTCTCAAGTCAAATCCACAGTGATTTTCAAAGACTAAGATACAAAAATATAACACAATTTTTACAAGCCAAATAACTCATAATTATTTTACAACTTTATTGTACAACTTAAATTTACAACTGCTCAAAACCAAGAACAAAATATACATACAGTGAATATACATTACAAGATAAAATGCCACATATGGTATACTCACTATACCCAAAATCTCTCATCAAGCGGTACTAGCGGCCTAGTCTCCGCCTGTCTATCTCTCTACTGCGATAAAGAATAAAGCTATCACGAGACAATGTCTCGATGGTTCACAACATTAACCAAATACAATTTTAAATCACAATTCATAAATCATATCATTAGTGGATACTTAAAACCATAGTTGATTTCAAGACAATGAATGTCATAAGGAATTTAAACTCCAATTCACAAATTATCAAAATTCATAATAACACAATTTAGTCAAATAGCTTAAGAATACCGTATTGCCAATTCATAAAAAATTTTATAAAATTAATGAATAAAAAAGATTTTTACAATAAATGACACAAATTTATAAAATAACTGAATAATATCTTTTTGCAAATCAATAACACAATTCGATCAAATAATTGAATAATATCGTTTTGCAAATCAATAACACCATTCGATCAAATAACCGAGAATACAATGTTGCCAATCAATATCACAATTTAAGTCATGACACAATTTTTCCATATATGCCGTGTTGTACACCACGACAAGACATACTCACCCCAATAATCGAAATCAATGAGGGAGGAAGCTAGCTATCTAATGAGTACTCATCCATACTCACCTGAGACTGGGAAGTCAAAGAGGGAGGAACATAATCATACTCACCCCAGACTGATAAGTCAAAGAGGGAGGAATAATCACACTCACCCCATTAATGGAGGAGGAACATAGTATCGGTGTCATGCCAATTGTGAGTCAAAACAATTCCAAACATTTTATTCAAATGATCCGTAAGAATCCAATAAATTTCCAAAGTTATAATTTCATTCACAAAATGGCAACACAATTCGTAATTCACTTCAATTTCCACAAAAACTATTTACAGTGCTTTTCAATCAATAAGTATCCATCGATATCATTCAAACAATTTTTCACAGTTTCAAACCATTCACAATGTTTTTCAATCAATAAGTGTCCACCAAACACATTTCCACAATTTAAAACAATAATATACAAGTAGTCATAATTTATTTCAATTGAAAATAATTCAAAAGAAATAGTTGTTGTGCACAAACACAATTTAAAACAATAATATACAAATAGTCAATATTTATTTCAATTGAAAAATTCAAGAGAAATAGTTGTTGTGCACAAACCTCTGATGACTGTCCCCCTGATCTGGACTCAGTGTTTCCTTCCCTTTTCCTGAGTCTTTGGTAACTGAGAAACACAATTTGAAGTGTTTCAAGACTAATTTAAACTGTCTCTATCGATGGTGTTTGGTAAATAATGCATCAACTCAATTATTCACTTAATCACCTAATATACCGACCTCGCTATGCATTTTAGGTAAATTAGGTCTTAGTGTCATTAATATGTCATATTCGATAGGGTTTTAGGTTCGGTATGTTTTACCAAAGTCATTTCCTTATTTAGTGCATTTTAATGCAAATTGCTGGATTCCGGAACACTGGTTTGACCTAACCGGACGATCTAGTTCCCTCGGTTTTCGGGTCTCGGTCGAAACTACAAACTTGTAGATCTAGGTCTTATTGCACGCGGTGCAAAATTTCAGGTCAATCCGAGTTAAGTAGACCAAGTTATGGTCATTACACTATTGCTGGTCAAGTGGTACCATTTTAGGTCAATTTTAGGTCAAATTGGTCAATTCTGGTTCGGCCAGTTTTTGGACCCGAACTTGTGCAAGTTGTTTGACTTGCTTATGGTCATTTCTGGGCTTTGGTGTCTTCATAAGACTTGTAGGTATGGGTCTTAACTATTCTTGGTCAAAATTTCAGGTCAATTGGACCTGGTTTGAGTGAGTTATGGCCTAAACACTCACTGCTGCCCAATTGGTCATTTTTCAGGTCCTAATTGCACCTAATCCGAATTGGTCATTTTTTTAGGTCACCTTGCAAGCAGAATTTTGGCATGGTTTCTCAATGAAAGTTGGCACATTTTGTGCCTACTTTCACCTCAAATTGGTCTCATACCAATTGAGGTTACACATTTAAGGTTATAGGCTAAAATATACACTGCCCTCAATATGCAATTCACATCCCAACTTCAAACACACACTTACCTTTGCAAGGTTTACTTCCATACCCTACCAAACTGTTTTGGCACATTACCAACAACATTTTCTACATTACATAAGTATTATTTTGGGCAGATTCCAATCACCCTCAACACACCAAATATAATTCACATTTACAATATCTCAATACCATTACATACACACCTAAACACCACTAATTCTCACATACACTTTACACAATAATTTCATACACATATCCTTCATTCTTTAATGCCACAATTCTGCCAACACTCCCATGAATATACACATTTATTCAAGTGTCCCCAAGGCTGCCCAAATTTGTCCTTCAACATCAAAGTGCTGTCCAAGTTACCAATTCCCATCCAAGTGCATAAATCACCATATAAACATGAAATAATTCACTAGGTTATTAATTTACCATGATCAACATTATTTCTCATCAATTATATGCATAATAAATCATCAAATGTGTGACCCCATGGCTGTCCAAAAATGGCTATCTCAATAACTATTTAACTTCAAAATTTCCTTCACAAAACCAACACCCATAACATGCACACAAAACTTAACAAAGCTATCTTCAAAATTATGAACTTACCTTATGCTTGGAGTTTGTTAAACCTTGCTTAAACTTCTCAAATTTAGTATCAAACTCTTCCTTGTGATGAGTAGACAAAGTTTCATGAAGGAACTTAAGAGATTGGAGTTGAAAATGGAGAGTTAAGAGAGCTTGCATGAGAAATGGCCATGGTTTTTCCTCTCACCTTCATTCACGGCAATGTTGAGATCACTTTGAGGAAGATGAAGTTCAGCTGATTTAGTGGAGTTACAGCTGCCCTATTATATTTTTATTTTATGCATTAGTGGTCCACTCACAATTTTAATCATATTTTAAGCTAAACTTTCATTTAATCCCACATTAAACCCTTGATTTTAGCTATTTACTTTAGGTACCACCAAATTAATTTTTTATTTTATTTTCTAAGTGTAATATTATTTATTTTTAATGGACATTTAGGTCAAAAGACACTTCGGGACGTCAAATGACCATAATGCCCCTGTTCGGGTTACGTTCCCGATTTTTCGGTATTACCGGGTTTTGTCTGTTTTTCGATTTCTAACTTTTCTTTGTACTAATTATTTAATTTTTCTTTGATCTTTCTAATGATATTTATTCTTCAACAAGGGTCTATTTAAGTCCTAAAAATGTTTTCCAGGGTTCCCCGCAATGATCCGGCGATCAACGGTCCACGCCGTGACTTCCCTGGCATGTCACCCATCGCTAGGTTTCCCGGCTCGCTTAACTTGATCACATTTCTTTGCTATTATTTTTCCTTTGTTTTTCTTGTATTTTCTTTTCTTGTATTTCATTATTTTATGTCTCCTCACTCTCATTGAAGTGTGGTTCTAGGCATCCTAGCTGTCCGGACAACACTGGTCACTGGAGCAGCAGAACGCACTACCGAACTTAGGGGTGTTACAATTCTCCCCCCCTTAAATAAATTTCGTCCACGAAATTTTACCCAGTAATCATCTTACAATAGTCATACGTTTATTTTCTCCTTTCTATATGATCGTAAGACTTTTAACAATCTAATACAATGTTTACTTTGTTTGGATAACACCAATCTCCTCTTACTATTATGTTGTCTAATATTTCAGCTCACGTTCCTTCTTGAATGACCCTTGAGGTCATATTAGAATCATTCATCAGGCATTGGTCCTCTGACCATTCTAGTCCATAGTCTTCCTCACATTCGGAATATTTCTTTGTTACATATGAATCAACTGTTCAAGTCTCTACTTCCATAACTCTTTTATCTCACAATGTTCTATAACTTACTTCCTTTTGTACCGAACTATAACCTTTCGATATTTTAACTTTTGAGTTTTAGATCCCTAAGTAGGATTTTCAAACTTATTTCTAACAATTAAATTCTGTCCTGGCATAACTATGCCAAAACAGATGCCGTTGGCAACTATTCTCATCTAGGTGTACTATCGGTTAGTACGTAGTGTACTATCGGTTAGTACGTAGCTCTACACAATAGTCTCAAGTTAGTACTGTAATCTGCAGCTTACAGTATAAACATCAAGAACATTGCATAGTTACTACGATACATCCCAATAGATCAAACTTTGTTATCTTTTATTCTTTTTGAATTCACTGATATTCGAATCTTATTCTGATTACAATATCCATTAGCAATTTCTAACAGTAACCTCCTTGCCCTCATCTAGAGCAATTCCATTACTGCATCTTACATTTACGTCCTCTTGCCTTACATTAAGTAGGCTCGCCAATTAGCTTATAATTTTATGGTGTGTCAGCAAATATTTTTCGCCGATAAACTCTTCCAAAACTAATTTCACTTGTTATCACAATCCTTATCCTAAAGGACTAGTCACTAATGCATCAAATTTTATTTCCCTGACCTCCTGTACAATAATACAAGGAGATTTCCTCCCGTTAGTGCATATTTATAATGTAATGTACTGTATGTATCAAACATTTGAGCAGTTGTAGTTACCGACATAAAGATTTCAAATTCACAGTTCGAAATTCACTTTAAAACCAGGCTCTGATACCACTAAAACATGTCACACCCTACCCCTCTGTAAGGCATAACATGATCCCGTAGTATACCTAATGAATTACCAACTCCGCTTCATCGATAATCCATTAAATACACTACAAGGGATTTTAAAACTTTTCTTCTTTTACAAGGTGAGCACTATTTACAGTGTGAAAGACTTTGGTGAACTGAAGTGAAACAACTAACTCATTTGATTTATTTGGAGTATCTGTAAAAATTTTGGCAAGGTGCCATTTGTATTTTGGACAAAACAGTTCTTCAGAAAACCTGTAAAAAGCACTTCAATATATTTTCAAATCTCAACTCCAACATTTTTATCAACACAACACATTTCTCAAGTCAAATCCACAGTGATTTTCAAAGACTAAGATACAAAAATATAACACAATTTTTACAAGCCAAATAACTCATAATTATTTTACAACTTTATTGTACAACTTAAATTTACAACTGCTCAAAACCAAGAACAAAATATACATACAGTGAATATACATTACATTACAAAATGCCACATATGGTATACTCACTATACCCAAAGTCTCTCATTTGGCGGTACTAGCAGCCTAGTCTGCTGGCCTGTCTGTCTCTCTACCTGCGACAGAAATAAAAAGCTATCGCTGAGACAATGTCTCAGTGGTGCACAACATTAACCAAATACAATTTTAAATCACAATTCATAAATCATATCATTAGTGGATACTTAAAACCATAGTTGATTTCAAGACAATGAATGTCATAAGGAATTTAAACTCCAATTCACAAATTATCAAAATTCATAATAACACAATTTAGTCAAATAGCTTAAGAATACCGTATTGCCAATTCATACACAATTTGATCAAATTCTTGAATAACACGATTTTCCAATCAATGACACAATTTGATCAAATAACTGAATAATATCGTTTGCAAATCAATAACACAATTCGATCAAATAATTGAATAATATCGTTTTGCAAATCAATAACACCATTCGATCAAATAATGGAGAATACAATGTTGCCAATCAATATCACAATTTAAGTCATGACACAATTTTTTCCATATATGCCGTGTTGTACACCACGACAAGACATACTCACCCCAATAATCGAAATCAATGAGGAGGAAGCTAGCTATCTAATGAGTACTCATCCATACTCACCGAGACTGGAAGTCAAAGAGGGAGGAACATAATCATACTCACCCCAGACTGATAAGTCAAAGAGGGAGGAATAATCACACTCACCCCATTAATGGAGGAGGAACATAGTATCGGTGTCATGCCAATTGTGAGTCAAAACAATTCCAAACATTTTATTCAAATGATCCGTAAGAATCCAATAAATTTCCAAAGTTATAATTTCATTCACAAAATGGCAACACAATTCGTAATTCACTTCAATTTCCACAAAAACTATTTACAGTGCTTTTCAATCAATAAGTATCCATCGATATCATTCAAACAATTTTTCACAGTTTCAAACCATTCACAATGTTTTTCAATCAATAAGTGTCCACCAAACACATTTCCACAATTTAAAACAATAATATACAAGTAGTCATAATTTATTTCAATTGAAAATAATTCAAAAGAAATAGTTGTTGTGCACAAACACAATTTAAAACAATAATATACAAATAGTCAATATTTATTTCAATTGAAAAATTCAAGAGAAATAGTTGTTGTGCACAAACCTCTGATGACTGTCCCCCTGATCTGGACTCAGTGTTTCCTTCCCTTTTCCTGAGTCTTTGGTAACTGAGAAACACAATTTGAAGTGTTTCAGTACTAATTTAAACTGTCTCTATCGATGGTGTTTGGTAAATAATGCACTGAACTCAATTATTCACTTAATCACCTAATATACCGACCCTCGTTGCGTTTTAGGTAAATTAGGTCTTAGTGTCATTAATATGTCATATTCGATAGGGTTTTAGGTTCGGTATGTTTTACCAAAGTCATTTCCTTATTTAGTGCATTTTAATGCAAATTGCTGGATTCCGGAACACTGGTTTGACCTAACCGGACGATCTAGTTCCCTCGGTTTTCGGGTCTCGGTCGAAACTACAAACTTGTAGATCTAGGTCTTATTGCACGCGGTGCAAAATTTCAGGTCAATCCGAGTTAAGTAGACCAAGTTATGGTCATTACACTATTGCTGGTCAAGTGGTACCATTTTAGGTCAATTTTAGGTCAAATTGGTCAATTCTGGTTCGGCCAGTTTTTGGACCCGAACTTGTGCAAGTTGTTTGACTTGCTTATGGTCATTTCTGGGCTTTGGTGTCTTCATAAGACTTGTAGGTATGGGTCTTAACTATTCTTGGTCAAAATTTCAGGTCAATTGGACCTGGTTTGAGTGAGTTATGGCCTAAACACTCACTGCTGCCCAATTGGTCATTTTTCAGGTCCTAATTGCACCTAATCCGAATTGGTCATTTTTAGGTCACCTTGCAAGCAGAATTTTGGCATGGTTTCTCAATGAAAGTTGGCACATTTTGTGCCTACTTTCACCTCAAATTGGTCTCATACCAATTGAGGTTACACATTTAAGGTTATAGGCTAAAATATACACTGCCCTCAATATGCAATTCACATCCCAACTTCAAACACACACTTACCTTTGCAAGGTTTACTTCCATACCCTACCAAACTGTTTTGGCACATTACCAACAACATTTTCTACATTACATAAGTATTATTTTGGGCAGATTCCAATCACCCTCAACACACCAAATATAATTCACATTTACAATATCTCAATACCATTACATACACACCTAAACACCACTAATTCTCACATACACTTTACACAATAATTTCATACACATATCCTTCATTCTTTAATGCCACAATTCTGCCAACACTCCCATGAATATACACATTTATTCAAGTGTCCCCAAGGCTGCCCAAATTTGTCCTTCAACATCAAAGTGCTGTCCAAGTTACCAATTCCCATCCAAGTGCATAAATCACCATATAAACATGAAATAATTCACTAGGTTATTAATTTACCATGATCAACATTATTTCTCATCAATTATATGCATAATAAATCATCAAATGTGTGACCCCATGGCTGTCCAAAAATGGCTATCTCAATAACTATTTAACTTCAAAATTTCCTTCACAAAACCAACACCCATAACATGCACACAAAACTTAACAAAGCTATCTTCAAAATTATGAACTTACCTTATGCTTGGAGTTTGTTAAACCTTGCTTAAACTTCTCAAATTTAGTATCAAACTCTTCCTTGTGATGAGTAGACAAAGTTTCATGAAGGAACTTAAGAGATTGGAGTTGAAAATGGAGAGTTAAGAGAGCTTGCATGAGAAATGGCCATGGTTTTTCCTCTCACCTTCATTCACGGCAATGTTGAGATCACTTTGAGGAAGATGAAGTTCAGCTGATTTAGTGGAGTTACAGCTGCCCTATTATATTTTTATTTTATGCATTAGTGGTCCACTCACAATTTTAATCATATTTTAAGCTAAACTTTCATTTAATCCCACATTAAACCCTTGATTTTAGCTATTTACTTTAGGTACCACCAAATTAATTTTTTATTTTATTTTCTAAGTGTAATATTATTTATTTTTAATGGACATTTAGGTCAAAAGACACTTCGGGACGTCAAATGACCATAATGCCCCTGTTCGGGTTACGTTCCCGATTTTTCGGTATTACCGGGTTTTGTCTGTTTTTCGATTTCTAACTTTTCTTTGTACTAATTATTTAATTTTTCTTTGATCTTTCTAATGATATTTATTCTTCAACAAGGGTCTATTTAAGTCCTAAAAATGTTTTCCAGGGTTCCCGCATCCGAGGCAGATCAACGGTCCACGCCGTGACTTCGGTCATGATCACCATCGCTAGGTTTTCCGGCTCGCTTAACTTGATCACATTTCTTTGCTATTATTTTTCCTTTGTTTTTCTTGTATTTTCTTTTCTTGTATTTCATTATTTTATGTCTCCTCACTCTCATTGAAGTGTGGTTCTAGGCATCCTAGCTGTCCGGACAACACTGGTCACTGGAGCAGCAGAACGCACTACCGAACTTAGGGGTGTTACATTACTGGCAAACTAGATTCATTCTCAAACTATTTTAAAAATACTACCAAATCAACATTTTAATAATAGCATAAAAGGATAATTTAATAGTATAAAAAAGCTCATGCTACCATTTTGATGAAAATGAAAATTTCCTCCTATAGTGACAAACCTATAGACTAAATAGTAGATTTGCAAAATTATAAAAGAAGGGAGGATTTATATTCACCTGTGTTGTCTTCCTTAAATCTAATTGTAGTTTATCCCATAGTTCAAACATTGATAGTGTTTCTTTCCATAGGATCAACCAGATTATTTTATTTTATTTTTTTTGTTATCATTCTTTGGGTCAAAATTCCCTACTCCTTTGGCATTAACGAAGAAATTAAACCTAGGTGAATGAATTAGATCACTTTCATGTGCTATTATTCTAATGTCGTTTAATAAAACCTTTGGACTGTAGAACCACAAAATTGAAAAATAAGTTCCCTTATGGTAACACCAATAAGTTATAATACTTATATATTCAACTATCTAAAATATAATAAGGAAAAAAGGTTTTGTTCCATGTACACCATCTATAATTTAATGAAAGGAATTAAATAAAAAAATAAGCCTATATGTATCTACTTTTTTTCTTGAGAAAGAAGAAATTATAATAGAAATAGAAAAACAAAGAAGCAAACAGTACATCATAATGAATAATAGAAGACAAATGGAATGGAACATCCACCATCCAAACTACTAAATTATATGTATGTCTCCTTGAATTTCTAAAGGATAGGCAGCTAAACTCAATTTAGAAGATATAAGATTTATTTATAGCAATACATGAGAGATAAAATAATTTTTAAAACTTCTTTAAAAAGCTCAAAATTTTGTAAAAAAAAAAAAGACAAATGAAAAAATTATTTAGGGAGAGATTCTTGAAAATATGAAAGACTTTCTTTTTGTTTAAGCTTTTATATAGAATAGTTTTATGAGCACAATTACCGAAATATTAATAAGATATTTATGGTAGATGTTCATTAGCATTCTTAACTCTTCATTTTCTTCTCATAAGTTCAATGTACTTCATTAATTAGGAACTGTTCATCTGCTCATATACTTATATAAATAGAGGCATTATATGTAATATTTTTATAAACTTGAAAATAATTAAGAAATTCACTTTCCCTCAATCTTCTCTCTTTTATTGTAACACCCCTATGTTTGGTAGTGCATTCTACTGTTTCGGTGACCAGTGTTGTCCGGACAGCTAGGATGCCTAGAACTACACTTCGATATGAGTGAGGACACATAAAATAATGAAATACAAGAAAAGAAAATACAAAAAAAAAATAAATGAAAAATAATAGTAAAGAAATACAACCAAGTTAAGCGAGGCGAGAACCCTAGCGATGGGTGACAGCACGGGGAAGTCACGGCGTGGACCATTGACTAGTCCTGGACCGCGGGGAACCCTGGAAATTAATTTTAAGACTTAAAGAGACATCAATTGAAGTATAAATATCATTAGAAATATCAAAGAAAAATTAATTAATTAGTACAAGGAAAAATGAGAAATCGACAAATGGACAAAACCTGGTGTTACCGAAAAATCGGGAATGCAACCCGAACAGGGGCATTGTGGTCATTTGACACCCCGAGTTGTCTTTTGACCTAAATGTCCATTAAAAATAAATAATATTACATTTGGAAAACATAATGAAAAATTAATTTAGTGGTACCTAATGTAAATAGCAAAAATGGGGTTCAAATTGGGTAATTAACATTTAAAACATATAATATAGTTAAATTAGGGTGAGTGGAGCACTATGGATTAAAATATTCACTAAATGGGCAGATGCATACCCATTATTCTTCATCTTCAACCTTTCAAAACCTCCATGCCGAAATGAAATCCACTAAAATCCTCGATAGCCGAAATCTTTAAAGCTTCTAAACCTCCTCCATTTTCACCTCCAAACACCAAAGTTTCTTCACTAATCTTGATCCCCACCTCACAAGGAAGAAGTAGATACTAAAATCAAGGGATTTTGGTGAAGATTTAACAAGCCTCAACAATAGGTAAGTGTTTAAATTGATTTATTTCTTAAGTAAAGTTTATGGGAAGCTTGAGATCATTGAATTGATGAAGAAATTTTGAGATTTTGGTGAATTGTTATTATGCACTAGTTTAGGCAGCCATGGCAATTTAAGAACTTGAATTATTTTCACATGCATTTGATGGGTATTAGTGTTGATTAAAGTAAATCAAAGTTTAGTAGGTTAATTATTGATGTATGTTAAATTGAACACTTGAAAATTTTTGTTGAATTTGGAATTGTATGCGTGATTGTCTAAATGGACAGCCATGGGATTGTACACTAAATGAAATATTATTACATGTATTGTGGAGAATTAACTTTGACTAATGTGATTCAAAGTTTTGGTAAGTTAACTTCATGTATATGGAATGGTGACCAAGTGAAAAATTTGAGTTTGAAGGCAATTATAGAGGTATAGCATTGCGGTAGTTTGTCAACTCTTAAAGAATGCTAGAATTCATGCTTGGTTTATGGAATAATAATGTTGAATTGTGATAGTGGTTATGGCAGTTTGAGTGTATGTATAATGGTGTGAGGTTGGACATGTAAAAGTGTTACGGTTAGGTGATTGAATTGTTGTAAATTGGGTTTGAAAAATTCTGTACAAAATGGTGCACATTGAATGTAATTGTAAGCTGCCAAAATGACCTATAATATGTTGTGAATTATGTTTAGGTTATGGTACAACCAGAATTGGCTTGAATGTTGAGTTTGGTAAGTGTTAAAAGTGATCCTTGATGTGTATGAAAGAAATGCAATAAGGCAGTTTGTGTTTTGGGCCTAGAACTTTAAGTGTGTGGCTCCAATTGGTATGAGACCAATTGGAGGTGAAACTAGGCACAAAATGTGCCAACTTTCATGAAGGAAGCTTGCCAAAATTCTGCTTGTAAAGTAACTTGAAAAATGACCAAATTCGGATTAGTGCAATTAAGGCCTGAAAATTTACCATTTGGGCAGCAGTTAGTGTTTAGGCCATAACTCACTCAAAACAAGTCCAACTGACCTGAAATTTTGACCATGAATAGTTAAGACCCATATGTACAAGTCTTATGAAGACACAAAAACCCATAAATGACCATAAGCAAGTCAAACAGCTTGCACAAGTTCGGGTCCAAAAACTGGCCGAACCAAAATTGACCTAAAATGACCTAAAGTGACCAATTTTGATGTATTTTGACCAGCAATAGTAAAATGACCATAACTTGGTCTACATAACACAAAATGACCTGAAATTTTGCCCCGCATGCAATAAGATATAGATCTACAAGTTTATATTTTTGACCGAAACCCGAAAACTGAGGGAACTAGGTCGTCCGGCAAGGTCAAACTAGTATCCCAGAATCCAGCAAATTGCAAGAAAATGCAATATACAAGGAAATGAGTTTGGTGACATGTACCAACCCTAAAAGACTATTGAATGTGACATATTAGTAACATTGAAACCTAAATTACCTAGAATGCATCGAGGGTCAGCATATCGGGTTGATTAAGTAAATAATAGCATTCAATGAATTAATTATCAAGCATTATCGTTAGAGACAGTTTAATTGAGTATTGAAACACTTAAAATTGTGTTTCTCAGTTAGCAAAGACTCAGGCAAAGGGAAGGAAACACAGAGTCAAAGCCAGGAGACAGTTATCAGAGGTTCGTGCACAACAGCTAATTCTTTTGAATTTTTCAATTGAAATGAATTATGACTATTTGTACATTATTGTTTTAAATTGTGGAAATGTGTTTGAATGAATATTTATTGCTTGAAAAGCATTGTAAATGGTTTGAAACTGTGAAAAATTGTTTGAATGATATTGATGGATACTTATTGATTGAAAAGCATTAGAAATGATTTGAAACCACAGCTATCACGTATATTGATTGTATTCCTCGCTAGCTTGTATATTGAGACATTGTCTCAGCGATAGCTTTTCATTGCTGTCGCAGGTAGACAGACGGACAGGGCAGCAAACTAGGCTGCTAGTACATTCAGCGAGAGATCATCGGGTATATTGAGTATACCACATTTTGCATTTTATACTGTAATGTATGTTCACTGTATGTATATATTGTTTTTTTGTTTTGAGCAGTTGTAAATTAAAATGGTACATTGAAGTTGTAAAATAAATTATGAGTTGTTTTGGCTTGTAAAAATTTTACTGTATTTCTTTTATCTCAGTCTTTGAAAAATTATTGTGGATTTGAGTTGAGAAATATATTGTGTTGTTTAACTATTGAAATTGAGAATTAGAAATATATTTGAAATGTTTTTTACAGGTTTTTGAAGAACTGTTTTATTCAAAATACAGAGGGTACTCCACCAAAATTTTTACAGAGATTATCAATAATCAAAATGTGTTAGCTATTCCACTTCAGTTCAAAAAAAAAAAAATTTAAAACCTGTAAAGAGTGCTCACCACTATAAAAAGTAATAAGAAAAGTTTTAAAATCCCTTGTAGTGTATTTAATGAGTTATCAGTAGATGAAGTGGGTAATTCATTAGGTATACTACGGGATCATGTTATGCCTTACAGAGGGGTAAGGTGTGACATGTTTTAGTGGTATCAGAGCTAGTTTTTAAATTTTGTTTTCACATATTATTTGAATATTCTTTCTTCATAGTACAACTGCTCAATATCATTGTTTGATACATACAGTACATTACATTATAAATATGCACTAACGGGAGGAAATCTCCTTATGTTGTTTGTTCAGGAGGTCTAAGATCCTCGCATTACCATGGAAGAGGGTGATCGTTCAGTCGATCAATCTATAGAGGCTGAGGTATAAGGGGATGCTGACCCTCCAAAATGTCGATGGATCAAGAGCACCCATGATACCATAGTTTCTGCTCGATTCGCTCGTGAGATGGTCGCAATGTTCCAACAAATGGTCGTAATGTGCCTACTCAAGTTCCAATACTGATACACGGTGATACAACCACGGTCTCTGCTAGCGGTATGACAAATTGATGATATATGGGTCTACAGAGTTCTAGTGGTCAATAGATCCTCTAGAGGCTGAACAGTGGTTAGAGAGGATGGATAGGGTATTCAAGAAACTGCATTGCACGGAGGAACTCAGATTTGAATACTCAGTATCTTTGCTACAGGGGGATGCTTATGACTAGTGGAAAACCATTCCCCACAGTCTGGTAGAACCTGTAGTGCTAACATGGAATGACTTTCTCAGGGAATTCAGACAAAAATATGTCCCTGATGCTTATGTAGACTAGAAGCTGCAAGAGTTCCTATGTCTGAAACAGGGGAGCAGATCAGTGGCTGAGTAAGAAAGAGAATTTTCCCGCCTAAGCCATTATGCAGTAAGGCTACTTTCTACCAGCAGGGAGAGATGCAAGAGGTTTGAAACTGGCTTGAAGCCCAGTATCAGATTACAAGTAGTCGGATTCAAACACACTAACTTCTCTGAACTTGTTTCTCAAGCCCTAGAGTTGGAAAGAATTGAGTGCAAGCGGCTCACGAGAAAAAATCAGAGAAGACAGAGAAAGAGGGAAAATCAGTAAAACAGAGTTCTAGTGGTCCTACTGGAAAGAGGAAGAAGCATGGGGGACACAGCAAAGGTGGCAAGAAGTCTGGTAGGGGAAGATATTCAGGACAGAAGCCTCCTCTATCTGGTCAGCAGAGTACCAGAGGTTCCTACCCTCCCCGCCATTGTGAAACTTGTGAAAAAAATCATGGTGGGATATGCTATAAGGCTATTGGAGCCTGTTATAACTGTGGAGGCACAGGACACTTTGCCAAGGAGTGCACCAGTAGTCGTAGAGTTGGACCACCTCCTACTACTGCAGAAGGGTCAGTTCAGAGCCTTGTCACCAGAAGTTCACAACCACCCAGCAGAGGTAGAGGCAGGGGTAGAGGTAGCCAGTGACGGCCAAGGCACAGTGAAACATTCAGAGCAAGATAGTGCTCCAGTCAGAATCTATGCAATGAGACAGAGAGAAGAGGCCGAGACATCTGATGTTGTGGCTGGTACCTTCTCAACTTTTAATCAGGATGTGTTTGTGTTATTTGATTCGGGTTCTACCCATTCTTATGTGAGTGCTAGCATCATTGATTGCATTGCTGTTCCATGTACAAAAATGGACTTTGAGGTGCTAGTAACAAGTTCGTTAGGACAGGAGATCAGGGTTAATAGAATGTATAGAGATTGTCCTTTGGTGATCCAAGAACACATTTTTCTGTCTGATTTCATTGAAATGCCCTTCAGAGATTATGATATCATCTTGGGCATGGATTAGTTAGCCAGGCATCATGCCATGATTGACTGTAGGTCAAGATACCACTTTTGGCCTCCTCGATGCAGTGATGTGGTAATACATGGGGAGAGGCAGTTATTGCCATCAAACATCATTTCGGCTGCACTAGCCAGAAAAATGATCAGAAAGGGGTGTGAAGCATACTTGGCACATGTGGTAGACACCAAAGTGGAGAGTCTAGCATTGAGGGACATCCCTACAGTATATGACTTTCCAGATGTGTTTCCTGATGAATTGCCAGGATTACCTCTGGAAAGAGAAGTGCAGTTTGAAATTAATGTTATGCCTGGTGTGGATCCAATCTCCATAACACCATATAGAATGGCACCAGCAGAGTTGAAGGAGTTGAAGATACAGTTGCAAGAATTACTTGAAAAGGGCTTCATCCGCCCTAGTGTGTCACCTTAGGGAGCACCAGTGTTATTTGTTAAGAAGAAGGATGGTACTCTCCGCTTATGTA
The DNA here is from genome assembly GCF_030052815.1 of Hevea brasiliensis. Taxonomy (NCBI): domain Eukaryota; kingdom Viridiplantae; phylum Streptophyta; class Magnoliopsida; order Malpighiales; family Euphorbiaceae; genus Hevea; species Hevea brasiliensis. The sequence continues at coordinate 34,192,478 of NC_079507.1, read as the reverse complement.
TAGATTACCGACAGTTGAATAAGATGACAATAAAGAACAGATATCCATTGCCTCGCATTGATGATCTGTTTGACCAATTGAAAGGTGCAGCTGTATTCTCCAAAATTGATTTGCGATCTGGTTATTATCAGTTGAAAGTGCAAGAGTAGAGTATTCCAAAAACTACTTTCAGAACTCGGTATGGCCACTATGAGTTTCTAGTAATGCCATTCGGGTTAACAAATGCTCCAGCTGCTTTTATGGATCTGATGAACACTATCTTCAGACCATATCTCGACCAATTTGTGGTGGTGTTTATTGATGACATTTTGATATATTCGAGGAATGCAGAGGAGCATGACAGACATCTGCGGATTGTACTGCAGACTTTAAGGGAGAAACAGCTATATGCCAAATTGTCGAAGTGTGAATTTTGACTGAAAGAAATCTCCTTTTTGGGACATGTTGTGTCAGCTGAAGGGATCAAGGTAGATTCCAGCAAGGTAGAAGCTATCCTTAATTGGAAGCCGCCCAGGAACATCACAGAAATTTGCAGTTTTCTGGGTTTAGCTGGATATTACCGTCGGTTCGTGAAAGGGTTATTCAGATATTGGAGGATATGCTACGGGCTTGTGTGATTGAGTTTGAAGGTAGTTGGGATACACACTTGCCTTTAATTGAGTTTGCTTATAACAATAGCTATCAATCAAGCATTGGGATGCCTCCATATGAAGCTTTGTATGGTAGAAAGTGCAGAACTCCCGTATGTTGGGATGAAGTAGGTGAAAGAAAGATGATTGAGCCAGAAATTGTTCAGCAGACAGAGGAAAAGATCAGATTGATCAGAGATAGACTCAAGGCTACATCAGATCGTCAGAAGTCCTATGTTGATCTGAAGAGAAGAGATATTGAATATGCAGTGGGTGATAAGGTATTCCTCAAAGTTTCTCCTTGGAAGAGGATTATGAGATTTGGCAGAAAAGGGAAACTAAGTCCTCGTTTCATCGGACCATATGAGATTTTGGAAAGAGTGGGTCCTCTGGCATATCGGTTAGCATTATATCCGGAGTTAGCAAGGATACACAGCGTCTTCCATGTGTCCATGTTAAGGAGGTACAGATCAGACCCATCTCACGTACTATCAGTTGAAGAGATTGAGGTAAATCCAGACCTCTCATATGAGGAAGAACCCATAGAAATTCTGGCTTATGAGGTGAAGCAGCTATGGAACAAACAGATACACCAGGTTAAAGTGCTGTGGAACCATCATTCAGGCCAGGAAGCTACTTGGGAACGTGAAGAGGATATGAGGAGACAACACCCACAGCTGTTCAGAGACTAATGTCAGGTAAAAATTTCGAGACGAAATTTATTTTAAGGGGGGGAGAATTGTAACACCCCTATGTTTGGTAGTGCATTCTACTGTTCCAGTGACGAGTGTTGTCCGGACAGCTAGGATGCCTAGAACTACACTTCGATATGAGTGAGGACACATAAAATAATGAAATACAAGAAAAGAAAATACAAGAAAAATAAAAAAAAAATAATAGTAAAGAAATACAACCAAGTTAAGCGAGCCGAGAACCCTAGCGATGGGTGACCGCACCGGGAAGTCACGGCGTGGACCGTTGACTAACCCTGGACCGCGGGAAACCCTAGAAATTAATTTTAAGATTTAAAGAGACATCAATTGAAGTATAAATATCATTAGAAATATCAAAGAAAAATTAATTAATTAGTACAAGGAAAAGTGAGAAATCGACAAACGGACAAAATCTGGTGTTACCGAAAAATCGGGAATGCAACACGAACAGGGGCATTGTGGTCATTTGACACCCTGAGTTGTCTTTTGACCTAAATTTCCATTAAAAATAAATAATATTACATCTGGAAAATATAATGAAAAATTAATTTAGTGGTACCTAATGTAAATAGCAAAAATGGGGTTCAAATTGGGTAATTAACATTTAAAACTTATAATATAGTTAGATTAGGGTGAGTGGAGCACTATGGATTAAAATATTCACTAAGTGGGCAGATGTATACCCATTATACTTCATCTTCAACTTTCAAAACCTCCATGCCGAAATGAAATCCATTAAAATCCTCCATAGCCGAAATCTTTAAAGCTTCTAAACCTCCTCCATTTTCACCTCCAAACACCAAAGTTTCTTCACTAATCTTGATCCCCACCTCACAAGGAAGAAGTAGATACTAAAATCAAGGGAGTTTGGTGAAGATTTAACAAGCCTCAACAATAGGTAAGTGTTTAAATTGATTTATTTCTTAAGTAAAGTTTATGGGAAGCTTGAGATCATTGAATTGATGAAGAAATTTTGAGATTTTGGTGAATTGTTATTATGCACTAGTTTAGGCAGCCATGGCAATTTAAGAACTTGAATTATTTTAACATGCATTTGATGGGTATTAGTGTTGATTAAAGTAAATCAAAGTTTAGTAGGTTAATTATTGATGTATGTTAAATTGAACACTTGAATTGAAAATTTTGTTGAATTTGGAATTGTATGCGTGATTGTCTAAATGGACAGCCATGGGATTGTATACTAAATGAAATATTATTACATGTATTGTGGAGAATTAACTTTGACTAATGTGATTCAAAGTTTTGGTAAGTTAACTTCATTTATATGGAATGGTGACCAAGTGAAAAATTTGAGTTTGAAGGCAATTATGGAGGTATACCATTGCGGTAGTTTGTTAACTCTTGAAGAATGCTGGAATTCATGCTTGGTTTATGGAATAATAATGTTGAATTGTGATAGTGGTTATGGCAGTTTGAGTATATGTATAATGGTGTGAGGTTGGACATGTAAAAGTGTTACGGTTAGGTGATTGAATTGTTGTAAATTGGGTTTGAAAACTTCTGTACTAAATGGTGCACATTGAATGTAATTTTAAGCTGCCAAAATGACCTATAATATGTTGTGAATTATGTTTAGGTTATGGTATGACCAGAATTGGCTTGAATGCTGAGTTTGGTAAGTGTTAAAAGTGATCCTTAATGTGTATGAAGGAAATGCAATAAGGCAGTTTGTGTTTTGGGCCTAGAACTTTAAGTGTGTGGCTCCAATTGGTATGAGACCAATTGGAGGTGAAACTAGGCACAAAATGTGCCAACTTTTATGAAGGAAGCTTGCCAAAATTCTGGTTGTAAAGTAACTTGAAAAATGACCAAATCCGGATTAGTGCAATTAAGGCCTGAAAATTTACCATTTGGGTAGCAGTTAGTGTTTAGGCCATAACTCACTCAAAACAAGTCCAACTGACCTGAAATTTTGACCATGAATAGTTAAGACCCATATCTACAAGTCTTATGAAGACACCAAAACCCATAAATGACCATAAGCAAGTCAAACAGCTTGCACAAGTTCGGGTCCAAAAACTGACCGAACCAAAATTGACCTAAAATGACCTAAAGTGACCAATTTTGATGCATTTTGACCAGCAATAGTAAAATGACCATAACTTGGTCTACATGACTCAGAATGGCCTGAAATTTTGCCTCGCGTGCAATAAGACATTGATCTACAAGTTTGTAGTTTTGACTGAAACCCGAAAATGAGGGAACTAGGTCGTCCGGCTAGGTCAAACTAGTATCCTGGAATCCAGCAAATTGCAAGAAAAGAAAATGCAATATACAAGGAAATGAGTTTGGTAACATGTACCAACCCTAAAAGACTATTGAATGTGACATATTAGTAACATTGAAACCTAAATTACCTAGAATGCATCGAGGGTCGACATATCGGGTTGATTAAGCAAATAATAGCATTCAGTGAATTAATTATCAAGCATTATCGTTAGAGACAGTTTAATTGAGTATTGAAACACTTCAAATTGTGTTTCTCAGTTAGCAAAGACTCAGGGGAAGGGAAGGAAACACTGAGTCAAGGCCAGGAGACAGTTATCAGAGGTTTGTGCACAACAGCTAATTCTTTTGAATTTTTCAATTGAAATGAATTATGACTATTTGTACATTATTGTTTTAAATTGTGGAAATGTGTTTGAATGAATATTTATTGCTTGAAAAGCATTGTAAATGGTTTGAAACTGTAAAAAATTGTTTGAATGATATTGATGGATACTTATTGATTGAAAAGCATTGGAAATGATTTGAAACCACAGCTATCACGTATATTGATTGTATTCCTCGCTAGCTTGTCTAGTGGGACGAATTGAATTCCCTCTCTGGCTAAAGTGTTGAGGTCTGTGCCTGTTGAGGACGAATAGAATGAGTACTCATATTTTTGCTAGCTAGCTATGTTATTCCTCATTAGCCATCGACTTCTGGGACAAATTGAATAACTCATTAGCCATCGGCTTTTGGGACGAATTGAACTTTGGAACATGATTAAGCTGTGTGTGATTTATTGATACGTATTGTAAGATTGTGAAATGGAGTTTAAATTCTTATTGACATTCACTGTCTTTTAAATTTAACTATGGTTTACGTATCCACTATTTATATGACTTATGATTTGTGATTTAAATTTTTATTTGGTTAATGTTGTGCACCACTGAGACATTGTCTCAGCGACAACATTTCATTGCTGTCGCAGGTAGACAGACGGACAGGGCAGCAAACTAGGCTGCTAGTACATTCAGCGAGAGATCATCGGGTATATTGGGTATACCACATTTTGCATTTTGTACTGTAATGTATGTTCACTGTATGTATATATTGTTTTTGTGTTTTGAGCAGTTATAAATGAAAATGGTACATTGAAGTTGTAAAATAAATTATGAGTTGTTTTGGCTTATAAAAATTTTACTGTATTTCTTTTATCTCAGTCTTTGAAAAATTATTGTGGATTTGAGTTGAGAAATATATTGTGTTGTTTAACTATTGAAATTGAGAATTAGAAATATATTTGAAGCGCTTTTTACAGGTTTTTGAAGAACTGTTTTATTCAAAATACAGAGGGTACTCCGCCAAAATTTTTACAGAGATTATCAATAATTCAAATGTGTTAGCTATTCCACTTCAGTTCAAAAAAAAAAAAAAATTAACACCTGTAAAGAGTGCTCACCACTATAAAAAGTAATAAGAAAAGTTTTAAAATCCCTTGTAGTGTATTTAATGAGTTATCAGTAGATGAAGTGGGTAATTCATTAGGTATACTACGGGATCATGTTATGCCTTACAGAGGGGTAAGGTGTGACATTTATTATTTTTTTAGTTTTTCCTTATTTTATAACATTTTAGCAGCATGAGTCTCTAGCCTCAATCACACATAGTCTTCATGTTTTCTTCTCTATGATTTCAAAAGCACTAAGGCTAGATAATTGGATAGCTGGTGGTTTATGACAACCCAACTAGAAGAAAATATTATTATCGAAATCAAAAAATTACTAGAAGTGCTTTGAGGTAATTTGGTTATTGATTTTTGTTAATAGTAAATGTTTCTTTGTTTATAACATTGAATTCTTTATGATAGCATGTCAAATTTTTCAAAAATTGAATTTATGATTTTTGATATTATAGGCAAGAACTATTTGTCATGAATACTGTATGTTGAAATTTATTCAATAATATTACTCTCATTATTATTATTTTTATGAAAGTTAATATTTACAACAAAAGACTCGCTTGAACTCTGGAAGAGTTTGTAAAAAAATATATATAGCATGTTATCAGCACGAATAAGTAGCAATACCTACTTTTCATGCCTCAAATATGCTTCTGCAGTAGCAATGCCATGAAAAGATTTTAAGAAATACTTTGAATAAATTTATGTCTTCTTATAGCAAACAAAATAACAAAATTATTATTGAAAAAGATATCGCCACCAAAAGTGGCATAATATTATTAAGAAATCATAAAACTCATCCATCTAGTTATGCTTCATTCCTTGAAGTGAATGTGATAACATTAAATAAAATTTGTGAACATGGTCTATGGACGTGGAAATAGTCGAAATCAACATATTTTCCACAATTGTGGTGGTCACAATAATAAATATTCTAACCACAATATTACATCTCACCACCTAAGCGACAGATATATCTTACCAACAGAAGTGACAAAATAGTGAAAAATGATATATTCACCAAAGTGGTAAAATCATGATAAAAGAAATTGAAAAATATGGAAAATAAATATTATGCAGCACATAATGATTTTGACTATGACCAAATTGAAATAACACATTTAGATGTTGATTTTTCCTAAACGAAATATACAATACATTTAGATTTTAATTTTTCCCCTGAGGAAATTTTGACCATATAGCTAATAATGAAAATATTTAGGAATAAATAATTCTTAGGTTTTATTATTTCATATTACATACTTTTATTATGGCATTAGAATTTTATATATAATGTTATTTTTACATTAATTCATTTCCATATATTATTTTATGAGTTTTCTTATTATATTTATATTTCTCTTGTTTATGAAGAAAATATGCTATTAATGATAAAGATATATATATATATATATATAGCAGACAATATCAATATACTATTTGATAGTTCAAAATTAATCAAAGGCTCTGAAAAAGCCATGATCTAGAAGAGCTAATATATTATTACCCAGAGAAATAAATAATGCCTTATTCTCCCTTAAATCTCAAAGAAATTTATTAAGTTTTAAAGATATTCGATTTAACATATATCATATTGAGACAATGAATAAGGAAAATATAGAGTATATTTTCATTACTGCTATTATTTCAGGGAAGAAATGTTTATTGGAAAAATTACCCTATTTGTCCTCTTGTTGTACTACAAAAAAATTATTGTGATTGAAATACATGCTATAGTAAACTTGAAATTTACTAATGTAAATCTGAAGTTTACTAATCAAAGTGATTTTATTATTTGGCATGACCAGTTGGGCCATCCTGGATCAATTATGATGTAAAAAATTATTAATTTATGTAGTCATTTATTAAAAATCCAAAAGATTCTTCAATTCATTGAATTCTCATGTGCTATTTGTTCTTAAAGAAAATAAATTATTCGACCTTCACCAACTAAAATTGAATTTGAATCTCCTACACTTTTAGAATATATTCAGGGTGATATAGGTGGCTTTATACATCCACCATGTGGACCATTCAGATATTGCGTCAACTAGATGGTCCCATGTGTGTTTACTATCATCTTGCAATTTGGCATTTGCAAGATTGTTTGCATAAATAATTTGCTTGCGAGCACATTTTCCCAATTATCCAATTAAGACAATTTATCTTGATAATGTTGGTAAATTTACATTTCAAACTTTTAATGATTATTGCATGTTGATTGGAATAGTTGTTAAACATCCTATAGCTTATGTTTACACACAAAATGGTCTGGCAGAATCATTTATTAAATGACTACAATTGATTACAAGGTCATTGCTTATAAGAACAAAACTCTCTGTTTCTGTTTTGGGGACATACTATTCTACATGTAGCAGCATTTATACACATCAGGCTAATATCTTATTGAAGGAACGGAAGCGTGAAAAACACAAGTTTATACCATTGAATTCAAAAATTTTCACCTAGGGTCACATGCACCATGCAAGATTTATTTTTATCTATTTGATTTCAATGATAAACAACATATTAAAACTCTTTTAATATGTTTTTGGATCTGTATTTTCCATTTAAGATTTTTAAAATTAATCAGATTAATTTTAGAACCCTAGATTAAATCAAGAACGATTACACTAACCTCTTGATGTGCTGTAGCGTGTCTGCGCCTTTGAGATTCGTCTTCAGGACACCAGATGTTGTCCCTCTAGCTTGTCCACACCAAGAACACCTATGGCAGCCCTTGAACAGCTTCTAAAGCCTTTTCTATTAATTAGAAATTCAAGTTCTGCCTTTTAAGAGATTAGAAATGTAAACAGAACACTAGAAACAATTTCTAGCGTTCTTAATTCAAGAGATTGATGGCTAATCTCTTTGAATTGATGAGAGATGAAGAGAAATAGCTGGAGAGGCTCAAAGTGGCGTGACAATTGAGAGGAGAGGCTGCTGGTTATGTTTTCTTTTCATAACCACACTTAAATAGCTAGGTTAACACATTAAACCCTAGCCACATGTCACCTTTTGATTAGCTCTAGGTTTAAGTGACCCAATCACATTGTGCCAAGTGTCAAACCTATATTTAATCTTGATTTTAATCATCTTACATGATTAAAAAACATTTGGCAAACTTATGTGTTATGCCATGTGTCACCATCTCATGGTGCCACGTGTCACACTGCAAAATGACCAAAATGCCCCTGTGTCTTAATTTTGAGTTCTTAACCCAAAATAATTATTTTCTTCTTCTAATTAATTTATATCAAATATAAATTAATTAATTAATCTCTATTAATTAATTTCTCATCAATTAAATTCATATTTAAACACTTTAAATATAAATTTAATTTATACTACACATCCAATAATCTAGATTTGGTTTCAAGTCATGCTAGGGACTTTGCAATTTAATTGTAAACCAAATCTATTTAATTAATCAATTAAACTCTTTAATTAATTAATTAAATCATATTTAAATAGGTGATAACTTGTGTATGTGTGTGACTTACTAGGCTCATCACTAATTGGCAATGAGACATGATATCAACTCTTAATATCATTAGAACTCTTTCTTACCATAAATGATTTCTCTAAATCATTTTATGAACCTCATAGACCATGGTTAACACCTAGCATAGCATGCCATGGCCACCCAATTAGTAATAAGGTTTACCTTAAATGAACCTATAATCATATGTTACCATGCACTAGAATCTCTCTGTTACAAAATCCCAACTCAAGTTGAGTCATGGTTTATGTCAAACTCCATTTGCTATGAATATTATGTTCTCTTTTAATTCCAGTTCTTGATTAAAAGATTTTCTCATCGAAACTCTTTTACGAATAAATCTATCTGTCTGGCAGAACTTGAAACATCAAGAACAATTAAATGAACATAGGATTTTAACTCTATTTACTTAGAGGAACAGATTCCATCTTGATCAACACCTACCTCCATACATAACTAGCAGGAGCCAACACATGCCCATATACCCATACATAGTAGAAGTATGAAAGCAGTATCAAACTCAAACTACCTATATACAAGATAACTGTGCTATCTCAGGTCTAAAGATTATATGCACTGATATGATTTATGACAAAACATTGACAAGAGTAAACTCCATGTGCTTGTCATAAGTGTCACTGGTTCGGCCTACTTATCATTTATAAGTGCCTATCAAGTTTGTTATATGGCATGAGACTCACCATTCCATCTTATTTATATCTCATATAAATAACTTGGGAACAAACATGAATACAATCTTTCTGGATAAGTCATGTCCTTATTATGAAATATCCTCGATTGTGAACCTATTTATGATACTTTGTGCTAGAAATATTGTCACTCATATTCTTAACAACTTAAGAATAATATTTCTAACAAAATATCAATGGACCTTTTCTATTACACATAAATATATTATGTAAACGGAAAATTGGAAATGCCTTTTATTATTAAAATATGTACAAGATACATACTAAATGATATGCTCTAGGGCATACTACTAACAATCTCCCACTAGCACTAGAGCCATTCATTACAATACCTTAGACCTATCTTCTCAAGATGTCGGTCTAACTGAACTTGTGACAAAAGCTTAGTGAATGGATCAGCTGAATTTTTTAGCTGATGTTATTTTTCTGCATGGCTATATCGCCTTGCCCAACTATATCTCTGATAATGTGGTAGTGCCTTTCTATGTGTTTGGATTTTGGGTGAGACCTTAGTTCCTTAGCTCAGATGATCGCTCCATTGTTGTCACAGTGTAATGGAACCGCCGACTCAATGGAAGGAACTCTTGTAAGTTCTGTCACGAACTTATTAATCCAAAGCCTTCCTTTGCGAGATCCGATGCAGAATATACTCGACCTGTAGTGGAATTTGCGATCGTGCTCTGCTTGGAACTCTTCCAACCGATCGCACCTCCATTACAAATGAACACATATCCAGAGGTAGACTTTCTATCATCGATATCTGATTGGAAATCAGAATCAGTAAAACCATCCAATTGCAAGTCTCCACATCCATAAATCAAGAATAAATCCTTAGTTCTTCTCAAGTACTTAAGGATATTCTTGACAGCTATCCAGTGTTCCAAACCTGGATTGGATTGATACCTGCTAGTCAAACTAACAGCATATGCGATATCCAGCCTAGTACACAACATTGCATACATTAAACTTCCAATAGCCGAAGCATATGGAATCCTGGCCATCTTATCTCTTTCTTCAGGTGTCTTTGGAGACATCTCTTTAGAAAGGTGGATACCATGTCTCACTGGTAACAATCCTCTCTTGGAATCAAGCATATTAAACCTCTTTAACACCTTTTCCAAGTATAGACTTTGGGATAAACCAATTATTCTTTTCGCTCTATCTCTATAGATGCGAATCCCAAGAATATAGGTTGCCTCCCCTAAGTCTTTCATGGAGAATGTATTTGACAACCATACCTTTATAGTCGTCAACATACCTATATCATTACCCATCAACAGTATGTCATCTACATATAAGACAAGGAAAGTGATAGCACTGTCACTAACCTTCTTATATACACATGGCTCATCCTCATTTTTGATAAAACCAAAAGATTTAATGGCTTCATCAAAACGGATGTTCCAACTCCTCGAAGCTTGTTTCAACCCATAAATGGATCGCTTTAGATTTAATACATTGGAACCATCTTGGGATTCAAATTCCCTAGGTTTTTCCATGAAAATGTTTTCTTCAAAGTATCCATTGAGAAAAGTCGCTTTGAAATCCATCTGCCAAATCTCATAATCATAGTATGCAGCTATTGCTAATAAAATCCTAATTGATTTAAGCATGGCAATAGGCGAGAAAGTCTCCTCATAGTCTATTCCTTGCCTTTGGCGAAACCCTTTCGCTACTATCCTTGCCTTATAGGTCTCTACCTTTCCATCAGAACCAATTTTCTTCTTGAAAACCCATTTGTTCCCTATAGGTACAATACCTTCAGGTGGGTCAACAAGATCCAAAACTTGATTCTTATACATGGAATCAATCTCGGATTTCATAGCATCAATCCATTTTGAAGAGTCTATATCTGATATAGCTTCTTCATAGGTAAGTGGATCATCTCCATGTTCTACTTCTTCATGAGTAGACAACTCTTGTTCTTCTTCATGAAGAAAACCATATCTCACTGGTGGGTGAGATACCCTGGTTGTTCTACGAGGAACAGCTGTAGATGTTTCATCAATGGGTATAGGTTGACTAGATGGATCTATATCCATCTGATCTGTTGGTTGGTCAGAATTCTCCAATTCTAACTCTATTTGCCTTCCTTTGCCTCCTTCTTGAACAAACTGTTGTTCAAGAAATGTGGCATCTCTACTTATCACAACCTTTTGTGAAGTAGGCAAATAAAAATAATATCCAAAACTATCTTTTGGATATCCAACAAATCGACCCTTTTCTGATCTGGTCTCCAATTTATCAGTGTTCAGCTTTTTGATATAAGCTGGACAACCCCAAATCTTAACATCCTTAAGACTTGGTTTTCTTCCATGCCATATCTCATAAGGTGTGGAAGAAACTGATTTTGATGGAATCCTATTCGAATATACAAAGTGATTCTAATGCAAATCCCCAAAAGGAGATTGGCATATCAAGATAGCTCATCATACTACGTACCATATCCAATAGGTACGATTTCTCCTTCGGATACACCATTCAGGTGTGGCGTTCTGGAGAGTCGGTGAGAAACAATGCCATGTTCTCTCAAGTATTCATCAAATTCAAGATTTCAAATATTCACCTCCACGATCTGATCGAAGAGCTTTAATATTTTTTTCCTGTTTGATTTTCTACTTCAGATTTAAATTCTTTGAACTTTTCAAAGGATTCATGTTTGTATTTCATCAAATACAAATACCCAAACCTTGATTTATCATTAGTAAAGGTAATAAAATAATGAAAGCCCCCTCTAGCCATTTCTTTAAACGGACCACATACATCACTATGTATTAGTTCCAAAATATTTTCAGCTCTTAGCCCTTGTCCAACAAAGGGTGATCTAGTCATTTTGCCTTGAAGGCAAGATTCACAAGTTGGAGTAGGCTCAGAGCCCAATGAGGATAGAATCCCCATTTTCTCCAATTTTGTAATCCTATCTTTTGCAACATGACATAACCTTAAGTGCCAAATATATTTTGAACTTGAGTTGGTTTTCACCACGGCATTACATTCATTTAGATTGCTATACTCTGGCCAGTGGAAACACTTTTTTACTGGCAATGGAAACACTTTCCTATTGGCAGTGGAAACACTTTCCTTTGCCTTCATCAGCTTTAGTCTTCCTTTTCTGTTTAGCTATTTTCTTAGAAGGACCAGGAATCTGAGGTTTCTTTTTCTTATTGCCCTTCTTCTTGTTGGACTTTCCAGTAGAAGAAGATGCAACCAAAGCTACCTCTTTTCCTTTATTGCCTGGCATATTCTTTTGGGCAATAACCAGCATGTTGAGTAAACCAGCTAAGGTGCATTCCTGTCTAGTCATATGGAAATTTGTCACAAAATTCCCAAAAGACTCAGGAAGGGACTGAAGGATCAAATCCGTTTGTAGTTGGAAATCCATGTTGAAGTCAAGATGTTCCAACTGCTCAATCAGCCGAATCATCTTGTGGACATGATCCCCAACATTCTGTCCCTCAGACTTTCTCATACGGAATAGCTGTCTAGATATCTCATACCTAGCATTCCTGCTGTGCTCACCATACAACTCTTGTAGGAGAAGGAGGATCTCACTCGCACTCTGCATGTTCTCATGTTGCTTCTGTAATTCATTACTCATAGAAGCAAGCATGTAACACTTAGCTCTCATATCATGCTCCTTCCACTTGTCCAAAGTTTCATGTTCCTCTTGTGTGGCCTCTGGAGGTAAGGGACCAGGAACATTTGAATCTAGAACATATCCTATATGTTCAAGGTTCAGGACAAGTTTCAAATTTCTTAGCCAATCAGACAGATTAGGTCCTGTCAACCTATTGTGATCAAGTATGCTTGCAAGGATATTGGATGGTGGTGGTTGTTTTGTGCTCATTTTTATCAGAAAATTAACTGCGGAAAATAATCAGATTAATTAGTAAATGTATCATGTAATTAACCAAAATGATTATGGTCTTTTAATCAAATTGGTCCTCCCACTAACTTAGCGAATCCTACACTTCCAAAGTAGAAAACGGAAATCCTAGTTGGATGGATTTCTAGTGGGTGATTGAATTCTTATAATTCTATTGATCATCCTCAGGTACATCCATTATTGGAATTACAATAAACTATAAGTGAGCAACACCTTGCCCATCACATCTCATGTGAGGTTCAATCCTTTACCTAGCCCCTAATGCTCAAAATCTCAGATACATCCATTATTGACTTATCTTGCATTAGTTAAGTTGATCCCATTGAGCCAGTAATTATGCAAATAATTTTAATGTCCTCAGGTACATCCAATATTGGCCACCAAACCATTTACATATTTACAACATCTCATGCTTAACAATTATTCTTAAGAAAATCTCTTAAATTAATTGCATCTCATGCAACTATTTAAAATTTCTTAAAATAATTGCCCCAATGGAGGGCTTATGTTATAATTACTTTAATTATAGCATTTCCAACTTAATCATTTGTTTGGAAGATTTTATGGTCATTCTATTTACTATTAAGGTCTCACTTTGCACATTATCCATTTAGCATGCATATATCATATAATTGCATACATTCCCATACATCTCATGCATTCATGGATAAGCAGTAAATATGGTATGATCATGGACTTTCTAAGGGATTCAATTCTGAGCCACCAAGAATTGAATCAGGGCATTCCTAGGTGCATTTCATTCATTCATTTTACAAGAGTTGCTGAATGAGTACATAATCAACACTTGATATTGAATTCCTCCCACTGGTCCCACCAATGCTCTTGACCTCCTTGAACTTCTTGTAATCCAATATTACATAGTAATCCTTGACATACCAAGGCGAATTTACAAGAACTTAAATAAATGAAATTACAACCCAAAATTATTACAAACTTAATAATATATGCCCAAAATAAATTAAAATAAATTAATTAATTTACAATCCCAAAGAAACATAAAAGAAATAAATCCAATCACATTGGTCTTTTATAGTCCATGATCATCCATCATGCATATCACTATTTAACAATTAAATAAAACATACAGACTTAAATTAAATTGAATATCTCATATTCAACTTAAAAATTCATATTTGAATATGATTCAAATAAATTTAAAAATTCAGATTTGAATCTCATTCAAACAAATTTAAAAATTCAGATTTGAATCACATTCAAACAACTTCAAAAATTCAGATTTGAATCACATTCAAACATTTTTTAAAAAATCAGATTTGAATCACATTCAAATATTTTTTAAAAAATCAGATCTGAATTTTATTGAATCAATTTTAAAAAATCAGATTTAAATATGATTCAAACAACTTTAAAAATTCAGATTTGAATCACATTCAAACAACTTTTAAAATTCAGATTTGAATCACATTCAAACAATTTTTTAAAATTCTGATTTGAATCATAATTTAATTGTGTGATTAAAACAACTAATTAAACACTTTAATTAGTCAAAGAATAGGCCTTAGATCATACAACAATTGCAGAATTAAAAGCCAAACCTTGAACCACCCAAGGAACCATTGTTGCTGCCACCAATGGTGGCTTCACCATGTGTGACGCCACATCTCATGATCCAACCAGCAATGAATCTCTTGATCTCATGATCAAACACACAATTAAATTATATAATCAACAATCTAAATGGAAAATATAGTGGCTCTGATACCAATTGAAGGAACGGAAGCGTGAAAAACACAAGTTTATACCATTGAATTCAAAAATTTTCACCTAGGGTCACATGCACCATACAAGATTTATTTTTATCTATTTGATTTCAATGATAAACAACATATTAAAACTCTTTTAATATGTTTTTTGGATCTGTATTTGCGATTTAAGATTTTTAAAATTAATCAGATTAATTTTAGAACCCTAGATTAAATCAAGAACGATTACACTAACCTCTTGATGTGCTGTAGCGTGTCTGCGCCTTTGAGATTCGTCTTCAGGACACCAGATGTTGTCCCTCTAGCTTGTCCACACCAAGAACACCTATGGCAGCCCTTGAACAGCTTCTAAAGCCTTTTCTATTAATTATAAATTCAAGTTCTGCCTTTTAAGAGATTAGAAATGTAAACAGGACACTAGAAACAATTTCTAGCGTTCTTAATTCAAGAGATTGATGGCTAATCTCTTTGAATTGATGAGAGATGAAGAGAAATAGCTGGAGAGGCTCAAAGTGGCGTGACAATTGAGAGGAGAGGCTGCTGGTTATGTTTTCTTTTCATAACCACACTTAAATAGCTAGGTTAACACATTAAACCCTAGCCACATGTCACCTTTTGATTAGCTCTAGGTTTAAGTGACCCAATCACATTGTGCCAAGTGTCAAACCTATATTTAATCTTGATTTTAATCATCTTACATGATTAAAAACATTTGCAAAGCTTATGTGTTATGCCATGTGTCACCATCTCATGGTGCCACGTGTCACACTGCAAAATGACCAAAATGCCCCTGTGTCTTAATTTTGAGTTCTTAACCCAAAATAATTATTTTCTTCTTCTAATTAATTTATATCAAATATAAATTAATTAATTAATCTCTATTAATTAATTTCTCATCAATTAAATTCATATTTAAACACTTTAAATATAAATTTAATTTATACTACACATCCAATAATCTAGATTTGGTTTCAAGTCATGCTAGGGACTTTGCAATTTAATTGCAAACCAAATCTATTTAATTAATCAATTAAACTCTTTAATTAATTAATTAAATCATATTTAAATAGGTGATAACTTGTGTATGTGTGTGACTTACTAGGCTCATCACGAATTGGCAATGAGACATGATATCAACTCTTAATATCATCAGAACTCTTTCTTACCATAAATGATTTCTCTAAATCATTTTATGAACCTCATAGACCATGGTTAATACCTAGCATAGCATGCCATGGCCACCCAATTAGTAATAAGGTTTACCTTAAATGAACCTATAATCATATGTTACCATGCACTAGAATCTCTCATTACAAAATCCCAACTCAAGCTGGAGTCATGGTTTATGTCAAACTCCATTTGCTATGAATTTTATGTTCTCTTTTAATTCCAGTTCTTGATTAAAAGATTTTTCTCATCAGAAACTCTTTTCTGAATAAATCTATCTGTCCTGGCCAGGAACTTGAAACATCAAGAACAATTAAATGAACATAGGATTTTAACTCTATTTACTTAGAGGAACAGATTCCATCTTGATCAACACCTACCTCCATATATAACTAGCAGGAGCCAACACATGCCCATATACCCATACATAGTACAAGTATGAAAGCGAGATCAAACTCAAACTACCTATATACAAGATAACTATGCTATCTCGTGTCTAAAGATTATATGCACTGATATGATTTATGACAAAACATTGACAAGAGTAAACTCCATGTGCTTGTCATAAGTGTCACTGGTTCGGCCTACTTATCATTTATAAGTGCCTATCAAGTTTGTTATATGGCATGAGACTCACCATTCCATCTTATTTATATCTCATATAAATAACTTGGGAACAAACATGAATACAATCTTTCTGGATAAGTCATGTCCTTATTATGAAGTATCCTCGATTGTGAACCTATTTATGATACTTTGTGCTAGAAATATTGTCACTCATATTCTTAACAACTTAAGAATAATATTTCTAACAAAATATCAATGGACCTTTTCTATTACACATAAATATATTATGTAAACGGAAAAGTGGAAATGCCTTTTATTATTAAAATATGTACAAGATACATACTAAATGATATGCTCTAGGGCATACTACTAACACTTATCATAAGTTCTTACCTTTATAATTGGTTTTGGGTTAGGAATTAAATATTTCCCATCTAAGAATTTTGGATTTGCAGTCTATGTTCCAATTGCTCCACCACAACATACTAAGATGGAAAGAAGGTTAAGAATATATGTCTGGTATAAGTATTCATATATAATTAAATATCTTGAGCCTTTGACAGTAGATTATTTATGCTTAGATTTGCCAATTGTCACTTTGATGAATCAATTTTCTTGATATTAGGGAGAGAAAATAAGTAGCTGGACAAGCAAGTTACATGGTAAGAATTATCATTATCACATCTTGATCCTTGTACCAAGCTGTAACACCCCTCACTCGTTTACAGTGTAGCCGAGCAAAGCGTGTCACACAGAGTGTCAGAGCACCGTATCTTTTCTTATTATATTTTCTAAATACTCATTTTAGCAATTCAGATAGCCTTTGTAAGAAATTTCTATCATTTTACATTATTATTTAAAACCTTGCTTAATTTGAGTTTTCACACATTTTACAGAAAATTCGGTAGAGTGCCAGCTGTAATTTAGAAAAACAGTTCTTCAAAACATGTTAAAAACAATTCCACAATAATACTCAAACTCTCAAAATCAATTTATCTCAACACAATCTCAAAATTTCTCAGAAGCCTCAACAGTTTATCATAATCTCAATATTTCATTCACATTACTTTCACAATTTCATTCATACCATAATAATCTCAAATACATAAAGAAATACTCAAATTTTATTTAATTACAAAATATACAGATATTTACATAAACTTTAAATTTCATAAATTTACAAGGTACATGGTAAAGCCCAAGTCTGCTACAAAATACAAAATACAAAATGCATCTAATATCCTACCAAGCATGCATTGTGGTGTAGGTGACTCTGGACTCCTGCAGATCTGTCTAATCACTTGGCCTGAGGTCTGCTGGGCTCCCCAGCTATGGCTCTAGTACCTACGCATAGCAAAAAGTGACGCGCTAAGCAATACTGCTTAGTGGTGCCAATAATAAAATAGAAATAAACTAAAATAAAATAAAATAAAATAAATGTTTATGCAATTTTGATGTCAATATCTTTTGCAGACTAATATTTTAGTAATCTTTAGTAAGATTATTAATTTAATACTTTTTATGTCTTTATTTGGTAATAATTTATTTTGACTAAATTTAGTTGCCCAAGTAACCTAACAACTGACTGGACTGGATAAACGGGTAAACTAGCACTAAGTATCAAGTACCTCAGACTATCACACCATCGGTCACAAAGTGTCTTCCGGTGTGCAGACAGAATAGCTATTAAGCCATAAAAGTCATTAAGCACAAGGCCAAGCATATCAACATAATCATAACAGCCACAGGCTATTATATCACAGAATGGCATAATAGGCCATAAAACACAGAATAGCATGAAGTCATATACAATACTGCTATCAGAACCCTATTGGCATGTCAACCTATCTAAACCAATCATACTAGGCAATACTAGGGCATATTACAAAGTTTAATGTTTAATTCTTTGTATTTAATTTTTATTGGTTACTATTCATTTCACTAGTCAACTAAAATGTTGACTTTTCATACACAATAGGTAAGTTGGTTTTTATATCACCAACATGTCACATTTTACATTCCACATAGCATTTGTTAACAATTTCATTTCAAAGCTTATTGCACTTTATTTCAATTTTTTTCAAATTTTTGTATGCTATCTTGACCTAGCTAAATGACCTAATTTCCTTAATTTTTGGGTTTTGGTCAAAATAGCAATATTGTAGGTCTATGTCTTATTGAAATTTTGGCACTAATTTCATGTCATTTAGAGTTCTATGGACCAAGTTATGGTCTTTTTATCAAAGCTGGACAGATTGCATTTATTTAGCAAATTCTGGTCAATTTCAATTCTAGATAGATTTGGTACCCCAACTTGGGCAAGCAATTTAACTTGGTTAATGACATTCTGGGCCCTGTGATCTTCACAAAAGTTGTAGCCCTATGTCTAAGCTTTCCAATGGTATAAATTTTAGGCCATTTGGACATGTCTACAGTGAGATATGGCTAAATGAATGAACACTGTTCATTTGGTCAAAATTCTGGGTTTACATTTTGGCAATCCGGATTAGGTCAGTTTTGAGGTCACTTTTTAGGCAGAAATTTGGCATGGTTTCTACATGAAAGTTGGTGCATTATAGGTCTAGTTTTACTTTAATTAACCTCATACCAATTAGGATCACACAATTTAGGTTATGGCTCAAAACACACACTGTTTTCAATAAATGCCCAACCTGCATAAAAATTGCACTTTCAATTTTCATTCCTCCTTCTCTCAAACTATAATTCCGTATTCATAGCAATTCTAATATCATTCATCAAATCTCATTTTGGTCAATTCCCAGCAGTTTACACAAGTCCTTAATATTCAATACAAAACCCTAATTCAAATGGTCCAAGTCAACAATATATACATGAAAACAATTAACTAATACATGTAACTTCAACTAGCAACATGTAATACACTTCCATTAATCCATCAACACCATAATTCAACATTTAAATTCATGGAATTATCATTCTTCTAAGTTCATCAAGGCTACTGAATTCATCAATTGCCCTAAGTCTTCAACAAGTTTTCAAACCCTAATTAAATTTGACAACTTCAAACGTACACATGCCATTAAACTCTAATACATATATTTACTTTAATCAACATGCCTAATCATCATTTACATGTAGAATTAACCAAATTCTCATTATCTTCCATGGCTGCCGAAATTGAGACTCCTCAATTACTCATCAAATCCTTCAAATTTCTCAACATCTAAACTCACTACAACCTTAATTCAAAGTTTAATTAAGAGAGAAAGGGAAAATTGACACTAGCCTCAACTTGTGGAATTTCTTGTCTTGCCAAACTTCAATTCTACCTCTTCAAATTACTATCAATTGCTTCCTTATGATGTGGGGATTAATTTTAGTGAAGGTAATTACAAGAAATATGGCATGAAAATGGAAAGATGAAGCTTGCATGTTAGAGCTTCAATGGAGGTTTTTGGGAGGATTTCCAATTTGGCATAAAGAAATGAAGAAGATGAATGAAGGTAGTGGATGTACATTTGTCTTCTAATGAATTTTATACCTCCACTAATTATAATTTAATTATTATTTTATTAATGTTTTGATATTTCTAATTATACCCCCCATATTTACTTTATTTACTTTACACATGTAATTTCATTTTTCATGGAATTTTCAAAATTCAATACCACTTATTTTTAATAGACATTTAGATCAAAAGTCAAGTCTAGGTGTCAAATGACCAAAATGTCCCTCTTCGGGTTGTATTTCAGATTTTTCGGCAATACCGATTTAATTCCTGATCCGACAGTTCCTTGAATTTTCGTTTTTATCTGTACTGATTAACTAAATTTCCTTTGACATTTTTTTAATGTCAATTATACCTCAGTAGACCTTTAATTAAGTCTCAAAAATATTTTCTAGGGTTCCTCAAGGTCCTAAGATCAGCAATTATCCGTAACTTCCTACTGCGGTCACCCGTCCCTAAGGTTCCGGCTCATTTAACCTAGTTACATTTCATCTCTTTTATTTTTCCTTAAATTTTCTTGTGTTTTCTTATCATTTATTTCATCATTTTATGTCTCCTCACTATCATTTAAATGTAATTCCAAACATCCTAACTATATGGACATACATCAATCATCGGAACAGTAGAACGTACAGACTATATAAAGTGAGAGTGTCACACAAGCAGTGTGAACTAGAAGTTCAAAAGATAATTCATTTGCAAAATATTTCCAATCAATTGCCAAATGCATTCACTAACCCAAAGAGAGTAACCAAATCTCATGTACCAGCTATTAATACTCCTACTAGAATTGAAGTCCCTGATGGATTAACATCACAAACTACCTGTGTTAATGAGTTTATAGCATGTCTGAAGCATGGTAGAACTATCAATTCCAAGAATAAAAATCCTTGAAAACTAAAAGGAGCAACAGTTTCAAGATAGTCAAACTCCAAATGAGAAAGCTCAAGAAGTGTAACCTCTAGTAAAGCAAACTTCAGTAGAGAAAACTCTAGAACAGAACCAAGACGTGACTAATAAACTTCCAGAAGAAATTCAAGTACTTGAAAGTAATAAAAATGAAGAGATTTCAATAAATTATGTCATATCAAGACAAAGATGGAACCAATATTGAATAAACGTCGATGATATTTTTGCATATAATATAGCTCTCGATATTGTGAAAAATGATGAGGATCATGATCCTAAATCTATAGAAGAATGCAGATGTAAAAATGATTGACTAAAATGGAATGATGCAATCAAGGTAGAATTAAATTAACTTAAGAAACGTAAAGTTTTTAGACTTATAGCCCAAACACCAGAAGATGTCTAGCCAGTGGAATATAAATGGGTATCTATGAAAAAACGAAATGAGAAAATTGAAATCGTGAGATACAAAGCATGACTTGTTGCACTAACATTGATTATAAGGATACATATTCTCCTATGTAGATGCAATTACATTTCGATATTTGTTTAGTCTAGTAATTCATCAAAACCTTAAAATGCATTTAATAGATGTAGTGACTACCTATTTATATGGCTCACTTGACAAAGACATCTATATGAAAATCCCTGAAGGATTCAAATTGCCTCAAGCATAAAAATAAATTTCTCAAGAACTTTATTCAATTAAATTATATAATTCTCTATATGAATTAAAGCAATCTGGACGTATATGGTATAATCGCCTTAGTGAATATTTGTTGAAAGAAGGCTATAAAAATGATCATATATGTCCATTGGGATATGAATTTCCCATTGTTACAATTTATATTAATAATTTAAACATTATTGGAAACTTTGAAGAGCTTTCCAAAATTGTAAAATATTGAAAAAAGAATTTGAGATGAAAGACCTTGGGAAGACAATGTTTTATCTTCGCTTGCAGATCGAGCATTGCAAAAAATGGCATCTTTGTAACACCCCCATACTAAGTAGGCTATACATTCTACTGTTCCGGTGACTAGTGTCTATCCGGACAGTCAGGATGTTTAGAACCATATTTAAGTCATCTAGAAAAGTCATAAATAAAAATTAATAGAAATCATATGAAGGTGAAATGGAAATAAGAAAAACAAAGCATAAATGAGCCGAGGTCCCAGCGATGGGTAACCGACCCGGGAAGCGACTGCGAGCTCAGTTGCTACCCTAAATTCGTGTGGAATCCTATGACACTCCAGACCTAGGGATAATTGCGAAACCATTGGAAACTAGAAAATCATAGAAAAGAAAAGAGAACAAGTTCAAATAAGTGAATCAGAGTTTAAAGACTCATCGGACAATATTAAAAAGATGGAGTAGAACCGATGAGGGGCATTTTGGTCAATTCACCCCTAGACGTGACCTATGATCTAAATGTCCATTAAAATGTAAGAAATTAAAATATTGAAAAAGGGATTAAAGATGGAGAGGTATAGGGAATGAAAAAGGAAAAGAAAAGAAAATTTCAATTTTAATGAATTTATGACATAAGCATGAGGTAAGCATGACATAATAAATAATTATAATTTAAATAAGTTAAAAATTTAGATTTTATCCACATAAAATAAGACAAAAACTAAAAAGAAACCTCAACTTCTTCCACCTTCCATTATTGACGTCTCCCATAGCTCCCTTTTCCTCCTCCATTTTTCATCCTTCCAAGCTCAAAATCTCCTTGAAATCTCCCTTATTTTCCATACCACTTGAGGAAAAACTTAATAATTGAGTATGAAAAGAAGATTGGGAGCAAAATAAATCAAGAAAACTTGAAGATTGGGAGATACAAAATCTGCTCAACAAAGGTAAGTCTTCTTTCTAGTTAAATTGATTTTGTATGCATGGGATTAATGGTGAATAAGAGGGAATTACATGAGAAATTGAAAGAAACATTCATGAAATGAAGACCATGAATTTCGGCCAGCTTTAGGGATGTTAGGGTTCAAGTGTTTTGATATAATTGGTGATGAATTTTAGCTTGTGTGGTGTTATATGTATGATTTGAGTAGTGATTTGTATGGGAATTTCATGAATTGTTAAATTGGGAGGATTAGGGTTTGGTGAAAATTAGGGTTTTGGGAAATGTTGACCAATTAGTGTTTAGAATACTTAATTATGGTCATTTAGTGTGTTTTGAAATGAGAATTAGTGGGAATTGATGAATAGAATTGAGAAAGTGAGGGTTGTTGAATTGCTGAATTTTGGACCAATGAGTTTAGCAAGGTTAAATGGCCATAAGTAGAGTTGTGTTGCTCCAATTGGTATGAGACCAATTGAAGATGAAACTAGGGTCATAATGCATATTTTTCATAAAGAAACCTTGCTAAAACCTGACCATAAGTTGGTCTAAAATTGGCTTGAATCTGGGTGACCTTCTGCTGGACCTGGAAAAATGATCAAATAAACAGTACATGTTCAAATGGCCATAACTCACTCTAGGATGGTCAGAATGACCTTATTCTTGAATCATTGGAAAGGTAAGACATAGAAGCACATTTTTTATGGATATCATGAACCCAAATTCTAGCTCTAACCCAACCAAATTACTAGAACAAATTAGGTCAATAAAATTGACCAGAACCAAAACTAACCTAAAATCTTGGACAAATGGCCATCTGACCAGTTTTGGCAAAAATGCCATAACTTGGTCCACAAAACTGAAAATACAGTGAAACTAAAGCCAAAATTTTTATAGGCTAGAACTACAATTTTGATGTTTTGACCAAAATCTAGAACCTAATGGAACTTGGGCAATTTGCTAGGACAAGTTAGCAATTCAAATCCTAAAAATAAGCTAATTAGCTATTGACCTCAGAATAGTATTTAAGTCATATCTCTCACTAGGAAACTCCAATCGGGATGAGCCAAGATGTTTTAGAAACCTAAGAAACAGGGCTACAACTTTGCTTTAGCAACATTACCCAAATTTTGAGGATAAGGACCTCAAATGTGAGATGTAAGACACTAACCTGAACCTGGAATCTTGATTCACAGAGTTTATGAGTCTAGGTCAGTTAAATTGCTATAACTCACCATACATAACTTTAAAAATTATGATTTTAAACCTTTGTGACCAGGATACATAGGACAACAACTCATATGAAGAATATTAGGCTAAAATATGACTGTAACTAGTTCAATTGGCTGGGCAAAATCAGGTTCTAGAATCTGCCTGGTTCTGGAACTATAAAGATTCATTGGACCAACATATGATAAATTGACCATAACTTGAAAACCAGAACCTCCAAATGGAGTGATTCAAATTGGAAAATGAAACTAAGACATAGAGGGACAAATTTTATGAAGAATACCTCACTATATTATGATTAAAACTAGGTCGAACTTAAGTTCTAATGTCAAGCAGCAAAACTGTCCAGAACTCAAACCTTATGAAATTTCATATGTAACTTAAGCATGCATAATGCAATTATTGGATTAGTTATTGGAAACATCTAAGATGAGTATTCAGACACTTTAATTATCTATTTCAGTTAGAAAGGAGCCTTCCAAGGAAAGAGAAGGAGTAGATTAAGTTAAGACAAGCAAAGGAGGTTTGTGCACAACAAATTTTAATTTCTTTCATTTCATTTGGAAATTTATTTGAATAAGTGTTGTAAATTAATTTTTGATGGTTATGGCCTATAAAATTTTAATTGATAAATAGTGTGTTGCCTACTTTATAAATGAAAATTTGGAATAAAATATGATTAGTGATTTGTATGAAATATTTGAATGATATGGTTTTGAATTGGATTTTGAAATCACACTTGGCATGACAATTCTATTGTATTCCTCCTCCATCTATAGAGTTGAGTTTGATTATGTTCCTCCCTCTCTGGCTTACCAGTTTGAGGTTGAGTTCCGATGAGTACTCATATAGCTAGCTAGCAACCTCCCTCATTAATTTCGATTAGTGAGGTTGTATATTGCTTTATCGTGGTGTATAATACGTCATTGATCTTGAAATTTTGTGTCATAACCTAAGTTGTTTTAATTATTGGCAACATTATTGTTTATGATTTATTTTGATAAATTGTTAATAAAAATATTGGTATCAGTTTTGTGAATTATGATTGTGAAAATTTTTAAATTTCTGCTTACCAATAGATGATTATATTTTTAGTGACTTTTAAAAATTATTGTTGTGTACCACTGAGTAAATTACTCAGCGATAGCTTTTTTTTTAGCTGTCGTAGATAAGAAGAAGGATAAAGCAGTAGAGTAAGCTGCTTATAGCTGAAGTTGAAGAAAATTTTGGGATCTTTTTCAGGTATAATATTTATACCCTTGTAAATTATTTTTTGATGTAAATTGTTTGTTCATATGTATCTATAGAACCAAATGAGCAGTTGTACAATAAAACTTATAATAATATTATTTTGTTCTCTTTTCCTCGAATTGAAAATTTTATATATGAATTGAACTAAATCAAATGATATTGAGATTGATTGAAATTGTGCTGGTTGAGATTGGATTGTGTTGGTTTAAATGGAGTTGTGGACATTACATGTATTGGAAGTGTTTTTTAACAGGTTTTGAAGAACTGTTTTCTTAAATTATAGCCGGTACTCTGCTGAAATTTCTATAAAATTTTTGAAATCCCGAATTAATCAAAATTTCAGTTCATGACATAAACTTCATCTAAAAGCTCTTTAATAATTATTTATCATTATTTCAGGATTTGAAACGAATTGAATTAGTTTAAAATCCCTTTTAGTATATTTAATGGGTTATCGGTAGGCGAAGTTCAGTAATTCATTAGGTATACTACGGGATCATGTTATGCCTTACAGAGGGGTAAGGTGTGATAGTCTTTTTCATTAATCAACTTATATGACCAAGGTATTAAAATGATTCTACATAGATAAAGTCTATCAATTGAGTTCACCAATGGTTATGAGGTCACTTGATAAGAAAAAGAACCTTTTTTGACCTTGAGGAAATGATGAGGAACTACTTGGTCCTAAAGTACCATATCTCAGTGCAATATGTGCACTAATATATCTTGCTAGTCATAATCAACCTGATATAGGTTTTCTTGCAAATTTATTAGCAAGATATAGTTTGTTCCAACTCAAGGACATTGGAATGGCGTTAAGCACATATTTTGATATATTTGAGATACAGTGGATATGAGTTTATATTATACTAACATGTCACAATCAGATTTAGTTGGTTATGCAAATGCTGGTTATTTATCTAATACACATAATAATTAATCCCAGACAGGCTATATATTTACAAGTGAAGGTACGGTTATTTCATGGCATTCTGTAAAACAAATTGAACCTATTATGTCTTCTAACCATACAAAAATTTTAGCGATTCATGAAACAAGTCGAGAATGCATCTAGTTGAGGTATTAGTAATTCAACATATTTGAAGTACAAGTGGTTTACCTACCGAAAAGGAAGTTTTAACTATTTTTTATGAAGATAATATTACATTCATAAATCAGTTAAAGGAATGATACATTAAAGGAGACAGAACAAAATATATTTCTCTACAATTCTTCTTCACTCATGATCTTTCAAAAGAATGATGAAATTAATATTCAATAAATTAGCTCAAGAGATAATCTTGCTGATCTGCTCACCAAAGCATTTTCAACTGCAAGTTTTAAAAAACTGGTGAATAAATTTGGGATATAGAGACTTAAAGATCTCAAGTGATATCTTCTTAAAGGGGAGTTAATACACATTGTACTCTTTTTTCCTTTACTGTGATTTTTTTCCCGATGGGTTTTCCAAGTGAAGGTTTTTAATGAGGCAGTATTCATTGCATGCTCTATAAAAGAATAATGTACTTTTTTTCCTTCACTAGGATTTTTTTCTCATTGGGTTTTTTTCCTAATAAGGTTTTAATGAGACATATTCTTTAATGCATGGACATCCAAGGGAGGTGTTATAAATATATTTATGGTGGATGTTCATTAGCATTCTTAACTCTTCATTTTCACTCCATAAGTTCAATTTACTTCATTAATTATCAACTCTTCATCTACTCATCTACGCCTATAAATAGAGTATTTTATGTAATATTTCATATTTTTGACATCAATAAGAAATTCACTTTCTCTCAATCTTCTCTCTTTTATTATTCTTTTATTTTTGCCTTATTTTATAATAGTAATATCACGTGTAATAGTAAATTTATATCTAAAGTAGCAAATAATATTTAAAGTAAAAGCTTTAAAAGAGTAAAAAGCGTATTCTCTCTAATATTAAATATCAGCCTTAATTTAAATATTTTTAAATTTCAACATAGTTATTGAAAGAATAACACACCAAAGGGTGTAAAATTAGCAACTTTAAAATTTGATGTACCTAGGATTTCATGCAATATATAAACTTTTATTCTATTACAAAACTCACATATTTTAGTTACAACAAATTGTAACTCAATTGCTAACAATCTTAATTGTCATTAGAAAACTAAAATTTTAAAATCAACAAGTTAAGGATCTTACCCCAAAGGCATAGAATCAAATTCTAACACCTACTTTGGGTAGAGAAGACCATTAAATGTTAATCCTCTAATTTGTCCACACAAAAAACTTGTTCAAAACTTCCTTGAATGAACTAAAAACCCTTGCTTCTGTTCCTTCTAATTTCGGCCAACCTTGCACAAGGAGAGATTTAGGGCTTTTTCAGGTTTTGAGCCTTTTGAAAGTGTATAGAAACTATTTCTATATCTTTAACTCAAGAGTTAAAACTTCTAATATCTCTTGAATTAAGCATAGAATGAAAAAAGATGAAGAAATTTTACTTGAGAGAGAGAGAGAAAGAGAGAGAGAGAGAGAGAGAGAGAGAGAGAGAGAGAGAGGGGTTTTGGCCAAGATAAGAAAAAGAAGAAGATTAAAATTATTTTTCTCCTTTCTTACTTTTAAATATTTTAATTTTCCTAATTATAATTAATTTGACAAGTGTCCATATCGAATTCCATAATTAAATATGTTTTCTAATTCTTATTAGGCCACTTGTCAAGTTAAGATATTTAGGAAATTAAAATTTTAATTGATTAGTATTATATAAAATACTAATTAACTACCACTTTCTCTCTCCTTTAACTAAAGTCAAATAAACCAAATTAATTTCTTTCTTTTTGAATAATTAATCAAGTTTACATTTAAACACTTTAAATATTAACTTGACTACTTCCAATGATGAATTTAGTTTCAAGTTATGCTAAAGACTTTGCAATCTAATTATAAACTAAAATAATTAATTTGATTAATAAACTAAACCATTTAATCAAATTAATTATACTTTGATCATGTTGTTCTTTATGTGTGTGACTTCCTAAGTTCATCACTAATTGGCAATGAGAATAATATTAACTCTTCAATATTATTGAAACTGTTTCATACTTAAAGTGAAATTTCTTTTTCACCTTTAGTTCTCATAAATTATGGTTGACACCTAGCATAGCATACCATGACTACCCAATTAGTTATGAATTAATCCTTAACTCATAAATCTTGATCATACATATCATGCACTAAAATCTCTCCGTTGCAAAATCCTGATTCTAGCTATAGTCATGTCTTATGTCAAACTCTTGTTGCTTAGAATCATATGTTCTCATTTTAATTCTAATTCTTGATTAATAAGACTTTTCAGTCAGAAAATCTTTTCTGACTAAGTTTATTTATCCTGACCAGGAACTTAGCTTATCAAGAACAATTTAAATAGAGATAAGGTTTTATCCCTATTTACTTAGGGTAACGGATCTCATCTTGACTGTAACACCCCTATGTTTGGTAGTGCATTCTACTGTTCTGGTGACCAGTGTCTATCCGGACAGCTAGGATGCCTAGAACTACACTTAGATATGGGTGGGAAGATATAAAATAATGAAATACAAGAAAAGAAAATACAAGAAAAATAAAGGAAAATAATAGCAATGAAATGTAACCAAGTTAAACGAGCCGAGAACCATAGCGATGGGTAACCGCACCAGGAAGTTGCGGCGTGGACCGTTGACTAGCCCTGGACCTTGAGAAACCCTGGAAAATATTTTTATGACTTAAATAAACGTCTATTGAAGTATAAATATCATTAGAAATATTAAAGAAAAATTAATTAATTAGTACAAAGAAAAACGAGAAATCGAGAAAACGACAAAACTCGGTGTTAGCGAAAAATCGAGAATGCAACCCGAACAGGGGCATTGTAGTCATTTGACTCCCTGAATTGTCTTTTGACCTAAATTTCCATTAAAAATAAATGATATTACACTTGGAAAATGTCATGAAAAATTAAAATAGTGGTACATAATCTAAATAGCAAAAGATAGGAGGAAAATGTGGAAAATTAGAAAGTTTAACATTAAAATATACTTTTAATTCAACTAGTGCTCCACTAACACCACTAAAGTGGACCATTAAGCATCATTGTGGCAGAATATGCCTTCATCTTCCTCACTTTGCAAAACCAGCCGAAACCTTGGTGAAAGAAACCTACATGGATGGCCAACCATGCAAGCTCCACTCTTCCATCTTTAAGCCATGATCCTTGCATTTTCCTTCACTAAACTTTGCCTACACATCTTGGGAAACATATAGGCAGCAAGAAAGTTAAGTTTTGGTGAGATTTTGAAGAATTTCAAAAGTGGTAAGTATGTATTTTTTATTCTTGTTTCATTAAACTTTGAATGGATGTTGTGGGTAGTTAATTTGTGGAAGAATTTTTGAAGTTTGATGAGTTAGAGGAAATGTGCATTTTGGCAGCCATGGAACTTCACTATGAACAATTTGTTCTTGCATGTAAATAGTGGTTTGAATGATGATTTAAATGTTTGGTTGTATTGTAGTTGAATTCCATGAGTAAGGTTTGATTTGTAAGCTTGAAAATTGCAAATGGAGGTTGATGGGTATGTGTAAACTTGTGGTAGCCTCATGAAGAAGATTGAAGTGTTTGAGTTCATGAAATATTGTTGAATTATGTTGTCATGGATGGCAGCATGTGTGTGTATTTAATTGTTAGAATTTGGACATGGAAATGAGGTATGTTCATGTGGTTGAATTGTGGTAAATGGGACTTTAATTATTGTAAATGGGACCTTGGAAAATTCTGTATTATAGTGTGTATGTTGAGAGTGGTTACAAGCTGCCAAAATGACCAAAAATGTGTTAATGTTATGGTACAAACCAGAATTGGCATTGAAGAGTGAACTTGGTAAGCATAGGATGTGTAATTGGTAAAGGATGAACAAATTGTAATAGGGCAGTGTATGTTTTAGCTTAGAACCTTAAGTGTGTGGCTCCAATTGGTATGAGACTAATTGGAGGTGAAACTAGGCATAAAATGTGACAACTTTCATGAAGGAAGCTTACCAAAATTCTGCCTAGAAGGTGACTTGAAAAATGACCAAATCCGGATTGGTGCTTTGAAAACTTGAAAATTGACCATTTGGGCAGCAGTTAGTGTTTTGGCCATAACTCAATCAAAACATATCCAATTGACCTGAAATTTTTACCATGAATATTTGAGACATATATCTACAATTCTTATGAAGACACCAAAGCCCAGAAATGGCCAGAACCAAGCCAAATAGCTTGCACAAATTCAGGTCCAAAAACTGGCCGAACCAAAAGTGACCTAAAAATGACCTAAAGTTACCATTTTGGTGCATTCTGTCCAGCATTGGTAAATTGACCATATCTTGGTCTACACAACTCAGAATGACCTGAAATTTTGCCCCACATGCAATAAGACATAGACCTACAAGTTTGTAGTTTTGACCGAAACCCGAAAATCTAGGAAACTAGGTCGTCCGACTAGGTCAAATTAGTATACCGAAATCCAGCAAATTGCAATAAAATGCAATATACTTGGAAATGAAATTGATAACATATACCAACACTAAAGGGCTATAAAATGTGATATATTGGTAACATTAAATCTAATCCACTTAGAGTGTATCGAGGGTCAACATTTTAGGTTGACTAAGGAAAATAATAGAATTCAATAAATTAATTATTAAGCCTTATTGTTAGAGACAGTTTAAATGAGTACTGAAACACTTCAAATTGTGTGTTTCAGTTAGCAAAGACTCAGGGAAGGGAAAGGAAACACTGAGTTAGAGCCAAGAGACATTTATCAGAGGTTTGTGCACAACAGTTACTTCTTTTAAATTTTCAATTGAAATGAATTATGACAAATTGTTTATTATTGTTTAAATTGTGAAAAATTATCTTAATGATATTTGATGGATACTTATTGCTTGAAAAACATTGTAAATGGTTTGAAACCACAGCTATCATGTATATTGATTGAATTCCTCGCTAGCTTGTCTAGTGGGATGAATTGACTTTGAATTCCCTCTCTCGCTGAAGTGTTGAGGACGAATATAATGAGTACTCATATTATTGCTAGCTAGCTATGTTATTCCTCATTAGCCATCGGCTCTTAGGATGAATTGGACTTTGGAATATGATTAAGCTGTGTGTATGATTTATTGACATTTATTGTGGTATTGTGAAATGGAGTTTAAATTCTTTATGACATTCATTGTCTTTGAATTTAACTATGGTTTTAAGTATCCATTATTTATATGACTTGTGATTTGTGATTTAAAGTTGCATTTTGTTAATGTTGTGCACCACTGAGATATTGGCTCAGCGATAGCTTTTCTGTAACACCCCTCACCCGTCTACAGTGTAGCCGAGCAAGGCGTGCTACAATCGGTGCCGGAGCACCCTAACTTATCTTACTTTACTTTTTTAATAATTCACCAAATAAATTTTGAATTCATTTAATTTAATATCAATTATTTTTCGATGGAGAAACCAGCGGAGTTTCCCCTATTTTATTATCGTTTGGCGTATTTCAATATTCACCTGTTTGAAATTCAACAATATTTCTAAAATAAAATCTTATCCATGCTAATCATAATTATCTCATCCATACATTTTAATTTCATAATCATTTCCATACTCATATCATCATTTGAAAAATCATTATGTAATTCAAATCTATACTCATTTGTACAAATTCATTCATGCTCCATTCTTATAGCAAAATTCTCAAATTTGCATTAATTTACATAATTTGCAATAATTAAATAAATCCTTAATTTACATGATATACAAATTAATTACAATTTGCTAATTTATATTACAATATAAGAAATAAATAACATACACAAAATACATGATATGCTTAATGTGAGCCCTATCTACATGCATTGCTGAGGAGGTGACAACCTTGAATGCTCTGCAGATCAAAACTCCAAAATCTCTGTTTAGTATTCGCTAGGCTTTAACTTCAGTACCTGCGCGAGGAAACAATTCCATCGCACTAAGCATTGCTGCTTAGTGGTGCAATAATATAACAAGGAAATAATATATAAATAAAGATAGAAACAAAATTCGGATAATTAAGATTTATTTATACTTCACATGTGGTTTCTAAAATTTAATATGTTTTATCCTAATTTAGTCTTCTTTGGAAGTGTTTATTTTGCCAATGTACAGTAATAATGTACAAAGAAAAAATGATCTAAAAATAATAAATATATGCTTATTTTATTGTGTAAGTCACATTTGCAATATTTATGTGTGTTATAATTTTTAGCATTTTCTCAATACTTTCTAGGTTGTCTCAGATTATTTCATAATAAGTAAATTTTGATATCGGTCCAGTTCATTTCGATTTATTTCTAATAAATAATTATTCCAATTTATTTTAGGTCATCCTACTCATTTACTTAATTTCTAATATTTATAATTACTAATATTCTTAACTTATTTCAATAAATTTCACTGCCCAAGTAACCTATGATAGGCTGACTAAACTGGATAACGGGTCGTTGGCACTGGACACCGCGGTGTCTCGGGCCGTCATACCATGGGACGCAGAACGTCAACCACGTATGCAGTCAGTATGGCTAAGAAGCCATGATATTACCTAATCGGGCATTAAGCCTTGAGTGCTGGCATAAAGCCATGAATACGGGCATAAAGCCATGAATACAGGCATAAAGCCTTTCGCAGTACTGCTAAAACAATACCCTATTGGCATGCCAAACTATCCAATCTGACACACATGTCTAGGTAATATGAGGGCACATAATATCATTAAATATTAATATATTGTGTTTTATGACTTTATTATTTCATGATAAATTTCAATTATAATTCATACATTCATTTGATCATTTATATGATCACAATTCACATCAATTATCCTTTTATACCATTTTACTCAAAATACTCCTCCTCTCTACAATAATGAGAACTGATGTCTCATTTATACATTAATATGGTTTATTTATTTATTCATTATGTTATTCATATTGATCACAATTCTAAACAATGGTTCACATGTACCATTGTATTCAAAACATTTTTCCTTTCTCATTTATACATTCAAGAATCTACTTATGTAATTACAAATTTTATATTTCAAGTTGAGTTACTAATATTTTATGAATTCCATTTGTGATGGGCATATAAGCCCTAGCTATCTATTCACATCAATTAGGTGACTTATTTTTCATGTTTCAAGTAATCCATGAATATTTCATGGATTTCAAATTTATGGCCTTAATTTCTTTTTAACAATTTTGACTAGGATGCATAGTCCACATTTGTCATACAATTCTAAGCATTTAAGCTTAGAATTGGTTATAGGTCTTCATATTAGTTTGCTAATTATTTTGATTACTATTCACCTTGCTAGTCAACCAAAATGTTGACTTTTTAATACATAATAAATTTATTGAACCTAAGTTCTCCAAGATACCACATTTTGAGTTTTACATTTGCTAGTATTAATTGCCAATTGCAATTTAAAGTCCCCTAGATGCATTTCTAATTTCAAATTTTGAATTTCAAGTTTTGGTGTCACTATTCACCTCATTGGTCAACAAAAATGTTGACTTTTTGATAGAAAATAGGTACATTGGTTTTAGCACCCCCAATGTACCACATTTTACATTTAAAACTTGTTGAAATTAACCACCAAATCCATTTCCAAACCTAAAACCAAGAGAGCAGAATTTTCAGTTTTTGTGACCTAAAATTACTGTTCCATTGGGTCCTGTTGCAGTGGGAATTTGAGGAAATGGTAAACATGAAAGTTGTTCCTTATTTTGTCTAGTTGAATTTTGTTTTTTGAATCACTCCATTTGGAGTTTTGTAGCTCCAGATATGGTCCAAAAACCACAGCTGGCCGGATTTCAATTCTGCAGAATTTACCAAATCTATAGTACCATGAACAGTGACTGCCACTGCTTTGATGAATGGGTTCTGGCCATAATTTGGGGTAGGTTTCTTCATGAAAGTTGTTTGCCTATGTATTATCTTGTTGCTGTAAAAATTTCAGGTCAATTGACCATATCTACAGTGAGTTATGGCTAAATGAACAGTTACTGTTCATTTGGTCATTCTGCAGAATCAGCTTGCAAGGTATCCGGATTGGGGCCAACTTTTGGTCCTCTTGCTTTGGTCTTTTGGGCATGGTTTCTTCAGCAAAAATGTGCTATTATAAGTCTAGTTTCATGTACAATTAGCCAAACACCAATTGGACCTACACAGCCAAAGATATGGCAGTCCAAACAGGCTGGACTCACAGCCTCATTTCTGCTGTCTTTAGGCAGCCTACCAAAACTCTTTGTAACCCTCTAATGCACTTCAAATTATGGTCAACTTACATCAAATGGTCACTAATTGACCATTAAAATGTTCTTTCAACATCACATACACAAAGTCCAAATTTCTCTCTAAAACCCTAATTCTCAAATAACCATTAATGCACATACATCAATTCAACATACTTAATGATGTTTATGTCTCATACTCATGTTCAAGACCACCCATATACAACTTAAATTCATTCAACACTCATCAACACTTCCATCACTAAGGCTGCCAACAATTTTTAAGTGGTCCATATATGGATATGTTCTTTTGATTTCATGAATTTCTAACTAAATCCATATACCTAACTTCAAATTTAAAGAGAAAAATGGAGAGATATAGCACTAACCTTAGTGGCAGAATTTTCTCTTGTTAATTCTTCACTTTCTTTTGTTTTCTTGGCTGCCAAATACTTCTCCTTGGTGTGGGTATAATTTTTAGTGAAGGAAGGATATGGTTTTGAGGTGAGGAAGCTTAGGAAAATCAACCTTAAAAAAAAAAATGGAGAGAAAGTTTTTTTGGCTATGGTGGACGTGAAATGAGGAAGGAGAATTCAGTTTTTCATTTCAATTTTCTGCCCATTTGACTCATTTTAAGTGGTTGATGGACATGTGTCACAATGTGATTGGGTGAGAGTGCTTAGTGACATAAGCATGAGGTCAAAATTGTAATTTTAATTCATTTTTTTTTCTTTTCTTTGCTACTCATTTTCAATTCAATTTTTAGCAATATTTATTCACATTTTATGTCATAATAATTATTTACTTAACTGGACAAGTCGGCCAAAAATCGTCTCTGAAGGTGAAATGACCAAAATGCCCTCCGTTTGGCTTAACGGGTCAAAATTGTCTGTACCGATTGAAAAATTTTTCTAAATATTTTCTTGGCATTCTAATGCCATATGAACCTCAATGACCCTTCTCTGGAGTCCCAAAAATTATTTTATGAATTTTTCCCCGGGTCTAGGGCTCCTCGTTGCGAGAACCGCAACTTCACTCTGGTTACCCATCGCTTGGGCACCGGCTCGTTTAACTTGGTTGTATTTTATTTCAAAAATTTTTTCTAAATTTTTCTTATTAATATTTGAGTTAATTATGGTTCCTGAATTTAGTTTAAATATTTTTCCGGACGTTCTAGCTGTCCGGACTGACACCGGTCACCGGAACAGTAGAATGTACGGAGTTGCTACCGGGAGGGTGTTACAACTCTTCCCCTCTAATTTAAATTTCGTCCTCGAAATTTACTGGGTGTTTTAGGTTCTGAGATAATTCTTTTACCTTTCTATTACTCCATCTGTCTACTTCTTTTGTATATGTGGTACTATTTAGTTTTTTTTTTTAATCTATTATTATACACTTAGGCATATCATAAAGGAAATACTTTACCTCAAATTCATATCTGGGGCTTCTTGTTCCTCTCCAACTTGGGTAACATTTGGAAGTGGTGTTACTGTTATACTTGGGCCTTCCACGACCTCTGTCTGGGTCCGTGGTAAATTCTTCTTAGGACAATCTTTCAGACGATGGTCTATGGCCCCACATCTATAACAGGCTCCAGTCAATCCCCTACATTCACCTTTATGCCACTTGTTACAATGGCCACATTTTCTTGCTAGTCCTGTCGCACTCACTACTAGTGTTTCTGGTTGATCTCTTCTGGGTATAGATCTCCTACTTTGATCAGATGTCTAACTTAACTGTTCTCTCGGCCTCTTATTACTAGATTGTCCAAATTTCCTCTTTTGCTGATCACCACTCCTCTTTTGTTCCTCTTTATGAACACAGCTAATATATTTCTTTCTGAACTATATCAGAAAGAATTTCCAAGTTACGTTGGCTGGTGGCACTACCTTGGTTACGACATCCCACCATCGATATGCAGCTTCTTGTAACAATGAAACTGCGCACTCCAAACTCTGTTCTGATGTGCAATGGAGCTGCTGCAAGACTCTTTCAGTCCTTTCTAACCAATACTCAGCCGCTGCAGAATCGTCTTCCTTTCTACCATTGAAATCTACAGCTCCATATTTCCTAATTTTTCCTAGAGGTGATTTCTGCTGAGACAGTGGTGGAATAACCCTAGTCATCTGTCGATAAAATTCAGTCATCTGCTCAAATAAGGCCTGTTGGGGTTGTACAGGCACCTCTTGCACTGGTGGAGCAGGATCTCCCCGATTTTCAATATCACTCCTAGTCGGGATACGGCCTACTACTTCCTTTTCTACTGCCCTCTGCGATTCTGAGTCCATAGCTTAACCTAAAATAACCAAGAAAATAGATCTGCATTAGTGTCACCTCAACTCATATGAATGCAATGCATGTTATGCACACTATCTAATTCTATCTATCTATGCCTAGGAACGCCTAAACCGTGCTCTGATACCAATAAATGTAACACCCCTCACCCGTCTACAGTGTAGCCGAGCAAGGCGTGCTACAATCGGTGCCGGAGCACCCTAACTTATCTTACTTTATTTTTTTAATAATTCACCAAATAAATTTTGAATTCATTTAATTTAATATCAATTATTTTTCGATGGAGAAACCAGCGGAGTTTCCCCTATTTTATTATCGTTTGGCGTATTTCAATATTCACCTGTTTGAAATTCAACAATATTTCTAAAATAAAATCTTATCCATGCTAATCATAATTATCTCATCCATACATTTTAATTTCATAATCATTTCCATACTCATATCATCATTTGAAAAATCATTATGTAATTCAAATCTATACTCATTTGTATAAATTCATTCATGCTCCATTCTTATAGCAAAATTCTCATATTTGCATTAATTTACATAATTTGCAATAATTAAATAAATCCTTAATTTACATGATATACAAATTAATTACAATTTGCTAATTTATATTACAATATAAGAAATAAATAACATACACAAAATACATGATATGCTTAATGTGAGCCCTATCTACATGCATTGCTGAGGAGGTGACAACCTTGAACGCTCTGCAGATCAAAACTCCAAAATCTCTGTTTAGTATTCGCTGGGCTTTAACTTCAGTACCTGCGCGAGGAAACAATTCCATCGCGCTAAGCATTGCTGCTTAGTGGTGCAATAATATAACAAGGAAATAATATATAAATAAAGATAGAAACAAAATTCGGATAATTAAGATTTATTTATACTTCACATGCAATTTCTAAAATTTAATATGTTTTATCCTAATTTAGTCTTCTTTGGAAGTGTTTATTTTGCCAATGTACAGTAATAATGTACAAAGAAAAAATGATCTAAAAATAATAAATATATGCTTATTTTATCGTGTAAGTCACATTTGCAATATTTATGTGTGTTATAATTTTTAGCATTTTCTCAATACTTTCTAGGTTGTCTCAGATTATTTCATAATAAGTAAATTTTGATATCG
Source organism: Hevea brasiliensis (assembly GCF_030052815.1). Lineage (NCBI taxonomy): Eukaryota > Viridiplantae > Streptophyta > Magnoliopsida > Malpighiales > Euphorbiaceae > Hevea > Hevea brasiliensis. The sequence goes on along the minus strand of NC_079507.1, from coordinate 34,154,380 downwards.
ATCCAGTTCATTTCGATTTATTTCTAATAAATAATTATTCCAATTTATTTTAGGTCATCCTACTCATTTACTTAATTTCTAATATTTATAATTACTAATATTCTTAACTTATTTCAATAAATTTCACTGCCCAAGTAACCTATGACATGCTGACTAAACTGGATAACGGGTCGTTGGCACTGGACACCGCGGTGTCTCGGGCCGTCATACCATGGGATGCAGAACGTCAACCACGTATGCAGTCAGTATGGCTAAGAAGCCATGATATTACCTAATCGGGCATTAAGCCTTGAGTGCTGGCATAAAGCCATGAATACGGGCATAGAGCCATGAATACAGGCATAAAGCCATGAATACAGGCATAAAGCCTTTCGCAGTACTGCTAAAATAATACCCTATTGGCATGCCAAACTATCCAATCTGACACACATGTCTAGGTAATATAAGGGCACATAATATCATTAAATATTAATATATTGTGTTTTATGACTTTATTATTTCATGATAAATTTCAATTATAATTCATACATTCATTTGATCATTTATATGATCACAATTCACATCAATTATCCTTTTATACCATTTTACTCAAAATACTCCTCCTCTCTATAATAATGAGAACTAATGTCTCATTTATACATTAATATGGTTTATTTATTTATTCATTATGTTATTCATATTGATCACAATTCTAAACAATGGTTCACATGTACCATTGTATTCAAAACATTTTTCCTTTCTCATTTATACATTCAAGAATCTACTTATGTAATTACAAATTTTATATTTCAAGTTGAGTTACTAATATTTTATGAATTCCATTTGTGATGGGCATATAAGCCCTAGCTATCTATTCACATCAATTAGGTGACTTATTTTTCATGTTTCAAGTAATCCATGAATATTTCATGGATTTCAAATTTATGGCCTTAATTTCTTTTTAACAATTTTGACTAGGATGCATAGTCCACATTTGTCATACAATTCTAAGCATTTAAGCTTAGAATTGGTTATAGGTCTTCATATTAGTTTGCTAATTATTTTGATTACTATTCACCTTGCTAGTCAACCAAAATGTTGACTTCTTAATATATAATAAATTTATTGAACCTAAGTTCTCCAAGATACCACATTTTGAGTTTTACATTTACTAGTATTAATTGCCAATTGCAATTTAAAGTCCCCTAGATGCATTTCTAATTTCAAATTTTGAATTTCAAGTTTTGGTGTCACTATTCACCTCATTGGTCAACAAAAATGTTGACTTTTGGATAGAAAATAGGTACATTGGTTTTAGCACCCCCAATGTACCACATTTTACATTTAAAACTTGTTAAAATTAACCACCAAATCCATTTCCAAACCTAAAACCAAGAGAGCAGAATTTTCAGTTTTTGTGACCCAACTTTACTGTTCCATTGGGTCCTGTTGCAGTGGGAATTTGAGGAAATGGTAAACATGAAAGTTGTTCCTTATTTTGTCTAGTTGAATTTTGTTTTTTGAATCACTCCATTTGGAGTTTTGTAGCTCCAGATATGGTTCAAAAATCACAGCTGGCCGGATTTCAATTCTGCAGAATTTACCAAATCTATAGTACCATGAACAGTGAATGCCACTGCCTTGTTGAATGGGTTCTGGCCATAATTTGGGGTAGGTTTCTTCATAAAAGTTGTTTTTCTATGTCTTATCTTGTTGCTGTAAAAATTTCAGGTCAATTGACCATATCTACAGTGAGTTATGGCTTACTGTTCATTTGGTCATTCTGCAGAATCAGCTTGTAGGGTATCCGGATTGGGGCCAACTTTTGGTCCTCTTGCTTTGGTCTTTTGGGCATGGTTTCTTCAGCAAAAATGTGCCCTTATAAGTCTAGTTTCATGTACAATTGGCCAAACACCAATTGGACCTACACAGCCAAAGATATGGCAGTCCAAACAGGCTGGACTCACAGCCTCATTTCTGCTGTCTTTAGGCAGCCTACCAAAACTCTTTGTAACCCTCTAATGCACTTCAAATTATGGTCAACTTACCTCAAATGGTCACTAATTGACCATTAAAATGTTCTTTCAACATCACATACACAAAGTCCAAATTTCTCTCTAAAACCCTAATTCTCAAATAACCATTAATGCACATACATCAATTCAACATACTTAATGATGTTTATGTCTCATACTCATGTTCAAGACCACCCATATACAACTTAAATTCATTCAACACTCATCAACACTTCCATCACTAAGGCTGCCAACAATTTTTAAGTGGTCCATACATGGATATGTTCTTTTGATTTCATGAATTTCTAACTAAATCCATATACCTACCTTCAAATTTAAAGAGAAAAATGGAGAGATATAGCACTAACCTTAGTGGCAGAATTTTCTCTTGTTAATTCTTCACTTTCTTTTGTTTTCTTGGCTGCCAAACACTTCTCCTTGGTGTGGGTATAATTTTTAGTGAAGGAAGGATAAGGTTTTGAGGTGAGGAAGCTTAGGAAAATCAACCTGAAAAAAAAAATGGAGAGAAAGCTTTTTTGGCTATGGTGGACGTGAAATTAGGAAGGAGAATTCAGTTTTTCATTTCAATTTTCTACCCATTTGACTCATTTTTAGTGGTTGATGGACATGTGTCACAATGTGATTGGGTGAGAGTGCTTAGTGACATAAGCATGAGGTCAAAATTGTAATTTTAATTCATTTTTTTTTTCTTTTCTTTGCTACTCATTTTCAATTCAATTTTTAGCAATATTTATTCACATTTTATGTCATAATAATTATTTACTTAACTGGACAAGTCGGCCAAAAATCGTCTCTGAAGGCGAAATGACCAAAATGCCCTCCGTTTGGCTTAACGGGTCAAAATTGTCTGTACCGATTGAAAAATTTTTCTAAATATTTTCTTGGCATTCTAATGCCATAGGAACCTCAATGACCCTTCTCTGGAGTCCCAAAAATTATTTTATGAATTTTCCCGGGTCTAGGGCTCCTCGTTGCGAACGCAACTTCACTCTAGTTACCCATCGCTTAGGCACCATTCGTTTAACTTGGTTGTATTTTATTTCAAAAATTTTCCTAAATTTTTCTTATTAATATTTGAGTTAATTATGGTTCTGACTTTAGTTTAAATATTTTTGGACGTTCTAGGTATGGGACCGACACGATCACGGAGCAGTAGAATGTGCGGAGTTACGGGAGGGTGTTACACTTTCATTCTTTGTCGCGGTGAGCGGTGTAACACCCTCCGTAGCAACTCCGTACATTCTCTTTGTGACTGACAAATAGAACATCCGGAAAATATTTAAACTAAAGTGAGGAACCATAATTAACTTAAATATTAATAAGAAAAATTTAGGAAAAATTTAGAAATAAAATACAACCAAGTTAAACGAGCTGTTCTAGCGATGGTAACCAGAGGGAAGTTGCGGTTCTCGCAACTAAGAGCCCTAGACCCGGGGGAAAAATCATAAAATAATTTTGAGACTCCGGAGAAGGGTCATTGAGGTCCCTATGGCATTAGAATTCCAAGAAAATATTTAGAAAAATTTTTCAATCTGTACAGACAATTTTGACCCGTTAAGCCAAACGGAGGGCATTTTGGTCATTTCGCCTTCAGAGGTGATTTTTGGCCGACTTGTCCAGTTAAGTAAATAATTATTATAACATAAAATATGAATAAACATTACTAAAAATTAAATTGAAAATGAGTAGTGATGAAAAGAAAAGAAAAATAAAAAAAAGCTCATTTATGACATATGATGATGTCATTTAAAGGCTACCACCAATTAAATTTAAATAACCAATTAACTAACTAATAAAAGAGATAAATAAAGACCAAAGAATTAAAAAAATTTTCAGCCATCTTCTTCCTCATTCAGCCGCACCACCATAACCAAAAACCCTCCATTTTTCTTCTTAAATCAAGCTTAAAAATCTCTTAAACCTCTCCCCAAAACCCTAAGTCATCTTCACTAAAATTAATCCACACACCCTAAGGAAGCTCTAGGCAGCCACAAAGAGGAGAAATTTTAGAGTTTTCACAAGTTCAATAAGTTGAGCCAAGAGGTTAGTGCTTACATATGTTAATATTCCTTTATTTCCAGGTTAAGGACTTGAATTTAGTATGAAATTGTAAGTTAAATGAACTAAAACTCATGTGTATGTGTACCATAAATTTTGGCAGCCCTAAGGAAGGAATGAGTCTGATTGTTTTAATGGACTTAGAATGAATTAGAGATTATGTTTAAGGTGTATATACACATATATGATGAATGAAAGTGTTTAACTAGGTGTATGGGTGAATTGAAATGGGAAATTAGGGTTTTGGGAGTGAAAAATTGGACTTGGCTTATGAAATGATTAATGGACATTCTAATGGTCAATTAGTGACCATTTGAGGCAAGTTAATCATAATTTGAAGTGAACTAAAGGTTACAAACCCAATTGGTAGGCTGCCTAGTGACAGCAGCAATGAGGCTGTGAGTCCAGCCTGTTTGGACTGCCATATCTTTGGCTGTGTAGGTCCAATTGGTGTTTGGCTAATTGGACATGGAACTAGACTTATAATGGCACAATTTTGCTGAAGAAACCATGTCCAAAAGACCAAAGCAAGTGGACCAAAAATTGGCCCCAATCCGGATACCCTGCAAACAGGTTCTGCAGAATGACCAAATGAACAGTAACTGTTCATTTGGCCATAACTCACTGTAGATATGGTCAATTGACCTGAAATTTTTACAGCAACAAGCTAAGACATAGAAAAACAACTTTCATGAAGAAACCTATCCCAAATTATGACCAGAACCTATCCAACAAGGTAGTGGCAGTCACTATTCATTGTACTATAGATTTGGTAAATTCTGCAGTTTTGCAATCCAGCCAGCTGTGGTTTTTGGACCATATCTGGAGCTACAAAACTCCAAATGGAGTGATTCAAAAAAAGCAATTCAACTAGACAAAATAAGGAACAACTTTCATGTTTACCATTTCCTCAAATTTTCACTGTAACAGTCACCAATGGAACAGTAAAATTGAGTTACAAAAACTGAAAATTCTACTTCCCTTGGTTTAAACTTAGAAATGGTATTAATGCTTAATGCCAATAAGTTTTGAATGCAAAATTTGGTATGTTGGGAGTGTCAAAACCAATGTACCTATTTTCTATAAAAAAAAGTCAACATTTTTGTTGACCAATGAGGTAAATAGTGACACCAAAACTTGAAATTCAAAATTTGAAGAATTCAAAAGTATCAAATGCCCTAGTATACCTAACAAGATTGGTTTGGATAGTTTGGCATGCCAATAGGGTTCGGTTAGCAGTACTGCACATGACATTATGCCATTCTGTGATTTTATGGCTTTTAGCCATTTTGATATTGTGTTGAGACTTGGCCTCGTGCCTAATATTATTCTGACATTGTTAGTCGTACATTACACCGAGATACATATGTGACCGATGGTGTGAGGGCCCGAGGTACTTGATACCCAGTGCCAGTTTACCCGTTTATCTAGTCCAGTCGTTCAGTATAGGTTACTTGGGCAACCAAATGAATGAAAGTGGACAAAGTTAACGAAATAAATGGATATACAAATACAAAACAAATAAGACATATACATTCAATGCATATTTATTTCTATTATTTCTTTCTATTTTATTATTGCACCACTAAGCATCATTGCTTAGCGCGTTGCTTTTGCCACGCGTGAGTTCCGAGATGCGATCGTGAGCCCAGTAGACCGCAGACTGGCTGAGTCCATCCTGCAGCTCTGCACAGTGTCCGTGTCACCTCACCATCCACAGTCCATTGGTAGGACACTAGGTTTCATTTTGGTATTTTGTAACTAACTTTTATTTTTTTCATGTGTAAATGAAATTATGGATGTATTTTGATGTTCATGTAAATAATGAGAATTGTGTTTGTGAATGGAAAAGTGAATGTTTATCTGTGTTTTATACACGATTACCACATGAGCTGAATGATTGAGAAACGAAATTGAAAAATATTGAGATTTTGATATTAGAGTTTGAGAGTGATGAGATATGAATATTGGAAGTGTTTTTAACAGGATTCGAAGAACTGTTTTCTCCATTTTTAGCCGGCACTCCGCCGGATTTTCTTTAAAATTTTCGGAACCTCAAATAAATAATAATTTCGATAAATGGCTTAAATAAATTATATTTCATAAACCATATTCAAAACTATGACAAAAATTGATTAAGTTAAAATAGAGGGTGCCGATACACCGTGTGATATTGCTTACTCGGATATACTGTACACGGGTAAGGGGTGTCACATTTAGTGGTATCAGAGCACGGTTTAGGCGTTTCTAGGCCTAGATTGAGTCCATACCATGCATTGCATTTGTAAGAGTCGAGGTGACACTAATGCAGATCTGTTTATCTTTGTTATTTTGAATAGGATATGGACCCTACATCTCAGAGGGCAGTTGAGGAGGAAGTGGAGAGTCATGCTCCACCTGCAGCAGCTGAGACCCGGGGTAGGGAGAACCTACTCCGCCCACTCAAGCGAGCACCTTTCGGCCTCCATAGGCCATGTTCCAACAAATGGCGAATTCTTGAACAAATGGTCGGGTAATGCCAAAGAAGACCACCACCACCACCACCTCCACAACCAAAATCACACCTGAAAAAATTGAGAAAATTTGGAGCAGTGGACTTCTTCGGCAAGAGAGAAGATGATTACATTGCGGTAGAAAATTTGTTGAAACGAGCAGCGAGTTCTAAAACAACTCCACTGCACCCCAGAGCAAAACTTAGAAGCTGCCATATCTCTATTGCAAGATGATGCATATGAGTGGTGGGATACGGTGTCCAGTGAAGTACAGCCAGAAGCTATAACTTGGGACTTCTTCCTCTCCGAATTTAAGAAGAAATATGTGGGTACTGTATACCTCGAAGAGAGAAGAAGGGAATTCATTAACCTGAGGTAGAGACAGCTGTCAGTGGCCGAGTATGAGAAGGAATTCCTTAGATTAAGCCACTACGGAAGGGAGATAGTCCCTAATGAAGCTGAAAGGTGTAAGAGATTTGAAGAGGGACTAAATGACAACATAAAGATCCAGCTCACTGCCCTGGGAATCACAGAATTTACCAAGTTAGTGGAAGCTGCAATAAAGGTTGAAAAAGTAAGAATCAGTGAGCAGACCAGAAGGGATAGACAGCAGAAGAGGGGCCCGGGTCAGTCTAGTTCATCTCCTGCACCTGAGAAGAGGTTCAAGGGTCCATCTGCACAGAGTTCAGGCCAGCCACAAGGTCAGGGTCAGTCTCAGGGGCCCAGGCCACAGTTTACCCCTAGGAGAGGTCAGTCCACACCATCAGTGGGCAGCTCTCCAGGGATGGGGTTCAGGGGACCAGCCCCAGCATCTTCTGCATGTCCACACTATTTGAAATGGCATAAGGGGGAGTGTTGGAGAGTGGCGGTGCACTGCTAAGGTGTGGGTCAACAGAGCATCAGTTGAAGAACTGTCCACGCAGAACTACTACAGCTGCTCCAACACAAGCAGACAGACCTACTCCTGCACCACAGAGGGGTAGAAAATCTGGCAAATCTGAGGCTGTGGGACCATCACAGAGGCCTGCGTCTGAGCCAGCAGAGAAGCCTGACAGCAGACCACCTGCAAGAGCTTATGCCATTAGAGCTTAGGAGGAGCAAGATGCCCCGGACGTCATCAGGGGTACGTTCTCCCTCTACAATACACTTGTGCATGCATTGGTGGATCCAGGATTCACTCATTTATACATCTGCATCAACTTACCCGTAGAAAGGGGGATACTAGTAGGGGAGAGTGACCAAGACATTCTGGTCACTAATCCATTGGGCCACAGTGTAGTGGTGAACAAAGTATACAAGGGTTGCCCGTTAAGGATTCAGGGGTGTGAATTCTTGGCAGACCTAATTGAGTTGCCCTTCCATGAGTTTGACGTGATTTTGGGAATGGACTGTTTGTCACGTCATCAGGCAATAGTTGATTGCAAATTGAAGAGAATTTCTTTGAAAACTCCTGGAGATGATGAGATCACAGTTGTGGGGGAAAGGACAGATTTCTTGTCCGATGTCATCTCAGCCACAGTTGCAAGAAGAATGATGAGAAAAGGCTGTGAAGCCTACCTAGCACATGTGGTGGATACTAGGCAAGCTAAGCCAAACCTGAGTGATATACCCACAATAAGAGACTTCCCAGAGGTATTTCCTGAAGAGTTGCCTGGTTTACCACCAGAAAGGGAAGTTGAATTTGCTATTGAGACACTGCCGGGTACAGCACCCATTTCCATTGCTCCTTATAGGATGGCACCCACTGAATTGAAGGAGTTGAAAACTCAGTTGCAAGAGTTACTTGATAAGGGGTTCATACACCCCAGTGTATCACCGTGGGGAGCTCCAGTGCTCTTTGTAAAGAAAAAAGATGGAACTTTGAGGCTATGTATCGATTACCGGCAGTTGAACAAAGTGACTGTGAAGAACAAATATCCGTTGCCTAGAATTGATGATCTGTTTGATCAGTTGAAGGGAGCAGGAGTATTTTCTAAGATTGATCTCGGTCGTGGTACCATCGATTGAGGGTGAAGGATGTAGATGTGCCCAAGGCGCATTGAGAACTGATATGGGCATTATGAGTTTCGTGATGCCCTTTGGCCTAACAAATGCACCAAAGACATTCATGGACCTTATGAATCGTATCTTCCATCCAAACTTATATCGGGTCGTAGTGTTCTTTATAGATTATATTTTTGTGTATTAAAAGAACAGGGAAGAACATGATGAAAATTTTAGGATTGTTACGCAAACCGAGAGAAAAGAAGGCAGATGCTAAGTTGTCCAAGTGTGACTTTTGGTTGAATGAGATTGCATTTCTTGGACACATAGTGTCAGCTGATGGGATTAGGGTAGATCCCAAGAAAATAGAAGCAGTGATGGAATGGAAGCCTCCCAGAAACACAACTGAGGTCAGAAGCTTCTTGGGGCTAGCTGGGTATTACAGGAGATTTGTGAAGGGATTTTCCTTAATAGCTGCTCCAATGACCAAGTTGTTACACAAGAATGTTAGATTTGACTGGAATGATAAGTGTTAGACCAGTTTTGAGAAATTGAAGGCTATGTTGACAGAGGCACCAGTGTTAACACAGCCAGTGTCAGGAAAGGACTTTGTGGTCTACAGTGATGCCTCTCATAATGGATTAGGGTGTGTATTGATGCAAGAGGGGAAGGTGGTCGCTTATGCTTCCAGGCAGCTAAGGCCACATGAACAGAATTATCCTACCCATGATCTAGAGCTTGCAGCAATTATCTTCGCACTGAAGATATGGAGGCATTACTTATATAGTGAAAAGTGCTACATTTATACGGACCACAAAAGCCTAAAATACTTGCCAACCCAGAAGGAGCTCAACCTTAGACAGAGGCGATGGATTGAGTTCCTGAAAGACTATGATTGTGTAATTGACTACCATCCTGGGAAGGCAAATGTAGTTGCTGATGCTTTGAGCAGAAAATCCATGACAACTTTGAGATCATTGAATGCCCGTCTAACTTTGATTCGAGATGGAGCTATTTTGGCTGAGTTGCAAGTGAGGCCAACCCTGTTACAGCAGATTTTAGATGGGAAAAAGGTAGATGAAAAGCTAATGGCTATTATGAGCAAAATCTCAGAGGGAAAAGCAACTGACTATGAGATGAAAGCAGATGGGTGTCTGTATTACAAAGGAAGACTGTGTGTACCAGATAATGGGGAATTGAAGGCCAGTATTCTAAAAGAGGCACACACCAGTGTATATGCTATGCACCCAGGAAGTACAAAGATGTATCATGATCTGAAGCTTGATATTGGTGGCACTGGTATGAAAAAGACATAGCCGACTACGTGACTAAATGCTTGACATATCGCCAAGTTAAGGCGAACATCAAGTTCCATCGGGTTTGCTACACCTATCATAAACTCGAATGGAAATGGGATCGGGTCACCATGGATTTTGTAAGTGGTCTACCTCTCACCCGGAAGAAACATGATGCAGTATGGATGATAGTTGATAGATTGACTAAGTCAGCACACTTTCTGCCAGTTAGGACTGACTACTCACTGGAAAAGTTAGCAGAATTGTATATCAGTTAGATAGTTAGACTGCATGGAATTCCACTTTCCATCATATTTGATCGAGACCCAAGGTTCACATCGAGATTTTGGAAGAAGTTGCATGAGTCCTTGGGTACACAACTCCACTTCAGCACAGCTTTCCATCCTCAGACGGATGGGCAATCCGAAAGAGTAATCCAGGTAAATAATTGAAACCAATGGAATTGATACAAATATTGAATTTGTAACACCCCTCACCCGTCTACAGTGTAGCCGAGCAAGGCGTGCTACAATCGGTGCAGAAGCACCCTAATTTATCTTACTTTATTTTTTTAATAATTTTGAATTCGTTAAATTTGACATCAATTATTATTTTTCGATGGAGAAACCAGCGGAGTTTCCCCTATTTTATTATCGTTTGGCGTATTTCACTATTCACCTGTTTGAAATTCAACAATTTTTCCAAAATAAAATCTTATCCATGCTAATCATAATTATCTCATATTTCAAATCTCATCCATAGATTTCAATTTCATAATCATTTCCATACATTTCCATTCATACTCAATTCATATGTAAACATTCTCAAATTACATAAGAAAAATTTTCAAATTCCCTTAATTTATATAATTTACAAAATAATTATAAAATTTCATAATTTACATGATATATAAATTAATTACATATGAGAAAGCTAATTAATTAATTTACATCACATTCCTATTAATAACCTGTTCATAATCTACATTATAATACAATATCTGGCATTTTATACAAAATACAAAATATGATCTATATGGGCCCTATCTACATGCATTGCTGAGGAGGTGACAAGCTTTGACACTCTGCAGATCAAAACTCCCAAAATTTCCAGTCAAACGTCCATTGGGTTCTAGCTTCAGTACCTGCGCGAAGGAAACAATTCCATCGTGCTAAGCATTGCTGCTTAGTGGTGCAATAATATAACAAGAAAATAAAATATACAAATAAAGAAAGAACGAAGCATAATTTGAATATTTAAGAATCAATTTAATTTAATACAATGTGTCTAATATTACTTATCTTTTGTTCTAATTTGTTCCGCTTTGGGAGCGTTTAATTCCTAAATTCACTGTGATAATGTACAATATACATAATTAATAAAAATACTCAGTTTATATTCATATGGCAATAGAAGGCACATTTAAAATATTTAGTTAAGTTATACCTATTTTTGCAACTCTTTTAGCATTTTGCTTAATAATTTTTTTATGTGGTTTGGATCATTTCATAATTCTAACTAATTCTTTTGAAGTCTTATTAACTCATTTATTTGATTTCTAATATTTTTAATTACTAGTATTCTTAACTTATTTCCATAAATTTCACTGCCCAAGTAACCTATGACAGGCTGACTAAACTGGATAACGGATCGTTGGCACTGGACACCGCGGTGCCTCGGGCCGTCATACCATGGGACGCAGAACGTCAACCACGTATGCAGTCAGTATGGCTAAAAAGCCATGATAACACATAATCGGGTATAAAAGCCATGAATGTTGGCATAAAGCCATGAATACGGGCATAAAGCCATGAATACAGGCATAAAGCCTTTCGCAGTACTGCTAAAACAATACCCCATTGGCATGCCAAACTATCCAATCTGACACACATGTCTAGGCAATACAAGGGCACATAATATTATTAAATATTAATATATTGTGTTTTATGACTTCATTATTTCATTATAAATTTCAATTATAATTCATACATTCATTTGATCATTTATATGATCACAATTCACATCAATTATCCTTTTATATCATTGTACTCAAAATACTTCTCCTCTCTACAATAATGAGAACTAATGTCTCATTCATACATTAATATGGTTCATTTATTTATTCATTATGTTATTCATATTGATCACAATTCTAAACAATGGTTCACATGTACCATTGTATTCAAAACATTTTTCCTTTCTCATTTATACATTCAAGAATCTACTTATGTAATTACAAATTTTATATTTCAAGTTGAGTTACTAATATTTTATTAATTCCATTTGCGATAGGCATATAAGCCCTAACTATCTATTCACATCAATTAGGTGACTTATTTTTCATGTTTCAAGTAATCCATGAATATTTCATGGATTTCAAATTTATGGCCTTAATTTCTTTTTAACAATTTTGACTAGGATTCATAGTCCACATTTGTCATACAATTCTAAGCATTTAAGCTTAGAATTGGTTCTAGGTCTTCATCTTAATTTACTAATCATTTTGATTACTATTCACCTTACTAGTCAACCAAAATGTTGACTTTTTTATACTTAATGGATATATTAATTCTAATTACACTAAGATCCCACATTTTGAGTTTTACATTTGCTAGTATTAATTGCCAATTGCAATTTAAAGTCCCCTAAATGCATTTCTAATTTCACATTTGAATTTCAAGTTTTGGTGTCACTATTCACCTCATTGGTCAACAAAAATGTTGACTTTTGGATAGAAAATAGGTACATTGGTTTTGACACTCCAAACATACCACATTTTGCATTTAAAACTTGTTGGAAGTGATCACCATTACCATTTCTAAGCCTAACACTAAGTGGCAGAATTTTCAGTTTTTGTACCATAAGTTTACTGTTCTATTAGGGACTGTTACAGTGGAAATTTGAGGAAATGGTAAACATGAAAGTTGTTCCTTATTTTGTCTAGTTGAATTTCCTTTTTTGAATCACTCCATTTGGAGTTTTGTAGCTCCAGATATGGTCCAAAAACCACAGCTGGCCGGATTTCAATTCTGCAGAATTTACCAAATCTACAGTACCATGAACAGTGACTGTGACTGCCATTTGGGTTAGGTTCTAGTCATAATTTGGGGTAGGTTTCTTCATGAAAGTTTTTTTTCTATGTCTTAACTTGTTGCTGTAAAAATTTCAGGTCAATTGACCATATCTACAGTGAGTTATGGCCAAATGAACAGTTACTGTTTATTTGGTCATTTCTGCAGGTGCTGTTGCAGGGTATCCGGATTGGGGCCAACTTTTGGTCCACTTGCTTTGGTCTTTTGGGCATGGTTTCTTCAGCAAAAATGTGACATTATAAGTCTAGTTTCATGTCCAATTGGCCAAACACCAATTGGACCTACACAGCCAAAGTTATGGCTGTCTAAGTGGGCTGGAATCACAGCCACCCTTGCTGCTGTCCCTAGGCAGCATACTCATTCACTTTGCCATGCTATATTTCAGTCCAAATTATGGTCAACTTACCTAAAATGGTCACTAATTGACCATTAAAATGTTCTCTAACAATTTCCTAAGCCAAGCCAAATTTTCACTTCTCAACTAATTTCCATATGAGTTTTCACAACATGCTTTAATTAACTATCTCATTCACTAACCACATGCATACATGGTTTAAACATAATTTCTAATCCACTTTAAATCCATCAAAACACTCCATTATTGTTCCTTCAATAGGGCTGCCGAAATCTATGGTACGTATACACATAATTTTTGTTCATTTGTGTTACAAATCCTTACTCAATTCAAGTCACTATCATGGAATATAAGAGTTTTAAGTAAATAGGTGCACTAACCTCTTGTAGGGCAGATTTTTCCAAGCTTAAACTTCACTTTCTTTCCTTTTCTAGGTTGCCAAACACTTTCCCAAGATGAGTGGACAAGTTTTAATGAAAGGGGTTTAGGGTTTAATGGTGTAACAAAGAGAGAAATGAAGTTTTTTTTGTGGTGTTAATGGAGGTTTTGGGCATGGCTTGGTTTTGGCTGGTTGGGAGGATGAAGATGGCTGCTGTGTTTTCTTTAATTTTTTGGTTATATTTATCTCTTTTTATTAGTTAGTTAAATGGTTGTTTGAATGCAATTGGTGGTAGCTTTTAATGACATCACCTTATGTCATAAATAAGCCTTTTTTCTCATTTTCTTTTCTTTTCTTCTCTACTTATTTTCAATTTAATTTTTAGTAATGTTTATTCATATTTTATGTCATAATAATTATTTACTCAACTGGACAAGTCGGCCAAAAATCGTCTCTGAAGACGAAATGACCAAAATGCCCTCCGTTTGGCTTAACGGATCAAAATTGTCTGTACCGATTGAAAATTTTTTCTAAATATTTTCTTGGCATTCTAATGCCATAGGAACCTCAATGACCCTTCTTTGGAGTCCCAAAAATTATTTTATGAATTTTTCCCCAGGTCTAGGGCTCCTCGTTGCGAGAACCGCAACTTCCCTCTGGTTACCCATCGCTTGGGCACCGGCTCGTTTAACTTGGTTGTATTTTATTTAAAAAATTTTTACTAAATTTTTCTTATTAATATTTGAGTTAATTATGGTTCCTGACTTTAGTTTAAATATTTTTCCGGACGTTCTAGTCCTGGGATCGACACTGCGATCAAAGAGAATGTACGGAATTGCTACAGTGAGGGTGTTACAGAATTGAAATGATAAAAATAACATGAAATATACGTCAAGTCCTTGAGGATATGCTGAGGAGTTGTGTCATTGAGTTTGAGGGAAGTTGGGATAGATACCTCCCACTGGCAGAATTTGCATACAACAATAGCTACCAAGCTAGTATCCAAATGGCCCCATATGAAGCACTGTATGGGAGGAAATGTAGAACTCCAGTGTGCTGGACTGAATTGGGCGAAGACAAACTGGTGGGGCCAGACCTGGTGAAACAGACTGAGGAGAAAGTGAAACTAATCAAAGCCAATCTGAAAGTTGCCTCAGACAGACAAAAATCTTATGCCAACCTGAAGAGAAAAGAAATAGAATATGCGGTTGGCGACAAAGTATTCCTCAAGGTGTCACCGTGGAAGAAGGTATTGAGGTTTGGAAGGAAAGGTAAGTTAAGCCCTAGGTTCATTGGCCCATATGACGTCAATGAACGTGTGGGTCCAGTGGCCTATAGGCTAGCTTTACCACCAGAGCTGGACAAGATCCACAATGTGTTCCACGTGTCCATGCTCAGAAGATACCGCTCAGATCCTTCACATGTCATCTCTAGGGAAGAAATTGAAATACAGCCGGATTTGACATATGAAGAAGAACCTCTACGGATCCTGGCTCGGGAAGTAAAAGAGTTGAGAAATAAGCAGATTCCACTGGTGAAAGTACTTTGGAGACACCATAACACCGAGGAGGCAACTTGGGAAAGTGAAGAGACGATGAGGCAATAGTTTCCTCAACTGTTTGCATCAGGTAAATTTCGAGGACGAAATTTAAATTAGAGGGGAAGAGTTGTAACACCCTCCCGATAGTAACTCCGTACATTCTACTGTTCCGGTGACCAGTGTCGGTCCGGACAGCTAGAACGTCCGGAAAAATATTTAAACTAAAGTGAGGAACCATAATTAACTTAAATATTAATAAGAAAAATTTAGGAAAAATTTTAGAAATAAAATACAACCAAGTTAAGCAGTGGTGCCTTAGCGATGGGTAACCTGGAGGAAGTTGTGGTTCTCGCAACTAGGAGCCCTAGACCTGTGGAAAAATCATAAAATAATTTTTGAGACTCGGAGAAGGGTCATTGAGGTCCCTATGGCATTAGAATGCCAAGAAAATATTTAGAAAAATTTTCAATCCATGCAGACAATTTTGACCCGTTAAGCCAAACGGAGGGCATTTTGGTCATTTCGCCTTCAGAGGTGATTTTTGGCCGACTTGTCCAGTTAAGTAAATAATTATTATGACATAAAATATGAATAAACATTACTAAAAATTAAATTGAAAATGAGTAGTGATGAAAAGAAAAGAAAAGTAAAAAAAAAGCTCATTTATGACATATGATGATGTCATTTAAAGGCTACCACCAATCAAATTTAAACAACCAATTAACTAACTAATAAAAGAGATAAATAAAGACCAAAGAATTAAAAAAAATTTTCAGCCATCTTCTTCCTCATTCAGCCGCACCACCATAACCAAGAACCCTCCATTTTTCTTCTTAAATCAAGCTTAAAAATCTCTTAAACCTCTCCCAAAATCCTAAGTCATCTTCACTAAAATTAATCCACACACCCTAAGGAAGCTCTAGGCAGCCACAAAGAGGAGAAATTTTAGAGTTTTCACAATTTCAATAAGTTGAGCCAAGAGGTTAGTGCTTACTTATGTTAATATTCCTTTATTTCCATGTTAAGGACTTGAATTTAGTATGAAATTGTAAGTTAAATGAACTAAAACTCATGTGTATGTGTACCATAAATTTCGGCAGCCCTAAGGAAAGAATGAGTCTGATTGTTTTAATGGACTTAGAATGAATTAGAGATTATGTTTAAGGTGTATATACACATATATGATGAATGAAAGTGTTTAACTAGGTGTATGGGTGAATTGAAATGGGAAATTAGGGTTTTGGGAGTGAAAAATTGGACTTGGCTTATGAAATGATTAATGGACATTCTAATGGTCAATTAGTGACCATTTGAGGCAAGTTAATCATAATTTGAAGTGAACTAAAGTGTTACAAACCCAATTGGTAGGTCATTTAGTGACAAGAAAGAATGAGGCTGTGAGTCCAGCCTGTTTGGACTACCATATCTTTGGCTGTGTAGGTCCAATTGGTGTTTGGCCAATTAGACATGGAACTAGACTTATAATGGCACAATTTTTCTGAAGAAACCATGTCCAAAAGACCAAAGAAAGTGGACCAAAAATTGGCCCCAATCCGGATACCCTGCAAACAGGTTCTGCAGAATGACCAAATGAACAGTGGCCATAACTTACTGTAGATATGGTCAATTGACCTGAAATTTTTACAGCAACAATTAAGGCATAGAAAAACAACTTTCATGAAGAAACATACCTCAAATTATGACCAGAACCTATCCAACAAGGCAGTGGCAGTCACTATTCATTGTACTGTAGATTTGGTAAATTCTGCAGTTTTGCAATCCGGCCAGCTGTGGTTTTTGGACCATATCTAGAGCTACAAAACTCCAAATGGAGTGATTCAAAAAAATAAATTCAACTAGACAAAATAAGGAACAACTTTCATGTTTACCATTTCCTTAAATTTTCATCATATGATCACCAATGGAACAGTAAAGTTGAGTTACAAAAACTGAAAATTCTGCTTCCCTTGGTTTAAACTTAGAAATGGTATTAATGCTTAATGCCAATAAGTTTTGAATGCAAAATGTGGTATGTTGGGAGTGTCAAAACCAATGTACCTATTTTCTATCAAAAAGTCAACATTTTTTTTGACCAATGAGGTAAATAGTGACACCAAAACTTGAAATTCAAAATTTGAAGAATTCAAAAGTATCAAATGCCCTAGTATACCTAACAAGATTGGTTTGGATAGTTTGGCATGCCAATAGGGTTCGGTTAGCAGTACTGCACATGACATTATGCCATTCTGTGATTTTATGGCTTTTAGCCATTTTGATATTGTGTTGAGACTTGGCCTCGTGCCTAATATTATTTACAGCTTGTTAGTTGTTCTGTTGCACACCGGGAGATACATATGTGACCGATGGTGTGACGGCCCGAGGTACTGATACCCAGTGCTGGTTTACCCGTTTATCTAGTCTAGTCGTTCAGTATAGGTTACTTGGGCAACCAAATGAATGAAAGTGGACAAAGTTAACGAAATAAATGGATATACAAATACAAAATAAATAAGACATATACATTCAATGCATATTTATTTCTGTTATTTCTTTCTATTTTATTATTGTACCACTAAGCATCATTGCTTAGCGCGTTGCTTTTGCCACGCGTAGGTTCTGGAGATACTGATCGTGAGCCCAGTAGACCGCAGACTGGGTGAGTCCATCCTGCAGCTTTGCACAGTGTCCGTGTCACCTCACCATCCGCAGTGCATTGGTAGGACACTAGGTTTCATTTTGGTATTTTGTAACTAACTTTTATTTTTTTCATGTGTAAATGAACTTATGGATGTATTTTGATGTTCATGTAAATAATGAGAATTGTGTTTGTGAATGGAAAAGTGAATGTTTATCTGTGTTTTATACACGATTACCACATGAGCTGAATGATTGAGAAACGAAATTGAAAAATATTGAGATTTTGATATTGGAGTTTGAGAGTGATGAGATATGAATATTGGAAGTGTTTTTAACAGGATTCGAAGAACTGTTTTCTCCATTTTTAGCCGGCACTCTGCCGGATTTTCTGTAAAATTTTCGGAACCTCAAATAAATAATAATTTCGATAAATGGCTTAAATAAATTATATTTCATAAACCATATTCAAAACTATGACAAAAATTGATTAAGTTAAAATAGAGGGTGCCGATACACCGTGTGACATTGCTTACTCGGATATACTATACACGGATAAGGGGTGTCACAGACAAACTGACAGGGCAGCAGACTAGGCTGCTAGTGCTTCATTGAGAGTTCATCGACTATATTGAGTATACCATATTTTGCATTTTATATTGTACTGTATGTCCATTGTATGCATATAGTGTTCTTAGTTTTGAGCAGTTATAAATTAAAATTGTACATTGAAGTTGTAAATTAAATTTGCAAACTATTTTGACTTGTAAATATTGTGATATATTTCTTTTATTTCAGCTTTTGAAAACACTAGAAAATTATTGTGCATTTGAGTTGGCAAATATTGAGAAACTTATTTTGTTGATTGAATATTGGAGTTTGGGGACTGAACAAAATATAGGAAGTGTTTTTTTTACAGGTTTTTGAAGAACTAGTTTATTCAAAATAAAGATGGCACTTTGCCAAAATTTTTACAGAAATTATTAATTCTTCAAATGTGTTATCTGGTTTCACTTCAGTTAAAAAATTTTTTAATACCTGTAAATAGTGCTCACCACTGTAAAAAGAAGTAAGAAAAGGTTTAAAATCCATTGTAGTATATTTAATGGGTTATCAGTTGACGAAGTTGGTAATTCATCAGGTATACGACGGGATCATATTATGCCTTACAGAGGGATAGGGTGTGACATTGACTAAACACCTATCTCCATATATAACTAGTCGGAGCCAATACATGCCAGTATACTCATACTTAGTACAAGCATGAAAGCAATATTAAACTCAAACCACCTATATACAAGATAATTATGTTATTGCAGATCAAGAGATTATATGCACTATTATGATCTAGATGATTATGTATTGACAAGAGTAAAATCCATGTACATATCATCTTATATCATTAGTTTGGCCTACTTATCTTATAAGTGCTCTCTTTGTTTATTATATAACTTGAGACTCACCACTCCATATTATTAGTATATCATACAAATCGGTGGGAATAAACAAATATGACACTCTATATGGATAAATCTTATCTTATGAAGAATCCAAGACTGTAAACCATAATTTATGGTACTTGTACCAGAATGTTTCGTCATTCATATTCTTAACACTTTAAGAATGAAATATCTAACAAGTTACTAAAGGATATTTTCTATTAAATTTAAACCATTTAAAGTTAAAAGAAAAATATATATGCCATTAAAAGGGAATAGATATTTACAAAATACAATTTCATAATATGTTCTATGGCATATTACTAATAACTCTCACTTGCACTAGAGTCAATCATTATAAAATCTTAAACCTATTTTCTCAAGATGTCGATCTAACTGGTTTTGTGTCATGGCCTTGGTAAATGGATCAGCTGAATTCTAAACTGAAGCTATGTTTAGTATGGCTAAATCACCTCTCCCAACTATTTCTATAATAATATGATAGCACCTTTCTATGTGTTTGGACTTTTAGTGAGACCAGAGTTCCTTTGCTTGAATAATAGCACCATTGTTATCACAGTATAAAGGAATCAATGACACAATTGAAGGAACCACTCCAAGTCCTGTAACAAACTTTTTTATCCAAATAGCTTCTTTTGCAACATTAGATGTAGCAATATACTTGGCCTCTGTAGTGGAATCTGCAGTTATTGTTTGCTTATAACTTTTTTAACTAACTGTACCTCCATTACAAATAAACACAAAACCTGAGATAGACTTTTTATCTTTCATATCTAATTGAAAATCAGAATCTGTAAATCCATCTAGTTATAAATCACCTCTTCCATATATCAAGAGTAAATCCTTAATTCTTCTCAAGTACTTAGGATATTCTTAACAGTAGTCCAGTATTTTAAACCTAGATTAGATTGAAACCTGCTAGTCAAACTAACAGCATAAGCGATATCCGGTCTTGTACACAACATAACATACATTAAACTTTCGATTGCTGAAGCATATAGAATTCTTGCCATCTTTTCTCTTTCCTCATGTGTTTTTAGAGACATTTCTTTGGAAAGATAGATACCATGCCTTACAAGGAACAATCCTCTCTCGGAATCAAACATGTTAAACTTGTTTAATACATTTTCCAAGTATAGACTTTGGGAAAAACCTATCATTCTTTTTTATCTATCTCTATATATATGAATTCCTAAAATATAAGTTGCTTCCTCTAAGTCTTTCATTGAGAAAGTATTAGACAACCAGATTTTTACAGTTGTTAGCATACTAATATCATTACTCATTAATAATATGTCATCCACGTACAATATTAGGAAAGTGAGTGTACTCCCACTAACCCTCTTGTACACACATGGCTTATCTTTATTTTTTATAAAACTAAAAGATTTAATGGCTTCATCAAAACGAATGTTCCAGCTCCTCGAAGCTTGTTTTAGACCATAAATATATCTTTTAAGCTTGCATACTTTAAAACCATCCTTAGATTCAAAACCTTTAGGTTGTTCCATGAAAATGCTTTCCTCTAAGTATCTACTGAGGAAAGCAGTTTTGACATCCATTTTCCAAATCTCATAATCATAGTATGCTACTATTGCTAATTATATCCTAATGGATTTTAGCATGGCTATAGGTAAAAAAGTCTCGTCATAATCAATTTCTTACTTTTGGCGAAACCCTTTCGCTATTTATCTTGCTTTATAGGTCTCTACCTTTCCATCAGAACTAATTTTCTTCTTGAAAACTCATTTATACCTTATTGATATAATACCTTCATGTGAGTCTACAAGATCCCAAACTTAATTCTTATACATGGAATCCATTTTAGATTTCATAGCTTTTATCTATTTTTAAGGGTCTATATCTGATATAGCTTCTTCATAAGTCATAGGATCATCACTATGATCTACTTCTTCATGAACAAACAACTCTTGTTCATTCACATGAAGAAATTTATATATATCTGGAGGATGGAATATTCTACTTGATCTTCGAAAAACTGGTGTGGAGAGATTATCAATAGGTATAGGCTCACTGAGCAAATTAATATCCATTTTGTTTGCTTATTGATCAGAATTCTCTAATTCCAATTCTATCTTCCTTCCTTTGTCACCTTCTTGAATAAACTCTTTCTCAAGAAAGATAGCATCTCTACTTTTCACAACTCTTTGTGTTGTAGGAAAATAGAAATAATATCTAAAACTATCTTTTGGATATCCAACAAATCATCCCTTTTCTGATTTTGTTTCCAATTTATCAGTCTTCAGCTTTCTAATATAAGCTAGATAACCCCAAATTTTAACATATTTAAGACTTGGTTGCTTTCTATGCCATATCTCATATGGAGTGGAAGAAACTGATTTGAAAGGGACACGATTAAGAAGGTACAAAGCTTTTTCTAATGCAAATCCCTATAAGTAAATTAGAAGGTTAGTATAGCTCATCATACTTCATACAATATCCAATAGGGTATGATTTCTCCTTTCAAATACACCATTTAATTGTGGTGTTTCAGGAGGAGTTAATTGAAAAACAATGCCATGTTCTTTTAAGAACTTATTGAATTCAATACTTAAGTAATCACCTCCTCGATCTGATCTTAGAGTTTTAATACTTTTTTCTAGTTATTTTTCTACATCAGATTTGAATTCTTTGAACTTTTTAAAAGATTCATGTTTGTATTTCATCAAATATAAATATCCATACCTTGATTTATCATCTGTAAAGATAATTAAGTAGACAAAACTATCTCTTGCCATTTCTTTAAATGGACCACATACATCACTATATATTAGTTCCAAAATTTCTTTGGCTCTTAATCCTTGTCTAACAAAAGATGATCTAGTCATTTTGCCTTGAAGACAGGATTCACAAATTGGGATAGGGTCAGAACCCAATTAGGATAAAATTTCCATCTTGTCCAATAGTATAATCCCATCTTCTGTAATATGACCTAATCTTAAGTGCCAAGGTTGTCTTGGACTTGATTTGATTTTAATGATTGCATTAAACTCAATTTTATTGCTTGGAATTGTCTTGTTATTATTGTCATCCAAATAATAAAGACCATCTTGTAAATAACCCATGCCAATAATTTTATTTCTAAAATAAATATTGCAAACATCATCTATGAAATGAAATTCATATCCATTACCAGTCAAATTAGATACAGAACTAATGTCTAAAAGCATCATATACATATAAAATATGATCCAAAAATAAAACATATTCTTTTAGATACAATAATTTAGATCCTATGGCTAATGCTGCAACAGTTGCTCTATTGCCAATCCCAAGTTTAACTTCTTATGCTTCCAAGCTTTCAGTATTTGCTACTTCCTGCATATTAAAATATATATGAGAACTTGTACCAGTATCTAAAACTCAAGTTGTAGATAAACTATAAGTATTATCATAATCTAAATAATAAGAAATGGACATACTTTCTGAAAGCTTATCCTTCTTGCTCTTAAAAGATCCCAAATACTCTGGGCAATTCCTTTTCCAATGCCCATCCTTTTGACAATAGAAACATTTTTCTTTGTCTGTAATAGTTCCAGTGCCCATCCTTTTGATAATAGAAACATTTTTCTTTGTCTGTAACAGCTTCAGCTTTCTTTTTCTTTTAGGATTGATTTTTAGCAATTCTGCTAGAAGGACCAGGGGTAGAAGTCTTCTTCTTTTTGTTACTTTTTTTCTTCTTGGACTTTCTAGAAGAAGTAACAACTAAAGCAACCTCTTTCCCTTTATTGCCAAGCGTATTACCTTGTGCTATTACCAGCAGATTTAATAAGCCAGCCAAAGAGCATTCTTGTTTGGTCATATAGAAATTTGTTATAAAAGATCCAAATGACTCTAGAAGGGATTGCAAGATCAAATCTATTTGCAATGTGAAGTCAATGGAAAAATTATGTATCTCAAGCTGCTCAATGAGCCTAATCATCTTGTGCACATGAGCTTCCACATCCATCCCTTCATTCATTTTCATCCTGAATAGTTGCTTAGATATCTCATATCTAGCATTTCTGCTATGCTCACCATAACTCTTGTAGGTGATCTAGGATTTAAGATGCAATTTGCATCTTCTTATGTTACTTTTGTAACTCGTTAGTCATAGAAGCTAACATGTAGCACTTGGCTCCCATGTCATGCTCTTTCCACCTATCTAAAGTGCCACGTTCCTCTAGTGGGCCCCCTTCTGGTAAAGGACCAGAAACTTTAGAATCCAAAACATATCCTATATGCTCTAAATTCAAGATAATCTTTAGATTTCTCAACCAATCCGAGAAGTTAGGCCCAGTTAGCCTATTATTATCTAGTATACCAGTAAGAATGTTGGATGGTTATGTTATCATTTTATCAGATTAAACTATAGAAAATAACAAGATTCTAATTAGTTCATTGCATCAAGTAATTAACCAAAATGATCATGGTCTTTTAATCAAATTGGTTCTCTCACTAATTTGACAAATCCTACACTTCCAAAGTAGGAAAAGGAAATCCTAATTGGGTTGAATTTTTAGTGAGTGATTGAATTCTTATAAATTGTTAATTATCCTCAAGTACATCTATTCTTAAATTTATAGCAATTTATAAGTGAGTAACACTTTACTCTTTACATCTCATGCGAGATTCAATCATTAATTTGGCTCCTAATGCTCAAAACCTCTAGTGTATCTATTCTTGGTTTATCTTGAATTAGTTAAGTTAAGCCCACTAAGTCAGTGAGTATGTAAATTTGAACCTTAATGATCTCAGGTACATCCATTCTTGACCACTAAAGTATTTACATACTCACAAAATCACATGTTTTAACAATTATTTTAAGAATATCTCTTAAACCAAATACATTATTCCTATGTTCCCATAGCCAACAATGTAAATATTTAAAACTTTTTATAAATAATTTTCTTAGTGAAAAGCCATGATGTAATTTCCAAAATTACACCATTACTAACTTAATCATTTAATTGAAAGATTTCTTGGCCAACTTAGATACCATTCGGTCTCACTTTGCACGTTTTCCATTTTTCATGCATATCTCATATACATTCATGAACATACATATCTCATATATACATTCATCAACAGTAATGTAAAAAGTATGATCATGGACTATTTTATAAAAATTCAATTCTAGCCATAAGGATTAGATTTAAGGGTAACCTAGGTTATCATCCATTTATTTGAAGCTTGATTACAAATCTTCAACTCTTGAAGTCTTGTACTCCCACTGATCTCCATCAATGTCTTGGACTCCTTTTCTTCTTGTAAATTCCATCAATGTCATACATTTAATTTCATTGGTATACCAAGGTGAAATTACAAAAGAAATGAGCACAACAGGCCCAAATAAATAAATTACAATCTTAATACATGAAAATAAAATTAATTATTATATTCCCATAAGAATAAAAAGAAAACAATCACATTAGTTTCCTAAGTCCATGATCATCCTTCTTGTAATTTGCACATCCAACTCTTGAATATGAGATTTAATTTTAAATATTTAATATTTAAAATTAATTAATTAAATTAATTTCTCATGAATCTCATTTATAATCATGTTATATTTATGTTGGGACTTAGATTAAACACTTTAACTATTAAGAAAACCATAAAAACCATAAAAACAATTTGATTAAAAGAGCTCCACTACATGGGCCAAATGGTACCCAATCACAATTGATAATTTTTCTTGGATTTTCCTTGTTCTAATTTGCATCCAATGCAACTTTTTTCAATCCCAAACATCATATAACATGAATTAAAGTTTCCTAATGGCAATTTAGGGTAGCTCTGATACCAATTGAAAAAATAGCACACCAAATGGTGTAAAATTAGCAATTTTAAATTTTGATGTACCTAGGGTTTTATGCAACATACAAAGTTTTATTCTATTACAGAACCCACATAGTTTAGTTACAACAAATTGTAACTTAATTGTTAACAATCCTAATTGCCATTAAGAAACTAAAATTTTAAAATCAACAAGTTAAGTTAAGGATCTTACCCCAAAAGTGCAGAATCAAATTCCAACACCTAATCCGGGTAGAGAAGGCTACCAAATGTTGATCCTCTAGTTTGTCCACATAAATAACTTGATCAAAGCTTCCTTGAATGAACCAAAAACCCTTGCTCGTGTTCCCTCTAATTTCAACCACCCTTGCACAAGGAGAGTTTTAGGGCTTTTATAGGTTTTAGCCTTTTGGAAGTGTATAGAAACTATTTCTATACCTTTAACTCAAGAGTTACAATTTTTAATATCTCTTGAATTAAGCATAAAAAGGAAGAAGATGAAGAAATTTTACTTGAGAGAGAGAGAGAGAGAGAGAGAGAGAGAGAGGGTTTCATCTAAGATAAGAAGAAGAAGAAAATTAAAATTATTTTTCTCCTTTCTTACTTTTAAATATTTTAATTTCCCTAATTATAATTAATTTGACAAGTGTTCATATCTGATTCTATAATCAAATGTGTTTTCTAATTTTTATTAGGTCACTTGTCAATTTAAGATAATTAAGAAATCAAAATGTTAATTAATTAGTATCATAAAAAATACTAATTAACTACCACTTTCTCTCTCCTTTGACTAAAGTCAAATTAACCAAATTAATTTCTTTCTTTATGAATAATTAATCAAGTTTATATTTAAACACTTTAAATATTAACTTGATTGCTTCCATTGATGAATTTAGTTTTAGGGAGTTTGCAATCTAATTGCAAATTGAAATTATTAATTTGATTAATTAACTAAACCATTTAATCAATTAATTAAATTAATTATGCTTTGATCATGTTGTTCTTTATGTCTATGACTTCCTAGGTTCATCACTAATTAGCAATAAGAATAATATTAACTCTTTAATATTATTAAAACTATTCTATACTTAAAGTAAAATTCCCTTTTTAACTTTTAGTTCTTATAAATCATAGTTGACACTTAGCATAGTGTACCATAACTATCCAATTAGTTATGAATTAATCCTTAACTCATGAACCTTGATTATACATACCATGCACTAAAATCTCTCCATTACAAAATCCCGATTCTAACTAGAGTCATGGTTTATGTCAAACTCTTGTTGCTTAGAATCATATATCCTCATTTTAATTTTAATTTTTTATTAATAAGACTTTCTAGTCAAAAATTATTTTCTGACTAAGTTTATCTATCCTGGTTAGGAACTTAACTTATCAAGAATAATTTAAATGGAAATAGAATTTTATTCTTATTTACTTAGGGCAACGGATCTCATCTTGACTAAACACTTATCTCCATATATAACTAGTTGAAACCAACACATACCCGCATACTCATACTTAGTACAAGCATAAAAGCAATATTAAACTCAAATAACTCATATACAAGATAACTGTATTATCTCAGGTCAAGAGATTATATGCACTATTATGATCTATATGATTATGTATTGACAAGAGTAAACTTCATGTACATATCATCTTACATCATTGATTTGGCCTACTTATCTTATAAGTGCTCACCTTGTTTGCTATATGGCATGAGACTCACCACTCCGTATCATTAGTATCTTATACTAATTGATGGGAATAAAAAAATATGACAGCCTATATAGATAAATCTTATCTTATGAAGTATTCAAGAATGTAAATCATAATTTATAGTACTTGTACTAGAATGTTTTGTCACTCATATTCTTATACTTTAAGAATGAAACATCTAACAAGTTACTAAAGGATATTTCTATTAAATTTAAATCATTTAAAGTTAAAAGAAAAAGATGTATGCTATTAAAAGAAAATAAATATTTACAATATACAATTTCATGATATGCTCTAAGGTATATTACTAACAGTTATATCTATAATTTTTTTTATTATATCTTTGAAGAATTTAAAAAATTTTAAGTTTACAATTCCATGCATTTTAGAACTTTGCTTATTATATTATACTAGATTAATGCATGAGCAATGCTACAGAATATAAATATTGTTCATAATATCAATATGGTTGAAATTTATAATATTATATGATAGATGTGTTAAACACTAATAATGTTACAGGCATGATATTGTGCTTCTTTCTTCAACCATTTGCATAAAAGCTATTAGTCTCGATTAATTCTTTTCTTTCTTTATTTTTTGCCTGTATTGATTGTAATGTTATATTTTTTAATTATTTAAAAATTAGTAAAAATTAAAAGACAATAATAGATCTTATATATACTCTAATTGTGACTATAGGAAAAAAGGTGAAAAAAGGGAGGCAAAAAAAAGGGAGAAGGAGGTAATAGAATGCTTGAGGGGGAAAAAAACAAAGAAAAAATTACCTATAACACATGACACAGATAATACAGGCACATATTGATGTGCTTGGCTTTTTTTATTTTTCTTTCCTTTCATTAGAGAAGTTCTATATGCTTTGGTTGTATCAGCATAATCTTGCCAATTAATATTATGGAACAAAGCAACATTAATAACATTTAAGAAGGAAATATCTATTATCACCCAATGAACTATGCAGATTAACAACAAGAAATATGAGTGGACTATGAAATGATAATGAGCTAAAATTTTTTGAATTTGATGTTTTTAAACTTAAGAAGGAAGAACTAATAAATATCTATTTTCTGGTTAGTGGTTACCCATTAAATAAGTAATGATCATGTGAAACCTATGTTGACGTGTGAGGAGGCAAAGGCAAATGATATTTTATGTCTAAAAAAGTACAACATGTAGCAAAATCGAAACAGGGTTAGAAATTGATGCAAGTTAAAGTTCCTATTATTCTTGCGAAAATAAACTAAGGGAGACTTGGAAAGTTGGACTATTTGCCTTTCTTTTACTTAAAATGTAATTATTGTATAGTTACGTCAAGCCTCATTGCTTGCATCATACCATGCTATATAAGCTTATCATCTTCTTGTGAAAGTATATATAATAACCCCTTTTAGTGTTTTAAATGCCTAGCATCAGTAGAAAAGTCTTTTTGATGAGATAGACAAAGGGAACATTATTATTCACTTATAAATACACTATTATTTCCTAAATTACTCATACACCTTTACAAGGAAGCTTCCTCAAAATTCAAAATTTTCACTAATAGTAACACATTAAATTCAGCTAGGGATCTCCAGTATGGCAAGTTTTAGTACCTAAAACAGTTATGATTTGAGGTAAGAAGGAAAATGCTAAGGAAGTTCTTTTATTCTTTTTTCGCCATGCTAGCAATGGCCTGAGATTCTTAAGAAAAATCAGATTAATAAATTGGACCAACTCATCAAAAGGCTGGGAAAAATTGGGAATTACTTATATGATAAGTAGCTAAAGCACAAAACAAGAACATGAATTAGCACAACATCTAGAACACCTCCACTTCTTGAATATGTATGCAAATATGCATGCATTCTTACAAAATTAGAAAGTAATATAGATCAACAAACTCCAAATTTCAAGTGGAGAAAAGATAATGTCTGCACACCAAAAAGAGAAGAAAATATTTTAGTAAAGAAAGTTTCATTCAATCATATGTTGTGTGCCAGGACTCATGCCTTGCCTACATTAACATTTTTTTATCAAAAAGACATAGAGTTACAGTGAAAATATGCTTAATAAAATTTAGAATCCAGCTAAACTCACAAAGTCTCCTTTTGACATGTTGATTTATTGCAAATCATATACAATTCTAAGTCTAACATTTAGTAATAGCTACTTGCATAAGCCAGATTTGTAATATTGTTTTATAATATCACATTAGAGAATAAGATTTGTCCAAGAAAATGTGATAGCCTAATGAGGATAGATACGATCATCGATGGGGCTAATTTGTAAATTTATCAGTTCTAGTGGATGCTCTAGCTTTAAGAGGGTTGTTCAGGCCACTAAAGCTTCAGCATGGCAGTTAAAGTTTCAGAATAAGCCAAGTCGAGTTTACAATAATGAATGGCCTCCAGGAGAAGGAGAGCATACAACCAAGAATATATAATATCATTTATTTGCTTGCACCAGATGCCTTAATAGCATAGATATTGAATTGTCACTGCATGTTCCGCAACTATGTTGAAATCTTGAATCTACTTCATCAAACAACCAGGAAACCAAAGGATAGGCAATAAAATCATACATTATGTTTTAACAATTATATCCAATTGGAAATGGTACCTTTCTTGAGGTGTGGAGCCGTCATGGTAGCAATAATTAGTTAATCCCTTGTAACCCAATTAAACCAATATAAATTGAATTTTATCCTTCTTTTCAGTTGTTTTAGATTAAATCTTCAAAATAAAGGAGAAAATAGAAATAAAAAAATCCTCAACCACAGTAAGTGAATAAAGCATCAATAGATTAAGATACTAGTAACCCATTAGGCAAAGGTGCTTGCATCTTGTTGTTCATGTCCCAGAAAGCCTAGCATTTTCTTGCTATAGGTTATATATATATGAGGAAATAAAGAAGAGTATTAAAAAGCTAATAATCTACAACTTCTGAACTAAATAAGCCAAATAAAAAATGTAAATTGAATCAACAAAAATAACTAATCCAAAATGACTTCAGTAATTAAATTTTCACGTGTTTGGGAAGGGGAATTTGACATTGATTTTGCAAAATAACCATATTTAATTTGGAGATTGGAGGACAATTCCATACTCTCAAATTTTTTCTCTGAAAATATTCACTATTATTAGTAATCCACCTTATTAGAAACATATTTGCACCATAATCAAGCACCTAAGAGTACGAAAAGATTAGGTTTTAGGCATTTAGACTAAAAATTTTCATGTTAAAATAGAATGTGATTGTAATTAAGTTCTCACATGCAAACGCAAGAGTAGGCAATGATTTCCTTAAATCTCCACCTTCTTCGTTTATCAGAAATGAATGATAAAATATTAAAAATTTATAGTTACCTATCACTAATTAAAAAATATTTATATTTGAATAAATATTCACTTCAATTATGCACGAAATGCACATTAAATTTTTCCACACATTAATTTTGACTTGGTGGCATTTAACAAACATATTAATCAATTCAACAAAGGTTTTAAATAAATCTCTTTTGTGCAAAAGTAGAGGATTTGCAACATTAAAGAAATAAAGTAAAATGAAAAATAAAGAAAAACAGCATGCATCAAGAAAAAAAAAAGAAAATATAGCTTGGGATCTTTCAAAAGTGATTTACCTAAGTAAGAATTAAGTTCCACTTCTGGAATGCAAGCTAATTCTTCTTCTTATCACTTTCTACAACATCCTTACCATTTTTATCAATCATCATCCACTCAAATCATGTCACTCACCTTAATAATAACTTCCCTAACTTCAAAATTAGAACTGTTATTGATGCTTACATTGTTGCCTCCTAAATATATAGCCCTGGAAAAAAATGATTAAATTAATGAATAATAAATCGAGGTCTCAGTATACTTTTTGAGTTATTAACATGCTTAAATGAAATTCCAAGTCAATGCTATGAAATTTACCCAAAAGTGTCAAGGTGATAACTAACCAATGAAGCTTCAGTTGCTAATGTTTCAAGTAAAATTTTATCATAATTACCACATTAATTTCTTTTTGCAATGACAACTTCCCAAAAGATTCCCCACAAAAAAGACAATGAATTGGCAGCCAAAAGAAAGTATTCAGTCATTTCACATTGAACTCCAGTTGGGCATGGTTAAGGTTGTAACACCCCCATTTGCATAGCCTGGTATATTTCACTGTTCCGGTGACCGGTGTCGGTCCGGACAATTAAGGGGATTAGAACCACACTTAAGACAACCAGAGAAACCATAAACACAAATAATTAGTAATGTCCAATTAGTTAAGTATAAATAAGAAAAACAGAACATAAGAAGTTAAACGAGCCGAGAGTCACAGCGATGGGTGACCTCCTCGGGAACGACTGCGAAGTCGTTTTAAACTCAAATTTCGAACCGTAAAATGTGACGCTGCGGTCCTTAGGACCCTTATGAACACAGTGGAAAAGAGAAAATCACGAAAAAGAATTGTTAAGCCAGTCAAATAAATAGGTCAGGGAGCCGGAAGAAATATAGAATTATTTGCAAACCGGGATGAACCGGCGAGGGGCAATTTGGTCAATTGACCCCGAGAGCTGACTCCGGACCTAACTGTCAAATAAAATTGGAGAAAAGAAAATTTTGGAATCGAGAATTAAATTAAAGAACTAATAGAAAAATAGAAAAAAAAAAAGAAAAAGAAAAAGAAGAAGATGGAAAAGTCAAAGGTGATGACATCATGAATGATGTCAATAAGAAATTAATTAAGTTATTTATTAATTTGGAATTTTTAGTCTTCTAAAAGGGATAAGATTAAAGAAAAGAAAACAAAAAAAAAAAAAGAAAAACCTTATTTTCTTCTTCCTTGGTGCCGCCCACTTTCTTCCCACCCTTCCTCCATGAAAATCCTTCCCTTAAGCTTACACTAAGCTTAATTTCTCCTTACCCAACATTAATAACCCTCATAAAAACTTCATTAGAGCTTGATATTGTAACTTGGGAAGAAGACTACAAGAAGAAAGAAGGGCTAAGAGAGAGATTTAAAGCTTTAAATTGAGGTTAGTATGTTAAACTCCTTATTCTTCCATTTAAATGCATGTGTGATGATTGAAATGAGCTTAGAAATTATGAAATGAAATAAAATCATGGGAGAAGGACTAAACTGAAATTTTGGCCTGGTTGATGGGAGTATGATTGGTATGGTTTGATGTGTTTAAAGGGAATTAAAGATGTTAATAAACTTACATTAGTATGGTGTTAAGATGGAAATGCACCAATTGTTATTGAATGAGTGAGTTAGGGTTTGAATGTTAGGGTTTGTGAACCAAATTTTGGAGAAATGCATAATTGATATCTTTGACCAATTGTGAACTGAAAAATGGTCAATAATGACCAAAGGAAATGTATGGGAAGTGTTAGAATGAAAGACAAATTCGTAGGTCAATTGCAGCATGACCAAACCTACTTTGAAGGACCCAAACGGGAATTTTACAAGCCCAATTGATATGCCACTAATTGGAGATGAAAATAGACATAAAATATCACAATTTTCATTAAGGAACCATGGCCAAAAACTGACCAAAACTTAGTGAACCAATTGACCAAAGTGAAATGAGAGCAGGCTGCCACTGCACAAACTGACCAAATGAACAGTAACTGTTCATTTGGTCATAACTCGAGCTAGACAGGTCAAATTGACCTGAAATTTTACCAGTGATTAGATGAGATATAGACCTAAAACTTTCATGAAGAACACCACCCCAAATTATGCCATTAACCTAGTCAAATTATTGAACAAAGTTGAGTTATTGAACCTGCAACTCTGCAGAATTGCCATTTGAGCAGTAATGTTTAAATGGCTATAACTCTCTCTAGAAAACTCGGATTTAGGTGATTCTTAAACCGATGGAAACCTAAGACATAGTAGAACATTTCATATGAAGAAAGTTAGACCAAATTATGAACTTAACTTGATCAAATTACTGAACAAAGTTGGATCAAAAACCTGCCAGAACCATAGTTGTAGTATGAACAATGCACGTAAACAGTAACTGTATTTTGGCTATAACTTGAGCTACAAAACTCCGATTGGGGTGATCCAAAAATGAGAATACACTTAAGACAATAAGGAACATTTTCTATGGAGGAAGTTTTGCCAAATTCCAACAGTAGATTGACCAATGGAACAGTGCAACTTCGAAGCACCAAAACCGAAAATTGGCGATTTTGCCAAAATGACCTAAGCTTTGAGAAAATGGCCAAAACCAACAAGTTTAGTGACCAAAATGTGGTATGTGGGTGAAGTTGGAATTCCTATACCTATTAAGCCTTAGAAAGTCAACTATTTGACTTGAATAGTGCAGTGAATAGTAACCCGAAACACAAAATTTAAAGAACGTTGAATTTAGCACGTTAGAGCTAGGTAATTGTGAAGCTAAATTTATTTTGGATTTATGTTAAGTTCTAGTACTGAAACATTGTAAAATTATGTGTTTCAGTTGAAAAGAATATCAGGAAGGAACCCGAGGAACCGAGTCGAGGCTAAGGGACTACTCGTTTGAGGTTTGTGCACAATAAACCCTATTTAAGCATTTTACCCTTGAAAAATTGATTTAGCACGCATTATGAATTTATGAACTTTTGTGTTGCCACCTTGTTATCAAATTGTAACTTTGGAAATTGATTTGATTTTTGTATGCAATATTTGAATGAAATATTTGAAATGGATTTTTGATTCACACTTAGCATGACAGTTACTTATTATTCCTCCTCCATTTATGGGGATGAGATCATTTATTTTCCTCCCTCTCTGGCTTGCCAGTTGAGGTTGTAGATCGAATGAGTACTCATTAGCTAGCTAGCCACCTCCCTCAATGATTTCGCTTAATGGGGTTGAGATTGCTTTGTCGTGGTGTACAACACGGCATTGATCGAAAATTTTGTGTCATTGCTTAAGTTGTGTATGACTTTGGCAACACTGTGATTATGAAATTGTTTGACTAAACTGTGTTTAATAGATTATTTGACAAAATGATGTTATTATGAACTTTAATATTTGTGAAATGTGATTAAGAAACATTTAAATTGTGTTTGGCAATGAATGATTTATTTATTGCATTTTAAATTTTTATTGTGCACCACTGAGTATTTTTATACTCAGCAATAGCTTATTTTGCTGTCGCAGATAAGAGTAAGGAGAAAGCAGCAGAGTGAGCTGCTGTTAAATCGAGGACTACTCTGATCATTTTGTACGGGTATTATTTTATACCCTTGTAGATAATCTTGATGTAAATATAGAAATGTTATTTGTATCAATGTAAGTTGAGCAGTTGTAAATAAATTGTAATGATATTATTTTGGACTTTCTTCTGTAAATTTAATATTTGTACTATGAAATTCCTCCTTTATGCTTTGTGAATGGAATTATTAACTATTCTGAGTTGAAAAATTTGATTTGGATTGTGGAACTGTTTTGAAATGAATTGATTGGAGTTGAATTGTGATTTATTGGAGATTGGAAATTGTGAAACATATTTGGGAGTGTTTTTCTCAGGTATTTGAAGAACGGTTTTCTCCAAAAACAAACAGAACTCTGTCAAAATTTTTATAAAATTTGCAGCAAAATTTAAATGGACAAAAATTTTTACTAGTCTTTAAGCTTTGAATAAATGGTTTTAATTCTCACTAAAATGCTCACCACTTCCAAAATGTAAGAAAATCGTTTTAAAATCCCTTGTAGGGTACTTAATGAGTTATCGGTAGGTGAAGTTCGGTAGTTCATTAAGTATTCTACGGGATCATGTTATGCCTTACGGAGGGGTAAGGTGTGACATGTTTTAGTGGTATTAGAGCAGGGTTTTGCAATAAATTTTGACTATACATGTGAATATTTCTTTGATAAGTACAACTGCTCAAGTGTCTTTAATTGATACATATGACATATTTACATCATGAATATGCACTAACAGAGGTCAACCTCCTTGTGTTTAATCTCAGGAAGTAGAAATTTTGAGAAAACGAAATGGAAGGAGGAGATCATTCCGAAGAACAATCTGTTGAGGCTGAGGTTCAAGGGGAAGCCCCAGCACTCCCGAACGTGAGTGGGTCAGCCACTCCAGCTCCTGCTCGATCTGCGATTCCTGCTCAATTTGTACAGCAGATGGCTGCGTTCTTCCAGCAAATGGCGAGTAATGTGCCACCTCAAGCTCAAATGCCAGTACCTGCAGCGCAACCACAGCCCTCAGCTCGGCAATATGAAAAACTGATGAAATTTGGGGCCACTGAGTTTAAAGGCCTTTGTGGATCCACCGGAAGCGTAGTGGTTGGAAAGAATGGAACGGGTTTTTAGAAAGCTGCAATGCACGGAAGAGATGAAGTTTGAGTATTCAGTATCTCTTCTCCAAGGGGATGCATATGGATGGTGGAAGACCATCCCCATAGCTAGTTGAGCACTTTGTCTTGACATGGGCGGACTTCTGAGGAATTCAGACAGAAATGGGTTCCTGATGCATATGTGGACATGAAGTTGCAAGAATTCTTGAGTTTGAAACAAGGGAACCGAACTGTAGCAGAATATGAGAGAGATTTCTCAAGGCTAAGCCACTATGCTGGAAGCTTAGTCTCCACCCCCAGAGACAGATGCAAGAGGTTTGAGTCTGGGCTAAGGCCAAGTCTGAGGATGCAAGTCGTGGGTTTCAGACATCAGAATTTCGCTGAATTAATCTCACAGGCCTTGGAACTAGAAAGGATAGAATCTGAAGGGGCAGTGAAGAAGGGTTCACAAGAGAAAGAGAAGGCTAAAAAGACTACTGGACAAGCATCTGAAAGTGGTTCTGGCAAGAGGAAACAGTTTGGGGGATCTAGCTCTCGTAAATCTGGCAGAGGCAGATTTTCTGGCCAAAGACCACCCCGGTCTGGTCAGCCGAACCAACAAGCTTCCCGAGGATCTTTATCAGTCTGGCAGTGCGAAACTTGTGGGAAAACTCATGGCGGGGTTTGTTTCAAAGCTACTGGCGCATGTTTTAACTGTGGAGGGAGCGGACATTTCGCGAAGGATTGCACTAGTCCGCGCGGGCCTGGATCTTTTGCTACATCGGAAGGATCAACCCAAGTCTCTGCACCTAGGGGGTCACCGTCAGCTGCCAGAGGTAGAGGCAGAGGTAGGGGTCCTGGTAGCACTCCTGGTAGTCAGAGCACTATTAACCAGCCAGTATCCAATGGCGCACCAGTCAGAGTGTATATCATGCGTCAGAGGGAGGAGGCTGAAACATCAGATGTAGTAGCTAGTATTTTCTCCATCCTTGACCAAGATGTGTATGTGTTATTTGATCCTGGCTCCACACATTCGTATGTTAGTGCTAGTGTGATGTATTCAACTGCTATTCAGTGTGTACCAATGGACTATGATGTGCTAGTGACTAGTCCATTAGGCCAAGAGGTCAGGGTAAATAGGCTATATAGGGACTGTCCTTTAGTGATCCAAGGACACACCTTTTTGTCTGATTTAATTGAAATGCCCTTCAGAGATTATGACATTATCTTGGGCATGGATTGGTTAGCCAGGCATCACGCCATGATTGACTGTAGACTGAAGACAGTCACTTTTGGTCTTCCTCAGTATGGTGATGTAGTAATACATGGGGAGAGATAGTTATTGCCTTCAAACATCATTTCATTTTGCCGGCAGAAAATGATTAGAAAAGGGTGTGGCGTACTTGGCACATGTGATAGACACCCAAGTGGGAGTCCAAAGATCGAGGACATTCCTACTGTATGTGACTTTCCGGATGTATTTCCTGAAGAATTGCCAGGATTACCTCCAGAAAGAGAAGTGCAGTTTGAAATTGATGTTATGCCTGGTGTGGACCCAATCTCCATAACACCATATAGAATGACACCGGCAGAACTAAAAGAATTGAAACTGCAGTTGCAAGAGCTGCTTGATAAAGGCTTCATTCGCCCTAGTGTGTCACCTTGGGGAGCGCCAGTATTGTTTGTTAAGAAGAAGGATGGCACTCTCCAGTTATGCATTGACTATCGGCAGTTGAATAAGGTGACAATAAAGAACAGATACCCATTGCCCCGTATTGATGACTTGTTTGATCAGTTAAGAGGTGCGGTATGTTCTCCAAAATTGACCTGAGATCAGGTTATTATCAGCTGAAAGTACAAGAGCAGAGTATTTCTAAAACTGCCTTCAGAACCCGCTATGGCCATTATGAGTTCTTGGTCATGCCATTCGGGTTAACTAATGCTCCGGCTGCTTTTATGGATCTGATTCAGACCATACCTCGACCAATTTGTTGTGGTGTTTATTGATGATATATTGGTTTATTCGAGGAATGCAGAAGAGCATGATAGACATCTGCGGATTGTACTGCAAACTTTGAGGGAGAAACAGCTATACGCAAAATTGTCGAAATGTGAATTTTGGCTGAAGGAGATATCCTTTTTGGGGCACATAGTATCAGCAGACGGTATTAAGGTAGATCCTAGCAAGATTGAAGCTGTCCTTAATTGGAAGCTACCCAGAAATTTCACAGAGATTCGTAGTTTTCTGGGGTTAGCTGGATACTACCGTCGATTTGTAAAGGGATTCTCCATGTTGGCATCTCCATTGACCAAGCTACTTAGAAAGGATGTGAAATTTCAGTGGACGGACAAATTCCAGCAAAGTTTTGATGAATTGAAAAGATGTTTGACTGAGGCTCTAGTCTTGACTTTACCTACACCGGGTAAAGAATATACTGATTCTGATGCTTCTCTAGCAGGTTAGGTTGTGTGTTGATGCAAGATCGAAATGTCATTGCCTATGCATCACGCCAGCTAAAACCGCATGAGAGGAATTATCCGACACATGATTTGGAGCT
The DNA here is from genome assembly GCF_030052815.1 of Hevea brasiliensis. Classification (NCBI taxonomy): domain Eukaryota; kingdom Viridiplantae; phylum Streptophyta; class Magnoliopsida; order Malpighiales; family Euphorbiaceae; genus Hevea; species Hevea brasiliensis. Next base: position 34,116,713 of record NC_079507.1, on the reverse strand, counting down.
TGCAGCTATCGTGTTTGCTCTTAAGATCTGGAGACATTATTTGTATGGGGAGAAGTGCTACATCTGCACAGATCATAAGAGTTTGAAGTATTTGGGCACACAAAAAGAGTTGAATTTGAGACAGAGGAGATGGTTAGAGTTGATAAAAGACTATGATTGTCTGATAGACTATCAGCCAGGGAAAGCTAATGTTGTGGCTGACGCCCTAAGTCGCAAGACTATGGCAAGTCTACAGGTTACTCCTTTATCTTTAGTACATGAGTTGAGATCATTACATGCCAGTTTAGAGATTAATGATGATGGGCAGACAGCAGTTGCATGGCATGTACAGCCAGTGTTAATTGATCAGATCAGAATGGCTGCTCAGAATGATCAGAAGTATCAAAAGCTGTTGGAAAAAGTTCAGCAGGGCAAGAAACCAGAGTTCTCAATCAGAGATGATGGTCTATTGCTACACCAGGGTAGAATATGTGTTCCTAATGATGTTGATTTGAGGCAGATCATTTTGAAGGAAGCACATGAGTCTCCTTTTGCCATGCACCCTGGTGGTACAAAAATGTATAGAGGGCTAAAGGAGCATTACTGGTGGATGGGTTTAAAAAGAGATGTGGCAGAGTTTGTATCCAGATGCCTAACTTGTCAGCAAGTAAAGGCAGAGCATCAAGTACCAACTGGGTTATTACATCCACTGTCAGTGCCAAAATGGAAATGGGAAAGAATAACTATGGATTTTGTGATGGGACTTCCAAAGACACAGAAGAGTCATGATGCAGTATGGGTCATTGTCGACAGACTAACTAAGTCTGCTCATTTTCTGCCCGTTCGAATGGACTACAGTTTAGACAGATTGGCCAGGTTGTACATCGATGAGATTGTGAGGCTTCATGGAGTGCCAGTATCCATTGTGTCAGACAGAGATCCTAGATTCACTTCTAGATTCTGGGGTAGTCTTCAGAGAGCCCTAGGAACTAGATTGAACTTCAGTACTGCATTCCACCCACAGACAGATGGCCAGTCTGAGAGGGTAATTCAGATTTTGGAGGACATGCTACGAGCTTGTGTGATTGAGTTTGAGGGTAGTTGGGATACACACTTGCCTTTGATTGAGTTTGCTTATAACAATAGCTACCAATCAAGCATTGGGATGCCTCCATATGAAGCTTTGTATGGCAGAAAATGTAGAACCCCGTTGTGTTGGGATGACGTGGGTGACAGAAAAATGATTGGACCCGAGATTGTTCAACAGACTGAAGAGAAAATCAGGGTGATCAGAGATCGACTTAAAGCTGCATCAGATCGTCAAAAGTCCTATGTTGATTTGAAAAGAAGGGATATTGAGTATGTAGTAGGTGAAAAAGTTTTCCTCAAAGTTTCTCCTTAGAAGAGAATTATGAGATTCGGCAGAAAGGGGAAACTAAGTCCTCGTTTTATTGGGCCATATGAGGTTCTGGAAAGAGTGGGTCCTTTGGCATATTGGTTGGCACTACCTCCAGAGTTGGAAAAGATACATAATGTCTTCCATGTATCTATGTTGAGGAGGTATCGATCAGACCCATCTCATGTACTACCAGTAGAAGAAATAGAAGTGAATCCAAACCTCACATATGAAGAAGAACCCATAAAGATTCTGGCTTATGAGGTGAAGCAGCTACGGAACAAGCAGATACCATTGGTAAAAGTGTTGTGGAACCATCATTCGGGCCAAGAAGCTACTTGGGAATGAGAGGAGGACATGAGGAGACAACACCCACAGCTGTTCAGAGATTGATACCAGGTAAAAAATTTCGAGACGAAATTTATTTTAAGGGGGGGAGAATTGTAACACCCCCGTTTGCATAGCCTGGTATATTTCACTGTTCCGGTGACCGGTGTCGGTCCGGACAATTAAGGGGATTAGAACCACACTTAAGACAACCAGAGAAACCATAAACACAAATAATTAGTAATGTCCAATTAGTTAAGTATAAATAAGAAAAACAGAACATAAGAAGTTAAACGAGCCGAGAGTCACAGCGATGGGTGACCTCCTCGGGAACGACTGCGAAGTCATTTTAAACTCAAATTTTGAACCGTAAAATGTGACACTGCGGTCCTTAGGACCCTTATGAACACAGTGGAAAAGAGAAAATCACGAAAAAGTATTGTTAAGCCATTCAAATAATTATGTCAGGGAGCCGGAAGAAATATGAAATTATTTGCAAACCGGGATGAACCGGCGAGGGGCAATTTGGTCAATTGACCCCGAGAGCTGACTCCTGACCTAACTGTCAAATAAAATTGGAGAAAAGAAAATTTTGGAATCGAGAATTAAATTAAAGAACTAATAGAAAAATAGAAAAAAAAAAAGAAAAAGAAGAAGATGGAAAAGTCAAAGGTGATGACATCATGAATGATGTCAATAAGAAATTAATTAAGTTATTTATTAATTTGGAATTTTTGGTCTTCTAAAAGGGATAAGATTAAAGAAAAGAAAACAAAAAAAAAAATAGAAAAACCTTATTTTCTTCTTCCTTGGTGCCGCCCACTTTCTTCCCACACTTCCTCCATGAAAATCCTTCCCTTAAGCTTATACTAAGCTTAATTTCTCCTTACCCAACATTAATAACCCTCATAAAAACTTCATTAGAGCTTGATATTGTAACTTGGGAAGAAGACTACAAGAAGAAAGAAGGGCTAAGAGAGAGATTTGAAGCTTTAAATTGATGTTAGTATGTTAAACTCCTTATTCTTCCATTTAAATGCATGTGTGATGATTGAAATGAGCTTAGAAATTATGAAATGAAATAAAATCATGGGAGAAGGACTAAACTAAAATTTTGGCCTGGTTGATGGGAGTATGATTGGTATGGTTTGATGTGTTTAAAGGGAATAAAAGATGTTAATAAACTTACATTAGTATGGTGTTAAGATGGAAATGCATCAATTGTGATTGAATGAGTGAGTTAGGGTTTGAATGTTAGGGTTTGTGAACCAAATTTTGGAAAAATGCATAATTGATATCTTTGACCAATTGTGAACTGAAAAATGGTCAATAATGACCAAAGGAAATGTATGGGAAGTGTTAGAATGAAAGACAAATTCGTAGGTCAATTGGTCATGCTGCTGGCAGCATGACCAAACCTACTTTGAAGGACCAAAACGGGAATTTTACAAGCCCAATTGATATGCCACCAATTGGAGATGAAAATAGACATAAAATAGCACAATTGTCATTGAGGAATCATGGCCAAAAACTGACCAAAACTTAGTGAACCAATTGACCAAAGTGAAATGAGAGCAGGCTGCCACTGCACAAACTGACTAAATGAACAGTAACTGTTCATTTGGTCATAACTCGAGCTAGACAGATCAAATTGACCTGAAATTTTACCAGTGATTAGATGAGATATAGACCTAAAACTTTCATGAAGAACACCACCCCAAATTATGCCATTAACCTAGTCAAATTATTGAACAAAGTTGAGTTATTGAACCTGCAACTCTGCAGAATTTCCATTTGAGCAGTAATGTTTGAATGGCTATAACTCTCTCTAGAAAACTCGGATTTAGGTGATTCTTAAACCGATGGAAACCTAAGACATAGTAGAACATTTCATATGAAGAAAGTTATACCAATTTATGAACTTAACTTGATCAAATTACTGAACAAAATTGGATCAAAAACCTGTCAGAACCATAGTTGCAGTATGAACAGTGCACATGAACAGTAACTGTATTTTGGCTATAACTTGAGCTACAAAACTCCAATTGGGGTGATTCAAAAACGAGAATACACTCAAGACAATAAGAAACATTTTCTATGGAGGAAGTTTTGCCAAATTCCAACAGTAGATTGACCAATGGAACAATGCAACTTCGAAGCACCAAAACCGAAAATTGGCAACTTTGCCAAAATGACCTAAGCTTTGAGAAAATGGCCAAAACCAACAAGTTTAGTGACCAAAATGTGGTATGTGGGTGAAGTTGGAATTCCCATACCTATTAAGCCTTAGAAAGTTAACTATTTGACTTGAATAGTGCAGTGAATAGTAACCCGAAACACAAAATTTAAAGAACGTTGAATTTAGCACGTTAGAGCTAGGTAATTGTGAAGCTAAATTTATTTTGGATTTATGTTAAGTTCTAGTACTGAAACATTGTAAAATTGTGTGTTTCAGTTGAAAAGAATATCGGGAAGGAACCCGAGGAACCGAGTCGAGGCTAAGGGACGACTCGTTTGAGGTTTATGCACAATAAACCCTATTTAAGCATTTTACCCTTGAAAAATTGATTTAGCACGCATTATGAATTTATGAACTTTTGTGTTGCCACCTTGTGATCAAATTATAACTTTGGAAATTGATTTGATTTTTGTATGCAATATTTGAATGAAATGTTTGAAATGGATTTTTGATTCACACTTAGCATGACAGTTACTTATTATTCCTCCTCCATTTATAGGGTTGAGATCGTTTATTTTCCTCCCTCTCTGGCTTGCCAGTTGAGGTTGTAGATCGAATGAGTACTCATTAGCTAGCTAGCCACCTCCTTCATTGATTTCGCTTAATGGGGTTGAGATTGCTTTGTCGTGGTGTACAACACGGCATTGATCGAAAATTACGTGTCATTGCTTAAGTTGTGTATGACTTTGGCAACACTGTGATTATGAAATTGTTTGACTAAACTGTGTTTAATAGATTATTTGACAAAATGATGTTATTATGAACTTTAATATTTGTGAAATGTGATTGAGAAATATTTAAATTGTGTTTGGCAATGAATGATTTATTTATTGCTTTTTAAACTTTTATTGTGCACCACTGAGTATTTTTATACTCAGCGATAGCTTATTTTGCTGTCGCAGATAAGAGCAAGGAGAAAGCAACAGAGTGAGCTGCTGTTAAATCGAGGACTACTCTGATCATTTTGTACGGGTATTATTTTATACCCTTGTAGATAATCTTGATGTAAATATAGAAATGTTATTTGTATCAATGTAAGTTGAACAGTTGTAAATAAATTGTAATGATATTATTTTGGACTTTCTTCTGTAAATTTAATATTTGTACATATGAAATTCCTACTTTATGCTTTGTGAATGGAATTATTAACTATTCTGAGTTGATAAATTTGATTTGGATTATGGAACTGTTTTGAAATGAATTGATTGGAGTTGAATTGTGATTTATTGGAGATTGGAAATTGTGAAACATATTTGAGAGTATTTTTTTCAGGTATTTGAAGAACGATTTTCTCCAAAAATAAACAGAACTCTGTCAAAATTTTTATAAAATTTGCGATAAAATTTAAATGGACAAAAATTTTTACTAGTCTTTAAGCTTTGAATAAATGGTTTTAATTCTCACTAAAATGCTTACCACTTCCAAAATGTAAGAAAATCGTTTTAAAATCCCTTGTAGGGTACTTAATGAGTTATCGGTAGGTGAAATTCTGTAGTTCATTAAGTATTCTACGGGATCATGTTATGCCTTACGGAGGGGTAAGGTGTGACAAAAGTGAGAACATCAAAATATATTATATCTACATATAAAAGCAAAAGAATCCATCTTTCTAATTTGGGTGACACATCTTCCTTCCTTATCCACATTGAAGCCTCATTTCACTATATTTGAGCTAGTAACTAAACTTAATTTCAACAATTATGCAAAGTTAAGACTATATAATCACCTATTAGCTCAAAAATCATTCACAACACGAAGAAGTGCTTGTAGCTCATGTAGAAAATTCCTTAAAAATTCAAGGAAATGAAAGAAATAAAAAAAAGTTGAAATTAACGTGCAACTTACTTAAGAGTTAGTTTTAATATCCTGATCAGTTGAATCTCTCAATACACACAACACCTCATATCTGTCTCATCAAATTACTGGAGCTGATGTACTTTCAGCCTTCTTCAAGCCCATCCCTGCCTCCTTCCAAAACCTTCCCCTCTGTATCTCTCTAGAGATATTGCTCCATCGCAAATCGGTAAAACTATAATTTTCGCTTCAGTAGACCTAATTTGTAGCATCGTGTTACCATGTCCTACAAATCTACCATCGATATGTGAAAATCAAAGGCAATTAAAAAAAATTCAAAAATTTCAAATGATGAAAAATTGGAAAGATCTGCTAATTACATTACATTAGAAATTTACAATAGAGAGATTGAAGAAGATAGCTAGGGTTTTGAGACTTACAATTATGTAATGAGAATAGAATTGAAAGAAAGACATATGACCTAAGAAGGTATTGGTAGTTTCCCTGTGCTTCTTCAAAAATTCCCTCTTAGTTATCATGCTAAAGCCCTCCCTTAGTCCCTATCAACTATCCACCTCTCCCTCCCATCTTTGCTAAACTGCATGCTCGAATCTCACTTTCACCCATCTTACACACAATATCGACTCCAACACCTTGTCATCAGAAGCAATGTTTCAGACAAAGAGATGAGATATGCATATCGAGGAGAAAATCCACCAAATATCTCATCTAATCCATAAGAGATATCATATCTACGGCATGGGCATGGAAGAAAAAGGAAGACAGATGAAAGGGAGGCATAAAACATTGTGGTTTTAAAGGATGGCCATGGGCAAGGAAGTAAAACAAATGCAAGAAAGAACATGGTAAAGATTGAGAAGATCCTGAGACAAACGCAAGAAAGAACATGGTAAAGATTGAGAAGATCCTTGGCGTAAGAAGACAAAGAAAACCAATGTAACAAAAAACATAAAACATATGACAAAGGGTATAATTGTAATTGAAGTTCTCCCAAAATTAATTTCACATTCACTATTCAATGGAAACCCACTTTTAACGTAGTTATATTAATATCTACAAAAATCATTTTTTAATTAAATTTTCTGTTAAATTAGAAAAGCGTGAATTACGTAAAAAAACTCATATTAATGTATATTTAAATTATTATTTATAAAATTTAAAAATTTATTTTTAAAAACATATCTTATATTTAAAATATAAGAATTTTAATAATAATACTACTTCAAAAATCACCACATGGCATATGCTTTTTTTTCCTATTTTGTTTATCATTTTATTTTTATATTTTAAATAATTTTAAAAAAAATAATAAAAAATAATATATTAATTAACTTATTACTTATTAACACTTGAAATAAAATTACAATTAATTAAAAATTTTATCATTAATAAAGTTTATAATATGATTACAAAATATAAACTATGAAAAAAAAATATTAAATTATATTATTAAAATAAAATAATAAGTTACTTGGTAATGCATGGGCAAAATGAAATGTTATTTTGGACCCCTAAAATTAAGTCCTAGCTCCACTATTAGATAATGATATTTGATAAATGTAATGTAATGATATTTGATAAATGTAATGAACTAAAGATAGATCTCTTGCAACAATAAATTTATAAATATGTTTGGATTTGCATGGGAATCCAGTGTTCTACGGAATTTCATTCATATTCTCGTTTTCAACAGAAATAGCAGTAAAGATTTGGATACATATATAATGAGAAGAGGAGTTTCGAATTTCTAAAAATCTTAGTGATGTATAGGCCAAGAAGGTTTGGATTTTTAAAACTGTTTGTTTTCACCTTTGACTGGCATCTACTCCCTGTCTATTTAGAATCTAAAATTTTATAAAAATTTAATTTATTTATTTTTTATAAATCCTTATATTTAAAATGAAAGAATTCAATTTTTTAACTTTGATAAAATTTATTTTCAAAATAATAAAATAAAACATAATTATATAAAAATTTAATTAAATTCTTGCCTTCAAACGATTTATTCCAAATGACGTATCTATGATTAATATTTTTTCCCACATAGTTCTAAATTAAGCACTTTCATTTGTGAAATAAATTAGATATATGCGGCTATCTCTCATAAAAATTTGAGATTAAAACTCTGCCTTATAGAGATTTGTACATAATTTCAAAGTTGATCCTTTTACACAAGTCTTATCCTAATAGCTTGAATATTACTACTAAAGTCCATCTTTATAACTCTAATGTAACACCCTAATTTTTAAATTTATTATTTTGTAGATAAATATTAATATTTTATTTTATTTAAATTTTAAGAAATTATTTAAAATTTTTCAGATTTTAGAAATGGAATTTGATTTTCCAAAAATATAAAACTTTGATGATTTTTAAAAATTAATTTAAAGACCACGTGATAAAACTAAAAATATATTTGGACTCTACGAATTTTTTTGAGTTTTCTAGAATTTTTTTTGGAATTTTGGGCCTCGTTTTCGGTCCCAAAGCAGAGTAAAAATTCAAAATTTTGTATCCTGAATCGGACCGACCGAATCGAACCGGACCGGATCGGACAGGTCGAATCGGACCAACCTTCTTCTTCTTTTTCCTTTCTCCCCGTGCGTTCCCGTCCCTCTTTCTCTCTCTCTCATTTTCTCTCTCCTCCCTCCTCCCCACACCGGCCAGCTGACACCCAGCCCTCCTCCCCTTGCTGGCGCACCACCTCAGCTCCTTCTCCTCGCCGGCCGCTGCCTAAAACGTCGAAAAAAGTGCGCGAAAGCCACCTAGGGCGCAGCGCGCCGTTTCAACTTCCAGGCCAAAATCCGGCCGATCCGGCCACTATTTGGGCCGGCTCTTGTATCAAACCTCATCTACACCTCGAGAGCTTTCCATAGACACTAAGAACACCAAAATCCATTGAGCAGTTTGCCCAATTTTTGTCTAGAAAATTTTAACTCTTTTTGACTTTTGGGATAGATTTCTCATAAACCGTGAACCCCAAAAGAAAACCGAGAGTACCAAAGCGCTCCACTTGTCGAGAGCTTCATGGTAACATAAATTTCAAAATTTTTTGACACCGTTTTTCGGTGGGCCCCACAAAACTTCGTAGTATTTTTATGAGCACTAAATGAGCTTAGAAAATTTCGTAAAAATTATGGACTAACCCTCGTATTGTGGGCTTCATGGAGGTACCTTCAATTCGTGAAAATTCAACAGTTGTCAGGTTTGTAAATTTTTTATCAGACAGACAAGCTACCAAAAAAGTCTACCCCACCGTTGTCAGACGTCCTGAGCGCATCCCCTAGGTTGGAATCGGCATAGGTAAATCAAAACCTTACTTTTTCTTCATTATCTAGTACTTGAATGGGATTAAAAATCCATAAAATATTCGTGGTAGCTTAGAAAATTATAATTCCTTTTGCATTAGTTTAGTAACATTGCTAAGGACCGCAGGGCAAAGTTTTAGAATTTTTAGAGCTTATTTGGGTAGTTTTTGCAAAAGGGTCAATTATAAGGACTAAACTGTAATTTTACATATTGTGATTGATGACTGTTTGGATGGGCCCAAGAGGGACTGTGTGATGTGATTGAGCTGTGGGTGTATGGTTTATAGATATAGAAGTGCGTTTTAAGCCCTTTTGCAAGTTGGGTAGGTCTTAGGTATAGGGGAGACTCTGCCGGATTTTTAGCACGCCTTAGGACATCTTTGGTCTTTTCTCAGTTTGTATTGAGTAAAATATATTAAATAATTATAATAAAATTATCAGGTGAGCCGGGACATCCTTCCTCCTCCGCCCAGCCGCCACAGTGACTTCGGTTAAGTCTGTGAGTAAAATATTAATTTTAATTATAATTTCAATATTATTATATGTTCAAGCATGCTCATGCATCACTTATATGTATATATCTATGTAGTTAAACACTAGGCACATTGTATATTGCATTCTTAATTGATGAATTGCCATGGGTGTTGTTTGTAGTAATTTAGAGCAGTGTGTATGCATTGGCATACGTGTGATATGGTGTTGGATATGGACAGGACGGGTAGACACGGCTTGAGGGATACTCGCTGGGACCCGGTCCTTCGGGGTAGACATGGCTTGAGAGATTCGCTGGGACCCCGTATTTGGTTTATTAAGCGAAAGTCCAACTTGAGATCTTCACTGGCAGAGGTTGGATTAAGAGGGCTGTATAGGGGATCAGCTCCCATATATGTATTATTTGACATTATCAAGTGTGTGAGTGCTCCAAATTGCCTTTTTATTGTTATGATGCAAAAATATTGACGATATTGCATTTCACTCCACATGGTGCATTAGCTTTAGATAGCTATAGAGATATGGTTAAAATTAATATTTTACTCTCTGAGTCAAACGCTCACTCCTGTTCACCTTATTTTTCCAGGATACAGGAGATTTCTTGTTGAGTTCTAACCTGCCTCACTTCCTCGCAGGTCGTCTATTAATGTCTGTAATGTTTGTATAATTCTGTTAATCTTAAAATTCTGCATGTGTTAGAAATATTTATTTGATTTGGGTCTGTAATATAATTGTCATGTTGAACCTATAAACTTATTAAATGCATGTATGTTGGACTGGATGAGGGAGCCGAGCTCCCATTTATTTTTATGGCATCATGATTATATGGAGGGTGAGCTGAGCTCCCCAGATGATTATATATTGTGTTTACAGGTCGGGTGAGTAAAAAACTTCCAGTTGTATGGTCCATAAATGGTCGAACTCTGTCAGGTTGAATTCTTTAAATTGGGCCCAAATGGGCCTTAGAGTTGGATTAAGGAATAGATGGGCTTACTAAGGGCCTCGGGGGCTTTAGGCTGGCCCAGATCCTAGTGCTGGTCCAGCCCATAGGTTGGGTCATGACATCTAAAATCAATTCCATTTGTTGTATATAAAACTAGAAACATATAGCTTTTCATCCATTTTTCTTGAAATTCTCAAATTCTTTGCCAATTAATCCAATTTAATCTTTAAATTTGACTAATATGCAACAAATATATCAATTTTCAGTTTTTTATTTGGCTTTTCTTTGTTTGCTAGATTCTCATTAAGATGCAAAATACATACTTAATAAATAATTATTTATTATTACCAAAACTTTTATGGTGAGAAAGTTAATGCTAATTGTAACACCCCTCTCCCGTCTACAGTGTAGCCTAGTAAATCGCGCTATATTCGATGCCAGAGCACTCTATCCTGTCTTATCATTTACAATATTAATTTAATATCCATTTAATTTTATTATCTCACTTATAGAAAAAAAAAAATTTTATCCCATTTCATTTTTATGGAGACCTAGACAGAGTCTCCTCTGTTCTATTAGTGCATGGTGGGTATCATGATTACCTGTTAAAACAATTTATATCCATTTCATCTATTCATTCATCATATCACTTCTCATGCTCATATCAATTTCAAGAAAATAAATTACATTTCATTCATATAAAGTTTACATATACAATAATTTATAATTTATATACAATCCAAAATTATTTACATCATTTAATTACATACAATACCAAAATACAAAATCTAATATGTACATGAGCCCTACCAAAATGACTGATGAGGTGACAACTCACGTTGTAGCAGATCTGGTCCAAGTCCGGTCTAGGCCCTACTGCTGCTGCTGCTCTCCAGTACCTACTCATGGTAAGAACCAACGCGCTAAGCATAACGCTTAGTGGTGCATAAATAAGGAAAAAAATAACTAAACAATTTAAAATAATTATTTCACGTATAACCTTATAAATAAATATCAATTTTCATGTATTTAAAATCTTTTACATGTTTTCTAGAACTTTGGAAGTAATTAAGCTAATAGGGATCTTTTCTGTACATATACCTGATATTCAGTCTTATAAAATTCATATAAATGATTTTCTCATGTACTTATTTATATTTAAGGCTTATTGCTTTTATCTATGCCCAAGTAAGCTATGACAGACTATAAAGACTAGACACACGAGAGTATACTAGTTCGACATCCATATGTCTACCCAGTATACAACGGTTATATCAGGCACAAGGCCAGCGGGCAGGCATAAGCCAGTAATAATGAAAATTGGCACCATGGCCATCGGGCAGGATGGCATTCATGTGGGCAGTATTGCAATCTATAGTCCTAATTGGTATACATGCTATATAAATGAGTCTAGGTATACTTTGGGCAGAATAGTATTATCAAGTATTTATAATTTCATTAATTCATGATATTTTTATACGTAACAATTTATTCAAATTCATTTCATCTCATATGCCTAGTTATTTTATGGACCTTTCTTTAGGTCCAGATTTGGTGCACTGTTTTTACATGGCAAATTGACCAGGATGTGGCCACTGTTTGGCCACACTCCCTTCATAGAATTTGTTCTTCTATGTCTTGTCTTTGTTTTCCTTCTTGAATCATATTAATTGGAGTTTTAGAACTTAAGTTATGGTTAAATAACCATAACTAGTTCACTATCTCTTTCTGGGTCTAGAATTAGGTAGATTTTGAAGTCTATATTTGTCTAATTAATTGGACATATTACAGTTATTTTTAGGCCTAATATTCTTCATAAAATTTATTACCCTATGTCTTATGGTACCTCAGAAATTTTAATTATAATTTTCCAAATTTTGTAGTATTAGTTATGGCCAAATAATTGGCCTGGACTTAGGTACCCTGTGTCCTCAGGGTCCAGGTTCAGGTCAGTAAGTTTAACCTCTATTTTAGGGTTCTTATGTTCATAGTTTGAAGACCATGTCTAAGTCAAAGTTGGAGCTCTGTTTCTTAGGGTTCCAAATCAATATGTCTCATCCTAATTGGAGTTTCGTAGTGGAAGATATACTATAAACACTATTTTGGGGCAAGTGTAATTTGGTCAAACTCTAGATTTTGATGTGTTAACTTCTTCTAACCATTTGACCTAGTTCCTTTGGGTTCTGGATTTTGGTCAAAAGACCAATATTATAGAACTATGTCATATAAAAATTTTTCCATTAGTTTCATTGCATTTGGATTTTTATAGACCAAGTAATGACCATTTTGCCAAAACTGGTTGGGTGATCTATGTCCAGGAAATTCTGGGCATAATTGATTCTGGTCAGTTTGGTGACCTAACTTGGTCAACAATTTCATTTGGTTAGAGGCATTTCTGAGCTTAGTTTTCTTAATGAAAGTTGAATTCCTATGTCTAATCTTTCCAATGGTATAAAATTAAAGTTATTTGGACCTGTCTAGAGGAAGTTATGGCCAAATGAGTTCATTTGGTCATTTTTATGGGTTTAGTGTTTGAATACCTGGATTGGGACAGTAAATTGACCAAGATTTTGATAGAATTTGAGCAGGGTTTCTTCATAAAAAATGGGGTATTTTGAGTCTAGTTTTATCTCCAATTGGCCTCATACCAATTAGAGTAACCAATTGCAGTTATGACTTAAAAAAGTCACTAGACTCATAGGTCTGAATTTTCTGCATAAGAGCAACACTCCCAATATTCCATCCTCCTTACTCCCAACTATAATTTATCATTCATAACACTTCAAATGATCAAAAAACAGTCTCAACAAGATCAATCTCAAGCCATAATACCAAGGTACCAAAATTAATTCAAACCCTAACTCAAAATTTCTCAAACCATGCAAACCTTATACCAATCATCATATATATCTTGTCTTCCATCTATTCTAAGTTAGAAATTGGATTTTTATTACAATTAATTTCATTATCCATCACCACCCTAGGCTAGCCAAAATTTGGCCATATAATATACTCAACAATCCTTTTTAATTTCTTTCAATTTTTACTTCCTTATGCATGCTTAACATAGTTTAAGAAGAAAGAAAGAGTTACATAGTACTAACCTTTTGATGACTTTCTTGGCTTGTTAAAACTTTGAGTTTTCTACTTCTTGTGGCTGCCTAGAGTTGCCTTGTGATGTGGGATAAGTTTTTAGTGAAGATACTTAAGGGTTTTGGTGTGAAGAAAGGAGGGATTTCAAGCTTTAAAAATCAAAAATGGAGGAAGCTTGCAAGGGTATGGTTCGGCCACTCTTGAAGAAGAAGAAGAAGGGAATTGATTTTTAGTGAAATTTGTCTCTTTTTAAATCCCTTCTTATCCCTTAAATTTGTTTCTTTAATTCCTATTGGTCCACAATTTTTTTTAATGATATCATATGACATCATAAATATAAAGTAAAATTTTTCTATTTCTTTTCTTTTCTTTTCTTATTTTCTTATTTTATTTTACAAAATTTATCATTTAAATTTATTTTTGGTATTTTTAATCTATTTTATTTTAATTGACATTTAGGTCAAATTTTAATTCTAGGGGTAAAATGGCCAAAATGCCCTCCGTTATGCTTAGTGGTCATTTTTGGTCTGTGCCAATAATTAAATTTTCCTGAATTTTCTTTGGCATTTCTAATGTCATTCAGATCTCAATAACTATTCATTGGAGTCCAAAAAATTATTTTCTAGGGTTCCTTGTAGGTTTAGGGTCTGCAACTGACTTTGCAGTTGCTTCCCAGTACAGTCACCCATCGCTATAATTTCGACTTGTTTGACCAAGTTGCACTTTGCTTGTTTTATTTTTTCTTTACTTTTTTTAGTCTTTATTTAGTCAATTTATACCTCCTCACTCTAGTTGGAGTGTAGTTCCAATCATCCTAGCTGTCCGAACAGACATTAGTCATCGGAACAGTAGAATGTACGGACTACCTAAAGTGAGGGCGTTACAATTCTCCCCCTCTAATAAAAATTTCGTCCTCGAAATTTACTCGGTGTAAATAGTCGAGGGACTGCACCTATCCTCTTTCATCTCATATACAGGGTCTATTATTACGTATACTAAAATATTATAATAAGAAATATACCTCGGACAACATCTGTCGGCTCTGGCTCCTCCTGTGCCCTCATAGCATATACACGAGGTGCTACTCAGGCCTCGGGTCGCTCAATCGTCTCTGAAGCTCATCTCTGTGATTTACCCATCGCCTCTGGTCTAGCAGGTCGTCTACCCCTCTGAGCTGCAGGGGCAGATCTCTCAATTGGTGGTGGGGCAGTGGGAACACTCCGGTGGAGACAATCCCATAGAAAATGGTCAGTAGCTTCGCATTGGAAGCATCCCCCAGTCAATAACCGGCACTTTCCTCGGTGCCTCCTCTCACAGTAGGTGCATAATGGTATGGAGGTAAATCCCTCTACTGCGGTGCCTGGAGAACTCCCCATTGACGCTCTGGACTATCCTCCTATTTGAGTAAACTGAAACCCTTGTCTTTGGCCCTTGCCCTGGGAAACCTTGGGCCTCTTACCCTCAAAAACTGGTGGACTAAACTGAGTTTGTCCAGAACTCCTCTTTCGGTGTCTATCTCTCCTAGACTGCTCCTCATTTTGTACTCTCTTTACATTAAGTGATACAGCCACTAGCCGGGAGAAATCCTTATACCCATGTGCTATCACTATAATTCTGATATTATCATTCAGTCCATCCTCGAACCTACGGCACCTCTCTGCCTCTGTAGGCATTACCTCTCGTGCATATTAACCCAGCCTCACAAACTCCCTCTCATACTCACAGACCATTAACTGTCTCTGCCTCAAGGTTAGAAACTCTCTCCTTCTAGCCTCTAAGTATATGTGACTAATATACTTCTTCTTGAACTCAGTCAAGAAGAAATCCTAAGTAAGCTCCATTGGCTGTACCGCTTTGGAAACCGTATCCCACCACTGATAGGCTTCCTCCTGTAGTAACGACAGATCACACTCTAGCTGCTACTCTGGCGTGCAATGTAACTGCTTCAGCACTCTCTCACTCTACTCTAGCCAATGCTCAGCAGTGGATGGGTCATCCTCCTTCTTACCCATAAAGTCAACAGCCCCATACTTTCTTAACTTCTCTAGTGGAGACCGTTGAATAGGCTGTGAGGTGGCTCCGGTAAACTGGCTGAGCATCTGAGTCATTTGCTCCAAAAAAACCTGCTGCGTTATACCCGCTGTACCCCGGGATGACTCCTCTCTCCTATCTCGCCCCTGACTGTGGATAAGTGCATGACTACCAATCTCCACCTCCTCTACTGGTCTGTAAGACCCCTTCCTCAAAAGGATCGAACTCCATCAATCCCATAAAACAAACAAAGAATAGATCTACATTAGTGTCACCTCAACTCCTAAATAAGGGCTCATGCATGTTATGCACACTATATCTTTCTGTCTACCTATGCCTAGGAACGCCTGAACCTTTGCTCTGATACCAATAAATGTAACACCCATCTCCCATCTACAATGTAGCCGAGTAAAGAGTGTTACATTCGGTGCCGGAATACTCTATCTTGTCTTATCGTTTATAATATTAATTTAATATCCATTTAATTTTATTATCTTACTTGTAGAAAAAAAAAATTTTTCTATCCCATTTCATTTTTATGGATACCCAGACAGAGTTTCCTCTGTTCTATTAGTGCATGGTGGGTTTCATGATTACCTGTTAAAACAAATTATATCCATTTAATCATATCCCTCTATTTTATTCATTCGGTGTCGGAGCCCTCTATCCTGTCTTATCTTTTACAATATTAATTTAATATCTATTTAATTTTATTATCTCACTTGTAGAAAAAATTATCTATTTTATTATCTCACTGCGATAGCTTTGTATGCTGTCACAGGTGAAAGGAATAATAAAGCAACTGAGCAAGATTTCTGAAAAGACATAGTGAGACTATCTTCAGGTATATCATAGGTATACCTTGTACATTAGCTTTTGATGTAATTCTGTAATTATATGTATGAAATTTACTTTGAGCAGTTGTACCAACTCTTTTATAATATATATATATATTTAGATTGTAATCAAATATAAATTATTGTAATATTATCTTGAGATTTTATGTATTTATAAAGTTTGCACTACTAAATTTTTAATACTCCCATGAATATAAATATTCATTTTGTTATCTTAATGAGATATTTCAATGTTTGATTTAATTTAAACTGTGTATTAAATTGCTTGTGTTGATTTGTGAAATGAGGATGGTTTGAATTTTGAGACTTGAGAAATTGGTTGAGAATGATTGTGAAATTTGAAGAAGTTGTTGAGAAAAATATTGGAAGTGTCTTTATTTTCAGGTTTTGAAGAAGTGTTTTCTTAAAATACAGACGGCACTCCACCGAAATTTTTATAAAAATTGCGGAGATTTTTAAATATCCAAAAATTTGATTTATGTTTAGACTTTAAATAAAGGTTTTTAATATCTGAGAAAATTTTACCAACTAATTTAAAAATGAACGAAAATTATTTCAAAATCCCTTGTAGTATATTTAATGGGTTACTGGTAGGCGAAGTACTGTAATTCATTAGGTGTACTACGGGAGCATGTTACATCTTACGAGGAATAAGGTGTGACATGTTTTAGTGGTATCAGAGCAAAGGTTTTAAAGTAAATTTTGAACTGTGAATTTGAAATATTTTTCGATAAGTACAACTGCTCAAATGTTTGATACATATAGTACATTTATATCATAAATATGAACTAATGGGGAGAAATCTCCTTATGTTGGTTGTACAGGAAATAGAAAAAAAAATCCTGTGAATAAATATGGACAAGGGGGATAAAATGGTAGAGCAGTCTGATATAGCTAACGTACAAGGAGAGGCCCTAGTTTAGCAGAGCGTTAGAGGTCCAACTGCACCAGTCCCTCCTATATAAATTACTGCACAAATGGCCCAGCAGATGGCTATGTTTTTTTAGCAAATGGCTGATAATCTGTCAGCACAGGCCCAAGTACAAACCCAAACCCCTCAAGAGCAGCATGAAAAAGAGAAAAGTGGAAAACCCATCGGTCAAAGTTCGAGTAGTAATTTGGGAAAGAGAAAAGATTTTGAGGGACCCCGAGCTCCTAAGTATGACAAAGGCGGATCTTCAGGGCAGAAACAATCAAGAATCATTCGTCAAGGAACCAGAAGTTCCTACCCTACCCGTCTCTGTGACGTTTGTGGAAAATTTCATGGGGGTATTTGCCATAGGGTCACTGGAGCCTACTTCAATTGTGGTGGAATTGGACATTTCGCCCTAGATTGTACTAGCGCACGTCGATTTATGCCACATACTACACCAAAGGAATCAGTCCAAGGTTCTGATTTTAGAGGTTCATTAATAGTCAGTAGAGGCAGATGCAGAAGTAGAGACAATACTTCGGGTAATCCTCACACAATGGACCAACCCGAGCAGAGGAATGCATTAGAAAGAGGGAACGCCATGCATCGAAGGCAAGAAGCAGAGACTTCGGATGTAGTTGCCGGTATGTTCTTAACTTGTGAAAGGAATAATTATGTACAATTTGATTCCGACTCTACTTATTTATATGCTAATGCAAAATTATATGTTCTACTGCTATTCCCTTGCATCGAGATAAATTTTGATGTGTTAGTGATTAGTCTTTTAGGATAAGAATTACGATAATAAGCGTGATTGGGATTAATTTTGGAAAAAGTTTCTAGTGAGAGACATCTCCTAGACTACGATAAATTATAAAGTTAATTAGTAAACCTAATTAGGTAAAGCAAGAGGACCAAAAAGTAAGTTATAGCAATATATCTGCCCTAGATGGAAGTAAAGTTATTACTGTTGATAGATGTCAGTAAGTACCATAATCAAAATAAGTTTAAGATATTAGTGGATTTGAAAGAAATAAGACATAGGGAAGTTTGATCTATTGAGATGTATCGTAGTAACTATGCAATATTCTTGATGTTTGTGCTGTAAGCTGCAGATTATAGTACTGACTTGAGATTTATTGCGTAGAGCTACGTACTACCCCATAGTACATAAGGATAAGAATAGTTATAAATGACTTTCGTTCTGGTATAAATATACCAGAATAGAGTTTATTACTAGAACTGAGTTTGAAAATCCTAATTCGGGATTTAAAACTCTATAATTAGAATATCAAAAGATCATGGTTGCAAGGTAGTGAGAGTTAAAGACTCCATTACCTTAGCATGAATTACAATACATTAAAAATTTTTATGAGACTAGAGATTTTAGCATGGTAAAAATTTAAAAATAACACTTATAGGGCTAAGTCATCCAGTTTTCGATATGGGGCTGTAGTTGTTATGATATTGCAATGGATCTTTTGCTCAAAGTTTAGTAAGGAACAGTATTCTATTTGTGTAGTAGTGAGACACAAAATATAATTTTGTTCCCCTGGAAGAGACAGGATGCTATGGATGACAATTATAACTTATAAAACAGTTAAGAAATGATATTCTACTGATAACAGTAATTCGATAGAAACTAGTTGGCCAGGTATTCTTTAGGAAGAGCACAATTTTATTGTGTGGATCATAAGGATTAGATTAGAATTAAAGCGAAACTTTTGAATAGCATAGGAAACAGGAGAGTCCGGTAGACTCCCTTCTTAAGATAAAATAATTGCTTATGGTTAAAAGAAAAAAAAAAGTAATGATCGCAAACCAGTAGAAAATAAGCTATAGAATATTGATAGATAAAAGAGTTGTGGAAGTAAATATTAGAATAGTTGGTGCGAATGTAATAAAAAAACGTTATGAATATTAGTTAAAGTGTTGACTAGAATGGTCAGAGGACCAAATCAAAGTAATATTGAAGTATAGTGGATTTATTAGGGACGATAAGTGGTGCTAAATTATGACTCGACAGTCAAGTTAAGGAATAAGATTAAATTAAAAAAACAAATAGAACAATAAGAAATGAGAAAAACACTAGATGAGGAATTGCCACCAGGGCAAACAACCTACTTACGACGCGTAACGATATCCCGAACTATTTTATCAAGAAGGAAATAAGTTAAACAAAAGCAAATAAGATAGTGCAAAATGGCACATAGGCCATGGTTATAAATGGAGATGGTAAGATAATGGTTATGGACCTATGGCCCAGAAAGAGATAAACAGTTCATATATCACCAACAAGGTCATATAAAAAAAAAAAAAAAAGACTACGAAGGAAAATAATTGCTAAAACAACAGCAAGAAAAGACTAAAATATTCTAAACTAAACTGAAGGTTGCATCAAATGATCAAGAGATCTGATAAGAAAACAGTAAAACTAAGTTTTCACCCATAGGATCATATGAGGTCCTAGAAAGAGTGGATCCACTAGTACACAGATTTGCTTACCTCTAAAATTGAAATGAATTTGAATCTAACTTATGACAGAGGCTCATAAGAAACTTGGCACACGAGGTGAGCAATCGATGAGTAAATAGTATTAGTTAAAGTGCTAAGGAACCATCATTCAGGCCAGGAAGCTACTTGGGAGCGTGAATAGGACATTGAGAGACAACACCCACAATTGTTTAAAGACTGATACCAGGTAAAATTTTGAGGACGAAATTATTTTAAGGGGGGGGGGGGAGAATTGTAACACCCCTATTTGCATAGCCTGGTATATTTCACTATTCCCGTGACCGGTGTCAGTCCGAACAATTAAGGGGATTAGAACCACACTTAAGACAACTAGAGAAGCCATAAGTACAAATAATTAGTAATTGTCAATTAGTTAAGTATAAATAAGAAAAACAGAACATAAGAAGTTAAATGAGCTGAGAGTCACAGCGATGGGTAACCTTTTCGGGAACGACTGCGAAGTCGATTTAAACTCAAATTTCGAACCGTAAAATATGACGCTGCAGTCCTTAGGACCATTATGAACACAATGGAAAAGAGAAAATCACGAAAAAGAATTGTTAAGCCAGTCAAATAATTAGGTCAGGGAGCCGAAAGAAATATTGAATTATTTACAAACCGGGTTGAACCGGCGAGGGGCAATTTGATCAATTGACCCCGAGAGCTGACTCCTGACCTAATTGTCAAATAAAACCGGAGAAAAGAAAATTTCAGAGTCAGGAATTAAATTAAAGAACTAATAGAAAAATTAAAAAAAAAAAGAGAAAATGAAAAAGGTGTAGGGAGATGACATCATGCATGACATCAAGCATGATGCCATAAAGATTATAATTAATAAATTTAATTAAATTCATTTTTGGGTCTTCCATAAGACAAAAGACATAAAGAAAGAAAAAAATATATATCCAAAGTCATCTTCTTCCCTATGTTGCCGTCTCCCATTTCTCTCTTCCTCTTCATTTCTAAACTCCATTAAAGCTTGAGTTCAAGCTTTTAAATCCCTACTAAACCCAAATTTCTTCCATAATTATTCCATGAAAACTTGTTTTAGTCACTTGAGAAGAAGCTTGATCACTAAAGAAAGAAGAAAAGAGGAACGAAATTAGAGAATTCAAATCCAAGTGGAGGTAAGCACCCTAAGTTGAAAATTTGAGAATTTTTAGTTATGTTTGTAGCTTAAAATAACTTAGAAGTTAAATAAATGAAATGAAATAAATTATGGAGGACCAAATTGAAATTTTGGCCAGCATGATGGGGAGGGTGATTTGCATGATTTGATTTATTTGAATGGGTATATGAACCTTAATTAGTTGAATGACTATGGTTAAAGGCATGGAATTGGTTAAATGCAAGAATTGGTGAATTAGGGTTTGGACACTTAGGGTTTAGAGATAAAAAATGTGAAAATTGGTAAATGATATCTTGGACCTAGTTTGAAGGGAGAAATGGTCAATTGTGACCAAATAGAATGTGTTAGAAGTGTTTGAACCCAAACCAAATTCGGGTTGACTGTGGTCATGTTGCTGGCAGCATGACCAAGGTCCCTTTGAAGGACCAAAAATGAAAATTTACAAGTCCAATTGGTATGAGACCAATTGGGAATGAAAATAGACACTAAATGACACAATTTTCTTTTAGGAAGCATGCCCAAAAAGTGACCAAAACCTAGTGAACAAATTGACCAAACTTGGAAAATCTCAGTCTGTCCTGTACAAACTGACCAAATGAACAGTGTTTGTTCATTTGGCCATAACTTGAGCTAAGCAGGTCTAAATGACCTGAAATTTTACCAGTGGATAGTTGAGGTATAGCCCTAAAACTTTCGTGAAGAACACAAACCCAAATTATGCCATTAACCAAGTTATTTGGCCACCCAAAGTTGGTAACCTAAAACTGCCAGAACAAAAAATTGCCTAGAAATCTGGGTTAAGTCTAATCCGGCAGCCATGGTTCAAATGGCTATAACTTGAGCTAAAAAACTCCAATTGGAGTGATTCAAAAAGGAGAATAAACTTAAGACAATAGGAAACATTTTTTGTGAAGAAAGTTTTGCCAAATTCTAATAGTAAAGTGACCAACGGAACAGTGAAACTTAGGACACCAAAACTGAAAATTGGCAATTTTGCCTAAAAGACTTAGAATTTGAGTAAATGACCAAAACCAACAAGTTTGGTAACCAAAATGTGGTATGTAAGTGCAGTTGGAGTTCCCATACCTATTAAGCCTTAGAAAGTCAACAAATTGACTTGAATAGTATAGTGAATAGTAACCCGAAACACAAAAATTTAAGGAACGTCGAGTTTAGCACATTAGAGCTAGGAAAAAGTAAAGTTAAATCTATTTTTGGATTTATGCTAAGTTATGGTACTGAAACACTATGAAACTGTGTGTTTCAGTGGAAAAGAATACCGGGAAAGAACCCGAGGAATCGAGTCAAGGCCAAGAGGCGACTCGTATAAGGTTTGTGCACAACTAACTCTTTTGTTATTTTTCAATTCCAAATTGATTTGAAATAAATTTATGATTTTTGTTGTGTTGAGAATTTTAACTTATTGAATGAAATTGTATAATTTGAATATAAATTTTCTTATGCATTTAAGGATTTATTGCATTGTTTTGAGGATTGTAAATTTTAAGTTTGATGTGTTGCCAACCTTGAGCATGAATTTATGATGATTAAATATGTTGATGATTTGTAAACACTTTGTAAATAGAAATTGTTTTGAATATGATTTGAAACCACAGTTGACATGGCAAAATTTGTTGAGAATTCTCATTAGCTTATCTAGTGAGATATCTCCTCCACTAGATGGGGCGAGTTACTTCCTCTCTAGCTTGCCAGTTGGGGAAGAATTTGAATGAGTACTCATATATACTAGCTAGTCTTTGTTTCTCCCTTTTAGCCTCGGTTGTTGAGAAAATGTGAAATGTCGTGGTGTACAACACGACATCTATTTGAATTTTGGGTCATGGGATCAACTGTGTGAATTGTTGGCAACGCCCTTTAAATTATGCATAATTTGATAAATTGTGGTTGAAATAAATAATTTATTAGTGATTCAAAATATTTTTGTATTGTTTCGGAATTTAAAAGAAATGTAAATAAATAGTTATTAATTGATTAAAATGTTATTCAAATGAATAATTTGCATGAATGAAAATAATAATTTTTGTATGTCATGGAGTTTGAAGAATTTAGAAATTTTAAATTTTTATTCATTATTAATTGTTAAGAATAATTTGTACTGAGTTTTAAATTATTAGTTTGTGCACCATTGAGTTCACCACTCAACGATAGCTTTGTATGTTGTCGCAGGTGAAAGGAATAATAAAGCAGTTGAGCAAGATTTCTGAAAAGACATAGTGAGACTATCTTCGGGTATATCATAGGTATACCCTTGTACATTAGCTTTTGATGTAATTCTGTAATTATATGTATGAAATTTACTTTGAGCAGTTGTACCAACTCTTTTGTAATATATATATTTAGATTGTAATCAAATATAAATTATTGTAATATTATCTTGAGATTTTATGTATTTATAAAGTTTGCACTACTAAATTTTTAATACTCCCATGAATATAAATATTCATTTTGTTATCTTAATGAGATATTTCAATGTTTGATTTAATTTAAACTGTGTATTAAATTGCTTGTGTTGATTTGTGAAATGAGGATGGTTTGAATTTTGAGACTTGAGAAATTGGTTGAGATTGATTGTGAAATTTGAAGAAGTTGTTGAGAAAAATATTGGAAGTGCCGTTATTTTCAGGTTTTGAAGAACTGTTTTCTTAAAATACAGAAGGCACTCTGCCGAAATTTTTGTAAAAATTGCGGAGATTTTTAAATATCCAAAAATTTAATTTATGTTTGGACTTTAAATAAAGGTTTTTAATATGTGAGAAAATTTTACCCACCAATTTAAAAATGAACGAAAATTGTTTCAAAATCCCTTGTAGTATATTTAATGGGTTATCGGTAGGTGAAGTACGGTAATTCATTAGGTGTACTATGGGAGTATGTTACATCTTACGAGGAGTAGGGTGTGACACATCGGACAGACATAAAGGCAGTAGAAGAATTATCTTAGACATATGTTGTCTGTCAATGATCATTCATATGGGCAGTATTGCAATCAGTAGTCCCTAATTGGTATACCAATCGATCCATGCTATATAAATGAGTCTAGCATACTTTGGGCAGAATAGTATTAATAAGTATTTATAATTTCATTAATTCATGATATTTTTATGCGTAACAATTTATTCTAATTCATTTCATCTCATATGCCTAGTTATTTTATGGACCTTTCTTTAGGTCCAGATTTGGTGCATTGTTTTTACATGGCAAATTGGCCAGGATGTGGCTACTGTTTGGCCACACTCCCTTCATAGAATTTTTTCTTCTATGTCTTGTCTTTGTTTTCTTTCTTAAATCATATTAATTGGAGTTTTAGAACTCAAGTTATGGTTAAACAACCATAACTGGCTCACTGTCTCTTTCTGGGTCCAGAATTAGGAAAATTCTGGAGTCTATTTTGTCTAATTAATTGGACATGTTATAGTTATTTTTACAGCTAATATTTTTCATAAAAGTTATTACCCTATGTCTTATGGTCCCTTAGAAATTTTAATTACAATTTTCCAAATTTTGTAGTATTAGTTGTGGCCAAATAACTGGCCTGGACTCCGGTACCCTGTGTCCTCAGGGTCTAAGTTCAGGTCAGTAAGTTTGACCTCCATTTTAGGGTTCTTATGTTCATAGTTTGAAGACCATGTCAAAATCAAAGTTGGAGCTCTGTTTCTTAGGGTTCCAGATCAGTATGGCTCATCCTAATTAGAGTTTCGTAGTGGAAGATATACTATAAATACTATTGTGGGGTCAAGTATAATTTGGTCAAACTCTAGATTTTGATGTGTTAACTTCTTTTAACCATTTGACCTAGTTCCTTTGGGTTATGGGTTTTGGTCAAAAGACCAATATTTTAGAACTATGTCATATAAAAATTCTTCCATTAGTTTCATTACATTTGGATTTTTATAGACCAAGTTATGGCCATTTTGCCAAAACTGGTCGAGTGATCTATATCCAGAAAATTCTGGACAGAATTGATTCTAGTCAGTTTGGTGACCTAACTTGGTCAATAATTTCATTTAGTTAGAGGCATTTTTGGGCTTAGTGTTCTCAATGAAAGTTGTATTCCTATGTCTAATCTTTCCAATGGTATAAAATTTAGGTTATTTGGACTTGTCTAGAGGAAGTTATGGCCAAATGAATCATTTGGTCATTTTCTGGGTTTAGTGTTTGAATATCCGGATTGGGACAATAAATTGACCAAGATTTTGACAGAATTTGAGCAGTGTTTCTTCATGAAAAATGGGGCATTTTAAGTCTAGTTTCACCTCCAATTGGCCTCATACCAATTAGAGTCATACAATTACAGTTATGACTAAAAAAAGTCACTAGACTCATAGGTCCGAATTTCCTGCATAAGAGAAGCACTCCCAATATTCCATCCTCCTTACTCCCAACTCTAATTTATCATTCATAACACTTTAAATGATCAACAAACAGTCTCAAAAAGATCAATCTCAAGCCATAACACTGAGGTACCAAAATTAATTCAAACCCTAACTCAAAATTTCTCAAATCATGCAAACCTTATACCAATCATTATATATATCTTGTCTTCCATCTATTCTAAGTTAGAAATTGGATTTTTATTACAATTAATTTCATTATCCATCACTACCCTAGGCTGGCCGAAATTTGGCCATATAATATACTCAACAATCCTTTTTAATTTCTTTCAATTTTTTACTTCCTTATGCATGCTTAACATAGTTTAAGAAGAAAGAAAGAGTTACATAGCACTAACCTTTTGATGACTTTCTTGGCTTGTTAAAACTTTGAGTTTTCTACTTCTTGTGGCTGCCTAGAGTTGCCTTATAATGTGGGTAAGTTTTCAGTGAAGATATTTAAGGGTTTTGGTGTGAAGAAAGGAGGGATTTCAAGCTTTGAAAATCAAAAATGGAGGAAGCTTACAAGGGTATGGTTCTGCCACTCTTGAAGAAGAAGAAGAAGGGAATTGATTTTTAATGAAATTTGTCTCTTTTTAAATCCCTTCTTATCCCTTAAATTTGTTTCTTTAATTCCTATTGGTCCACAATTTTTTTTAATGATGTCATATGACATCATAAATATAAAATAAAATTTTTCTATTTCTTTTCTTTTCTTTTCTTTTCTTATTTTCTTATTTTCTTTTACAAAATTTATCATTTAAATTTATTTTTGGTATTTTTAATCTATTTTATTTTAATTGACATTTAGATCAAATTTTAACTCTAGGGATAAAATGACCAAAATGCTATTCGTTGTGCTTAGATGTCATTTTTTATTTGTACCGATAATTAAATTTTCCTTAATTTTCTTTGGCATTTCTAATATCATTTAGACCTCAATAATTATTCATTGGAGTCCCAAAAATTATTTCCTAGGGTTCCTCACAGGTCTGGGTTCAGCAACTAACTTTGCAGTCGCTTCCTATTACGGTCACCCATCGCTATGATTTCGGCTCATTTAATCGAGTTGCACTTTGCTTGTTTTATTTTTTCTTGACTTTTCTTAGTCTTTATTCAGTCAATTTATACCTCCTCACTCTAGTTGGAGTGTAGTTCCAGTCATCCTGACTGTCCGAACAGACATTAGTCATCGGAACAGTAGAATATAGGGACTACCTAAAGTGAAAGCGTTACACTAATCATTTGTATGAAATTTCTTTAATTGGAGATAATAAGTCAATTCAGAAAGATGGCACTAATTTTATAAACATTATAAAATAATAAAAATATTAAAGCTATTACCTTCTTGAATATTCTTTAAATTTCTAATTGTGTTGAGAAAGTATTAAAATTTATAATTCAACAAAAAATTTGCTTTATTTTACGAATATTTTTCAATTATAAATTAGTTTAATATTTTTAAATGAGCACAATTACCATTATGTTAATAAAAAATTTGAGATCTCAAATTAAAACCCAATCTCTAAAATTTTAATAGCTCAAAGAGAATACAATATTTGAAAATTTTACAAAGGTAATATTTTATTAAATTCCATGAAGAAAATAAAATAATAAGAATGATAAAAAAAAAAAAATTAAGTTCACTTGTAACAGTAAATTTTTATATCTAAAGCAAAATAAATTAACATATTTTTGTTTTTATTTGCATTATATGGTGTCATCATATATAAGACTAATCTATGCTCTAATTGAAAATAATATTTAAGTAAAGCTTTTCTAATAATAAAGACATTAAGATTCAAATCTTAACTTTACAAATAAAGTTGATTGTAAATTATTATATATTACTAAAAGATGATTAACTTTTACTATTATTAAGGAAAAATAAAATGACCTCTCTATCCTTTTCTTAATTTTGCTGCTTTTTTTTTATACACTGAACCTATTATTATAAAAATAGTGTTAAGTGTTTTTTTAGATAGATTAATTAATTTTTTTAAACTGATATTATTATTATTATGTTCTTTTATACTTAGACTCTACAAATACATATTT
Organism: Hevea brasiliensis; assembly: GCF_030052815.1. Classification (NCBI taxonomy): domain Eukaryota; kingdom Viridiplantae; phylum Streptophyta; class Magnoliopsida; order Malpighiales; family Euphorbiaceae; genus Hevea; species Hevea brasiliensis. Next base: position 34,089,228 of record NC_079507.1, on the reverse strand, counting down.
TTATTATCAAATTATATTTTACTCAATATATTATAATAAATAAATAATATTATTATATTATTAATATTAATTTGTCTTAAACTAAAGTATATAAGCAATATAGTGAAGGATTAAAATTATATTTCAATTAAATAGACTAATAGTTATTAACATATAATAATTTTTGTTTATAAAATATAAATATAATATTTAAATTATTATAAAATAAAATAAAATATGATATAATTTTAATATAAATATATTTTTATTTATTAATCGTATTAATATAATAAATAAAAAAATCCGCAGCACAATTTGGGCTATGAAAGAAAAATGCATCTAAGGTTGCCAAGTTAGCAATTTTAAAATTTTTCAACCTAGGGTTCCATGCAATATATAAACTATTTTATATTTTTGCAAAATCACATAATTTGTTCAAAACAAACAAGATCTTAATTGCTAACATGTCTAATTGACATTAGAAAATAAAAGCCCTAAATCCAACAAGCAAAAGACTAGGGATTACCTCTTAGGCGCAGAATCACATCTAAACACCTAATCAGGGGATTGGAGATCACTAATTGTTGGCTCTTTAGCTTGTCCATACAAGCATGGTGATCAATGCCCCCTTGATGAACCAAAGCCCCTTCATTCCTTTCCTTTTAAATTCAGCCAATAGTTGAAAATGAGAGTTATTGGGTTTTTCTTGGTTCTAGGTCGATGAAAGTATGGATAAATACTTTCTCAATACTTAATTCAAGAGTATCTACTTCTAATATCTCTTGAAATTAAGTAAGAAGGCAAGAAAGAAGTTTGGTTATGGAGAAGGATGGTTCGGCCAAAGGAGAAAATGGAAGAAGAAAACTTTTGTCTTCTTTCTTCTCCTTTTATTAATTTCAATTTCCTTAATTAAAATTGATTTAACAATTGTACAAATTTAATTCAATTATTAAATGAGTTTTCTAACTCCAATTTTACCACTTGTCAAAGTAAAATAATTAAGAAAATTAAAATTACAATTAATTATTATCATATAATAATTAATTTAATTTTCCTTCTCCTTTTGACCAAGTCAAATTAGTCAAAATTTGACCAAGTTCAAATAGTCAAAATTAACCAAAATTAATTTCCTAAATTAATCAAGATTAATTTCCTTGCTTACGCTTAATTAATCAAGTTTATATTTAAACATTTTAAATATTAACTTGAATACTTCTATATATAAATTTAGTTTCAAGTCATGCAAAGGACTTTATAATTTTATTGCAAACTAAATTTATTAATTCTATTAATTAATTAAATTATTTAATTAATTAATCAATTAATTATGCTTTGATCATGTTGCTCTTTTATGTGTGACTTACTAGGTTCATTACTAATTGGCAATGAAAATAATATTAACTCTTTAATATTATTGGAACTATTTCAAACTTAAATGAAATTCCCTTTTCATTTAAATTATTATAAGTTATAGTTAACATATAGCATAATGTACAATGACTATCCAATTAGTTATGAATTAATCCTTAATTCATGAACCTTGATTATACATACCATACAAATCATTCCGTTACAAAATCCTGATTCTAGCTAGAGTCATGGTTCCAATTCTTAATGCTCAGAATTATATGTCCTTATTTTAATTCTAATTATTGATTAATAATACTTTCCAGTCAAAAACTCTTTTCTGACTAAGTCTATCTGTCATGACCAGGAACTTGACTTATCAAGAATAATTTAAATAAACATAGGATTTTATCCCTATTTATTAGGATAACGGATCCCATCTTGATTAACACCTATCTCCATATATAATTAGTCGGAGCCAACACATACTCATATACTCATACATAGTACAAGTATGAAAGTAGTATTAAACTCAAACCACTTATATGCAAGATAACTGTATTATCTCAGGTTAAGGGATTATATGCACTATTATGATTTAGATGATTATGTATTGATAAGAGTAAACTCCATTTACAAATTATCTCTCGTCATTGATTTGGCCTACTTATTTCATAAGTGCTTATTTTATTTATTATATGGCACGCGACTCACCATTTTATATCATTAGCATCTCATACTAATCATGGAAATAAACAAATATGACAGCGGATAGATCTTATCCTGTGAAATATCCAAAACTGCAAACTATGATTTATAGTACTTATACTAGAATGTTTCGTCACTGATATTTTTCACACTTTAAGAATGAAATATCTGATAAGCTACTAAAGGATATTTTCAATTAAATTTAAACCATTTAAATGAAGGAACGGAAGAGTGAAAAACACAAGATTATACTATTGAATTCAAAAAAATTTCGCCTAAGGTCACATGCACCATGCAAGATTTATTTTTATCTATTTGATTTCAATGATAAACAACATATTAAAACACTTTTAATATGTTTTTGGATCTGTATTTGCCATTTAAGATTTTAAAATTAATCAGATTAATTTTAGAACCCTAGATTAAATCAAGAACGATTACACTAACCTCTTGATGCACTGCAGCGTGTCTGCGCCTTTGAGATTCGTCTTCAGGACACCAAATGTTGTCCCTCTAGCTTGTCCACACCAAGAACACCTATGGCAGCCCTTGAACAGCCTCTAAAGCTTTTTCTATTAATTAGAAATTCAAGTTCTGCCTTTTAAGAGATTAGAGATGTAAACAGGACACTAGAAACAATTTCTAGTGTTCTTAATTCAAGAGATTGATGGCTAATCTCTTTGAATTGATGAGAGATGAAGAGAAATAGCTGGAGAGGCTCAAAGTGGCGTGACAAATGAGAGGAGAGGCTGCTGGTTGTGTTTTATTTTCTCATAACAACACTTAAATAGCTAGGTTAACACATTAAACCCTTGCCACATGTCACCCTTTGATTAGCTCTAGGTTTAAGTGACCCAATCACATTGTGCCAAATGTCAAACCTATATTTAATCTTGATTTTAATCATCTTACATGATTAAAAAAAAAACATTTGGCAATCTTATGTGTTATGCCATGTGTCACCATCTCATGGTGCCACGTGTCACACTACAAAATGACCAAAATGCCCCTGTGTCTTAATTTTGAGTTCTTAACCCAAAATAATTATTTTCTTCTTCTAATTAATTTATATCAAATATAAATTAATTAATTAATCTCTATTAATTAATTTCTCATTAATTAAATTCATATTTAAACACTTTAAATATAAATTTAACTTATATTATACATCCAATAATCTAGATTTGGTTTCAAGTCATGCTAGGGACTTTGCAATCTAATTGCAAACCAAACCTATTTAATTAATCAATTAAACTCTTTAATTAATTAATTAAATCATATTTAAATAGGTGATAACTTGTGTATGTGTGTGACTTACTAGGCTCATCACTAATTGGCAATGAGACATGATATCAACTCTTAATATCATCAGAACTCTTTCTTACCATAAATGATTTCTCTAAATCATTTTATGAACCTCATAGACCATGGTTAACACCTAGCATAGCATGCCATGGCCACCCAATTAGTAATAAGGTTTACCTTAAATGAACCTATAATCATATGTTACCATGCACTAGAATCTCTCTGTTACAAAATCCCAACTCAATCTGGAGTCATGGTTTATGTCAAACTCCATTTGCTATGAATATTATGTTCTCTTTTAATTCCAGTTCTTGATTAAAAGATTTTTTCTCATCAGAAACTCTTTTCTGAATAAATCTATATGTCCTGGCCAGGTACTTGAAACATCAAGAACAATTAAATGAACATAGGATTTTATCTCTATTTACTTAGAGGAACAGATTCCATCTTGATCAACACCTACCTCCATATATAACTAGCAGGAGCCAACACATGCCCATATACCCATACATAGTACAAGTATGAAAGCAGTATCAAACTCAAACTACCTATATACAAGATAACTGTGCTATCTCAGGTCTAAAGATTATATGCACTTATATGATTTATGACAAAACATTGACAAGAGTAAACTCCATGTGCTTGTCATAAGTGTCACTGGTTCGGCCTACTTATCATTTATAAGTGCATATCATGTTTGTTATATGGCATGAGACTCACCATTCCATCTTATTTATATCTCATATAAATAACTTGGGAACAAACATGAATACAATCTTTCTGGATAAGTCATGTCCTTATTATGAAGTATCCTTGATTGTAAACCTATTTATGATACTTTGTGCTAGAAATATTGTCACTCATATTCTTAACAACTTAAGAATAATATTTCTAACAAAATATCAATGGACCTTTTCTATTACACATAAATATATTATATAAATAGAAAAGTGGAAATGCCTTTTATTAATAAAAATATGTACAAGATACATACTAAATGATATGCTCTAGGGCATACTACTAACAATCTCCCACTAGCACTAGAGCCATTCATTACAATATCTTAGACCTATCTTCTCAAGATGTCGATCTAACTGAGTCTGTGACATAGGCTTAGTGAATGGATCAGCTGGATTTTCAGCTGATGCTATTTTTCTGCATGGCTATATCGCCTTTGCCCAACTATATGTCTGATAATGTGGTAGTGCCTTTCTATGTGTTTGGATTTTGGGTGAGACCTTAGTTCCTTAGTCTGTATGACTACTCCATTGTTGTCACAGTGTAATGGAACTACTTACTCAATGGAAGGAACTACTGTAAGTTCTGTCACGAACTTTTTAATCCAAGCGACTTCCTGCGACATCGATGCGAGAATATATTCAGCCTCTGTAGTGGAATCTGCAGTAGTGCTCTGTTTGGAACTCTTCCAACTGACTGCACCTCCATTACAAATGAACACATATCCAGAGGTAGACTTTCTATCATCGATATCTGATTGGAAATCAGAATCAGTATAACCATCCAATTGTAAGTGTCCACCGCCATAAATCAAGAATAAATCCTTAGTTCTTCTCAAGTACTTAAGAATATTCTTGACAGCTATCCAGTGTTCCAAACCTGGATTGGATTGATACCTGCTAGTCAAACTAACAGCATATGCGATATCCGGCCTAGTACACAACATTGCATACATTAAACTTCCAATAGCCGAAGTACATGGAATCCTGGCCATCTTATCTCTTTCTTCAGGTGTCTTTGGAGACATCTCTTTAGAAAGATGGATACCATGTCTCACTGGTAACAATCCTCTCTTGGAATCAAGCATGTTAAACCTCTTTAACACCTTTTCCAAGTATAGACTTTGGGATAAACCAATTATTCATTTCGCTCTATCTCTATAGATGCGAATCCCAAGAATATAGGTTGCCTCCCCTAAGTCTTTCATCGAGAATGTATTTGACAACCATACCTTTATAGTCGTCAACATACCTGTGTCATTACCCATCAACAATATGTCATCCACATATAAGACAAGGAAAGTGATAGCACTGTCACTAACCTTCTTATATACACATGGCTCATCCTCATTTTTGATAAAACCAAAGGATTTAATGGCTTCATCAAAACGAATGCTCCAACTCCTCGAAGCTTATTTCAACCCATAAATGGATCGCTTTAGCTTGCATACCTTGGAACCATCTTGGGATTCAAATCCCTTAGGTTGTTCCATGAAAATGATTTCTTCAATGTATCCATTGAGAAAAGCTATTTTGACATCCATCTGCCAAATCTCATAATCATAGTACGCAGCTATTGCTAATAAAATCCTAATTGATTTAAGCATGGCAACAGGCGAGAAAGTCTCCTCATAGTCGATTCCTTGCCTTTGGCGAAACCCTTTCGCTACTAGCCTTGCCTTATAGGTCTCTACCTTTCCATCAGAACCAATTTTCTTCTTGAAAACCCATTTGTTCCCTATAGGTATAATACCTTCAGGTGGGTCAACAAGATCCCAAACTTGATTCTTATACATGGAATCAATCTCGGATTTCATAGCATCAATCCATTTTGAAGAGTCTATATCTGATATAGCTTCTTCATAGGTAAGTGGATCATCTCCATGATCTACTTCTTCATGAGTAGACAACTCTTGTTCTTCTTCATGAAGAAAACCATATCTCACCGTGGGTGAGATACCACAGTTGTTCTACGAGGTACAGCTGTAGATGTTTCATCAACGGGTATTGGTTGACTAGATGGATCTATATCCATCTGATCTGTTGGTTGGTCAGAATTCTCCAATTCTAACTCTATTTGCCTTCCTTTGCCTCCTTCTTGAACAAATTGTTGTTCAAGAAATGTGGCATCTCTACTTATCACAACCTTTTGTGAAGTAGGCAAATAAAATAATATCCAAAATTATCTTTTGGATATCCAACAAATCGACCTTTTTCTGATCTGGTCTCCAATTTATCAGTGTTCAGCTTTTTGATATAAGCTGGACAACCCTAAATCTTAACATGCTTAAGACTTGGTTTTCTTCCATGCCATATCTCATAAGGTGTGGAAGAAAGCGATTTTGATGGAATCCTATTCGAATATACAAAGTGATTCTAATGCAAATCCCCAAAGGAGATTGGCATATCAAGATAGCTCATCATACTACGTACCATATCCAATAGGGTACGATTTCTCCTTTCAGATACACCATTCAGCTGTGGCGTTCCTGGAGGAGTCAGCTGAGAAACAATGCCATGCTCTCTCAAGTATTCATCAAATTTAGTACTCAAATATTCACCTCCACGATCTGATCGAAGAGCTTTAATACTCTTTCCTGTTTGATTTTCTACTTCAGATTTAAATTCTTTGAACTTTTCAAAAGATTCATGTTTGTATTTCATCAAATACAAATACCCAAACCTTGATTTATCATCAAGAAGGTAATAAAATAATGAAAACCCCCTCTAGTCATTTCTTTAAATGGACCACATACATCACTATGTATTAGCTCCAAAATATTTTCAGCTCTTAGCCCCTGTCCAACAAAGGGTGATCTAGTCATTTTGCCCTGAAGGCAAGATTCACAAGATGGAGTAGGCTCAGAGTCCAATAAGGATAGAATCCCCATTTTCTCCAATTTTGTAATCCTATCTTCTGCAACATGACATAACCTTAAGTGCCAAATATATTTTGAACTTGAGTTGGTTTTCACCATGGCATTGCATTCATTTAGATTACTATACTCTGGCCAGTGGAAACACTTTCTTACTGGCAATGGAAACACTTTCCTGTTGGCAGTGGAAACACTTTCCTTTGCCTTCATCAGCTGTAACACCCCTAAGTTCGGTAGTGCGTTCTACTGCTCCAGTGACCAGTGTTGTCCGGACAGCTAGGATGCCTAGAACCACACTTCAATGAGAGTGAGGAGACATAAAATAATGAAATAAAAGAAAAGAAAGTACAAGAAAAACAAAGGAAAAATGATTGCAAAGAAATGTGATCAAGTTAAACGAGCCGGGAAACCTAACGATGGGTGACCGCACTGGGAAGTCACGGCGTGGACCGTTGACTGGCCCTGGACTGCGGGGAACCCTGGAAAACATTTTTGGGACATAAATAGACCCTTGTTGAAGAATAAATATCATTAGAAATATCAAAGAAAAATTAAATAATTAGTACAAAGAAAAGTGAAAAATCGAAAAACAGACAAAATACGGTGTTACCGAAAAATCGGGAAAGCCACCCGAACAGGGGCATTATGGTCATTTGACATCCCGAATTGTCTTTTGACCTAAATGTCCATTAAAAATAAATAGTATTACACTTAGAAAATGAAATGAAAAATTAATTTGATGGTACCTAAAATAAATAGTGGAAATAATGGGTTAAATGTGGATTAATTGAAAGTTAACTTATAATATGTTTTAATTTTAGTTAGTGGACCACTATAGGATTAATTTATCATTGAAATATGGCTGATATGGTCCACTCACCATCTGAAATTCCATCTTCCTCAAAATTCTCTCAAATGGCCGAATTGAAGAAACCTTGAAACTCCATTGATGTTTTTCTTTGAGCTTCATTTCCTCTCTCCATTTCAACTCCATTCTCTTAGGTTCTTTCATGAAAAATGGTCTACACACCACAAGGAAGATATTGATACTAATTTTGAGAAGTTTGGTGAAGGTTTAGCAAGTTACAAATAAAGGTAAGTTTGCATTTTTGAGAAATCCTTTGTTAAAGTTTTTACGCATGTTATGGGTATTGGTTTGGTGAAGGAAAATTTTGAGTTTGAAGGGTTATTGTTGTTGCCATTTTGGATAGCCATGGGTCACGTTTTTGATGAGGTATTTGTGTATATAATTGATGAGAAATAATGTTAATCATGGTGATTTAGTAACCTAGTGATTTAATGCATGTATATATGGTGAATGATGCACTTTGATGGGAATTGGCATATGGTACGGCAATGTGATGTTGATGAATGAATTGTGGCAGCTTGTGGACACTTGAATAATGGTGTATATTGAAGGGAGTGTGGGCAGCATATTGACCTAGAAGGATTGATGATATGTATGTCAATTTACATTGTAAAGTGTATGTAAAGTTTGTAATGTTTAGGTGTGTTTGTAATGGTACTTAGAAATTGTAATTGTGAATGATATTTGGTGTGTTGAGGGTGATTGGAATCTGCCCAAAATAATGCTAATGTTATGTAGAAAATGTTGTTGGTAATGTGCCAAAACAGTTTGGTAGGGTATGGAAGTAAACCTTGCAAAGGTAAGTGTGTGTTTGAAGTTGGGGTGTGTAATGCATATTAAGGGCAGTGTATATTTTGGCCTATAACCTTGAATGTGTAACCTCAATTAGTATGAGACCAATTTGAGGTGAAACTAGGCACAAAATGTGCCAACTTTCATTGAGAAACCATGCCAAATTTCTGCTTGCAAGGTGACCTAAAAATTTGACCAATTCGGATTAGGTGCAATTAGGACCTGAAAAATGACCAATTGGGCAGCAGTGAGTGTTTAGGCCATAACTCACTCAAACCAGGTCCAATTGACCTGAAATTTTGACCAAGAATAGTTAAGACCCATACCTACAAGTCTTATGAAGACACCAAAGCCCAGAAATGACCATAAGCAAGTCAAACAACTTGCACAAGTTCGGGTCCAAAAACTGGCCGAACCAGAATTGACCACTTTGACCTAAAATTGACCTAAAATGGTACCATTTGACCAGCAAGAGTGTAATGACCATAACTCGGTCTACTTAACTCGGATTGACCTGAAATTTTGCACCGCGTGCAATAAGACCTAGATCTACAAGTTTGTAGTTTCGACCGAGACCCGAAAACCGAGGGAACTAGATCGTCCGGTTAGGTCAAACCAAGATTCGAATCCAAAGAATTTGCATTAAAATGCACTAAGCAAGGAAATGACTTTGGTAAAACATACCAAATCTAAAACCCTATCAAATGTGACATATTAACGACACTAAAACCTAATTTACCTAAAACGCAACGAGGGTCGGTATATTAGGTGATTAAGTGAATAATTGAGTTCAGTGCATTATTTACCAAACACCATCGATAGAGACAGTTTAAATTAGTACTGAAACACTTCAAATTGTGTTTCGCCACCAAAGACTCAGGAAAAGGGAAGGAAACACTGAGTCCAGATCAGGGGGACAGTCATCAGAGGTTTGTGCACAACAACTATTTCTCTTGAATTTTTCAATTGAAATAAATATTGACTATTTGTATATTATTGTTTTAAATTGTGGAAATGTGTTTGATGAACACTTATTGATTGAAAAACATGGTGAATGGTTTGAAACTGTGAAAAATTGTTTGAATGATATTGATGGATACTCATTGATTGAAAAGCATCAGAAATGATTTTTGTGGAAATTGAAGTGAATTACGAATTGTGTTGCCATTTTGTGAATGAAATTATAACTTTGGAAATTTATTGGATTCTTACGGATCATTTGAATAAAATGTTTGGAATTGTTTTGACTCACAATTGGCATGACACTGATACTATGTTCCTCCTCCATTAATGGGGTGAGTGTGATTATTCCTCCCTCTTTGACTTATCAGTCTGGGGTGAGTATGATTATGTTCCTCCTCTTTGACTTCCCACCGAGGTGAGTATGGATGAGTTCTCATTATATAGCTAGCTTCCTCCCTCATTGATTTCGATTATTGGGGTGAGCATGTCTTGTCGTGGTGTACAACACGGCATATATGGAAAAATTGTGTCATGGCCTAAATTGTGTTATAGATTGGCAACACTGTATTCTTCAGTTATTTGATCGAATTGTGTTATTATGTATTGTGAGATTGTGAAATTGATTTAAACTCTTATTGACATATCATCTATTGAATTCAACCATGATCTGACTTATTGAAAATTATTGTGATATTAACAAATGGAGTTTAAATTCTTGTTGACATTTATTGTCTTGAATTTAACTATGGTTTTAAGTATCCACTATTGATATGATTTATGAATTGTGATTTAAAATTTGTATTTGGTAAATGTTGTGCACCATCGAGACATTGTCTCAAATGATAGCTTTATTCTTTATCGCAGTAGAGAGATGACAGAGCAGGCTAGGTCGCTAGTATCGCCATGAGAGATTTTTGGGTATAGTGAGTATACCACATGTGGCATTTTGTCAGTAATGTATATTCACTGTATGTATATTTTGTTCTTGGTTTTGAGCATTGTAAATTTAAGTTGTCTGATAAAGTTGTAAAATAATTATGAGTTATTTGGCTTGTAAAAATTGTGTTATATCTTTGTATCTTAGTCTTTGAAAATCACCGTGGATTTGACTTGAGAAATGTGTTGTGTTGATAAAAATGTTGGAGTTGAGATTTGAAAATATATTGAAGTGCTTTTTACAGGTTTTCAAGAACTGCTTTGTCCAAAATACAAATGGCACCTTGCCAAAATTTTCTGAGATATTCCAAATAAATCAAATGAGTTAGTTGTTTCACTTGATTCACCAAAGTCTTTCACACTGTAAATAGTGCTCACCATCGAAAAGAAGTAAGAAAAGTTTTAAAATCCCTTGTAGTGTATTTAATGGATTATCGAGACGGAGTTGGTAATTCATTAGGTATACTACGGATCATGTTATGCCTTCAGGAGGGTAGGGTGTGACATGTTTTAGTGGTATCGAGCAAAGTTTTTAAATTGCTTTCACTGTCATTTGAATATTCTTTCTTCACATTACAACCGCTCAATATCATTGTTTGATACATACAAGACATTACATTATAAATATGCACTAACGGGAGAAATCTCCTTGTGTTATTGGTTTAGGAGATCTAAAATCCTCGCATTGACTATGGAAGAGGGTGATCGTTCATCGATCAATCTATTGAGGCTGAGGTGCAAGGGATGCCCCATGCCTACATAATGTCGGTGGTTCAAGAGCACCCGGCCCTGCATCTGCAGATTCTCTGCTCGATTCGCTCGTGACAGTGCAATGTTCCAACAAATGGATGGTAATATGCCTACTCAAGTCCCAATACGGACACCGGTGGTACAACCACGATCTTACGCTAGACAATATGACAAATTGATGAAGTATGGGGCTACAGAGTTCAAGGGGACGATAGATCCTCTAGAGGCGTAACAATGGTTAGAGAGGATGGATAGGGTATTCAAGAAAGCGCATTGCACAGAGGAGCTTAGATTTGAGTACTCGGTATCTTTGCTACAAGGGGATGCTTATGGTAGTGGAAAACCATCCCCACGATGCGATAGAACCTACTGATGCTAACATGGAATGACTTCCTCGGGAATTCGGGCAAAAATATGTCCCTGATGCTTATGTAGACCAGAAGCTGCACGAATTCCTAAGTCTCAAAGCAGCGGATCGGTGGTGAGTATGAAAGGGAATTTTCCCGCCTAAGCCATTATGCAGTAAGTCTACTTTCTACCAGTAGGGAGAGATGTAAGAGGTTTGAAACCGGCTTGAAGCCTAGTATCAGATTACAAGTGGTCGGATTCAAGCATAACAACTTCTCTGAACTTATTTCTCAAGCACTAGAATTAGAAAGAATTGAATCAAGCGGCTCTTGAGAAAAGAAATCGGAGAAGGCAGAGAAAAGAGGAAAGTCAGTGAGCAGTTCTAGTGGTCCCTCCGGAAGAGGAAAAACTTTGGGGGATACAACCGAGGGAGTAAGAAGTCCGGTAGAGATAGATCTTCTGGACAGAAACCACCTCGATATGATCAGCAAACTCAACAGAAACCCAAGAATGCGCTGTCAGATCGACTTTGTGAAACTTGTGGTAAACCACATAGTGGGGTATGTTATAGAGCCATAGGAGCATGTTTTAAGCGTGGAGAGGCGGCCATTTTGCTAGGGATTGTGTAAATCCAGTCGTTCGATCATTTACTACACCAAAGGGATCAACCCAAGTTTCTACCCCAAAGAGTTCACCATCGGTTAGTAGAGGCAAAGGTAGAGGTAGGGTAGTACACCTAGAAGTCGACTCGTGAATCAGCCAAAAGCAGGTGATGCTTCAACGAGAGTATACGCTATCTGACAGAAAAGAGACTTTTGACATCATTCTTGGTACTTTCTCAATTAGCAACCGAGATATATATATGTATTATTTGACTGGAATTTTCATATTTTTACATTAGTGTTAGAACTATATGTTCTGTTGTTATTCGTTCTGAGAGGAATAAATTTTGTCTCATTAGTGATTAGCCCTTAAGATAAGGATTGTGATAATAAGTGAAATTAGTTTTGAAAGAGTTTATCTGCGAAAAGTATTTTCTAACACACCATAAATTATAAAGCTAATTAGTGAGCCTACTTAATGTAAGGCAAGAGGACGTAAAAGTAAGATGCGATAATGGAATTGCTCTTGATAAGGGCAAGGAGGTTCTTGTTAGAAATTGCTAATGGATATTGTAATCGAATAAGATTCGAATATCGGTGAATTCAAAAAGAATAAAAGATAACAAAGTTTGATCTATTGGGATGTATCGTAGTAACTATGCAATGTTCTTGATGTTTATCTTTGTAAGTGCAGTTACGATTACTATCTTGAGATTATTGTGTAGAGCTACGTACTACCCGATAGTACATCTAGATGAGACTAGGTGCCAACTGCATCTGTTTTTGCATAGTTATGCGGTGATGTAATTTAATTGTTAGAAATAAGTTTGAAAATCCTACTTAGGGATCTAAAACTCAAAAGTTAAAATATCGAAGGTTATAGTTCGATTACAAAAGGAAGTAAGTTATAGAACATTGTGAGATAAAAAGAGTTATGGAAGTAGAGACTTGAGCAGTTGATTCATATGTAACAAAGAAATATTCGAATGTGAGAAAGACTATGGACTAGAATGGTCAGAGGACCAATGCACGATGAATGATTCTAATATGACCTCAAGGGTCATTCAAGAAGGAACGTGAGTGAAATATTAGACAACATAATAGTAAGAGGAGATTGGTGTTATCCAAACAAAGTAAACATTGTATTAGATTGTTAAAAGTCTTACGATCATATAGAAAGGAGAAAATAAACGTATGACTATTGTAAGATGATTCTTGGGTAAAATTTCGTGGACGAAATTTATTTAGGGGAGAATTGTAACACCCTAAGTTCGGTAGTGCGTTCATTGCTCCGGTGACCGGTGTTGTCAGGACAGCTAGGATGCCTAGAACCACACTTCAATGAGTGAGGAGACATAAAATAATGAAATAAAAGAAAAGAAAGTACAAGAAAAACAAAGGAAAAATGATTGCAAAGAAATGTGATCAAGTTAAGCAGTAGGAAACCTAACGATGGGTGACCCTTTGGGAAGTCACGGCGTGGACCGTTGGATCGCCTCGATCATGGAACCACGGAAAACATTTTTGGGACATAAATAGACCCTTGTTGAAGAATAAATATCATTAGAAATATCAAAGAAAAATTAAATAATTAGTACAAAGAAAAGTGAAAAATCGAAAAGCAGACAAAATACGATTATTCTGAAAAATCGGAAAGCCACCCGAGCAGGGCATTATGGTCATTTGACATCCCGAATTGTCTTTTGACCTAAATGTCCATTAAAAATAAATAGTATTACACTTAGAAAATGAAATGAAAAATTAATTTGATGGTACCTAAAATAAATAGTGGAAATAATGGGTTAAATGTGGATTAATTGAAAGTTAACTTATAATATGTTTTAATTTTAGTTAGTGGACCACTATAGGATTAATTTATCATTGAAATATGGCTGATATGGTCCACTCACCATCTGAAATTCTATCTTCCTCAAAATTCTCTCAAATGGCCGAATTGAAGAAACCTTGAAACTCCATTGATGTTTTTCTTTGAGCTTCATTTCCTCTCTCCATTTCAACTCCATTCTCTTAGGTTCTTTCATGAAAAATGGTCTACACACCACAAGGAAGATATTGATACTAATTTTGAGAAGTTTGGTGAAGGTTTAGCAAGTTACAAATAAAGGTAAGTTTGCATTTTTGAGAAATCCTTTGTTAAAGTTTTTACGCATGTTATGGGTATTGGTTTGGTGAAGGAAAATTTTGAGTTTGAAGGGTTATTGTTGTTGCCATTTTGGACAGCCATGGGTCACGTTTTTGATGAGGTATTTGTGTATATAATTGATGAGAAATAATGTTAATCATGGTGATTTAGTAACCTAGTGATTTAATGCATGTATATATGGTGAATGATGCACTTTGATGGGAATTGGCATATGGTACGGCAATGTGATGTTGATGAATGAATTGTGGCAGCTTGTGGACACTTGAATAATGGTGTATATTGAAGGGAGTGTGGGCAGCATATTGACCTAGAAGGATTGATGATATGTATGTCAATTTATATTGTAAAGTGTATGTAAAGTTTGTAATGTTTAGGTGTGTTTGTAATGGTACTTAGAAATTGTAATTGTGAATGATATTTGGTGTGTTGAGGGTGATTGGAATCTGCCCAAAATAATGCTAATGTTATGTAGAAAATGTTGTTGGTAATGTGCCAAAACAGTTTGGTAGGGTATGGAAGTAAACCTTGCAAAGGTAAGTGTGTGTTTGAAGTTGGGGTGTGTAATGCATATTAAGGGCAGTGTATATTTTGGCCTATAACCTTGAATGTGTAACCTCAATTAGTATGAGACCAATTTGAGGTGAAACTAGGCACAAAATGTGCCAACTTTCATTGAGAAACTATGCCAAAATTCTGCTTGCAAGGTGACCTAAAAATTTGACCAATTCGGATTAGGTGCAATTAGGACCTGAAAAATGACCAATTGGGCAGCAGTGAGTGTTTAGGCCATAACTCACTCAAACCAGGTCCAATTGACCTGAAATTTTGACCAAGAATAGTTAAGACCCATACCTACAAGTCTTATGAAGACACCAAAGCCCAGAAATGACCATAAGCAAGTCAAACAACTTGCACAAGTTCGGGTCCAAAAACTGGCCGAGCCAGAATTGACCACTTTGACCTAAAATTGACCTAAAATGGTACCATTTGACCAGCAAGAGTGTAATGACCATAACTCGGTCTACTTAACTCGGATTGACCTGAAATTTTGCACCGCGTGCAATAAGACCTAGATCTACAAGTTTGTAGTTTCGGCGAGACCAAAACCGAGGAACTAGATCGTCCGGTTAGGTCAAACCAGATATTCGAATCCGAGAATTTGCATTAAATTGCAGTAAGCTAGGAAATGATTTTGGTAAAACATAACAATTATAAATCACTATCAACTGTGACTTTTTAACGACACTAAAACCTAATTTACCTAAAAGCATAGCGAGGTCGGTATATTAGGTGATTAAGTGAATAATTGAGTTGATGCATTATTTACCAAACACCATCGATAGAGACAGTTTAAATTAGTCTTGAAACACTTCAAATTGTGTTTCTCGATTTACCAAAGACTCGGGAAAAGGAAGGAAACACTGAGTCGGATCGAGGGCGATCATCGAGGTTTGTGCACAACAACTATTTCTCTTGAATTTTTCAATTGAAATAAATATTGACTATTTGTATATTATTATTTTAAATTGTGGAAATGTATTTGATGAACACTTATTGATTGAAAAACATGGTGAATGGTTTGAAAGCTAGAAAAATTGTTTGAATGATATTGATGGATACTCATTGATTGAAAAGCAACGTAAATGGTTTTTGTGGAAATTGAAGTTAATTACGAATTGTGTTGCCATTTTGTGAATGAAATTATAAATTTGTAAATTTATTGGATTCTGACGGATCATTTGAATAAAATGTTTGGAATAGATTAGACTCACAAATCGCAACACCCTGAAAATATGTTCCTCCTCCCTTAATGGGGTGAGTGTGAGTATTACTCCCACTTTGACATATCAGTCTGGGGTGAGTATGATTATGTTCCTCCCTCTTTGACTTCCATCTGAGGTGAGTATGGATGAGTACTCATTATATAGCTAGCTTCCTCCCTCATTGATTTCGATTATTGGGGTGAGCATGTCTTGTCGTGGTGTACAACACGACATATATGGAA
This sequence comes from Hevea brasiliensis, assembly GCF_030052815.1. Taxonomy (NCBI): domain Eukaryota; kingdom Viridiplantae; phylum Streptophyta; class Magnoliopsida; order Malpighiales; family Euphorbiaceae; genus Hevea; species Hevea brasiliensis. Next base: position 34,072,848 of record NC_079507.1, on the reverse strand, counting down.
AAATTGTGTCATGGCCTAAATTGTGTTATAGATTGGCAACATTGTATTCTTGATTATTTGATCGAATTGTGTTATTATGTATTGTGAGATTGTGAAATTGATTTAAACTCTTATTGACATATACTGTCTATTGAATTCAACCATGATCTGACTTATTGAAAATTATTGTGATATTAACAAATGGAGTTTAAATTCTTGTTGACAATTATTGTCTTGAATTTAACTATGGTTTTAAGTATCAACTATTTATATGATTTATGAATTGTGATTTAAAATTTGTATTTGGTAAATGTTGTTCACCACTGAGACATTGTCTCGTGATAGCTTTATTCTTTATCGCAGTAGAGAGCAGACAGAGCGAGCTAAATTTGCTAGTATCGCCAATGAGAGATTTTTGGGTATAGTGAGTATACCACATGTGGCATTTTGTCTTGTAATGTATATTCACTGTATGTATATTTTGTTCTTGGTTTTGAGCGATTGTAAATTTAAGTTGTACTGATAAAGTTGTAAAATAATTATGAGTTATTTGGCTTGTAAAAATTGTGTTATATCTTTGTATCTTAGTCTTTGAAAATCACTGTGGATTTGACTTGAGAAATTTGTTGTGTTGATAAAAATGTTGGAGTTGAGATTTGAAAATATATTGAAGTTCTTTTTCTGAGTTTTACAAGAAGCTTTTGTCCAAAATACAAATGGCACCTTGCCAAAATTTTCTGAATATTCCAAATAAATCAAATGAGTTAGTTGTTTCACTTCAGTTCACCAAAGTCTTTCACACCTGTAAATAGTGCTCACCACTGTAAAAGAAGTAAGAAAAGTTTTTAAAATCCCTTATAGTGTATTTAATGGATTATCAGTAGACGGAGTTGGTAATTCATTAGGTATACTACGGGATCATGTTATGCCTTACAGAGGGGTAGGGTGTGACATCAGCTTTAGTCTTCCTTTTCTGTTTAGCTATTTTCTTAGAAGGACCAGGAATCTGAGGTTTCTTTTTCTTATTGCCCTTCTTCTTGTTGGACTTTCCAGCAGAAGAAGAAGCAACCAAAGCTACCTCTTTTCCTTTATTGCCTGGCATATTCTTTTGGGCAATAACCAGCATGTTGAGTAAACCAGCTAAAGTGCATTCCTGTTTAGTCATATGGAAATTTATCACAAAATTCTCAAAAGACTCAGGAAGGGACTGAAGGATCAAATCCGTTTGTAGTTGGAAATCCATGTTGAAGTCAAGATGTTCCAACTGCTCAATCAGCCGAATCATCTTGTGGACATGATCCCCAACATTCTGTCCCTCAGACATCCTCATACGGAATAGCTGTCTAGATATCTCATACCTAGGATTCCTGCTGTGCTCACCATACAACTCTTGTAGGTGAAGGAGGATCTCACTCGCACTCTGCATGTTCTCATGTTGCTTCTGTAACTCATTACTCATGGAAGCAAGCATGTAACACTTAGCTCTCATATCATGCTCCTTCCACTTGTCCAAAGTTTCATGTTCCTCTTGTGTGGCCTCTGGAGGTAAGGGACCAGGAACATTTGAATCTAGAACATATCCTATATGTCCAATGTTCAGGACAAGTTTCAAATTTCTTAGCCAATCAGACAGATTAGGTCCTGTCAACCTATTGTGATCAAGTATGCTTGTAAGGATATTGGATGGTGGTGGTTATTTTGTGCTCATTTTTATCAGAAAATTAACTGCAGAAAATAACCAGATTAATTAGTAAATGTATCATGTAATTAACCAAAATGATTATGGTCTTTTAATCAAATTGGTCCTCCCACTAACTTAGCGAATCCTACACTTCCAAAGTAGAAAACGGAAATCCTAGTTGGCTGGATTTCTAGTGGGTGATTGAATTCTTATAATTCTATTGATCATCCTCAGGTACATCCATTATTGGAATTACAATAAACTATAAGTGAGCAACTCCTTGCCCATCACATCTCATGTGAGGTTCAATCCTTTACCTAGCCCCTAATGCTCAAAATCTCAAGTACATCCATTATTGACTTATCTTGCATTAGTTAAGTTGATCCCATTGAGTCAGTAATTATGCAAATAATTTTAATGTCCTCAGGTACATCCAATATTGGCCACCAAACCATTTACATATTTACAACATCTCATGCTTAACAATTATTCTTAAGAAAATCTCTTAAATTAATTGCATCTCATTCAACTATTTAAAATTTCTTAAAATAATTGCCCCAATGGAGGGCTTATGTTATAATTACTTTAATTATAGCATTTCCAACTTAATCATTTGTTTGGAAGATTTTATAGCCATCCTTATTACTATTAAGGTCTCACTTTGCACATTATCCATTTAGCATGCATATATCATATAATTGCATACATTCCCATACATCTCATGCATTCATGGATAAGCGATAAATATGGTATGATCATGGACTTTCTAAGGATTCAATTACGAGCCACCAAGAATTGAATCGGGCATTCTAGGTGCATTTCATTCATTCATTTTACAAGAGTTGTTGAAGGAGTACATAATCAACAGTTGATATTGAATTCCTCCCCTTTGGTCCCACCAATGCTCTTGACCTCCTTGAACTTCTTGCAATCCAATATTACATAGTAATCCTTGGCATACCAAGGCGAATTTACAAGAACTTAAATAAATGAAATTACAACCCAAAAATATTACAAACTTAATAATACATGCCCAAAATAAATTAAAATAAATTAATTAATTTACAATCCCAAAGAAACATAAAAGAAATAAATCCAATCACATTGGTCTTTTATAGTCCATGATCATCCATCATACATATCACTATTTAACAATTAAATAAAACATACATACTTAAATTAAATTGAATATCTCATATTCAACTTAAAAATCCAGATTTGAATATGATTCAAATAAATTTAAAAATTCAGATTTGAATCTCATTCAAACAAATTTAAAAATTCAGATTTGAATCACATTCAAACAACTTCAAAAATTCAGATTTGAATCACATTCAAACATTTTTTAAAAAATCAGATTTGAATCACATTCAAATATTTTTTTAAAAATCAGATCTGAATTTTATTGAATCAATTTTAAAAAATCAGATTTAAATATGACTCAAACAACTTTAAAAATTCAGATTTGAATCACATTCAAACAACTTTTAAAATTCAGATTTGAATCACATTCAAACAATTTCTAAAATTTTGATTTGAATCATAATTTAATTGTGTGATTAAAACTACTAATTAAACACTTTAATTAGTCAAAGAATAGGCCTTAGATCATACAACAATTGCAGAATTAAAAGCCAAACCTTGAACCACCCATGGAACCATTGTTGCCGCCACCAATGGTGGCTTCACCATGTGTGCCGCCACACCTCTTGATCCAACCAGCAATGAATCAATCATCTCATGATCAAATCACACAATTAAATCATATAATCAACAATCTAAATGGAAAATATAGTGGCTCTGATACCAATTGAAGGAACGGAAGCGTGAAAAACACAAGATTATACCATTGAATTCAAAAAAATTTCGCCTAAGGTCACATGCACTATGCAAGATTTATTTTTATCTATTTGATTTCAATGATAAACAACATATTAAAACACTTTTAATATGTTTTTGGATCTGTATTTGCCATTTAAGATTTTAAAATTAATCAGATTAATTTTAGAACCCTAGATTAAATCAAGAACGATTACACTAACCTCTTGATGCACTGCAGCGTGTCTGCGCCTTTGAGATTCGTCTTCAGGACACCAAATGTTGTCCCTCTAGCTTGTCCACACCAAGAACACCTATGGCAGCCCTTGAATAGCCTCTAAAGCTTTTTCTATTAATTAGAAATTCAAGTTCTGCCTTTTAAGAGATTAGAGATGTAAACAGGACACTAGAAACAATTTCTAGTGTTCTTAATTCAAGAGATTGATGGCTAATCTCTTTGAATTGATGAGAGATGAAGAAAAATAGCTGGAGAGGCTCAAAGTGGCGTGACAAATGAGAGGAGAGGCTACTGGTTGTGTTTTATTTTCTCATAACAACACTTAAATAGCTAGGTTAACACATTAAACCCTTGCCACATGTCACCCTTTGATTAGCTCTAGGTTTAAGTGACCCAATCACATTGTGCCAAGTGTCAAACCTATATTTAATCTTGATTTTAATCATCTTACATGATTAAAAAAAAAACATTTGGCAATCTTATGTATTATGCCATGTGTCACCATCTCATGGTGCCACGTGTCACACTGCAAAATGACCAAAATGCCCCTGTGTCTTAATTTTGAGTTCTTAACCCAAAATAATTATTTTCTTCTTCTAATTAATTTATATCAAATATAAATTAATTAATTAATCTCTATTAATTAATTTCTCATTAATTAAATTCATATTTAAACACTTTAAATATAAATTTAACTTATATTATAGATCCAATAATCTAGATTTGGTTTCAAGTCATGCTAGGGACTTTGCAATCTAATTGCAAACCAAACCTATTTAATTAATCAATTAAACTCTTTAATTAATTAATTAAATCATATTTAAATAGGTGATAACTTGTGTATGTGTGTGACTTACTAGGCTCATCACTAATTGGCAATGAGACATGATATCAACTCTTAATATCATCAGAACTCTTTCTTACCATAAATGATTTCTCTAAATCATTTTATGAACCTCATAGACCATGGTTAACACCTAGCATAGCATGCCATGGCCACCCAATTAGTAATAAGGTTTACCTTAAATGAACCTATAATCATATGTTACCATGCACTAGAATCTCTCTGTTACAAAATCCCAACTCAAGTGAGTCATGGTTTATGTCAAACTCCATTTGCTATGAATATTATGTTCTCTTTTAATTCCAGTTCTTGATTAAAAGATTTTTTCTCATCGAAACTCTTTTACGAATAAATCTATCTGTCTGGCAGGAACTTGAAACATCAAGAACAATTAAATGAACATAGGATTTTATCTCTATTTACTTAGAGAACAGATTCCATCTTGATCAACACCTACCTCCATATATAACTAGCAGGAGCCAACACATGCCCATATACCCATACATAGTACAAGTATGAAAGCGATATCAAACTCAAACTACCTATATACAAGATAAGCTGTGCTATATCAGTCTAAAGATTATATGCACGATATGATTTATGACAAAACATTGACAAGAGTAAACTCCATGTGCTTGTCATAAGTGTCACTTCAGTTGACCTACTTATCATTTATAAGTGCCTATCATGTTTGTTATATGGCATGAGACTCACCATTCCATCTTATTTATATCTCATATAAATAACTTGGGAACAAACATGAATACAATCTTTCTGGATAAGTCATGTCCTTATTATGAAGTATCCTTGATTGTGAACCTATTTATGATACTTTGTGCTAGAAATATTGTCACTCATATTCTTAACAACTTAAGAATAATATTTCTAACAAAATATCAATGGACCTTTTCTATTACACATAAATATATTATATAAATAGAAAAGTGGAAATGCCTTTTATTAATAAAAATATGTACAAGATACATACTAAATGATATGCTCTAGGGCATACTACTAACATTAAATTCAAGAGAAAAGAATATGTGCTGTTAAAAAGAGAATAAATATTTACAAGATACAATTTTATGATATACTCTAGGGTATGCTACTAATAGGTTATACAAATTGTTTATATCTAAAATAGCATAAATTAACACATATTTTTAAAAGAAAAAACCAAAGAGGTAAAGAAAAAGGATGATTGTCAACCTTTTCAAAGGTGAAAAAAAGGGGGAATTTAAAAAAAAAACAGAAGTATCATAAATTTTGGTGAGAAGGAAAACAAATGGAGGCCGTAGTTAGGATTTAAAAAGGAAAAAAAAAACTCATAATTTGAAATTTTTTTATTATAATTAAATGATTTTAGAGATGATTTTATGTAAAGTTCAATTAACTTTTTTTTTAATAAGTTTAAGAATATTTATTTTTTATTTATTTAATTTTTTTATTATAATAAAAGTTAAAGATTTTAATATTATTAAATGAAGTAATATTATATCATCATGTACATAAAATATAACTTTTTAGAATTTTTTGGTTAACATTTTAGAAATGTACATATATTTAATTTATAATTTTTTATATTAATAGTTAGACTTGAAAAATGAAATATTTGGCATATAAAATTTAAAAATTAATATACTTGACATATGAATAAAGTCTAAAGAAATTAAAGTACATTTATCGCAAGGGTTTTTGCGGTCGCCTAGATGAGCTCTCACCGAAGTGGGTAAAGTGAGGAATCGCCACTTTAATTTTGAGTGAAATTAAAGAAAACCATTTGTAAAGGTAAATTAAAAAGAAACCACTTCGAAAACAGAGATTCTAGGTTCAGGGTCCATATACGGGTGGGGAAGGTGTTAGGCACCCCACCTCGTCCCTCAATGAGGGTGAACAGATTTAACATTATACTCTTCGTAAATTAAAATTAGTAATTAGGGGGGCTTGGAGTGACGATGTTAATCCTTCGTATAGATAAAAGGAATATTTGATATTTCACTATTCAAGGCTGCTCAAGAACATGAGTACATGGGATGACCCTTAGTGAGTAGGTGTCGTGTAGCGAATTTTTGTTTAGGGGTTAATTTGAATATTAAAGTTGGGATATTTTGGATCCAGGTTAAGAGAATTCGGTTAAGAATTCTCTCTCGATCTCTTAATGTATTTTGTTAAGAATTTAAGCGGGAGATTTCGGATAAGAACTCTCCTTCGAACTCCACATACTTTATTAAGATTTTGGTTGAAAATCGGGTAAGAACACTCCCCCGATCTCTTAAAGTATTCTATTTAAAGTTTAAGTGAAGGATCTCCGATAAGAACTCTCCTCCGATCTCCACATATTTTAAGATTTTGGTTGAGAATTGGGTAAGAACTCTCTCTTGATCTCTTAAAGTATTCTGTTAAAAATTTAAGTGGGAGATTTCGGATAAGAACTCTCCTCCGATCCCCACATATTTTATTAAGATTTTAGCTGAGAATACGAATAAGAACTCTCCTCCGATCTCTTTAATATATTGTGTTTAAGAATTAAGCTAAGCTTGGGTAACAACTCTCCCCCGATCTCTTAGTGTTGAAAATTTTAATTAAGAACTTGGGTAAGAACTCTCCCCCAGTCTCTTTAATTTATTGCGTATAAACTGAGCTCAGGTAAGAACTCTCTCTCGATCTCTTAGTGTTGAAAATTTTAATTGAGAACTCGTGTAAGGACTCTCCCTCGGTCTCTTAATGTATTATGTTTAAAAATTAACTCGAGCTCGGGTAAAAACTCTCCCCTGATCTCTTAGTATTGAAAATTTTAATTGAGAACTTGGGTAAGGACTCTCCCCCAATCTCTTAATGTATTATGTTTAAAAATTAAGCCGAGCTCTGGTAAGAACTCTCCCCTGAACTCCTAATATGTTACGTTAAAAATTAGATTGAGTTCGGGTAAGGACTCTCCCCCGAACTCCTAATATATTACGTTAAAAATTAGATTGAGTTCGGGTAAGGACTCTCCCCGAACTCTTAAGGGGTTTATTAGAATGCAATTTGTAGGGACTTTGAAACTAAGGATTCAGATAAAGGGTCTCTCTTGATCCCTCTTTTGGGAATGGAATACCAAATGCGTAGGAAACCCGTGTAAAAGCTTTTCCTAGCCTACAGGACCTTATAACTAGGAGGACGACGAAAGACCGAACTCCTTTCCGATCTCCTGCGTAATAGCTTTATCTGAACTCTTTGGTGCTATCTCTTTAAGTTGCTTGCTCGGGATCCGAGCTTATTTTAATTCCCGATCTATTGTATCATCCCCTGGTCTTGTTCCGTGGCCTGACCTCATGACTTATCTGTTCAACATAATTTTGTTCCCCATCCTATTCAACCCTTTTTCTATACCCCTCTTTATTCAGTCTCAAAAATTCTTGTTAAGATACTCTTATCTATACTCCTTAGAGTATTTATGAGCCGCTGAGGACTCGAACATCTACTCTTAAAGGGAATGAAAACTAAATGATGACAAATGGAATGAATGAAATAAAAGAAGATACTGGGAATAACTATTGACCTAAGTAATCTATTTTGAGATGTAGTGCGACTAGATATCAAAGAAATTTTAAAGGAAAACTGGAAAAAATAAAACGAGGATATTCGACAAAATAATGGTTTAAACGCTTACCTGTAGGAAGTTGAGGAGATAAATGAGTTAACTCTGGTGTCCACAAGCCCTGCAGAGGTGAAAGTTGATGGCAGAAGGACTCGAACTTGCCTGACGTAATGGGAATAGATCGAAACCAAGTTGAGCTTGGAGAGTAATGTGCTGATAATAGAGCGGTGAGAATGGAACTGAACAGAGTAATGAACAGGCACTGAAAATGAAAATCTCAGGTTTCAAAGCTCCCTTTTGTGAAAATACTTAAGAAAACTAGTTTTCAAAGTTTCTCAACACTACGAAAGCTCAGAATGGTAAGTAGCAAGACTGAATCAAATTTCAGAGTTTTTCTACTATAATCACCACCTTCCCCTTTTTTGTCTGTCCCTTCTACAGTATTGCATGCAGGTATTTATAGGGAACGGGAGCTCATAATGGAAGGTCAAGATCTTACTAGGGGAGACAGAGGGTTTAGATTCAAAAGGACATAATCTGATGTCTGAAAATTAAAGAGAATCAAAATGGAGGGTTGGGATTCCGTTCAGAATATCCGTCCTTTCGTCTCTTAATCCAACGGCTCAGGGTCTTGCCTTACAAGTGGATCTGAAGGCTGGGAATAAAAAGCACCGAACCTATCGTCTGCTTTTTGATCTAAGGGCTCTGGGTCCATCCTTACTATTATGATCATCGATGGAGATCGAGATGTACAGGACTACCATAACTATTTTGGCGTTTGTCAGCTAGGTGGGCGTTTCTGCAGATGAGGCATGTGGTGAGGATTTAATCACGCCTGCAACGCTTTAACTAACTCGGCTCTAATGATGAAGAGAGTTGATTGAAAGTTATTTAATCTCTCCACACTTTTCGATCTTTATTTTCTTCCGATCTCCCTATTATAACCCTCTCCTTTTTCGATCTCTCGTATCGGGTCCCCCCTCATTTCCCGATCTCTCCCATTCTAGATTTTTCCTCTTTATCAGACTTGCCTTAGCCAGAGCAATTAATTCTTCAGTCACCAATGCATCCGCTCCGGTTTTTGTATGCAATAAATGCCCAGGCCCTATATATATACACCTACGGGAAATCCCCTTCACACTTCAATTTTCCTCCTTCAGTTTTTCAATGCTCCATTTTACCAATTCTAGCTTCTCCAGTAATAATTCTGATTATGGTGGCTACTTTTGATCTTTTTTTCCAACTATTTTCTTTGCCCTTCGCCTGAAAATTTATGACTCTGGCGATCGAAGAACCATGAGGACATTATCTGATGACAGTGAGGGAACTGGACTAATTTACCGATCAAGATCAAAAGTGACGATCGTATTGATCTTGAATCGGTCTACCGGTATAATCGGTGAACCGATCTCGAGCAAGAGGATTGCTAATTTCAATCTTAATGTCAGTGACCACCTCTTGAAGTTCATTTGGCCCCCATCCACATCGAGCGTCCCTGTCACACCTTACCCCTCTGTAAGGCATAACATGATCCCGTAGAATACCTAATGAACTACCGCACTTCACCTACCGATAACTCATTAAGTACCCTACAAGGGATTTTAAAACAATTTTCTTACTTTTGTTAAGTGGTGAGCATTTTCTAATAGGTACTTAAAACATTTAGTTAAAATTAAAACTAGTTAATATTTTTGGCCCATTTTATTTTTACGCAAATTTTATAAAAATTTTGACAGAGTTCCCTCTGTATTTTGAGAAAACAGTTCTTCAAATACCTGTAAAAAGCACTTCTAAAAATTTTTCTCAACCACTACTTCAATTTCACAATCAAACTCAATCAATTTCAACAATTCCATCATCATTTCAATCAATTTCTCAAGTTCAAAATTCAATAATCCTCAGAATACTAGCAATACATTTCATTTAAATTAAATAAATTAGTTGTACTCATATTTCATTGGGGACAAAATAATTTATATACATTCTTATAGAATTTACATCAAAAGAAATACAAACTAAACTTTATTACAAACTTCATACAAAATTTGTACAAGCTGCTCAAGACCCATTACATGTCCATACATTTATATGCAATACATACATCAAAAGAAATATTTACAATTAGGGTATAAATTATACCCGATAACATCAAGCAGAATGATCTTTAATCCTTAGCAGCTTAGTTTGCTGCTCTTCTAGTCTCTGTATCTGTGACAGCAATAAAAGCTATCGCTGAGTACTAGGACTCAGTGGTGCACAACATACTAAAATAATCTTAATTCATAACTTAAATCACATTATTCAAAAATTTGACTAAACATGAGCATTAAACACAAAACATGAATTATGAGATTTTAATGCAAACCAAGTTCATTTCAATGTATCAAAACACATTTCATAAAACCCACAGTTAGATCATGCCATTCGAAACAAATAGAATCTCAATAGCCAGAGGCTAAAGAGAAATTACATCACAAGGCTAGCTAGCTCAGATATATGGATATCCATTCACATCCTCTTCTACTGGCACACCTCAACACTTCTCCAGAGAAGGAATCAAAATTCGAAACTAATTACCCCCACTAGTCGTGCTAGTGAGGTGTCCAAATATATGGTCATGACACTGTGGTTTCAAAACTTATCTTAACAATTTGCTAAACATTTTCATTTCAAATATACACAATAACTTTCACAATTTAAATCAAACATCATAAGAATTTCATAATTCAATATTTCACATTATTCAAAACAGTATGCAGAAGATAATTATAAAAAGTATACGTTGTGCACAAACCTCAAACGAGTCGCTTGTTGGCCTTGACTCGACTCCTCAGGTTCTATCCTGGTATTCTTTTCCACTGAAACACACAATTTCACAGTGTTTCAGCACCATAACTTAGCATAAATCCAATAATAAATTTAACTTCACTTTTACCTAGCTCTAACGTGCTAAATTCGACGTTCTTGAAATTTTGCGTTTCGGGTTACTATTCACTGCACTATTCATATCAAATTATTGACTTTCTAAGGCTTAATAGGTATGGGAATTCCAACTTCACCCACATACCACATTTTGGTCACTAAACTTGTTGATTTTGGTCATTTTCTCAAAACTTAGGTCTTTTAGGCAAAATTGCCAATTTTCAGTTTTGGTGTCCCTAATTATACTGTTTCATTGGTTAGTTTACTGTTGGAATTTGGCAAAACTTTCTTCGTAGAAAATGTTTCTTATTGTATTAAGTTTATTCTCCTTTTTGAATCACCCCAATTGGAGTTTTGTAGCTCAAGTTATAAGCAAATAATGTTTACTGTTCATGCTGCAGAATTTTATTCTGGCAGATTATTGATTCCGATTTCGTTCAGCAATTTGATCAAGTTAGGTCTATAATTTGGTCTAATTTTCTTCATATGAAATATTCTACTATGTCTTAGGTTTCCATCGGTTCAAGAATCGCCTAAATTGGATTTTTCTAAAGAGAGTTATAGCCATTGAAACTTTACTGTTCATATGGCAATCTGCAGTTCTGCAGATTCAGGTCACCAACTTTGCTCAGTAATTTGATTGGGTTAATGGAATAATTTGGGTTGGTATTCTTCATGAAAGTTTTAGATCTATATCTCATCTAACCCATGGTAAAATTTCAGGTCATTTTGAACTGCCTAGCTCGAGTTATGACCAAATGAACAAATACTATTCATTTGGTCAGTTTGTGCAGAGGCAGCCTGCGATTTTCCGACTTCGGCCACTTTGTTCACTAGGTTTTAGTCACTTTTTGGGCAGGCTTCCTAAATAAAAATTGTGTCATTTAGTGCCTATTTTCATCCCCAATTGGTCCCATATCCTTTGGACTTGTAAAATTTCATTTTTGATCCCTCAAAGGAGGTTTTGGTCATGCTGCCAGCACATGACCTTATCCAATCCGAATTGGCTTTTAATTCCAACACTTCTAACACACCTCATTTGGTCACAAATGACCATTTTTCACTTCAAATTAGGCCAAATATATCAATTACCAATTTCTCCAAATTTTTGCCTCAAAACCCTAGGTTTCAAACCCTAACCACACTAATTCATTGTAATTAACTAATTCAAAGCATATAAACACAATCTTTCAACTCATTCAAGCATTTTAACATGTTTTACTCACTCAAACTCATGCAAATCACTCTCCCCTCCCTGCTGGACGAATTTCAGTTTAGTCCCTCATACATATTTTTTTTCATTTTAAGCATATTACAAGCTAATTCAAGCTAAAAACACAACAAGTAAACTAATCTTGCACCTTAAATCACTCACATTTGTGTAGCAACTTCTAACTCCCCTTTTCTCCAATTTTCTTTCTTTTTCTTGCTCCTCTATACTCTTCAAGATGCAAGGATGAGGTTTAGTGAAGAATTTTAGGGGAACTTATGGTTAATTTAGAGTGTATAAAGCTTGAGCTAAGAGCTCTAATGGAGGTTTGAGAGTGAGCTTTGGGAGAGGGAAAGTGGACGGTTGGTTTTGGGGGAGAAGATGAGAATAATTTCTTTTTTTTTTATGTTGTTTTTATCTTATTTAAAAGATATTTAACTTAGTCAAATTTGGTAGGAAAAGAATTTTTTTATTATGACATCATCCTTGATGTCACACATGATGATGTCACTACCTTTTTACTTTTTCATTTTCCTTTTTTTTCTATTTATTTTTCTATTAGTTCTTTAATTTAATTCTCGATTCCGAAATTTTCTTTTCTCCAATTTTATTTGACAGTTAGGTCAGGAGTCAGCTCTCGAGGTTAATTGACCAAATTGCCCCTTGCCGGTTCATCCCGGTTTGCAATTAATTCCATATTTCTTTCGACTCCCTGACCTAATTATTTGACTGGCTTAACAGTTATTTTTCGTGATTTTCTCTTTTCCACTGTGTTTATAAGGGTCCTAAGGACCGCAGCGTCACTTTTTACGGTTCGAAATTTGAGTTTAAAATGACTTCGCAGTCATTCTCGAGAAGGTCACCCATCGCTGTGACTCTCGGCTCGTTTAACTTCTTATGTTCTGTTTTTCTTATTTATAGTTAACTAATTGAACATTAATAATTATTTGTGTTTATGGCTTCTCTAATTGACTTAAGTGTGGTTCTAATCCCCTTAATTGTCCGGACCGACACCGGTCACCGGAACAGTGAAATCTACCAGGCTATGCAAACGGGGGTGTTACAATTCTCCCCCCCTTAAAATAAATTTCGTCTCAAAATTTTACCTGGTACTAATCTCTGAATAGCTGTGGGTGTTGTCTCCTCATGTCCTCTTCTCGTTCCCAAGTAGCCTCCTGGCCCGAATGATGGTTCCACAGCACTTTTACCAATGGTATCTGCTTCACCTCATAAGCCAGAATTTGTATGGGTTCTTCTTCATATGTGAGGTCTGGATTTACTTCAATTTCTTCTACTGGTAGTACATGAGATGGGTCTGATCGATACCTCCTCAACATAGACACATGGAAGACATTATGTATCTTTTCCAACTCTGGAGGTAGTGCCAACCGATATGCCAAAGGACCCACTCTTTCCAGAACTTCATATGGCCCAATAAAACAGGACTCAGTTTCCCCTTTCTGCCGAATCTCATAATTCTCTTCCAAGGAAAAACTTTGAGGAAAACTTTCTCACCCACTGCATACTCAATATCCCTTCGTTTCAAATCAATGTAGGACTTCTGACGGTCTGATGCAGTCTTAAGTCGATCTCTGATCACCCTGATCTTCTCCTCAGTCTGCTGAATGATTTCGGGTCTAATCATCTTTCTTTCGCCCACGTCATCCCAACACAACGGGGTTCTACATTTTCTGCCATATAAAGCTTCATATGGAGGCATCCCAATGCTTAATTGGTAGCTGTTGTTGTAAGCAAACTCAATCAAAGGCAAGTGTGTATCCCAACTGCCCTCAAACTCAATCACACAAGCCCGTAGCATGTCCTCCAAGATCTGAATTACCCTCTCAGACTGGCCATCTGTCTGTGAGTGGAATGCCGTACTGAAGTTCAATCTAGTTCCTAGGGCTCTCTGAAAACTACCCCAGAATCTAGAAGTGAACCTAGGATCTCTGTCTGACACGATGGATACTGGCACTCCATGCAGTCTCACAAACTCCATCCGGACTGGCAGAAAATGAGCAGACTTGGTCAGTCTGTCAACAATGACCCAAACTGCATCATGACTCTTCTGTGTCCTCGGAAGTCCCATCACAAAATCCATTATTATTCTTTCCTATTTCCATTCTGGTACTGGTAGTGGATGTAACAACCCCAGTGGGTACTTGATGCTCTGCCTTTACTTGCTGACAAGTTAGGCATTTGGATACAAACTCTGCCACATCTCTTTTCATACCCATCCACCAGCAATGCTCCTTTAGCCCTCTATACATTTTTGTGCCACCAGGGTGCATGGCAAAAGGAGACTCATGTGCTTCCTTCAAAATGATCTTCCTCAATTCAACATCATTAGGAACACATATTCTGCCCTGGTGTAGCAGTAGACCATCATCTCTGATTGAGAATTCTAGTTTCTTGCCCTGCCGGACTTCTTCCAACAGTTTCTGATACTTCTGATCATTCTGAGCGGCCATTCTAATCTGATCAATCAACACTAGCTGTACATGCCATGCAACTGCTGTCTGCCCATCATCATTAATCTCTAAGCTGGCATGTAATGATCTCAACTCATGTACCAAAGACAAAGGAGTAACCCGTAGACTTGCCATAGTCTTGCAACTTAAGGCGTTAGCCACAACATTAGCTTTCCCTGGCTGATAGTCTATTAGACAATCATAGTTTTTTATTAACTCTAACCATCTCCTCTGTCTCAAATTCAGCTCTTTCTGGGTGCCCAAATACTTTAAACTCTTATGATCTGTGTAGATGTAACACTTTTCCCCATACAAATAGTGTCTCCAGATCTTAAGAGCAAACACAATAGCTGCAAGCTCCAAATCATGTGTTGGATAATTCCTCTCATGCGGTTTTAGCTGGCATGATGCATAGGCAATGACATTTTGATCTTGCATCAATACACAGCCTAACCCATTGTGAGAAGCATCACTATAAATTGTATATTCTTTACCCGGTGTAGGTAAAGTAAGGACTGGAGCTTCAGTCAAATATTTCTTCAATTTATCAAAACTCTGTTGGCATTTATCCGTCCACTGAAATTTCACATCTTTTCGAAGTAGCTTGGTCAATGGAGATGCCAACATGGAGAATTCTTTCACAAACTGACGGTAGTATCCAGCTAAACCCAGAAAACTGCGAATCTCTGGGACATTTCTGGGTGGCCTCCAATTAAGGACAGCTTCTATCTTACTTGGATCTACCTTAATGCCCTCTTCTGATACTATGTGCCCCAAAAAGGATATCTCCTTCAGCCAAAATTCACACTTCAACAATTTGGCATATAGTTGTTTCTCTCTCAAAGTCTGCAGTACAATCCATAGATGTCTATCATGCTCTTCTGCATTCCTCGAATAGACCAATATATCATCGGTAAATACCACAACAAACTGGTCGAGGTATGGTCTGAAGATAGTGTTCATCAGATCCATAAAAGCAGCCGGAGCATTAGTTAACCCGAATGGCATAACCAAAAACTCATAATGGCCATAGCGGGTTCTGAAGGCAGCTTTAGGAATACTCTGCTCTTGTACTTTCAGCTGATAATAACCTGATCTCAAGTCAATTTTGGAGAACACAGTTGCACCCCTCAACTGATCAAACAAGTCATCAATACGAGGTAATGGATATCTGTTCTTTATTGTCACCTTATTCAACTGTCGATAATCAATACACAAGCGAAGAGTGCCATCCTTCTTCTTTACAAACAATACTGGCGCTCCCCAAGGTGACACACTAGGGCGGATAAAGCCCTTGTCAAGCAACTCTTGCAATTATACTTTCAACTCTTTTAATTCTGCTGGTGCCATTCTATATGGTGTTATGGAGATTGGGTCCACACCAGGCATAACATCAATTTCAAACTGCACCTCTCATTCTGGAGGTAATCCTGGCAATTCATCAGGAAATACATCCGAAAAATCACATACAGTAGGGATGTCCCTTAGTGCTGGACTCCCCACTTGGGTGTCTATCACATGTGCCAAGTATGCTTCACACCCCTTTCTGATCATCCTTCTGGCTAATGCAGTCGAAATGATGTTTAATGGCAGTAAATGCCTCTCCCCATGTATTACCATATCACTGTACAAAGGAAGACCAAAAGTGACTGTCTTCAGTCTACAGTCAATCATGGCGTAATGCCTGGTTAACCAATCCATGCCCAAGATGATATCATACTCTCTGAAGGGCATTTCAATCAAATCTGATAGAAAAACATATCCTTGGATCACCAAAGGACAGTCTCTATAGATTCTGTTGACCCGGACCTCTTTTCCTAAGGGACTAGTTACTAGCACTTCAAAACCCATTTGCACGAACAGCAAGTGAACTGACTATGCTAGCACTAACATATGAATGAGTTGAACCCGGATCAAACAATACAAATATTTCTTGATCAGAGATAGAGAATGTACCAGCTACCACATCAGAAGTCTCAGCCTCTTCTCGCTGTCTCAATGTGTAGATTCTGGTTAAAGCACTTCCTTGTCCCGATCGACCAATCGTGCTCGATCGCTGAAAGGTGCCTCTACCTCTGCCTCTTCCTCTGCCAACTGACTGTGAACCTGTAGGGGTGGGGGAATGAGGCGAAATATCATCCATTAGAATTATATAAAATACATCAGGTAATGCCCAGGAAAGATGGTGGAGTCACAATGGTCTCACTTAAGTACCACCTCCTTAGACAGCATTTCCTAGATATGCACTTCATACAATCCTAATAGAATCAAACCACTGGTAAGTACCGTCTTCCCATAACACTACCACGGTACTAAGGATTTATGCCACGAAGGCATAGATAGACAGGAGTCGCCACCCGGGTAATAACCGGAACATATTCAGTGTTTCTTCCGAGGGTCATGGATGGCAACTTACTCCTTGCAAAGTTTCCACAACCGTCATTACCATAGCCTAATGTCTAGGTTCGGGATAGTGGGTACGTAAGGGGAAGGTGTTAGGCACCCCTTACGCCTGGTCTAACCTCGTTGATTCGAGTGCCAGTCCTCTACTAATGTTTCTAGAAGTCTTGTTTATTATTCCTTTATTAAACTTTATCCTAAAAATGCAATTCTAATCCTACACACGCAAGTAATTCACAAAAGGATTGTTGTTTACACACAATTTTCATGCACAAGTAATTTCTATCTATGGGGTTGCTAATTATTTAAATGATATTTACCAGATGACTAAAATTAATTTATTATTGAGAATTTAATTTATAAACAAATTCAATTTCATATAACCCTACGTTTTTATTTAACCTAATTAATTAATTTTCACCAAGTTACCCAAAGGATAATTAAACTAAATTAATTATCTACATGTGTAATTTATTCTAATATCACATAAGGCCCAAACAATCACAACCTAATAAAGATTTCTAACATGCAAATTTATTTTACAATTACCAAGTATTAAATTAAATTTATTTACATGCCAATGTTAGTTTAATTTACAAACAAGATTAATTTTAATTTACAAAGTATTTATTTAAATTAATTACATGCAAAAGTCAGTTAAATTAATAACAAAGTTAATTTTAATTTACCAAATAAAAGTTCTATTATTACTACAATTTCATGCCAATGGTTCCAGGAGTTTAGAGCTACTTACCTGTTGGTAAATGCAGTTGCCATTGGGGCAAGCTACCCTTAAAAAATGGTCTTCTCTTCTAGTATGGCAATAATATCCCTGGCTTACTCCCGTTAAGCTCCACGCAAATGCCCTCTTTGGTACTTACCTTAGGGCTACTTACCAATTTTGTTTGTAATAAAAAATAAAGAAACTAAAGAAAATAAAAGAAATAAAGAAAATATTAATAACAATTTACATTGGATTCTAACTCTAATATCCTAAAGGGTTAAGATTCCTAATTAGTTACAACTACCTAATGGCCTAAGTCTTCTAACATGATCCAAACACTTCATAACACTTCTTGAATTAAAATAACACAGAAAAATAGATCAAATATCAATTAAAACCTAAGAAAATACAAGAACATGCATAAATATACAATTTTTAAATTCTGGCAGATTAACGGTAGCAAGAAATCCGATTTTTTAAAAATAGTTAGACATGCCTAAAAATCATAAAAAAAATTACAGAAGACAGCGTACATATCATACAAGATCATAAAATTTAAAAATCAAACAAAATCCTAGCCGAATGGTCTACATAAATCGTAACTTTTTTAAGTGACAAAATCGTACTACTTTTTTGTAAAATTCATAACTCATTAAGCACAATAGATATGAATGCAAATCCAATTGGAAAAGATTCATAAGATTCTGAAGTTAATTTTAGACACTAGATTTGCACAAAAATATTAAGGAACAAGGGAGATATGGGCTCCACAAGTCGAAAATCCTGCAAATCAGGTTTTACAGGAACCCTAACTTCAAACAGCCATAACTTAAAAAATATTAAAGATTTTTTAGTGATTCTTGAGCCTAAAATTAATGGAATTTCGTGTAGAATATGAATATAATTTTTACAAATTTTTTACAGATTCAGAAAATAAAGAAAAATAATAAAAATATGAGAGACAGAAACTAAACATGTGCAGAGTTGTGTATCCCCTCAAATTAAACATGATTACATGATCTATATGAACATATAAAATAAATTGAAGACAAAGAGCATAGAATTAAAATATTATGTGGCATAGATCTTGAAAAAAAAATAATAAAAACTGACCTTCCAAAAATCTTGTATGAAAATCTTCTTGAAGAAAAGAAAAAATAAGGAAGAACTCAAAGAGTCTTGAATATCTCTAAATTTCCTATAGCTCTGAATTTTCTCTTCCTCTTTCCTCCCATAATCCCCTCTTTTTTTTTCTCTTTTTCTCTCTCTTTTCCTTTTTTTTTTATCAGTGGGGTATTTATAAGGTTTTGGGAGAGAGGTGTGATAGGGTTTGGAGTCTTAGGGTGATAAAGTTCAGATAACTTAAACAACTAGATTGCAGAATTTGGGTGAGACTAAGATATGGATGAGGTGTTTCAACCAATAGGAAGAGAGGGAAAGGGGAAGGTACCAATAGAAAGTGAGGAAGAGGTGTGGTAGGGTTTGGAGTCTTAGGGTGATCAAGTTTAGATGACTTAAACAACTTACGATTGCAGAATTCAAATAAGACTGGGATATGGGTGAGGTGTTTCAACCAATAGGAAGACAGGAAAAAATGGAAGGCACCAGTAGAGAGTGAGGAAGAGAGTGGAGCCAAGGAGGAGAGAGATATTTTATTTTAATTTTTAGAAAATAATTAAATGAATCCTATTTAAAATTCCTAACTAGGCTTTCTTAGGCTCATGGAGCCCAATTAAACTTAGTTAGATTCATTTAAGAACTACCCATATTAAATTTAAACAAAATAAAATTTTATTTAAATTTAATTAAATTAATTTCCCCAAAACTTTATTATTATTTTTATTTTTTTCAAGATCATGCCACGGAATTAATAATTCAGCTCCATGCCTCCAATTACATCTTACATTCATATAATTTTTCATCATCAGGTTTTCCACGGCCTCAATGCACATACTTATCATAAAATAAGGGTCTACAGTTTGCCCCCCACTTTGGCGAAAGTTGAAATCAATGCGAAAGCATTGCTCAAGTTTCGTCAAAGTGAAACTCAAATTTCTAATAACTATGAAACATCGGCAATGAGGATCAAGTATATCTTGCTTGGTCGACATACTCTATGTTATGAGACTAGCTACGGTCTCATAACAGTAATATCTATGTCATATGAGAAATGAGTGTATCTTGCTCTGTCGATACACTCTGCGTCATGAGACTAGCTACGGTCTCATAACTGTGATAACTGTGTTTATTATTCCTTTATTAAACTTTATCCTAAAAAAATTCTATCCTAGGCTATGGTACACTAGACACACCAACAGGGGGGTGGTCCATGACGATCCTTCCCTCACAAACAAAGGATTTATATCCTTAAAGTTTAACCATAAGTAAGCATCCTCTTGCTTACCATGGGTATTGAAATGGACTTGGGCCTATACACATATTGGGTTTATGCATAGGCCTAGGTTCATCTCAACTACCATTAGAACTTATGGTTTGAACAGTAAGGTTATAAATCCAACACAACAAAAATCTATGGGGTACCTAGGGCTGAAATCTATGGTTCATGGGCTTCATCGGGTAGGAAAAGGGTCACCCATGCAAGAGCTTGTCCATTAAGCACAACGGCCGGAGTTGTGGCTCTTTTATATACTCGAAGGTACGGGCATGAGGTGCTAGCATTCACCAATTCATCATAGCTCATGTGGAGCTATGGTCTCCTTGGCTAGTACTAACTGGGCTAAAAAGGGTAAGGGTGATCCGTGTGATAGTGTAGTGCAATGCAAAAAGTTTAAAAAAGGAATAATATTAGACGAATAGAAACATGTTGGAGTAACTATCCATTTAGTCCCCAGTGGAGTCGCCAAACTGTAGGACAGGAGGGCGTGAGGCGAAATATCATCCATTAGAATTATATAAAATGCACCAAGTAATGCCCAGGAAAGATGGTGGAGTCACAATGGTCTTACTTAAGTACCACCTCCTTAGACAGCATTTCCTAGACATGCACTTCATACAATCCTAATAGAATCAAATCACTGGTAAGTACCGTCTTCCCATAACACTACCACGGTACTAAGGATTTATGCCACAAAGGCATAGATAGACAGGAGTCGCCACCCGGGTAATAACCGGGACATATTCAGTGTTTCTTCCGAGGGTCATGGATGGCAACTTACTCGTTGCAGAGTTTCCACAACCGTCATTACCATAGCCCAATGTCTAGGTTCGGGATAGTGGGTACGTAAGGGGAAGGTGTTAGGCACCCCTTACGCCTGGTCTAACCTCATTAATTCGAGTGCCAGTCCTCTACTAATGTTTCTAGAAGTCTTGTTTATTATTCCTTTATTAAACTTTATCCTAAAAAATGCAATTCTAATCCCACACACGTAAGTAATTCACAATAGGGTTGTTGCTTACACACAATTTTCATGCACAAGTAATTCCTATCTATGGGGTTGCTAATTATTTAAATGATATTTACTAGATGACTAAAATTAATTTGTTATTGGGAATTTAATTTACAAATAAATTCAATTTCAAATAACCCTACGTTTCTATTTAACCTAATTAATTAATTTTCACCAAGTTACCCTAAGGATAATTGAACTAAGTTAATTATGTACATGTGTAATTTATTCTAATATCACATAAGTCCCAAATAATCACAACCTAATAAAGATTTCTAACATGTAAATTTATTTTACAATTATCAAGTATTAAATTAAATTTATTTTACATGCCAATGTTAGTTTAATTTATAAACAAGATTAATTTTAATTTACAAAGTATTTATTTAAATTAATTACATGCAAAAGTCAGTTAAATTAATAACAAAGTTAATTTTAATTTACCAAATAAAAGTTCTATTATTACTACAATTTCATGCCAATGGTTATTCGAGAAGTTTAGAGCTACTTACTTGTTGGTAAATGCAGCTGCCATTGGGGTAAGCTATCCTTAAAAAAGGGTCTTCTCTTCTAGTATGGCAATGATATCCCTGGCTTACTCCCGTTTAGCTCCATATAAGCTCCACGCAAATGCCCTCTTTAGTACTTACCTTAGGGCTACTTACCAATTTTTTTTTGTAATAAAAAATAAAGAAACTTCCAGAAATCTTGTATGAAAATCTTCTTGAAGAAAAGAAAAAAATAAGGAAGAACTCAAAGAGTCTTGAATATCTCCAAATTTCCTATAGCTCTGAATTTTCTCTTCCTCTTTTTTCCCATCATCCTTTCTTTTTTTTTTTTCTTTTTCCCTCTTTTTTTTCTTTTTCTTTTTTTTTTTTTTGAAATTAGACAATCACCAGGATTTTTATATCAAGCACCTATTCTATCATGCTCACAAGACAGTAGGTTAAATCAAAACAATGCAGTTCAATTACCTAATCTTTTGATGTATCCCTCAAGACACAAACATTCACAATCATAATTAAATAAAACCTATTCCTGGTTAATGCAATAAAAATTTCTTTATTTATTCAGGTACACTATTACTCCCTCTTACATTTAGTTTTACCAAATTTTTAACCTTCCAAGTTAGAAATAAGCTTATAACCTGCTGAATGGCCTTTTCAGGTTTTCCATCCAGATCTTCTCTCATCTCTCCTTTTGCCTAGACTGTCTTTTGCAGGTTTTCAATCTAGCATTTTTTTTTCTTTTCTTTTCTTTTTTTTTCTTTGACCCTTACTTTTGCCTAGACCATCTTTTGTAAGTTTTCAGCCTAGCGGGCCTATCTCACACAAAGTACCATTTGGGCCTGTCTAAATTGACTGGTTCTTGAAATTTATTCCCATCCAAGTCTGATATTCTTATAGTAGCAAGATCTTTTTGACTATGTATAGACCATCCTAGCTTGGGTTAAACTTTCCTCTTAAATCAAAATGGACGAGCCGAGCTTATTTCAAAACCATGTCTCCCTCTTTGATCTTTTTTTGCTTCACCTTCTTATTAAAGGCTCTAGCTATCTTCCTCTGATAAGTCTGCATATGATACAAGGCTCACATCCTCTTTTCATCAATCAAATCTTGTTCTTCATATCTCTTCTAGGCCCACTCATTTTCTAAAATCTTAGCTTCTAGCATCACTCTTAAGGATTTGACCTCTTACTTAATGGATAGTACTACTTTAGTCCAATACACTAAAGAGAATGGGGTTGCCCTCGTGGATGTACTTGTAGTACTACGATAACCTTAAAGAACATAAAGGAGTTTTTCAGGCCAATCCTTATATGTTTCAAACATTTTTTTTTCTTTCCAACTAGAACCTTTCCATTTATATGGGGACCACACATTCCTGCATGTACTTCTTTCATTATTTGCTCAGCCTATTTTTCTATCACACATAAGAGTTTGTAGAATTGCCCCCCAGCTAAAGTAAATTGAGTGGCTAATCTATGAATTATTGCTCTATCTCTTTTGTAGGCTTATTGCGAGTATTCTCTCACTTCCAGAGACCTCCTTATGTCTTCATATTATTTTCCTTCTCCCTCTAGGTCCACATGTGCTACTACTAATCCTTCATAGCATAAAATTTTACTCCTTATTAGGATAACTAGCTAAGTCAACTTTTGATCACTCTTTTTCCTATAGGGACATCAGCGTGGCTTAGGAATCGGCCATCTGATTTTAAGCTCAAGGCATGTGCTTCTTGGTACTTTGTTAACAAGGCTATAAATTTATCTCTTTCTTCTTGGGTTAAATCTTTAGCTAACTTAATGTCTTTAGGACTATTTGGTGTACCCAAATTAATAAAGATTGATTTTGATGCATTAATAGAAATTGATTCTAAATGATTATGAATGCCATGCATATGCCCATTAGAATAAACATCAAACAAGTAAGCAGAAGGACTGGTCATATTATTGATCTTCATCTTAAAATCAGCATCAAGTATATTAGAAATGGAAACATCAGTACCACTACTGTGAGCATTACAAAAGACAAACTCCTTAGGGGTGTAGCTTTAGGTGCTTGGCTTTCATGTACTCTTTAGATCAATAGTACTGATTTTCTGCTCTAATTCTTTCACATGTTGTAACCCCTAATCATATGTCAAGGTAATTGCCCCCTATTTCAAGAACTTAAGAGGCTTTGGCTCTTTTTCCTCTTCTGTTGGCTCATAGCCCAAACCATGACTTGTGATCTGCCCCTTCATGTCAAGAAAAGTCACCAGACTATCTATACTTCCTCCTAGGTCTATGCTAAGAAAAAACTTCATCCCTTTCTTCATAGTAGCCACTTTTAGATCCATCTAGTTTTCATAGATCCCAACAACTTAAAAATCAGACATTAGTGAAACTGAACCATCTAGTTATAATACAACTATCTCCTCATCAGAATTAGTCCAGACATCCAAAGGACCCTCATCATAGCTAGAATTATCACAAATATCAACAACCAATATAGACTGAGGTTCATTGGGCTTTTGGATGGGTTGGATAGGTTCATTGGGCTTTTAGATGGGTTGGATAAAGTCAATAATTCTGTTAGGGTTATTTGGGGTGATGGAGATCATGTAGAGACCTGGTGTAGGTGGAAATTTTGGCTAGGCATGAGGCTTTGGGTTGATTTTCTGGGTCAATTATCCTTTTGGCATCAATTAGGTCTTAGATATCATGCTTAAGTTGAAAGCATCAGTCGGTGTCATGACTGTGGGCTTGGTAGAACCGGCAACATTGGTTGATATCATAGCTAGGTGAGAGTGGATTTGGTAGTGGTCTGGGTGCTAAGAGCTATAGGAGGTCTTGAACTTTGGGACACTCCAAAACTTCAGATAAGGGTTGGTTGAATTGGAAAAAATCTCCTTGGGGTGTGAGACATAATTTGAACCTCAATAATTTTAATGCCACTTAATTGGCCTACCTCGAGGCATCTTTCTAAAGTTGACCACAATTGTCTCTTCTAGCTCAAACATCTTGCCGTTGAATATTTCATCAAGCACGGCCATAGTTTCTTCCATCTTAAGTAGTACAGGTGAAATCCTTACTAGTCTCTTCCCTTCCCTAACCCAAGTGACCTGATTGGAAGTCTCTTTGGTGTGCTTTGAGGCTATGTTTGCTCAAAAAAATAGGATTTAAGGGTTAACCTAAGCATGCTACGTACATGAATGTAATGCGGGAATGGACCATTTTTTTTCCTTTTTTTTTTTGCCTTTACTTTTACAAAACCAAAACCGAACCATACCAATAGAACCAAAACTGAACCCAAAACCAGACCATATAAATTGAACTAAAATCGGACCAAAGACTTAATCAAAATTAAAAAAAAAAAATCTCCAGAACTGAATCTTCACCCCCTTATACCTTCAACTCTCACGTGTAGGGTAAGAAAAAAATTCTATCTTAGGCTATGGTACACTAGACACACCAACAGGGGGGTGGTCCAGGACGATCCTTCCCTCACAAACAAAGGATTTATATCCTTAAAGTTTAACCATAAGTAAGCATCCTCTTGCTTACCATGGGTATTGAAATGGACTTGGGCCTATACACACATTGGGTTTATGCATAGGCCTAGGTTCATCTTAACTACCATTAGAACTTATGGTTTGAACAGTAAGGTTATAAATCCAACACAACAAAAATCTACGGGGTACCTAGGGCTGAAATCTATGGCTCATCGGCTTCATCGGGTAGGAAAAGGGTCACCCATGCGAGAGCTTGTCCATTAAGCACAACGGCCGGAGTTGTGGCTCTTTTATATACTCGAAGGTACAGGCATGAGGTGCTAGCATTCACCAATTCATCATAGCTCAAGTGGAGCTATGGTCTCCTTGGCTAGTACTAACGGGGCTAAAAAGGGTAAGGGTGATCCGTGTGATAGTGTAGTGCAATGCAAAAAGTTTAAAAAAGGAATAATATTAGACTAATAGAAACATGTTGGAGTAACTATCCATTTAGTCCCTAGTGGAGTCGCCAAACTGTAGGACAGGGGGGCGTGAGGCGAAATATCATCCATTAGAATTATATAAAATGCACCAGGTAATGCCCAGGAAAGATGGTGGAGTCACAATGGTCTCACTTAAGTACCACCTCCTTAGACAGCATTTCCTAGACATGCACTTCATACAATCCTAATAGAATCAAACCACTGGTAAGTACCGTCTTCCCATAACACTACCACGATACTAAGGATTTATGCCACAAAGGCATAAATAGACAGGAGTCGCCACCCGGGTAATAACTGGGACATATTCAGTGTTTCTTCCGAGGGTCATGGATGGCAACTTACTCCTTGCAGAGTTTCTACAACTGTCATTACCATAGCCCAATGTCTAGGTTCGGGATAGTGGGTACGTAAGGGGAAGGTGTTAGGCACCCCTTACGCCTGGTCTAACCTCGTTAATTCGAGTGCCAGTCCTCTACTAATGTTTCTAGAAGTCTTGTTTATTATTCCTTTATTAAACTTTATCCTAAAAAATGCACTAGACACCAATAGGAAGACAGGAAAAAATGGAAGGCACCAATAGAGAGTGAGGAAGAGAGTGGGGCCAAGGAGGAGAGAGATATTTTATTTTAATTTTTAGAAAATAATTAAATGAATCCTATTTGAAATTCCTAACTAGGCTTTCTTAGGCTCATGGAGCCCAATTAAACTTAGTTAGATTCATTTAAGAACTACCCATATTAAATTTAAATAAAATAAAATTTTATTTAAATTTAATTAAATTAATTTCCCCAAAACTTTATTATTATTTTTATTTTTTTTAAGATCATGCCACGGAATTAATAATTCAGCTCCATGCCTCCAATTACATCTTACATTCATATAATTTTTCATCATCGGGTTTTCCACGGCCTCAATGCACATACTCATCATAAAATAAGGGTCTATAGTTTGCCCCCCACTTTGGCGAAAGTTGAAATCAATGCGAAAGCATTGCTCAAGTTTCGTCAAAGCGAAACTCAAATTTCTAATAACTATGAAACATCGGCAATGAGGATCAAGTATATCTTGCTTGGTCGACATACTCTATGTTATGAGACTAGCTACGGTCTCATAACAGTAATAACTATGTCATGTGAGAAATGAGTGTATCTTGCTCTGTCGATACACTCTGCGTCATGAGACTAGCTACGGTCTCATAACAGTGATAACTGTGTCATGTGAAAATTGAGTGCATCTTACTTTGTCGATACACTCTGTGTCATGAGACTAGCTACGGTCTCATGACAATGGCAACTGTGTGATTTGAAATGTTGTGGATTCGTATTTAGGACCGCAGTCCTAAACTACCTACATATCCCCCTCATTATCCTGAGGAAGAATCAGACCCACTCGTAGTTCGACACTTGAAACTGTGGTGATGCATGTTCTTCTACGCCTTACACACCTACAGGTGACATGTTGATGCGTGTTCTTCTACACCTTACACAACTATGCCATATGCCCTAAACAACATCTAAGGACTTACCAAAAAATATCTGTCATGAAATATTGTAGGTTCGTATTTAGGACCGCAGTCTTAAACTACCTACGTATCCCCCTCGCTATCCTGAGGAAGAATCAGACCCCCTCATAGTTCGACACTTGAAACTGTGGTGATACATGTTATGCTATGCCTTACACAACTACAGGTGACATGTTGATGCATGTTCTTCTATGCCTTACACAACTATGTCATGCTCCCTAAACAACGTTTAAGGACTTACCAAAAAATATCTAATTCATGATTTGAAAAAATTGGGATGACTGGGTCTCAAAATTCTCTCTGATTTTTATGTTTCCTGTATGCTACTTCCTATCATGAGCATGCTGATTTTACTAGAGATTAAAAAAACTTAGTCCTCTGGGGGACCTCTTTTTGCAAAAACTTTCTTATAACCTCAAAATTTTTGAGAAGAACTATTCACCAAAAAAAGACTTCCTTAAGGTCACAATACTATTTCCCTCTGATTTTTCTTTTTCTTCTCTCCCCCCATGATTTCTGCCTTGACTCATTTCTCTTCCATAAACTCCATTCTCTATGCCCTAACTTTTGCCTGAAATGCCCTTTTGGGTTTTCATCTCAGCGGGCTTGCTCTAACTTTTGCCTAAGTGGCCCTTTTGGGTTTTCCACCTAGCGAGCTCCTTTTTTTCTTTTCTTTTTTTTTCTTTTTTTCTCTTTTTTTTTTTTTTGAAATTAGACAATCACCAAGATATTCATATCAAGCGCCTATCTTGTCATACTCAGAAGACATAGATTAAATCAAAACAATGCAGTTCAATTACTTAATCATTTGATGTATCCCTCAAGACACAAACATTTGCGATCATAATTAAATAAAATATATTCCTAGTTAATGCAATAAAAACTTCTTTATTTATTCAGGTACACCAATACTCCCTCTTACATTTAGTTTTGCGAAATTTCTAACCTTTCAAAGTTAGAAATAAGCTTTATAACCTGCTGAATGGCCTTTTCAGGTTTTCCATCCAGATCTTCTCTCATCTCTCCTTTTGCCTATACTGCCTTTTGCAGGTTTTCAATCTAGCATTTTTTTCTTTTCTTTTCTTTTTTTTTTCTTTGACCCTTACTTTTGCCTAGACCGCCTTTTGCAAGTTTTCAGCCTAGCGAGTCTATCTCACACAAAGTACCATTTGAGCCTATCTAAATTGACTGGTTCTTGAATTTTATTCCCATCCAGGTTTGATATTCTTATAGTAGCAAGATCTGTTTGACTGTGTATGGACCATCCTAGCTTGGGTTAAACTTTCCTCTTAAATCAAAAGGGACGGGTCGAGCTTGTTTCAAAACTATGTCTCCCTCTTTGATCTTTCTTGGCTTTACCTTCTTATTAAAGGCTTTAGCTATCTTCCTCTGATAAGCCTGCATACGATACAAGGCTCACATCCTCTTTTCATCAATCAAAGTTAGTTCCTCATATCTCTTCTAGGCCCACTCATTTCCTAGGATCTTAGCTTCTAGCATCACTCTTAAGGATTTGACCTCTTGCTTAATGGATAGCACTACTTTAGTCCCATACACTAAAGAGAATGGGGTTGCCCTCGTGGATGTCCTTGTAGTACTACGATAACCTTAAAGAACATAAAGGAGTTTTTCAGGCCAATCCTTATATGTTTCAAACATTTTTTTTTTCAACTAGAACCTTTCCATTCATATGGGGACTACAAATTCCTGCATGTACTTCTTTCATTATTTTCTCAACCTATCTTTCTATCACACATAAGAGTTTGTAGAATTGCCTCCCAGCTAAAGTAAATTGAGTGGCCAATCTACGAATTATTACTCTATCTCTTTCGTAGGCTTATTGCGAGTATTCTCTCACTTTCAGAGACCTCCTTATGTCTTCATATCATTTTCCTTCTCCCTCTAGGTCCACATGTGCTACTATTAATCCTTCATAGCATGAAATTTTACTCCTCATTAGGATAACTAGCTAAGTTAACTTTTGATCACTTTTTTCCTATGGGGACACCAGCATGGCTTGGGAATCAGCCATCTGATTTTAAGCTCGAGGCATGCGCTTCTTGGTACTTTGTTAACAAGGCTATAAATTTATCTCTTTCTTCTTAGGTTAAATCTTTAGCTAACTTAATGTCTTTAGGATTATTTGGTGTACCCAAATTAATAGAGATTGATTTTGATGCATTAATAGAAATAAATTCTAAATGATTATGAATGCCATGCATACACCTATTAGAATAAACATCAAACAAGTAAGTAAAAGGACTGGTTATGTTATTGATTTTTGCCTCAAAATCTTTATCAAGTACATCAGAATTGGAAACATCAGTATCACTACTGTGAGCATTACAAAAGATAAACTCAAACTTAGGAGTGTAACTTTAGGTGCTTAGCTTTCCATGCAGTCCTTAGATCAATGGTCCTGATTTTCTGCTTTAGCACTTTCACATGTAGTAACCTCTAATCATATGTTTAGGTAATTGCCCCTCTCTTTCAAGAACTTAGGAGGTTTTGACTCTTTTTCCTCTTTAGTTGGCTCATAGCCCAAACCATACCTTGTGATCTACCCCTTCATCTCAAGAAAAGTCACCAGACCATCTATACTTTCTCCTAGGCCTGTGCTAAGAAAAAACTTCATCCCTTTCTTCATAGTAGCCACCTTTAGATCCATCTAGTTTTTATAGATCCCAACAACTTGAAAATCAAACACTAGTGGAACTGAACCATCTAGTTGTAATGCAACTACCTCCTCTTCAAAATTGATCAAAATGTCTAAAGGACCCTCATCATAGCTAGAATTATCACAAATGTCAACAACCATTATAGACTGAGGTTTATTGGGCTTTTGGATGGGTTGGATAGGTTCACTGGGCTTTTGGATGGGTTGGATAAGTTCATTGGGCTTTTGGATGGGTTGGATAAAGTTAATAATTCTGTTAGAGTTATTTGGGGTGATGGAGATCATGTAGAGACCTGGTATAGGTGGAAATTTTGGCTAGGCATGGGTCTTTTGGGTTGATTTTCTGGGTCAATTATCCTTTTGGCATCAATTAGGTCTTAGATATAATGCTTAAGTTGAAAGAATCAGTCGGGGTCATGACTGTGGGCTTGGTAGCACCGGCAACATTAGTTGATATCATAGCTAGGTGAGAGTGAATTTGGTAATGGTCTGGGTGCTAAGAGTTGTAGGAGATCTTGAGCTTTGAGACGCTCTAAAACTTTGGATAAGGCTTGGCTGAATTGGAAAAATCCCCTTGGGGTGTGACACAATTTGAACCTCAATAACTTTAATGCCATTTGATTGGCCTACCTAGGGGCCTCTTTCTATAGTTGACCACAATTTTCTCTTCTAGCTCAAACATCTTGGTGTTCAATATTTCATCAAGCACAACTATAGTTTCTTCCATCTTAAGTAGTGCAGGTGAAATCCTTACTAATCTTTTCCCTTCCATAACCTAAGTGACCTGATAGGAAGTCTTTTTTGTGTGTTTCGAGGCTATGTTTTCTCAAAAAATAGGATTTTAGGGTTAACCTAAACATGCTATGTACATGAGTGCAAGGCATGAATGGACCATTTTTTCTTTTTTTCTTTTTTTTTTCTTTTTTTTTTTTTTTTGCCTTTACTTTTACAAAATCAAAACCGAACCATACCAATAGAACCAAAATTGAACCAAAACTAGACCATATAAACTGAACTAAAATCGGAACAAAAACTGAATCAAAACCAGAAAAAAAAAAATCTCCAGAACTGAATCTTCGCCCCCTTATACCTTCAACTCTCACGTGCAGGAAGAAAAAATTCTATCCTAGGCTATGGTACACTGGACACACCAATAGGGGGTGGTCCAGGACGATCCTTCCCTCACAAACAAAGGATTTATTTCCTTAAAGTTTAACCATAAGTAAGCATCCTCTTGCTTAACATGGGTTTTGAAATGGACTTGGGCCTATACACACATTGGGTTTATGCATAGGCCTAGGTTCATCTCAACTACCACTAGAACTTATGGTTTGAACAGTAAGGATACGAATCCAGCACAACAAAAATCTACGGGATACCTAGGGTTGAAATCTATGGCTCATGGGCTTTATTGGGTAGGAAAAGGGTCACCCATGCTAGAGCTTGTGCATTAAGCACAACGGCCGGACCTGTGGCTCTTTTATATACTCGAGGGTACAGGCATGGGGTGCTAGCATTCACCAATTCGTCATAGCTCAAGTAGAACCATGGTCTCCTTGGCTAGTACTAACGGGGCTAAAAGGGTAAGGGTGATCCGTGTGATAGTGTAGTGCAATGCAAAAAGTTTAACAGAGGAATAATATTAGACTAAAAGAAACATGTTGGAGTAACTATCCATTTAGTCCCCAGTGGAGTCACCAAACTGTAGGGGTGGGGGCGTGAGGCGAAATATCATCCATTAGAATTATATAAAATACACCAGGTAATGCCCAGGAAAGATGGTGGAGTCACAATGGTCTCACTTAAGTACCACCTCCTTAGACAGCATTTCCTAGATATGCACTTCATACAATCCTAATAGAACCAAACCACTGGTAAGTACCGTCTTCCCATAA
The DNA here is from genome assembly GCF_030052815.1 of Hevea brasiliensis. NCBI lineage: Eukaryota > Viridiplantae > Streptophyta > Magnoliopsida > Malpighiales > Euphorbiaceae > Hevea > Hevea brasiliensis. The sequence goes on along the minus strand of NC_079507.1, from coordinate 34,041,002 downwards.
CACTACCACGATACTAAGGATTTATGCCACGAAGGCATAGATAGACAGGAGTCACCACCCGGGTAATAACTGGGATATATTCAGTGTTTCTTCCGAGGGTCATGGATGGCAACTTACTCCTTGCAGAGTTTCCACAACCGTCATTACCATAGCCCAATGTCTAGGTTCGGGATAGTGGGTACGTAAAGAGAAGGTGTTAGGCACCCCTTACACCTGGTCTAACCTCGTTGATTCGAGTGCCAGTCCTCTACTAATGTTTCTAGAAGTCTTGTTTATTATTCCTTTATTAAACTTTATCCTAAAAATGCAATTCTAATCCTACACACGCAAGTAATTCACAAAAGGATTGTTGTTTACACACAATTTTCATGCACAAGTAATTCCTATCTATGGGGTTGCTAATTATTTAAATGATATTCACCAGATGACTAAAATTAATTTATTATTGAGAATTTAATTTATAAACAAATTCAATTTCATATAACCCTACGTTTCTATTTAACCTAATTAATTAATTTTCACCAAGTTACCCTAAGGATAATTAAACTAAGTTAATTATGTACATGTGTAATTTATTATAATATCACATACGGCCCAAACAATCACAACCTAATAAAGATTTCTAACATTCAAATTTATTTTACAATTACCAAGTATTAAATTAAATTTATTTACATGCCAATGTTAGTTTAATTTACAAACAAGATTAATTTTAATTTACAAAGTATTTATTTAAATTAATTACATTAAAAAGTCAGTTAAATTAATAACAAAGTTAATTTTAATTTACCAAATAAAAGTTCTATTATTACTACAATTTCATGCCAATGGTTCCAGGAGTTTAGAGCTACTTACCTGTTGGTAAATGCAGTTGCCATTGGGGCAAGCTACCCTTAAAAAATGGTCTTCTCTTCTAGTATGGCAATAATATCCCTGGCTTACTCCCGTTTAGCTCCATATAAGCTCCACGCAAATGCCCTCTTTGGTACTTACCTTAGGGCTACTTACCAATTTTGTTCGTAATAAAAAATAAAGAAACTAAAGAAAATAATAGAAATAAAGAAAATATTAATAACAATTTACATTGGATTCTAACTCTAGTATCCTAAAGGGTTAAGATTCCTAATTAGTTACAACTACCTAATGGCCTAAGTCTTCTAACATGATCAAAACACTTCATAACACTTCTTGAATTAAAATAACACAGAAAAATAGATCAAATATCAATTAAAACCCAAGAAAATACAAGAACATTCATAAATATACAATTTTCAAATTCTGGCAGATTAACGGTAGCAAGAAATCCGATTTTTTAAAAATAGTTAGACATGCCTAAAAATCATAAAAAAATTACAGAAGACAGCTTACATATCATACAAGATCATAAAATTTAAAAATCAAACAAAACCCTAGCCGAATGGTCTACATAAATCGTAACTTTTTTAAGTGACAGAATCGTACTACTTTTTTGTAAAATTCATAACTCGTTAAGCACAATAGATATGAATGCAAATCCAATTGGAAAAGATTCATAAGATTCTGAAGTTAATTTTAGACACTAGATTTGCACAAAAATATTAAGGAACAAGGGAGATATGGGCTCCACAAGTCGGAAATCCTGCAAATCAGGTTTTACAGGAACCCTAACTTCAAACAGCCATAACTTAAAAAATATTAAAGATTTTTTAGTGATTCTTGAGCCTAAAATTAATGGAATTTCGTGTAGAATATGAATATAATTTTTACAAATTTTTTACAGATTCAGAAAATAAAGAAAAATAATAAAAATACAAGAGACAGAAACTAAACATGTACAGAGTTGTGTATCCCCTCAAATTAAATATGATTACATGATCTATATGAACATATAAAATAAATTGAAGACAAAGAGCATAGAATTAAAATATTATGTGGCATAGATCTTGAAAAGAAAACAATAAAAACTGACCTTCCAGAAATCTTGTATAAAAATCTTCTTGAAGAAAAGAAAAAATAAGGAAGAACTCAAAGAGTCTTGAATATCTCTAAATTTCCTATAGCTCTGAATTTTCTCTTCCTCTTTCCTCCCATCATCCCCTTTTTTTTTTCTCTTTTTCTCTCTCTTTTCCTTTTTTTTTTTATCAGTGGGGTATTTATAGGGTTTTGGGAGAGAGGTGTGATAGGGTTTGGAGTCCTAGTGTGATAAAGTTCAAATAACTTAAACAACTAAATTGCAGAATTTGGGTGAGACTAAGATATGGATGAGGTGTTTCAACCAATAGGAAGAGAGGGAAAGGGGAAGGTACCAATAGAAAGTGAGGAAGAGGTGTGGTAGGGTTTGGAGTCTTAGGGTGATCAAGTTTAGATGACTTAAACAACTTAGATTGCAGAATTCAAATAAGACTGGGATATGGGTGAGGTGTTTCAACCAATAGGAAGACAGGAAAAAATGGAAGGCACCAATAGAGAGTGAGGAAGAGAGTGGGGCCAAGGAGGAGAGAGATATTTTATTTTAATTTTTAGAAAATAATTAAATGAATCCTATTTAAAATTCCTAACTAGGCTTTCTTAGGCTCATGGAGCCCAATTAAACTTAGTTAGATTCATTTAAGAACTACCCATATTAAATTTAAACAAAATAAAATTTTATTTAAATTTAATTAAATTAATTTCCCCAAAACTTTATTATTATTTTTATTTTTTTCAAGATCATGCCACGGAATTAATAATTCAGCTCCATGCCTCCAATTACATCTTACATTCATATAATTTTTCATCATCGGGTTTTCAACGGCCTCAATGCACATACTCATCATAAAATAAGGGTTTACAGAACCTCTGGGAGTAGGACTCTGAATAGATCCCTCGGCAGTAGTAGGAGCTAGACCATATCTCGAAGAGAGCACTAGTGCAGTCTCTTGCTAAATGACCCTTGCCTCCGCAGTTAAAACAGGCTCCAGTGGCCCAATAGCATTCCCCTCCATGAACCTTGCCACAAGTCTCACAGTAGGCGTAATGCGAACCCTGCCAATCACGACTGCACCTAGGGGTCTCTGTCCAGAAAATCTGCCCCTACCAAATCTTCCACCTCGACCCCTGCTGGGTCCACTAAATTTATTTCTCTTTCCAGAGGTAGCACCAGAACTCTGTTCAACTGATTTTTCCCCCTTGTCTTTTTCTGATTTTTCTTTCACTGGGGTTGCTTCTGATTCTATTCTCTCTAACTCAAGTGCTTGAGACATGAGCTCTGAGAAGTTGTTGTGTTGAAATCCCACAACTTGCATCCTTATGCTGGGCTTCAAACCCGTCTCAAATCTCTTGCATTTTGCCTTGCTGGTAGTAAGGAGACTCCCAGCATAATGACTTAAGCAGGAGAATTCCCTCTCATACTCTGCCACTGATCGGTTCCCTTGTTTTAGACTCAGAAACTCTTGTAACTTCTGATCAACATATGCATCTGGGATGTATTTCTGTCTGAACTCTCTGATGAAGTCATCCCGGGTCAGCACTGGTGGTTCAACCAAGCTGTGGGGGATGGTCTTCCACCAATCATACGCATCCCCTTGCAGTAGCGACACAGAGTATTCAAATTTCAATTCATCTTGGCAGTGCAGCTTCTTAAATACTCTGTCCATTCTTTCAAGCCATTGCTCTGCCTCTAAAAGGTCCACTGTACCCTTAAATTCTGCAGCCCCATACTTCAATAATTTATCATACTGTCTGGCTGGAGGCAGTGGTTGTGCCACTGGTGGTTGGGGTGGAGCTTGAACAGACATACCCCCAGCTATTTGTTAAAACATCACAGCAATCTACTGTGCGAACTGTGCAGGGAACTGTGGCATTTGTGGAGCTGGTGCTGCTGACCCACTAACATTCGGTAAAGCTGGGGCTTCCCCTTGTGCCTCAGCTTCAATAGACTGCTCAACTGAGCGATCCCCTTCTTCCATTTTAGGCTGAAGTTAGGGTATCTCCTGAACAAGTAACACAAGGAGATTTCTCTCCGTTAGTTCATATTCATGATGTAATGCACTGTATGTAACAAATATGGACATTGAGCAGTTGTACTTAACAAGGAAAAGACACAAATTTATAAGTTAAAACATACTTCAAAAATTTGCTCTGATACCACTAAAACATGTCACACCTTACCCCTCTGTAAGGCATAACATGATCCCGTAGAATACCTAATGAACTACCGCAATTCACCTACCGATAACTCATTAAGTACCCTACAAGGGATTTTAAAACAATTTTCTTACTTTTGTTAAGTGATGAGCATTTTCTAATAGGTACTTAAAACATTTAGTTAAAATTAAAACTAGTTAATATTTTTGGCCTATTTTATTTTTACGCAAATTTTATAAAAATTTTGACAGAGTTCCCTCTGTATTTTGAGAAAATAGTTCTTCAAATACCTGTAAAAAGCACTTCTAAAATTTTTTCTTAACCACTACTTCAATTTCACAATCAAACTCAATCAAAAGAAATACAAACTAAACTTTATTACAAACTTCATACAAATTTTGTACAAGCTGCTCAAGACCCATTACATGTCCATACATTTATATGCAATACATACATCAAAAGAAATATTTACAATTAGGGTATAAATTATACCCGATAACTTCAAGCAGAATGATCTTTAATCCTTAGCACTCGATCTGCTCTTCTAGTTTACGTATCTGACAAAGAATAAAGCTATCACGAGTACTAGGACTCAGTGGTGCACAACATACTAAAATAATATTTATGCATAACTTAAATCACATTATTCAAAAATTTGACTAAACATGAGCATTAAACACAAAACATGAATTATGAGATTTTAATGCAAACCAAGTTCTTTTCAATGTATCAAAACACATTTCATAAAACCCACAGTTAGATCATGCCATTCGAAACAAATAGAATCTCAATAGTCAGAGGCTAAAGAGAAATTACATCACAAGGCTAGCTAGCTCATATATATGGATATCCATTCACATCCTCTTCTACTGGCACACCTCAACACTTCTCCAGAGAAGGAATCAAAATTCGAAACTAATTACCCCCACTAGTCGTGCTAGTGAGGTATCCAAATATATGGTCATGACACTGTGGTTTCAAAACTTATCTTAACAATTTGCTAAACATTTTCATTTCAAATATACACAATAACTTTCACAATTTAAATCAAACATCATAAGAATGCCATAATTCAATATTTCACATTATTCAAAACAGTATGCAGAAGATAATTATAAAAAGTATACGTTGTGCACAAACCTCAAACGAGTCGCCTGTTGGCCTTGACTCGACTCCTCGGGTTCTGTCCCGGTATTCTTTTCCACTGAAACACACAATTTCACAGTGTTTCAGCACCATAACTTAGCATAAATCCAATAATAAATTTAACTTCACTTTTACCTAGCTCTAACGTGCTAAATTCGACGTTCTTGAAATTTTGTGTTTCGGGTTACTATTCACTGCACTATTCATATCAAATTATTGACTTTCTAAGGCTTAATAGGTATGGGAATTCCAACTTCACCCACATACCACATTTTGGTCACTAAACTTGTTGATTTTGGTCATTTTCTTAAAACTTAGGTCTTTTAGGCAAAATTGCCAATTTTCAGTTTTAGTGTCCCTAATTATACTGTTTCATTGGTCAGTTTACTGTTGGAATTTGGCAAAACTTTCTTCATAAAAAATGTTTCTTATTGTCTTAAGTTTATTCTCCTTTTTGAATCACCCCAATTGGAGTTTTGTAGCTCAAGTTATAAGCAAATAATGTTTACTGTTCATGCTGCAGAATTTTATTCTGGCAGATTATTGATTCCGATTTCGTTCAGCAATTTGATCAAGTTAGGTCTATAATTTGGTCTAATTTTCTTCATATGAAATATTCTACTATGTCTTAGGTTTCCATCGGTTCAAGAATCGCCTAAATTGGAGTTTTCTAAAGAGAGTTATAGCCATTGAAGCTTTACTGTTCATATGGCAATCTGCAGTTCTGCAGATTCAGGTCACCAAATTTGCTCAGTAATTTGATTGGGTTAATGGAATAATTTGGGTTGGTGTTCTTCATGAAAGTTTTAGATCTATATCTCATCTAACCCCTAGTAAAATTTCAGGTCATTTTGACCTGCCTAGTTCGAGTTATGACCAAATGAACAAATACTGTTCATTTGGTCAGTTTGTGCAGAGGCAGCCTGTGATTTTCCAACTTCGGCCACTTTGTTCACTAGGTTTTAGTCACTTTTTGGGCAGGCTTCCTAAATGAAAATTGTGTCATTTAGTGCCTATTTTCATCCCCAATTGGTCCCATATCCATTGGACTTGTAAAATTTCATTTTTGATCCCTCAAAGGAGGTTTTGGTCATGTTGCCAGCACATGACCTTATCCAATCCGAATTGGCTTTTAATTCCAACACTTTTAACACACCTCATTTGGTCACAAATGACCATTTTTCACTTCAAATTAGGCCAAATATATCATTTACCAATTTCTCCAAATTTTTGCCTCAAAACCCTAGGTTTCAAACCCTAACCACACTAATTCATTGTAATTAACTAATTCAAAGCATATAAACACAATCTTTCAACTCATTCAAGCATTTTAACATGTTTTACTCACTCAAACTCATGCAAATCACTCTCCCCTCCCTGCTGGATGAATTTCAATTTAGTCCCTCATACATATTTTTTTTCATTTTAAGCATATTACAAGCTAATTCAAGCTAAAAACACAACAAGTAAACTAATCTTGCACCTTAAATCACTCACCTTTGTGTAGCAACTTCTAACTCCCCTTTTCTCCAATTTTCTTTCTTTTTCTTGCTTCTCTATACTCTTCAAGATGCAAGGATGAGGTTTAGTGAAGAATTTTAGGGGAACTTATGGTTAATTTAGAGTGTATAAAGCTTGAGCTAAGAGCTCTAATAGAGGTTTGAGAGTGAGCTTTGGGAGAGGGAAAGTGGACAGTTGGTTTTGGTGGAGAAGATGAGAATAATTTCTTTTTTTTATGTTGTTTTTATCTTATTTAAAATATATTTAACTTAGTCAAATTTGGTAGGAAAAGAATTTTTTTATTATGACATCATCCTTGATGTCACACATGATGATGTCACTACCTTTTTACTTTTTCATTTTCTTTTTTTTTATTTATTTTTCTATTAGTTCTTTAATTTAATTCTCGATTCCGAAATTTTTTTTTCTCCGATTTTATTTGACAGTTAGTTCAGGAGTCAGCTCTCAGGGTTAATTGACCAAATTGCCCCTTGCCGGTTCATCCCGGTTTGCAATTAATTCCATATTTCTTTCGGCTCCCTGACCTAATTATTTGACTGGCTTAACAGTTATTTTTCATGATTTTCTCTTTTCCACTGTGTTTATAAGGGTCCTAAGGACCGCAACGTCACTTTTTACGGTTCGAAATTTGAGTTTAAAATGACTTCGCAGTCATTCCCGAGAAGGTCACCCATCGCTGTGACTCTCGGCTCGTTTAACTTCTTATGTTCTGTTTTTCTTATTTATACTTAACCAATTGAACATTACTAATTATTTGTGTTTATGGCTTCTCTAATTGACTTAAGTGTGGTTCTAATCCCCTTAATTGTCCGAACCGACACCGGTCACCAGAATAGTGAAATCTACCAGGCTATACAAACGGGGGTGTTACAGTCCCGACTGCAACTCGGTTCTGGTCGATGACATCGGCGATGACTCTGCTCAATATCTTAAGAATCATAGTTACCCTATCTGAGCTGTACATCTATCCAATATTTGCGGCTGGCTTTCTGATCAAACACATATTTTGATTCAGCCACAAGACTAGGCTTTGACATAGGCCAGCACTAGGAGTAATCCTAAACTAGGTAGAATGTAGTGCTGATCTTTAGAGATCACCCAAATGATGTAATCCGATCTTTAAAGATCACCTAAATGATGTAATCCGATCTTTTGAGATCCCCCAAATGATGTAATCCGATCTTTAGAGATCACCCAAATGATGTAATCCGATCTTTTGGAAATGAAATGAAATTTTTATTTAATCCGATCTGATCCCTGATATGCGTATCTGATCTGATCCCTAGACAATTATTCTTTCGGAGATCCGTAGGTTTGGAAATTTATTCAATTTGATGACCTTAGTTTAACCGATCTCACTTATCTAATTTTTATTATGTTTATGGAACCTTCTTGCGACGTGTTAGAGAAGTGGCCCGGTTCCGCTAACCGATGCGTCGCTTGGCACTTTGCGAGCATTTAATGCTCGGATGGGTATAAATAGGGGAGAGGTGAGTCAGTTGTTTTCTTATGTCATTTTCAGAGCTTCCCTAGCAATCTCAGCATTTTCTCTCGTTTTCTCAAGTTTTCAAGCGCCGATCACACTCTGGCAAGGGTTTTGATTTCTTTTCTTGGTTAATTTCTTTTATTTTTCCGAAAATAAGCGTTGATGAGGGTTAGAGAGCTGCAAGCCCGCCTTCCGTCCATATTTCATGGACCTCAGGAGAAGGCGATGCGACTGGGCCAAGCGGACGTCCCAATACAGCCATCATTCCAGTTACTGGTCCGGCTACTAGACTGAGGCGAGGAACGTCTTTGAGAAGAGAAAACCTGCCAGTTGATGAGTTGCCTTCGGTCCTGAGAGAAACCGATCTCTAATCTATAAGCCAAGAGTATAATCTGCGGTTCGACTCTTTTGAGCTGATCAAATGCCATAGCGATCTTTGGGCCGATCACTTCTTTGATGAAGGCGATCTCATCATGGTATATGAAGAGCAGCTGAAAGACGGACTCCATTTTCCTTTGGATGAATTTTACAAGGCCGTCCTAAAGTTCCACCATGTCTTGGTAGCTCAAGTGCATCCGAACTCCTGGCAGACTTTAGTAGCCTTCTGGGGTCTCTGCCGAGCTAAGAAACTGGAGCCCACGGTTAAAGTCTTTGTCGAGCTGCACAGGCTTGCCCGAAGGAAGAATGACGAGTTTTGGTTCTTTTAGGTAAAGCCAAACTGCGGGCTCTTCACTGATCTCCCTTCTTCGCTGAAGAACTGGAAGAACCGGTTCTTTATATTGAGGAGCAAGATTCTGAATGGCTTTGAGGGTATCCCACGGAGTTAGCAACACCTGGTCGCTTCAATTTCGAAGAAGATCACTTTAAATAAGGACGAAGATGCCATGGTGAAAGAGTTAAAGTCTTAGGCGTCGACCCATAAATTCTTGTGCTTAGATACGGTTATGGCCAAGCTGAAGTGGTGGATGATGCGGCTGATCACTAATGAAGACTACGAGTTTCAGCTCTCTGACCTCAGTCCTAGTACAATCTATATCTCTAGCCTCTGAATCTTAGCAAACTCACTGACTTCTTCTCTGTGCAGGTATGGCGGGTGGCGACGCTTCTAAGGAGAGTCGTAAGCGAAAGAGGGAGGTCTCCTTAAAGGTGCGGGCGATGAAGGAGGCCACTGTTACTGCTGCTCAGACTCCTCAGCGAGAATTGGTAGAGGTACCGAGCTCCCCTCCCCGACCTCAGGAGCAGCCGATCCCAGAAGTAGAGGTCATCATTCCTCCTCCTCAGCAGATCGAACTTCCCCCTCCCTCGCCTCCTCTGATCTCTTCCAATGTGGAAGGAGAGTCTTCTGATCCTACTGTTAGGACTCTTTCTCGGGGCGCTCAACTCCTGCTCCAATCACTACAAAGGAATCGTTCCACCCAAGGGAACCCCAACCTATCCAAAGTCATGGGAGCCTCTATCTGCTTCCAAGAAGATCAGAACAGATTGGCAGAGGAGAGCATCGACAATATTCTAACTCAGACAATGAGCTTGGGCTTGGAGGCTATTGCCAATCAACATGTGATCTAAGAGAAAGCCCATGCCTTAAGGAGGGAGATTCTTAAGGCGGTCCAGGATGCCTCAATTGCACAAGCTCAACTCTCCTCTGCTAATGACTACATCGCTAGAATGGAAGATCGGATGAAGTATTACGAAGAGAGGATAGTAGAGGTGGAGCGAGAACTTGAAGACTCTCGGCCTGGTCGATCTGCCGATCTCGCTCATTTTTCTGAGGAGCTTCGGGCGAAGGAGGAGGAGCTCCAGGCCAAGGAGGAGGAGCTCCAGGCCAAGGAAGAGGAAAGCACAACAAAAGAGGCTGGGGCATATGTGAATGCCCATAATGATCTCCTGGCCGAGCTGAGGAAGCGTTATCCTGAGGAGGACTTCTCCTGAATGAATCAGCTCATTCCAGAGGCCGAAGAGGAGAGCGACGAGAAGCCAGAGAGAGAGAGAGAATCAGAGAGCGGATGATGTACCTGGGGAGCAGGCTGGGGGGGGTCCACCTGCTGAATGACTTGTATATATTTTACTTTGAAATGAATAGAAATCCTTTTTTTGTTCAATTTCTTATTGAGATCGGAAAGCGTCCAAATTATATAAGCACTTAATTGTTTGAACATATTTGAACATTAAACTTGAAAGCGATTATTAATCAGAGTATAAGAGATCGGAAAAACATTACACGTAAGCATGAGATCGGACTAAGCCATGACCTAATACCGGGTAAAATTTTAGAACATTAGAATTGCAAAGACTTGACATTGACTTGAACTCTTAAGATTGGAATCGTCATTAGACCAGATAGAAACCTTAACTTTATTTTAAGGAAAATATGAGGTCTTCAAACGAGAAGCCTGATCTCATCATTAGTCGAATGAAGTTCTACAATATTTGTACAGAGAGATCAGAGAGTATTAGTAGGCAAGATTGGATGGTCCGGAGACTCAATATTGATTCGAACCCATTTGATAAGAGATCAAAAAACAATTAACTTAAGCGTGGGATCGGTTTGTTCTATGGTCGAGCAATCGGTGAGTTCGGAAAAGCCATTTATGATCGAAGGACATCGATTAAGAGTGGATAATAAAGTCGATTTTAAAGTTCCTTGACTTCAGAGGTCGGCCAGAATATAATGTCTACAACATTGATTAAGTCTTCCTTTGGAATTAAATTTTATAGTGAAAAAGTATTTTTTTTAATATGATTTTATTTAAAATATTATTGAAAAATGATTTAAAAATTATTTTATTATTTTAATTATGTTAAGAAGAAAATATTTTAAATTAATGCAAAATAAAAGTTTTTAATATTTTACTAATTAGCATATTTAAAGAATTTTTTAACAATAATTTGTAACAAGATTAAGATTACATGTCTCAAATTTGAATGAAAAAAAAAATGGCTGAAGCAAATCTAGACGCCGCTTTCCACAATAACCACTCCCTGACTCAAGTAATTTCAGTTAGTGTTGCTCGCGTGGCAGCACTACAAAGCGAGTACAACTCATTATTCCTCTTCCCTTTTTTGATTTTTCACAAACTACCTCTGCTAAAATGCCCATCTAAAACCTTCGCATAATCTATAGTCCTTCCAAACCCCTGCCTTCGACCTAACCCCTCTCTCTCTCTCTCTCTCTCTAGCCCATACCGAAACCCTTTGAAGTTCGATCTCTCCAGTTTTCTCTCTCTTGTTTGATCCAAATAAAAGTAGAAACACGAATACAATGTTCTTGTTCTTCCAACTCAGATAATGGAAACCGATTCTAGCGAGTTAGCCACTCGCTCTCCTCTTGGTATCGATCTCAATGAGATCCCTTCCTCTTCCTCTCCTTCTTCCGTAGCCGTATCCGAATCCGTACCAGCACCCACACCCACCCAGACTGTCCTGCCTAACCCTGAACCTTCTGAGCTCGACTCTCTTGATGTCGTCCGCTCTTTCCACGAGAATCAGGACCCGGCGTCTGGAATCGCTGCCAGATTGCCCAGGGAGCAGGGGCTACCTACGTGCGGGGCGTGCGGAAAGCCGGAGGTGCGAGGGCATGTAGTTGTGTGCGACGGGTGTGAGCGTGGGTTTCATATCACATGTGCGGGAATGCACGGAAGGCAAGCTATGAATTTGGTGGATTGGATATGTGGAGAGTGCGTGAGTGGTGGTGTTAAGAGTAAACGGTGGCCTTTAGGTGTTAAGAGTAAGCGGATTTTGGATATCAACGCGTCGCCGCCAAGCGACTGCGATGGCGATGGGGAGAGCTCTGAAGAGCGGGTCAATTTGAGGTACTTTTATTTGGATGTAATTGTAATTTAAAGAAATGAAAATTTTGTAAAAAAATTGAACTATAGTTGGTTTTGATTATTCTTTTTGAATGTGTTCATGGTTGCTTAGTTGATGCTAACCGTTTAATTTCTAGCAGCTTGGCAATTTTGTGATATGAAATTTCGTGGATAAATTTAGTGGAGTTTCATTCTTATTAGTATTTGTACTGGTGTTTAACTAGCAGGATGATTAATAATGATTTGATTGAGTCTACAGGTATATGACTAAAGGGTTACATGTTTGTGAATGGTCAAGACATTATCTTTTTCTAGCTCAAAGGCTACAAATATGCAACTTTTGCAACATTCTCTACAATGCCTGCACTTTAGGAGTCAATTAACGGCTAAGGTAGTAGTGTTTTTGTTTGACACTAAATGGCAGTTTGTGCAGAAACAGATACCATATCATTTCCATTGAGCCTCAATTTATCAATCTTGCATCATTTATGGAGATCACGTTTTGTTTTTCTGTAGCCCATTAATGACTTTTGTTTCCATTGATGTACTATGCAGCTATTTTTGCCTTATTTTTCCAGCATTATGCTCGTGCTTATTTCTATACTTGGTTTAAGTTGTTTCAAAATGTGTCATTCCTGCCTTTTGATGTGCTCTAGATTTATCACAATGTCATTAACTTCAACATTTCCCTCGTTGATGTTATGCCCTCATGTTGCAAGCAATTGTTGGACTCTGCCTTTGTGCAATGGTTAGCATACCCATTTCATGCATCCTTCATGCATACACTAGAAAAACCAGTGAAGGAGTTACACACTACCCTTATTGGAAGATAGATAGTTGAAAGAAGAGAATGAACTAGGGAAAGGGAAATAAGCGAGTGGGAAAAATAGATCCAAGAGGATAACTAGAGGGAGAAAGAAAGAAATTGAGGCAGCAGATATCATTTTATAATTTTTATAGATCTTTCCTGATTCTCTATGGAGAATTGTGATTAAGCTTTTATGTTGGCCATTAATATGCTCTAGAACTTGGCTCTTAGTCTTTTAGCACCATTTTGACCAAATAAAAAGCCAACTCATTTAAGTGGTCATGTGCTACTTACAGTGAAGTTAAATAAGAAATAGCAACAAACAAGATAAAGATTAAACCACAAGCCTTAAATGATATAATCCTGATACTTAAGCAACATTAGCTCCTCTTGGGTTGGAAGAAATCAACTTTGTTGAGAAAGTTTCTAGTTGTTGAAATAAATCATCTCAACATTGTCATAACTTGACAAATTCAATGAAATATCAAATTATCAATGTAATATAATAATGAAGTTACACTTAGCAACCTTCAGGTCAGAAGAACTCAGTTTTATTGAGAAAGTTTATAGTTGATATTGAAATAGATCCTCTCTGCATCTTTTGAATGCAACCTCACTGATTCAGAAACTATTTTTCTAGGTCCTTCTGTGTAATGGACTAGATTTCTTTGTTTCTTAACTCATTGTATCTTGGCAGTTTTGATGTCAATAATATCTTGTAATTGGCTCCTCGGAATCTCTCATTATGTATGGTCTCACCAGCTGTAAAATAACAATCTCCTCAGGCGCAAGTGGATCCTCATGAATTGCGAAACCTGGATAGTCATTTTGAAGATTGGATTCATAAGCACATACTTGGAAGTTACTATATATTGGATTGCCGTTACAGTTGCTTTGGAAAAGTAAATTGTTGGATGTGTTGGCCATGAAAGATAGCTTTAGATTGCATTTTGGCCAAAAATTTGAAGTTGCGTTTTTGTGAAAAACAGTTCTAATCCAAGGCCAAATAGGTACTAAGAAGATACACAATTTGTGCCTAACTTCTTAAGAATGTGAAATAGTCCAAACCTTCTTCAACTTGGCATTTTGTGCAATCCAATCTCAAATCTCTCTCAATGGTGAAAAATAACAAAGTTGCTGGATATTCTCTGAAGATGCTGTCTTTGTGGTGCTTGTTTGTTGCTTCTTCAGATTTGGCACTGGAAGCTTGCAGCTTTTCTAGAACACGGCACATCACGTACATGTTGAACACTTTAACTTATTGTATACTTCACTTGATAACTACTGTAACAAATGCAAGGAACAGAGAAATCTTTAAGGATACGGGGAATATTTAAAAAAAAAAGAAGATTTCAGAATGTGCTGTCCTGTTATGGGGCTTGTAGCGATAGTGAAATAAGTCTGACCAGCAAAATATCTTTACACATCAGCTAGGCTTCAGTTGACCATTTGAATTTATCAGATGAGGGAAGAAGAAAGCTCTGTTTAATTGGAGCTTAGTTCCAATTTTCTTTCATAAAATTCTCCAAAAATATTATAAAAATTTAGAGTCCTAGTTTGAAGTGAAAACCTAGGTACGTCATGCTGACTCACTACTCCTTAAAGGTCAAGAGTGCGTTTAGTATCACGGTAGCTACTCCACATAGTAGCTTTTGGGCAAAAGTTGTAATAAAGTCTTGTTTGTTGACATGCATAATTCTAGTAAATTAGCTGCATGTGATACATTGAAGAAGGAATAAAGTGAGCCATTTCAGAGAACCCATGAACAGCCAAAAAGACTGGATCAATTCTGGTAGTTTTAGGCCCATAGATTCTGTTACTTGCAACCTCCAAAGACCTACCAGGCCCTAGATATACAATACAAGGTTGTGTTTTCTTAGTGGCCTTAAAAGGATTTCTAAATGTGACACTTCATTAAATAATGAACAAATCCATCCTAATTTGCCCTAAAGAACCTTTCAGACAGTTACCATGTAACTTGCTAATGAAACTTTTGTTAAAGGATCTGTCAGAATATGAAGATAAGGACCATATTTTACAAAATGGGATGTGGTGGGATTACTACTACATTCCAAGCTTCCCATATAGGATCAAAATATGGATTTCTGGAATGGTGGTTCCTTAGGCAATCGAAAGGCAAGCTATATTATCATAGTTGTGAAAGGCGCTTGAGGCGAGAGGCACACCGAGCAGGAAAGTCATCGCCTCAAACCTCCCAAGGTGGGCGACCACAGTGAGGTCCACCTAGGTGCACCTAACTAGGTCAGCTTCACCATTGCAGAAAGAGATTGGAAAAGAAGAAGAAGATGATGTTGATGATGAAGAAGAGACGTAATGTACCTGGCTTTGTTTACCTGCTGTCTTTTATTGGTTGGCAGCCGGCATCTGACTTATACTAAGTTAAAGAGTAATGGGCTGATGGATTTTAATGGGCTAATGATTTAAATTGATGGTTTAAAAGGGCTGGTGGTTATTAGTTTTTTATTGCATGTATTCTTAATTCTATTTTTCATAAATTAAATATTAAATGTAAATTATTTTTTTATTGAATACATAATTATCCTTGACAAGTTTATAGATATTAATTTAAATAAATTTAAGTTGTGTAGTAAGGTATTATTAAATTAAATATATGGTAAAAATTAAAAATAATCCCATAGAAAATTAAAATTATCATTTCAATATTATATTTGAATAAAAATAAAATATACAAGAGAGTATCCCTTGGTACTTGATATTTGTGGATGGTATAGTTTTGATAGATGAGACACAAGGAGTCAATAGAAAGTTTGAGCTTTGGAGAAACACTCTAGAGTCAAAAGGCTTTAAGTTAAGTGGAATAAAGACAGAATACATGTATTGCAAGTTTTGTGAAGACGAACTGGTGATAGGGAAGGAGTTAGTTTGGATGGAGCAGTATTGTCCCAAAGTAATCACTTTAAATATCTCAGCTCAATCCTTCAAGTAAATGGGAGATGTGAGGAGGATGTTAGTCATAGGATTAAAGACGGATGGTTGAAGTGGAGACGTGTCATGGAAGTTTTATGTGATTGCAAAATTCCCAATAAGTTGAAAGGAAAATTTTACTGTACAACCATATGATCGGCCATGTTATGTGGTAGTGAGTGTTGGACACTGAAAGAGCCATATGTGTCTAAAATAAGAGTTGTAGAGATGAGAATGTTAAGCTGGATGAGTGGTCATACTAGACTAGATAAAGTCCGTAATGAGAGTATTAGAGAAAAGGAAGGAGTGGTGTCAATTGAGGATAAGTTGAGAGAAGGGAGATTGAGGTGGTTTGGTCATGTGAAGCGTAGACATACAGAGGCTCCAGTTAGACAAGTAGAGCACATTAGGTTAGAGGATAGAAAGAAAAGTAGGGGTAGACCTAAACTAACTTGGATGAGAGTAGTACAACATTACTTAGAAGCATTACACATTTTCGAGGATTTAATCCAAAATCGTTTAGAGTGGAAAAAAAGAATCCATATAGCCGACCCTAAATTTTTAGGATAAAGGCTTAGTTGAGTTGAGTTGAGTTGTATTTGAATAAAAATAAAATTAATGTAAATAATAAAATAAATAATATATTACATGTATATTTTATATGTAATTAATATTATATCAATTAAATTTATATTGCTTATATAATTTATTTTTATGATTTCTTTTAATTTTTTATTTTTGTGCCTCTCCTTGCTCAAGCTTGTACCTTGCGCCTAGGCTTTTCAGGACCCTTGGTGCGCCTTGAGCCTTTAATAACTATGTCTTCTATTCAGTTTATCTTCTTTATGGTTAATGATCTCAGCCTTAGGCCTAAGGTTAAATTCGTACTCATACAAGTTTGAATATCATGTAACATAAATATTGTTTGTTAAAGTTCATCCATGGATTCTAAAACTTTTAGGTCCCATATTTAGAATTTAGCATGGATTATTTGTGGTATGATAATATTTAGTGTTTCAAAGCTTGAAATGGTATTATAGTTTTGTTCCTTGCTGTGCTATGATGCTTGAGATGCTCTTTCAATTGGTGGATAGTCACCAGTTTCCTCTGATTGGGATACTTGACAGTGATGATATAATTTAACCTGTGAAGCAAGGTTACCGTTACACATTTTGTTCATAGTCAAATATCAAAACATCACTACATACTTGCAGGAGAGCTTTGTACGTGTGCTTGTTGACATGAATGTTGTGCTAGCACAAAAATGTTCGAGCTGATTAACCAGCAGAATGATCATCTGAAGGCCTGATATTCCATTTCTAGGCTAAACCACTGTGAAGCCATTTACAATGAGTATCAATTCTCATTCCCTTTGTATTGTCCTCTTCTCTTCCAAACTTGCTTTCTGTTTCAGGCAAGATGTTATTCATGACACTACAGTTTCCAAAGCTCTATTTTCCCCCATTCTCTTTCCCTATTTTTTAAATTTGTTTCTGGCCACTTGGAAAACATTTATAGTTCATCAACTAAAAGGAAAAACATTATTTGTTGTTAGTAATCAATGTAGCATTTCTTGCTAGCTATCAATGTATAATTTCTTGCTTATTTTGTTGCTGTCTTCTTTTGAAACTTTATATTTCTTAATTTCATGTTTTTATTTCATTAGTTTATTGAGATACATGAAATATTTACTGGTCACATATACTTTGTTTTAGGAAGCACACTCTGGTTGGTAATTCTTCTAGTAGAGATGCATTTGTTGCTCCAGTGACATATTCTAACCTTGTGTATGCGAGAAATGGGTTTGGACCTTTTGACTGTAGAAAAGGTTCTGGACTTATGATGAAGGCTTTCAGAGTGGGTTTTGAAGATATATTGCATCATGCACAGACTGTGGATAGTAGTTTAGAGGAGATAGATTTAGGTTTCCCTCTAGGAAGGCTTAGAAGTACTAATAATACTGCCATTAGATTACCATCTCGAAGTCCAAATGAGATTCTTCTGCAGGGTCTTAGAGAATTCATCTCTGAAAGGCATGGCATGTTGGATGAAGGTTGGCATGTGGAATTGAAACATTCCATGACTAGTTATGAAGTATATGCTGTTTATTGTTCTCCAGATGGAAAGACATTTGGTTCAATGTCTGAGGTTGCTTGTTATCTTGGGTTGACACCTAATTGCAATTCAATTGACAGTGACAAGAGAAGTGATGGGTCTCCTCTGCAAGAGAGGTTGCATTTACCCAAAAGAAGAAAGTCAAAAAGATCTTCACTTGCCAATGGTTTTACTGAAAATAAACAAGCTCTGGTAAATGGATATCACAAGGATCTCTTGTCCAATGGTCAAAGTACAGAAATTGGTGATACTCAATTTGGTAAAGTTGGAGAAGCTGATGCAGAAGAAGACGATATCACTAAATCTCTGTCATCAGATGTAAGAATGCATTCTATTTAATACTAATACTTTGTCCACTTTGATTTAGTTCCAGTGTTCTTTTTTACCTGTTTCATGATGGTGTTAAGACATTTTGATGTGTTCATGTTATAAAGTTGTATGTTCCTCAATTGCCTGATTCTTGTGGATGCCTCTGCTTTTATATTTCAGGAAGAACTTCCTGTCCAGTTTGAAGATTTCTTTGTTATTTCTTTGGGAAAAATTGATGCGAGACCTTCATATCATGATACTCAGTTAATTTGGCCGGTAGGTTATAGATCCTGTTGGCATGACAAAGTTACTGGGTCTCTTTTCGTGTGTGAAGTGCTGGACGGTGGTGATTCTGGACCAGTCTTCAAAGTCAGGAGGTTTTCATGCTCAGTGTTGCCTGTTCCTGAAGGCTCAAGTGTTCTATGTAGAAAAAACTCTGGCCAATTTGCTGGTCAAAAAAGCAAAGAGTATAATGATATGATTTGCCATAATATGGATTATGATGAAGATGGCACTGTTGAGATGATTCTGGCAGATGCTTCCCCACCAACAGAAGATGATATCTTGACCTGTCTTGATCATAGTTCAAATGGGACTTATGGTGTTCAGACTACAGAGAGCTTGCAAAGTAGTTCCTCTCACAGCAGGGCTGGAAACTTTTCATCCTGCGATTTGGGATTAGGAGATGAGATTGGGGAGATCTCAGCAGAAGAATGCTCATCATCTTCAGCATGGAGAATGGTGTCTCAGAAATTAATTGATGCTTATTCTGAAATTTGCAATCGGAAAGGTATCCTTAAGTTGTACTGCAAACATGTCAATAATGAAATTGGGTCACTAACCTGCGATGAGGATAAAAAGAGCTCAGTAGGTTTTGCTTCATTGGCCAAATTTTGCAGTTCCCCTGGGTCTTTTGGCATGCCACTGGAATACGAGGGTGAGGTTGACAATTTGGCTGCTGCTCTGTCAAAATGGTTGGATCAAGACAGATTTGGGTTGGACACAGATTTTGTGCAAGAAATCATAGAACAGCTTCCTGGTGTTGGCGCCTGTCCAAATTATGAATTTCTGTTTAATAGAAGTGATTATTCTGAATCCCAAACAGTTGGAAATGGACTTCTAATGGCTAAAAGGAAAAATGGAGCAGATTTAGATGATTTATTTCAAAGATCCAAAAAACCCAGGCTCGGGGAGGATTGTGGGACAGGTGATCATCCTCCTCCTCCTGGGAGGTGGTTGTGCTCCAAGCTTCCACCTGTTCTTGTTGGCGACTTATATCAGGTACTTGTATGCTAATTGCTATTAGCATGTTGGTTTCAAAGAATCCATTTCGTATTTTCTGTATATGAAATTGAGTTTGTATGATTACGAGGCCTCATAATTTCTGGGTCTGGCTATGCAGGTGTGGGAGTTACTATGGCGATTCCATGAAATATTGGGTTTAAAAGAGCCTTTGTTGTTAGGGGAACTTGAAGAAGAACTTATCAACCCATGGACTGATGGCTCAAATCTTTCAGAAAATCTTGAGAGGAAGGTCCCTGGGATTCAAATTGTTGATTTAGATAAAGTTGATGGCATAAGTGGACCAATCTTATCTTCATGTGAAGAATTATGTACGGGCCAAGGGGATAATTCACATGTTTTGATACAAGTGGAAAAAGGTGGGACAAATGATTTAGCCCAAGATAGACTTGCATCTGTTTCTCATAGCAGATGCTCTGGAGTAGCATTGACAAAGGTTCATAGTTCACTGCTATCAGTGCTAATAACTGAGATGCAATCAAAGGTTGCTGCACTTGTCGATCCAAATTTTGATTCTGGTGAATCAAAATCAAAACGGGGGAGGAGGAAAGATGCTGACAACTTAATTCCATTGAGAAATAAGCTTACTACTCTTCCTATCAATGAACTGACTTGGCCTGAATTAGCCCGGAGATATATATTGGCTGTCTTATCCATGGATGGTAGCCTTGACTCTGCCGATGTTACTGGTCGTGAAAGTGGTAAAGTTTTTCGCTGCTTACAGGGTGATGGTGGGGTGCTTTGTGGCTCACTTGCTGGAGTTGCGGGGATGGAGGCAGATGCACTCGTAAGACTGGCTCTCATTCCTTTATTCTGCTTTGTTAACTCAAAGCATTAGAAGTATTTTTTCTTTTAATTTTTTATGTAGACTTCTGTATGATTATTGATTCCGCTGGCCAATCCATTTTTTATTTGTCTGCAGTTATTTCTCAATTTTGCTCTAGATATCATATATGTGTGTGGTGTGCCATGTATGCATGTATATGTGCATGCTGCATGCCTTGTCTTGTATTCATTTTTTTTTTTTTTTTTTTTTTGCTTCTAGTTGTGAAAGTTAAAAAGAAATTAATGGAATTTTTTTATTAAAGTTCTATCCTTTGTTTTCAGTTGCTTGCAGAGGCTACAAAGAAAATTTATGGTTCCTTGAGCAGAGAAAAAGATGTTCTTACAATGGAGGATGAAGTAACTAATTCAAGTGGTTCTTCTTGTGAAAAGAATAGTGTGAATGATGGCAATATCCCAGAGTGGGCACAGGTTCTGGAACCTGTTAGAAAGCTACCCACCAATGTGGGGACTAGAATCAGAAAGTGTGTATACGAGGCACTGGCAAAATGTCCTCCTGAATGGGCGAAGAAAAGATTAGAACATTCAATAAGTAAGGAGGTCTACAAGGGCAATGCATCAGGTCCTACCAAGGTAGCTTAGAGAAACTTGTTTTTATTGGTGAAATCATTTCAGTATTTAGTGGTGCTAGTTTTGGATTCCATAATTTGCTTACACAATATCCCACTGTTCATTTTATCTTTTTTCCTTAGTACATGCTGTTTTAAGCTTTGCTTTGCAAGTGGTGATTCCATTTGATAAAATAAGGGTTAGGGTAATTACTTTACATGCTTTCTTCTCTTATCTGCCACATCAAGCAGAAGCCTTTTATATTATTTTTCAGACAGTTCTCAGCAGTTCTGAACTTGTTGAAAAATTCTTGATTTTAAAGGTATATGAATATTTATGTACCTAAAACTTCAATTTTAGAAGTTGGGAAACTGATATTCAAAGTTCGGATTTGTGATAGGATAGTGTTGTTAGAAATAAGATATATAACTTCAATTTAAAAAGCCAGAATTGTAGCATGGAGGCAGTTTGAGCAGAAAATTATATTTATGTACCTATTTTTGAATGTATATGTGCACTGGCTTTTTCAAAGAGCTATGATTAAATTAAACTTGAGCCAAGATTGTAATGTGAAACCACAATTTTTGATTGTATGATATTCACTTATGATGCTTAATCTACAAGCATTAATCTTCATCAATTGTTTGAACAAGTGTCAAAATTTTCATGTCAGGAACCAAAGGTGATGCTAAAATCCCTTAAACATATTCATTAGAAATTTTAGAACCATTGATGTGCTCTAGTATGTACTCTAGTGCTTTTAAGAAAGGAGAATGTTATTGCAGATTGCCTGATTGCATCCAAAGCTTAGTATAGTTGTGCTCTTTTATCATTGAAACTTGTGATTTGGAGGCCTACGATCTGCTTTAGTCTCTTGCACAAAATTAGTCAATTGCTTTTGATTCCTTAATTCCATTGCAGTAATTTGATAAGTCTGTGTGCTGAAGGGGATGCCCTTAGATATTAATTTTTAGCAAAGCTTTTACTGTACTCAAGTGGTCATATGCTACTGCCAAGGGTGTGAACTTTTCATGTAGGTCTTAAGAAGAGAGTAATTTTTGGATGTGCTTGCCATCTCTTGTACTCTCTACATAGTGCTTCTCATGTTAAATGCACCTTGAGCACTTGATATATGAAATATTATTTTCCTGAGTTAGGTTCAATTTTTTTTAGAGCTGTTTATTTATATGCATGATTCTGAATTAAATGCTGGTTGTTGATTGAACACAGAAAGCAGTTCTTTCAGTGCTAGCAGATTTATTGAATGAAGAATTGCCTCAGAAATCTGAGAAGAGAAATAAAAGGAAGATTACTATACCTGTATCTGACATTATAATGAAAAAATGTCGTATCGTACTCCGTCGTGCTGCTGCAGCTGATGATTCAAAAATTTTCTGCACCTTGCTGGGAAGAAATCTAATAAATCCCTGTGACCATGATGATGAGGGACTTCTTGGATCTCCAGCCATGGTTTCCCGTCCTCTAGATTTTAGGACAATTGATTTGAGATTGGCAGTTGGGGCCTATGGTGGATCACATGAATCTTTTCTTGAGGATGTTCGAGAGGTTTGCTTACTTATCACAAATCGATTTGAACTAGTTTTCCTTTGCTTCCTTTGACTATGCAATATTTCTTTGATGAATATTGCAGAAAGACATGAATAAGATTTGCTAATGACTTCATTATTTTTTGCTAAAGGGTGTTTCATTCAAGCAGCTGCTGGAATGCATTACTATATGAATTCCTATGAAATTATATGTTTGTAATGTGATTATACTTAGTAATGTGATTGTGCTTCAGCCAAAAAATTTGTGGTTATCTTCTAGTACTGCTGAATCTTTTGGTGAGATTTCTTACGTTTTGGGATTTTAGGGAAGGTACATGATGTAGGAAATCCTAAAGATTTTAGAACTGCTTATTTGGGCAAAAAATATAGGAAATAGTAGTTTATTTTATTTAGTAGTTTTATGCGATTTGTGATTGCTGATTAGAATTTGAATGAGGGTTCCTATTCCCAATGTAATTAGGGTTATAAAACCTATAAATAGGGCATAGGATCTCTACATATTTGGAGATTTTATTATGATTATTGACTATTGATTTTATGCAAATAAATTGAGAATTTGTTTCTCACCCTAACAATGGTTGTGATCGTGAGTATGTTATTACTTACTAGATCAATATTGAGAATTCAAACAAATTTTAAGGAAAGAAAATATTGAGATATCCAATAAATTTTACAAGTTAGGAAAAGAGAACTGGAAGAATGCAAGGAAGAATGTCTAAAATCACAGCTTGAGCAGGAAAAGCAACTTCAAGTTGAAGATGAACAAGAAGAAGAATTTGAAGATCGACTTGAATCTGAAATTGAGGAACAAAAAGAGCAGTTTGAAGAGTCTTAGCTTGGTGAAAATTTGGTTGTTACGCTTTTAGCTCTAGTGGTTGTGCATTTTGAAATCCAAGTTGATAAGCCTGAGTTGGAAACTTTTTAGCCTCCTACTTTGCTATCTAGGGTTTTTGTAGGTCAACAAGTGCCAAAGCCACCATCTTTTCCTTAACAATGAGATTCCATTGACATTGTGATAAATGATGAGTTTGTTACCTCCTCTCACAGTGGTTTTTGAATATTTCTTGTCGAGTGGCATGCCCGAGTCGATTCCAATGCTACTTGAATCATTGAAGACGAGTTTTGCACTTTAGATCCTTCTCTATTGGATTCTTACTTGCATTTCAACTTCTTGGAGTCTAGTTCTTTCCAACCAAGGGGGGGAATGATTTATTCTTAGTTGCAGTTCAACTCCTTGGAGTCTAGTTCTTTTCAACCAAGGAAAAGGGGGGGGGGGGGGGGTGCTGGGCGGGGATGATTTATGAAATCCTAAAGATTTTTGGACTATTAGGACTACTTATTTTAGGAAAAGTATAGGAGATAGTAATTTACTTTATTTAGAGGTTAGTAGTTTTATTTGTTCTATGATTCCTAATTAGGTTCTTAATCCTAACATAATTAGAGTTACAAAACTCTATAAATAGGGCCTAGGATCACTACTTATTTAGAGATTTTATTATGATTATTGATTTTGAGCAAATAAATTGAGAATTTAGTTAGGGGTGTGCAAATAGTCGGTTCGGTTCTA
This sequence comes from Hevea brasiliensis, assembly GCF_030052815.1. Classification (NCBI taxonomy): domain Eukaryota; kingdom Viridiplantae; phylum Streptophyta; class Magnoliopsida; order Malpighiales; family Euphorbiaceae; genus Hevea; species Hevea brasiliensis. Next base: position 34,016,932 of record NC_079507.1, on the reverse strand, counting down.
AATTGAAAAAACCGAAAACTAAATTTCGTTAAAAATTAAAATTGAAACCGAACCAAGAAAACTGAAATAAATTGGTTCAGTTTGGTTTAAAAGATTGGTTTTACAATCTCCATTTTTTTGTTCAGCCAAACAACCAATCATTCTCATAAAGTCACCAAAACAAACATGGAATTAGGGCTATTTGACAAGTACCCAAACAATCCATTAAGCAATCGACAAATTTCCCATAAGAAATAGTCAGAAATTCATAATCAACAAAAAACCATTACACTTGCCCTTAAGAAACAAATTTCTAGCCAATTACCCATATGAAACAATCTGAAATTCAGAATCAGAAAAAGCCATAAGAAAATCAATAAGAAATGATAATAATCAGAAACAAATTTCCAACTTAATCACTTCTCAATGGTTTAAAATAAGCTATTAATAAAAGATGGAAAAGAATAATAGTATTGAGAGAAAACCCAAAAATTCTAAATCATAAATAGCAGTTGACCCAGAAATTAGAACAATAACAAAATCCATCACAAAAATAACCCAGAAACAGTGGCCAAGATCGGCGAAGCAAGATGTTGTGTCTAGTGAGGATGATCAGTGGAGGATGATGCTGCATCTAGTGAGCAAGATCAGCGAAGCAAGACCAACGGAACATGCAAGTCCTCTCCTAAGCAACCCATGAACCTAGTGGCCATTGATGGCTTGATGCTGCATGTAGAGAGAGAGAGATAGCTAGAAATGAAGAAAAAGGAGGTGGAGGAGGGGCGGCATTGTTGAGGGGGCAGAAAAGAAGTTTTAGGAGAGGGAAGGAAGGGGTCATGGTTCTCTGATTTGAGAGGAAGAGTGAGTGACAGTAAAAATAAGACACTGAAGTATTTATACATGCATATAAAAACGATGCAGTATTAGGGGGCAACTTTGGTTCGGTTTGGTTAACTCAGTTTTTTAACTGAATTAATGCACCAATTAAACTGAAAAGCCAAACTGATTGAACCGAATTGGTTTGTTTCAGTTTGGTTTTTGGTTTAAACCGAATTTGTGCAACCCTAGAATTAGTTTTTCTTCATATAGAGAATTATTTCTCACCTTGAATCCCCTAATACCTATTTGTTCTACATCTGTGCATAATATACAGTTAAGAGGCTCTAGTTGTAATGGATAAAGTCTTAGGTACAAATTATACATTTCTTTAAATCTAATTATTGTGCAAATTATTTATATTTAGCAAATGTTGAGATTGTGTTAGTATATTAGCCATTGATGCAAATAATTATTCTTATTTTTCTTTTTTTACCCTAAATGTTATAAAAAAGGGTAACCTAGTTCACGAAGCATCCCACACTTGGGGGCTTTGGGGAAGGGTTGATTTACGTAGCTTTACCTTTGCTTTCAAAAGAGGCTGTTTCCATGGCTTGAACTTGTGACCTCTAGGCCACAAATGGATTAAATTTACCGTTGCACCAGAGCCACCCTCTTTTACCTAAATGTTATATTTCTTCATAATTATAGGAAGGGTCTATTAAGACCTATTACAATCTTGAAGATTAGCAAAATTTTCCGTTTGATTGACGTTTATATTCGAGCCATATTTTGGAATTTCACAACTTAAGTTCATTATATGCTTCTTTTGAATGTTAAGCTGCCTATAGATTTGTATTCCAAGGGATACTGAAATATTCATGGGACCACATTTTATTTTTTCCATAATCTTGCATCATTTCAAATTGTCTCGTCTATTTATGCTGAGTTCTGCTAATGAATATCTTTGGTTGATTGGAAAATTATCCCATGTTTTCGTTCTATATGTTGAATACTCAAGATCTGTAAGATGCGCTAACTGTTACTTTTACCTGGCAGTTATGGAACAATGTCCACACTGCATTTAGAGACCAGCCTGATTTGGTTCAATTGGCCGAGACTCTATCACAAAATTTTGAAACTTTATATGAAAAGGAGGTATTTTCTTTTAGTGCTTTCTTCTGCCGATAGTTCTACATTTGTTTCATCATTAACTATGATGTAACTTTGATTATCATAGGAAGAGGTGGTCCCCTCTCTCCTTAGCTTGCTAAAGTTGTTTTGTGATTATTTATCTACTAAATGCTCATATCTTTATAGTGCATGAGACCTAAAGATAGACATGTTTGCTTGCAGTTTTGTGGATTCAGAGTTAGTTATTGATGTGGCCTTGTGGTTAATGATTTTCTTTATTTGCATGTACCCTTTAAGTTTGCTATTGATATGATATTGTGATTATGTATAATGAAGCTGGGGCTGCTTACTTATAACTTCAGAATGGAACACGGGGTTTGTTACCACCTGCTTATATGATTGAAATTCACAGTAATATGAGCATTCATTTTAGAAGGTTGACCAGGACACTAAGAAGTTGACAAAAATGTAGAAAAACAGGGAAGATATCTTTCAGTTGATTGTTACATGCATATTTGCTATTTGACCTCTGTCCATCCCTCTTTATGTTTGTATAGATGTTGCCACTTTCTACACATTATCTCTCCCTCTCTTTCTAGCTGTCTGAAAATCCACTTTTTTGATGTAGGTGGTTACTCTTGTTCAGAAGTTTGAAGATTATGCTAAATTGGATCACTTAAGTGCAGAAGCCAAGAAAAAATTAGATGATATTCTTGCATCAACTAATGAGATTCCAAAAGCTCCTTGGGATGATGGTGTCTGTAAAGTATGTGGTGTTGATAAAGATGATGATAGTGTTCTGTTGTGTGATACTTGTGATGCTGAGTATCATACTTACTGCTTAAATCCTCCACTTGCAAGGATTCCCGAAGGAAATTGGTATTGTCCGTCTTGTGTTGGTGTAAATATGGTTCAAGAGGCGTCAGTAAGTTCTGAGGTCATTGGCCAAACCCACAGTAAAAAGTACCAGGGAGAAATTACCCGTGCTTACTTGGAGACACTAATGCATTTAGCAGTTTCAATGGGAGAAAAAGATTATTGGCATTTTGGCATAGATGAGGTTTGTGTACCTATTTTCTTGTGCCTTTGCTACTGTAATGTGCCTCATAGGTCTTATCAAGTATGTTATCTTTCGTAGTTCTATGGTCCTTGCTAATTTTTCAACAGCCAAAAGCTGCACACACTATACTGACTGACAGAAGTTTGCAAACTCAGATGTAACTACACTGTCCCTCAAAGCAGAATGAATTAGTAATGATGATGATAATGATGAATTTCTACATCAAGCATGATTTCCTCCCTTGACAAATTTATCACTTGTATATTGTAATTATTATGGAATTTCACTTACCAGATGTAATATGTGATAGCTGAAGTGAATTTCTTTCTGGAAAGATAAAGAACTATGTGAATTGTGATACAAGTGCACAAACTCAAATGTACTTTGCACTGTTCCTCAACCAAACAGTCTTGTTCCAAAACAATCTTAATGATAAGGATATTGATAAAATCTTATGTCAATCATAATTTCGTTCCCTGCAAAATTTTTGTTCTGTTATACTGTAATTATTATGGAATTTCACTTGCCAGAATTATTATGTAAGTTTTGAAGTGACTTTTTTAACTGGAAAGAAGAAACATCTTATGGAAACAACCCATTTATGGAGATTGCAATGAAGTCTATGTATGCTACTTGCTGCATTGTTGATTTGACAAGTAATTAACATTAATGCATGTGGTTGGCTCAGACACTACTGTTTGTAACGCGCTCTCTGTCTCTCTGGTCTTATTCACTTAACAAAGTTCCCTTTTATTGTGAATGCAGCGAACCTTCCTTCTTAAGTTTCTCTGTGATGAATTACTCAACTCTGCTCTTGTTCGTCAGCACCTTGAGCAATGTGTAGAAACTACAAATGAATTGCAGCAGAAATTGCGTTCATTATCTGTGGATTTAAAAAATCTCAAGTCCAGGGAAGAATTTCTGGCTGTGAGAACTTTGAAGTTGGATACCAGCGCATCTGGAGATGCAAGGGAAGGACTTGGTTCTGCATTTACAAATCAGAGTAATTGTATGGGAAAGCCACCTAGTTTGAGTGATAGACCTAATCACTTCTGTGCCTGCTCTGATGATGTGCCTGCAATAGATGACAGTCAAGAGGGATGTGGGATTAGTAGCTTTGGTAAACATCCTTCTGTTCTGAATTATGAGAAAAAGCTCAATTGTGACAGCAAAACTGGTAATACGATGGATACTAAAGGGCAAGTGAAAGATGTTGTCATGGATGGTAGTAGCATACCATATCAAGAAAATGACAAGTCCTTTAGACCTAGGGAGTTATCTTTATCAAGTCATTTGCCACAAGTGATTGATCACACGGGTGAAATTTGCCACCATAATAACTTGCAAGGACATGTTGAGAAAGACTCTTCAGCTCCTTCAAATCATCCAGGATCTTCTCTGTCATCAGACATGAATATTCATGCTGTTGAGAATGTGCCTTCTGTTGCTTTGAACGAGTCACAAGCCCACTGTCCTGAGTTGAGCACCATTAAGGATGACATTCTTCATCTGCAGAATTTGATTACCGGCATTGAATCACAACTTCTGAAACAAGCTACGCGTAGGGAGTTTCTGGGGAGTGATTCCACAGGTCGTTTGTATTGGGCTTCAGCTACATCTGCTGGGCGTCCTCGGGTTGTTGTTGATGGGAGTTTGACTTTGCAGCTCAGAAAAATAGCAGATCATAGGGACTTATCTGGCAATGGTTCAATGCTCCATCATTCTTCTTCATTTGGCATAAACACTTGTTTGAATTTGGAGGAGTCAAGAGCTTGTTTTCCGTTCCTGTTTAATCCAAATGGTAACATGGCTAAATGTTCACTCTGGGTTTCTTATGAAACTAATGCAGAGATTGAAGAGCTTATTGGTTGGTTGGGGGATAATGACCAAAAGGAAAGAGAGCTAAAAGAGTCCATTATGCAATGGTTAAAGCTAAGATTCCAGGAGACTCAACAAACTAGAAACATGGTTCAAGAAGAATGCCAAGCAGCTTTGCCAACGGTCACGAACAATGATAAAACTGCATTTTCTAATTGTCTTGTTGCCAAGGCTGCGTTGTTTCTGGAGAAGAAGTATGGCGCCTGTGCTGAGCGTGACAGCACTAACATGTTGAAGAAGCGAGGAAAGAAAGGCAAAGGGAGCAGTGAAGAGAAAATGTACCGATGTGACTGCTTTGAGCTCATTTGGCCTTCCAGACACCACTGCTCCTCTTGCCATAGAACTTTCTCCAATGATGTTGATTTTGGGGGGCATAATGATGGTAGGTGCTCTATTGTTCCATCGTCCCATGAGAAAAGTGAAGTGAGTAATGATTCCTTCAAAGCAAAGGGGAATTTGAAATCTGACCCGAAAGAGTTTGTCACTCAAATGGATAAAGTTAATACTTCTAAAAGTGATTGGTCTGAGCTTGGCTCAAGGTTGATTAAATTTCAAAATGAAAGAATTGAATGCCCATATGACTTTTCAGAGATATGTTCCAAGTTTGTGACAAAGGATTCCAACAAAGAATTGGTACAGGATATAGGTCTTATTGGGTTAAATGGGATTCCATCATTTGTCACAACTATTTCTCCATACCTCAGTGATTCTATGTTAATGTTGATATCTCCTGAGAAGGATACCAGTGTTTGTGACAAGTTCAATGATGATGAAAGGCTGACCTTTACAAAAGGAAACAGAAGTGAGAGTAATGTAGGCCTTCAGAGCTTATCTGACAATTTTGCCAAGGAAACTGCTGCAAAGGAAATCAATGAAGTATTGAAAACCAATAAACCTCTTTTGGGATGCATGCAACAAAGAGGGAGAAAGTCCTCTTCAGATAAATATTTTGCTGAAATGGGGTCCAGTCGCTTTTGTGTGGTCCCGCAGTCTTCATTAAGGCCATTGGTTGGGAAAGTATCATTTATCTTAAGGCAACTAAAGATCAATTTGCTTGACATGGAAGCTGCACTTCCAGAAGAATCCCTGAGGCCATCGAAAGCGCAGTTGGAAAGAAGGTGGGCCTGGCGTGCATATGTTAAATCTGCAGAGTCAATATATCAGGTTGGTCTTATTGCATTTTATTCTTAAGGTATTTCTTGGTCCATTATAGCTATTGTAATGCATTATACATGTGTCATATCAAACCTGTTGTGGTGATGGTTATTAGCTTATACTATAAAATAGTTATGACACATGGTGATGTGGTACTGGGGAAGGTTTTTGATTTGGGTATATTTGCGCTGATGTTTAGATTAAAATTGTAATTGGCTTTTCAGATATCTTCATTACTAGGAAATATTTGCTGGTGAGTCATGTCTTTGTTTTTTCCCTTGCTTTCTTTTGTGTTGTTGAAAGTAAACTTTTTATCTATTGCAAGTCTTATTTCCAAAAATAATTGGGGTTGGCTGCCTGAGTTCTTTTTCCTCACTTGGCTCTATCTAGTGCCATGTTTTTCCTGAGATAAGAAACTCAAGTTGTTTTCAAAATTTCAAATAAAGTTATTTTCAGTTTACATCCGATTGCAAATAAATTTCCTTGTTTTCTTCAGATGGTCCAAGCAACAATTATGTTGGAGGAGATGATTAAGACGGAGTATTTGCGAAATGAGTGGTGGTACTGGTCCTCACTTTCTGCTGCTGCCAAAACTTCTACAGTTTCTTCCCTTGCCCTGCGTATATATTCCCTTGATTCTTCCATTGTTTATGAGAAGACATTGTCCAATTCAGATCCAATTGAGAATTTGAGGCCCAGCAGCATATCAAACCAGAAGCCATTGCCTGGTTTGGATTCAGTAGAAAAATGCAAGGTAGGCAGGAAGTCTAACAAGAAACGGAAGGAACCAGAAGGTTGACCTTCAGACGTGATCCCAAAACTTGTGAGGAAATTTGATCTGGGTGTAACTGAATCCAGAGACATTGGAAGATGGCAGCTGGACTTTGTTGTTGGGAACATGGCAGCCATGTTATCAAAATGGCAATGCTAGTTGAATTTGATCAGATTTGGCTGATGTACAGCGGCTGCCATTTGTGGTGCTGCTGATTCTTGTGCATGTACATAGACAAAACTGACATGCTAACACACATGGTGGATTGTGAAGCGGGGCTTGTAGAGTTATCTGTTTCCAGAGTTGGAGACACAAGGACTAGCGGATAAAGAAGCATGTGCCCAATTTTGGACTGATTTATGCTGCAGCTTTCAGTTTGTTGCTCAGAAGATGAAACGGAAAGATGGTTTTCACATGAAGAGCAGGATCCATATACATATACCGAGAAATTGATGTAAAAAAGGGAGTAAATTAGAAAAGAAAAAAAAAATGAAAAGATTTTAACGTTGGGTAGGTGTAGGCAATATTTCATTCTTTACAGATCTCCATCTCTGTCTCTTATATTTCACAGTATATGGAAGAGTAAAATTCTTGCATTTTGCATTTTTCTTTGCCATTATCTTTTATGTTTCTGTTTTTAAATTTAAAATTCTTTTCCTGGTTGGTTTTCATTGAGGATTTTATTTGATCTGAATATTCTACCAGTGACGATGAGTCATTTTTGTAGATATATACATAGCAATATCGATATGTTGAAACACCATATATGGAATCAATAATCAATTGCTTGTACCATCAGTTGTCATATGCAATCCTGCATTTTGTGATTTCATCAATTGTTCCATCTTGTCTTGTGGACTCGAGACTACCTCCTTTTTCTGTGGTGGTTTTTTTTTTTTTTTTTCCCGTTCTTGAGTGTTTTTTCCGAGGTAGCAGAAACTGAAGTATTTCACAGAAGTTGCGTAAAATGGAAATACGTGCATAAGGTAACAGTTGAACTTATCACATGGTATTTTCTGCTTCCAATTCATATTTGCCAACTTAGTCATCATTTGAAAAACTATTGTTTCACTAGATGTAGAATATAGGGGACATGAGCCATGACAGACAAGAAAGAAGAAAACAAGAAATAGAAAGTGGGATATAGGGAAGAACAGAACAGATTTTAGTGAAGTAAAATTGCTAGTTGGAAGTGGTTTGTGACGTGAGGTTTGAAGCATATGGGAAGTGCTGTTGTTGAGTGGACGACTAGACCCACCTGTGTTCTTGTTTACTTATAGTTGTGGCAAATTATAAATTTATATTTGGGTACTAAAAAAAAATACATTAAATATTTACAAATTTTTAACAAAAAAGTTCACTTACAAAATTTGTGAGTAAAAGTGTGCATATAACGATTACATCCAATAATTTTTCGGTAGCTGAAAGTTTAAAAAGTTGTTTTCTAAATAATATTTTTTATTTTAAACAATGCTTGCCGTCGAATATCTTACAGTAATCTTCCATTGTCTTGAAATTCAACTAACCAACTTTAGCTCGTTGATTTTTGTGGTGCAACTGTCATCATTTGGAGACTTTTTTTTTTCCCATGTCATGAATATATATATATATATATATATATATATATATATATATATATATATAATGTAAATATGCAGACTGCGCTCTTAGATCCATCATTACCTCACAGTGATACACAGAAGGAGCCCAACATCTGATTAGGTCATACAATTTATAAAACATACACAACATTTGATTCACCTAATTAACACCTGAAAATTTTATTCATTAATTTAGTCTTTAGATACCTTTCACAGGATCTCAGCCTCCCAAATGGCTTTTTACCATTTCTTTTTATATTAACGTAATCAACAAGTTTTAAGGAGCTCCTTAAGGCCACATCCACAGCTGCCCTCCGGTGTTCAGAAACACATCGGAGAAGTAACTTCGGCAAACTTCGCTACCGTCATCCTCCACTGATTGCACGCCATCAACTGGGCCTCCAATTAAACATCCTCCATAGTTATCATTCTGAAAGAATGAATCCCCACTGTCCAAAAGCTGTGGACTGTGCTCATCCACCACTGCACTTCCGGCACTTCCAGAACTCAGGTGGTCCTCAACCTTCACACCCATTTTAACACCGCATGCATTGGCTGTATCCACCGGAACGGAGTCAGATTTTTGCCCTGGTACTGGTGCTTCAGTCACTTCTTTGGTTTCTAGTTTCACAGTCAAAGAAACGACCTGCAGTTTAAATAGTTCGTGCAAACGGAAAGAAAACGTCCAAATTAGCTACTCATCTTTTCCTTTCTGAAAAGAACAAGTCCATAAGCATATTTCAAGAAAGTCATTAGGGTATATTCCAATTTCTTTTCTTTAACTTTTGAAAGCAAAGTGGGGTTCAGAAACAGATGCTGCAGAGACCTAATATACATATGTGTTAGAAAAACATATATATGTTAATTTATATTAAGGTCGAATCTTATTGGAATGACCCACTTCAAGCAAGTCTTAATCACCCTTGCTAGGTGTCCAAAAATAACTAGAAGTTTTTCCAGTGAAAAAGACACCCACGTTCTTTATCTATCGCAATTGCCAACTATTCTTTAGTGGGAAATAATAAAGTAATTTTTGTTTTTTAAACATCTTAATGAGTTGTTTTCGAATACATTTACTAACATTTTGAAAGAAAATCACCATATACTAGATAAATAGATTATTTCACGCATGCTATAAAAAAAATTATTATGTCAATATAATCGCATTATATGATAGATTAAAATTCAATTTTTAAAAATTTTCATGAATTGTTTATTACTAATGTCTAATGATGAATATAAATAATTATAATCCTACAAAGAGTTGAGGGAAATTAAGGAGGAGGATATACCTCAGATTTAAGCTTCTCATTTTCCTTGATAACAGTGTCGTAAATAGAGAGAAGAGAATCATAAGAAGCTTTGAGAAGATCATAGTCCCTCTCAAGCTGCTTGGTCTTCCATCGAGCCCTGCGGTTTTGGAACCACACAGCCACCTGCCTAGGCTGCAATCCCAGCGTCTTGGCCAGCTGAGTCTTTCGTTCTGGCTCCAGTTTGTTCTCTGCCTCAAAACTCTTCTCCAGCAGGTTCACCTTCACAAATCACCCTTTTTAATCATACCATACAACAAATTCGAATATCTATACTCCCCTTCTTGATTAATTAATTAATTAATTAATTACATTTAAAAAAGGAAAATTCTCATGTTTGGAATCTCGTTTCTTTTTTATTCTTTGAACTACAGAGCTAGGTAATAAAATAAAACTATGCAAGAAAATTCGAATATTTATTATTAATATTTTGATATCATCTTATCATAATATTAATTTTATTAATTTACTTTAATGTATACGTTTAGCTTATGGTATCGTTTTGATTCTTTTATGCATATACATGGAGAGGTTTCTTCTTCACAAGAGACGAAAGGGAATTTGATGCTGATAAGGCTAGGAAATTGGATATTACATTAAAGAGACGTGTCCATGTATATGCCAAATCTCATAAGGAATATATTATTCTTTAATTCTTGGTACACATATTAATTTACCTGCTCCGGAGTAAGGCGGCGCTTCTTCTCCGGCAACTGTTCCTCGTAATATTCATCATCGAACAATTCTTCCGGCGAGCTGAAAAATGGTCTCTTCTTGGAGGTGTCCACCTCCATGTTCAACATTGATAATCTTGGACCTTCTTATGTGCACACAGATAAAAATAAGTATATTAACAACTTGATTAATTTTCATTTACAAGCTAATCAAACCCCACTTACGATCACAGTAACAACAACAACAATATATATATATATATATAGAGAAAAGTCAACTCATTTTCTTTTCTTTTCCTTTGATTCTCAGTAACCAAACTGTTTCGTAACTACGCAAGAGAAAGGCACTATAAGGTAAATTAGAAATGAAATATGATTAGTTACCTTGAAAAACCGGATCCCTGTTCTCAAGGAACAACATGTTCCCGTTGCAAGAAGAGGGATTAAAGAAAAGCCGTCCGGACTCCATCTTCACTATCTCTCTATGATCTTGGGTGTCTTTTGCAGTCGAAATTTCACAGGCTTAGGGATCCTCCGGCGAGTGGGATACAACAGAAAACTAACAGAACGCGTGTTTGTGTGTATATATGTTATATATGTATGTATACAAGGTAAATTAGAAAAGCATAAGCTTGTGGCGAAAGAAGCTAGTAGTCCAGAGCAACCTCGCAGGAGTCTCCAGTGGACATATGCAAAATCCCATCACGCCACGACCAGCCTTCCCCAGCTAGCTTCGAGCGTTTTGCTGATTATCAGTTTTTTTTTCCTTGCCTAGAGAGAGAGAGCCAAAAAGAGTTAACAAAACTGGGACGAGAAGTTCACCAAATCTCCTTGGAAATGATGATGTGACCACTAAAAGATAAAAACCAAAGTAAAGTGATCAACGGAAAGTTTTGGATTCCGGCGAGAGGGGGAGAGAGAGAGAGAGAGAGAGCTCTTTAAAGCAAAAGGTGTCACGTCTAGGTGTTTTTAGCAAATAAAGTTTCGGGAGTCAAGTCGAGAGCATTTTATAATGGTAGGATGTTTCCCGAATGACGAAAATGCCCTTTTTGAATGCATTATTCTATTTAAATAGAATGGGGTTTTTAGTGATTTGAGTTTGTTCTTGGACTTTAGGGTAAGGTTAACTAACGTGCGCCCGAGGCGAATGTGGGCGTAGGCAGGGACTTTAAATAGGATCCATGCATTGTGGTCAGAGAATTGTCAGATACCAAAGGATTGCAAGTAATTGCAGGTAAGCTTCCATTGTTTTTCCAATTCAATGCCAAATTAGCAAGTTCGACTTTTTTACATTTCAAGTTTGGTGTTATTACCAATCAATTCGATTTTAACATAAAATTATTCATGTAAAATCCATGATATTCAATGATAAATGATTCATTTAATTCACAATAACCCAAAATTTATTTTAATATATATATAAAATTTAAGTTGAATAACTTGTTAGTTGAGATCAATTCAATAACCTATATGACCTTATCTAAAATTAATTTATTTAAATTAATTTGATTAATTGGAATTTTAATTTGAAAATTAAATTAATAAAAATTAATTTTTATGAAAAATTTTAACTTCAAAACAATTTACATCCACAAATTGATTTGAATCTAACTCAAAATTCTTTATCTATAACAATGCAAGAAGTAATTTGAATAAACTCACAACTTAAAATAACTTTATTCAAAACTATTTAAAAATTAATAAGACCCAAATGACCGCAATGAAATAGTCTAAACCCACTCTATCAATTTTCCACCTCTATTTGAAATGTTCAAGAGCTTTTTTGAGTCATTTCTTTTTTTAATATTATGAGACTAATTTTTATGATAAAAATTATAAAGAAAAAAGTGCTTAATTAAGAGTGAGCACGGAATGGTTTTAACTAACTGAGCCAAACTAATTTAATTTGATATTTTAATTTGGTTTTGATTATAAATTTAAAACAATTTTATTTTTAGTTCAGTTCGGTTAATTTAGTAAAAAAATCAAATTAATTGAATCGATCAATTTAACCCAATGCTTAAAGTGTTGCATTTTTGGGTAATTATCACTCAAAATTACTTAATTCTATGAGTTATTTTATAAAAGTCACTCAACTTTTATTTTTCTTTTCCTTAAAACTCATTCAACTTCAATTTGAGTATCATTAAAGTCACTGTGATCAGTTATTGCAGGCTTCCAAGTTAACATGAGCCAATTTTACACTCATAGTCACTCAACTTTAGGTGTGGTGCAAAACTTAGCTTTATCACCTCCTTCTGATGAGTGTAAATAAAGCTCCTAAGGTAATCTTAAGTTCCCGCATCCTAAACTAAACTAGTCTAGCTCATCAAAGGCTTCCAAAGTTGCTCCTCAAGGTGTGATAAGAGTTCTAGATAAGATAAAAAGTGTTTTCACAATTGATAGAAAGAAGATGAAATACAAGTACATTGATGCACCTGTTAAGTGTGGGATCTATTTCTCCAAATTCAAGCCATAATGATATGAAAAAGGGGTCAAGCTAATGACTTTAAATTAGTACTTCTTAGGAGATAATCCAAGTTTAATTTTTTTTTGAATTTGTTTATTTCTTTTATTTTATCACCTACCAAAGTTATTTTGATGTTTGTTCAGTTTGTAGATTCATGTTTTTACCTATATAATTTTCCCACATTATTTACCTAGCCCTTAGACAAACACTTATCTTACCCTTATGAGAAAGTTATGAGAGAGGATGTTTGTAAAAGTGAGAGGTGCGCTAAAAAAAATGGATAAAGAAATAAAATAAGAGTGCTAGTATATGGAAATAAATTACAAAGAAAAATCCACCCAAGTGGACAAGTGTAATAAATTCAAAATTATAAATAAAGTCTCTATTCAAGTAGCAAGAAGTATGCTAGCACTAGAGTCAATTTGTAAATTTTTTTCCTCCATAAATAAATAAATAAAAGGAAGAAAAATTCTAGTATATTAATCTTTTATAGATTAATTGCTCTCATATTTTGATAACCTTTTATCATTTTCTTTGATTGCAACATTATTACCCTTTAACCCCATTACAACTGTGTGAAAAGATCTTTTAATCTTTTAATAGTGTATATTACATTAGTGGAGATAAAGTTAGAGGTCTGTCTATGGGACTTGGGAAATTAAATTCAATACATTCATATAGAGACATTAGAAATTGCTAAGTGTCGATGTGCTTATTTGAGTAAAGTATTTTCCTATAACTAGTGTATGTACATATGTTATGAGTTGGTAATTTACGCGTTACTAGATATTGATACATACAATGGATGTTTAATTTCTTAGCATTTTTATGAATTGTTGACATGTTGATTTTTTTTGAGGTTGTCTTAGAAAGTCCAGAATTTCAATTCTTGTTATACCAAAAGGAAAATACCTCTTATATGCATTTAGTTTCTCTTTACTTGAGGATAAGCAAAGGTTCGAGTTTAAGGGTATTTGATATAGTCAAATTATATAGGCATTTGGGGTTAAGATTCATTGCACTTTGTTAAGTATTTTGTTACTTTCATGCTTATTTTCAACTTTTTTAGTTTTCTTTTAATTTCTGTATTAAATTGATCTGATTCCTTAGTTCTTGGCCTTTATTAGGTATGTATTGATATTCCAAGAAGTTATGAATGTGATTGAAGAAGTGTCAGGATGCGAAAATGCAGCAAAAAAGATTACATAAGAAACACGACTAGTGTTATGAATCACATAGCCTTTGTAAGTGTATAAAGGAAAAAAATAGGTCATGTAATGAATTGCACAACCCATGTTTCTTAAGGAACAAAATAACATGGCCCACATAAAAATTACATGACTCGTGTTATCTCCAATGCCCTAGAAAAGCCAAAAATTGAAGCTCCAGAAGGTTACACAGGGTAGGGCTGTGTAAACTAAAGGCATTATATAGCTCGTGCTATTTTCAATGATAGAAACTCCAACTCAACTTTTTGTGATTTTCAGTCGCTCTTGGAGGTTTCCGAAACCTATTTAGACTCTAAAACAAGAGTTTTTCAATAGACATAAATATAAGAAGTTAGGGTTTCATCAGGGATTAACCTTTTTACTTTCAAAAGAGCACATCACCTTTGAGAGAGGCCAGATGATACAAGCTCCCTTGATAACTTTCAAAGGAACAGCCGCTCTTGTTGTGGAAACTATTGAACTGTCCCTCTAATCAAGCCTTAAGTGATCTTCCACTCTTTCCCAACCCTCAACATCCAATGTGAAGAGAACTAAAAAATAAATGCAAGATGGTGTTCAATCCAAGAATAATTCTTTCAAGAAGAAATACCCTTGAATTTCAATTAAAACTTATAAGAGAACAAACTTTGCAAGAGTTGTAAATAAAGTTCATACAAGAACAAAGCTCCTTAGAGCATTTATGCCATGGAAGGCTCTCTACCTCTCAATTATAATATGAATTCTGAAGCCCAAAAAATGAAAACAAAAGCAGCTATATCTGCTGGGGTGGGTATTTGGCCAAGCTTCCCTAATGGCCAAAGGACAATTAGAAGCTTGGTTAATACTCCACACTCTCCCTAAAATGTATAGAATATTCAAACATAAATAGTATGTTCTGATTTAGCAAGACACACATGAAAGAAAAGCTGAAAAGAAGTGAGTAGAAAATTTGCTTTTCCTATAAATGGTTGAAGTATGGCTAGAACTCTTATGCAAAGTTGTGGCTTCTAATCTTTGCAAAATAGACAAAGGCATCTTTAAAAAGTTGGTGGAGTTGGGCTACCAATTGTGCCACCACCTAGGCACTCCACCTGGATGCCACATCAGATGCTACTTGGTCTCTTGGCTCCTCAAATATGCTAAGGAATGTACAACAAGGTTGGCTTTTCTCCTCCAAGTCCAAGCCGAATGCTTGTAAGAGGTTGGACCTAGTGATGTGCTCATGTACCAAGCCTTGAAGCTTCTTAGCCATTGCTCTAGTTATTGGACCTTGATGAACTATGATGACTGGATCCTTATCATCCTCTCCTTTTTCGAAAGAATTCAACCTTGAATTTTCATCATCTGCATAATAGGGAGAAAGATTAGTGATATTAAATGTAGCACTTATATTGTACTCACTGGGTAGATTAATGCGGTATGCATTGTCATTTATCTTCTCAAGAACCTCAAATGGTCCCTCCCCTCTTAGTTAAAGCTTTAATTTCTACTTGGAGGGAAACTGTTCTTTCCTAAAGTGAACCCATACCAAATCACTCTGTTGGAACTCAATATGTTTTCGGCCTTTGTTCACTTGGTTAACTCTCCTTACATTGATCATCTCCATGTTTTGTTTGGCCCTTTGATGCATGGATTTTACAAGTTCGGCCTTCTTCTTTCCATCTACACTTGATAACTCATTAGTAGGCAATGGAAGTAAATCAAGTGGAGTGAGAGGATTAAAACCATAAACCAACTCAAATGGAGAATAACGAGTAAAAGAATGCAATGACCTATTATATGTAAATTCTACAAATGGTATGCAATCTTCCCAAGCCTTAAGATTTTGTTTGATCATGGCCCTCAACATAGTTCTTAAGGTCCTATTGAACACCTCAATTTGGCCATCTGATTGTGGTTGACAAGTTGTGGAAAAACACAACCTGGTGCCTAACTTGGCCCAAAGTATCTTCCGAAAATGACTCAAAAATTTAACATTTCTATCACTAACAATTGTCCTAGGAATGCCATGCAATCTTACTACTTCTTTGAAAAATACACTTGCAATGTAAGATGCATCATCAGTTTTGTGACAAGGAATAAAATGAGCCATCTTGGAGAATTGGTCAACCACCACAACAATGCAATCATACCCTCTTTTAGTCCTAGGCAGCCCCAACATAAAATCCATAGACAAATCTACCCAAGACTCACTAGGCACACTCAAGGGCATGTATAACCCATGCGGTTTCAGTTTGGATTTTGCTTGCATGCACACCACACATTTGGCACACATTTTTTCTATATCCTTCCTCACGTGTGGCCAATAAAAATGCTCTTTCAAAATGTCTAATGTTTTTGACACACCAAAATACCCCATTAAACCTCCCCCATGTGATTTTTTAACTGACAAGTTTCTAATGGAACACCTAGGCACGCATAACCTTTTCTCCTTAAATAAAAATTCATCATGCCTATAGAATTTCTCATATGCAACATTCTCACATTTAGCATACAATTTGGCAAAATCAACATCATTTGCATATAGTTCTTTCACAAGCTCAAATCCTAACATTTTGGCATCAAGTAGGGAAAGAAGTGTGTACCTCCTAGACAAAGTATCCGCAACAACATTTTCTTTACATTGTTTGTGTTGAATCATATAAGGAAAGCTTTCAATGAACTCACTTTATCTAGCATGGCACTTGCTAAACTTATTTTGGCCCTTCAAATACTTGAGTGACTCATGGTCACTATGGATCACAAATTCTTCTACCACAAGTAGTGTTGCCAAGTCTCCAATGCTCTCACCAATGTATACATTTCTTTGTCATAGGTGGAGCAGTTCAAAGAGGTGCCACTCAACTTCTCACTAAAGTAGGCAATAGGTTTCCTTTCCTGTATCAAAACAACACCTATACCCACTATAGAGGCAACTCATTCCACTTCAAATGTTTTAGAAAAATCAGGCAATACAATTAAAGGAGTAGAATATAACTTTTCTTTCAACAAATTAAATGCATGCTCTTGCTCTACCCCCTACTTAAAGCCCACATTTTTCTTGACTACTTCATTAAGGGGCGTAACTATGGTACTAAAGTCTCTCACAAACCTCCTATAGAAACTAGCCAAACCATGCAAGCTCCTAACCTCGCTCATGGTCCTACTTGTAGACTAATCTCTAATAGCTTTAATCTTTTCCTCATCTACTTCAATACTATTTCCACTCACAACATACCCCAAAAAAACAACTTTATCCATGCAAAATGTACACTTTTTCAAGTTAGCGTATAATTGCTCCTTTCTAAGCACATCAAATACCATTTTCAAATGGTGCAAATGATCTCCCATGTTCCTACTATACACTAGAATTCCATCAAAGTACAAAACAATAAATTTACCTAGGTATGCATGCAAGACATGGTTCATCAACCTCATAAATGTACTAGGTGCATTAGTTAACTCAAATGGCATAACCAACCATTCATACAGTCCATATTTGGTCTTAAAAGCAATTTTCCATTCATCCCCTAATTTCATTCTAATTTGATGGTAACCATTTTTTAGATCAATCTTGGAAAATATGCATAAACCATGTAACTCATCAAGCATGTCATCAAGTTGAGGGATATTGTAACACTCCTATATTCGGTAGTGCGTACTACTGTTCCGGTGACCAGTGTCTGTCCGGATAGCTAGGATGCTTAGAATTATACTTAAATGTTAGTGAGGAGACATAAAATAATGAAATACAATAGAGGAAAATACAAGAAAAATAAAGAAAAAATAAGAGCAATGAAATGTGATTAAGTTAAACGAGCCAAAAACCATAGTGATGGGTAACCGCACCGGGAAGCTATGGCGAGGACTGTTGACTAGCCTTGGACTGCAGGGAACCCTGGAAAATATTTTTTGGGACCTAATTAAACATCCATTGAGGTATAAATGAAATTAGAAATGTCAAACAAAAATTAATAAATTAGTACAAAAAAAAATAAAAAATTAAGAAACAAACAAAAATATGTGTTACCGAAAAATTGGGAATACAAACCGAATAGGGGCATTTTGGTCAATTGACACATAGAGTTGCCTTTTGACTTCAATGTCCATTAAAAATGAGTGATAGCACACTTTGAAAATGTCATGAAAATTAAAAATATGGCACATAAAATAAATGATGGAAGTTTGGGGCATAATTACAATTAAGGAAAAATTTGGATTATTAAACATTTAATCCACCTTAGTGGAGCACTATGGATTTGTATATTGATTAAGTGGAAATCATATCCCACTTCAGCCACTTCTTCTTCTTCATTTCATCTTCAAGCAGAATCCAATCCTCCCAAAAACTTCATGGATGGCCAAAGCTTCAAGCTCTCATCCACCAAGATCAAGCCATGAAATCTTTAAGGTTCTTTCATTAAACTTTATCCTCATACCTTGGGCAGCATATTGGGAGCAAAAAGAAGGAGTTTTGTTAAGGTTTGAGCAAGCTCCAAAAAGAGGTAAGGGTCCAATTCACTTCATTTCTTAAGTAAATTTTATGTTTAGCTTGAGATGAGTTGATTGGTGATGAAAATTGATGGAATTGTTGAGTTATTGGACTGCCCAATTTTAGATAGCCATGGGAGCCTATATTATTTGAGTATTATGTCCAATTTACTTTTCTGGAATTGTGTTGAATAAATATAGAAGTGCCAAGAATGAATATTGAAGTATTGGGAGGAGGATTGCCAAATTGGGAGTGTAAATTCTCTTATGCAGGTTGTGATTGTTGGTAGTATATAAATTAGGTTATAAGTGTAAAGTTGTGACTCTAATTGGTATGTGGCCAATTGGAAGTGAAACTAGACATAAAATAGGCCAACTTTCATGTAGAAGTGTTACCCAAATTCTGCCTAGAAGTGACCTGAAAGAATGACCAAATCCGGATTAGCATAACATAAGAACCCAAAATTTGATCATATGAATAGTAGTTAGTATTTTGGCCATAACTCACTCAAAACAGGTCCAAATGACCTGAAATTTATACCATGGAAAGCTTAGACATAGAGCTACAACTCTTATGAAAACACCAAAGCCTAGAAATGACCAGAACCAAGTCAAAATGCTTGCACAATTTGGGTTACAAAAATTGGCCGAATTGACTTTGAACTAAAAATGACCTAAACTTTGCAATATAAGTGCAACTTGACCAGCAATAGTAAAATGACCATAACTTGGTCCATATAACTCCAAATGCCCTGAAACTAGTGCCAAATTTTCACTAAGACATAGGCCTACAATAATGGTATTTTGACCAAAACCCAAAAACTTAGGGAACTAGGTCAATTAACTTGATTAATTTGGCATACCAAATCTGGAAATGGTTCAAATGACCATTAACTCCAGTAAAGTATTTTAAGTATAACTCCCACTAGAAGTCTTCAAACAAAATGAGTCATACCATTTTGGAAAGCTAGGAAATAGACCTTAAACTTTATTTTAGACCTCTCCCTCACCTTATGAATGTAAGAAGCTCAAATATTGGGTCAAAGCTACTGCCTTAGTTGAACATCCTGTCACTATAAGACCATTGAGTCCAGTCCAATTACTTGACCATAAGTAACTCTACAAGACTTGAAAAATTACAATAAAAAATTCTTAGTGACCATAAGACATAGGGTAACATATCCTATGAAGAGTAATAAACCTAAATATGGCAGCAACCTACTCAAATAAAATTGGAAAAGTGTAATACTAAAACTACCTAGTAAGGGAATTAAAATTCAGAATTGACCTAGTTATGGTCAATTGACCATAACTTGAGTTATACAAATCCAAATGACATCATTTAAAAAGGAAATTAAAGAAGACACAATGAGAAACAATTTAATGAAGAGAAATCTATTAAATTTACACTGTAGCTTGGTCCAATAGACAGTAAACATTGGCCATGAAATGTGAATAATTACAATAAAATGCAATAAGCTTTAAGATGAAATTGGTAACATATACCAACACTTAGAGACTATAAAATGTGACAAATTGGGAACATTAAAATTGACTCACTTAAAGTGCATCAAAGGTCAACATTATAGGTTGACTAATGAAATGAATTGAAGGAAATAGTATCAAGAAAATTTAGATATTGGATTTTATTGTCAGAAACGATTTAACTGAGTACTCAAATACTTTGAATTGTGTGTTTCAGTTGAAAAGAATATTGAAAAGCATAAGGAACATTGAGTTAAGGCCAAGAGGCAACTCATCAGAGGTTTGTGCACAACTAAATTTTAATTGATTTTGTTCTGAAAATTTCATATGACTAAATGACGTATTTTCCTTATGTATTATATTTATCAAGTATTGGATTTAATTTAATGATTATTGAAATTGTTATAGTATGTATGAATTTAGCTTTGTGAAATGGTATTTCAACAAGTATTAAGCATTGTTGTGGATTGAATAAATTATGTTTTGGAAAATTGTGATAGAATATGTTTTGAATTGTGATGAGCAATTTGCATGGAAAAATATAAATTTATGTTTTGAATTGTGATGAGCATAAAAATTATTGGATATTGGAATTGACTTTGAATCGAATTGTGTTGTGATTTATGCTCACAAAAAGGACAAAGAGATTCATGATATTGATTTATATCTTACTATAGATACTTGACTAGGTTATTACCCGTCTCTCTCATTTGTTGAGGAGACAATGGAGTTAGCTTTGTTTTGATTATCATGGTACGTGCACAGGCTTAGATTCTCCTCTTATTAGAGGTTAGATCTAAGTTTTTATTTGTTATGGCCCTTTCGGAAGTTTCATTAATGTGGTGTGTACTGTGCACGATGATTCGACCTCCCTGACCATAGGGAGTTAGAATCACCCCGAAGATGGCCCTTGCAGATTAGTCTTGCATAGTTAGTGAGATAAAGAATGATTTTTGAATAGTAAAAAATTTCGATTTTAAATGGGATTTATGCATAATTGATTTTGTTAGAATAAATCTTTATTTTCATGATTGCTGGAATTACTTTAAATGTCCAGTTGTGATTTGATAAATTGAATTTCTTGCTCAAAGTCATTTTAACTAATGATTTATATTATTGACAACGAAGATTTTGACTTTTGGAATTTTGTTGAATTTCGAGACTTTCAAATTAATTGTTATAATTTTGTCAATGTATATTGTACTATGTTTTAAATTATAGTTGTGCACCACTGAGTTCACCACTCAGCGATAGCTTTGTATGCTGTTGTAGGTGAAAAGAGCATAGAGCAGTTGAGTAAGCTTCTTTGAAAACACATTCAGATCAGCTCCAGGTATATCATAGGTATGCCCATCTACATAACTTTAATGTATGCATGTAATAATATGTATTTAAATTATTTGAGCAGTTGTATAAAAACTCTTGTAAAATATTTTGGTATGTAATTAAATGCAAATTATTGTAATGTAAATTTGTGATTTCATTTGCTTATATAGTTTTGTAATATTAGTTTTTAAGTCTTGTAATCAATGATATGTTTCTTTTATGATGAGGTTGGTTTGAAAATGAAATGATTTGATTATTGAGATTGAATTATGAGATGAAATGAAGTTTATTGGAGTTCTATTTGAGAAAATATATTGGGAGTGTTTTCCTTTTCAGGTTTGAAGAACTGTTTTCTCAAAATACAGCCGGCACTCTGCCGAAATTTTGAAAAATTTTTGTAACACCAGATTTTAATCGATGATTTAATTATTGAGATTTTATGATGAGGTTGGTTTGAAAATGAAATGATTTGATTATTGAGATTGAATTATGAGATGAAATGAAGTTTATTGGAGTTGTATTTGAGAAAATATATTGGGAGTGTTTTCCTTTTCAGGTTTGAAGAACTGTTTTCTCAAAATACAGCCGGCACTCTGCCAAAATTTTGAAAAATTTTTGTAACACCAGATTTTAATCGATGATTTAATTATTGAGATTTTATGATGAGGTTGGTTTGAAAATGAAATGATTTGATTATTGAGATTGAATTATGAGATGAAATGAAGTTTATTGGAGTTCTATTTGAGAAAATATATTGGGAGTGTTTTACTTTTCAGGTTTGAAGAACTGTTTTCTCAAAATACAGCCGGCACTCTGCCGAAATTTTGAAAAATTTTTGTAACACCAGATTTTAATCGATGATTTAAATTTCACGAGAATTGTTTTAAAATCCCTTGTAGCATATTTAATTGGTTACCGGTAGGCGAAGTACGGTAATTCATTAGGTGTACTACGGGATCATGTTACATATTACGGAGGGGTAGGGTGTGACAGATATGATGTTTATACTTTATAGTGATTTTGTTTATAGCACTACAATCCACACAAATGTGCATAAAATTATCCTTCTTTGGCACAAAAAGAACTAGCATAGCACATAGACTCATACTCTGCCGAATATGTGATACATTTGAATTGTATAGATGTTTTTAAGCACATTTGTATACTATCTCATAACATTTAGGTAAGTAATCTCATGCATAGTAGTTGATTTCATTAGTTTTTTTTTTTATAATTTCTATTGTTAAGCCCTTAATTCCATGTTTTCTGCATCATTTCAGGTGTTTGGGTAAAGCCCCATAGTATAGGAGTGCAAAGGAAAGCTTGGAGAGGTCAAAAGACTGAGAATTACTGCTGATACAAAGTACACGGGTCATGTCAGCAAAGCCACAGACCTGTGTAACTCTCTACCAGAAGAAAGCCAAGAGAACCAATGGAGAAACACAAGTACACGGGTCGTGTAATTGGACCCGTGTAATCTGCAGGGACCCGTGTAAGTCTCTGTCAGGCACAAGCTTGAAGAACTTTCTGAAAACAAAAGTACATGGCCCGTGTAGCCAGCACAGACCCGTGTAAGTCTCTATGCTAATGAAAGACTCCGCAATTCCACTCCAGTAAGTTACACGGCTCGGGTCCGTGTAGTGACACACGGGCCGTGTACCATGCAGCAGCCAGTTTTTAAAATCGAGTTCCCACTCTTGTTTACACATTCAAATCAGACTCTTAAGGCTTTTTGGACTCAAAATGACCTAACCCTAGAACATCTATTATAAATAGAAGCAAAAAACATCTAATTGAGAGATCGATCCATTGATAGCACTTTTTAGGAGTTTTAAAGAGACTCGCATTTTGCACTCTCTCCAGCCATTTTGAGGAGAAGAATATCAGTATCAAGAGGAGTTTTTCAGCTGAAGTTCCACAAGATCAAAGCTGCAAACTCTCTTCGATTCCTTCATTCCATCTCCTTAAATGGATTTTATTATTTTTATTTCTTCTATATGATTTCTTTTTACTGTCTTTACCTTTTTATCATGATGTTTGCTGAACTCATGAGTGAGTAGTTTTCATATTCTAGAATTGTGAGAGTAATGCTTGTAATCATTGTTATGGGTAAACATTAAGTTTTATTTAATGGATTTGAAATTTGTTCCTTGATTTAATTTCTTGTGATCTTAATGCATGCTATGTGCCGGTACCCACTTAGTATTGATTGTAGATATTAATTGAAGGACTGAAAGGTGAAGATTAATATTAGAAAATCAAGATCTTGAACCTAGAAATCCTAACCTAGACATAGGCTGATATCTTTGTAGAATTTCAAAATTGGTTAAAGACCTTAAAAGATTTTAATTAATTTGATTGCCACGAAAGTCGGGTTTAAGTTAATTAGAATATACCCTAGGTGCCTTGAGAGAGGACTTAGGATACCTTAGGACTGATTTCCATGAAGGCAAATGATTCTCAATCCAGTAAATAAACAAGATAACATCCATAGTAAGATTCAAGTGTGAAATCTTAATTCCGGAATTGTTTTCAAATAGATTACTTCATATTAAGTTTATCATTTTAGTGTTTTAAAATAAACAACTTTCATTACTGCATTATTCGATAGCCTAAACAGTTAAAATTACTGTGTAGATTAGTACTTACTAATCAAATTCCTCGTGGGAACGATACTTTACTCATCACTTTATTACTTGTTAGCAATCCATGCACTTGTGGGGTTAAAACCAGCAAAACAAGTTTTTGGCACCGTTGTCAGGGAGTTTGGCTTTAGTAATATCAAGCGATAGGCAATTTAGCTGATTTAGGCAATTATATTTATTATCTAATTTTATTTGATTTGTTTTATTTCTTTTCTTTTCTCTCAAGTGCCTGATCTGGTATATGACAAGAACAAGGCCAGAAGAAGAAATTTTGGACTGTGATCCGGAGATAGATTGAACTCTGAGAGCCATCAGGAGGGAAAGGAAACATCAAGAGCACGATCAAGAAGATCTTGAAATTCCAACCATGGCCAATAATAATGACAAACCAAGACTCTTGAGAGACTACGGAGCTCCATCTGTCTAAGGATTTCAGCCCAGTGTCACCAGACCCACAGTGGAAGCCAACAACTTTGAGTTAAAACTAGCATGGCTTCAAATGATTCAACAAACCCAGTTTGGAGGTTCACCAACAGAAGATCCACACTATTACCTCCAGTGCTTCCTTGCCCTATGTGACACATTCAAGATGAATGGAGTTTCTGATCAAGCCATAAGACTCAGAGAAGACTCAGAGCATTCCCATTCTCCCTTCAAGACAGAGCAAGGAAGTGGTTACTTTCTCAACTAACTGGAACATTCACCACTTGGGAAAACCTCTCACAAGCTTTTCCAGCAAGGTATTTCCCACCTGCAAAGACTGCAAGACTGAGGCTTGAGCTCAACACCTTCAGACAAAAGGAAGGTGAATCACTCTATGACGCATGGGAAAGATATAAAGACCAGCAGAGGGAATGTCCACACCATGGCATAGAGGATTGGCTACTAGTGCAAAATTTCTATAATGGGTTGCTACCCTCTACAAGGAGCACAGTTGATTCAGCTACAGAAGGTGACCTAATGGAGAAAATAGTGACACAAGCACTTGAACTTCTAGAGAGGGTTGCATACCATAATTATGAATGGTCAAATGAAAGAGGAACCACAAGGAGAATAGCAGGGGTCCTGGAAATGGATGCCCTAAGCATGATAAATGCTCAATTTGATCAGCTCACAAAGAGACTCGACAGAATGCATGTAACACCCTCACTGTAGCAATTACGTACACTCTACTGTCCTGGTGACCGGTGTCGGTCTGGACAGCTAGAACGTCTGGAAAAATATTTAGACTAGAGTGAGGAGTCATAAATAACTCAAATAATAATAAAAAAAATTTAGGAAAAATTTTAGAAATAAAATACAACTAAGTTAAATGAGCCGGTGCCCTAGCGATGGGTAACTCAGTGGGAAGTTGCGATCCTCGCAGCTAGAAACCCTAAACCCAGGAGAAAATTCATGAAATAATTTTGGGACTCCAGAGAAGATTCATTGAGGTTTCGATGGCATTAGAATGTGAAGAAAATGCTTAGAAAAATTTTTAGATCGGTACAAATGATTTTGGCTTAATAAGCCAAATGGAGGGCATTTTGGTCATTTTGCCTTCAGAGACGATTTTTGACCAACTTGTCCATTTAAGTAAATAAATTATATGGCCTAAAATATGAATTAATAGAGAGGAAACTTAAATTAAAAATGATAAAAGAAAGAAGAACAAGAAAGTAAAAACAAAAATGAAATTTAAGTTAATTATTACACAAGGATGACATCATAAAAATGGGTAACCAATTAAATGTTAACAAATAATTACTAAGGGATAAGAAATAAATAAATACATAAAAGAGAAGAAGAGGATAGCAGAATATGGAAAGAGGAGAGGAGGAAAAAGAAAGGAAAAGAAAGAAAGAAAGGAAGAAGGAGAAGGAGATGAACAGTAGCAGAAACAGGGGTTCAGCAGGGGCAGCATGTTTCTCTTCCGTCCAAGTGAGTTTGGCTCAAATTTTACTGTTAATTTTTGGATATGTTTTAGGTATGTATGTGTAGAAGTTATGGTTAAAATTTGGTGATTGTTCAACAGTTGGATTTGGAGAAATATATTGTTGAACACAGGCTGTCTGCAAGTTGAATTCTAAATTTTGGCTACTTAAATTTGAGAAAAATAAATAATTAGGATGCTTATAAAATTATACAATTTGGTACAAACGATATTTGGGATGTTGAGGCTATTGTGTTAAAATTTAGTGAATTTTAGACTTGTGGTTTATGAGATATAAATTGTTTTGCATGAGCTATCTGAGTAAGACTGATTTCTGTAAAAATTCATATTTTAAAGGGTTGAATGAATATTTTGATATCTCATGATATAGTGATGGTTTGATGCTAAAATTTTTACTGATATTGTATAGGGATGTCTTGAATATATGGTTAAAATTTGGAATTTATCTGACAGTTAGATCATTATATATAAATTTGAATGCACTAGCTGCCAGATTGGGTATTAATGGTTTGTGGATTTGAGATTTATGATAGGAGTTTAGTCCAATTTAAGGGGAAATGTTGTTGAATTTTTATTGGATATTTAATTTGGAAAAGTGAAGTTATAATTTATTATGATTATTATGATTCTAGGAGAAATCTTGAAGAATAACAAGCTCAAGTTTGGTTTCAAAAAAGGTTAGTGCTAATTTTACCTTTCTCCTTCTTCCAACTTTGAAATGTAGTAGAATTATAAGGAAATTACTTGAAAAACCAAAGAAAATGTCCATGAAGAAACAACATAAAAATTACAGCCAGCCTTGGTATGTGGCTAGTTTGATGTGTTTGATGAGTTTATATAGGTTTATGAATGATGAAGGATGTTTATATATGCATTAGAAGGGAAGATTGAACGAGTTGCATGAATTAGGGGAGAAGGTGAGTTAGGGTTTGGGGTAAAATTTAGGTTTTGCTCATGTGTTGGTGAATGGAAGTCCTAATGGTCAATTAGTGACCATTTGGCTCTTTTTGATGAGGAATTGAAGTGAATTGTGGCTTTGGATTTGAGGTTGGGTATGCTGCCTCATAGGACCTGCAGGTCTGGATGTGAGTCCAGCATGTTTATTGAGTTGTGCAGATTCAATTGGTGCAAGGCCAATTGGACATGAAATTAGACACATAATGGCACAACTTTGATGAAGGAACCCTATCCAGAAAACAAACTTAGGATGCCCTAAAAATTAACCAAATCTGGGTAGCACCAATTCTGCCTGGGCAAAATGACCAAATGAATAGTGTTCATTCATTTGGTCATAACTCAGTGTAGAAAGGTCCAATTGACCTGAAATTTATATCAATGAAAAGCTTAGACAATTTAGAACAACTTTTATGTTGAACACAAACTCTAATACTCGACTTAACCAAATGAAATTATTGGCCAAAATTGAACTACCAAATCTGGCAGAATGGTATTCTGCCCAGAATTTTTAGGTAGACACCAATCCGCCCAGCCTTACTCAAAGTGGCATATCTTGAGCTAGAAAACTCCAAATGGGGTGATTCAAAAAGTGAAATGTAACTAGACACAATAAACAACAACTTTGATTAAGAACACTTGGCCAAATTCTCACTGTAGAATGGTCTAATGGAATAGTGAACTCTAGCACCTAAAACTGAAATTTCTGATTTATTTTCCATTGATTAAACGTATGGATTGACAACTAATACCAACACTTTTGGGAACCAAAATGTGGTAAATCTATGTGATTGAAACTCATATAACTATTATATATGAGAAAGTCAATATTTTGACTTAAATGACTAAATGAATAGTAACCTTACATGTTAAGTATAAATATTCAAGAAATAACCTTTTAATATGCCCTAGTAGGCCTAATGTGATTGGTTTGGATAGGTTGGCATGCCAATAGGGTTTTGATAGCAGTACTGCATATGGCTTCATGCCATTCTGTGATATGATAGCCTATGGCTATACTGATTATGATGTTATACTTGGCTTTATGCCTTATTGCTTTTATGGCTTATTAGCCATTCTGTCTACACACCAGGAGACAAATTGTGAACGATGGTGTGACGGCCCGAAGTACCTGGTACCCAGTGCTAGTTTATCCGTTTATCCAGTCCGGTCAATTTGTATAGGTTAGTTGGGCATGGAAAAGTATAAATGTAATTGAATTGATTATTAAAGTAAGTAAGGAGATTAAATATCAAGATAAAGAACGAGAATGATTACAATAAAAAGAGGCTCAAAGTTATTAAGAAAATGATTAATAAAATGCTAGAAAGAATTGAAATGAATTGGAACGATATTAAACTTTAATTATTATGAAAGATTTGAGTGCTTTTGAAGAGGAATAAATTAGAACAAAGGATAGTTAATACTAGAAGTGTTATATGAAATTAGCTTAAATTTCAGAGTATCCAAATTTTGATCCATTTCCCTTTTGTTATTATATATTATTTTCTTGTTATATTATTGTACCACTAAGCAGAAATACTTAGCGTGATGAATTTGTTTTCTTCGCGCAGGTACTGAAGCTAAAACCCAGTGGACAGTTGACTGGGATTTTTGAAGTCCAGATCTGTAGAAGTGTCAGAAGTGTTCAAGTTGTCACATCCTCAGCAATGCATGTAGATAGGGCTCATGAGTTGTATGTTTTAATATAAATTATAAAATTGTAATTAATTTGTATATCATGTAAAGTATGAACTTTATGTAATTAGTTATAAATCATATAAATTAATAGAAATACGAGAATTTTGATATATAAAATGAGCATGAATGAATATGCATGGTAATGAATAAGAATCGAAATGTATGGACACTATCAGAAATGATGAGCATGGATGAGATCTTTATTTGAAAATATTATTGAAAATTTCAAATGGGTGAATAGTGAAATCCGTCAACTGGTAATAAAATAGGGAAAACTCCATTGGTTTCTCCATCGAAAAATAATTGATATTAAAAAATAATAACTTGAAAATGATTAAAGGAACAAAGTAAGATAAGATAGGGTGCTCCGATACCGAATGTAGTACGCCTTGCTCAGCTACACTGTAGACAGGTGAGGGGTGTTACAATGCAAGCCAACGTAGTTGGTACAAACAGTCAACATGAGGACAGCTATGGAGGAGGATACTTGAGTTGAGAATACGACAGTTTCAATAAACCACCCACAGAACATATGAACTATGTGAATAATGGGGGATACTTCAACCAGAGACAGCCTAACAATCCATATTCAAATACTTACAACCCTGGATGTAGGAACCACCCAAATTTCTCATGGTCCAATCAACAGAATCAGCCAATAAATAAGCAACAGGGGTATAAACCACTAGCACCCCCTGTATTTCAGAACAGAGGCCAAAACTTTGCACAGCTACCATCGCCTCCTTAACCTTAGCAACCTGAACCGAAGATGACCATAGAATCCATGATGGAAGGGTTCCTAGCAGCTCAACAACAATAGAATGAATTGATTAAACATCTAACTTCTAGAATGGACCAACTTGCTACCCATAACAAGATGCTAGAAAATCAAATTGGTCAGCAAGCAAGTTCTTCAAGGAAGGCTACTGGTAAACTGCCTAGTCAACTAGAGATGAACCCAAGGGATCATTGTAAGGCAGTTACATTGAGGAGTGGGAGAACTCTAGTATAACCAGAGGAAGAACTGACAGAGGAAACCTTAGAAAAATCTAAAAGCCAAGTAGAGAAAAAGGAGGAAGAAGCCAAGAAAGATCATAAAGAGGAAGCAGGGAAGAAAAAGAAGTTACCAGAGCCATACCAGCCTCCCCTACCTTTTCCTCAGAGATTTCAAAAAGCCAAATTGGACAAGCAGTTTGGGAAGTTTTTAGAAGTTTTACAGAAACTTTATATCAACATTCCCTTCACTGAAGCACTCTCTTAGATGCCATCTTATGTCAAATTTCTTAAGGAAATTTTATCAAAGAAAAGAAAGCTGGAAGACTATAGGATAGTAGCTCTAACAGAGGAATGCAATGCCATACTGCAAAACAAATTGCCTCCAAAGTTGAAAGATCTAGGAAGCTTCTCCATACCCTGCCTCATTGGCAACAAGAAAATAGACAAGGCCCTCTGTGATCTTGGGGAAAGCATGAGTTTAATGCCTCTATCAATATGTAAAAAGATGGAATTGGAGAACTGAGGCCCACGATAATCTCATTGCAATTGGCTGATCGATCTGTTAAATATCCTGTGGGCATACTTGAGAACATTCCCATCAAAGTGGGCAAGTTCTTCATTCTAGTAGACTTTGTTGTCCTTGAGATGGAAGAAGATGTTCAAATCTCTATCATCTTGGGAAGACCATTCTTGGCAACCGCTGGAGCCATCATAAACATCAAAAATGGGGTGACTAACCCTCAAGGTAGGAGAAGAAGAAGTGGAATTCAACTTGTTCGACACAATGAAACACAAATTTGAACCTGATGAATGCTTCAAGGTTGACATAATTGACAATCAAGTTGAAGAGGAATTTCATAAGATACATCCTAAAGATCCTCTTGAAGCATGTATTGTGCACAACCACACAGCGAATGATGAAAACATAGAAATAGCAGCCTGTGTACAATAGTTAGCAGCTCATCCACCCTTACCCTTAGCTAAGGCTTCCGAAATGGAGAAGTTAAAGGAAGAACAAACCAAGGGTAAGCTCTAGGAAAATGCTAAACAGGTAGAGCTTAAACCTCTCCCATCCTCGCTAAGGTATGTATTTATGAACTCAAACTCCAAATATCCTATTATAATCAATGCTAGCCTGTCTAAGATAGAAGAGGAAAAAATTGCTAGGAGAACTTAGGATCCATAACAAGGCCATAGGGTATAAAATAGAAGACCTGAAAGGGATTAACCCCTCGATTTGCATGCATAGGATACCCATGGAAGAAAACAGTAAACCTACCATAGAGCACCAAAGAAGACTTAACCCAAACATAAAAGAAGTGGTCAAGAAGGAAATTTTGAAACTATTAGATGCGGGTATCATATACTCAATTTCTGATAGTAAATGGGTTAGTCCAGTACATGTAGTTTCTAAGAAGGTTGGGATAATTGTTATCCAAAATGCCAACAATGAACTGATCCCTACTAGGGTAGTCACTATTGGCGAATGTGTATAGATTATAGGAAATTGAACAGTACCACCAGAAAAGACCATTTCCCTCTCCCTTTCATTGACCAAATGTTAGAGAGGTTAGCAAAACACTCTTACTTCTGTTATCTAGATGGGTATTCAGGATTCTTCCAAATTCTCATTCACTCAGAAGACCAAGAGAAGACCGCATTCACTTGCCCTTATTGAACATTTGCATAAAGGAGAGTGTCTTTTGGTCTTTGTAATGCCCCTGCTACCTTTTAAAGATGCATGATGGCTATTTTTTCTAATTATATTGAAAATATCATGGAAGTTTTTATGGATGATTTTTCTGTCTATGGAACTACTTTTGATGATTGCCTAGCTAATTTATCTAAGGTGTTGCAAAGATGTGAAGAATCAAACATGGTCCTAAATTGGGAAAAATGCCACTTCATGGTAAGGGAAGGTATAGTTCGGGGACATTTGATATCAGAAAGAGGAATTGAGGTTGATAAGGCAAAATTTGAGATCATTGAAAACATGCCACCACCAACTTCAGTCAAGAGAGTGCGAAGCTTTTTGGGACATGCAGGGTTCTACAGAAGATTCATTAAAGACTTTTCCAAAATAGCTAAGCCACTTACCAACCTGTTAAGTCAAGATGTTCCCTTTAATTTTCATGAAAATTGCCTTGTCTCCTTTAACAGGATCAAAGAAGCTCTGATATCAGCACCAATAATGCAGCCACCAGATTGGGAGCTACCATTTGAGGTGATGTGCGATGCGAGTGACTTTGCAGTTGGAGCGGTGCTTGGGCAAAGAAAAGATAAAAAGCTCCATGCCATTTGTTATGCTAGCAAGACACTCGATGATGCGCAAATCAATTATGCTACCACAGAGAAGGAATTCCTAGTAGTGGTGTTTGCAATGGACAAATTCAGATCTTACTTAATTGGGTCAAAAGTCATTGTATTCACAGATCATGCTACAATTCGGTACCTTTTGAACAAGAAGGAAGCAAAACCAAGGCTGATTCGATGGATTTTACTCCTACAAGAATTTGACCTTGAAATCAAGGACAAAAGGGGGTCCAAAAATGTAGTAGCTGACCATCTTTCCAAGCTGAAATTGGAATACACAGGAGACTTTGAGGATTTTCCAATTGATGACTCATTTCCTGATGAGCAATTATTAGCATTCTCCCAAGCTCCATGGTATGATGACTTTGTTAATTTTCTTGTATGCAGGGTATTGCCTCCAAACATGACTTATTAGCAAAGGAAGAAATTCCTACATGATGTAAGATACTACACATGGGAGGAACCTCTACTATACAAAAGATGCAATGATGGACTAATAAGAAGATGCATATCGGAGGAGGATATGGAGAGCATCCTCCAGCACTGCCATTCATCACTATATGGAGGACACTTTGGCACCACAAAAATAACAGCAAAAATTTTACAAGCTGAATTTTACTGGCCACATTTGTTTAAGGATGTAAAATCCTTTGTGTTAGCATGTGACCAATGCCAAAGAACAGGTAACACTTCAAAAAGGAATGAAATGCCACTGTATGGTATACCTGAGGTAGAATTGTTTGATGTATGGGGGATAAAATGCATGGGCCCATTCCCCTCTTCCAATGGAAACAAGTATATTCTGGTTAGTGTTGATTATGTGTCAAAATGGGTAGAAGCAATAGCCACACCAACTAATGATGCTAGAGTGGTTACAAGGTTCCTTAAGAAGAATATCTTCACAAGGTTTGGCACACCGTGAGCAATAATCAGCGATGGAAGAAGTCACTTCTGCAACCAACAATTCAAAACACTAATGAAAAAGTATGGAGTAACTCACAACGTGGCCACACCTTATCATCCTCAAACCAGCGGCCAAGTAGAAATCTCAAACAGGGAACTGAAGCAGATTCTAGAGAAAACTGTAAGTAGATCCAGGAAGGACTGGTGCATGAAGTTAGATGATGCACTGTGGGCATACCACACTGCATATAAAACCCCAATTGGCACAACACCCTCCAACTGGTTTATGGAAAATCATGCCATCTCCCTGTCAAACTTGAACGTAAAGCTTACTGAGCAATTCATATGCTAAACTTTAACCTCAATGCTACTGGTGAAAAAAGGCTCCTACAACTGAATGAGTTGGAAGAAATCAGATAGGATGCTTATGAAAATGTTAAAATCTTCAAAGATAAAACCAAAAGATGGCATGACAGGTGCATAGCAAGGAAAGAAATAAAAGAAGGAGATCTTGTCCTGTTATTCAATTCTAGATTGAAACTCTTTCCAGGGAAGCTGAAATCAAGATGGTCTGGACCTTTTAAGGTCACTCAAGTCTTCCTGCATGGAGCAGTTGAAGTGTGGAGCAAAACCTCAGGTGCATTTAAGGTCAATGAGCAGAGGCTGAAGCCTTACTTTCAAGGGGAACCCATAGAGATGGGAGTCAATTACACGCTCGAACATCCTACTGATAGACCATAAACAAGCAAAGTCCAGCTAAAGACTATAAACAAGCACTTTTTGGGAGGCAACCCAAAATTTTTTTAAACTTTTCTTCTTTCCCTTTTTCATATTGATTTTTGTTTCATATTCATTAGTATTTCATTTTGTAAGACCTTTTGAAAAAGCAAAGGGGAGTAGAGAACAAGAGAGGAGAGGAATCATCAAGTCAAAACCACAAAAGAGAAAATTGGACAAAACCGGGGAAGTAGCTCTGTTGCTAACCTTTGCATCCATTTCATGTGTTGTGATGATAAAAATTTTTACTTGAGAAAAATTTGAAAATCCAAAAAATTACAAGGGTCATGTAACTTTCTGAAAGTTCATAAATTTCTTGCAATTTTTAACTCTGAGGGAGACAGAAAGTTACACGGGTC
The DNA here is from genome assembly GCF_030052815.1 of Hevea brasiliensis. Classification (NCBI taxonomy): domain Eukaryota; kingdom Viridiplantae; phylum Streptophyta; class Magnoliopsida; order Malpighiales; family Euphorbiaceae; genus Hevea; species Hevea brasiliensis. The sequence continues at coordinate 33,983,013 of NC_079507.1, read as the reverse complement.
CATAGCCCAATTTACACAGGGCATGTAATTTTGCTAGTAGAATAACTTGAGGGTAGAAAGTTACACGAGTCCTCTTTGTACTTAACACGGGCCGTGTAGTATGTCCAGCAAAGCAACTCGAGATACAGTAAGTTACATGGTCCTAGAGCTCATTTACACGTGCCATGTACTATGACAAAATTTGAAATTTTCGAGCAGAAATTTACACGACCCTACATGTTGGGACCCGTGTAGTGATACACGACCTGTGTATCATATAGCAGACGCGACTCCTGGGGCACGAAATGCGTGAAACTAATAGTCCTATTGGCTTTTTAAATCCACCCCTTGCCTTAAACCCATTCATAAAGGCATCTCCACCCCTCCTAGTCTATAAAAACCCCTCAAATCTCTTCTCCCTTCACCAAACCCTACTTTTCTCCTTCCCAAAAACTGATCAATGGCTCTTACAAAGTGATCTGTAAGAAGAATGAGCTCTTCCTCAAGACAAGGAGGAGAATCCTCACCTTCTCCCCTTCAGCCGACACCTCCTCACCTTCTCCCCCTCAGCTGACACCCCAATGCACAAGATTAAGGGCAGCCTCTCCTCAACCCTCTCAACCAGCCCATACTCCACTGCAACCCCAGCCATAAGCTGCTCCACAACCCGAAATCTCCATTCCGTGGGGATTCCTTAATGATTCTCACAAGGCAATGTGCACCCATCTTCACACTCAAAAAATAAGCTCCACAAAATACATGGATTTTACGCTGCTGGAGCAAATCGGGCTGCAGGATGAGATCAATGAACTACTCAATAGCATCGGGTGGACAAGGTTTGCCCAACTCCAATTCCCTGCATACCGGTACACCACACTAGAGTTTTTGGGCAGTTTCAAGGCCACCTTATGGCCTACCGATAGGGAAGATATAGGCAGAATTGAATTTCACCTCAGTGTCAACCGGGTGATGAATATAGATGAGTTCAATGCCATCTTTGGCTTCGATAGCTCCGGCAACCAAGAGATCCCTAGGAACTGCATGCTTTACAACAACATTAACTTCTGGAGTTCCATTGCCCCAAACACAGAGCCGTATAACTCCAGCAAGTCCAAATCCATGGGTATCACAAGTCCAACCCTGTGCTACATGCATCGGTTAGCTGCCCACACCATCATGGGCTGTGGTGACAGCCTTGGGGTGGTAAACGCCAGCAAGCTATTCTTCTTATGGTGTATGGTCACCGGGTAGCGCTGTAGCATCGGCTTCTTTCTGTACAACCACCTCCGCCACCTCTGTCATCAGCCTACTGGGCACATCGTGCTCAGTGGCCTTGTCACAACCATCGCCCTTCACTTGGAATTCGTTCTAGGACATCACAGGCTACACTCTGTCAGTGGAACATCAAGATTAGATCAAACCATCTGCATATCCATGGGGATATGTAAGAAGGTGGGCAACACCTGCTACTTGCTAGATGCCGAAGGGAATATCGTCCCTCGAAGAGATGAAGCACAAGAAGGACCTGGCGAGACTTCACAGCCACAGGTGGAAGCCCAAGAGCCAATGTTTCAGGAGTCCCTAGCTCGAGTGCCTCCATACACACCACCTCCCACAGACCCTGTACCGCATACCTACAGCACATGGAGACCACAATCAACAACAGGATGCAAGCAATCGAGGAAAGCCTCTAGGAAGCCCACAACAAGTTGGACATGCTAATGGAGAGGCTCGATGAAAAGGAGCCAGCATCGCCACCATCACCATCAGAGACCTTTTAGAGTTAAGACTATAGGATAGGTTCTTTATTGTAAATCTTACATACCTTAGTCCTAAATTGCAATTATAGGTCTCTTTTATTTACTTTATATCCAAACTTTTCAATGCATAATAAATAATATGCTTCCTTATAATCTTTGTACATTTTCTCTAATTTTGCATATTATGTTAACATTGAGGATAATGTCCTGTTTGAGTTTAGGGGGGGGGGGGGGGGTACAAGTGCATTTTATGTCTTGCATATCATTACATTGTTTAAATTCAGCTATATTATTCTTGTGTATCAAAATTCCAGAAAAATATTGAAATTTTTTGAAAATTTTGAACTTTGAATTGTGAAACTTAGAACTATAACCAATTTCTAGTAAGCTAATAATTAGACTCCACGGGATAGAGGAATGAACGTATCTGGATAGGCAAAAAGGGATTCTAACATGTTGTCTGTGAAAAACCTAATCTCTTTAGTGGAACTGGACTAATTAAACCCCTTCATAGCCATTAATCTGTCACATTGAACTTGTAAAATTAGGAGAAAATTTTTGAAATACAAGCAAACCTAAAAATGCCTTAATAGCTCTAGAACATATCTCTTGGACCTATCAAGGCGAAATCCTAGCATATGCTTGATGAAGAAATGACTAAGGCATTCTTTGCTATAGCCTTACTAAGCCTTAGCCACCCCTAATTAAAATGTATATCCCTTATAGCCAATTTGAAGCCTATATTTATCCCTTAGATTTTCCTTGCTTACCCATATTATTTACCTAGCCCCTAGCCTAAATACATACCTACCCTTTTGAGGAAGCTAAATGCATAAGTAAAAAGTATATTAAAGTGCAAAAAGAAAATGGAGAGAGGATGAAGAACTTGAGAAAGAGTGCAAGTGTGAAATTGAAACCAAAGAAAAGTCTGCCTTCCTAACCTAACAAAAGCAATGAGATTGGGGGAGAAGACAAAAGGAACTTAAATAAAAAAAATAAATAAATAAAAAAGAGAAGAGAAAAAGAAAGTCTTAAGAATCATGAAAGCATGCTTGGCACTATAAAAACTAAAAGTCCCTCCTCTCCAGACAAAATCAATAGAATAAACTTAGTATACTTGGTATTTTATGCATACATAAAATGCTATCCTCATATTTGCATTCCGTATAAACCTTTCATTGGCAACCAATTCATTATCCCTTTAGCCCCATTACAACCATTTTAAAGACCTTTTGATCTTTTGAAAAGTGTATGCTACATTAGTGGAGATAGAAAATTGAGATATGCCTATGGAGTTGAAATTGAGTCACTTCATCATAATTATCCACAATAGAGGCAAAGTTGGAGGAGTAAGTGTTTCTCAAGTCTATCCTAATAAAACAGGTTATTTGTAACTTATTAATGGCATTGTATCGAGGAATAATTAGTTGAAACACCATGAAAGGAGGTAAAGTTCCAAACAAGCAGCTATTATAACCCTTATGCCTTGAAAAAGGGTAATTGGTATGAAGGTTGAAGGAGTTCAAATTTTGTGCTTATTAAATTGTTGGTTATATTCCTAAGTTATCCCCTGAAATGTGTTTTAAAACAGAGTTTTGTTTTGCTTGAGGACAAGCAAAAGTTTGAGTTTGGGGCTATTTGATACACTTGAATTGTATAGATATTTTTAAGCACATTTGTATACTATCTCATTGCATTTAGGTAAGTAATCTCATGCATAGTAGTTGATTTCATTAGTTTTTTGTAATTTCTATTGTCAAGCCCTTAATTCCATATTTTCTACATCATTTCAGGTGTTTGGGTGAAGCCCCAGAGTATAGAAGTGTAAAGGAAAGCTTAGAGAGGTCAAGAGACTGAGAATTTCTGCTGATACAAAGTACACAAGTCATATAAGCAAAGCCACAGACCCGTGTAACTCTCTGCCAGAAGAAAGCCAAGAGAACCAATGGAGAATCACAAGTACATGGGTCATGTAATTGGACCCGTGTAATCTGTAGGGACCCATGTAAGTCTCTGCCAGGCACAAGCTTGAAGAACTTTCTGAGAATAAAAGTACACGGCCCGTGTAGCCAGCGCAGACCCATGTAAGTCTCTGTGCTAATGCAAGACTCCGCAATTTCACTCTAGTAAGTTACACAGCCCAGGTCCGTGTAGGGACACACGGACCGTGTACCATGCAGCAGCCAGTTTTTAAACCCGAGTTCCTGCTCTTGTTTACATATTCAAATCAAACTCCTAAGGCTTTTTGGACTCAAAATGACCTAACCCTAGAAAAACTATTATAAATAGAAGCAGAAAACATCTAATTGAGAGATCGATCCTTTAACAGCACTTTTTAGGAATTTTAAAGAGACTCGCATTCTGCACTCTCTCCAGCCATCTTGAGGAGAAGAATATCAGTATCAAGAGGAGTTTTCCAGCTAAAGTTCCATTAGATCAAAGTTGCAAACTCTCTTCAGTTCCTTCATTCCATCTCCTTAAACGGATTTTTATTATTTTATTTCTTCTATATGATTTCTTTTTACTGTCTTTACCTTTTTATCATGATGTTTGCTGAACTCATGAGTGAGTAGTTTTCATATTCTGAAATTGTGAGAGTAATGCTTGTAATCATTGTTATGGATAAACATTAAGTTTTATTTATTGGATTTGAGATTTATTCCTTGATTTAATTTCTTGTGATCTTAATGCATGTTATATGCCGGTACCCACTTAGTATTAATTGTAGATATTAATTGAAAGACTGAAAGATAAAGATTAATATTAGAAAATTAAGATCTTGAACCTAAGAATTCTGACCTAGACATAGGATGATACCTTTGTGAAATTTCAAAATTGGTCAAAGACCTAAAAGGATTTTAATTAATTTGATCGCCATGAAAGTCGGGTTTAAGTTAATTAGAATACACCGTAGGTGCCTTAAGAGAGGACTTAGGACACCTTAGGACTGATTTCCATCAAGAAAACGATTCTCAATCCAATAAATAAACAAGATAACATCCATAGTAAGATTCAAGTGTGAAATCTTAATTCCAGAATTGTTTCTGTAACACCCCTATGTTCGGTAGTTTGTTCTACTGTTCCAGTGACCAGTGTCGGTCCGGCCAGCTAGAATGCCTAGAACTACATTTAAATGTTAGTGAGGAGACATGAAATAATGAAATTCAAGAAAAGAAAATACAAGAAAAATAAAGGAAAAATAATAGCAATGAAATGTAACCAAGTTAAACGAGCCGAGAACCTTAGCGATGGGTGACTGCACCGGAAAGTTGCGGCGTGGACCGTTGACTAGCCCTGGACCGCGAGGAACCTTGGAAAATATTTTTAAGACTTAAATGAACATCTATTGAAGTATAAATGTCATTAGAAATATCAAAGAAAAATTAATAACTTAGTACAAAGAAAAACGAGAAATCGAGAAAACGACAAAACTCGGTGTTACCGAAAAATCGAGAATACAACCCGAATAGGGGCATTGTGGTCATTTGACACCTAGAGTTGACTTTTGACCTCAATGTCCATTAAAAATAAGTGGTATTACACTTTGAAAATGTCATGAAAAATAAAAATGAGGTACATTATTTAAATAGTGAAAGAAATGAGGCAAATGTGCAAATTATGGAACTTTAACTAATTAAATCATTAATTTATGGTTAGTACTCCACTAAGTGGGATTAGTGGACATATAAAACCAAGTGGACAGCATGCAAATTCACTTTCTTCCTCATTTTTTTCACTTTGCCGAACTGCTTTCTCAAGTTCTTCCATGGCCAAATGTTCTTCCAAGCTTCCTCCACGGCCATTTATGCATAAGCTCAAATCTACCATGATTCAAGCCATATTTCTTCAAACTCCCTTCATTAAAAGTGGTCTTCACACCATGGGCAGTATGTGGGCAGCAAAAAAGAGAGGAAATTCCATGGATTTGTGAAGCTCAAGTTGAGGTTAGTGCTTAATCTTTCCATTTACCTTCACTAATCCTTGTGTTGAGCTTTGGGTAAGTTGAATTGCTAAGAAAAATTGAGGAAATGATGAGTATTGGTGAACCTTAGTTTTGGCAGCCATGAAAATGCATGGTTAGTGACTTATTCTTATATGTATTGGATGGGAATTAAGGTTGATTAACTCAAATAAAAGTTGTAGTAGGTTAATGTCCAAGTATGTGCATGTTAGTGCTTGAATTAAGGGTTTGAAAAGGGACCTTGATGCTTTGGCAAACTGCCATGTTTGGCAGCCTATACTATCGTGAATTTGTGTGTGAGAATATGAAGTTTATTAATGAAATATGATGGTGTTGAATTGTGGGCAGTTTGTATAATTTCCATGGAAGTGTATGTGTAAAATAAGTGTTGATGTACATTGAATTTGGGAGGATGTGAATGTTGGACTTTAATGGTGAATTATGTGCATTGAGCACTTGAGTGTTCTACCCAATATGCTTGCTGGAATTGTATTTAGTATTTGTAGAAGTGCTATGAATAAATAATGAAGTCATGAGGAGGAGAAGGAATATCAAATTGAAAGTGTAAGTGTTTTGTGCAGGTTATGTATTGATGGCGGTACCTAAATTAGGTCATAAGTGCCAACATGTGAACCCAATTGGCATGAGGCCAATGGAGGGTAAAACTAGACACCAAATAGGCCAGCTTTCATGTAGAAATGTTACCTAAATTCTGCCTAGAAGGTGACTTGAAAAATGACCAAATCCGGATTAGTGACTTGAAAGCCTGAAAATTGACCATTTGGGTAGTAGTTAGTGTTTTGACCATAACTTACACAAAACAGATCCAATTGACCTAAAATTTTTACCATGAATAGTTTAGACATATATCTATAATTCTTATGAAGACACCAAAGCCCAGAAATGGCCAGAACTAAGCCAAATAGTTTACACAAGTTCAGGTACCAAAACTGGCCGAACCAAAAGTGACCTAAAAATGACCTAAACTTACCATTTTTGTGCATTCTGTCCAGCATTGGTAAATTGACCATATCTTGGTCTATACTACTCAGAATGACCTGAAATTTTGCCTCGCGTGCAATAAGACATAGACCTATAAGTTTGTATTTTGGACCGGAACCCGAAAACTGGTGGAACAAGGTCGTTCGGCTAGGTCAAAATAGTATACCGAAATTCGGTAAATTGCAATAAAATGCAATACACTTAGAAATGAATTTGGTAACATATACCAACACTAAAGGGCTATAAAATGTGAAATATTGGTAACATTAGAATTGACTCACTTAGAGTGCATCAAGGGTCAACATTATAGGTTGGCTAATGAAATGAATTGAAGGGAATAGTACCAAGAAAATTTAAATATTAGATTTTATTGTTAGAAACAAATTCATTGAGTACTAAAACACTTTAAATTATGTGTTTCAGTTGAAAAGGATATTGAGAAGCATAAGGAACACTGATTCAAGGCCAAGAGGCATATATCAGAGGTTTGTGCACAATAATTTTGATTTCTCATTTTCTACTTAAAAATTAAATTGAACATTATAGTTTTAAATTTTATCTGTGCACAATACTTTTTATATTCACTACTTTTACCAGAAAATTTATTTGGAGATTGTTTTGGATTTGGGAATCTTAATTGGAAATTATTGTGTTGACTACTTTGCAAATGGAAATTTTGAGATAAAATATGATTTATGGTTTGTATGAAATATTTAAATATTGTGATTTGGAATTATTTTGATTCACACTTGGCATGACAATATTACTATGTTCCTCCTCTATTTATGGGGTGAGTGTGATTATATTCCTCCCTCTTTGACTTGCCAGTCTGAGGTGAGTGTGGATGAGTTCTCATTATCTAGCTAGCTTCGTCCCTCATTGATTTCGATTATTGGGGTGAGTGTGCCTTGTCGTGGTGTACAACACAGCATGTTCGGAAAAGTTTATGTCATGACCTATGTTGTGTTATTGATTGACAAAACTGTGTTACCCAGTTATTTGATCAAATTGTGTTATTGATTGGCAAAACTGTGTTACTCAGTTATTTGATCAAATTGTGTTATTGATTGGAAAAACTGTGTTACTCAGTTATTTGATCAAATTGTGTTATTGATTGGCAATACTGTGTTATTCAATTGTTTGATCAAATTTGTGTTATGTGAGCTTTGAAAAATTGTGAATTATTTGGATTGTAAATTGACAATAAAAGATTTACATACCGCATTTTAAATTGTTATTGTGCACCACTGAGTAAATTTTACTCAGCGATAGCTTTTCATTGCTGTCGAGGTAAACAGACTGACAGGGCAGCAGACTAGGTTGCTAGTGCTACATTGAGAGTTCATCGGGTATATTGAGTATACCATATTTTGCATTTTGGATTGTAATGTATGTTCACTGTATGTATATATTGTTCTTAGTTTTGAGCAGTTGTAAATTAAAATTGTACATTGAAGTTGTAAACTAAAATTGTAAACTATTTGGCCTGTAAAAGTATTGTGATAAATTTATCTTATCTCAGTTTTTTGAAAACACTGGAAAATTGATTGTTGAACTGAGTTGATAATGTTGAGAAATTTATTGTGTTGAACAAATTATTAAAATTTGGGATTCAGGAATTATATATTTGAAGTGCTTTTTACAAGTTTTTGAAGAACTGTTTTATTCAAAATACAGATGGCACTCTGCCAAAATTTTTACAGAAATTGTTAATACTTCAAATGTGTTATTTGGTTTCACTTCAGTTAAAAAAGAAAATTTTTAACACCCGTCAATAGTGCTCACCACTATAAAAAGAAGTAAGAAAAGTTTTAAAATCCCTTGTAGTGTATTTAATTGGTTATTAGTAAACGAAGTTGGTAATTCATTAGGTATACTAAGGGATCATGTTATGCCTTACGGAGGGGTAGGGTGTGATAGTTTCAAAATAGATTACTTCATATTAACTTTATCATTTTAGTGTTTTAAAATAAACAACTTTCATTACCTCATTATTCGATAGCCTAAATAGTCAAAATTATTGTGTAGATTGATACTTACTAATCAAATTCCTCGTGGGAATGATGCTTTACTCATCACTTTATTACTTATTAGCGATCCGTGCACTTGCGGGGTTAAAACCAGCGAAATAATATGGCCCTTTGCAAGAAACTCTTCCACTTGATTTTGAAGTTCCTTAGCCTCATCCGGGTTTGTCCTATAGGCAGGTCAGTTTGGGATCACGACTTCTGGAACAAAGTCAATTTAATGCTCAATTCCTCTAATGGGTGGCAACCCACTGGGAGTCTCTTCTGGGAAGACATCTTGGTACTCCTGCAAAAGAGCCATTGCATAAGAAGGAATAAAAGTGTCATGGTAATTAAGGCTGAATAGACTCTCTTGCCAATAAGGACAAGTACAGACTTATTGTAACATCCTCCCTATACGTATTCTATACGTTCTATTGCTCTAGTGGCCAAATATCAGTCCAGGCAACTCAGGATGTCTGGAGCTACACTTCGGTGATAGTGCAAAGACATATAATGATGAAATAAATAAAAAGAAAATACAAGAAAATTATAAGAAGAATGAAAGAGAGAAAATGAAGATAAGTTAAACGAGTCGGCACCGCAGCGATGGGTGACCCCACCGGGAAGGCCATTGCCGACCCCAAGACCGCGGGGAACCCTCGGAATTAAATTTTGGGATGTAAGTAAAGGTTTATTGAAATATAATTGACACTAGAATTATTATAGAAAAATTAATAAATTAGTACAAAGAAAAACGAAAAATCAAGAAATAGATAAAAATCGGTGTTACCGAAAAATCGAAAATATAACCCGAAGTGGGGCATTTTAGTCATTTGACAACTAGATTTGCCTTTTGACCTCAATTTCCATTAAAAATAAATGATATTGCACTTAGAAAATGTCATGAAAATTAAATTGTGACACATTATGTAAATAGTGAAAAAGGAAAGATAAATGTGTAAATAATGGAACTTGAAATAATTAAACATTTAACTTAAAGTTAGTGCTCCACTAACTCAAACCTTTGGACAACTATCTAAGCCATTTGTGGGCAGAATCATCATCTTAAACCTTGAAAGAAAAACCAGCCGAAGTGAACCACCATTGAAAGAACTCCATAGATGGCCATGGAGGGACCTCCATGCAACCCCATTCCAAGCCTCCTTTCCACTTGATTCCTTCATTAAAGCTTACCTACTCACCTTGGGGAAGATATTGGCAACAAGAAAAACAAGATTTGGTGAAGTTTTAATAAGCTCCAAAAGTGGTAAGTGTCCAAAACCTCTCCCTTGCTTTAGTAAACCTTGCGTTTAGGTTGAGGTGATTATTTTGGTGAAGAGAAATGAAGAAAATCTTGATAAATGAAATGGTCCATTTTTGGCAGCCATGATTATGTGTTGTATTTGAGTTTTTCTTACCTCTAATGGATGGAAATTATGGTTGATTAACTCAAATGGAAGATGTAGTAAATTAAAATCTAAGTATGTGCATGTAGTGCTTGAATTAAGGGTGTGAAATGGAACCTTAATGCTTTGAGCAAACTGCCATGTTTGGCAGCCCATAATAGCATGAATTTATGTGTGAATATGAAGTTTGTTAATGAAATATGATAGTGTTAAATTGTGGACTGCATGTGTAAGTGATATTGAAGTATGAGTATGTTGAAGTGTATGTGTAATATTGACATTGAGATGTTGAATTTTGGTGGAAGTGAATGTTGAACTTAATGGTGAATTGTGTGCATTGAGCACTTGAATGTTCTGCCCAAAAATTGTTGCTGGAATTGTGTACAATATATATATATATATATATATATATATATATATATATATATATATATATATATGGAAGTGTCATTGATTGAATATTGAAGTAATGAGGAGGAGAAGGAATATCAAATTGGAAGTGTATGTGTTTTGTGCAGGTTGTGTATTGATGGCAGTACCTAAATTAGGTCATAAGTGCCAAACTGTAAACCTAATTAGTATGAGGCCAATGGGGGGTGAAACTAGACACCAAATAGGCCAACTTTCATGTAGAAATGTTGCCAAAATTCTGCCTAGAAACTAACCTTTAAAATGACCAAATCCGGAATAGCAACCTTGGAACCCAGATTTTTGACCATATGAACAGTAATCATTAGGATGACCATAACTCACTCAAAAGAGGTCCAATTGACCTGAAAGTTTTACCATGGATAGCTTAGATATAGAGCTACATTTCTTATGAAGACACCAAAGCCCAGAAATGACCAGAACCAAGTCAAATAGCTTGCACAAGTTCAGGTACCAAAACTACTAGAACTAAAAGTGACCTAAAATTGATCAAATTTTGCACTAAAGGTGCAATCTGTTCAGCTTTAGTAAATTGACCATATCTTGGTCTATATAACTTGGAATGACCTAAAATTTTCCCCCGCGTGCAATAAGACATAGAGCTACAATTTTGCTTCTTTGACTAGAAGCTAAAAACTAAGAGAAATAAGACTTTAAGCTAGACCAATCTAGCACACCAAAAATTAAGAATTTGACATTTACATACAATGATGCTTGAAGCAATTTGGAAATGAATGCCAACTTGTAAAAATGGTAAATTGCACTATATTGGCAGCATATTGAATTATAATATGTGACATGTTGATGCTAGAAATAACTTATCCGTAGTACCTAAAAAGGTCAACATATGAATTGACTTATGAATTACATAATAGTTAGTAAACTCTACAAATTGAAGAATTAAACATTTAATTTATAATGTGCCATAGTTTGCTTAGTTGACTAGTTTGGATAGGTTGGCATACCAATAGGATTCTGACAGCTGTTCTGTAAATGGCTTTATGCCATACTGTGTTTTTACGGCTTATTATGCCACACTGTGACTTTAATAGCCTACGGCTATACATATTGTGTATTTATTATTAGCTTATCGCCAGATTGACTATATGGCTTTTTAGCCACCCTATTTGCACACCGGGAGACACTTTGTGACTAATGGTGTGATGGCCCGAGATACTAGGTACCCAGTGCCAGTATATCCATTTATCCAGTCTGGTCAGTATATAGGCTACACGGGCAGTAATTCAAGTACTATTAAATTCAAATAGCTAAATCCAGTCTACTGACATATAGCACCACTAAAAATTCGTAAACATTTTATTTACTTTATTTTAGTGTATATTTCTTTATATTTGGCACCACTAAGCAAAATTGCTTAGCGCGTTACTTTTGTAACGCGTAGGTATTGGAGACACAGCTGGGGAGCCCAGCAGACCTACGATCGGGTGAGACATCGGATCTGCACAGGAGTCCAGAGTCATCTGCACTACATTGCATACATGGTAGGACTTAGGATATCTTGTATTTTGTACTTTCGTTGTATTTTTTTGAAATTTGGCCTTGTATTTTGTAATATTATGAAAGCCCTAAAGTTTGTAATATCTTGTACATATTAAATAACATGGAGATTTTTTTGATATATTTAAATTATTATGGACTGTATTATGGAACTGTTTAATGACTGTAAAAGTCTATTGACTTTACTGAGAAATAAAGACTGTGAAATATTTGAGATTTTAATAGTATCATATTAAACTGTTTTCAACAGGTTTGGAAGGACAGTTTGTCTGAAACACCTTGCCAAATTTTTATTATCAATCTTGAAACACTGATTTTATCAAAGTATGAAAATAGTATCAGTATGATATGAATATTACATAAAAGACTTCTTAAAATCAAATTGAGCCCAGGAAATGAAATAATCACAGACTAAGTGTTCCGGCACACCGTGTAGCATGCCTTACTCGGCTGTTCTGTAGATGAGTGAGGGGTGTTACATTTAGTGGTATCAGAGCACGGTTTATGCGTTTCTGGACCTAGATAGTTTGCATATCATGCATTGCATTGTAAGTGTTAAGATGACTCTAATGCAAATCTTTTGATTTGATTTGTTATTTTGATCAGAATATGGACTCCACATCGCAGAGAGCGGTCGATGAGGAGGTGGAGAGTCATCCTCCATCTATGACTGAACCAGGAGACAGGAGGGAACCTGCTCCACCAGTACCAGGTGCACCAGCCACATTTCAGCAAATGGCTGAGTTCTTTAGACAGATGGCAGGAGTCATGCCACCACCACCACCTCCACATCAAAAATCTCATATGGAGAGACTCAGGAAGTTCGGAGCAGTGGATTTTCTGGGCAAAAGGGAAGATGATTCTGTCACAGCTAAAAACTTGTTGGACAGAACTGGAAGAGTTTTGAAATAACTTCATTATACTCCAGAGCATAATTTGCAAGCTGCTGTATCACTACTGCAAGATGATGCATACTAATGGTGGGATACAATAACTAGTGAGGTGCCACCAGAACAAATAACTTGGGATTTCTTTCTCACTGAGTTCAGAAAGAAGTATGTGGGCAGTGTATACCTGGAAGAGAAGAGAATGGAGTTTATTACCCTATGCCAGAGAAAGCTGATAGTGGCTGAATATGAAAGAGAATTTGTCAGACTGAGCCGCTATGGGCGGGAAATAGTCCCTAATGAGGCAAAGAGATGCAAGAGATTTGAGGAAGGACTCAATGATAACATTAAGCCTTGGGGATTACAGAGTTTGCCCAATTAGTGGAAGCTGCACTGAAGGTTGAAAAAGTTAGAATGAATGAGCAGAATGTATGGGACAGATAAAGAGAAAGAGGTCGTGGTCGCACCAAGACATCTTCTGCCCCTAGTAAGAAATTCAGAGGTTCGACTACTCAGAGTTTCAGTAAAGCACCAAGTCAGGGTCAGTCACAGAGGCCCAAATCTCAGTTTGCACCAAGGAGAGGCCAGTCCACCCCTTCAATGGCTAGCTCTCCAGGGATAGGGTACAGGGGACCAGCCCCAACAGTATCTGTTGCTTGCCCACACTGCCAAAAATGGCATAAGGGCGAATGTTGGAGGATGATAGGTGCTTGTTTATGGTGTGGATATACAGACCACCTAGTTCGAGATTGTCCTCGCAGAACTGCTACATCCACTTCGGTATCAACTGTAGGCCTACCCCTCCAGCTCCAAGGAGTAGAAAGTCGGGTAAGGCTGAGGCAGCTGGTACTTCACAGAAACCTGTGTCAGATTCTGTGGAGAGAGCAAAAGGTAGAAAACCAGCCAGAGCCTATGCTATAAGGGCACAGGAGGAACAGGATGCTCCAGATGTCATCAAGGGTACGTTCCTCCTCTATAATACTTTTGTGCATGCATTAGTGGATCCTGGATCTACTCATTCATATATTTGTATCAAGCTGCCCATAGAAAGAGGATTACCAGTAGAGGAAAGTGACCAAGACATCCTGGTCACAAATCCGCTAGGCCATAGTGTGGTAGTAAACAAGATGTATAAGGGCTGTCCATTGAAGATTCATGTCACACCCTACCTCTCTGTAAGGTATAACATGATCTCGTAGTATACCTTAAGAATTACCAATTTCGTCTACTGATAATCCATTAAATACACTACAAGGGATTTTTAAAAGCTTTTCTTACTTCTTTTACAATGGTGAGCACTATTTACAGGTGTTAAAAACCTTTTTGAACTGAATTGAAACAGCTAACACATTTGGACTATTAGTAATTTCTGTAAAAATTATGACAGAGTGTCATTTGTATTTTGGATAAAACAGTTCTTCAGAAAACCTGTAAAAAGCACTTCAATATTTTTCTCAATCTCAACTCCAACAATTAAACAACACAATATATTTCTCAACTCAAATCCACAATAGTTTTTCAAAGACTGAGATAAAAGAAATACAGTACAATTTTTACAAGCCAAAATAACTCATAATTTATTTTACAACTTCAATGTACAATTGTAATTTACAACTGCTCAAAACCAAGAACAATATATACATACAGTGAACATACATTATAGTACAAAATGCAAAATCTGGTATACTCAATATACCCGATGATCTCTCGTTGAATGCACTAGCAGCCTAATCTGCTGCCCTATCCGTCTGTTTACCTGCGACCGTAATGGAAAGCTATCGCTGAGACAATGTCTCATTGGTGCACAATATTAACAAATACAACTTTAAATCAATTTTCATAAATCATATAAATGATGGATACATAAAACCATAGTTAAATTCAAGACAATGAATGTCATAAGGAATTTAACACAATATCACATTAAATCTCAGTAATCAAAACATAGTTAAATTCAAAAGACAGTGAATGTCAATAAGAATTTAAACTCCAATTCACAATATCACAATAAATCTCAATAGTCAAAACATGGTTAAATTCAAAAGACAGTGAATGTCAATAAGAATTTAAACTCCAATTCACAATATCACAATAAATCTCAATAGTCAAAACATGGTTAAATTCAAAAGACAGTGAATGTCAATAAGAATTTAAACCCCAATTCACAAATTATCAAATCGCATAATAACACAATTTAGTCGAATAATTTAAGAATACAGTGTTGCCAATTCATTCACAACTTAAGCCACGATACAAAATTTCCGATCAATGCCGCGTTGTACACCACGACAAAGCAATCACAACCCCACTAATCGAAATCAATGAGGAAGGGAGCTAGCTATATAATGAGTACTCATCCGATCACCTCAACTGGTAAACCGGAGAGGGAGAAAAATAAACGATCACGACTCCATAAATGGAGAAGGAAAATAAACGATCATAACTCCATAAATGGAGAAGGAATGATACGATACTATCATGCTAAGTGTGAACACAAAATCAATTCCAAACATTTTATTCAAATGATTCGTGAGAATCCAATAAATTTCCAAAGTCATAATTTCATTCACAAAATGGCAACACAATTCATAAGTAACTTCAATTTTCACAAATCACACTAAATAATTTTTTCCACAGTTTCAAACCATTTACAATGTTTTTCAAGCAATAAGTATCCATTCAAACACATTTCCATAATTAAAACCAATAATATACAAATAGTCATAATTTATTTCAATTGAAAAATTCAAAAGAAATAACTGTTGTGCACAAACCTCTGATATCTGTCTCCTGGTCTTGACTCAGTGTTTCCTTCCCTTTCCCCGAGTCTTTGCTAACTGAGAAACACAATTTGAAGTGTTTTAGTACTTAATTAAACTGTCTCTAATGATAATGCTTGATAATAATTTATTGAATTCTATTATTTGCTTAGTGAACCTAATATGTTGACCCTCGATGCATTCTAGGTGAATTAGGTTTTAAGGTTACCAATATGTCACATTCGATAGTCTTTTAGGGTTGGTACATGTTACCAAATTCATTGCCATGTATCTTGCATTTTCTTGCAATTTGCTGGATTCCAGGATACTAGTTTGACCTAGCCGGACGACCTAGTTCCCTAGGTTTTCGAGTTTCGGTCAAAACTACAAACTTGTGGATCTGTCTTATGGAACGCGAGGCAAAATTTTAGGTCATTCTGAGTTATGTAGACCAAGTTATGGTCATTTTACTATTGCTGGTCAAATTGCACCAAAATTGGTCACTTTAGGTCATTTTAGGTCATTTTAGGTCATTTTAGGTTCGGCCAGTTTTTGGACCCGAACTTGTGCAAGCTGTTTGACTTGCTTATGGTCATTTCTGGGCTTTGGTGTCTTCATAAGACTTGTAGATATAGGTCTTAACTATTCATGGTCAAAATTTCAGGTCAATTGGACCTGTTTTGAGTGAGTTATGGGCTAAACACTAACTGCTGCCCAAATGGTCAATTTTCAGGCCTCAATTGCACTTAATCCGGATTTGGTCATTTTTCAAGCTACCTTGCAAGCAGAATTTTGGTAAGCTTCCTTCATGAAAGTTGGCACATTTTGTGCCTAGTTTCACCTCTAATTGGTCTCATACCAATTGGAGCTACACACTTAAAGTTCTAGGCCAAAATGCATACTGCCCTATTGCACTTTCTTTATTACTCATCAAAGCTCACTTTTAGCATTTACCAATTCACACATTCTTACCCAATCTGGTTTGTACCATAACCTAAAAATATTTTACAACATATTATAAGTCATTTTGGCAGCTTACAATTACATTCAACAAACACCATAAAGTGCAGAATTTTTCAACTCAATTACAACAATTCAAGCACCTAACCATAACATTTTTTTCATGTCCAACTTCACACCATCATATATACACTCAAACTGCCATAACATCCAACACAAGTCAACATTAATATACCATAAACCAAACATGAAATAACATCCTTATGGTTGACCAAACCAGGCTGCCAATTCATGCATTACATTCCATTAATTTCCAAGCTTCAAATTTCAAGTACACTTTCACATACACTAAGTATACATCACCCAATTTATTCCTACACATATAAACATTTAATCAATACTTTAATCCACCATTTAGAAGCAAGAATAAGCTGTCTTCAAGGTGTTTCCATGGCTGCCAAAAGTACACATCCCCCTTTAAACATCAAACCTCAAATTTTCCTAACAATTCAACTTACCCAAAGCTCAACACAAGGATTATTGAAAGAAATTGGAAAGATTAAGCACTAACCTCAACTTGGGCTTGATTAAACTTCACCAAAACTCCTCTTTCTTGCTTCCTACATTCTGTCCATGATGTGTAGAACAAGTTTAATGAAGGAATCTTGAAGAAATGATGGCTTGATCATGGTAGATTAGGGCTTGCATGTGGGACGGCCATGGAGAAAGCTTGGGAGCTCCAATTCGGCCATGGGTGTGTGAGGTTGAAGATGAAGTGTTTTGGTGATAAATTCTGTCCATTTGATGCTTTATATAATCCCATAGTGCTCCACTCATGCTAGGACAATAATTTAATAAGTTTTAAGTGATAATTACTCCATTTACACTCCATTTTTGCTATTTACATTAGGTACCACTAAATTAATTTTTCATTATATTTTCCAAGTGTAATATTATTTATTTTTAATGGACATTTAGGTCAAAAGACAACTCGGGTTGTCAAATGACCACAATGCCCCTGTTCGGGTTGCATTCCCGATTTTTCGGTAACACCGGGTTTTGTCCGTTTTTCGATTTCTCACTTTTCTTTGTGCTAATTAATTAATTTTTCTTTGATATTTCTAATGGTATTTATACTTCAATAGAGATCTATTTAAGTCCTAAAAATATCTTTTAGGGTTCCCCGCAGTCCAGGGCTAGTCAACAGTCCACGCCGTGACTTCCCGGTGCGGTCACCCATCGCTAGGGTTCTCGGCTCGCTTAACTTGGTTACATTTCTTTGCTATTATTTTTTCTTTGTTTTTCTTGTATTTTCTTTTCTTGTATTTCATTATTTTATGTCTCCTCAATCATAACGAAGCGTAGTTCTAGGCATCCTAGCTGTCCGGAATAGTAGAACGCACTACCGAACATAGAGGTGTTACAATTCAAGGGAAAGAGTTCTCAGCAGACTTAATCAAACTGCCTTTCCATGAGTTTGATGTGATTTTGGGAATGGACTAGTTATCCCATCATCAGGCAATAGTAGATTGTAAATTGAAGAGAATCTCTCTGAAAACTGCTGAGAACGAAGAAATAACAGTTGTGGGTGAAAGGACAGATTTCTTGTCCAATGTCATCTCAACTACAGTTGCAAGGAGATGGTTGAGAAAAGGGTGTGAATCCTATCTGGCACACGTGGTTCACAGTAGGCAGGGTAAACTTAACTTGTCTGACATACCCACAGTAAGGGATTTCTCTGAGGTATTTCCTGAGGAATTGCCTAGTTTGCCACTAGAAAGGGAAGTTGAATTTGCTATTGAGATTATGCCGGGTAAAGCTCCAATTTCAATTGCTCCGTATAGAATGACACCTACTAAATTGAAAGAGTTAAAAATCTAGCTGCAAGAATCACTAGACATGGGGTTCATACGCCCCAGTGTGTCATTGTGGGGAGCTCCAGTACTATTTATTAAGAAGAAAGATGGGACACTGAGGTTATGTATTAACTACCGATAGTTAAATAGAGTAATAGTGAAGAACAAGTATTCGTTGCCTAGAATTGATGATCTGTTTGATCAGTTAAAGGGAGCCGGTGTGTTTTCTAAGATTGATCTCAGATCAGGGTATCATCAGCTAAGGGTTAAGGATGCAGATGTGCCTAAGACTGCATTTAGAACCCAATATGGGCATTATGAATTCCTAGTGATGCCATTTGGGTTAACAAACGCTCTAGCAGCATTCATGGACCTGATGAACTGTATCTTCCATCCATACTTAGATCGGTTTGTAGTGGTCTTCATTGATGACATCCTGGTGTACTCCAAGGATAAAGCAGAACATGATGAGCATTTGAGAATTGTTCTGCAGACTCTAAAAGAGAAGAAACTGTATGCTAAATTGTCCAAGTGTGAGTTCTGGTTGAATGAGATTGCATTCCTTGGACATGTAGTATCAGCTGAAGGGATTAAAGTGGATCCCAAAAAGATTGAAGCAGTGATGGAATGGAAGCCTCCCAGAAATACAACTGAGATCAGAAGTTTCTTGGGGTTAGTTGGATATTATAGAAGATTTGTAAAGGGATTTTCCCTGATAGCTGCTCTAATGACCAAATTACTACACAAGAATATGAAATTTGACTGGAATGACAAGTGTCAAGCTAGTTTTGAGAGGCTGAAGGCTATGTTGACAGAGGCACCAGTGTTAACACAGCCAATGTCTGGAAAAGACTTTGTAGTCTACAGTGATGCCTCACACAATGGGTTAGGGTGTGTACTCATACAAGAAGGGAAATTGGTCGCATATGCTTCTAGGCAGTTAAGGCCACATGAAAAGAATTACCCTACTCATGATTTAGAGTTAGCAGCAATTATCTTCGCATTGAAGATATGGAGGCATTACTTGTATGGAGAAAAATGCTACATATATACAGACCATAAGAGTCTGAAGTATTTGCCAACCCAGAAGGAATTTAATTTGAGACAGAGGCGATGGATTGAATTTCTGAAAGATTATGATTGTGTGATTGACTACCACCCTAGGAAGACAAACGTAGTTGCTGATGTTTTAAGCAGAAAATCTATTGTAGCATTAAGATCTTTGAATGCCCAACTGTCCTTAACTCATGATGGAGTTATTTTGGCTGAGTTGCAAGTGAAGCCGAATCTGTTACAACAGATACAGGATGGGCAGAAGACAGATGAGAAATTAATAGCTGTTATGGGCAAAATCATTGAAGGGAAGGAAACTGAATATGAAGTGAAAGAAAATGGGTGCCTGTACTATAAAGAAAGAGTGTGTGTTCCAGATGATAAAGAATTAAAAACCAGTATTCTGAGAGAAGCACATAACAGTGTGTATGCTATACACCCAGGAAGCACAAAAATGTACCATGACCTGAAACTCCGATGCTGGTGGCCAGGTATGAAGAAGGACATAGTTGACTATATAACTAGATGCTTGACATGTCAGCAAGTCAAAGCAGAACATCAAGTTCCATCAGGTTTATTACAGCCCATAAACATATTTGAATGGAAATGGGACCGAGTCACTATGGACTTTGTTAGTGGATTACCTCTCACTCGGAAGAAGCATGATGCAGTATGGGTGATTGTGGATAGGTTGACCAAATTAGCATATTTTTTGCCAGTCAGAACTGACTACTCACTGGAAAAGCTAGCAGAATTGTATATCAGTGAGATAGTTAGACTACATGGAATTTCGCTTTCCATTATATCTGATAGAGACCCGAGGTTTACATCTAGATTTTGGAAGAAATTACAAGAGTCCTTGGGCACACAACTCCATTTTAGTATGGCTTTTCATCCTCAGATGGATGGACAGTCAGAAAGAATAATCCAGGTAAAATTTGAAACTTATTGAGTCATTGTAAACAATAAATTGAACTGATAATGATAATAATAATTGAACATATGTGATAGGTCCTCGAGGATATGCTGAGAAGTTGTGTTATTGAGTTTGAGGGAAGTTGGGACAGATACCTTCCACTGGCAGAATTTGCATACAATAATAGCTATCAAGCTAGCATACAAATGGCACCCTATAAAGCACTGTATGGGAGAAAATGCAGAACACCTGTATGTTGGACTAAATTGGGTGAAGATAAGCCAGTGGGGCCAGACCTGATAAAACAGACAGAGGAAAAGGTGAAACTGATAAAGGCCAATTTGAAAGTTGCCTCAGACCGACAGAAATCTTATGCTGACTTGAGAAGAAAGGACATTGAGTATGAAGTTGGTGAGAAGGTATTTCTCAAAGTATCACCGTGGAAGAAAGTGTTGAGATTTGGGAAAAAGGGAAAATTCAGCCCTAGGTTCATTGGCCCATATGAAGTTATGGAACGTGTGGGACCAGTAGCCTACTGATTAGCCTTACCACCTGAGCTGGACAAGATACATAATGTGTTCCATGTCTCAATGCTCAGAAGATACAGATCAGATCCTTCACATGTCATCTCAGCAGAAAAAATTGTAGTACAACCTGACCTGACATATGAAGAAGAACCAATTAAAATCATGGCACGAGAGGTAAGAGAGCTCAAAAACAAAACAATTCCACTAGTGAAAATCCTATGGAGACACCACAACACGAAAGAGGCAACATGGGAGAGCGAGGAGACAATGAGGCAACAGTTCCCTCAGCTCTTCACATCAGGTAAATTTCGAGAATGAAATTTTTATTTAGAGGGAAAGAGTTGTAACATCCTCCCTGTACATATTATGTACGTTCTATTGCTCTAGTGGTCAAATATCAGTCCAAGCAAGTCAGGATGTCTAGAACTACACTTCAATGATAGTGAACAGACATATAATGATAAAATAAATAAAAAGAAAATACAAGAAAAATTTAAGAAAAATGAAAAAGAGAAAATGAAGCTAAGTTAAACGAGTCGGCACCGCAGCGATGGGTGACCGCATCGGGAAGGCCATTGCCCACCCCAGGACCGTGGGGAACCCTCGGAATTAAATTTTGGGACGTAAGTAAAGGTTTATTGAAATATAATTGACACTAAAATTATCAAAGAAAAATTAATAAATTAGTGCAAAGAAAAACGAAAAATCGAGAAACAGACAAAAATCGGTGTTACCAAAAAATCGCGAATATAACCCGAAACGGGGCATTTTGGTCATTTGACACCTAAAGTTGCCTTTTGACCTCAATATCCATTAAAAATAAATGATATTGAACTTAGAAAATGTCATGAAAAATTAAATTGCTGCACATTATGTAAATAGTGAAAAATGGAAGATAAATGTGTAAATAATGGAACTTGAAATAATTAAACATTTAACTTAAAGTTATTGCTCCACTAACTCAAACCTTTGGACACCTATCTAAGCTATTTGTGGGCAGAATCATCATCTTCAATCTTGAAAGAAAAACCAGCCGAAGTGGACCACCATTGAAAGAACTCCATAGCCGGCCATGGAGGGACCTCCATGCAACCCCATTCCAAGCCTCCTTTCCACTTGATTCCTTCATTAAAGCTTGCCTACTCACCTTGGGGAAGATATTGGCAACAAGAAAAACAAGATTTGGTGAAGTTTTAATAAGCTCCAAAAGTGGTAAGTATCCAAAACCTCTCCCTTGCTTTAGTAAACCTTATGTTTAGGTTGAGGTGAGTATTTTGGTGAAGAGAAATGAAGAAAATCTTGAGAAATGAAATGGTCCATTTTTTGGCAGCCATGATTTTGTGTTGTATTTGAGTTTTTCTTACCTCTAATGGATGGAAATTATGGTTGATTAACTCAAATGAAAGATTTAGTAAGTTAAAATCTAAGTATGTGCATGTGGTGCTTGAATTAAGAGTATGAAATGGAACCTTAATGCTTTGGGCAAACTTCCATGTTTGGCAGCCTATTAAACCATGAATTTGTGTGTGAATATGTAGTTATTAATGAAATAAGCTAGTGTTAAATTGTGGGCAGCATGTGTAAGTGATATTGAAGTATGATTATGTTAAAGTGTATGTGTAATATTGACATTGAGATATATTAAATTTTGGTGGAAGTGAATGTTGAACTTAATGGTGAATTGTGTGCATTGAGCACTTGAATGTTCTGCCCAAAATTGTTGCTAGAATTGAATATTGAAGTAATGAGGAGGAGAAGGAATATCAAATTGGAAGTGTATGTGTTTTGTGCAGGTTGTGTATTGATGGCAGTACCTAAATTAGGTCATAAGTGCCAAACTGTAAACCCAATTGGTATGAGGCAAATGGGGGGTGAAACTAGACACCAAATAGGCCAACTTTTGTGTAGAAATGTTGCCAAAATTCTGCCTAGAAACTGACCTTAAAGATGATCAAATCCGGAATAGCAACCTTGCAACCCAGATTTTTGACCATATGAATAGTAATCATTAGGATGACCATAACTCACTCAAAACAGGTTCAATTGACCTGAAATTTTTACCATGGATAGCTTAGATATAGAGCTACATTTCGTATGAAGACACCAAAGCCCAGAAATGACCAGAACCAAGTCAAATAGCTTGTACAAGTTCAGGTACCAAAACTGCTAGAACTAAAAGTGACCTAAAATTGACCAAAATTTGCACTAAAGGTGCAATCTATCCAGCTTTAGTAAATTGACCATATCTTGGTCTATACAACTCGGAATGACTTGAAATTTTGCTCTGCGTGCAATAAGATATAAAGCTACAATTTTGCTTCTTTGACCAGAAGCTAAAAACTAAGAGAAAGAGGACTTTAAGCTAGACCAATCTAGCACACCAAAAATTGAGAATTTGACATTTACATACAATGATGCTTGAAGCAATTTGGCAATGAATGCCAACTTGTAAAAATGGTAAATTTCACTATATTGGCAGCATATTGAATTACAATATGTGACATATTGATGCTAGAAACAAATTATCCATAGTACCTAAAAAGGTCAACATATGCATTGACTTATGAATTACATAATAGTTAGTAAACTCTAAAAATTAAAGAATTAAACATTTAATTTATAATGTGCCCTAGTTTGCCTAGTTGACTAGTTTGGATAGGTTGGCATGCCAATAGGATTCTGACAGTTGTTGTGTAAATGGCTTCATGCCATACTGTGTTTTTACGGCTTATTATGCCGCACTGTGACTTTAATAGCCTACGGCTATATATATTGTGTATTTATTATTGGCTTATCGCCAGATTGACTATATGGCTTTTTAGCCACGCTATTTGTACACCGAGAGACACTTTGTGACTGATGGTGTGACCCGAGGTACTAGATACCCAGTGCCAGTATATCTGTTTATCCAGTCTGGTCAGTATATAGGCTACACGGGCAGTAATTCAAGTACTATTAAATTCAAATAGCTAAATCCAGTCTACTGACATACAGTACCACCAAAAAATTGTAAACACTTTATTTACTTTATTTTAGTGTATATTTCTTTATATTTGGCACCACTAAGCAAAATTGCTTAGCGCATTGCTTTTGTAACGTGTAGGTATTGGAGACACAGCTGGGGAGCCCAGCAGACCTACGACCGGGTGAGACATCGGATCTGCACAGGAGTCCAGAGTTATCTGCACTACATTGCATACATGGTAGGACTTAGGATATCTTGTATTTTGTACTTTTGTTATATTTTTTTGAAATTTGGCCTTATATTTTGTAATATTGTGAAAGCTCTAAAGTTTGTAATATCTTGTACATATTAAATAACATGGAGATTTTCTAGATATATTTAAATTATTATGGACTGTATTATGGAATTGTTTAATGACTGTAAAAGTCTATTGACTTTACTGAGAAATAGAGACTGTGAAATATTTGAGATTTTGATAGTATCATATTAAACTGTTTTCAACAGGTTTGGAAGGACAGTTTGTCCGAAATATAGACGGCACCTTGCCAAATTTTTATTACTAATCTTGAAACACTAATTTTATCAAAGTATGAAAATAGTATCAGTATGATATGAATATTACATAAAAGACTTCTTAAAATCAAATTGAGCTTAGGAAATGAAATAATCACATACTAGGTGTTCCGACACGCCGTGTAGCACGCCTTGCACGGCTATTCTGTAGACGAGTGAAGGGTGTACACCTATTAGTATAAAAAGCACTCCTCACATCTCTTGCTCTAGCTAGCAAGCTCACTGGTTTTTAACTATTCTTTTCCTCACTTTCTTTTGCACTTGAACTTCCCTCAATTACATGAAATCTCTTTGCTTTCTTTATCTTTTCCCTCTTTTTTTTTTTCTCTCTCTCACTTTTCTCTCTCTTCTCCTCTCTTTCTTTTCTCACTACATCTTTCTTTTCCAACATCTCATCCATAGCCTTTTTTATTCTAGTTTGATCTTCATAAGCCTCATGGGGTAGTAAAGGCACTAATGTCACCCTTCGACCCTTAAACTCAAATGAGTACCTATTTTTGTGCCCATCATGAGTGACATTCCTATCAAATTGCCATGGCCTCCCCGAGATGATATGACCAGCATGCATTGGGACCACATCACATCAAACTTCATCCTTGTATCTCCTAATTATTAAGGGAACCAACACTTGAAATTGCACCTTCGCTTCCCCACACTCATGCAGCCACTGCAACTTATACGGCCTAAAGTGCCTAATCATAGGTAAGCCAAGTTTTTCAACCATCAAGGTACTTACAACATTATAACAACTTCCACTATCTATAATCAAGCTACAAATTCTATCCTTCACCATGCATCTAGTGTCAAAGATGTTGTCTCTTTGCAATGAAAGATGTTGTCTCTTTGTAATACATCATCTCCATTCTCCTCCATAATTTGGGCACTCAAAGTAAGCTTAACCACTTAGGCTTGTCCCCTCATGGCAGGTTTTATATCTTCTGACTCCTCTAAGGGTAGTTCTCCCTCACCTTCATTTTCATCATCATCAACCGCATAGTCATCCTCACTTTCTATCTCACCATTCGGCCTCACCATCATCACCTTAGCATTGGGACATTGTGATGTATAATGCCCATGCCCTTGACACCTAAAGCATTTGATGTCCCTAGTCCTCCCCACTTGAAGAAGTAGTCAACTTACCTTTGTCATACACATGTAGTTTGCTAGGTGTGTTTGGTTTTCCAAAAGACTTAGTCTCCTCCTTCTTATCCTTTGACACAACTTTGTCATCCTTAGGACTTTTGGTCCAATTCGGTTTCCAAAGTGTAGAAGTGGTAGCCGGCCTCACTTGTCCTCCATACTTGGCAAATCTTTCTTCCTTTAATTGTCTCTTAATTTTGATAGCCATATTGAGCATGTCATCTATCTCAACATAATGCTGTAACTCCACTTGAAAGGCTATATCCCTATTAAGTCCCCTCAAGAACCTAACCATAGTAGCCTCCCTGTCCTCTTGAATATTGGCTTTAATCATAGCTATCTTTATTTCCTTAAAGTATTGTTCTACACTTTTAGTTCCTTGCACCAAGTTTTGTAGTCTTTGGTGCAATTCCCTATATTAATGGGAAGGCAGAAATCTACCCCTCATAACCCTCTTCATTTTAGCCCATGTATCAATCTCTCCTAAGCCATCTCTCCTCCTTTTGGTCACCAATTGGTCCCACCAAACAATTACATAGTCTATGAACTCCACCATGACTAGTTTCACTTTCTTCTCTTTAAAGTAGTTATGGTAATCAAATATGAGTTCCACCTTCCTTTCCTACTCTAAGTATAGATTAGGATCAATTTTACCTTGGAATGGTGCCATCTTCATTTTTATGCCATGAACATTTCCATCCACTCGATCCATTCCATCTCTCCCTCTTGAACCTTCCATCATAGGTCTCCTAAACCATTTACCTCCTCTATTTCCTCTTCCTCCTCTTCCCCTAAGTCCTCTATACCCATAGTCATCTTCATAAGCATAGGAGTTTCGGTCATCATCATAGTCATCATAATAATCGTAGTCATCATCCCACTCATCACCAAAATTTGGCACCTGTACTCTAGGTCCAGCTCCGCCTTCATTCAGTCTAGGATTTGTATTTCTCCCATTGTTTCCATTGTTCTAGTTTCGGTTCTCCCCATTAGGTTCAATCCAAATGCCATTGCCACTTCCACTTCCATTTCTTCCATTATTGTTGCCATTTCCATCAACACTTCCATGATCATTTCCCCTAACACCTTCATTCGACCTAGCATTACTTTGACTCCTTTCAACCCTTTCAAGCCTATCCAAAATAGTATTCAAGGTCATATTGATTCTTTCTATGGTTTTCCCCATTGCTTATTTATAAATAGCTTCGGGTATCTCACTTCTTTCTTCACTAGTTTGTCCAACTACTTCATTGCCATGTTTTAAAACCTGCAGGAAAATTGGTTAGTTATAAAACCTCACCACTCCCTTGCGTGTTTCACTTTAGATTTGTGACACCCCTTACCCGTCTACAGTGTAGCCGAGCAAGTTATGCCACTCAGTATGCCAGAGCACCAATTTATGTTTCTATTACAATTTATCCCTTTTAATTCATTTATTTTCAATTTTGATAAATCTGAATTTTTTCGCAAATTTTATAGAAAATCCGGCAGAGTACCGGCTGTAAATTGAAAAAACAGTTCTTCTGAACCTGTTTAAAAACACTTCCAATATAATTTCCAAAATCCAAACTCCATTATTCACACATATCTCAACTCAATCTCAAAATCTCAATACTATTTTCAGAAATTCTTTTTCTTTTCTGTTCACATCATTACTGAAAGCACATTCATATTTCTCAACATTTCATTTATCAATATACATTATGCAAAAAATTTCAATAATATGAAATTTCATATATTTACATTAATACATAATTACAAGAGTTTATAATTACAATCCAAAACTAATACAAAATGCTACCCAAAATCCTAATTTCCTACCATATGCAGTGCAGAATGTGAGGTGACTCTAGACTCCGAATGCAGCTCTGAATGCTCACCCTGTCTGATGTCTGCTGGGCTCTCCAGCTAGGTCTCCAGTACCTGCGCGTGGCAAAAGCGACACGCTAAGCAATTCTGCTTAATAGTGACAATATAAAATAAAATACAATATAACAAAAATAAGTATACAGAATGTATGTTTTCATTTTTGGGTAGACTTAATTTCTAGTATTATTTGCATTATTATTCGATTAAAATTTGGTACGGTTTATTATCATTGCCCGAATAACCCATACTAATTGACTGGACTGGATAAATGGGTAAACTGGCACTGGGTACTAAGTACCTCGGACCATCACACCATCGATCACATTGTGTCTCCCGGTGTGCAACAGAACAGCTAATAAGCGGTAATAATTATCGGGGTTAAAACTCAAGTGTAATAATTCAAATAACATAGCTAAAGGCTATTATGTCACAGAATGGCATGGGAAGCCATGAAACACAGAATGGCATGAAGCCATATGCAGTACTACTAACAGAACCCTATTGGCATGCCAAACTATCCAAACCAATCTTCTTAGGTATACTAGGGCATTTTACACTTTCAAGTTTCACAATTTTTGAAATTTAAGTTTTAGTGTTACTATTCCATTCATTGGTCAACAAAAATGTTGACTTTTGCATAGGCAATAGGTACATTGGTTCCAATATCATCATCATACCACATTTTGCATTCAAAATTTGTTAGTATTGGTTACCAATACCATTTCTAAGCTTAATGTTAGTTGGGCAGAATTTTCAGTTTTTATGCTTTGTCTTTACTGTTCCATTGGTCAATTTTGCAGTGGGAATTTGGCAAACTGATCAACATGAAAGTTGTTCCTTATTTTGTCTAGTTGCATTTCCTTTTTTGAATCACTCCATTTGGAGTTTTGTAACTCAAGTTATGGTCTAAAAACCATAACTGGCCGGATTGAAATTTTGTCCAGAATTTCTAGACTGACCATATCTACAATGTAATGAACAGTGACTGCAATTCACTCATTGAATATGTTTTGGTCATAATTTGGGTTAGGTTTCTTCATGAAAGTTATTGGTCTATATCTTATCTTGTTGTTGGTAAAATTTCAGGTCAATTAGACCTTTCTACACTGATTTATGGCCAAATGACCAAATACTGTTCATTTGGTCATTTTGCCCAGGCAGACTGCAGGTCACCCGGATTAGGGCAAGCTTTTGGTCCACTTGGTTTGGTTTTATGGGCATGGTTTCTTCACCAAAGTTGTGCCATTATGTGTCTAGTTTCATGTCCAATTTGCCTTGCACCAATTGAACCCTTACAATTCAAGTTATGGCTGCCCAAACCTGCTGGACTCATGTTCAATTCTGTAGGTCACCATGGGCAGCCACACCAAACCCAAACTCCACTACTCAACACACTTCATTCTTGATTTAAACAGAACCAAATGGTCACTAATTGACCATTAAAACCTATTTTCATCATCACATGGTCAAAGTCTCATTTCTCCACCCCAAACCTTAACCCAAACATTACTACACATGCATTTTCACTTCATTTCATCAATCCACTTAGTAGATACATATTGTGGGCAGCCATAACAACCTTTTAACTTCATTAAACTCAACACAATCAAACCCTAACCATGGCTGCCGAAAATAAGGGATGGCATACAAGTGGTATTTAGCAATTTTCCTTTATAATTCTTACTCATACATAGTCCTTAAACATGTATTCAAAGTAAAAATTAAGGTTAGGTCACTAACCTTTATGGAGTGAAATTTCTCCACTTGCTAGGTTTCTTTCTTTCCTTTTCTTTTTGCTCCCAAAAGAATCTCCAAGGTGTAAGAACACTTTTTTGTGTTGCTAGGTTAGGGTTTTATGGTGTGGAAGCTAGGGAAAATCAAGCTTTGAAAAGCTTGCAAATGGGTAACTATGGTAGAGGTTCACGGCAAAGAAGAAAAAAGAAGAAGAAGTTCTGATTTTTCTTTCATTTTTCAGCCCATTTGTCTCTTTTACATAAGTTTATGCCATGTGTCAACATTGGGTTGGTTGGGAGAATCTTAATGACATCATTATGATGTCATAAGTCCATTTTCTTTCATTTTCTCATCTTTTCTTGTCTATTTAATTCCAATTAAATTTTTAACAACATTTATTCATATTTTATTTTATAGAAATTATTTATTTAACTGGAAAAGTTGGCCAAAAATCATCTCTGAAGATGAAATGACCAAAATGCCCTCTGTTTGGCTTAACGAGCCAAAATTGTCTGTACCGATTGAAAAATTTTTCTAAGCATTTCCTTGGCATTCTAATGCCATAAGAACCCCAATAACCCTTCTCTGGAGTCCCAATAATTATTTTATAATTTTTTCCTCGGGTCTAGAGCTCCTAGTTGTGAGAACCGCAACTTCTCACTAGGTTACCCATCGCTCGAGCACCAGCTCATTTAACTTGGTTGTATTTTATTTCAAAAATTTTTCCTAAATTTTTCTTATTAATATTTGAGTTAATTATGGTTCCTTACTTTAGTTTGAATATTTTTCCGAATGTTCTAGCTGTCTGGACTGACATTGGTCACTGGAACAGTAGACTGTACTGACTAGCTAAAGTGAGGATGTTACAAGATTAATGTCATTCATATGTTTCCCTCAAGTATTAGGCTTTTTTTTTTTACCCTCTTTTAGTCTCACACAAACTTGCCTTTTTCCACTCAAGCTCTTGATCATTAAGTTCTTATATGAACTATAATATCACTCTTTGGGCAGCCTCTCAATTAAGTTTTAAGGGCTATTCAAGGTGATAACAAGGAGCAAAACGTGAAAAAAAAAAAAATAATTGGTGACTCTAGAAGCCAAAGGATCAAAGACTCCAAATAATGAAGCAAGTATATCCAAATAATATAATCTTGCTAAACTGATTTTAAGACACTCAAATGACATTAAAATAAAGTAAAAAATGTGGTTTGGGGTCCTAATCGTCCAATTTTAGGAATGAACTCAAAAAAGGCCTATTAAGTACAATCCTTTAATCACCAAGTAAATGGTAGAATCTATACATCAAATTTGATATGTAAGCTGAATATAAGGTTAATAATAGCCTTAAAAAGTTTGAATTAGTTTTGGGTTGGTTTGCTTAAGGGTGCTTCAACCTAAGCCCTTAAACAACAAAAATCAGAAAATTCACAACACTTGCCAACTATACAAATTTTGTTCTTTTCTTTTCTTTTTTTTTTTCCTTATCTTCTTTTCTTTTTTTTTTTTGGCTAGCCAAAATCTCAAGGTTCAAATAGGCAGATTTTTGTTCAAGTCAACAACAATGAAACTCAAGCATTTCAAAACACATACACTAACTTGTAAACACTTCCAACACTTTGACAACTCTTTTAACTACACAAACACTCCAAATACACATCAAATGTGGAAAAGAAGCAAGAAAAATTTTGGGTTTCATAAGGAAAGCTCACAGCAGAAATGGAACCACAATGTAACAAAACTCAAACAAATACAAAACAGGAAAAGACACAAACACATATGAGGGTTAGTAGTTCCTAGTGTTAACCTTACTACTAAACCTTATATGCAAGGAAAGTGTGAAGAAAATAAGAAAAAACACCAGCTTAAGGTAGCTACACTACACAGCAGAAAAGTAGAAGAAAAGAACTCAACTCAAACACAAAGATAATATAAAGAAAACACAAGAAGAAAAGGATAGTGACCTGATTTAGAGAGCCTAAGCTCTAATAACAAATGATACAAGCTCCCTTGATAACTTTCAAAGGAATAGCCACTCTTGTTGTGGCAGCTATTGGACCGTCCCTCCAATCAAGCCTTAAGTGATCTTCCACTCATTCTCAACCGTCAACATCCAAAATGAAGAGAATTAGAAAATAAATGCAAGATGGTGTTCAATCCAAGAACAATTCTTTCAAGAAGAAATACCCTTGAATTTCAATTAAAACTTACAAGAGAACAAACCTTGCAAGAGTTGTAAATAAAGTTCATACAAGAACAAAGCTCCTTAGAACATTTCTGCCATGGAAGGCTCTCTCTACCTCTCAATTATAATATGAATTCTGAAGCCCAAAAAATAAAAATAAAGGCAGCTATGTAACGACCTCACCATAGGTAGTCCGTACATTCTACTGTTCTGACAATTAATGTCTGTTCGGACAGTCAGAATGTCTGGAACTACACTTAAACTATAGTGAGAAGACATAAATTGATAGAATAAATGTTAAGAAAATATAAGAAAAATTTAGAGAGAATAAAATAAAATTTAAGAGAATTTATTAATTGGTATAAAAAAATAAAAATAACCCAATATGCACTATGAATGGCATTTTGGTCATTTCACCCCCAGAGGTGAATTTTGACCTAAATATCAAAATAAAATTTGAGAGAATGAAATAATTAACCTAAGTTAAAATTTATGAATTTAATTAGGAAGAAGAAGAAGAAAAAAGAAAAAGAAAAGAAATGGACTAATGACATTATAAAAAAATAAAGTACCATAAATAAATAAATATATATATATATATATACACAAGATGACAAAAGCCACCAACCAAGTCTTCTTCTTCCTCTTCTCTCTCTCCTTGAGCCGGCCACCATTGTTGCTCTCTCCCTCCATTTTTGCTTTCTTGAAGCTTAATTTCCCAAGCTTCCTCCCTATAAAACCCTTAGCCCCCTTCATTAAAAATTTAACCCACTCCATAAGGAAGCTATTGGTAGCCATAAAAAGAAAGAAAGTTGAAGTTTTGGGAAGTTTACAAATTGGGTCACAATAGGTTAGTGCTTTTCTTAGTTCCTTCTTTTTTTAATCTTTGAAAGAGACTTGAGATAAGTAGAAATTGTAAGAAATTAACAAGAAATTCATGAATTCAGGATGTCACAAATTTCGGTAGCTAAGAAATGTGTTGGGCTTTGATGTGTTCAAATGATGCAAATGAGTTTAAAGATGATGATTGGTATGAGTACATGTATGAGAAGTGAAAGGGTTTGAATTGATTGAGTTTGAAACTTTGAAATTAGGGTTTATGTACATGAATTGGGGATTTTGTCTTTTCTTGAGATTGACCTAATTGAGATGATATTGTTGTTTATAGAAGTGCTATGTATGCCAATTGAAGTAAGGAAGTTGGAGGAGATTGAAAATTTGGGAGTGCTTTTTCTGTAGGTTTGGGACTTAATGAGTCCAGCTTGAGTTTTGAGCCATAACTGATTTTGTGTTGCTCCAATTGGTATGAGGCCAATTGAAGGTAAAACTAAACCCAAAACACTCCATTTTCCATGAAGAAACCATGCCCAAATTCTATCCAAAACTTGACCTAAATACTGTCCCAATCCGGATGACTCTGCACAAAACCCAGAAAATAACTAAATGAACAGTGCGTATTCATTTAGTCATAACTCCCTCTATACTGGTCCAAATGACCTAAATTTTATACCATTGGAAAGATTAGGCATAGGGCTACAATTTTTATGAGGACCACAGAACCCATAAATGCCTTAAACCAAACCAAATTTCCAGCCTAAGTTGGGTCACAAAACTGTCCAGAACTAGGTTGTCTAGAAACTGCTGGACATAAACTTATCCGACTAGTTTTGGAAAAATGGTCATAACTTGGTCTACAAGAATTCAAATGTAATGAAACCAGTGGCAAAATGTCCACAAGACACAAATCTACAAAATTGGCATTTTGACCAAAACCCAGGAATCAAGAGAACTAGGTCAAATTGTTAGAACAATTCAATACATCAAAACCTGAAATCTGACCAAACTTCAATTGACCTCAGAATAGTCTTTTAGTCATATCACCCACTAGAAAAATCCAATTGGGATGAGCCATACCTTTCTAGAAACCTAAGGAACAAGGCTACAACTTTGTTTTAGAAACCTTCCTCACATTATGAATGTAAGGACCTCAAAAGTTAACCTGCAGTCACTGACCTAAACTGAAATCCTATTGGCACAGGATACATGAGTCCAGGTGAGTTAATTGGCCATAAATAATTTCACAAAACATGAAAAATTGTGATACAAATTTCTCAATGATCATAAGACATAGGACAACAATTTCTATAAGATCACTATGCCTAAAAGTGACTGCAACATGTTCCATTAATTAGGTAAAATTTAAGTCCAAAAGCTGCTTAGTTAAGGAACCAGAATCTGGAAATGAATCAGTTATGGTTATCCAGCCATAACTTAAGTTCAAAAAAATCAAATTTGACATGATTCAAAAGGGAAAATAAAGATAAGACATAGAGGAACAACTTCCATAAAGGAAGTGTGGCTAAGCAGTGGTTACAAACTAATCAAATGGATAGGTAAAAGTAAGACACAAAAATAGAACCTAAAGAAAGGTCCATGAGATAAATTATCTTATGGTAGGAATTTAACTCTAACAAGCTATTAAACACTAAACCACATGAAAGGGGTATGTGGGACCTATTTTCCCACTATAAAGTGATATGAACATTTCAAATAAATAAGTAATAATGTGCAATTGCCCATAGTAGACCTATACTTATTTATTTAATTTGGATCAATTAGTATACCAATTAGGGACTA
The DNA here is from genome assembly GCF_030052815.1 of Hevea brasiliensis. NCBI lineage: Eukaryota > Viridiplantae > Streptophyta > Magnoliopsida > Malpighiales > Euphorbiaceae > Hevea > Hevea brasiliensis. Next base: position 33,948,891 of record NC_079507.1, on the reverse strand, counting down.
CAGATAGCAGTACTGCCTACAGAGAAAATCATGAACCGATAATATATGTCCTATATGATTGTTCTACAGGCTATATACCTACTTATTGGCCATTGTGCCTAACTTTATTTCTGGCTTTGCAAGCCTAACAGCTGGCCTCATGCTTGACAGATATATACAGGGTAGATATATGGTTGTCTAACCCGTATACTCCTGTATATCTAGCATTATAGTTTGTTATAGGTTACTTGGGCACAAATATACAGATATAATATGATATACACCGATATGACATAAAATACACTGATATAATTTCAAAGACTCTAATATGAGTTTAAAAAGCTAGAGAATGAAATTAATATACAAAAAAGATACTGCTAATTAATTTATTCCCATAGTGCAGTAGAATATGCAAATGACCTAAAATTTCCAAAGTCTACATAGGATTCTTATTTTTAATTATTTAGTTGATTTTCTTTTAAAATTATGCACCACTAAGCTATTAGCTTAGCGTATTAGTTTTTCCATCGTGTAGGTATTGGAGATCAGACGCAGCAGTAGCTGCAGCAGTAGTGTCCTGACAGAGCTTCAGTCAGATCTGCCACAGTCTAGAGTCACCTCAGTATTTTGTATTTTGTTAGTAGGGCCCATGTAATAGACTTAGTATTTTGATTTATTGTATATAAACATCATGTAGTTATATTTTGTATTGTAAATAAATGTAATTTATATTTTGGGATTGTAAATAAGCTTGTAAACTTTTGTATATAAATTTCCATATGAATGAATGAATGAGTTTCATGTCTTGAAATGATATGATATAATATGAATATGGATATATAAAACAGATATAAAATTGTTTTTAACAGGTAACTAGTGAAACCCACCAGACGCTAATAAAGCCGAGAAGGCTCTGCCCGGGTATCCACATAATTAAATTGTTATAAAAAAAAATTCCTCATATTTTCTATGAACTTTAAAATTCATAAGAGACACGACAGGGCAAGATAGGGTGCTCCAGCACTGAATGTGGCACTCCTCGCTTGGCTACACTGTAGACAAGTGAGGGGCGTTACAAGCTATATCTACTGGGGTGGGTATTTGGCCAAGCTTCCCTAATGGTTAAAGGACAATTGCAAGCTTGATTAATACCCCACACTCTCCCTAAATGGTATATAAATTTCAAACATAAATAATATGTTCTGATTTAGCAAGACACACATGAAAGACAAGTTGAAAAGTTGAAAAGAAGTGTTTTGTCTTGAAGCTAAAAGTAGAAACTTTGCTTTTCCTATAAATGGTTGGAGCATGGCTGAAACTCTTGTGCAAAGTTATAGCTTCCAATCTTTGCAAAATGGACAAAAGCATCTTTAAAAGGTTAGTGGAGTTGGGCTGCCAATTGTGCCACCACTTAGGCACTCCACCTGGATGCCACATCAGATGCCAACTAGGATGGACTTGCTGACATGGCTATTACATGTATGCCACCTTGGACGGATGCCACTTAGTCTCTTAGCTCCTCAAATATGCTAAGGAATGTATAGCAAGGTTGGCTTTTCTCCTTTATGTCCAAACCAAATGCTTGCAAGATGTTGAACTTAGTGATGTGCTCATGTACCAGGCCTTGAAGCTTCTTAGCCATTGCTCTAGTTATTGGACCTTGATGAGCCATGATGACCGGATCCTCATCACTAAAGGAGAAATGGATTTACAAGATTTTCAGAGGAAGTTCCAGCTAAAGTTTCAAAAGTCCAAGGCTGTGATTCTCCATCGGGGTTCTTTTATTCTATCTGCTTCTTGTGTCTTTTCTTTATTATTGTATAAACTTGATTGTAAGACTCACCATGTGTGAGTAGTTTTTTTATTTTAGGGTTAGGATGTAGCACTTGCAATTCAGTTATGGATCTGATTTTATTTTATTGAATAAATTGGGTATTTTATTTTTTGATTTAATCTTTTGTATTCTTAAAGGATGCTATGTGTTGAGCTTCACTTAGTATTGATTTTAGATATTAATTGAATGTCTAAAAGGTGAAAATTAGTATAGGATAAAAAGGATTTTGAACTTAGAATTCTTGATCTAGAGATAGGCTAAAATTCTATATGAAATTCATAATGAGATCTTAATGGATTTTAATAAATTTAATCACTACGAAAGTAGGGTTCGAGTTGATTAAAATATAACTTGAGTGCCTTGAGAGAGGACTTAAGGTAACTTAGAATTAATTTTCTTCAAAGTAATAACTTCCCATTTATTCAATGAATTGGATTAGGTTTATAATTGATTGAAGTGTGAACCCCCAGCTATGGAATGTTTTTATTAATTGATATTCAAGTTTAGTTAATAGCTTTAGATTTTATTTTTATTTTATTTAGATTTAATTACTATTTCTCTATAATTCGATCATCTAAATAATTATAATTGTTGTTTAGTTTAATACTCCTCATCACTTTATTAGCTACTAATGATCCACGCACTTGCGCAATTTTGCACAATAACTTGTGGGGTTGTTTATTGCTATGTTGTATGATTATGGGATTCTTTTGATTGAATTTGTAGAAGTCGCTGGGAATATGGGTAGAAAGGGAGGGAAAATGGCAATGTTGGGTAAATTTTAATGAAAGTGGTTCAATTCTTTCATAATTTTGGTTCGTTTTGGTTTACATTTTATAGATTTCAGTTATTTTGTTTTTATAGTTCGATTCAGTTCAATTCAAAATCATATTGACTAATTGCAAACCCTAATTCTTAATTGTATAACTCATTATTATGCAATTAATTAGTCCGACATGATATAAGTGATCTAATAATATGAAATAATTCAAATTCAATCTTTTTCTTAATCTTTATTTAAAAGGTATAAAGCGTGTGAGTCTTTACACTAATTTATTGATATGATGAGAATTTTCATGATAAAAATTATATATAAAAAAAGAGCATATTGGTGAATTTCTCAAGCATCAAATGCATGTAGCAAAAGAAATTTAAAAATTCACTACAAGAAATGAAACAAATACTGACCATTTTGAGTATTATTTGGTCTGTAATTAAGATTACCGACGAAATACTAACCACATTTAGGTTGTCCAGAGTTTGACCTGTAGGTAAAAATTACCGACCAAATTATTTTGGTTGGTAAATTTACCGACCACATTATTGGCAGGTAATTAGTAGACCTTTTGGTGGGTATTTTTGTAGTCCAGGTGGTAAGAATGATCGGATTATTTTCCAATTACCGACGAAACTTTCGTTCGTAATTACCGACCCACAGTAGTCAGTCGGTAATATTTGGTGCATTTTTTAATTTATGAAAAACTTACCGATAAAAATAGTTGATCGGTATTGTTTTTATATAATTTACAAAAATAACCGACCACATAGATACTAGCTAAAACTTTTTTATAGAATTATTTTTTAATAATTGTATAAGATTAAGTTGGTATTTTGTATATAATTTTAAAAAATGGTATCGACCACATTAATGGTAGGTAAAAGTTTTCTGAAATTATTTTTTAATAATTGTATAACAAAAAAAATAATACCGACCAAACACTTTAGTTGGTATTTTTTTATATAATTTTAAGAAATAATACCGACCATGTGAATGGTAGGTAAAATTTTATAAAATAATTTTGTTTCTATAATTATACGGCATAAAATAATACCAACCAAAGACTTTGGTTGGTATTTTTTTTTATAATTTAAAGAAAATATTACCTACCACAAAATTGGTAGCTAAAATTTTTGTAGAATAGTTTTTTTTATTATAAATATATGGCGTAAAAAATAGTACCGATGAGATTTTTTGGTTGGTATTGTTTTATAATTTAAAAAAAATTAGCAACCACTTAAAGGGTAGCATTCATTTTTGTAGAATTATTTTTTATATAATTATATGACAAGATAATACCAACCAGAAAATTTGGTTGGTATATATATATTTTTTTAATTTGAAATAATTGATATTTGATTTCAAAATAAAAAATTATTCATCATCATTAATAATAATAATAATAATAATAATAATAATAATAATAATAATAATAATAATAATCCAATAATATTAAATTTTTTTACTGTATATTACAAATTAAATATAAAATCCATATCAGTAAAATAAAATATACTAAAGTACTCAAATAAGTCAAAGATATAGTACAAAACCATCAATCCTGAGAAGGTGGAGGTGGAGGCGTTGGCGTTGGCAGGCCTTGGACTAATCTCATCACCTCCTCCATCATAGAGTTTCTCATGCATTCCATTTCCAACTCCAATTGTTGCATACGATTTGTAATGACTTGCCTCAAATCCCTCTCATCCTTAAGCTCCTTCTGCAATTCTTGTACTTGTTGTAAAGCAGCATTTTGAGGATCACATGATGAAGATGTCCAACTAGAGGATGCTTTAACTAAAGGGTAATAGGCAGATGATTCAGATCCAAGGCCATATACCTTCCTTCTCTTCTCATCACCCTCAACAACATCCAAATAAAGTTGGAACTCATCGATGTTGTTGGGTGCGGTTTGTGTGAGCTTCTTCCTCCTAATGACTATTGCTTCATGTATGCAATATGAAAAATGAAAATCAATTATAATTAATTCATGATATAATACAAAAAAAAACTTATTGTGAAATTAATAAAATTGTACCATACATGTATTTGCCTAGATTTTTCATCCACAAAAGTGGTTTTGTCATGCTTTCGAGCGTGAGTGTGGAGAAACAACTCAGAAGGATTTGGCTTTCAACCCAATTCTTTTCCCCGAAGAAATGATAAATAGTTATCACAAACATTTTATTATATATTTATAATAAATTATTGAAATTTATACCAAAATCAAAAATAAATTGGACAGAGTTTCACCTATATTTTTGACATTTTTCCCTTGTCAGAAAGTAATAAATTTGTCATTTATAATTTCAGATTAAAAAAGGTGCGTGCAGGGAAGAAAATGGAGATCTGCCACTGGTTTTTATGAAAGAGGGAGTTTGGTTAAGAGATGGGTCTTTTGTGTATGGGTATGGCTTGGTGATAAAGAGAATTTGATGGTGATGCAAGGGAGGAAATGGAGGTGTGAAGGTGCGATAGTGAATAGGAGATGGGGGACTTAATGATGCACAGCTAAAGGAATGGTTTTGGCTAAGATGGAAAAATAAAAAGAGGGAATCACCTAAAAAAATTGGCGTCGGAATTTTCCTTTTAGAAGATTATAATTTTATTTAATTAATTAATATTTGTATTAATATTTTTTACATAAATTATTTTCATTAATATTAATGATAAAATATTAAAACATAATAAATTTATAATTAAATGTTGAGTTGCATATAATATAGAGAATAATTAAATTTTTTAGCATTTTATATTTTTCTTTTCTTTTTAATTTTACCGACCAAATATAGGTTGGTTACTAATTACCAACCACAAGAATTGGTAGGTACAATATTTTAGCATTTAAATTTTATTTTTTATTTTCTCCTTACTTTTACCGGCTAAATGGTTATAGTCAGTAATTACCAACCATACAGTTTGGTAGGTAAAATTATTTCGCATTTTTAATTTTTATATTCTCTTCAATTTACCGATCAATTAAATGTTAGTTTACTGACCACCTTAGTTGGTAGGTAAAATATTTTAGCATATCGACCAAATGGATATGGTTGGTAAGTACTAGCCACAAGGTTTAGTAGCTAAAATTGTTTAGCATTTTAAATCTTTATTTGCTCTTCAATTTTACTGACCAAATAAATGTTGGTTGGTAAGTAGCGACCACATACATTGGTAGGTACAATTTTCAGTATTTTAAATTTTTATTTTTTTATTTTCCCTTTACTTGTACCGACCAAATGGATATTGTCCGTAAAATGGATATTGTCCTTAATTATCGTCTAAATTAGTTAGTAGCTAAAATTTGTTTATCATTTCAAATTTTTATTTTCTCTTTAATTTTACCAACCAAAAAAATTTTGGTCGGTAATTACCGACCGTATTGTTTGGTAGGTAAAATGTTTTTAGCATTTTAAATTTTTAATTTTTTTTCTCTTTACTTTTACCGACAAATAAAATGGGGTTTGTAATTACCGATCATAGTGGTTGGTAGGTAATATAATTTAGCATTTTAAATCTTTATTTGTTTTTTTATTTTACAGACCAAATGCATGTTGATTGGTAATTACTAACCATATATGCTGGTGGGTAAAATTGATTTGCATTTTAAATTTTTATTTTTTGTACTCTTTAATTTTACCAACCAAATTAGTTTTTGTTGGTAATTACCAACCAATTATATCGTCGGTATATTTTATAATTTGTCACTAAATTTGCAGTCAGTATTTGAATCAACTTTTACCTACGAAATGATGTCGTCGATAGATGTTTAGTCGGTACTCAGTTGGTGTTTTAGTCGGTAAAAATAAAAGTCAATTTTTATTTCTTTGGCATCCCTTGTTCATAAAAAAAGCATCGGTGTTTACCGATAAAATTTCTTTTATCGGTAATATTCATAGCAATTTTTTTAATTTCTTGCAGTGATTTTAATTAGAAACTCAAAATAGGATCTGCTTTAAACAAAATATAACAAGGAAGAGCAAGCAAAATTTATCAAGAATAAGTTACCTTAAAACAATTCTACATATATCTTGATCACAATAACAAGATTTTTCAGGTTGAGTTATCGCAAATCACAAGTCATCTAATTGTTGGGCCTTTAATAAGAATTCGCACAAACTCCTTGTCAAAAATCTCTAAGAAGTCTTAGAGTTTGGGGGGTGTACAAGGCCTTGTTAGTCATATAAACATTATATCTTTACTCTAAATTCGTTAATATTCATAAATATTAACATAAACATTAAAAATAAAAAAAAAACCTTTATTATTAATAAAATTCATTTACATGAAAGGATTGATTTCACCTGTAACTATCCATTAGCTGCAATGCATATACGCTAACACATTTGTAATACCCCTATTTGCATAGCCTGGTATATATCACTGTTCCGATAACCGGTGTCGATCCAGACAAGTAAGAGGATTAGAACCACATCTAAGACACCTAGTTAAGCCCTGAACGCAAATAATTAGTAATTGCCAAATAGTTAAGTATAAATAAAAAAACAGAATACAAAAAGTTAAATGAGCCGGGAGTCACAACGATGGGTGACCTTCTCGGGAATGACTGCGAGGTCAGTCTAAACTCAAATTTCGAATCGTAAAATGTGACGCCGCAGTCCTTAAGACTATTGCGAACACAGTGGAAAAGAGACAATCACAAAACAGAGTTGTTAAGTAGGTCAAATAATTAGGTCAGGGATCTAGAAGAAATATTGAATTACTTACAAACCGGATTAAACCAGCGAGGTACAATTCAGTCAATTCACCCATTGAGCTGACTCGTGACCTAACTGTCCAATAAAATTGGAGAAAAGAAAATTTTGGGATCAAGAATTAAATTAAAGAACTAATAGAAAAATAAATGCAAAAGAAAAAGAAAAGGAAAAAGTTTATTACATCACTTTATATCACCTTTATGACATCATTTTGATGTCAAAATACAATTTTAATTTTCCTACCATAATTGACCAAGTCAGTTAAGTGAAAATACATATAAAAATAACAAATTAAAAGAAGAAAAAAAACTCATTTTGGTCATCTTCTCAAGTGTGTGCCGCCCCACATCTTCCTCTCCATTGAAAAATCGCCATTAAAGCTTGAGTTCAAGCTTTCTTCCAACCACTTCAACCCACTTTGACCCCAAAATAAACTATAAAAACTTGTTAGTTCAACTTGAGGAAGCTTTAGAAGAAGGAAAGAAAAGAAGAAAAGGAAGAAATTGAAGAGTTGCATTTCAAAGTTAAGGTTAGTGGTTTAAATTGAAAATTTATTGTTTAATATTTGTGTTCTTGGTGTAACTTAGATTTCAACTTAAAAATCAAAACAAAACAATTGTTGGGGGAGTAAATAGGAAATTCGTCCAGCTAGGGTTAGGGTTTGTTATGAATGCGTTTGATGGTTTTGAATGGCTATTTGAGGTGAATTAGGTGTGTAGAATATGAATATACACTTTAAATTGCATTAGATTGAGCTTTGTGTGTAGCTAGGGTTTTGAGCATGTGAAAAATTGAAGAAAATTTTGAGAATTGGCCCAATGATGTTATTGACCTTATTTGAGTTGAGAAATGGTCAATTGTGACCATTTGTGGTGTGTATAAATTGTTGGAAACAAGTTTAAATTCAGATTGGTGAGGGTCAATCTGCAGGCAGCTTGACCTAGATCCCTTTCAGGGACCAAAACTAAAACTTTACCAACCCAATTGGTGTGAACCCAATTGGGAATAAAACTAGACATAAAATGATACATTTTTCATTCGGGAATCATGCTCAGAAAGTGACCATAACTTAGTGAACAAATAGGCCAAATCCGGAATTAGCAAACTGACTTGTACAAAAATGACCAAATAAACAGTAGTTACATAAATGACCATAACTTGGTCTAGAAAGGTCTAAATGACTTGAATTTTTACCAGTAGAAAGCTGAGACATAGTCCTACAACTTTCATGAAGAAAATAAACCCAAATTTTGACTATAACCTGTTTGAACAAAAATTGCCAAAATCCAGAATTTGCCTAGAATTCTGGGTAACCCCAAATCCGGCCAGCCATGTTCAAATGGCTATAACTTAGGCTACAAAACTCCAAATGGAGTGATTCAAAAGGCGAAATAAGGTTAAGACTATGAAGAAAACTTAGCCAAATTATCACAACAACATGACCAATGGAACAGTGCAAAACTAAACACCAAAACTGAAAATTTGAAATTTGTACCTAAGAGACTTGAAGTTTGAGAAAACAACCAAAACCAACAAATTAGGTAACCAAAATGTGGTATGTGGGTGAAATTAGAATTCCCATACCTATTAAGCATTAGGAAGTCAATAAATTGACTTGAATAGTATCATGAATAGTAACGCTGAAATACAAATTTTAAAGAACGTCAAGTTTAGTATATTAAAGCTAGGTATAAGTAGATTTGAATTCATTTTTGAATTTATGATAAATTATAATACTGAAACACTGTGAAATTGTGTGTTTCAGTTGAAAAGAATACCGCGAAAGAACCAGAGACATCGAGTCAAGGCTAAGAGGCTACTCATATAAGGTTTGTGCACAACATAGAAATTTCTATAAATTTTCTTCTACAAATTGTTTTGAATGAATTGTGATATTAAATTGTGAATTAATTATATTGAAATGTTTATTATGCTTTTGACTTAAATTGTTGAAAGTTTACTTGTATGTGTTTGAAATGGCAATAAATGTTTAGTAAATTGTTAAGACAGTTTTGAAACCACAGTGTCATGACCATATATTCGAATGTCTCACTAGCATGACTAGTGGGAGAAATTAATTTCGAATTTTAATTCTTTCTCTGGCTGAAGTGTTGAGGTGTGTGTCAGTAGAAGAAGAAATTGAATGGGTACACATATATTTGAGCTAGCTAGCCTTGTGATTTCTCATAAGCCTCTGGCTATTGAGATGAATATTGTTTTGAATGGCATGATATAACTGTGTGTTTTTATGAAATTCATTTTGAGACTTCCTAAATGAGATTGTTTAGACTAAAAATTTATAAATCACTTTTTGTATTTGTTTTTCATGTTTAGTTCAATATTTGAATAAATGTGATTTCAATTATGCATAAATGTTATTTTAGTATGTTGTGCACCACTGAGTCATAGTACTCAGCAATGGCTGTTATTGTTGTCGCAGATATAGAGATTAGAGGAGCAGCAGAGTGAGCTGCTGAGGATCTTAGAGCCACCTTTTCTAAAGTTTTGTCGAGTATAAATTTATACCCTGAATGTAATGTTTATATTTGTATATGTAACTGTATGTATATGTAAAAATTGATCATGAGCAGTTGTATAAAGTTGTAATAATATCATTTTGGATTTACTAATGTAAAGTGGTTGATAAATGTAATTTATTTTTACTTTAATGAAAAATGAATGGAAATATTGAGTTGTGAATTATTGATTTGAATTTTTGAGTTTGTGAAATGATGTTGAAGTTTGTTGTGGTAGTTGTTGAGTTGATGAAATAAATTATTGGAAGTGTTTTTACAAGTTTGTGAAGAAATGTTTTTTTAAAATACAGACAGCACTCTGCCAAAATTTTTCCAAAATTTGTGTAAAAATAAAAATGGTCAAAAATTTTAGCTAGCTTTTAAACTTATATAAAACGTAAGAAAATGCTCACCACTTCCAAAAAGTAAGAAAAAGGTTTTTAAAATCCCTTGTAAGGTACTTAATGAGTTATCGGTAGGTGAAATTCGATAGTTTATTAGGTATTCTATGAGATCATGTTATGCCTAACAAAAGGGTAAGATGTGACATGTTTTAGTGGTATCAGAGTAAATTTTTAAAGTATGTTTTAACTTGCGAATTTGTGTCTTTTCTTTGATAAGTATAACTGCTCAATGTCCTTATTTGTTACATACAGTGCATTACATCATAAAAATGAACTAACGGAGGGAATCTCCTTGTGTTATTTGTTCAGGAGATATCTCAACTTCAATTTGAAATGGAAGAAGAGGATCGCTCTGTTGAGCAGTCTGTAGAGGCTGAGGCCCAAGGGGAAGCCCCAGCTCTCCAAAATATCAGTGGGTCGATGGCACCAGCCCTATAAATGCCGCATTTTCTTGCACAATTCGCCTAGCAGATGGCTGCAATTTTCTAATAAATCGCTGGAAGCATGCCTACTCAAGCTCCACTTTAGACACCTGTGGTGCAATCACAACCTCCAGCCAAGCAGTATGACAAGCTACTTAAGTATGGGGCGATAGAATTTAAGGGTACAGTAGACCCTTTAGAGGCAGAGCAGTGGTTAGAGAGGATGGACCGAGTGTTCAAGAAACAGCACTGCCTAGATGAACTAAGTTTTGAGTATTCAATATCTTTGTTGCAAGGGGGTGCGTATGACTGGTGGAAGACCATCCCCCACAGCTTGGCTATAACACCCCTATGTTCGGTAGTGCGTTCTACTGTTCCGGTGATCAGTGTCGGTCCGGACAGCTAGAATTCCTATAACTACATTTAAATGTTAGTGAGAAGACATAAAATAATGAAATACAAGAAAAGAAAATACAAGAAAAACAAAGGAAAAATAATAGCAATGAAATGTAATCAAGTGAAACAAGCCGAGAACCTTAGCGATGGTTGATCGCACCGGGAAGTTGCAGCGTGGACCGTTGACTAGCCCTGGACTGCGGGGAACCCTGAAAAATATTTTTAAGACTTAAATGAACATCTATTGAAGTATAAATGTCATTAGAAATATCAAAGAAAAACTAATTAATTAGTACAAAGAAAAACGAGAAATCGAGAAAACGACATAACTCGGTGTTACCGAAAAATCAGGAATGCAACCCGAATAGGGGCATTGTGGTCATTTGACATCCCGAGTTGCCTTTTGACCTAAATTTCCATTAAAAATACATGATATTACACTAGAAAAATGTCATGAAAAATTAAAATGGTGGTACATAATCTAAATAGCAAAAGATAAGAGGAAAATGTGGGAAATTGGAAACTTGGAATAAACAAACCTTATAATTAATTTTAGTGCTCCACTAACATCTTCAAAGTGGACCATTAAGCAAATTTGGGCAAGAATATTCCTTCATCTTCTCCATTTATCAAACCAGTCAAAACCTTTAGGAGAGAAACCTCCATGGCCGTTGAGTGAAGCTCCATGCAACACACTTGGAGCCCTCCTTTCCACTAAGTCTCTTCTTTAAAATTAATCCTTACCTTGCAAGGAAGAGTCTGATAGCAATTTTAAGAAATTTAGTGAGGTTTTGATCAAGCTTCAAAAGTAGTAAGTGAGTGTTTTCAATTCTTGTTTTATTAAAAGTGTAACCAAGGTTGTGGGTAGTTGATTTATGGAAGAATTTTTTTAGTTTGATGTTTTAATGGAGATGTACATTTTGGCAGCCATGGAAATTCAGTATATGTAGCTTCTTTTTACTTGTTTATGGTTGTTTAAGATGTTGTTATTGATGGCAGCATGGATATGTGTATAATGGTTTGGAATTGGGTATGTAAATGGGGTATGTTTATGTGGTTAAATGGTGTAAATGGACTTTGGAAAATTCTGTGTTATAGTGTGCATATTGAGAATGGTTACAAGCTGTCCAAAATGAGCAAAATGTGTTGTTAAATGTGTTAATGGTAAGGTACAAACCAGAATTGGCGTGAAGGAAGTAGTTTGGTAAGTGTTGAATATGTAATTGGTAAGTGATGAGAAGTGTGTAGTAGAACAGTGTGTGTTTTGGCTTAGAACTTTAAGTGTGTGACTCCAATTGGTATGAGACCAATTGGAGGTGAAAGTAGGCACAAAATGTGCCAACTTTCATGAAGGAAGCTTACTAAAATTCTGCCTAGAAGGTGACTTGAAAAATGACCAAATCTGGATTAGTGACTTGAAAGCCTAAAAATTGACCATTTGGGTAGGAGTTAGTATTTTGACCATAACTTACTCAAAACAGGTCCAATTGACCTGAAATTTTCACCATGAATATTTTAGACATATATCTACAATTCTTATGAAGACACCAAAGCTCAAAAATGGCCAGAACCAAGCCAAATAGCTTACATAAGTTCAGGTACCAAAACTGGCCGAACCAAAAGTGACCTAAAAATGACCTAAACTTACCATTTTGGTGCATTCTGTCCAACATTGGTAAATTGACCATAACTTGGTCTACAAAACTCAAAATGACCTGAAATTTTGTCCCGCGTACAATAAGACATAGACCTACAAGTTTGTAGTTTGGACCAAAACTCGAAAACCTAGGAAACTAAGTCATCCGGCTAGGTCAAATTAGTATACCGAAATTCAGTAAATTGCAATAAAATGCAATATACTTGAAAATGAATTTGGTAACATGTACCAACACTAAAAGGCTATAAAATGTGACATATTGGTAACATTAAACCTAATTCACTTAGATTGCATCAAGGGTCAACATTATAGGTTGACTAATGAAATGAATTGAAGGAAATAGTACCAAAAAAATTTAAATGTTGGATTTTATTGTTATAAACTAATTCATTGAGTACTGAAACACTTTAAATTGTGTGTTTCAATTGAAAAGGATATTGAGAAACGTAAGGAACACTGAGTCAGGGCCAAGAGGCATATATCAGAGGTCTGTGCATAATACTTTTTATATTCACTGCTTTTACTAGAAAATTTATTTGGAGAAATGAGTTATGAATAATTTTTTATTGTTTTGGCTTTGGGAATCTTAATTGGAAATTATTGTGTTGCCTAATTTGCAAATGGAAATTTTGAGATAAAATATGATTTGTGATTTGTATAAAATATTTAAATATTGTGATTTGGAATTGTTTTGATTCACACTTAGCATGATAATATTACTATGTTCCTCCTCCATTTATGGGGTGAGTGTGATTATATTCCTCCCTCTTTGACTTGCTAGTCTGAGGTGAGTATGGATGAGTTCTCATTATCTAGCTACCTTCCTCCCTAATTGATTTCGATTAATGGTGTGAGTGTGCCTTGTCATGATGTACACATGGCATGTTCAGAAAAGTTTGTGTCATGACCTAAGTTGTATTATTAATTGGCAAAACTGTGTTATTCAGTTATTTGATCAAATTATGTTATTAATTGGCAACAACGTGTTATTCAGTTATTTGATCAAATTGTGTTATTGATTGGCAACACCGTGTTATTCAGTTATTTGATCAAATTGTGTTGTTGATTGGCAAAACTGTGTTATTCAGTTATTTGATCAAATGGTGTCATTGATTGGCAAAACTGTGTTATTCAATTGTTTGATCAAATTTGTGTTATATGAACTTTGTAAATTGTGAGATGGAATTGTGAATTATTTGATTTGTAAATTCTCAGTAAAATTTTTATATATCACATTTCAAATTGTTATTGTGCACCACTGAGTAAATTTTACTCAGAGATAGCTTTTCATTGCTGTCGCAGGTAGACAGGCTGACAGGGCAGCAGACTAGGCTACTTGTACTACATTTTGAGATTTCACCTAGTATATTGAGTATGCCATATTTTGTATTTTGTGCTGTAACGTATGTTCACTGTATGTATATATTGTTCTTAGTTTTGAGCAGTTGTAAATTAAAATTGTACATTAAAATTGTAAATTAAAATTGTACATTAAAATTGTAAATTAAAATTGTACATTAAAATTGTACATTAAAGTTGTAAACTAAATTTGTAAATTATTTTGGCTTGTAAATATTGTGATATATTTCTTTTATCTCAGCTTTTGAAAACACTGGAAGATTATTGTAGATTTGAGTTGACAAATGTTGAGAACTTATTGTGTTGATTGGATATTGGAGTTTGGAGATTGAACAAAATATTGGAAGTGCTTTTTACAGGTTTTTGAAGAACTATTTTATTCAAAATACAGATGGCACTCTGCCAAAATTTTTACAGAAATTATTAATACTTCAAATGTGTTATCTGGTTTCATTTCAGTTAAAAAATTTTTTTAACACCTGTAAATAGTGCTCACCACTATAAAAAGAAGTAAGAAAGTTTTTAAAATCTCTTGTAGTGTATTTAATGGGTTATCAGTAGACAAAGTTGGTAATTCATTAGGTATACTACGGGGTCATGTTATGCCTTACGAAGAGGTAGGGTGTGACATGTTTTAGTGGTACCAGAGCAATTTTTTTTTTAAAATTCTATTTTGACCTGTAATTTGAATATTTTTCCTTCATAGTACAACTGCTCAATGTCATTGTTTGATACATACAGTACATTACATTATAAATATGCACTAACAGGAGGAAATCTCCTTGTGTTATTATTCAGAAGGTCTAAGATCCTCAAATCGACTATGGAAGAAGGGGATCGTTCAGTCGATCAATCAATAGAGGCTGAGGTACAAGGGGAAGCCCCAGCCCTTCAAAATGTGAGTAGATTAGCTACACCAATCCCCTCAATACCACAGTTCTCTACTCAATTTGCTCAGCAAATGGGTGCGATGTTCCAACAGATGGCTGGTAACATGCCTACTCAAGCCCCACTGCAGACACCAGTGGTTCAACCACAGCCTTCAGCTTAGCAATATGGCAAGTTGATTAAGTATAGGGCTATTGAGTTTAAGGGGACAGTGGATCCGCTAGAGGCATAACAATGGTTGGAAAGGATGGAAAGAGTTTTTAGGAAGCTGCACTGCACCGATGAGCTGAAGTTTGAGTACTCAGTCTCACTTCTACAGGGAGATGCATATGACTGGTGGAAAACCATTCCTCGCAGTTTGGTGGAACCCTCAGTGCTGACATGGGATGACCTTTTAAGAGAGTTCAGACAAAAATATGTCCCAGATGCCTATGTGGACCAGAAGCTACAGGAGTTCTTAAGCCTGAAGCAAAGAAACAGAACAGTGGCAGAATATGAGAGAAACTTCTCTCAATTGAGTCATTATACAGGAAGCCTGCTTACCACTCCTAGAGACAGATGTAAACGATTTGAGACCGGGTTAAGGCCTAGTCTAAGAATGCAAGTTGTGGGGTTCCGACACCAGAATTTCTTAGAGCTAATATCGAGCCCTGGAACTGGAAAGAATTGAGAATGAAGAAACAGTTAAAAAGGGTACAGAAGAAAAAGAGAAAATTAGAAAGACTACTGATCAAGTTCCTGATAGTGGGTCAGGAAAGAGGAAGCACTTTGGAGGATCTAGCTCACGCGAATCAGGTAGAGATAGATTTTCTGGACAGAAACCACCTCGATTAGATCAGCAAACTCAGCAAAAACCCAGAAATACGCTGTCGGATCGACTTTGTGAAACTTGTGGTAAACCACATAGTGGGGTATGTTGTAGAGCCATAGGAGCATGTTTTAATTGTGGAGAGACTGGTCATTTTGCTAGGGATTGTATAAATCCACGTCGTTCTGGATCATTTATTACACCAGCGGGATCAATCCAAGTTTTTACCCCAAAGAGTTCACCATCAGTTAGTAGAGGTAGAGGTAGAGGTAGGGGCAGTACACCTAGAAGTCAGATTACTATGAATCAGCCAGAACAGGGTGATGCTTCAGCTAGAGTATACGCTATACAACAGAGGGAAGAGGCTGAGACTTTTGACATCGTTGCTGGTACTTTCTAAATTAGTAACTAATATATATATGTATTGTTTGACCTGGGGTCTGCATACTTTTATGTTAGTGCCAGTATTGTTTGCCTTCCTGCTGTTCCTCATATATAAAAAAAAAAAAAAAAGAAAATTGTTAGTTACCTAAAAGTAAGTTACAGTAATAAGATTGCTCTAGATAAGGGCAAAGATGTTACTGTTAGTAATTGTTAATGTATATTGTAATCAGAATAAGATTCGAATATCAGTAAATTCGAAAAGGATAAAATATAGGAAAATTTGATCAATTGGGATGTATCGTAGTAACTATGCAATGTTCTTAATATTTATACTGTAAGCTGCAGATTACAGTACTGACTTGAGATTATTTTGTAGAGCTACGTACTACTCGATAGTACACCAAGCTGAGAATAGTTGCCAACGACGTCTGTTTTGGTATAGTTATGCCAGGACAGAATTATATTATTGGAAATAAGTTTGAAAATCCTTCTTAGGGAGTTAAAATTCAAAAGTTAGAATATCGAAAGGTTATAGTTTAGTAAAAATGAAGTAAGTTATAGAATATTAATCGATAAGAAGAGTTGTGAAAGTAAAAATTTGAACAGTTGGTTCAGATATAACAAGGAAATGTTACGAATGTGAGTAAGATTGTTGACTAGAATGGTCAAAGGACCTAGGATTAGATAAATAATTCTAACATGACCTCAAGGGTCATTCAATAATGAAACATGAACCGAAATATTAGACAGAACAATAGTAAGAGAAGATTGGTGTTATACAAACAAATTAAATATTGTATTAGATTGTTAAAAGTCTTATACAAATTCAAAGGAAAGAAGATTATACGATCATATAGAAAGGAGAAAACAAACGTATGACTATTGTAAGATGGCTATTGGGTAAAATTTTGAGACGAAATTTATTTTAAGGGGGGGAGAATTGTAACACCCCTATGTTCGGTTGTGCGTTCTACTGTTCTGGTGATCAGTGTCGGTCCGGATAGCTAGAATGCCTAGAACTATATTTAAATGTTAGTGAGGAGACATAAAATAATGAAATACAAGAAAAGAAAATACAAGAAAAGCAAAGAAAAAATAATAGCAATGAAATGTAACCAAGTTAAAACAAGCCGAGAACCTTAGCGATGGGTGACTGCATCGGGAAGTTGCGGCGTGGACCGTTGACTAGCCCTAGACTGCGGGGAACCCTGGAAAATATTTTTAAGACTTAAATGAACATCTATTGAAGTATAAATGTCATTAGAAATATCAAAGAAAAATTAATTAATTAGTACAAAGAAAAACAAGAAATCGAGAAAACGACATAACTCGGTGTTACCAAAAAATCGGGAATGCAACCCGAATAGGGGCATTGTGGTCATTTGACATCCTGAGTTGCCTTTTGACCTAAATATCCATTAAAAATACATGATATTACACTAGGAAAATGTCATGAAAAATTAAAATGGTGGTACATAATCTAAATAGTAATAGATAAGAGGAAAATGTGGGAAATTGGAAACTTGGAATAAACAAACCTTATAATTGATTTTAGTGCTCCACTAACATCTTCAAAGTGGACCATTAAGCAAATTTGGGCAAGAATATTCCTTCATCTACTCCATTTATCAAACCAGCCAAAACCATTAGGAGAGAAACCTCCATGGCCGTTGAGTGAAGCTCCATGCAACACACTTGGAGCCCTCCTTTCCACTAAGTCTCTTCTTTAAAGTTAATCCTTACCTTGCAAGAAAGAGTTTGATAGCAATTTTAAGAAGTTTAGTGAGGTTTTGATCAAGCTTCAAAAGTGGTAAGTGAGTGTTTTCAATTCTTGTTTCATTAAAAGTGTAACCAAGGTTGTGGGTAGTTGATTTATGGAAGAATTTTTTTAAGTTTGATGTTTTAATGGAGATGTACATTTGGGCAGCCATGGAAATTCAATATATGTAGCTTCTTTTTACTTGTTTATGGTTGTTTAAGATGTTGTTATTGATGGCAGCATGGATATGTGTATAATGGTTTGGAATTGGGTATGTAAATGGGGTATGTTCATGTGGTTAAATGGTGTAAATGGACTTTGGAAAATTCTGTGTTATAGTGTGCATATTGAGAATGGTTACAAGCTGTCCAAAATGACCAAAATGTGTTGTTAAATGTGTTAATGGTAAGGTACAAACCAGAATTGGTGTGAAGGAAGTAGTTTGGTAAGTGTTGAATATGTAATTGGTAAGTGATGAGAAGTGTGTAGTAGAGCAGTGTGTGTTTTGGCTGAGAACCTTATGTGTGTGACTCCAATTGGTATGAGACCAATTGGAGGTGAAAGTAGGCACAAAATGTGCCAACTTTCATGAAGGAATCTTATCAAAATTCTGCCTAGAAGGTGACTTGAAAAATGACCAAATCCGGATTAGTGACTTGAAAGCCTGAAAATTGACCATTTGGATAGTAGTTAGTATTTTGACCATAACTTACTCAAAACAGGTCCAATTGACCTGAAATTTTTACCATGAATAGTTTAGACATATATCTACAATTCTTATGAGGACACCAAAGCCCAGAAATGGCCAGAACCAAGCCAAATAGCTTGCAAAAGTTCAGGTACCAAAACTGGCCAAACCAAAAGTGACCTAAAAATGACCTAAAGTTACCATTTTGGTGCATTCTATCTAGCATTGGTAAATTGACCATAAGTTAGTCTACACAACTCAGAATGACCTAAAATTTAGCCCCGCTTGCAATAAGACATAGACCTACAAGTTTGTAGTTTGGACCGAAACCCGAAAATCGAGAGAACTAAGTCATCCGACTAGGTCAAATTAGTATACCGAAATTTGGCAAATTGCAATAAAATGCAATATACTTGAAAATGAATTTGGTAACATGTACCAACACTAAAAGGCTATAAAATGTGACATATTGGTAACATTAAACCTAATTCACTTAGAGTGCATCAAGGGTCAACATTATAGGTTGACTAATGAAATGAATTGAAGGGAATAATACTAAGAAAATTTAAATATTGGATTTTATTGTTAGAAACAAATTCATTGAGTATTGAAATACTTTAAATTTTGTGTTTCAGTTGAAAAGGATATTGAGAAGCGTAAGGAACACTGAGTCAAGGCCAAGAGGCGTATATGAGAGGTCTGTGCATAATACTTTTTATATTCACTGCTTTTACCAGAAAATTTATTTGGAGAAATGAGTTATGAATAATTTTTTATTGTTTTGGCTTTGGGAATCTTAATTGCAAATTATTGTGTTGCCTACTTTGCAAATGGAAATTTTGAGATAAAATATGATTTGTGATTTGTATAAAATATTTAAATATTGTGATTTGGAATTGTTTTGATTCACACTTGGCATGGAAATATTACTATGTTCCTCCTCCATTTATGGGGTGAGTGTGATTATATTCCTCCCTCTTTGACTTGCCAGTCTGAGGTGAGTGTGAATGAGTTCTCATTATCTAGCTAGCTTCCTCCCTAATTGATTTCGATTAGTGGGGTGAGTGTGCCTTATCGTGATGTACACACGGCATGTTCGGAAAAGTTTATGTCATGACCTAAGTTGTTTTATTGATTAGCAAAACTGTGTTATTCAGTTATTTGATCAAATTGTGTTATTGATTGGCAACACCATGTTATTCAGTTATTTGATCAAATTGTGTTATTGATTTATTCAGTTATTTGATCAAATTGTATTATTGATTGACAACACCGTGTTATTCAGTTATTTGATCAAATTGTGTTATTGATTGACAACACCGTGTTATTCAGTTATTTGATCAAATTGTGTTATTGATTGGCAAAATGGTATTATTCAGTTATTTGATCAAATGGTGTCATTGATTGGCAAAACTGTGTTATTCAATTGTTTGATCAAATTTGTGTTATATGAACTTTGTAAATTGTGAGATGGAATTGTGAATTATTTGATTTGTAAGTTGTCAATAAAAGTTTTATATATCGAATTTCAAATTGTTATTGTGCACCACTGAGTAAATTTTACTCAGCGATAGCTTTTCATTCTTTATCATGGCCGCAGTAAACAGTAATGGCAGCAGACTAGGCTGCTTGTACTACATTTTGAGATTTCACCAGGTATATTGAGTATATCATATTTTGTATTTTGTGCTGTAATATATGTTCACTGTATGTATATATTATTCTTGGTTTTGAGCAGTTGTAAATTAAAATTGTACATTAAAGTTGTAAACTAAATTTATAAATTATTTTAGCTTGTAAATATTGTGATATATTTCTTTTATCTCAGCTTTTGAAAACAATGGAAGATTATTATAGATTTGAGTTGACAAATGTTGAGAACTTGTTGTGTTGATTGGATATTGGAGTTTGGAGATTAAACAAAATATTGGAAGTGCTTTTTACATGTTTTTGAAGAACTGTTTTATTCAAAATATAGATGGCACTCTGCCAAAATTTTTACAGAAATTATTAATACTTCAAATGTGTCATCTGGTTTCATTTCAGTTAGAAAAATTTTTTAACACCTGTAAATAGTGCTCACCACTATAAAAAGAAGTAAGAAAAGTTTTAAAATCCCTTGTAGTGTATTTAATGGGTTATTAGTAGACGAAGTTGGTAATTCATTAGGTATACTATGGAATCATGTTATGCCTTATGGAGAGGTAGGGTGTGACATTGGTAGAACTGCCAGTATTAACCTAGGACGACTTCATCGGAGAGTTTAGATAGAAATATGTCCCAGATGCATATGTGGATCAGAAACTACAAGAATTTCTGAGTCTGAAGCAAGGCAATAGATCAGTGACAGAGTATGAGTGGGATTTCTCCCTCGTAAGCCACTATGCTGGGAGTCTCCCATCTACCAGCAAAGAAAGGTGCAAGAGATTTGAGACGGGTTTGAAGCCCAGCCTACGAATGCAAGTAGTGGGATTCAGACACAGTAACTTCTTAGAGCTCATCTCTCAGGCAATTAAGTTAGAAAGGATTGAATTAGAAGTGACCCAAGCAAAAGAAAAATCTGAGAAGACTGAAAAATCAGAGAAAGATAAAGGGGAAAAGTCAGTAGAGCAAAGTCCCAGTGGTACATCTGGAAAAAAGAAGAAATTTGGGGGACTTAGTAGAGGTAGAGGAGGAACGTTTGGAAGGGGCAGATTCTCTGGACAGAGACCCCCTAGATCTGGTCAGCATTCAACCAGGGGTTCACATTCTCCCCGCCCCTATGAGACTTGTGGCAAGATTCACGGGGGAGAATGCTATTGGGTAACAAAAGCTTGCTTTAACTATGGAGACAAGGGTCATCTTGCTAAGGACTGCACTAGTGCCCCTAGATTTGGCCCAGCTCCTACTACTGCAGAAGGATCCATTCAGAGTTCTGCTACCAGAGGTTCACAATCGGTTAGCAGAGGAAGAGGTAGAGGTAGAGGCAATACTTCTGGCAGTCAGGGTACTGTTAGTCAGTCAACACAAGGGAGTGCTCTAGCCAGGGTTTACACGATGAGATAACGAGAAGAGGCTGAGACTTTCGATGTTGTAACTGGTACATTCTCTATCTCTGATCAAGATGTATTTGTACTGTTTGATCCCGATTCAACCCACTCATATGTTGGTGCTAGCATAGTGAGTTTCCCTGCAGTTCCGTGTGCCAAAATGGATTTTGAAGTGCTAGTAACTAGTCCATTAGGACAAGATGTCCAGGTCAATAGAATCTATAGAGATTGTCCTTTGGTGATCCATGGACACAATTTTTCTGTCGGATTTGATTGAAATGCCCTTTAGAGATTATGATATCATCTTAGGCATGGATTGGTTAGCCAGGCATCATGCCATGATTGACTGTAGACTGAAGACAGTCACTTTTGGTCTCCCTCTATACGGTGATGTGGTAATACATGGGGAGAGGCAGTTACTGCCATCAAACATCATTTTGGCTGCACTAGCCAGAAGGATGATCAGAAAAAGGTGTGAAGCATACTTGGCACATGTGATAGACACCCAAGTGGGGAGTCCAGCATTGAAGGACATCCTTACAGTATGTGACTTTTCGGATGTTTTTCTTGATGAATTGCCAGGATTACCACCAGAAAGAAAAGTGCAGTTTGAGGTTGATGTTATGCCTAGTGTGGACCCAATCTCCATAACACCATATAGAATGGCACCAGCAGAATTGAAAGAATTGAAAGTGCAGTTGCAAGAGCTGCTTGACAAGGGTTTTATTCGCCCTAATGGATCACCTTGGGGAGCACCAGTGTTGTTTGTTAAGAAGAAGGATGGAACTCTCCGCTTATGTATTGACTACCGCCAGTTAAATAAGGTGACAATAAAGAATAGATATCCCTTGGAGAGCACCAGTGTTGTTTGTTAAGAAGAAGGATGGAACTCTTCGCTTATGTATTGACTACCGCCAGTTAAATAAGGTGACAATAAAGAATAGATATCCATTGCCCTGTATTGATGACTTATTTGATTAGTTGAGAAGTGCAGCTGTGTTCTCTAAAATTGACCTGAGATCAGGTTATTATTAGCTGAAAGTGCAAGAGCAGAGTATTCCTAAAACTGCCTTTAGAACCTGCTATGGCCATTATGAGTTCTTGGTCATGCCATTTGAGTTAACTAATGGTCCGACTACTTTTATAGATCTGATGACCACTTTCTTCAAATTATACCTCAACCAGTTTGTTGTGGTATTCATAGATGATATATTGATCTACTCGAGGAGTGCAGAGGAGCATGATAGACATCTGCGGATTGTACTGCAGACTTTGAGGGAGAAACAGCTATACGCCAAATTGTTGAAGTGTGAATTTTGGCTAAAGGAAATATCCTTCTTAGGGCACGTAGTATCGGTAGAGGGCATTAAGGTAGATCCAAGTAAGATAGAAGCTGTCCTTAATTGGAGACCACCCAGAAATATCACTGAAATTCTCAGTTTTCTCGGTTTAGTTGGATACTACCGTCGATTTATGAAGGGATTCTCTATGTTGGCATCTCCATTGACTAAGCTACTCCAAAAAGATGTGAAATTTCAGTGGACAAATAAATGCCAACAGAGTTTTGATGAATTGAAGAGGTATTTAACTGAGGCTCTAATCTTTACTTTACCTACCCCAGGTAAAAAGTATATTGTTTACAGTGATGCTTTTCATAATGGGTTAGGCTGTGTACTGATACAAGAGTGGAATGTCATTGCCTATACATCACGCTAGCTGAAACTGTATGAGAGGAATTATCCGATACATGACTTAGAGCTTGCAGCTATTGTATTTGCTCTTAAGATCTAGAGACGCTATTTGTATGGGGAGAAGTGCTACATCTATAGAGATCATAAGAGTTTGAAGTATCTAGGCACTCAGAAGGAGTTGAATTTGAGACAGAGGAGATGGTTAAAGTTGATAAAAGACTATGATTGTCTGATAGACTATCAGCCAAGGAAAGCTAATGTGGTGGCTAATGCCTTAAGTCATAAGACTATGGCAAGTCTACGGGCTTCTCCTTTGTCTATAGTACATGAGTTACGAGTATTGTATGCCAGCTTAGAAATTAATGATGAGGGGCAGACAGCAGTTGCATGGCATGTACAGCCAGTGTTGATTGATCAGATCTGAATGGTTGCTCAGAATGATCAGAAGTATCAGAAGCTATTGGAAGAAGTCCGGTAGGGTAAGAAACCTAAATTCTCAGTGAGAGATAACGGTCTACTGTTTCACCAGGGCAGAATGTGCATTCCTAATGATATTAACTTGAGACAAATCATTTTGAAGGAAGCACATGAGTCTCCTTTTGCTATGCACCCTGGTGGCACAAAAATATATAGAGGGCTAAAGGAGCATTACTGGTGGATGGGTATGAAAAGAGATATGGCAGAATTTGTTTCCAAATGCCTAACTTGTCAGCAAGTGAAGGCAGAGCATCAAGTACCAGCTGGTTTGTTACATCCACTACCAGTACCGGAATGAAAATGGGAGAGAATAACTATGGATTTTATGATGAGACTTCCGAGGACACAGAAGAGTCATGATGCAGTATGGGTTATAGTTGACAAATTAATCAAGTCTACTCATTTTCTGCCAATCCAGATGGACTACAGTTTAGAAAAATTGGCCAAGTTATACATTGATGAGATAGTAAGACTGCATGGAGCGCCAGTATCCATCGTATCTGACAGAGATCCTAGGTTCACTTCTAGATTCTGGGTAGTCTTCAGGAAGCCCTAGGAACTAGATTGAACTTTAGCACGGCATTCCACCCATAGACAGATGGCCAGTCTGAGAGAGTAATACAGATATTGGAGGATATGCTACGGGCTTGTGTGATTGAGTTTGAGGGTAGTTAGGACACACACTTGCCTTTGATTGAGTTTGCTTATAGCAATAGCTACCAATCAAGCATTGAAATGCCTCCATATGAAGCTTTGTATGGTAGGAAGTGCAGAACCCCGTTGTGTTGGGATGAGGTAGGTGAAAGAAAGATGATTAGGCCAGAAATTATTCAGCAAACTGAAGAAAAAATCATATTGATCAGAGATCGACTTAAGACTGCATCAGACCATCAGAAGTCCTATATTGATATGAAGAGAAGAGATATTGAGTATGTAGTGGATGACAAAGTATTCCTCAAGATTTCCCCTTGGAGGAAAATTATGAGATTCGGTAGAAAGGGGAAACTGAGTCCTCGTTTCATCAAGCCATATGAGGTTCTGGAAAGAGTGGGTCCTTTGGTATATCGTTTGGCACTACCTCCAGAGTTGGAGAAGATACATAACGTCTTTCATGTGTCTATGCTGAGGAGGTATAGATCTGACCCATCTCATGTACTACCAGTGGAAGAAATTGAAGTGAATCTAGATCTCACATATGAGGAAGAACCCATAGAGATTCTGACTTATGAGGTGAAGCAGCTACGGAATAAGCAAATACCGTTAGTAAAAGTGCTATGGAACCATCATTCGGGCCAATAGGCTACTTGAGAACGAGAGGAGGACATGAAGAGATAGCACCCACAGCTATTCAAAGATTGATACCAGGTAAAATTTCGAGACGAAATTTATTTTAAGGAGGAGAGAATTGTAACACCCCTATTTGCATAGCCTGGTATATATCACTGTTTCGGTGACCGGTGTTGGTCCAGAAAAGTAAAAGGATTAGAAACACATCTAAGACACCTAGTTAAGTCCTGAAGGCAAATAATTAGTAATTGTCAAATAGTTAAGTACAAATAAGAAAAACAAAACACAAGAAGTTAAATGAGCTATGAGTCACAGCGATGGGTGACCTTCTCGGGAATGACTACGAGGTCAGTCTAAACTCAAATTTCGAATCGTAAAATATGACGCCGCGGTCCTTAGGACTATTGCGAACACTGTGGAAAAGAGAAAATCATGAAAAAGAGTTGTTAAGTAGGTCAAATAATTAGGTCAAGGATCCGGAAGAAATATTGAATTACTTACAAACCGGATTGAACCAGTGAGGGGCAATTTGGTCAATTCACCCCTAGAGCTGACTCCTGACTTAACTGTCCAATAAAATTGGAGAAAAGAAAATTTTGGGATCAAGAATTAAATTAAAGAACTAATGGAAAAATAAATGCAAAAGAAAAAGAAAAGGAAAAAGCTTATTACATCACCTTTATGACATCATTATGATGTCAAAATACAATTTTAATTTTCCTACCATAATTGACCAAGTCAATTAAGTGAAAATACATATAAAAATAACAAATTAAAAGAAAAAAAAACTCATTTTGGTCTTTTTCTCAAATGTGTGCCGCCACACATCTTCCTCTCCATTGAAAAACCACCATTAAATCTTGAGTTCAAGCTTTCTTCCAACCACTTCAACCCACTTTGACCCCAAAATAAATCATAAAAACTTGTTAGTTCAACTTGAGGAAGCTTTCGAGGAAGGAAACAAAAGAAGAAAAGGAAAAAATTGAAGAGTTGCATCTCAAAGTTAAGGTTAGTGGTTTAAATTGAAAATTTATTGTTTAATCTTTGTGTTCTTGGTGTAAGTAACTTAGATTTCAACTTAAAAATCAAAACAAAACAATTGTTAGGGGAGTAAATAGGAAATTCGTCCAGCTAGGGTTAGGGTTTGTTATGAATGAGTTTGATGGTTTTGAATGGCTATTTGAGGTGAATTAGGTGTGTAGAACATGAATATGCACTTTAAATTGCATTAGATTGAGCTTTATGTGTAGCTAGGGTTTTGAGCATGTGAAAAATTGAAGAAAAATTTGAGAATTGGCCAAATGATGTTATTGACCTTATTTGAGCTGAGAAATGGTCAATTGTAACCATTTGTGGTGTGTATGAATTGTTGGAAACAAGTTTAAATTCGGATTGGTGAGGGTCAATCCGTAGGCAGCTTGATCTAGGTCCCTTTCAGGGACCAAAACTGAAAATTTACCAACCCAATTGGTATGAGGCTAATTGAGAATGAAACTAGACATAAAATGTCACATTTTTCATTTAGGAATCATGCCCAGAAAGTACCATAACTTAGTGAACAATTAGGCTAAATCCGGAATTGGCAAACTGACCTGTACAAAAATGACCAAATAAATAGTAGTTACATAAATGACCATAACTTGGTCTAGGAAGGTCCAAATGACTTGAATTTTTACCAGTAGAAAGCTGAGAAATAGCTCTACAACTTTCATGAAGAACACAAACTCAAATTTTAACCATAACCTATTTGAAAATCCACTTGTAGTCAACCACAAAAATTATCAAAATCTAGAATTTACCCAAAATTCTGGGTAACCCCAAATCTGGCCAGCCATGTTCAAATGGCTATAACTTACGCTACAAAACTCCAAATGGAGTGATTCAAAAAGCGAAATAAAGTTAAGACAATAAGGAACAACTTCTGTGAAGAAAACTTAGCCAAATTATCACAGCAACATGACCAATGGAATAGTGCAATACTGAACACCAAAACTAAAAATTTGAAATTTGTGCCTAAGAGACTTGAAGTTTGAGAAAACAACCAAAACCAGCAAATTAGGTAACCAAAATGTGGTATGTGGGTGAAATTAAAATTCCCATACCTATTAAGCATTAGGAAGTCAATAAATTGACTTGAATAGTATCGTAAATAGTAATCCCGAAATACAAACTTTAAAGAACATCAAGTTTAGCATATTAAAGCTAGGTATAAGTAGATTTGAATTCATTTTTGGATTTATGATAAATTATGATATTGAAACACTGCGAAATTGTGTGTTTCAGTTGAAAAGAATACTGGGAAAGAACCCGAGGTATCGAGTCAAGGCCAAGAGGCGACTCGTATAAGGTTTGTGCACAACATAGAAATTTCTGTAAATTTTATTCAATAAATTATTTTGAATGAATTGTGATATTAAATTGTGAATTAATTGTATTGAAATGTTTATTATGCTTTTGACTTAAATTGTTGAAAGTTTACTTGTATGTGTTTAAAATGGTAATAAATGTTTAATAAATTGCTAAGACAATTTTGAAACCACAGTGTCATGACCATATATTTGAATGTCTCACTAGCATGACTAGTGGGAGAAATTAGTTTCGAATTTTGATTCCTTCTCTGGCTGAAGTGTTGAGGTGTGTGCCGGTAGAAGAAGAAATTGAATGGGTACCCATATATTTAAGCTAGCTAGCCTTGTGATTTCTCATAAGCCTCTGGCTATTGAGATGAATATTATTTCGAATGGCATGATATAACTGTGTGTTTTTATGAAATTCATTTTGAGACTTTCTAAATGAGATTGTTTAGACTAAAAATTTATAAATCACTTTTTGTATATGTTTTTCATGTTCAGTTTAATATTTGAATAAATGTGATTTCAATTATGCATAAATGTTATTTTAGTATGTTGTGCACCACTGAGTCATAGTACTCAGCGATGGCTGTTATCGCTATCGCAGATATAGAGACTAGAGGAGCAGCAAAGTGAGCTGCTGAGAATCTTGGAGCCACCTTTCCTGAAGTTTTATCGGGTATAAATTTATACCCTGAATGTAATGTTTATATTTGTGTATGTAACTGTATGTATATGTAAAAACTGATCATGAGCAGTTGTATAAAGTTGTAATAATATCATTTTGGATTTGCTAATGTAAAGTGGTTGATAAATGTAATTTGTTTTTACTTTAATGAAAAATGATTGGAAATATTGAGTTGTGAATTATTGATTTGAATTTTAGAATTTGTGAAATGATATTGAAGTTTGTTGTGGTAGTTGTTGAGTTGATGAAATAAATTATTAGAAGTGTTTTTACAGGTTTGTAAAGAACTGTTTTCTTAAAATATAGACGGCACTCTGCCAAAATTTTTTCAAAATTTGTGTAAAAATAAAAATGGATAAAAATTTTAGCTAGCTTTTAAACTTATATTAAATGTAAGAAAATGCTCACCACTTCCAAAAAGTAAGAAAAATGTTTTTAAAATCCCTTTTAGGGTACTTAATGAGTTATCGGTAGGTGAAGTTCAGTAGTTCATTAGGTATTCTATGGGATCATGTTATGTCCTATAGAGAGGTAAGATGTGACAACATTCATCTATAACCCATATTGTTATACAACTGATTAGAATTCCTTGTGCTTAAAAAACAAATTCATATTATGTGACAAATTGAATATTTAGGACGAAAATGAAAGAAAAGTCACTAATTAGCTAATAAATATTTTGGACAAAAAAAAAAATCACTGATTAGCTAGTAAATATTTTGGATAAAAATGAAATAAACATTATTAATTGTCAAATAATTATCTTGGACGAAAATAAAAAAAGTTAAAAATTGGTGAATACACATCCTATATAAAAATAAATTGCTAATTAGTGATAAATAGTTAGAAACGTTTAGTAAAATGTCGCAAAATGAGACTATTAGATACATTTTTTAAAATTGAAAATAATTTTTTAAGTAATTAATTTTTCATTAAAGACGTTTGTTTTTCCATAAAATAATTATCTTCGTTAGAAAAACAATTTGAAACGTAGATTTAGTGACGATATTTTTTTATCTTTATTAATATTTTGAGATTTTTTTTAAAATATTTTAGGACGTTTTTGTTATGCCTTTAACATTTTTTTTCTTATAATGTAAATTAATTTTGTCAAGATATTATCAAATTAAATGACTAAAAATACCATTATGACTACAAAAAAAAAAAAAACCACTATGACTAAAAATACCACGTAAATTTGAATGAGAGGGATAGACTTGAGTCGTTTAATATAAGCTGACTTCGGACGTAATGCAATTTTATTTAAATGAATTATGATATAAATTAATTACATCTAAGTTTTATTTTTTCAAGGATTAGATTTTTTTTTTTTTTTTTGGAATTCTATTTTTTTTTTTATATATTGAACGAAATCAATTGTAGTTAAAAAAAGGGGGGGAGGGAATAGGGCTTGCCACAAGGAAGAAGAAAAAAGAGTGAAAATAACGCAAGCAAAGACAGCATCTTCAGAAACGTGTGGCATGGGCATGGATTATGTTCACATGGTGGGGTTTCAAAGGTATTCAAATTCCTATGGCCAATTATGATATTCTTGTCATCTTCTATATGTGAGTACTGATTCATGAGTCACTGTAGTTATGTTATTGTGATGCAACCACATATAATGCCATGCATTTACTTTTTTGTATCTTATCATATGATTGATCCTTTGAAAATTATTTAATTTTGCGTTTTTCTTTTTAAAAAATTAAAGGGGGTATTATGAATATTTAACCTTTAATAACTCTTATAATATAATAGACACTTAATTATTAATTTATGTTTTCTTCACAAAATTATATTAATGTGAATTATTGAATTATTGAATTAAACAATAGTTGCTCATACATGTTTAAAGTATTCAAGTTTAAATTTCTTATTTTCTCTAAAAATAATTTTCTTATAATATTATTATAAGACATTATTTATTATTATTATTATTATTATTATTATTATTATTATTATTATTATTATTATTATTATTGTCGTGAGTCTTACGGTTTCATATGCGAAATTTATAAAAAAGAAAAAAGGTAAAAATTTTTTACGATAATTGATAGGACGCATAACTTGGTCTAATATTTAGGGAGATTGCAAATTTTAAATGAGATAAAATAATATTTAATTAATAGAGCAAATGCACTTGATACTAATGTTATGATCCAACATATATAAGGTAATTGCAAGCTATTATGCAATATTCCTATGACCCTTAAATTCTGGAGCTATTTAGGCAAGGACCTTGAGATCTTAGGCAAAGATTGATCATTCAATATTTAATAAATTTATATTTAAATATAAATATAAATATAAATTAATATTTTAATTTAAAAAAGTATAAATTTTATATGAATACAAACATTATATTGCTTAATAAAATTTTTTATTTATTTGGATTCAATAACTTTTTTTTTTTCAAAATTTGATGTTACTTTTAAAAAAATAATTATAAAAAATTTAATTTTAAAATGGATTAAAATTAATTTGATGAAGTATTTTACTGTAAACCGAATAATTATCTATACATTTTCTACTATAATCATTTCAAATAATAATAATAATAATAATAATAATAATAATATACTATCGTCAATATTTTTTATTATATTAACATTGATTTTTATTTTTTACATAAAAAGAAAATTTAAGTGATTAATTTATTATTTATAAGTAATTTATTAGCATTAATATATTTATCAATCTTATTTTTATTTTTTTTATCTTAAAAAATGTGAAACTACGTAAAATATTCTATATTAAATAAAAATTAATAATATTAATATTTATTAATATGGAATACATGTATGCACAATTAATTTTATTAAACAAAATTAAAAATTACATTAAAAATAATTAAAAATAAAAAATATCAATATTATATAAAACTATATCAAGTTGAATTTATTTTACTACTATATGTATAAACTCTTAATTAATGTTGAAAAAGGTTAAATTTTTCATGCTAATTATATATATTTTATAAAAACTATCTAATGCTAAAAGTTAATTAGTCTTGATAAATTTAAAGCTTCATTAGTACAAAAATTTTATAAGAAAATATATGAACTAATAAAATAATAAATAGTTAAATTTATATATTTATAAAACACCTATAATTATAAAATTATCTTATAATAATAAATTTTTTATAATAAACTTTATGTCTATAATTTCTTATGATATTTGATATATTTTTAATTATTTTCATTTACTTAATCTAAAAATAATAAATACATATATAATATATATGTCATAAAAAATAAAAAAAATTGAAATTATTATAATAATAATAATCAACATATTATAATAATAGTATATTATATAAAAATTAATAAAAAATTATATATAAAAATATTAAATCATAAATATATATAAGAATTATAAAAAATGTGTAATGCATATTTAAAAAAGTATATATATATATATATATATATATATATATATATATATATATATATATATATATATATATATATATATATATGACCTTAAGAAACTTACCTCAATTGTTGAAAATAATAAATTGGAGATGTAACTTTCAATAAATATCATATTCAAGAAGAAAAGTTTATATATCCACTTTCCACCTTCCATGTTGGTCACAAATGGCTTGCAATGTGGGAATATCTATATCATCCATTAAAATACGAGAAAGAAAAAAGGAAGAACAAAAAGGGACTTGCCATCCTAAGAAGTAATGGGCTTCAGTTCTCCCCAAAAGATAACAAGCTCCCAATAGAATTTTTTTTTTAGCTTTTAGGCAAGATGATAACAATCTACAGATTTTCATCAATCTTTTATTCTTTTCTGCTAAGCATCATTTCTCATTCAAATAATGGAATCAAGGAAACAAACCTTTCTTTCCCCTTAATTCCTTCTCTCTCTCTCTCTCTCTCTCTCTCTCTCTCTCTCTCTCTCCATACATATATAAATATTATATTCACTTAGCTTCTTCCAATCATCTTTGGGCATGTTGAGTTAGAATAATCTGTCCCCTTTGAGTGTAAACCCTGTCAGATTATCAAATGTTTTTAAAAAATATTTATGCAGATTCCCCACCTACATATGCTCTTGATATTATAATTAATTAGTAATACAGTTTTCAGAGTTTTATTGCATATATACATTAATGAAATTCAATATGTTTCAAAGTAATAGCTACTTTAAGCTTTATTTTATTTCCTTCAATGCTAAGGTGCGAGACTGGCAATGGTGGTATCTTTTGACTACAAACGGATTGGAGATTTTCTGCTTTACCTTTGTCTAGTCTAGCTTTAGGAAAAGATAGAAAAGATAAGACATAGAAGGAGTGATCAAATTGGATACTTTGAGAATGAAAATGACAAGTAATGTTGTACAAAATTTTTTTATTTAGATCTGTTTATTATAAATTTAAAATATAATATACATGAAAAATTAAATTTATATAAGTTTTTTGCTATAAAGAAATAACGATAAAAATTTTAGCACAATAATAATTTTATTATCTATAAAGCTAATAGACAGTAACAACATAAATAATTATTGTTGATGATACAGAGAAAAGATATACAATAATTATTATTATTATTAAAAAAATTTTTATTACAATAATTATTGTTATTAATAACTTTTTTTAGCAATAACAATTTATTGTATAATATTTATAGTCACAATTTAAGAACAACAATATACAACAATTCATACATTATTATCACAAATTTATAATAATATATTTTATATATTTAAAAATAAAAATCATTACTGTTGGATATAATATTCATTTATATCTGTAGACCCGCCCAAGCGTGTCGGCATTGGCACCTGAGAGTAACAAATTAAATGTTTTGGAAATGTGAAATGCGTGTTGTTTTCGTGGCTGATAAAAGGTAATAGGAAAGTAAGCATAATATAGTGCCTCTTTCTCTGTTTCCTTTTTAGCAAATGCTCTGAATATTGTGACTATCTGTCACATATACACTTGTTTTTGTTGCTATCCCATTGTCTTTGTCTAAAGAACCAATCAGCTTCTTTCTTTCCTTCTTTCTCCCTCAGTCCCATACAAGCCAAATCACCATTATATATATATATATATATATATATATATATATATATATATATATATATATATATATTTACCTAGCATTTAACTAACAATAAACTAATTCCTAAGTTTTAGTTATGATATATAGGGTGTGGTGAGACTAGACCTGCCTTAAGCCATTTCAAAATTAGAATTAACTTGAAATTGAATCAGTTTAATTTAAAATTATAATTGAATAAAAAATAATTAAATTAAATTAAGTCGGTATTAAAATGTATTAGAATGAAAGTGAATTAGCTGGTTTAATTTTGGGTCAAAATAAATTTTAATTTATAAATTTGATAAAATTGAAATCAAATTAAAATTGAATTGGAATTAAAAAAAATTTAAAAAACCAGTTCCAGTCACTTAAATAAGAACTGTCTGATTTTGAAAAATTATTTGAAATTTTTCGGATTTTAAAAATTGGGTTCGATTTTTCAAAAATATAAAACTTTGATGTTTTTTAAAAATTAATTAAAAGACCATGTGGTAAAACTAAAAATATATTTAGACTCTAAGAATTTTTCTGAGTTTTCTAGAGTTTTTTCGGAATTTTTTAGCCTCGTTTTTGGTCCCAAGGCAGAGTAAAAATTCAAAAATTTGTATCCTGAATCGAACCGGCCGAATCGAACTAGACCGGATCGGACCGATCGAATCGTATCAGCCTCCCTCCTTCTTTTCTTCTCTTTCCTGCGCGTCCCGACCCTTCTTCCTTTCTCTCTCGCTTTCTCTCTCCTCCCTCCTCCCCACGCCGGCCAACCATCGCCCCAGCCTCACTAGCTCGCTGGAGCGCTGCCTCGCCCTTCCCTCCTCGCCGATCGCCGCCTGGAACTCCGAGAAAAGGCGCGCGAAGACCCCCGATGTGCAGCATGCCGCTTTAGCTTCCTAGCCAGAATTCGGCTGATCCAGCCACCAATTGGGCTGGGTCTTGTGTCAAACACCATTTAAACATCGAGAGCTTTCCATAGACACTAAGAACACCAAAATCCATCGAGCCGTTTGCCCAATTTTTGTCCGAAAAGTTTTAGTCCATTTTGACTTTTGGGCTAGATTTCTCGAAAACCGTGAACCCCACGAGAAAACTGAGAGTACCAGAGCGCTCCACTCGTCGAGAGCTTAGCAGCAATATAAATTTCGAAATTTTTCGACACCATTTTTTGGTGGGTCCCATGAAACTTTGTAATATTTTTTCGAGCATTAAATGAGCTTAGAAAATTCAGTAAAAATTATATACTAACCCTCGTATTGTGGGCTTCGTGTAGGTACCTTCAATTCAATGAAATTCGACGATTGCCCAGGTCTGTGAATTTCAGGTCAGACAGACCGGCTACCGGAAAAGTCTTAGAATTGAATCGAGATTTTGGCTACCCCACTGTTGTTAGACGTCCCGAGCTCGTTTCCGAGATCGGAATCGACATAGGTAAACCCGAACCTCACTTTTTCTTAATTTTCTAGTGCTTGAATGGGATTAAAAGTCCATAAAATATTCATGGTAGCTCAGAAAATTATGATTCTTTTTTGCACTAGCTTAGTAATATTGCTTAGGACTGCAGGGCAAAGTTTTAGAATTTTTAGAACTTATTTGGGCAGTTTTTGCAAAAAGGGTCAATTTTAAGGACTAAACTGTAATTTTACATATTGTGATTGATGACTGTTTGGATGGGCCCAGGAGGGGTTGTGTGATGTGATTGAGTTGTGGGTGTATGGTTTGTAGATATAGAATGTCACGACCCAACCTATGGGCCTGACCGGCACTAGGACCTGGGCCAGCATAAAGCCCCCGAGTCCCGTAGCAAGCCTTACTATTCTCAAACACATGACTAGGCCCACAATTTAAGCCCAATATGCATATAAAATAATTTAAATTAAACTGTTTTAATTGTATTTTTGGTCAACTTAACCCAGTAATTATTAGAAACTAAAATTAGGGGAGCCCAGCTCAACCCTGTTACCTCATTTACAACCATTTAAAACTCATCAAAAAAAAAATTTCATTTATTAATACGAAAACTTAAATTCATCCAGTCCCTGACAGGCTTAATGCTACTACTAGCACATGCGGAGTCCTAAATTACAAATTTGGAGAATAATAATACAATTAAGTAATCTTTTGATAACCTGAGAGGAAAGGGACAGGTTATTCTGAAAAAGGTCTCCTCCTGTAGCCTGAAAAAATATTAAACAGGAGTGAGCGTTCGACTCAGAGAATAAAATATCAATTTCAACCATAATCTCTATAACTATCTAAAGCTAATGTACCCTGTAGAGTGAAATGCAACATCGTTATATATTTTCACATCATAACAGCAAAAAGGCAATTTGGAGCACTCACACACCCAATAATGTCAAACAATACATATATGGGAGCTGATCCCCTATATAGCTCTCTTAATCCAACCTGTGCTAGCGAAGAACTCAGCTCGGACTTCCACTTAATAAGCAAATCGGGGTCCCAGCGAAGAACTCAAGCCGTGTCTACCCCGAAGGACCGGGTCCCAGCGAAGATCTCAAGCTGTGTCTACCCGTCCTATCCATAGCCAACACCACATCACACGCACGCCAACGCACGCGCACTGCTCCAAATTACCACAACAACATCCATGACACTTTAACAGTTGTGAATGCAACATAAAAATGTGCTTAGTGTTTAACTACATAGATATATACATATAAGTGATGCATGGGCATGATTGAATATATAATAATATCGAAATTACAATTAAAATTAATATTTTACTCACTGTACACCGATGACTACTGTGGCTGTTGGATGCAGAAAAATAGCTGACCTCGATTACCTAATAATTAAATTATAAATTTATTAGTACTAAGTTAAGATAAAACTCTAAAGAGGCAATAGACAGCCTAATTCATGCCGAAAATCCGGCAGAGTTTCCCCTATATCTGGAACCTACCCAACCTGCAAAAAGGCTCAAATAACACTTCTAAATTCAGCTCATATCTCATTATCATTATATGGCCCCTCCTGTGCCCTCCAAACCAAGCAATATTCAAAACCTTAAAAATTATATTTTAGTCCCTATAATTGACATTTTGTAAAAATCTACTCAAACGAGCTCTAAAAATTCTAAAATTTTGCCCCGCGGTCCTTAATAATATTATAAGGCTATTGCAAAATGAATTGTAATTTTCTAATCACCCATGAATATTTTATTCAAGAATATTACTCAATTTCATAAGTTTCCAACAGCTAACATATTCTTAATTCAACCCCATTCAATATTCACATATTTAAACCTCAATCCTCAAGCTTCAACTAATCATATAAAATTTAAATATCTTAATTTCAAATAATCTTATATGCCCATATGTTAAGAATCTAACTAAAATCCATCTATATTTTTCAAAAATATTCTACAATCACTCAAAAATTCAACAAACACCATAGAATATCTCCAAATAATTTTACTTTCCTCATATATTTTTCTTAGAATTTTTCTCTAATTTTTTCTGTTTAAGAAACATTGTATTTATGCTCCACAGACAGAGAAATAATGAAAATAATCTTACCCGAAGTTTATCTGTGTCTCAAAAATTCCACAAATTTATGAGGAAGCATTTGGAAGTTGAATCATCTCCAAAGCCCACCGAAGCCACTGCCGTAACCACCGAGCACGGTGGCTAGCCGCCGGTCGCCGGTGACATTTGCCAGATCTGATCATACCATCATGTTCCTCCCCTCTTCCTCAGTCCATATGTGGTCTCAGATCGTCGATCCAACGGTCGGATCGTCCTAAATCTGACGAAAAAGCTTGAAAAGCCCGAAACTTCTCTCATCCATATCTCACTCATCCGACCTCCATTTACTGAAAAATTGTATCAAAAGAAAGCTCCCGGAACAAGCTTTCCAACGCCACCTGAATCACCTCGATCGGACGTCGAATGAAGCCGGAATCGTGCTGGAAAGCTGCTGCCCACTGTGCACACGTTTTCTCTCTCTTCTCCCTCTCTTGCCGCCGTTTCTGGTGATTCTGGCCGTCGCTGGAGGGTCGCCGGCCGAGTGGGGAGCCGCTTGGGAGGTCGCCGACCGGTCACTAGAGAAGGAAAGAAGAAGAAGAGAGGGGAGAGAGGAGAGAAGAAAAATTGGGGGTGGGGGGGGGGTCCTCCTCCCGATTTTTGACCCTTTTTTTTTTTTTTTTTTTAAACTTGGCAGTGACAGTGGAAATCCACTGTCACACGCCAAGTCCCATCTTTTGACCCCCCCCCCCTTTTTTTTTCTTGGTTGTTACATTCTTCCCCCCTTAAGAAAAATTCGTCCTCGAATTTTCGAATAAACAATAAATAAGGAAAAGAAGGTTATTAGAACAAGTGCAATCATTACTCCTCTAGCTATGCAGAGATTGGTAAAACATTTACTTTTCAAACTCCTTGTATATTATATATGACATTCTACTGCTCTCTAATTCTACTATAGTGTCCTATTTGTCATCATCTCTTTCTAGAGGGCTTTTATCATGTAACTAGTCATTGACCATTTTTCTGACATTTCAAGTATTCATTATACCTCACTGTTCTTGACTTGATGTCTCATAACTTCAATCAACTTTGGTGCTTACCTCACTTTTATTACGCCCCAACGTGTCTCTTAGTGACTTCAGTTCTCATTCCTTTGTTTCAATAATCTCTGTTTCCCCAATGACATAACTTATGTTCCTTATTCCATGGTATCCTATGAGTAGCTTTCCTGTAGCACCTAATCTAGGCATCTTGTTTGAGATCTTCACTCTTCTTATAACCTCAGTGGTCAATACCTATAAATCTTCTCACTCCCATGATACTTCAAATTTTTTAATCTCTTTTGTGTCATTACTAAGGTACTTAGACCAACCTCTATCCATCTTATGTAACTAGTCAGGTAGAGTTCTCCTCCAAGGGCCAAGTGTATCATTTATCAATATTGGAAAGTAAACTGGGTCTCTCCTTCTAGGTAACAAAAGTGTTTATATTCCCTGACAACTAAATCCATGCAACTTTATCAATTCTCACTCCTTCTTTGGAATGAAAATATTTAGACTTCTTCCTATAGCTTCTTAGTATGTGGCCTACTTCTGATACATTAGCACTCAGATCGAGGCTCTACTACTCCTTTAATCTATCATCTTATAATAACTTGTTTTAAACATCTCTTAGTGTGTTTCTAGCATACCTATTTCTCTTTATCCTCATCATTATAACTAGTTTTACTGAGCTTTCTTCCTATTCTTTGGATCTCATCCAGTTCCTTTTCCTATTTCTGCTATTATTGATATCTTTCCAACCTACTGTACTTATTCTTTAACCTTTGTTTTCTCTCATTCTTATACTTTTTCCTTCAAGGATGTCCATTCCATCATCAACTTTAACTTTCTTTTTATTTCTTAGTCCTATCTTGATTACTAGTTCCATTACTTCTAGAATTTTAATCTTACGATTGACCCCTACCAGCACATTCTTCACATTATGTAACACTTGTAATTAACCATAGAAAATTCTTTTTGTATCCCCCTTTTCCAACTTAACTATCAGAACATTATCATTCCCTACCAGCCTTAGTAGGAAATTGCTCATCTTGGATGGATGGGAGCCCCATAAACTATAAGTTCCATCTGAACTAATATGGCTATGGGAAATATGTGTCATGCCTTAATTCTAAACAAGATACTTCACGTGTTTATTCTCCTTAATATAATCACATATACTGCCCATAGCTATCCAAACTTCAGTCTCAACTTTTCCCATTAGCATTAATTCTATTCACTGTAACTCATTAACAATTAGCACTTTCTCCAGCTTATAGTTCAAAAGGGTTGTAAGCCCTAGTAACTAGCTCGATTTAACTCTTGTTATTACTCTGATCGTCCTTTCATACTTAACACTAAGTATGCACTTACTGTCATTCTCATATCAAGAAATTATGTATGGATCGGTGCCTACCAAACTCTTAAATAACTAGGTCTCCTTGACTCAGTTTCTATTCGTTATATAACACTCTAGAATCAAAAACACGAGCTAAACTTGAAAAGAAAGAAAATACTCTCTTATATTCAACTACGCTCGATTGTCCATATAATAATGTTAACCTATGTTTCTTGGTTTTTCTCTCCAAATTTCATTATCTCCTAGCACAATTGTACTCTACATATAAGGTATCATCTGCATGAACCCTTTACCGTACCATTGTCCTTCCTGACATAATATTTTATAATTTATTAACTTTACTTATACTCGACCTATGATTCATATCTATCATCGTTTATATTGTGCCCTTAACTTTTGTTGATTCTTGAAAGATTTCTCTCACTAATAAATTCTTCCAACACTAATTCCATCCTTATCTATGGTCATTAATTTGATCCTTGAACTTTCTAGTGATTTACAACCACCCAGACTTGTCACTTTTCGTTCTACCCCTACTGTTGTCATGTCGTTATTGCTTCACTACAAAGTGATTCTATTGATCACACTAAAAATGTTTGCCTGACATTCATAATGAACCTCTAACTACCTTCTCACTATCTCAAAAGTCTAACCTAAAGCCTCTGTGTCATTATCTATCATTCTTTTCCTCTCATCATACCTTTTTGATCCCTTAGATTAACTTTTATTCAACTTACTACTTACTAACTTCTTCTTCTCTGCCTAATTAGATAGTCCACAATATCATCGCACACCTTCTAGCTTTTGCTCATTATTATTGTATTCCTCGCCTAATCTTCTTGATACTGTTAACAAGTTAAAAGAATCTTGCCCCATTGCTATCCACTTTACTTTAGAAATAGAGAATAGATAGAGTATGATCCAATCATGAAACTCTAAGCTCTATAATTTAGCCCCTGGCACTACCTTAACTACATCATGCTATGAGCATCACATTACTAGATTCCACACCTCCATCACTATTCTCACTAATATGGTTCCATTTTGGGTTCTCCATCCTTGTCATTCACCTTGTCAATAATAACACTTAGCCTACCCTATATCTTAACTTTGTTCCTTTTATCATGCGCTCTTTAAGTCGTCCTTTCATTTATTTCCTTTGTCTTACCCAAAATAGAACTTGACTATTCTATCGCTGGTTCCATTCTTCTTTCTAACATGATAGTTGTACTTGCTAACTATATCTTTCAGAGTCTCTATCGCGTTATCATATGTCTTTGCTACTCAGATTTGGTCCTTTGACCACTCTAGCTAGTACTTCCAATGGCATTTAGATTATATTGCATCTGCAATCAATTGTCCAAACCTTCATTCTGCACTTTCTCTATCCATTGGCCTTCTATAATTTATCTTCGCTAATTTATTTCTCTTAACACTATTATAATTAGATTATACTATTGTTTTGAACAATATGAAGTTTGAAAGGAACTCAGGAAATTGTAGTCATACCTTTATCGTATGATTTCTATTCTTATCCTTTAGCTTACATAATACCCTTACTACATCGAGAACTGATTCTGCAGTAATTTTATTTATTTATTTATTTATTTATTTATTTATTTATTTATTATTATTATTATTATTATTATTATTATTATTATTATTATTATTATTATTATTATTATTATTATTATTATTATTATTATTATTATTATTTTCCATGTTTACTCAATTAGCCAAAACTTAAGATTCTGGGCACCCAAACCCGTCATCCAATTCAAAGGATTTACATCCATCGTGATCTGATTATATATGATTCCTATAATGGAACTTGCATCCTCTACAGGATACCCGAGCAAACTACTCTCTACCACACTCTACAGTCCCATCTGGGACACTATTCCATAAGTCATCATTATCAGCAATAACCTTCGATCCCTTCTGAAAAGATAGGACTATACCCTAACTTGCTGCAACAAAGGCACTACATTTACCACCTTGCCAAAACCATGTCAAGTTAATGACTCTTTTATCATATCATAGCTCTATAAATCATCAATTTATAGTTTCGACCTTCTCTAGGTAGTAGGATTGTACTTTACACCTTACTGATACACACAAGGTATACTATTCTCACTAAACTCTAAGCAAAATGTCTGTCGTACTACAAAAATGATCCAAAATTCCATACTGAAGACTAGATGATCTCACTCTATAAGTGTTGTAACACCCTCACTGTAGCAATTCCATACATTCTACTGTTCCAATGACCGATGTCGGTTCGGACAGCTAGAACGTCTGGAAAAATAATTAGACTAGAGTGAGGAGTCATAAATAACTCAAATATTAATAAGAAAAATTTAGGAAAAATTTTAGAAATAAAATACAACCAAGTTAAATGAGCCGGTGCCCTAGCGATGGGTAACCCAGTGGGAAGTTGTGATTCTCGCAACTAGGAGCCCTAGACCCGGGAGAAAATTCATAAAATAATTTTTGAGACTCCAGAGAAGAGTCATTGAGGTTTCTATGGCATTAGAATTCCAAGAAAAGGCTTAGAAAAATTTTTCAATCGGTACAGACAATTTTAGTTTGTTAAGCCAAACGGAGGGCATTTTGGTCATTTCGTCTTCAGAGATATTTTTGACCGACTTGTCTAGTTAAGTAAATAATTATTATGATCTAAAATATGAATAAATATTGTTAAAAATTGAATTGAAAATGAGTAGAAAAGAAAAGAAAAGAAAAATGAAAGAAATTGGGAATTATGACATCACATGATGTCATTAACATGCCCCCACCCAATCACAATTTGGCAAATTAAATAAAGAGATAAAAATGAGATAAAAACAAGCCCA
Organism: Hevea brasiliensis; assembly: GCF_030052815.1. NCBI lineage: Eukaryota > Viridiplantae > Streptophyta > Magnoliopsida > Malpighiales > Euphorbiaceae > Hevea > Hevea brasiliensis. Next base: position 33,906,984 of record NC_079507.1, on the reverse strand, counting down.
AACAGCCATCTTCCTCATTTTTTCTTCTCATTGCCGGAAATCTCTCATCTCTCTCTTCCATGGAAAAAAAAAATTTCTTCATCTCTTAATTTTCATTGATTTCCCTCCACAAAACCCTAGACCTCCTTCATTAAAACTTGTCTACACTACTTGGGAAGGTGTTTGGCTGCCAAGAAAACCAAAGAAAGTGAAGGAAATTGAAGAGAAAATTCTGCCCTCCTAAGGTTAGTGCTAACTCTTACATTTTTCTTTTTATTCCATGTTAGGAAGTTCAAGTGAATGAGAAATTGTTAAGAAATTGAATAAAATACTTTATGTAGGAGTATGTATGAATTGTGGCAGCCAAGAGAGGGTTAGGGTTTTGATGGTTTAATTGCAATTAAGTTTGCATATTAATGTCAATTAATGTATACATATGAATTGGAGTTTAATGGAGTTGAATCTTTTTGAGTTTGTATGAGAATGAGATTTGATCAATTAGGGTTAGTATGAAAATTGGAGATATTGTGTTTGAATGGTTAATTGGATTTCTAATGGTCAATTAGTGACCATTTGATGAAGTTTGACCCTAAATTGGAAGTAATTGTGGCCTTGAAATTGAAAGTGGTATGCTGCCCCCATTGTGCCAGAATACTGGACTTGAGTCCAGTGTATTCCTAGGGTCATAACTTGAACTATGTGACTCCAATTGGTTCAATGTCAATTGGACATGAAACTAGACACATAATGGCACAACTTTGGTGAAGAAACCATGCCCAGAAAACCAAACCAAGTGGACCAAAAGTTTGCCCTAATCCGGGTGACCTGCAGTCTGCCTGGGCAAAATGACCAAATAAACAGTATTTGGTCATTTAGCCATAACTCAGTGGAGAAAGGTCTAATTGACCTGAAATTTTACCAGAAACAAGCTGAGATATAGACCAACAACTTTCATGATGAACACAAATCCAAATTCTGACCATAACCTAGTCAAATTGCCAACCAAACTTAGGTCACCAAATCTGGCAGAACCAAATTGCTCAGAAAATCTGGGTACAGGTCACTTCGACCAGTTATGGTAAAATGACCATAACTTGAGCTACAAAACTCCAAATGGAGTGATTCAAAGAAAGAAATTCAACTAGACAAAATAAGGAACAACTTTTATGTTGATCATTTTGCTAAATTCCCACTGCAAAAATGACCAATGGAACAGTAAAGACAAAGTATGAAAACTGAAAATTCTGCCCAATTAACATTAAGCTTGGAAATGGTATTGGCAACCAATACCAACAAATTTTGAATGCAAAATGTGGTATCTTGGAGAACTTAGATTCAATAAATTTATTATGTATTAAAAAGTCAACAATTTGAGTGAATAGTAATGTGAATAGTAATACAAAGACACAAAGTATAATAACTAAATTGGTAGAGGAAATTAAGGTATGAAATTTGGAATCCATGAAACATTCATGGATTATTTGGAATAGAAATAGTAATTCACCTAAATGGCTTAATGAATATTTAAGTTTTGTGAGTATATAGTTAAGATTTATTTCCATTACTTGTAGGTCTAATAAAACATAAGTAATACCACTTGAATATGAAATGACATTAACCTAGATGGATTAATGAGTATAAATGGGATGAGGTTTACATTAGGATTTATGTTTCCATTACATATAAGATAATAACACCTTGTATGAGTTATGAATCCATATAAATATTGTAATGAATAAATGAATCACATGAAAATATGAATGGAACATTAGTTTTCTTTATAAGAGAAAGGAAGAACATTTTGAGTACAATGGTATATGAACACCATTGTTATGAATTGTGATCAATATGAATGATGTAAGGAATGTATGAATATTATGATGAATGTATAAATTATAAAATTTATCATGAAATAATAAAGTCATAAAACACAATATATTAATATTTAATGATATTATGTGCCATTGTATTGCCTAGACATGTGTGTCAGATTGGATAGTTTGGCATGCCAATAGGGTATTATTTTAGCAGTACTGCGAAAGGCTTTATGCCTGTATTCATAGCTTTATGCCTGTATTCATGGCTTTTATGCCCGATTATGTGATATCATGGCTTTTTAGCCATACTGACTGCATACGTGGTTGATGTTCTGCGTCTCATGGTATGACGGCCCGAGGCACCGCGGTGCCCAGTGCCAACGACCCGTTATCCAGTTTAGTCAGCCTATCATAGGTTACTTGGGCAGTGTAATTTATTGAAATAAATTAAGACTATTAGTAATTAAAAATATTAGAAATCAAATAAATGAGTTAATAAGACTTCAAAAGAATTAGTTAGAATTACGAAATGATCCAAACCACATAAAAATTGTTAAGTAAAATGATAAAAGAGTTGCAAAAATAGGTATAACTTAACTAAATATTTTAAAAGTACCTTCTATTGCCATATGAATATAAACTGAGTATTTTTATTAATTCTGTATATTGTACATTATCACTGTGAATTTAGGAATTAAACACTTCCAAAGCGGAACAAATTAGAACAAAAGATAATTAATATTAGACACATTGTATTAAATTAAATTGATTCTTAAATATTCAAATTATGCTTCGTTTTTTCTTTATTTGTATATTATTTCCTTGTTATATTATTGCACCACTAAGCAGCAATGCTTAGCGCGATGGAATTTTTTCCTCGCGCAGGTACTGAAGTTAAAGCCCAGCGAATACTAAACAGAAATTTTGAAGTCTGGATCTGCAGAGTGTCAAAGTTTGTCACCTCCTCAGCAATGATGTAGATAGGGCCCATATAGATCATATTTTGTATTTTGCATAAAATGCTAGATATTGTATTATAATGTAGATTATGAACAGGTAATTAATAGGAATGCGATGTAAATTAATTAATTAGCTTTTTCATATGTAATTAATTTATATATCATGTAAATTATGAAATTATGTAAATTAAAGAAATTTGAAAATTTTGCTTATGTAATTTGAGAATGTTTACATATGAATTGAGTATGAATGGAAATGTATGGAAATGATTATGAAATTGAAATGTATGGATGAGATTTGAAATGTGAGAAAATTATGAGAATGATTGATGAGATAATTATGATTAGCATGGATAAGATTTTATTTTGGAAATATTGTTGAATTTCAAACAGGTGAATATTGAAATACGCCAAACGATAATAAAATTGAGGAAACTCCGCTGGTTTCTCCGTCGAAAAATAATTGATATTAAATTAAATGAATTCAAAGTTATAAAAAAAAAAATAAAGTAAGATAAGTTAGGATGCTCCGGCACCAATTGTAGCATGCCTTGCTCGGCTACACTGTAGTCGGGTGAGGGGTGTTACAAGTGTCACGTTTACTTTGCAACTAATCCGAAACCTCTGGTCTGATGGCAACTCTTGATGTAACTCTAGCTGATGCTAGGGTAACTGAGTCACTGATTCTAGTTATTACCCAACTGTGACAATTCAATATTCTAACTCTAGACCCCTAACTAGGAGTTCCCAACTCCTCTGCAGATATAGAACTCTGTTTTGGCATAACTGTACAAAACAGAAGCCATCCGCAAACACCCTCATTATGGAGCACCACGAGGATGCACGTAGCTCTACACAATAATCTCATGTCGGTACTGTAATCTGCAGCTTACAAAGCAGACATCGAGAACATTGTATAGTTACTACGATATGTCCTGACAGACTAGGTCTCCCAATTTCTTATCTCTCTTGAATCTTCTATTATCAAAAACTTATTCTGACTGGGTCATCTACTGATGACTGCCAGCAGTGGTATCCTCATCCTTATCTAGGGCAACTGTACTTTCAAGAGTCACTTTTATGTACTCGTGCCTTGCACGAAATGGGCACACCATTTAAACCCATACTGATAAAAATATAGTATTTATTGAAGTACGTGTTTCCATGGTAGACCTCAATAAGATTGCTAAATCTATTTCACGTTTTTATGTACTCCACGAAAATCAAGATACTAACTGAGGTACTCTTACATTTCCCGAGGTATAACGCAGAATCTAAAAACAAAGAATTACAGAAAAAGACGAAATAGAATCCTATACTTCGCATGTAACATCCTAACAAGACTCCTTTTACACTCCCAAGTATATTCTTTCCCATGAATCTGGAGCCTAAGCTCTGATACCAACTTTGTCATGACCCAACCTATGGGCCAGACCGGCACTAGGACCTGGGCCAGTATAAAGCCCCCAAAGCCAATAGTAAGCCTTACTGTTCTCAAACCCATGACTAGGCCCACAATTTAAGCCCAATATGCATATAAAATAATTTAAATTAAACTATTTTAATTGTATTTTGGGCCAACTTAACCCAATAATTATCAGAAACTAAAATTAGGGGAGCCCAGCTCAACCCTGTTACCTCATTTGCAACCATTTAAAACTCATCAAAAAAAATTTTTCATTTATTAATACGAAAACTTAAATTCATGCAGTCCCTGATAAGCTTAATGCTACTACTAGCACATGCGGAGTCCTAAATTACAAATTTGAAGAATAATAATACAATTAAGTATTCTTTTCATAACCTGAGAGAAAAGGGACAGGTTATTCTGAAAAAGGTCTCCTCCTGTAGCCTGGAAAAATATTAAACAGGAGTGAGCATTCGACTCAGAGAATAAAATATCAATTTCAACCATAATCTCTATAACTATCTAAAGCTAATGCACCCTGTAGAGTGAAATGAAGGAACGGAAGCGTGAAAAACACAAGTTTATACCATTGAATTCAAAAATTTTCACCTAGGGTCACATGCATCATGCAAGATTTATTTTTATCTATTTGATTTCAATGATAAACAACATATTAAAACTCTTTTAATATGTTTTTGGATCTGTATTTGCCATTTAAGATTTTAAAATTAATCAGATTAATTTTAGAACCCTAGATTAAATCAAGAACGATTACACTAACCTCTTGATGTACTGCAGCGTGTCTGCGCCTTTGAGATTCGTCTTCAGGACACCAGATGTTGTCCCTCTAGCTTGTCCACACCAAGAACACCTATGGCAGCCCTTGAATAGCTTCTAAAACTTTTTCTATTAATTAGAAATTCAAGTTCTGCCTTTTAAGAGATTAGAGATGTAAACAGAACACTAGAAACAATTTCTAGCGTTTTTAATTCAAGAGATTGATGGCTAATCTCTTTGAATTGATGAGAGATGAAGAAAAATAGATGAAAACCCTCAAAGTGGCGTGACAAAGGAGAGGAGTGGCTGCTGGTTATTTTTTCTTTTCATAACCACACTTAAATAGCTAGGTTAACACATTAAACCCTTGCCACATGTCACCCTTTTATTAGCTCTAGGTTTAAGTGACCCAATCACATTGTGCCAAGTGTCAAACCTATATTTAATCTTGATTTTAATCATCTTACATGATTAAAAAACATTTGGCAAGCTTATGTGTAATCCCATGTGTCACCATCTCATGGTGCCACGTGTCACACTGTGAAATGACCAAAATGCCCCTGTGTCTTAATTTTGAGTTCTTAACCCAAAATAATTATTTTCTTCTTCTAATTAATTTATATCAAATATAAATTAATTAATTAATCTCTATTAATTAATTTCTCATCAATTAAATTCATATTTAAACACTTTAAATATAAATTTAATTTATACTACACATTCAATAATCTAGATTTGGTTTGAAGTCATGCTAGGGACTTTGCAATTTAATTGCAAACCAAACCTATTTAATTAATCAATTAAACTCTCTAATTAATTAATTAAATCATATTTAAATAGGTGATAACTTGTGTATGTGTGTGACTTACTAGGCTCATCACTAATTGGCAATGAGACATGATATCAACTCTTAATATCATCAGAACTCTTTCTTACCATAAATGATTTCTCTAAATCATTTTATGAACCTCATAGACCATGGTTAACACCTAGCATAGCATGCCATGGCCACCCAATTAGTAATAAGGTTTACCTTAAATGAACCTATAATCATATGTTACCATGCACTAGAATCTCTCTGTTACAAAATCCCAACTCAAGCTGGAGTCATGGTTTATGTCAAACTCCATTTGCTATGAATATTATGTTCTCTTTTAATTCCAGTTCTTGATTAAAAAAATTTTTCTCATCAGAAACTCTTTTCTGAATAAATCTATCTGTCCTGGCCAGGAACTTGAAACATCAAGAACAATTAAATGAACATAGGATTTCATCTCTATTTACTTAGAGGAACAGATTCCATCTTTATCAACACCTATCTCCATATATAACTAGTAGGAGCCAACAGATGCCCATATACCCATACATAGCACAAGTATGAAAGCAGTATCAAACTCAAACTACCTATATACAAGATAACTGTGCTATCTCAGGTCTAAAGATTATATGCACTGATATGATTTATGACAAAACATTGACAAGAGTAAACTCCATGTGCTTGTCATAAGTGTCACTGGTTCGGCCTACTTATCATGTATAAGTGCCTATCATGTTTGTTATATGGCATGAGACTCACCATTCCATCTTATTTATATCTCATATAAATAACTTGGGAACAAACATGAATACAATCTTTCTAGATAAGTCATGTCCTTATTATGAAGTATCCTCGATTGTAAACCTATTTATGATACTTTGTGTTAGAAATATTGTCACTCATATTCTTAACAACTTAAGAATAATATTTCTGACAAAATATCAATGGACCTTTTCTATTACACATAAATATATTATGTAAACGGAAAAATGGAAATGCCTTTTATTAATAAAATATATACAAGATACATACTAAATGATATGCTCTAGGGCATACTACTAACAATCTCCCACTAGCACTAGAGCCATTCATTACAATACCTTAGACCCATCTTCTCAAGATGTCAGTCTAACTGAGCTTGTGACAAAGGCTTAGTGAGTGGATCAGCTGAATTTTTCGGCTGATGTTATTTTTCTGCATGGCTATATCGCCTTTGCCCAACTATATGTCTGATAATGTGGTAGTGCCTTTCTATGTGTTTGGATTTTGGTGAGACCTTGGTTCCTTAGCTTGTATGACTGCTCCATTATTGTCACAGTGTAGTGGAACTGCTGACTCAATGGAAGGAACTACTATAAGTTCTGTCACGAACTTCTTTATCCAAACAGCTTCTTTTGCAGCATCTGATGCAGCAATATACTCAGCCTCAGTAGTGAAATCTGCAGTCGTGCTCTGTTTGGAACTCTTCCAACTGACTGCACCTCCATTACAAATGAACACATATCTAGAGGTAGACTTTCTATCATCGATATCTGATTGGAAATCAGAATCAGTATAACCATCCAATTGTAAGTGTCCACCTCCATAAATCAAGAATAAATCCTTAGTTCTTCTCAAGTACTTAAGGATATTCTTGACAGCTATCCAGTGTTCCAAACCTGGATTGGATTGATACCTGCTAGTCAAACTAACAGCATATGCGATATCCGGCCTAGTACACAACATTGCATACATTAAACTTCCAATAGCCGAAGCATATGGAATCCTGGCCATTTTATCTCTTTGTTCAGGTGTTTTTGGAGACATCTCTTTAGAAAGATGGATACCATGTCTCACTGGTAACAATCCTCTCTTGGAATCAAGCATGTTAAACCTCTTTAACACCTTTTCCAAGTATAGACTTTGGGATAAACAAATTATTCTTTTCGCTCTATCTCTATAAATGCGAATCCCAAGAATATAGGTTGCCTCCCCTAAGTCTTTCATGGAGAATGTATTTGACAACCATACCTTTATAGTCGTCAACATACCTGTGTCATTACCCATCAACAGTATGTCATCCACATATAAGACAAGGAAAGTGATAGCTCTGTCACTAACCTTCTTATATACACATGGCTCATCCTCATTTTTGATAAAACCAAAGGATTTAATGGCTTCATCAAAACGGATGTTCCAACTCCTCGAAGCTTGTTTCAACCCATAAATGGATCGCTTTAGCTTGCATACCTTGGAACCATCTTGGGATTCAAATCCCCTAGGTTGTTCCATGAAAATGTTTTCTTCAATGTATCCATTGAAAAAAAAAGCTGTTTTGACATCCATCTGCCAAATCTCATAATCATAGTATGCAGCTATTGCTAGTAAAATCCTAATTAATTTAAGCATGGCAACAAAGTAGAAAGTCTCCTCATAGTCGATTCCTTGCCTTTGGCGAAACCCTTCGCTACTAACCTTGCCTTATAGGTCTCTACCTTTCCATCATAACCAATTTTCTTCTTGAAAACCCATTTGTTCCCTATAGGTACAATACCTTCAGGTGGGTCAACAAGATCCCAAACTTGATTCTTATACATGGAATCAATCTCGGATTTCATAGCATCAATCCATTTTGAAGAGTCTATATCTGATATAGCTTCTTCATAGGTGAGTGGATCATCCCCATGATCTACTTCTTCATGAGTAGACAACTCTTGTTCTTCTTCATGAAGAAAACCATATCTCACTAGTGGGTGAGATACCCTGGTTGTTCTACGAGGAACAGCTGTAGATGTTTCATCAACGGGTATAGGTTGACTAGATGGATCTATATCCATCTGATATGTTGGTTGGTCAGAATTCTCCAATTCTAACTCTATTTGCCTTCCTTTGCCTCCTTCTTGAACAAACTGTTGTTCAAGAAATGTGGCATCTCTACTTATCACAACCTTTTGTGAAGTAGGCAAATAAAAATAATATCCAAAACTATCTTTTGGATATTCAACAAATCGACCTATTTCTGATATGGTCTCCAATTTATCAGTGTTCAGCTTTTTGATATAAGCTGGACAACCCCAAATCTTAACATGCTTAAGACTTGATTTTCTTCCATGCCATATCTCATAAGGTGTGGAAGAAACTGATTTTGATGGAATCCTATTCAGAATATATAAAGCTGATTCTAATGCAAATCCCCAAAAGGAGATTGGCATATCAGTATAGCTCATCATACTACGTACCATATCCAATAGGGTACGATTTCTTCTTTCAGATACACCATTCAGCTGTGGCGTTCCTGGAGGAGTCAGCTGAGAAACAATGCCATTCTCTCTCAAGTATTCATCAAATTCAGTACTCAAATATTCACCTCCACGATCTGATCGAAGAGCTTTAATACTTTTTCCTGTTTGATTTTCTACTTCAGATTTAAATTCCTTAAACTTTTCAAAGGATTCATGTTTGTATTTCATCAAATACAAATACCCAAACCTTGATTTATCATCAGTAAAGGTAATAAAATAATGAAAGCCCCCTCTAGCCATTTCTTTAAACGGACCACATACATCACTATGTATTAGTTCCAAAATATTTTCAGCTCTTAGCCCTTGTCCAACAAAGGGTGATCTAGTCATTTTGCCTTGAAGGCAAGATTCACAAGTTGGAGTAGGCTCAGAGCCCAATGAGGATAGAATCCCCATTTTCTATAATTTTGCAATCCTATCTTCTGCAACATGACATAACCTTAAGTGCCAAATATATTTTGAACTTGAGTTGGTTTTCACCATGGCATTGTATTCTTTTAGATCACTTGCATTCAATTTGTGTTTGTCATTATTATCAAAATAATAAAGACCATCATTCATATAACCCGAACCAACATATTTATTTCCAAAATAAATATTGCAAACATCATCTGTGAACTGAAATTCATAGCCATTTCTAGTCAAACTAGATATAGAAATGTTGTTCTTAAAAGCATCAGGTACATATAAAATATTATCCAAACACAAAACATGTCCAAACATGTAAAAAGATTTAGATCCTATGGCTAAAGCTTCAACAGTTGAGCCATTGCCAATCCGGACTCTAATATCTTGAGAACGCAAGTCGCTATCGCTTGCTAGTTCTGCATATCATTAGAAATGTGAGAACTGCACCGATCTAAAACCCAAGTCGTAGATGAACTATAAGTATCATCGAATCTAAATAACAAGATATGGACATACCTTCCGAAGGTGTATCCTTCTTGTCCTTCAGAGAAGCAAGATACTGCAGGCAGTTCCTTTTCCAGTGCCCATCCTTTTGGCAGTGGAAACACTTTCCTTTGCCTCCATCAGCTTTAGTCTTCCTTTTCTGTTTAGCTATTTTCTTGGAAGGACCAAGAATCTGAGGTTTCTTTTTCTTATTGCCCTTCTTCTTGTTGGACTTTCCAGCAGAAGAAGATGCAACCAAAGCTACCTCTTTTCCTTTATTGCCTGGCATATTCTTTTGGGCAATAACCAGCATGTTGAGTAATTCAGCTAAGGTGCATTCCTGTTTAGTCATATGGAAATTTGTCACAAAATTCCCAAAAGACTCAGGAAGGGACTGAAGGATCAAATCCGTTTGTAGTTGGAAATCCATGTTGAAGTCAAGATGTTCCAACTGCTCAATCAGCCAAATCATCTTGTGGACATGATCCCCAACATTCTGTCCCTCAGACATCCTCATACGGAATAACTGTTTAGATATCCCATACCTAGCATTCCTGCTGTGCTCACCATACAACTCTTGTAGGTGAAGGAGGATCTCACTCGCACTCTGCATGTTCTCATGTTGCTTCTGTAACTCATTACTCATAGAAGCAAGCATGTAACACTTAGCTCTCATATCATGCTCCTTCCACTTGTCCAAAGTTTCATGTTCCTCTTGTGTGGCCTCTGGAGGTAAGGGACCAGGAACATTTGAATCTAGAACATATCCTATATGTTCAAGATTCAGAACAAGTTTCAAATTTCTTAGCCAATCAGACAGATTAGGTCCTGTCAACCTATTATGATCAAGTATGCTTGCAAGGATATTGGATGGTGGTGGTTGTTTTGTGCTCATTTTTATCAGAAAATTAACTGCAGAAAATAACCAGATTAATTAGTAAATGTATCATGTAATTAACCAAAATGATTATGGTCTTTTAATCAAATTGGTCCTCCCACTAACTTAGCGAATCCTACACTTCCAAAGTAGAAAACGGAAATCCTAGTTGGATGGATTTCTAGTGGGTGATTAAATTCTTATAATTCTATTGATCATCCTCAGGTACATCCATTATTGGAATTACAATAAACTATAAGTGAGCAACTCCTTGCCCATCACATCTCATGTGAGGTTCAATCCTTTACCTAGCCCCTAATGCTCAAAATCTCAGGTACATCCATTATTGACTTATCTTGCATTAGTTAAGTTGATCCCATTGAGCCAGTAATTATGTAAATAATTTTAATGTCCTCAGGTACATCCAATATTGGCCATCAAACCATTTACATATTTACATCTCATGCTTAACAATTATTCTTAAGAAAATCTCTTAAATTAATTGCATCTTATGCAACTATTTAAAATTTCTTAAAATAATTGCCCCAATGGAGGGCCTATGTTATCATTACTTTAATTATAGCATTTCCAACTTAATCATTTGTTTGGAAGATTTTATAGCCATCCTAATTACAATTAAGGTCTCACTTTGCACATTATCCATTTAGCATGCATATATCATATAATTGCATACATTCCCATACATCTCTTGCATTCATGGATAAGCAGTAAATATGGTATGATCATGGACTTTCTAAGGGATTCAATTCTGAGCCACCAAGAATTGAATCAGGGCATTCCTAGGTGCATTTCATTCATTCATTTTACAAGAGTTGCTGAAGGAGTACATAATCAACACTTGATCTTGAATTCCTCCCACTGGTCCCACCAATGCTCTTGACCTCCTTGAACTTCTTGCAATCCAATATTACATGGTAATCCTTGGCATACCAAGGCGAATTTACAAGAACTTAAATAAATGAAATTACAACCCAAAAATTATTACAAACTTAATAATACATGCCCAAAATAAATTAAAATAAATTAATTAATTTACAATCCCAAAGAAACATAAAAGAAATAAATCCAATCACATTGGTCTTTTATAGTCCATGATCATCCATCATGCATATCACTATTTAACAATTAAATAAAACATACATACTTAAATTAAATTGAATATCTCATATTCAACTTAAAAATCCAGATTTGAATATGATTCAAATAAATTTAAAAATTCATATTTAAATCTCATTCAAACAAATTTAAAAATTCAGATTTGAATCACATTCAAACAACTTTAAAAATTCAGATTTGAATCACATTCAAACATTTTTTAAAAAATCAGATTTGAATCACATTCAAATATTTTTTAAAAAATCAGATCTGAATTTTATTGAATCAATTTTAAAAAATCAGATTTAAATATGATTCAAACAATTTTAAAAATTCAGATTTGAATCACATTCAAACAACTTTTAAAATTCAGATTTGAATCACATTCAAACAATTTTTAAAATTCTGATTTGAATCATAATTTAATTGTGTGATTAAAACAACTAATTAAACACTTTAATTAGTCAAAGAATAGGCCTTAGATCATACAACAATTGCAGAATTAAAAGCCAAACCTTGAACCACCCAAGGAACCATTGTTGCCGCCACCAATGGTGGCTTCACCATGTGTGCCGCCACACCTCATGATCCAACCAGCAATGAATCTCTTGATCTCATGATCAAACACACAATTAAATTATATAATCAACAATCTAAATGGCAAATATAGTGGCTCTGATACCAATTGAAGGAACGGAAGCGTGAAAAACACAAGTTTATACCATTGAATTCAAAAATTTTTACCTAGGGTCACATGCATCATGCAAGATTTATTTTTATCTATTTGATTTCAATGATAAAAAACATATTAAAACTCTTTTAATATGTTTTTGGATCTGTATTTGCCATTTAAGAATTTAAAATTAATCAGATTAATTTTAGAACCCTATATTAAATCAAGAACGATTACACTAACCTCTTGATGTACTGCAGCGTGTCTGCGCCTTTGAGATTCGTCTTCAGGACACCAGATGTTGTCCCTCTAGCTTGTCCACACCAAGAACACCTATGGCAGCCCTTGAATAGCTTCTAAAACTTTTTCTATTAATTAAAAATTCAAATTCTGCCTTTTAAGAGATTAGAGATGTAAACAGGACACTAGAAACAATTTCTAGCGTTCTTAATTCAAGAGATTGATGGCTAATCTCTTTGAATTGATGAGAGATGAAGAAAAATAGATGAAAACCCTCAAAGTGGCGTGACAAAGGAGAGGAGTGGCTGCTGGTTATTTTTTCTTTTCATAACCACACTTAAATAGCTAGGTTAACACATTAAACCCTTGCCACATGTCACCCTTTTATTAGCTCTAGGTTTAAGTGACCCAATCACATTGTGCCAAGTGTCAAACCTATATTTAATCTTGATTTTAATCATCTTACATGATTAAAAAACATTTGGCAAGCTTATGTGTAATCCCATGTGTCACCATCTCATGGTGCCACGTGTCACTGTAATGAAATGACCAAAATGCCCCTGTGTCTTAATTTTGAGTTCTTAACCCAAAATAATTATTTTCTTCTTCTAATTAATTTATATCAAATATAAATTAATTAATTAATCTCTATTAATTAATTTCTCATCAATTAAATTCATATTTAAACACTTTAAATATAAATTTAATTTATACTACACATTCAATAATCTAGATTTGGTTTGAAGTCATGCTAGGGACTTTGCAATTTAATTGCAAACCAAACCTATTTAATTAATCAATTAAACTCTTTAATTAATTAATTAAATCATATTTAAATAGGTGATAACTTGTGTATGTGTGTGACTTACTAGGCTCATCACTAATTGGCAATGAGACATGATATCAACTCTTAATATCATCAGAACTCTTTCTTACCATAAATGATTTCTCTAAATCATTTTATGAACCTCATAGACCATGGTTAACGCCTAGCATAGCATGCCATGGCCACCCAATTAGTAATAAGGTTTACCTTAAATGAACCTATAATCATATGTTACCATGCACTAGAATCTCTCTGTTACAAAATCCCAACTCAAGCTGGAGTCATGGTTTATGTCAAACTCCATTTGCTATGAATATTATGTTCTCTTTTAATTCTAGTTCTTGATTAAAAAGATTTTTCTCATCAGAAACTCTTTTCTGAATAAATCTATCTGTCCTGGCCAGGAACTTGAAACATCAAGAACAATTAAATGAACATAGGATTTCATCTCTATTTACTTAGAGGAACAGATTCCATCTTTATCAACACCTATCTCCATATATAACTAGTAGGAGCCAACAGATGCCCATATACCCATACATAGTACAAGTATGAAAGTAGTATCAAACTCAAACTACCTATATACAAGATAACTGTGCTATCTCAGGTCTAAAGATTATATGCACTGATATGATTTATGACAAAACATTGACAAGAATAAACTCCATGTGCTTGTCATAAGTGTCACTGGTTCGGCCTACTTATCATGTATAAGTGCCTATCATGTTTGTTATATGGCATGAGACTCACCATTCCATCTTATTTATATCTCATATAAATAACTTGGGAACAAACATGAATACAATCTTTCTAGATAAGTCATGTCCTTATTATGAAGTATCCTCGATTGTAAACCTATTTATGATACTTTGTGCTAGAAATATTGTCACTCATATTCTTAACAACTTAAGAATAATATTTCTAACAAAATATCAATGGACCTTTTCTATTACACATAAATATATTATGTAAACGGAAAAGTGGAAATGCCTTTTATTAATAAAATATATACAAGATACATACTAAATGATATGCTCTAGGGCATACTACTAACAATCTCCCACTAGCACTAGAGCCATTCATTACAATACCTTAGACCCATCTTCTCAAGATGTCAGTCTAACTGAGCTTGTGACAAAGGCTTAGTGAATGGATCAGCTGAATTTTTCGGCTGATGTTATTTTTCTGCATGGCTATATCGCCTTTGCCCAACTATATGTCTGATAATGTGGTAGTGCCTTTCTATGTGTTTGGATTTTGGTGAGACCTTGGTTCCTTAGCTTGTATGACTGCTCCATTATTGTCACAGTGTAGTGGAACTGCTGACTCAATGGAAAGAACTACTATAAGTTACATCACGAACTTCTTTATCCAAAGCGACTTCTTTTGCGACATCGATGCAAGAATATACTCGACCTCGATGGTGAAATCTGCGATCGTGCTCTGTTTGGAACTCTTCCAACCGATCGCACCTCCATTACAAATGAACACATATCTAGAGGTAGACTTTCTATCATCGATATCTGATTGGAAATCAGAATCAGTATAACCATCCAATTGTAAGTGTCCACCTCCATAAATCAAGAATAAATCCTTAGTTCTTCTCAAGTACTTAAGGATATTCTTGTGACTATCCAGATGTTCCAAACTGGATTGGATTGATACCGCTAGTCAAACTAACAGCATATGCGATATCCGGCCTAGCACACAACATTGCATACATTAAACTTCCAATAGCCGAAGCATATGGAATCCTGGCCATTTTATCTCTTTGTTCAGGTGTTTTTGGAGACATCTCTTTAGAAAGATGGATACCATGTCTCACTGGTAACAATCCTCTCTTGGAATCAAGCATGTTAAACCTCTTTAACACCTTTTCCAAGTATAGACTTTGGGATAAACAAATTATTCTTTTCGCTCTATCTCTATAAATGCGAATCCCAAGAATATAGGTTGCCTCCCCTAAGTCTTTCATGGAGAATGTATTTGACAACCATACCTTTATAGTCGTCAACATACCTGTGTCATTACCCATCAACGAGATGTCATCCACATATAAGACAAGGAAAGTGATAGCTCACACTAACCTTCTTATATACACATGGCTCATCCTCATTTTTGATAAAACCAAAGGATTTAATGGCTTCATCAAAACGGATGTTCCAACTCCTCGAAGCTTGTTTCAACCCATAAATGGATCGCTTTAGCTTGCATACCTTGGAACCATCTTGGGATTCAAATCCCCTAGGTTGTTCCATGAAAATGTTTTCTTCAATGTATCCATTGAAAAAAAAAGCTGTTTTGACATCCATCTGCCAAATCTCATAATCATAGTATGCAGCTATTGCTAGTAAAATCCTAATTAATTTAAGCATGGCAACAGGCGAGAAAGTCTCCTCATAGTCGATTCCTTGCCTTTGGCGAAACCCTTTCGCTACTAGCCTTGCCTTATAGGTCTCTACCTTTCCATCAGAACCAATTTTCTTCTTGAAAACCCATTTGTTCCCTATAGGTACAATACCTTCAGGTGGGTCAACAAGATCCCAAACTTGATTCTTATACATGGAATCAATCTCGGATTTCATAGCATCAATCCATTTTGAAGAGTCTATATCTGATATAGCTTCTTCATAGGTGAGTGGATCATCCCCATGATCTACTTCTTCATGAGTAGACAACTCTTGTTCTTCTTCATGAAGAAAACCATATCTCACTAGTGGGTGAGATACCCTGGTTGTTCTACGAGGAACAGCTGTAGATGTTTCATCAACGGGTATAGGTTGACTAGATGGATCTATATCCATCTGAAATGTTGGTTGGTCAGAATTCTCCAATTCTAACTCTATTTGCCTTCCTTTGCCTCCTTCTTGAACAAACTGTTGTTCAAGAAATGTGGCATCTCTACTTATCACAACCTTTTGTGAAGTAGGCAAATAAAAATAATATCCAAAACTATCTTTTGGATATTCAACAAATCGACCTATTTCTGATATGGTCTCCAATTTATCAGTGTTCAGCTTTTTGATATAAGCTGGACAACCCCAAATCTTAACATGCTTAAGACTTGATTTTCTTCCATGCCATATCTCATAAGGTGTGGAAGAAACTGATTTTGATGGAATCCTATTCAATATATAAAGTGATTCTAATGCAAATCCCAAAAGGAGATTGGCATATCAGTATAGCTCATCATACTACGTACCATATCCAATAGGGTACGATTTCTTCTTTCAGATACACCATTCAGCTGTGGCGTTCCTGGAGGAGTCAGCTGAGAAACAATGCCATTCTCTCTCAAGTATTCATCAAATTCAGTACTCAAATATTCACCTCCACGATCTGATCGAAGAGCTTTAATACTTTTTCCTGTTTGATTTTCTACTTCAGATTTAAATTCCTTAAACTTTTCAAAGGATTCATGTTTGTATTTCATCAAATACAAATACCCAAACCTTGATTTATCATCAAGAAAGGTAATAAAATAATGAAAGCCCTCTAGCCATTTCTTTAAACGGACCACATACATCACTATGTATTAGTTCCAAAATATTTTCAGCTCTTAGCCCTTGTCCAACAAAGGGTGATCTAGTCATTTTGCCTTGAAGGCAAGATTCACAAGTTGGAGTAGGCTCAGAGCCCAATGAGGATAGAATCCCCATTTTCTCTAATTTTGCAATCCTATCTTCTGCAACATGACATAACCTTAAGTGCCAAATATATTTTGAACTTGAGTTGGTTTTCACCATGGCATTGTATTCTTTTAGATCACTTGCATTCAATTTGTGTTTGTCATTATTATCAAAATAATAAAGACCATCATTCATATAACCCGAACCAACATATTTATTTCCAAAATAAATATTGCAAACATCATCTGTGAATTGAAATTCATAGCCATTTCTAGTCAAACTAGATATAGAAATGATGTTCTTAAAAGCATCAGGTACATATAAAATATTATCCAAACACAAAACATGTCCAAACATGTAAAAAGATTTAGATCCTATGGCTAAAGCTTCAACAGTTGAGCCATTGTCAATCCGACTCTAATATCTTGAGAACGCAAGTCGCCATTGTTTGCTAGTTCCTGCAGATCATGAGAAATGTGAGAACTGGCACCAGTATCTAAAACCCACGCTGTAGAGGAGCTAGAAGTATCATCAGAATCTAAATAACAAGATATGGATATACCTTCCGAAGGTGTATCCTTCTTGTCCTTCAGAGAAGCAAGATACTCTAGGCAGTTCCTTTTCCAGTGCCCATCCTTCTGGCAGTGGAAACACTTTCCTTTGCCTCCATCAGCTTTAGTATTCCTTTTCTGTTTAGCTATTTTCTTGGAAGGACCAAGAATCTGAGGTTTCTTTTTCTTATTGCCCTTCTTCTTGTTGGACTTTCCAGCAGAAGAAGATGCAACCAAAGCTACCTCTTTTCCTTTATTGCCTGGCATATTCTTTTGGGCAATAACCAGCATGTTGAGTAATTCAGCTAAGGTGCATTCCTGTTTAGTCATATGGAAATTTGTCACAAAATTCCCAAAAGACTCAGGAAGGGACTGAAGGATCAAATCCGTTTGTAGTTGGAAATCCATGTTGAAGTCAAGATGTTCCAACTGCTCAATCAGCCAAATCATCTTGTGGACATGATCCCCAACATTCTGTCCCTTAGACATCCTCATACGGAATAACTGTTCAGATATCCCATACCTAGCATTCCTGCTGTGCTCACCATACAACTCTTGTAGGTGAAGGAGGATCTCACTCGCACTCTGCATGTTCTCATGTTGCTTCTGTAACTCATTACTCATAGAAGCAAGCATGTAACACTTAGCTCTCATATCATGCTCCTTCCACTTGTCCAAAGTTTCATGTTCCTCTTGTGTGGCCTCTGGAGGTAAGGGACCAGGAACATTTGAATCTAGAACATATCCTATATGTTCAAGATTCAGGACAAGTTTCAAATTTCTTAGCCAATCAGACAGATTAGGTCCTGTCAACCTATTATGATCAAGTATGCTTGCAAGGATATTGGATGGTGGTGGTTGTTTTGTGCTCATTTTTATCAGAAAATTAACTGCAGAAAATAACCAGATTAATTAGTAAATGTATCATGTAATTAACCAAAATGATTATGGTCTTTTAATCAAATTGGTCCTCCCACTAACTTAGCGAATCCTACACTTCCAAAGTAGAAAACGGAAATCCTAGTTGGATGGATTTCTAGTGGGTGATTAAATTCTTATAATTCTATTGATCATCCTCAGGTACATCCATTATTGGAATTACAATAAACTATAAGTGAGCAACTCCTTGCCCATCACATCTCATGTGAGGTTCAATCCTTTACCTAGCCCCTAATGCTCAAAATCTCAGGTACATCCATTATTGACTTATCTTGCATTAGTTAAGTTGATCCCATTGAGCCAGTAATTATGTAAATAATTTTAATGTCCTCAGGTACATCCAATATTGGCCATCAAACCATTTACATATTTACATCTCATGCTTAACAATTATTCTTAAGAAAATCTCTTAAATTAATTGCATCTTATGCAACTATTTAAAATTTCTTAAAATAATTGCCCCAATGGAGGGCCTATGTTATAATTACTTTAATTATAGCATTTCCAACTTAATCATTTGTTTGGAAAATTTTATAGCCATCCTAATTACTATTAAGGTCTCACTTTGCACATTATCCATTTAGCATGCATATATCATATAATTGCATACATTCCCATACATCTCTTGCATTCATGGATAAGCAGTAAATATGGTATGATCATGGACTTTCTAAGGGATTCAATTCTGAGCCACCAAGAATTGAATCAGGGCATTCCTAGGTGCATTTCATTCATTCATTTTACAAGAGTTGCTGAAGGAGTACATAATCAACACTTGATCTTGAATTCCTCCCACTGGTCCCACCAATGCTCTTGACCTCCTTGAACTTCTTGCAATCCAATATTACATGGTAATCCTTGGCATACCAAGGCGAATTTACAAGAACTTAAATAAATGAAATTACAACCCAAAAATTATTACAAACTTAATAATACATGCCCAAAATAAATTAAAATAAATTAATTAATTTACAATCCCAAAGAAACATAAAAGAAATAAATCCAATCACATTGGTCTTTTATAGTCCATGATCATCCATCATGCATATCACTATTTAACAATTAAATAAAACATACATACTTAAATTAAATTGAATATCTCATATTCAACTTAAAAATCCAGATTTGAATATGATTCAAATAAATTTAAAAATTCATATTTAAATCTCATTCAAACAAATTTAAAAATTCAGATTTGAATCACATTCAAACAACTTTAAAAATTCAGATTTGAATCACATTCAAACATTTTTTAAAAAATCAGATTTGAATCACATTCAAATATTTTTTAAAAAATCAGATCTGAATTTTATTGAATCAATTTTAAAAAATCAGATTTAAATATGATTCAAACAATTTTAAAAATTCAGATTTGAATCACATTCAAACAACTTTTAAAATTCAGATTTGAATCAGATTCAAACAATTTTTAAAATTCTGATTTGAATCATAATTTAATTGTGTGATTAAAACAACTAATTAAACACTTTAATTAGTCAAAGAATAGGCCTTAGATCATACAACAATTGCAAAATTAAAAGCCAAACCTTGAACCACCCAAGGAACCATTGTTGCCGCCACCAATGGTGGCTTCACCATGTGTGCCGCCACACCTCATGATCCAACCAGCAATGAATCTCTTGATCTCATGATCAAACATACAATTAAATTATACAATCAACAATCTAAATGGCAAATATAGTGGCTCTGATACCAATTGAAGGAACGGAAGCGTGAAAAACACAAGTTTATACCATTGAATTCAAAAATTTTCACCTAGGGTCACATGCATCACGCAAGATTTATTTTTATCTATTTGATTTCAATGATAAACAACATATTAAAACTCTTTTAATATGTTTTTGGATCTGTATTTGCCATTTAAGATTTTAAAATTAATCAGATTAATTTTAGAACCCTATATTAAATCAAGAACGATTACACTAACCTCTTGATGTACTGCAGCGTGTCTGCGCCTTTGAGATTCGTCTTCAGGACACCAGATGTTGTCCCTCTAGCTTGTCCACACCAAGAACACCTATGGCAGCCCTTGAATAGCTTCTAAAACTTTTTCTATTAATTAGAAATTCAAGTTCTGCCTTTTAAGAGATTAGAGATGTAAACAGGACACTAGAAACAATTTCTAGCGTTCTTAATTCAAGAGATTGATGGCTAATCTCTTTGAATTGATGAGAGATGAAGAAAAATAGATGAAAACCCTCAAAGTGGCGTGACAAAGGAGAGGAGTGGCTGCTGGTTATTTTTTCTTTTCATAACCACACTTAAATAGCTAGGTTAATACATTAAACCCTTGCCACATGTCACCCTTTTATTAGCTCTAGGTTTAAGTGACCCAATTACATTGTGCCAAGTGTCAAACCTATATTTAATCTTGATTTTAATCATCTTACATGATTAAAAAACATTTGGCAAGCTTATGTGTAATCCCATGTGTCACCATCTCATGGTGCCACGTGTCACACTGTGAAATGACCAAAATACCCCTGTGTCTTAATTTTGAGTTCTTAACCCAAAATAATTATTTTCTTCTTCTAATTAATTTATATCAAATATAAATTAATTAATTAATCTATATTAATTAATTTCTCATCAATTAAATTCATATTTAAACACTTTAAATATAAATTTAATTTATACTACACATTCAATAATCTAGATTTGGTTTGAAGTCATGCTAGGGACTTTGCAATTTAATTGCAAACCAAACCTATTTAATTAATCAATTAAACTCTTTAATTAATTAATTAAATCATATTTAAATAGGTGATAACTTGTGTATGTGTGTGACTTACTAGGCTCATCACTAATTGGCAATGAGACATGATATCAACTCTTAATATCATCAGAACTCTTTCTTACCATAAATGATTTCTCTAAATCATTTTATGAACCTCATAGACCATGGTTAACACCTAGCATAGCATGCCATGGCCACTCAATTAGTAATAAGGTTTACCTTAAATGAACCTATAATCATATGTTACCATGCACTAGAATCTCTCTGTTACAAAATCCCAACTCAAGCTGGAGTCATAGTTTATGTCAAACTCCATTTGCTATGAATATTATGTTCTCTTTTAATTCCAGTTCTTGATTAAAAGATTTTTCTCATCGAAACTCTTTCTCGAATAAATCTATCTGTCTCTGCCAGGAACTTGAAACATCAAGAACAATTAAATGAACATAGGATTTCATCTCTATTTACTTAGAGGAACAGATTCCATCTTTATCAACACCTATCTCTATATATAACTAGTAGGAGCCAACAGATGCCCATATACCCATACATAGTACAAGTATGAAAGCAGTATCAAACTCAAACTACCTATATACAAGATAACTGTGCTATCTCAGGTCTAAAGATTATATGCACTGATATGATTTATGACAAAACATTGACAAGAGTAAACTCCATGTGCTTGTCATAAGTGTCACTAGTTCGGCCTACTTATCATGTATAAGTGCCTATCATGTTTGTTATATGGCATGAGACTCACCATTCCATCTTATTTATATCTCATATAAATAACTTGGGAACAAACATGAATACAATCTTTCTAGATAAGTCATGTCCTTATTATGAAGTATCCTCGATTGTAAACCTATTTATGATACTTTGTGCTAGAAATATTGTCACTCATATTCTTAACAACTTAAGAATAATATTTCTAACAAAATATCAATGGACCTTTTCTATTACACATAAATATATTATGTAAACGGAAAAGTGAAAATGCCTTTTATTAATAAAATATATACAAGATACATACTAAATGATATGCTCTAGGGCATACTACTAACATGAAATGCAATATCGTTATATATTTTCACATCATAACTGCAAAAAGGCAATTTGGAGTACTCACACCCGATAATGTCAAACAATACATATATGGGAGCTGATCCCCTATACAGCTCTCTCAATCCAACCTGTGCCAGCGAAGAACTTAGCTCGGACTTCCACTTAATAACCAAATCGGGGTTCCAGCGAAGAACTCAAGCCGTGTCTACCCCGAAGGACCGGGTCCCAGCGAAGATCTCAAGCTGTGTCTACCCGTCCTATCCATAGCCAGCACCACATCACACGCACGCCAACGCACGCACACTGCTCCAAATTACCACAACAACATCCATGACACTTTAACAGTTGTGAATGCAACATAAAAACGTGTCTAGTGTTTAACTACATAGATATATACATATAAGTGATGCATGGGCATGCTTGAACATATAATAATATCGAAATTACAATTAAAATTAATATTTTACTCACTGTACACCGATGACTATTATGGTTGCTGGATGCAGAAAAATAGCTGACCTAGATCACTAATAATTAAATTATAAATTTATTAGTACTAAGTTAAGATAAAACTCTAAAGAGGCAATAGACAGCCTAATTCATGCCGAAAATCCAGCAGAGTTTCCCCTATACCTAGGACCTACCCAACCTGCAAAAAGGCTCAAATAACACTTCTAAATTCAACTCATATCCCATTATCATTATATGGCCCCTCCTGGGCCCTCCAAACCAAGTAATACTCAAAACCTTAAAAATTACATTTTAGTCCCTATAATTGACATTTTGTAAAAATCCACTCAAACAAACTCTAAAAATTCTAAAATTTTGCCTCGCGGTCCTTAATAATATTATAAGGCTATTGCAAAATGAATTGTAATTTTCTAATCACCCATGAATATTTTATTCAAGAATATTACTTAATTTCATAAGTTTTCAACAGCTAACATATTCTTAATTCAACCCCATTCAATATTCACATATTTAAACATCCATCCTCAAGCTTCAACCAATCATATAAAATTTAAATATCTTAATTTCAAATAATCTTATATGCCCATATGTTAAGAATCTAACTAAAATCCATCTATATTTTTTAAAAATATTCTACAATCACTCAAAAATTCAACAAACACCATAGAATATCTCAAAATAATTTTACTTTCATCATATATTTTTCTTAGAATTTTTCTCCAATTTTTCCTATTTAAGAAACATTATATTTATGCTCCACAGACAGAGAAATAATGAAAATAATCTTACCCGAAGTTTATCTGTGTCTCAAAAATTCCAAAAATTTATGAGGAAGCATCTGAAAGTTGAATCATCTCCAAAGCCCACCGGAGCCACCACCGGAACCACCGCGCACAATGGCCGGTGACATTTGCCGGATCTGATCATACCATCATGTTCCTCCCCCCTTCCTCAGTTCATATGTGGTCTCGGATCGTCGATCCAACGGTCGGATCGTCCTAGATCTGAAGAAAAAACTTGAAAAACCCAAAACTTCTCTCATCCATATCTCACTCATCCGACCTCCATTTGCTACAAAATTGGTATCAAAAGAAAGCTCTAGGAACAAGCTTTCCAACGCCACCTAAATCACCTCGATCGGACGTCGAATGAAGTCGGAATCGCGTCAGAAAGCCGCTGCCCACTGTGCGCGCATTTTCTCTCCCTTCTCCCTCTCTTGCCGCCGTTTCTGGTGGTTCTAGCCGTCGCTGGAGGGTAGCCGGCCGGGTGGGGAGCCGCTTGGGAGGTCGCTGGCCTGTCACCGGAGAAGGAAAGAAGAAGAAGAGAGGGGATGAGAGGAGAGAAGAGAATTTTGGGGGGGGGGGGTGTCCTCCTCCCGATTTTTGACCCCCTTTTTTTTAAAAAAAAAAAAAAACTTGGTAGTGACAGTGGAAATCCACTCTCACACGCCAAGTCCCATCTTTTAACCCCCCCCCCCCCCCTTTTTTTTTTCTTGGTTGTTACATAGAAGTGTGTTTTAAGCCTTTTTGCAGGTTGGGTAGGTCTTAGGTATAGGGGAGACTCTGCCAGATTTTCGGCACGACTTAGGACATCTTTTGTAACACCCTCCCGGTAACCACTCCGTACATCCTACTGTTCCGGTGACCGGTGTCGGTCCGGACAGCTAGAATGTCCGGAAAAATATTTAAACTAAAGACAGGAACCATAATTAACTCAAATATTAATAAGAAAAATTTAGTAAAAATTTTAGAAATAAAATACAACCAAGTGAAACGAGCCGGTGCCCAAGCGATGGGTAACCGGAGGGAAGTTGCGGTTCTCGCAACGAGGAGCCCTAGACCAGGGGGAAAAATTATAAAATAATTTTTGGGACTCCAGAGAAGGGTAATTGAGGTTCCCATCGAATTAGAATGCCAAGAAAATACCTAGAAAAATTTTTCTATCGGTACAGACAATTTTGACCCGTTAAGCCAAACGGAGGGCATTTTGGTCATTTCGCCTTCAGAGGTGATTTTTGGCCGACTTGCCCAGTTGAGTAAATAAATATTGTGACATAAAAAATGAATAAATATTGTTGAAAATTGAATTGAAAATGATTAGAAAAGAAAAGGAAAGAAAAATCCATAAAAAGCAATTTATGACATCTTTATGATGTCACTTATAAGTCCCCACCAATTGCATTCAAACAAGCATCTTTAAAACACTTAAAAGGGACAAAATAAAGACTAAAGGAAATTCAAAACGTGATCAGCTCCTTCTTCCCAAATTCTGCCGCACCATAGTCAAGAGAAACCCTCCATTTTCTTCATCAATCAAGCTTGCAAATCTCTCAAACCTCACCTCAAAACCCTAAGTCACTTTCATTAAAATTTATCCTAGCACCTTGCATGACCTTTTGGCAGCCAAGAAAAGGAAAGGAAGTGAAGATTTAGCTTGGAAAAATTTGCCTACAAGAGGTTCAAGTGAGGTTAGTGCTACAAATTTCATTCTTCTTCTTTTAAACTTAGTTAGAACATCATTTGAGCTAAGAAATTGCAAGGAATTGCAGTAAATTACATGTGTTATGGTACTTTAAATTTTCAGCAGCCCTATGAGAGTATGAGGTTGATTGTTTAACAAACTTAGAGTGGTTGGAAATCATGGTTAAGGTATTAAAATGCATGAAGATTGAACTAAGTATGTTAGACAAGGTTTATGAGTAAACTTAGTTGAACATTAGGGTTTGGGAAGGTGAAATGGTGACTTAGCTTTGGAAATGGTTAGAGGACTTTTTAATGGTCAATTAGTGACCATTTTAGGTAGGTTGACCCTAATTAGAACTGAAAAATGGGATGGTAAAGTGAAAGTATAAACTGCCCTATGGACAGCAGCATAGGGACTGAAATTTCAGTCCCTTTGCACTGCCATAACTTGGGCAGTGGTAGTCCAATTGAAGTTTGGCCAATTGGACATGAAACTAGGCTTATAATGGCACATTTTTGCTGAAGAAACCATGCCCAAAAGACCAAAGCAAAAGGGTCAAAACTCAGCCACAATCCGGATGCCCTGCACTGAATGCTGCAGAATTTGCCAAATGAACAGTAACTGTTCATTTGGCCATAACTCACTGTAGATTTGGTCAATTGATCTGAAATTTTTACAGCAACAAGTTAAGACATAGACAAACAACTTTCATGAAGGAACCTACCCCAAATTATGGCCAGAACCCATTCAACCAAGTGACTCAATTCACTGTTCATGCACTGTAGATATGGTAAATTTCTGCAGACTGCATATCCGGACAGCCTGGGTTTTTGAGCCATATCTGGAGCTACAAAACTCCAAATGGAGTGATTCAAAAAAGGAAATTCAACTAGACAAAATAAGGAACAACTTTCATGTTTTGCATTTCTTCAAATTCCAACAGTAACAGTGTCCAATGGAACAGTGAAGTTGACTCACCAAAACTGAAATTTTCTGCTTGTGTGGGTTACACTTTGAAATTGCATTAACACTTAATGCCAATAAGTTTTAAACACCAAATGTGGTATGTTGGGAGTGCCAAAGGCAATGTACATATTTTTATTCCAAAAGTCAACATTTTTGTTGACCAATGATGAATAGTAACACCAAAAAAGTTGAAATTCACAAATTGACGAATTTAAGAGTTTCAAATGCCCTAGTATACCTAACAAGATTGGTTTGGATAGTTTGGCATGCCAATAGGGTTCAGTTAGCAGTACTGCACATGGCAAAAATGCCATTCTGTGATTACATGGCTGTTAGCCATTCTAACTTTGCATTGAGACTTCGCCTTGTGCCAGATATTATTTACATCTTGTTAGCTGTTCTGTTGCACAACGGTAGATGCATATGTGACCGATG
This sequence comes from Hevea brasiliensis, assembly GCF_030052815.1. Classification (NCBI taxonomy): domain Eukaryota; kingdom Viridiplantae; phylum Streptophyta; class Magnoliopsida; order Malpighiales; family Euphorbiaceae; genus Hevea; species Hevea brasiliensis. The sequence continues at coordinate 33,880,046 of NC_079507.1, read as the reverse complement.
GTGTGACTGCCCGATGTACTAGGTACCCAGTGCCAGTTTACCCGTTATCCAGTCCAGTCGTCTAGTGTAGGTTACTTGGGCAACCAAATGAATGAAAATGAGCAATGTAGAAGAAATAAAGGAATGAATATACAAATACATGACAAACAAAACATGCACATGCAATACATATTTATATCTGCTATTTTCTTTTATTTTATTATTGCACCACTAAGCATTATTGCGTAGCGCTGCTTTTGCCACGCGTAGGTACCGGAGATCCTGATCGTGAGCCCGTGAGACCTCGGTCGGGTGAGTCCATCCGCAGCTTCGCACCGTGTCCGTGTCACCTCACTACCTGCAGTGCATTGGTAGGGCACTAGGTGTCATTTTGTCATTTTGATATTTTGTAGCAGATTTTTCTTCATATGTAATTAAACTTGTGTAATGTATATTGATGTATATGTAAATTATGAAAATTGTATTTGTTAATGGAATAGTAAATGTTTACTTGTGATTTATATGCGAAATCACATGTGAATGATGAATGAAAATGGAAATTGAAATGTGGAAATCTTGATATTGAGTTTGGTGTTGATAATGGATGTTTGAGAAATATTGTTGAGATTTTGGATATTGGAGTTTGAGATGATGAAATAAAAATATTGGAAGTGTTTTTAACAGGTTTCGAAGAATGGTTTTCTCCATTTTTAGCCGGTACTCCGCCGGATTTTCTTTAAAAATTTTCGGAACCTTAAATAAATGATACTTTTGATAAAGGGTTTAAATAAATTGTATTTCGTAAATTATATGCAAAAGCATTGTATAAATTAATTGAGGAATATTAGAGTGTGCCTGTACACCGTGTGGCATACTTACTCGGGTATACTGTACACAGGTAAGGGGTGTCACATTTAGGCGCCTTTTTTATTGTCACACCCCGGCTTAGTGGGCCCCAGCTCAAGCCCCTCTATGGGTGGCCATCTTGCCGGCGTACCCCTCTAGAGGCCGGCGATGCGACTCAAATCGATGTCTTGTCGCTGGTGTAGTTCAAGCCCTTCGCCCTGCAGAGCTAGGATTCGAACCCATATCACCTCACGGGTTTGCTTCGCCTCTTACCAATTGAGCTGCAGCTCAATTGGTAAGAGGCGAAGCAAACCCGTGACTCAATTGGTAAGAGGCGAAGCAAACCCGTGAGGTGATATGGGTTCGAATCCTAGCTCTGCAGGGCGAAGGGATTGAACTCCACCAGAGCGATGCGATGATTTGAGTCGCCGGCCTCTAGAGGGGTACGCCGGCATGATGGCCACCCATAGAGGGGCTTGAGCTGGGGCCCACTAAGTCGGGGTGTGACATCTTTGGTCTTTTTCTTAGTTTGTATTGAGTCAAATTTATTAAATAATTGTAATAAAATTATCAGGTGAGCCGGAACAGCCTTCCTCCTCCGCCCAGCCGCCACAGTGACTACGATTAAGTCTGTGAGTAAAATATTAATTTTAATTATAATTTCGATATTATTATATATTCAAGTATGCCCATGCATCACTTATAAATATGTATCTATGTAGTTAAACTTTAGGCACGTTTTATATTGCATTCACAACTGTTAAAGTGCCATAGATATTGTTGTGGTAATTTGGAGCAGTGTGCGTGAGTTAGCATGCATGTGGTATGGTGTTGGCTATGGACAGGACGGGTAGACACAGCTTGAGATCTTTGCTGGGATCCAGTCCTTTGGGGTAGACACGACTTGAGTTCTTCGCTGGGACCCCGATTTGGTTTATTAAGCGAAAGTCCGGCTTGAGTTCTTCACCGGCATAGGTTAGATTAAGAGGGCTGTATAGGGGATCAGCTTCCATATATGTATTGTTTGACAGTGTTGGGTGTGTGAGTGCTCCAAAATGCCTTTTTGATGTGATTTGTATGAAATTTATGATGGTGTTACATTTCACTTCACAGGGTGCATTAGTTTTAGATAGCTATAGAGATTATGGATAAAATTGATATTTTACTCTCTGAGTCGAACGCTCACTCCTGTTCATTACTTTTCCAGGCTATAGGAGGATTATTGTTGTGGTTAACCTACTTTTCTTTTTCGCAGGTCGTCTATTAATGTCTGTAATATTTGTATAATTCTGTTAACTCCTAGAATTTTCACATGTATTAGAATTATTTATTTGATTTGGGTCTGTAATATAATTTGCCATGTTGGACTGGAAGAGGGAGCTGAGCTCTCATTTGACTTTTTGTTATTATGAGCATGTGGAGGGTGAGCTGAGCTCCCCAATTGATTATATATTGTGTTTACAGGTTGGGTGAGTCAAAAACTCCCCGTTAAAAGGTCCATTTATGGCCGGATTCTGTCCGGTTGAATTCTTGAAATTGAGCCAAAATGGGCCTTAGAGTTGAGTTAAGGAATAGTTAGGCTTACTACGAGCCTTGGAGGCTTTAGGCTGGTCCAGATCCTAGTGTCAGTCCGGCCCATAGGTTGGGTCATGACAGATAGAATTAGCCCTTTGCCTAGTCTAATTGAGACTTAGTGGAGGAAGAATTAATAATTTTATTGGTTCTATATAGTAATTAAGTGAAGTTGGCAAGAGAAAGAAAGTTTGAAAGGCAAGTATACATGTTTGTGTTGTAATAACATAAAATGAAATCCAAGTGTTTAATTAGTCGAATTTATTATTATTATTATTATTATTATTATTATTATTATTTTGAAGAAGTCGTAATTATTGAACACGTATACTTTTGCAATTTTGAGATAGTATGGGGTAGTTTCAACGTAATTTGTTTTTTATTATTAAAAAAAATTATTTATTAATAAATTTTAATTTGATAATATAATTATTTTTATAATTATGAAATTTTAAATTTAAATTTAAATAAATTATAAAAAAAAATTATCATTAATTAGGCTCTGAATTATGGTATAATATCCAATATTCCAATAGGATCTCCTTGATGTTTGGTCCCTCGGTCACAATTCAAGTAATGTTTTAAAATCTTTTTTTTTTTTTTACAAAAATATTTTTAAATTAACTTGATCCAAATCAAGAGGGCTAAAAAGGATTTTTCACATCTTAATTATATTAATTAGAAATTTGTAATTAAATACTGTTGCGTAATGACGTGAATACCCTTTTGAGTGAAAAGAGTGAATATTCAAAATTTATCTTGATTATTGAGTAATATTTACTTATCATAATGATTTCAATGCAACAACTTTATTAAATTCAATGCTATCTTATTCTCTTTTACATCATTTAAAATAAAAAAAATATATGATAAAATTAATTAATTAATACTGATTTGTTTATTTTATTTATTTTTTTCAAAAGGCAAGAAAGAGCTTAAGCTTAAGAAAACACAAGAACCAACAACAACAAAAACGTGTGGACGCCTACAGTACGCCCAGAACCCAGTGAAACATTAGACAATTTGGAAGTGCTGCTAAAGAAAAATATTAATTTTAAAAGTAATATAAATTATCATTTGGATTATAATTAATAATTAGAATATATTGATAATATTAAGAATAAAATTATTAAGTATACAATTAATATATATTGAGAATATATTTATCAATAGAATTTTAATATATATTAAAATTTATTTCTTACTCACATATAAGATTTTTAAAACTAGTCCAATCTTTGGTAATAATAAAGGATTAAGAATTTAAGATTTAATGAGATTAAATTAGAATTTAATCGATATATTATTAAATAAATATTAATTATATATTATATAATTAATAACCTCTTAAAAGATAATAATAATACATTGTTACACTTACTAATTTAATATATTTTGTACATAATTATTAAAATAAATTAATTATATTATAAATTGTAAATTTAAATAATATTTTAAAATTTTTAATTCAATTTTAGATTTAAATAATAATATTTTATAATAAAATATAATATTTCAAGATAATATACTCATAAAAAATTATTAACATCATGTAACAATTTAAGAAAATAAATAAATCTTAATTTTTTAATTGTAACAAGTTAATGTTGATTATGTTAATACAAAAAGAGTAACGTGCATGTGCGATCCGGAATGTTCCAGTTAAAATATATATATATATATATATATATATATATATATATATATATATATATATATATATATATATATATATATATATATATATATATATATTTGTTTATGCAGTAAAGGTAAGTTTAGTTTAGATGATTATAAGTTAATTTTGTTTTACAAGGTCTAAGGTTCTAACCCCTTGCACTCAAGTTTCAAATTTATTTTTTAGTTAGCTAATCAAATCAGTTAAATCCGACCAGTTCGCTGTTACCAAATCAGGTTAGCCGGGTCAATCTTGGTTTTCAAAAAATTCAGATTTATTATCTAAATTGAACCGGATCAGGGGTTACCAAACCAGGTTAGCTGGGTCAATCTCAGTTTCCAAAAAATCCAGGTTTGTTATCTAAATTGAACCAAATCAGTGATCGATTTTCGATTAAATTAGTTTGATCAGTTGCTCTTGTCTGGTTTTGATAACAATTATTATATATGTATTAATTTAGATTTTATATATGTGCTAACTCCATTTATAATTGCCTCTTAAAATTCAATTAGTGATATAAAATAATTAATTATATTTTAATTACATGTATAAAAATCTTTTTTGCATATATGAATTCAACCATATTTTATAATTATACTGGCTATGCTTATGTTTGCATAAACCAATTATATATAAAATTGCTATTTATATTTCAATTAGAGATTAAATAGTAAATTGCATTTATCAGTTGACGCATGTATTGCAATCAAGAATTATAAATCATATTTAACTGAATTAAATAATATATGGCTCTACATTTATGAATTGACTATATGTTTTATAATTATGTTAGTTATGCATACATTTACTTCATATAATTAGTATATTACATTATGATATATAGTATTTATAAAATTGCTATGTTATTTCTTTATAAAATTGCTCCTATAATTCAACTAGGTATTAAATAATATATGGTATCTACGAATTGAAGCATAGATTGTAATCATGAATTATAAATTATATTTAATTCAATTAGATAATATATGGCTCAACATTTATAAATTGAATCACAACTTATAATTATATTAGCTATGTATATATTTGCTTCATATAATTTTTACATTGCGCAATAACATATGCTAATTTATATATAAATTGCTCCTTATACTTCAAATAGAGATTAAATAATATATGGCATTATACATTGAAGAATATATTGAAATCATTAATTATAAATCATATTTAATTCAATTAGATAGTATATGGCTCTACATTTATGAATTGAACTATATCTTATAATTTTATTAATTATCCATACGCTTCCTTCATATAATTAGTACATTACACTATAATATATGCTAATTCTATAAAAAATTACCACTTATAATTTAATTAAAGATTAAATAATATATGATATTTATATATTGAAGCATATCTTATAATGGTAAATTATAAATCATATTTAATTCAATTACGTATAACGTGGTTTTACATTTATAAATTAAAGCATATCTTATATAAAATTCAATTGGAAAATAAATAATGTTTAACTTTTATACATAATTCAATTAGAAATATAAAACCTTTTGAAAAATATAAATTAAACAAAATCTTATAATTATAATTATATTAGCTATACATACATTTGCCATTCATCTAATTTAGTGTGATTAAAATAGAAATTCATTTTAAGTGAAACTTAAGTTTGATAACATTGATGTATATTAGTAATAAGTGAGATGTAACTGAAATAAATATAATTAAAAACAAACGCTAACTTAATGAACACTTATGTTTTAGTGGTTAGAGGCTTACCCATGCTCGATAGGTAATGTGTTCAACCTTAAGCAGCACCAATGCTTTTACTCTTTTTTTATAGCCCTTTATTAAATCTAAATCACTCCATTGAAATCTCAATATAAATTCACAACTTTCACAATTTCACTCCTGCTAAACCCTAGCCTCCCTTTTCTTCTTTTCCTCTAAAGACTCATACATATTTTTCAATTTTTAGATTTCTTCTTCTTTTATTTTGCTTAGCTTTCTTCTTCAATTTCTTTTTTTCTTTTCTTTTTTTTTTAAATTTCTGTTACTATTTAAAATCTTCTTTTTAAATTTTTACTGCCGAGACGTGAAATAATCCACTTTGCATTTGGATTCTTCTTCTTCAATTTTTTTCTTTTTCAATTTCAGTTGCTATTTCGATTCTTCTTCTTTTTCGATTTTTATTGCTGACACACCAAATAATCCACTTTGCATGTGGATTCTTCTTCTTCTTCAATTTTTTTTAATGGGTATTACAATTTATGTAGATTAAAACTTTTGTGTGATACTGTGATTTGTAATTTATATTAATAAATTGATTAATTAATTGAAATTTCTGCAATTAATTTGTTTGATATAAATTAATTTGTTTTTGTAATGGGTATTGCAACTTGCATATAGAATTGATTTGTTTGATAGAAATTTAGCTATATTGAAATATATTGAGGCTTTAAAAGACAAGAACCTATTTTGTGGACCAAATCGAAATTTATCATCTGATTTAGTTTGTTTCTACCTCTGTGTTGGACCTTGGTTTGTTGATTATGAATCGGAGTGTAAAGGTATGATATAATTAATGGGAAGATAATTATTAGATTAACATTGTTCAATATTGACTTCACATTGTTCAACATCAGCACCACCTTAATTTAATGCACAAGGTTATGTTTGTAATTGTATATCTTTTTAATGTATTAATAATAGCTTTAAAAATTAATTTTTTACCATTTCCAGTTACACCCATTTGAATCCGATAAGTTTGATTCATCTAGCATCACTATTTTTTAAATTCTATTTTATTTGTATTTTAAAAAAATTAAGGAAGCATTGATTTTTTTTGAGCTTTATCTTTATATTTATTATTATTTCTAATATATTTATCTCTTTTTTATCAATTTTCTATATTTAAAGAGTATTTTAATTAATTATTATTATTTTTTAAATTGAGATTATCCGATTATTTTCTTAATTTTTATGCAATAATTTCAAAAAGCATATGAAATTGTACGGAGGGAGTACCCAACACATCCGAGTTTGACTCTATGCTTTCTCATGCTGAAAAGAAAAAAAAATAAACAATTCATTTTATGAAAATTGCTTATTAACAAATCCATATCTGTGTATATATATATATATGGTAGAAAGGAATTTGTCAAAAGTTATATATGGCATTTTATTTTATGGTACTGTGACATGTTTAATATGTTGTATTTTCTTTTATGGTATTGTCATGTGATATTCTTTATTATATATAAGTTATAATTATTCTATTAATACTATAATAAATAAGCATTATTATAAGATAGCTTACAATATTATACATATATTAATTATATATTTTATATCTACATTATATATAGATAGATTTTAATTATTTCTAATATGAAATTTTTATTAAAAATTTTAAGATAAAAATAATAAAAATAAAAATAAAATAATTAATAAAAAAGTAAAAATTATATTATTTTTATACATTAAAATTAAAAAATATAAAAATTAAAATTATTAATAATCACATGTATTAATATGAGTAATTTTTTAATATATATATATATATATATATATATATATATATATATATATATATATATATATATATATATATATATATATAATTTTTGTTTTGGTGGCAGGAAATGAGTTAAATTAATTATATGGCGATTTGTTGGGAGCGGGTTCCTAGTCTAAACCCATGTTAACACAGAAGTTGAGTTGTTGGGCCTCATAGCCCATACTTGTTGCAAAAGCCTCAACCATAATTATTTCTCAATGCATCAAAAGATTATAGTTTAGGGTTCAAAACGACCTTAATTTATTCCTTTAAAAAAAAATAATTGTGAAGAGATTAACAAATTAAATTGCATTCATAACTATTCTTTAAGAATTCAATGACAAGATATTGCTTTCACTTTAGCCACATTACGGCGAGTTTAGAGTAGTTGGAAGTATTGAATTTCTTAAAAATTTTAATAATTTAGTATTTTAATTGAAAAGGAAAAAAAAATTTGTGGAAATACAATAAATATCAGAAATTTAACTCCTTTTCAACGATCCACAATATATTCTAGAATGCTCACCAATATAAACACCTCCTAGAAGGAAAAACTAAACTCTAGGACATAGGTCTAATTAAAAAAAAAAATAAATATTTTTAATTCAAATATTTCAATTTTAACAAAATAATCTAATTTTTTAAAATTAAAGAAATTCTATTCACATTTTAAATTAAATTTCAGGAAGTGTGCTATGTGACTTTGAGTGGCTTGTTTTAATATAAAATAGTGGGTCTCATGAGACGCATAATAAGAAAATCTTAATTATGTAAGAACAATCCCACATCACTCTATTGGCCTTCATCTTCCTTGTTTTGACACGACCGCTTGACCGTGCTCTACCTTTTAAGACGACCACTTTATAACCTATAAAACTAGCAACCTTGCTGCAACTAGTCCAGCTATACCCGCACCTATAATAACCACATTGGTTCTACTAGCTCATTCATATAACTTCATTTGCACTTATTCAACAAGTGCGAACCAAAGTTGATTTAGCCATGTTCTAGTAGAAAGTTGAGTAGAATCAACTAGGTTTTTGTACTTGGCTCAAATTGACTCAAGCGCGCAATCATGATTCACGAGTTAGCCAAATCAATACATCTCCAGCGAGCAAGAATATGGTTCCTTGCAATAATATAATTAGCTTGCTCGGTGGTGCTAATTGTAGAAACCACATTTGCTTCAATTTCTTCTTTGATTAAGAAATCCATGGGGAAAGCTATTATTGCAATAAATGCTTTGATTTTGACTTTTTGGACTAGCCTTTGGGTATTTTCTAGTGGCAAAACCATGCATTGCCGTTGATTTCGGTGAAGACGTTGTTTTGGTGGCAAAGTAGGGTCTGTAGAGTGGGGGTTGTTCGTCGAGGTTGTTTTTGGCGATTGAGTTAGAGGAATAGTCTTGAGAGTCTAAAACAGGGGCGTCAAATATCATGTTGAGTGCTAGAGATGAATTTCAAACGAATGTGGGAGGTGGTTGAGTTTTAAGAATATATGTTTTTTATTATGTGTCACGTGAGACCCATTACTTTAGATTAAAAAAACCACCTTGCATGCACATAGGCTATGACACACTCCCCCAAATTCAATTCAAAAAATGAATAGAATTTCCTCCAATTTAGAAAAATTGGACTATTTTATCAAAATTAAAACATTTGGTTTCAAAATGTAAAAAGGTGAAAACGTTTTAATTATTTTTTATAGTTAGGCATAGATATAAGATGTCGCAAAATTTTGATACAATTTATAACTAAGGAAGTACAAACTAGTAATTAATCTTAGGTATGTAATACATGTTTAAAATTTGAAAATTTCTCCAAAATAAAATTCAAAATTTTTGGATTTGGTTTCCAATAAAAATGAATATTCGACAAATTTTTAAAATTTAAACAAAATAAAAAAAAAAATAGAAAAGTCAAACCAAGCTTTTGACTAGCCTAAGCTTATAGTGTGTTTTGTCTTCAGTGACCATGCACATTAATGCTGTTATATGTACATGGCACGTAAGCCCGAAACGTGATCATTCTACTCATGGCTAATAAGCACCTCAAGTGCTGTATACATGCAAATATTAAACCTTAATATTTCACAGTTTTTTCAATAAGCAAAGAGGCTAATTGAAGAAATGGCATCGCTGCTAATAATAATAATAATAATAATAATAATAATAATAATAATAATAATAATAATAATAAAGTTTTGAAAAATCGAGCAGCACTCCCCATTCCCATTTTGCGCAAAATGGGAAGAATGGGGTGTTGCTCTCGTAAGCCCCTCCCTTCCGCTTTGCTCTTCGACCATCTCCACCCTCATCGATGATGCAGCTCAGTCCCTCTAGAAACTTTGGCAACCTTCAAGGAGCCATGATCGGTAACCAGTAACAACAGCAGCGAGAATAAGGAGAAAGAGAGTAGTGACGCGTGTGAGGGACAACAACTTTTGACATTCATTCTAGCTGATTCCTGTGGCCGTTAGGCATGAGGTCAATGGCATTTGGAATCATCTCATTTGCAGCTTTCATTCCTGACCAACCTCATGTAACATCTGAAGGAACGGAAGCATGCAAAAATACAAGTTTATACTATTGAATTCAAAAATTTTCACCTAAGATCACATGCATCATGCAAGATTTATTTTTATCTATTTGATTTCAATGATAAACAACATATTAAAACTCTTTTAATATGTTTTTGGATCTGTATTTGTCATTTAAGATTTTAAAATTAATGTGATTAATTTTAGAACCCTAGATTAAATCAAGAACAAACACATTAACCTCTTGATGCACTGCAGTGTATTTGCGCCTTTGAGATTCGTCTTCAGGACACCAAATGTTGTCCCTCTAGCTTGTCCACACTAAGAACACCTATGGCAGCCATTGAACAGCTTCTAAAGCTTTTTCTATTATTTAGAAAATCAAGTTCTGCCTTTTAAGATATTAAGGATGTAAACAGGACACTAGAAACAATTTTTGCTGTTCTTAATTCAAGAGATTGTTTGCTAATCTCTTGGATTGATTAAAGAAGAAGAAGAAAAGAAGAATGAGAGCTTCTATGTGGCGGCACCAAGGGAGTGGCTGCTGCTTGTGTGTATTATTATTTTTTTTTTTTATAACAACACTTATATAGCTAAGTCACAACTTAAACCCTTGCCACATGTCATCCTTTGATTGGTTCTAGGTTTAATTGACCCAATCACATTGTGCCAAGTGTCGAACCTATATTTAATCTTGATTTTAATCATCTTACATGATTAAAAGACATTTGACAAGCTTATATGTAATGCCATGTGTCACCATCTCATGATGCCACATGTCACCCTGTGAAATGACCAAAATGCCCCTGTATCTTAATTTTGAGTTCTCAACCCAAAATAATTATTTCTCTTCTTCTAATTAATTTATATCAAATATAAATTAATTAATTAATCTTTATTAATTAATTTCTCATTAATTAAATTCATATTTAAACACTTTAAATATAAATTTAACTTATACTGTACATCCAATAACCTATATTTGGTTTCAAGTCATGCTAGGGACTTTGCAATCTAATTGCAAACCAAACCTATTTAATTAATCAATTAAGCTCTTTAATTAATTAATTAAATCATATTTAATTAGGTGATTACTTGTGTATGTGTGTGACTTACTAGGCTTATCACTAATTGGCAATGAGACATGATATCAACTCTTAATATCATCAGAACTCTTTCTTACCATAAATAATTTCTCTAAATCATTTTATGTACCTCATAGACCATAGTTAATACCTAGCATAGTATGCCATGGTTACCCAATTAGTAATAAGGTTTACCTTAAATGAACCTATAATCATTTGTTACCATGCACTAGAATCTCTGTTACAAAATCCCAACTCAAGCTGGAGTCATGGTTTATGTCAAACCCCATTTGCTATGAATATTATGTTCTCTTTTAATTCCAGTTCTTGATTAAAAAGATTTTTCTCATCACAAACTCTTTTCTGAATAAATCTATCTGTCCTGGCCAGAAACTTAAAATATCAAGAACAATTAAATGAACATAGGATTTTATCTCTATTTACTTAGAGGAACAGATTTCGTCTTGATCAACACCTACCTCCATACATAACTAGTAGGAGCCAACACATGCCCATATACCCATACATAGTACAAGTATGAAAGCAGTATCAAACTCAAACCACCTATATACAAGATAAGTGTGCTATGTCAGGTCTAAAGATTATATGCACTGATATGATTTATGACAATGCATTGACAAGAGTAAACTCCATGTGCTCATCATAAGTATCACTGGTTCGGCCTACTTATCATTTATAAGTGCCTATCATGTTTGTTATATGGCATGAGACTCACCATTCCATCTTATTTATATCTCATATAAATAATTTGGGAACAAATATGAATACAATCTTTCTGGATAAGTCATGTCCTTATTATGAAGTATCCCCGATTGTAAACCTATTTATGATACTTTGTGCTAGAAATAATGTCACTCATATTCTTAACAACTTAAGAATAATATTTCTAACAAAATATCAATGGACCTTTTCTATTACACATAAATATATTATGTAAATGGAAAAGTGAAAATGCCTTTTATTAATGAAAATATGTACAGGATACATACTAAATGATATGCTATAGGGCATACTACTAACAATCTCCCACTAGCACTAGAGCCATTCATTACAATATCTTAGACCTATCTTCTCAAGATGTCGGTCTAGCTGAGTCTGTGACATAGGCTTAGTGAATGGATCAGCTGGATTTTCAGCTGATGCTATTTTCTGCAAGGCTACATCGCCTCGTCTAACTATTTCTCTGATAATGTGGTAGCGCCTTTCTATGTGTTTGGATTTTTGGTGAGACCTTGGTTCCTTAGCCTGTATGACTGCTCCATTGTTGTCACAGTGTAGTGGAACTGCTGACTCAATGGAAAGAACTACTGTAAGTTCTGTCACGAACTTCTTTATCCAAACAGCTTCCTTTGCAGCTTCTGATGCAGCAATATACTCAGCCTCGGTAGTAGAATCTGCAACCGTGCTCTGTTTGGAACTCTTCCAACTGACTGCACCTCCATTACAAATGAACACATATCCAGAGGTAGACTTTCTATCATCGATATCTAATTAGAAATCAGAATCAGTATAACCATCCAATTGCAAGTCTCCACCTCCATATATCAAGAATAAATCCTTAGTTCTTCTTAAGTACTTAAGGATATTTTTGACAGCTATCTAGTGTTCCAAACCTAGATTGGATTGATACCTGCTAGTCAAACTAACAGCATATGCGATATCCGGCCTAGTACACAACTTTGCATACATTAAACTTCCGATAGCCGAAGCATATGGAATCCTGGCCATTTTATCTCTTTCTTCAGGTTTCTTTGGAGACATCTCTTTAGAAAGATGGATACCATGTCTCACTGGTAACAATCCTCTCTTGGAATCAAGCATGTTAAACCTCTTTAACACCTTTTCCAAGTATAGACTTTGGGATAAACCAATTATTCTTTTCGCTCTATCTCTATAGATGCGAATCTCAAGAATATAGGTTGCCTCCTCTAAGTCTTTCATGGAGAATGTATTTGACAATCATACCTTTACAATTGTCAACATACCTGTGTCATTACCCATCAACAGTATGTCATCCACATATAAGACAAGGAAAGTGATAGCACTGTCACTAACCTTCTTATATATACACGGCTCATCCTCATTTTTGATAAAACTAAAGGATTTAATGGCTTCATCAAAATGGATGTTCCAACTCCTTAAAGCTTGTTTCAACCCATAAATGGATCGCTTTAGCTTGCATACCTTAGAACCATCTTGGGATTCAAAACCCCTAGGTTGTTCCATGAAAATTGTTTTTATCAATGTATCCATTGAGAAAAGCTGTTTTGACATCCATCTGCTAAATCTCATAATCATAGTATGCAGCTATTGCTAATAGAATCCTAATTGATTTAAGCATGGCAACAGGCGAGAAAGTCTCCTCATAGTTAATTCCTTGCCTTTCGCGAAATCTATTCGCTACTAGCCTTGCCTTATAGGTCTCTACCTTTCCATCAGAACCAATTTTCTTCTTGAAAACCCATTTGTTCCCTATAGGTACAATACTTTCATGTGGGTCAACAAGATCCCAAACTTGATTCTTATACATGGAATCAATCTCGGATTTCATAGCATCAATCCATTTTAAAGAGTCTATATCTGATGTAGCTTCTTCATAGGTAAGTGGATCATCTCCATGATCTAATTCTTCATGAGTAGACAACTCTTGTTCTTCTTCATGAAGGAAACCATATCTCACTGGTGGGTGAGATACCCTGGTTATTCTACGAGGAACAGCTGTAGATGTTTCATCAATGGGTGTAGGTTGACTAGATGGATCTATATCCATATGATCTGTTGGTTGATCAGAATTCTCCAATTCCAACTTTATTTGCCTTCCTTTGCCTCCTTCTTGAACAAACTGTTATTCAAGAAATGTGGCATCTCTACTTATCACAACCTTTTGCGAAGTAGGCAAATAAAAATAACATCCAAAACTATCTTTTGGATATCCAACAAATCGACCCTTTTCTGATCTTGTTTCCAATTTATCAATGTTCAACTTTTTGACATAAGCTGGATAACCCCAAATCTTAACATGCTTAAGACTTGGTTTTCTTCCATGCCATATCTTATAAGGTGTGGAAGAAACTGATTTTGATGGAATCCTATTCAGAATATACAAAACTGATTCTAATGCAATCCCCAAAAGGAGATTGGCATATCAGTATAGCTCATCATACTATGTACCATATCCAATAGGGTACGATTTCTCCTTTTAGATACACCATTCAGCTGTGGTGTTCCTGGTGTAACACCCCTATTTGTATAGCCTGGTATATTTCACTGTTCCGGTGACCGGAGTCGGTCCGGACAATTAAGGGGATTAGAACCATACTTAAGATAACTAGATAAACCATAAACACAAATAATTAGTAATGTCCAATTAGTTAAGTATAAAATAGAAAAACAGAACATAAGAAGTTAAACGAGCCGAGAGTCACAGCGATGGGTGACCTTCTCGGGAACGACTGCGAAGTCATTTTAAACTCAAATTTCGAACCGTAAAATATGATGCTGCGGTCCTTAGGACCCTTATAAACATAGTGGAAAAGAGAAAATCACGAAAAAGAACTGTTAAGCCATTCAAATAATTAGGTCAGGGAGCCGGAAGAAATATGAAATTAATTGCAAACCGGGATGAACCGGCGAGGGGCAATTTGGTCAATTGACCCCGAGAGCTGACTCCTGACCTAACTATCAAATAAAATTGGAGAAAAGAAAACTTCGGGATCGAGAATTAAATTAAAGAACTAATAAAAAAAAATAAAAAACGAAAAAGTCAAAAGGTGATGACATCATGCATGACCTCATGCATGATGCCATAAAGAATATAATTAATTAATTTATTTATTTACATTTTTGGTCTTCCATAAGACTTAAAAATTCATAAAAAAAGAAATAAAATAATTTCTTCTTCTTTAAAAAACGTCCTCATCTCTCTCTCACTTTTCTCTCCCAAGGTTCCTCCATTAACAAGCTTTTAAAGCTTGAAAAACTTAGTTCTTCCCCACAAATTTCAATCCTAAACCCTAAAAAGCTTCTAAGTTACCCTAGAAAAGAAGATTAAAGAAGAATAGGAGGGAAGAAAGTGGAAGAATTGAAGCTTTGGGAATACTTCCTTAAAGGTTAGTCAAGAATCCTCTCAATTCTCCTTATATTCATGAATTTGCACTTGAAATGAACTAGTATTGATGAAAATAAAATAAAAACAACATATTTAGGAATATAATAAAATTCAGCCAGCTTAGAGGTAACTTGAAATTGATGGATTTTGATACAATTAAAAGGGTAGGCAAGCTTGATTGAAGGTGTAGTTGAGGTTTATATAGTTTAATTGCATGAAATGAGCTTAACATGGAAATTAGGGTTTTGGACATTAGGGTTTAGAGACCAAAAATATGAAGAAGTACTAAATGATGTCTTTGACATAGTTTAAGGAAAGAAATGGCCATTTGTGACCTAATTAAGTGTGTTAGAAGTGTTTAAATCAAAGCCAAATTCGGATTGGGTATGCACCATGACCAAAAGTCAACTTTGAGGGACCAAAAAAGGAATTTTACAAGTCCAATGGATATGGAACCAATTGGGGATGAAAATAGGCACTAAATGACACAATTTTCATTTAGGAAGCATGCCCAAAAAGTGACTAAAACCTAGTGAATAAATTGACCAAAGTTGAGAAATCACAGTCTGCCTCTGCACAAACTGATCAAATGAAAAGTTTTTGTTCATTTGGTCATAACTCGAGCTAGGTAGGTCAAAATGACCTGAAATTTTACCAGTGGTTAGATGAGATATAGACCTAAAACTTTCATTGGGGAACACAAACCCAAATTATGCCATTAACCCACTCAAATTACTGAGCAAAGTTGGTGACCTGAACCTGCAAAACTGCAGATTTGCCATATGAACAGTAAAGTTTCAATGGCTATAACTCTCTCTAGAAAACTTTGATTTAGGTGATTCTTGAACTGATAGAAACCTAAGACATAGTAGAACATTTCATATGAAGAAAATTAGACCAAATTATGGACTTAACTTGATCAAATTACTGAACGAAGTTGGAGCAATAAATCTGCAGAACTAAATTCTGTAGCATGAATAGTAACTGTATTTTGGCTATAACTTGAGCTACAAAACTCCAATTGGAGTGATTCAAAAAGGAGAATAAACTTAAGACAATAGGGAACATTTTCTATGAAGAAAGTTTTGTCAAATTCTAACAGTAAAGTGACCAATGGAACAGTGCAACTAGGGACACCAAAACTAAAAATTTGGCAATTTTGCCTAAAAGACCTAAGTTTTGAGAAAATGACTAAAACCAACAGATTTAGTGACCAAAATGTGGTATATGGGTGAAGTTGGAATTCCCATACCTATTAAGCCTTAGAAAGTCAATAATTTGACTTGAATAGTGTAGTGAATAGTAACTCAAAATACAAAATTTCAAGAACGTCGAATTTAGCATGTTAGAGCTAGGTAAAAGTGAAGTTAAATTTATTTTTGGATTTATGCTAAGTTATGGTACTGACACACTGTAAAATTGTGTGTTTCAGTTAAAAAGAATACCGGGAAAGGACCCGAGGAACCAAGTCAAGGCCAAGAGGTGACTCGCTTGAGATTTGTGCACAACGTGTAATTTTTGTAAATTATTTGCTGCATATTGTTTTGAATGATTTGAAAAGTGAATTGAGACATTATTTATGATGCTTTGATCGAAATTGTTGAAAGTTACTGTGTATATTTGAAATGACAATATTTAGCAAATTTTTAAGATAAGTTTTGAAACCACAGTGTCATGACCATATATTTGAACACCTCACTAGCACGACTAGTGGGGGTAATTAGTTTCGAATTTTGATTCCTTCTCTGGAGAAGTGTTGAGGTGTGCTAGTAGAAGAGGATGTGAATGGATATCCATATATTTGAGCTAGCTAGCATTGTGATGTGATTTCTCTTTAGCCTCTGGCTATTGAGATTACATTTGTTTTGAATGGCATGATATAACTGTGGGTTTTATGAAATGTGTTTGATACTTTAAAATGAAATTGTTTGGAATAAAATCTCATAATTCATGTTTTGTGTTTAACTCGCATTCTCAGTTCAATTTTTGATTAAATGTGATTTAAATTCTGCATAAAGATTCTTTTAGTATGTTGTGCACCACTGAGTCCTAGTACTCAGCGATAGCTTTTATTGCTGTCGTAGATTTAGAGACTAGAGGAGCAGCAGACTGAGCTGCTGAGCTGTGAGGATCTATCAGCTTGAAGTTATCGGGTATAATTTATACCCTGACTGTAAATATTTCTTTTGATGTATGTATTACACATAAATGTATGGACATGTAAATTCTGTCTTGAGCAGCTTGTACAAAATTTGTATAAAGTTGTAATAAATTTTAGTTTGAATTTCTCTTAATGTAAATTTTGTAATGATGTATATAAATTATCTTTAATGAACTATGAATGGAACTATTTTATTTAATTTGAATGAAATGGATTGCTAGTATTTTGATGATCATTGAATAGTAGATTTGAAATTTGAAAGTTGATAAATGTGTTGAGAATTTGATTGAGATTGAGTATGAATTTGAAGCAGTGGTTGAAAAATTATTGGAAGTGTCTTTTTTTTAGGTATTTGAAGAACTATTTTCTCAAAATACAAACAAAACTCTGGCAAAATTTTTATAAAATTTACGGAAAAATAAAATGGACCAAAAATATTAACTAGTTTTAATTTCAATTAAATATTTTAAATACCTATTAGAAAATGCTCACCACTTATCAAAAATTAAGAAAATTGTTTTAAAATCCCTTGTAGGGTACTTAATGAGTTATCGGTAGGTGAATTTCGGTAGTTCATTAGGTATTCTACGGGATCATGTTATGCCTTACAGAGGGGTAAGGTGTGACATGTTTTAGTGGTATCAGAGCAAAATTTTTGAAGTTTGTTTTAACTTGAGAATTTGTGTCTTTCTTGTTAAGTACAACTGCTCAATGTCCATATTTGTTACATACAGTGCATATTATCATAAATATGAACTAACGGAGGGAAATCTCCATGTGTTGCTTGTTCAGGAGATACCCTGACTTCAGACTGAGATGGAAGAAGGGGATCGCTCAATTGAGTAGTTTGTTGAAGCTGAGGCACAAGGAGAAGTCCCAGCTTTGCAGAATGTTAGTGGATCTGTAGCACCAGCCCCATAAATGCCACTGTTTCCTATACAGTTCGCACAGTAGATGGCTGCGATATTTCAACAAATGGCTGGGGGAATGCCCGCTCAAGCTCCACCCCAAACACCTGTGGCACAACCACTACCTCCAGCCAGACAGTATGATAAATTACTGAAGTTTGGGGCTGCAGAATTTAAGGGTATAGTGGACCCTCTAGAGGTAAAGCAATGGCTTGAAAGAATGGACAGAGTATTTAAGAAGCTGCACTGCCAAGATGAACTGAAGTTTGAGTATTCTGTGTTGCTACTGCAAGGGGATGCGTATGATTGGTGGAAGACCATGCCCCACAGCTTGGCTAAACCACCAGTGCTGACATGGGATGACTTCATTAGAGAGTTCATACAGAAATATATCCCAGATGCATATGTTGATCAGAAATTGCAAGATTTTTTGAGTTTGAAATAAGGGAACCGATCAGTGGTAGAGTATGAGAGGGAGTTCTCCCGCTTAAGTCATTATGCTGGGAGTCTCCTATCCACTAGCAAGGCAAGGTGCAAGAGATTTGAGACGGGTTTGAAGCCCTGCATAAGGATGCAAGTTGTAGGATTCCGACACAACAACTTCTCAGAGCTCATGTCTCAAGCACTTGAGTTGGAAAGAATAGAATCAAAAGCAACCCCAGTGAAAGAAAAATCAGAGAAAGTTGAGAAATCTGAAAAAGACAAGGGGGAAAAGTCAGTAGAACAGAGTTCTGGTGGGACTCCTGGGAAGAAGAAGAAATTTTGTTGACCCAGCAGGGGTCGAGGTGGAAGAATTGGTAGGGGCAGATTTTCTGGACAGAGACCCCTAGGTGCAGTGGCGATCGGCGAGGGTTCACATTACGCGCCCAAGTGAGAATTGTGGCAAGGTTCATGGGGGGGGGGGGGGGATGTTATTGGGCCACTGGAGCCTGCTTTAACTGTGGAGGCAAGGGCCATATAGCTAAGGGCTACACTAGTGCTCCAAGATATGGTCCAGCTCCTATTACTGCCGAGGGATCTATTCAGAGTCCTGCTCCCAGAGGTTCACGATCGGTTGGCGAGAGGTTGAGTGCTTGCTTGAGCGATCGAGGCACAGTTGGTCAATTAGCACAAGGAAGTGCTTCAGCCAGAGTTTACACGATGAGACAGCGAGAAGAGGCTGAGACTTCTGATGTGGTAGCTGGTACATTCTCTATCTCTGATCAAGAAGTATTTGTATTATTTGATCCGGGTTCAACCCATTCATATGTTAGTGCTAGCATAGTCAGTTCACTTGCTGTTCCATGTGTGCAAATGGGTTTTGAAGTGCTAGTAACTAGTCCGTTAGGACAAGAGGTACGGGTCAACAGAATCTATAGAGACTGTTCTTTGGTGATCCAAGGACATGTTTTCCTATCAGACTTGATTGAAATGCCCTTCAGAGAGTATGATATCATCTTGGGCATGGATTGGTTAGCCAGGCATCATGCGATGATTGACTGTAGACTGAAGACAGTCACTTTTGGTCTCCCTTTGTACAGTGATGTGGTAATAGATGGGGAGAGACATTTATTGCCATCAAACATCATTTCGGCTGCACTAGCCAGAAGGATGATCAGAAAGGGGTGTGAAGCATACTTGGCACATGTGATAGACACCCAAGTGGATAGTCCAGCTCTGAAGAACATCCCCACTGTATGTGACTTTTCGGATGTGTTTCCTGATGAATTGCCAGGATTACCTCCAGAAATAGAAGTGCAGTTTGAAATTGATGTTATGACTGGTGTGGACCCAATCTCCATAACGCCATATAGAATGGCACCAGCAGAACTAAAAGAATTGAAAGTGCAGTTGCAAGAATTGCTTGACAAGGGCTTTATTCGCCCTAGTGTGTCACCTTGGAGAGCGCCAATGTTGTTTGTAAAGAAGAAAGATGGCACTCTCCGCTTGTGTATTGATTATCGGTAGTTGAATAAGGTGACAATAAAGAATAGATACCCATTGCCCCGCATTAATGACTTGTTTG
This sequence comes from Hevea brasiliensis, assembly GCF_030052815.1. NCBI lineage: Eukaryota > Viridiplantae > Streptophyta > Magnoliopsida > Malpighiales > Euphorbiaceae > Hevea > Hevea brasiliensis. The sequence goes on along the minus strand of NC_079507.1, from coordinate 33,859,607 downwards.
ATCAGTTAAAGGGTGCAGCTGTGTTCTCCAAAATTGACCTGAGATCAGGTTATTATCAGCTGAAAGTACAAGAGCAGAGTATTGCTAAAACTGCCTTTGGAACTTGCTATGGCCATTATGAGTTTTTGGTTATGCCATTCGGGTTAACTAATGCTCCGGCTGCTTTTATGGATCTGATGAACACTATCTTCAGACCATACCTCGACCAGTTTGTTGTGGTATTTATAGATGATATATTGGTCTATTCGAGGAATGCAGAAGAGCATGATAAATATCTGCGGATTGTACTGCAGACTTTGAGGGAGAAACAGCTATAGGCCAAATTATCGAAGTGTGAATTTTGGCTGAAGGAAATATCTTTTTTGGGGCATGTAGTATATGAAGAGGGCATCAAGGTAGATCCAAGTAAGATTGAAGTTGTCCTTAATTGGAGGCCACCCAGAAATGTCACAGAAATTGGTAGTTTTCTGGGTTTAGCTGGATACTACTGTAGATTTGTAAAGGGATTTTCCATGTTGGCATCTCCATTGACTAAGCTACTCCGAAAAGATATAAAATTTCAGTGACGGATAAATGCCAACAGAGTTTTGATGAATTGAAAAGATGTTTAACTGAAGCTCCAGTCTTGACTTTACCTACACCGGGTAAAGAATATACAGTTTACAGCGATGTTTCTCACAATGGGTTAGGCTGTGTATTGATGCAAGATCGAAATGTCATTGCCTATGCATCACGCCAGCTAAAACCGCATGAGAGGAATTATCCAACACATGACTTGAAGCTTGCAGCTATTGTGTTAGCTCTTAAGATCTAGAGACACTATTTGAATGGGGAGAAATGTTACATCTACACAGATCATAAGAGTTTGAAGTATTTGGGCACCCAGAAAGAGCTGAATTTGAGACAGAGGAGATGGTTAGAGTTGATAAAAGACTATGATTGTCTAATAGACTATCAGCCAGGAAAAAGCTAATGTTATAGCTGACGCCTTAAGTCATAAGACTATGGCAAGTCTACGGGTTACTCCTTTGTCTTTGGTACATGAGTTAAGATCATTGCATGCCAACTTAAAGATTAATGATGATGGGCAGACAGCAGTTGCATGGCATGTATAGCCAGTGTTGATTGATCAGATTAGAATGGCTGCTCAGAATGATGAAAGGTATCAGAAGTTGTTGGAAGAAGTCCGGCAGGGCAAGAAACCTGAGTTCTCAATAAGAGATGATGGTCTACTGCTACACCAGGGCAGAATGTGTGTTCTTGATGATGTTGATTTGAGAAAGATCATTTTGAAGGAAGCACATGAGTCTCCTTTTGCCATGCATCCTAGTGGCACAAAAATGTATAGAGGGCTAAAGGAGCATTACTGGTAGATGAGTATGAAAAGAAATGTGGCAGAGTTTGTTTCTAAATGCCTAACTTGTCAATAAGTGAAGGCAGAACATCAAGTACCCGCTGGGTTGTTACATCCACTACCAGTACCAGAATGGAAATGGGAGAGAATAACGATGGATTTTGTGATGGAACTTTTGAGGACACAGAAGAGTCATGATGCAGTTTGGGTCATTATTGACAGATTGACCAAGTCTGCTCATTTTCTGCCAGTTCGGATGGACTACAGTTTAGAAAGATTGGCCAAGTTATACAATGATGAAATTGTGAGACTGCATGGAGTGCCAGTATCCATCGTATCAGACAGGGATCCTAGGTTCACTTCCATATTCTGGGGTAGTCTTCAGAGAGCCCTAGGAACTAGATTGAACTTCAGTACTGCATTCCACCCACAGACAGATGGCCAATCTGAGAGGGTAGTTCAGATCTTGGAGGACACGCTACGGGCTTGTGTGATTGAGTTTGAGGGCAGTTGGGACACACACTTGCCTTTGATTGAGTTTGCTTACAACAATAGCTACCAATCAAGCATTGGGATGTCTCCATATGAAGCTTTGTGTGGCAGAAAATGTAGAACCCCGTTGTGTTGGGATGACATGGGTGAAAGAAGGATGATTGGACCCAAAATTGTTTAGCAAACTGAAGAGAAAATCAGAGTGATCAGAGATCGACTTAAGACTGCATCAGACCGTCAGAAGTCCTACATTGATCTGAAGAGAAGGGATATTGAGTATGCAGTGGGTGAGAAAGTATTCCTCAAGGTTTCTCCTTGGAAGAGAATTATGAGATTCGGCAGAAAGGGGAAACAGAGTCATCGTTTTATTGGGCCATATGAGGTTCTGGAAAGAGTGGATCTTTTGGCTTATCGGTTGGCACTACCTCCAGAGTTGGAGAAGATACATAATGTCTTCCATGTGTCTATGTTGAGGAGGTATCGATTAGACCCATCTCATGTATCACCAGTAGAAGAAATTGAGGTGAATCCAGACCTCACATATGAGGAAGAACCCATAAAGATTCTGGCTTATAAGGTGAAGCAGCTACGAAACAAGTAGATACCATTGGTAAAAGTACTGTGGAACCATCATTCGGGCCAGCAGGCTACTTGGGAACGAGAGGAGGACATGAGGAGATAACACCCACAGCTGTTCAGAGATTAATACCAGGTAAAATTTCGAGACGAAATTTATTTAAGGGGGAGAGAATTGTAACACCCCTATTTGTATAGCCTGGTATATTTCACTGTTCCGGTGACCAGAGTCGGTCTGGACAATTAAGGGGATTAGAACCATACTTAAGATAACTAGATAAACCATAAACACAAATAATTAGTAATGTCCAATTAGTTAAGTATAAACAAGAAAAACAGAACATAAGAAGTTAAACGAGCCAAGAGTTAGAGCGACGGGTGACCTTCTCGGGAACGACTGCGAAGTCGTTTTAAACTCAAATTTCGAACCGTAAAATGTGATGCCGCGGTCCTTAGGACCCTTATAAACATAGTGGAAAAGAGAAAATCACAAAAAAGAACTGTTAAGCCAGTCAAATAATTAGGTCAGGGAGCCGAAAGAAATATGGAATTAATTGCAAACCGGGATGAACCGGCGAGGGGCAATTTGGTCAATTGACCCCGAGAGCTGACTCCTGACCTAACTGTCAAATAAAATCGGAGAAAAGAAAACTTCGGGATCGAGAATTAAATTAAAGAACTAATAAAAAAAATGAAAAATGGAAAAGTCAAAAGGTGATGACATCATGCATGACCTCATGCATGATGCCATAAAGAATATAATTAATTTATTTATTTATTTACATTTTTGGTCTTCCATAAGACTTAAAAATTCATAAAAAAAGAAATAAAATAATTTCTTCTTCTTCAAAAAAATCCTCATCTCTCTCTCACTTTTCTCTCCCAAGGTTCCTCGATTAACATGCTTTTAAAGCTTGAAAAACTTAGTTCTTCCCCACAAATTTCAACCCTAAACCCTAAAAAGCTTCTAAGTTATCCTAGAACAGAAGATTAAAGAAGAATAAGAGGGAAGAAAGTTAAAGAATTGAAGCTTTGGGAATACTTCCTTAAAGGTTAGTCAAGAATTCTCTCAATTCTCCTTATATTCATGAATTTGCACTTGAAATGAACTAGTATTGATGAAAATAAAATAAAAACAACATATTTAGGAATATAATGAAATTCAGCCAGCTTAGAGGTAACTTGAAATTGATGGATTTTGATACAATTAAAAGGGTAGGCAAGCTTGATTGAAGGTGTAATTGAGGTTTATATAGTTTAATTGCATGAAATGAGCTTAACATGGAAATTAGGGTTTTGGACATTAGGGTTTAGAGACCAAAAATGTGAAGAAGTACTAAATGATGTCTTTGACATAGTTTAAGGAAAGAAATGGCCATTTGTGACCTAATTAAGTGTGTTAGAAGTGTTTGAATCAAAGCCAAATTCGGATTGGGTATGCACCATGACCAAAAGTTAACTTTGAGGGACCAAAAATGGAATTTTACAAGTCCAATGGATATGGGACCAATTGGGAATGAAAATAGGCACTAAATGACACAATTTTCATTCAGGAAGCATGCCCAAAAAGTGACTAAAACCTAGTGAACAAATTGACCAAAGTTGAGAAATCACAGTCTGCCTCTGCACAAACTGACTAAATGAACAGTGTTTGTTCATTTAGTCATAACTCGAGTTAGGCAGGTCAAAATGACCTGAAATTTACCAGTGGTTATATGAGATATAGATCTAAAACTTTCATGAAGAACACAAACCTAAATTATGCCATGAACCCACTCAAATTACTGAGCAAAATTGGTGACCTGAACCTGCAAGACTGCAGATTTTCCATATGAACAGTAAAGTTTCAATGGCTATAACTCTCTCTAGAAAACTTTGATTTAGGTGATTCTTGAACCGATGGAAACCTAAGACATAGTAGAACATTTCATATGAAGACAATTAGACCAAATTATGGACTTAATTTGATCAAATTGCTGAATGAAGTTGGAGCAATAAATCTGCAGAACTAAATTCAAGAAGATGAACAAGAATCGTATTTTGGCTATAACTTGAGCTACAAAAATCCAATTGGAGTGATTCAAAAAGGAGAATAAACTTAAGACAATAGGGAACATTTTCTATGAAGAAAGTTTTGCCAAATTCCAACAGTAAGGTGACCAATGGAACAGTGCAACTAGGGACACTAAAATTAAAAATTTGGCAATTTTGCATAAAAGACCTAAGTTTTGAGAAAATGACCAAAACCAATAGGTTTAGTGACCAAAATGTGGTATATAGATGAAGTTGGAATTCCCATACCTATTAAGCCTTAGAAAGTCAATAATTTGACTTGAATAGTATAGTGAATTGTAACCCGAAACACAAAATTTCAAGAATGTCGAATTTAGCATGTTAGAGCTAGGTAAAAGTGAAGTTAAATTTATTTTTGGATTTATACTAAGTTATGGTACTGAAACATTATAAAATTATGTGTTTTAGTTGAAAAGAATACCGGGAAAGGATCCGAGGAACCGAGTCAAGGCCAAGAGGCGACTCACTTGAGGTTTGCGAGGAACGTGTAATTTTTGTAAATTATTTGCTGCATATTGTTTTGAATGATTTGAAAAAGTGAATTGAGACATTATTTATGATGCTTTGATCGAAATTGTTGAAAGTTACTGTGTATATTTGAAATGACAATGTTTAGTAAATTGTTAAGATAAGTTTTGAAACCACAGTGTCATGACCATATATTTGAACACCTCACTAGCACGACTAGTGGGGGTAATTAGTTTTGAATTTTGATTCATTCTCTGGAAAAGTGTTGAGGTGTGCCAGTAGAAGAGGATGTGAATGAATATCCATATATTTGAGCTAGCTAGCATTGTGATGTGATTTCTCTTTAGCCTCTGGCTATTGAGATTATATTTGTTTTGAATGGCATGATATAACTGTGGGTTTTATGAAATGTGTTTGATACTTCGAAATGAAATTATTTGGAATAAAATCTCATAATTCATATTTTGTGTTTAACTCGCATGCTCAGTTCAATTTTTGATTAAATGTGATTTAAATTCTGCATAAAGATTCTTTTAGTATGTTGTGCACCATTGAGTCCTAGTACTCAGCGATAGCTTTTATTGCTGTCGCAGATTTAGAGACTAGAGGAGCAGCAGATTGTGCTGCTGAGGTGTAAGGATCTATCAGCTTGAAGTTATCGGGTATAATTTATACCCTGACTGTAAATATTTCTTTTGATGTATGTATTATACATAAATGTATGGACATGTAAATTCGGTCTTGAGTAGCTTGTACAAAATTTGTATAAAGTTGTAATAAATTTTAGTTTAAATTTCTCTTAATGTAAATTTTGTAATGATGTATATAAATTATTTTTAATGAACTATGAATGGAACTATTTTATTTAATTTGAATGAAATGGATTGCTAGTATTTTGATGCTCATTGGATAGTGGATTTGAAATTTGAAAGTTGATAAATATGTTAAGAATTTGATTGAGATTGAGTATGAATTTGAAGCAGTGGTTGAAAAATTATTGGAAGTGTCTTTTTTTCAGGTATTTGAAGAACTATTTTCTCAAAATACAAACGGAACTCTGGCAAAATTTTTATAAAATTTGCGAAAAAATAAAATAGATAAAAAATATTAACTAGTTTTAATTTCAATTAAATGTTTTAAATACCTATTAAAAAATGCTCACCACTTATCAAAAATAAGAAAATTATTTTAAAATCCCTTGTAGGGTACTTAATGAGTTATCGGTAGGTGAAGTTCGGTAGTTCATTAGGTATTCTATGGGATCATGTTATGCCTTATAGAGGGGTAAGGTGTGACACCTGGAGGAGTCAGCTGGGAAACAATGCCGTGCTCTCTCAAGTATTCATCAAATTTAGTACTCAAATATTCACCTCCACGATCTGATCAAAGAGCTTTAATACTCTTTCCTGTTTGATTTTCTAGTTCAGATTTAAATTCTTTGAACTTTTCAAAGGATTCATGTTTGTATTTCATCAAATACAAATACCCAAATCTTGATTTATCATCAGTAAAGGTAATAAAATAATGAAAGCCCCCTCTAGCCATTTCTTTAAATGGGCCACATACATCACTATGTATTAGCTCCAAAATATTTTCAGCTCTTAGCCCTTGTCCAACAAAGGGTGATCTAGTCATTTTGCCCTGAAGGCACGATTCACAAGTTGGAGTAGGCTCAGAGCCCAATGAGGATAGAATCCCCATTTTCTCCAATTTTGTAATCCTATCTTCTGCAATATGACATAACCTTAAGTGCCAAATATATTTTGAACTTGAGTTGGTTTTCACCATGGCATTGCATTCATTTAGATCACTTGCATTCATTTTGTGTTTGTCATTATTATCTAAATAATAAAGACCATCATTCATATAACCCGAACCAACATATTTATTTCCAAAATAAATATTGCAAACATCATCTGTAAACTGAAATTCACAGCCATTTCTAGTCAAACTAGATATAGAAATGATGTTCTTAAAAGTATCAGGTACATATAAAATATTATCCAAACATAAAACATGTCCAAACATGTAAAAAGATTTAGATCCTATGGCTAAAGCTTCAACAGTTGAGCCATTGCCAATCCGAATTCTAACATCTTGAGAACGTAAGCTGCTACTATTTGCTAGTTCCTGTATATCATTAGAAATGTGAGAATTGGCACCAGTATCTAAAACCCAAGCTGTAGATGAACTATGAGTATCATCAGAATCTAAATAATAAGATATGGACATACCTTCTGAAGGTGTATCCTTCTTTTCCTTCAGAGAAGCAAGATACTCTGGGCAGTTCCTTTTCCAGTGCCCATCCTTCTGGCAGTGGAAACACTTTCCTTTGCCTCCTTCAGCTTTAGTCTTCCCTTTCTTTTTAGCTATTTTCTTAGAAGGACCAAGAATCTGAGGTTTCTTTTTCTTATTGCCCTTCTTCTTGTTGGACTTTCCAGTAGAAGAAGATGCAATCAAAGCTACCTCTTTTCCTTTATTGCCCGGCATATTCTTTTGGGCAATAACCAGCATGTTGATTAAATCAGCTAAGGTGCATTCCTGTTTAGTCATATGGAAATTTGTCACAAAATTCTCAAAAGACTCAGGAAGGGACTGAAGGATCAAATCCGTCTGTAGTTAGAAATCCATGTTAAAGTCAAGATGTTCCAACTGCTCAATCAGCCGAATCATCTTGTGGACATGATCCCCAACATTCTGTCCCTCAGACATCCTCATGCGGAACAGCTGCCTAGATATCTCATACCTAGCATTCCTGCTGTGCTCACCATACAACTCTTGTAGGTGAAGGAGGATCTCACTCGAACTCTGCATGTTCTCATGCCGCTTCTGTAACTCATTACTCATGGAAGCAAGCATGTAACACTTAGCTCTAATATCATGCTCCTTCCACTTGTCCAAAGTTTCATGTTTCTCTTGTGTGGCCTCTGGAGGTAAGGGACCAGGAACATTTGAGTCTAGAACATATCCTATATGTTCAAGGTTCAGGACAAGTTTCAAATTTCTTAGCCAATCAGACAGATTAGGTCCTGTCAACCTATTGCGATCAAGTATGCTTGCAAGGATATTGGATGGTGGTGGTTGTTCTGTGCTCATTTTTATTAGAAAATTAACTGCAGAAAATAACTAGATTAATTAGTAAATGTATCATGTAATTAACCAAAATGATTATGGTCTTTTAATCAAATTGGTTCTCCCACTAACTTAACAAATCCTACACTTCCATAGTAGAAAACGAAAATCCTAGTTGGATGGATTTTTAGTGGGTGATTGAATTCTTATAATTTTATTGATCATCCTCAGGTACATCCATTATTAGAATTATAATAAACTATAAGTGAACAACTCCTTGCCCATCACATCTCATGTAAGGTTCAATCCTTTACTTAGCCCCTAATGCTCAAAATCTCAGGTACATCCATTATTGACTTATCTTGCATTAGTTAAGTTGATCCTATTGAGCCAATAATTATGTAAATAATTTTAATGTCCTCAGGTACATCCAATAGTGGCCATCAAACCATTTACATATTACAACATCTCATGCTTAACAATTATTCTTAAGAAAATCTCTTAAATTAATTGCATCTTATGCAACTATTTAAAATTTCTTAAAACAATTGCCCCAATGGAGGGCCTATGTTATAATTACTTTAATTATAGTATTTCCAACTTAATCATTTGTTTGGAAGATTTTATGGTCATCCTAATTACTATTTAGGTCTCACTTTGCACATTATCCATTTAGCATGCATATATCATATAATTGCATACATTCCCATACATCTCATGCATTCATGGATAAGCAGTAAATATGGTATGATCATGGACTTTCTAAGGGATTCAATTCTGAGCCACCAAGAATTGAATCAGGGCATTCCTAGGTGCATTTCATTCATTCATTTTACAAGAGTTGCTGAAGGAGTACATAATCAACACTTGATCTTGAATTCCTCCCACTGGTCCCACCAATGCTCTTGACCTCCTTGAACTTCTCGCAATCCAATTACATAGTAATCCTTGGCATACCAAGGCGAATTTACAAGAACTTAAATAAATAAAATTACAACCCAAAAATTATTACAAACTTAATAATACATGCCAAAAAAAAATTAAAATAAATTAATTAATTAACAATCCCAAAGAAACATAAAAGAAATAAATCCAATCACATTTGTCTTTTATAGTCCATGATCATCCATCATGCATATCACTATTTAACAATTAAATAAAACATACATACTTAAATTAAATTGAATATCTCATATTCAACTTAAAAATTCAGATTTGAATATGATTCAAATAAATTTAAAAATTCAAATTTGAATCTCATTCAAATAAATTTAAAAATTCAGATTTGAATCACATTCAAACAACTTTAAAAATTCAGATTTGAATCACATTCAAACATTTCTTAAAAAATCAGATTTGAATCAAATTCAAACATTTTTTAAAAAATCAGATCTGAATATTATTCAATCAACTTTAAAAATTCAGATTTGAATATGATTCAAACAACTTTAAAAATTCAAATTTGAATCACATTCAAATAAATTTTAAAATTCAGATTTGAATCACATTCAAATAATTTTTAAAATTCTGATTTGAATCAAAATTTAATTATGTGAATAAAATTCTAATTAAACAATTTAATTAGACATAGAATGATTTTTTAAAGATCATACAATAATTGCAAAATCAAGAATCAAACCATGCGCACCATGGGATACCTAAAGAGTGCGCACCAAAGATGGAAGATCAAGCATGCTGCCATACCTCTTGATCTAACCAGCAATGGATCAATCATCTCATGATCAAAACACACAAATAAATCATATAATCAATAATCTAAATGGCAAATATAGTGGCTCTGATACCAATTGAAGGAACGGAAGCGTGAAAAATACAAGTTTATACCATTGAATTCAAAAATTTTCACCTAGGGTCACATGCATCATGCAAGATTTATTTTTATCTATTTGATTTCAATGATAAACAACATATTGAAACTCTTTTAATATGTTTTTGGATCTGTATTTACCGTTTAAGATTTTAAAATTAATTTGATTAATTTTAGAACCCTAGATTAAGATTTTAAAATTAATCTGATTAATTTTAGAACCCTAGATTAAATCAAGAATAAACACACTAACCTCTTGATGCACTGCAGTGTATTTGCACCTTTGAGATTCGTCTTCAGGACACCAAATGTTATCCCTCTAGCTTGTCCACACCAAGAACACCTAAGGCAGTCCTTGAACAGCTTCTAAAGCTTTTTTTATTATTTAGAAAATCAAGTTCTGCCTTTTAAGAGATTAAGGATGTAAACAGGACACTAGAAACAATTTCTGGTGTTCTTAATTCAAGAGATTGTTTGCTAATCTCTTGGATTGATTAAAGAAGAAGAAGAAAAGAAGAATGCGAACTTCTATGTGGCGGCACCAAGGGAGTGGCTGCTGCTTGCGTGTATTATTATTATTATTTTTTTATAACAATACTTATATAGCTAGGTCACCACTTAAACCCTTGCCACATGTCACCCTTTGATTGGTTCTAGGTTTAATTGACCCAATCACATTGTGCCAAGTGTTAAACCTATATTTAATCTTGATTTTAATTATCTTACATGATTAAAAGACATTTGGCAAGCTTATGTGTAATGCCATGTGTCACCATCTCATGGTGCCATATGTCACCCTGTGAAATGACCAAAATGCCCCTATGTCTTAATTTTGAGTTCTCAACCCAAAATAATTATTTTTCTTCTTCTAATCAATTTATATCAAATATAAATTAATTAATTAATCTTTACTAATTAATTTCTCATTAATTAAATTCATATTTAAACACTTTAAATATAAATTTAACTTATACTGTACATCCAATAACCTAGATTTGGTTTCAAGTCATGCTAGGGACTTTGCAATCTAATTGTAAACCAAACCTATTTAATTAATCAATTAAACTCTTTAATTAATTAATTAAATCATATTTAATTAGGTGATTACTTGTGTATGTGTGTGACTTACTAGGCTCATCACTAATTGGCAATGAGACATGATATCAACTCTTAATATCATCAGAACTCTTTCTTACCATAAATGATTTCTCTAAATCTTTTTATGCACCTCACAGACTATGGTTAACACCTAGCATAGCATGCCATAGTTACCCAATTAGTAATAAGGTTTACCTTAAATGAACCTATAATCATATTTTACCATGCACTAGAATCTTTCTGTTACAAAATCCCAACTCAACCTGGAGTCATGGTTTATGTCAAACCCCATTTGCTATGAATATTATGTTCTCTTTTAATTCCAGTTCTTGATTAAAAAGATTTTTCTCATCACAAACTCTTTTCTGAATAAATTTATCTGTCCTGGCCAGGAACTTAAAATATCAAGAACAATTAAATGAACATAGGATTTTATCTCTATTTACTTAGAGGAACAGATTCCGTCTTGATCAACACCTACCTCCATATATAACTAGTAGGAGCCAACACATGCCCATATACCCATACACAGTACAAGTATGAAAGCAGTATCAAACTCAAATCACCTATATACAAGATAAATGTGCTATCTCAGGTCTAAAGATTATATGCACTGATATGATTTATGACAACGTATTGACAAGAGTAAACTCCATGTGTTCATCATAAGTGTCACTAGTTCGGCTTATCATTTATAAGTGCCTATCATGTTTGTTATATGGCATGAGACTCACCATTCCATCTTATTTATATCTCATATAAATAACTTGGGAACAAACATGAATACAATCTTTCTGGATAAGTCATGTCCTTATTATGAAGTATCCCAAATTGTGAACCTATTTATGATACTTTGTGCTAGAAATAATGTCACTCATATTCTTAACAACTTAATAATAATATTTCTAACAAAATATCAATGGACCTTTTCTATTACACATAAATATATTATGTAAACGGAAAAGTGGAAATGCCTTTTATTAATAAAAATATGTACAAGATACATACTAAATGATACGCTCTAGGGCACACTACTAACAACATCCCCACAATTCTAGAATATTGTATATGTACAATAAATAAGATTTCTATCGTTCTATCTCAATTGGTTAATTTATATTCTAACTAAAAAAAAAATCTATTTTTTTATCTGCAATACTAATGAATGAACCCAGTGTATCCCGATATTTAGGAATACAGATAAAGGTATATTTTTGTAAATGAGCAATATTATAAAAATGTATAAAGTTTGGTACTTGGAGAAATCTGAGTAGATAATAATAAGAAAATTTTGGAAAACTTAAAATCAAAGTTATTGGGTTTTCTTAAATTTTAAATTTAGTTATAATAATAATAATAATAATAATAATAATATCTCTATATTTAATGATTAAGGTAGGTTTTTATGGAGTTGTGATGAATGTGAAGTTTTAAACCAAGGACTTAATTGTGAAAGGGCTTGGCAAGGAAGGATTTATTGAGAAATTGTCCACCATCCAATCAATTAATGACACTTGGCAATCTGTTCTCCACACACACACACACACACACACACACACACACACACATATATATGTATATATATTTTTTTTCATTTTTCTTTTTTAAAGGGAAACTTTAGGGAGAAGGAGACCGTGGCCGGTTCTCTTCTCCCTATTTTCTTCCTTTCAATTTCACCTTTCTTCCTAAAGAGAAATTCACACCCAAACTTCCTCTACTCCCATGAACCATAGCATGCATTGCTTCCTTCTCCAATTTCTTACACCAAAGTCACCTCTATTTGCTTAAGAAGAAGAGTGTTAGCTTTAAGTGGCAAGGTTGGAAGGCATTTGTCACCATAAGTGTGAGTTGCCTTCACCTATTTTCTTTTCCCTCTTTCTTGGTACCCTCTCCTTTCTTATGGTCTTTATTGATGCATTAAAGTGTTGATAGAAAAAGAAAGTAAGCAAGAAGGGAAGAGAGGTTTAAGCTAGGGCTTTCGACCATGGGAAGATGTGAGTGTTTCTTTCCTTATCTCCTATTAATTTATTGGTATTCTCCTTTTTTTTCTTTTAATGTTAACTGATGTTCTAGACTTCATATTTAAGGAGAAATAAAAGGTTATATTCTTGAAACTAAAGTGTTTAGAGTAAATTGGATAGTAAAACGGGACAAAACACAAAATCCATGAATCCAGCTAGGGATGTTTGCTTAGTTGGTGTTATTATAACTACTTTATAAAGCTTTCTAAGTTTGTTAATTGTTATCACATATGTTGAGTAGAGGTGTGAATTATTGCCTTCATTCCCTAAAATATTGGACATAGGAGTAAAGGAGTGGAGCGGTGAGGTTGGGCAATTAGACAATTTTAATTTTAATTAACCTAATTTTCATGCATCACATGCAACCAAATTTCATTTCTATGTTAACAATTAACATGACCAACACATTGTTACAACTCCTATAACACCAATTGGCCTTTTAACCTATTTTTCCATTAAGAAACTTAAGGTTAAGAATAATCCTAATAAACATAGGTTTAGGAATTTCTTACTCAATAGGGTGCAGAATCAAATTTCACCCCTCCGGGAAGTTAGACCACCAAATGTTGGTCCTCTAGTCCATCCACATGAACGTTGTGATCTTGACTCAACCCTTGAACTGGTTCTTTCCTTGATGCATTCTTTTTAGTTTGGCTAACCAAGCATGAAGGAAGGGTATGGGTTTTCTTGGGTTTTTCCTTTTGGGTAATTAGAGAAACAATTTCTCTAACTATGATTCAAGAGTAACACTTCTAATGTCTATTGAATCAAATGGAAGAAAGGAAGAAAAAATAATGAAATCGACTTATCTTGAGAAAAAAGGAAGAAGAGGAAGAAGAAGAAGAAGGAGAAGAAGAAATGAATTCTCTTTTTCCATCTATCAAGTGGTTTGCCTTTTAAACTTTAGGGATTTTCATATCCCTAATATGGGACTTTAGGGATTCCCATATCCCTAAAGTGGGTGGAAATCTCTAAAATTTAGAGATTTCTAATGCTTAAAGGTGATTAGTAGAGATTAGTTGTCTTTCACTAATGAGAAAACCTTTATATGCGTCTTCTTCTCATCCAATCAAATTGATGAGTTGTCACCATTCCATGGTGCATTTGGCATCTTATGCCATATCACCATCAAGCTATTAAACTACATTTCTCTCATGGCTTTATAAGCCATCTAAGCCATATTAATTGTTCTTACATTATAATTTATATCTAATATAAATTATATCATAATTAAACTCCTATTATTATACGCTTATATTTAACAATTAAATATAAACTAATTTTCTTCTTATTACCCAATTCTTTGAATTCAGTTTCAAATCATGTTAGGGACTTTGTAATTTTATTATAACTAAATTTATTAGTTTAATTAATCAATTAAACCATTTAATTAATTAATCAAATTAATATTGTCTTGATCACATTATTTCTATTGTGTATGAATTTCTAAGTTTATGATTAATTGGCAATGAGAATATGATATTAACTCTTTAATATCATTAGAACTCTTTCCATACCTAGAGTGAAATTTCCTTTTCACTCTTGGTTCTCATAAATCATGATTAATACCTAGCATAACATGCCATGACTACCTAATCAATGATGAATAAAATTCATCCTATTCCTTATAACCTTGATCATATACACCATACACTAAAGTCTTTTCGTTACAAAATTTTAATCCTAGCTTGAGCCAAGGCATATGCCAAAACCTAATTGTTTTGGATCATATGTCATCATCTAAATTCTAATTCTTGATTAATAAGACTTACCATCAGAAATACTTTTTTGACTAAGTCAAACTGTCCTGGCCAAGAATTTCTTTTATCAAGAATAATTTAGATAGCATAGGACTTTATCCCTATTTACTTAGCGCAATAAATCCCATCTTGACTGAATACCTATCTCCATATACAATTAGTTGGAGCTAACACACGCCCATATACCCATACCTAGTACAAGTATGTAAGCGGTATCAAACTCAAACAATTATATACAAATAATTGTGTCATATTAGGTCAAGAGATTATGTGCACTATTATGATCTATATGACAATATATTGACAAGAGCAAAGTCCAAGTATATATATATATATATATATATATATATATATATATATATATATATATATATATAGTTTGACCTATTTTTCTTATAAGTGCTCACTACATTTGTCTTGACATCCTAATGTCAGATGGCATGAGACTTAACATTCCACTTTTATTAATATCTTATACTAATATGTGGAAACAAATAGAGGTGATAGTATAACCGAATAGAACATGTTCAACATAGCATCCTTGATTGTGAACTAATATTTATCACACTTTTATCAAACAGTTCCATCACTCACATTCTCAACTCTTTGAAAATGAAACTTCCAACAAGAAATTAAAGGTTTGTTCGATTAATCTTAAACATTTTAAGCTAAAAGATACATGAAAGCCATGTATAACTTTTTGCATTTCTTGCATCTTAGTTAACTTTTGCATTTACTTTACCTTTTCATGCCTTTATTATACTTTTGTATCAAAATTCAAAAACTTTTCCAAATATTTTTCAAAATTTTTCAAAATTTCTTTAGAAATATGACTAAAAGTCTAATTAGCAAACAATTATTCTCTCAAGAGTAATGAATTGAATGTACTAGATAAGCTAGAGGTTTTAATGAATTGCTTGTAAAAAATTTATCTTCTAAGTGGAGTAAGACTAATTAAACTTATTCATAATTTTTAGTTTGTCACAATCAGTTTGTAAAGCTAGGAGAAAATTCTTGAAATATGAACAAGCTTAGGTATGCCTCAACAATCCTAGAATGATCTACTTGATCTATTAAGGCAAAATCCTAGTATGCACTTGAGAAAGAGATGATTTAGGCATTCCTTGTATTAACCTTATTATAGCCTTAGCCACTGTAACACCCTCACTATAGCAATTCTGCACATTCTATTATTTCGGTGACTGGTGTCAGTCCGGACAGTTAGAATGACTGGAAAAATATTTATACTAAAGTGAGGAGCCATAATTAACTCAAATATTAACAAGAAAAATATAGAAAAAATTTTAGAAATAAAATACAATCAAGTTAAATGAGCCGGTGCCCTAGCGATGGGTAACCTAGTGGAAAGTTGTGGTCTTTGCAGCTAGGAGCCCTAAATTCGAGAGAAAATTCATAAAATAATTTTTGGGACTCTAGAGAAGGGTCATTGAGGTTTCTAAGGCATTAGAATGCCAAGAAAAGGCTTAAAATTTTTTTTTTCGATTAGTACTGACAATTTTGGCTCAATAAGCCAAACAGAGGGCTTTTGGGTCATTTCGTCTTCAGAGATGATTTTGACTCACTTTTCCAGTTAAGTAAATAATTATTTTAACATAAAATATGAATAAATATTGCTAAAAATTAAATTGAAAATGAGTAGAAAAGAAAAGAAAAAGAAAATGAATTAAATGAGAAATATGACATCACATGATGTCATTAGTTAGGTCTCACCCAATCACCTTGCAAAAAGCCACTAAAAACCAATTAAAAAGGAGATAAATGAGACAAATTGGCAAAAAAATCTGCATCTTCATCATGGGCCATAACATGAGAAAAAGAGAAGAGAGAAACCTCCATTGGAGCACATTTCATGCTTGTGTTCTACCATCAAAACCACCTCAAAACCCTAGCTTCCCTTCACAAAAATTTATCCTCACACCTAGAGCAAGCTTTGGATAGCAAAAAGAAAGGAAGAAAGTGAAGTTTTGAAGTCTTATAAGTGACTCCATTCAAGGTTAGTGCTAAATCTCTTACTTTTCTCCTTATATTTTTTATTTGAATTTTGAGTTAAGTTAGAAAATGGAGAAAATTTCAAGAAAATATGCATGTTAGGAATATTCTAATTTTTGGCAGCCATGGGGGAAGGTTTAGAATTGTTCATTTGATTGAATTAAGTTGCTTGGGAATGATGTTTGATAACCATATTAGAGTTAGATGTTGATTTGTGTATGTTAGATGAAGTGATAGATTGTTAGGGTTAGGGTTTGTGATGAATTGAGGGTTATTATATTTTAATGTTAAGTGGAGTTTTAATGGTCAATTAGTGACCATTTAGCTGAGTATAATAAGGAATTGAAGTGAATTGTGCCATGAGAATTGAGGTTGGGTGTGGTGCCTTGAGTGGCCCTGCAGGACTGGTTGTGAGTTAGCAGGATTGGGCAGTCATAAATGGAGTTGTATAGGTTCAATTGGTGCAAGGCCAATTGGACATGAAACTAGACACATAATGGCACAACTTTGGTGAAGAAATCCTACCCAGAAAACTAAACCAAGTTAATCTAAAAATTACCCTAATCCGGGTGACCAACATGCTGTCCCTGGAAAATGACCAAATAAACAGTATTTGTTCAAATGGTCATAACTCAGTATAGAAAAGTTTAATTGATTTGAAATTTTACCAGTAGAAAGCTGAGACAAAGACCTACAACTTTCATGAAGAACAAAAACTCAAATTCTGAACCTAACCAATTCAAATTGCTAGTCCAAATTAGGACACCAAATCTGACAGAACCAAATTGCCCAGAAATTCTGGGTACAGGTCACTCCGGCCAGTTATGGTAAAATGACCATAACTTGAGCTACAAAACTCCAAATGGAGTGATTCAAAAGGGAATTAAAGAAGACACAATAAGGGACAACTTTGATGAAGAAAAGTTAGCCAAGTTTCCACTGTAAAATTGTCCAATGGAACAGTAAACTTAGGTAATCAAAACTGAAAATTTAGAAATGCATCTAGGGGATTTTAAATTGCAATTGGCAATTAATACTAGCAAATGTAAAACTCAAAATGTGGGATCTTGGTGTAATTAGAATTAACATATTCATTACGTATGAAAAAGTCAACATTTTGGTTGACTAGTAAGGTGAATAGTAATCAAAATGATTAGCAAACTAAGATGAAGACCTAGAACCAATTCTAAGCTTAAATGCTTAGAATTGTATGACAAATGTAAACTATGCATCCTAGTCAAAATTGTTAAAGGGAAATTAAAGCCATAAATTTGAAATCCATGAAATGTTCATGGATTGCTTGAAACATGAAAAGTAAGTCACCTAATTGATGTGAATAGATAGTTAGGGCTTATATGCCCATCATGAATAGAATTCATAAAATGTTAGTAATTCAACTTGAAATATAAAATTTGTAATTACATAAGTAGATTTTTGAATGTATAAATGAGAAAGGAAAAATGTTTTGAATACAATGGTACATGTGAACCATTGTTTTGAATTGTGATCAATATGAATGACATAATAAATAAATAAATGAATCATATTAATGTATGAATGAGACATTAGTTTCCATTATTGTAGAAAGGAAAAGTACTTTGAGTACAATGGTATAAAAGGATAATTGATGTGAATTGTGATCATATAAATGATCAAATGAATGTATACATTATAATTGAAAATTATTATGAAATAATGAAGTCATAAAACACAATATATTAATATTTAATGATATTTTGTGCCCTTGTATTGCCTAGATATGTGTGTCAGATTGGATAGTTTGGCATGCCAATGGGGTATTGTTTTAGTAGTACTGCGAAAGGCTTTATGCCCGTATTCATGGCTTTATGCCTGCACTCATGGCTTAACGCCCGATTATGTGTTATCATGGCTTTTTAGCCATACTGACTGCATACGTGGTTGACGTTCCGCGCCCATGGTATGACGGCCCGAGGCATCGCGCTGTCCAGTGCCAACGACCCGTTATCTAGTTTAGTCAGCCTGTCATAGGTTACTTGGGCAGTCTAATTTATTAAAATAAGTTACAAATATTAGCAATTAAAAATGCTAGAAAGCAAATAAATAAGTAAGAAGTTTTGAAATAAATTAGATTAGCTCCAAAAATTTGTTTCTTAGAATGGCCTAAAGTAAATTAAATTAGTTCCAAAAAATTTTTAATATTATGAAATGATTGTAAACAACTTAGAAAGTATCAAGGAAGTGATAAAAAGACTAGTAGAAGAATTATAACTTAAATAATATTACAAATGTGACTTACTTAAGAATATAAGTATAAGTTTAAATTTTAGATTATTCATATCTGGTACATTATTAATGCAAATTTCTGAACTGAGCACCTCCAAAAAAGAACATGGCAGGATAGAGGACAGTTAATATTAGAAACTAAATTAATTATAAATCAAAATTATTCGAACTATGATTTATTTCTACTTTTATTTGTATATTATTATTTTCTTGCTATATTATTGCACCACTAAGCAGCAATGCTTAGCGCGATGGATTCGTTTTCTCGTGCAGGTACTGAAGTTAAAGCCCAACGAATACTAAATAGAGATTTTAGAGTTCTGATCTGCAGAGTGTTTCAGGTTGTCACCTCCTCAGCAATGCATGTAGATAAGGCCCATATAGATCATATATATATTTTGTACATTATAATTAGTTATGATTTGTAATGTAAATTATGAATTGTATGTTGAAATACTGATTATGGAACTGTAATTAATTTGTAGATAATGTAAATTATGAATTTATGTAATCAGTCTGTAAATCATGTAAATTAATAAAACTTGAGAATTCATATATATAAATTATGCATGAATGGAAATGCATGGAAATGAATATGAAATTGAGATATATGATTGAGATTTGAAATATGAGATGGTTATGAGAATAATTGATGAGATAATTATGATTAGCATGAATGAGATTTTTATTGTAAAATATTATTGAAAATTTCAAATAGGTGAATGATGAAATGCGCCAAATAGAAATAAAATAGGGGAAACTCCACTGGCTTCTCCGTAAAAAAAAAAATTGATATTAAAAGATAATAACTTGAAAATGATTAAAGGAATAAAGTAAGATAAGATAGGGTACTCCGGAACCAAATGCAGCATGCCTTGCTCGGCTACACTGTAGTCGGGTGAGGGGTGTTACAGCCACCCTTAGTCAAAATTATCCCTTGTAGTCAATTTGACCCTATGTTTTTATTCTTATATATGTTCTTTGTTAACCCACATAATTAACCTAGCCCTTAGCCTAAACACTTATCCTAACTCTATGAGAAGAGTCAAAATGCAAGGTGAGATTCACATTAGTTACATGTAAAGATGGGGAAGAAACGAAAATTAGAAAATTATAGGTATTCTTAAGAAAAAAAAGAGAACAAGAAAAAAAAAAAGAAGTGTACTTCCAAACACGTAAGAATGAGTTTAGGGGTGGGCACCAAAATGGGATACAAAGCACCAATAAAAGTCAAATCAAATGCAAAAGTTCCTATCAAAGAACCAAAGGAGGCATACTTGGCACTATGAATCAAAATTGTAAAAGGCTCCTTTTCTCCATGTATAAAGAGGAAAGTGAAAATCTAGTGTGCTTTGGTCTTTTGCAAGATGTTTTCTCTCATACTTTGTATTCCTTAAGCCCATTTTCATTAGCAACCACATCAACTACTTATTAGCCCCATTACAACTTTATAAAAGACTTTTTGATCTTTTGAAAAGTGTATGCTATATTAGTGGAGATAGAGAATTGAGATATGTCTATGGGATTGGGGATATACACCTTCATCTTACATACAATCATTCATGATAGAGGCATTCTAAGTTAGTGATTATTTCTTGAATCTATCTTAGTAAGACAAACTCTTTGTGACTTATTAATAATCTTATAATTGGAATGATTAGTTGAAACTTCATAAGGAAGATGGATTTCTAATAAAGAATCATTGATTATTTTATGCCTTGAAGGAAGGGAATTGAAATGTGGTTGTTGAGAGTTTAGTTGCATGCAAACTGAGTTTTTGGTTGTAATTCTAGGAAAATAAAGAACCTTAATGAGTTTTTAATATTCAATTTGCTTAAGGACAAGCAAATATTTGAGTTTGAGGGTATTTGATACACTTATATTATGCAAGTATTTTGAGGTACTTTTTGTTACATTTCACTTGCATTTTGTTAGTTAATTGCATGATTTTAAGTTAGTTCCATTACATTTTAGGATTTTGAATTGATTTGCGTTAATTTTTTGATTTCTGTGTTTTATCAGGTAATTTAATGCAATCTTAAGGCCTAGTACATAATTGGACAATTTGGGAAGTCAAAAAGCACAAGTCAAGCACTAGGAAGAAAATATCAGCAGGAAGAAAGTGTAACGCCCTCACCGTAGGTAGTTCATACATTCTACTGTTCCGACGACTAATATCTGTTCGGACAGTCAGAATGTCTGGAACTACACTTAAACTATAGTGAGGAGGCATAAGTTGATGGAATAAATGTTAAGAAAGTATAAGAAAAATTTAGAGAATTTATTAATTGGTACAAAAATAATAATAACGCGATTAGCACCACGAAGGGCATTTTGGTCATTTTACCCCCCAGAGGTGAATTTTGACCTAAATGTCAAATTAAAAATTTAGAGAATAAAATAATTAACATAAATTAAAATTTATGAAATGAATTAGGAAAATGAGAAAGGAAAAGAAAGAAGGAAAGAAAAGAAAAGAAAAGAAAGAAGAAAAGAAAAGAAAAGAAAATAAAATAAAATAGGCTTATGAAATTATAAAACAATAAAGTACAATAATTATAGAATATATATAAGACATAAGAAACAAAAATTCACCAACCACAAGTCTTCTTCTTCTTCCTTTTCTCTCTCTTTGAGCCGACACCATGGATGCTCTTCTTCCACCATTTTTTTTAAGCTTTGAGCTTGAGTTCCTCTTCATTCACTCACCAAAACCCATACTCCCCTTTGTTAAAAATTTAGCCCACACCATAAGAAAGCTTTAGGTACCCTTAAGAAGCAAGAAAGTTGAAGTTTTGGGAAGTTTGAAGTTGGGTCACAAGAGGTTAGTGCCTAATCTTCCTTTCTCACTTTATTAATCTTCGTTAAAAATTCAGTTTGGTCCTCCACACATGTTTTTATTTCATTTCAAGTTTATTTACAAGTTAATCATGCTATAAATACAACTACTAAATCTCAATCTTTCAAATTAGTGTGCTTACCTCACTTGAATTTGAATTCTCTAATTTCCCTCTTCTTTTCTTGTTTCTTTGATGATCAATCTCCTTCTCAAGTGACTAGAACAAGTTTTTACGAAGCAATTATGGGAGAAGTTGAGGTTTAGTAAGGATTTCAAAGCTTGAGTGCAAGCTTTAATGGAGGAAAATTCATGGAGATGAGAGGGAGAGGGTTTCGGCTAACTTGAGGAAGATGAGGGAAATGATTTTTTTTTTTTGGATATTTAACCTTGAATTGACTTAGTCAAAATATTAAGTAAATAAAAATTACTTATGGCCTCATAGGTGATGTCACCATGATGATGTCACTACATTTTTAACTTTTCTTTTTCACTTTTCTTTTTCTTTTTTTTTTTCCATTTCTTTTTTTCTATTAGTTCTTTAATTTAATTCCCGACTCTAAAATTTTCTTTTCTCCGATTTTATTTGAGAGTTAGGTTAGGAGTTAGCTCTTGGGGTCAATTGACCAAATTGCCCCTCGCCGGTTCAACCCGATTTGCAAATAATCCAATATTTCTTCCGGCCCCCTGACCTAATTATTTGACTGGCTTAACAGTTCTTTTTCATGTTTTTCTCTTTTCCACTGTGTTCGTAATGGTCCTAAGGACAGCGGCGTCACATTTTACGGTTCGAAATTTGAGTTTAAAATGACTTCGTAGTCCTTCCCGAGAAGGTCACCCACCTCTGTGACTCTCGGCTTGTTTAACTTCTTTTGTTCTATTTTTCTTATTTATACTTAACTAATTGGCAATTACTAATTATTTGTGTTTATGGCTTCTCTAGTTGTTTTAAGTATGGTTCTAATCCCTTTAATTGTTCAGACTAACACCGGTCACCGGAACAGTAAAATATACCAGGCTTTGCAAATAGGGGTGTTACAATTCTCCCCCCCCCCCTTAAAATAAATTTCGTCTCGAAATTTTACCTGGTATTAATCTCTGAACAGTTGTGGGTGCTGTCTCCTCATGTCCTCCTCTCATTCCCAAGTAGCCTCCTAGGCCGAATGATGGTTCCACAACACTTTTACCAATGGTATCTGCTTATTCTGTAGCTGCTTCACCTTATAAGCCAGAATCACTATGGGTTCTTCCTCATATGTGAGGTCTGGATTCACTTCAATTTCTTCTGTTGGTAGTACATGAGATGGGTCTGATCGATACCTCCTCAACATAGACACATGGAAGACATTATGTATCTTCTCCAACTCTAAAGGTAGTGCAAAACGATATGCCAAAGGACCCACTCTTTCCAGAATCTCATATGGCCCAGTGAAACGAGGACTCAGTTTCCCCTTTCTGCCAAATCTCATAATTCTCTTCCAAGGAGAAACCTTGAGGAATACTTTCTCACCCACTGCATACTCAATATCTCTTCTCTTCAGATCAATGTAGGACTGCTGATGGTCTGATGTAGTCTTAAGTTGATCAATGATCACCCTAATCTTTTCCTCAGTTTGCTGAACAATTTCGGGTCCAATCATCTTTTTTTCACCTACGTCATCCCAACACAACGGGGTTCTACATTTTCTGCCATACAACGCTTCATATGGAGGCATCCCAATGCTTGATTGATAGCTGTTGTTGTAAGCAAACTCAATCAAAGGCAAGTGTATGTCTCAACTGCCCTCAAACTCAATCACACAAGCCCATAGCATGTCCTCCAAGATCTGAATTACCCTCTCAGACTGGCCATCTGTCTGTGGGTGGAATGCAGTACTGAAGTTCAATCTAGTTCCTAGGGCTCTCTGAAGACTACCCCAGAATCTAGAAGTGAACCTAGGATCTCTGTCTGACACGATGGATACTGGCACTCCATGCAGTCTCACAATTTCATCGATATACAACTTGGCCAATCTTTCTAAACTATAGTCCATCTGAACTGGCAGAAAATGAGCAGACTTGGTCAGTCTGTCAACAATGACCCATACTGCATCATGACTCTTCTGTGTCCTCGGAAGTCCCATCACAAAATCCATTGTTATTCTTTCCCATTTCCATTCTAGTACTGGTAGTGGATGTAACAACCCAGCGGGTACTTGATGCTCTGCCTTTACTTGCTGACAAGTTAGGCATTTAGAAATAAACTCTGCCACATCTCTTTTCATACCCATCCACCAGTAATGCTCCTTTAGCCCTCTATACATTTTTGTGTCACTAGGGTGCATGGCAAAAGGAGACTCATGTGCTTCCTTCAAAATGATTTGCATCAAATCAACATCATTAGGAACACATATTCTGCTCTGGTGTAGCAGTAGACCATTATCTCATATTGAGAATTCTGGTTTCTTGCCCTGCCTGAGTTCTTCCAACGACCGATACTTCGGTCATTACGAGCGACCATTACGATATGATCAATCAACACTGGCTGTACATGCCATGCAACTGCTGTCTGCCCATCATCATTAATCTCTAAGCTGGCATGCAATGATCTTAACTTATGTACCAAAGACAAAGGAGTAACCCGTAGACTTGCCATAGTCTTGCGACTTAAGGCGTCATGTAACACCCTCACTGTAGCAACTCCGTACATTCTCTTTATTCGGTGACCGGTGTCGATGCAGGCTAGAACGTCGGAAAAATATTTAAACTAAAGTCAGGAACCATAATTAACTCAAATATTAATAAGAAAAATTTAGTAAAAATTTTAGAAATAAAATACAACCAAGTTAAATGAGCCGGTGCCCAAGCGATGGGTAACCAGAGGGAAGTTGCGGTTCTCGCAACGAGGAGCCCTAGACCTGGGGGAAAAATTATAAAATAATTTTTGGGACTCCAGAGAAGGGTCATTAAGGTTCCTATGGCATTAGAATTCCAAGAAAATATTTAGAAAAATTTTTCAATCGGTACAGACAATTTTGACCCGTTAAGCCAAACGGAGGGCATTTTGGTCATTTCGCCTTCAGAGGTGATTTTTGGCCGACTTGTCCAGTTAAGTAAATAATTATTATGATCTAAAATATGAATAAATATTGGTAAAAATTTAATTAGAAATGAGTTAAAGAAAGAAGAAAGAAAAATCAAATAAAAAGGCATTTATGACATAAGCTTGATGTAATTAAAACCCCTTAGCCAATCAAAACTTAACAAATGCATTTATAAGACATTAAATAAGAGAAAAGAAGTCAAAATATGAAAAAGCAATCTGCTCACCTTCACCTTCTTCACCGAATCTCCATGGCCATTTTTCTTCATCAAATTTTCAAGCTTTAAGCTTGCAATATCTCTTTATCTATCCACCAAAATCCCTAAGCCCCTTTACTAAAATTTATCCCCACATCAAGAGGAATATTTTGATTATCAAAAAGTGAGGAAATTCCAAAGTTTCTACAAGTGCAAGAAGTGGTTAAAGTGAGGTTAGTGCTTACTTTTACAAATATTTCTTTATTTCTATGTTAAGGGACTTGAAATAAGTAAGGAATTGTAACTAAAATGAATAACAATTATGTGTATGAATGCCATGAATTTCAGCAGCCCTATTGAAGGAATAGAAATGAGTGTTTTTTTGGACTTAGAGTAGATTAGAAATGATGTTTAAGGTACATATACACAAGTATAATGAATTGGTATGCTAACTAAGGTAATTGGTGTAACCCTTGAATTTGAGCTAGGGTTTTAAGAATGAAAGTTTGACTTGGCTTAGGAAATCATTAGAGAACATTTTAATGGTCAATTAGTGACCATTTTAGGTAAGTTGACCACAATTTGGACTGAAATATAGCATGGCCAAGTGAATGTGTAGGCTGCCTAAGGACAGCAGCAGAGTGACTGAACTTTCAGTCCACTTGGACTGCCATATCCTTGGATGCGTTGGTCCAATTGGTGTTTGGCCAATTGGACATGAAACTAGGCTTATAATGGCACATTTTTGCTGAAGAAACCATGCCCAAAAGACCAAAGCAAGAGGACCAAAAGTTGGCCCCAATTCGGATCCCCTGCAACAGCACCTGCAGAAATGACCAAATGAACAGTAACTGTTCATTTGGCCATAACTCACTGTAGAAATGGTCAATTGACCTGAAATTTTTACAGAAACAAGTTAAGACATAGACAAACAACTTTCATGAAGAAACCTACCCAAAATTATGGCCATAACCTATTCCAAAATTCAATCACAGTCACTGTTCATGGTACTATAGATTTGGTAATTTCTGCAGAATGGAAATCCGGCCAGCTGTGGTTTTTGGACCATATCTGGAGCTTCAAAACTCCAAATGGAGTGATTCAAAAAAGGAAATTCAACTAGACAAAATAAGGAACAACTTTCATGTTTTCTATTTCTTCAAATTCCCACTGAAACAGTGTCCAATAGAACAGAAAATTTGAGTTCCAAAAACTGAAAATTCTGCTTTCCTTGGTTTAAACTTTGAAATGGTGTAAATGCTTAATGCCAACAAGTTTTGAATGCCAAATGTGGTATGTTAGGAGTGCCAAAGTCAATGTACATATTTTCTATCTAAAAGTCAACATTTTTGTTGACCAATGAGGTGAATAGTGACACCAAAACTTGAAATTCACAAATTGAAGAATTTAAAAGTTTCAAATGCCCTAGTATACCTAACAAGATTGGTTTGGATAGTTTGGCATGCCAATAGGGTTCGATTAGCGATCGCACATGTCAATATGCCATTCAGTGATTTTATGGCTTTTATCCATTCTTTACTTGCATTGAGACTTGTGCTTGTGCTTGATTTTGTTTACAGCTTGTTAGCCGCTTACATGCCTGCCGAGATGCATATGTGACCGATGGTGTGACGGCCCGAGGTACTTGATACCCAGTGCCAGTTTACCCGTTATCCAGTCCAGTCGTCTAGTGTAGGTTACTTGGGGCAACCAAATGAATAAAAGTGGACAAAGTAAATGATATACAAATACCAAACAAATATAACATATACATTCATTACATATTTATTTCTTGCTATTTCCTTTATTTTGTTATTGCACCACTAAGCATTATTGCTTAGCGCGTTGCTTTTGCCACGCGTAGGTTCTGGAGATACAGATCGTGAGCCCAGTAGACCGCAGACTGGGTGAGTCCATCCTGCAGTTCTGCACAGTGTCCGTGTCACCTCAACTTCTGCAGTGCATTGGTAGGACACTAGGCGTCATTTTGATATTTTGTAGCTAATTTTTACTTCCTCATATGTATTTGAACTTATGTAATGTATTTTGATGTTCATGTAAATAATGAAAGTTATGGTTATGAATGTAAAATTTGAGCATTTATTTATTGTTATATATGAGCATTATGAGAAATGGATGTTTGAGAAATGAAAAGGCTGTTGAGAACTGAAATTGAAAATTGTTGAGATTTTGGATATTGGAGTTTGAGATGATTGAATACAAATATTGGAAGTGTTTTTAACAGGTTCCGAAGAACTGTTTTCTCCATTTTTAGCCGGTACTCTGCCGGATTTTCTTTAAAATTTTCGGAACCTCAAATAAATGACAATTTCGATAAATGGCTTAAATAAATTATATTTCACAAATTATATTCAAAAGCATGATAAAAATTAAATAAGGCATATTAGAGTGTGCCGGTACACCGTGTGACATTGCTTACTCGGGTATACTGTACACGGGTAAGGGGTGTCACATTTAGTGGTATCAGAGCACGGTTTAGGCGTTTCTGGGCCTAGATTGAGTCCATACCATGCATTGCATTTGTAAGAGTCGAGGTGACACTAATGCAGATCTGTTTGTCTTTCTTATTTTAAATAGGATATGGACCCTTCATCATAGAGAGCAGTCGAGGAGAAAGTGGAGAGTCATGCTCCACCTGTAGCAGCTGAGACTGGGGGTAGGGGAGAACCTACTCCACCAGCTCAAGCAGAGCCTGCTCAGCCTCCACAGGCCATGTTCTAACAAATGGCTGACTTCTTTAGACAAATGGCCGGAGTAATGCCAGTACCACCACCACCACCACCAGCTCCACAGCAGAAATCACACCTGGAAAGGCTAAGAAAGTTTAGAGCAGTGGACTTTTTCGGTAAGAGAGAAGATGACTCTGTTGCAGCCGAGAATTGGTTGAACAGAACGGGCAGAGTCTTAAAACAACTCCACTGCACCCCGGAGAAAAACTTAGAGGCTGCCATATCTTTGTTGCAAGATGATGCCTACGAATGGTGGGACACGGTATCCAGTGAAGTGCAGCCAGAAGCTATAACTTGGGATTTCTTTCTCTCAGAATTCAAGAAGAAATATGTGGGTACTGTATACCTGGAAGAGAGAAGAAGAGAGTTTATTAACTTTGAGGCGAGGCAGTATCGGTGGTAGAGTATGAAAAGGAATTCGTCCGATTAAGCCGCTATGGAAGGGAGATAGTCCCTAATGAAGCTGAAAGATGTAAGAGATTTAAAGAGGGACTAAATGACAACATAAAGATCCAGCTCACTGCCTTGGGAATCATAGAATTTAGCAAGTTAGTGGAAGCTGCAATAAGGGTTGAAAAAGTGAGAATCAGTGAGCAGACCAGAAGGGATAGACAGCAGAAGAGGGGCCCGGGTCAGTCTAGCTCATCTCCTGCACCTGGGAAGAAGTTCAGAGGTCCACCTGCATAGAGTTCGGGTCAGCCACAAGGTCAGGGTCAGTCTCTGGGGCCCAGGCCACAGTTCACCCCTAGGAGAGGTCAGTCCACACCATCAGTGGGCAGCTCTCCAGGGATGGGATTCTGGGGACTAGCCCCAACATCTTCTGCATGTCCACACTGCCTGAAATGGCATAAGGGGGAATGTTGGAGAGTAACTGGTGCCTGCTTAAGATGTGGGTCGATAGAGCATCAGCTGAGGAACTGCCCACGCAGAACTACTACAGCTGCTCCAACACAAGCAGACAGACCTGCTCATGCACCACAGAGGGGTAGAAAATCTGGCAAGTCTGAGGCTGTAGGACCATCGCAGAGGCTTGTATCTGAGCCAGCAGAGAGGCGGATAATGCACCACCTGCCGAAATTATGCCACGAGCTCAGGAGGAGCAAGATGCCTCGGACGTCATCAGGGGTACGTTCTCCCTCTACAATACACCTGTGCATGCATTGGTGGATCCAGGATCCACTCATTCATACATCTGCATCAACCTACCCGTAGAAAGGGGGATACTAGTAGGGGAGAGTGACCAAGATATTCTGGTCACTAATCCATTGGGCCATAGTGTAGTGGTGAACAAAGTATACAAGGGTTGCCCGTTAAGGATTCAGGGGCATGAATTCTTAGCAGACCTGATCGAGTTGCCCTTCCACGAGTTTGATGTGATTTTGGGAATGGACTGGTTGTCACGTCATCAGGCAATAGTTGATTGCAAATTGAAGAGAATTTCTCTAAAAACTTCAGAGGGTAATGAGATCACAGTTGTGGGGGAAAGGACAGATTTCTTGTCCAATGTCATCTCAGCCACAGTTGCAAGACGAATGATGAGAAAAGGCTGTGAAGCCTACCTAGCACATGTGGTGGATACTAGGCAGGCTAAGCCAAACCTGAGAGATATACCCACAGTAAGAGACTTTCCAGAGGTGTTTCCTGAAGAATTGCCCGGTTTGCCACCAAAAAGGGAAGTTGAATTTGCTATTGAGACACTGCCGGGTATAACACCCATTTCTATTACTCCTTATAGGATGGCACCCACTGAATTGAGGGAATTGAAAACTCAGTTGCAAGAGTTGCTTGATAAGGGGTTCATACGCCCCAGTGTGTCACCATGAGGAGCTCCAGTGCTGTTTGTGAAAAAGAAGGATGGGACTTTGAGGCTTTGCATTGATTATCGGCACTTGAATAAAGTGACTGTGAAGAACAAATATCCGGTGCCTAGAATTGATGATCTGTTTGATCAGTTGAAGGGAGCAGGAGTATTTTCTAAGATTGATCTCAGATCAGGGTATCATCAGCTGAGGGTGAAGGATGTAGATGTGCCCAAGACTGCATTCAGGACCCGATATGGGTATTATGAGTTTCTGGTGATGCCCTTTGGCCTAACAAATGCACCAGCGGCATTCATGGACCTTATGAACCGTATCTTCCATCCATACCTAGATCGGTTCGTAGTGGCCTTTATTGATGATATTTTGGTCTATTCCAAGACCAGGGAAGAACATGATGAGCATTTGAGAATTGTTCTACAAACCCTGAAAGAAAAGAAGCTGTATGCTAAGTTGTCCAAGTGTGACTTTTGGCTGAATGAGATTGCATTCCTTAGACACATAGTGTCAGCTGATGGGATTAGGGTGGATCCCAAGAAAATAGAAGCAGTGATGGAATGGAAGCCTCCCAGAAATACAACTGAGGTCAGAAGTTTCTTGGGGCTAGCGGGGTATTACAGGAGATTTGTGAAGGGATTTTCCTTAATAGCTACTCCAATGACCAAGTTGTTACACAAGAATGTCAGATTTGACTGGAATGACAAGTGTCAAACCAGTTTTGAGAAGTTGAAGGCTATGTTGACAGAGGCACCAGTGTTAACACAGCCAGTGTCAGGAAAAGACTTCGTGGTCTACAGTGATGCCTCTCATAATGGGCTAGGGTGTGTATTGATGCAAGAGGGAAAGGTGGTCGCTTATGCTTCTAGGCAACTAAGGCCACATGAACAGAATTACCCTACCCATGATCTAGAGCTTGCAGCAATTATCTTCGCACTGAAGATATGGAGGCATTACTTGTATGGTGAAAAGTGCTACATTTATACAGACCACAAAAGCCTGAAATGTTTGCCAACTCAGAGGGAGCTCAACCTTAGACAGAGGCGATGGATTGAGTTCCTGAAGGATTATGATTGTGTGATTGACTACCATCCTGGGAAGGCAAATGTAGTTGCTGATACTTTGAGCAGAAAGTCCATCACAGCTTTGAGATCATTGAATGCCCGTCTATCTTTGATTCGAGATGGAGCTATTTTGGCTGAGTTGCAAGTGAGGCCAAACCTGCTACAGCAGATTTTAGATGGGCAAAAGGTAGATGAAAAGTTACTGGCTATTATGAGCAAAATCTTAGAGGGAAAAGCAACTGACCATGAGGTGAAAGCAGATGGGTGTTTGTATTACAAAGGAAGACTGTGTGTACCAGATGATGGGGAATTGAAGGCCAGTATTCTAAAAGGGGCACACACCAGTGTATATGCTATGCACCCAGGAAGTACAAAGATGTATCATGATCTGAAGCTCCAGTATTGGTGGCCTGGTATGAAAAAGGACATAGCTGACTATGTGACTAAATGCTTGACATGTCAACAAGTCAAGGCAGAACATCAAGTTCCATCAGGTTTGCTACAGCCTATACGCATACCTGAATGGAAATGGGATCGGGTCACCATGGATTTTGTAAGTGGTCTACCTCTCACTCAGAAGAAACATGATGCAGCATGGGTGATACTTGATAGATTGACGAAGTCAGCACACTTTCTGCCAGTTAGGACTGACTACTCACTAGAGAAGTTAGCAGAATTGTATATCAGTGAGATAGTTAGACTGCATGGAATTCCACTTTCCATCATATCTGATCGAGACCCAAGGTTTACATCGAGATTTTGGAAGAAGTTGCATGAATCCTTGGGTACCCAACTCCATTTCAGCACAGCTTTCCATCCTCAGACGGATGGGCAAACAGAAAGAGTAATCCAGGTAAACAATTGAAACCAATGAAATTGATACAAATATTGAATTAAAATGACAACAATAACATGAAATATATGTCAGGTCCTTGAGGATATGCTGAGGAGTTGTGTCATCGAATTTGAGGGAAGTTGGGATAGATACCTCCCACTGGCAGAATTTGCATACAACAATAGCTACCAAGCTAGCATCCAAATGGACCCATATGAAGCACTGTATGGGAGAAAATTTAGAACTCCAGTGTGCTGGACTGAATTGGGCGAAGACAAACTGGTAGGGCCAGACCTGGTGAAACAGGCTGAGGAGAAGGTAAAATCAATCAAAGGCAACTTAAAGGTTGCCTCAGATAGACAGAAATCCTATGCCGACTTGAAGAGAAAAGAAATAGAATACACAGTTGGCGACAAAATGTTCCTTAAGGTGTCATCGTGGAAGAAGGTATTGAGGTTTGGAAGGAAAGGTAAGTTAAGCCCTAGGTTCATTGGCCCATATGAAGTCATTGAACGTGTGGGACCAGTGGCCTATAGGCTAGCTTTACCACCAGAGCTGGACAAGATCCACAATGTGTTCCACGTGTTTATGCTAAGAAGATACCGCTCAGATCCTTCACATGTCATCTCCAGGGAAGAAATTGAAATACAACCAGATTTGACATATGAAGAAGAACCTCTACGGATCCTGGCTCGGGAAGTAAAAGAGTTGAGAAATAAGCGGATTCCACTGGTGAAAGTGCTTTGGAGGCACCACAACACCGAAGAGGCAACTTGGGAAAATTAAGAGACGATGAGGCAACAGTTCCCTCAACTGTTTGCATCAGGTAAATTTCGAGGACGAAATTTAAATTATAGGGGAAGAATTGTAACACCCTCACTGTAGCAACTCCGTACATTCTACTGTTCCGGTGACCGGTGTCGGTCTGGACAGCTAGAACTTCCGGAAAAATATTTAAACTAAAGTCAGGAACCATAATTAACTCAAATATTAATAAGAAAAATTTAGTAAAAATTTTAGAAATAAAATACAACCAAGTTAAATGAGCCGGTGCCCAAGCGATGGGTAACCAGAGGGAAGTTGCGGTTCTCGCAACGAGGAGCCCTAGACCAGGGAAAAAAATTATAAAATAATTTTTGGGACTCCAAAGAAGGGTCATTAAGGTTCCTATGGCATTAGAATGCCAAGAAAATATTTAGAAAAATTTTTCAATCGGTACAGACAATTTTGACCCGTTAAGCCAAACGGAGGGCATTTTGGTCATTTCGCCTTCAGAGGTGATTTTTGGCCGACTTGTCCAGTTAAGTAAATAATTATTATGATCTAAAATATGAATAAATATTAGTAAAAATTTAATTAGAAATGAGTTAAAGAAAGAAGAAAGAAAAATCAAATAAAAAGGCATTTATGACATAAGCTTGATGTCATTAAAACCCCTTAGCCAATCAAAACTTAACAAATGCATTTATAAGACATTAAATAAGAGAAAAGAAGTCAAAATATGAAAAAGCAATCTGCTCACCTTCACCTTCTTCACCGAATCTCCATGGCCATTTTTCTTCATCAAATTTTCAAGCTTTAAGCTTGCAATATCTCTTTATCTATCCACCAAAATCCCTAAGCCCCTTTACTAAAATTTATCCCCACATCAAGAGGAATATTTTGATTATCAAAAGTGAGGAAATTCCAAAGTTTCTACAAGTGCAAGAAGTGGTTAAAGTGAGGTTAGTGCTTACTTTTACAAATATTTCTTTATTTCTACGTTAAGGGACTTGAAATAAGTAAGGAATTGTAACTAAAATGAATAACAATTATGTGTATGAATGCCATGAATTTCGGCAGCCCTATTGAAGGAATAGAAATGAGTGTTTTGTTGGACTTAGAGTAGATTAGAAATGATGTTTAAGGTACATATACACAAGTATAATGAATTGGTATGCTAACTAAGGTAATTGGTGTAACCCTTGAATTTGAGCTAGGGTTTTAAGAATGAAAGTTTGACTTGGCTTAGGAAATTGTTAGAGAACATTTTAATGGTCAATTAGTGACCATTTTAGGTAAGTTGACCACAATTTGGACTGAAATATAGCATGGCCAAGTGAATGTGTAGGCTGCCTAAGGACAAAGCGAGTGATCAAATTTCAGTCCACTTGGACTGCCATATCCTTGGCTGTGTTGATCCAATTGGTGTTTGGCTAATTGGACATGAAACTAGGCTTATAATGGCACATTTTTGCTGAAGAAACCATGTCCAAAAGACCAAAGCAAGAGGACCAAAAGTTGGCCCCAATCTGGATCCCCTGCAACAGCACCTGCAGAAATGACCAAATGAATAGTAACTGTTCATTTGGCCATAACTCACTGTAGAAATGGTCAATTGACCTGAAATTTTTATAGAAACAAGTTAAGACATAGAAAAACAACTTTCGTGAAGAAACCTACCCCAAATTATGGCCAGAACCTATTCCAAAATGCAATCACAGTCACTGTTCATGGTACTATAGATTTGGTAATTTCTGCAGAATGGAAATCCGGCCAGCTGTGGTTTTTGGACCATATCTGGAGCTTCAAAACTCCAAATGGAGTGATTCAAAAAAGGAAATTCAACTAGACAAAATAAGGAACAACTTTCATGTTTTCCATTTCTTCAAATTCCCACTGAAACAGTGTCCAATAGAACAGAAAATTTGAGTTCCAAAAACTGAAAATTCTGCTTCCCTTGGTTTAAACTTTGAAATGGTATAAATGCTTAATGCCAACAAGTTTTGAATGCCAAATGTGGTATGTTGGGAGTGCCAAAGTCAATGTACATATTTTCTATCTAAAAGTCAACATTTTTGTTGACCAATGAGGTGAATAGTGACACCAAAACTTGAAATTCACAAATTGAAGAATTTAAAAGTTTCAAATGCCCTAGTATACCTAACAAGATTGGTTTGGATAGTTTGGCATGCCAATAGGGTTCAGTTAGCAGTACTGCACATGGCAATATGCCATTTCGTGATTTATGGCTTTTAGCCATTCTGACCTTGCATTGAGACTTGGCCTTGTGCCTGATATTGTTCTGACTTGTTAGCCGTTACATTTGCCTGCCGGAGATGCATATGTGACCGATGGTGTGAGGGCCCGAGGTACTTGATACCCAGTGCCAGTTTACCCGTTATCCAGTCCAGTCGTCTAGTGTAGGTTACTTGGGGCAACCAAATGAATAAAAGTGGACAAAGTAAATGATATACAAATACCAAACAAATATAACATATACATTCATTACATATTTATTTCTTGCTATTTCCTTTATTTTGTTATTGCACCACTAAGCATTATTGCTTAGCGCGTTGCTTTTGCCACACGTAGGTTCTGGAGATACAGATCGTGAGCCCAGTAGACCGCAGAATGGGTGAGTCCATCCTGCAATTCTGCACAGTGTCCGTGTCACCTCAACTTCTGCAGTGCATTGGTAGGACACTAGGCGTCATTTTGATATTTTGTAGCTAATTTTTACTTCCTCATATGTATTTGAACTTATGTAATGTATTTTGATGTTCATGTAAATAATGAAAGTTATGGTTATGAATGCAAAAATTGAGCATTTATTTATTGTTATATATGAGCATTATGAGAAATGGATGTTTGAGAAATGAAAAGGCTGTTGAGAACCGAAATTGAAAATTGTTGAGATTTTGGATATTGGAGTTTGAGATGATTGAATACAAATATTGGAAGTGTTTTTAACAGGTTCCGAAGAACTGTTTTCTCCATTTTTAGCCAGTACTCTGTAGGATTTTCTTTAAAATTTTCAGAACCTCAAATAAATGACAATTTCGATAAATGGCTTAAATAAATTATATTTCACAAATTATATTCAAAAGCATGATAAAAATTAAATAAGGCATATTAGAGTGTGCCGGTACACCGTGTGGCATTGCTTACTCGGGTATACTGTACACAAGTAAGGGGTGTCACACGTCAGCCACAACATTAGCTTTCCCTGGCTAATAGTCTATTAGACAATCATAGTCTTTTATCAACTCTAACCATCTCCTCTGTCTCAAATTCAACTCCTTCTGAGTGCCCAAATACTTCAAACTCTTATGATTTGTATAGATGTAACACTTCTCCCCATACAAATAATGTCTCCAGATGTTAAGAGCAAACACAATAGCTGCAAGCTCCAAATCATGTGTCGGATAATTTCTCTCATGAGGTTTTAGTTGGCGTGATGCATAGGCAATGACATTTCGATCTTGCATCAATACACAGCCTAACCCATTGTGAGAAGTATCACTATAAACTATGTATTCTTTACCCAGAGTAGGTAAAATCAAGACTGGAGCTTCAGTCAAACATTTCTTCAATTCATCAAAACTCTGTTGGCATTTATCCGTCCACTAAAATTTCACATCTTTTCTAAGCAGCTTAGTCAATGGAGATGCCAACATGGAGAATCCCTTTACAAATCTACGATAGTATCCAGCTAAACCTAGAAAATTGTGAATCTCTGTGACATTTCTGGGTGGCCTCCAATTAAGGACAACTTCTATCTTACTTGGATCTA
This sequence comes from Hevea brasiliensis, assembly GCF_030052815.1. NCBI lineage: Eukaryota > Viridiplantae > Streptophyta > Magnoliopsida > Malpighiales > Euphorbiaceae > Hevea > Hevea brasiliensis. The sequence goes on along the minus strand of NC_079507.1, from coordinate 33,823,457 downwards.
CCTTGATTCCCTCTTCTGATACTACATGCCCCAAGAAAGATATTTCCTTTAGCCAAAATTCACACTTCGACAATTTGGCATATAGCTGTTTCTCCCTCAAAGTCTGTAGTACAATCCGCAGGTGTCTATCATGCTCTTCTACATTCCTCGAATAGACCAATATATCATCAATGAATACCACAACAAACTGGTCGAGGTATGGTCTGAAGATAGTGTTCATCAGATCCACAAAAGCAGCCGGAGCATTAGTTAACCTGAATGGCATGACTAGGAACTCATAATGGCCATAGCGGGTTCTGAAGGCAGTTTTAGGAATACTCTGCTCTTGTACTTTCAGCTGATAATAACCTGATCTCAGGTTAATTTTGGAGAACATAGCTGCACCCCTCAACTGATCAAACAAGTCATCAATAAGGGGCAATGGATATCTGTTCTTTATTGTCACCTTATTCAACTGTCGATAATCAATACACAAGTGGAGAGTGCCATCTTTCTTCTTTACAAACAACACTGGCGCTCCCCAAGGTGACACACTAGGGCGGATAAAGCCCTTGTCAAGCAGCTCTTGCAACTGCACTTTCAACTCTTTCAATTCTGCAGGTGCCATTCTATATGGTGTTATGGAGATTGGGTCCACACCAGGCATAACATCAATCTCAAACTACACCTCTCTTTCTGGAGGTAATCCTGGCAATTCATCAGCAAATACATCCGGAAAGTCACATACAGTAGGGATGTCCCTCAGTGCTGGGCTTCCCACTTGGGTGTCTATCACATGTGCTAGGTATGCTTCACACCCGTTTCTAATCATCTTTTTGGCTAGTGCAGCCGAAATGATGTTTGATGGTAGTAAATGCCTCTCCCCACGTATTACCACATCACCGTACAGAGGGAGACCAGAAGTGACTGTCTTCAGTCTACAGTCAATCATGGCATGATGCCTGGCTAACCAATCCATGCCCAAGATGATATCATAATCTCTGAAGGTCATTTCAATCAAATCTGACAAAAAAACATGTCCTTGGATCACCAAAGGACAGTCCCTATAAATTTTGTTGACCCTGACCTCTTATCCTAACAGACTAGTTACTAGCACTTTAAAACCCATTTGCACACATGGAACAACAAGTGAACTGACTATGCTAGCACTAACATATGAATGGGTTGAACCCAGATCAAACAGCATAAATACATCTTGATCAGAGATAGAGAATGTACCGGCTACCACATCGGAAGTCTCAGCCTCTTCTCACTGTCTCATCGTGTAGACTCTGGCTGAAGCACTTCCTTGGCCGATCGACCAAGCGTGCCACTCGATCGCGTAAACAAAGTGCCTCTACCTCTGCCTCTTCCTCTACCAACTGATTGTGAACCTCTAGAAGCAGGACTCTGAATAGATCCCTCGACAGTAGTAGGAGCTGGACCATATCTCGGAGCACTAGTGCAGTCTTTAGCTATATGGCCCTTGCCTCCATAGTTAAAATAGGCTCCAGTGGCCCAATAGCATCCCCCCCTATGAATCTTGACACAAGTCTCATATGGGCGGGCAGAATGTGAACCCCTGCTCGACTGCTACCAGACCTAGGGGGTCTCTGTCTAGAAAATCTGCCCCTACCAAATCTTCCACCTCGACCCCTGCTAGGTCCACTAAATTTCTTCTTCTTCCCAGAAGTCCCACCAGAACTCGACTCCACTAATTTTTCCGCCTTGTCTTTCTCTGATTTCTCAGCTTTCTCTGATTTTTCTTTTACTGGGGTTGCTTCTGATTCAGTTCTCTCCAGATCAAGTACTTGAGACATAAGTTCTGAGAAGTTGCTGTGCCTGAATCCCACAACTTGCATTCTCAAACTGGGCTTCAAACTAGTCTCAAATCTCTTGCATCTTGCCTTGCTGGTAGAAAGGAGACTCCCAGCATAATGACTTAAGCGGGAGAACTCCCTCTCATACTCTGCCACTGATCGGTTCCCTTGTTTCAAACTTAAAAATTCTTGCAACTTCTGATCAACATATGCACCTGGGATGTATTTCTGTCTGAATTCTCTGATGAAGTCATCCCAGGTCAACACTGGTGGTTCAACTAAGCTGTGGGGGATGGTCTTCCACCAATCATACGCATCCCCTTGTAGTAAAGACACAGAGTATTCAAACTTCAGTTCATCTTGGCAGTGCAGCTTCTTAAATACTCTGTCCATTCTTTCAAGCCATTGCTCTGCCTCTAAAGGGTCCACTGTACCCTTAAATTCTGCAGCCCCATACTTCAGTAATTTATCATATTGTCTGGCTGGAGGCAGTGGTTGTGCCACAGGTGTCTGGGGTGGAGCTTGAGTAGGTATACCCCCAGCCATTGTTGAAATATCGTAGCCATCTACTGTGCAAACTGTACAAGAAACAGCAGCATTTGCGGGGCTGGTGCTACTGATCCACTAACATTCTGCAAAGTTGGGGCTTCCCCTTGTGCCTCAGCTTCAACAGACTGCTCAACTGAGTGATCCTCTTCTTCTATTTTAGTCTGAAGTTAGGGTATCTCTTGAATAAGTAACACATGGAGATTTCCCTCCGTTAGTTCATATTTATGATGTAATGCACTGTAAGTAACAATTATGGACATTGAGCAGTTGTACTTAACAAGGAAAAGACACAGATTCTCAAGTTAAAACATACTTAAAAAATTTGCTCTGATACCACTAAAACATGTCACACCTTACCTCTCTGTAAGGCATAACATGATCCCGTAGAATACCTAATGAACTATCAAACTTCACCTACCAATAACTCATTAAGTACCCTACAAGGGATTTTAAAACAATTTTCTTATTTTTGATAAGTGGTGAGCATTTTCTAATAGGTATTTAAAACATTTAATTAAAATTAAAACTAGTTAATATTTTTAGTCCATTTTATTTTTTCGCAAATTTTATAAAAATTTTAACAGAGTTCTGTCTGTATTTTGAGAAAACAGTTTTTCAAATACCTGAAAGAAAGCACTTCCAATAAATTTTCTCAACCACTTCTTCAATTTCACAATCAATCTCAACAAATTTCTCAAATCTCAAAATTCAACAGTCAATATTTCTCAATTTCTAAAATTCAATAATCATTAAAATAATATCTATCAATTTCATTCAAATTAAAATAAAACATTTCCATTCATTATTTCATTAAAGATAACAATTTACATATATATACATCATACTATGATTTACATTCAGAAAATCCAAACTAAAATTTATTATAAATTTTATACAAACTTTATACAAGCTGCTCAAGACCGAATTTACATGTCCATACATTTATGTGCAATACATACATCAAAAGAAATATTTACAGTCAGGGCATAAATTATACCCGATAACTTCAAGCTGATAGATCCTCAATCCTCAGCAGCTCAGTCTGCTGCTCCTCTAGTCTCTAAATCTGCGATAGCAATAAAAGCTATCGTTGAGTACTAGGACTCAGTGGTGCACAACATACTAAAATAATCTTTATGCAGAACTTAAATCACATTTATTCAAAAATTGACTAAACAAGAGAATTAAATACAAATCATGAATTATGAGATTTTAATCCCAAACAATTTCATTTTGATGTATCAAATCACATTTCATAAAATCCACAGTTAGTTCATGCCATTCGAAACAAATAGAATCTCAATAGCCAGAGGCTAAAGAGAAATCACATCACAAGGCTAGCTAGCTCAAATATATGGATATCCATTCACATCCTCTTCTACTGGCACACCTCAATACTTCTTCAGAGAAGGAATCAAAATTCGAAACTAATTACGCCCACTAGTCATGCTAGCGAGGTGTTCAAATATATGGTCATGACACTGTGGTTTCAAAACTTATCTTAACAATTTGCTAAACATTGCTATTTAAAATATACACAATAACTTTCACAATTTAAATCAAAACATCATAAATAATGTCACAAATAAACTTTCACAATTCAAAGCAAAAGTAAAATACATATTTTGTTCACTTTATCAATGAATTTTAAAGCAAAGTGATGTTATGCACAAACCTCAAGCGAGTCGCCTCTTGGCCTTGACTCGATTCCTCGAGTTCTTTCCCAGTATTATTTTCAACTGAAACACACAATTTTACAGTGTTTCAGTATCATAACTTAGCATAAATCCAAAAATTAATTTAACTTCACTTTTACCTAGCTCTAACGTGCTAAACTCGATGTTCTTGAAATTTTGTGTTTTGGGGTTACTATTCACTACATTATTCAAGTTAAATTGTTGACTTTTTAAGGCTTAATAGGTATGGGAATTCCAACTTCACCCACATACCACATTTTGGTCACTAAATTTGTTGGTTTTGGTTGTTTATTCAAATTCTAAGTCTTTTAGGTAAATTTGAAAATTTTCAGTTTTGGAGTCTAAGGTTGCACTGTTCCATTGGTCACCTTTCTGTTAGAATTTGATAAAACTTCCTTCATAGAAAATGTTCCCTATTGTCTTAAGTTTATTCTCCTTTTAGAATCACTCCAATTGGAGTTTTTTAGCTCAAGTTATAGCCATTTGAACCATGGATGCCGGATTGGACTCAACCCAGTTTTTTGGGCAATTTTTGGTTCTGGCAGTTTTAGGTCACCAACTTTGGGTGGCCAAATGACTTAGTTAATGGTATAATTTGGGTTTGTGTTCTTCATGAAAGTTTTAGGTCTATATCTCATCTAACCACTGGTAAAATTTCAGGTCATTTAGAGTTGCCTAGCTCAAGTTATGACCAAATGAACAAATTCATTGGGTCAGTTTGTACAGGGACAGACTGAGATTTTTCAAGTTTGGTCACTTTGTTCACTAGGTTTTGGTCACGTTTTGGGAATGCTTCCTAAATTAAAATTGTGTCATTTAGTGTCCATTTTCATTCCCAATTGGTCTCATACCAATTAGACTTGTAAAATTTTATTTTTGGTCCCTTAAAGGTAACTTCGTCATGCTACTAGCAACATGACCACACTCAATACGAATTTGGCCTTAACTCCAACCATTCCAACACACTTCATTTGGTCACAAATGACCATTTCTCACTTCACATTAGGTCAAAGACATCATTTACCACTTCCTTACATTTTTTTTTTGTCTCTAAACCCTAAGTCCAAACCCTAACCACACTAAATTATTGCATTTAGCTAATTTCAAAGCTTTTAACTATAATCATTCAACTAATGGAGGTCCATAAATTCATTCAAATCCATCAAACCATACAAATATACTCCCATACACCTGCTTGCCGAAATTCAGTTTGGTCCTCCACACATGTTTTTATTTCATTTCAAGTTTATTTACAAGTTAATCATGCTCTAAATACAACTACTAAATCTCAAATTTCAAATTGGTGTGCTTACCTCACTTGAATTTGAATTCTCTAATTTCCCTCTTCTTTTCCTCTTTCTTTGATGATCAATCTCTTTCTCAAGTAACTAGAAGAAGTTTTTATGAAGCAATTATGGGAGAAGTTGAGGTTTAGTAAGGATTTTAAAGCTTGAGTGCAAGCTTTATTGGAGGAAAATTCATGGAGCTGAGAGGGAGAGGGTTTCGGCTAACTTGAGGAAGATGAGGGAAATGATTTTTTTTTTTTTGGATATTTAACCTTGAATTGACTTAGTGAAAATATTAAGTAAATAAAAATTATTTATGGCCTCATAGGTGATGTCACCATGATGATGTCACTACCTTTTTAACTTTTTTATTTCTATTTCTTTTTTTATTAGTTCTTTAATTTAATTCCCGACTACGAAATTTTCTTTTCTCAGATTTTATTTGACAGTTAGGTTAGGAGTCAGCTCTCGGGGTCAATTGACCAAATTGCCCCTTGCCGGTTCAACCCGGTTTGCAAATAATCCAATATTTCTTCCGGCTCCCTGACCTAATTATTTGACTGGCTTAACAGTTCTTTTTCGTGATTTTCTCTTTTCCACTGTGTTCGTAATGGTCCTAAGGATTGTGACATCACATTTTACGGTTCGAAATTTGAGTTTAAAACGACTTCGCAGTCTTTCCCGAGAAGGTCACCCACCACTATGACTCTCGGCTCGTTTAACTTCTTATGTTCTGTTTTTCTTATTTATACTTAACTAATTGGCAATTACTAATTATTTGTGTTTATGGCTTCTCTAGTTGTTTTAAGTATGGTTCTAATCTCCTTAATTGTCCGGACCGACACTGGTCACCGAAACAGTAAAATATACCAGGCTATGCAAATAGTTACATGATAAGTGGTGGTCTTTGATGACTTTGATGTATATAAAATGATTTAGTGATGTTGGTTGATGCATTTATAAGTATTAGAAGTTAATTTACATTGAGATTTCTTGAGGTTAAAATAATGAGTTAGGATTTGACCTAACTTTGGTACTTTTGTATTATGCCTTGCAATTGGGATTGTTGAGATGTGTTGATGATATTTAGACGTGCCACAAATGTCAAATTGAAGTAAGGGAGTTGGAGGAAATTGAAAAATTGAGAGTGCTTTTTTTGCAGGTTTGGGACTTAATGAGTCCAGTGTGTTTGATGAGCCACAACTAAAATTGTGTGACTCCAATTGGTATGAGGCCAATTAGAGATGAAACTAGACCCAAAATATCCCATTTTTTATGAAGACACCATGCCTAAATTTCATCAAAATCCTAACCAATTTTCTACCCAAATTTGAATGACCCTGCACAAAACCCAGAAAATGACCAAATGAACAGTACGTATTCATTTGGTCATAAATCCCTCTATACTAGTCCAAATGACCTAAATTTTATACCATTGGAAAGATTAGACATAGGGCTACAATTTTCATGAAGACCACTAAGCCCAGAAATGCCAAAAACCAAACCAAATTGCTAGGCAAAGTTGAGTCACAAAATTGCCTAGAATTAGGTTGTCTAGAAACTGCTGGACATAAACTTACCTGACTAGTTTTGGAAAAATGGCCATAACTTGGTCTACAAGAACTCAAATGTAATGAAAATAGTAGCAAAATGTCCACAAGAAATAGATATACAAAATTGGTATTTTGACCAAAACCCAAAAATCAAGAGAACTAGGTCAAATTGTTAAAACAAGTCAATACATCAAAACCTGGAATCTGACCAAACTTCATTTGACCCCAGTACAGTCTTTTAGTCATATCTCTCACTAAAAAAAATCCAATTTGGATGAGCTATACCTTTTTAGAAACCTAAGAAATAGGGATACAACTTTGTTTTAGGAACCTTCCTCAAATTATGAATTTAAGAACCTCAAAAAGTGACTTGAAGTCACTGACCTAAACTGAACACTTGTTGGCACAGGTTATATGAGTCCAGGTCAGTTAATTAGCCATAAATAATTCCAAAAAACTTGAAAAATTGTGATACAAATTTCTCAATTATCATAAGACATAGGGAAACAATTTTTATTAAGATCACCATGCCTAAAAGTGACTACAACATGTTCCATTAATTAGGTAAAGTTTAAGTCCAAAAACTACCTAGTTAAGGAACTAGAATCTGGAAATGAATTAGTTATGGTTATTTGACCATAACTTGAGTTCTAAAAATCAAATTGACATGATTCAAAAGAGAAAATAAAGATAAGACATAGAAGAACAACTTCCATGAAGGAAGTGTGGCCAAACAGTAGCTACAAACTAATCAAATGGATAGGTAAAAGTGAGACACAAAAACTAAACCTAAAGAAAGGTCCATGAGATAAATTATCTTATGGTAGAAATTTAACCCTAAAAAGCTATTAAATACTAAATCACATGAAAGGGGTATGTGGGACCTATTTTCCCACTATAAAGTGACATGAACATTACAAATAAATAAGTAATAATGTGTAATTGCCCATAGTATATCTAAACTTATTTATTTAATTTGGATCAATTGGTATACCAATTAGGGACTACAGATAGCAGTACTGCCCATAGGAATAATTATTAACAGATAAAATATATCTGACATGATTGTTTTACAGGCTTTATGCCTGCCCGTTAGCCAATGTGCCTAATATTATATCTGGTTTAAATGCCTGCTCGCAGGCTTTATGCTTGACATGATCAACATATAATGGATAGACATATGGCTGTCTAACTAGTATACTATCGTGTAACCAGTTTTTATAATTTGTTATAGGTTTCTTGGGCACTGATAATGATTAATTAAGACTTAATATATAATACGTAAAAAGAAAAGATCCTGATAATTTAAATTATTCCCAAAGTGCAATAAAAATGTAAAATACCTAGAAATTATGAATTTCCATATAGAACTATTATTTCAATTGTTTAATTATTGTTATTATAAATTATGCACCACTAAGCATTATGCTTAGCGCATTATTTTCCATTGCGCAGGTATTAGAGACCAGTCCTAGTAGCCGCAGTAGCAACAGCAGTAGTGCTCATATAGAGGATGATTAGATTTGCCAGTGTCTACTAGTCACCTCTTCAGTTGTAATTTTGTTGGTAGGGCCCATGTATGTCTAGATTTTTTCTTTTGTTCATTGTACATAGACATATGATGCATTTCATTTTGTATTGTAATTAAACTTTGAGATTGTAAGTAAACTTGTAATTTATTATCTATGAATTTCTATATGAATGCAATAGATGTTACCTTTTGAGATCTCATAAATAGTTGTGAATGATATAATACAATAGAATATAATACGGAAATGTGTGAAATCAATATGAACATGTTAACAGGTGATTAGTGGAACCCGCCAAATGCTAACAAAATAGAGGAGGCTCTGTCCGAGTCTCCACAGAAATAAGTGGTACAAAAAAAAAATTCCACATATGGAATACCTATTTTTAAATGATATTAAAAATTCACAATGGATGTGATAAGACAAGATAGGGTGCTCTGGCACCGAATGTGGCACTTCTTGCTCGATTATACAGTAGACGGGTAAGGGGCGTCACATTTTAGTAGTATCAAAGCAGAGGTTTAGGCGGTCCTAGACCTAGATAGTTAGAAATAGATAGAGTGCATCACATGCATGGGCCTTTAAATAGAGTTGAGGTGACACTAATGGATATCTATTCTTTGTTTGTTTTATAGAATTGATGGCATCTGATCCTTCAGAGCACGAACCTCCAGGACCGATAGAGGAGGAGGTAGAGAGTCACGCACCCGCACCTGCTCCTAGTAGGGAGCGAAGTAGTAGAGCCGAGTCATCCCGTGGTACTGCAGGGAGAGCACAGCAGGCCTTCTTAGAACAGATGACTCAGTTGCTCTGTCAGGTCACCAGAGCTATACCTCAGCCACAGCCACCTCCACCTCCACAGCCACAACCCTCACCACTTGTACAGCCACCATCGCCCCCACAGCCGCAACCTGTACACAGATCCCCACTAGAGAGATTGCGAAAGTATAGGGCGGTTGACTTCAGGGGTAAGAAGGAGGATGATCCAGCCGCAGCAGAGTATTGGCTAGAGAGAACAGAGAGGGTATTGCAGTAGTTACACTGCACCCCAGAACAGCAGTTGGAGTGTGCTCTGTCACTGCTACAGGAGGATGCTTATAGATGATGGGTGACAGTATTGATAGTTGTACAGCCTGCACAGATCACCTGGGAGTTCTTTCTGGTTGATTTCAGAAAGAAATACATCAGCCATGTGTACTTGGAGGCCAAAAGGAGAGAATTCCTAGCACTGAGACAGAGGCAGCTTACAGTCTTCAAATATGAGTGGGAATTCGTGAGACTTAGCGGATATGTATTGGAGTTGATGCCCACAAAAACTGATAAATGCAGAAGGTTTGAAGATGGACTGAATAACAACATCAGGTTGATAGTCACATCTCATCACTTCACAGACTTTTCCCAATTGGTAGCATTAGCCCTTGATGTGGAGAGAGTCAGAAATGAAGAGTAGTCCAGAAAGGACAGGCAACGTAACAGGGGTTTTGGATCTGGTCAATCTAGTTCAGCAGACATGGGTAGTAAGAGGCCCAAGGAGTCTCAGAGTCAGACTCAGTGTCAAGGTAAGAAGCAGAAATCCCAATTTGCCCCAAGGAGAGGAGGAGGACAGTCTGGTGCATAAATGGGTAGTTCTCCGGGTTCAGCTACACGGGGATCAGCCCCACCACCCGCTTGTACACATTGTGGCAGACCCCACAGAGAAGTGTGCAGATTGTTGATTGGTGGATGTTTTAGATGTGGGTCTATGGATCACTTCCTGAAGGATTATCCACAGAGGAATGCTAGTGTTCCCACTGTTCCACCCCAGACAGAGAGACCTACCCTGGCAGCACAGAGGGGTAGAAGACTTGCAAGGCTTGATATAGCTGGTACATTACAGAAGCCTACTGCAAAGATAGTTCAGAGGTAGGAGACTAGAGTAGCACCCTGTGCCTATGCTATGAGAGCTCGAGATGAGCCAGAGCTAGCTGATGTCATAAGGGGTACTTTCTCACTTTATGATCTATCTGTATGTGAATTAATTGATCCTGGCTCCACACATTCTTATGTGTGCATTGCCCCACCTATCGGTAGAGGGGTACAAGTAGAGGAGTTAGAGGAGGACATACAAGTTACAAACCTTTTAGGCCATAGTGTCATGGTGAAAAAGGTCTACAAGGGTTGTCCTCTGAGGATATAGGGTTATGAGTTTCCAGCTGACTTGATTAAGCTACCATTCCAAGAGTTTGATGTGATATTGGGAATGGATTAGTTATCATGTCATTAGGCGATGGTAGATTATCAGCTAAAGAGGATGTCACTACAAACAGCAGAAGGGAATGAGATTTCAGTGGTGGGTGAAGGAATGGGTTATCTTTCTACTATCATATCAGCCACAGCAGCCAGAAGAATGATAAGAAAGGGCTGTGAGGCTTTCTTAACACATGTGGTTGACACCAGGAAGATTAGCCCAAGCATACAGGAGATCCTCACAGTATGTGAATTTTCAGAAGAGTTATCGGGTTTGGCACCTGATAGAGAAGTAGAGTTTGCTATAGAGGTTATGCTGGGTACTGCATCGATTTCCATTGCTCCATATAGGATGGCACCTACTAAACTTAGAGAGTTGAAAGTTTAGTTACAGGAGCTACTAGACAAGGGCTTTATATGCCCTAGTGTGTCACCCTGGGGAGCACCAATGCTATTTGTGAAGAAGAAGGATGGTACACTTCGGCTATGTATAGTGTCACACCTTATCCGACATGTTCCCATAGCATACCTAATGAATTACCAAACTACACCTACTGATAAACCATTAGTTATGTTACAAGGGATTTTAAACAAATCATAGCTTTTTATCTTATTAATTCTTTTGCGAAAAACTGCATGGGAATACTTAAAATTCAATGTAAACAATAATTAGAAATAATGATAGACTAAATTTTGCAAAGGTTACATTTCCATAAGTCTCAAAATAAAATACAAATAGTTACAAACCCAAATACTTTAGTAATGCAGTGCTTTTCAATACAAACTGCTCAATGTCCATACATCCATACATATATGTACAAAATACATCCGAAGGAATCACAAGGGTATACCTAACGTAAATACCCACAATCAATACCAAAATGCTACTTCCAAGTCTCTCACTCGGCAGCCTTCTCATTTCCCTTACCTGCGACAACATAAAGAAGCTATCGTTGAGTATATCACTCAGTGATGCACAACTAATAACTTTAAAACTTAAGGTAAAACACAATTTGTCAAAGCATAATAAATGACAGTTTTCTTAAGCATGAAAACTTCATAATAGTTCTAAGTCCATAAGAGCCATTTATTGGAATAACATTTCAAATGAGAAATCACACTTCATAAATCACAATTCACTAAGCATTAGTGTTGCCAACATCAACACACAGTTTAGGCCATGGCATAAAATTTCATGATCAGTGCCGTGTTGTACACCACGACAAAGCAATCTTAACCTTACTAACCGTTATTAATGAGGGAAGGGCTGGCTAGCTAATGAGTACTCATGTAGTCTTACCCCACTAACTGTTATTAATGGAAGACATAATCAATATCAATTATCAACCCCAAGTAGCTGTTACTACTGGGGAGTTCCGAAAGGGATTCTCATGTTAACTGTGATTTCAAAACAGTTTCCAAAAATTTCCCACTCAACAATCACATTTATAAACTAATAAACACATTTAAATTCATCATAATATCCATATAAAGGTAGCAAAACCTAAATTTCTTAAATGCAAGAGAAAAACTATATTTCAGTCAAAGTAAACTTGTTCACAGCAAACTCATTCAAATAAACACATTCCAAAAAATTTACAAGTTTAAAAACGAAGAAAAGGTTAGTTGTGCACAAACCTTCAATAATTCTCCTTCCTTGTTACCTACTTCTCCTTGTCCATTCTAACTTCTTTTTCTACTGAAATACACAAATATAATACCTCAATACTAATCTCAACTGTTGCCAAGAACTCATTACATGAATGTCTAATGTATCCCAAGTTAGCTTTGCAAATTTTAGAAAGTTTTGGTTTTCTGGCATCTTGGTATATTAAACTTTAAACCTAATTTTTACCTAGTTTCAGTCATAATTTGGTGAGATGTTCTTCATGAAAATTGTCCCTCTAGGTCTCATATTTATTTCCCTTTTTGAATCACCTCATTTAGAGTTGTGTAGCCAAAGTTATAGTCAAATGACACGTGGAGCTGATTATGGCAGCTTTGGTGACTTAAATTTGGATAACAATTTGATCGGGTTACGTTCATAATTTGGCTCCAAGTTCTAATGTTCTACTATGTTTTAAGTTTTCATCAGTTTAAGAATCACCCAAGTCAGAGCTTTCTAAAGAGAGTTATGGCTGTTGAAATTTTACTATTTACATTACTATTCATTACTCTGGCAGATTTATCAACACAACTTTGCTCAGCAATTTGGTTGGGTTAAGTTCATAATTAGGCTTCAAGTTTGTCACACCTTACCCCTCTGTAAGGCATAAAATGATCTTATAGAATACCTAATGAACTACCACACTTCACCTACCGATAACTCATTAAGTACCCTATAAGGGATTTTAAAACAATTTTTTTATTTTTAATAAGTGGTGAGCATTTTTTAATAGGTATTTAAAACATTTAGTTAAAATTAAAAACTAGTTAATATTTTTGGCCCATTTTATTTTTCTGCAAATTTTATAAAAATTTTGACAGAGTTCCATTTATATTTTGAGAAAACAGTTCTTCAAATACCTGTAAAAAACACTTCTAAAAATGTTTTCTCAACAACTACTTCAATTTCACAATCAAACTCAATTCATTTCAATAACTCCATAATCATTTCAATCAATTTCTCAAGTTCAAAATTCAATAATCCTAAAAAATACTAGCAATACATTTCATTCAAATTAAATAAAATAATTCCACTCATATTTCATTAGAGACAAAACAATTTATATAACACCTTATAAAATTTACATCAAAAGAAATACAAACTAAACTTTATTACAAACTTCATACAAATTTTGTACAAGCTGCTCAAGACCCATTTACATGTCCATATATTTATATGCAATACATACATCAAAAGAAATATTTACAATTAGGGTATAAATTATACCCGATGACTTCAAGCTGATAGCTCCTCACACCTCAGCAGCTCAGTCTGCTGCTCCTCTAGTCTCTGTATCTTCGACAGCAATAGAAGCTATCGCTGAGTACTAGGACTCAGTGGTGCACAACATACTAAAATAATCTTTATGCAAAATATAAATCACATTTATTCAAAAATTTAACTAAACATGAGCATTAAACACAAAACATGAATTATGAGATTTTAATGCAAACCAAGTTTATTTCAAAGTATCAAAACACATTTCATAAAACCCACAGTTAGATCATGCCACTCGAAACAAATAGAATCTCAATAGCCAGAGGCTAAAGAGAAATCACATCACAAGGCTAGCTAGCTAAAATATGTGGATATCCATTCACTTCCTCTTCTACTGGCACACCTCAACACTTCTCCAAAGAAGGAATCAAAATTCGAAACTAATTACCCCCACTAGTAGTGCTAGTGAGGTATTCAAATATATGGTCATGACACTGTGGTTTCAAAACTTATCTTAACAATTTGCTAAACATTGTCATTTCAAATATACATAATAACTTTCAAAAATTTAGATCAAACATCAAAAGAATGCCATAATCCAATATTTCACATTATTCAAAATAGTATGCAAAAGATGATTATAAAAAGTATACGTTGTGCACAAACCTCAAACGAGTCGCCTGTTGGCCTTGACTCGACTCCTTGGGTTTTGTCCCGGTATTCTTTTCCATTGAAACACACAATTTCACAGTGTTTCAGCAACATAACTTAGTATAAATCCAAAAATAAATTCAACTTCACTTTTACCTAGCTCTAACGTGTTAAGTTCGACGTTCTTGAAATATTGTGTTTCGGGTTACTATTCACTATACTATTCAAGTCAAATTATTGACTTTCTAAGGCTTAATAGGTATGGGAATTCCAACTTTACCCACATACCACATTTTGGTCACCAAACTTGTTGGTTTTGGTCATTTTCTCAACACTTAAATCTTTTAGGCAAAATTGTCAATTTTCAGTTTTTGTTGTCTAAGGTTGCACTGTTACATTGGTCACTTTTCTGTTGGAATTTGGCAAAACTTTCTTCGTAGAAAATGTTCCCTATTGTTTAAGTTTATTCTCCTTTTTGAATCACTCCAATTAGAGTTTTTTAGCTCAAGTTATACTCAAATTACGGTTACTGTTCATGCTATAGAATTTGGTTCTGCAGATTTATTGATCCAAGTTTGTTCAGCAATTTGATCAAGTTAAGTCCATAATTTGGTCTAATATTCTTCATATGAAATGTTTTACTATGTCTTAGGTTTCCATCGGTTCAAGAATCACCAAAATCGGAGTTTTCTAGAGAGAGTTATAGCCATTGAAACTTTACTGTTCATATGGTAATCTGCAGTTCTGCAGGTTCAGGTCACCAATTTTTCTCAGTAATTTGATTGGGTTAATGGCATAATTTAGGTTAGTGTTCTTCATGAAAGTTTTAGGTCTATATTCCATCTAACCACTAGTAAAATTTCAGGTCATTTTGACCTACCTAGCTCGAGTTATGACTAAATGAACAAACACTGTTCATTTGGTTAGTTTGTGCAGAGGCAGACTGTGATTTCTCAACTTTGGTCAATTTGTTCACTAGGTTTTAGTCACTTTTTGGGCATGCTTCCTGAATGAAAATTGTGTCATTTAGTGCCTATTTTCATTCCAATTGGTCTCATACCAATTGGACTTGTAAAATTCCATTTTTGGTCCCTTAAATTTGACTTTTAGTCATGGTGCATACCCAATCCGAATTTGGCTTTGATTCAAACACTTCTAACACACTTAATTAGGTCACAATGACCATTTCTCTCCTTAAACTATGTCAAAGACATCATTTAGCACTTCTTCACATTTTTGGTCCCTAAACCCTAATGTCCAAACCCTAATTCATGTCATTTGTTGCATTTAGCTAGTTAAACACTTATAAACATGCTCCCTTAACTCAATTAAGCTTCCTAACATGTTTAGCTCAAACAAATTTATACTTTGTCCAACCAAACCCTAGCTGTCCAAAATTCTATATAATCCCTCAACAAATTTCTTTCCATTTTAAGTTTATTTACAAGCTCAATAAGTTAGAAATGTAAGAATCAAACTCAAATTATCAAATTTGATTACTAACCTTTTATGTAGAATTTCTTTTTCTTCAAAACTTCTTCCTTTCTTTTTCTTTTTAATGTCAAGCTCCTTCCCAAGTGACTAGAACAAGTTTTTATGAAGCAACTATGGGAGAATTTGAGGTTTAATGGTGGTTTCAAAGCTTCAAGTAAGCTTTAATGGAGGTTTGCAATGGTGAGGGAGAGAGAAGGATGGGAGGCGGCAATAAGGAAAAAAAGATGACCAAATGAATTTTTTTATTTCTTTTTTTTTTGTTTTTATCCTTATGGAAGACCCAAAAATTCAATTAATTAAATTCACAAATTCTTATTTTTATGGCATCATGCATGAGGTCATGCATGATGTCATCACCTTTTGGCTTTTCTATTTTCTTTTTTTTTTTCTATTTATTTTTCTATTAGTTCTTAAACTTAATTTTCGATCCCAAAGTTTTCTTTTCTCTGATTTTATTTAACAGTTAGGTCAGGAGTCCGCTCTCGGGGTCAATTGACCAAATTACCCCTCGCCGGTTCATCCCGGTTTGCAATTAATTCCATATTTCTTCCGGCTCTCTGACCTAATTATTTGACTGGCTTAACAGTTTTTTTTCATGATTTTCTCTTTTCCACTACGTTTATAAGGGTCCTAAGGACAGCGGCATTACATTTTACGGTTCGAAATTTGAGTTTAAAATGACTTCGCTGTTGTTCCTGAGAAGGTCACCCATCGCTGTGACTCTCGGCTCGTTTAACTTCTTATGTTCTGTTTTTCTTATTTATACTTAACTAATTGAACATTACTAATTATTTGTGTTTATGGCTTCTCTAATTGTCTTAGATGTGGTTCTAATCCCCTTAATTGTCCGGACCGACACCGGTCAATGGAATAGTGAAATATACCAGGCTATACAAATGAGGGTGTTACAATTCTCCCCCCCTTAAATAAATTTCGTCTCGAAATTTTACCTGGTATTAATCTCTGAACAGCTGTGGGTGTTGTCTCCACATGTCCTCGTCTCGTTCCCAAGTTGCTTCTTGGCCCGAATGATGGTTCCACAACACTTTTACTAACGGTATTTGCTTGTTTCGTAGCTGCTTCACCTCATAAGCCAGAATCTCTATGGGTTCTTCTTCATATGTGAGGTCTGGATTCACTTCAATTTCCTCTACTGGTAGTACATGAGATGGGTCTGATCGATACCTGCTTAACATGGACACATGGAAGACATTATGTATCTTCTCTAACTCTGGAGGTAGTGCCAAATGATATGCCAAAGGACCCACTCTTTTCAGAACCTCATATGGCCCAATGAAATGAGGACTCAGTTTCTCCTTTCTGCCGAATCTCATAATTCTCTTTCAAGGAAAAACCTTGAGGAATACTTTCTCACCCACTGTATACTTAATGTCCCTTCTCTTCAGATCAATGTAGGACTTCTGATGGTCTGATGCAGTCTTAAGTCGATCTTTGATCAATCTAATTTTCTCTTCAATTTGTTGAACAATTTCTGGCCCAATCATCTTTCTTTCACCCACGTCATCCCAACACAATGGGGTTCTACATTTTCTGCCATACAAAGCTTCATATGGAGGCATCCTAATGCTTGATTGGTAGCTGTTGTTGTAAGCAAACTTAATCAAAGGCAAGTGTGTGTCTCAATTGCCCTCAAATTCAATCACACAAGCCCATAGCATGTCCTCCAAGATCTGAATTACCCTCTCAGACTGGCCATCTATCTATGGGTGGAATGCAGTACTAAAGTTCAATATAGTTCCTAGGGCTCTCTGAAGACTATCCCAGAATCTAGAAGTGAACTTTGGATCTCTATCTGATACGATGGATACTAGCACTCCATGCAGTCTCACAATCTCATCAATGTACAACTTGGCCAATCTTTCTAAACTGTAGTCCATCCGGACTGGCAGAAAATGAGCAGACTTGGTCAATCTGTCAACAATGACCCAAACTGCATCATGACTCTTCTGTGTCCTCGGAAGTCCCATCACAAAATCCATCGTTATTCTCTCCCATTTCCATTCTAGTACTGGTAGTGGATGTAACAACCCAGCGGGTACTTGATGTTCTGCCTTCACTTGCTGACAAGTTAGGCTTTTGGAAACAAACTCTGCTACATCTCTTTTCATACCCATCCACTAGTAATGCTCCTTTAGCCCTCTATACATTTTTGTGCCACTAAGGTGCATGGAAAAAGGAGACTCATGTGCTTCCTTCAAAATGATTTGCCTCAAATCAACATCATTAGGAACACATATTCTGCCCTGGTGTAGCAGTAGACCATCATCTCTGATTGAGAATTCTGGTTTCTTGCCCTGCCGGACTTCTTCCAACAGCTTCTGATACCTTTCATCATTCTGAGTAGCCATTCTGATCTATTCAATCAACACTGGCTGTACATGCCATGCAACTGCTGTCTGGCCCTCATCATTAATCTCTAAGCTGGCATGCAATGATCTTAACTCATGTACCAAAGACAAAGGAGTAACCCTTAGACTTGCCATAGTCTTGCAACTTAAGGCATCAGCCACAACATTAGCTTTCCCTAGCTGATAGTCTATCAGACAATCATAGTCTTTTATCAACTCTAACCATCTCCTCTGTCTTAAGTTCAGCTCTTTCTGGGTGCCCAAATACTTCAAACTCTTATGATCTGTGTAGATGTAACACTTTTCCCCATACAAATAGTGTCTCTAGATCTTAAGAGCAAACACAATAGCTGCAAGCTCTAAGTCATGTGACGGATAATTCCTCTCATGCGATTTCAGCTGGCGTGATGTATAGGCAATGACATTTCGATCTTGCGTCAATACACAGCCTAACCCATTGTGAGAAGCATCACTGTAAACGGTGTATTCTTTATCCGGTATAGGTAAAGTCAGGACTGGAGCTTCAGTTAAACATCTTTTCAATTCATCAAAACTCTGTTGGCATTTATCCGCCCACTGAAATTTTACATCTTTTTGGAGTAGCTTAGTCAATGGAGATGCCAACATGGAAAATCCATTTACAAATCGACAGTAGTATCCAGCTAAACCCATAAAATTGTGAACCTTTGTGACATTTCTAGGTGGCCTCTAATTAAGGACAGCTTCTATCTTACTTGGATCTATCTTAATGCCCTCTTCTGATACTACATGCCCCAAGAAAGATATTTCCTTCAGCCAAAATTCACACTTCGACAATTTGGCATATAGCTGTTTCTCTCTCAAAGTCTGCAGTACAATCCGCAGATGTCTATCATGCTCTTCTGCATTCCTCGAATAGACCAATATATCATCTATAAATACCACAACAAACTGGTCGAGGTATGGTCTGAAGATAGTGTTCATCAGATCCATAAAAGCAGCCGGAGCATTAGTTAACCCGAATGGCATAACCAAAAACTCATAATGGCCATAGCGGGTTCTAAAGGCAGTTTTAGCAATGCTCTGCTCTTGTATTTTCAGCTGATAATAACCTGATCTCAGGTCAATTTTGGAGAACACAGCTGCACCCCTTAACTGATCAAACAAGTCATCAATGCGGGGCAATGGATATCTGTTCTTTATTGTCACCTTATTCAACTGCCGATAATCAATACACAAGCGGAGAGTGCCATCTTTCTTCTTTACAAACAACACTGGCGCTCCCCAAGGTGACACACTAGGGCGGATAAAGCCTTTGTCAAGCAATTCTTGCAACTGCACTTTTAACTCTTTCAATTCTGCAGGTGCCATTCTATATGGCGTTATGGAGATTGGGTCCACACCAAGCATAACATCAATCTCAAATTGCACCTCTCTTTCTGGAGGTAATCCTGGCAATTCATCAGGAAACACATCCAGAAAATCACATACAGTAGGGATGTCTCTCAGTGTTGGACTTCCCAGTTGGGTGTCTATCACATGTGCCAAGTATGCTTCACACCCCTTTTTGATCATTCTTCTGGCTAATGCAGCTGAAATGATGTTTGATGGCAGTAAATGCCTTTCCCCATGTATTACCACATCACCGTATAAAGGGAGACCAAAAGTAACTGTCTTCAGTCTACAGTCAATCATGGCATGATGCCTGGCTAACCAATCCATACCCAAGATAATATCATAATCTCTAAAGGGCATTTCAATCAAATCTAACAGGAAAACATGTCCTTGGATCATCAAAGGACAGTCTCTATAGATTCTGTTGACCTGGACCTCTTGTCCTAATGGACTAGTTACTAGCACTTCAAAACCCATTTGGACACATGGAACAGCAAGTGAACTGACTACGCTAGCACTAACATATGAATGGGTTGAACCCGGATCAAACAACACAAATACATCTTACTCAGAGATAGAGAATGTACCGACTACAACATCAGAAGTCTCAGCCTCTTCTCGCTGTCTCATTGAATAAACCCTGACTGAAGCACTTCCCTGTGTTCACTGACCAACTGTGCCCTGACTGCCTGAAGCAGTGCCTCTACCTCTGCCAATTGATTGTGAACCTCTGGGAGCAAGACTCTGAATAGATCCCTCGGCAGTAGTAGGAGCTGAACCATATCTCGGAAACAGAGCACTAGTACAGTCTCTTACTAAATGACCCTTGCCTTCGCAGTTAAAGCAGGCTCCAGTGGCCCAATAACATTCCCCCCCATGAATCTTGCCACAAGTCTCATAAGGGCGGGCAGAATGTGAACCCCTGCTCGACTGCTGACCAGACCTAGGGGGTCTCTGTCCAGAAAATCTGCCCCTATCAAATCTTCCACCTTGACCCCTGCTGGGTCCACTAAACTTCTTTTTCTTTCTAGAGGTACCACCAGAACTAGGCTCTACTGACTTTTCCCCCTTGTCGTTTTCTGCTTTCTTAACTTTTTCTGATTTTTCTTTTATCGGGGTCGCCTCTGATTCAATCCTTTCTAGCTCAGGTGCTTGAGACATGAGTTCTGAGAAGTTGCTGTGTCGGAATCCCACAACTTGCATCCTTATACTGGGCTTCAAACCCGTCTCAAATCTCTTGCACCTTGCCTTACTGGTAGTAAGGAGACTCCTAGCATAATGACTTAAGCGGGAGAACTCCCTCTCATACTCTGCCACTGTTCTGTTGCCTTGTTTTAAACTCAGAAACTCTTGTAACTTCTGATCAACATATGCATCTGGGATGTATTTCTGTCTGAACTCTCTGATGAAGTCATCCCAAGTCAGCACTGGTGGTTTATCCAAGCTGTGAGGGATGGTCTTCCACCAATCATACGCATCCCCTTGCAGTAGCGACACAGAATACTCAAACTTCAGTTCATCTTGGCAGTGCAGCTTCTTAAATACTCTGTCCATTCTTTCCAGCCATTGTTCTACTTCAAGTGGGTCTACTGTACCCTTAAATTCTGCAGCCCCATACTTCAATAACTTATCATATTGTCTGGCTGGAGGCAGTGGTTGTGCCACAGGTGGTTGGGGTGGAGCTTGAACAGGCATACCCGCAGCCATTTGTTGAAACATCGCAGCCATCTACTGTGCGAACTGTGTAGGAAACTGCGGCATTTGTGGGGCTAGCGCTACCGACCCACTGACATTCGGTAAAGCTGGGGCTTCCTCTTATGCCTTAGCTTCAACAGACTGCTCAATTGAGCGATCCCCTTCTTCCATTTCAGTTTGAAGTTAAGGTATCTCCTGAACAAGTAACACAAGGAAATTTCCCTCCGTTAGTTCATATTTATGATGTAATGCACTGTATGTAATAAATATGGACATTGAGCAGTTGTACTTAACAAAGAAAAGACACAAATTCTCAAGTTAAAACATACTTTAAAAATTTGCTCTGATACCACTAAAACATGTCACACCTTACCCCTCTGTAAGGCATAACATGATCCCATAGAATACCTAATGAACTACCACACTTCACCTACTGACAACTCATTAAGTACCCTACAAGGGATTTTAAAACAATTTTCCTATTTTTAATAAGTGGTGAGCATTTTCTAATAGGTATTTAAAACATTTAGTTAAAATTAAAAACTAGTTAATATTTTTGGCCCATTTTATTTTTTCGCAAATTTTATAAAAATTTTGACAGAGTTTCATTTATATTTTGAGAAAATAGTTCTTCAAATACCTGTAAAAAATACTTCTAAAAATGTTTTCTCAACAACTACTTTAATTTCACAATCAAACTCAATCCATTTCAATAACTCCATAATCATTTCAATCAATTTCTCAAGTTTAAAATTCAATAATCCTCAAAAATACTAGCAATACATTACATTCAAATTAAAAAAAATAATTCCACTCATATTTCATTAGAGACAAAACAATTTATATAACTCCTTACAAAATTTACATCAAAAGAAATACAAACTAAAATTTATTACAAACTTCATACAAATTTTGTACAAGCTTCTCAAGACCCATTTACATGTCCATACATTCATATGCAATACATACATCAAAAGAAATATTTACAATTAGGTTATAAATTATACCCGCTGACTTCAAGCTGATAGCTCCTCACACTTCAGCAGCTCAGTCTGCTGCTCCTCTAGTCTCTGTATCTGCGACAGCAATAGAAGCTATCGCTGAGTACTAGGACTCAGTGGTGCATAACATACTAAAATAATCTTTATGCAAAATATAAATCACATTTGTTCAAAAATTTGACTAAACATGAGCATTAAACACAAAACATGAATTATGAGATTTTAATGCAAACCAAGTTTATTTCAAAGTATTAAAACACATTTCATAAAACCCACAGTTAGATCATGCCACTCGAAACAAATAGAATCTCAATAGCCAGAGGCTAAAGAGAAATCACATCATAAGGCTAGCTAGCTCAAATATATGGATATCCATTCACATCCTCTTCTACTGGCACACCTCAACACTTCTCCAGAGAATGAATCAAAATTCGAAACTAATTATCCCCACTAGTCGTGCTAGTGAGGTATTCAAATATATGGTCATGACACTGTGGTTTCAAAACTTATCTTAACAATTTGCTAAACATTGTCATTTCAAATATACATAATAACTTTCAACAATTTAGATCAAACATCAAAAGAATGCCATAATCCAATATTTCACATTATTCAAAATAGTATGCAAAAGATGATTATAAAAAGTATACGTTGTACACAAACCTCAAACGAGTCGCCTGTTGGCCTGGACTCGACTCCTCGGGTTCTGTCCTGGTATTCTTTTCCACTGAAACATACAATTTCACAGTGTTTCAGTACCATAACTTGGCATAAATCCAAAAATAAATTCAACTTCACTTTTACCTAGCTCTAACGTGTTAAATTTGACGTTCTTGAAATTTTGTGTTTCAGGTTACTATTTACTATACTATTCAAGTCAAATTGTTGACTTTTTAAGGCTTAATAGGTATGGGAATTCCAACTTTACCCACATACCACATTTTGGTCACCAAACTTGTTGGTTTTGGTCATTTTCTCAACACTTAAATCTTTTAGGCAAAATTGTCAATTTTCAGTTTTTGGTGTCTAAGGTTGCACTGTTCCATTGGTCACTTTTCTGTTGGAATTTGGCAAAACTTTCTTCATAGAAAATGTTCTTTATTGGCTTAAGTTTATTCTTCTTTTTGAATCACTCCAATTGGAGTTTTTTAGCTCAAGTTATACTCAAATTACAGTTACTGTTCATGCTGCAGAATTTGGTTCTGCAGATTTATTGATCCAACTTCGTTCAGCAATTTGATCAAGTTTAGTCCATAATTTGGTCTAATGTTCTTCATATGAAATGTTCTAATATGTCTTAGGTTTCCATCGGTTTAAGAATCACCTAAATCGGAGTTTTCTAGAGAGAGTTATAGCCATTGAAACTTTACTATTCATATAGTAATCTGCAGTTCTGCAGGTTCAGGTCACCAATTTTGCTCAGTAATTTGATTGGGTTAATGGCATAATTTGGGTTGGTGTTCTTCATGAAAGTTTTAGGTCCATATTCCATCTAACCACTGGTAAAATTTCAGGTCATTTTAACATGCCTAGCTCGAGTTATGACCAAATGAACAAACACTATTCATTTAGTCAGTTTGTGCAGAGGCAGACTGTGATTTCTCAACTTTGGTCAAATTTTTCACTAGGTTTTAGTCTCTTTTTGGGCATGCTTCCTAAATGAAAATTGTGTCATTTAGTGCCTATTTTCATTCCCAATTGGTCTCATACCAATTGGACTTGTAAAATTCCAATTTTGTTCCCTCAAAGTTGACTTTTAGTCATGGTGCATACCCAATCCGAATTTGGCTTTGATTCAAACATTTCTAACACACTTAATTAGGTCACAAATGACCATTTCTCTCCTTAAACTATGTCAAAGACATCATTTAGTACTTCTTCACATTTTTGGTCCCTAAACCCTAATGTGCAAACCCTAACTCATGTCATTTGTTGCATTTAGCTAATTAAACACTTATAAACATGCTCCCTTAACTCAATTAAGCTTCCTAACATGTTTAGCTCAAACAAATTTATACTTTGTCCAACCAAACCATAGCTGTCCAAAATTCTATATAATCCCACAACAAATTTTCTTTCCATTTTAAGTTTATTTACAAGCTCAATAAGTTAGAAATGTAAGAATCAAACTCAAATTATCAAATTTAATTACTAACCTTTTATGTAGAATTTCTTTTTCCTCAAAAATTCTTCCTTTCTTTTTCTTTTTGTTGTCAAGCTCCTTCCCAAGTGACTAGAACAAGTTTTTTTGAAGCAAGTATGAGAGAATTTGAGGTTTAATAGTGGTTTCAAAGCTTGAAGCAAGCTTTAATGGAGGTTTACAATGGTGAGGGAGAGAGAAGGATGGGAGGCGGCAACAAGGAAAAAAAAAGATGACCACATGAATTTTTTTGTTTCTTTTCTTTTGTTTTTATCCTTACGGAAGACCCAAAAATTCAATTAATTAAATTCACAAATTCTTATTTTTATGGCATCATGCATGAGGTCATGCATGATGTCATCACCTTTTGACTTTTCTATTTTCTTTTTTTTTCTATTTATTTTTCTATTAGTTCTTAAATTTAATTTTCGATCCCGAAGTTTTCTTTTCTTTGATTTTATTTGATAGTTATGTCAGGAGTTAGCTCTTGAGGTCAATTGACCAAATTGCCCCTCGCTGGTTCATCTCGGTTTGCAATTAATTCCATATTTCTTCCGGCTCCCTGACCTAATTATTTGACTGGCTTAACAGTTCTTTTTCATGATTTTCTCTTTTCTACTATGTTTATAAGGGTCCTAAGGACCGCGGCATCACATTTTACGATTTGAAATTTGAGTTTAAAATGACTTCGCAGTCATTCCCGAGAAGGTCACCCATCGCTGTGACTCTCGGCTCGTTTAACTTCTTATGTTCTGTTTTTCTTATTTATACTTAACTAATTGAACATTACTAATTATTTTTGTTTATAGCTTCTCTAGTTGTCTTAGATGTGGTTCTAATCCCCTTAATTGTCTAGACCGACACCAGTCACCGAAACAGTGAAATATACCAGGCTATGCAAATGAGGGTGTTACAAAGTTCTTCATACAAAATGTTCTACTATATTTTAAGTTTCTATCAGTTCATGAATCACCTAAATCGAAGTTTTCTAGAGAGAGTTATGGCCTTGTAAAATTTACTGTTCATATGGTCAATTTGCAAATTACCAAATTTTCTGCAGATTTGGTAACTCAACTTTGCTTAGCAATTTGATTGGGTTAAGTCCATAATTTAGCCTTAAGTTCCCCACATGAAATGTTCTACTATGTTTTAGGTTTCCATTGGTTTAAGAATCACCTAAATCAGAGTTTTCTACAGAGATTTATGGCCATGCAAAGTTTACTGTTTATGTGCATAATTCTGCAAGTTCCAGAATTTTGTCACCAAGTTCAAGCCAAGTTTTAGGCAATTTCTAGGCTGTTTCTGGGTTGGGTCTCTTCATGAAAATTCTAGCCCTATGTCTTAAGTTTCATTTCTAATTAGTTTCACACCAATTGGAGTTGTGTAACTCAATTTATGGGCTGTCAAACACACTGAACTCAGTGTGCAAAATTCTGCCCTAGGTTTAAATTTTCATTTCTTCAATTACTCCCACTAACCAACCTCAATTCACATTTAATTCATCCAAAATGACTATAATTTAGCATTGACACATCCATAGCACTCATAGCACATAACCCAAAATTTTCAAACACCAAAGTTTGCAATTTTCCCTAATCCTACCATTTCATTACTTCCATTCATCAACCCAATGTCAATTCAAGCTAAAGGAATCTCAAATGACCATAATTGAACACTACACACACCAATTTCATTCTTTAGCACCAAAGCTCTAATTTTTCCATGAACCTTAATCTTTCATATTTCATTTTATGCAAATCTCATGCAATTTCTTTACCCCAAGCACGCACACTACTTCAACCAAGCTTGATTTCATCATCAATTTCATTAAAATACATCAAACCCTAATTTTCTCCAAATTAGCCAAAACCCTAGTCTTCTTCATGAAATTTTTCCATAATCAAACTTAATTCAAAGCTTATATAACTAATCTAACATGAAAAGAAACTTACCTCTCATTGATTTCCCCTCCCAAGTTTTAATTCCCTTAAATTCCCTGAGAGTTGGAAGAACTCCAGGGTTGCGCGTGCTCGCTTGGGAGAAATCCTAGGATGGGTGACCTCTTGGGAAGTTTTCCATTCCACCTATGGGACAAAACCATGAGGCTTATGGCCAAAGCAGACAATTCCGCTAGTGGTTGGAGCCCGATCGTTACAATTGGTATTAGAGCCGCTTGCGTGCCCTCTTGGGCGATGGTGGGACAAACCTCAGCGAGGACGTTGAGTTTCGAAAGGGGGGGGGGGGAGAAAGGTCTCTTAGGCAAATTCCACATCGACAAAGCACGGAGATGGTCTTGGGTTCAAAAAGTAATGATATATAAAATGGGGGAACTAATCACTAGAGGCGCCTTTTGGTGGAATGGCCTGGAGAGTTGGAAGAACTCCAGGGTTAAGTGTGCTCGCTTGAGAGAAATCCTGGGATTGGTGACCTCCTGGGAAGTTCTCATTCCACCTATGGGACAAAACTGTGAGGCTTATGGCCAAAGCGGACAATTCCTCTAGTGGTTGGAGCCCGATCGTTACATATAGACTATCGACAGTTGAATAAGGTGACTGTGAAAAATAAATATCCTTTACCTTGGGTAGATGATCTATTTGATCAGTTGAGGGGAGCTGGAGTATTCTCCAAGATAGATCTCATATCCTGCTATCACCAGTTGAAAGTGAAGGAGACAGATGTTCCTAAGACTGCTTTCAGGACTCGGTATGGACACAATGAGTTTCTAGTGATGCCATTTGTGCTAACGAATGCACCAGCAGCTTTCATGGACCTAATGAACCATATCTTTGATCCTTACTTGGATCGATTCATCGTGGTCTTCATAGATGGTATCTTAGTGTATTCTAAGAATCGGGAAGAGCATGATGAACACCTGAGAGTAGTACTGCAGACACTGCGGGAAAAGCAGTTGTATGCCAAATTGTCCAAGTGTGACTTCTGGTTAGATGAGATATCCTTCCTTGGACACATTGTGTCAGTAGATGGAATCAGGGTAGATCCAAAGAAGATTAAAGCAATAGTTGAATGGAAGCCTCCTAGAAATGTAACAGAGGTCAGAAGCTTTTTGGGGTTAGCTGGATACTACAGGAGATTTATGAAGGGATTCTCCCTTATAGCAGCCCCATCGACTAAACTGCTACACAAGAATGCAAAGTTTGATGGAATGATAAATGTCAAACCAGTTTCGAGAAGCTAAAGGCTATGCTTACAGAAGTTCCAGTGTTGACACAACCAAAGTCAAAGAAAGACTATGTGATCTATAGTGATGCCTCTCACAATGGGCTTGGGTGTGTTCTGATGCAGGAAGGGAAAGTAGTTGCCTATGCTTCCAGATAGCTAAGGCCACATAAAAAGAACTACCTAACTCATGATTTGGAATTAGCGCTAATAATATTTGCATTGAAGATATGGAGGCATTACCTATATGGTGAGAAATGCTACATATATACGGATCACAAGAGTCTGAAATATTTGCCAACCCAGAAGGAACTCAATCTGAAACAGAGGAGATGGATTGAATTCCTTAAAGATTATGACTGTGTGATCGACTACTATCCTGGGAAGGCAAGTGTAGTGGCTGATGCACTGAGCATGAAGTCAATGATGGCTTTGAGAGCATTGAATTCTCAGTTGTCTTTAGCACAGGATGGGGTACTTTTGGCTGAGTTGCTTGTAAAGCCAAGCTTGTTACAGCAAATATAAGAGGCACAGCTAAGGGATGAAAAGTTGCTAACTGTAATGGGCAAAACTCAAGAGAGGAAGGAGACTGACTATGAGTTGAAAGTAGATGGGTGCCTGTATTATAAAGACAGAATATGTGTACTAGGAGATGAGGAACTAAAGAAGAATATCTTGAAAGAGGCACACAGTAGCTTTCATGCTATGCACCCAGAAAGTACCAAGATATACCAATACCAGAAAACACATTATTGGTGGCCTGGAATAAAGAAAGAGATTGGTGATTTTGTGACCAGATGTTTGACATGCTAGCAAGTTAAGGCTGAGCATCAGGTTCCATCAAGGTTGTTGCAACCTATATCCATACCAGGGTGGAAATGGGACTGCATCACCATGGATTTTGTCACTGGGCTACCATTGACACAAAGGAAGCATGATACTATATGGGTGATTATGGATAGATTGAACAAGTCAGGTCACTTCCTACTAGTTAGAGCAGACTACTCACTAGAGAGGTTAGCAGAAATTTACATAGATGAGATAGTCTGGCTACATAGAGTGCCAACATCGATCATATCTGATCGAGACTTGAGATTTACTTCAAGGTTTTGGAAGTGGCTACAAGAGTCTTTAGGCACTCAACTGCACTTTAGTATGGCTTTTCATCCATAGACGGATGGACAGTCAGAAAAGGTGATTCAGGTAACCCTTAGAACTTAATAAATTGTTGTAATTGTTAAAGGAATGATAATAATGACCTGACATTAATGACATGAATGATATGATATGATAGGTATTAGAGGATATGTTAAGAAGCTGCATCATTGATTTTGAAGGAAGTTGAGAGAAATATCTTCCTTTGGTAGAGTTTGCTTACAACAACAGCTACCAAGCCAGCATAAAAATGGCTCCATATGAAGCATTGTATGGGAGGAGATGCAGGACTCCCTTATGTTGGACAAAAATGGGGAAAGAGAAAGTAGTGGGCCCAGACTTGGTGAGACAGACTGAGGAAAAAGTGAAACTCATCAGAGACAATTTGAAAGCCGCCTCAGACAGACAGAAGTCATATGCCAACCTGAGGAGAAAGGATATAGATGTGACACCCCTTACCCGTCTATAGTATAGCCAAGTAAGATATGCCACACCGTGTACCGGAACACCCTATTTTATTTCAATCATTTTTATTTTTCCTTATTTATTTTTTTCATAGTTACGAAGTACAATTTGTGAAATATCATTCATTTAAGTCATTTATTGTAATTATAAATTTATTTGAGGTTCTGCAATTTTTATAGAAAATCCGGCAGAGTACCGGCTAAAAATGGAGAAAACAATTCTTCGGAACCTGTGAAAAGCACTTCCAATATGTTTTCAATCATTCCCAAACTCCATTCCATCAACATAATCTCAATATTTTTCAACAACATTTCCATTTCTCATTCATTCATTTCATATGATATTCATATGCAAGTCTTAAATAATTACTCAATTTTTCAATTCATAACACAATTTCCACTATTTACATTAATACCAAAATACATTACATAAGTATCAATTACACATGAGAAAATAAAAGTTAATTACAATATACCAACACTGAAGACGGTGAGGTGATACGGATACTATGCAGAGCTACAAATGGTCTCACCCAGTCTGTGGTCTACTGGGCTCTCTATCGGTCTCTCCAGAACCTACACGTGGCAAAAAATAACACGCTAAGCAATAATGCTTAATGGTGCCAATAATAGAATTAAAAAAATAATAGAAAATAAATATGCAGTGAATGTTTTGATGTCTTATGCAGACAATTTTTTGATAATTATTTATAGTCATATTTATTTTGTACTTGTTATATTCATTATTTCATTAAATTTATCCACTTTCATTTTTGGTTGCCCAAGTAACCTATACTGGATGACTGGACTAGATAAATGGGTAAACTGGCACTAGGTATCAACTACCTCGGGCCGTCACACTATCGGTCACATATGTATCTCCCGGTAATAAGCTGTAATAACATTAGGCACAAGGCCAAGTATCAACACGATATCAAAATGGTTAAAAGCCATGAAATCACAGAATGGCATAATGCCATGTGCAGTACTGCTAACTGAACCCTATTGGCATGTAGACCTATCCAAACCATTCTTACTAGGTGTACAAGGGCATGTTACACTTTTTAAATTTTCAATTCTTGAAATTTAAGTTTAGGTATTACTATTCATTTTATTAGTCAACTAAAATATTGACTTTTGCATAGACAATAGGTACATTGGTTCTAATATTCCAAACATATCACATTTTGCATTCTAAAGTTGTTGGTATTGGTTGCCAATACCATTTCTAAACTTAGTGTTAGTTATTCACAATTTTCAGATTTCAAGCATTATGTTTACTGTTCCATTGGTCATTTGTACAGTAGGAATTTAGCAAAGTTGTCTTCATGAAAGTTGTTTCTTATTATGTCTAGTTACATTTCTTTTTGAATCACTCCATTTGGAGTTTTGTAGCTCAAGTTATGGCCTAAACACCATAACTGGCCGGATTACAAACTTTCTAGATTTTCTGGATAGAACTAAATCTATAGTGTTTTGTGCACTAACTGTAGGTCAGTTTTTGAACATGTTATGATCAAAATTTGGTTTTGATTTCTTCATGGAAGTTGTAGCTCTATGTATCAGCTTTCTGCTAGTAAAATTTCAGGTCAATTGGACCTTTCTACACTGAGTTATGACCAATGAATAGACACTATTTATTTGGTCATTTTGCCCAGGCAGAATGCAAGTCACCCGGATTAGGGCAATTTTTAGGTCAACTTGGTTTGGTTTTCTGGGCAGGATTTCTTCACCAAAGTTGTGCCATTATGTGTCTAGTTTCATTTCCAATTGGCTTTGCACCAATTGAACCTCTAAAACTCTATTTATAGCTTCCCAAACCTGCTAGACTCATACTCAGTCCTATAGGTCAACAAGGGCAGCACACCTCATTCCAACTCCAACACCTTTACTCACTTCAATTCCTTCTCACACACATTCAAATAGTACTAATTGAACATTACAAAGTTAACATACTATTGCATGAGCAAACCCTAATGGTGTTCAAATGTCCAATTTTTCATGTTCATACATGCATAATCTTTGCATTTCACTTACACAACTATGTTCAATCACTCATTTAATACCAAGGGCTGCTCATTACCACTTTGCTATCAAGCAAAATCACCAAACCCTAACCAACCCTAGCTACCGAAATTTGTAGGGTGCACACACACACATGTTTATTTTATTTTCTTATAATTCCTACACAATTCATGCCATTAAACATGAACTAAACCAAAAATGGTAAGAGTTGGACACTAAACTTGTTGAAGCTGAATTTCAAGCTAACCAAACTTCCTTTTTCCTTCCTCTTTTGGCTACCTAGAGGATGTTCAAGTTGCAAGATTAAATTTTTGTGAAGCTAAGTAGTGGTTTCAAGGTGAGATTTGGAATGGAATGAAGCTTTGGTGGAGCTTCAATGGTGGTTTGGGTGGGTGGAGTGTTTCAGCTCGTTTGGGTGAAGGAGGAGGCTGATGACTTTTTTTGATTTTTTTTGTATTCTTATCCCCTTTTTATTAGTTAATTTAAGTATTAGTTAAATATGATTGGTGGGATTTGTTTAATGACATCATAATGATGTCATAAATGGGCCTTTTATCTCATTTTCTCTTCTTTTCTTCTTTACTTCTTTACTCATTTTCAATTTAATTTTTAGTAATATTTATTCATATTTTATGTCATAATAATTATTTACTTAACTGGACAAGTCAGCCAAAAATCACCTCTGAAGGCAAAATGACCAAAATGCCCTTCGTTTGGCTTAATAGACTAAAATTATTTGTGTCGATTAAAAATTTTTTTTCTAAGCATTTTCTTGAAATTCTAATGCCATAGAAACTTCAATGACCCTTCTCTGGAGTCCCAAAAATTATTTTATAAATTTTCTCCCTAGTCTAGAGCTCCTAGTTGCGAGAACCGCAACTTTCCACTGGGTTACCCATCGCTAGGGCACTGGCTCATTTAACTTGGTTGTCTTTTATTTCTAAAATTTTTTCTAAATTTTTCTTATTAATATTTGAGTTAATTATGGTTCCTCACTTTAGTTTAACTATTTTTCCAGACGTTCTAGCCGTCCAGACCGACACTGGTCACCGAAACAGTAGAATGTACGGAGTTGCTACAGGAAGGGTGTTACATATAGAGTATGAGGTTGGCGATAAGGTGTTTCTCAAGGTATCACCTTGGAAGAAAGTGCTAAGAATTGGTAAGAAGGGTAAGTTAAGCCCTAGGTTTATTAGTCCATACGATGTCATTGAACGTGTGGGTCCTGTAACACCCCTATATGCATAGCCCTGTGCAAATCACTATTCTGGTGACCGGTGTCGGTCCGGACAATTAAGAGGATTAGAATCATATTTAAGTCACCTAGAAAAATCCTGAACAAAAATTAATAATGATTGCTAGAAGGTTAAATACAGATCAGAAAAATAAAACATAAAAGGTTAAATGAGCTGGGGGTCACAGCGATGGGTGACCGTACCGGGAAGTGACTGCGAGATCACTCAAAACCCTAAATTCGTATGGGACATTGTGACACCGTAGTCCTAGGAAAAATTATGAAGCTAGGGGAAATGTGAAGATCACAGAAAAAGGAAGAGAACCAGATCCAATAATTAGATTAGGGTTCCAGAAGAAATACTAAATTATTAGTAAATCGGATTAGACTGGCGAGGGGCAAATTGGTCAATTCATCCCTAGAGGTGACTCATGACCTACCTGTCCAATAAAATCTGAGAAATGAAAATTTTGAAATATATAATTAAATTGAAGAAGTGGGGAATAAGAAAGGAAAAGAAAAGAAAATAAAATAAGAGATTAATGACATCATACAAGTGACATCATGCATGACATAATTAAACTTTAATTAAAATTAATTAATTTTGGGGGATAATTACACAAATAATGTAACACCTCTATTTGTATAGCCTGGTATATTTCACTGTTCAAGTGACCGGTGTCGGTCCAGATAATTAAGGGGATTAGAACCACACTTAAGACAACTAGAGAAGCCATAAACCCAAATAATTAGTAATTGTCAATTAGTTAAGTATAAATAAGAAAAATAGAACATAAGAAGTTAAAAGAGCAGAGAGTCACAGCAATGGGTGACCTTCTCGGGAAGGACTGCGAAGTCGATTTAAACTCAAATTTCGAACCGTAAAATGTGACGCCGTGGTCCTTAGGACCATTACGAACACAATGGAAAAGAGAAAATCATGAAAAAGAATTGTTAAGCCAGTCAAATAATTAGGTCAGGGAGCCGGAAGAAATATTGAATTATTTATAAACTGGGTTGAACCGGCGAGGGGCAATTTTGTCAATTGACCCCGAGAGCTGACTCTTGACCTAACTGTCAAATAAAATTGGAGAAAAGAAAATTTCAGAGTCAGGAATTAAATTAGAGAACTAATAAAAAAATAAATTAAAAAAAAAGAAAATGAAAAAAGTGAAGGGAGATGACATCATGCATGACATCATGCATGATGCCATAAATGTCATAATTAATAAATTTAATTAAATTAATTTTTTGGTCTTCCATAAGACAAAAGACATAAAGAAAAGAAAAGAAAAAAAAAAGTTGGTCTTCCTTCTTCAAGCCGTCTCCCAGCTCTCTCTCCCTCTCCATTTCTAAACCTCCACCGAAGCTTGCACTCAAAGCTTTTGAACCCACCAATTAAACCCTAATTTCCCTAAATTATCAACTTAAACCTCATCCTTGCATCTTGAAGAGTATAGAAGAGCAAGAAATAGAAAGTAAATTGGAGAAAAAGGGAGTTAAAAATTGCTACACAAAGGTTAGTAATAAACTCAAAATTATTTCTTTAAATTTCATGCAAATATGCTTAAAGTAACTTAGAAACTAAAGAAATGAAGTAAAAACATTTGTGGAGGACGAAACTGAAAATTCGGCCAGCTAGGGTTACTATGCATATGTTTGTGTTTTGATTGAATTTAATATGTTATGCAAGCTTGTATGTATGTGGTAGTGAGATTGAGATGCTTAGATTTGGTTAAATGCAATAATTTAGTGACTTAGGTATGAGACCAATTGGGTTTAGAGACAAAAATATGGTCATACTGCTGGTAGCAGGACCAAGTTCCCTTTGAGGGACCAAAAATGAAAATTTACAAGTCCAATTGGTATGAGACCAATTGGGAATGAAAATAGACACTAAATGACACAATTTTTATTTAGGAACCATGCCCAAAAAGTGACCAAAACCTAGTGAACAAATTGGCCAAATCTAGAAATTCTTAGTCTGCCCTGTACAAACTGACCAAATGAATAGTATTTGTTCATTTGGCCATAACTTGAGCTAGGCCAGTCTAAATGACCTGAAATTTTACCATTAGACAGATGAGATATATACCTAAAACTTTCATGAAGAACACAAACCCAAATTATGCCATTAACCAAGTTATTTGACCACCCAAAGTTGGTGACCTAAAACTGCAAGAACCAAAACTTGCCTAGAAATCTGGGTTAAGTCCAATCTGGTAACCATGATTCAAATGGCTATAACTTGAGCTACAAAACTCCAATTGGAGTTATTTGAAAAGGAGAATAAACTTAAGATAATAGGGAACATTTTCTATGAAGGAAGTTTTGCCAAATTCTAACAGAAAAATGATCAATGGAACAGTGCAACTTAAGACACCAAAACTGAAAATTTGTAAATTTTCCTAAAAGACTTAGAATTTAAGTAAACAACCAAAACCAACAAATTTAGTGACCAAAATGTGGTATGTGGGTGAATTTGGAATTCCCATACCTATTAAGCCTTAGAAAGTCAACAAATTAACTTGAATAGTATAGAGAATAGTAACCCCGAAACACAAAATTTAAAGAACGTCGAGTTTAGCATATTTGAGCTGTATAAGTGAATGTAAATTTATTTTTGGACTAATGATGAGTTATGATACTGAAACACTATGAAATTGTGTGTTTCAGTGAAAAAGAACACCGGGAAAGAACCCGAGGAATAGAGTTAAGGCCAAGAGGCGACTCGCTTAAGGTTTGTGCACAACGTATAATTTTTATAAATTATCTTCTACATATTGTTTTGAATAATGTGAAATATTGAATTATGACATTTTTATGATGCTTTTGATTTAAATTGTTGAAAGTTAATTGTGTATATTTGAAATGGCAATGTTTAGCAAATTGTTAAGATAAGTTTTGAAACCACAGTGTCATGACCATATATTTGAACACCTCACTAGCATGACTAGTGGGGGTAATCAGTTTCAAATTTTGATTCCTTCTCTAGCTGAAGTGTTGAGGTATGTGCCAGTAGAAGAAGAAAAAGAATGGGTTCCCATATATTTGAGCTAGCTAGCCTTGTGATGTGACTTCTCCTTAGCCTCTGGCTATTGAGATTATATTTGTTTTGAATGGCATCATATAATTGTGGGTTTTATGAAATGTGTTTTGGCACTTCGGAATGAACTTGTTTGGATTAAAATCTCATAATTCATGTTTTGTATTAAATTCTCATGTTCAATCTAATTTTTGAATAAATGTGATTTAAATTCTGCATAAAGATTATTTTAGTATGTTGTGCGCCACTGAGTCCTAGTACTCAGCGATAAGTTATTCTTTGTCATGATTTAGAGACTAGAGGAGCAGTGGTATTTTCTTGAGGACAGGGGAGCTACCTGCTTGAAGCTATATTGGGTATATTTTATACCCTGATTGTAGAAATTTATTTTGATGTATGTAATGTACATAAATGTATGGACATGTGAAAATAGGTCTTGAGTAGCTTGTACAAAGTTTGTAATAAAATTTAGTTGAGTTTCTTTTAATGTAAATTTTTGCAATAATGTATATAAATTACTTTGTCATTAATGAAATATGAATGGTAGTATTTTATTTTGAATTGAATGAAATTCATTAATGGTATTTGATGATTGTTGGATATTGGAAATGGTGGATTTGAATTTTGGAAGTTGATAATGTGTTGAAATTGATTGAGATGATTGTGAATTTAAAGCAATTGTTGAGAAAAACTATTGGAAGTGTTTTTTTTTTTTTTTTTTTTTTTTTTTTTTTTTTTTTCAGGTATTTGAAGAACTGTTTTCTCAAAATACAGACGGAACTCTGCCAAAATTTTTATAAAATTTGCGGAAAAATAAAATGGGCCAAAAATTTCAACTATCTTTCAACTTTCATTAAATGTTTTGATACCAATTAGAAAATGCTCACCACTTATCAAAAGTAAGAAAATTGTTTTAAAATCCCATGTAGGATACTTAATGAGTTATCGATAGGTGAAGTTCGGTAGTTCATTAGGTATTCTATGGGATCATGTTATGCCTTACAGAGGGGTAAGGTGTGACAAATAAAAAGTCAAATAAATAAAGAAAAAAAAAGACAATTTTTTTAGTTTCTTCTTCCTCATTGCCGTGAGCCCCTCTCTCACTCATCTCTCTCATTCTTTCCTTCTTCCTCCTCCATGAAAGCTCACCTAAGCTTTCATAACCCTAAAAATCCCCATTAATTTCACAACTCCCTTAAGAAAAAATTACCCTTGAGCTTTGATTTGAAGATTGAAGTGAAAAAAAAGGAAAGGAAATTTTAAGAATTGGAGAAGTGGAAATTCACAAAATTAGGTAAGTCCATTTTCTCTTTTAAATTGAGTATTATGCATGGAGATGAATTTGAATGAGTAGGAATTTACATGAGAAATTGAAAAATTCATGCATATATGAAATCCTTAAATTTCAGTCACCTGGAGTATACTTAGGGTTTGATGGAATTTGTTGGAATTAAAAGTGTTCTTAAGCTTGATTAAGTATGTAAATGAGGTTTATACACTTTGATTCCATGAATTATGACAATGGCATAATTAGGGTTCTTGACCCTTAGGGTTTTGGGGGGGAAATTTTTAGAATTTGGCAAATTGATGTACTTTGACCTAAGTGAGACTCAAAATGGTCAATTGAGACCAATTAGGATGTGTTTGAATGGTTAGAAATAAAACCAAATTCGGATAGGTAGGGGTCCAATCCTGCACAGCCTGACCTAGGTCCCTTTTAGGGACCAAAACTGTAATTCTGCATCTCCAATTGGTGTGAGGCCAATTGGAGATGAAAGTAGACACATAATGCCACAATTTTTTTTTAGAAACCCTGCCCTGAAAGTAACTCTAAGTTAGTGAACAATTAGGTCAAATCCGAGTAATATGCATTGCCACTGTACAAAACTGACCATATGAGCAGTGCTTGTTCATTTGGCCATAACTTGGTGTAGGAAGGTTCAAATGACCTGAATTTTATACCGATGGAAATATGAGATATAGCACTACTACTGTTATGAAGAACACAAACCCAAATTCTGACTATAACCCATCCGAAAGGTGAGCTGCAGTCGGCACACCAAAACTGCCAAAACCAGAATTGTGCCTAGAATTCTGGGTTGTAACCAATCCGGCCAACCTTAGAAAAATGGCCATAATGTGAGCTACAAAGCTCCAAATGGAGTGATTCAAAAAGGGAATTAAATCTAAGACAATAAGGAACAACTTTGATGAAGGATATTTAGCCAAATTTTCATAGTAACCAGACTAATGGAATAGTAGAAAATAGTGACCCAAAATTGAAAATTTACAATTTCTCTTAGGAGACTTAGAAATTGAATTGGCAATCAATGCCAACAAAATTGACAACCAAAATGTGGTATATGAGAGCAATTAGAATTAATAAACCTATTTAGTAGGAAAAAGTCAATATTTTGACTTGAATAGTGCAATGAATAGTAACCCAAAATGCAAAATTCAAAGGATACCATTTTAAGCAAATTTAAGGCAACAATTAAGTAGGCATGAAATAAATTAATGGATTAATTATGAGATATGGTACTGAAACACTGTAAATTGTATGTTTCAGTTGAAAAAGAGATAGGAAAGAGATCTTCGAAGGAGAAACAAAAATTTGAGTAAACTAGTCGACAAAGAGGTTTGTGCACAACTATTTTTTAATTGATTTTGTTCTGAATATTTCATATGATTAAATGACGTTATTTTCCTTATGTATTATATTTATCAAGTATTGGATTTATTTCAATGATTATTAAAATTATTATAGTATACATGAATTTAGCTTTGTGAAATGGTATTTCAATAATTATTGAGCATTGTTGTGGATTGAATTAATTAGTTTTGGAAAAATTATGATAAAATATGTTTTAAATTGTGATGAGCATAAAAATTATTGAATATTGAAATTGACATTAAATTGAATTGTGTTGTGATCTATGCTTACAAAAAGGATAAAGAGATTCATGATATTATTTTATATCTCACTATAGATGCTTGACTAGGTTATTACCTGTCTCTCTCATTTGTTAAGGAGACAATGGAGTTAGCTTTGTTTTGATTACCATGGTACGTGTATATGCTTAAATTCTCCTCTTATTAGAGGTTAGATCTAAGTTTTCATTGGCCCATTCAGAAGTTGCATTATTGTGGTGTGTAATGTGCATGATGATTAAACCTCCCCGACCATAGGGAGTTAGAATCACTCTGAAGATGGCCCTTACGAATTAGTCTTGCATAATTAGTGAGATAAAGAATAGTTTTTGAATAGTAAGGAATTGTGATTTTAAATGAGATTTGAACATGCTTAATTTGATTGAAATTAATATCTATTTCTATAAATTGTTGGAATTACTTTAAATGTTTAGTTATGATTTGATAAATGGAATTTATTAATCAAGGTCATTTACACAAATGATTTATATTATTGGCAATGAATATTTTGACTTTTGGAGTTTTGATGAATTTCAAGATTTTCAAATTATTTCCTACAATTTTTTTCAATGTATATTGTATTACATTTTAAATTATAGTTGTGCACCATTAAGTTCACCCCTCAGCGATAGCTTTGTATGCTGTCGCATGTGAAAGTAAAGATAGAGCAACAGAGTGAGATTTCCTGTAGCTGCGCCTTGAAGATACATTCGGATTAGCTCTGGGTATATCATAGATATACCCTTGTACATAGATTTTGATTTATGCATGTAACTATATGTATGTAATTTATTTGAGTAGTTGTACAAGAACTTTTGTAATATTATTTTGGGTATGTAATTAAATTGAAATTATTGTAATATTCAAATTTATTTCTGAGTTTTGTAATGAATGTAATATCCAAATTTCTTTATGAGTTTTGAAATCCATGCATGGTTTTCTCTATGCTAAGTATGGCTTGAAAAAAATTGGATTGAGTTAATTGTGTTGATTTGGGAGATGAAATTGAGTTTATTGGAGTTGTGGTTGAGAAAACATATTGGAAGTGTTTTTCTTTTCAGGTTTTGAAGAACTGTTTTCTCAAAATACAGCCGATATTCTGTCGAAATTTTGAAAAAAATTCATAATACTAGATTTTAATCGAGGTTTTGATCCATGACCAACATTTCAATTAAAGGCTTTTGATAAATATTCAATGTTTCCACCACTATAAAAATGATCAAAAATTATTTTAAAATCCCTTGTAGTATATTTAATGGGTTATCGGTAGGTGAAGTACGGTAATTCATTAGGTGTACTACAGGATCATGTTACATCTTACGAGAAGTAGGGTGTGACAGGTCCAATAGCCTATAGACTAGCTTTACCCCTTTAGCTGGATAAGATTCACAATGTATTCCATGTGTCGATGCTCAGGAGATACAGATCAGATCCTTCACATGTCATTTCAACAAAGGAGATAATTGTACAACCTGATTTGACATATGAAGAAGAACCAGTCAGAATCTTGGCACGGGAAGTGAAAGAACTTAGAAACAAGAGGATCCCATTAGTGAAAGTCTTGTGGAAACACCACAACACAGAAGAAGCGACATGGGAGAGCGTGGAGACGATGAGGCAACAGTTCCCTCAGCTCTTCATATCAAGTAAATTTCGAGGATAAAATTTCTATTTAGAGGAGAAGATTTGTAACGCCCTCACTGTAGGTAGTCCGTACATTTTACTATTCCGACGACTAATATCTGTTTGGACAGTCAGAATGACTGAAACTACACTTAAACTATAGTGAGGAGACATAAGTTGATGGAATAAATGTTAAGAAAATATAGGAAAAATTTAGAAAAAATAAAATAAAATTTAGAGAATTTATTAATTGGTACAAAAATAATAATAACGCGATGAGCACCATGAAGGGCATTTTGGTCATTTTATCCCCAGAGGTGAATTTTGATCTAAATGTCAAATTAAAAATTTAGAGAATAAAATAATTAACATAAATTAAAATTTATGAAATGAATTAGGAAAATGAGAAAGGAAAAGAAAGAAGGAAAGAAAAAAAAAAGAAAGAAGAAAAAGAAAAGAAAAGAAAATAGGCTTATGAAATTATAAAACAATAAAGTACAATAATTATAAAATATATATAAGACATAAGAAACAAAAATTCACCAACCACAAGTCTTCTTCTTTTTCCTCTTCTCTCTCTTTGAGCCGGCACCATGAATGCTCTTCTTCCACCATTTTTTTTTAAGCTTTGAGCTTGAGTTCCTCTTCATTCACTCACCAAAATTTTAATAGTATGCCCTAGAGTATATAATTTAGTATGTATCTAGTACATAGTTTATTAATAAAAGATAATTTCACTTTTCTGTTTACATAATATATTTATGTCTAATAGAAAAGGTCCTTTGATATTTTGGTAGAAATTTTATTCTTAAGTTGTTAAGAATATGAGTGACAGTATTTCTAGCACAAAGTATCATAAATTGATTCACAATCGAGGATACTTCACACAGGACATGACTTATCTAGAAAGATTGTATTCATGTTTGTTCCCAAGGTATTTATATGAGATATAAATAAGATGAAATAGTGAGTCTCAAGCCATATAACAAACATGATAGGCACTTATACATGATAAGTAGGCCGAACTAGTGACGCATATGACAAGCACATGGAGTTTACTCTTATCAATGCATTATCATATATAATATCAGTGCATATAATCTTTAGACCAGAGATAACACAGTTATCTTGTATATAAGAGGTTTGAGTTTGATACTGCTTTCATACTTATACTGTGTATGGGTATATGGGAATGTGTTGGCTCCTACTAGTTATATATGGAGATAGGTGTTGATCAAGATGGAATCTGTTACCCTAAGTAAATAGGGATAAAATCCTATGTTCATTTAATTATTCTTGATGTTTTAAGTTGCTGGCCAGGACAGACAGATTTAGTCAGAAAAGAGTTTCTAACAAGAAAATCTAATAAATCAAGAACTGAAATTAAAAGAGAACATAATGTTCATAGCAAATGGGGTTTGACATAAACTATGACTCCAGCTCGAATTAAGCTTTTGTAACAGAGAGATTCTAGTGCATGATAACATATGATTATAGGTTCATTTAAGGTATTCCTTATTACTGATTGGGTAGCCATGGCATGCTATGCTAGGTGTTAACCATGGTCTATGAGATGCCTAAAATGATTTAGAGAAATCATTTATGGTAAGAAAGAGTTCTGATGATATTAAGAGTTAATATTATATCTCATTGCCAATTAGTGATGAACCTAGTGAGTCACACATATACACAAGTAATCACCAAGTTAAATGTGATTTAATTAATTAGTTAAAGAGTTTAATTGATTAATTAAATAGTTTTGGTTTGTAATTAGATTGCAAAGTCCCTAGCATGGCTTGAAATCAAATCTAGGTTATTGAATGTATAGTATAAGTTAAATTTATATTTAAAGTGTTTAAATATGAATTTAATTATGAGAAATTAATTAATAGAGATTAATTAATTAATTTATATTTGATATAAATTGATTAAAAAAAGAGAAATAATGATTTTCGGTTGAGAACTCAAAATTACAACATAAGCATAATTTGGTCATTTCACATGGTGACATGTGGTATCATGAGATGGTGACATGTGGCATCATGAGATGGTGAC
Source organism: Hevea brasiliensis (assembly GCF_030052815.1). Classification (NCBI taxonomy): domain Eukaryota; kingdom Viridiplantae; phylum Streptophyta; class Magnoliopsida; order Malpighiales; family Euphorbiaceae; genus Hevea; species Hevea brasiliensis. The sequence goes on along the minus strand of NC_079507.1, from coordinate 33,781,500 downwards.
ACATGGCATCATTTTAAGTTTGCCATTTGTCTTCATATCATGCAAGGTGATCAAAGTCAAGATTAAGTCTAGCTTTGACACTTGGCTTAATGTAATTAAGTCAATTAAAGAAAAGATGCAATGTGGTGGTGACATGTGGCAAAGGGTTTAAGTGACTTAATGACCTAATTATAAAAGGGAAAAGAAAGAAGAATAAAACATAATATTCTATCTAGCCTCTCAAAGGTGGTAGCACCTTTTCTCTCCCTCTCCTCTTCTTACTTTCTCATCAATTCAAAGAGAATAACTCCATTCCCTTTGAATTAAAATTGCTAGAAATTGTTTCTAGTGTCCCATACACACATACAACCTCTCTAAAGGCAAAAACCCAAATTATAATTGATTGGCAAGGCTTGAGAAGCTGATTTGGGAGCTGCTCATTGGTGATCTTGGTGTGGAAAAGCTAGAGGGACAACACTTGGGGTCCTAATTGCTTTCTAAAGGTGCCAATTGCATCTATAGTGCATCAAAGAGGTTAGTGCCCAAACTTCTCTTTTAAACTAGGGTTTAAATGAATTAATTTATTAATTCACAATCTTGAATGGCAAACGTAGATCCTAATATATATTAAAAGTGTTTTAATATGCAATTGAGCATTGAAATTAATTAGACACATAAGAGATGTGGCATGATGCATGAAACCCTAGAAGAAAATTTTTAAATTCAATGCTCTAATGAACCAATCACCATACTTCCGCTCCTATAATTGGTATCAGAGCCACTACATTTCCCATTAGGATTGAATATGAGATTTAATTGTGTGATTGGATCAAATTTGAATTGATCTAAAGCTGTTTGGGTGCCATATGTATGGCGGTATCCACGTTGAAGTGCCTCAAAGGTGGTGGCATCAAGAGAATGAACCTAACCTAATGGTGCGCATGGTTTCTTGGGCCCATTATACAATTTTTGTATATTTAAGGCCCATAATTAGGCCCATACCTAATTAAATTATTTAATTAGGAATTTTAAATCACACAATTAATTTTTTGAAAATTGTTTTCAAGGTATTAAATTTGGAAAGAGTTTCTAAATTGAAATTTATTTGAATGAGATTCAAATCTGAATTTTTTGGTTGAATATGTGATATTCAATTTAATTTTTCTAGTATGTATGTTTTATTTAATTGTTAAATGGTAATATGCATGATGGATGATCATAGACAATAAAAGACCAATGTGATTAGATTTATTTCTTTTATCTTCTTTGGGTTGTAAAATAATTAATTTTGCTTTAGTCGTATGTATTATAAATGTTGTAATAATTTTAGATTGTAATTTCATTTATTTGAGGACTTTAAAGTCCATGATCTTGTAAATTCGCCTTGGTATGCCAAGGATTACAATGTAGTTGGATTGCAAGAAGATCAAAGAGGTCAAGAGCATCAGTGAAACCAGAGGAAGGAAATCAAGATCAAGTGTTGATTATGTACTCCTTCAGTAACTCTTGTAAAATGAATGAATGAAATACACCTAGGAATACCCTGATTCAATTCTTGGTGGCTCAAAATTGAATCCCTTAGAAAGTCCATGATCATACCATATTAATTGTTTATCCATGTATGCATGAGATGTATGAGAATGTATGCAAGTATATGATATACATGCCAATTGGATAATATGCAAAGTGAGACCATAATAGTAATTAAGCTGACCACTAAATCTTTCAAACAAATGATTAAGTTGGAAATGGTATAATTAAAGTAATTATATCATGAACCCTCCATTGAGGCAATTATTTTAAGAAATTTTAAACATTTGCATGTGATGCATTTAATTTAAGAGATTTTCTTAAGAATAATTGTTAAGCATGGGATGTTGTAAATACATAAATAGTTGATGGCCAATAATGGATGTGCCTGAGGACATTAAAATTATTGGCATGTTTACTGGCTTAATGGGATCAACTTAACTAATGCAAGATGAATCAATGATGGATGTGCTTGAGATTTTGAGTATTAGGGGCTAGATAAATGATTGAACCTCACATGATATGTGATGGGCAAGGAGTTGCTCACTTATAGTTTATTGTAATTCTAATAATGGATGTGCCTGAGGATGATCAATAAGACTATAAGAATTTAATCACTCACTAAAAATCCATCTAACTAGGATTTCCGTTTCCTACTTTGGAAGTGTAGGATTCGCCAAGTTAGTGGGAGGACAAATTTGATTAAAAGACCATAATAATTTTGTTTAAATACTTGATACATTTACTAATTAATCTAGTTATTTTCTGCAGCTAATTTTCTAATAATAATGAGCACACAACAACTACCACCATCAATATACTTGCGATCATACTTGATCACAACAGGTTGACGGGACCTAATCTTTTTGATTGGCTAGAAAAGGTCCTTTGATATTTTCGTTCCAAACAGAGCACGACTGCAGATTCCACTACAGAGGCTGAGTATATTGCTGCATCAGATGCTGCAAAGGAAGCTGTTGGATAAAGAAGTTCATGACAGAACTTACAGTAGTTCCTTCCATTGAGTCAGCAGTTCCGCTACACTGTGACAATAATGGAGCAGTCATACAGGCTAAGGAACCAAGGTCTCACCAGAAATCCAAACACATAGAAAGGCGCTACCACATTATCAGAGAAATAGTTGGGTGAGGCGATGTAGCCATGCAGAAAATAGCATCAGCTGAAAATCCAGCTGATCCATTCACTAAGCCTATGTCACAGACTCAGTTGGACCGACATCTTGAGAAGATAGGTCTAAGGTATTGTAATGAATGGCTCTAGTGCTAGTGGGAGATGGTTAGTAGTATGCCCTAGAGCATATCATTTAGTATGTATCTTGTACATATTTTTATTAAAAAAAGGCATTTCCACTTTTCCGTTTACATAATATATTTATGTGTAATAGAAAAGGTCCATTGATATTTTGTTAGAAATATTATTCTTAAGTTGTTAAGAATATGAGTGCAATATTTCTAGCACAAAGTATTATAAATAGGTTCACAATCGAGGATACTTCATAATAAGGACATTACTTATCCAGAAAGATTGTATTCATGTTTGTTCCCAAGTTATTGATATGAGATATAAATAAGATGGAATGGTGAGTCTCATGCCATATAACAAACATGATAGGCACTTATAAATGATAAGTAGGCTGAACTAGTGACATTTATGACAAGCACATGGAGTTTACTCTTGTCAATGTTTTGTCATAAATCATATCAGTGCATATAATCTTTAGACCTGAGATAGCACAGTTATCTTGTATATAGGTAGTTTGAGTTTGATACTGCTTTCATACTTGTACTGTGTATGGGTATATGGGCATGTGTTGGCTCCTACTAGTTATATATGGAGGTAGGTGTTGATCAAGATGGAATCTGTTCCTCTAAGTAAATAGAGATAAAATCCTATGTTCATTTAATTGTTATTGATGTTTCAAGTTCCTGGCCAGGATAGATAGATTTATTCAGAAAAGAGTTTCTGATGAGAAAAATCTTTTTAATCAAGAATTGGAATTAAAAGAGAACATAATATTCATAGCAAATGGAGTTTGACATAAACCATGACTCTAGCTTGAGTTGGGATTTTGTAACAGAGAGACTCTAGTGCATGGTAACATATGATTATAGGTTCATTTAAGGTAAACCTTATTGCTAATTGGGTGGCCATGGCATGCTATGCTAGGTGTTAACCATGGTTTATGAGGTTCATAAAATGATTTAGAGAAATCATATATGGTAAGAAAGAGTTCTGATGATATTAAGAGTTGATATCATGTCTCATTGCCAATTAGTGATGAGCCTAGTAAGTCACACACATACACAAGTTATCACTTATTTAAATATGATTTAATTAATTAATTAAAGAGTTTAATTGATTAATTAAATAGGTTTGGTTTGCAATTAAATTGCAAAGTCCCTAGCATGACTTGAAACCAAATCTAGATTATTGGATGTGTAGTATAAATTAAATTTATATTTAAAGTGTTTAAATATGAATTTAATTAATGAGAAATTAATTAATAGAGATTAATTAATTAATTTATATTTGATATAAATTAATTAGAAGAAGAAAAATAATTATTTTGGGTAAAGAACTCAAAATTAAGACACAGGGGCATTTTGGTCATTTCACAGTGTGACACGTGGCACCATGAGATGGTGACGCATGGAATTACATATAAGCTTGCCAAATGTTTTTTAATCATGTAAGATGATTAAAATCAAGATTAAATATAGGTTTGACACTTGGCACAATGTGATTGGATCATTTAAACCTAGAGCTAATGAAAGGGTGACATGTGGCAAGGGTTTAATGTGTTAACCTAGCTATTTAAGTGTGGTTATGAAAAGAAAAATAACCAGCAGCCACTCCTCTCCTTTGTCACGCCACTTTGAGGTTTTTCATCTATTCTTCTTCATCTCTCATCAATTCAAAGAGATTAGCCATCAATCTCTTGAATTAAGAACACTAGAAATTGTTTCTAGTGTCCTGTTTACATCTCTAATCTCTTAAAAGGCAGAACTTGAATTTCTAATTAATAGAAAAAGTTTTAGAAGCTGTTCAAGGGCTGCCATAGGTGTTCTTGGTGTGGACAAGCTAGAGGGACAACATCCGTGTCACGAAGACGAATCTCAAAGGCGCAGACACGCTGCAGTGCATCAAGAGGTTAGTGTAATCGTTCTTGATTTAATCTAAGGTTCTAAAATTAATCTGATTAATTTTAAAATCTTAAATGACAAATACAGATCCATAAACATATTAAAAGAGTTTTAATATGTTGTTTATCATTGAAATCAAATAGATAAAAATAAATCTTGCATGATGCATGTGACCCTAGGTGAAAATTTTTGAATTCAATGGTATAAACTTATGTTTTTCACGCTTCCGTTCCTTCAATTGGTATCAGAGCCACTATATTTGCCATTTAGATTATTGATTATATGATTTAATTGTGTGATTTGATCATGAGATGATTGATCCATTGCTGGTTGCAATGGATGTGTGGCGGCACACATGGTGAAGCCACCATTGGTGGCGGCAACAAAGGTTCTTCAAGGTGGCGCAAGGTTTGCTTTTTTAATTTACAATTGTTGTATGATCTAAAAGCTCATCCTATGTCTAATTAAATTTTTTAATTATAATTTTAATCACACAATTAAATTATGATTCAAATCAGAATTTTAAAAATTGTTTGAATGTGTTTCAAATCTGAATTTTAAAAGTTGTTTGAATGTGATTCAAATCTGAATTTTAAAAGTTGTTTGAATCATATTTAAATCTGATTTTTTAAAATTGATTGTTTAAAATTCAGATCTGATTTTTTAAAAAATGTTTGAATGTGATTCAAATCTGATTTTTTAAAAAATGTTTGAATGTGATTCAAATCTGAATTTTTAAAGTTGTTTGAATGTGATTCAAATCTGAATTTTTAAATTTGTTTGAATGAGATTCAAATCTGAATTTTTAAATTTATTTGAATCATATTCAAATCTGGATTTTTAAGTTGAATATGAGATATTCAATTTAATTTAAGTATGTATGTTTTATTTAATTGTTAAATAGTGATATGCATGATGGATGATCATGGACTATAAAAGATCAATGTGATTGGATTTATTTCTTTTATGTTTCTTTGGGATTGTAAATTAATTAATTTATTTTAATTTATTTTGGGCATGTATTGTTAAGTTTGTAATAATTTTTAGGTTGTAATTTCATTTATTTAAGTTCTTGTAAATTCGCCTTGGTATGCCAAGAATTACTATGTAATATTGGATTGCAAGAAGTTCAAGGAGGTCAAGAGCATTGGTGGGACCAGTGGGAGGAATTCAAGATCAAGTGTTGATTATGTACTCCTTCAGCAACTCTTGTAAAATGAATGAATGAATAAAATGCACCTAGGAATGCCCTGATTCAATTCTTGGTGGCTCAGAATTGAATCCCTTAGAAAGTCCATATCATACCATATTTATTGCTTATCCATGAATGCATGAGATGTATGGGAATGTATGCTATTATATGATATATGCATGCTAATTGGATAATGTGCAAAGTGAGACCTTAATAGTAATTAGAATGACCATAAAATCTTCCAAACAAATGATTAAGTTGGAAATGCTATAATTAAAGTAATTATAACATAGGCCCTCCATTGGGGCAATTATTTTAAGAAATTTTAAATAGTTGCATAAGATGCAATTAATTTAAGAGATTTTCTTAAGAATAATTGTTAAGCATGAGATATTGTAAATATGTAAATGGTTTAGTGGCCAATATTAGATGTACCTGAGGACATTAAAATTATTTGCATAATTAATGGCTCAATGGGATCAACTTAACTAATGCAAGATAAGTCAATAATGGATGTACCTGAGATTTTGAGCATTAGGGGCTAGGTAAAGGATTGAACCTCATATGAGATATGATGGAAAAGGAGTTGCTCACTTATAGTTATTGTAATTCCAATAATGGATGTACCTGAGGATGATCAATAGAATTATAAGAATTCAATCACCCACTAGAAATCCATCCAACTAGGATTTCCATTTTCTACTTTGGAAGTGTAGGATTCGCTAAGTTAGAGGGAGGACCAATTTGATTAAAAGACCATAATCATTTTGGTTAATTACATGATACATTTACTAATTAATCTGGTTATTTTCTACAGTTAATTTTCTGATATAAATGAGCACAAAACAACCACCACCATCCAATATCCTTGCAAGCATACTTGATCACAATAGGTTGACAGGACCTAATCTGTCTGATTGGCTAAGAAATTTGAAACTTGTCCTGAATCTTGAACATATAGGAAATGTTCTAGATTCAAATGTTCCTGGTCCCTTGCCTCCAGAGGCCACACAAGAGGAACATGAAACTTTGGACAAGTGGAAGGAGCATGATATGAAAGCTAAGTGTTACATGCTTGCTTCCATGAGTAATGAGTTACAGAAGCAACATGAGAATATGCAGAGTGCGAGTGAGATCCTCCTTTACCTATAAGAGTTGTATGGTGAGCACAACAGGAATGCTAGGTATGAGATATCTAGACAGCTATTCCGTATGAGGATGTCTGAGGGACAGAATGTTGGGGATCATGTCCACAAGATGATTCGGCTGATTGAGCAGTTGGAACATCTTGACTTCAACATGGATTTCCAACTATAGACGGATTTGATCTTTCAGTCCCTTCCTGAGTCTTTTGGGAATTTTGTGACAAATTTCCATATGACTAAACAAGAATGAACCTTAGCTGGTTTACTCAACATGCTGGTTATTGCCCAAAAGAATATGCCAGGCAATAAAGGAAAAGAGGTAGCTTTGGTTGCATCTTCTTCTGCTGGAAAGTCCAACAAGAAGAAGGGCAATAAGAAAAAGAAACCTCAGATTCCTAGTCCTTCCAAGAAAATAGCTAAATAGAAAAGGAAGACTAAAGCTGATAGAGGCAAAGGAAAGTGTTTCCACTGCCAAAAGGATGGGCACTGGAAAAGGAACTGCCCAGAGTATCTTGCTTCTCTGAAGGACAAGAAGGATACACCTTCGGAAGGTATGTCCATATCTTGTTATTTAGATTCTGATGATACTCATAGTTCATCTACAGCTTGGGTTTTAGATACTGGTGCCAGTTCTCACATTTCTAAGCATATGCAGGAACTAGTAAACAGTAGCAGCTTGCGTTCTCAAGATATTAGAGTCCGAATTGGCAATGGCTCAACTGTTGAAGCTTTAGCCTTAGGATCTAAATCTTTTTACATGTTTGGACATATTTTGTGTTTAGATAATATTTTATATGTACTTGATGCTTTTAAGAACATCATTTTTATATCTAGTTTGACTAGAAATGGCTATGAATTTCAGTTCATAGATGATGTTTGCAATATTTATTTTGGAAATAAATATGTTAGTTCGGGTTATATGAATGATGGTCTTTATTATTTGGATAATAATAACAAACACAAATTGAATGCAAGTGATCTAAAAGAATGCAATGCCATGGTGAAAACCAACTCAAGTTCAAAATATATTTGGCACTTAAGGTTATGTCATGTTGCAGAAGATAGGATTGCAAAACTGGAGAAAATGGGGATTCTATCCTCATTGGGCTCTGAGCCTACTCAACTTGTGAATCTTGCCTTCAGGGCAAAATGACTAGATCACCCTTTGTTGGACAAGGGCTAAGAGCTGAAAATATTTTGGAGCTAATACATAGTGATGTATGTGGTCCATTTAAATAAATGGCTAGAGGGGGCTTTCATTATTTTATTACCTTTACTGATGATAAATCAAGATTTGGGTATTTGTATTTGATGAAATACAAACATGAATCCTTTGAAAAGTTCAAAGAATTTAAATCTGAAGTAGAAAATCAAACAGGAAAGAATATTAAAGCTCTTCGATCAGATCGTGGAGGTGAATATTTGAGTACTGAATTTGATGAATACTTGAGAGAGCATGGCATTGTTTCCCAGCTAACTCCTCCAGGAATGCCACAGCTGAATGGTGTATCTGAAAGGAGAAATCGTACCCTATTGGATATAGTATGTAGTATGATGAGCTATACTGATATGCCAATTTTCTTTTGGGGATTTGCATTAGAATCAGCTTTGTATATTCTGAATAGGATTCCATCAAAATCAGTTTCTTCCACACCTTATGAGATATGGCATGGAAGAAAACCAAGTCTTAAGCATGTTAAGATTTGGGGTTGTCCAGCTTACATCAAAAAGCTGAACACTGATAAATTGGAGACCAGATCAGAAAAAAGGTCGATTTGTTGGATATCCAAAAGATAGTTTTGGATATTATTTTTATTTGCCTACTTCACAAAAGGTTGTGATAAGTAGAGATGCCACATTTCTTGAACAACAGTTTGTTCAAAAAGGAGGCAAAGGAAGGCAAATAGAGTTAGAATTGGAGAATTCTGACCAACCAACAGATCAGATGTATATAGATCCATCTAGTCAACCTATACCAGTTGATGAAACATCTACAGCTGTTCCTCGTAGAACAACCAGGGTATCTCACCCACCAGTGAGATATGGTTTTCTTCATGAAGAAGAACAAGAGTTGTCTACTCATGAAGAAGTAAATCATGGAGATGATCCACTTACCTATGAAGAAGCTATATCAGATATAGACTCTTCAAAATGGATTGATGCTATGAAATCAGAGATTGATTCCATGTATAAGAATCAAGTTTGGGATCTTGTTGACCCACCTGAAGGTATTGTACCTATAGGGAACAAATGGGTTTTCAAGAAGAAAATTGGTTCTGATGGAAAGATAGAGACCTATAAGGCAAGGCTAGTAGCGAAAGGGTTTCGCCAAAGGCAAGGAATCGACTATGAGGAGACTTTCTCGCCTATTGCCATGCTTAAATCAATTAGGATTTTATTAGCAATAGCTACATACTATGATTATGAGATTTGGTAGATGGATGTCAAAACATCTTTTCTCAAAGAATACATTGAAGAAAACATTTTCATGGAACAACCTAGGGGTTTTAAATCCCAAGATGGTTCCAAGGTATACAAGCAAAAGCGATCCATTTATGGGTTGAAACAAGCTTCGAGGAGTTGGAACATCCATTTTGATGAAGCCATTAAATCCTTTGGTTTTATCAAAAATGAGGATGAGCCATGTGTATATAAGAAGGTTAGCGACAGTGCTATCACTTTCCTTGTCTTATATGTGGATGACATACTGTTGATGGGTAATGACACAGGTATGTTGACAACTATAAAGGTATGGTTATCAAATACAATTCTCCATGAAAGACTTAGGGGAGGCAACCTATATTCTTGGGATTTGCATCTATAGAGATAGAGCGAAAAGAATAATTGGTTTATCCCAAAGTCTATACTTGGAAAAGGTGTTAAAGAGGTTTTAACATGCTTGATTTCAAGAGAGGATTGTTACCAGTGAGACATGGTATCCATCTTTCTAAAGAGATGTCTCCAAAGACACTTGAAGAAAGAGATAAGATGGTCAGGATTCCATATGCTTTGGCTATTGGAAGTTTAATGTATGTAATGTTGTGTACTAGGCCGGATATCGCATATGCTGTTAGTTTGACTAGCAGGTATCAATCCAATCCAGGTTTGGAACACTGGATAGCTGTTAAGAATATCCTAAAGTACTTGAGAAGAACTAAGGATTTATTCTTGATTTATGGAGGTGGAGACTTGCAATTGGATGGTTATATTGATTCTGATTTCCAATCAGATACCGATGATAGAAAAGTCTACCTCTGGATATGTTTTCATTTGTAATGGAGGTGCAGTCAATTGGAAGAGTTCTAAACAGAGCACGACTGCAGATTCCACTACAGAGGTTGAGTATATTGCTGCATCAGATGCTGCAAAGGAAGCTATTTGGATAAAGAAGTTCGTGATAGAACTTACAGTAGTTCCTTCCATTGAGTCAGCAGTTCCACTACACTGTGACAATAATGGAGCAGTCATACAGGCTAAGGAACCAAGGTCTCACCAGAAATCCAAACACATAGAAAGGCGCTACCACATTATCAGAGAAATAGTTGGGCGAGGTGATGTAGCCATACAGAAAATAGCATCAGCTGAAAATCCACCTATTCACTAAGCCTATGTCACAGACTCAGTTAGACCGACATCTTGAGAAGATAGGTCTAAGGTATTGTAATGAATGGCTCTAGTGCTAGTGGGAGATTGTTAGTAGTGTGCCCTAGAGCATATCATTTAGTATGTATCTTGTACATATTTTTATTAATAGAAGGCATTTCCACTTTTCTGTTTACATAATATATTTATGTGTAATAGAAAAGGTCCATTGATATTTTATTAGAAATATTATTCTTAAGTTGTTAAGAATATGAGTGACAATATTTCTAGCACAAAGTATCATAAATAGGTTCACAATCGAGGATACTTCATAATAAGGACATGACTTATCCAGAAAGATTGTATTCATGTTTGTTCCCAAGTTATTGATAAGAGATATAAATAAGATGGAATGGTGAGTCTCATGCCACATAACAAACATGATAGGCACTTATAAATGATAAGTAGGCCGAACCAGTGACATTTATGATAAGCACATGGAGTTTACTCTTGTCAATGTTTTGTCATAAATCATATCAATGCATATAATCTTTAGACCTGAGATAGCATAGTTATCTTGTATATAGGTAGTTTGAGTTTGATACTGCTTTCATACTTGTACTGTGTATGGGTATATGGGCATGTGTTGGCTCCTACTAGTAATATATGGAGGTAGGTGTTGATCAAGATGGAATCTGTTCCTCTAAGTAAATAGAGATAAAATCCTATGTTCATTTAATTGTTCTTGATGTTTCAAGTTCCTGGCCAGGACAGATAGATTTATTCAGAAAAGAGTTTCTGATGAGAAAAATCTTTTTAATCAAGAACTGGAATTAAAAGAGAACATAATATTCATAGCAAATGGAGTTTGACATAAACCATGACTCCAGCTTGAGTTAGGATTTTGTAATAGAGAGACTCTAGTGCATGGTAACATATGATTATAAGTTCATTTAAGGTAAACCTTATTACTAATTGGGTGGCCATGGCATGCTATGGTAGGTGTTAACCATGGTTTATGAGGTTCATAAAATGATTTAGAGAAATCATTTATGGTAAGAAAGAGTTCTGATGATATTAAGAGTTGATATCATGTCTCATTGCCAATTAGTGATGAGCCTAGTAAGTCACACACATACACAAGTTATCACCTATTTAAATATGATTTAATTAATTAATTAAAGAGTTTAATTGATTAATTAAATAGGTTTGGTTTGTAATTAAATTGCAAAGTCCCTAGCATGACTTGAAACCAAATCTAGATTATTGGATGTGTAGTATAAATTAAATTTATATTTAAAGTGTTTAAATATGAATTTAATTAATGAGAAATTAATTAATAGAGATTAATTAATTAATTTATATTTGATATAAATTAATTAGAAGAAGAAAAATAATTATTTTGGGTTAAGAACTCAAAATTAAGACACAAGGGCATTTTGGTCATTTCACAGTGTGACTCGTGGCACCATGAGATGGTGACACGGATTACACATAAGCTTGCCAAATGTTTTTTAATCATGTAAGATGATTAAAATCAAGATTAAATATAGGTTTGACACTTGGCACAATGTGATTGGGTCACTTAAACCTAGAGCTAATCAAAGGGTGACATGTGGCAAGGGTTTAATGTGTTAACCTAGCTATTTAAGTGTGGTTATGAAAAGAAAAATAACCGGCAGCCACTCCTCTCCTTTGTCACACCACTTTGAGGTTTTTCATCTATTCTTCTTCATCTCTCATCAATTCAAAGAGATTAGCCATCAATCTCTTGAATTAAGAACACTAGAAATTATTTCTAGTGTCCTGTTTACATCTCTAATCTCTTAAAAGGCAGAACTTGAATTTCTAATTAATAGAAAAAGCTTTAGAAGCTGTTCAAGGGCTGCCATAGGTGTTCTTGGTGTGGACAAGCTAGAGGGACAACATCTGGAGTCCTGAAGACGAATCTCAAAGGCGCAGACACGTTGCAGTGCATCAAGAGATTAGTGTAATCGTTCTTGATTTAATCTAGGGTTCTAAAATTAATCTGATTAATTTTAAAATCTTAAATGGCAAATACAGATCCAAAAACATATTAAAAGAGTTTTAATATGTTGTTTATCATTGAAATCAAATAGATAAAAATAAATCTTGCATGATGCATGTGACCCTAGGTGAAAATTTTTGAATTCAATGGTATAAACTTGTGTTTTTCACGCTTCCGTTCCTTCATAAATAAGATGGAATTGTGAGTCTCATGCCATATAACAAATATGATAGGCACTTATATATGATAAGTAGGCTGAACCAGAAATGCAAATGACAAGCACATGGAGTTTACTCTTGTCAATGCATTGTCATATATCATATCAGTGCATATAATCTTTAGACCTGAGATAACACAGTTATCTTATATATAAGAGGTTTGACTTTGATACTGCTTTCATGCTTATACTGTGTATGGGTATATGGGCATGTGTTGGCTCCTACTAGTTATATATGGAGATAGGTGTTGATCAAGATGGAATTTGTTACCCTAAGTAAATAGGGATAAAATCCTATGTTCATTTAATTATGCTTGATGTTTTATGTTCCTGGCCAGGACAGATAGATTTAGTCAGAAAAGAGTTTCTGACAAGAAAATCTAAAAATTCAAGAACTGGAATTAAAAGAGAACATAATGTTCATAGCAAATGGGGTTTGACATAAACCATGACTCCAGCTCGAATTTGGGTTTTGTAACAGAGAGATTCTAGTGCATGATAACATATGATTATAGATTCATTTAAGGTATTCCTTGTTACTGATTGGGTGGCCATGGCACGCTATGCTAGGTGTCAACCATGATCTATGAGATGCCTAAAATGATTTAGAGAAATCATTTATGGTAACAAAGAGTTCTGATGATATTAAGAGTTAATATCATATCTCACTACCAATTAGTGATGAGCCTAGTGAGTCACACACATACACAAGATAATCACCAAGTAAAATGTGATTTAATTGATTAATTAAAGAGTTTAATTAATTAATTAAATAGGTTTGGTTTGCAATGAGATTGCAAAGTCCCTAGCATGATTTGAAACCAAATCTAGGTTATTGGATGTATAGTATAAGATAAATTTATATTTAAAGTGTTTAAATATGAATTTAATTGTGAGAAATTAATTAATAGTGATTAACTAATTTGTATTTGATATAAATTGATTAGAAGAGGAGAAATAATGATTTTGGATTGAGAACTCAAAATTACAACATAAGCATAATTTGGTCATTTCACATGGTGACATGTGGCATCATGAGATGGTGACACCTGGTATCATATAAGTTTGCCATTTATCTTCCTATCATGCAAGGTCATCAAAGTCAAGATTAAGTCTAGTTTTGACACTTGGCTTAATGTGATTAAGTCAATTAAAAATAAGATGCAATGTGGTGATGACATGTGGTGATGACATGTGGTAAAGAGTTTAAGTGACTTAATAACCTAATTATAAAAGAGAAAAGAAAGAAGAGTAAAACATAACATTCTCTCTAGCCTCTCAAAGGTGGCGGCACCTTTTCTCTCCCTCTCCTCTTCTTGCTTTCTCATCAATTCAAAGAGAATAACTCCATTCCCTTTGAATTAAAATTGTTAGAAATTATTGCTAGTGTCCCATACACACATACAACCTCTCTAAAGGCAAAAACCTAAATTATAATTAGTTGGCAAGGCTTGAGAAACTAATTTGGGGGCTTCCCATTGGTAATCTTGGTGTGGACAAGCTAAAAGGACAACACTTAGGGTCCTAGGTGCTTCCTAAAGGTGCCAATTGCATCCATAGTGCATCAAAGAGGTTAGTGCCCAAACTTCTATTTTAAACTAGGGTTTAAATGAATTAATTTGTTAATTCACAATCTTGAATGACAAACATAGATCCTAATACATATTAAAAGTGTTTTAATATGTAATAGAGCATTGAAATTAATTAGGCACATAAGAGATATGGCATGATGCATGAAACCCTAGAAGAAAATTTTTAAATTCAATGCTCCAATGAACCAATCACCATGCTTCCACTCTTACATAAAAGCCATAATCCCCTTTATTAAAAATTTAGCCCACACCATAAGGAAGCTTTAGGTACCCATAAAAAGCAAGAAAGTTGTAACACCCTCACTGTAGCAATTATGTACATTCTACTGTTCAGGTGACTAGTATCGGTCTGGACAGCTAGAACGTCTAGAAAAATAATGAAACTAAAGTGAGGAACCATAATTAACTCAAATATTAATAAGAAAAATTTAGGAAAAATTTTTGAAATAAAATACAACCAAGTTAAATGAGCCGGTGCCCTAGCGATGGGTAATCCAGTGGAAAGTTACAGTCCTCGCAACTAGGAACCCTAAACCAGGGAGAAAATTCATAAAATAATTTTTGGGACTCCAGAGAAGAGTCATTGAGGTTTTTATGGCATTAGAATGCCAAGAAAATGCTTAGAAAAATTTTTAGATCGGTACAGACAATTTTGGCTCAATAAGCCAAATGGAGGGCATTTTTGTCATTTCGTCTTCAGAGATGATTTTTGGCCGACTTGTCCAGTTAAGTAAATAATTATTATGATCTAAAATATGAATAAATATTGCTAAAAGTGTAATTAAAAATGAGAAATGAAAATAAGAAAACAAAGTAAAAAGAAAATGGAATTAAATTAGATTTATGACATAGGATGTCATCATTAAAAAGCTTCCCACCAATTAGAAATTGACAAACCAATTAAAATGAGATAAATATAACTAAAATGAAGTAAAAACAAACACAAATCTGCTACCATCTTCCATTTCAGCCTGCCACTTGCTCTCTCTCCCTCCCCCCATTGTTGATCAAAACTTCTCCCTAGAAATTTTTGATAAACCACTATCAAATTTAAAACTTACTTCACAAAACCTCTTCCTCACCCCTTAAACTCTCTCTAACTAGCAAAAAGGAGATGGAAAAAAGGGTTTTGCAAACTTGGGAATTAGCTAAATCAAGGTTAGTGCCAATTAATCTTAATTATTTTGTGTATACATCATGGAGAACATGAATTGAGAGTGAAATTTAGCTAATTTAAATAAATTTTGCATGGTTGAAATTTTACAAATTTCAGTAGCCATGGACTTATTAGGGTCTTGATGATTTTTTTTGGATTAAATGAGTATATAAGCAGCCCTTGATATGAACTTAACATTTAGTATATTAAATTGTAAGTTAATGGAAGAATAGAGAAATTGAGAATTTAGGGTTTTGAGCAAATTGAGGTTTTTCTCTTATAATGGTGTAGTAACATTTTAATGGTCAAATAGTGACCATTTGGTAAGCTTTAAACTGAATATGAAGTGAATTGAATCATTGAATGTTGGAAAGGGTAGGCTGCCTTGTGTGCTGCAGTCTCGACTCTTGGAGTCCAGTGTATTTGGATAGCCTTAACTAAACTTGTGTAGCTCTAATTGGTGCAAGGACAATTGGAGGTGAAGCTAGATACATAATGCTACAATTTTGATGAAGGAACCCTACCCAGAAAACCAACCCAAGTGGCTTTAAAAATTAACCTAATTCGGGTGACCAATATGCAGTCCCTGGAAAATGACCAAATGAATAGTGTTCATTCATTTGGTCATAACTCAGTGTAGAAAGGTCTAATTGACCTAAATTTTTACCAATAGAAAGCTGAGACATATTCCTACAACTTTCATGAAGAAAACAAACCCAAATTTTAACCATAATATGTTCAAAAACTGACCTACAATCAGTGTACAAAAACTGCATAATTGATTCTGCCCAAAAATTCTGGAAAAATTACAATCTGGCCAGTTATGGTGTTTAGGCCATAACTTGAGCTACAAAACTCCAAATAGAGTGATTAAAAAAATGAAATGTAACTAGACACAACAAGGAACAACTTTGATGAAGAAATTTGGCCAAATTCTCACTATAGAATGGCCTAATAGAATAGTGAACTCTAGCACCCAAAACTGAAATTTATGATTTATTCACCATTGGTTAGAAGTATGGATTGGCAACTAATGCCAATACTTTTGGGAACCAAAATGTGGTACATTTATGTGATTAGGACTTATGTAGCTATTATGCATTGGAAAGTCAATAATTTGACCTAAATAGTAAAATGAATAGTAACCTTACATGTAAAGCATGAAAATTTAATCAATAACTTGGTATTGTGCCCTAGTACACTTAGTAAGATTGATTTGGATAGGTTGGCATGCCAATAGGGTTTAGTTAGCAGTACTGCATATGGCATTATGCCATTATGTGATTTTATGGCTTTTAGCCATTCTGATATTATGGTGATATTTGGCCTTGTGCCTAATAATTATTACAGCTTATTAGCTGTTCTGTTGCACACTAGGAGATACATATGTGGCCGATGGTGTGATGGCCCAAGGTACTTGGTACCTAGTGCCAGTTTACCTGTTTATCCAGTCCAGTCATCCAGTGTAGGTTACTTGGGCAACCAAGAATGAAAGTTGATAAATTTAATGAAATAATGAATACAACAAGTACCAAATAAATAAGACTATAAATAATTACCAAAAATTTGTCTGCATGAGACATCAATATACACACTGCATATCAATTTCTTTTTAGTTCTCTTTATTTTATTATTGGCACCACTAAGATTATTGCTTAGCGCATCGCTTTTTGCCACGCGTAGATTCTAGAGAGACTGATAGAGAGCCCAGTAGACCACAGACTGGGTGAGGTCACAGATCTGCATAGAGTCAGAGTCACCTCTCATCTGCAGTGCATCAGTGGTAGGACCTTTAGGTTCCTTTTGAAATTTGGTTTTTGCATTTTGTAATAGGTAGTAGTTTGTGATTTGTAAATTATGTAAAGATTAATTCCAACAAAATCAATTATACATAAATCATAATTGAAATCACAATTCTTTACTATTCAAAAACCATTCTTTATCTCACTAACTATGCAAGACTAATCCGCAAGAGCCATCTTCAGGGTGATTCTAACTCCCTATAGTCGGGGAGGTCAAATCGGATTCTAACTCCCTATGGTCGGCGAGGTCGAATCATC
The DNA here is from genome assembly GCF_030052815.1 of Hevea brasiliensis. Classification (NCBI taxonomy): domain Eukaryota; kingdom Viridiplantae; phylum Streptophyta; class Magnoliopsida; order Malpighiales; family Euphorbiaceae; genus Hevea; species Hevea brasiliensis. The sequence continues at coordinate 33,763,854 of NC_079507.1, read as the reverse complement.
GTGCACAGTACACATCATAATAATGAAACTTTCGAAAGGGCCATAACATAAAAACGTAGATCTAACCTCTAATAAGAGGAGAATCAAAGCCTATGCACATACCATGGTAATCAAAACAAAGCTAACTTCATTGTCTCCTCAACAAATGAGAGAGATGGGTAATAACCTAGTCAAGCATCTATAGTGAGATACAAAATAATATCGTTAATCTCTTTATCCTTTTTGTGAGCATAAATCACAATACAATTTGATTTAAAGTCAATTCCAATATCAAATAATTTTTTATGCTCATCACAATTCAAAACATAAATTTGTATTTTTCTATGCAAAGTGCCCATCACAATTCAAAATATATTCTATCACAATTTTTCAAAACATAATTTATCCAATCTATAACAATGCTTAATACTTGTTGAAATACCATTTCACAAAGCTAAATTCATACATACTATAACAATTTCAATAATCATTGAATTAAATCCAATACTTGATAAACATAATACATAAGGAAAATTGTGACACCCCTTACCCGACTACAGTGTAGCCGAGCAAGTTATGCCACTCAGTGTGCCGAGCACTTTATTTTATCTTGATTCATTTTTATTCTTCCTTTTGAATATAACTTGTGAAATATAATTTATTTAAGCCATTTATCGAAATTATAATTTATTTGAGGTTCCGAGAATTTTATAGAAAATCCGGAGGAGTACCGGCTAAAAATGGAGAAAATAGTTCTTCGGAACCTGTGAAAAACACTTTCAATATTCATATAATCGTATTCAATTACTCTCAAACTCCAATAATCATCATCTCAACATTTGTCAACCATTCATTTCTCAATTTCAATTCTCAATCATTCATCTCATTTGATAGTTATGTAACAATCACAGATCAATATTCACTTTTCCATTTACAAACACAAATTTGCATTATTTACATGAAAATCAAAATACATTACATAAGTTTCATTACATATGAGAAAATCAAAATTTATTACAGAATGCCAAAATGACACCTAGTGTCCTACCAATGCACTGCAGGTAGTGAGGTGACACGGACACTATGCGTAATCGTGAACGGCCTTACCCAACTGTGGTCTACCGGGCCCTCTGTCCAAATCTTTCGCACTCACGCGTTGCAAAGCGACGCGCTAAGCATAAAGCTTAGTGGTGCCAATAATACAAGAAAATACAATATGCAAATAAAAATAATAATTTCCTTGCTATTGTGTTCATAAGAAATGAATAATTACTAACTTATTGTGTAGTCGAGGGCTAATCATGTTTCATGATATTAACTTCTTCATGCATTTCGTTAATTATTTTCTTCATGATATTGAGCTTCTTTGTATTTTTGTAATCATTCCTGATACTTAATTTTCGTATTTTCTTTAATAATCAGTTCAATCACAGTTATACCTTTCCATGCCCAAGTAACCTATACCGACGATCGATCGATAACGGGTCGTTGGCACTGGACACCGCGGTGCCTCGGGCCGTCATACCATGGGACGCAGAACGTCAACCACGTATGCAGTCAGTATGGCTAAAAAGCCATGATATCACATAATTGGCATAAAAGCCATGAATACGGGCATAAAAGCCATGAATACGGGCATAAAGCCATGAATACAGGCACAAAGCCTTTCCTTTCGCAGTACTACTAAAACAATACCCTATTGGCATGCCAATCTATCCAAACCAATCACATTAGGCCTACTAGGGCATTTTGCACTTTTAAGTTTCACAATTTTTGAATTTCAAGTTTTCATGTCACTATTCATTTCACTAGTCAACTAAAATATTGACTTTTGCATAAACAATAGGTACATTGGTTTTGACACTCCCAACATACCACATTTTATATTCAAAACTTGTTGGTTTTAGTCACTTTCTCAAAGCTTAGGTCATTTTGGCAAAATTGCCAATTTTTGGTTTTGGTGTCACTATTCACCTCATTGGTCAACAAAAATGTTGACTTTTGGATAGAAAATAGGTGTATTGGTTTTAACACCCCAAACATACCACATTTTGTATTTAAAACTTGTTGGTATTGGTTGCCAATACCATTTCTAAGCTTAATGCTAATTGAACAAAATTTTCAGATTTGGTGCTTCATATTTACTGTTCCATTTATTATTTTTACAGTGGGAATTTGAGGAAATGGTAAACATGAAAGTTGTTCCTTATTCTGTCTAGTTGAATTTTCTTTTTTGAATCACTCCATTTGGAGTTTTGTAGCTCAAGTTATGGCTAAAATAAGTTTACTATTCACGTGCATTGTTCATGCTGCACTTTTGAGTTTTGGCAGATTTTGGTCCAACTTTGGTCAGTAATTTGATCAAGTTAAGTTCATAATTTGGCCTAACTTTCTTCATATGAAATGTTCTACTATGCCTTAGGTTTTCATCGGTTCAAGAATCGCATAAATCCGAGTTTTCTAGAGAGAGTTATAGCCATCCAAACATTACTGCTCAAATGAAAATTCTGGAAATCTCAGTACAGTAAACTTCACTTTGCTCAATGATTTGATTAGGTTAATGGCATAATTTAGATTGGTGTCCTTCATGAAAGTTGTTTTTCTATATCTTGTCTTGTTTCTGTAAAAATTTCAGGTCAATTGACCATATCTACAATGAGTTATGGCCAAATGAACAGTTACTGTTCATTTGGTCATTTCTGCAGGGGCTGTTTGCAGGGTATCCGGATTGGGGCCAAGTTTTGGTCCTCTTGCTTTGGTCTTTTGGGCATGGTTTCTTCAGCAAAAATGTGCCATTATAAGCCTAGTTTCATTTTCAATTGGCCAAACACCAATTGGACTAACACAGCCCAAGTTATGGCAGTCCAAGTGGACTGAATTTTTAGTCACTCTGCTACACTAACAAGGCAGCCTACACATTCACTTGGCTATACTATTTTTCAGTCCAATTCATGGTCAACATACCTAAAATGGTCACTAATTGACCATTAGGATGTTCTCTAACAATTTCCTAAGCCAAGTCAATTTTTCACTTCTCAAAACCCTAGTTTTCCCTTATGATTCACACATACACCTAATTAAGTACTTCCATTCATTATTTATCTGTATATACACCTTAAACATAATCTCTAATTCATTCTAAGTCCATTAAAACCATCAAAAACACTCCACCTTTGTTCCTTCCTTAGGGCAGCCGAAATTCATAGGGTCCATATACATAGATTCCATTCATTTAATTTACAAAACCTTACTCACTTTAAGTCTTTAACATGAATTAAAAGAGATTTAAGTGTAAATAGGCACTAACCTTTAGGTGGCAGATTTTTCAAGCTACCCAAACTCCTTCTTTCTTCTTCTTTTGGCTGCCAAGAGGTTGCTTAGGATGTGGGGACAAGTTTTAGTGAAGATAACTTAGGGTTTTGAGGTGAGAAAGGGTGTGGATTCAAGCTTTGTAAGCATGAAAATGGAGAAGGGAAAAGAGAAGCATGAAACGTTTTATTGGGAAAGAAGAGTAGCTGCAGAAAATTCTCAAAAATGGTCTTCTTTTTCTTTCCATTTATGTATTATAAATGTCTTCCTTTAATTTGATTGGCTAAGGGGTTCTAATTACATCAAGCTTATGTCATTAATGCCTTTTTATTTGATTTTTCTTTCTTCTTTCTTTAACTCATTTCTAATTAAATCTTAACTAATATTTATTCATATTTTAGATCATAATAATTATTTACATAACTGGACAAGTCGGCCAAAATCACCTCTGAAGGCGAAATGACCGAAATGCCCTCCGTTTGGCTTAACGGGTCAAAATTGTCTGTACCGATTGAAAAAATTTTCTAGGTATTTTCTTGGCATTCTAATGCCATGGGAACCTCAATAACCCTTTTTTGGAGTCCCAAAAATTATTTTATGAATTTTTCCCAGGGTCTAGGGCTCCTCGTTGTGAGAACCGCAACTTCCCTCTGGTTACCCATCGCTTGGGCACCGGCTCATTTGACTTGGTTGTATTTTATTTCTAAAATTTTTACTAAATTTTTCTTATTAACATTTGAGTTAATTATGGTTCCTGACTTTAGTTTAAATATTTTTCCGGACGTTCTAGCTGTCCGGATCGACACCGGTCACCGGAACAGTAGGATGTACGGAGTGGTTACCGGGAGGGTGTTACAACTCTTCCCCTCTAATTTAAATTTCGTCCTCGAAATTTACCTGACTTAAGTAATCGGGGAGTTGCTACCTCCTTGTTTCTTCACTTCCTTGTATCGCCTCATCAGTGTCTGGGTTTGGCTCTTCCTGAGCTTCCATAGCATATACTTGTGGTGCCACCCTGACTTCGGGCTTTTCAACTGTCTCAGAAACAATCTTCTGTGAAATGTCAGCCGTTTCTGCTCTACCCGATCCTTTACCCCTTTGAACTATAGGGGAAGGTCTATAAACTTGTACAGGAGCTATTGAGCCACTCCTCTGAGGGCAATCTCTTATGAAATGATCCGTAGCCCCACACTTGAAACACTCTCCGCCAATGATACTCCTCTCGTGTCTTCTACCACAATGCATACATTCAGCATTAGGTTGATCCTTGTTATTGTGCCCGGGGAACTAGCTATAGATATTCCCATCTGGCCTCTGTGGCCCTGTGTCTGATCTTGTGAACTAGGACCCTTAAACTTCTTACTATCAGTTGGTATATTTGACTGTCCTGGTCCAAATTCCCTCTTACGCTGCCTATCTTTCCTATTTTGTTCATTTATTCTCACTTTCTCCACTTTTAATGCAGCTTCCACTAACTTGGTGAAGTCTGTGATCCCCAAGGCAGTGATCATAATTTTTATATTGTCATTCAGTCCCTCTTCGAATCTCTTGCACCTTTCAGCTTCATTAGGGACTATCTCCCTTCCATAGCGGCTCAATCTTACGAATTCTTTCTCATACTCGGCCACTGACAGCTGTCTCTGCCTCAGGTTAATAAACTCTCTTCTTCTTTCTTCCAGGTATACAGTACCCACATATTTCTTCTTGAATTCGAAGAGAAAGAAGTCCCAAGTTACAGCTTCTGGCTGCACTTCACTGGACACCGTGTCCCACCATTCGTAGGCATCATCTTGCAACAAAGATATGGCAGCTTCCAGGTTTTGTTCTGGAGTGCAGTGGAGTTGTTTTAGAACTCTGCCTGTTCTATTCAACCAATTCTCGGCTGCAACAGAATCATCTTCTCTCTTGCCATAGAAGTCCACAGCTCCAAACTTTCTTAGCCTTTCCAGGTGTGATTTCTGCTGTGGAGCAGGTGGTGGTGGTGGTGCTGGCATTACCCCGGCCATTTATCTAAAGAAATCGGCCATTTGCTGAAACATGGCCTGTGGAGGCTGAGCAGGCTCTGCCTGAGCTGGTGGAGCAGGTTCTCCCATGCCCCCAGTCTCAGCTGCTGCAGGTGGAGCATGACTCTCCACTTCCTCCTCAACAGCTCTCTGAGATGAAGGGTCCATATCCTATTCAAAATAACAAAGACAAACAGATCTGCATTAGTGTCACCTCGACTCTTACAAATGCAATGCATGGTATGGACTCAATCTAGGCCCAGAAACGCCTAAACCGTGCTCTGATACCAATAAATGTGACACCCCTTACCCGACTACAGTGTAGCCGAGCAAGTTATGCCACTCAGTGTGCCGAGCACTCTATTTTATCTTGATTCATTTTTATTCTTCCTTTTGAATATAACTTGTGAAATATAATTTATTTAATCCATTTATCGAAATTATAATTTATTTGAGGTTCCGAGAATTTTATAGAAAATCCGGCGGAGTACCGGCTAAAAATGGAGAAAACAGTTCTTCGGAACCTGTGAAAAACACTTCCAATATTCATATATTCGTATTCAATTACTCTCAAACTCCAATAATCATCATCTCAACATTTGTCAACCATTCATTTCTCAATTTCAATTATCAATCATTCATCTCATTTGATAGTCATGTAACAATCACAGATCAATATTCACTTTTCCATTTACAAACACAAATTTGCATTATTTACATGAAAATCAAAATACATTACATAAGTTTCATTACATATGAGAAAATCAAAATTTATTACAGAATGCCAAAATGACACCTAGTGTCCTACCAATGCACTGCAGAAGTTGAGGTGACACGGACACTATGTAGAACTGTGAACGGCCTTACCCAATCTGTGGTCTACTGGGCCCTCTGTCCAAATCTTCAGTACCTTGCGACGCGCTAAGCATAAAGCTTAGTGGTGCCAATAATACAAGAAAATACAATATGCAAATAAAAATAATAATTTCCTTGCTATTGTGTTCATAAGAAATGAATAATTACTAACTTATTGTGTAGTCGAGGGCTAATCATGTTTCATGATATTAACTTCTTCATGCATTTCGTTAATTATTTTCTTCATGATATTGAGCTTCTTTGTATTTTTGTAATCATTCCTGATACTTAATTTTCGTATTTTCTTTAATAATCAGATCAATCACAGTTATACTTTTCCATGCCCAAGTAACCTATCTCGACGATCGGATCGATAATGTGTCGTTGGCACTGGACACCGCGGTGCCTCGGGCCGTCATACCATGGGACACAGAACGTCAACCACGTATGTAGTCAGTATGGCTAAAAAGCCATGATATCACATAATTGGCATAAAAGCCATGAATACGGGCATAAAAGCCATGAATACGGGCATAAAGCCATGAATACAGGCACAAAGCCTTTCCTTTCGCAGATCGCTAAAACAATACCCTATTGGCATGCCAATCTATCCAAACCAATCACATTAGGCCTACTAGGGCATTTTGCACTTTTAAGTTTCACAATTTTTGAATTTCAAGTTTTCATGTCACTATTCATTTCATTAGTCAACTAAAATGTTGACTTTTGCATAAACAATAGGTACATTGGTTTTGACACTCCCAACATACCACATTTTGCATTCAAAACTTGTTGGTTTTAGTCACTTTCTCAAAGCTTAGGTCATTTTGGCAAAATTGCCAATTTTTTGTTTTGGTGTCACTATTCACCTCATTGGTCAACAAAAATGTTGACTTTTGGATAGAAAATAGGTGTATTGGTTTTAACACCCCAAACATGCCACATTTTGTATTTAAAACTTGTTGGTATTGGTTGCCAATACCATTTCTAAGCTTAATGCTAATTGAACAAAATTTTCAGATTTGGTGCTTCATCTTTACTGTTCTATTTGTTATTTTTACAGTGGGAATTTGAGGAAATGGTAAACATGAAAGTTGTTCCTTATTCTGTCTAGTTGAATTTCCTTTTTTGAATCACTCCATTTGGAGTGTTGTAGCTCAAGTTATGGCTAAAATAAGTTTACTGTTCACGTGCACTGTTCATGCTACACTTTTGGGTTTTGGTAGATTTTTGTCCAACTTTGGTCAGTAATTTGATCAAGTTAAGTTCATAATTTGGCCTAACTTTCTTCATATGAAATGTTCTACTATGCCTTAGGTTTTCATCGGTTCAAGAATCGCCTAAATCCGAGTTTTCTAGAGAGAGTTATAGCCATCCATACATTACTGCTCAAATGAAAATTCTAGAAATCTCAGCACAGTAAACTTCACTTTGCTCAATGATTTGATTAGGTTAATGGCATAATTTAGTTTGGTGTCCTTCATGAAAGTTGTTTGTCTATATCTTATCTTGTTTCTGTAAACATTTCAGGTCAATTGACCATATCTACAATGAGTTATGGCCAAATGAACAGTTACTGTTCATTTGGTCATTTCTGCAGGGGCTGTTTGCAGGGTATCCGGATTGGGGCCAAGTTTTGGTCCTCTTGCTTTGGTCTTTTGGGCATGGTTTCTTCAGCAAAAATGTGCCATTATAAGCCTAGTTTCATTTCCAATTGGCCAAACACCAATTGGACTAACACAGCCCAAGTTATGGCAGTCCAAGTGGACTGAATTTTCAGTCACTCTGCTACACTAACAAGGCAGTCTACACATTCACTTGGCTATACTATTTTTCAGTCCAATTCATGGTCAACATACCTAAAATGGTCACTAATTGACCATTAAGATGTTCTCTAACAATTTTCTAAGCCAAGTCAATTTTTCACTTCTCATAACCCTAGTTTTCCCTTATGATTCACACATACACCTAATTAAGCACTTCCATTCATTATTTATGTGTATATACACCTTAAACATAATCTCTAATTCATTCTAAGTCCATTAAAACCATCAAAAACACTCCACCTTTGTTCCTTCCTTAGGGCAGCCGAAATTCATAGGGTCCATATACATAGATTCCATTCATTTAATTTACAAAACCTTACTCACTTTAAGTCTTTAACATGAATTAAAAGAGATTTAAGTGTAAATAGGCACTAACCTTTAGGTGGCAGATTTTTCAAGCTACCCAAACTCCTTCTTTCTTCTTCTTTTGGCTGCCAAGAGGTTGCTTAGGATGTGGGGACAAGTTTTAGTGAAGATAACTTAGGGTTTTGAGGTGAGAAAGGGTGTGGATTCAAGCTTTGTAAGCATGAAAATGGAGAAGGGAAAAGAGAAGCATAAAACGTTTTATTGGGGAAGAAGAGTAGCTGCAGAAAATTCTCTAAAATGGTCTTCTTTTTTCTGCCCATTTATGTATTATAAATGTCTTCTTTAATTTGATTGGCTAAGGGGTTCTAATTACATCAAGCTTATGTCATTAATGCCTTTTTATTTGATTTTTCTTTCTTCTTTCTTTAACTCATTTCTAATTAAATCTTTACTAATATTTATTCATATTTTAGATCATAATAATTATTTACTTAACTGGACAAGTCGGCCAAAAATCACCTCTGAAGGCGAAATGACCGAAATGCCCTCCGTTTGGCTTAACAGGTCAAAATTGTCTGTACCGATTGAAAAATTTTTCTAGGTATTTTCTTGGCATTCTAATGCCATGGGAACCTCAATAACCCTTTTTTGGAGTCCCAAAAATTATTTTATGAATTTTTCCCAGGGTCTAGGGCTCCTCGTTGCGAGAACCACAACTTCCCTCCGGTTACCCATCGCTTGGGCACCGGCTCATTTGACTTGGTTGTATTTTATTTCTAAAATTTTTACTAAATTTTTCTTATTAACATTTGAGTTAATTATGGTTCCTGACTTTAGTTTAAATATTTTTTCGGACGTTCTAGCTGTCCGGACCGACACCGATCACCGGAACAGTAGGATGTACGGAGTGGTTACCGGGAGGGTGTTACAAAAATAACGTCATTCAATCATATGAAATATTCAGAACAAAATCAATTAAAAAATAATTGTGCACAAACCTCTGATAAGTCTGCTCTTAGCCTTGACTCAATGTTCCTTATGCTTTCAATATCCTTTTCAACTGAAACACACAGTTAAAGTGTTTCAGTACTCAATTAAATCGTTTCTGACAATAAAATCCAATATCTAAATTTTCTTGGTACTATTCCATTCAATTCATTTCATTAATCAACCTATAATGTTGACCTTTTAATGTTCCCAAATTGTCACATTTTATAGTCTCTAAGTGTTGGTATATGTTACCAATTTCATTTTAAAGTTGATTGCATTTTATTGTAATTATTTAGATTTAATAGCCAATGTTTATTGCCTATTGGACCAAGCTACAGTGTAAATTTAACAGATTTCTCTTCATTAAATTGTTTCTCATTGTGTCTTCTTTAATTTCCTTTTTGAATCATGTCATTTAGATTTGTATAACTCAAGTTATGGCCAATTGACCATAACTAGGTCAATTCTGAATTTTGGTTCCCTTACTAGGCAGTTTTAGTATTACACTTTGCCAATTTTATTTGAGTAGGTTACTACCATATTTAGGTCTATTACTCTTCATAGGATATGTTACCCTATGTCTTATGGTTACTAAGAATTTTTTAATTGTAATTTTTCAAGTCTTGTAGAGTTACTTATAGTCAAGTTATTGGACTGGACTCAATGGTCTTGTAGTGACAGGATGTTCAACCAGGGCAGTAGCTTTGACCCAACATTTGAGCTTCTTACATTTATAAGGTGTGGGAGAGGTCTAAAACAAAGTTAAAGGTCTATTTCTTAGCTTTCTAGAATAGCATGGCTCATTTTGTTTGAAGACTTCTAGAGGGAATTATACTTAAAACACTTTGCTGGAGTTAATGGTCATTTGAACCATTTCTAGACTTGGTATGCCAACTTAATCAAGTTAATTGACCTAGTTCCCTAAGTTTTTGGGTTTTTGTCAAGATACCATTATTGTAGGCTTGTGTCTTAGTGAAAATTTGGCACTAGTTTCAGGGCATTTGGAGTTATATGGACCAAGTTATGGTCATTTTACTATTATTGGTCAAGTTGCACTTATATTGCAAAGTTTAGGTCATTTTTAGGTCAAAGTCAATTCGGCCAGTTTTTGTAACCCAACTTATGCAAGCATTTTGACTTAGTTTGGTCATTTTTGGGCTTTGGTGTCTTCATAAGAGTTGTAGCTCGTTGTCTAAGCTTTCCATTGTATAAATTTTAGGTCATTTGGACCTGTTTTGAATGAGTTATGGCCAAAATACTGACTACTATTCATATGGTCAAAATTCTGGGTTTTCATATCATGCAATTCCGGATTTGGTCATTCTTTTAGGTCACTTCTAGGAAGAATTTGGACAACATTTTTACATGAAAGTTGGCCTATTTTATGTCTAGTTTCACCTCTAATTGCCCTCATATCAATTGGAGTCACAACTTTACACTTATAACCTAATTTATATACTGCCAACAATCACAACCTGCATAAGAGAATTTACACTCCTAATTTGGCAATCCTCCTCCTTCCAATGCTTCAATATTCATTCTTGGAACTTCTATATTTATTCAACACAATTCCAATAAAGTAAATTGGGCAGAATACTCAAATAATATAGGCTCCCATGGCTGCCTAAAATTGGGCAGTCCTATAACTCAACAATTCCACCAATTTTCATCACTAATCAACTCATCTCAAGCTAAACATAAACTTTACTTAAGAAAGGAAGTGAATTGGACCCTTACCTCTTTTTGGAGCTTGTTCAAACCTTAACAAAACTCCTTCTTTTTGCTCCCAATATGCTGCCCAAGGTATGAATATAAAGTTTAATGAAAGAACCTTGAAGATTTCATGGCTTGATCTTGGTGGATGAGAGCTTGAAGCTTTGGCCATCCATGGAGTTTTTGGGAGGATTGGATTATGCTTGAAGATGAAATGAAGAAGAAGAAGTTACTGAAGTGGGATATGCTGCCCACTTAATCAATATACAAATCCATAGTGCTCCACTAAGGTGGATTAAATGTTTAATAATCCAAATTTTCCCTTAATTGTAATTATGCTCCAAACGTCAATCATTTATTTTATGTACCACATTTTTAATTTTCATGACATTTTCAAAGTGTGCTATCACTCATTTTTAATGGACATTGAGGTCAAAAGGCAACTCTAGGTGTCAATTGACCAAAATGCCCCTATTCAGTTTGTATTCCCGATTTTTCGGTAACACCGATTTTTGTTTGTTTCTTAATTTTTCGTTTTTATTTGTACTAATTTATTAATTTTTCTTTGACATTTATAATGTCATTTATACATCAATAGATGTTTAATTAGGTCCCAAAAATATTTTTCATGGTTCTCCGCGGTCCAGGGCTAGTCAACGGTCCTCGCCGCAACTTTTTAGTGCGATCACCCATCGCTACGATTTTTAGCTCGTTTAACTTAATCACATTTCATTTCTCTTATTTTTCCTTTGTTTTTCTTGCATTTTCCTCTATTGTATTTCATTATTTTATATCTCCTCACTAACATTTAAGTATAATTCTAAGCATCCTAGCTATCCGGACAGACACTGGTCACCGGAATAGTAGAATGCACTACCGAATATAGGGGTGTTACAATTCTCCCCCCTTTAAAATAAATTTCGTCTAGAAATTTTACCTGAATTTAGTCTTTGAACAACTATGGGTGCTACCTCCTCATATCCTCCTCTCGTTCCTAAGTAACTTCCTGGCCTGAATGATGGTCCATAACACCTTAATCAAATGTATACATTTATTTCTCAGCTGCTTCACCTCATGTACTAAGATCTTTATGAGTTTCCCCATCATACTTTGAATTTAAATTCATTTCACCTTTTTAGAGGTAAGCAATTTTGTGTGCTAACGAATCCACTCTTTCTAGGACCTTGTGTGGTTCTATGGAGTGAGAACTTAGTTTTTCTCCTTTCTATACAATCATAGAATCTTCTTTCCTTTATGTTTGTGTAAGACTTTTAACAATCTAATACAATATTTAATTTGTTCATATAACACTAATGTTTTCTTACTATCTTTCTGTCTAATATTTCAATTCATGTTTTCTTATCGAATGACCATTGTGGTCATATTAGAATTATTTATCTGATCATTGGTCCTCTGACCATTCTAGTCAACAATCTTACTCATATTCGTAACATTTCTGGTTTCATTTAAATCAACTATTCAAATTTTCACTTCCACAACTCGTATATCTACTAATATTCTATAAATTACTTCCTTTTGTACTGAACTATAACCTTTCGATATTTTAACTTTTGAGTTTTAAATCCCTAAGTAGGATTTCCAAACTTATTTCCAACAATAAAAATCTGTCCTGGCATAACTATACCAAAATAGATGCCGTTGGCAACTATTCTCATCTTGGTGTACTATCGAGTAGTACGTAGCTCTACACAATAATCTCAAGTCAGTACTGTAATGTGCAGCTTACAGTACAAACATCAAGAACATTGCATAGTTACCACGATACATTCCAATCGATCAAATTTTCTTATATCTTATCCTTCTTGAGTTCACTTATATCCTAAACTTATTCTAATTACAATATCCATTAATAATTACTAACTGTAACATCTTTACCCTCGTCTAGGCCAAGTCTATTACTGCAACTTACTTTTTGGTCCTCTTGCCTTACATTAAGTAGGCTTGCTAATTAGCTTTATAATTTATGGTGTGTTAGAAAATACTTTTAGCTAACAATTCTTCCAAAATTAATGACAATCATCCTTATTATTATAGTTTTTATCCTAAAGGACTAGTCACTAATACATCAAAATTTATTCCCATGTAAAAGAATAGCAATAGAACATATAGTTCTAACACTAACACACAACTAAGTAGTGCTGGGATCAAATAATAACTAATTGTTTCTTTCAAAAATTAAGAACTTACCAGCAGCTACATCCAAAGTTTCTGTTCTTTCTCCTTGGCGCATAGTGGACGCTCTGACTGGTGCGCTACTATATTCGGGTTGATTCACTATGTTATGGTTGTGAGGAGTACCAATTCTATTTTCATCTCGACTCTGACCGACTGTCTGTGAACTCTGGAGAGCAAATCGAGGTGCTCTAGTACAATCTCTAACAAAGTGTCCAAGCTTTCCATAATTGTAGCAGGCTCCAGTGGCCTTACGACAAATACCCCCATGTAGTTTGCCATAAACATGGTAGATACGGGCATAATAGGAACTTCTAGTTGTTCAACGACTGGACCTTAGTGGCCTCTGCCCTGAAGATCTGCCTCTATCAGATCCATAACCACTAGGCTCTCCAGTGTTCTTCCTTTTTCCCAATTTACTATTTGAACTTTGATCACCAGGTCTTTCATTCTTCTCTATTTCATATTACCCTTGTGGGTGTTGGGTTTGTACTCGGGCTTGGGCTGACAGATTATCAACCATTTGTTGAAAGAAAGTGGCCATTTTTTGGGCCATTTGTGCAGTAATTTGTACAGGTGGGGCTGGTAAAGTCAAGCTTTCGACTCTCTGAGGGACTGAGGCCTCACCTTGTACTTCCGCTGTCACAGATTGTTCTATTGTCTCATCCTTCTCTTCCATATCTTTTGACAGGATTTTCTATTTCCTGTACAACCAACACAAGGAGATTTCTTTCCATTAGTTCATATTTATGATGTAAATGTACTATATGTATCAAACATTTAAGCAGTTGTATTTATCGATAAAAAGATTTCAAATTCACAATTCAAAATTTACTTTAAAACCATTGCTCTGATACCACTAAATATGTCACACCCTACTCCTCCATAAGATATAACATGATCTCATAGTACACCTAATGAATTATCATACTTCGCCTACCGGTAGCCCATTAAATATACTACAAGGGATTTTAAATCAATTTTCATGAAATTTAAATCATCGATTAAAATTTGGTGTTATAAAAATTTTTCAAAATTTCGGCAGAGTGCCGGCTGTATTTTGAGAAAACAGTTCATCAAACCTGAAAAAAAAAACACTCCCAATATGTTTTCTCAAATACAACTCCAATAAACTTCATTTCATCTCATAATTCAACCTCAATAATCAAATCATTTCATTTTCAAACCAACCTCATCATTTTATTGATTATAAGACTCAAAAATGAATATTACAAAACTATACAGGTAAATGAAATCTCAAATTTACATTACAATAATTTACATTTAATTACATACCAAAATATTTTACTAGAGTTTTTACACTGCTCAAATAATTTACATACATATTATTACATGCATACATCAAAACCTATGTACATGGGTATACTTATGATATACCTGGAGCTGATCTAAATGTGTCTTCAAAGAAGTTTACTCAACTGCTCTATGCTCTTTTCACCTGTGACAGCATACAAAGCTATCGCTGAGTGGTGAACTCAGTGGTGCACAACTATAATTTAAAACATAGTACAATATACATTGACAAAATTATAACAATTAATTTGAAAGTCTCGAAATTCAATAAAATTCCAAAAGTCAAAATCTTCATTGCCAATAATATAAATCAGTAATTAGAATGACTTTGAGCAAGAAATTCAATTTATCAAATCACAACTGAACATTTAAAGTAATTCCAGTAATCATGAAATTAAAGATTAATTCCAACAAAATCAATTATACATAAATTATAATTGAAATCACAATTCTTTACTATTCAAAAACCATTCTTTATCTCACTAGCTATGCAAGACTAATCCGCAAGGGCCATCTTCAGGGTGATTCTAACTCCCTGTGGTCGGGGAGGTCAAATCAGATTCTAACTCCCTATGGTTGGCGAGGTAGAATCATCGTGCACATTACACATCACAATAATGAAACTTCCGAAAGGGCCATAACATAAAAACGTAGATCTAACCTCTAATAAGAGGAGAATCTAAGCCTATGCATGTACCATGGTAATCGAAACAAAGTTAACTCCATTGTTTCTTTAACAAATGAGGGAGACGGGTAATAACCTAGTCAAGCATCTATAGTGAGATACAAAACAATATCATCAATTTCTTTGTCCTTTTTGTGAGCATAAATCACAATACAATTTGATTCAAAGTCAATTCCAATATCCAATAATTTTTTATGCTCATCACAATTCAAAACATAAATTTGTATTTTTCCATGCAAAGTGCCCATCACAATTCAAAACATATTCTATTACAATTTTTCAAAACATAATTTATTCAATCCACAACAGTGCTTAATACTTGTTGAAATACCATTTCACAAAGCTAAATTCATACATACTATAACAATTTCGATAATCATTGAATTAAATCCAATACTTGATAAACATAATACATAAGGAAAATAACGTCATTTAATCATATGAAATATTCAGAACAAAATCAATTAAAAACTAGTTGTACACAAACCTCTGATGAGTCGCCTCTTGACCTTCACTCAATGTTCCTTATGCTTTTCAATATCCTTTTCAACTGAAACATACAATTTAAAGTGTTTCAATACTCAATTAAATCGTTTCTGATAATAAAATCCAATATCTAAATTTTCTTGGTACTATTCCCTTCAATTTATTTCATTAGTCAACCTATAATATTGACCTTTGATGCACTCTAAGTGAGTCAATTTTAATGTTCCCAATTTGTCACATTTTATAGTCTCTAAGTGTTGGTATATGTTACCAATTTCATTTTAAAGCTTATTGCATTTTATTGTAATTATTTAGATTTCATGGCCAATGTTTACTGTCTATTGGACTAAGCTACAGTGTAAATTTAACAGATTTCTCTTCATTAAATTGTTGCTCATTGTGTCTTCTTTAATTTCCTTTTTGAATCATGTTATTTGGATTTGTATAACTCAAGTTATGGTCAATTGACCATAACTCAAGTTATGGTTAGGTCAATTCTGAATTTTGGTTCCCTTACTAGGCAGTTTTAGTATTACACTTTACCAATTTTGTTTGAGTAGGTTGCTACCATATTTAGGTCTATTACTCCGCATAGGATATGTTACCCTATGTCTTATGGTTACTAAGAATTTTTTTATTGTAATTTTTCAAGTCTTGTAGAGTTACTTATGGTCAAGTTATTGGACTGGACTCAATGGTCTTGTAGTGACAGGATGTTCAACCAGGGCAGTAGCTTTGACCCAACATTTGAGCTTCTTACATTCATGAAGTGAGGGAGAGGTCTAAAACAAAGTTGAAGGTCTATTTCTTAGCTTTCCAGAATGGTATGGCTCATTTTGTTTGAAGACTTCTAGTGGGAGTTATACTTAAAACACTTTGCTAGAGTTAATGGTCATTTGAACCATTTCTATATTTGGTATGCCAACTTAATCAAGTTAATTGACCTAGTTCCCTAAGTTTCTGGGTTTTGGTCAAAATACCATTATTGTAGGCCTATGTCTTAGTGAAAAATTGGCACTGGTTTCAAGGCATTTGGAGTTATATGGACCAAGTTATGGTCATTTTACTATTGCTGGTCAAGTTGCACTTATATTGCAAAGTTTAGGTCATTTTTAGGTCAAAGTCAATTCGGCCAAATTTTGTAACCCAACTTGTGCAAGCATTTTGTCTTGGTTCTGGTCATTTTTGGGCTTTGGTGTCTTCATAAGAGTTGTAGCTCTATATCTAAGCTTTCCATGGTATAAAGTTCAGATCATTTGGACCTATTTTGGGTGAGTTATGGCCAAAATACTGACTATTATTCATATGATCAAAATTTTGGGTTTTCATGTCATGCAATTCCGAATTTGGTTATTCTTTTAGGTCACTTCTAGGCAGAATTTGGACAACACTTCTACATGAAAGTTGGCCTATTTTATGTCTAGTTTCACCTCGAATTAGCCTCATACCAATTGGAGTCACAACTTTACACTTATAACCTAATTTATATGCTGCCAACAATCACAACTTGCATAAGAGAATTTATACTCCCAATTTGGCAATCCTCCTCGTCCCAACACTTCAATATTCATTCTTGGCACTTCTATATTTATTCAACACAATTCCAACAAAGTAAATTTGGCAGAATGCCCAAGTAATATAGGCTCCAAGGCTGCCTAAAATTGGGCAGTCCAATAACTCAACAATTCCATCAATTTTCATCACCAATCAACTCATCTCAAGCTAAACATTAACTTTACTTAAGAAAGGAAGTGAATTGGACCCTTACCTCTTTTTGGAACTTGGTCAAACCTTAACAAAACTCCTTCTTTTTGCTCCCAATATGCTGCCCAAGGTATGAGGATAAAGTTTAATGAAAGAACCTTGAAGATTTCATGGCTTGATCTTGGTGGATGAGAGCTTAAAGCTTTGGCCATCCATGGAGTTTTTGGGAGGATTGGATTCTGCTTGAAGATGAAATGAAGAAGAAGAAGTGGCTGAAGTGGGATATACTGTCCACTTAATCAATATACAAATCCATAGTGCTCCACTAAGGTGGATTAAATGTTTAATAATCCAAATTTTCCTTTAATTGTAATTATGCCCCAAACTTCCATCATTTATTTTATGTACCACATTTTTAATTTTCATGACATTTTCAAAGTGTGCTATCACTCATTTTTAATGGACATTGAGGTCAAAAGGCAACTCTAGGTGTCAATTGACCGAAATGCCCCTATTCGGTTTGTATTCCCGATTTTTCGGTAACACCGATTTTTATTTGTTTCTTGATTTTTCATTTTTCTTTGTACTAATTTATTAATTTTTCTTTGACATTTCTAATGTCATTTATACCTCAATAGATGTTTAATTAGGTCCCAAAAATATTTTTCAGGGTTTCCCGCTGTCCAAGGCTAGTCAATGGTCCGCCACAACTTCCCAGTGCGGTCACCCATCGCTATGATTTTTGGCTCGTTTAACTTAATCACATTTCATTGCTCTTATTTTTTCTTTATTTTTCTTGTATTTTTCTTTATTGTATTTCATTATTTTATGTCTCCTCACTAACTTTTAAGTATAATTCTAAGCATCCTAGCTGTCCGGACAGACACTGGTCACCGAAATAGTAAAACGCACTACCGAATATAGGGGTGTTACATAGACTAAGCCGTTATGGAAGGGAGATAGTCCCTAATGAGGCCGAGAGATGTAAAAGATTTGAAGAGGGGCTAAATGACAACATAAAAATAATGATCACTGCCTTAGGAATCACAGACTTTACCAAGTTAGTGGAAGTTGCAGTTAAAGTTGAGAAAGTCAGAATAAGTGAGTAGATCAGGAGAGAGAAACAGCAGAAGAGGGACCCGGGTCAGTCTAGCTCATCTCCTGCACATGGAAAGAAGTTCAAAGGTCCACCTACTCAGAGTTCAGGTTAGCCTCATGGTCAGGGTCAGTCCCAGGGGCCCAGGCCATAGTTTACACCTAGGAGAGGCTAGTCCACACCATCAGTGGGCAGCTCTCCAGGGACAGTGTTCAGGGGACCAGCCCCAACATCTTCTGCTTGTCCACACTGCCTGAAGTGGCATAAGGGGGAGTGTTGGAGAGTGACGGGTGCCTGCCTAAGGTGTGGGTTGATAGAGCATCAGTTAAAGGACTGTCCACACAGAACTGCCATAGTTGCTCCAGCATAAGCAGATAGACCTGCCCCTGCACCTCAAAGGGATAGGAAATTCGGTAAATATGAGGCAGTTGGTCCATCACTGAGGCCTGCATCTAAGCTAGCCGAGAGGCCAGAGCACCTGCCAGAGCCTATGCCATGAGAGCTCAGGAGGAGCAAGATGCCCCGGATGTTATAAGGGATACGTTCTCCTTCTACAACACATCTGTGCATGCATTAGTGGATCCAGGATCCACTCATTCATACATCAGCATCAACTTACTCATAGAAAGGGGGATACTAGTAGGGGAGAGTGACCAAGACATTCTAGTCACTAATCCATTGGGCCATAGTGTAGTGGTGAACAAGGTATACAAAGGTTACTCGTTAAGGATTCAGGGGTGTGAATTCTTGGCAGACCTAATCGAATTTCCTTTCCATGAGTTTGACGTGATTTTGGGAATGGACTGGTTGTCACATCATCAGGCAATGGTTGATTTTAAATTGAAGAGGATCTCCTTGAAAACTCCTGAGGGTAATGAGATTATAGTTGTGAGGGAAAGGACAGATTTCTTGTCCAATGTCATCTCAGCCACAGTTGCAAGAAAACTGATGAGAAAAGGCTGTGAAGCCTACCTAGCACATATGGTGGATACTAGGCAGGCTAAGCTAGATCTGTATGACATACTCATAGTAAGAGACTTTCCAGATGTGTTTCCTGAAGAATTTCTGGGCTTGCCACCAGAAAGGGAAGTCGAATTTGCTATTGAAGTACTGCAGGGTACAGCACCAATCTCTATTGCTCCTTATAGGATGGCACCTACTGAGTTAAAGGAGCTGAAAATCTAGATGCAGGAGTTACTGGATAAGGGGTTTATACGTGCCAGTGTGGAGAGCTCCAGTGCTGTTTGTAAAGAAGAAGGATGGGACTTTGAGGTTATGCATCGATCACCGGCAGTTGAATAAAGTGACTATGAAGAACAAGTATCCGTTGCCTAGAATTAATGATCTGTTTGATCAGTTGAAGGGAGCAGGAGTATTTTCTAAAATTGATCTCAGATTAGGGTATCATCAATTGAGGGTGAAGGATGCAGATGTACCAAAGATTGCATTCAGGACCCGGTATGAGCATTGTGAGTTCCTGGTGATGCCTTTTGGCCTAACAAATGCACCGGCAGCATTCATGGACGTTATGAACCGTATCTTCCATCCATACCTAGATCAGTTTGTAGTGGTCGTTATTGATGATATTTTGGTATATTCTAAGACCAGGGAAGTACATGATGAGCATTTGAGGATTGTTCTGCAAACCCTGAGAGAAAAGAAGCTGTATGCTAAGTTGTCCATGTGTGACTTCTGGTCGAATGAGATAACATTCCTTTGACACATAGTGTCAATTGATGGGATTAGAGTGGATCCCAAGAAAATAGAAGCAATGATGGAATGGAAGCTTCCCAGAAATACAACTGGTGTCAGAAGTTTCTTAGGGCTAGCTGGGTATTATAGAAGATTTGTAAAGGGGTTCTCTTTAATAGCTGCTCCAATGACCAAGTTGTTACACAAGAATATTAGATTTTTCTGGAATGACAAGTGTCAGACCAGTTTTGAGAAGTTGAAAGCTATGTTGATAGAGGCACCAGTGTTAACATAGCTAGTGTCGGGAAAGGACTTTGTGGTCTACAGTGATGCCTCGCATAATGGGTTAGGTTGTGTATTGATGCAAGAGGAGAAGGTGATCGCCTATGCTTCTAGGCAGCTAAGGCCACATGAACAGAACTAACCTACCCATGATCTAGAACTTGTAGCAATTATCTTCGCATTGAAGATATGGAGGCACTACTTGTATGGTGAAAAGTGCTACATTTACACAGACCACAAAAGTTTGAAATATTTGCCAACCCAGAAGGAGTTCAACCTTAGACAGAGGTGATGGATTGAGTTCTTGAAGGACTATGATTGTGTGATTAACTACCATCCTGTGAAGGCAAATGTAGTTGTAGATGCTTTGAGCACAAAATCCATCACAACTTTGAGATCATTGAATGCCCGTCTATCTTTGGCTCGAGATGGAGCTATTTTGGCTGAGTTGCAAGTGAGGCCAAACCTGCTATAGCAGATTTTAGATGGGCAGAAGGTAGATGAGAAGTTAATGGCTACTGTGAGCAAAATCTCAGAAGGGAAGGTAACTAATTATGAGATGAAAGCAGATGGGTGTCTGTACTACAAAGGAAGAGTGTGTGTACCAGATGATGGGGAATTGAAAGCCAGTATTCTAAAAGAGGCACACACCAGTGTTTATTCTATGCACCCAAGAAGTACAAAAATGTATCATGATCTAAAGCTTTAATATTGGAAGCCAGGTATGAAGAAGGACATAGCTGACTATGTGACTAAATGCTTGACATGTCAGCAAGTCAAGGCAGAACATTAAGTTCCATTGGGTTTGCTACAGCTTATACGCATACCTGAATGGAAATGGGATTGGGTCACCATGGATCTTGTAAGTGGTCTACCTCTCAACCAGAAGAAGCATGACACAATATGGGTGATAGTGGATAGATTGACAAAGTTAGCACACTTTCTGCTAGTTAGGACTGACTACTCACTGGAGAAGTTAGCAGAATTGTATATGAGAGAGATAGTTACATTGCATGGAATTCCACTTTCCATCATATCTGATCGAAACCCAAGGTTTACATCGAGATTTTAGAAGAAGTTACATAAATCCTTGGGTACACAACTCCACTTTAACACAGCTTTCCATCCTCAAACGGATGGGCAATTAGAAAGAGTAATCCAGGTAAACATTGAAACCAATTGAACTAATACAAATATTGAACTAAAATGATAATAATAACATGAATATATTTCAGGTCTTTGAGGATATACTGAGGAGTTTTGTCATTGAGTTTGAGGGAAGTTAGGATAAATACCTCCCACTGGCAAAATTTGCATATAACAATAGCTACCAAGCTAGCATTCAAATGGCCCCGTATGAAGCACTGTATGGGAAGAAATGTAGGACTCCAGTATGTTGGACTGAATTGGGTGAAGATAAACTAGTAGGGCCAGACCTGGTGAAACAGACTGAGGAGAAGGTAAAGCTAATCAAAGCCAATTTGAAAGTTGCCTCAGATAGACAAAAATCTTATTCCAACTTGAAGAGAAAGGAAATAGAATATGTAATTGGAGATAAGATGTTTCTCAAAGTCTCACCATGGAAAAAAGTATTGTGGTTGGAAGAAAGGGTAAGTTAAGCCCTAGGTTCATTGGCCCATATGAAGTCATTAAACATGTGGAACCAGTGGCCTACAAGCTAGCTTTACCACCAGAGCTGGACAAGATCCACAATGTGTTCCACGTATCTATGCTACGAAGACACCGCTCAGATCCTTCACATGTCGTCTCTATGGAAGAAATTGAAGTACAACCGGATTTGACATATGAAGAAGAACCCATACGGATCCTGGCTCGAGAAGTGAAAGAGTTGAGGAATAAGCAGATTCCACTGGTGAAAGTGCTTTGGAGGCACCGCATTATCGAGGAGGAAACTTAGGAAAGTGAAGAGATGATGAGGCAACAGTTCCCTTAACTGTTTGCATAAGGTAAATTTCGAGGACGAAATTTAAATTAGAGGGGAAGAGTTGTAACACCCTCACTGTAGCAATTCTGTACATTCTACTGTTCAGGTGATCGGTGTCGGTTCGGATAGCTAGAACGTCTAGAAAAATATTGAAACTAAAGTGAGGAACCATAATTTACTCAAATATTAATAAGAAAAATTTAGAAAAAATTTTAGAAATAAAATACAACCAAGTGAAATGAGCCGGTGCCCTAGCGATGGGTAACCTAGTGGGAAGTTGCGATCCTCGCAACTAGGAACCCTAAACCCAGGAGAAAATTTATAAAATAATTTTTGGAACTCCAGAGAAGAGTCATTGAGGTTTCTATGGCATTAGAATGCCAAGAAAATGGTTAAAAAAATTTTTAGATCGGTACAGACAATTTTGGCTCAATAAGCCAAACAGAGGGGATTTTGGTCATTTTGTCTTCAGAGATGATTTTTGGCTGACTTGTCTAGTTAAGTAAATAATTATTATGATATAAAATATGAATAAATATTGCTAGAAGTGTAATTAAAAATGAGAAATGTAAGTAAGAAAACAAAGTAAAAAGAAAATGAAATTAAATTAGATTTATGACATAGGATGACATCATTAAAAAGCTTCCCACCAATTAGAAATTGACAAACCAATTAAAATGAGATAAATACAACAAAAATGAAGTAAAAACAGACACAAATCTGCTACCATCTTCCATTTTAGTCAGCTACTTGCTCTCTCTCCCTCCCACCATTGTTGATAAAAACTTCTCCCTAGAAATTTTTGATAAACCACCATCAAATTTTAAACTTGCTTCACAAAACCTCTTCCTCACTCCTTAAACTCTCTCTAACCAATAAAAAGAAGAAGGAAAAAGAGGGTTTTGCAAACTTGGGAATTACCTAAATCAAGGTTAGTGCCAATTAATTTTAATTATTTTGTGTATATATCATGGAGAACATGAATTGAGAGTGAAATTTAGCTAATTTAAATAAATTTTGCATGGTTGAACTTTTACAAATTTCAGCAGCCATGGACTTATTAGGGTCTTGATGATTTTTTTTGGATTAAATGAGTATATAAGCTGCCCTTGATATGAACTTAACATTTAGTACATTAAATTGTAAGTTAATGAAAAAATAGAGAAATAGAGATTTTAGGGTTTTGAGCAAATTGAGGTTTTGCTCTTATAATGGTGTAGGAACATTTTAATGGTCAAATAGTGACCATTTGGTAAGCTTTAAACTGAATATGAAGTGAATTAAGTCATTGAATGTTGGAAAGGGTAGGCTGCCTTGTGTGCTGCAGTCTGGACTCTTGGAGTCCTATAACACCCTTTACCCGTCTACAGTATAGCCGAACAAGATATGCCATACAGTGTACCGGAACATCCTATTTTAATTCAATCATTTTTATTCTTCCTAATTTATTTTTTTTTTCATAGTTATGGAGTACAATTTGTGAAATATAATTCATTTCAGTCATTTATTGAAATTATAAATTTATTTGAGGTTCCGCAAATTTTATAGAAAATCTGGCAGAGTACCGGCTAAAAATGGAGAAAACAGTTCTTCAGAATATGTGAAAAATACTTCCAATATTTTCAATCTATCCCAAACTCCATTTCATCAACAAAATCTCAATATTTTTTTCAACAACATTTCCATTTCTCAATCATTCATCTCATATGATAATCATGTAAAAGTCATAAATAAATATTCACTTTTTTATTCATAAACACAATTTCCACTATTTACATTAATAACAAAATACATTACATAAGTTTCAATTACATATGAGAAAATAAAAGTTAATTACAAAATACCCAAAATGAAACCTAGTGTCCTACCAATGCACTGACATCGGTGAGGTGACGTGGATACTATGTAGAGCAGCAGAAGGTCTCACCCAATTTGTGGTCTATTGGGCTCTCGGTCAGTCTCTCCAGAACCTACACGTGGAAAAAGCAATGCGCTAAGCAATAATGCTTAGTGGTGCCAATAATAAAATAAAAAAAAATAAGAGAAAATAAATATGCAGTGAATGTATTGATGTCTCATTGCAAATAAATTTTCGATGAGTATTTGTAGTCTTACTTATTTTATACTTGTTATATTCATTATTTCATTAAATTTATCCACTTTCATTTTTGGTTGCCCAAGTAACCTATACTGGACGACTAGACTGGATAAACGGGTAAACTGGCACTGGTTATCAAGTACCTCGGGCCGTCACACCATCGGTCACATATGTGTCTCCCGGTGTGCAATAGAACAACTAATAAGCTGTAATAACATTAGACACAAGGCCAAGTCTCAACACAATGTCAAAATGGCTAAAAGCAATAAAATCACAGAATGGCATAATGCCATGTGCAGTACTGCTAACTGAACCCAATTGGCATGCCAACCTATCCAAACCAATCTTGCTAGATGTACTAGGGCATGTTGCACTTTTAAATTGTACAATTCTTGAAATTTAAGTTTAGGTGTTACTATTCATTTCATTAGTCAACTAAATGTTGACTTTGGCATAGATAATAGGTATATTGGTTCTAATACTCCCAACATACCACATTTTGCATCCTAAAATTATTGGTGTTGGTTGCCAATACCATTTCTAAGCTTAGTGCTAGTTATTCAAAATTTTTAGATTTCAAGTCTCATATTTACTGTTCCATTGGTCATTTATACAGTAGGAATTTGGCAAAATTTTCTTTATGAAAGTTGTTCCTTATTTTGTCTAGTTACATTTCCTTTTTTAAATCACTCCATTTGGAGTTTTGTAGCTCAAGTTATGGCCTAAACACCATAACTGGCTGGATTAGATAGAATCCAAAATTCTGGGCAAAACTGGTTCTGCTAGATTTGGTAACCTAAGTTTGGTTGGCAATATGACTAGGTTATGGTCAGAATTTGGATTTGTGTTCTGCATGAAAGTATTAGGTATATGTCTCAGCTTTCTGCTAGTAAAATTTCAGGTCAATTGGACCTTTCTACACTGAGTTATGACCAAATGAATTAACACTGTGCATTTAGTCATTTTGCCCAGGTAGAATGCAAGTCACCCGGATTAGGGCAATTTTTAGGCCAACTTGGTTTGGTTTTCTGGGTAGGGTTTCTTCACCAAAGTTGTGCCATTATGTGTCTAGTTTCATGCCCAGTTAGCCTTGTACAAATTGAACCTATACAACTCCATTTATGGCTGCCCAAACCTGCTGGACTCATGGTCAGTCCTGCAGGTCAGCCAAGGCAGCTTACCAATCTCAAATACCAAGCCACAACTCTCTTCATTTCCTCATCATACACAGCCAAATGGTCACTAATTTACCATTTAAACTTTCATTCACCAACACATGAACAAAATTTAAGTTTTAATGTCAAACCCTAACTCCAACAACTAAAATTTTCATACACATACAATCCATAGTTTACAACACCAACATCATGTCAATGGCAGCCATACACAAAATTTTTAGAATAAATTGGCACTAACCTTGACTTAGGCACTTTCCAAGGCTTAAAAACTTCACTTTCTTCCTTTCAAATTGCTGCCCAAAGCTTGCTCTATTGGTGGGGATAATTTTTAATGAAGGCAAGTTAGGGTTTCGAGGTGGTTTAAGGTGGGAATTGAAGCTTTAATAAGCTTTCAAGGGTGGTTGGGTATGGAGGAGAGGAAATGAATGGCTTGGGTGAACGAGATGAATCTTATTGCTTTTGATTATTTTTGTCTCAATTATCCCTTTTTAATAGGTTAGCTTAATTGTGATTGGTGGGGAAAGGGTTGATGACATCATGTGATGTCAAAATTGTCATTTAATCTCATTTTCTTTCCTTTTCTTCTCTACTCATTTTCAATTTAATTTTTAGCAATATTTATTCACATTTTATGTCATAATAATTATTTACTTAACTGGACAAATTGGCCAAAAATCACCTCTGAAGGCGAAATGACCAAAATGCCATCCGTTTGGCTTAACAGACTAAAATTGTCTGTACCGATTGAAATTTTTTTCTAAGCATTTTCTTGGCATTCTAAAGCCATAGGAACCTCAATGACCCTTCTCTGGAGTCCCAGAAATTATTTTATGAATTTTCCCCCAGGTCTAGGGCTCCTAGTTGCGAGAACCGCAACTTCCTACTAGGTTACCAATCGCTAGGGCACCGGCTCATTTAACTTGGTTGTATTTTATTTCTAAAATTTTTCCTAAATTTTTGTTATTAATATTTGAGTTAATTATAGTTACTCACTTTAGTTTAAATATTTTTTCGGACGTTCTAGCTGTCCTGACCGACACTGATCACCGGAACATTAGAATGTACGGAGTTGGTACAGGGAGGGTGTTACAGCTCTTCCCCTCTAATTTAAATTTCGTCCTCGAAATTTACCTGATGCAAACAGTTAAGGGCACTGTTGCCTCATCGTCTCTTCACTTTCCCAAGTGGCCTCCTCGGTGTTGTGGTGCCTCCAAAGCACTTTCACCAGTGGAATCTACTTATTCCTCAACTCTTTCACTTTCTGAGCCAGGATCCGTATGGGTTCTTCTTCATATGTCAAGTCCGGTTGTACTTCAATTTCTTCCACGGAGATGACATATGAAGGATCTGAGCAGTATCTTTTTAGCATAGATACGTGGAACACATTGTGGATCTTGTCCAGCTTTGGTGGTAAAGCTAGCCTGTAGGCCACTGGACCCACATGTTCAATGACTTCATATGGGCCAATGAATCTAGGGCTTAACTTACCTTTTCTTCCAAACCTCAGTACCTTCTTCCATGGTGACACCTTGAGGAACACTTTGTCAACAACCGCATATTCTATTTCTTTTCTCTTTAGGTCGGCATAGGATTTCTGTCTGTCTGACGCAACTTTCAGATTGGCTTTGATTACTTTTACTTTCTCCTCAGTCTGTTTCACCAGGTCTGGCCCTATCAGTTTATCTTCACCCAATTCAGTCCAGCACATTGGAGTTCTACATTTACTCCCATACAGTGCTTCATACGAGGCCATTTGGATAGTAGCTTGGTAGCTATTATTGTATGCAAATTCTGCCAGTGGAAGGTATCTATCCTAACTTCCCTCAAACTCAATAACACAACTCCTCATCATATCCTCAAGGACCTAACATATATTTCATGTTATTGTTATCATTTCAGTTCAATATTTGTATTAGTTCAATTGGTTTCAATTGTTTACCTAGTTTACTCTTTCTAATTGCCCATCCTTCTGAGGATGGAAAGCTATGCTGAAGTGGAGTTGTGTACCCAAGGATTCATGCAACTTCTTCCAGAATCTCGATGTAAACCTTGGGTCTTGATCAGATATGATGGAAAGTGGAATTCCATGTAGTCTAACTATCTCACTGATATACAATTCTACTAACTTCTCCAGTGAGTAGTCAATCCTAACTGGCAGAAAATGTGCTGACTTCGTCAATCTATCTACTATCACCCATACTGCATCATGCTTCTTCTGGGTGAGAGGCAGGCCACTTACAAAATCTATGGTGACCCGATCCCATTTCCATTCAGGTATGCATATAGGCTGTAGCAAACCCGATGGAACTTGATGTTCTGCCTTGACTTTCTGACATGTCAAGCATTTAGTCACATAGTCAGCTATGTCCTTCTTCATACCAGGCCACCAATACTGAAGTTTCAGATTATGATACATTTTTGTACTTCCTGGGTGCATAGTATAAACACTGGTGTGTGCCTCTTTCAAAATATTGGCTTTCAATTCCCCATCATCTGGTACACATACTCTTCCTTTGTAGTACCGACACCCATCTGTTTTCACTTCATAGTCAGTTTCTTTCCCTTCTAGGATTTTGCTTATAATAGCCTTTAGCTTCTCATCTACCTTCTGCCCATCTAAAATCTGTTTTAGTAGGTTTGGCCTCACTTGCAACTTAGCCAAAATAGCTCCATCTCGAGCCAAAGATAGATGGGCATTCAATGATCTCAAAGCTGTGATAGATTTTCTGCTCAAAGCATTAGCAACTATATTTGCCTTCCCAGGATGGTAGTCAATCACACAATCATAGTCCTTCAGGAACTCAATCCATTGCCTCTGTATAAGGTTGAGCTCCTTCTGGGTTGGCAAGTATTTCAGACTTTTGTGGTCTGTGTAAATGTAGCACTTTTCACCATACAAGTAATGCCTCCATATCTTCAATGCGAAGATAATTGTTGCAAGTTCTAAATCATGGGTAGAGTAATACTGTTCATGTGGCCTTAGCTACCTGGAAGCATAAGCGACCACCTTCCCCTCTTGCATCAATACACACCCTAACCCATTATGCGAGGCATCACTGTAGACCACAAAGTCCTTTCCCGACACCGGCTGTGTTAACACTGGTGCCTCTGTCAACATAGCCTTCAACTTCTCAAAACGGGCCTGACACTTGTCATTCCAGTTAAATCTGACATTCTTATGTAACAACTTGGTCATTGGAGCAGCTATTAACGAAAACCCCTTCACAAATCTTCTATAATACCCAGCTAGCCCCAAGAAACTTCTGACCTCAGTTGTATTCTTGGGAGGCTTCCATTCCATCACTGCTTCTATTTTCTTGGGATCCACTCTAATCCCATCAACTGACACTATGTGTTCAAGGAATGCAATCTCATTCAACCAAAAGTCACACTTGGACAACTTAGCATATAGCTTCTTTTCTCTTAGGGTTTGCAGAACAATCCTCAAATGCTCATCATGTTCTTTATTGGTCTTGGAATACACCAAAATATCATCAATAAAGACTACTACGAACCGATCTAGGTATGGATGGAAGATACGGTTCATAAGGTCCATGAATGCTGCTGGTGCATTTGTTAGGCCAAAGGGCATCACTAGGAACTCATAATGCCCATACTAAGTCCTGAATGCAGTCTTTGGCACATCTGTATCCTTCACCCTCAGTTGATGATACCCTGATCTGAGATTAATTTTGGAAAATACTCCTGCTCCCTTCAACTGATCAAATAGATCATCAATTCTAGGCAACGGATATTTGTTCTTCACAGTCACTTTATTCAACTATCGGTAATCAATGCATAATCTCAAAGTCCCATCCTTCTTCTTTATAAACAGCACTGGAGCTCCCCATGGTGACACATTGGGGCGTATGAACCCCTTATCCAGTAACTCCTATAATTGGATTTTCAGTTCCTTCAATTTTATGGGTGCCATCCTATAAGGAGCAATAGAGATTGGTGCTGTACCCGGCAGTATCTCAATAGCAAATTCAACTTCTCTTTCTGGTGGCAAGCCAGGCAACTCTTCAGGGAACACATCTGAGAAGTCTTTTACTGTGGGTATGTCACACAGATCTGGCTTAGCCTATATAGTATCCACCACATGTGCTAGGTAGGCCTCACAGCCTTTTCTCATCAGTTTTCTTGCAACTGTGGCTGAGATAACATTGGATAAGAAATCTGTCCTTTCCCCTACAACTGTGATCTCATTACCCTTAGGAGTTTTCAAAGAAATCCTCTTCAGCTTACAATCAACCATTGCCTAATGATGTGACAATTAGTCCATTCCCAAAATCACGTCAAACTCATGGAAAGGTAACTCAATCAGGTCTGCCAAGAATTTATACCCCTGAATCCTTAACGGGCAACCCTTGTACACTTTGTTTACCACTACACTGTGTCCCAATGGATTAGTGACCAGGATGTCTTGGTCACTCTCCCTACTAGTATCCCCCTTTCTACGGGTAGGTTGATGCAAATGTTTGAATGAGTGGATCCTGGATCCACCAATGCATGCACAGATGTATTGTAGAGGGAGAACATACCCCTGATGATGTCCGGGGCATCCTGCTCCTCCTGAGCTCTCATGGAATAGGCTCTGGTAGGTGGTCTGCCCTCAGG
The DNA here is from genome assembly GCF_030052815.1 of Hevea brasiliensis. Classification (NCBI taxonomy): domain Eukaryota; kingdom Viridiplantae; phylum Streptophyta; class Magnoliopsida; order Malpighiales; family Euphorbiaceae; genus Hevea; species Hevea brasiliensis. Next base: position 33,733,580 of record NC_079507.1, on the reverse strand, counting down.
CCTTTCTGCTGGCTTAGATGCAGGCCTCTGTGATGATCCCACTGCCTCAGATTTGCCAGATTTCCTACCCCTTTATGGTGCAGGAGCAGGTCTGTCTACTTGTATTAGAGCAGTTGTATTAGTTCTGCATGGACAGTTCCTCAGCTGATGCTCTGTCGACCCACACCTTAAGCAGGCACCAGTCACTCTTCAACACTCCCCCTTATGCCACTTCAGGCAATGTGGACATGCAGAATATGCTGGGGCTTGTCCCCTAAACCCCGTCCCTAGAGAGCTGCCCACTAATGGTGTGGACTGACCTCTCTTAGAGGTGAACTATGGCCTGGGCCCCTAGGATTGACCTTGACCTTGAGGTTGAACTGAACTCTGTGTAGGTGGACCTTTGAACTTCTTTCCTAGTGCAGAAGATGAGCTATACTAACTCAGGCCCCTCTTCTACTGTCTCTCTCTTCTGGTCTGCTCACTTATTCTTACTTTTTCAACTTTTATTGCAGCTTCCACTAACTTGGTGAAGTCTGTGATTCCCAAGGTAGTGATCATGATCTTTATGTTTTCATTTAATCCCTCTTCGAATCTCTTACACCTTTCGGCTTCATTAGGGACTATCTCCCTTCCGTAGCGGCTCAGTCTGACAAATTCCTTTTCATACTCGGTCACTGTCAATTGTCTCTGCCTTAGGTTAATGAATTCTCTTCTTCTCTCTTCCAGGTATACACTACCCACATACTTTTTCTTGAATTCTGAGAGAAAGAAGTCCCAAGTTATTACTTCTAGCTGTAGTTCACTGGACACCGTATCCCACCATTCATATGCATCATCTTGCAACAGAGATACAGCAGCTTCTAAATTTTGTTCTGGAGTGCAGTGGAATTGTTTTAAAACCCTTCTTATTCTGTTCAACCAATTTTTGGCTATAACAGAATCATCTTCTCTCTTGCCAAAAAAATCCACTGCTCTAAATTTTCTCAGTCTTTCCAGGTGTGATTTCTGCTGTGGAGGTGGTGGTGGTGGTGGCATTACCCCAGCCATTTGTCTGAAGAATTCGGCCATTTGCTGAAATATGGCCTGTAGAGGCTGAGCAGGCTCTACTGGAGTTGGCGGAGCAGGTTCTCCCCTACTCCCAGTCTCAACTGCTACAGGTGGAGCATGACTCTCCACTTCCTCCTCAATTGCCCTCTGAGATGTGGGGTCCATATCCTATTCAAAATAACAAATAGATCTGCATTAGTGTCACCTCGACTCTTACAAATGCAATGCATGGTATGGACTCAATCTAGGCCCAAAAATGCCTAAACCGTGCTCTGATACCACTAAATGTGACACCCCTTACCCGTCTACAGTGTAGCCGAGCAAGATATGCCACACAGTATACCGGAACACCCTATTTTAATTCAATCATTTTTATTCTTCCTAATTTATTTTTTTTTCATAGTTATGAAGTATAATTTGTGAAATATAATTCATTTTAGTCATTTATTGAAATCATAAATTTATTTGAGGTTCCACAAATTTTATAGAAAATCCGACAGAGTACCAGCTAAAAATGGAGAAAACAGTTCTTCGGAACCTGTGAAAAACACTTCGAATATTTTAAATCAATCCCAAACTCTATTTCATCAGCAAAATCTCAATATTTTTTTCAACAACATTGCCATTTCTCAATCATTCATCTCATATGATAATCATGTAAAAGTCATAAATAAATATTCACTTTTTCATTCATAAACACAATTTCCACTATTTACATTAATACTAAAATACATTACATAAGTTTCAATTATATATGAGAAAATAAAAGTTAATTACAAAATATCCAAAATGAAACCTAGTGTCCTACCAATGCACTGATGTCGGTGAGGTGACACGGATACTATGTAGAGCTGCATAAGGTCTCACCCAGTCTGTGGTCTACTGGGCTCTCGGTCGGTCTCTCCAGAACCTACGTGTGGCAAAAGCAACGCGCTAAGCAATAATGCTTAGTAGTGCCAATAATAAAATAAAAAGAAATAAGAGAAAATAAATATGCAGTGAATGTATTGATGTTTCATTGCAAATAAATTTTTGATAAGTATTTGTAGTCTTACTTATTTTGTACTTGTTATATTCATTATTTCATTAAATTTATCTATTTTCATTTTTGGTTGCCCAAGTAACCTATACTAGACGACTGAACTAGATAAATGGGTAAACTGGCACTGGGTATCAAGTACCTCGGACCGTCACACCATCGGTCACATATGTGTCTCCCGGTGTGCAACAGAACAACTAATAAGCTGTAATAACATTAGGCACAAGGCCAAGTTCAACACAATGTCAGAATGGCTAAAAGCAATAAAATCACAAAATGGCATAATGCCATGTGTAGTACTGCTAACTGAACCCAATTGGCATGCCAACCTATCCAAACCAATCTTGCTAGGTGTACTAGGGCATGTTACACTTTTAAATTGTACAATTCTTGAAATTTAAGTTTAGGTGTTACTATTCATTTCATTAGTCAACTAAAATGTTGACTTTTGCATAGACAATAGGTACATTGATTCTTATACTCCCAACATACCACATTTTGCATTCTAAAATTATTGGTATTGGTTGCCAATACCATTTCTAAGCTTAGTGTTAGTTATTCAAAATTTTCAGATTTAAAGCCTGATATTTACTATTCCATTGGTCATTTATACAGTAGGAATTTGGCAAAATTGTCTCAATGAAAGTTGTTCCTTATTTTGTCTAGTTACATTTCCTTTTTTAAATCACTCCATTTGGAGTTCTGTAGCTCAAGTTATGGCCTAAACACCATAACTGGCCGGATTGGACATAATCCAAAATTCTGGGCAAAACTGGTTCTGCTAGATTTGGTAACCTAAGTTTGGTTGGCAATATGACTAGGTTATGGTCAGAATTTGGATTTGTGTTCTGCATGAAAGTATTAGGTATATGTCTCAGCTTTTTGCTAGTAAAATTTTAGGTCGATTGGACCTTTCTACACTGAGTTATGACGAAATAAATTAACACTGTTCATTTAGTCATTTTGCCCAGGCAGAATGCAAGTCACCCAAATTAGGGCAATTTTTAGGCCAACTTGGTTTGGTTTTCTGGATAGGGTTTCTTCACCAAAGTTGTGCCATTATGTGTCTAGTTTCATGCCCAATTGGCATTGTACCAATTGAACCTATACAACTCCATTTGTGGCTACCCAAACCTGCTTGACTCACGGTCAGTCCTGCAGGTCAGCCAAATACTAAGCCACAACTCTCTTCATTTCCTCATCATACACAGCCAAATGGTCACTAATTGACCATTTAAACTTTCATTCACCAACACATGAACAAAGTTTAAGTTTTATGCCTCAAACCCTAACTCCAACAATTAAAATTTTCATACACATACAATCCATAGTTTACAACACCAACATCATGTTCAATGGTAGCCATACACAAAATTTTTAGAATAAATTGGCACTAACCTTGAGTTAAGCACTTTCCAAGGCTTAAAAACTTCACTTTCTTCCTTTCAAATTGCTGCCCAAAGCTTGCTCTAGTGGTTGGGATAATTTTTAATGAAGGCAAGTTAGGGTTTTGAGGTGGTTTAAGGTGGGAATTGAAGCTTTGATAAGCTTTCAATGGTGGTTGGGTATGGAGGAGAGGAAACAGCTGGTTTGGGTGAAGGAGATGAATCTGATTGCTTTTGATTATTTTTGTCTCACTTATCCCTTTTTAATAGGTTATCTTAATTGTGATTGGTGGGGAAAGGGTTGATGACATCATGTGATGTCAAAATTATCATTTAATCTCATTTTCTTTCCTTTTCTTCTCTACTCATTTTCAATTTAATTTTTAGCAATATTTATTCACATTTTATGTCATAATAATTATTTACTTAACTGGATAAGTCGGCCAAAAATCACCTCTAAAGGTGAAATGACCAAAATACCCTCCGTTTGGCTTAACAGACTAAAATTGTCTGTACCGATTGAAATTTTTTTCTAAGTATTTTCTTGGCATTATAATCCCATAGTAACCTCAATGACCCTTCTCTGGAGTCCCAGAAATTATTTTATGAATTGTCCCCCAGGTCTAGGGCTCCTAGTTGCAAGAACCGCAACTTCTCACTAGGTTACCCATCGCTAGGGCACTAGCGCATTTAACTTGGTTGTATTTTATTTGTAAAATTTTTCCTAAATTTTTATTATTAATCTTTGAGTTAATTATAGTTCCTCACTTTAGTTTAAATATTTTTCCGGACATTCTAGCTGTCCGGACCGATACTGGTCATCAGAACATTAGAATGTACGGAGTTGGTACAGTGAGGGTGTTACAAGTCCAGTGTGTTTGGATAGCCTTAACTGAACTTGTGTAGCTCCAATTGGTGCAAGGCCAATTGGAGGTGAAACTAGATACATAATGCTACAATTTTGGTGAAGGAATTCTATTGTTCAGGTGACCGGTGTCGATCCGGACAGCTAGAACGTCTGGAAAAATATTAAAACTAAAGTGAGGAACCATAATTAACTCAAATATTAATAAGAAAAATTTAGGAAAAATTTTAGAAATAAAATACAACCAAGTTAAATGAGCCGGTGCCCTAGAGATGGGTAACCCAGTGGGAAGTTGTGGTCCTCGCAACTAAGAACCCTAAACCCAGGAGAAAATTCATAAAATAATTTTTAAGACTCCAGAGAAGAGTCATTGAGGTTTCTATGGCATTAGAATGCCAAGAAAGTACTTAAAAAAAATTTTAGATCGATACAGACAATTTTGGCTCAATAAGCTAAACGGAGGGCATTTTGGTCATTTCGTCTTTAGAGATGATTTTTGGCCGACTTGTCTAGTTAAGTAAATAATTATTATGATCTAAAATATGAATAAATATTGCTAGAAGTGTAATTAAAAATGAGAAATGAAAATAAGAAAACAAAGTAAAAAGAAAATGGAATTAAATTATATTTATGACATAGGATGACATCATTAAAAAGCTTCCCACCAATTAGAAATTGACAAGCCAATTAAAATGAGATAAATACAACTAAAATGAAATAAAAACAAACACAAATCTGCAACCATCTTCCATTTCAGCCTGTTACTTGCTCTCTCTCCCTCCCACCATTGTTAATCAAAACTTCTCCCTATAAATTTTTGATAAACCACCATCAAATTTTAAACTTGCTTCAGAAAACCTCTTCCTCACCCCTTAAACTCTCTCTAACCAGCAAAAAGAAGAAGGAAAAAGAGGGTTTTATAAACTTGGGAATTAGCTAAATCAAGGTTAGTGCCAATTAATCTTAATTATTTTGTGTATACATCATGGAGAACATGAATTAAGAGTGAAATTTAGCTAATTTAAATAAATTTTGCATGGTTGAATTTTTACAAATTTCAGCAACCATGGACTTATTAGGGTTTTGATGATTTTTTTTGGATTAAATGAGTATATAAGCTGCCCTTGATATGAATTTAACATTTAGTACATTAAATTGTATGTTAATGGAAGAATAAAGAAATTGACAATTTAGGGTTTTGAGCAAATTGAGGTTTTGCTCTTATAATGGTGTTGGAACATTTTAATGATCAAATAGTGACCATTTGGTAAGCTTTAATCTGAATATGAAGTGAATGTTGGAAAGGGTAGGCTACCTTGAGTGCTGCAGTCTGGACTCTTAGAGTCCAGTGTGTTTGGATAGCCTTAACTGAGCTTGTGTAGCTCCAATTGGTGCAAGGCCAATTGAAAGTGAAACTAGATACATAATGCTACAATTTTGGTGAAGGAATCCTACCCAGAAAACCAACCCAAGTGGCTCTAAAAATTGACCTCATCCGGGTGACCAATATGTAGTCCCTGGAAAATGACTAAATGAATAGTATTCATTCATTTGGTCATAACTCAGTGTAGAAAGGTCCAATTGACCTGAAGTTTTACCAGTAGAAAGTTGAGATATAGCCCTACAACTTTCATGCAGAAAATAAACCCAAATTTTGACCATAACATGTTCAAAAACTGACATGCAGTCAGTGTACAAAAACTGCAGAATTGATTCTGCCCTGAAATTCTAGAAAAATTGCAATCCGGCCAGTTATAGTGTTTAAGCCATAACTTGAGCTACAAAACTCCAAATGGAGTGATTTAAAAAAAAGAAATGTAACTAGACACAATAAAGAACAACTTTGATGAAGAACATTTGGCTAAATTCTTATTGTAGAATGGCCTAATGGAATAGTGAACTCTATCACCTAAAACTGAAATTTCTGATTTGTTCATCATTGGTTAGAAGTATGGATTGGCAACTAATGCCAATACTTTTGAGAACCAAAATGTGGTAAATTTATGTGATTAGGACTTATGTAGCTATTATGCATTGGAAAGTCAATAATTTGACCTAAATAGTAAAAGAATAGTAACCTTACATGTAAAGCTTGAAAATTCAATCAATAACTTGGTATTGTGCCCTAGTACACCTAGTAAGATTGGTTTGGATAGGTTGGCTTGCCAATAGGGTTCAGTTAGCAGTACTGCACATGGCATTACGCCATTCTGTGATTTTATGGCTTTTAGCCATTCTGATATTATGGTGATACTTGGCCTTGTGCCTAATAATTATTACAGGTTATTAGCTGTTCTGTTGCACACCGGGAGATTCATATGTGACTGATGGTGTGACGGCCCAAGGTACTTGGTACCTAGTGCTCGTTTACCCATTTATCCAGTCCAGTCATCCAGTATAGGTTACTTAGGCAATCAAAAATAAAAGTTGATAAATTTAATAAAATAATGGATATAACAAGTACCAAATAAATAAGACTGCAAATAATTATCAAAAATTTGTTTGCATGAGACATCAATATACACACTGCATATTTATTTCTTTTTAGTTCTCTTTATTTTATTATTGGCATCACTAAGCATTATTGCTTAGCACGTCACTTTTTGCCACGCGTAGGTTCTGGAAAGACTGATAGAGAGCCCAACAGACCACAGACTGGGTGAGGTCACAAATCTGCATAGAGTCAGAGTCACCTCTTATCTGCAGTGCATCAGTGGTAGGACCTTTAGGTTCCTTTTGAAATTTGGTTTTTGCACTTTGTAATAGGTAGTAGTTTGTGATTTGTAAATTATGAATTCATGTAAATAGTAAATTTATGTAATAATATATTGATGTATATATTTTGTAAAATTTCGTTAGTTAATATAATTTGAGAATATCTTCATGAAATTAAATTTGATTTTGATCTGAATGAAATTGTGGATTCATGTTGAAAATTTGAGATTGTTGTGAATGTTGAAAATTGTTGAGACCATGTTGATGGTTATTTGAGTTTGAGAATATGGATGAATATTGAAAGTATTTTTCACAGGTTTCGAAGAACTGTTTTCTTCATTTTTAGCAGGTACTATGCCGGATTTTCTATAAAATTTTCGAAACTTCAAATAAATTTATAATTTCTATAAATGACTTAAATGAGTCAAATCTCCTAAATTGCATTTCATCATCATAAAGAAATAAATTAAGGAAGGAGAAAAAATAATTGAGATAAAATATGGTGTTCTGGTACACAGTGTGGCATATCTTACTCAGCTATACTGTAGACGGGTAAGGGGTGTCACAAAAGTTGAAGTTTTGGGAAGTTTGAAGTTGGGTCACAAGAGGTTAGTGCCTAATTTTCCTTTCTCACTTTATTGATCCTTGAATTAAGGTTAAGATGAAGTAAAATTTGTAAGAAATTAAAAGAAATTGGTGAGTTATGAGGGGAGTGAATTTTCGGTACCCATGGTAAGTGATGGTCTTTGATGACTTTAATGTATATAAAGTGATTTAGTGATGTTGGTTGATGCATTTATAAGTATTAGAAGTTGATTTACATTGAGAATTCATGAGGTTGAAATTGTGAGTTAGGGTTTGACCTAACTTTGGTACTTTTGTATTATGCCTTGTAATTGGGATTGTGATGTGTTGATGATATTTAGAAATGCCATAAATGTCAAATTGAAGTAAGGAAGTTGAAGGAAATTAAAAAATTGGGAGTGCTTTTTCTACAGGTTTGGGACTCAATGAGTCTAGTGTGTTTGATAAGCCATAACTAAAATTGTTTGACTCCAATTGGTATGAGGCTAATTGAAGGTGAAACTAGACCCAAAATAGCCCATTTTTAATGAATAAACATGACCAAATTTCATGAAAATCCTGACCAATTTTCTGCCCAAATCTGGATGACCCTGCACAAAACCCAGAAAATGACCAAATGAACAGTACGTATTCATTTGGTCATAACTCCCTCTATACTTGTCCAAATGACCTAAAGTTTATACCATTAGAAAGATTAGACATAGGGCTACAATTTTCATGAAGACCATTAAACCCAGAAATGCCAAAAACCAAACTAAATTGCTGGCCCAAGTTGGGTCACAAAACTGTCCAGAATTAGGTTGTCCAGAAACTGCTGGACATAAACTTACCCGACCAGTTTTGGAAAAATGGCCATAACTTGGTCTAAAAGAACTCAAATGTAATGAAACCAGTGGCAAAATGTCCACAAGACAAAGATCTACAAAATTGGTATTTTGACCAAAACCCAAAAATCAAGAGAATAAGGTCAAATTGTTAGAAAAATTCAATAAATCAAAACCTGGAATCTGACCAAACTTCATTTGACCCCAGTACAGTCTTTTAGTCATATCTCCCACTAGAAAATCCAATTGGGATGAGCCATACCTTTACAAAAACCTAAGAAACAGGGTTACAATTTTGTTTAAGGAACCTTCCTCAAATTATGAATTTATGAACCTCAAAAAGTGACCTGCAGTCACTGACCTAAACTGAACACTTGTTGGCATAGGGTATATGAGTCCAGGTCAGTTAATTGGACATAAATAATTACACAAAACTTGAAAATTTTTGATACAAATTTCTCAATGATCATAAGACATAGAGCAACAATTTTTATGAAGATCACCATGAATAAAAATGACTGCAACATGTTCCATTAATTAGGTAAATTTTAAGTTTAAAAACTACCTAATTATGGAACTAGAATCTTGAAATGAATCAGTTATGGTTATCTGACCATAACTTGAGTTTTGAAAGTTAAATTAACATGATTCAAAAGGGAAAATAAAGATAAGACATAGAGGAACAACTTCCATGAAGGAAGTGTGGCCAAACAGTGGCTATAAACTGATCAAATGGATAGGTAAATTTGAGACACAAAAACTGAACCTAAAGAAAGGTCCATGAGATAAATTATCTTATGGTAGGAATTTAACCCTAACAAGCCATTAAATACTAAATCACATGAAAGGGGTATGTGAGACCTATTTTCCCATTATAAAGTGACATGAACATTACAAATAAATAAGTAATAATGTGTAATTACCTATAGTATACCTAGACTTCTTTATTTAATTTGGATCAATTGGTATACCAATTAGGGATTACAGATAGCAGTACTGTCCATAAGAATAATCATTAATAGATAAAATATATTTGACATGATTGTTCTACAGGCTTTATGCATGCCTGTTGGCCAATGTGCCTAATATTATATCTGGCTTAAATGCCTACCCGTAGGCTTCATGCCTAACATGATCGACGTATACTAGATAGACATATGGCTGTCTAACTAGTATACTTCTGTGTATTCAATTTTTATAATTTGTTATAGGTTTCTTAGGCACTGATAATGATTCATTAAGACTTAATATATAATAAGTAAATAGGAAAGATCCCGATTATTTAAATTGTTCCCAAAGTGCAATAAAAATGTAAAATACCTATAAATTATGAATTGCCATATAGAATTATTATTTCAATAGTTTAATTATTGTTTTTATAAATTATGCAACACTAAGACTTATGCTTAGCACATTGGTTTTCCATCACGTAGGTATTGGAGACTAGTCCGATAACCGCAGTAGTAGTGCTCATACAGAGGCTGATTAGATTTGCCAGTGTCTACTAGTCACCTCTTCAGTTGTAATTTTATTGGTAGGGCCCATATATACCTAGATTTTGTTCTTTTGTTCATTGTATATAAACACATGATGTATTTCATTTTGGATTGTAATTAAACTTTGAGATTGTAAGTAAACTTGTAATTTATTATCTATGAATTTCTATATGAATGCAATAGATGTTAACTTTTGAGATCTCATAAATAGTTGTGAATGATATGATACAATAGAATATAATATGAAAATGTGTGAAATAAATATAAACATGTTAACAGATGATTAGTGAAACCCATCAGATGCTAACAAAACAGAGGAGGCTCTATCCGGGTTTCCACAGAAATAAGTGGTACAAAAAAAAAATTTCCACATATGGAATACTTGTTTTTAAATGATATTAAAAATTCACAATGGATATGATAAGACAAGATAGGGTGCTCCGGCACTGAATGTGGCACTTGTTGCTCGGCTATATAGTAGACAGGTAAGGGGCATCACAGAAAGCATAAAAGTGGAGGAAGGAAGAAAATAAGAAGAAAAAAAAAGAGAAAAAAAAAGAAAAGAAAAGGAAGATCTTTGAGAGAAGACTTCCTCAAAACCCTTAATTCCCAAGCCATCTTGAAGAGAGATTGCATAAGTGCAAAGGAAGAGATTTCTCAGCCAAAGATCCATAAGTCCGTAGCTGCAGAATCTTTCTCTAGATTCTTTTGTTCTAATTCTTTAGACTGGTTTTATGTTCTTTTATTTTTATTACATTATATTTGTTAAACTCACCATAAGTGAGCAGTTCTTTTAATTTTAGAATTTGAAAAGTAGCATTCTTAACTTCTGTTATGGATATACATTGAGTTTTATTTAATGGAATTGAGTTTTGAGATTTGATTCAATCTCTTGTGTTCTTAATGCATGCTATGTGTTGGTACTCACTTAGGTATGATATAAGATATTAATTGAAGAATTGAAAGGTGAAGATTAGTATCAGAAAATTAGGATTTTGAACCTAGGAAATCTGACTTAGAGATAGACTGATGACCTATGTGGAATTCTTTAATTAATCATAGATTTTAAGGAATTTTGATTAGGACTAATCACCACAAAAGTAGGGTTTCAGACTAATTGAAATACACCTTAGATACATTGAGAGAGGATCTAAGATACTTTAGGATTAATTTCTATCAAAATGATGAAACTCATTCCATTGATAAAGTAAGATTAAAACCATAACAGGGTTAAGGTGTGAAATCTTAATTCTGAAATTGTTTATCCAAATAGAATCCTCCTTAAGTTCTCAGATTTACTTTCTTTTGTTTTCAGTAGTTATTCAATACTAGCTTAAATTTTATTACCCTATAACTTTTGAAAGTTTAGACAATAAAAATTGTCATGTAGTTTAGTACTTATAACCAAAATTTCTCGTGGGAACGATACTTTTCTCATCACTTTATCACTTGTTAGCGATCCATGCACTGGCAGAATTGTAAAACCAGCAAATAAGTTTTTGGCGCCGTTGTCGGGGAATTTAGTAATATTAAACGAAAAGCAATTTAGCTGATTTAAATATTTATTTGTTTTATTTTAGATTGATTTTTTTTAATCTTTTTATTTTCTTTTTTAGGTGCTAAATTCAGTATATGACCAAAACAACCAAACCTGAAGAAGAATTGCTTGAATTGAATGTTGAATTAAACAAGATTCTAAGAACCATCAGGAGAGAAAGGAGAAACCAAGAGCCAGAACCTGAACCTAAAATTCTTGAAGCTCTAGTCATGGCAAATAATAACAATAACAGACCAAGATCCTTGAGGGACTATGGAGCCCCTACTATCCAAGGATTCCAATTCAGCATTACCAGGTCTACAGTCAAGGCCAACAATTTTGAACACAAACCAGCATGGCTCCAAACGATTCAGTAAATCCAATTTGGAGGCCTACCTATGGAAGATCCACATTATCACCTACAGTGTTTTCTCGCTTTATATGACACTTTTAAGATGAATGGGTTTATTAGACTCCGAGCATTCCCATTCTCACTTAGAGATAAGGTAAGGCAGTGGCTACTTTCTCAACTAGCTGAAACATTCACCACTTGGGAGGATCTTTCACAAGCTGTCCTAGCAAGGTATTTGCCACCTATAAAAATTACAAAATTAAGGCTAGAACTAAGCACCTTTAGACAAAAGGAAGGAGAGTCACTCTATGATGCATGGGAGAGATGCAAAGACCTTAGAAGGGAATGCCTATACCATAGCATAGAAGATTGGCTTCTTGTCCAAAATTTCTATAATGGATTGTTACCATCCATAAAAAGCTCAGTTGATTTAGCAGTAGAAGGAGACCTTATGGAGAAAATAGTGATTGAAGCTTTGGAACTGCTGGATTCAAATGAAAGGGGAGAGGTAAGAAAGACGACGGGGATCTTAGAATTGGATGCCATCGACATGATTAATGCCCAGTTTGACCAGCTCATAAAAAGACTTGACAGGATGTAAGCCAATGTAGTGAGATCAAGCAATCAATACTGCTAAAGCTATGGAAGAGCTCATGTAACTTCAAAATGCAGTCTTTACGGTGAGCTTTCTATAGAGCAGCTGAACTATGTGAATAATGGAGGAAACTTTAATAAGAGACAGGTCAATAACCCTTATTCTAATACTTATAACCCTGGATAGAGAAACCACCCTAATTTTTCATGGTCAAACTCACAAAATTTGCAAAATCAGCCCATAAATAAATAGCAGGGATATAGGCCACCACTAGGTTTCCAAAATAGAAGTTAGAATTTAATGTAGCAACCACCACCACCTCCCTAACCTCAATAACCATAATCCAAGTTGACAATGGAATCCATGATGTCAGTACAACAATAGCAGAATGAGATTATCAAACAATTAGCTTCCAGAACGGATCAATTAGCCACCCATAATAAAATGCTTAAAAACTAGATTGCCCAGTAGGCTGGTCCATCAAGTAAATAGATTGGAAAATTACCTGTTCAACCAGAGATGAACCCTAAAGAGTATTGTAAGGCAGCTACATTGAGGAGTGGGAGGACATTGCAAGAATAAAAACTAGAAGAACAATAAAGTAGAAGGGAGAAACTTCTAGAAATTTTGATAGCTAAAAAGAGGAAGAAGAGAAGTAAGCTGAAGAAGTCAATGAAAAGTAGGAAAGAAAGAAAAAGAAATTACCAAAACCTTACCAACTCCCTCTACCTTTTCTTCAAAGGTTTCAGAAAGCCAAATTGCGCAAGTAGTTTGGAAAATTTTTAGAAGTTTTACAAAAACTTTACATCAACATTCTTTTTACAAAAGCACTATCTCAAATGTCATCCTATGCAAAATTTTTAAAGGAAATTCTTTCCAAGAAAAGAAGGTTGGAGGACTATGAGACAGTTGCTTTAATAGAGGAATGTAGTGCCATCTTGCAAAACAAATTGCCTCCAAAGTTGAAAGATCCTGGAAGCTTCTCTATACCATGCCTAATTGGTAACATGAACATAGACAAAGCTCTCTATGATCTTGGAGCTAGTGTGAGTCCGATGCCCTTATCTATATTTCAAAAGATGAATATTAGAGAATTGAGACCAACTACTATCTCATTATAATTAATAGATAGGTCTGTCAAGTATCCAGTTGGCATCTTAGAGAACATTCCTATCAAAGTGGGTAAATTTTTCATTCCTATAGATTTTGTCATCCTAGAAAGGAGGAGATTGTCAAAATTCCCATAATATTGGAAAGGCTTTTTTTGGCAACTGCTGGAGCAATTATGGATATCAAAAATAGGCGATCAACTCTCAAAGTGAGAGATGAAGAAGTGGAGTTTAACCTATTTAGAGTAATGAAGCACAAACCTAAATCTAATGAATATTTAAGGTTTGACATCATAGACAAGTTAGGAGAGGAAGAATTTAAAAAAAGATATCCCGAAGACCCTCTTGAAGCTTGCATAGTGCATAGCCACAGAGTAGAGGATGAAAACAAAGAAATTGCAGCATATGCACAATCTTTTGAAGCTAACCCACCTCTACCTTTGGCTTGAGCACTACTAGTAGAAAAGCTGCAGGAAGAGTAACCCAAAAATAAGCCACAAGAAGAGATAAAATAGGTAGAATTGAAACCTTTTCCCTCTACACTAAGGTACGCATTCTTGGACCCTAATTCTAAATATCCTATTATTTTAAGCGCTAACTTGAATAATGCACAAGAGGAAAAGCTCTTAGGGAAACTTAGGACCTATAGCAGGACTATAGGGTATACTATAGAAGACTTTAAGGGAATTAGCCCTTTCATTTGTATGCATAAAATACCTATGGAAGAAAATAGTAGACCTACTATTGAACATCAAAAGAGACTGAACCCTAACATAAAAGAGGTAGTAAAAAAGAAAATTTTAAAACTATTAGATGCATGTATTATATACCCAATATCTGATAGTAAATGGGTCAGCCCAGTGCACCTAGTGCCTAAAAAGGGTGAAACAACTGTGGTGAAAAATGAGAATAATAAGCTGATCCCTACCAGAGTAGTTATTGGTTAGCAAATGTGCATCGACTATAGAAAATTAAATAGTGCCACCAGGAAAGACCATTTTCCTCTTCCATTCATAGATTAAATGTTAGAAAGACGAGCCAAACATTCTTACTTCTGTTATCTATATGGGTATTCTAGATTTTTCTAAATTCCCATTCATCCTTAGGACCAAGAAAAGACCACATTCACTTATCCTTATGGTTCTTTTGCATAAAGGAGAATGCCCTTTAGTCTTTGTAATGCCCGTGCAACTTTTTAAAGATGCATGATTATTATTTTTTCTGATTATATTAAAAATATAATGGAAGCCTTTATAGATAATTTTTCTATTTATGGAATTGGTTTTGATGAATGTTTAGCTAATTCATCTAAAGTGCTACAAAGATGCGAGGAATCAAATCTGATTCTAAATTGGGAAAAATTCTACTTCATGGTAAGAAAGGACATTTGGTCATCTGGTTTCAAAAAAAGGAATAGAGGTGGACAAGGCAAAAATTGAAATCATTGAAAAAATCCCACCACTTTAATCATTCAAAGGAGTGCGAAGCGTTTTAAAACATGCAGGCTTCTATAGAAGATTCATCAAGGATTTCTCCAAAATAGCTTAGCTTTTAACTTATTTACTAAATCAAGATGTTCCTTTTGACTTTGATGACAATTGCGTTGTTGCATTTCACAGGATAAAAGAAACATTAATTTCAACACCAATTATGCAACCACCAGATTGGGAGCTGCCATTTGAAATAATGTGTGATACAAGTGATTATGTAGTAAGCACAACGGCTAGTCAGAGAAAAGATAAGAAAGTTCATGCCATCTACTATGCCAGAAAAACACTTGATGATGCACAGGTCAATTATGCAACCACAGAAAAAGAATTCTTAGCAATTGTATTTACAGTTGATAAATTTAGGTTTTACTTGATCGGCTCCAAAGTGTTTATCTACACAGACCATGTTGCAATTTGGTACCTCCTGAACAAGAAAGAAGCAAAACCAAGGCCAATTCGGTGGATTTTACTTTTGTAGGAATTTGACCTTGAAATCAAAGACAAAAAGGGAACTGAAAATGTGGTAGCTGACCACCTATCTAGGCTCAAGCAGGAAGAATCTGGGGATAGCTTTGATAATTTGCCAATTGATGATTCCTTTCAAGATGGTAACTTATTTACAATTTTCTAACCCCCGTGGTATGCTAATATTGTTAATTATCTTGTGTGTAGGATTTTGTCACCCAACATTTCCTACCAATAAAGGAATAAATTTCTGCATGATATAAGGGACTATATCTAAGAGGAACCTTTGCTATTCAAGAGATGTAACGATGGGCTAATAAGAAGATGCATACCAGAGGAGGAGATAGAGAGTATTCTGTAACATTGTCACTCATCACCTTATGGGGGACACTTTAGTATAATAAGAATAGCAACAATGATCTTACAAGCAGGGTTCTACTAGCCCAATCAGTTTTAAGATGTAAGAAACTTTTGTACTGACATGTAATCAGTGCCAAAGAATTGGAAATATTTCGAGAAGGAGCAAAATGCCACTACATGTTATACTTGAAGTGGAACTGTTTAATGTGTGGGGAATAGACTTTATGAGTCCATTCCCATCTTCATTTAGCAATAAGTACATTCTGGTTGGTGTAGAATGTATATCAAAATGGGTAGAAGCAATAGCTACACCAATAAATGACACTAGAGTGGTAGTCAAGTTCCTCAAGAAGAACATCTTCACATGATGTGGCACACCAAGGGCAATCATTAGTGATGGGGGAAGTCACTTCTATAATCAGCAATTTGAAACATTATTAAAGAAATACGGAGTGACAAATAAAGTAGCAACACCTTACCATCCTCAAACTAATGGTCAAGTGGAAGTTTCAAATAGGGAACTGAAGAGAATATTTGAGAAAACAATAAATCGATCAAGGAAGGATTGGTCCTTAAAATTAGATGATGCATTATGGGCCTACCGCGCTACATTTAAGACTCCCATTGGAATAACTCTCTTTTATTAGGTTTATGGGAAATCATGCCACCTCCCATTGAGCTGAACTTAAGGCCTATTAGGCAATTTGAAACCTAAATTTTAATTTGAATGCTGCTGGAGAAAAGAGGCTTTTACAGCTCAATGAATTAGAGGAGATTAGGCAAGATGCCTATGAGAATGGAAAAATCTTCAAGGACAGGACCAAGAGTTGGCATGACAGGCACATAACCAAAAAAGATCAAGGAAGGAGATCTTGTCTTGCTGTTTAACTCAAGGCTAAAGCTATTCCTAGGAAGACTAAGGTCTAGATGGTCTAGACCCTTCAAGGTTACTCAAATCTTCCCCCATGGAGTAGTAGAAGTATGGAGTGAGACCTCTGGCACCTTTAAGGTTAATGGGTAGAGACTAAAGCAATACTTCTTAAGGGATCCAATCGAGAAAGGATACACACAATCCTTTAGCAACCCTTCAGCATAGCTATGAACTTAGAAGAATAGTTGAGTTAAAGACTATAAACAAGCGCTCCTTGGGATTCAACCCAAGACTTTTAAATTTTCTTTGTAGTCAATTTACTTTTTCATTTTTATCTTTATTTCTAGTTTTGTAAGCACCTCACTCTTCATATTGAGCATCAATTGAGAGAAATAAGAAGCAAAAAGCAAGGAGAGGGGGAATCACCAAGTCCAACTCATGCAAGAGAGGAAACCACAAAACCAGGGAAGAGTTTTTGTTTCTAACTTCCATGTGCATTGTTTTAATTCTTTTACATAAAAGTATGTTAGCATCAACTTTTGGAGAGTTAATGTAACATCCCATAATCCCTAGCCTTAGATAGTACTAATATTGGCCTGTGAATAGTATTATTCAAAGAAAATTTGAAGATTAAATATAACTTAGAAATAAGTTCAAATAAGCAGATTAAAAACCAAAATGAAAAATGGAGTTATGGACTTATCGGGCATTATGAAAAAGATGAATAGTAAACCTATAAGAGAAAAATTTGATCAATTAAGTTTAAAAGTCAAATATTGACCAAAGATGTGGTTAATTAAGTTAATGAAGTTGGATTAATTTAATTAATCATGATTGGAAAATTTAAATATAATTAGTTAAATAGTCTGTCACACCCTACCCCTCTGTAAGGCATAACATGATCCCGTAGTATACCTAATAAATTACCAATTTCGTCTACTGATAACACATTAAATACACTACAAGGGATTTTAAAAACTTTTCTTACTTCTTTTTACAGTGGTGAGCAATATTTACAGGTGTTAAAAATTTTTTGAACTGAAGTGAAACAGCTAACACATTTGAATTATTAGTAATTTCTGTAAAAATTTTGGCGGAGTGCCATCTGTATTTTCAATAAAACAGTTCTTCAAAAACCTGTAAAAAAAGCACTTCAAATATATTTCTCAATCTCAAACTCTAACATTTAATCAACACAATATGTTTCTCAACTCAAATCCACAATAATTTCTCATAAGATTTCAAAGGCTGAGATAAAAGAAATATAGTACAAATTTTACAAGCCAAAATAATTCACAATTTAGTTTACAACTTCAATGTACAATTTTAATTTATAACTGCTCAAAACCAAGAACACTATATACATACAGTGAACATACATTACAATACAAAATGCAAACTATGGTATACTCAATATACCCGATGAACTCTCAATATAGCATTAGCAGCCTAGTCTGTTGCCCTGTCAGTCTGTCCACCAGTGACAGCAATGAAAAGCTATCGCTGAATAAAATTTACTCAGTGGTGCACAATAACAATTTGAAATGCGATATATAAATCTTTTATTGACAATTCACAAATCAAATAATTCACATTTCCATTTCACAATTTACAAAGTTCATATAACACAAATTTGATCAAATAACTGAATAATACAGTTTTGCCAATCAATAACACAATTTGATCAAATAACTAAATAACATAGTGTTGCCAATCAATAACACCATTTAGGCCATGACACAATTTTTCCACACATGCCGTGTTGTACACCACGACAAGACACACTCACCCCAATAATCGAAATCAATGAGGGAGGAAGCTAGCTAAATAATGAGTACTCATCCACACTCACCTCAAACTGACAAGTCAAAGAGGGAGGAACATAATCATACTCACCTCAGACTGATAAGTCAAAGAGGGAGGAATATAATAACAGTGTCATGCCAAGTGTGAATTAAAACAATTCCAAATCACAATATTTCATACAATTCCCAAATCACATTTTATCTCAAAATTTTCATTTGCAAAGTAGTCAACACAATAATTTCCAAATAAGATTCTCAAGGCCAAAACAATAAAAAATTATTCATAACTCATTTCTCCAAATAAATTTTCTAGTAAAAGCAGTGAATATAAAAAGTATTGTGCACAGACACAGTTTAACACTATAATGTTCAAATAAATTTTTAAGTAGAAAATAAGAAATCAAAATTATTGTGCACAGACACAGTTTAAAACTATAATGTTCAAATAAATTTTTAAGTAGAAAATAAGAAATCAAAATTATTGTGCACAAAGACAATTTAAAATAATAACATACAAATAATCATAATTTATTTCAAGTGAAAAATTCAAAAGAAATAACTATTGTGCACAAACCTCTTATAACTATCTCTTACCTCTGACTCAGTGTTTCCTTCCCTTTTGCTGAGTCTTTGCTAATTGAAACACACAATTTGAAGTGTTTCTGTACTCATTTAAACCATCTCTAACAATAAGGCTTAATACTTAATTTATTGAATTTTATTATTTCCTTAGTCAACCTAAGATGTTGACCCTCGATGCAATCTAGGTGAATTAGGTTCTAATGTTACCAATATGTCACATTTGTAGCCTTTTAGTATTGGTACATGTTTCCAAATTCATTTCCATGTATATTGCATTTTATTGCAATTTGTCAGATTCCAGTATACTAATTTGACCTAGTCGGATGACCTAGTTCCCTTGGTTTTCGGGTTTTGGTCAAAACTACAAACTTGTAGATCTATGTCTTATTGCATGCAGAGCAAAATTTCAGGTCATTCAGAGTTTACTAGACCAAGTTATAGTCATTTCACTATTGCTGGTCAGAATGTACCAAAATGGTCACTTTAGTTCATTTTTAGGTCACTTTTGGTTCGGCCAGTTTTTAGACCCGAACTTTTGCAAGCTATTTGGCTTGGTTCTGAACATTTCTGGGCTTTGGTGTCTTCATAAGACTTGTAGGTACATGTCTCAACTATTCATGGTAAAAATTTCAGGTCAATTGGACCTGTTTTGAGTGAGTTATGGCCAAAAAATTAACTACTGCCCAAATGGTAAATTTTCAAGCCTTAAATGCACTAATTTGGATTTGGTCATTTTTCAAGTTACCTTCCAAGCAGAATTTTGGTAAGATTCCTTCATGAAAGTTGGCACTTTTTGTGCCTAGTTTCACCTCCAATTGGTCTCATACCAATTAGAGCCACACACTTAAGGTTCTAAGCCAAAACACACACTGCCCTGCTATTCATTGTTCATCACTCATCAAATACACATCCTATGCCTACCAAGTTAACTCTTACATGTCATTTCTGTTTTGTACCTTACCATTGACACATTTTGCAACACTTTTTTGGTCATTTTGGCAGCTTGTAACCACACTTAATATGCACATTATAGTACAGAATTTTCTAAGTTCAAATTACAAACAATTTAATCACATAACCTAGCTCATTTACATGTCCAAACCCACACCTTCATACATATGTACATGCTGCCATAACAAGTACCATAATTCAACAATATAATTTCATAATCCAAACCACAAAATAACATATCTTGATATACACTTCAAGTTTGCCGAATTGTACCTCTCTTTGAATTAACTTCCAAGCTTCCAAGCTTAAAATTATTTTACAGTGTAGACACCCATTTGCTTTCACCTCATATTCAGTTTCCTTCCCCTCAGGAATTTTTCCCACAATGGCCATTAGTTTTTCATTTGCCCTCTGCCCATCTTGTATCTACTGTAGCAGGGTTGGCCTCACTTATAACTCAGCCAAAATAGCTCCATCTTGAGCTAAGGACAGACAAGCATTTAGTGATCTTAAAGCTGTGATGGACTTCCTGCTCAAAGCATCAACAACTACATTTGCCTTCCCAGAATGATAATCTATCACACAATCGTAGTCCTTTAGGAACTCAATCTATCGCCTCTATCTAAGATTGAGCTCCTTCTGGGTTGGCAAATATTTTAGACTCTTGTGGTCTGTATAGATGTAGCATTTTTCACCATATAAATAATGCCTCCATATCTTCAGTGCGAAGATAATTGCTGCTAACTCCAGTTCATGAGTAAGGTAGTTCTGTTCATGTGGCCTTAACTGCCTGGAAGCATAGGTTATCACTTTCCCCTCTTGCATCAACACACACCCTAGCCCATTATGCGAGGCATCACTGTAGACCACAAATTCTTTTCCCGACACTGGCTGTGTTAACACTGGTGCTTCTGTCAACATAGCCTTTAGCCTCTCAAAACTGGCTTGGCACTTGTCGTTCCAGCCAAATTTCACATTCTTGTGCAATAACTTGGTCATTGGAGCAGCTATAAGAGAGAACCCCTTCACAAATCTTCTGTAATACCCAGCTAGCCCCAAGAAACTTCTGACCTCAATTGTATTTCTGGGAGGCTTTCATTCCATCACTGCTTTTATCTTTTTGGGATCCACTCTAATCCCCTCAGCTGATACTATGTGTCCAAGAAAATAGATTTCACTCATCCAGAAGTCACACTTGGATAACTTAGCATATAGCTTCTTTTCTCGCAGGGTTTGCAGAAAAATCCTCAAATGTTCATCATGTTCTTCCCTGGTCTTGGAATACACCAGAATATCATCAATAAAGACCACTACAAACCAATCTAAGTATGGATGGAAGATATGGTTCATAAGGTCTATAAATACTGCTGGTGCATTTGTTAACCCAAACGGCATCACTAAAAATTCATAGTGTCCATACCGAGTTCTGAATGCACTTTTTGACACATTTGCATCCTTTACCCTTAACTGATGATACCCTGATCTGAGATTAATTTTTGAAAATACATCGGCTCCTTTCAACTGATCAAACAAATCATCGATTCTGGGCAATGGATATTTGTTCTTCACAGTTACTTTGTTTAACTGCCGGTAATCAATACACAATCTCAAAGTTCCATCCTTCTTTTTCACAAATAGCACCGGAGCTCCCCATGGTGACACACTGGGGCGTATGAACCCCTTATCAAGCAACTCTTGCAACTAAGTTTTCAACTCCCTCAATTCAGTGGGTGCTATCCGATAAGGAGTAAAAGAAATGGGTGCTGTACCTGGCATTACGTCAATAGCAAACTCGACTTCCCTTTCTGGTGGTAAACTAGGCAACTCTTCAGGAAATACATCTGAGAAATCTTTCACTGTGGGTATATCACACTGGTTCAGCTTAGCCTGCCTAGTATCAACTATGTGTGCTAGGTAAGCTTCACAGCCTTTTCTCATCAATCTTCTTGCAACTGTGGCTGAGATAACATTGGATAGGAAATCTGTCCTTTCACCCACAACAGTGATCTCATTACCCTCAGAAGTTTTCAGAGAAATCCTCTTCAATTTGCAATCAACTATTGCCTGATGACATGACAACCAGTCCATGCCCAAGTCATGTCAAACTCGTGAAAGGGCAATTCAATTAGGTCTGCCGAGAATTCATACCCCTGAATCCTCAATAGGCAACCTTTATACACTTTATTCACTACCACACTATGGCCTAGTGGATTTGTGACCAGAATGTCTTGATCACTCTCTTCTACTGGAACTTCCCTCTCTATGGGTAGTTTGATGCAAATGTAGGAATGAGTGGATCCTGGATCCACCAATGCATGTACAGAAGTGTTATAGAGGGAAAATGTACCCCTGATGACATCCAGGGCATCTTGCTCCTCCTGAGCTTTGATGGCATAGGCCCTGGCAGGTATTCTAGTGTCTGGCCTCTCAGCTGACTCGGATGCAGGCCTTAGTGATGGACCAGCTACCTCAGGTTTACCAGGCTTCCTACCCCTTTGTGGTGTAGGAGCAGGTCTGTCAGTTTGTGTTGGAGCAACTGTAGTAGTCCTCTTCGGACAATTCTTGATCTGATGTTTTGTCAATCCACACCGTAAGCATGCACCGGTAACTCGCCAACATTCCCCCTTATGCCACTTCTGACAGTACTAATAAGTAAAAGATGCAGGAGCTAGTCCCCTAAACACCGTCCTTGGAAAGCTGCCCATTGATGGTGTGGAATGGCCTCTCCTAGGTGTGAACTGTGGTCTGGGCCCCTGAGACTGACCCTGACCTTGTGGTGGTCCTGAACTTTGAGCAGGAGGACCCTTACTCTTCTTGCTGGGAGCAGAAAATGTACTGGACTGACCCGGACCCCTCTTCTACTATCTTTCCCTTCTATTTTGTTCATTGATTCTGACCCTTTCCACTTTTGATGCAGCATCCATTAGCTTAGCAAAATCTGTGATCTCCAATGCTGTAATCATGACTTTGATGTTGTCATTAAGTCCTTCTTCAAACCTTCGGCACCTCTCTGCCTCTGTAGGGACTATCTCCCTCCCATATCTGCTCAGTCTGACAAACTCATGCTCATACTCAGCCACTGACAACTGTCTCTGTCTCAGACTGATAAATTCTCCTCTTCGCTCTTCTAAATACACTTTGCTAATATATTTCTTCTTGAACTCTATGAGGAAGAATTCCCAGGTGATCCGTTCAGGTTGCACCTCACTGGTTACTATGTCCCACCACTGATATACATCATCTTGAAGTAGAGACACAGCACTCACCAGGTTTTGCTTGGGGGTGCAATTTAGCTGTTTCAACACTCTGATGGTTCTATCCAACCAATTTTCTGCGGCCATGGGATCATCTTCCCTCTTCCCAAAGAAGTCCATAGCCCCATGCTTCCTTAATTTCTCCAAATGAGATTTTTGTGGTGCTGGTGGAGGTTGTGGCTGTGGTTGTGGTAGCGGAATTGCCCCTATCATTTGCTGATAAAACTCGGTCATTTATTGAAATAGTGCAAACTGAGGTTGGGAAAGTGCCTCAGCTGCTAGTGGAGTAGGTTCTCCCCTCCCCCCAAACTCAGCCCTTGGTGGAGCATGACTCTCCACCTCTTCCTCAACTGCTCTTTGCGAAGCAGGATCCATATCCTATTAAAATTAAGAAAACAAACAGATCTACATCAGTGTCACCTCAACACTTACAAATGCAATGCAATGATATGTACTCTATCTAGGCCCAGAAATGCCTAAACCGATGCTCTAATACCACTTAATGTGACACCCCTTACCCGTCTACAGTGTAGACGAGCAAGTTATGCCACTTATTGTGCCGGAGCACCAATCTATGTTTCTATTACAATTTATCCCTTTCTGATTTGTTTATTTTCAATTTTGATAAATCTGAATTTATCCGTAAATTTTATAGAAAATCCGGCAGAGTGCCGGCTGTAAATTGGAAAAACAGTTCTGCTGAACCTGTTTAAAAACACTTCCAAAATAATTTCCAAATCCAAACTCCATTATATACATTCAAGTCAATCTCAAATCACAATACTATTTTCAAAACCTTTCTGTTCACTTCGTCACTTGAAGCATATTCACAAATAATTCTCAATATTTCATTTATCAACATACATTATGCAGAAAATCTCAATAATATGAAATTTCATATATTTACATTAATACATAATTACAGGAGTTTATAGTTACAATCCAAACTAATACAAAATGCAAAAATACAAAAGGGCCACCTATAGTCCTAATGTCCTACCATATGCAGTGTAGATGTGAGGTGACTCTGGACCCCAGATGCAGCTCTGAAGGCTCACCCTGTCTGATGTCTGTTGGGCTCCCCAACTAAGTCTCCAGTACCTGCACGTGGCAAAAGCAACGCGCTAAGCAATTCTGCTTAGTGGTGACAATATAAAATAAAATAAAATAGAATAAAATAATTATGCATGTCGACACCATATTTTGGCCGATCCCCAAAATCAACAAGACTTTGAAACCGATCCCCAGCACTAGGTATCCCTGGGCCAGCCAATGACATTTCGACTTCCCTTCATTTTTCTTTACCAGATGACCATATTTCCGAACTCTCCTTAAAAGGAATTGAATCAATGCTAAGTCCTAACATTCGTTAAAGCCCTGCCGATTTCTCAAATCATTTACCGATCTCTTGGGTATATCCCTGATCTCTGTTGATAAATGAAGTGAACTAGCATTAGATCTTTTCTTACCAGTTTTAGTGCCGATCTCCTTTTCGGAAGATTAAGAGCTAAGGTTTTGGTTCGGTTTAACGAGGGTTCCGATCTTAAGTCTTCAAGTTAAATTTTCAATTTTAATCAAGTCCCGTTCAGCATTTCTTCCCCACCGATCTAATGCTTATTGTGCTTTCCGATCTCTTATACTTAGATTAATAATTGCATTTTTGTCTTCTTTGTGCTCATACAATCAAATACTCAGACAAACAATGGTTTAAAATTTTCCGATCACAACCCTTCATTGAACAAAGAGGCATTCCATTTCATTTCATAATTTGTACAAGTTATTCAGTGAGGATCACCCCGGCTGATTGTCTGTTCACTCTCTCTCTCACCCTCGGCTTCCTTTGTCCTCATCGCCCTCGGGGCAGTCGGCCATCCAGAGAAGTCCTCTTGAGTAGCGCTTCGAGTTCGGCCAAGAGGTCCTTGTGAGCATTCACATAGGCTCGGCTATCCCTGTCACCATCTTTTCATCCTTCTCTTTAAGCTCCTCATCCTTCGCCTTAAGCTCCTCGTCTTTCTCCTTAAGCTCCTCGATGAGTTGGGCGACTGGCGGCTCGTTGGCGTGAAGCGCTGGACTTCCCAAGAGCACGGTCCCTCTCGGCCAAAATATGATTCTGTTCGCCAACTGTCTTCATGAAACTTTGCCGTCCCTCGACTTGAGATATATAATCCGGCGGATGAGAGTTGGGATCGGAGGAAGCCAATTTCTGATTTTTCTTCCCAATCTCCTTACCTGCACTTGGACCTTTTCCCAAACCATGGTCCGATTCACGGGCACTCCACATTCGGACTCATGGAGTGAGTCAAGATGTCATCAAGGCTCGAGGATAGCCTGTCCGATCCTCCCGAAGAAAGATGGAAGACCCCAAGACTTGGGCAAAGCAGGGGTTCTCCGTCTGATGCAGTTATTCTTCAAAGACTCCATTAACTTCAGGCGCCACGAGAGAGGTCCTCCCGAGAAGATTGAGAAGGCCCCCTTTCGTGCTTGGGACAACTGAAAGAGTCGGAGGTCGCTCTTCCATTCTAGGAGGAGATCGGACAGCTTCCGAGGTCGGCGGACCGAAGGTTGAGCGGGTCTCTTTGTATCCCCTGTGCTCATGACCGGTGTTTGAAGTCGTTCGAACGCTTCATCTCCTTTATCTTCCGGAGATCTCTCTTTCCTTCTTCCGCTTCCTAGAACCCTCACCACCGCCATACTGCACAAAGAAAAGGTTAGTGAGATCGCTAAGGTCGTGAGAACCGAGATATAGAAAATACCAATGCCGAGGTCGAGAGCGGAAGTTCGCGGTCTTGGCGATGAGCAATTGAATAGTCCAATGGTGCGGCTCGGCGATCACCGCATCCAAACAAGAATACTTTTGAGTGGCGGCCCGACTCTTGAGATCCATCACTATTAAACTTTCCTCGACTCGGGGTAATGTGCCTCGGAAGCAAGGGCCCCTGGTACCACCAATACGAGGAAGTCCTCAAAGCGGCTCGGATCTTTGCTCCTCGGAATGAAGAAAGCGGTTCTTCCAATTCTTAAGGGATGAGGGCAAATCGGAAAAGAGCCATAATTAGGCTTCGCTGAAAGAACCGATGTTCGTCATCCTTTGGCGAGTTAGTGCATGCGGCTCGGCGAACACCTTAGCCGTAGGGTGATTCCCTTAGCACGGCATAGACCTCGGAAGGCTACCAAGATCCGCCACGAGTTTGGGTGAATTTGAACAATGCATGCTCGGTGAAGTTTTAAGACCTCCTTGTAGAAATCGTCTAGAGGAACCTCGGACCGGCCTTTAAGCTTCCTCGTACACCATAACCATGTCATTCTCTTCAAAGGAGTGATCGACACGAAGATCGCCGTGGCACTTGATTAGCTCGTTTAATCGGGCGAATATTATATTCTTGGTGAGCGATTGCGGTCGGATTCTCGAAGAACCGACGGTAGCTCGTCTATAGGGAGAGTCTCTCTCTCACGAAGAAGGTGCGAGCCTCGATGGTATGACCCGAGTTGGAGCGGAGGCCACAGGAGGTTCTTGTTGAACGCTTGGCGCCTCTTCTTCATCAGACGATGACCACGAGAACTGAATCGAAGGAGGGCTCGCCGCTCTCTGACCTTCGGCACCGTTCATTTTCAAAAGAAACAAAGAATTTAAATTAAAAAGAGGATCAAAGCCCTTACCGGAGTCTGATCGGCGTCGGAAGAACTTGAGAAAACGAGAGAACTTCGAAGTTGTGAGCGAGGATTGAAAATGGAATGAGAGAACAACTGGCTAACCCTCCCACCCCTATTTATACTAGTCCGAGCATTTAATGCTCGCGAGGTTCTAGGCAGCGCATCGATTGGTGGAACTCGACAGCTGTTCTGACACTTCTCTCAAATATCCGAATGTTCAGGGATGAGTTAATTGGAGATCGGCATAATAAGTTAAATATTTTGAATAAAGGATCAGTTAAGTATCATTCAGGTAAAGAACCAGATCGGATAATCACATTAGAGATCGGAAAAATAGTCAATAAGATGATAACCGATAAAATAAAGTCTTTATTTTCAAAAGATCGGATTACATCATTTGGGCGATCTCTAGGGATCGGATTACACTAACATTGGATCACATCATTTCTGTGATCTCTAGAGATCGGATTGCATTGAAAATAAAATACATCATTTGGGCGATCTCTAGGGATCGGACTACAATAAAGGTCTAACTACATCATTTGGGCGATCTCTAGGGATCGGATTACACTAACATTGGATCACATCATTTCTGTGATCTCTAGAGATCGGATTGCATTGAAAATAAAATACATCATTTGGGCGATCTCTAGGGATCGGACTACAATAAAGGTCTAACTACATCATTTGGGCGATCTCTAGAGATCTGATTACATTTTAGGATTACATCATTTGGGCGATCTCTAGAGACCGGTGGAACATCCTATCTAAAGGACCTATGTCAAAGCCTAGTCTCGTGGCTGAATCAAAAGAGGTGTTCGATCAGGAGACCGGCTATTGACATCGGATAGATGTACAGCTCAGATGGGGTGACTATGACTCCCATGAAGATGAGAGACATCGTCACCGATGTTACCACTCGAAACCGACCCGCTGTCGCAACACCCAATGTGGAGGAAAGACGCTGTCGGAACACCCAATGCGATGAGAAGCCGAATGAACTCAGTTGAGCGACTCGAGATCGGTACAACCGAGGTCCGCAATACAGATCGGTCAAATCCAGTCCTCTCACCATCGTCAGTTAAGGTCATTCGATCACCGGGATCGTGAATTTTCAGTCGGTGAGTAAAGAAGTCCATCGGAAAAAGATCAAAGCCACAGTTATAGCCAGAACTTCCACCGGAGCAGCTAGAACAGGGAAAGTAAGAAAGGAAGAGAGGAAAATCGGATGAAAGAAATGTCTCTGCGAGGAGTATATATAGGGAAAATGAGCATTTATTGCTGAGCGTAAAGCACGCTTAACGCTGGGAATCGAGGGACAATTAATACTTTGACCAAGACCGGACCTGAAGAAAGGAAAAGATCGGAATAGTAGATCGGAAGGTGGGAGACCAGCATGAAAGGTCGGAAAGAACATGTGAAAGAGATCGAGAAAGAGGAGGATCGGTAGGCAAAAGAATAAGACAAATTCCAATAACCGTCGTCGAGAATCGGAGCGAGGTAGTTAAGGCGTTGCGAGCGAGATCTCCACCATACGCCTAAGGATCGCCGCAATCTTGACAGTGCCGTGGTATGTCATGACAGTCCTGTACATCCCAATCTCCACCGTTGATCCCACTTGTAAGGACAAACCGGAACCCTTAGATCAAGAGAAGACGACAATACCAGCGTCTTTCGCTCTTAGCCCTCGGATCGTTCCGGACAAGGAAATTTGGGACCGTCAGATGGAAAGAAGAAAAGGACAAATATTATGAAGAGTGATCTCAACCATTCATTTTGATTCTCTTTAATTCCTGAACCTCCGATCATGTCCTTCGAGATCTCGACCCTCCATCTCCCTCAAATAAATCCTGACCCTTCACGAAGAGCACCCGATTCCTATAAATACCTGCATAAAAACTGTTCAAGGGACGGACGGGCAAGAAAAAAAATAGACAAGAGGCTGTTATTATAGCAGAGGAACTCTGAAATTTCATTTAGTTTACTACTCTGCTACTTAGAAGTGTCAATCAAAAAGACTTTTGAAACAAGTTTTCTGAAGTGTTTTTCTTGAAAAGATTCTGAATACTGGAACTCTACATTTCCAGTTTGTTCATTATCTGGTCACACTCTCACTTTCTGCCTTTTATCATTTCTGTCCAAGCTCAACTTCATTCTATTCGGTTCTTTTCATCTTGATCTGATCGCATTTTAGCTAATAACCCTCCAGTTCACGAGGAACACCACCCCTCAGGCCAATCAATCCTTGCCTTATCACTATTTGGCACCCCATAGTTATTTTAGTAGCTTTGGCTCCTCACAGGTAAGAGCTCATACTACTGTTTTATTAAATGCTTACATTTACTTTCTGTATTTTCTTTGTTCTTCTCACATCTGTGACTTTCTACTTTTGCACAAACGATCCCCAAAGAATGTTACTGTAAGAGCTCATATCACTGTTTTATCGAGTGTCTACATTTACTTTCTGCATTTTCTTTGTTCTTCTCACATCTGTGACTTTCTACGTTTGCACAAACGATCCCCAAAGAATGACACTCTCAAATCATCTATTTAGTGATCAGTTCATTTTTATTAATCTTCATCCTTTTTGAAAGTAAGTTTTCTAACTCCTAGTAGTATGTAAGTGGTTGGGTAAACGTAGGTAACTGCAACTTAGGGGTCTCTTTTAAAAGAGAGAACATGAATAACACGTCAGGAAGATAGCCAAACTATTAGGCTGACGTAAACAGCAATTCGGCAAGATGTCATAAAGCGAAATAGAACCAAAGTAAACATAACAGAATAGATCGGATGTTAATAGATATTGGTAAAATGACTACATGAAAAGGTCAGTGAATCAAGTCTAGTGTTCCCCGTTCAGCCACAGGGTATCCAGAAACCTTATCCCCAGCATTTTTGAATGCCAGAATTCTTAGTTTTAGGTTCTTAGGACCCGTAGCTGTGGTTAAATTTTTAAAGGTCGGAAAAGTCTTTGTCCGAGTCCCGTCAAAATAGAAGAGGTCGGAAGAGTCCTTATCCTATCCTTGCCTAAAAGTTTTAAATCAACTCTTAAAGGAGATCGGAGGAGGATTCTTATCCGGTCTCCCTTCAAAATTTTGATAAACATTAAATAAGGATCGGAGGAGAGTTCTTATCCGGTCTCAACTCAAAACATTAATAAATAACTCTAAAAGAGATCGGAGGAGGGTTCTTATCCGGTCTCCCTTCAAATTTTAATAAACATTAAATAGGGATCGGAGGAGAGTTCTTATCCGGTCTCAACTCAAAACATTAATAAATAACTCTAAAAGAGATCGGAGGAGGGTTCTTATCCGGTCTCCCCTCAAAATTTTAATAAATAACTTAAAAGAGATCGGAGGAGAGTTCTTATCCGATTCTCACACCTGTTCACTGAGGTTGTCTCATTTACTTATGTATCTGGGAGATCCAAATTTAGTGAAAAATCAAATATTCCTTCTACCAAAAGGATTAACATTGCCGCCTAAGCCCTCCTAACTAATTTATAAAGGACACAGAATTAAATCTACTTACCCTTATTAAGGGACGAGGTGGGGTGCCTAACACCTTCCCCACCCGTTTACGGACCCCGAACTTAGAATCTCTGTTTTGAAGTGGTTTCATTTTTAATTTAACTTCTCAAATGGTTTTCTTTAGTTTCCCTCAAAACTAAGGTGGCGACTCCTCACTTTTTCCTACTTCGGTGAGTGATCATCCAGGCGACCGCAAAATCTATTGCGACAGCTTGGCGACTCCACTGGGGATTATACCCGGTCTAGTGGTCCAAAAGTAGATTTAATCTTGTCTGATCAAATTATAGTTAGATGGGTTCACTCGGCGATGTCTTATATGTTAATTATTATTACTGCTAACTATTTTGTTTTGCCTGTTCTTTCTCTTACAGTGCTCTTCATTTCCAAAAAGGAAAAAAAAAAAGGAAAAAATGGAAAAATAAAATCCCCCTAGATTGGGAAGAGGTAAAGGTGTCCCTTCACACACTGAACACTTACACAATGTCCTCACACACTTTAGTCCTAACCCGGGCTTTCTTACCCTTTTAGGAAAGTAGGAGGGGGTCATGTAGCGGTACCCGTGGGTTTTACCCCGTTAGTATCCGTGAAGGCTTCTGCTCAAATTGAAACTCATTCTATCCACTGTGATACTCGTGGAATTTTCCCGATAATATCATGGGGTAAGAATGGGGCTCTACTGTTTACAGTAGGGGCAATTTGGGAACTTGTGGCTTTTAGAAAATTAGCTCCTGAGCTAAACTATCACAATACTTGAAGGCCGTAGTAAACTACCTCATAAGATAGAACTATCCAGGTAGGTAGCGCTCACCCGGTGTTAGGAGTCTCCCTACTATAGGACAAAAGGGGCATACTTTCTCTTACCCTATTCTGCTTTAATTTCCTTTTGTTCATTTCTTTTGAGGGTAATCTTGAATCCTACTAGAACACCTACACATTTTCCTACTTTGATAAATGTGTACGTGTCACTCTGTCAACAGTATGATTCAAAATTACCCTAATTTGTCTTACTAACGAATTTTCTCACAGGCATTACCAAACCAAGAGTCTGTAAAAGGATAGGCATCATTTTTATCATGGCATCCTCGAGTCAGTCGGCAGAAAAGGTTCAGAATGCTAAACTTTGGTCCAAATCAGCTCATAGTCCGGTACCCTCGCAAAATGATGCTTCCGAGGCACCTGCTAGCTCGCTACCTTCGCTAGATCTGAATAAAATAGAGGTCAGAATGAACAGCCTAGAGTGCATCTAACGGATGGAGGTTGCTTCCCGATCAGGCCAAGGTACGTTTTGAAGAGAAGTACGGGAAGATTGCAACCTTAATGCAAGTCAAGGTCCAAATCCCGGCATTAAAAGCCATGTTGTCGGTTTGGAATCCTAAGTACGGGGTATTCTCTTTCAATGACATTGATACGGTCCCCACTATGGAAGAATATCAGGCATTGCTGGGGATCCCATACTCATTGCAGAACCGGATTTACTTACACCTCGAGCATAGGCAAACCTGGAAACGGTTGGCACATATGTTGGGTTCTCCCCCAGAAGAAGTAAAGTCCAAAGAAACTACCAAGGGAAAAACACATGGTTGGTATTGGACATACCTCCAGAAATGTTTAGATCAATGCCTCCATGAGAAACAGTGGGATCGGGTTTCAGTAGCTCTCGCTTTGGGAATCTACGGTCTGATTACATTCCGGGACCATTGGGAATCATAACTTGCAGCGGTGGAAGTGTTACGGGCGGTGGAAAGGCGTGATTAATCCAATACACCGCAATCCTTGCGGAGACTTTATTAACCCTTACCTACTGCAGACAACAGGGCAGAGGATCCCTTAAGTGTTGTTCTCAACTGTTATACCTCTGGATTATCAGTCACATGTGTCCTGTGGAGACAAAAGGATTGACTTGGTACCTTGACCAGCCTCCCATGGAGAAGATGATCCGGTTAGTGATCAGCCCGAAGAATGAAAAACAATGGTGGGAACGGATTTTGAGTTTCAATAGCCATGATTACTGTTGGAGGAAGCTGTGGACGTCAAGCCAACCCGTTTTGATCGGTACAGGGGGTATTCAGTCGGTTTCCTTGATCGGAGTAACCGGATACACAAGTTACACTCCGGCATTGGTAATGAGGCAGTTCGGCTCAACACAGTCTGTGATCAACATTGAAGAATACCACCAAGGTCGCTTCTACCACGAGCTCAAAGGAGAAGAAGGGTTGAAAAAGGCTCGCAAATCTTGGGAAAACGTCACTCTGATGGAGAGATCGCCTAAGGGCCCAAGCATCTCGGGCGATTATCTTAAATGGAGAGCTGACAGGGACCGAGAACATTCAACTGTGAAATTCGAAGACAGTAACCCACTCCAAGATGTCCTATTAGAAGAAACGAATGGCCATCTGGATGACTCACTACGAGAGGCTAATACTGAGAACTCACAACTACAGGAACAAATAAAACAGCTGAAGGACCAACAGCAGAAATTTAAAAGGAGAGTAAGAAGACTTAAGGAAGAGGTAAGGGCCGAAAGGATGGGGTTCGAGGAGCAAGAGGTACAGTGGGAAAGGGAAAGAGACTCTCTCCAAGCTGAGGTAAAACAAGCGAAAGTACAGAATAGCAAGTTTCAGGAAAAAATGAAATACCAAGAGGTACTCGCCGAAGAATATAAGCAAGAAAGTAAGAAGAAGAAGCTCGAATTGAAAGAACAAGCACTACTCATCAACGATATCTTGAAAGAGTGTGCTAAAGAAAGGAAAGAGAAAGAAAAACAAGCTGCTCTCTATCAAGGGTGAAGAGAATGTTGACCAGTGGAGAGAACAATAGCACGGGGAAAAGCAGAACTATTACAGATCAAGTACGCTCTGAAAGCATTTGACCCCGCCAAGCAAGAAGAAAGGTTATATGAGTATCTCAGAAAATGTCATCTTATTATAAAGAACCTTCCAGAGCTTAGGCCAATGTAAAAGATACGATGTACAAATTACTCAGTTAATGAAGTAATTTTTGGACCATTGTTTAGCAAAATTTGTGAATGAATAGTATGACTCCCGTAGGAACTTCCTCGCTAGGGTTATGTGAAAAATTGAAATGCGCCATATGAACAGGTATCATAAATGCGCATTCAATCCCGTCATTCACGGTCAGACTATCGAACGATGCCATGATAAAGCTGAGGCGATTATCCTTTTTACAGATTTCAACCTGGCTCTCAAATGCCACTGTATCCTTCGTCCAGACCAGGACTTTTAGTTTCTTTGCAAAATTCGAAGTTTATTTAAAATTTTCTTTTTTTACTCCTCACAGGAAATCAATATTGCTTCTAACAACGCAAGTCTGACCAAGCACACTGTTCAACCCCAGCGAGTGTACTTAACAAGATCTCGAACAAGAAAACTAATGGAAGATCAGGAACAAGTACAGAACCTACAGGGGCAAGTGTCTGAACTAAAAGACCAGGTTTCAGAACTTATGAAGATGATGAGGGAGATGTCCCAAAATAGGCCCACTTCAGACCCTAACCTACCATTACCTCCCCCACCTCCTACAACGGTTGATTCTCACTACGCTTCAACCTCCTTCACTTTCCAGCCATCAATCCCGGACCCGACCGTCACTGTCAATCCGGTGACCATAAATAATGACCTACCTTTTTCCTATTACCCGGCTATCTCAAATGCCGAGCCTCACCCTTCAATCCCGATCCCTCCAGTTTACTCCACCCCTCAGCTCCCAGTTGGAGGAGCGCATCATACGGTGGAAGGAGAACATAGGGCGAGAGAAAACGAGAAACTATCGGCTCTAGAAGAAAGACTGAGGGCAATAGAGGGGGCTGAACATGTATGGTTCAGTCGATGTGTAAATCCGAGATTGGTGCGGATGTGGTGGTACCACCCAAATTCAAGGTTCGGATTTCGACAAGTACACCGGAAACTCAGATCCCCGCATCCACTTGGCAACCTACATTGCCAAAATGCGCCTTAACAGAAGACGATAGACTTCTCATTCACTTCTTTCACGAGAGCCTCTCTGGAGCAGCTCTGAGATGGTGTATACAATTGGACAGGAGCAAGCTGCACTCCTGGAAGGATTTAGCCGATACCTTCCTAAAGCAGTATAAATTCAATTGTGATGCGGCACCCACAAGGAGGGACCTCCAGAACCTGGTACAGAAAGACCGGGAAGGTTTCAAGCAGTATGCCCAACGATGGAGGGAGAAGGCTGCAGAAGTATATCCTCCGGTGACCGACAATGAACTCTGCTCCCTATTCATCGAAACATTGAAGGCTCCCTACTTCAACTTTGATGATTGGAAATACCTCCAACGACTTCTCGGATATCATCCAAGTGGTGAGAGAATTGAAGCTAATCGAGAATAGGAAGACTACGAGAGTTGGTGAGAACCACAGTAAAGAAGGCGCCACTTTGGCAAGAAGAAGGAGTGTGATGTACACTCTATCACCCGTCGAATAATTACCCCAATTTCCCCAAAATAACTACGGCCATATCCTCCCTCTCATGGCGGACCATATAAACATTCCACCTTCTTTCCTAATTATCCACAACCACGCCCTGTCGCCCCACCTACAAATTTCCAACCAAGACCACCTCCTCCTCCAGCTCAACCAAGACCACCACAAAACAACCCAAGACCTCCAAGGAACCCTGATCCACCTCTTTCCCTCCCTCTCAGTGAAATATACCGATACCTTGTCGGTCTAAACCAATTGTACCAGTCCCTTGGACCCAATCCAACCGCCATATCCGGTGGTATGATGCCACCTTGCCGTTGTGAGTATCATGGAGGAGCACAAGGGCACTCAGCCAAGCTGCGGGGCACTCGGAGGAAGAGTGCACGCTTTAATCCAAAGCGGGTGGTTGAAGATCGAGGAAATGGTTCCCTCCCCAATGTTACCTCGGACCTTTGCCTAACCACAATGCGGGCAGTGGTGTAAATATGATAGAGTCTAAGGGAGAGGGATCAACACCAGAAGTGGATGAGCTGGTTCCATACTTCGAGGAGATTTTTACTGTAGCAACGAGGGAAGGCTACCTTTGCCCTCAGGTAGCGGGATTCGAAGAGAGTACGAGGTGTCCTTACCATGGAGAGGCAGCTGACCATGAGCTGCGAGATTGTGAGGGGTTCAGGCAAGAAGTCCGGAACTTATTGTCTCTCAAGGTTCTGAGATGCCAGACAAGGCTGAAGACGGAAAAAGGAGTGAACACCACTGGATACAGCCAGAACGCTTCTACCTCCAAACCCAGAATCACCTTCTCACCCCCGGTAGCCTCACCGCCGTGCAGATTATCAAACTCCACCTCGGCTCCCGATCACCAATACTCCGCTGTCCCTTGGAACTATAACTTCCAAGTTTTCACTCGAGGCGTCAGCGGTACATCGCTCCTTGTCTTGCCTCACCTCCGGCACCACCAAAACCATGTTTCGCTCCTCACGAGCACTTCAGAATGACTTATGCTGGACCTGCTAGCAACATTACTCCCCAAACCAGTTCTCGGCCCGTTATTGCAACAAAATCCTCTCCACCTGAGCAAGAAGTCGAGTTTATAACTCGAAGTGGGAGGTGTTACGGGAACGAAGAAAGAGAGAAGAGAAACGGGACAGTAAAAATGGGAGAGTCATCCGAAACACGGAAGAGGAGGTTGAGAAAGCGAGGAAGCAGAGCCTATTGAGCACAAGGAAGATGAAGAAGCTGCTGCTCCAAATAATGAAACAGGCGAGTATGATGTGGTGGAGCGGTTGAGAAAAACACCGCCCGGATTTCATCAAGTTATCACCGATCCACGAGCTCGAAGTGCACCGACAAGCCTTACAAAGAATCTGGATCAAGCCTTTGTGAACCCCGACATTACTCGGGGCAATTTGAGAAGATAGTAGAACAAATCCGGGCATCGGCTTTGTAGCCTTTTACGAAGAGGAGGTAGACCCGCAGCTTAGGGCACAATAAAGCTCTGCATGTAGCGTGAAATGCAAGGGTTGTATAGTGGCCAAAGTTCTCATCGATAACGGATCGGCCCTTAATGTCTTGCGTAGCGCAACCTTAGCCAGCCGATCGACCAATCATATATACGTCAGTGCTATGGTGGTAGAGCCTTTGTGGTACCGGAGAGAGGTCTTTGGGAGACATTGACTTGCCAATCAAGTTGGTGCATGTACTTTCAATGTCACGTTCAGTCATGAACATTGGCCGCTTACACTATCTTTGTTGGGAAGGCCGTGGATCCATTCTGCGAATCTTTGTTCCTTCGACTTTACACCAGAAGATCAAATACATTAAGGACGGCAAAATCATCACTGTGAGGGGCGAAGAGGCCATACTGGTCACCAAGCCGCAATCACTTCCCTATGTGGAAGCGGCCGAGGAATTGTTGGAGAGTTCTTTCCAGGCCCTTGAACTGTAAGATACCGGGAAGGAGGGGGCTATGGCTATGGTAGCCAAAGTGCTGTCAAAGAACGGGTATGAAGAGGGTAAAGGCCTAGGCGCCACATTACAAGGGATCGTGGAACCCATACCGGCTATTCAGAAGGTGGGCCGTAGTGGTTTGGGATATGAGGAGGATGCCCTCGTGGATGGGCGATTCTGGATGAGGAAAATACTTCGGGATCAGAGGTTTGACCAGAAGATGGGAAAGATGAAAATAGTCCCGAGGATCACGGAGATCTTCACCAAACCGGTCATTCAACATCCGGCAAATACAGAAGAATCACCCGATGATCCATCCATCGATGTCATCCAACTGGACTCCTTGTATGAGGCCCTAGTCTCGCCAGTGGTTGAGGGGCAGGAGCTTGACAACTGGACAACGGAGGATATCCCTGTACTCAATCTCGAGTAAAGTACCTCTGGTTATCTACACTTGATCACTTTGTCCATGGTGACAAGTGTAATACTGTAAATGGACCTTTTCTTATGGCATTAATATTATTAATGAATTGATAGCGCATTTTTAAATCCAACACTCTCTTTCTTTCCTTTTTAAATTCCATCCTTATAACATGTTCTATTCTTTATTCATTCAGGACCATTCATCAATTAACACCTAATAATCCAATAGACTCAGAAATCCCTCTGGTTAATTTTGAAATCCCCATAACTGCCATTACTTCAAGTGATTACGAGGAAGACCTCACGGAAGAAGACGATGAAAAGATGAACCCTCCTCATGCCTTGTGAAAGCGAAGCGCGCACAATAAACTTAGGCACGGAGGAAGTAAAGGGAACTTAAGGTAGTGGAGAGTGAGGAATTGGGAGATATGATCTGCAGCTTAAGGAATTCCTCGGCGTGTTTTCTGGAGCTATGATGATATGGTGGGTTTGGACCCTCGGATAATGCGCACAAAATTCCCTTAATCCGGGAACAATTCGATGCGAAACTAAGGAGAATGAATCCCGATACACTGCTCAAGGTTCGGGATGAAGTCAAGAAACAGTATGCCGGATTCTTGGAAGTGGTCAAATATCCCCAATGGGTGGCTAACGTCGTTCCGGTAATGAAGAAAGACGGGAGAGTCAGTGTGCGTTGACTACAGGGACCTTAATAAAGCTAGCTTGAAAGACGATTTCCCTCTCCCCCACATTGATGTGTTAGTTGACAATACTGCAGGATTGGGCAGGTGTTCGTGTATTGATGGGGCATCAGGGTACAATCAGATCCCAATGGGCCGAAGAAGACAAGGATAAAGCGCTTTCATCACTCAATGGGAGTATTACGCTATCGGGTCATGCCCTTCGGGTTGAAAAATGCAGGGGCTACTTACCCGCGCGCAATGGTCACATTATTCCATGACATGATGCATAAAGAAGTGGAGGTGTACGTGGATGATATGATCATTAAATCCAGGGGAGAAGAGAGCCACGTTCAGGTGATGAGGAGGGTATTCGAAAGGCTCAGGAAATACCACTTGAAGCTGAACCCTGCTAAATGCATATTCGGAGCTAAATCGGGAAAGTTGTTGGGATTCATAGTAAGCGAGAAAGGGATAGAAGTAGATCCAGACAAGGTTCGAGCTATTCAAGAAATGCCATCCCCAAAAACAGAAAGGGAGGTGCGCAGTTTTCTGGGAAAGCTGAACTACATTTCGAGGTTTATTTCTAATCTTACTGCCAAAGCTGAGCCTATTTTCAGATTACTCCGGAAAAACAACTCTACTCAGTGGGATTCAGTTTGTCAAGAGGCTTTTGAGAAAATCAAGCAGTATCTGTCAAATCCACCGGTATTGGTTCCACCTGTGGCAGGCAGGCCTTTGATACTGTACATGGCAGTTCAGCAGAATTCAATGGGATGTGTTTTGGGACAACATGATGATACCGGCCGAAGAGAGAGGGCCATTTATTACCTAAGCAAGAAATTCAACGATTGTGAGTCAAGGTATTCTTCCTTAGAAAAGACTTCTTGTAGCGTTAGCCTAGGCGACAAATCGCCTCAAGCAATACTTGTTTAATCACAAGACATGGCTCATCTCCTGTTTGTATCTTTTTAGTTATGTTTTCGAGAGGACATTCGTGCCTGGTAGGATAGCCTAGTGTCAGGTTATACTCTCGATGCGACATAGTCTACATGACCGGAAGCGGTGAAAGCGGCGTAATTGCTGACCTCCTAGCATAATATCCTACGATTGATTATGAAGCTCTGGATTTTGAGTTCCCTGATGAGCATATTAATGAAGTAGACTGCGAAGAGGAGAGGCCCGCCGATGTATGGGAAATGTATTTTGATGGAGCAGTCAATTTATCCGGAAACGGAATCGGAGCTGTACTGATATCCCCGGATGGAAAACACTTCCCGATAGCTGTCAAGTTGAGGTTTGACTGTACCAACAATATCGCAGAGTATGAAGCTTGTGTGATGGGTCTACAAGCTGCTATCGAAATGAATATCAGAAAGTTGGAGGTGTACGGAGACTCGGCTCTGATAATTTATCAAGTCAAGGGAGAATGGCAAACTAAGGATCCCAAGTTGATCCCATATCAGAAGTACTTACTGGAGCTGATCAAGGAATTCAAAGAAATCTCTTTCACTCATCTTAGCAGGGACAAGAATCAATTTGCCGATGCTTTAGCTACTCTAGCCGTTATGGCCCAAATGGAAGAAGGGCAGACAACTCAAGCATTGAGGGTTAAAGCAAGGATGAACCGACCTCTTTCACGATTGAAGAAGAACCCGATGGAAAGCCTTGGTATCATGACATCACAGTCTCTTGTAGAACCAGAGAATTCCTCGAGGGCAACCAAAAATGAAAAGAAGATGATTCGGAGATTAGCATTGGGATACTTCCCCAGTGGAGAAACCCTATACAAGAGGAGCTCCAACGGCGAATTACTGAGATGTGTAGATGCAAAAGAAGCAAAGAGAATCCTCTTTGAGACACATGAGGGAAATTGTGCGACCCATGCCAATGGACACATGATGGCTAAGCAAATCATGCGACGTGGGTATTTTTGGACCACAATGGAGAGGGATAGCATCGAGTATTTCGGAAGTGCCATAAGTGTCGGATCTATGCCGATCCGATAAACGTCCACCTCATAAAGCTGTTCAACCTCGTCTCACCATGGCCTTTCGCAATGTGGGGCATCGATGTGATCGGTCCTATCAATCCTAAGGCATCCAATGGGCACAGATTCATCCTAGTGGCCATCGACTATTTCTCCAAATGGGTCGAAGCAACGTCGTATGCTCACATCACGCAGAACACGTTCCTTAAATTCTTTAAAAGCAACATCATCTGCAGCATGGTCTCGAATGAAATTGTCACGATAATGCCAAGAACTTGAATGGTCCAAGATTCGGGAATTGTGTGATCAATACAAAATCCGGCATCTCAATTCCTCCGTCGTCCCGGATGAATGGAGCGATGGAAGGCGCAAACAAAAATTTAAAGAGGATAATCCAGGAAAATGACGGTCACATATAGGGATTGGCATGATATGCTCCCTTACGCTCTTCACGCATACCGGACTTAGTGAGGACTTCAACAGGGCAACTCCATACTCATTTGGTCTATGGTATGGAGGCGTGTGCCATTGAAGTTGAAATCCTTCCCTAAGAATCTGAAGGAGTCGAATTGATGAGTCAGAATGGATTCAGTCAAGGTTGGATCAGTTAAACTTGCTTGATGAGAAAAGGTTAGCAGCGGCATGTCATAGGCAATTATATCAGAGGAGAATGGCTAGGGCATTTGATAAAAGCGTTCGCCCACGCGAATTCCAACCCGGGGATTTAGTTCTGAAGAAAGTGCTGTCGAACCAAAACGATCCACGGGGCAAATGGTCACCAACATACGAGGGACCCTATGTGGTTAAAAGGGCATTTTCCGGAGGAGCCTTGATCTTGACCCAAATGGACGGCGAAGAGTTTCAGAGACCTGTGAATGCCGACACTGTCAAGAGGTATTATGCATAAACGAGTGAAGGATGAAAACCCGAAAGGGCGTCCAAAAAAAAAAAAAAAAAACCAAAAAAAAAAAATAATAAAAAACTTGGGGTGAAAACCCGAAAGGGTATCCCAAGAACCAAAACGAAGAAATAAGGAAGGGGGTATGAAACCAAGGATGGAGACCGTTACGACAGGAGGCTTCAGAGAACTTGAAATAATGGCAGTTAAAAGACTTCAAAACCAACTATAAGGATTATGTGAAATCTATCCTTGTACCTTCCCTTTCAAAGTCTATCCATGTTTCTCTTGAAGCCATAATAAAGTCATACTTTATTCCTTCTGCTTTTGTTTTCCTATTTACTCACCTTTTAATACTATCCTTTATCTTTGTTTAATGTGCTATTAATTAGTTAAATTTTTTCCATAAGATTTGAATTCGAAAATTGATAACCTCACGTACTTTATTATGAGATTTGCAGGGAATGGCCGTTAAAAAAAAAAAATAATAAAATAAAAAAAAAAAACCAGAGGTGAAAACCCGAAAGGGCGCTTCTGGTTAAATGGACGGAAAGAAAGTGAAAACCTGCGAGGGCGCTTTCCATAGAATAAGAAGAAAATCGGGAACAGAAGAGGGGCATTTGAAGAAATGGGGTTATAGGTCAAGTCTTGCAACTTCTTTTCCGTTAATCATTGGCCTTCGGTATCTTGTTAAGTACACTTCGTCAGGGAAAGAACTTCATGTGTCAGGGTTAGACTTGCCTTGTAAGTTGATTTTAATTTCCTACAATTTACATTTCATGCAATTTAAATTTTCTGTTATCAACCTCTGGTTCCTTGATCTAAGTTGATTTTAATTTCCTACAATTTTAAATTTCCAGCAATTTAAATTTCCTGTTATCAACCTCTGGTTCCTTGATCTAAGTTGATTTTAATTTCCTGCAATTTTAATTTCCAGCAATTTAAATTTCCTGTTATCAACCTCTGGTTCCTTGATCTAAGTTGATTTTAATTTCCTGCAATTTATCAACCTCTGGTTCCTTGATCTAAGTTGATTTTAATTTCCTGCTATCAACCTCTGGTTCCTTGATCTAAGTTGATTTTAATTTCCTGCTATCAACCTCTGGTTCCTTGATCTAAGTTGATTTTAATTTCCTGCAATTTATCAACCTCTGGTTCCTTGATCTAAGTTGATTTTAATTTCCTGCAATTTACATTTTTGTTATCAACCTCTGGTTCCTTGATCTAAGTTGATTTTAATTTCTTGCAATTCACTTTTCCACCATCAACCTCTGGTTCCTTGATCTAAGTTGATTTTAATTTCCTGCTATCAACCTCTGATTCCTTGATCTAAGTTGATTTTAATTTCATGCAATCTACATTATCTGGTTTTAATTCCAGCAATTTACATTTTCTGTCATCAACCTCTGGTTCCTTGATCTAAGTTGATTTTAATTTCATGCAATTTAAATTTCTTGTTATCAACCTCTGGTTCCTTGATCTAAGTTGATTTTAATTCTAGCAATTTACATTTTCTGTAATCAACCTCTGGTTCCTTGATCTAAGTTGATTTTAATTTCATGCAATTTAAATTTCTTGTTATCAACCTCTGGTTCCTTGATCTAAGTTGATTTTAATTTCATGCAATTTAAATTTCTTATTATCAACCTCTGGTTCCTTGATCTAAGTTGATTTTAATTTCATGCAATTTAAATTTCTTGTTATCAACCTCTGGTTCCTTGATCCAAGTTGATTTTAATTTCATGCAATTTAAATTTCTTGTTATCAACCTCTGGTTCCTTGATCTAAGTTGATTTTAAATTTCATGCAATTTACATTTCTTGTCATCAACCTCTGGTTCCTTGATCTAAGTTGATTTTAATTTTCTGATACTTCAACTTCTGTTAACAATTTCTAGGTCATTAGTTCCCTAATTTCAAACACTTAATCGTCCAAAATATGAGTCTGAATCTCTACATAATTCCTACACAGAAATTTCTTTCCTTTAATAGAAATTATGTAAAGAGGGGCAGCTGTCGACACCATATTTTGGCCGATCCCCAAAATCAACAAGACTTTGAAACCGATCCCCAGCACTAGGTATCCCTGGGCCAGCCAATGACATTTCCGACTTCCCTTCATTTTTCTTTACCAGATGACCATATTTCCGAACTCTCCTTAAAAGGAATTGAATCAATGCTAAGTCCTAACATTCGTTAAAGCCCTGCCGATTTCTCAAATCATTTACCGATCTCTTGGGTATATCCCTGATCTCTGTTGATAAATGAAGTGAACTAGCATTAGATCTTTTCTTACCAGTTTTAGTGCCGATCTCCTTTTCGGAAGATTAAGAGCTAAGGTTTTGGTTCGGTTT
Source organism: Hevea brasiliensis (assembly GCF_030052815.1). NCBI lineage: Eukaryota > Viridiplantae > Streptophyta > Magnoliopsida > Malpighiales > Euphorbiaceae > Hevea > Hevea brasiliensis. The sequence continues at coordinate 33,690,333 of NC_079507.1, read as the reverse complement.
AACGAGGGTTCCGATCTTAAGTCTTCAAGTTAAATTTTCAATTTTAATCAAGTACCGTTCAGCATTTCTTCCCCACCGATCTAATGCTTATTGTGCTTTCCGATCTCTTGTACTTAGATTAATAATTGCATTTTTGTCTTGCTGTGCTCATACAATCAAATACTCAGACAAACAATGGTTTAAAATTTTCCGATCACAACCCTTCATTGAACAAAGAGGCATTCCATTTCATTTCATAATTTGTACAAGTTATTGGGCTGGGGGATCACCCCCAGCCTGATTTACATTCTGCTCACTCTCTCTCTCACACTCGGCTTCACTGTCCTCATCGTCGCCCTCAGGAGCCAGGTCGGCCATCCAGGAGAAGTCCTCTTCAGGGTAGCGCTTCTGGAGTTCGGCCAAGAGGTCCTTGTGAGCATTCACATAGGCTCCGGCTATCCCTGTCACCATCTCTTCATCCTTCTCTTTAAGCTCCTCATCCTTCGCCTTAAGCTCCTCGTCTTTCTCCTTAAGCTCCTCGATGAGTTGGGCGACCTGAGCAGCTTCGTTGGCGTGAAGCGCCTGGACTTCCCCAAGAGCACGGTCCCTCTCAGCCAAAATATGATTCTGTTCGGCCAGCCTGTCTTCATGAAACTTTGCCCGTCCCTCGACTTGAGATATATAATCCCGAGCGGATGAGAGTTGGGATCGGAGGGAAGCCAATTCCTAATTTTTCTTCCCGATCTCCTTACCCAGACGCTGGACCTTTTCCCAAACCATGGTCTGATTCACCAGGCACTCCACATTCAGACTCATGGAGTGAGTCAAGATGTCATCAAGGCTGCTCGAGGATAGCCTGTCCCGATCCTCCCGAAGAAAGATGGAAGACCCCAAGACTTGGGCAAAGCAGGGGTTCTCCGTCTGATCCGGTTATTCTTCAAAGACTCCATTAACTTCTGGGCGCCACGAGAGGAGGTCCTCCCAGAAGATTGAGAAGGCCCCCTTTCCGTGCTTGGGACAACTGAAAGAGTCGGAGGCTGCTCTTCCGTTCTAGGAGGAGATCGGACAGCTTCTGAGGTCGGCGGACCCGAAGGTTGAGGCGGGTCTCTTTGTATCCCCTGTGCTCATGGCCGGTGTTTGAAGTCGTTCGAATGCTTCATCTCCTTTATCTTCAGGAGATCTCTCTTTCCTTCTTCCTTCCTAGAACCCTCACCACCCGCCATACTGCACAAAGAAAAGGTTAGTGAGATCGCTAAGGTCGTGAGCAGAGATATAGAAAATACCAATGCCGAGGTCGGAGCGGAAGTTCGCGGTCTTGGCGATGAGCAATTGAATAGTCCAATGGTGCGGCTCGGCGATCCAAACAAGAATACTTTTGAGTGGCGGCGACTCTTGGATCCATCACTATTAAACTTTCCTCGACTCGGGGTAATGTGCCTCGGAAGCAAGGGCCCCTGGTACCACCAACTATGGGGGAAGTCCTCAAAGCAGCTCGGATCTTTGCTCCTCAGAATGAAGAAACGGTTCTTCCAATTCTTAAGGGATGAGGGCAGATCGGAAAAGAGCCGCAATTAGCTTCGCTGAAAGAACCGATGTTCGTCATCCTTTTCGTGAGTTAGTGCATGCAGCTCGGTGAACACCTTAGCCGTGGGGTGATTCCCTTAGCACGGCATAGACCTCGGAAGGCTACCAAGATCCGCCACGAGTTGGGGTGAATTTGAACAATGCATGCTCGGTGAAGTTTTAAGACCTCCTTATAGAAATCGTCTGAGGAACCTCGGACCGGCCTTTAAGCGTTCCTCGTACACCATAACCATGTCATTCTCTTCAAAGGAGTGATCGACACGAAGATCGCCGTGGCACTTTATTAGCTCGTCCGAATCAGGCCGAATATTATATTCTTGGTGATCGATTGCTCGGATTCTCGAAGAACCGACGGTAGCTCGTCTATAGGGAGAGTCTCTCTCCCTGAAGAAGGTGCGAGCCTCGATGGTATGACCCGCCCCCGAGTTGGAGCGGAGGCCCTGGGAGGTTCTTGTTGAACGCTTGGCCCGACTGCCTCTTCTTCATCAGACGATGACCACGAGAACTGAATCGAAGGAGGGCTCGCCGCTCTCTGACCTTCGGCACCATTCATTTTCAAAAGAAACAAAGAATTTAAATTAAAAAGAGGATCAAAGCCCTTACCGGAGTCTGATCGGCGTCGGAAGAACTTGAGAAAACGAGAGAACTTCGAAGTTGTGAGCAGGGGATTGAAAATGGAATGAGAGAACAACTGGCTAACCCTCCCACCCCTATTTATACTAGTCCGAGCATTTAATGCTCGCGAGGTTCTAGGCAGCGCATCGATTGGTGGAACTCGACAGCTGTTCTGACACTTCTCTCAAATATCCGAATGTTCAGGGATGAGTTAATTGGAGATCGGCATAATAAGTTAAATATTTTGAATAAAGGATCAGTTAAGTATCATTCAGGTAAAGAACCAGATCGGATAATCACATTAGAGATCGGAAAAATAGTCAATAAGATGATAACCGATAAAATAAAGTCTTTATTTTCAAAAGATCGGATTATATCATTTGGGCGATCTCTAGGGATCGGATTACACTAACATTGGATCACATCATTTCTGTGATCTCTAGAGATCGGATTGCATTGAAAATAAAATACATCATTTGGGCGATCTCTAGGGATCGGACTACAATAAAGGTCTAACTACATCATTTGGGCGATCTCTAGGGATCGGATTACACTAACATTGGATCACATCATTTCTGTGATCTCTAGAGATCGGATTGCATTGAAAATAAAATACATCATTTGGGCGATCTCTAGGGATCGGACTACAATAAAGGTCTAACTACATCATTTGGGTGATCTCTAGAGATCTGATTACATTTTAGGATTACATCATTTGGGCGATCTCTAGAGACCGGTGGAACATCCTATCTAAAGGACCTATGTCAAAGCCTAGTCTCGTGGCTGAATCAAAAGAGGTGTTCGATCAGGAGACCGGCTATTGACATCGGATAGATGTACAGCTCAGATGGGGTGACTATGACTCCCATGAAGATGAGAGACATCGTTACCGATGTTACCACTCGAAACCGACCCGCTGTCGGAACACCCAATGTGGAGGAAAGACGCTGTCGGAACACCCAATGCGATGAGAAGCCGAATGAACTCAGTTGAGCGACTCGAGATCGGTACAACCGAGGTCCGCAATACAGATCGGTCAAATCCAGTCCTCTCACCATCGTCAGTTAAGGTCATTCGATCACCGGGATCGTGAATTTTCAGTCGGTGAGTAAAGAAGTCCATCGGAAAAAGATCAAAGCCACAGTTATAGCCAGAACTTCCACCGGAGCAGCTAGAACAGGGAAAGTAAGAAAGGAAGAGAGGAAAATCAGATGAAAGAAATGTCTCTGTCGACAGGAGTATATATAGGGGAAAATGAGCATTTATTGCTGAGCAGAACGCTTCGGGAATCGAGGGACAATTAATACTTTGACCAAGACCAGACCTGAAGAAGGGAAAAGAACGGAATAGTAGATCGGAAGGTGGGAGACCAGCATGAAAGGTCGGAAAGAACATGTGAAAGAGATCAGAAAGAGGAGGGATCGGTAGGCAAAAAGAATAAGACAAATTCCAATAACCGTCGTCAGAATCAGAGCCGAGGTAGTTAAGGCGTTGCAGACGAGATCTCCGCACGCCTAAGGATCGCCTTAATCTTGACAGTGCCGTGGTATGTCATGTGATCCTGTACATCCCAATCTCCACCGTTGATCCCATTTGTAAGGACAAACCCGGAACCCTTAGATCAAGAGAGAAGACGACAATACCAGCGTCTTTCGCTCTTAGCCCTCGGATCGTTCCGGACAAGGAAATTTGGGACCGTCAGATGGAAAGAAGAAAAGGACAAATATTATGAAGAGTGATCTCAACCATTCATTTTGATTCTCTTTAATTCCTGAACCTCCGATCATGTCCTTCGAGATCTCGACCCTCCATCTCCCTCAAATAAATCCTGACCCTTCACGAAGAGCACCCGATTCCTATAAATACCTGCATAAAAACTGTTCAAGGGACGGACGGGCAAGAAAAAAATAGACAAGAGGCTGTTATTATAGCAGAGGAACTCTGAAATTTCATTTAGTTTACTACTCTGCTACTTAGAAGTGTCAATCAAAAAGACTTTTGAAACAAGTTTTCTGAAGTGTTTTTCTTGAAAAGATTCTGAATACTGGAACTCTACATTTCCAGTTTGTTCATTATCTGGTCACACTCTCACTTTCTGCCTTTTACCATTTCTGTCCAAGCTCAACTTCATTCTATTCGGTTCTTTTCATCTTGATCTGATCGCATTTTAGCTAATCACCCTCCAGTTCACGAGGAACACCACCCCTCAGGCCAATCAATCCTTGCTTTATCACTATTTGGCACCCCATAGTTATTTTAGTAGCTTTGGCTCCTCACGGTAAGAGCTCATACTCTGTTTTATTAAATGATTACATTTACTTTATGTATTTTCTTTGTTCTTCTCACATCTGTGACTTTCTACTTTTGCACAAACGATCCCCAAAGAATGTTACTGTAAGAGCTCATATCACTGTTTTATCGAGTGTCTACATTTACTTTCTGCATTTTCTTTGTTCTTCTCACATCTGTGACTTTCTACGTTTGCACAAACGATCCCCAAAGAATGACACTCTCAAATCATCTATTTAGTGATCAGTTCATTTTTATTAATCTTCATCCTTTTTGAAAGTAAGTTTTCTAACTCCTAGTAGTATGTAAGTGGTTGGGTAAACTTAGGTAAATGCAACTTAGGTGTCTCTTTTAAAAGAGAACATGAATAACACGTCGGAAGATAGCCAAACTATTAGGGTGGCGTAAGCGACAATTCGGCAAGATGTCATAAAGCGAAATAGAACCAAAGTAAACATAACAGAATAGATCGGATGTTAATAGATATTGGTAAAATGACTAGATGAAATGGTCTATGAATCGAGTCTAGTGTTCCCGTTCAGCCACGGTGGTATCCGAAACCTTATCCCGGCATTTTTGAATGCGAATTCTTAGTTTTAGGTTCTTAGGACCCGTAGTGTGGTTAAATTTTTAAAGGTCGGAAAAGTCTTTGTCCGAGTCCCGTCAAAATAGAAGAGGTCGGAAGAGTCCTTATCCTATCCTTGCCTAAAAGTTTTAAATCAACTCTTAAAGGAGATCGGAGGAGGATTCTTATCCGGTCTCCCTTCAAAATTTTGATAAACATTAAATAGGGATCGGAGGAGAGTTCTTATCCGGTCTCAACTCAAAACATTAATAAATAACTCTAAAAGAGATCGGAGGAGGGTTCTTATCCGGTCTCCCTTCAAATTTTAATAAACATTAAATAGGGATCGGAGGAGAGTTCTTATCCGGTCTCAACTCAAAACATTAATAAATAACTCTAAAAGAGATCGGAGGAGGGTTCTTATCCGGTCTCCCCTCAAAATTTTAATAAATAACTTAAAAGAGATCGGAGGAGAGTTCTTATCCGATTCTCACACCTGTTCACTGAGGTTGTCTCATTTACTTATGTATCTGGGAGATCCAAATTTAGTGAAAAATCAAATATTCCTTCTACCAAAAGGATTAACATTGCCGCCTAAGCCCTCCTAACTAATTTATAAAGGACGCAGAATTAAATCTACTTACCCTTATTAAGGGACGAGGTGGGGTGCCTAACACCTTCCCCACCCGTTTACGGACCCCGAACTTAGAATCTCTGTTTTGAAGTGGTTTCATTTTTAATTTAACTTCTCAAATGGTTTTCTTTAGTTTCCCTCAAAACTAAGGTGGCGACTCCTCACTTTTTCCCACTTCGGTGAGTGATCGTCCAGGCGACCGCAAAATCTATTACGACAATGCAGAATGTATGATTTCATTTTTGGGTAGACTTGATTTCTGGTATAATTTGTAGTATTATTCACTTAAAATTTGGTAAGGTTTATTATCATTGCCCGAGTAACCCATACTAGTTGACTGGAATAGATAAACGGGTAAATTGGCATTGGGTACTAAGTACCTCAGACCATCACACCATCGGTCACATTGTATCTCCAGGTGTGCAATAGAATAGCTAATAAGCTGTAATAATGATCAAGGTTAAAACCCAAGTATATCAACTCAAATAACATAGCCAAAGGCTATTATTTCATCGAATGGCATGGGAAAGCCATGAAACACAGAATGGCATGAAGCCATATGCAGTACTACTAACAGAACCCTCTTGGCATGCCAAGCTATCCAAACCAATCTTGTTAGGTATACTAGGGCATTTTACACTTTTAAGTTTTACAATTTTTGAATTTCAAGTTTTGATGTTACTATTCACTTCATTAGTCAACCAAAATGTTGACTTTTGCATAGACAATATGTACATTGGCTTTAATACTCCCAACATAGCACATTTTGCATTTAAAATTTGTTGGTATTGGTTGCCAATATCATTTCTAAGCTTAATGTTAATTAAGCAGAATTTTCAGTTTTCATGCTTTGTTTTTACTGTTCCATTGGTCATTTTTGCAGTGGGAATTTGGCAAAATGATCAACATGGTTGTTGTTCCTTATTTTGTCTAGTTGAATTTCTTTTTTTGAATCACTCTATTTGGAGTTTTGTAGCTTAAGTTATGATCTAAAAACCACAACTGGCCGGATTGAAATTTTTCTGCACTGACCATATCTATAGTGCAGTGAATAGTGACTATAACTCACTTGTTGGATAGGTTCTGGTCATAATTGGGGTTAGGTTCCTTCATGAAAGTTGTTGGTCTATATATCAGCTTGTTGCTGGTAAAGTTTCAGGTCAATTAGACCTTTCTACATTGAGTTATGGCTGTTCATTTGGTCATTCTGCAGAAACAGACTGCAGATCACCCGGATTAAGGCAAGCTTTTGGTCCACTTGGTTTGGTTTTATGGGCATGGTTTCTTCACCAAAGTTGTGTCATTTTGTGTCTAGTTTCATATCCAATTGTCCTTGCACCACTTGAACCTCTACAATTTAAGTTATGGCTGCCCAAACCTGCTGGAATCATGTCCAATTCTGTAGGTCACCATGGGCAGCCACACCAACTGCAATTCCCACTAATCAAACCACCTCATTTCTTGTTTACACATAACCAAATGGTCACTAATTGACCATTAAAACTCACTTTCATCATTACATGATTAAAGTCTCCATTTTATACCCAAACCCTAACCCTAACATCTCAAATCATGCATTTAACTTGCATTTCATCAATCCACTTAGTGGGTACATATTGTGGGCTGCCATGATGGTCTTTTAACTTCATTAAACTCACCACAAACAAACCCTAACCATGGTTGCCAAAAATTTAGGGTTTCCATCCAAATGGTATTCAACAATTTTTTCTTTGCAATTTACACATATTCAAAGTTCTTAACATGAATTTAAAGAAAAATTCATGGTTGGGTCACTAACCTCAAGGAAGTGAGATTTTCCCACTTACTAAAACTCTTGTTTTCCTCTTCTTTTTGCTCCCAAAAGAATCACCAAGGTGTAAGAGCAAGTTTTTGTGTCGCTAGGTTAGGGTTTAGTTGGGTAAAAGTGGGGGAAATCAAGCTTTCAAAAGCTTGCTAATTGGTGACCATGGTGGGAGGGTGGCGGTATGAAGAAGAAGGAGAGAGGGGTTCTGATTTTTGTTTCCTTTTCCAGCCCATTCTATCTCTTTTAAATAGAGTTATGCCATGTGTCAATGTTAGATTGGGTAGGAGAGTTTTAATGACATCATGATGATGTCATAAATCCATTTTCTTTCATTTTTCTCTCCATTTCTTATCTATTTAATTGCAATTAAATTTTTGACAATATTTATTTACATTTTATGTTATATAAATTATTTATTTAACTGGACAAGTTGGCCCAAAAATCATCTCTAAAGACGAAATTACCAAAATGCCCTCCGTTTGGCTTAACGGGTCAAAATTGTCTATACCAATTGAAAAATTTTTTTAAGTATTTTCTTGGCATTCTAATGCCATAAGAACCTCAATAACCCTTCTCTGGAGTCCCAAGAATTATTTTATAATTTTTCCTAAAATATTTTTTTCTTATTAATATTTGAGTAAATTTTTGGTTCCTCACTTTAGTTTAAATATTTTTCTGAACGTTCTAGCTGTCCGGACCGACACTGGTCACCGGAACAATAGACTGTACAGACTAGCTAAAATGAGGATGTTACACTCTACCTCTGCCTCTACTAACTGATGGTGAACTCTTTAGGGTAGAAACTTGGGTTGATCCCTTTGGTGTAGTAAATGATCCAGAACGACATGGATTTACACAATCCCTAGCAAAATGACCTGTCTCTCCACAATTAAAACATGCTCCTACGGCTCTGTAACATACCCCACTATGTGGTTTACCATAAGTTTCACAAAGTCGATCTAACAGCTCATTTCTGGGTTTCTGCAGAGTTTGCTGATCCGATCGGGGTGATTTCTGTCCAGAAGATCTATCTCTACCGGACTTCTTACCACCTCTGTTGTGTCCCCCAAAGTTTTTCCTCTTTTCAGTAGGACCACTAGAACTTTGTTCTACTGACTTTCCCTCTTTTTCTGTCTTCTCTTATTTCTTTTTCTCAGGGGCCGCTTCAGATTCAATTCTTTCTAACTCTAGTGCTTGAGAAATAAGTTCAGAGAAGTTAGTATGTTTGAATCCGACCACTTGTAATCTGATACTAGGCTTCAAGTCGGTTTCAAACCTCTTACATCTCTCCCTGCTGGTAGCAAGTAAACTTATTGCATAATGGCTTAGGCGGGAAAATTCTATTTCATATTCAGCCACCGATCTACTCCCCTATTTCAGACTTAGGAACTCTTGTAGCTTCTGGTCCACATAAGCATCAGGGACATATTTTTGTCTGAACTCTCGAAGAAAATCATTCCATGTTAGCACTAAAGGTTCTACCAGACTATGGGGAATGGTTTTCCACTAGTCATATGCATCCCCCTGTAGTAGAGACACTGAATATTCAAATCTAAGCTCCTCTACGCAGTGCAGTTTCTTGAACACCCTATCCATTCTCTCTAACCACTATTCTGCCTCTAGAGGATCTACTATCCCCTTGAACTCAATAGCCCCATATTTCATTAATTTATCATACTGCCTAGCAGAAGACTGTGGATATACCACTGGTGTCTGTAGTGGGACTTGAGTAGGCAAGTTACCAGCCATCTGTTGGAACATTGCAGCCATCTGCTGAACCGAGTAGGAAAGCTGCAGATCGAGGGCTGGTGCTGCTGATCCACTGACATTGTGTAGGGCTAGGGCATCCCCTTGTACCTCAGCCTCTATAGATTGATCGACTGAATGATCACCCTCTTCCATAGTCAATGTGAGGATCTTAGACCTCCTGAACAAATAACACAAGGAGATTTTCTCCTGTTAGTGCATATTTATAATGTAATATACTGTATGTATCAAACAATGACATTGAGTAGTTGTACTATGAAGAAAGAATATTCAAATTACAGGTGAAAACAAAATTTAAAAACTAGCTCTGATACCACTTAAACATGTCACACCCTACCCCTCTGTAAGGCATAACATGATCTCGTAGTATACCTAATGAATTACCAACTTCATCTACTGATAACCCATTAAATACACTATAAGGGATTTTAAAAACTTTTCTTACTTCTTTTTACAGTGGTGAGCAATATTTACAGGTGTTAAAAATTTTTTGAACTGAAGTAAAACAGCTAACACATTTGAATTATTAGTAATTTCTGTAAAAATTTTGACGGAGTGCCATCTGTATTTTGAATAAAACAGTTCTTCAAAAACTTGTAAAAAAAGCACTTTAAATATATTTCTCAATCTCAAACTCCAACATTTAATCAACACAATATGTTTCTCAACTCAAATCCATAATAATTTTTCATAAGATTTCAAAGGCTGAGATAAAAGAAATATAGTACAAATTTTACAAGCTAAAATAATTCACAATTTATTTTACAACTTCAATGTACAATTTTAATTTACAACTGCTCAAAACCAAGAACACTATATACATACAGTGAACATACATTACAATACAAAATGCAAACTATGGTATACTTAATATACCCGATGAACTCTCAATATAGCATTAGCAGCCTAGTCTGCTGCCCTGTCAGTCTGTCTACCTGTGACAGCAATGAAAAGCTATCGCTGAGTAAAATTTACTCAGTGGTGCACAATAACAATTTGAAATGCGATATATAAATCTTTTATTGACAATTCACAAATCAAATAATTCACAATTCCATTTCACAATTTACAAAGTTCATATAACACAAATTTGATCAAATAACTGAATAATACAGTTTTGCCAATCAATAACACAATTTGATCAAATAACTGAATAACACAATGTTGCTAATCAATAACACCATTTAGGCCATGACACAATTTTTTCGCACATGCCGTGTTGTACACCACGACAAGACACACTCACCCCCAATAATCAAAATCAATGAGGGAGGAAACTAGCTAAATAATGAGTACTCATCCACACTCACCTCAGACTGACAAGTCAAAGAGGGAGGAACATAATCACACTCACCCCAGACTGATAAGTCAAAGAGGGAGAAATATAATAACAGTGTCATGCCAAGTGTGAATCAAAATAATTCCAAATCACAATATTTCATACAATTCCCAAATCACATTTTATCTCAAAATTTCCATTTGCAAAGTAGGCAACACAATAATTTCCAAATAAGATTCTCAAGGCCAAAACAATAAAAAATTATTCATAACTCATTTCTCCAAATAAATTTTCTAGTAAAAGCAGTGAATATAAAAAGTATTGTGCACAGACACAGTTTAAAACTATAATGTTCAAATAAATTTTTAAGTAGAAAATAAAAAATCAAAATTATTGTGCACAAACACAATTTAAAATAATAACATACAAATAATCATAATTTATTTCAATTGAAAAATTCAAAAGAAATAACTATTGTGCACAAACCTCTTATAACTGTCTCTTGCCTCTGACTCAGTGTTTCCTTCCCTTTCCCTGAGTCTTTGCTAACTGAAACACACAATTTGAAGTGTTTCATTACTCATTTAAACCGTCTCTAACAATAAGGCTTAATACTTAATTTATTGAATTCTATTATTTCTTTAGTCAACCTAAGATGTTGACCCTCAATGCAGTCTAGGTGAATTAGGTTCTAATGTTACCAATATGTCACATTTGTAGCCTTTTAGTATTAGTACATGTTACCAAATTTATTTCCATATATATTGCATTTTATTGCAATTTGTCGGATTCTGGTATACTAATTTGACCTAGCCGGATGACCTAGTTCCCTCGATTTTCGTGTAACACCCCTATTTGTATAGCCTGGTATATTTCACTGTTCCGGTGACCGGTGTCGGTCCGGACAATTAAGGGGATTAGAACCATACTTAAGACAACTAGAGAAGCTATAAACACAAATAATTAGTAATGTTCAATTAGTTAAGTATAAACAAGAAAAAACAGAACATAAGAAGTTAAACGTGCCGAGAGTCACTGCGATGGGTGACCTTCTCGGGAATGACTGCGAAGTCGATTTAAACTCAAATTTCGAACCGTAAAATGTGACGCTGCGGTCCTTAGAACTATTATAAACACAGTAGAAAAGAGAAAATCACAAAAAGAACTATTTAGCCAGTCAAATAATTAGGTCAGAGAGCCGGAAGAAATATTGAATTAATTGCAAACCGGGTTGAACCGGCAAAGGGCAATTTGGTCAATTGACCCCGAGAGCTGACTCCTGACCTAACTGTCAAATAAAATCGAAGAAAAGAAAATTTCAGAGTCGGGAATTAAATTAAAGAACTAATAGAAAAATACATAGAAAAAAAAAGAAAGAAAATGAAAAAGGTGTAGGGAGATGACATCATGCATGACATAATGCATGATGCCATAAATCCTATAACTAATAAATTAATTAAATTGATTTTTTTTTAGGTCTTCCATAAGACAAAATAAATCAAAGAAAGGAAAAGAAAAAAAAATTCATTGTCTTCTTCTTCTACCCATGTTGCTGCCTCACTCACCCTCATTTCTCCATTGTTGATCCTCCATTAAAGCTTGCACTCAAGCTTAAACTTCTTCACGAAACCTTAATCACTTCCATAAAAACCTCATTAGAGCTTGTTTTAGTCACTTGAGAAGAAGATTGAAAGTGGAAAGAAATACAAAAGATAGAGATTTGAAGGAATTGAAGTTCTAAGAAAGGTTAGTATGCTAACTTTTAATTTTCTACTTCAAATGCATGTTTAGTTATTTAAATGAGCTTAGAAACTAAAGAAATGAAAAGAAAAAAATTGTTGAGGGACCATGAATGATTTTCAGCCAACATGTATATGGGGGTGTTATTGCATGATTTGATTAACTTAGATGGTGATATGGACTTTAAGTAGTTAAATGGTTGTGATTAAAGGCTTGAATTAGCTAAATGCAAGGAAATTGTAAATTAGGGTTTTGGACATTAGGGTTTAGAGACAAAAATGTGAGAAACTTATAAATGATGTCTTTGACCTAATGTGAAGTGAGAAATGGTCATTTGTGACCAAATGAAGTTAAGGCCAAATTCGGATTGAGTGTGGTCAAGCTGCTGAAGTGTGTTGGAATGGTTGGAGTTAAGGCCAAATTCGAATTGAGTGTGGTCATGCTGCTGGCAGCATGACCAAGTTACTTTTAAGGGACCAAAAATGAAATTTTACAAGTCCAATTGGTATGAGACCAATTGGGAATGAAAGTAGACACTGAATGACACAATTTTCATTTAGAAACCATGCCCAAAAAGTGACCAAAACCTAGTGAACAAATTAACCAAACTTGAAAAATCTCGGTCTGTCCCTGTATAAACTGACCAAATGAACAGTGTTTGTTCATTTGGTCATAACTTGAGCTAGGCAGGTCTAAATGACCTGAAATTTAACCAGTGGTTATATGAGATATAGACCTAAAACTTTCATGAAGAACACAAACCCAAATTATGCCATTAACCAAGTCATTTGGCCACCCCAAGTTGGTGACCTAAAACTGCCAGCACCAAAAATTGCCCAGAAAATCTGGGTTGTGTCCAATCCGGCAGCCATGGTTCAAATGGCTATAACTTAGGCTACAAAACTCCAATCGGAGTGATTCAAAAAGGAGAATAAACTTAAGACAATAGGGAACATTTTTTATGAAGAAAGTTTTGCCAAATTTCAATAGTAAGATGACAAATGGAACAGTGCAACCTTAGACACCAAAACTGAAATTTTATCAAATTTACCTAAAAGACTTATAATTTGAATAAACAACCAAAACCAACAAATTTAGTGACAAAAATGTGATATGTGGGTGAAGTTGGAATTCCCATACCTATTAAGCCTTAGAAAATCAACAATTTGACTTAAATAGTATAGTGAATAGTGACCCGAAACACAAAATTTCAAGAACGTCGAGCTTAGCACGTTAGAGCTAGGTAAAAGTGAAGTTAAATTTATTTTTGGATTTATGCTAAGTTATGGTACTGAAACACTGTAAAATTATGTGTTTCAGTTGAAAAGAATACAGAGAAAGAACTCGAGTAACCGAGTCAAGGCCAAGAGGCGACTCACTTGAGGTTTGTGCACAACATCACTATGCTTTAAAATTCATTGATAAAGTGAATGAAATATGTATTTTACTTTTGCTTTGAATTGTGAAAGTTTATTTGTGACATTATTTATGATGTTTGATTTAAATTGTGAAAGTTATTGTGTATATTTGAAATAGCAATGTTTAGCAAATTATTAAGATAAGTTTTGAAACCACAGTATCATAACCATATATTTGAACACCTCCCTAGCATGACTAGTGGGGGTAATTAGTTTCGAATTTTGATTCCTTCTCTGGAGAAGTGTTGAGGTGTGCCAGTAGAAGAGGATGTGAATAGATATCCATATATTTGAGCTAGCTAGCCTTGTGATGTGATTTCTCTTTAGCTATTGAGATTCTATTTGTTTCGAATGGCATGATCTAACTGTGGCTTTTATGAAATGTGATTTGATACTTCAAAATGAAATTGGTTGGGATTAAAATCTCATAATTCATGATTTGTATTTAATTCTCATGTTTAGTCAATTTTTGAATAAATGTGATTTAAGTTCTGCATAAAGATTATTTTAGTATGTTGTGTACCACTGAGTCCTAGTACTCAGCGATAGCTATTATTTGCTGTAGATTGAGCTGCTGAGGATAAGGGAGCTACCTGCTTGAAGTATTCGGGTATAATTTATACCCTAACTGTAAATATTCATTTTGATGAATGTATTGCATGTAATTGTATGGACATGTAAATTTGGTCTTGAGCAGCTTGTGCAAAGCTTATATTAAGTTTGTAACAAATTTTAGTTGAATTTTTCTCAATATAAATTTTTGTAGTAATGTATATAAATTATTTTGTCATTAATGAAACATGAATGGTAGCATTTATTTTGAATTGAATGAAATTTATTATTAGCATTTGATGATTGTGGATATTGAAAATGGTGGATTTGATTTTTGGAAGTTGATAAATGAGTTGAAATTGATTGAGATTGATTGTGAAATTGAAGTAGTGGTTGAAAAATTATTGGAAGTGCCTTTTTTCAGGTATTTGAAGAACTGTTTTCTCAAAATACAGACAGAACTCTGACAAAATTTTTATAGAATTTGCGGAAAAATAAAATGGATAAAAAATATTAACTAGTTTTAATTTTAATTAAATATTTTAAATACCTATTAGTAAATGCTCAGCACTTGTTAAAAGTAAGAAAATTGTTTTAAAATCCCTTGTATGGTACTTAATGAGTTATCGGTAGGAGAAGTTAGGTAGTTCATTAAGTATTTTACGGGATCATGTTATGCCTTACAGAGGGGTAAGGTGTGACATTTCGAGTTTTGATCAAAACTACAAACTTGTATATCTATGTCTTATTGCACGCGGGGCAAAATTTCAGGTCATTCTGATTTTACTAGACCAAGTTATGGTCATTTCACTATTGCTGATCAGAATGTACCAAAATGGTCACTTTAGGTCATTTTTAGGTCACTTTTGGTTCGTCTAGTTTTTGGACCTGAACTTGTGCAAGCTATTTGGCTTGGTCTGGCCATTTCTGGGCTTTGGTGTCTTCATAAGACTTGTAGATATATGTCTCAACTATTCATGGTAAAAATTTCAGGTCAATTGGACCTGTTTTGATTGAGTTATGGCCAAAAAATTAACTGCTGCCCAAATGGTAAATTTTCAGGCCTTAAATGCACTAATCCGGATTTGGTCCTTTTTCAAGTTACCTTCCAAGCAGAATTTTGGTAAGCTTCCTCCATGAAAGTTGGCACTTTTTGTGCCTAGTTTCACCTCCAATTGGTCTCATACCAATTGGAGCCACAAACTTAAGGTTCTAAGCCAAAACACACACTGCCCTGCTATTCATTGTTCATCACTCATCAAATACACATCCTATGCCTGCCAAGTTAACTCTTACATGTCATTTATGTTTTGTACCTTACCATTAACACATTTCACAACACTTTTTTGGTCATTTTGGCAGCTTGTAACCACACTCAATATGCACATTATAGTATAGAATTTTCCAAGTTCAAATTACAAATAATTTAATCACATAACCTAGCTCATTTACATGTCCAAACCCACACCTTCATACATATGTACATGCTGCCATAACAAGTACCATAATTCAACAATATAATTTCATAAACCAAACCACAAAATAACATATCTTGATATACACTTCAAGTTTGTTGAATTGTACCTCTCTTTGAATTAACTTCCAAGCTTCCAAAATCAAGTGTACTTTCACATATACTTAGTATACATCACCCAATTTATTCCTACACACATAAACACTTCATCAACACTTTAATCTACCATTTACATGCAAAAATAAATAGCCCTTATTGAAGTTCCATGGCTGCCAAAAATATACCTCTTCCTTAACTCATCAAACCTCAAAAATCCTTCCACAATTCAACTACCCATAACATCCACATAAGGTTTAATGAAACAATAATAAAAAACACATACTTACTACTTTGAAAACTCTTCAAAACCTTAACTAAACTTGATCTTCTTGCTGCCTATCTATTGCCCAAGTGGTGTAGAACAACTTTTGTGAAGGAATCAAATGGAATGGAGGTGGGATTCATGGTTGCATGGAGCTTGGGACAATTCAGCCATGGAGGTTTTCATCCTTCAATTTCGGATGGTTTTTTGGGAGGTTGAAGAAGATGAAAATCTGTTGTCCAAATGAAGGTTTAGTGGTCCACTTTAGGTGTGAGTGGGGCACTAAGTGAGAATATAATGTTTGTTTATTCTTAAGTTTCCTTATTCCCACATTAAGCTCCTATCTTTTGTTATTTATATTAGGTACTACCAATTTAATTTTTCATGACATTTTCCAAGTGTAATATCATATATTTTTAATGGAAATTTAGGTCAAAAGACAACTCGGGGTGTCAAATGACCACAATGCCCCTGTTCGGGTTGTATTCCCGATTTTTCGGTAACACCGAGTTTTGTCCATTTTCTCGATTTCTCACTTTTCTTTGTACTAATTAATTAATTTTTCTTTGATATTTATAATGATATTTATACTTCAATAGGTCTTTAATTATGTCTTAAAAATATTTTTCAGGGTTCTCCGTGGTCTAGGGCTGACAACAGTGTCACACCCTACCCCTCTGTAAGGCATAACATGATCTCGTAGTATACCTAATGAATTACCAACTTCGTCTACTGATAACCCATTAAATACACTACAAGGGATTTTAAAACTTTTCTTACTTCTTTTTACAGTGGTGAGCACAATTTATAGGTGTTAAAAACCTTTTTGAACTGAAATGAAACAACTAACACATTTGGACTATTAGTGACTTCTGTAAAAATTTTGGCAGAGTGCCGTCTATATTTTGGATAAAACAGTTCTTCAAAAACCTGTAAAAAGCACTTCAATATTTTTCTCAATCTCAAACTCCAACATAATTCAACACAATAAGTTTTTCAAAGACTAAGATAAAAGAAATACAGTATAATTTTTACAAGCCAAAATAACTCATAATTTATTTTATAACTTCAATGTACAATTTTAATTTACAACTGCTCAAAACCAAGAACCATATATACATATAGTGAACATACATTACAGTACAAAATGCAAAATGTTGTATACTCAATATACCCGATGATCTCTCGCTGAATGTACTAGCAGCCTAGTCTGCTGCCCTGTCTGTCTGTCTACCTGCGACAGCAATGAAAAGCTATCACTGAGACAATGTCTCAGTGGTGCACAACATTAACCAAATACAACTTTAAATCATAATTCATAAGTTAAATAAATAGTGGATACTTAAAACCATAGTTAAATTCAAGACAGTAATGTCATAAGGAATTTAACACAATATCACAATAAATCTCAGTAATCAAAACATAGTTAAATTCAGAAGACAATGAATGTCAATAAGAATTTAAACTCCATTTCACAAATTATTAAAGCTCATAATAACACAATTTAGTCAAATAATTTAAGAACACAATGTTGTTAATTCATACACAACTTAGGCCATAACACAATTTTTTGATCAATGCTAGCATTTAAGGGTACTTACCAAAGCACCTGCAGGCGTTACGTATCGCCGTCCCTGCAAGCCCTTGGGTGGTACCTATCAGAGCACTTGCAGCGCATGACGCCATCCCTGCAAGCTCCTGAGTTCACTCGTGAGAGTTCCCAAGAATCGTAGGCGTTACGTATCGCCGTCCCTACTTTGCTCTGATAACACTAAACACATTTTATCTCCAAATTTCCAAAGTCATAATTTTATTCACAAGATGGCAACACAATTCATAATTAACTTCAATTTTCACAAATCACACTAAATCAATTTTTTCATAGTTTCAAACCATTTACAATGCCATCAAATATCATTCAAACAATTTTTTACAGTTTCACAATTTAAAACAATAATATACAAATATTCATGATTTATTTCAATTGAAAATAATTCAAAAGAAATAGCTGTTGTGCACAAACACAATTTAAAACAATAACATACAATTAATCATATGAAATATTATTCAGAGCAAAATCAGTTGAAAACTAGTTGTGCACAAACCTCTGATAACTGTCTTCTGGCCTTGACTCAGTATTTCCTTCCCTTTTCCTGAGTCCTTGCTAACTGAGAAACACAATTTGAAGTGTTTCAGTACTAGATTAAACTGTCTCTAACGATAATGCTTGATAATTAATTCATTGAATTCTATTATTTGCTTAGTCAGCCTAATATATCGACCCTCGATGCGTTCTAGGTAAATTAGGTTTTAGTATTACTAATATGTCACATTCGATAGTCTTTTAGGGTTGGTATATGTTACCAAACTCATTTCCGTGTATATTGCGTTTTCTTGCAATTTGCTGGATTCCGGAATACTAGTTTGACCTAGCCGGACGACCTAGTTTCCTCGATTTTCGGGTTTCGGTCAAAACTATAAACTTGTAGATCTATGTCTTATTGCACGCAGGACAAAATTTCAGGTCATTCTGAGTTATGTAGACCAAGTTATGGTCATTTTACTATTGCTGGTCAAATTGCACCAAAATTAGTCATTTTAGGTCACTTTATGGACCTGAACTTGTGCAAGCTGTTTGACTTGCTTATAGTCATTTCTGGGCTTTGGTGTCTTCATAAGACTTGTAGATATGGGTCTTAACTATTCATGGTTAAAATTTCAGGTCAATTGGACCTGTTTTGAGTGAGTTATGGCCTAAACACTAACTGCTGCCCAAATGGTCAATTTTCAGGCCTTACTTGCACTTAATCCAGATTTGGTCATTTTTCAAGCTATCTTGCTGCCTATTTACTGCCCATGGTGTAAGGATCACTTTTAATGGAGAGACTTACAAGAAATTATGGCTTGAAAGTGAAGATTGGAGCTTTGCATGGGTGGCTGGCCATGGAGGACAATGGAGAGAAAAATGAATTCGGCAAACATCAAGAAATGAGTAAGATGAAGGTGAAAGTGGACAAAATTTTGGCATTTTATAGTCCCACTTAGTGGTCCACTAATTGTCCATTAAGTATAATTAAGATTATAATAATCAAATCTTATTAACATTTCAATTAATCCCCCATAAGTCCTCTAATTACATTAGGTACCACTAATTTATTTTTTTATGACATTTTCCAAGTGTAATATCATTTATTTTTAATGGATATTTAGGTCAAAAGACAACTCGGGATGTCAAATGACCACAATGCCCCTGTTCGGGTTGCATTCCCGATTTTTCGGTAACACCGGGTTTTGTCCGTTTTTCAATTTCTCACTTTTCTTTGTACTAATTAATTAATTTTTATTTGATATTTCTAATGATATTTATACTTCAATTGATGTCTCTTTAAGTCCAAAAAATATTTTCCAGGGTTCCCGGTGGTTCAGGGCTAGTCAACGGTCCACGCCGTGACTTCCCGGTGCGGTCACCCATCGCTAGGGTTCTCGGCTCGCTTAACTTGGTTACATTTCTTTGCTATTATTTTTCCTTTGCTTTTCTTGTATTTTCTTTTCTTGTATTTCATTATTTTATGTCTCCTCAATCATAATGAAGTGTAGTTCTAGGCATCCTAGCTGTCCGAGCAACACTGGTCACCGGAACAGTAGAACGCACTACCGAACATAGGGGTGTTACAATTCTCCCCCCCTTAAAATAAATTTCGTCCATGAAATTTTACCCAATAGCCATCTTATAATAGTCATACGTTTATTTTCTCCTTTCTATACGATCGTATGATCTTCTTTTCCTCAAATTTGTATAAGACTTTTAACAATCTAATACAACATTTAATTTGTTTGTATAACACCAATCTCCTCTTACTATTGTGCTGTCTAATATTTCGGTTCATGTTCCTTCTTGAATGACTCTTGAGGTCATGATAGAATCATTTATCTAGTCATTGGTCCTCTGACCATTCTAGTCCATCGTCTTCCTCACATTCGTAACATTTCTTTGTTATATCTGAATCAACTATTCAAATTTTTACGTCCATAACTCTTTTTATCTGTCAATATTCTATAACTTACTTCCTTTTGTACTGAACTATAACCTTTCGATATTCTAACTTTTGACTTTTAGATACCTAAATAGGATTTTCAAACTTATTTTTAGCAATTAAATTCTGTCCTAGCATAACTATACCAAAACAGATGCCGTTGGCAACTATTCTCATCTAGGTGTACTATCGAGTAGTACGTAGCTCTATACAATAATCTCAAGTTAGTACTGTAATCTGCAGCTTACAATATAAACATCAAGAACATTGCATAGTTACTACGATACATTCCAATAGATCAGACTTTCCTATCTTTTATCCTTTTCGAATTCAATGATATCTAAACTTATTCTGATTACAATATCCATTAACAATTACTAACAGTGACATCTCTGAAGGGCATTTTAATGAAATCAGATAGCAAAGTGTGTCCTTGGATCATCAAAAGACAATCCCTATACATTTTATTAACCCTAACCTCCTATCCTAGCAGACTTGTTACTAGCACCTCAAAGTCTATTTTTGTACATGGAACAGCAATACAATCAATGATGCTAGCACTCACATAAGAATGGGTAGAACCCGGATCAAATAACACAAACACATATTGATTAAGAGTTGAGACGGTACCAGTCACAACATCAGATGTTTCGACTTTTTCCCTCTGTCTCATTGCGTAGACTCTAACCGGAGCATTGTCTTGCTCTGATTGTTTCACTGTGCCTTGGCTGCCTAATGGGTTACCTCTACCCCTGCCTCTACCTCTGCTGGGTGGTTGTGAACCTCTGGTGACAGGGCTCTGAACTAACCCTTCAGCAGTAGTAGGAGGTGGTCCAACTCTACGGGTGCTGGTGCAGTCCTTGGCAAAGTGTCCTATGCCTCCACAGTTATAACAGGCTCCTATGGCCTTATAGCATACCCCACCATGATTTTTACCACAAGTTTCACATTGGCACGGAGGGTAGGAACTTCTAGTTGTTCGATGACTGGACCTTGGTGGTCTCTGTCTTGATGATCCACCTCTGTTATATCCCTGAGCTCGGGGCTCCTCAATTTCTTTTCTCTTCCTTAAATTACTGCTTGAGCTCTGATACCACTAAAACATGTCACACCCTACCCCTCTGTAAGGCATAACATGATCCCGTAGTATACCTAATGAATTACCAACTTCGTCTACTGATAACCCATTAAATACACTACAAGGGATTTTAAAACTTTTCTTACTTCTTTTTATAGTGGTGAGCACAATTTATAGGTGTTAAAAACCTTTTAGAACTGAAGTGAAACAACTAACACATTTGGACTATTAGTGACTTCTGTAAAAATTTTGGCAGAGTGCCATCTATATTTTGGATAAAACAGTTCTTCAAAAACCTGTAAAAAGCACTTCAATATTTTTCTCAATCTCAAACTCCAACATAATTCAACACAATAAGTTTTTCAAAGACTGAGATAAAAGAAATACAGTACAATTTTTACAAGCTAAAATAACTCATAATTTATTTTATAACTTCAATGTACAATTTTAATTTACAACTGCTCAAAACCAAGAACCATATATACATACAGTGAACATACATTACAGTACAAAATGCAAAATGTGGTATACTCAATATACCCGATGATCTCTCGCTGAATGTACTAGCAGCCTAGTCTGCTGCCCTGTCTGTCTGTCTACCTGCGACAGCAATGAAAAGCTATCGCTGAGACAATGTCTCAGTGGTGCACAACATTAACCAAATACAACTTTAAATCATAATTCATAAGTTGAATAAATAGTGGATACTTAAAACCATAGTTAAATTCAAGACAGTAATGTCATAAGGAATTTAACACAATATCACAATAAATCTCAGAAATCAAAATATAGTTAAATTCAGAAGACAATGAATGTCAATAAGAATTTAAACTCCATTTCACAAATTATTAAAGCTCATAATAACACAATTTAGTCAAATAATTTAAGAACACAGTGTTGCTAATTCATACACAACTTAGGCCATGACACAATTTTTTGATCAATGCTAGCATTTAAGGGTACTTACCAAAGCACTTGCAGGCGTTACGTATCGCCGTCCCTGCAAGCCCTTGGGTGGTACCTATCAGAGCACTTGCAGGCGTTACGTATCGCCATCCCTGCAAGCTCCTGAGTTCACTCGTGAGAGTTCCCAAGAATCGTAGACATTACGTATCGCCGTCCCTACTTTGCTCTGATAACACTAAACACATTTTATCTCCAAATTTCCAAAGTCATAATTTTATTCACAAGATGGCAACACAATTCATAATTAACTTCAATTTACACAAATCACACTAAATCAATTTTTCCACAGTTTCAAACCATTTACAATGCCATCAAATATCATTCAAACAATTTTTCACAGTTTCACAATTTAAAACAATAATATACAAATATACAAATATTCATGATTTATTTCAATTGAAAATAATTCAAAAGAAATAGCTGTTGTGTACAAACACAATTTAAAACAATAACATACAATTAATCATATGAAATATTATTCAGAGTAAAATCAGTTGAAAACTAGTTGTGCACAAACCTCTGATAACTGTCTCCTACCTTTGACTCAGTATTTCCTTCCCTTTCCCTGAGTCCTTGCTAACTGAGAAACACAATTTGAAGTGTTTTAGTACTAGATTAAACTGTCTCTAACGATAATGCTTGATAATTAATTCATTGAATTCTATTATTTGCTTAGTCAGCCTAATATATCGACCCTCGATGCGTTCTAGGTAAATTAGGTTTTAGTGTTACTAATATGTCACATTCGATAGTCTTTTAGGGTTGGTATATATTACCAAACTCATTTCCGTGTATACTGCGTTTTCTTGCAATTTGCTGGATTCCGGGATACTAGTTTGACCTAGCCGGACGACCTAGTTTCCTCGATTTTCGGGTTTCGGTCAAAACTACAAACTTGTAGATCTATGTTTTATTGCACGCGGGACAAAATTTCAGGTCATTCTGAGTTATGTAGACCAAGTTATAGTCATTTTACTATTGCTGGTCAAATTGCACCAAAATTGGTCATTTTAGGTCACTTTAGGTCAGTTTAGGTTCGGCCAGTTTTTAGACCCGAACTTGTGCAAGCTGTTTGACTTGCTTATAGTCATTTCTGGGCTTTGGTGTCTTCATAAGACTTGTAGATATGGGTCTTAACTATTCATGGTTAAAATTTCAGGTCAATTGGACCTGTTTTGGGTGAGTTATGGCCTAAACACTAACTGCTGCCCAAATAGTGAATTTTCAGGCCTTACTTGCACTTAATCCAGATTTGGTCATTTTTCAAGCTATCTTGCTGCCTATTTACTGCCCATGGTGTAAGGATCACTTTTAATGGAGAGACTTACAAGAAATTATGGCTTGAAAGTGAAGATTGAAGCTTTGCATGGGTGGCCGGCCATGGAGGACAATGGAGAGAAAAATGAATTCGGCAAACATCAAGAAATGAGGAAGATGAAGGTGAAAGTGGACAGAATTTTGGCATTTTATAGTCCCACTTAGTGGTCCACTAATTGTCCATTAAGTATAATTAAGATTATAATAATCAAATCTTATTAACATTTCAATTAATCCCCCATAAGTCCTCTAATTACATTAGGTACCACTAATTTATTTTTTTATGACATTTTCCAAGTGTAATATCATTTATTTTTAATGGACATTTAGGTCAAAAGACAACTCGGAATGTCAAATGACCACAATGCCCCTGTTCGGGTTGCATTCCCGATTTTTCGGTAACACCGGGTTTTATCCGTTTTTCGATTTCTCACTTTTCTTTGTACTAATTAATTAATTTTTATTTGATATTTCTAATGATATTTATACTTCAATTGATGTCTCTTTAAGTCCAAAAAATATTTTCCAGGGTTCCCCGTGGTCCAGGGCTAGTCAACGGTCCACGCCGTGACTTTCCGGTGCGGTCACCCATCGCTAGGGTTTTCGGCTCGCTTAACTTGGTTACATTTCTTTGCTACAATTTTTCCTTTTCTTTTCTTGTATTTTCTTTTCTTATATTTCATTATTTTATGTCTCCTCAATCATAACGAAGTGTAGTTCTAGGCATCCTAGCTGTCCGGACAACACTGGTCACCGGAACAGTAGAATGCACTACCGAACATAGGGGTGTTACAAACGGTCCACGCCGCGACTTCCCGGTGCGGTCACCCATTGCTAGGGTTCTCGGCTCGTTTAACTTGGTTACATTTCATTGCTATTATTTTTTCTTTATTTTTCTTGTATTTTCTTTTCTTGTATTTTATTATTTTATGTCTACTCATCTATATCTAAGTGTAGTTCTAGGCATTCTAGCTGTCCGGATAGACACTGATCACCGGAACAGTAGAACGCACTATCGAACATAGGGGTGTTACATAGTCAAACCTAATGATTAGGAATTTCAAAATATTTACAAGTTTTCCATTCAAAATATTTACAAGTTTGCCATTAGGGAATTAGAATAATATAAATATCTATTAGTAGAGACAAATGACCATAATCTTCTTCCTCCTCTTCTCTCTTGGCTGAACCCTCATCTTCTTCCTTTCCTCCATTTTTCTTTCTTCCAAGCTTGAACTCTCACCAATTTCTCAACCTCCATCACTTAACATAGCATAATTAAGCTTTAATTTAGTGAGAGTACCTCCTTTAAGTAAGAAATTCCAAGGATTTAGGAAGGTTACCGCGTAATCAAATTGGGGAAAAGTGCAAGGTAAGGGAAAATAGAGCTTAGCAAACATGAAATTATATTATCATGTCATAATCATGGCATAAATGTGATTTGTGATGAGTATTTCTTAAATTTCTTCAAGGAGGAAATTCTGTCCAAGCTAGCAAGGAACAAGGGAAAAACAATAAAGTTGATTAGAGGTAAAATTGAAGAGCCAAGCAAAGATTAGAGGCTAAATTTTGGTATGTGCACTCTTAATTTCTCCTTAAAATTTGTTTCTTAGGGTTTTCGTGCCATTTAGGGATTTTGGCTAAATTGAATGTAAATGTTTAATTTATAGATAGAAAAATGATGTTTAGTGTGTGTAAATGATGTAGTGTCTATTTGGAAATCATGTTGATTAGGTTGTGTTGAAGCATGCATTGTGAATAGACATATTAAGCAATCTGGCTGAATTTGACCAGACTGGACTTTTAAGTCCATATCTTGAGTTCTGTAACTTCAAATGACCTGAAACTTGTGGCAAATTAAATGCTAAAACTTTCATGAAGACAAGTTGCTCTAATTCAGTGTGTAAATACCTTGAATAATTGCCAGAAGTTGAGTCACAAACCTGAAACCTAGGAGCAGTACACTCTGAATAGTCCAGAGGAAAATGGGTATAACTCACCCTAGGAAACTCTAAATGAGGTGATACTTGATTTTTTGAAAAGCTAAGACATAAAGAAACAACTTTCATGAAGAACAAAATGAAAAATTCTGATTGCAACTTATTCAAATTCAGACTCCAAAAACTATTCAGAACCTATCCTGTGATCAGTAAAGTAGTGCATCTGAATATATCCTACTTATTTGGACATAACCCACTGTCTAAAATTTCAAATGAGGTGGATTTAATCTTGTTGGAAAGCTAAGACCAATTTGACAAATTATAACTAAAACTTGACTGAAATTGAGTTCTAAGACTTGCTAATTCTTGCATTTACTTAGTCCAATTTTTGATGGAAAACTATATATACATTTAGGAAATTGTAAGATTTTGCCATGTTATTTATTAATGCAAATTGCATATGTACTTAGTATGCTTGAATACAAAGACTATAAAAATATGGAAATGGCAATAGGATGTTGGCACACATATCTTGACATTTATGTGAACAAGGAATGTTGAATCAACGTTAATTATAAAAGTTGAACCAAGTAAGCCTAGACAATGGGCATAGGATTGGATAGGTGGGCATACTACCGATCAGAGCTACCAAGTGGTCAGTACTGAGAATGAAAGTGATATATTTGTATTATATAGATATTTTTAAGCACATTTGTATATTATTTCACAGCATTTAGATAAGTAATCTCATACATAATCATTAATTTCATAAACTTTCATAAATTCCATTGTCAAACTCTAAATTCAAGTTTTCTGCATCATTTCAGGTGTTTGGATAAAGTTCCAAGCCATAGGAGTGCAGAAGGGAGCTTAGAAAGACCAAAGGAAAGAGAAGTGCAAGTGATACACTTTACACAAGTAGTGCAATCAAAGCCATAGACCCATGTAACCTACTGCCAGGGGAAAGCCAAAAGAGCCAAGGAAAAAATGTAGTACACAGGCCATGTACACAGACATGTGTAAACCATGGAGACCCATGTAAGTCTCTGCCTAGGCAGGATTAAGGAACTCTACGTAAAGCAAAAGAACATGGGTCGTGTACTTGGACCCGTGTAACCAACAATGCCCCATGTAATCTTCTGTGCTAATACGAGATGCAGTCTTCAAAGCTCTAGTAAGTTACATGGCCCTGGGCTATGTAGTGACACATGGGCCATGTATCAGCTGACAGCCAATTTCCTGATTTGGCTCCAGCTCTAGCTTTTGACAGAGAGAAGAGACTTCTAATGCTTCTGGGACTCTAAAAACCTAACCCTAGGTACTAAATATAAATACCTTCATCATTTTCTCATAGTCGCCTAGAAGAGTAGTGTATCAATATAAAGGAGGAGCCTTCAGCTGAAGTTCCACAAGATCAAAGCTACAGATTCTCTTTGGTTCTTTTGTTCTATTTCTTTAAGCGGACCTTTATTATTCTTCTATTTTATTTTTTTATTATGTTTGCTAAACTCACCATGAGTGAGTAATTTTCATATTCTGGAATTAGGGGAGTAATACTTGTAATTATTATTATGGACAAATATTGAGTTTTATTTATTGGATTTGAGATTTTTTCTTTGATTTAATTTCTTGTGATCCTAATGCATGCTATGTGTTGGTACCCACTTAGTATTAATTATAGATATTAATTGAAGAACTGAAAGGTGAAGATTAATATTAGAAAGTCAAGATTTTGAACCTAGGAAATTTGACCTAGAAATAAGCTGATAACCTTTATGGAGTTCCATAATTAATCATAGGTTTTAAAGGGTTTTTATTAGAACTGATCACCTACGAAAGTAGCATTTAGCTCTAATTGAGACACACCTTAGGTGCCTTAAGAAAGGACCTAGGATACTTTAGGATTAATTTTCATCAAGGCAAACAATTCTCAATCCAATGAATAGACAAGATTACATCCATAATAAGGCTAAAGTGTGAAATCTTAATTCTGGAATTATTTCAAAATAGATTATTCCATTTTAAATTCATTACCCTTTTTATTCCCAGTATTCAAAATAGACAAATTTCACTCCCCCATTTTATTCGATAGCCTAGACAGCCAAAATCACTGTGTAGTCTAGTACTTACTAGTTAAATTCCTTATGGGATGATACTCTACTCATTACTTTATTACTTGTTCGCGATCTGTGAACTTGCGGGGTTGAAAAAACTAGCAAACAAGTTTTTGACGCCGTTGCTAGGGAACTTAATTTTAGTAATATTAGGCGATAGGTAATTTAGCTGATTTAGGCATTTTCATTTACTATTTAATTTTGTTTAATTCGTTTATTCTTTTATTCTCTCTCAGATGATTGGTTTGGTGCTTGACTAGAACAAAACTAGAGGAAGAAGTTTTTGATTTGGATCCAGAGATAGATAGGACCCTAAGAACCATCAGGAGAGAAAGGAAACGCCAAGAACAAGATCAAGGAAATCCAGAAACTCCAATCATGGCCGATAACAACAACAACAACAACAACAACAGGCCAAGACTCCTGAAGGACTACAGAGCTCCATCTATACAAGGATTCCAACCTAGTGTTACAAGACCCACAGTGGATGCTAATAATTTTGAATTAAAATCGGCATGGCTCTAAATGATCCAACAGACCTAGTTTGGGGGTTCACCAACAGAAGATCCACATTACCACCTGTAGTGCTTTCTTTCCCTATGTGACACATTCAAGATGAATGGAGTATCTAATCAAGCTATAAGACTCAGAGCATTCCCATTCTCCCTTCGAGATAGAGCAAGGAAGTGGTTACTTTCCCAACCAGCTAGAACATTCACCACTTGGGAAGACCTCTCACAAGTTTTTCTAGCAAGGTATTTCCACCTATAAAGACTGCAAAGTTGAGGGTTAAACTCAACACCTTTAGGTAAAAGGAAGGTGAATCACTCTATGATGCATGGGAGAGATATAAAGACTTACAAAGAGAATGTCCACACCATGACATAGAGGATTGGCTCCTGGTTTAGAACTTCTATAATGGGCTACTACCCTTTATAAGGAGCACAGTAGATTCCACAGCAAAAGGTGACCTGATGGAGAAAACAGTAGACCAAGCACTTGAACTTCTGGAGAGGGTTGCATATCACAACTACGAGTGGTCAAATGAAAGGGGGAATACAACAGGGATCCTAGAAGTGGATGCCCTAAGCATGATAAATGCTCAATTTGACCAGCTCACAACAAGGCTTGATAGAATGCAAGCCAATGCTATAGGTGTTAGTAGTATGCCTTAAAGCATATCATTTAGTATGTATCTTGTACATGTTTTTATTAATAAAAGGCATTTTCACTTTTCCGTTTACATAATATATTTATGTGTAATAGAAAAGGTCCATTGATATTTTGTTAGAAATTCTATTCTTAAGTTGTTAAGAATATGAGTGACAGTATTTCTAGCACAAAGTATCATAAATTGGTTCACAATCGAGGATACTTCACACAGGACATGACTTATCTAGAAAGATTGTATTCATGTTTGTTCCCAATGTATTTATATGAGATATAAATAAGATGGAATGGTGAGTCTCATGCCATATAACAAACATGATAGGCACTTATAAATGAGAAGTAGGTCAAACCAGTGACATTTATGACAAGCACATAGAGTTTACTCTTGTCAATGCATTGCCATAAATCATATCAGTGCATATAATCTTTAAACTTGAGATAGTACAGTTATCTTGTATATAAGTGGTTTGAGTTTGATACTGCTTTCACACTTGTACATGTATGGGTATATGGGCATGTGTTGGCTCCTACTAGTTATATATGGAGGTAGGTGTTGATCAAGATGAAATTTGTTACCCTAAGTAAATAGGGATAAAATCCTATGTTCATTTAATTGTTCTTGATGTTTCAAGTTCCTGGCCAGGACAGATAGATTTAATCAGAAAAGAGTTTCTGATGAGAAAACCTTTTAATCAAGAACTGGAATTAAAAGAGAACATAATATTCATAACAAATGGGGTTTGACATAAACCATGACTCCAGCTCGAATTGGGATCTTGTAACAGAGAGATTCTAGTGCATGGTAACATATGATTATAGGTTCATTTAAGGTATTCCTTATTACTAATTGGGTGGCCATGGCATGCTATGCTAGGTGTTAACCATGGTCTATGAGGTGCATAAAATGATTTAGAGAAATCATTTATGGTAAGAAAGAGTTCTGATGATATTAAGAGTTGATATCATATCTCATTGCCAATTAGTGATGAGCCTAGTGAGTCACACACATACACAAGTAATCACCAAGTTGTGACACTGTGGGGAGGGGGGCGTGAGGCGAAATATCATCCATTAGAATTATATAAAATGCACCAGGTAATGCCCAGGAAAGATAGTGGAGTCACAATGGTCTCACTTAAGTACCACCTCCTTAGACAGCATTTCCTAGACATGTACTTCATACAATCCTAATAGAATCAAACCACTGGTAAGTACCGTCTTCCCATAACACTACCACGGTACTAAGGATTTATGCCACAAAGGCATAGATAGACAGGAGTCGCCACCCGGGTAATAACCGGGACATATTCAGTGTTTCTTCCGAGGGTCATGGATGGCAACTTACTCCTTGCAGAGTTTCCACAACCGTCATTACCATAGCCCAATGTCTAGATTCGGGATAGTGGGTACGTAAGGGGAAGGTGTTAGGCAACCCTTACGCCTGGTCTAACCTCGTTAATTCGAGTGCCAGTCCTCTACTAATGTTTGTAGAAGTCTTGTTTATTATTCCTTTATTAAACTTTATCCTAAAAAATGCAATTCTAATCCTACACACGCAAGTAATTCACAAAAAGGGTTGTTGTTTACACACAATTTTCATGCACAAGTAATTCCTATCTATGGGGTTGCTAATTATTTAAATGATATTTACCAGATGACTAAAATTAATTTATTATTGGGAATTTAATTTACAAACAAATTCAATTTCAAATAACCCTATGTTTCTATTTAACCTAATTAATTAATTTTCACCAAGTTACCCTAAGGATAATTGAACTAAGTTAATTATGTACATGTGTAATTTATTCTAATATCACATAAGTCCCAAACAATCACAACCTAATAAAGATTTCTACATGCAAATTTATTTTACAATTACCAAGTATTAAATTAAATTTATTTTACATGCCAATATTAGTTTAATTTACAAACAAGATTAATTTTAATTTACAAAATATTTATTTAAATTAATTACATGCAAAAGTCAGTTAAATTAAAAACAAAGTTACTTTTAATTTACCAAATGAAAGTTCTATTATTACTACAATTTCATGCCAATGGTTATTCGAGAAGTTTAGAGCTACTTACTTGTTGATAAATGCAGTTGCCATTGGGGCAAGCTACCCTTAAAAAAGGGTCTTCTCGTGTAGTATGGCAATGATATCTTACTCCCGTTTAGCTCCATATAAGCTCCACGCAAATGCCATCTTTGGTACTTACCTTAGGGCTACTTACCAATTTTTTTTGTAATAAAAAAATAAAGAAACTAAAGAAAATAAAAGAAATAAAGAGACAGAAACTAAACATGTGCAGAGTTGTGTATCCCCTCAAATTAAACATGATTACATGATCCATATGAACATATAAAATAAATTGAAGACAAAGAGCATAGAATTAAAATATTGTGTGGCATAGATCTTGAAAAGAAAACAATAAAAAACTGACCTTATAGAAATCTTGTATGCAAATCTTCTTGAAGAAAAGAAAAAAAAGTAAGAAAGAACTCAAAGCGTCTTGAATATCTCTAAATTTCCTATAGCTCTGAATTTTCTCTTCCTCTTTCCTCCCATCATCCTCTCCTTCTCTTCTCTAGTAGGGTATTTATAGGGTTTTGGGAGAGAGGTGTGATAGGGTTTGGAGTCTTAGGATGATAAAGTTTAGATGACTTAAACAACTACAATTGTAGAATTCGAATAAGACTGGGAAATGGGTGAGGTGTTTCAACCAATAGGAAGACAGGAAAAAATGGAAGGCACCAATAGGGGATGAGGAAGAGGTATGGTAGGATTTGGAGTCTTAGGGTGATAGAGTTTAGATGACTTAAACAACTATAATTGCAGAATTTGAATAAGACTGGGATATAGGTGAGGTGTTTCAACCAATACGAAGACAGAAAAAAATGGAAGGCACCAATAGGGAATGAGGAAGAGGTGTGGCAGGATTTGGAGTCTTAGGGTGATAAAGTTTAGATGACTTAAACAACTGCGATTGCAGAATTCGAATAAGACTAGGATATGGGTGAGGTGTTTCAACCAATACGAAGACAGGAAAAAATGGAAGGCACCAATAGGGAGTGAGGAAGAGAGTGGGGCCAAGGAGGAGAGAGATATTTTGTTATTTTAATTTTCAAAAAATAATTAAATGGGTCCCATTTAAAATTCCTAATTATGCTTTCTTAGGCCCATGGAGCCCAATTAAACTTAATTAGATCAATTTAAGAACTACCCATATTAAATTTAAACAAAATAAAATTTTATTTAAATTTAATTAAATTAATTTCCCCAAAACTTTATTATTATTATTATTGTTTTTTCAAGATCATGCCACGGAATTAATAATTCAGCTCCATGCCTCTAATTACATCTTACAGTCATATAATTTTTCATCATCGGGTTTCCCACGGCCTCAATGCACATACTCATCACAAAATAAGGGTCTACAGTTTGCCCCCCACTTTGGCGAAAGTTGAAATCAATGCGAAAGCATTGCTCAAGTTTCATCAAAGTGAAACTCAAATTTCTAATAATTATGAAACATTGGCTATGAGGATCAAGTATATCTTGCTCGGTCGACATACTCTATGTTATGAGACTAGCTACGGTCTCATAACAGTAATAATTGTGTCATGTGAAAAATGAGTGTATCTTGCTCTATCGATACACTCTGCGTTATGAGACTAGCTACGGTCTCATAACAATAATAACTGTGTCATGTGAAAATTGAGTGCATCTTGCTCTGTTAATACACTCTGTGTCATGAGACTAGCTACGATCTCATAACAATGGCAACTGTGTGATTTGAAATGTTGTGGATTCGTATTTAGGACCGCAGTCCTAAACTACCTACGTATCCCCCTCATTATCCTGAGGAAGAATCAGACCCACTCGTAGTTCGACACTTGAAACTGTGGTGATGCATGTTCTTCTACGCCTTACACACCTACAAGTGACATGTTGATGCGTGTTCTTCTATGCCTTACACAACTATGCCATATGCCCTAAACAACATCTAAGGACTTACCAAAAAATATCTGTCATGAAATGTTATGGGTTCGTATTTAGGACCGCGGTCCTAAACTACCTACGTATCCCCCTCGCTATCCTGAGGAAGAATCAGACCCCCTCGTTGTTCAACAATTGAAACTGTGGTGATGCATGTTATTCTACGCCTTACACACCCACAGGTGACATGTTGATGCATGTTCTTCTATACCTTACACAACTATGTCATTCGCCCTAAACAACGTCTAAGGACTTACCAAAAAATATATAATTCATGATTTGAAAAAAAATTAGGATGACTGGGTCTCAAAATTCTCTCTGATTTTTATGCTTCTTGTATGCTACTTCCTATCATGGGCATGCTGATTTTACTAGAGATTTTAAAAAAAACTTAGTCCTTTGGGGGACATCTTTTTGCAAAAACTTTCTTATAACCTCAAAATTTTTTAGAAGAATTATTCACCAAAAAAGACTTCCTCAAGGTCACAATACAATTTCCCTCTGATTTTTCTTTTTCTTTTTCTTCTCTCCCCCATGCTTCATTATTCTATAGCTATTTCAAAACTTTTTCTGCCTTGACTCCTTTCTCTTCCATGAACTCAATTCTTTGTGCCCTAACTTTTGCCTGAAATGCTTTTTCGAGTTTTCATTTCAGCGGGCTTGCTCTAACTTTTGCCTAAGCGGCCCTTTCGGGTTTTCCACTTAGCGAGTTCTCTTTTTTCTTTTCTTTTTCTTGTTCTTTTTCTCTTTTTTTTTTCTTTGAAATTAGACAATCACCAGGATATTCATATCAAGCACCTATTCTATCATGCTCACAAGAAAATAGGTTAAATCAAAACAATGCAGTTCAATTACTTAATCTTTTGATGTATCCCTCAAGACACAAACATTCACAATCATAATTAAATAAAACCTATTCCTGGTTAATGCAATAAAAACTTCTTTATTTATTCAGTACACCATTACTCCCTCTTACATTTAGTTTTGCTAAATTTCTAACCTTCCAAAGTTAGAAATAAGCTTTATAACCTGCCGAATGGCCTTTTCAGGTTTTCCATCCAGATCTTCTCTCATCTCTCCTTTTGCCTAGACTGCCTTTTGCAGGTTTTCAATCTAGCATTTTTTCTTTTCTTTTCTCTTTTTTTTTCTTTTTCTTTTTTTTTTCGTTCTTTTTTCTTTGACCCTTACTTTTGCCTAGACCACCTTTTGTAGGTTTTCAGCCTAGCGAGCCTATCTCACACAAAGTACCATTTGAGCCTGTCTAAATTGACTAGTTCTTGAAATTCATTCCCACCCAAGTCTGATATTCTTACAATAGTAAGATCTTTTTGACTATGTATGGACCATCCTAGCTTGGGTTAAACTTTCCTTTTAAATCAAAAGGGACGGGCTAAGATTGTTTCAAAACCATGTCTCTCTCTTTGATCTTTCTTGGCTTCACCTTTTTATTAAAGGCCTTAGCTATCTTCCTCTAATAAGCCTGCATATGATACAAGGCTCACATTCTCTTTTCATCAATCAAAGCTAGTTCTTCATATCTCTTCTAAGCCCACTCATTTTTTAGGATCTTAGCTTTTAGCATCACCCTCAAGGATTTGACCTCTTACTAATGGATAACATTGCTTTAGTCCCATCTACTAAAGAGAATGGGTTGCCCCCGTGGATGTCCTTGCAGTACTATGATAACCTTAAAGAACATAAGGAATTTTTTAGGCCAATCCTTATATGTTTTGAATATTTTTTTCCCAACTAGAACCTTTCCATTCATATGGGGACTACACATTCCTGCATGTACTTCTTTCATTATTTGCTCAGCCTATTTTTTTATCACACATAAGAGTTTGTAGAATTGCCCCCCAGCTATAGTAAGTTGAGTGGCTAATCTATGAATTGTTGCTCTATCTCTTTTGTAGGCTTATTGCGAGTATTCTCTCACTTCCAGAGACCTCCTTATGTCTTCATATCATTTTCCTTCTCCCTCTAGGTCCACATGTGCTACTATTAATCCTTCATAACATGAAATTTTACTCCTCATTAGGATAACTAGCTAAGTCAACTTTTGATTATTCTTTTCCTATGGAGACACTAGCTTGGCTTGGGAATTGGCCATCTAATTTTAAGCTCGAGGCATGTGCTTCTTGGTACTTTGTTAACAAGGTTATAAATTTATCTCTTTCTTCTTGGATTAAATCTTCAGCTAACTTAATGTCTTAAGGATTATTTGGTGTACCCAAATTAATAGAGATCGATTTTGATGCATTAATAGAAATAAATTCTAAATGATTATGAATGCCATGCATACGCCCATCAGAATAAACATCAAACAAGTAAGCAAAAGGACTAGTCATGTTATTGATCTTTGCCTCAAAATCTTTATCAAGTACATCAGAATTGGAAATATCAGTATCACTACTGTGAGCATTACAAAAGACAAACTCAAACTTCGGAGTGTAACTTTAGGTGTTTGGCTTTCCATGTAGTCCTTAGATTAATGGTGCTGATTTTCTAGCTTTAACTCCTTCACATGTGGTAACCCTTAATCATATGTTAAGGTAGTTGCCCCCTCTTTCAGGGACTTAGGAGGCTTTGGTTCTTTTTTCTCTTTAGTTGGCTCATAGCCCAAACCATAACTCATGATCTGCCCCTTCTTCTCAAGAAAAGTCACCAGGCCATCTATACTTTTTCCTAGGCCCATGCCAGAAAAAAACTTTATCCCTCTCTTAACAGTAGCCACTTTTAGATCCATTAAGTTTTCATAGATCCCAATAACTTGAAAATCAGACACTAGTGGAACTGAACCATCTAGTTGTAATGCAACTACCTACTCATCAAAATTGGTCAAAACATCTAAAGGACCCTCATCATAGCTAGAATTATCACAAATGTCAACAACCATTATAGACTGAGGTTCATTGGGCTTTTGGATGGGTTGGATAGGTTCACTGGGCTTTTGGATGGGTTGGATAATTTCACTGGGCTTTTGGATGGGTTGGATAAAGTAAATAATTCTGTTAGGGTTATTTGGGGTGATGGAGATCATGTATAAACCTGGTGTAGGTGGAAATTTTGGCTAGGCATTGGGGCTTTCGGGTTGATTTTTTTGGGTTAATTATCCTTTTGGCATCAATTAGGCCTTAGATATCATGCTTAAGTTAAAAGCATCAGTCAATGTCATGACTGTGGGCTTGGTAGAATCGGCAACATTGGTTGATATCATAGCTAAGTGGGAGTGGATTTAGTAGTGGTCTGGGTGCTAAGAGCTATAGGAGGTCTTGAATTTTGAGACACTCCAAAACTTCGGATAAGGGTTGGCTGAATTGGAAAAAATCTCCTTAGAGTGTGAGACATAATTTGAACCTCAATAACTTTAATACCACTTAACTGGTCTACCTCGGGGCCTCTTTCTAAAGTTGATCACAATTTTCTCTTCTAGCTCAAACGTCTTGGCTTTCAATATTTCATCAAGCACGACCATAGTTTCTTCCATCTTAAGTAGTGCAGGTGAAATCCTTACTAGTCTCTTCCCTTCCCTAACCTAAGTGACCTAATTAGAAGTCTCTTTGATGTGTTTTGAGGCTATGTTTGCTCAAAAAAATAGGATTTAAGGGTTAACCTAAGCATGCTATGTACATGAATGTAATGCATGAATGGACCATTTTTTTCTTTTTCTTTTTTTTTTATTTTTATTTTTATTTTTTTATTTTTTTTATTTTTTTTTTGCCTTTATTTTTACAAAACCAAAACTGAACCATACCAATAGAACCAAAAATGAACCAAAACCAGACCATATAAACTGAACTAAAATCAGACCAAAGACTGAATCAAAACCGAAAAAAAAATCTTCAGAACTGAATCTTCGCCCCCTTATACCTTCAACTCTCACATGCAGGGTAAGAAAAAATTCTATCCTAGGCTATGGTACACTAGACACACCAACAAGGGGTGGTCCAGGACGATCCTTCCCTCACAAACAAAGCATTTATATCCTTAAAATTTAACCATAGGT
Organism: Hevea brasiliensis; assembly: GCF_030052815.1. NCBI lineage: Eukaryota > Viridiplantae > Streptophyta > Magnoliopsida > Malpighiales > Euphorbiaceae > Hevea > Hevea brasiliensis. The sequence continues at coordinate 33,653,646 of NC_079507.1, read as the reverse complement.
AAGCATCCTCTTGCTTAACATGGGTTTTAAAATGGACTTGGGCCTATACACACATTGGGCCTATGCATAGGCCTAGGTTCATCTCAACTACCACTAGAACTTATGGTTTGAACAGTAAGGTTATAAATCTAGCACAATAAAAATCTACGGGGTACCTAAGGTTAAAATCTATGGCTCATGGGCTTCATCGGGTACGAAAAAGGGTCACCCATGCAAGAGCTTGTCCATTAAGCACAACGGCCAGAGCTGTAGCTCTTTTATATACTCAAAGGTACGGGCATGGGGTGCTAGCACTCACCAATTTGTCATAGCTTGAGTGGAACTATGGTCTCCTTGGCTAGTACTAGCGGGGCTAAAAAGGATAAGGGTGATCCGTGTGATAGTGTAGTGCAATGCAAAAAGTTTAATAGAGGAATAATATTAGACTAATAGAAACATGTTGGAGTAACTATCCATTTAGTCCCCAGTGGAGTCGCCAAACTGTGGGGAGGGGGGCATGAGGCGAAATATCATCCATTAGAATTATATAAAATGCACCAGGTAATGCCCAGGAAAGATGGTGGAGTCACAATGGTCTCACTTAAGTACCACCTCCTTAGACAGCGTTTCCTAGACATGCACTTCATACAATCCTAATAGAATCAAACCACTGGTAAGTACCGTCTTCCCATAACACTACCACGGTACTAAGGATTTATGCCACAAAGGCATAGATAGACAGGAGTCGTCACCCGGGTAATAACCGGGACATATTCAGTGTTTCTTCCGAGGGTCATGGATGGCAACTTACTCCTTGCAGAGTTTCCACAACCGTCATTACCATAGCCCAATGTCTAGGTTCGGGATAGTGGGTACGTAAGGGGAAGGTGTTAGGCACCCCTTACGCCTAGCCTAACCTCGTTAATTCGAGTGCCAGTCCTCTACTAATGTTTGTAGAAGTCTTGTTTATTATTCCTTTATTAAACTTTATCCTAAAAAATGCAATTCTAATCCTACACACGCAAGTAATTCACAAAAAGGGTTGTTGTTTACACACAATTTTCATGCACAAGTAATTCCTATCTATGGGGTTGCTAATTATTTAAATGATATTTACCAGATGACTAAAATTAATTTATTATTGGGAATTTAATTTACAAACAAATTCAATTTCAAATAACCCTATGTTTCTATTTAACCTAATTAATTAATTTTCACCAAGTTACCCTAAGGATAATTGAACTAAGTTAATTATGTACATGTGTAATTTATTCTAATATCACATAAGTCCCAAACAATCACAACCTAATAAAGATTTCTAACATGCAAATTTATTTTACAATTACCAAGTATTAAATTAAATTTATTTTACATGCCAATATTAGTTTAATTTACAAACAAGATTAATTTTAATTTACAAAGTATTTATTTAAATTAATTACATGCAAAAGTCAGTTAAATTAAAAACAAAGTTAATTTTAATTTACCAAATAAAAGTTCTATTATTACTATAATTTCATGCCAATGGTTATTCGAGAAGTTTAGAGCTACTTACTTGTTGATAAATGCAGTTGCCATTGGGGCAAGCTACCCTTAAAAAAGGGTCTTCTCTTCTAGTATGGCAATGATATCCCTGGCTTACTCCCATTTAGCTCCATATAAGCTCCACGCAAATGCCCTCTTTGGTACTTACCTTAGGGCTACTTACCAATTTTATTTGTAATAAAAAAATAAAGAAACTAAAGAAAATAAAAGAAATAAAGAGACAGAAACTAAACATGTGCAGAGTTGTGTATCCCCTCAAATTAAACATGATTACATGATCCATATGAACATATAAAATAAATTGAAGACAAAGAGCATAGAATTAAAATATTGTGTGGCATAGATCTTGAAAAGAAAACAATAAAAAACTGACCTTATAAAAATCTTGTATGCAAATCTTCTTGAAGAAAAGAAAAAAAAAATAAGAAAGAACTCAAAGAGTCTTAAATATCTCTAAATTTCCTATAGGTCTGAATTTTCTCTTCCTCTTTCCTCCCATCATCCTCTCCTTCTCTTCTCTAGTAGGGTATTTATAGGGTTTTGGGAGAGAGGTGTGATAGGGTTTGGAGTCTTAGGATGATAAAGTTTAGATGACTTGAACAACTACAATTGTAGAATTCGAATAAGACTGGGAAATGGGTGAGGTGTTTCAACCAATAGGAAGACAGGAAAAAATGGAAGGCACCAATAGGGGATGAGGAAGAGGTGTGGTAGGATTTGGAGTCTTAGGGTGATAAAGTTTAGATGACTTAAACAACTATAATTGCAGAATTTGAATAAGACTGGGATATAGGTGAGGTGTTTCAACCAATAGGAAGACAGGAAAAAATGAAAGGCACCAATAGGGAATGAGGAAGAGGTGTGGTAGGATTTGGAGTCTTAGGGTGATAAAGTTTAGATGACTTAAACAACTGCGATTGCAAAATTCGAATAAGACTAGGATATGGGTGAGGTGTTTCAACCAATACGAAGACAGGAAAAAATGGAAGGCACCAATAGGGAGTGAGGAAGAGAGTTGGGCCAAGGAGGAGAGAGATATTTTGTTATTTTAATTTTCAAAAAATAATTAAATGGGTCCCATTTAAAATTCCTAATTATGCTTTCTTAGGCCCATGGAGCCCAATTAAACTTAATTAGATCAATTTAAGAACTACCCATATTAAATTTAAACAAAATAAAATTTTATTTAAATTTAATTAAATTAATTTCCCCAAAACTTTATTATTATTATTATTATTGTTTTTTCAAGATCATGCCACAGAATTAATAATTCAGCTCCATGCCTCCAATTACATCTTACAGTCATATAATTTTTCATCATCGAGTTTCCCACGGCCTCAATGCATATACTCATCACAAAATAAGGGTCTACAGACACCCCTTACCCGTCTACAGTGTAGCCGAGCAAGTTATGCCACTCAGTGTGTTGGAACACCAATTCATGTTTCAATTTCAATTAATCCTTTTTTATTTATTTATTTATAATTTTTGATAAATCTAAATTTTTCTGTAAATTTTATAGAAAATCCGGCAGAGTGCCAGCTATAAATTGGAAAACAGTTCTTCTAAGCCTGTTTAAAAACACTTCCAATATAATTATAATCTCAATCTCAGTCAACCACCAACATTTTTCAACAATTTCTCAAATCAATTCAGTATCTCAAAATTCACATTCATCTCATATCACACCCAATTCAATGAGAAATACTCATATTTATTTCTGAACACAGCTCATAGGTAATTACAAAAAAAATATGATTACATGAGTTTGTAATATACATAACAAAAGTTTACAAATACAAAAGACTTAGGTAGCCCAATGTCCTACCAATGCACTGCAATTTGTGAGGTGACTTTGAACTCTGAGTGCAGATATGAAAACTCACCCTGTATGAGGTCTGCTGGACTCCCCAGCTATGTCTCCAGTACCTACGTGTGGCAAAAGCGACGTGCTAAGCAATTCTTCTTAGTGGTGACAATATAAAATAAAATAAAATTAAAATAAAAACATGTATGAAGAATGTATGTTTACATTTTTGGGTATACTTAATTTCAAATATTTATTGCAATATTATTCGATTAAAGTTTGGTAAGATTTATTAACATTGCCCGAGTAACCTATACTAGTTGACTGGACTGGATAAATGGGTAAACTGGTACTGGGTACTAAGTGCCTCGGACCATCACACCATCAGTCACATTGTGTCTCCCGGTGTGCAACGGAACAGCTAATAAGCTGTAATAATTATAGGGGATTAAACCCGAGTATAACAACTCAATATCATAGCCAAAGGCTATTATATCATAGAATGGCATGGAAAGCCATGAAATACAGAATGGCATGAAGCCATATGCAGTACTGCTAACAGATCCCTATTGGCATGCCAACCTATCCAAACCAATCACATTAGGCCTACTAGGGCATTTAACACTTTTCATTTATGTAATTCTTTTGAAATTGAATTTTTATGATTACTATTCATTTCATTGGTCAACCAAAATGTTGACTTTTGCATTGGCAATAGGTAAATTAGTTTAAATATCATTAACATACAACATTTTGCATTTTAAAGTTGTTGGTATTGGTTGCCAATACCATCTCTAAGCTTAAAGTTAATTTGAGCAGAAATTTCAGTTTTCATACCTTATTTTTACTGTTCCATTGGTCACTCTTGCAGTGAGAATTTGGCAAAATGATCAACATGAAAGTTGTTTCTTATTTTGTCTAGTTGAATTTCCTTTTTTGAATCACTCCATTTGGAGTTTTGTAGCTCAAGTTATGGTCCAAAAACCACAACTGGCCGGATTGGAATTTTTTTGGACTGACCATATCTATAGTGCAGTGAACAGTGATTGCAACTCCCTTGTTGGATAGGTTCTGGTCATAATTTGGGGTAGATTTCTTCATGAAAATTGTTGTTCTATATCTTAGCTTGTTGCTGGTAAACTTTCAGGTCAATTGGACCATTCTACACTGAGTTATGGGCAAATGAACAATCACTGATCATTTGGTCATTCTGTAGAAACAGATTGCAGTTCACCCGGATTAGGGTAAGCTTTTGGTCCACTTGGTTTGGTTTTATGGGTATGGTTTCTTCACCAAAGTTGTGCCATTATGTGTCTAATTTCATGTCTAATTGGCCTTGCACCAATTGAACCTCTACAATTTAAGTTATGGCTGCCCAAACCTGCTGGACTCATGTCCAATTCTGCAGGTCACCATGGGCAGCCACACCAATCTCAATTCCCACTACACAAACCACTTCATTTCTAAGTTACACACAGCCAAATGGTCAATAATTGACCATTTAAAACTTAATTTCACCATTAAATGATTAAAGTCTCCAATTTATGCCCAAACCCTAATCCTAATATCTCAAGTCATGCATTTACATAGCTTCCATTGTCCTAAGCATTGTATTGATGTTAAAGGCAGCCAACTTAGAATTTATCTCTAAGAAATCTTCAAAAATCTACCAGGTTCAAGGCTGCCCAAAATTTTGGGATGGGCATACATAAGATATGTAGCAAATTTCTTTGCAATTTTGCACTTAATTATACTTATTCAACATAAATTTGATGAGAAATATGAGTTTAAGTCACTAACCTCTAATGGAATGAATTTCAAACTTATCAAAGCTTTTCCTTTCTTCTTCCTTTTGCTGTATTTAGCTTGCCCAAAGTGTAGAAATAACTTTTTGTGAAGACCAAGATGAGTTTCAAGGAGGTTTAATGGGTTATCTCAAGCTTTCCTAAGCTCCCATGGAGTTTCTCTTCTCTTTCTCTTTCTCTTTCTCTAATATTCCCGTTGGTTTTGGAAAGAAAATGGCTGCTGGAATTTTTTTCTTTGTTTTTATCTTATTTTGTGTCCCTTTTATCTCTTTATTCATTTTGTTAAGTGGTGATTGGGTGGAAACTCCTAATTACATAAGCATGACATCATAACTCCCAATTTAACTCCTTTTTTTTTCTTTTCTTTTCTGCCAAATTTCAATTTAATTTTTAGCAATATTTATTCATATTTTGTGTCATAATAATTATTTACTTAACTGGACAAGTTGGTCAAAAATCACCTCTGAAGGCGAAATGACTAAAATGCCCTCCGTTTGGCTTAACAGACTAAAATTGTCTGTACCGATTGAAAAATTTTTCTAAGTATTTTCTTAGCATTCTAATGCCATAGGAACCTCAATGACCCTTCTCTGGAGTCCCAATAATTATTTTATAATTTTTCCCTTGGGTTTAGGGCTCCTAGTTGTGAGAACCGCAACTTCTCACTAGGTTACCCATCACTAGGGCACCGGCTCATTTAACTTGGTTGTATTTTATTTCTAAAATTTTTACTAAATTTTTCTTATTAATATTTGAGTTAATTATGGTTCCTCACTTTAGTTTAAGTATTTTTCCGGATGTTCTAGCTGTCCAGGCCGACACTGGTCACCGGAACAGTAAACTGTACGGATTAGCTAAAGTGAGGATGTTACAACTCTTCCCCTCTAGTTTAAATTTCGTCCTCGAAATTTACCTGATGCAAACAGTTGAGCGAACTGTTGCCTCATCGTCTCTTCACTTTCCCAAGTTGCCTCCTCGATGTTGTGGTGCCTTCAAAGCACTTTCACCAGTGGAATCTGCTTATTCCTCAACTCTTTCACTTCCCGAGCTAGGATCCGTATGGGTTCTTCTTCATATGTCAAATCCGGTTGTACTTCAATTTCTTCCATGGAGATGACATGTGAAGGATTTGAGCGGTATCTTCTTAGCATAGATACGTGGAACACATTGTGGATCTTGTCCAGCTCTGGTGGTAAAGCTAGCCTATAGGCCACTGGACCCACACGTTCAATGACTTCATATGGGCCAATGAACCTAGGGCTTAACTTACCTTTTCTTCCAAACCTCAGTACCTTCTTCTACGGTGAGACATTGAGAAACACTTTATCGCCAACCGCATATTCTATTTCTTTTCTCTTTAAGTCGGCATAGGATTTCTGTCTGTCTGAGGCAACCTTCAGATTGGCTTTGATTAGTTTTACCTTCTCCTTAGTTTGTTTCACCAGGTCTGACCCTACCAACTTATCTTCGCCCAATTCAGTCCAACATACTGGGATTCTACATTTCCTCCCATACAGTGCTTCATACGGAGTCATCTGAATGCTAGCTTGGTAGCTATTGTTGTATGCAAATTCTGCCAGTGGGAGGTATCTATCCCAACTTCCCTCTAACTCAATGACACAACTCCTCAGCATATCCTCAAGGACCTGACATATATTTCATGTTATTATTACCATTTCAGTTCAATATGTGTATTAGTTTAATTAGTTTCAATTGTTTACCTGGATTACTCTTTCTGATTGCCCATCCGTCTGAGGATGGAAAGCTGTGTTGAAGTGGAGTTGTGTACCCAAGGACTCATGCAACTTCTTCCAGAATCTCGATGTAAACCTTGGGTCTCGATCAGATATGATGGAAAGTGGAATTCCATGCAATCTAACTATCTCACTGATATACAATTCTACTAACTTCTCCAGTGAGTAGTCAGTCCTAACTGGCAGAAAGTGTGCTGACTTCGTCAATCTATCTACTATCACCCATACTGCATCATGTTTCTTCTGGGTGAGAGGTAGACCACTCACAAAATCCATGGTGACCCAATCCCATTTCCATTCAGGTATACGCATGGGCTGTAGCAAACCTGATGGAACTTGATGTTCTGCCTTGACTTGTTGACATGTCAAGCATTTAGTCACATAGTCAGCTATATCCCTCTTCATACTAGGCCACCAATAATGAGGCTTCAAATCATTATACATTTTTGTGCTCCCTGGGTGCATAGCATAAACACTAGTGTGTGCTTCTTTCAGAATACTAGTCTTCAGTTCCCCATCATCCGGTACGCACACTCTTCCTCTGTAGTACAGACATCCATCTGCTTTCACCTCATATTCAGTTTCCTTCCCCTCAGGAATTTTTCCCACAATGGCCATTAGTTTTTCATCTGCCCTCTGCCCATCTTATATCTGTTGTAGCAGGGTTGGCCTCACCTGTAACTCAGCCAAAATAGCTCCATCTTGAGCTAAGGACAGACAGGCATTTAGTGATCTTAAAGCTGTGATGGACTTCCTGCTCAAAGCATCAGCCACTACATTTGCCTTCTCAGGATGATAATCTATCACACAATCATAGTCCTTCAGGAACTCAATCCATCGCCTTTGTCTAAGGTTGAGCTCCTTCTGAGTTGGAAAATATTTTAGACTTTTGTGGTCTGTGTAAATGTAGCACTTTTCACCATATAAGTAGTGCCTCCATATTTTCAGCGCGAAGATAATTGCTGCAAGCTTTAGATCATGGGTAGGGTAATTCTATTCATGTGGCGTTAGCTGCTTGGAAGCATAGGCTACCACTTTCCCCTCTTGCATCAACACACACCCTAGCCCATTATGCGAGGCATCACTGTAGATCACAAAGTCTTTTCCCGACACTGGCTGTGTTAACATTGGTGCTTCTATCAACATAGCCTTTAACCTCTCAAAACTGGCTTGGCACTTGTCGTTCCAGCCAAATTTCACATTGTTGTGCAACAACTTGGTCATTGGAGCAGCTATAAGAGAGAACCCCTTCACAAATCTTCTGTAATACCCAGCTAGCCCCAAGAAACTTTTGACCTCAATTGTATTTCTGGGAGGCTTTCATTCCATCACTGCTTCTATCTTTTTGGGATCCACTCTAATCCCCTCAGCTGATACTAGGTGTCCAAGAAAAAAGATCTCACTCATCAAGAAGTCACACTTGGACAACTTAGCATATAGCTTCTTTTCTCGCAGGGTTTGCAGAATAATCCTCAAATGTTCATCATGTTCTTCCCTGGTCTTGGAATACACCAGAATATCATCAATAAAGACCACTACAAACTGATCTAAGTATGAATGGAAGATACGGTTCATAAGGTCCATAAATACTGCTGGTGCGTTTGTTAACCCAAACGGCATCACTAGAAATTCATAATGCCCATACCGGGTTATGAATGCAGTTTTTGACACATCCTTATCCTTTACCCTCAACTGATGATACCCTGATCTGAGATCAATTTTTGAAAATACACCGACTCCTTTCAACTGATCAAACAGATCGTCGATTCTGGGAAATGGATATTTGTTCTTCACAGTTACTTTGTTCAACTGCCGGTAATCAATACACAATCTCAAGGTTCCATCCTTCTTCTTCAAAAATAGCACCGGAGCTCCCCATGGTGACACACTGAGGCATATGAATCCCTTATCAAGCAACTCTTGCAACTGAGTTTTCAACTCCCTCAATTCAGTGGGTGCCATCCTATAAGGAGCAATGGAAATGGGTGCTGTACTCGGCATTACCTCAATAGCAAACTTAACTTCCCCTTCTGGTGGTAAACCAGGCAACTCTTCAGGAAATACATCTGGGAAGTCTCTTACTGTGGATATATCACTCAGGTTTGGCTTAGCTTGCTAGTATCAACCACGTGTGCTAGGTAAGCTTCACAGCCTTTTCTCATCATTCTTCTTGCAACTGTGGCTGAGATAACATTGGACAAGAAATCTGTCCTTTCGCCCACAACAGTGATCTCATTACCCTCAGAAGTTTTCAGAGAAATCCTATTCAATTTGCAATCAACTATTGCCTGATGACGTGATAACCAGTCCATACCCAAAATCACGTCAAACTCGTGGAAGGGTAACTCAATTAGGTCTGCCGAGAATTCATACCCTTGAATCCTCAACGGGCAACCCTTATACACTTTATTTACAACCACACTGTGGCTTAGTGGATTTGTGACCAGAATGTCTTGATCACTCTCCTCTACTGGAACTCCCCTCTCTATGGGTAGTTTGATGCAAATGTAGGAATGAGTGGATCCTGGATCCACCAATGCATGTACAGAAGTGTTGTAGAGGGAAAACATACTCCTGATGACATCCGAGACATCTTGCTCCTCCTGAGCTCTGATGGCATAGGCCCTGGAAGGTATCCTAGTGTCTGGCCTGTCAGTTGACTCGGATGCAAGCCTCAGTGATGGACCAGCTGCCTTAGGTTTACCAGGCTTCCTACCTCTTTGTGGTGCAGGAGCAGGTTTGTCAGTTTGTGTTGGAGCAACTGTAGTAGTCCTCTTTGGACAATTCTTGATCTGATGTTCTGTTGATCCACACCGTAAGCATGCACCAGTCACTCGCCAACATTCCCCCTTATGCCACTTTTGACAGTACTGACAAGCAGAAGATGCAGGGGCTAGTCCCCTAAATACCGTCCCTAGAGAGCTGCCCATTGATGGTGTGGACTGGCCTCTCCTAGGTGTGAACTGTGGTGCAGGCCCTGAGGCGGCCACGACCTGTGGTGGTCCTAAACTCTGAGCAGGAGGACCCTTACTCTTCTGACTGGGAGCAGAAAATGCACTAGACTTACTCGGACCCTTCTTCTGCTGTCTTTCCCTTCTATTTTGTTCATTGATTCTGACCCTTTCCACTTTTGACACAACATCCACCAGTTTAGAAAAATCCGTGATCTCTAGTGCTGTGATCATGACTTTGATGTTGTCATTGAGCCCTTCCTCAAACCGTCTGCACCTCTCTGCCTCGGTAGGGACTATCTCCCTCCCATACCGGCTCAGTTTGATAAACTCACACTTATACTCAACCACTGACAACTGTCTCTATCTCAAACTGATGAATTCCCTTCTTCGCTCTTCCAAATACACTTTGTTAATATATTTCTTCCTGAACTCTGTAAGGAAGAATTCCCAGATGATCCATTCAGGTTGCACCTCACTGGTTACTATGTCCCACCACTGATATGCGTCATCCTGAAGTAGGGACACAACTGCCACTAGGTTCTGCTCGGGGGTGCAATTTAGATGTTTCAGCACTCTGATGGTTCTATCCAACCAGTTTTCTGTGGCCATGGGATCATCCTCCCTCTTCCCAAAGAAGTCCACAGCCCCATGCTTTCTCAATTTCTCCAGATGAGATTTCTGTGGTGCTGGTGGAGGTTGTGGCTGTGGTTGTGGTGGTGGAATTGCCCCCATCATTTGCCGATAGAATTCGGTCATTTGTTGGAATAGAGCAAACTGAGGTTGAGCAGGTGCCTTAGCTGCTGGTGGAGTAGGTTCTCCCCTACCCCCAGATTCAGCCCTTGGTGGAGCATGACTCTCCACCTCTTCATCAACTGCTCTTTGCAAAGCAGGATCCATGTCCTGTAACACCCCAAAGTTCGGTAGTGCGTTCTACTGCTCCGGTGACCAGTGCTGTCCGGACAGCTAGGATGCCTAGAACTACATTTCAATATGAGTGAGGAGGCATAAAATAATGAAATACAAGAAAAGAAAATACAAGAAAAACAAAGGAAAAATAATAGCAAAGAAATGTGATCAAGTTAAGCGAGCCGGGAAACCTAGCGATGGGTGACCGCACCGGGAAGTCACGGCGTGGACCGTTGACTAGCCCTGGACTGCGGGGAACCCTGGAAAACATTTTTAGGACTTAAATAGACCCTTATAGAAGAATAAATATCATTAGAAAGATCAAAGAAAAATCAAATAATTAGTACAAAGAAAAGTGAGAAATCGAAAAACAGACAAAACCCGGTGTTACCGAAAAATCGGAAATGCAACCCGAACAGGGGCATTATGGTCATTTGACATCCCGAATTGTCTTTTGACCTAAATGTCCATTAAAAATAAATAGTATTACACTTAGAAAATAAAATGAAAAATTAATTTGGTGGTACCTAATGTAAATAGCAAAAATGAGGAGTTAAATGTGGGAAATTGAAACTTTTGAATAAATTAACATTATCTTTCCACTTAGTGCTCCACTCACACCTAAAGTGGACCACTTAATCTGCATTTGGACAGCAGATTCATTTCCTTCTTCAACCTCAAAAATTCAGCCGTGAGCCTCCAAGAAGAACTCCATGGCCAAAGCTTCCAAGCTCCATGCATGAACTCCAATCTTCACTTTCATGCCATAAATCCAACAAGTCCCTTCATGAAAGTTTATCCTCACATCAAGAACAATCCTTGGGCAGCCATTAGGAGAGGAAATAGTGGAGTTGTCAAGGGCAGCAAGGGTCACACATATGAGGTAAGTTTACATTTTTGAAGATTGCTTTGTTAAACTTTGTGTACATGTTATGGGTGTTGGTTTTGTGAAGGAAATTTTTAAGTTTGAAGAGTATTGAGATATCCATTTTTGGGCAGCCATGTAATCATGTATTGATGAAGTATTTGTACATATAATTGATGAGAATTATGTTGGTTGTGATGATTTAATAACCTAGTGAATTACTTCATATTTATATGGTGATTTTTGGCACTTGGATGGGAATTGATGAATTGTAGGACAATTTGGTGTTGAAGAAGATTTTTGGCAGCTTGGGGACACTTGAATAAATGTATGTATTCATGGAAGTGTTGGCAGAATATTGACATAGAAGGATTGATGGATATGTGTATGAACTTGTTGTGTAAAGAGTATGTAAAAACTAGTAATGTTATGTGTATGTGTAATTGTGTTTGGACTTTGGGAATTAGAGTTATATTTGGTGAATTGAAGATAATTGTAATCTGCCCAAAGTGATGTTAATGTAAAGTAATATATAGTTTTGGTAATGTACCAAAACATATTTGGTAGGGAAGTAAACTTATTGCAAGGTAAATGTGTGTAATTGATGTGTGTTAAGCAAAGTAACCAAGGGCAGTGTACATTTTAGCCAATAAGTTTAAATGTGTAACCTCAATTGGTATGAGACCAATTGGAGGTGGAACTAGGCACAAAATGTGCCAACTTTCATTGAGAAAACATACCAAAATTCTGCTTGCAAGGTGACCTAAGAAAATGACCAATTCGGATTAGGTACAATTAGGACCTGAAAAATGACCAATTGGGCAGCAGTGAGTGTTTAGGCCATAACTCACTCAAAACAGGTCCAATTGACCTGAAATTTTAACCATGAATAGTTAAGACCCATACCTACAAGTCTTATGAAGACACCAAAACCCAGAAATGACCAGAAGCAAGTCAAAAAGCTTGCACAAGTTCGGGTCCAAAAACTGGCCGAACCAAAGTTGACCAAATTGACCTAAAATTGACTTAATTTGATGCCATTTGACCAGCAATAGTATAATGACCATAACTTGGTCTACTTAACTCGGATTGACCTGAAATTTTGCCCCGCGTGCAATAAGACATAGATCTACAAGTTTGTAGTTTTGACCAAAACCCGAAAATCCAGGGAACTAGGTCGTCCGGCTAGGTCAAACTAGTATCCCGGAATCCAGCAAGTTGCATTAAAATGCACTGAACAAGGAAATGACTTTGGTAAAACGTACCAACCCTAAAACCCTATCGAATGTGACATATTAATGACACTGAAACCTAGTTTACCTAGAACGCATCAAGGGTCGGTATATTAGGTGATTAAGCAAATAAAGGTATTCAATGAATTGTTTATCAAACATTATCGTTAGAGACAATTTAATTTAGTACTAAAACACTTCAAATTGTGTTTCTCAGTTACCAAAGACTCAGGAAAAGGGAAGGAAACACTGAGTCCAGACTAGGAGACAATTATCAGAGGTTTGTGCACAACTAGTTTTTAACTGATTTTGTTTTGAATATTTCATATGATTAAATGACATATTTTTCTTATGTATTATGTTTAACAAGCATTGGATTTAATTCAATGATTATTGAAATTGTTATAGTAGGTATGAATTTAGCTTTGTGAAATGGTATTTCCACAAGTATTAAGCAATTTTGAATTGTTATGGATTGAATAAATTATATTTTAGAAAATTGTGATAGAACATGTTTTGAATTGTGATGGCAATTTTCATGGAAAAATGCAATTGTATGATTTGAATTGTGATGAGCATAAAACTTTATTGGATATTGAAATTGACTTTGAATCGAATTGTATTGTGATTTGTGCTCACTAAATGGATTGTGATATTGTTTTATATCTCACTATAGATGCTTGACTAGGTTATTACCCGTCTCTCTCATTTGTTGAGAAGACAATGGAGTTAGTTGTGTTTTGATTACCATGGTACATGCACAGGCTTAGATTTTCCTCTGATTTGAGGTTAGATCTAAGTTTATTTTATCGTTATGGCCCTTGCGGAAGATTCATTATTGTGATGGTACTGTGCACGATGATTCGACCTCCCCGACCATAGGGAGTTAGAATCACATCGAATATGGCCCTTTCGGATTAGTCTTGCATGGTTAGTGAGATAAAGAATGATTTTTGAGATAAAGAATGATTTTTGAGATAAAGAATGAGTTTTGAGATCTGATTATGATTTTTGAGATCTGATTATGATTTTTGAAATACATAATGATTTTTTAGATACAGAATGGCTTTTGAATGGTAAGGAATTTTGATTTCCATTATGGTTTATGTATAATTGATTTCGTTAGAATTATTTAAATGGTTAGTCATGATTTGATAAATTGAATTTTGTGATCAATGTCATTTATACAAATGATTTACATTATTGGCAATGAATATTTTGAGTTTTGGAATTTGATGAGTATTGATTCCCAAATTATTCTTGTAAATTTTGTCAATGTATATTGTACTATGTTTTAAATTATAGTTGTGCACCAGAGTTCACCACTCAGTGATAGCTTTGTATCTTTGTCGTAGGTAAGAAGAGCATAGAGCGATAAGTAAATTTCCTTGAAGATATATTCAGATCGACTCGGGTATATCATAGGTATACCCATGTACATAGGTTTTGATGTATGCATGTAATAATATGTATGTAAATTATTTGAGCAGTTGTATAGAAACTCTTGTAAAATATTTTGGTATGTAATTAAATGTAAATTATTGTAAATGTAAATTTGAGATTTCATTTACTTGAATAGTTTTGTATTATATTTCTTGTATCTCAGTCTTTGAAAAATCATTGCGGATTTGAGTTGAGAAAAATGTTGTGTTGAGAAATATGTTGGAGTTGAGATTTGCAAATATATATTGAAGTGCTTTTTACAGGTTTTCTGAAGAACTATTTTATCCAAAATACAAATGGCACTCTGCCAAAATTTTTACAGAAATTCCAAATAATTCAAATGTGTCAATTCTATCACTTCAGTTCAAAAAGGTTTTAACACCTGTAAATAGTGCTCACCACTGTAAAAGAAGTAAGAAAAGTTTTGAAAATCCCTTGTAGTGTATTTAATGGGTTATCAGTAGACGGAGTTGGTAATTCATTAGGTATACTACGGGATCATGTTATGCCTTACAGAGGGGTAAGGTGTGACATGTCCTATTCAAAATAAGAAAACAAAAAGATCTGCATCAGTGTCACCTCAACACTTACAAATGCAATGCAATGGTATGTACTCTATCTAGACCCAGAAACGCCTAAACCGATGCTTTGATACCACTAAATGTGACACCCCTTACCCGTCTACAGTTTAGCCGAGCAAATTATGCCACTCAGTGTATCGGAACACCAATTTATGTTTCAATTTCAATTAATCCCATTTTTTTCATTTATTTAAAATTTTTGATATATCTAAATTTTTCCGCAAATTTTATAGAAAATCCGGCAGAGTGCTGGCTATAAATTAGAAAACTGTTCTTCTGAACCTGTTTAAAAACACTTCCAATATAATTATAATCTCAATCTCAGTCAACCACTAACATTTTTCAACAATGTCTCAAATCAATTTAGTATCTCAAAATTCACATTCATCTCATATCACACCCAATTCAATGAGAAATACTCATATTTATTTCTGAACACAGCTCATAGGTAATTACAACAAAAATATGATTACATGAGTTTATAATATACATAACAAAAGTTTACAAATACAAAAGACTTAGGTAGTCCAATGTCCTACCAATGCACTGCAATTTGTGAGGTGACTTTGAACTCTGAGTGCAGATCTGAAAACTCACCCTGTATGAGGTCTGCTGGACTCCACAACTATGTCTCCAGTACCTGCGCGTGGTAAAAGTGACGCGCTAAGCAATTCTGCTTAGTGGTGACAATATAAAATAAAATAAAATTAAAATAAAAACATGTATGAAGAATGTATGTTTACATTTTTTAGTAGACTTAATTTCAAATATTTATTGCAATATTATTCGATTAAAGTTTGGTAAGATTTATTAACATTGCCCGAGTAACCTATACTAGTTGACTGGACTGGATAAATGGGTAAACTGGTACTGGGTACTAAGTGCCTCGGACCATCACACCATCGGTCACATTGTGTCTCCCGATGTGCAATGGAATAGCTAATAAGCTGTAATAATTATAGGGGATTAAACCTGAGTATAACAACTCAATATCATAGCCAAAGGCTATTATGTCACAGAATGGCATGGAAAGCCATGAAATACAGAATGGCATGAAGCCATATGCAGTACTACTAACAGAACATTATTGGCATGCCAACCTATCCAAACCAATCATATTAGGCCTACTAGGGCATTTAAAACTTTTCATTTATGTAATTCTTTGAAATTGAATTTTTATTATTACTATTCATTTCATTGGTCAACCAAAATATTGAATTTTGCATTGGCAATAGGTAAATTAGTTTAAATATCATCAACATACCACATTTTGCATTTTAAAGTTGTTGGTATTGGTTGCCAATACCATCTCTAAGCTTAAAGTTAATTGAGCAGAAATTTTAGTTTTCATACCTTATATTCACTGTTCCATTGGTCACTCTTGCAGTGGGAATTTGGCAAAATGATCAACATAAAAGTTGTTTCTTATTTTGTCTAGTTGAATTTCCTTTTTCGAATCACTCCATTTGGAGTTTTGTAGCTCAAGTTATGGTCCAAAAACCACAACTGGCCGGATTGGAATTTTTCTGGACTGACCATATCTACAGTGCAGTAAACAGTGACTGCAACTCAATTGTTGGATAGGTTCTGGTCATAATTTGGGGTAGGTTTCTTCATAAAAGTTGTTGGTCTATATCTTAGCTTGTTTCTGGTAAAATATCAAGCCAATTGGACCGTTCTACACTGAGTTATGGATAAATGGACAATCACTGTTCATTTGGTCATTCTGCAGAAACAGATTGCAGTTCACCCGGATTAGGGTAAGCTTTTGGTCCACTTGGTTTAGTTTTATGGATATGGTTTCTTCACCAAAGTTGTGCCATTATGTGTCTAATTTCATGTCCAATTGGCCTTGCACCAATTGAACCTCTAAAATTTAAGTTATGGCTGCCCAAACCTGCTGGACTCATGTCCAATTCTGCAGGTCACTATGGGCAGCTACACCAATCTCAATTCCCACTACATAAACCACTTCATTTCTAAGTTACACATAGCCAAATGGTCAATAATTGACCATTTAAAACTTAATTTCACCATTAAATGATTAAAGTCTCCAATTTATGCCCAAACCCTAATCCTAATATCTCAAGTCATGCATTTACATACCTTCCATTGTCCTAAGCATTGTATTGATGTTAAAGGCAGCCAACTTAAAATTTATCTCTAAGAAATCTTCAAAAATTTACTAGGTTCAAGGCTGCCCAAAATTTTGGGATGGGCATACATAAGATATGTAGCAAATTTCTTTGCAATTTTGCACTTAATTATACTTATTCAACATAAATTTGATGAGAAATATGAGTTTAAGTCACTAACCTCTAATGGAATGAATTTCAAACTTATCAAAGCTCCTCCTTTCTTCTTCCTTTTGCTGTATTTAGCTTGCCCAAAGTGTAGAAATAATTTTTTGTGAAGAACAAGATGAGTTTCAAGGAGGTTTAATGGGTTATCTCAAGCTTTCCTAAGCTCCCATGGAGTTTCTCTTCTCTTTCTCTTTCTCTTTCTCTAATATTCCCGTTGGTTTTGGAAAGAAAATGGCTGCTGGAATTTTTTTCTTTGTTTTTATCTTATTTTGTGTCCCTTTTATCTCTTTAGTCATTTTGTTAAGTGGTGATTGGGTGGAAACTCTTAATTATATAAGCATGACATCATAACTCCCAATTTAACTCCTTTTTTTTCTTTTCTTTTCTACCAAATTTCAATTTAATTTTTAGTGATATTTATTCATATTTTGTGTCATAATAATTATTTACTTAACTAGACAAGTCGGCCAAAAATCACCTTTGAAGGCGAAATGATCAAAATGCCCTCCGTTTGGTTAACAGACTAAAATTATCTGTACCAATTGAAAAATTTTTCTATGTATTTTCTTGGCATTCTATTGCCATAGGAACCTCAATGACCCTTCTCTGGAGTCCCAATAATTATTTTATAATTTTCCCTCGGGTCTAGGGCTCCTAGTTGCAAGAACCGCAACTTCTCACTAGGTTACCCATCACTAGGGCACCGGCTCATTTAACTTGGTTGTATTTTATTTCTAAAATTTTTACTAAATTTTTCTTATTAATATTTGAGTTAATTATGGTTCCTCACTTTAGTTTAAATATTTTTCCGGACGTTCTAGCTGTCCGGGCCAACACTGGTCACCGGAATAGTAAACTGTACGGACTAGCTAAAGTGAGGATGTTACACAAGTTAAATGTGATTTAATTAATTAGTTAAAGAGTTTAATTAATTAATTAAATAGGTTTGGTTTACAATTAGATTGCAAAGTCCCTAGCATGACTTGAAACCAAATCTAGGTTATTATATATATAGTATAAGTTAAATTTATATTTAAAGTGTTTAAATATGAATTTAATTATGAGAAATTAATTAATAGAGATTAATTAATTAATTTATATTTGATAAAAATTGATTAGAAGAAGAGAAATAATTATTTTGGATTGAGAACTCAAAATTGAGACACAAGGGTATTTTGGTCATTTCATAAGGTGACATGTGGCACCATGAGATGGTGACACATGGCACTACACATAAGCTTGCCAATTGTCTTTTAATCATGTAAGATGATCAAAGTCAAGATTAAATCTAAGTTTGACACTTGGCACAATGTGATTGGGTCAATTAAACTAAGAACGAATCAGAAGGTGACATGTGGCAAGGGTTTTAAGCGGTGACCTAGCTATATAATGTGTTGTTATGAAAGAGTAAAAATATAAGCTGCTGTTCTTCATAGGTGCCACCACCCTTGGAGTGCTCTTCCTCTCTTCTTCTTCATCTCTCATCAATTCAAAGAGAATAGCCAACATTCTTTTGAATTAAAATTACTAGAAATCATTTCTAGCGTCCTGTATGCATCTATAACATCTCTAAAGGCAATACTTGATTTTCTATTTAATTGGAAAGGCTTGAGAAGCTGTTCAGGGGCTGCCATTGGTGATCTTGGTGTGGAAAAGCTAGAAAGACAACATCTAGTGTCCTAGGCGCATCCCAAAGGTGCCAAACATAACTGCAGTGCATCAAAAGGTTAGTGCATTTATTCTTGATCTAATCTAGGGTTCTAATGAATTAATCTGTTAATTCTAAAATCTTAAATGGCAAATGTAGATCCAAAAAAATATATTAAAAGTGTTTTAATATGCTGTTTATCATTAAAAATTAAATAGATAAAAAAGAATCTTGCATGATGCATGTGACCCTAGAAGAAAAATTTTTGAATTCAATGATCTAAACTTATGTTTTTCATGCTTTCGCTCCTTCAACTAGTATTAGAGCCACTATATTTGCCATTTAGATTGTTGATTGTATGATTTAATTGTGTGATTTGATCATGAGATAATTGATTCATTGCTGGTTACAAAGCAAAGGTGGCAGCTTGATGAAAAACACCATGGTGCGCACGGTTTGATGGATTCAGCCATGCGCATGGCTGTTTGGGTTTGTTTGTGGGCTTGGTTTCAAGGCCCATAATTAGGTCCATGACTAATTAAAGTGTTTAATTAGGAGTTTTAGTCACACAATTAAATTTTGATTCAAATCTGAATTTTTAAATTTGTTTGAATGTGATTCAAATCTGAATTTTTAAATTTGTTTGAATGTGTGATGGGTGTCGAATCCACTAGAAATAAAATTAACTGAAATCACCAATTATGAAACATTTTCTATAGTAAGTAGTAAATCCAGGTCGAACCCTAAAGATTGAATTACTAAATTTCATGCACTTGTGTAATGGAAAAAGAAACAAAGGTTGGGGGGGGGGGGGGGGGGGGAATTCGTAATCCAAAGAAGAAATAAAAAATCAGAAATTAAGAACTAAAATTAAATATGAAACTCTCGAATTAAACAAACTTCAGTCTAAGGTAATTCTCATTCCAATGCATTGATTTGATCATAGACAAATACAATTATCTCTTATTGAATACTTAACATAGATTTACCAAACAGCGAGGTAAACCTCTGACTTCCCTATACTCATCAATTCGAGCCCAGCACTCTTATTGACTCTAATTATTAATTGAGTTGGTATTAAGCAATCCTCATCAAATTAATAATTGCTTTAAGAAAAGGAAGTAGTTAAGCTGAACAATAATTTATGAAGCATAAATCATTTAATCCACCCTATTGTTTCCTTAGGTTATTATCAAAAACTTGGATCACAATCAATAAAACCTAATTGCTACTCATGTTCAATCTTACACAACAATTACAGATTATGAAGATGAACTAGCAATTGATCAAATCAAAAAAATTAACTAATAGGCCTTTTTAGCAAATTGTTTACTGGTTTTGCAACCACCGCAAGTGCACGGATCGCTAACAAGTAATAAAGTGATGAGTAGAGTATCGTTCCCAAGAGGAACGTATTGAGTACCAAACTATAGTGATTTTAATTATCTAGACGATCGAATTGTAGAGAATTAATAATTATATCTAAATTAAAAGAAATAAAATCTAAATAATTAACTAAACTAAAATACCAATGGACGGGAATATTTTAGAGCTAAGGGTTCACACTTCAATCAATTATAGAATCAATCTGATTTATTCAATAAATGGGAGATTATTACTTTGATGGAAATTAATTCTAAGCTATCTAAAGTCCTCTCTCAAGGCACTCAAAGTGTATTTTAATTAACATAAACCCTACTTTCGTGGTGATTAAATTAATTAAAACCCTTTAAGATCTTTGATTAATTTTGGAACTCCACAAAGGTCATCAGTCTATCTCTAGATCAGATTTTCTAGGTTCAAAATCCTAATTTTCTAATATTAATCTTCACCTTTGAGTCCTTTAATTAATATATGTAATCAATATTAAGTGGGCGCCAACACATAGCGTGCATTAAGATCACAAGAGATTGAATCAAAGAATAAAATACCCAATGTATTAAATAAAATCAAATCAGATCCATAATGAAATTAAGTGCTACACCCTAACCCTAGAATAAAGAACCTACTCACCCATGGTGATCTTTACAATCAAGTTTATAAAAAGATAAAGAGAAGACATGAGAAGAAAATAGAGTGAAAGAACCCAAAAGGAGAGTTGCAACCTTGGACTTTTGGAACTTCAGCTGAAAATCCCTTAGCAATCTTGTAGATCTTGTTTCTCCCTTACCTCCCTTGAAGTTTATGTGCATCCTTAAATGTAAATCAGCTCTCTTGGATGTAAAATCCTGTTCTTGGATGTCAATTCTCTCCTCCCCCTCAATTCCTGACTTGTTCTATTTATATATGGTGTAAAAACCTTAATTTCAAAGTCCTAGAAGCATTTAGAGTCCATCCAGGTCGGGTTGGAGTGAAGAAAAGTCGCATCAAAATTGCTGTCAGGGGACTTTACACAGCCCATGTAGTGATACACACCCTGTGTAAATTTCTGCCACTTTATTTTTCACGTTTTCTTCAGTCCAGAGAGTTACATGGGGTCCAGGAAGTTACACGGGGCAAGTTACATAGCCTATGTAGTTTTGTTTCTCTATTGGCTATCCGGCTTTCTTTTGGCAGAAAGTTACACGGGTCTGGGGCTTGGCTTACATGACCCGTATACTTTGTATCAGCAACAATACTCAGTCCCTTGACTTCTTCAAGCTTTCTTTTGCACTCTTACACTGTGGGGCTCTACCCAAACACCTCTTTTGAAGGAAATAATGCTCTGATCAAGACCAATTAATCCATAGGATTTATTGGCCTCACCCTCTTGAGGCCAAATTCGATTGTTTTCCAGGGTTTTGAGGTAACTTTCTGTATTCTTCACGTTTTGATCTCCAAATTTCTTCCAAACTCATCTTTGATTCTAGAATCACATAAAAACACCTAATAAACTATAAAAAAATCAATGAATTGAGTTGGATTAATATGTTTTCTAAAATAACAATGAAGACACATAAAAATAAACATAAAAAGATACTAAATGCTAATAAAATGCAATGCATGTTAACCTTAAATATCTATATAATTTGATGCAATCAAATACCCCCAAACTCAAACCTTTGCTTGTCCTCAAGTAAATTAAAACTTTATAAAAACTCATTGGGGGTACTTAGAAACATAACAAAAAACTTAACTTGCACATAATTAGACACTCTTCAACCTTCATGCCAATTCCCACTTTCAAGGCATAGGGACCTCAATTGTCACACCTTACCCCTCTGTAAAGCATAACATGATCCCGTAGACTACCTAATGAACTACCGAACTTCACCTATCGATAACTCATTAAGTACCCTACAAGGGATTTTAAAACAATTTTCTTACATTTGGAAGTGGTGAGCATTTTGGTAAGAATTAAAATTATTTGTTCAAAGCTTAAATACTAGTAAAAATTTTTGTCCATTTTAAATTTTGCCGCAAATTTTATAAAAATTTTGACAGAGTTCCATTTGTATTTTGAGAAAACAGTTATTCAAATACCTGAGAAAAACACTTCCAATAAATTTTCCACAACTCCCAACCTCCAAATTATTTCAAGTTAACTCAATTCAATTCACTTCAAAATAATTCCACAATCCAATCAAAGTTGATCGTCTCAAAATTTTTCATAACTTCATTCACAGTGCATAAAGTGTGAAATTCACAAATACAAACCTTAATTTACAAAAAGAAGTTCCAAAAATAATATTATTATAATTTATTATACAACTGCTCAACTTTATATTGATACATAAAACATTACAATATTTACATCAAAATTAACTACAAGGGTATAAAACAATACCCGTACAAAAAGATCAGTGTGGTCCTCAATTCAATAGCAGCTCACTCTGTTGCTTTCTCCTTACTCTTATCTGCGACAGCAAAATAAGCTATCGCTGAGTATAAAAATACTCAGTGGTGCACAATAAAATTTTAAAATACAATACATAAATCATTTATTAACAAAACAAAATTTAAATATTTCTCAATCACATTTCACAAATTATCAAAACTCATAATAACACAATTTTGCAATATACAACCCCACTAATCAAAATCAATGAGGGAGGTGGCTAGCTAGCTAATGAGTACTCATCCGATCTACAAGCTCAACTGGTAAACTAGAGAGGGAGGAAAAATAATCGATCTCACCCCATAAATGGAGGAGGAATAATAAGGCACTGTCATGCTGAGTGTGAACACAAAATCAATTCAAAACAATTTAATCAAATAATTTGTGAGAAATCTGATCAATTTCCAAAGTCATATTTGCGATCATAAAATGGCAACATAATACATAATTAATCACAGAAGTTAAATTTTCGAGAATAAAATATTTAAACAAGCATTATTATGCACAGACCTGACGTGAGTCGCCTCTAGGCCTTGACTCAGTCTCTTAGAGCTTCCAAGTCTTTTTCAGTTGAAACACATAGTTTCACAGTGTTTCAGTACCATAACTTAGCATAAATCCAAAAATAAATTTAACTTCACTTTTACCTGGCTCTAATGTGCTAAATTCGATGTTCTCGAGATTTTTGTGTTTTGGGTTACTATTCACTACACTATTCAAGTCAAATTGTTGACTTTCTAAGGTTTAATAGGTATGGGAATTCCAACTTCACCCACATACCACATTTTGGACACCAAACTTGTTGGTTTTGGTCATTTTCTCAAAACTTAGGTCTTTTAGGCAAAATGGTCAATTTTCAGTTTTTGGTGTCTAGGTTGTACTATTCCATTGGTCACTTTTCTGTTGGAATTTGGCAAAACTTCCTTCATAGAAAATGTTTCTTATTGTCTTAAGTTTATTATCCTTTTTGAATCACCCCAATTGGAGTTTTTTAGCTCAAGTTATGGCCAAATTACAGTTACTGTTCATGCTATAGAATTTAGTTCTGCAGATTTATTGATCCAACTTCGTTCAGCAATTTGATCAAGTTAAGTCCATAATTTGGTCTAATTTTCTTCATATGAAATGTTCTACTATGTCTTAGGTTTCCATCGGTTCAAGAATCACCTAAATCGGAGTTTTCTAGTGAGAGTTATAGCCATTGAAACTTTACTATTCATATGGTAAATCTGCAGTTCTGCAGGTTCAGTGATCCAACTTTGCTCAGTAGTTTGATTGGGTTAATGGCAAAATTTGGGTTTGTGTTCCTCATGAAAGTTTTCGGTCTATATCTCATCTAAACACTGGTAAAATTTCAGGTCATTTTGATCTGCCTACCTCGAGTTATGACCAAATGAACAACCACTATTCATTTGGTCAGTTTATGCAGGGCAGCTTGCAATTTTCCAACTTTGGTCAATTTGTTCACTAGGTTTTGGTCACTTTTTGGGCATGCTTCCTGAATGAAAATTATGTCATTTAGTGCCTGTTTTCATTCCCAATTGATCTCATACCAATTGGACTTGTAAAATTCCATTTTTGGTCCCTCAAATTTGACTTTTGATCATGGTGCATACCCAATCCGAATTTGGCTTTGATTCAAATACTTCTAACACATTTAATTAGGTCACAAATGACCATTTCTCACTTCACATTAGGTTAAAAACACCATTTACAAGTTTCTCACATTTTTGGTCTCCAAACCCTAATGTCCAAAACCCTAAGTTTGTCCAATCTTCACAATTCATGTAATCTAATTATACAATTCAGATATCTAACACTATTCACCTAGATTTCATGTTTAACCTAACTAAATAGCATCAAAACCTTACGGTTCCATGGCTGCCACATTCTCTCTTCCTTTATTAAATGATTTCCTTTATTTCTAATGCAATTTCGCCACACATAAACTTAAATTCATGAATTCAATAAGAATTTAAACTTGAAATTGCACTTACCTCAACTTGAATTTGAATTCTCTAATTTCCCTCTTCTTTTCTTCTTTCTTTAATGACCAAGCTTCTTCCTAAGTGACTAAATCAAGTTTTTGTGAAGCAAGTATGGAAGGATTTGAGGTTTAATGGTGGTTTCAAAGCTTGAAGCAAGCCTTAATGGAGATTTGCAATGGTGAGAGA
Source organism: Hevea brasiliensis (assembly GCF_030052815.1). Taxonomy (NCBI): domain Eukaryota; kingdom Viridiplantae; phylum Streptophyta; class Magnoliopsida; order Malpighiales; family Euphorbiaceae; genus Hevea; species Hevea brasiliensis. Next base: position 33,628,833 of record NC_079507.1, on the reverse strand, counting down.
GAGAGAAGGATGGAGGTGGCAACTTTGGGAGAGAAGACCAATTGATTTTTTTCTTCTTTTCCTTTCTTTTTTATGTCTTATGAAAGACCACAATTCATTTTAATTAATTTATAAATTATGGGATTTATGGCATCATGCATGATGTCATATCCCTACACCTTTTTAACTTTTTCATTTTCTCTTTTTTTTTTTTATTAGTTCTTTAATTTAATTCTAGATCCCGAAGTTTTCTTTTCTCTGATTTTATTTGACAGTTAGGTCAGGAGTCAGCTCTCTGGGTCAATTGACCAAATTGCCCCTCTCCGGCTCATCTCGGTTTGCAATTAATTCAATATTTCTTCCGGCTCCCTGGCCTAATTATTTGACTGGCTTAACAGTTCTTTTTCGTGATTTTCTCTTTTCCACTATGTTCGCAATGGTCCTAAGGACTGCGGCGTCACATTTTACGGTTTGAAATTTGAGTTTAAAATGACTTCGCAGTCATTCCCGAGAGGGTCACCCATCGTTGTGACTCTCGGCTCGTTTAACTTCTTATATTCTGTTCTTCTTATTTATACTTAACCAATTGGCAATTACTAATTATTTGTGTTTATGGCTTCTCTAGTTGTCTTAAGTGTGGTTCTAATCTCCTTAATTGTCCAGACCAACACCGGTCACCAGAACTGTGAGATCTACTAGGCTATGCAAATGGGGGTGTTACATCAATAGTTACCCACTAGAACCTCACCCCCTTCATGGTGTTTTAACTAATTATTCCTCTACACAAGGTCATTAATAAGTCACAAATAACCTGTTTTATTAGGATAGACTTGAGAAACACTTACTCCCCCAAATTTGCCTCTATTGCGAATAATTGTGATGAAGTGACTCAATTCCAACTCTATAGGCATATCTCAATTCTTTATCTCCACTAATGTAGCATACACTTTTCAAAAGATCAAAAGGTCTTGAAAAGGGTTGTAATGGGGCTAAAGGGATAATGACTTGGTTACCAATGAAAGGTTTTTAGGGAATGCAAATATGAGGATAGCATGTATGCATAAAATATCAAATATACTAAGTTTATTTTACTGATTTTGCATGGAGAAAAGGGGCTTTTGATTTTTTATAGTGCCAAGCATGCTTCCATGATACTTATCTTTTATCTTGGGACTTCTTCTTCTTCTTTTCTCTTTTTTTTTTTTTTTTTTTTTTGTTTTTCTCTTTTTTTTTTTAATGTCCCTTTTGTCCTCTCCCCCAAACTCATTACTTTTGTTGGGTTGGAAAGGCAAATTTTTCTTTGATTTCAATTGCACACTTGCATTCTTTCTTGAGTTCTACATTCTCTCTCCACATTTTTTTGTTGCATTTAATATACTTTTTACTTATGCATTTAGCTTCCTCAAAAGGGTAGGATAGGTGTTTTGGCTAGGGGCTAGGTAAATAATATGGGTAAGCAATAAATTCTAAGGGATAAATATAGGCTTCAAGTTGGCTATAAGGGATATATTTTAATTAGGGGTGGCTAAGGCTTAGTGAGGTTATATCAAATAATGCCTTAATCATTTTTTCATCAAACATATGCTAGGATTTCGCCTCGATAGGTCCAAGAGATATGTTCTAGAGCTCGTGAGGCATTTTTAGGTTTGCTTGTATTTCAAAAATTTTCTCCTAATTTTGCAAGTTGATTGTGACAGATTAATGGCTATGAAGGGGTTTAACTCCACTTAGGTGATTTAGCTTTTCACAAACAACATATTGAAGCCTTTTTGCCTATCTAGTTACATTCATTCCTCTTTCCTCGAGAGTCCAATCATTAGCGCATCAAGGTTTTAGTTATAATTCAAAGTTAAAAACTTTTTGAAAAAGTCCAAAATTTTCAAAATTTGCAAAAATTTTCTGGATTTTTGACACACAAATATAATATAGACATAATAAGGTGATGAAATGAAATATATGAATGCAATGCATGAAATGCACCCCCAAACTCAAATTTGACATTGTCCTAATGTCATCAAGATAGCACAATCAGGTCAAGAGCAACATCATAATTATAATAACAAGGAAAAACTAATGGATATAGTATACTCCCCCTTGAAGCGTGCCTTCCCTTGAAGATTTATGAGTTTGATCTCTATTGCTCCTTTCAAGTACTTCTTGAGCCTACAAAGTGAAAAAACATCAAAATCAAGTTTAGGAGGGTGATAAAACAAAAGAAATAGAAAAATGCAAAGATTAAATTTTAAACTTGGGTTACCTCCCAAGAAGTGCTAATTTAAAGTCATTAGCTTGACCCCTTTTTAGAATTGCTGATCAAAAAGCAGTTTTTGCCCATAGTAGTTGTCATGTAACACCACATATGGGTCTTGATTTGTGATACCCTCAAGATTGGCAAGATTTGGAACAATATTGCACATAGCACAAACAACACATGGTTTAGAGTTATATGCTTGGGAAGAGGACTGTTTTAATTCATGGAGGATATATGATGATGTAGGAGGTGTCCATGATAGAAAAGGGTCTTCTGGTGGTGTATGTTACATCATTAATGAACTTAAATTGATAGTTTCATCAATTTCTTCATCCACCACCTTTATCTCTGATTTGTCTTCATGTAAGCACTCTTCCAATGACCCACCAACAATAAAGGAGTTGTTTTCTTCAAATTTAGGTTCAATTTCTTTTTCAAGTAACTCCTGCTTTTGTGGGAACTCTACTAGTAAGTCATCTTCATAGGAATTTTGTTCTTAAGGTTTAACTTCTTCTATAGGTTCAAATTCCAATGAAGCTTCTTCATTCTTCCAACTTTGTTCATTTGTTTCCTCCTCAAAGAGTGATAGCTCATTGTTCATCATAAGATTGTCAAAATTTTCTAATGGAGCTATCTCCTCTTCAAGTCCCACTTCCTTCTCTAATTGCAGCTCAAATGGTTGGTGTGAAATATTATGTTGATAAATGTCTGGAGGGTATTGATGACTCCAACCCTGCAGTGAAGGATCCCAATGCCAATGGTAATCAAAATCTGCATGTCATTCAATAAGTGAATGGCATCCTCATGGTTTTTTTAAAGAACATGATCACCGGTAGCCCAAGCTCCATAATCTACCCAATTCTTTGTCGCTTCATCTAGACCATTGTAGAAATTGAGAGTGAGTTCATAATTTGAAAGATAATGATTGTCAAATTGCTCTACCAATTCATTGAATCTTCTCCAAGCATCATGAAAAAGTTCATTGTGTTGTTGAACAAAGCTTGTGAAGACTTATTGATGGAACATCTCAATGTACCTCATAAGAAAAAACAAGTAAAAACAAAATTAATGAAGAAATAAACTATAGAAGAAATAAACTATAAAGGAAATAAGAATGTCTAGAGTAATCAAATCACTAATCATTCAATATCAAGCACCGGTCCCCGGCAATGGCGCCAAAAACTCGTTTGTTGGTTTTGCAACCACTGCAAGTGCACGGATCACTAACAAGTAATAAAGTGATGAGTAGAGTATCGTTCCCATGAGGACTATGTTGAGTACCAAACTATAGTGATTTTAATTATCTAAATGATCGAATTGTAGAGAATTAATAATTATATCTAAATTAAAAGAAATAAAATCTAAATAATTAACTAAACTAAAATACCAATGGATGGGAACATTCTAGAGCTAGGGGTTCACACTTCAATCAATTATAGAATCAATCTAATTCATTCAATAAATGGGAGATTATTACTTTGATGGAAATTAATCCTAAGTTATCTAAAGTCCTCTCTCAAGGCACTCAAGGTGTATTTTAATTAACATAAACCCTACTTTCGTGGTGATTAAATTAATTAAAACCCTTTAAGATCTTTGATTAATTTTGGAACTCCACAAAGGTCATCAGCCTATCTCTAGATCAGATTTCCTAGGATCAAAATCCCAATTTTCTAATATTAATCTTCACCTTTCAGTCCTTCAATTAATATCTGTAATAAATACTAAGTGGGGGCCAACACATAGCATGCATTAAGATCACAAGAGATTGAATCAAAGAATAAAATATCCAATGTATTAAATAAAATCAAACCAGATCCATAATGAAATTGAGTGCTACACCCTAACCCTAGAATAAAGAACCTACTCACCCATGGTGAGCTTTACAATCAAGTTTATAAAAAGATAAAGAGAAGATATGAGAAGAAAAAGAGTGAAAGAACCTAAAAGGAGAGTTGCAGCCTTGGACTTTTGGAACTTCAGCTGAAAATCCCTTAGCAATCTTACAGATCATGTTTCTCCCTTGCCTCCCTTGAAGTTTATGTGTATCCTTGAATGTAAATCGGCTCTTTTGGATGTAAAATCCTGTTCTTGGATGTCAATTCTCTCCTCCCCCTCAATTCCTGACTTGTTCTATTTATATCTAGTGTAAAAACCCTAATTTTAGAGTCCTAGAAGCATTCGGAGTCTATCCGGGTCGGGTTGGAGCGAAGAAAAGTCGCATCAGAATTGCTGTCAGGGGACTTTACACGGCCCATGTAGTGATACACACCCAGTGTAAATTTCTGTCACTTCATTTTTCACGTTTCTTCAGTCCAGAGAGTTATACGGGGTCCAGGAAGTTACACGGGGCAAGTTACACGGCCCGTGTACTTTTGTTTCTCCATTGGCTATCCGGCTTTCTTCTAGTAGAAAGTTACACGGGTCTGGGGCTTGGCTTACATGACCCGTGTACTTTGTATCAGCAACAATACTCATTCCCTTGACTTCTTCAAGCTTCCTTTTGCACTCTTACACTGTGGGGCTCTACCCAAACACCTATTTTGAATGAAACGATGCTTTGATCAAGACCAATTAATCCATAGGATTTATTGGCCTTGCCCTCTTGAGGCCAAATTCGATTGTTTTCTAGGGTTTTGAGGTATTTTTCTGTATTCTTCACGTTTTAACATCCAAATTTCTTCCAAACTCGTCTTTGATTCTAGAACCACATAAAAACACCTGATAAAATATAAAAATCAATGAATTGAGTTGGATTAATATGTTTTCTAAAATAACAATGAAGATACATAAAAATAAACATAAAAGGATACTAAATGCTAACAAAATGCAATGTATGTTAACCTTAAAATATCTTTATAATTTGATGTAATCACAAATCATTCAACAGATAAAAAAAATTAAATAAAAAAATAATAGATATTCAGAAAGACATAAATTAAATTAAGAACTTGGTCTCACAAATCAAACAAAAAAACTTAAATCCCTTGAACTAAATTAAGAATTTAGCCACTCATGTTCATGGCTTACAGAAAAATAAAAGAAAAATATAGAAGAAATGTAAAAGGGAATGAAGAATAAAGCTCTATATTGGGATGCTCTTAGGTTTTGAAATTCAAGATGCAGGTTTTCAGCCTGCATTCATATTTCTAGAATCAAGGCAGATTTTTAGCAACCTTCTTTCTGAATCTACCTCTGCCCTCTTCAAGAAAGTTGTAGCCCTATTTCTTAGCTTTCTAACGAGTACTCATGGACCCAAATCTGAGGTCTATAGCCCAAGTTATTGCCCAAAAATCGGGACTGGTTTAGTCAGACAGTCCAGCCCATTGTGATGATTTCATTGTGTAACACCCCTATATTCGGTAGTGCATACTATTGTTCCGGTGACCAGTGTTGTCCGGACAGCTAGGATGCCTAAAACTACACTTCGATATGAGTGAAGAGACATAAAATAATGAAATACAAGAAAAGAAAATACAAGAAAAACAAAGGAAAAATAATAGCAAAGAAATATAATCAAGTTAAGCGAGCCGAGAACCCTAGCGATGGGTGACCTTGCAGGAAGTCACGGCGTGGACTGTTGACTAGCTACAATTTGCGGGAACCACGGAAAATATTTTAGGACTTAAATAGACCCTATTGAAGTATAAATATCATTAGAAATATCAAAGAAAAATTAAATAATTAGTACAAAGAAAAGTGAGAAATCGAAAAATGGACAAAACCGGTGTTACTGAAAAATCGAATGCAACCGAGCAGGGCATTGTGGTCATTTGACATCCCGAATTGTCTTTTGACCTAAATGTCCATTAAAAATAAATAATATTACACTTGGAAAATATAATGAAAAATTAATTTAGGGGTACCTAATGTAAATAGTAAAAATGGAGGGTAAATTGACTAATTATCACATTTAAACATAATATATAATTGATTTTGTGTAAGTGGACCACTAAGGATTATAATATGTATTTAGTGGGCAGATTAATCCACTAAACATCATCTTTAACCTCCATTCTCCTCCCATGCCGAATTGAATTCCCTCATAACCTCCATGGCCGAAACTTGAAGAAGCTTCATCATCTCCTCCATTTCAGCCCCAAACACCAAAGTTCCTTCATTAATCTTGATCCCCACTTCACAAGGAAGAAGTAGATACCAATATTAAGAAGTTTTAGTGAAGATTTAGCAAGTCCCAATAATAGGTAAGTTTGAGTTTTTGATTATTGCTTTGTTAAAGTTTGTAAGGATGTTATGGGTGTTTGATTTATGGAGAAATTTTTGAGGTTTGATGTTGAATGGGAGTGTGTACTTTTGGCAGTCATGGAAACACCTTGAAGGCAGTTTATTTATGCTTGTAAATGGTGAATTAAATGAATGATTAAATGTATATTGTGTAGAAAATTGTTTGGGTGATGTATACTTAGTGTATGTAAATGTAAAATGAAATTTAAAGCTTGGAAAGTAATGGAATGTAAGTGTACCATTGTGGCAGTTTGCTAACTCTTGAGGAATGCTGGAATTCATGCTAGGTTTATGGAATAATGATGTTAAAATGTGTTGGTTGTTATGGTAGTTTGAGTGCATGTATGATGGTGTGAAGTTGGATATGTAAATGAGCATGAATTGGTGATTGAATTGTTGTAAATTGAGTTGGACAAATTCTGCACTTATTGGTGCACATTGTGTAACACCCTCCCGGTAACTACTCCGTACATCCTACTGTTCCGGTGACCAGTGTCGGTCCGGCCAGCTAGAATGTCCGGAAAAATATTTAAACTAAAGTGAAGAACCATAATCAACTCAAATATTGATAAGAAAAATTTAGTAAAAATTTTAGAATTAAAATACAATCAAATTAAACGAGCCGGTGCCCTAGCGATGGATAACCCAGAGGGAAGTTGCGGTTCTCGCAACTAGGAGCCCTAGACCTGGGGGAAAAATTATAAAATAATTTTTGGGACTCCAGAGAAGGGTTATTGAGGTTCCCATGGCATTAGAATGCCAAGAAAATACCTAGAAAAATTTTTCAATCGGTACAGACAATTTTGACCCGTTAAGCCAAACGGAGGGCATTTTGGTCATTTCGCCTTCAGAGGTGATTTTTGGCCGACTTGTCCAGTTGAGTAAATAATTAATATGACATAAAATATGAATAAACATTACTAGAAATTAAATTGAAAATGAGTAGTGAAGAAAAGAAAAGAAAATGGGGAAAAAGTCTTATTTATGACATCATGATGATGTCATTTAAAAGCTATAACCAATTATAATTAAACAACCAATTCATTAACTAATAAAAGAGATAAATGAAGACCAAAATCATCAAAAAGCCAGCAGCCATCCCCTTTCCTCAAGTGCAGCCGAAACCCTTGCATGCCCAAACCTCCATTGACAACTTCAATCAAAGCTCAATTTCCCTCTTTATTTCACCTTAAACCCTAGACACCTTTCACCAAAAACTTGTCTATACCCCTTGGGAAGTGTTTGGCAGCCAAGAAAAGTAAAGAAAGTGAAGTTTTGAGCTTGGGAAAAATCTGCCTACAAGAGGTTAGTGCACCTATCTATTTAAAACTCTTATTTTCTATGTTAGGGACTTGAAATCAACATGAACTTGTGACTTGAATGAACAAAAGTTAAGTGTATGTAGCCCATGGATTTCGGCTACCCCTAAGTAAGGAACAAGATTGAGTGTTTTGATGGACTTGGAGTGCACTAGAGATTATGTTTAAAGTATGTAAATATAAGTATAATGGATTAGTTAGTTAATTAAAGCATGTTGTGAAAACTCATATGGGAATTAGGGTTTTGAGAAGTGAAAATTTGGCTTGTCTTAGGAAATTGTTAGAGAACATTTTAATGGTCAATTAGTGACCATTTTAGGTAAGTTGACCATAATTTGGACTGAAATATAGCATGGCAAAGTGAATGAGTATGCTGCCTAGGGACAGCAGCAAGGGTGGCTGTGATTCTAGCCCACTTAGACAGCCATAACTTTGGTTGTGTAGGTCAAATTGGTGTTTGTCCAATTGGACATGAAACTAGACTTATAATGGCACATTTTTTCTGAAGAAACCATGCCCAAAAGACCAAAGAAAGTGGACCAAAAGTTGGCCCCAATCCGGGTACCCTGCAAGCCAATTCTGCAGAATGACCAAATAAACAGTAACTGTTCATTTAGCCATAACTCACTGTAGATATGGTCAATTGACCTGAAATTTTTACAGCAACAAGTTAAGACATAGATAAACAACTTTCATGAAGAAATCTACCCCATATTATGACCAGAACCTAACCCAAATGGCAGTCACAGTCACTGTTCATGGTACTGTAGATTTGGTAATTCTGCAGTTTTCCAATCCGGCCAGCTGTGGTTTTTGGACCATATCTGGAGCTACAAAACTCCAAATGGAGTGATTCAAAAAAAGAAATTCAACTAGACAAAATAAGGAACAACTTTTATGTTTACCAATTCCTCAAATTTCCACTGTAACAGTCCCTAATGGAACAGTAAACTTATGGTACAAAATCTGAAAATTCTGCTCCTTTGGTTTAATGCTTAGAAATGGTATTAATGCTTAATGCCAACAAGTTTTAAATGCAAAATGTGGTATGTTGGGAGTGCCAAAACCAATGTACCTATTTTCTACCTAAAAGTCAACATTTTTGTTGACCAATGAGGTGAATAGTGATACCAAAACTTGAAATTTACAAATTGAAGAATTTAAAAGTTTCAAATGCCCTAGTATACCTAACAAGATTGGTTTGGATAGTTTGGCATGCCAATAGGGTTCAGTTAGCAGTACTGCACATGGCAATATGCCATTCTGTGATTTTATGGCTTTTAGCCATTCTGACCTTGTATTGAGATTTACCTTAATTTTGATAAATGGCTTAAATAAATTATATTTCATAACTAAATCCAAAACTATGACAACAATTAATTAAGGTAAAAATAGAGTGTGCCGATACACCATGTGACATTACTTACTCAAATATACTGTACACAGGTATGGGGTGTCACATTTAGTGGTATCAGAGCACGGTTTAGGCGTTTCTGGGCCTAGATTGAGTCCATACCATGCATTGCATTTGTAAGAGTCGAGGTGACACTAATGCAGATCTGTTTGTCTTTGTTAAATAGGATATGGACCCTTCATCTCAAAGAGCAGTCGAGGAGGAAGTGGAGAGTCATGCTCCACCTGCAGCAGCTGAGACTGGGGGCATGGGAGAACCTGCTCCACCAGCTCAAGCAGAGCCTGCTCAGCCTCCACAGGCCATGTTCCAGCAAATGGCCGATTTCTTTAGACAAATGGCCGGAGTAATGCCAGCACCACCACCACCTCCACCTCCATAGCAGAAATCACACCTGGAAAGGCTAAGAAAGTTTGGAGCAGTGGACTTTTTCGGTAAGAGAGAAGATGACTCACATACCGAGAATTGGTTGAATGCAACAGGCAGAGTTCTAAAACAACTCCACCGCACCCCGTGAGCAAAACCTAGAGGCCGCCATATCCTGTTGCAAGATGATGCCTACGAATGGTGGGATACTCGTGTCATGAAGTGCAGAAGCTGTAACTTGGGACTTCTTTCTCTCAGAATTCAAGAAGAAATATGTGGGTACTGTATACCTGGAAGAGAGAAGAAGAGAGTTCATTAATCCTGAGAGGCAGACTATCGGTGGCGAGTATGAGAAGGAATTCGTCCGATTAAGCCGCTATGGAAGGGAGATAGTCCCTAATGAAGCTGAAAGATGTAAGAGATTTGAAGAGGGACTAAATGACAACATAAAGATCCAGCTCACTGCCTTGGGAATCACAGAATTTAGCAAGTTAGTGGAAGCTGCAATAAGGGTTGAAAAAGTGAGAATCAGTGAGCAGACCAGAAGGGATAGACAGCAGAAGAGGGGCCTGGGTCAGTCTAGCTCATCTCCTGCACCTGGGAAGAAGTTCAGAGGTCCATCTGCACAGAGTTCGGGTCAGCTACAAGGTCAGGGTCAGTCTCAGGGGCCCAGGCCACAGTTCACCCCTAGGAGAGGTCAGTCCACACCATCAGTGGGCAGCTCTCCAGGGATGGGGTTCAGGGGACCAGCCCCAACATCTTCTGCATGTCCACACTGTCTGAAATGGCACAAGGGGGAATGTTGGAGAGTAACTGGTGCCTGCTTAAGATGTGGGTCGACAGAGCATCAGCTGAGGAACTGCCCACGCAGAACTACTACAGCTGCTCCAACACAAGCAGACAGACCTGCTCCTGTACCACAGAGGGGTAGAAAATCTGGCAAGTCTGAGGCTGTAGGACCATCACAGAGGCCTGCATCTGAGCCAGCAGAGAGGCTTGACAGTGCAAGAGCTTATGCTATTAGAGCTCAGGAGGAGCAAGATGCCCCGGACGTCATCAGGGGTACGTTCTCCCTCTACAATACACCTGTGCATGCATTAGTGGATCCAGGATCCACTCATTCATATATCTGCATCAACCTACCCGTAGAAAGGGGGATACTAGTAGGGGAGAGTGACCAAGACATTCTGGTCACAAATCCATTGGGCCACAGTGTAGTAGTGAACAAAGTATATAAGGGTTGCCCATTAAAGATTCAGGGGTATGAATTCTTGGCAGACTTGATTGAGTTACCCTTCCACGAGTTTGACGTGATTTTGGGAATGGACTGGTTGTCACGTCATCAGGCAATAGTTGATTGCAAATTGAAGAGAATTTCTCTAAAAACTTTAGAGGGTAATGAGATCATTGTTGTGGGTGAAAGGACAGATTTCTTGTCCAATGTCATCTCAGCCACAGTTGCAAGAAAACTGATGAGAAAAGGCTGTGAAGCCTACCTAGCACATGTGGTGGATACTAGGCAGGCTAAGCCAAACCTGAGTGGTATACCCACAGTAAGAGACTTCCCAGAAGTATTTCCTGAAGAATTGCCTGGTTTGCTGCCAGATAGGGAAGTTGAATTTGCTATTGAGACACTGCCGGGTATAGCACCCATTTCCATTGCTCCTTATAGGATGGCACCCATTGAATTGAGGGAGTTGAAAACTCAGTTGCAAGAGTTGCTTAATAAGGGGTTCATACGCCCCAGTGTGTCACCATGGGGAGCTCTAGTGCTGTTTGTGAAAAAGAAGGATGGGACTTTGAGGCTATGTATCGATTACCGGCAGTTGAATAAAGTGACTGTGAATAACAAATATCCGTTGCCTAGAATTGATGATCTGTTTGATCAGTTGAAGGGAAGCGAGTATTTTCTAAGATTGATCTCAGTCGAGGTATCATCGGTTGAGGGTGAAGGATGTAGATGTGCCCAAAGGCGCATTCGAGAACGATGCGGGCATTATGAGTTTCTGGTGATGCCCTTTGGCCTAACAAATGCACCAGCGGCATTCATGGACCTTATGAACCGTATCTTCGATCCATACTTAGATCGGTTCATAGTGGTCTTTAATGATGATATTCTGGTGTATTCCAAGACTAGTGAAGAACATGATGAGCATTTGAGGATTGTTCTGCAAACCCTGAGAGAAAAGGAGCTGTATGCTAAGTTGTCCAAGTGTGACTTTTGGCTGAATGAGATTGCATTCCTTGGACACATAGTGTCAGCTGATGGGATTAGGGTGGATCCCAAGAAAATAGAAGTAGTGATGGAATGGAAGCCTCCCAGAAATACAACTGAGGTCAGAAGCTTCTTGGGGCTAGCTGGGTATTACAGAAGATTTATGAAGGGATTTTCCTTAATAGCTGCTCCAATGACCAAGTTGTTACACAAGAATGTCAGATTTGACTGGAATGACAAGTGTCAGACCAGTTTTGAGAAGTTGAAGGCTATGTTGACAGAGGCACCAGTGTTAACACAGCCAGTGTCAAGAAAGGACTTCGTGGTCTATAGTGATGCCTCTCATAATGGGTTAGGGTGTGTATTAATGCAAGAGGGGAAGGTGGTCACTTATGCTTCCAGGCAACTAAGGCCACATGAACAGAATTACCCTACCCATGATCTAGAGCTTGCAGCAATTATCTTCGCACTGAAGATATGGAGGCATTACTTGTATGGTGAAAAGTGCTACATTTACACAGACCACAAAAGTCTGAAATATTTGCCAACCCAGAAGGAGCTCAACCTTATACAGAGGCGATGGATTGAGTTCCTGAAGGATTATGATTGTGTGATTGACTACCATCCTAGGAAGGCAAATGTAATTGCTGATGCTTTGAGCAGAAAATCCATGACAGCTGTGAGATCATTGAATGCCCGTCTATCTTTCATTTGAGATGGAGCTATTTTGGCTGAGTTGCAATTGAGGCCAAACTTGTTACAGCAGATTTTAAATGGGCAGAAGGTAGATGAGAAGCTAATGGCTATTATGAGTAAAATCCCAGAAGGAAAAGCAACTGACTATGAGGCGAAGGCAGATGGGTGTCTGTATTACAAAGGAAGACTGTGTACGGATGATGGGAATTGAAGGCGAGATTCTAAAAGAGGCACACACGTGTGTATATGCTATGCACCTGTGAAGTACAAAAATGTATCATGATTTGAAGCTTCAGATTGGTGGCACAGTATGAAAAAGGACATAGCTGACTACGTGACTAAATGCTTGACATGTCAGCAAGTCAAGGCAGAACATCAAGTTCCATCAGGTTTGCTACAGCCTATACGCATACCTGAATGGAAATGGGATCGGGTCACCATGGATTTTGTAAGTGGCCTACCTCTCACCCAGAAGAAACATGATGCAGCATGGGTGATAGTTGATAGATTGACAAAGTCAGCACACTTTCTGCCAGTTAGGACTGACTACTCACTGGAGAAGTTAGCATAATTGTATATCAGTGAGATAGTTAGACTGCATGGAATCCCACTTTCCATCATATCTGATCGAGTCCCAAGGTTTACATCGAGATTTTGGAAGAAGTTGCATGAGTCCTTGGGTACACAACTCCACTTCAGCACAGCTTTCCATCCTCAGACGGATGGGCAATCAGAAAGAGTAATCCAGGTAAACAATTAAAACCAATGGAATTGATACAAATATTGAATTGAAATGATAACAATAACATGAAATATATGTCAGGTTCTTGAAGATATGCTGAGGAGTTATATCATTGAGTTTGAGGGAAGTTGGGATAGATACCTCCCACTGGCAGAATTTGCATACAACAATAGCTACCAAGCTAGCATCCAAATGGCTCCATATGAAGCACTGTATGGGAGGAAATGTAGAACTCCAGTGTGCTGGACTGAATTAGGCGAAGACAAACTGGTAGGGCCAGACCTGGTGAAACAGACTGAGGAGAAAGTGAAACTAATCAAAGCCAATCTGAAGGTTGCCTCAGATAGACAGAAATCCTATGCCGACTTGAAGAGAAAAGAAATAGAATACACAGTTGGCGATAAAGTGTTCCTCAAGGTGTCACCGTGGAAGAAGGTATTGAGGTTTGGAAGAAAAGGTAAGTTAAGCCCTAGGTTCATTGGCCCATATGAAGTCATTGAACGTGTGGGTCCAGTGGCCTATAGGCTAGCTTTACCTCCAGAGCTGGACAACATCCATAATGTGTTTCACGTATCCATGCTCAGAAGATACCGCTCAGATCCTTCACATGTCATCTCCAGGGAAGAAATTGAAATACAACCGGATTTGACATATGAAGAAGAACCTCTACGGATCCTGGCTCGGGAAGTGAAAGAATTGAGAAACAAACAGATTCCACTGGTGAAAGTGCTTTGGAGGCACCACAACACCGAGGAGGCAACTTGGGAAAGTGAAGAGACGATGAGGCAATAGTTCCCTCAACTGTTTGCATCAGGTAAATTTCGAGGACGAAATTTAAATTAGAGGGGAATAGTTGTAACACCCTCCCGGTAACTACTCCGTATATCCTCTTTATTCGGTGACCGATTAGTCGGGACAGCTAGAATGTCCGGAAAAATATTTAAACTAAAGTGAAGAACCATAATCAACTCAAATATTGATAAGAAAAATTTAGTAAAAATTTTAGAATTAAAATACAACCAAATTAAACGAGCCGGTGCCCTAGCGATGGGTAACCCAGAGGGAAGTTGCGGTTCTCGCAACTAGGAGCCCTAGACCTAGGGAAAAAATTATAAAATAATTTTTGGGACTCCAGAGAAGGGTTATTGAGGTTCCCATGGCATTAGAATGCCAAGAAAATACCTAGAAAAAATTTTCAATCGGTACAGACAATTTTGACCCATTAAGCCAAACGGAGGGCATTTTGGTCATTTCGCCTTCAGAGGTGATTTTTGGCCAACTTGTCCAGTTGAGTAAATAATTAATATGACATAAAATATGAATAAACATTACTAGAAATTAAACTGAAAATGAGTAGTGAAGAAAAGAAAAGAAAATGAGGAAAAAGTCTTATTTATGACATCATGATGATGTCATTTAAAAGCTATAACCAATTATAATTAAACAACCAATTCATTAACTAATAAAAGAGATAAATGAAGACCAAAATCATCAAAAAGCCAGCAGCCATCCCCTTTCCTCAAGTGCAGCCGAAACCCTTGCATGCCCAAACCTCCATTGACAACTTCAATCAAAGCTCAATTTCCCTCTTTATTTCACCTTAAACCCTAGACACCTTTCACCAAAAACTTATCTATACCTCTTGGGAAGTGTTTGGCAGCCAAGAAAAGGAAAGAAAGTGAAGTTTTGAACTTGGGAAAAATCTGCCTACAAGAGGTTAGTGCACCTATCTATTTAAAACTCTTATTTTCTATGTTAGGGACTTGAAATCAACATGAACTTGTGACTTAAATGAACAAAAGTTAAGTGTATGTAGCCCATAGATTTCGGCTGCCCCTAAGTAAGGAACAAGATTGAGTTTTTTGATGGACTTGGAGTGCACTAGAGATTATGTTTAAAGTATGTAAATATAAGTATAATGGATTAGTTAGTTAGTTAATTAAAGCATGTTGTGAAAACTCATATGGGAATTAGGGTTTTGAGAAGTGAAAATTTGGCTTGGCTTAGGAAATTGTTAGAGAACATTTTAATGGTCAATTAGTGACCATTTTAGGTAAGTTGACCATAATTTGGACTGAAATATAGCATGGCAAAGTGAATGAGTATGCTGCCTAGGGACAACAGCAAGGGTGGCTGTGATTCCAGCCCACTTAGACAACAATAACTTTGGCTGTGTAGGTCCAATTGGTGTTTGGACAATTGGACATGAAACTAGACTTATAATGGCACATTTGTGCTGAAGAAACCATGCCCAAAAGACCAAAGAAAGTGTACCAAAAGTTGGCCCCAATCCGGGTACCCTACAAGCCAATTCTGCAGAATGACCAAATGAACAGTAACTGTTCATTTGGCCATAACTCACTGTAGAT
Source organism: Hevea brasiliensis (assembly GCF_030052815.1). Classification (NCBI taxonomy): domain Eukaryota; kingdom Viridiplantae; phylum Streptophyta; class Magnoliopsida; order Malpighiales; family Euphorbiaceae; genus Hevea; species Hevea brasiliensis. Next base: position 33,613,240 of record NC_079507.1, on the reverse strand, counting down.
ATGGTCAATTGACCTGACATTTTTACAGCAACAAGTTAAGACATAGATAAACAATTTTTATGAAGAAACCTACCCCAAATTATGACCAGAACCTAACCCAAATGGCAGTTATAATCACTGTTCATGGTACTATAGATTTGGTAATTCTGCAGTTTTTCCAATCCGGCCAGCTGTGGTTTTTGGACCATATCTGGAGCTACAAGACTCCAAATGGAGTGATTCAAAAAAAGAAATTCAACTAGACAAAATAAGGAACAACTTTTATGTTTACCAATTCCTCAAATTTGCACTGTAACAGTCCCTAATGGAACAGTAAACTTATGGTACAAAATCTGAAAATTCTGCTCCTTTGGTTTAATGCTTAGAAATGGTATTAATGCTTAATGCCAACAAGTTTTAAATGCAAAATGTGGTATGTTGGGAGTGCCAAAAACAATGTACCTATTTTCTACCTAAAAGTCAACATTTTTGTTGACCAATGAGGTGAATAGTGATACCAAAACTTGAAATTCACAAATTGAAGAATTTAAAAGTTTCAAATGCCCTAGTATACCTAACAAGATTGGTTTGGATAGTTTGGCATGCCAATAGGGTTCAGTTAGCAGTACTGCACATGGTAATATGCAATTCTGTGATTTTATGGCTTTTAGCCATTCTGACCTTGTATTGAGATTTGGCCTTGTGCCTGATGTATTCTGACTTGTAGTACATTACATTACTGCCGGGAGATGCATATGTGACCGATGGTGTGACGGCCCGAGGTACTTGATACCCAGTGCCAGTTTGCCCGTTTATCCAGTCCAGTCGTCTAGTGTAGGTTACTTGGGCAACCAAATGAATGAAAGGGGACAAAGTTAATGATACACAAATTCAAAACAAATAAAACATATACATTCACTACATATTTATTTCTTGCTATTTCTTTTATTTTATTATTGCACCACTAAGCATTATTGCTTAACGCGTTGCTTTTGCCACGCGTAGGTTCTGGAGATACAGATCGTGAGCCCAGTAGACCGCAGACTGGGTGAGTCCATTCTGCAGTTCTGCACAGTGTCCGTGTCACCTCAACTTCTGCTGTGCATTGGTAGGACACTAGGTGTCATTTTGTCATTTTGTAACTAAATTTTTATTTTCTCATATGTATTTAGAATTATGTAATGTATTTGGATGTTCATGTAAATTATGAAAATTGTATTTGTGAATGGAAAAATAAATATCTATTTGTGAGTTATACTTGATTATCACATGTGATGGATGATTGAGAACTGAAATTGAGAAATGTTGTTGAGATTTCGATATTGGAGTTTAAGATGATGAGATATGAATATTGGAAGTGTTTTTCACAGGTTTCGAAGAACTGTTTTCTCCATTTTTAGCCGATACTCTGCCGGATTTTCTTTAAAATTTTCGGAACCTCAAATAAATAATAATTTTGATAAATGGCTTAAATAAATTATATTTCATTACTAAATCCAAAACTATGACAACAATTAATTAAGGTAAAAATAGAGTGTGCCGGTACACCGTGTGACATTACTTACTCGGATATACTGTACACGGGTATGGGGTGTCACATTTAGTGGTATCAGAGAACGGTTTAGGCGTTTCTGGGCCTAGATTGAGTCCATACCATGCATTGCATTTGTAAGAGTCGAGGTGACACTAATGCAGATCTGTTTGTCTTTGTTAAATAGGATATGGACCCTTCATCTCAAAGAGCAGTCGAGGAGGAAGTGGAGAGTCATGCTCCACCTGTGCAGTGAGGCCTGGGGCATGGGAGAACACCTTCACCGGCTCAAGCGAGCACCTCGGCCTCCACAGGCCATGTTTCAAAGAAATGGCCGATTTCTTTAGACAAATGGCCGGAGTAATGCCAGCACCACCACCACCTCCACCTCCACAGCAGAAATCACACCTAAAAAGGCTAAGAAAGTTTGGAGCAGTGGACTTTTTCGGTAAGAGAGAAGATGACTCTGTTGCAGCCGAGAATTGGTTGAACAGAACGGGCAGAGTTCTAAAACAACTCCACTGCACCCCAGAGCAAAACCTAGAGGCTGCCATATCCCTGTTGCAAGATGATGCCTACGAATGGTGGGATACTGTGTCCAGTGAAGTGCAGCCAGAAGCTATAACTTGGGACTTCTTTCTCTCAGAATTCAAGAAGAAATATGTGGGTACTGTATACCTGGAAGAGAGAAGAAGAGAGTTCATTAATCTGAGGCAGAGACAGCTATCAGTGGCCGAGTATGAGAAGAAATTCGTCTGATTAAGCCGCTATGGAAGGGAGATAGTCCCTAATGAAGCTGAAAGATGTAAGAGATTTGAAGAGGGACTAAATGACAACATAAAGATCCAGCTCACTGCCTTGGGAATCACAGAATTTAGCAAGTTAGTGGAAGCTGCAATAAGGGTTGAAAAAGTGAGAATCAGTGAGCAGACCATAAGGGATATAAAAATTGGAGGTGAAACTAGGCACAAAATGTGCCAACTTTCATGAAGGAAGCATATAAAAATTCTGCTTGCAAGGTAGCTTGAAAAATGACCAAATCCGGATTAAGTGCAACTAAGGCCTGAAAATTGGCCATTTGGGCAGCAGTTAATGTTTAAGCCATAAGTCACTCAAAACAGGTCCAATTGACCTGAAATTTTAACCATGGATAGTTAAGACCCATATCTACAAGTCTTATGGAGACACCAAAGCCTAGAAATGACCATAAGCAAGTCAAACAGCTTGCAGAAGTTCAGGTCCAAAAACTGGCCGAACCTAAAATGACCTAAAATGACCTAAAGTGACCAATTTTGGTGCAATTTGACCAGAAATAGTAAAATGACCATAACTTGGTCTACATAACTCAGAATGACCTGAAATTTTGCCCCGCGTTCCTACAGGTTTGTAGTTTTGACTGAAACCCGAAAACCAAGGGAACTAGGTCTTCCGGCTAGGTCAAACTAGTATCCCGGAATCCAGCAAATTGCAAGAAAATGCAGTATACACGGAAATGAACTTGGTAACATGTACCAACCCTAAAAGACTATCGAATGTGACATGTTAGTAACATTAAAACCTAATTTTCCTAGAATTCATCAAGGGTCGATATATTAGGTTGATTAAGCAAATAATAGCAATCAGTGAATTACTTATCAAGCATTATCGTTAGAGACAGTTTAATTTAGTACTGAAACACTTCAAATTATGTTTCTCAGTTAGCAAAGACTCAGAAAAAGGGAAGAAAACACTGAGTCAAGACCAGGAGACAGTTATCAGAGGTTTGTGCACAACAACTATTTCTTTTGAATTTTTCAATTGAAATGAATTATGACTATTTGTACAATATTGTTTTAAATTGTGGAAATGTGTTTGAATGGATATTTATTGCTTGAAAAGCACTGTAAATGGTTTAAAATTGTGAGAAATTGTTTGAATGATATTGATGGATACTTATTGATTGAAAAGCATTGGAAATGGTTTGAAACCACAGCTATCATGTATATTGATTGTATTCCTCGCTAGCTTGTCTAGTGGGACGAATTGAATTCCCACTCTGGCTGAAGTGTTAAGGTGTGTGCCTGTTGAGGACGAATTGGATGAGTACTCATATTTTTGCTAGCTAGCTATGTTATTCCTCATTAGTCATTGACTTTTGGGACGAATTGAATACTTCATTAGCCATCGGCTTTTGGGATGAATTGAACTTTTGAACATAATTAAGCTGTGTGTGATTTATTGATATGTATTGTGAGATTGTGAATTTAAATTCCTATTAACATTCATTGTCTTTTGACTTTAACTATGTTTGGATTTCTGAGATTTATTGTGATATTGTGTTAAATTCCTTCTGACATTCATTGTCTTGAATTTAACTATGATTTTACGTATCCATCATTTATATGATTTATGAATTGTGATTTAAAGTTTTATTTGGTTAATGTTGTGCACCACTGAGACATTGTCTCAGCGATAGCTTTTCATTGTTGTCGCAGGTAGACAGAAGGATAGGGCAGCAGACTAGGCTGCTAGTACATCCAGCGAGAGATTATCGGGTATAATGAGTATACCACATTTTGCATTTTGTACTGTAATGTATGACTACTGTATGTACATAGTGTTCTTGGTTTTGAGCAGTTGTAAATTCAAATTGTACATTGAAGTTGTAAAATAATTATGAGTTATTTTGGCTTGTAAAAATTGTATTATATTTCTTGTATCTCAATCTTTGAAAAATCACTGTGGATTTGAGTTGAGAAATATGTTGTGTTGAGAAATATGTTGGAGTTGAGATTTGGAAATATATTGAAGTGTTTTTATGAGTTTCAAGAACTGTTTTATCCAAAATACAGATGGCACTCTGCCAAAATTTTTACAGAAATTCCAAATAATTCAAATGTGTTAGTTCTATCACTTCATTTCAAAAAGGTTTTTAACACCTGTAAATAGTGCTCACCACTTTAAAAGAAGTAAGAAAAGTTTTTAAAATCCCTTGTAGTGTATTTAATGGGTTATTAGTAGACGGAGTTGGTAATCCATTAGGTATACTACGGGATCATGTTATGCCTTACAGAGGGGTAGGGTGTGACATGTTTTGGTGGTATCAGAGCTAGTTTTTAAATTCCGTTTTCACATGTTATTTGAATATTCTTTCTTCATAGTACAACTGCTCAACATCATTGTTTGATACATACAGTACATTACATTATAAATATGCACTAACGGGAGGAAATCTCCTTGTGTTGTTTGTTCAGGAGATCTAAAATCCTCGCATTGACTATGGAAGAGGGTGATCGTTTAGTCGATCAATCTATTGAGGCTGAGGTGCAAGGGGATGCCCCAGGCCTACATAATGTCAGTGGTTCAAGAAGACCACCGCAGCATCCAGCCTCGCTCGGCCAAAGAGATGGCTGCAATGTTCCAACAAATGGCTGGTAATGTGCCTACTCAAGTCCCAATACAGCCACCAGTGGTACAACCACAGTCTCTTGCTAGACATTATGATAAATTGATGAAATATGGGGCTACAGAGTTCAAGGGGACAGTAGATCCTCTAGAGGCAGAACAGTGGTTAGAGAGAATGGATAGGGTATTCAAGAAGCTACATTGTACAGAGGAGCTCAGATTTGAATACTCAGTATCTTTGTTACAAGGGGATGCTTATGACTGGTGGAAAACCATTCCCTACAGTCTGGTAGAACCTGCAGTGTTAACATGGAATGACTTTCTCTGGGAATTCAAACAAAAATATGTCCCTGATGCTTATGTAGACTAGAAGCTATAAGAGTTCCTAAGTCTGAAACAGGGGGGCAGATCAGTGGCTGAGTATGAAAGAGAATTTTCCCGCCTGAGCCATTATGCAGTAAGTTTACTTGCTACCAGCAGGGAGAGATGCAAGAGGTTTGAAACTGGCTTAAAGCCCAAAGATCGACACAAGTAGTCAGATTCAAACACACTAACTTCTCTGAACTTGTTTCTCAAGCCCTAGAGTTGGAAAGAATTGAGTCTGAAGCAGCTCCTGAGAAAAAGAAATCAGAGAAGACAGAGAAAGAGGGAAAATCAGTAGAACAGAGTTCCAGTGGTCCTACTGGAAAGAGGAAGAATCATGGGGGACATGGCAGAGGTGGCAAGAAGTCTGGTAGGGGAAGATATTCAGGACAGAAGCCTCCTCTATCTGGTCAGCAAAGTACCAAAGGTTCTTACCCTCCCCGCCAATGTGAAACATGTGGAAGAAATCATGGTGGGATATGCTACAAGGCTATTGGAGCCTATTATAACTGTGGAGGCACAGGACACTTTGCCAAGGACTGCACCAGTAGTCGCAGAGTTGGACCACCTCCTACTACTGTAGAAGGGTCAGTTCAGAGCCCTATCACTAGAAGTTCACAACCACCCAGCAGAGGTAGAGGTAGGGGTAGAGGTAGCCCAGCAGGCAGCCAAGGCACAGTGAAACAAGCAGAGCAAGACAGTGCTCCAGTCAGAATCTATGCAATGAGACAGAGAGAAGAGGCTGAGACATCTGATGTTGTGGCTGGTACCTTCTCAACTTTTAATCAAGATGTGTTTTGTTATTTGATCCGGGTTCTACCCATTCTTATGTGAGTGCTAGCATCATTGATTGCATTGTTGTTCCTGAAGGAACGGAAGCGTGAAAAACACAAGATTATACCATTGAATTCAAAAATTTTCACCTAGGGTCACAAGCACCATGCAAGATTTATTTTTATCTATTTGATTTCAATGATAAACAACATATTAAAACTCTTTTAATATGTTTTTGGATCTGTATTTGCCATTTAAGATTTTAAAATTAATCAGATTAATTTTAGAACCCTAGATTAAATCAAGAACGATTACACTAACCTCTTGCTGTGCTGCAGCGTGTCTGCGCCTTTGAGATTCGTCTTCAGGACACCAGATGTTGTCCCTCTAGCTTGTCCACACCAAGAACACCTATGGCAGCCCTTGAACAACTTCTAAAGCCTTTTCTATTAATTAGAAATTCAAGTTCTGCCTTTTAAGAGATTAGAGATGCAAACAGGACACTAGAAACAATTTCTAGTGTTCTTAATTCAAGAGATTGATGGCTAATCTCTTTGAATTGATGAGAGATGAAGAGAAATAGCTGGAGAGGCTCAAAGTGGCGTGACATATGAGAGGAGAGGCTGCTGGTTGTGTTTTCTTTTCATAACCCCACTTAAATAGCTAGGTTAACACATTAAACCCTAGCCACATGTCACCTTTTGATTAGCTCTAGGTTTAAGTGACCCAATCACATTGTGCCAAGTGTCAAACCTATATTTAATCTTGATTTTAATCATCTTACATGATTAAAAATATTTGCAAGCTTATGTGTTATGCCATGTGTCACCATCTCATGGTGCCACGTGTCACACCGCAAAATGACCAAAATGCCCTCGTGTCTTAATTTTGAGTTCTCAACCCAAAATAATTATTTTCTTCTTCTAATTAATTTATATCAAATATAAATTAATTAATTAATCTCTATTAATTAATTTCTCATCAATTAAATTCATATTTAAACACTTTAAATATAAATTTAATTTATACTACACATCCAATAATCTAGATTTGGTTTCAAGTCATGCTAGGGACTTTGCAATTTTATTGCAAACCAAATCTATTTAATTAATCAATTAAACTCTTTAATTAATTAATTAAATCATATTTAAATAGGTGATAACTTGTGTATGTGTGTGACTTACTAGGCTCATCACTAATTGGCAATGAGACATGATATCAACTCTTAATATCATCGAACTCTTTCTTACCATAAATGATTTCTCTAAATCATTTTATGAACCTCATAGACCATGGTTAACACCTAGCATAGCATGCCATGGCCACCCAATTAGTAATAAGATTTACCTTAAATGAACCTATAATCATATGTTACCATGCACTAGAATCTCTCATTACAAAATCCCAACTCAATTTGAGTCATGGTTTATGTCAAACTCCATTTGCTATGAATATTATGTTCTCTTTTAATTCCAGTTCTTGATTAAAAGATTTTCTCATCGAAACTCTTTTACGAATAAATCTATCTGTCTGGCAGAACTTGAAACATCAAGAACAATTAAATGAACATAGGATTTTAACTCTATTTACTTAGAGGAACAGATTCCATCTTGATCAACACCTACCTCCATATATAACTAGTAGGAGCCAACAGATGCCCATATACCCATACGGTACAAGTATGAAAGCGAGATCAAACTCAAACTACCTATATACAAGATAAACTGTGCTATCTCGTGTCTAAAGATTATATGCATCGATATGATTTATGACAAAACATTGACAAGAGTAAACTCCATGTGCTTGTCATAAGCGTCAACTGGTTCGGCCTACTTATCATTTATAAGTGCCTATCATGTTTGTTATATGGCATGAGACTCACCATTCCATCTTATTTATATCTCATATAAATAACTTGGGAACAAACATGAATACAATCTTTACGGATAAGTCATGTCCTTATTATGAAGTATCCTTGATTGTGAACCTATTTATGATACTTTGTGCTAGAAATATTGTCACTCATATTCTTAACAACTTAAGAATAATATTTCTAACAAAATATCAATGGACCTTTTCTATTACACATAAATATATTATGTAAACGGAAAAGTGGAAATGCCTTTTATTAATAAAATATATACAAGATACATACTAAATGATATGCTCTAGGGCATACTACTAACAATCTCCCACTAGCACTAGAGCCATTCATTACAATACCTTAGACCCATCTTCTCAAGATGTCAGTCTAACTGAGCTTATGACAAAGGCTTAGTGAATGAATCAGCTGGATTTTCAGCTGATGCTATTTTCTGCATGGCTATATTGCCTTGCCCAACTATATCTCTGATAATGTGGTAGTGCCTTTCTATGTGTTTGGATTTTGGGTGAGACCTTAGTTCCTTAGCCTATATGACTGCTCCATTGTTGTCACAGTGTAATGGAACTGTTGACTCAATGGAAGGAACTACTGTAAGTTCTGTCACGAACTTCTTTATCCAAATGACTTCTTTGCGACATCGATGCGAGAATATACTCGACCTCGATGAGTGGAATCTGCGATCGTGCTCTGTTTGGAACTCTTCCAATGTCGCACCTCCATTACAAATGAACACATATCCAGAGGTAGACTTTCTATCATCGATATCTGATTGGAAATCAGAATCAGTATAACCATCCAATTGCAAGTCTCCACCTCCATAAATCAAGAATAAATCCTTAGTTCTTCTCAAGTACTTAAGGATATTCTTGACAGCTATCCAGTGTTCCAAACCTGGATTGGATTGATACCTGCTAGTCAAACTAACAGCATATGCGATATCCGGCCTAGTACACAACATTGCATACATTAAACTTCCAATAGCCGAAGCATATGGAATCCTGGCCATCTTATCTCTTTCTTCAGGTGTCTTTGGAGACATCTCTTTAGAAAGGTGGATACCATGTCTCACTGGTAACAATCCTCTCTTGGAATCAAGCATGTTAAACCTCTTTAACACCTTTTCCAAGTATAGACTTTGGAATAAACCAATTATCCTTTTCGCTCTATCTCTATAGATGCGAATCCCAAGAATATAGGTTGCCTCCCCTAAGTCTTTCATGGAGAATGTATTTGACAACCATACCTTTATAGTCGTCAACATACCTGTATCATTACCCATCAACAGTATGTCATCCACATATAAGACAAGGAAAGTGATAGCACTGTCACTAACCTTCTTATATACACATGGCTCATCCTCATTTTTGATAAAACCAAAAGATTTAATGGCTTCATCAAAACGGATGTTCCAACTCCTCGAAGCTTGTTTCAACCCATAAATGGATCGCTTTAGCTTGCATACCTTGGAACCATCTTGGGATTCAAATCCCTTAGGTTGTTCCATGAAAATGTTTTCTTCAATGTATCCATTGAGAAAAGCTGTTTTGACATCCATCTGCCAAATCTCATAATCATAGTATGCAGCTATTGCTAATAAAATCCTAATTGATTTAAGCATGGCAACAGGCGAGAAAGTCTCCTCATTGTCTATTCCTTGCCTTTGGCGAAACCCTTTCGCTACTAGCCTTGCCTTATAGGTCTCTACCTTTCCATCAGAACCAATTTTCTTCTTGAAAACCCATTTGTTCCCTATAGGTACAATACCTTCAGGTGGGTCAACAAGATCCCAAACTTGATTCTTATACATGGAATCAATCTCGGATTTCATAGCATCAATCCATTTTGAAGAGTCTATATCTGATATAGCTTCTTCATAGGTAAGTGGATCATCTCCATGATCTACTTCTTCATGAGTAGACAACTCTTGTTCTTCTTCATGAAGAAAACCATATCTCACAGTGGGTGAGATACCTGGTTGTTCTACGAGGAGCAGTGTAGATGTTTCATCAATGGGTATAGGTTGACTAGATGGATCTATATCCATCGATGCATTGGTTGGTCGAATTCTCCAATTCTAACTCTATTTGCCTTCCTTTGCCTCCTTCTTGAACAAACCGTTGTTCAAGAAATGTGGCATCTCTACTTATCACAACCTTTTGTGAAGTAGACAAATAAAAATAATATCCAAAACTATCTTTTGGATATCCAACAAATCGACCTTTTACGATCTGGTCTCCAATTTATCGGTGTTCACTTTTTGATATAATTTGGACAACCCCAAATCTTAACATGCTTAAGACTTGGTTTTCTTCCATGCCATATCTCATAAGGTGTGGAAGAAAGCGATTTTGATGGAATCCTATTCGAATATATAAAGTCGATTCTAATGCAAATCCCCAAAAGGAGATTGGCATATCCGTATAGCTCATCATACTACGTACCATATCCAATAGGGTACGATTTCTCCTTTCAGATACACTATTTAGCTGTGGCGTTCCTGGAGGAGTCAGATGAGAAACAATGCCATGCTCTCTCAAGTATTCATCAAATTCAGTACTCAAATATTCACCTCCACGATCTGATCGAAGAGCTTTAATACTCTTTCCTGTTTGATTTTCTACTTCAGATTTAAATTCTTTAAACTTTTTAAAGGATTCATGTTTGTATTTCATCAAATACAAATACCCAAACCTTGATTTATCATCAGTAAAGGTAATAAAATAATGAAAGCCCCCTCTAGCCATTTCTTTAAACGGACCACATACATCACTATGTATTAGTTCCAAAATATTTTCAGCTCTTAGCCCTTGTCCAACAAAGGGTGTTCTAGTCATTTTGCCTTGAAGGCAAGATTCACAAGTTGGAGTAGGCTCAGAGCCCAATGAGGATAGAATCCCCATTTTCTCCAGTTTTGCAATCCTATCTTCTGCAACATGACATAACCTTAAGTGCCAAATATATTTTAAACTTGAGTTGGTTTTCACCATGGCATTGCATTCATTTAGATTGCTATACTCTGGCCAGTGGAAACACTTTCTTACTGGCAATGGAAACACTTTCCTATTGGCAGTGGAGACACTTTCCTTTGCCTTTGTCAGCTTTAGTCTTCCTTTTCTATTTAGCTATTTTCTTGGAAGGACCAGGAATTTGAGGTTTCTTTTTCTTATTGCCCTTCTTCTTGTTGGACTTTCCAGCAGAAGAAAATGCAACCAAAGCTACCTCTTTTCCTTTATTGCCTGGCATATTCTTTTGGGCAATAACCAGCATGTTGAGTAAACCAGCTAAGGTGCATTCCTGTTTAGTCATATGGAAATTTGTCACAAAATTCCCAAAAGACTCGTGAAGGGATCAAGGATCAAATCCGTCTGTAGTTGGAAATCCATGTTGAAGTCAAGATGTTCCAACTGCTCAATCACCGAATCATCTTGTGGACATGATCCCCAACATTACATCCCTCGGACATCCTCATACGGAATAAGCTGTTTAGATATCTCATACCTAGCATTCTCTTTGTGCTCACCATACAACTCTTGTAGGTGAAGGAGGATCTCACTAGCACTCTGCATGTTCTCATGTTGCTTCTGTAACTCATTACTCATGGAAGCAAGCATGTAACACTTAGCTCTCATATCATGCTCCTTCCACTTGTCCAAAGTATCATGTTCCTCTTGTGTGGCCTCTGGAGGTAAGGGACCAGAACATTTGAATATAGAACATATCCTATATGTTCAAGGTTCAGACAAGTTTCAAATTTCTTAGCCAATCAGACAGATTAGGTCTGTCAACCTATTGTGATCAAGTATGCTTGCAAGGATATTGGATGGTGGTGGTTGTTTTGTGCTCATTTTTATCGTAAAATTAAGCTGCAGAAAATAACCAGATTAATTAGTAAATGTATCATGTAATTAACCAAAATGATTATGGTCTTTTAATCAAATTGGTCCTCCCACTAACTTAGCGAATCCTACACTTCCAAAGTAGAAAACGGAAATCCTAGTTGGATGGATTTCTAGTGGGTGATTGAATTCTTATAATTCTATTGATCATCCTCAGTACATCCATTATTGGAATTACAATAAACTATAAGTGAGCAACTCCTTGCCCATCACATCTCATGTGAGGTTCAATCTTTTACTAGCCCCTAATGCTCAAAATCTCAGTACATCCAATATTGACTTATCTTGCATTAGTTAAGTTGATCCCATTGAGCCGATAATTATGCAAATAATTTTAATGTCCTCAGTACATCCAATATTGGCCACCAAACCATTTACATATTTACAACATCTCATGCTTAACAATTATTCTTAAGAAAATCTCTTAAATTAATTGCATCTCATGCAACTATTTAAAATTTCTTAAAATAATTGCCCCAATGGAGGGCTTATGTTATAATTACTTTAATTATAGCATTTCCAACTTAATCATTTGTTTGGAAGATTTTATAGCCATCCTAATTACTATTAAGGTCTCACTTTGCACATTATCCATTTAGCATGCATATATCATATAATTGCATACATTCCCATACATCTCATGCATTCATAGATAAGCAGTAAATATGGTATGATCATGGACTTTCTAAGGGATTCAATTCTGAGCCACCAAGAATTGAATCAGGGCATTCCTAGGTGCATTTCATTCATTCATTTTATAAGAGTTGCTGAAGGAGTACATAATCAACACTTGATATTGAATTCCTCCCACTGGTCCCACCAATGCTCTTGACCTCCTTGAACTTCTTGCAATCCAATATTACATAGTAATCCTTGGCATACCAAGGCGAATTTACAAGAACTTAAATAAATGAAATTACAACCCAAAAGTATTACAAACTTAATAATACATGCCCAAAATAAATTAAAATAAATTAATTAATTTACAATCCCAAAGAAACATAAAAGAAATAAATCCAATCACATTGGTCTTTTATAGTCCATGATCATCTATCATGCATATCACTATTTAACAATTAAATAAAACATACATTCTTAAATTAAATTGAATATCTCATATTCAACTTAAAATTCCAGATTTGAATATGATTCAAATAAATTTAAAAATTCAGATTTGAATCTCATTCAAACAAATTTAAAAATTCAGATTTGAATCACATTCAAACAACTTCAAAAATTCAGATTTGAATCACATTCAAACATTTTTTAAAAATCAGATTTGAATCACATTCAAATATTTTTTAAAAAATCAGATCTGAATTTTATTGAATCAATTTTAAAAAATCAGATTTAAATATGATTCAAACAACTTTAAAAATTCAGATTTGAATCTCATTCAAACAACTTTTAAAATTCAGATTTGAATCACATTCAAACATTTTTTAAAATTCTGATTTGAATCATAATTTAATTGTGTGATTAAAACAACTAATTAAACACTTTAATTAGTCAAAGAATAGGCCTTAGATCATACAACAATTGCAGAATTAAAAGCCAAACCTTGAATCATCCATGGAACCATTGTTGCCGCCACCAATGGTGGCTTCTCCATGTGTGACGCCACATCTCATGATCCAACCAGCAATGAATCTCTTGATCTCATGATCAAACACACAATTAAATTATATAATCAACAATCTAAATAGCAAATATAGTGGCTCTTATACCAATTGAAGGAACGGAAGCGTGAAAAACACAAGATTATACCATTGAATTCAAAAATTTTCACCTAGGGTCACAAGCACCATGCAAGATTTATTTTTATCTATTTGATTTCAATGATAAACAACATATTAAAACTCTTTTAATATGTTTTTGGATCTGTATTTGCCATTTAAGATTTTAAAATTAATCAGATTAATTTTAGAACCCTAGATTAAATCAAGAACGATTACACTAACCTCTTGATGTGCTGCAGCTGTTCGCGCTTTGAGATTCGTCTTCAGGACACCAGATGTTGTCCCTCTAGCTTGTCCACACCAAGAACACCTATGGCAGCCCTTGAACAGCTTCTAAAGCCTTTTCTATTAATTAGAAATTCAAGTTCTGCCTTTTAAGAGATTAGAGATGCAAACAGGACACTAGAAACAATTTCTAGTGTTCTTAATTCAAGAGATTGATGGCTAATCTCTTTGAATTGATGAGAGATGAAGAGAAATAGCTGGAGAGGCTCAAAGTGGCGTGACATATGAGAGGAGAGGCTGCTGGTTGTGTTTTCTTTTCATAACCCCACTTAAATAGCTAGGTTAACACATTAAACCCTAGCCACATGTCACCTTTTGATTAGCTCTAGGTTTAAGTGACCCAATCACATTGTGCCAAGTGTCAAACCTATATTTAATCTTGATTTTAATCATCTTACATGATTAAAAATATTTGGCAAGCTTATGTGTTATGCCATGTGTCACCATCTCATGGTGCCACGTGTCACACTGCAAAATGACCAAAATGCCTCGTGTCTTAAAGTTGAGTTCTCAACCCAAAATAATTATTTTCTTCTTCTAATTAATGTATATCAAATATAAATTAATTAATTAATCTCTATGAATTAATTTCTCATCAAGTAAATTCATATTTAAACACTTTAAATATAAATTTAATTTATACTACACATCCAATAATCTAGATTTGGTTTCAAGTCATGCTAGGGACTTTGCAATTTTATTGCAACCAAATCTATTTAATTAATCAATTAAACTCTTTAATTAATTAATTAAATCATATTTAAATAGGTGATAACTTGTGTATGTGTGTGACTTACTAGGCTCATCACTAATTGGCAATGAGACATGATATCAACTCTTAATATCATCGTAACTCTTTCTTACCATAAATGATTTCTCTAAATCATTTTATGAACCTCATAGACCATGGTTAACACCTAGCATAGCATTCCATGGCCACCCAATTAGTTATAAGATTTACCTTAAATGAACCTATAATCATATGTTACCATGCACTAGAATCTCTCTGTTACAAAATCCCAACTCAAGCCGAGTCATGGTTTATGTCAAACTCCATTTGCTATGAATATTATGTTCTCTTTTAATTCCAGTTCTTGATTAAAAGATTTTTCTCATCGTAAACTCTTTCGAATAAATCTATCTGTCTGCCAGAACTTGAAACATAAAGAACAATTAAATGAACATAGGATTTTAACTCTATTTACTTAGAGGAACAGATTCCATCTTGATCAACACCTACCTCCATATATAACTAGTAGGAGCCAACAGATGCCCATATACCCATACATAGCACAAGTATGAAAGCGAGATCAAACTCAAACTACCTATATACAAGATAACTGTGCTATCTCAGTCTAAAGATTATATGCATCGATATGATTTATGACAAAACATTGACAAGAGTAAACTCCATGTGCTTATCATAAGTGCCACTGGTTCGGCCTACTTATCATTTATAAGTGCCTATCATGTTTGTTATATGGCATGAGACTCACCATTCCATCTTATTTATATCTCATATAAATAACTTGGGAACAAACATGAATACAATCTTTCTGGATAAGTCATGTCCTTATTATGAAGTATCCTTGATTGTGAACCTATTTATGATACTTTGTGCTAGAAATATTGTCACTCATATTCTTAACAACTTAAGAATAATATTTCTAACAAAATATCAATGGACCTTTTCTATTACACATAAATATATTATGTAAACGGAAAAGTGGAAATGCCTTTTATTAATAAAATATATACAAGATACATACTAAATGATATGCTCTAGGGCATACTACTAACAGTTCCATGTACAAAAATGGACTTTGAGGTGCTAGTAACAAGTCCACTAGGACAGGAGGTCAGGGTTAATAGAATGTATAGAGATTGTCCTTTGGTGATCCAAGGACACACTTTTCTATCTGATTTCATTGAAATGCCCTTCAGAGATTATGATATCATCTTGGGCATGGATTGGTTAGCTAGGCATCATGCCATGATTGATCAGAGGTCAAGATAGTCACTTTTGGTCTCCTCGATGCAGTGATGTGGTAATACATGGGGAGAGGCAATTATTGCCATCAAACATCATTTCGGCTGCACTAGCCAGAAAAATGATCAGAAAGGGGTGTGAAGCCTACTTGGCACATGTGGTAGACACCTAAGTGGGGAGTCCAGCATTGAAGGACATCCCTACAGTACATGACTTTTCAGATGTGTTTCCTGATGAATTGCCAGGATTACCTCCGGAAAGAGAAGTGCAGTTTGAAATTAATGTTATGCCTAGTGTGGATCCAATCTCCATAACGCCATACAGAATGGCACCAGCAGAGTTGAAGGAGTTGAAGATACAGTTGCAAGAATTACTTGAAAAGGGCTTCATCCGCCCTAGTGTGTCACCTTGGGGAGCACCAGTGTTGTTTGTTAAGAAGAAGGATGGTACTCTCCGCTTATGCATTGACTACTGGCAGTTGAATAAGGTGACAATAAAGAACAGATGTCCGTTGCCGCGCATTGATGATCTGTTTGATCAGTTGAAGGGTGCAGCTGTATTCTCCAAAATTGATTTGCGATCTGGTTATTATCAGTTGAAGGTGCAAGAGCAGAGTATTCCAAAAAGTGCTTTCAGAACTTGGTATGGCCACTATGAGTTTCTAGTAATGCCATTCGGGTTAACAAATGCTCCAGCTGCTTTTATGGATCTGATGAACACTATCTTCAGACCATATCTCGACCAATTTGTGATGGTGTTTATTGATGACATTTTGATATACTTGAGGAATGCAGAGGAGCATGATAGACATCTGCAGATTGTATTGTAGACCTTAAGGGAGAAACAACTATACGCCAAATTGTCAAAGTGTGAATTTTGGCTGAAAGAAATCTCCTTTTTGGGACATTTTGTGTCAGCTGAAGGGATCAACGTAGATTCCAGTAAGGTAGAAGCTATCCTTAATTGGAAGCTTCCCAGGAATATCACAGAAATTCGCAGTTTTCTGGGTTTAGCTGGATATTACCGTCGGTTTGTGAAGGGGTTTTCTATGTTATCTTCTCCACTGAGCAAACTGCTTCGGAAAGATGTAAAATTTCAGTGGACTGATAAATGCCAGCAGAGTTTTGATGAGTTGAAGAGGTGTTTAACTGAAGCTCCAGTCCTCACTTTACCTACTCCGGGTAAAGAATACACAGTTTATAGTGATGCTTCTCACAATGGGTTAGGCTGTGTACTGATGCAAGATCGGAATGTCATTGCTTATGCATGACGCCAGCTGAAACCACATGAGAGGAACTACCCAACACATGATATGGAGCTAGCAGCTATTGTTTTTGCTTTGAAGATCTGGAGACACTATTTGTATGGAGAGAAATGTTATATTTACACAGATCACAAGAGCTTGAAGTATTTGGGCACCCAGAAGGAATTGAATTTGAGGCAGAGGAGATGGTTAGAACTCATTAAAGACTATGATTGCTTAATAGACTATCAGCTAGGGAAAGCAAATGTGGTGGCTGACGCCTTAAGTCGCAAGACTATGGCAAGTCTCAGAGTTTCTCCTTTGTCCATGGTATATGAATTGAAAGCACAGCATTCCAGTTTAGAGATTGATGATAAGGGACAGACAGTAGTTGCATGGCATGTACAGCCAGTGTTGATTGATCAAATCAGAATGGCTGCTCAGAGTGATGAAAAATATCAGAAGCTACTGAAAGAAGTCCAGCAGGGCAAGAAACCTGAATATTCTGTGAGAGATGATGGTTTATTACTACACCAGGGTAGAATGTGCATTCCTAGTGATGTGGAATTGAGACAAATTATTATGAAGGAAGCACATGAGTCTCCATTTGCTATGCACCCTGGTGGAACTAAAATGTACCGAGGGCTGAAAGAGCATTATTGGTGGATGGGTATGAAGAGAGATATAGCTGAGTTTATTTCCAAATGCTTAACTTGTCAGCAAGTGAAGGCAGAACATCAAGTTCCAGCTGGTTTATTACATCCTTTGACAGTACCAGAGAGAAATGGGAACGAATAACTATGGATTTTGTTACAGGACTTCCAAGGACATAGAGTAGTCATGATGCAGTATGGGTTATAGTTGACAGATTGACCAAGTCTGCTCACTTTTTGCCAGTTCGGATGGACTATAGCCTGAAAAGATTGGCCAGATTGTACATATATGAGATTGTAAAATTGCATGGAGTGCCAGTATCAATCGTGTCTGACAGAGATCCTAGGTTCACTTCTAGATTCTGGGGTAGTCTTCAGAGAGCCCTAGGAACTAGATTGAACTTCAGCACAGCATTCCACCCACAGACAGATGGCCAGTCTAAGAGGGTTATTTAGATATTGGAGGATATGCTACGGGCTTGTGTGATTGAATTTGAAGGTAGTTGGGATACACACTTACCTTTGATTGAGTTTGCTTATAACAACAGCTACCAATCAAGCATAGGAATGCCTCCATATGAAGCTTTGTATGGCAGAAAGTGCAGAACTCCCTTATGTTGGGATGAAGTAGGTGTGAAAGGAAGATGATTGGGCCAGAAATTGTTCAGCAGACAGAGGAAAAGATCAGATTAATCAGAGATAGACTCAAGGCTGCATCAGACCGTCAGAAGTCCTATGTTGGTCTGAAGAGAAGAGATATTGAATATGCAGTGGGTGATAAGGTATTCCTTAAAGTTTCTCCTTGGAAGAGGATTATAAGATTTGGCAGAAAGGGGAAACTGAGTCCTCGTTTCATCGGATCATATGAGGTTCTGGAAAGAGTGGGTCCTTTGGCATATCGGTTGGCATTACCTCCAGAGCTAGCAAGGATACACAGTGTCTTCCATGTGTCCATGTTAAGGAGGTACATATCTGACCCATCTCATGTACTATCGGTTGAGGAGATTGAGGTAAATCCAGACCTCTCATATGAGGAAGAACCCATAAAAATTATGGCATATGAGGTGAAGCAGCTGAGGAATAAACAGATACACCTGGTTAAAGTGTTGTGGAACCATCATTCAGGCCAGGAAGCTACTTGGGAACGAGAAGAGGATATGAGGAGATAGCACCCACAACTATTCAGAGACTAATGCCAGGTAAAATTTCGAGACGAAATTTATTTAAGGGGAGGAGAATTGTAACACCCCTATATTCGGTAGTGCGTACTACTGTTCCGGTGACCAGTGTTGTCCGGACAGCTAGGATGCCTAGAACTACACTTCGATATGAGTGAAGAGACATAAAATAATGAAATACAAGAAAAGAAAATAGAAGAAAGACAGAGGAAAAATAATAGCAAAGAAATATAATCAAGTTAAGCGAGCCGAGAACCCTAGCGATGGGTGACCGCACCGGGAAGTCACGGCGTGGACCGTTGACTAGCTTTGGACTGTGGGGAACCCTGGAAAATATATTTAGGACTTAAATAGACCCCTATTGAAGTATAAATATCATTAGAAATATCAAAGAAAAATTAAATAATTAGTACAAAGAAAAGTGAGAAATCAAAAAACGGATAAAATCCGGTGTTACCAAAAAATTGGGAATGCAACCCGAACTGGGACATTGTGGTCATTTGACATCCCGAATTTTCTTTTGACCTAAATGTCCATTAAAAATAAATAATATTACACTTGAAAAATATAATGAAAAATTAATTTAGGGGTACCTAATGTAAATAGTAAAAATGGAGGGTAAATTGACTAATTATCACATTTAAACATAAAATATAATTGATTTTGTGTAAGTGGACCACTAAGGATTATAATATGTATTTAGTGGGCAGATTAATCCACTAAACTTCATCTTCAACCTCTATTCTCCTCCCATGCCGAATTGAATTCCCTCACAACCTCCATGGCCGAAACTTGAATAAGCTTCATCATCTCCTCCATTTCACCCCCAAACACCAAAGTTCCTTCATTAATCTTGATCCCAACTTCACAAGGAAGAAGTAGATACTAATATTAAGAAGTTTTAGCGAAGATTTAGCAAGTCCCAACAATAGGTAAGTTTGAGTTTTTGATTATTGCTTTGTTAAAGTTTGTAAGGATGTTATGGGTGTTTGATTTATGGAGAAATTTTTGAGGTTTGATGTTGAATGGGAGTGTGTACTTAAGGCAGCCATGGAAACACCTTGAAGGCAGTTTATTTGTGCTTGTAAATGGTGAATTAAATGATTGATTAAATGTATATTGTGTAGGAAATTGTTTGGGTGATGTATACTTAGTGTATGTAAATGTAAAATGAAATTTAAAGCTTGGAAAGTAATGGAATGTAAGTGTACCATTGTGGCAGTTTACTAACTCTTGAGGAATGCTGGAATTCATGCTTGGTTTATGGAATAATGATGTTAAAATGTGTTGGCTGTTATGGCAGTTTGAGTGCTTGTATGATGGTGTGAAGTTGGATATGTAAATGAGCATGAATTGGTGATTGAATTGTTGTAAATTGAGTTGGACAAATTTTGCACTTATTGGTGCACATTGAATGTAATTGTAAGCTGCCAAAATGACCTATAAAATGTTGTAAATTATGTTTAGGTTGTGGTACAACCAGAATTGGTTTGAATGTTGAGTTTGGTATGTGTTAAAAGTGATACTTGATGTGTATGCAAGAAATGCAATAAGGAAGTTTGTGTTTTAGGCCTATAACTTTAAGTGTGTGGCTCCAATTGGTATGAGACCAATTGGAGGTGAAACTCGGCACAAAATGTGCCAACTTTCATGAAGGAAGCATACAAATATTCTGCTTGCAAGGTAGCTTGAAAAATGACCAAATATGGATTAAGTGCAAATAAGGCCTGAAAATTGACCATTTGGGCAGCAGTTAATGTTTAAGCCATAACTCACTCAAAACAGGTCCAATAGACCTAACATTTTAACCATGGATAGTTAAGACCCATATCTACAAGTCTTATGAAGACACCAAAGCCGAGAAATGACCATAAGCAAGTCAAACAGCTTGCACAAGTTCGGGTCCAAAAACTGGCCGAACCTAAAATGACCTAAAATGACCTAAAGTGACCAATTTTGGTGCAATTTGACCAGAAATAGTAAAATAACCATAACTTGGTCTACATAACTCAGAATGATCTGAAATTTTGCCCCACGTTCCATAAGACATAGATCTACAAGTTTTTAGTTTTGACCGAAACCCAAAAACCAAGGGAACTAGGTCGTCTAGCTAGGTCAAACTAGTATCTCGAAATCCAGCAAATTGCAAGAAAATGCAGTATACACGGAAATGAACTTGGTAACATGTACCAACCCTAAAAAACTATCGAATGTGACATGTTAGTAACATTAAAACCTAATTTACCTAGAATGCATTGAGGGTCGTTATATTAGGTTGATTAAGCAAATAATAGCATTCAGTGAATTACTTATCAAGCATTATCGTTAGAGACAGTTTAATTTAGTACTGAAACACTTCAAATTGTGTTTCTCAGTTAGCAAAGACTCAGAAAATGGGAAGGAAACACTGAGTCAAGACCAGGAGACAGTTATCAGAGGTTTGTGCACAATAACTATTTCTTTTGAATTTTTCAATTGAAATGAATTATGACTATTTGTACATTATTGTTTTAAATTGTGGAAATGTGTTTGAATGGATATTTATCACTTGAAAAGCACTATAAATGGTTTGAAATTGTGAGAAATTGTTTGAATGATATTGATGGATACTTATTGATTGAAAAGCATTGGAAATGGTTTGAAACCACAGCTATCATGTATATTGATTGTATTCCTCGCTAGCTTGTCTAGTGGGATGAATTGAATTCCCTCTCTAGCTGAAGTGTTGAGGTGTGTGCCTGTTGAGGACGAATTGGATGAGTACTCATATTTTTGCTAGCTAGCTATGTTAGTCCTCATTAGTCATTGACTTTTGGGACGAATTGAATACCTCATTAGCCATCGGCTTTTGGGACGAATTGAACTTTGGAACATGATTAAGCTGTGTGTGATTTATTGATATGTATTGTGAGATTGTGAAACAAATTTAAATTCTTATTGACATTCATTGTCTTTTGACTTTAACTATGTTTGGATTTCTAAGATTTATTGTGATATTGTGTTAAATTCCTTCTGACATTCATTGTCTTGAATTTAACTATGATTTTATGTATCCATCATTTATATGATTTATGAATTGTGATTTAAAGTTGTATTTGGTTAATGTTGTGCACCACTGAGACATTGTCTCAGCAATAGCTTTTTATTGCTGTCGCAGGTGGACAGACGGACAGGGCAGCAGACTAGGCTGCTAGTACATCCAACGAGAGATTATCGGGTATAATGAGTATACCACATTTTGCATTTTGTACTATAATGTATGACCACTGTATGTACATAATGTTCTTGGTTTTGAGCAGTTGTAAATTCAAATTGTACATTGAAGTTGTAAAATAATTATGAGTTATTTTAGCTTGTAAAAATTGTATTATATTTCTTGTATCTCAGTCTTTGAAAAATCACTGTGGATTTGAGTTGAGAAATATGTTGGAGTTGAGATTTGGAAATATATTGAAGTGCTTTTTACAGGTTTTCTGAAGAACTGTTTTATTCAAAATACAGATGGCACTCTGCCAAAATTTTTACAGAAATTCCAACTAATTCAAATGTGTTAGTTCTATCACTTCAGTTCAAAAATGTTTTTAACACCTGTAAATAGTGCTCACCACTGTAAAAGAAGTAAGAAAAGTTTTTAAAATCCCTTGTAGTGTATTTAATGGGTTATCAGTAGACGGAGTTGGTAATCCATTAGGTATACTACAGGATCATGTTATGCCATACAGAGGGGTAGGGTGTGACACATTGCCATTTTTGACAATTAAAATGGCCTCATCTCTCATCTAGGCCTTCATAGAAGTTGTATAGGTGGCTCTTAAGGTTCAATTGGGCTTGGCCTTGCTTCATTTGGACATCTGAAACTCTAGATACAAAATAAATACTGAAACTGATCGCGACCCATTGAGTCTGGGCTTTTGCAATAGATCCATAGCTCATTTTATTAACCTTGGAGACTGATTTGGGCTTTGGTCCCTCTTTATCATTTGAAGTACTCTATCTTAGCTTTTCAATGGATTAAACAGCACTCAATTTGGACACCCACAACAATAGAAACACCTGAGAAATACAACAAAGGTCAAATGCTGAAAATTTCTCCATTAAACACAATTATTCAACAACTATCTAAAAATATGCCTAAATGATGAATATATTTTATCCAACTGAATTAGACATAAAAAAACACACTAAAAATACTAAATGTGATGGAAGTAAAATTAATAAATTATGCACTTATGAAATTCCCCCACACTTATTCCATGTTTGTCCTCAAGCATGACTTAAACTCTCAATCAACTCCACTTAGAAGTCCCTTAACTTCACCCTATCACAACATTCTCTAACAAAAGATTACAAGTTTGAAAGAAGAGGCAAGTAAAGTAATAACCATCACAACAACTTCCATCAACACCATACCAATATATCAACAATTTTTCCAATATAAAACAAAAGGCTTGAAATCAATTAAGCTCACACAATTAAAGTTCCATAAAATTTTAAGTCAATACACACCAAAACACAAAGCTAATTTATCAAGGCACAACAATTATAGCTCTTTGCAAATCTTAAGAGAGATAAAAATGCCTCTTTTTTTTATATATATATTTGAAATTGGTACTTCTTGTTAGTAGTATGCCCTAGAGCATATCATTTAGTATGTATCTTGTACATATTTTTAATAATAAAAGGCATTTCCACTTTTCCGTTTACATAATATATTTATGTGTAATAGAAAAGGTCCATTGATATTTTGTTAGAAATATTATTCTTAAGTTGTTAAGAATATGAGTGACAATATTTCTAGCACAAAGTATCATAAATAGGTTCACAATCGAGGATACTTCATAATAAGGACATGACTTATCCAGAAAGATTGTATTCATGTTTGTTCCCAAGTTATTTATATGAGATATAAATAAGATGGAATGGTGAGTCTCATGCCATATAACAAACATGATAGGCACTTATAAATGATAAGTAGGCCGAACCAGTGACACTTATGACAAGCACATAGAGTTTACTCTTGTCAATGTTTTGTCATAAATCATATCAGTGCATATAATCTTTAGACCTGAGATAGCACAGTTATCTTGTATATAGGTAGTTTGAGTTTGATACTGCTTTCATACTTGTACTATGTATGGGTATATGGGCATGTGTTGGCTCCTGCTAGTTATATATGGAGGTAGGTGTTGATCAAGATGGAATCTGTTCCTCTAAGTAAATAGAGATAAAATCCTATATTCATTTAATTGTTCTTAATGTTTCAAGTTCTGGCCAGGACAGATAGATTTATTCAGAAAAGAGTTTCTGATGAGAAAAATCTTTTAATCAAGAACTAGAATTAAAAGAGAACATAATATTCATAGCAAATGGAGTTTGACATAAACCATGACTCCAACTTGAGTTGGGATTTTGTAACAGAGAGATTCTAGTGCATGGTAACATATGATTATAGGTTCATTTAAGGTAAACCTTATTACTAATTGGGTGGCCATGGCATGCTATGCTAGGTGTTAACCATGGTCTATGAGGTTCATAAAATGATTTAGAGAAATCATTTATGGTAAGAAAAAGTTCTGATGATATTAAGAGTTGATATCATGTCTCATTGCCAATTAGTGATGAGCCTAGTAAGTCACACACATACACAAGTTATCACCTATTTAAATATGATTTAATTAATTAATTAAAGAGTTTAATTGATTAATTAAATAGATTTGGTTTGCAATTAAATTGCAAAGTCCCTAGCATGACTTGAAACTAAATCTAGATTATTGGATGTGTAGTATAAATTAAATTTATATTTAAAGTGTTTAAATATGAATTTAATTGATGAGAAATTAATTAATAGAGATTAATTAATTAATTTATATTTGATATAAATTAATTAGAAGAAGAAAATAATTATTTTGGGTTAAGAACTCAAAATTAAGACACAGGGGCATTTTGGTCATTTTGCAGTGTGACACGTGGCACCATGAGATGGTGACACATGGCATAACACATAAGCTTGCCAAATATTTTTAATCATGTAAGATGATTAAAATCAAGATTAAATATAGGTTTGACACTTGGCACAATGTGATTGGGTCACTTAAACCTAGAGCTAATCAAAAGGTGACATGTGGCTAGGGTTTAATGTGTTAACCTAGCTATTTAAGTGGGGTTTTGAAAAGAAAACACAACTAGCAGCCTCTCCTCTCATATGTCACGCCACTTTGAGCCTCTCCAGCTATTTTCTCTTCATCTCTCATCAATTCAAAGAGATTAGCCATCAATCTCTTGAATTAAGAACACTAGAAATTGTTTATAGTGTCCTGTTTGCATCTCTAATCTCTTAAAAGGCAGAACTTGAATTTCTAATTAATAGAAAAGGCTTTAGAAGCTGTTCAAGGGCTGCCATAGGTGTTCTTGGTGTGGACAAGCTAGAGGGACAACATCCGTGTCTCAAGACGAATCTCAAAGGCGCAGACACTCTGCAGCACATCAAGAGGTTAGTGTAATCGTTCTTGATTTAATCTAGGGTTCTAAAATTAATCTGATTAATTTTAAAATCTTAAATGGCAAATACAGATCTAAAAACATATTAAAAGAGTTTTAATATGTTGTTTATCATTGAAATCAAATAGATAAAAATAAATCTTGCATGGTGCTTGTGACCTTAGGTGAAAAATTTTTGAATTCAATGGTATAATCTTGTGTTTTTCACGCTTCCGTTCCTTCAATTGGAATCAGAGCCACTATATTTGCCATTTAGATTGTTGATTATATAATTTAATTGTGTGTTTGATCATGAGATCAAGAGATTCATTGCTGGTTGGATCATGAGATGTGGCGTCACACATGGAGAAGCCACCATTGGTGGCGGCAACAATGGTTCCATGGGTGATTCATGGTTTGGCTTTTAATTCTGCAATTGTTGTATGATCTAAGGCCTATTCTTTGACTAATTAAAGTGTTTAATTAGTTGTTTTAATCACACAATTAAATTATGATTCAAATCAGAATTTTAAAAAATGTTTGAATGTGATTCAAATCTGAATTTTAAAAGTTGTTTGAATGAGATTCAAATCTGAATTTTTAAAGTTGTTTGAATCATATTTAAATCTGATTTTTAAAATTTATAAAATAAAATTCAGATCTGATTATTTAAAAATATATTTGAATGTGATTCAAATCTGATTTTTTAAAAAATGATTGAATGTGATTCAAATCTGAATTTTTGAAGTTGTTTGAATGTGATTCAAATCTGAATTTTTAAATTTGTTTGAATGAGATTCAAATCTGAATTTTTAAATTTATTTGAATCATATTCAAATCTGGTTTTTTAAGTTGAATATGAGATATTCAATTTAATTTAAGCATGTATGTTTTATTTAATTGTTAAATAGTGATATGCATGATGGATGATCATGGACTATAAAAGACCAATGTGATTGGATTTATTTCTTTTATGTTTCTTTGGGATTGTAAATTAATTAATTTATTTTAATTTATTTTGGGCATGTATTATTAAGTTTGTAATATTTTTGGGTTGTAATTTCATTTATTTAAGTTCTTGTAAATTCGCCTTGGTATGCCAAGGATTACTATGTAATATTGGATTGCAAGAAGTTCAAGGAGGTCAAGAGCATTGGTGGGACCGTGGGAGGAATTCAATATCAAGTGTTGATTATGTACTCCTTCAGCAACTCTTGTAAAATGAATGAATGAAATGCACCTAGGAATGCCCGATTCAATTCTTGGTGGCTCGATTGAATCCCTTAGAAAGTCCATGATCATAACATATTTATCGCTTATCCATGAATGCATGAGATGTATGGAATGTATGCAATTATATGATATATGCATGCTAAATGGATAATGTGCAAAGTGAGACCTTAATAGTAATTAGGATGGCTATAAAATCTTCCAAACAAATGATTAAGTTGGAAATGGTATAATTAAAGTAATTATAACATAAGCCCTCCATTGGGGCAATTATTTTAAGAAATTTTAAATAGTTGCATGAGATGCAATTAATTTAAGTGATTTTCTTAAGAATAATTGTTAAGCATGAGATGTTGTAAATATGTAAATGGTTTAGTGGCAAATATTGGATGTACATGAGGACATTAAAATTATATTCATAATTCTCGCTCAATGGGATCAACTTAACTAATGCAAGATAAGTCAATAATGGATGTACCTGAGATTTTGAGCATTAGGGGCTAGGTAAAGGATTGAACCTCACATGAGATGTGATGGGCAAGGAGTTGCTCACTTATAGTTTATTGTAATTCCAATAATGGATGTACCTGAGGATGATCAATAGAATTATAAGAATTCAATCACCCACTAGAAATCCATCCAACTAGGATTTCCGTTTTCTACTTTGGAAGTGTAGGATTCGCTAAGTCAGTGGGAGGACCAATTTGATTAAAAGACCATAATCATTTTGGTTAATTACATGATACATTTACTAATTAATCTGGTTATTTTCTGCAATTAATTTTCTGATAAAAATGAGCACAAAACAACCACCACTATCCAATATCCTTGCAAGCATACTTGATCACAATAGGTTGACAGGACCTAATCTGTCAGATTAGCTAAGAAATTTGAAACTTGTCCTGAACCTTGAACATATAGGATATGTTTTAGATTCAAATGTTCCTGGTCCCTTACCTCCAGAGGCCACACAAGAGGAACATGAAACTTTGGACAAGTGGAAGGAGCATAATATGAGAGCTAAGTGTTACATGCTTGCTTCCATGAGTAATGAGTTACAGAAGCAACATGAGAACATGCAGAGTGCTAGTGAGATCCTCCTTCACCTACAAGAGTTGTATGGTGAGCACAGCAGGAATGCTAGGTATGAGATATCTAAACAGTTATTCCGTATGAGGATGTCTGAGGGACAGAATGTTGGGGATCATGTCCACAAGATGATTCGGCTGATTGAGCAGTTGGAACATCTTGACTTCAACATGGATTTCCAACTAAAAACGGATTTGATCCTTCAGTCCCTTCCTGAGTCTTTTGGGAATTTTGTGACAAATTTCCATATGACTAAACAGGAATGCACCTTAGCTGGTTTACTCAACATGCTGGTTATTGCCCAAAAGAATATGCCAGGCAATAAAGGAAAAGAGGTAGCTTTGGTTGCATCTTCTTCTGCTGGAAAGTCCAACAAAAAGAAGGGCAATAAGAAAAAGAAACCTCAGATTCCTGGTCCTTCCAAGAAAATAGCTAAACAGAAAAGGAAGACTAAAGCTGACAAAGGCAAAGGAAAGTGTTTCCACTGCCAACAGGAAAGTGTTTCCATTGCCAGTAGGAAAGTGTTTCCACTAGCTAGAGTATAGCAATCTAAATGAATGCAATGCCATGGTGAAAACCAACTCAAGTTGAAAATATATTTGGCACTTAAGGTTATGTCATGTTGCAGAAGATAGGATTGCAAAACTGGAGAAAATGGGGATTCTATCCTCATTGGGCTCTGAGCCTACTCCAACTTGTGAATCTTGCCTTCAGGGCAAAATGACTAGATCACCCTTTGTTGGACAGGGGCTAAGAGCTGAAAATATTTTGGAGCTAATACATAGTGATGTATGTGGTCCATTTAAAGAAATGGCTAGAGGGGACTTTCATTATTTTATTACCTTTACTGATGATAAATCAAGGTTTGGGTATTTGTATTTGATGAAATACAAACATGAATATTTTGAAAAGTTCAAAGAATTTAAATCTGAAGTAGAAAATCAAACAGGAAAGAACATTAAAGCTCTTCGATCAGATCGTGGAGGTGAATATTTGAGTACTGAATTTGATGAATACTTGAGAGAGCATGGCATTGTTTCTCAGCTGACTCCTCCAGGAACGCCACAATTGAATGGTGTATCTGAAAGGAGAAATCGTACCCTATTGGATATGGTACGTAGTATGATGAGCTATACTGATATGCCAATCTCCTTTTGGGGATTTGCATTAGAATCAGCTTTATATATTCTGAATAGGATTCCATCAAAATCAGTTTCTTCCACACCTTATGAGATATGGCATGGAAGAAAACCAAGTCTTAAGCATGCTAAGATTTGGGGTTGTCCAGCTTATATCAAAAAGCTGAACACTGATAAATTGGAGACCAGATCAGAAAAAGGTCGATTTGTTGGATATCCAAAAGATAGTTTTGGATATTATTTTATTTGCCTACTTCACAAAAGTTGTGATAAGTAGAGATGCCACATTTCTTGAACAACAGTTTGTTCAAGAAGGAGGCAAAGGAAGGCAAATAGAGTTAGAATTGGAGAATTCTGACCAACCAACATATCAGATGGATATAGATCCATCTAGTCAACCTATACCCGTTGATGAAACATCTACAGCTATTCCTCGTAGAACAACCAGGGTATCTCACCCACCAGTGAGATATGGTTTTCTTCATGAAGAAGAACAAGAGTTGTCTACTCATGAAGAAGTAGATCATGGAGATGATCCACTTACCTATGAAGAAGGTATATCAGATATAGACTCTTCAAAATGGATTGATGCTATGAAATCCGAGATTGATTCCATGTGTAAGAATCAAGTTTGGGATCTTGTTGACCCACCTGAAGGTATTGTACCTATAGGGAACAAATGGGTTTTCAAGAAGAAAATTGGTTCTGATGGAAAGGTAGAGACCTATAAAGCAAGGCTAGTAGCGAAAGGGTTTCGCCAAAGGCAAGGAATTAACTATGAGGAGACTTTCTCGCCTGTTGCCATGCTTAAATCAATTAGGATTTTATTAGCAATAGCTGCGTACTATGATTATGAGATTTGGCAGATGGATGTCAAAGCGACTTTTCTCAATGGATACATTGAAGAAAACATTTTCATGGAACAACCTAGGGGATTTGAATCCCAAGATGGTTCCAAGGTATGCAAGCTAAAGCGATCCATTTATGGGTTGAAACAAGCTTCGAGGAGTTGGAACATCCGTTTTGATGAAGCCATTAAATCTTTTGGTTTTATCAAAAATGAGGATGAGCCATGTGTATATAAGAAGGTTAGTGACAGTGCTATCACTTTCCTTGTCTTATATGTGGATGACATACTGTTGATGGGTAATGATACAGGTATGTTGACGACAATAAAGGTATGGTTGTCAAATACATTCTCCATGAAAGACTTAGGGGAGGCAACCTATATTCTTGGGATTCGCATCTATAGAGATAGAGCGAAAAGAATAATTG
Source organism: Hevea brasiliensis (assembly GCF_030052815.1). Lineage (NCBI taxonomy): Eukaryota > Viridiplantae > Streptophyta > Magnoliopsida > Malpighiales > Euphorbiaceae > Hevea > Hevea brasiliensis. Next base: position 33,583,130 of record NC_079507.1, on the reverse strand, counting down.
GTTTATCCCAAAGTCTATACTTGGAAAAGGTGTTAAAAAGGTTTAACATGCTTGATTCCAAGAGAGGATTGTTACCAGTGAGACATGGTATTCATCTTTTTAAAGAGATGTCTCCAAAGACACCTGAAGAAAGAGATAAGATGGCCAGGATTCCATATGCTTCGGCTATTGGAAGTTTAATGTATGCGATGTTGTGTACTAGGCCGGATATCGCATATGTTGTTAGTTTGACTAGCAGGTATCAATCCAATCCAGGTTTGGAACACTGGATATAGTCACAAGAATATCCTTAAGTACTTGAGAAGAACTAAGGATTTATTCTTGATTTATGGAGGTGGAGACTTGCAATTGGATGGTTATACTGATTCTGATTTCCAATCAGATATCGATGATAGAAAGTCTACCTCTGGATATGTGTTCATTTGTAATGGAGGTGCAGTCAGTTGGAAGAGTTCCAAACAGAGCACGCATTGCAGATTCCACTCATCGAGGCTGAGTATATTCTTTGCATCGAATCTTTGCAAAGGAAGTCATTTGGATAAAGAAGTTCGTGATGAACTTACAGTAATTCCTTCCATTGAGTCGCGGTTCCATTACACTGTGACAACAATGGAGCGATCCTCTGAGCTAAGGAACCAAGGTCTCACCAGAAATCCAAACACATAGAAAGGCGCTACCACATTATCGGAGAAATAGTTGGGCGGCGATGTAGCCATGCAGAAAATAGCATCGGTGAAAATCCAGGTGATCCATTCACTAAGCCTATGTCACAGACTCAATTAGACCGACATCTTGAGAAGATAGGTCTAAGATATTGTAATGAATGGCTCTAGTGCTAGTGGGAGATTGTTAGTAGTATGCCCTAGAGCATATCATTTAGTATGTATCTTGTACATATTTTTAATAATAAAAGGCATTTCCACTTTTCCGTTTACATAATATATTTATGTGTAATAGAAAAGGTCCATTGATATTTTGTTAGAAATATTATTCTTAAGTTGTTAAGAATATGAGTGACAATATTTCTAGCACAAAGTATCATAAATAGGTTCACAATCGAGGATACTTCATAATAAGGACATGACTTATCCAGAAAGATTGTATTCATGTTTGTTCCCAAGTTATTTATATGAGATATAAATAAGATGGAATGGTGAGTCTCATGCCATATAACAAACATGATAGGCACTTATAAATGATAAGTAGGCCGAACCGGTGACACTTATGACAAGCACATGGAGTTTACTCTTGTCAATGTTTTGTCATAAATCATATCGATGCATATAATCTTTAGACTGAGATAGCACAGTTATCTTGTATATAGGTAGTTTGAGTTTGATAACTTTGCTTTCATACTTGTACTATGTATGGGTATATGGGCATGTGTTGGCTCCTGCTAGTTATATATGGAGGTAGGTGTTGATCAAGAAGGAATCTGTTCCTCTAAGTAAATAGAGATAAAATCCTATGTTCATTTAATTGTTCTTGATGTTTCAAGTTCTGGCCAGACAGATAGATTTATTCAGAAAAGAGTTTTACGATGAAAAATCTTTTAATCAAGAACTAGAATTAAAAGAGAACATAATATTCATAGCAAATGGAGTTTGACATAAACCATGACTCCAACTTGAGTTGGGATTTTGTAATGAGAGATTCTAGTGCATGGTAACATATGATTATAGGTTCATTTAAGGTAAACCTTATTACTAATTGGGTGGCCATGGCATGCTATGCTAGGTGTTAACCATGGTCTATGAGGTTCATAAAATGATTTAGAGAAATCATTTATGGTAAGAAAAAGTTCTGATGATATTAAGAGTTGATATCATGTCTCATTGCCAATTAGTGATGAGCCTAGTAAGTCACACACATACACAAGTTATCACCTATTTAAATATGATTTAATTAATTAATTAAAGAGTTTAATTGATTAATTAAATAGATTTGGTTTGCAATTAAATTGCAAAGTCCCTAGCATGACTTGAAACTAAATCTAGATTATTGGATGTGTAGTATAAATTAAATTTATATTTAAAGTGTTTAAATATGAATTTAATTGATGAGAAATTAATTAATAGAGATTAATTAATTAATTTATATTTAATATAAATTAATTAGAAGAAGAAAATAATTATTTTGGGTTAAGAACTCAAAATTAAGATACAGGGGCATTTTGGTCATTTTGCAGTGTGACACGTGGCACCATGAGATGGTGACACATGGCATAACACATAAGCTTGCCAAATATTTTTAATCATGTAAGATGATTAAAATCAAGATTAAATATAGGTTTGACACTTGGCACAATGTGATTGGGTCACTTAAACCTAGAGCTAATCAAAAGGTGACATGTGGCTAGGGTTTAATGTGTTAACCTAGCTATTTAAGTGGGGTTATGAAAAGAAAACACAACCAGCAGCCTCTCCTCTCATATGTCACGCCACTTTGAGCCTCTCCAGCTATTTTCTCTTCATCTCTCATCAATTCAAAGAGATTAGCCATCAATCTCTTGAATTAAGAACACTAGAAATTGTTTCTAGTGTCCTGTTTGCATCTCTAATCTCTTAAAAGGCAGAACTTGAATTTCTAATTAATAGAAAAGGCTTTAGAAGCTGTTCAAGGGCTGCCATAGGTGTTCTTGGTGTGGACAAGCTAGAGGGACAACATCTGGTGTCCTGAAGACGAATCTCAAAGGCGCAGACACTCTGCAGCACATCAAGAGGTTAGTGTAATCGTTCTTGATTTAATCTAGGGTTCTAAAATTAATCTGATTAATTTTAAAATCTTAAATGGCAAATACAGATCTAAAAACATATTAAAAGAGTTTTAATATGTTGTTTATCATTGAAATCAAATAGATAAAAATAAATCTTGCATGGTGCTTGTGACCCTAGGTGAAAAATTTTTGAATTCAATGGTATAATCTTGTGTTTTTCACGCTTCCGTTCCTTCACTTCTCTCATGTCACAATTACTTTTTTTTTTTTTTCAACCGTCACCTTCAGAAAAGTACCTTGCTCATATCCTAGCTAGCTTTTGGCCTGAGAATCCACATGGGGTTCATGAAGACCCCTGGTTAGTTTGCTTAACTAAAATAGAAGAGCAATTTTCAAGTTTAACCTTTTATCTCCCCCAATTTATGCATCTACATACTATAAAGTGCCCTGATAGATTAAACAAAGTTCTGAAATATGCATGACACTAATTTAAAGTACACATAACTAATCATTTCACCATTAAATCAAGCTTAAATGATTTATGCAGGAAAAAATTGCTCTATGGTATGGAGAAGAGGGAAAATCCATCATTAAAGTTACTATTACCTTGCCTAAAATCTCAAAAATTCAATATAAAATAGAAAAGTCATTTCAAGGACAAAGCACTTCTCTGCGATAATTAATAAAGAATCATGAATTAAGCTTATGAGAACAAATTTTATTTTTATTTTTATTTTTTTTTATTATTATTATTTAAAAAAAAAATTTGCAGCAATAAATTTCTCCTCCCCCACACTTGAAACTTATATTGTCCTCAATGTAAAGCCCAAATGCAAAAGAAAAGAAAAAAAAAAGCTAGAAAATAAAATAAAATAAGGGAAAGAAAACAAATCTGACTGTGGCTAACAAGCCACCCATGGGTTGCCTCCCAAGAAGCACCGTTGTTTATCGTCATTAGCTCGACATGGCAAAGCTCCTTAATCCACTGAAAGCTCCTCAAACTCTTCGTAAAATGGCTTGAGTCTATGACCATTGACCTTGAACACCTTATTAGTTCCTAAACTTTAAATTTCAACTGCACCATAAGGAAACACATTAGTAACAACAAAGGGTCCAATCCAACGAGAACGCAACTTACCAAGCATCAGCTTCAATATGGAATTATACAATAAAACTTTTTGCCCAATTACAAACTACTTCTTAGTTTATCATGGAATGCCTTTGTCTTTTCTTTATAGATCCTAGAATTCTCATAAGCCTTGAGGAGAATTTCCTCTAATTCATGCAATTGTGATTTTCTTTCTAACTCATCCTCAAAGACATTTGACACAAATGTATCAACAACAATAATAGAAAAGACAGAATGATCATCAGCATGATACTTCATAGCATCAAAGATATTAAATTTGATAGTCTCTCCATCAAACTCCATAGTTAAGGTACCCTCATCCACATCAATTTTTGTCTTGGCAGTTTTTAGGAAAGGTCTTCCAAACAAAATCAAAGCTGACTTTGATGTGGGAACACTATCATCCTCCATATCCAGAATGTAAAAATCTGCAGGAAAAATTAATCCTCCAACCTGCACCAACACATCCTCAACTACTCCCAATGGGTAAACATTAGAACGATCAGCTAACTTAATAATGAGATTGGTTTCTTTCAAAGGACCTAAATTTAAAGTTTGAAAAACTGAATTTGACATAACATTAATAGATGCTCCTATATCTGCCATTGCACTTTCAAATTTAGAATCACCTATTTTGCAGGGAATAGAAAATGAACCTGGATCCTTATACTTAGGGGGTAATTTCTGCTAATTTAATGCTGACACATTTTCCCTCACATTGATCTTCTCATTATTCCTCAACTTGCGCTTTGTAGGGTATAATTCTTTAAGGAATTTGGCATACCTGGGAATTTGTTTGATCGCATCAAGTAAAGGTATATTCACCTCCACCTTCTTGAAAGTCTCCAAAATTTCTTTCTCTTGTTCTTTTTTCTTCGTCTTGGCCAACCTGTAGGGGAATGGAGGAAGAATAGAATTATTAACCTTATTCAGTTTAGGTTCAGTATTTACATCCATTTCATACTCTTTTTCTCCTTGCTTCTTCTTTTTCGTTGATTCATGTGGAGTCTAATTATCAACTTCTTTCCCACTTTGCAACACTATAGCACTGGCATTTTCTCTGGGATTCATGACTTTTTGTGATGGGAGCTTTCCAGAACCTTGAGCTTTAAGTTTACTCACAGATGAAGCTAACCGACCAATCTGCGACTCTATATTTTGAATGCTATTTCTGGTCTCCTGTTGAAACTGTTGGGTATTGTTAGCCAAAGCCTTAATAATTTCATCAAGTGACATACCTTGATTTGAGGGAGGCGGAGGTGGAGGTGGAGGCGGTTGATTCACTTGTGATCTCTGCTAATGGTATCGGTTTTGCACCGATTGATTCCCATAACTCATATTAGGATGATCTCGCTATCCTGGATTATAAGTATTCGAATAGGGATCATACCTACATTGTGGCTGTCCATAATTCCCTACTGCAATAACATGTTGCATTGATTCATCCTCTTGTAACGTAGGACACATGTCAATAGCATGACCCAAACCTGAACATATTCCACATGCCTTAACAAGTTGCATGTTCCCTATAGCCAACTGCCTCACCAAAGAAGTTAAATCAAAAATTTGTTTCTCAAGGTTAGATGTACTTACCTCATTAACCTTCATAGGTGTGTGATCCATTCTCATTCCAAACTGTTGAGAATTTGCTGCCATGTTAGCAATCAGCCTCCTTGCCTCTTCTGGTGTCTTGTCAACCAAAGCTCCTCCACTAGTAGCATCTATCATACTGCGGTCAATTGGTAGAAGTCCCTGATAAAAATACTAAATCAAAAGCTGCTCACCTATTTGATGATGGGGACAGCTTGCACACAGCTTCTTAAATCTCTCCCAATACTCATACAAGCTCTCTCCATTGTACTGCAGGATGCCACAAATTTCTTTTCTTATGTTGGCAGCACGGGAAGTAGGAAAATACTTCTCCAAAAATATCTGCTTCATCCCATTCCATGAGTTGACAGATCCAGACGAAAGGTAATATAACCAATCCTTAGCTGTGCCTTCCAGTGAGAAAGAGAAAACTCGAAGCTTAATCTGATCCTCTAAAACTCCTTGAGGTTTCATGATGGAACACACAACATGAAATTTCTTTAGATGCTTATGTGGATCCTCACCTCCAAGACCATGAAATTTAGGCAACAAATGGATTAATCCAGATTTTAACTCAAAAGCAACATTTAAAGCAGGGTATTGGATACACAAAGGCTATTGGTTTGGATCAGGAGCAGCCAACTCTTTCATAGTCCTAGTATCAGCCATGGTCTCATTTTCAGAACTTGACTCTGAATCCGAATCTGAACTTAGCTCCTTTGGATTGATTGGTCAAGAGGGTAAATGGTTGGTCCTGACTCAAGAGGGTTGGTCCTGACCAAAGAATCTGAACTTAGCCATCGGATTGATTGGTTTTTTCTACTTCTAGATCAAAGATCAACTCACTAGATTGAGAAATTCTTATCATAACAAAAAAAAAAATTCAAAGTAAAAGTAGAAAAATGCCTTAAAACACTAGAAAACAATCGAATTTGGCCTCAAGAGGGTAGGGCCAAAGAATCCTATGGATTGATTGGTCTTCATCAGAGCATCATTTCCTTCAAAATAGGTATGGGCCGCCCTCCAAATTTAACCAAAATCCTTAATGAACAGTAACAATGAATAGTAACACCGTAATTAATTTTTTTTTTCTTTTCCAAAAACCTGAAAATAGCAACAACTCACAAACAAAATTAATAACACAATATTTAACACCAAAAACACGAAATCAAATAAACTTCAGTCCCCGGCAATAGCGCCAAAATTCTTGATGGGTGTCGAATCCACCAGAAATTAAATTAACTGAAATCATTAATTATGAAATATTTTCTACAGTAAGTGGTAAATCCAAGTCGAACCCTAGAGACTAAATTATTAAACTCCATGCACTTGTGTAATGGAAAAAGACACTAAGGTTGGGGGGAGGGGGGTAATTCACAATCCAAAGAATAAATAAAAAATCAAAAATTAAGAACTAAAATTAAATATGAAACTCTCGAATTAAACAAACTTCAGTCCAAGGTAATTCTCATTCCAATGCATTGATTTGATCATAGACAAATACAATTATCTCTTATTGAATACTTAACATAGATTTACCAAATAGCGAGGTAAACCCCTGACTTCCCTATACTCATCAATTTGAGCCCAACACTCTTATTAACTCTAATTATTAACTGAGTTGGTATTAAGCAATCCTCATCAAATTAATAACTGCTTTAAGAAAAGGAAGCAGTTAAGCTGAACAACAATTTATGAAGCATAAATAATTTAATCCATCCTATTGTTTCCTTAGGTTATTATTGAAAACTTGGATCATAATCAATAAAACCTAATTGCTACTCATGTTCAATCTTACACAACAATTACGGATTATGAAGATGAACTAGCAATTCATCAAATTAAACAATTAACTAATAGGCCTTTTTAGCAAATCATTCAACAGATCAAAAACAATTAAATCAGAAAATAATAGATATTTAAAAAGACATAAATTAAATTAAGAACTTGATCTCACAAATCAAACAAAAGAACTTGAATCCCTTGAATTGAATTAAGAACTTAGCCACTCATGTTCATGGCTTACAGAAAAATAAAGGAAAAATAAAGAAGAAATCTAAAAGAGAATGGAGAACAAAGCTCTGAATTGGGATGCTCTTAGCTGCTGCCCAAAGATGTATTTATACTAAAAAAACCTAATCCCAAAGATAGGAACCAAACCAAACTAGGAAAGGTTTTGAAATTCAAGATGCAGATTTTTAACCTACATTCACGTTTCCAGAATCAAGGCAGATTTTCAGTGACTTTCTTTTCAAATCTACCTCTGCCCTCTTCAGGAAAGTTGTAGCCCTATTTCTTAGCTTTCCAACAGGTACTCATGGACCCAAATCTGAGGTCTACAGCCCAAGTTATGGCCCAAAAATCGGGACTGGTTTAGTTAGACGGTCCAGCCCATTGTGATGATTTCATTGCCATTTTTGATAATTAAATTGACCTCATCTCTCATCCAGTCCTTCATAGAAGTTGTAGAGGTGGCTCTTAAGGTTCAATTGGCTTGGCCTTGCTTCATTTGGAAGTCTGAAACTCTAGATACAAAATAAATACTGAAACTGGTCGTGACCCATCGAGTCTGGGCTTTTGCAATAGATCCATAGCTCATTTTATCAACCTTAGAGACTGATTTAGGCTTTAGTCCCTCTTTATCATTTGAAGTACTCTATCTTAGCTTTTCAATGGATTAAACAGCACTCAATTTGGAGACCCACAATAATAGAAATACCTGAAAAATACAGTAAAGGTCAAATGCTGAAAATTTCTCCATTTAACACAATTATTCCACAACTATCTAAAAATATGCCTAAATGATAAATATAGTTTAACCAACTGAATTAAACATAAAAAAACACACTAAAAACACTAAATGTGATGTGAGTAAAATTAATAAATTATGCACTTATCAATGTTACTCAAATATGAATTTTTAAATTTATTTGAATCATATTCAAATCTGGATTTGTAAGTTGAATATGAGATATTCAATTTAATTTAAGAATGTATGTTTTATTTAATTGTTAAATAGTGATATGTATGATAGATGATCATGGACAATAAAAGACCAATGTGATTGGATTTATTTCTTTGGGTTGTAAATTAATTTATTTATTTTAATTTATTTTGGGCATGTATTATAAAGGTTGTAATATTTTTTGGGTTGTAATTTCATTTATTTAGTTCTTGTAAATTCCCCTTGGTATGCCAAGGATTACTATGTAATTAGATTGCAAGAAGATCAAGGAGGTCAAGAGCATTGGTGGGACCAGTGGGAGGAATTCAAGATCAAGTGTTGATTATGTACTCCTTCAGTAACTCTTGTAATATGAATGAATGAAATGCACCTAAGAATGCTCTGATTCAATTCTTGGTGGCTCAGAATTGAATCCCTTAGAAAGTCCATAATCATACCATATTTATTATCCATGAATGCATGAGATGTATGGGAATGTATGCAAGTATATGATATATGTATGCTAATTGGATAATGTGTAAAGTGAGACCTTAATAGTAATTAGGATGACCACAAAATCTTCTAATCAAATGATTAAGTTGGAAATGCTATAATTAAAGTAATTATAACATAGGCCCTCTATTGAGGCAATTATGTAAGAAATTTTAAAAACTTGCATATGATGCAATTAATTTAAGTGATTTTCTTAAGAATAATTGTTAAGCATGAAATGTTGTAAATATGTAAATGGTTTGGTGGCCAATATTGGACGTACCTGAGGACATTAAAATTATTTGCATAATTACTGGCTCAATGGGATCACTTAACTAATGCAAGATAAGTCAATAATAGATGTACCTAAGATTTTGAGCATTAGGGGCTAGGTAAAGGATTGAACCTGTAACATACTCATTTTCGTAGTCCGTACATTCTACTGTTCCAATGGCTAATGTCTGCCCCGGAAAGTCGGAATGTCTGGAACTACACTTCGGTGATAATGAACAGACATATAATGATGAAATAAATAAGAAGAAAATGCAAGAAAAATCAAAGACAAATGAAAGAGAGAAAATGAAGCTAAGTTAAATGAGCCAACATCGCAGCGATGGGTGACTGCACTGGGAAGGCCGTTGCCGACCCCAGGACCGCGGGGAACCCTCAGAATTTAATTTCGAGACGTAAGTAAAGGTCTATTGAAATATAATTGAAACTAGAAATATCAAAAAAAATAATAAATTAGTACAAAGAAAAATGAAAAATCGAGAAACAGACAAAAATCGGGGTTACCAAGAAATCGGGAATATAGCCCGAAGTGGGGTATTTTGGTCATTTGACACCTGGAGTTGTCTTTTGACCTCATTGTCCATTAAAAATAAATGATATTACACTTTATAAATGTCATGAAAATTAAATGGTGGTACATTATGTAAATAGTGAAGGAAATGAGATAAATGTGCAAATTAGGAAACTTTTAAATCATTAAACATTAATTTATTGGTTAGTGCTCCACTAACCTTAAATAAATGGGATATATCAAAGTGGAATTGGGCAGAAATCATCATCTTCAAGCTTGGGAAATAACCAGCCGAAACTACCCCATGGAAACTCCATGGCCGACCTCACTTCAACCACCATGCAACCATGTTCAAGCCCTCATTTCACCATAGTTTCTTCATCAAAGCTTGCACACACACCTTGGGAAGTATGTTGGAAGCAAAAAGAAGAGGATTTGATGATGTTTTGGTGAAGCTAAAAAAAGGTTAGTGCTAGTTTTTCATCCCTTGCTTCATTAAAGTTTGTATTAAGGTTGAGATGAGTTGGATGGTGAAGAAATTTGAAGGATTCGATGACTTATTGATATATTCTATTTTGGACAGCCATGAAAGTTTATTGTAGTTGAGTTTTTCTTACCTTTAATGGATGGAAATTAAGGTTGATTAACTTAAATGGAAGTGGTAGTAAATTAATATCCAATGATGTGCATGTTAGTGCTTGAATCAAGGGTTTGAATATGGGTCTTGATGCTTTGGCAAACTGCCATGTTTGGTAGCCTATTAAATCATGAATTTGTGTGTGAATATGTAGTTTATTGATGAAATATGCTAGTATTAAATTGTGGGTAGTATGTGTAAGTGATATTAAAGTATGATTATGTTGAAGTGTATGTGTAATATTGACATTGAGATATGTTGAATTTTGGTGGAAGTGAATGTTAAACTTAATGGTGAATTGTGTGCATTGAGCACTTGAATATTCTGCCCAAAATTGTTGCTGGAATTGTGTACAATATATATATGGAAGTGTTATTGATTGAATATTGAAGTAATGAGGAGATAGGAATATCAAATTGGAAGTGTATGTGCTTTGTGCAGGTTGTGTATTGAAGGCAGTACCTAAATTAGGCCATAAGTGCCAAATTGTGAACCCAATTGGTATGAGGCCAATGGGGGGTGAAACTAGACACCAAATAGGCCAACTTTCATGGAGAAATGTTGCCAAAATTCTGCCTAGAAACTGACCTTAAAAATGACCAAATCCGGAATAGCAACCTTGCAACCCAAATTTTTGACCATATGAACAGTAGTCCTTGGGATGACCATAACTCACTCAAAACAGGTCCAATTGACCTAAACTTTTTACCATGATTAGTTTAGACATAGATCTACAATTATTATGAAGACAGCAAAGCCCAAAAATGGCCATAACCAAGTCAAATGGCTTGCACAAGTTCGGGTACAAAAACTGCCGAACTAAAAGTGACCTAAAATTGACCAAATTTTGCACCAAAGGTGCAAACTGTCCAGCTTTAGTAAATTGACAATAACTTGGTCTATACAACTCAGAATAACCTGAAATTTTGCCCCGCGTGCAATAAGACATAGACCTACAAGTTTGTAGTTTGTACCAAAACCCAAAAAATGAGGGAACTAGGTCGTCTGACTAGGTCAAAATAGTACACCAAAATCCGATAAATTGCAATAAAATGCAATGCACTTGGAAATGAAATTGGTAACATATACCAACACTAAAGGCCTATAAAATGCGACATATTGGTAACATTAGAATTGACTCATGTAGAGTGCATCAAGGGTCAACATTATAGGTTGACTAATGAAATAAATTGAAGGGAATAGTGCCAAGAGAAATAGGACTTTAAGCTAGACAAATCTAGCATACAAAAAAATTGAGAAATTGACCAAATTTTGCACCAAAGGTGCAATCTATCTAGCTTTAGTAAATTGACCATAACTTGGTCTATACAACTCGGAATGACCTGAAATTTTGCCCCGCGTGCAATAAGACATAGACTTACAAGTTTGTAGTTTGGACCAAAACCCAAAAACTGAGTGAACTAGGTCATCCGGCTAGGTCAAAATAGTACACTGAAATCCGATAAATTGCAATAAAATGCAATACACTTGGAAATGAAATTGGTAACATATACCAACACTAAAGGGCTATAAAATGTGACATATTGGTAATATTAGAATTGACTCACGTAGAGTGCATCAAGGGTCAACATTATAGATTGACTAATGAAATAAATTGAAGGGAATAGTACCAAGAGAAATAGGACTTTAAGCTAGACAAATCTAGCACACAAAAAAATTGAGAAATTGACCAAATTTTGCACCAAAGGTGCAATTTGTCCAGCTTTAGTAAATTGACCATAACTTGGTCTACACAACTCGGAATGACCTGAAATTTAGCCCCGCGTGCAATAAGACATAGACCTACAGTTTTACTTCTTTGACCAGAAGCTAAAATGTCACACCCTACCCCTCTGTAAGGCATAACATGATCCCGTAGTATACCAAATGAATTACCAACTCCGTCTACTGATAACCCATTAAAAACACTACAAGGGATTTTAAAAACTTTTCTTACTTCTTTTACAGTGGTGAGCACTATTTATAGGTGTTAAAAACCTTTTTGAACTGAAGTGATAGAACTAACATGTTTGAATTATTTGGAATTTCTGTAAAAATTTTGGCAGAGTGCCATCTATATTTTGGATAAAACAGTTCTTCAGAAAACCTGTAAAAAGCACTTCAATATATTTCCAAATCTCAACTCCAATATTTTTCTCAACACAACATATTTCTCAACTCAAATCCACAGTGATTTTTCAAAGACTGAGATAAAAGAAATATAATACAATTTTTACAAGCCAAGATAACTCATAATTATTTTACAACTTCAATGTATAATTTTAATTTATAACTGCTCAAAATCAAAAACAATATGTACATACAGTGAACATACATTACAGTACAAAATGCAAAATGTGGTATACTCGTTATACCCAAAAATCTTTCGCTGGAGGTACTAGCAGCCTAGTCTGCTGCCCTGTCTGTCTGTCTACCTGCGACAGCAATAAAAAGCTATAGCTGAGACAATGTCTCAGTGGTGCACAACATTCACCAAATACAACTTAAATCACAATTCATAAATCATTTAAATGATGGATATGTAAAATCATAGTTAAATTCAAGACAATGAGTGTCAGAAGGAATTTAACACAATATCACAATAAATCTCAGAGATCAAAACATAGTTAACTTCAAAAGACAGTAAATGTCAATAAGGATTTAACTCCATTTCACAATCTCATAATACAAATCAATAAATCACACACAGCTTAATCATGTTCCAAAGTTCAATTCGTCCCAAAAGCCGATGGCTAATGAGGTATTCAATTCGTCCCAAAAGTCGATGACTAATGAGGAATAACATAGCTATCTAGCAAAAATATGAGTACTCATCCAATTCATCCTCAACAGGCACACACCTCAACACTTCAGCCAGAGAGGGAATTCAATTCGTCCCACTAGACAAGCTAGCGAGGAATACAACCAATATACATGATAGCTGTGGTTTCAAACCATTTCCAATGCTTTTCAATTAATAAGTATCCATCAATATCATTCAAACAATTTCTCGCAGTTTCAAATCATTTACAATGCTTTTCAAGAAATAAATATCCATTCAAACACATTTCCACAATTTAAAACAATAATATACAAATAGTCATAATTCATTTCAATTGAAAAATTCAAAAGAAATAGTTATTGTGCACAAACCTCTGATAACTGTCTCCTGGTCTGGACTCAGTGTTTCCTTCCCTTTCCCTGAGTCTTTACTAACTGAGAAACACAATTTGAAGTGTTTCAGTACTAAATTAAACTGTCTCTATCGATAATGTTTGATAAATAATTCACTGAAAGCTATTATTTGCTTAATCAACCTAATATATCGACCCTCGATGCGTTCTAGGTAATTTAGGTTTTAGTGTTACTAATATGTCACATTCGATAGTGTTTTAGGGTTGGTACACATTACCAATTTCATTTCCTTGTTTAGTGCATTTTATTGCAACTTGCTGGATTCCGAGATACTAGTTTGAACTAGCTGGACGATCTAGTTCCCTCAGTTTTCGGGTTTCGGTCAAAACTACAAACTTGTAGATCTATGTCTTATGGAGTGCAGGCCAAAATTTTAGGTCATTCTGAGTTATGTAGAGCAAGTTATGGTCATTTTACTATTGCTGGTCAAATGGCATCAAATTTGGTCATTTTAGGTCAATTTTGGTCAACTTTGGTTCGGCCAGTTTTTGGACCTGAACTTGTGCAAGCTGTTTGACTTGCTTATGTTCATTTATGGGCTTTGGTGTCTTCATAAGACTTGTAGATATGGACCTTAGCTATTCATGGTTAAAATTTCAGGTCAATTAGACCTGTTTTGAGTGAGTTATGGCCTAAACACTAACTGCTGCCCAAATGGTCAGTTTTCAGGCCTCACTTTCACTTAATCCGAATTTGGTCATTTTTCAAGTTACCTTGCAAGCAGAATTTTGCTATGTTTCCTTCATGAAAGTTGGCACATTTTGTGCCTAGTTTCACCTCCAATTGGTCTCATACCAATTGGAGCCACACACTTAAAGTTATAGGCTGAAATGCACACTGTCCTTAAATACATTACTTAAACATCTAGCAATTACACATTACCTTGCTATAAGTCCATCTCTCTTACCAATTCTGATTTGGTACATTACCAAAACCATTTATCACTTCACAATAAAGTCACTTTGGGCAGAATACAATATCCTCAATACACCAAATGAAACACTAATTCACAAAGTCCAAATACAACAATATGTACACATAAACACTCCTAATTATTACATACAATTTCCACAACCAATTTATATACATATTCATCAATCCTCAATGTCACAATTCACCCAATATCTTCATGAATTCAAACATTCATCAAGGAATCTCAAGGTTGCCGAATGCTTCACATTGCCAAAATTCCCCATAGTTTCTTCCACTTTAATTCCAAATGCACAATCACCACATATACATGGAAATAACTTACTAGGACATTAATTCACCCTACTCAACATAAATTCACATCAAATATATGTAAGAATACTTCATTAAATATAGAACTCCATGGCTGTCCAAAATTGGATATATCAAGAACTCCTCAAAACTTTAAAATTTCTTCATAAAGCAAACACCCATAACATGTTTTCAAACTTTAACAAAGCAATATTCAAAAATACAAATTACCTATTGTTAGGACTTGTTAAACCTTCACTAAACTTTCTTGATTTTGCTATCAAACTCTTCCTTGTGATGTGGAGGTAATCTTTAATGAAACAACCTAGGTATTTGGAGGTGAATTGAAGGAGGTTGATGAAGCTTTATGCAAAACGGCAATGGAGGTTTTCAATTCTTCATTTCGGCATGGCTGAACCAAGTGAGGGAGATGAAGATGCAGATTGTATAGTAGGTGTACACCTGCCCATTTAGCTCTTAATTTATTCCATAGTGGTCCACTCACACAAATTAATTTATTTTATATGTTTAATTCTCATTTATTCCACATTAAACCCATAATTTTTGCTATTTACTTTATATACCACCAATTTAATTTTTCATTATATTTTCCAAGTGTAATATTATTTATTTTTAATGGACATTTAGGTCAAAAGACAATTAGGGATGTCAAATGATCACAATGCCCCTGTTCGGGTTGCATTCCCGATTTTTCGGTAACACCGGGTTTTGTCTGTTTTTCGATTTCTCCCTTTTTCTTGTACTAATTATTTAATTTTTCTTTGATATTTCTAATGATATTTATACTTCAATTGATGTCTCTTTAAGTCCTAAAAATATTTTCCAGGATTCCCCGTGGTCCAGGGCCAGTCAACGGTCCATGCCGTGACTTCCCGGTGCGGTCACCCATCGCTAGGGTTCTCGGCTCGATTAACTTGGTTATACTTCTTTGCTATTATTTTTCCTTTGTTTTTCTTGTGTTTTCTCTTCTTGTATTTCATTATTTTATGTGTCCTCACTCATAAAGAAGTGTAGTTCTAGGCATCCTAGCTGTCCGGATAACACTGGCCACCGGAACAGTAGAACGCACTACCGAACATAGGGGTGTTACATAAAAACCAAGGGAAATAGGACTTTAAGCTAGACTAATCTAGCACACTAAAATTGAAAATTAGTAATTACATAAAATGATGCTTGAAGTGATTTGGCAATGAATGCCAACTTGTGAAAAGGGTAAATTGCATTATATTGACGACATATTGAATTGTAAATTGTGGCATGTTGATGCTAGAATCAACCTATCCATGATACATAAAAAGGTCAATAATTTTATTGATCAGTGAAAGGCATAAAGATGTATAAGCCCTATGAATAAAGAATTAAATATGTAACATTGTAATATGCCCTAATTTGCCTAGTTGACTAGTTTGGATAGGTTGGCTTGCCAATAGGATTCTGACAGCTATTCTGTAAATGACTTTACATCATATTGTGTTTTATGGCTTATTATGCCATACTATGATTTTAATAGCCTATGGCTATACAGATTGTGTTATTATACTCCGCTTAATGCCTGATTGATTATATGGCTTTTTAGCCACACTGTTTGCACACTGGGAGATACTTTATGACCGATGGTGTGACGGCCCGAGGTACTAGGTACCCAGTGCTAGTATATCCGTTTATCCAGTCTGGTCAGTGTGTAGGCTACATGGGCAGTCAATTAAAACATTATTCAATTTAGGCAGTTAAGTTAAGTATATGAAAATTTCAGTACAATTAAATTAAGCATTGAATGAAATGAGTAAAAGAGATTAGCAACAGAAACATAACAATGATACAATTTGCAGAGCCTTAGAGACTTAAAATACAATACAGTTAGAATAATTGATTCCTGGATATCCGAATTATGAGTTATTTCTTTCTTTATTTGCATATATTATTTCTTGTTATACTATTGCACCACTAAGCAGAAATGCTTAGCGCGAAGGAATTGCTTCCTCGCGCAGGTACTGAAGGTAAAATCAGTAGACTATCGACTGAGATTTTTAGAGTCTAGATCTGTAGAACTGTCAGAAGAGTTCAAGATTGTTACCTCCTTAGCAATGCATGTAGATAGGGCTCATAATTACACATGTTATGTATTTTGTTCATTCTAAGTATATTGTAATTTCATTTGTATATCCTATACTTGACAAATTTATGTACTTAATTGGAAAATTATATAAGTTAATGAAAAGTAAGAATTCTGATATCTGAATTGATTTTCTAATCAGAATAATTCTGAATGAGATTGAGTTTAAGAAATTTTGAGAAACTAATGAGATATTATTGAGATAAATTGAGCTATGAATTTGAATATGTTGTGAATTATTTTTGGCAGGTTCAGAAGAACTGTTAGCCCAAATTACAGCCGACACTCTGTCGGATTATCGTTAAAAATTTTTGAAATTTCCAAATTAGTTAGATTTTGATAAAAGTAAAAATAGCCTAAACCTTAAATAAAGTTTTTGAATAAATAAACCAAGAACTGTAATGAAATCAGATAAGATCAGGTGCTCTGGCACTCCGTGTAACACACTTTACTCGGCTACACTGTAGACGGGTGAGGGGTGTTACATTTAGTGGTATCAGAGCACGGTTTAGGCATTCCTAGGCAAAGATAAGTGGAAAGATAGTGTGCATACATGCATTGCATTCATAAGAGTCGAGCTGACACTAATGCAGATCTGTTTACTTTTGATTATTCAAAGTTAAGATATGAACTTAGAGCCGCAGAGGGCATTAGAAAAAGAAGTAGAAAACCTAGTTCATGAGGTTATAACGTAATAACTACGTAATGTTCTCGATGTTTGTATTGTAAGCTATAGATTACAGTACCGATATGAGATTATTGTGTAAAGCTACATGCTTCCTCGTGGTACAATAAACTGAGAATATTTGTAAGTAATCTATAATTTGATACAGTTACGCCCGAATATAGTACTATTATGGGAAATAAATGTGAAAATTCTAGTTAGAAATTTAAAACTTCAGAACTAGCCTATCGAAAGACTACACTTCTAAGGTAGCTAGAGTCAGTGACTCGGTTACACTAATGTGGACTACCATTACCACAAAAATTGCTATAAGTTTTGAGAATTCAGTATGGCTATCAATTAGAAAGAACACTTTGAGGATAAAGATATTTGGACATAGATATGGAGTCTTATCAGTATTTTAATATTTTTGATAGAAAGGAATGATGTAGGTATTTGAGAATACATTTAGAAATTGTATTGATGCTCTCTCCAGAAGCAAGAATAGATACCTTCCTTGATGGAGTTTGTGTATTGTGATATTATTAAATAAGCATGAAGATACCAAGGTATAAGGTCTTGTATGAGATAAATGCTGAATACCTAGACAAAGGGTAATTTAAGAGAGTTGGAATTGGTAAAAGAGATAGAAGGACTAGTAAAGAATCCTAGTATGAGGATCAAGAAACTAATGAATAATAGAATTTCATGGGCAGGAATATTCAAGGCAGAGGAAAATAATTATGGAAAAGTGAATAAAATTATGAGACAATGATAAGCTCGGTTGTTTGAATCAGATGAATTTCAAGGAAGAAATTCCTTTTTAGAGGGAAAGAGTTGTAACATCCTCATTTTCGTAGTCCGTACATTCTACTGTTCCAAGGGCTAATGTCTGCCCCGGAAAGTCGGAATGTCTGGAACTACACTTCGGTGATAATGAACAGACATATAATGATGAAATAAAAAAGAAGAAAATGCAAGAAAAATCAAAGACAAAATGAAAGAGAGAAAATGAAGCTAAGTTAAATGAGCCGACACTACAGCGATGGGTGACCGCACTGGGAAGGCCGTTGTCGACCCCAGGACAGCGGAGAACCCTCAGAATTTGATTCCGAAACGTAAGTAAAGGTCTATTGAAATATAATTGAAACTAGAAATACCAAAAAAAAAAAAATAATAAATTAGTACAAAGAAAAATGAAAAATCGAGAAACAGACAAAAATCGGTATTACCGAAAAATCAGAAATATAGCCCGAAGTGGGGTATTTTGGTCATTTGACACCTAGAGTTGTCTTTTGACCTCAATGTCCATTAAAAATATATGATATTACACTTTATAAATGTCATGAAAAATTAAATGGTGGTACATTATGTAAATAGTGAAGGAAATGAGATAAATGTGCAAATTAGGAAACTTTTAAATCATTAAATATTAATATATTGGTTAGTGCTCCACTAACCTTAAATAAAAAGGATATATCAAAGTGGAATTGGGCAGAAATCATCATCTTCAAGCTTGGGAAATAACCAGCCGAAACTACCCCATGGAAACTCCATGGCTGACCTCACTTCAACCACCAAGAAACCATGTTCAAGCCCTCATTTCACCATAGTTTCTTCATCAAAGCTTGCACACACACCTTGGGCAGTATTTTGGAAGCAAAAAGAAGAGGATTTGATGAAGTTTTGGTGAAGCTCAAAAAAGGTTAGTGCTAGTTTTTCATCCCTTGCTTCATTAAAGTTTGTATTAAGGTTGAGATGAGTTGGATGGTAAAGAAATTTGAAGGATTCGATGAGTTATTGATACATTCAATTTTGGACAGCCATGAAAGTTTATTGTAGTTGAGTTTTTCTTACCTCTAATGGATGGAAATTAAGTTTGATTAACTTAAATGGAAGTGGCAGTAAGTTAATATCCAATGATGTGCATGTTAGTGCTTGAATTAAGGGTTTGAATATGGGTCCTGATGCTTTGGCAAACTGCCATGTTTGGTAGCCTATTAAATCATCAATTTGTGTGTGAATATGTAGTTTATTAATGAAATATGCTAGTATTAAATTGTGGGCAGTATGTGTAAGTGATATTGAAGTATGATCATGTTGAAGTGTATGTGTAATATTGACATTGAAATATGTTGAATTTTGGTGGAAGTGAATGTTGAACTTAATGGTGAATTGTGTGCATTGAGCACTTGAATATTCTGCCCAAAATTGTTGCTGGAATTGTTTACAATATATATATGGAAGTGTTATTGATTGAATATTGAAGTAATGAGGAGGAGAAGGAATATCAAATTTGAAGTGTATGTGCTTTATGCAGGTTGTATATTGAAGGCAGTACATAAATTAGGCCATAAGTGCCAAACTGTGAACCCAATTGGTATGAGGCCAATGGGGGGTGAAACTAGACACCAAATAGGCCAACTTTCATGGAGAAATGTTGCCAAAATTATGCCTAGAAACTGACCTTAAAAATGACCAAATCCGGAATAGCAACCTTGCAACCCAGATTTTTGACCATATGAATAGTAGTCCTTTGGATGACCATAACTCACTCAAAACAGGTCCAATTGACCTGAAAGTTTTACCATGGTTAGTTTAGACATAGATCTACAATTCTTATGAAGACACCAAAGCCCATAAATGGCCATAACCAAGTCAAATGGCTTTCACAAGTTCGGGTACAAAAACTGCCGAACCAAAAGTGACATAAAATTGACCAAATTTTGCACTAAAGGTGCAATGTGTCCAGCTTTAGTAAATTGACCATAACTTGGTCTATACAACTCGGAATGACCTGAAATTTTGCCCCGCGTGCAATAAGACATAGACCTACAAGTTTGTAGTTTGGACAAAAACCCAAAAACCGAGGGAACTAGGTCGTCCGGCTAGGTCAAAACAGTACACCGAAATCCAGTAAATTGCAATAAAATGCAATATACTTGGAAATGAAATTGGGAACATATACCAACACTAAAGGGCTATAAAATATGACATATTGGTAACATTAGAATTGACTCACGTAGAGTGCATCAAGGGTCAACATTATAGGTTGACTAATGAAATAAATTGAAGGGAATAGTACCAAGAGAAATAGGACTTTAAGCTAGACAAATCTAGCACACAAAAAAATTAAGAAATTAACCAAATTTTGCACCAAAGGTGCTATTTGTCCAGCTTTAGTAAATTGACCATAACTTAGTCTATACAACTCGGAATGACCTGAAATTTTGCCCCCGTGCAATAAGACATAGACCTACAAGTTTGTAGTTTAGACCAAAACCCAAAAATTGAGGGAACTAGGTCGTTCGGCTAGGTCAAAATAGTACACCAAAATTCGGTAAATTGCAATAAAATGCAATACACTTGGAAATGAAATTGGTAACATATACCAACACTAAAGGGCTATAAAATGTGACATATTGATAACATTAGAATTGACTCACGTAGAGTGCATCAAGGGTCAACATTATAGGTTGACTAATAAAATAAATTGAAGGGAATAGTACCAAGAGAAATAGAAATTTTAGCTAGACAAATCTAGCACACACAAAAATTGAGAAATTGATCAAATTTTGCACCAAAGGTGCAATCTGTCCAGCTTTAGTAAATTGACCATAACTTGGTCTATACAACTCGGAATGACCTGAAATTTTGCCCCGCGTGCAATAAGACATAGACCTACAATTTTGCTTCTTTGACCAAAAGCTAAAAACCAAGGGAAATAGGACTTTAAGCTAGACCAATCTAGCACACTAAAATTGAAAATTAGTAATTACATAAAATGATGCTTGAAGTGATTTGGCAATGAATGCCAACTTGTGAAAAGGGTAAATTGCATTATATTGACACATATTGAATTGTAAATTGTGACATGTTGATGCTAGAATCAACCTATCCATGATGCATAAAAACGTCAATAATTTTATTGACCAGTTAAAGGCATAAAGATATATAAACCCTATGAATAAAAAATTAAATATATAACATTGTAATATGCCCTAATTTGCCTAGTTGACTAGTTTGGATAGGTGGGCATGCAAATAGGATTCTGACAGCTATTCTGTAAATAACCTTACGTCATATTGTGTTTTATGGCTTATTATGCCATACTATGATTTTAATAGCCTATGGCTATACAGATTGTGTTATTATACTCGGCTTAATGTCTGATTGATTATATGGCTTTTTAGCCACACTGTTTGCACACCGGGAGATACTTTGTGACCGATGGTGTGACAGCCCGAGGTACTAGGTACTCAGTACTAGTATATCTGTTTATCCAGTCGGGTCAGTGTATAGGCTATATGGGCAGTCAATTAAAACATTATTCAATTCAGGCAGTTAAGTTAAGTTAAGTATATGAAAATTTCAGTATAATTAAATTAAGCATTGAATGAAATGAGTAAAAGAGATTAGCAACAGAAACATAACAAAGATACAATTTGCAGAGCCTTAGATACTTAAAATACAATACAGTTTGAATAATTGATTCCTGGATATTCAAATTATGAGTTATTTCTTTCTTTATTTGTATATGTTATTTCTTGTTATACTATTGCACCACTAAGTAAAAATGCTTAGCACGATGGAATTGCTTCCTCGCGCAGGTACTAAGGTAAAATCAGTAGACTGTCGACTGAGATTTTTGGAGTCCAGATCTGTATAAGTGTCAGAAGAGTTCAAGATTGTCACCTCCTCAGCAATGAATGTAGATAGGGCTCATAATTACACATGTTATGTATTTTGTTCATTCTAAGTATATTGTAATTTCATTTGTATATCCTATACTTGACAAATTTATGTGCTTAATTGGAAAATTATATAAGTTAATGAAAAGTAAGAATTCTGATATCTGAATTGATTATCTAATCATAATAATTCTGAATGAGATTGGGTTTAAGAAATTTTGAGAAACTGATGAGATATTATTGAGATAAATTGAGCTATGAATTTGAATATGTTGTGAGTTATTTTTGGCAGGTTCAGAAGAACTGTTAGTCCAAATTACAGCCGGCACTCTGCCGGATTATCATTAAAAATTTTTGAAATTTCCAAATTAGTTAGATTTTGATAAAACTAAAAATAGCCTAAAACTTAAATAAAGTTTTTGAATAAATAAACCAAGAACTGTAATAAAATCAGATAAGATCAGGTGCTCCGGCACTCCGTGTAACACACTTTGCTCGGTTACACTGTAGACGGGTGAGGGGTGTTACAGAATCCATGATGGAAGGCTTCCTAGCAGCCCAGCAACAACATAATGAAATGATCAAATAGCTAGCTACTGGAATTGACCAACTTGCCACCCACAATAAGATGCTCAAAAATCAAATTGCTCAGCAAGCAGGTTCTTCAAGCAAGACTGTTAGTAAGCTGCCTAGTTAACCAAAGATGAACCCAAGAGAGCACTGTAGGGTAGTTACATTGAGGAGTGGAAGAGTTTTAGAAAAGTCAAAGGAAGAACCAACTAAGAGTGTGATGCCCCTTACCCGTCTATAGTGTAGCCGAATAAGGTGTGCCATATTCGATGTCGGAGCACCCTATCTTGTCTTGTCATGTTCATTGTTAATTTTAAATATCTGGCAATGTAATACACACGTAAGAATGTGTGGAGCTAGGATCAATCAATGCACATACTAACATGTCATAAAGAGAAAATGTACCTCTAATGATATCTGCTGGATCTGGCTCCTCTTGAGTCCTTATAGCATAAGCACAAGGTGCTACCCTGACCTCTTGCCTCTGGACTATCTCTGCAGTAGGCCTTTGTGATGGACCAACTGTATCAAACCTCACAGGTCTTTTACCCCTCAGTGCTGTCGGGGTAGACCTCTCTGTCTGGGGTGGGGTAATGGGAGCACTAGCACTCTTCTGTGGACAATCCTTTAAAAAGTGATCCGTAGACCCATATCTGAAGTATCCCCCAGTCAATAGTCTACACTCTCCTTGGTGGCTCCTTCCACAATGTATACAAGCTGGTATTGGGGCTGATCCCCATGTAGCTGCACTCGAAGAACTACCCACTGATGCACTAGACTGTCCTCCTCTCCTCGGAGCAAACTGAGATCTTTGCCTCTTACCTCGACCCTAAGTCTAACCTTGAGACTCCTTGGGCTTCTTACTACCAGTGGTTGCTAAACCAGACTGACTAGATCCAGAACCCCTCTTATGCTACCTGTCCCTCCTAGACTGCTCCTCATCTCTAACTCTCTCCACATCCAGAGTTGATGCTACTAACAAAGAGAAGTTGGTGAAGTGGTGAGATGTAACTATCAGTCTAATGTTGTCATTCAGTCCATCATCAAACCTCTTGCATTTATCAACCTCTGTGGGCATTATCTCCAATGCATATCCACTAAGTCTCACGAATTCCTGCTTTTATTCGGAGACTGTAAGTTGCCTTTGTCTCAGTGCTAGGAATTCTCTTCTTCTGGCCTCTAAGTATACATAGCTGACATATTTCTTCCTGAACTCTGCGAAAAAGAAATTCCAGGTGATCTGTGCAGGCTGTATCAGTGTGGCTACTGCAATACCCTCTTTGTCCTCTCCAGCCAATATTCTACGATAGCTGAATCATCCTCCTTCTTACCCTTGAAATCAACTGCCCCGTATTTTCGCAATCTCTCTAATTGGACCTTTGTATAGATTGTAGCTGTAAGGGTGGTGGTGGTTGTACAGGTGGTGGTGGCTGTGGTGGTGGCTGTGGAGGTGGAGGTGGATGTGACTGAGGTATGGCTCTGGTAACCTGACAGAGCAGCTATGTCATCTATTCCAGGAAGGCCTACTATGCTCTATCGACAGCACCATGGGAGGACTTTACTCTGCTACTTCACTCCCGATTAGGAGCAAGCGTGAGTGTGTGACTCTCTACCTCCTCCTTCATCGGTCTAGGAGACCTGTGCTCTGAAGGATCAAATGCCATCGATCCTATATAACAGACAAAGAATAGATCTGCATTAGTGTCACCTTGACTCTAATTAAAGGCTCATACATGTTATGCAAACTATTTCTTTCTATCTATCTAGGTCTAGGACCACCTAAACTATTGCTCAAATACCACTAAATATGACGCCCCTTACCCATCTACAGTGTAGCAGAGCAAGGTGTGCCACATTCGGTGCTGGAGCACCCTATCTTATCTTGTCATGTTCATTATTAATTTTAAATATCATTTAAACAAGTAATCCGTGTATGGGAAATTTTTTTTTTTTATTTCTGTGGAGATCCGAATAGAGCCTCCTCTGTTTTATTAGCATGTGGCGGGTTCCACTATTCACCTGTTAACATAATCATATTCCATTCATTTTCTTATACATCATGTCATTCACAAATTCTCATGTAATTCCAAGAAAAAGATATATTTCATTCATGTGGAAATCCACATACAAAAATTTACAAATTTATTTACAACACAAAATATGATTATATGATGTTATGTACAATAAACCAAAATACTAAGTCTATACATGGGCCCTACCAATAAAATTACAACCTGCTGAGGTGACTCTAGACTGTGACAAATCTAATCAAATCTACGTCAGAGCCCTACTGCGGCGGCTGTTGCTGCGGCCGTGACTAGTCTCCAGTACCTACACGATGGAAAATCTAAAGGAGCGGAAGCATGAAAGTTGTTCATTAGAGCATTGAATTTCAATAAATATTCTTGTAGGGTTACATGCATCATACCACATCTCTTATGTGCCTAATTAATTTCAATGCTCAATTGCATATTAAAACACTTTTAATATGTATTAGGATTTATGTTTGCCATTCAAGATTGTGAATTAACAAATTAATTCATTTAAACCCTAGTTTAAAAGGGGAGTTAGAGTACTAACCTCTTTGTTGCACTATGGATGTGATTGGCACCTTTAGGAAGCATTTAGGACCCCAAGTGTTGTCCCTCTAGTATGTCCACACCAAGATCACCAATGGATAGCCCCCAATTTGCTTCTCAAGCCTTTGCCAACCAATTATAAATTGGGTTCTTACCTTTAGAAAGGTTGTATGTGTATATAGGACACTAGAAACAATTTCTAGCAAATTTAATTCAAAGGAATTTGGGCAATTCTCTTTGAATTGATGAGAAAAGAAGAAGAGGAGAGGGAGAGCTATGTGTGTCAGCAGCTTTAGGAGAGAATAAGAGTGAGTTTTTCTTCTTTTCTTTTCCCTTTTATAATTAGGTCATCACGTAAACCCTTTGCCACATGTCATCACCACATTGCATTTTAATTTTAATTGACTTAATCACATTAAGCCAAGTGTCAAAGCTAGATTTAATCTTGACTTTGATCACCTTGTATTATAGGAAGACAAATGGCAAACTTATATGATGCCATGTGTCACCATCTCATGGTGCCATATGTCACCCTGTGAAATGACCAAATTAGCCTTATGTTGTAATTTTGAGTTCTCAACCCAAAATCATTATTTCTCCTCTTCTAATCAATTTATATCAAATATAAATTAATTAATTAATCTCCATTAATTAATTTCTCACAATTAAATTCATATTTAAACACTTTAAATATAAATTAAACTTATACTATATATCCAATAATCTAGATTTGGTTTCAAGTCATGGTAGAGACTTTGCAATCTTATTACAAACCAAAAATAATTAATTAATTAATTAATTAAACTCTTTAATTAATCAATTAAATCACATTTTACTTGGTTATTATCTTGTGTATGTGTGTGACTTACTAGGCTTATCACTAATTGGCAATAAGATATGATATTAACTCTTACTATCATTAGAACTCTTTCTTACAATAAATGATTTCTCTAAATCATTTTAAACATCTCATAGACCATGGCTTACACCTAGCATAGCGTGCCATGGCCACCCAATCAGTAATAAGGAATGTCTTAAATGAACTTATAATCATATGTTACCATGCACTAGAATCTCTCTGTTACAAAATCCCAATTCGAGATGGAGTCATGATTTATGTCAAACCCTATTTGCTATGAATGTTATGTTCTCTTTTTAATTCTAGTTCTTGATTAATTAGATTTTCTTCTCAGAAACTCTTTTCTGACTAAATCTGTCCATCCTGGCCAGGAACTTGAAATATTAAGAATAATTAAATGAACATAGGATTTTATCCCTATTTACTTAGGATAACAGATTCTATCTTGATCAACACCTACCTCCATATATAACTAGTAGGAGCCAACACATGCCCATGTACCCATACACAGTACAAGTATGAAAGCAGTATCAAACTCAAATTACCTATATACAAGATAACTTTTTTATCTCAGGTTTAAAGATTATATGCACTGATATGATATATGATAATGCATTGACAAGAGTAAATTCCATGTGCTTGTCATATGCATCACTGGTTCGGCCTACTTGTCATGTATAAGTGCCTATCATGTTTGTTATATGGCATAAGACTCACCATTCCATCTTATTTATATCTCATATAAATACCTTGGGAACAAACATGAATACAATCTTTCTGGATAAGTCATGTCCTATGTGAAGTATCCTCGATTGTGAACTAATTTATGATACTTTGTGCTAAAAATACTGTCACTCATATTCTTAACAACTTAAGAATAGAATTTCTAACAAAATATCAATGGACCTTTTCTATTACACATAAATACATTATGTAAATGAAAAAGTGAAATTACTTTTTATTAATAAATTATGTATAAGTTACATACTAAATGATATGCTTTAGGGCATACTACTAGCAATCTCCTACTAGCATTAGAGCCATTCATTACAATATCTTAGACCCATCTTGTCAAGATGTCGGTCTAACTGAGCTTGTGAAATAGGCTTCATGAATGGATCAGCTGGATTTTCAGCTGATGTTATTTTCTGCATGGCTACATCACCTCGCTCAACTATTTCTCTGATAATGTGGTAGCGCCTTTTTATGTATTTGGATTTCTGGAGAGACCGAGGTTCTTTAGCTTGTATGACCACTCCATTGTTGTCACAGTAGAGTGGAATTGCTGACTCAATGGAAGGAACTGCTGCAGGTTCTGTCATGAACATCTTTATCCAAACAACTTCTTTTGCAGCAATATACTAAGCCTCTGTAGTGGAATCAGCAGTCGTACACTGTTTGGAACTCTTCCAACTGACTGCACCTCTATTACAAATGAACACAAACCCAGAGGTAGACTTTCTATCATCGATATCTGATTGGAAATCAGAATCAGTATAACTATCCAATTGCAAGTCACCACCTCCATAAATCAATAATAAATCCTTAGTTCTTCTCAAGTAATTAGGGATATTCTTGACAGCCATCTAGTGTTCAAAACCTGGATTGGATTGAAACCTGCTAGTCAAACTAATAGCATGTGCGATATCCAGCCTAATACACATCATTGCATAAATCAAACTTCCAATAGCCAAAGCATATGGAATCCTAGCCATTTTATCTCTTTCTTCAAGTGTCTTTGGAGACATCTCTTTAGAAAGGTGGATACCATGTCTCATTGGTAACAGTCTTTTCTTGGAATCAAGCATGTTAAACCTCTTTAATACCTTGTCCAACTATAGAATTTGGGATAAACCAATTATTCTTTTCGCTCTATCTCTATATATATGAACTCCAAGAATATAGGTTGCCTTCCCTAAGTTTTTCATGGAGAATGTATTTGACAACCATACTTTTACATCTGTCAACATACCTATGTCATTACCTATCAACATAATATCATCTACATATAAGACAAGGAAAGTGATAGCACTATCACTAACCTTCTTATATACACATGGTTCATCCACATTTTTGATAAAATCAAATGACTTTATGGCTTCATCAAAACGGATGTTCCAACTCCTCAAAGCTCGTTTCAACCCATAAATGGATCGTTTTAGCTTGTATACCTTGGAACCATCATGAGATTTAAAACCCCTAGGTTGTTCCATGAAAATGTTTTCTTCAATGTATCCATTGAGAAAAGCTGTTTTGACATCCATCTACCAAATCTCATAATCATAGTATGCAGCTATTGCTAATAGAATCCTAATTGATTTAAGCATGGCAATAGGTGAGAAAGTCTCCTCATAGTCAATTCCTTGCCTTTGGTGAAACCCTTTTGCTACTAGCCTTGCTTTATAGGTCTCTACCTTTCCATCAGAACCAATTTTCTTCTTGAAAATCCATTTATTCCCTATCGGTACAATACCTTTAGGTGGGTCAACAAGATCCCAAACTTGATTCTTATACATAGAATCAATTTGAGATTTCATAGCTTCAATCCATTTTGAAGAGTCTATATCTGATATAGCTTCTTCATAGATAAGTGGATCATCTCCATGATCTATTTCTTCATGAGTAAACAACTCTTGTTCATCTTCATGACGAAAACCATATCTCACTGGTGGGTGAGATATCCTAATTGATCTACGAGGAATTACTGTAGATGTTTCATCAATAGGTGTAGGTTGACTAGATGGATCTATATCCATCTGATCTGTGGTTAATCAAAATTCTCCAATTCTAACTTTATTTGCCTACCTTTGCCTCCTTCTTGAATAAACTGTTGTTCAAGAAATGTGGCATCTCTACTTACCACAACCTTTTGTGATATAGGCAAATAAAAATAATATCCAAAACTTTCTTTTGGATATCCAACAAATCGACCCTTTTCTGATCTAGTTTCCAATTTATCAGTGTTCAGCTTTTTGATATAAGCTGGACAACTCCAAATCTTAACATACTTAAGACTTAGTTTTCTTCCATGCCATATCTCATAAGGTGTGGAAGAAACTGATTTTGATGGAATCCTATTCAGAATATGCAAAGCTGATTCTAATGCAAATCCCCAAAGGAGATTGGCATATCAGTATAGCTCATTATACTACATACCATATCTAATAGGGTATGATTTCTTCGTTCAGATACACCATTCAGCTGTGGCATTCTTGGAGGACTCAGCTGAGAAACAATATCATGCTTTTTCAAGTATTCATCAAATTCAGTACTTAAGTATTCACCTCCACAATCAGATCGAAGAGTTTTAATACTTTTTCCTGTTTGATTTTCTACTTCAGATTTAAATTCTTTCAACTTTTAAAAGGATTCATGTTTGTATTTCATCAAATACAAATACCCAAACCTTGATTTATCATCAGTAAAGGTAATAAAGTAATGAAAACCGCCTCTAGCCATTTCTTTAAATGGATCACATACATCACTATGTATTAGCTCTAAAATATTTTCAACTCTTAATCCTTGTCCAACAAAGGGTGATTTAGTCATTTTGCCTTGAAGGCAGGATTCACAAGTTGGAGTAGGTTTAAAACCCAATGAGGATAAAATCCCCATTTTCTCCAGTTTTGCAATCCTATCTTCTGTAACATGACCTAATCTTAAGTGCCAAATATATTTTGAACTTGAGTTGATTTTCATCATGGCATTGCATTCTTTTAGATTGCTTGCATTCATTTTGTGTTTATCATTATTATCCAAATAATAAAGACCATCATGCATATAACCCGAGCCAATATATTTATTTTCAAAACAAATATTACAAACATCATCTGTGAACTGAAATTCATAACCATTTTTAGTTAAACTAGATATAGAAATGATGTTCTTAGAAAAATCAGGCACATACAAAATATTATTCAAACACAAAACATGTCCACACATCTAAAAAGATTTAGAACCTATGGCTAAAGCTTCAACAGTTGAGCCATCGCCAATCCGGAGTCTAACATCTCGAGCATGCAAGCTGCTACTGTTTGCCAGTTCTTGCATATCATAAGAAAAGTAAGAACTGGCACTAGTATCTAAAACCCAAGTTGTAGATGAACTATGAGCATCATCAGCATCTAAATAACAAGATATAGACATACTTTCTGAAGGTGTATCCTTCTTGTCCTTCAGAGAAGCAAGATACTCTAGGCAGTTCCTTTTCCAGTGCCCATCCTTCTGGCAGTGGAAACACTTTCCTTGGCCTCCATCAGCTTTGGTCTTCCCTTTCTGTTTGACTATCTTCTTGGAAGGTCCTGGAACTTGAGGTCTCTTTTTCTTATTGCCCTTCTTCTTGTTGGACTTTCCAGTAAAAGAAGATGTAATCAAAGCTACCTCTTTTCCTTTATTGCCTGGCTTATTCTTTTGGGCAATAACAAGCATGTTAAGTAAACCAGCCAAGGTGTATTCCTGCTTGGTCATATGGAAATTTGTCACAAAATTCCCAAATGACTCAGGTAAGGACTGAAATATCAAATCCATTTGGAGTTGGAAATCCATATTAAATTCAAGATGTTATAGCTGCTCTATAAGCCGAATCATCTTGTAGACATGATCCCCAACATTCTGTCCCTCGGACATCCTCATGCAGAATAGCTGCCTAGATATCTCATACCTAGCATTCCTACTGTGCTCACCATACAACTCTTATAGGTGAAGGAGGATCTCACTAGCACTTTGCATATTTTCATGCTGCTTCTGTAACTCATTACTCATAGAAGCAAGCATGTAACACTTGGCTCTCATATCATGCTCCTTCCACTTATCCAAAGTGTCATGTTCCTCCTGAGTGGCCTTTAGAGGTAAGGGACCAGGAATATTTGAGTCTAGAACATATCCAATATGTTCTAGGTTCAGGAGAAGTTTTAAATTTTTTCGCCAATAAGAAAGATTAGGTCCTGTCAACCTATTGTGATCAAGTATGCTCGCAAGGATATTGGATGGTAGTGGTTGTTGTGTGCTCATTATTATTTGAAGAATAACTGCAGAAATAACTAGATTAATTAGTAAATGTATCAAGTGTTAGTAGTATGCCCTAGAGCATATCATTTAGTATGTATCTTGTACATATTTTTAATAATAAAAGGCATTTCCACTTTTCCGTTTACATAATATATTTATGTGTAATAGAAAAGGTCCATTGATATTTTGTTAGAAATATTATTCTTAAGTTGTTAAGAATATGAGTGACAATATTTCTAGCACAAAGTATCATAAATAGGTTCACAATCGAGGATACTTCATAATAAGGACATGACTTATCCAGAAAGATTGTATTCATGTTTGTTCCCAAGTTATTTATATGAGATATAAATAAGATGGAATGGTGAGTCTCATGCCATATAACAAACATGATAGGCACTTATAAATGATAAGTAGGCCGAACCAGTGACACTTATGACAAGCACATGGAGTTTACTCTTGTCAATGTTTTGTCATAAATCATATCAGTGCATATAATCTTTAGACACGAGATAGCACGATTATCTTGTATATAGGTAGTTTGAGTTTGATCTTGCTTTCATACTTGTACTATGTATGGGTATATGGGCATGTGTTGGCTCTGCTAGTTATATATGGAGGTAGGTGTTGATCAAGAAGGAATCTGTTCCTCTAAGTAAATAGAGATAAAATCCTATGTTCATTTAATTGTTCTTGATGTTTTCAAGTTCTGGCGAGACAGATAGATTTATTCGAGAAAAGAGTTTACGATGAGAAAAATCTTTTAATCAAGAACTGGAATTAAAAAGAGAACATAATATTCATAGCAAATGGAGTTTGACATAAACCATGACTCCAGCTTGAGTTGGGATTTTGTAACAGAGAGATTCTAGTGCATGGTAACATATGATTATAGGTTCATTTAAGGTAAATCTTATTACTAATTGGGTGGCCATGGCATGCTATGCTAGGTGTTAACCATGGTCTATGAGGTTCATAAAATGATTTAGAGAAATCATTTATGGTAAGAAAGAGTTCTGATGATATTAAGAGTTGATATCATGTCTCATTGCCAATTAGTGATGAGCCTAGTAAGTCACACACATACACAAGTTATCACCTATTTAAATATGATTTAATTAATTAATTAAAGAGTTTAATTGATTAATTAAATAGATTTGGTTTGCAATTAAATTGCAAAGTCCCTAGCATGACTTGAAACCAAATCTAGATTATTGGATGTGTAGTATAAATTAAATTTATAATTAAAGTGTTTAAATATGAATTTAATTGATGAGAAATTAATTAATAGAGATTAATTAATTAATTTATATTTGATATAAATTAATTAGAAGAAGAAAATAATTATTTTGGGTTAAGAACTCAAAATTAAGACACAGGGCATTTTGGTCATTTTGCGGTGTGACACGTGGCACCATGAGATGGTGACACATGGGATTACACATAAGCTTGCCAAATGTTTTTAATCATGTAAGATGATTAAAATCAAGATTAAATATAGGTTTGACACTTGGCACAATGTGATTGGGTCACTTAAACCTAGAGCTAATCAAAAGGTGACATGTGGCTAGGGTTTAATGTATTAACCTAGCTATTTAAGTGGGGTTATCAAAAGAAAACACAACCAGCAGCCTCTCCTCTCATATGTCACGCCACTTTGAGCCTCTCCAGCTATTTCTCTTCATCTCTCATCAATTCAAAGAGATTAGCCATCAATCTCTTTAATTAAGAACACTAGAAATTGTTTCTAGTGTCCTGTTTACATCTCTAATCTCTTAAAAGGCAGAACTTGAATTTCTAATTAATAGAAAAGGCTTTAGAAGCTGTTCAAGGGCTGCCATAGGTGTTCTTGGTGTGGACAAGCTAGAGGACAACATCTGGTGTCCTCAAGACGAATCTCAAAGCGCGACACACTGCGGCACATCAAGAGGTTAGTGTAATCGTTCTTGATTTAATCTAGGGTTCTAAAATTAATCTGATTAATTTTAATATCTTAAATGGCAAATACAGATCCAAAAACATATTAAAAGAGTTTTAATATGTTGTTTATCATTGAAATCAAATAGATAAAAATAAATCTTGCATGGTGCTTGTGACCCTAGGTGAAAATTTTTGAATTCAATGGTATAATCTTGTGTTTTTCATGCTTCCGTTCCTTCAATTGGTATCAGAGCCAATATATTTGCCATTTAGATTGTTGATTATATAATTTAATTGTGTGTTTGATCATGAGATCAAGAGATTCATTGCTGGTTGGATCATGAGATGTGGCGTCACACATGGAGAAGCCACCATTGGTGGCGGCAACAATGGTTCCATGGGTGATTCAAGGTTTGGCTTTTAATTCTGCAATTGTTGTATGATCTAAGGCCTATTCTTTGACTAATTAAAGTGTTTAATTAGTTGTTTTAATCACACAATTAAATTATGATTCAAATCAGAATTTTAAAAAATGTTTGAATGTGATTCAAATCTGAATTTTAAAAGTTGTTTGAATGAGATTCAAATCTGAATTTTTAAAGTTGTTTGAATCATATTTAAATCTGATTTTTTAAAATTGATTCAATAAAATTCAGATCTGATTTTTTAAAAAAATATTTGAATGTGATTCAAATCTGATTTTTTTAAAAATGTTTGAATGTGATTCAAATCTGAATTTTTGAAGTTGTTTGAATGTGATTTAAATCTGAATTTTTAAATTTGTTTGAATGAGATTCAAATCTGAATTTTTAAATTTATTTGAATCATATTCAAATCTGGAATTTTAAGTTGAATATGAGATATTCAATTTAATTTAAGTATGTATGTTTTATTTAATTGTTAAATAGTGATATGCATGATGGATGATCATGGACTATAAAAGACCAATGTGATTGGATTTATTTCTTTTATGTTTCTTTGGGCTTGTAAATTAATTAATTTATTTTAATTTATTTTGGGCATGTATTATTAAGTTTGTAATAATTTTTGGGTTGTAATTTCATTTATTTAAGTTCTTGTAAATTCGCCTTGGTATGCCAAGGATTACTATGTAATATTGGATTGCAAGAAGTTCAAGGAGGTCAAGAGCATTGGTGGGACGGTGGGAGAATTCAATATCAAGTGTTGATTATGTACTCCTTCAGCAACTCTTGTAAAATGAATGAATGAAATACACCTAGGAATGCCTGATTCAATTCTTGGTGGCTCGAATTGAATCCCTTAGAAAGTCCATGATCATACCATATTTACTGCTTATCCATGAATGCATGAGATGTATGGGAATGTATGCAATTATATGATATATGCATGCTAAATGGATAATGTGCAAAGTGAGACCTTAATAGTAATTAGGATGGCTATAGAATCTTCCAAACAAATGATTAAGTTGGAAATGCTATAATTAAAGTAATTATAACATAAGCCCTCCATTGGGGCAATTATTTTAAGAAATTTTAAATAGTTGCATGAGATGCAATTAATTTAAGAGATTTTTCTTAAGAATAATTGTTAAGCATGAATGTTGTAAATATGTAAATGGTTTGGTGGCCAATATTGGATGTACTGAGGACATTAAAATTATTTGCATAATTCTTGGCTCAATGGGATCAACTTAACTAATGCAAGATAAGTCAATATTGGATGTACACGAGATTTTGAGCATTAGGGGCTAGCAAAGGATTGAACCTCACATGAGATGTGATGGGCAAGGAGTTGCTCACTTATAGTTTATTGTAATTCCAATAATGGATGTACTGAGGATGATCAATAGAATTATAAGAATTCAATCACCCACTAGAAATCCATCCAACTAGGATTTAGTTTTCTACTTTGGAAGTGTAGGATTCGCTAAGTTAGTGGGAGGACCAATTTGATTAAAAGACCATAATCATATTTGGTTAATTACATGATACATTTACTAATTAATCTGGTTATTTACGCAATTAATTTTACGATAATAATGAGCACAGAACAACCACCACCATCAATATCCTTGCAAGCATACTTGATCGCAATAGGTTGAGGACCTAATGCATGCGATTGGCTAAGAAATTTGAAACTTGTCTTGAACCTTG
Organism: Hevea brasiliensis; assembly: GCF_030052815.1. Taxonomy (NCBI): domain Eukaryota; kingdom Viridiplantae; phylum Streptophyta; class Magnoliopsida; order Malpighiales; family Euphorbiaceae; genus Hevea; species Hevea brasiliensis. Next base: position 33,547,845 of record NC_079507.1, on the reverse strand, counting down.
AACATATAGGATATGTTCTAGATTCAAATGTTCCTGGTCCCTTACCTCCGGAGGCCACACAAGAGGAACATGATACTTTGGACAAGTGGAAGGAGCATGATATGAGAGCTAAGTGTTACATGCTTGCTTCTATGAGTAATGAGTTCTGAAGCAACATGAGAACATGCAGTGCGAGTGAGATCCTCCTTCACCTACAAGAGTTGTATGGTGAGCACAGCGGGAATGCTAGGTATGAGATATCTAGGCGGCTATTCCGTATGAGGATGTCTGAGGGACGAGAATGTTGGGGATCATGTCCACAAGATGATTCGGCTGATTGAGCGGTTGGAACATCTTGACTTCAACATGGATTTCCAACTACAGACGGATTTGATCCTTGATCCCTTCACGAGTCTTTTGGGAATTTTGTGACAAATTTCCATATGACTAAACAGAATGCACCTTAGCTGAATTACTCAACATCTTTGGTTATTGCCCAAAAGAATATGCCGAGCAATAAAGGAAAAGAGGTAGCTTTGGTTGCATCTTCTTACCTGGAAAGTCCAACAAGAAGAAGGGCAATAAGAAAAAGAAACCTCAGTTCTGGTCCTTCCAAGAAAATAGCTAAGCAGAAAAGGAAGACTAAAGGCATGAAGGCAAAGGAAAGTGTTTCCACCTTAGCGGGAAAGTGTTTCCATTGCCAACGGAAAGTGTTTCCATTGTCGATGAAAGTGTTTCCAGCGGCGAGTAAAGCAATCTAAATGAATGCAATGCCATGGTGAAAACCAACTCAAGTTCAAAATATATTTGGCACTTAAGGTTATGTCATGTTGCAGAAGATAGGATTACAAAATTGGAGAAAATGGGGATTTTATCCTCATTGGGCTCTGAGCCTACTCCAACTTGTGAATCTTGCCTTCAAGGCAAAAATGACTAGATTACCCTTTGTTGGACAAGGGCTAAGAGCTAAAAATATTTTGGAACTAATACATAGTGATGTATGTGGTCCGTTTAAAGATATGGCTAGAAGGTGTTTTCATTATTTTATTACCTTTACTGATGATAAATCAAGGTTTGGGTATTTGTATTTGATCAAATACAAACATGAATCCTTTGAAAAGTTTAAAGAATTTAAATCTGAAGTAGAAAATCAAAAAAGGAAAAAATATTAAAGCTCTTGATCGGATCGTGGAGGTGAATATTTGAGTCTTGAATTTGATGAATACTTGAGAGAGCATGGCATTGTTTCTCGGTGACTCCTCGAGGCATACAATTTGAATGGTGTATCTGAAAGGAGAAATCGTACCTTAGTGGATATGGTACGTAGTCTGAGGAGCTATACTGATATGCCAATCTCCTTTTTGGGGATTTGCATTAGAATCAGCTTTATATATTAGGAATAGGATTCCATCAAAATCAGTTTCTTCCACACCTTATGAGTTATGGCATGGAAGAAAACCAAGTCTTAAGCATGTTAAGATTTGGGGTTGTCGACTTATATCAAAAAGGAACAACGATAAATTGGAGACCGGATCGAGAAAGAGGTCAATTTGTTGGATATCCAAAAGATAGTTTTGGATATTATTTTTATTTGCCTACTTCACAAAGGTTGTGATAAGTAGAGATGCCACATTTCTTGAACAACGGTTTGTTCAAGAAGGAGGCAAAGGAAGGCAAATAGAGTTAGAATTGGAGAATTACGACCAACCAATGAATCGGATGGATATAGATCCATCTAGTCAACCTATAACCATTGATGAAACATCTAAAGTTGTTCCTCGTAGAACAACCAGGTATCTCACCCACGGTGAGATATGGTTTTCTTCATGAAAAGAACAAGAGTTGTCTACTCATGAAGAAGTAGATCATGGAGATGATCCACTTACCTATGAAGAAGCTATATCGGATATAGACTCTTCAAAATGGATTGATGCTATGAAATCCGAGATTGATTCCATGTATAAGAATCAAGTTTGGGATCTTGTTGACCCACGAAGGTATTGTACCTATAGGGAACAAATGGGTTTTCAAGAAGAAAATTGGTTACGATGGAAAGGTAGAGACCTATAAGGCAAGGCTAGTAGCGAAGGGTTTCGCCAAAGGCAAGGAATAGACTATGAGGAGACTTTCTGCTTTGTTGCCATGCTTAAATCAATTAGGATTTTATTAGCAATAGCTGCATACTATGATTATGAAATTTGGCGGATGGATGTCAAAGCGACTTTTCTCAATGGATACATTGAAGAAAACATTTTCATGGAACAACCTAAGGGATTTGAATCCCAAGATGGTTCTAAGGTATGCAAGCTAAGCGATCCATTTATGGGTTGAAACAAGCTTCAAGGAGTTGGAACATCCGTTTTGATGAAGCCATTAAATCTTTTGGTTTTATAAAAATGAGGATGAGCCATGTGTATATAAGAAGGTTAGTGACGATGCTATCACTTTCCTTGTCTTATATGTGGATGACATCTTGTTGATGGGTAATGATACGGGTATGTTGTGACTATAAAGGTATGGTTGTCAAATACATTCTCCATGAAAGACTTAGGGAGGCAACCTATATTCTTGGGATTCGCATCTATAGAGATAGAGCGAAAAGAATAATTGGTTTATCCCAAAGTCTATACTTGGAAAAGGTGTTAAAGAGGTTTAACATGCTTGATTCCAAGAGAGGATTGTTACAGTGAGACATGGTATCCACCTTTCTAAAGAGATGTCTCCAAAGACACACGAAGAAAGAGATAAGATGGCGGATTCCATATGCTTGGCTATTGGAAGTTTAATGTATGCAATGTTGTGTACTAGGCCGGATATCGCATATCTTTATTAGTTTGACTAGCGGTATCAATCCAATCGAGTTTGGAACAACTGGATAGTATCAAGAATATTCTTAAGTACATGAGAAGAACTAAGGATTTATTCTTGATTTATGGAGGTGGAGACTTGCAATTGGATGGTTATACTGATTCTGATTTCCAATCAGATATCGATGATATAAAGTCTACCTCTAGATATGTGTTCATTTGTAATTGAGATGCGATCGGTTGGAAGAGTTCCAAGCGAGCACGATGCAGATTCCACTCTGAGGTGAGTATATTCTTTGCATCGAGATCTTTGCAAAGGAAAGCTATTTGGATAAAGAAGTTCGTGAGAACTTACAGTAGTTCCTTCCATTGAGTCGTGGTTCCACTACCTTTGTGACAACAATGGAGCGATCATCTGAGCTAAGGAACTAAGGTCTCACCCAAAATCCAAACACATAGAAAGGCACTACCACATTATCGGACATATAGTTGGGCAAAGCGATATAGCCATGCGAGAAAATAACATCGGTGAAAAACCCGATCCATTCACTAAGCATTTGTCACAAGCTCAGTTAGACCGACATCTTGAGAAGATAGGTCTAAGATATTGTAATGAATGGCTCTAGTGCTAGTGGGAGATTGTTAGTAGTATGCCCTAGAGCATATCATTTAGTATGTATCTTGTACATATTTTTAATAATAAAAGGCATTTCCACTTTTCCGTTTACATAATATATTTATGTGTAATAGAAAAGGTCCATTGATATTTTGTTAGAAATATTATTCTTAAGTTGTTAAGAATATGAGTGACAATATTTCTAGCACAAAGTATCATAAATAGGTTCACAATCGAGGATACTTCATAATAAGGACATGACTTATCCAGAAAGATTGTATTCATGTTTGTTCCCCAGTTATTTATATGAGATATAAATAAGATGGAATGGTGAGTCTCATGCCATATAACAAACATGATAGGCACTTATAAATGATAAGTAGGCCGAACGGTGACACTTATGACAAGCACATGGAGTTTACTCTTGTCAATGTTTTGTCATAAATCATATCGATGCATATAATCTTTAGACTGAGATAGCACGATTATCTTGTATATAGGTAGTTTGAGTTTGATCTGCTTTCATACTTGTACTATGTATGGGTATATGGGCATGTGTTGGCTCACTGCTAGTTATATATGGAGGTAGGTGTTGATCAAGAAGGAATCTGTTCCTCTAAGTAAATAGAGATAAAATCCTATGTTCATTTAATTGTTCTTGATGTTTTCAAGTTCTGGCCAGACAGATAGATTTATTCGAGAAAGAGTTTTACGATGAGAAAAATCTTTTAATCAAGAACTGGAATTAAAAGAGAACATAATATTCATAGCAAATGGAGTTTGACATAAACCATGACTCCAGCTTGAGTTGGGATTTTGTAACAGAGAGATTCTAGTGCATGGTAACATATGATTATAGGTTCATTTAAGGTAAATCTTATTACTAATTGGGTGGCCATGGCATGCTATGCTAGGTGTTAACCATGGTCTATGAGGTTCATAAAATGATTTAGAGAAATCATGTATGGTAAGAAAGAGTTACGATGATATTAAGAGTTGATATCATGTCTCATTGCCAATTAGTGATGAGCCTAGTAAGTCACACACATACACAAGTTATCACCTATTTAAATATGATTTAATTAATTAATTAAAGAGTTTAATTGATTAATTAAATAGATTTGGTTTGCAATTAAATTGCAAAGTCCCTAGCATGACTTGAAACCAAATCTAGATTATTGGATGTGTAGTATAAATTAAATTTATAATTAAAGTGTTTAAATATGAATTTAATTGATGAGAAATTAATTAATAGAGATTAATTAATTAATTTATATTTGATATAAATTAATTAGAAGAAGAAAATAATTATTTTGGGTTAAGAACTCAAAATTAAGACACGGGGGCATTTTGGTCATTTTGCAGTGTGACACGTGGCACCATGAGATGGTGACACATGGGATTACACATAAGCTTGCCAAATGTTTTTTTAATCATGTAAGATGATTAAAATCAAGATTAAATATAGGTTTGACACTTGGCACAATGTGATTGGGTCACTTAAACCTAGAGCTAATCAAAAGGTGACATGTGGCTAGGGTTTAATGTATTAACCTAGCTATTTAAGTGGGGTTATCAAAAGAAAACACAACCAGCAGCCTCTCCTCTCATATGTCACGCCACTTTGAGCCTCTCCAGCTATTTCTCTTCATCTCTCATCAATTCAAAGAGATTAGCCATCAATCTCTTGAATTAAGAACACTAGAAATTGTTTCTAGTGTCCTGTTTGCATCTCTAATCTCTTAAAAGGCAGAACTTGAATTTCTAATTAATAGAAAAGGCTTTAGAAGCTGTTCAAGGGCTGCCATAGGTGTTCTTGGTGTGGACAAGCTAGAGGGACAACATCTGGTGTCACGAAGCGAATCTCAAAGCGCGAGACATTTGCGGCACATCAAGAGGTTAGTGTAATCGTTCTTGATTTAATCTAGGGTTCTAAAATTAATCTGATTAATTTTAAAATCTTAAATGGCAAATACAGATCCAAAAACATATTAAAAGAGTTTTAATATGTTGTTTATCATTGAAATCAAATAGATAAAAATAAATCTTGCATGGTGCTTGTGACCCTAGGTGAAAATTTTTGAATTCAATGGTATAATCTTGTGTTTTTCATGCTTCCGTTCCTTCATCAAGTAATTAACCAAAATGATTATGGCCTTTTAATCAAATTGGTCCTCCCAATAAGTTGGCGATCCTACACTTCTAAAGTAGGAAACGAAAATCCTAGTTGGATGGATTTCTAGTGGGTGATTGAATTCTTATAGTCTTATTGATCATCCTCAGACACATCCATTATTGGAATTACAATAATCTATAAGTGAGCAACTCCTTGTCCATCACATCTCATGTGAGGTTCAATCCTTTATCTAGCCCCTTAATGCTCAAAATCTCAGGCACATCCATTATTGATTCTTCTTGCATTAGTTAAGTTGATCCCATTAAGCCAGTAAATATGAAAATAACTTTAATGTCCTTAGGTACATTCATTATTGGGCATCAACTTATTTACATATTTACAACATCTCATGCTTAATAATTATTCTTAAGAAAATCTCTTAAATTAAATGCATTAAATGCAAGTATTTAAAATTTCTTAAAATAATTGCCTTAATGGAGGGCCCATAATAGAATTACTTTAATTATACCATTTTCAACTTAATCATTTATTTGGAAGATTTAATGGTCGGCTTAATTACTATTATGGTCTCACTTTGCACATTATCCAATTAACATGCATATATCATATACTTGCATACATTCCCATACATCTCATGCATAAATGGATAAATAATAAATATAGTATGATCATGGACTTCCTAAGGGATTCAATTCTCAGCCACCAAGAATTGAATCAATGCATTCCTAGGTGCATTTCTTTCATTCATTTTACAAGAGTTGCTGAAGGAATATATAATTAGCACTTGATCTTGATTTCCTCCCACTAGTCCCACCAATGCTCTTGACCTCCTTAATCTTCTTGCAATCCAATTACATTATAATCTTTGGCATACTAAGGCTAATTTACAAGATCATGGACTTTAAAGTCCTCAAATAAATGAAATTGTGACACCCCTTACCCGTCTACAGTATAGCCGAGTAAGATACGCCACACCGTGTACCGGAACACCCTATTTTATTTCAATCATTTTTATTTTTCCTTATTTATTTTTTTTTCATAGTTATGAAATACAATTTGTGAAATATCATTCATTTAAGTCATTTATTGTAATTATAAATTTATTTGAGGTTTCGCAATTTTTATAGAAAATCCAACAGAGTACCGGCTAAAAACGAAGAAAACAGTTCTTCGGAATCTGTGAAAAACACTTCCAATATGTTTTCAATCATTCCCAAACTCCATTTCATCAACAAAGTCTCAATATTTTTCAATAATATTTTCATTTCTCATTCATTCATTTCTCATGATATTTATATACAAGTCATAAATAAATATTCAATTTTCCATTCATAAACATAATTTTCACTATTTACATTAATACCAAAATATATTACATCAGCCTCAATTACACATGAGAAAATAAAAGTTAATTACAATATACAAAAATGAAACCTAGTGTCCTACCAATGTACTGAAGACAATGAGGTGACACAGACACTATGCAGAGCTACAGATGGTCTCACCCAGTCTGTAGTCTACTGGGCTCTCTGTCGGTCTCTCCAAAACCTACACATGACAGAAAGTAACAGTATAAGCAATAATGCTTAGTGGTGCTAATAATTGAAATAAAAGAAATAACAGAAAATAAATATGCAGTGAATATATTGATGTCTTATGCAGATAATTTTTCGATAATTATTTGTAGTCTTATTTATTTTGTACTTGTTATATTCATTATTTCATTAAATTTATCCACTTTCATTTTTGGCTGCCATAGTAATCTATACTGGATAACTGGACTGGATAAATGGGTAAATTGGCATTGGGTATCAAGTGCCTCGGGCCATAATACCATTGGTTACATATGTATCTCTCGGTGTGCAACAGAACAGCTAATGAGCTGCAATAAATATTAGGCACAAGGCCAAGTATCATCACAATGTCAGAATGGCTAAAAGCCATGAAATCACAGAATGACATAATGCCATGTGCAGTACTACTAACTGAACCGTATTGGCATGCCAACCTATCCAAACCAATCTTGCTAGGTGTACTAGGGCATGTTACACTTTTAAATTGTTCAATTCTCAAAATTTAAGTTTAGGTGTTACTATTCTTTTTATTAGTCAACTAAAATGTTGAATTTTGCATAGAAAATAGGTACATTGGTTCTAATACTCCCAACATACCACATTTTGCATTCTAAAGTTATTGGTATTGGTTGCCACTACCATTTCTAAGCTTAGTGTTAGTTATTCAAAATTTTCAGATTTCAAGCATTATGTTTACTATTCCATTGGTCATTTGTACTGTAGGAATTTGGCAAAGTTGTCTTCATGAAAGTTGTTCCCTATTGTGTCTACTTACATTTCTTTTTTAGAATCACTCCATTTGGAGTTTTGTAGCTCAAGTTATGTCCTAAACACCATAACTGGTCGGATTACAAACTTTCCAGATTTTCTGGATAGAACCAAATCTATAGTGTTTTGTACACTGATTGAAGGTCAATTTTTGAACATGTTATGATCAAAATTTGGGTTTGTTTTCTTCATGAAAGTTGTAGGTCTATGCCTCAGCTTTCTTCTGGTAAAATTTCAGGATAATTGGACCTTTCTACACTGAGTTATAAACAAATGAATAAATACTGTTTATTTAGTCATTTTGCCCAGGCAGAATGCAAGTCACCCGGATTAGGACAATTTTTAGGTCAACTTAGTTTGGTTTTGTAGGCACCAAAGTTGTGCCATTATGTCTCTAGTTTCATGTCCAATTGGCCTTGAACCAATTGAACCTCTACAGCTCCATTTAAAGCTATCCAAACCTACTGGACTCATACTCAGTCCTGCAGGTCACAAAGGGTAGCACACCAAATTTCAACTCTAACATCCTCACTCACTTCAATTCCTTCTCACACACATTCAAATGGTCACTAATTGACCATTACAAAGTTAACATACCATTACATGAGCAAACCCTAATGTTGTTAAGTGTCCACATTTTTCAAGTTCATTCATGCATAATCCTTGCATTTCACTTACACAATCATGTTCCATCACTCATCTAATACCTAGGGCTGCTTATAACCACTTTGCTATCAGGCAAAATCATCAAACCCTAACTAACCCCAGCTGCCGAAATTTGTAGGGTGCACACACACATATGTTTATTTTATCTTCTTATAATTCCTACACAATTCATGCCATTAAACATGAACTAAACCAAAAGGAGTAAGAGTTGGGCACTAACCTTGTTGAAGCCGAATTTCAAGCTAACCAAACTTCCTTTTTCCTTCCTCTTTTGGCTACCTAGAGGATGTTCAAGTTGTAAGATTAAATTTTTGTGAAGCTAAGTAGTGGTTTCAAGGTGAGATTTGGTGTGGAATGAAGCTTTGGTGGAGCTTCAATGGTGGTTTGGGTGGGTGGAGTGTTTCGGCTGGTTTGGGTGAAGGAGAAGGCTGATGACTTTTTGTAATTTTTGTTATATTCTTATCCCCTTTTTATTAGTTAATTTAAGTGTTAGTTAAATACGATTGATGGGATTTGTTTAATGACATCATAATGATGTCATAAATGGCCCTTTTATCTCATTTTCTCTTCTTTTCTTCTCTACTCATTTTTAATTTAATTTTTAGTAATATTTATTCATATTTTATGTCATAACAATTATTTACTTAACTGGAAAAGTCGGCCAAAAATCACCTCTAAAGGCGAAATGACTAAAATGCCCTCCGTTTGGCTTAACAAACTAAAATTGTCTGTACTAATTAAAAAATTTTTCTAAGTATTTTCTTGGCATTTTAATACCATAGAAACCTCAATGACCCTTCTCTGGAGTCCCAAAAATTATTTTATGAATTTTCCCCTGGGTCTAGGGCTCCTAGTTACAAGTTCCACAACTTTCCACTGCGTTACCCATCACTAGGGCACCGACTCATTTAACTTAGTTGTATTTTATTTCTAAAATTTTTCCTAAATTTTTATTATTAATATTTGAGTTAATTATGGTTCCTCACTTTAGTTTAAATGTTTTTCCAGATATTCTAGCTATCCGGACTGACACCGGTCACCAAAACAGTAGAATGTACAGAATTGCTACAGTGAGGGTATTACAACTCTTCCCCTCTAATTTAAATTTCATCCTCGAAATTTACCTGATGCAAACAGTTAAGGAAACTATTGCCTCATCATCTCTTCACTTTCCCAAGTTGCCTCCTCGGTGTTGTGGTGCCTCCAAAGCACTTTCACCAGTGGAATCCGCTTATTCCTTAACTTTTTCACTTTCTGAGCCAGAATCCATATGGGTTCTTCTTCATATGTCGAATTCGGTTGTACTTCAATTTCTTCCATGGAGATGACATGTAAAGGATCTGAGCGGTATCTTCTTAGCATAGATACATGGAACACATTGTGGATCTTGTCCAGCTCTGGTGGTGAAGCTAGCCTGTAGTCCACTGGACCCACACGTTCAATGACTTCATATGGGCCAATGAACCTAGGGCTTAACTTACCTTTTCTTCCAAACCTCAGTACCTTCTTCCACGGTGACACCTTGAGGAACACTTTGTCGCGAACTGTATATTCAATTTCTTTTTTCTTTAGGTCGACATAGGATTTTTATCTATCTAAGGCAACCTTCAGATTGGCTTTGATTAGTTTTACTTTCTCCTCAGACTATTTCACTAGGTCTGGCCCTACCAGTTTATCTTCACCCAATTTAGTCCAACACACTGGAGTTCTACATTTCCTCTCATACAGTGCTTCATATGGGGCCATTTGGATGCTAGCTTGGTAGCTATTGTTGTATGCAAATTCTGCCAGTGGGAGGTATCTATCCCAACTTCCCTCAAACTCAATGATACAACTCCTCAGCATATCCTCAAGGACCTGACATATATTTCATGTTATTATTATCATTTCAGTTTAATATTTGTTTTAGTTCAATTGGTTTCAATTGTTTACCTAGACTACTCTTTCTGATTGTCCATCCGTCTGAGGATGGAAAGCTATGCTAAAGTGGAGTTGTGTACCCAAGGATTCATGCAATTTCTTCCAAAATCTCTATGTAAACCTTGGGTCTCGATCAGATATCATGAAAAGTGGAATTCCATGCAGTCTAACTATCTCACTAATATACAATTCTGCTAACTTCTCTAGTGAGTAGTCAGTCCTTACTGGCAGAAAGTGTGCTGACTTCGTCAATCTGTCAACTATCACCCATACTGCATCATGCTTCTTCTGGGTGAGAGGTAGACCATTTACCAAATCCATGGTGACCAGATCCCATTTCCATTTAGGTATGCGTATAGGCTATAGCAGACCCGATGGAACTTAATATTCTGCCTTGACTTGCTGACATGTCAAGCATTTAGTTATATAGTCGGCTATGTCCTTCTTCATACCAGGCCACCAATACTGAAGCTTCAGATCATGATACATTTTTGTATTTCCTAGGTGCATAGCATAAACACTGGTGTGTGCCTCTTTCAAGATACTGACTTTCAATTCGCCATCATCTAGTACACATACTCTTTCTTTATAGTAGAGACACTCATCTGCTTTCACCTCATAATCAGTTGCTTTCCCCTCTGAGATTTTACTCACTGTAGTCATTAATTTTTCATCTACCTTTTGCCCATCTAAAATCTACTGTAGCAAGTTTGGCCTCACTTGCAACTCAGCCAAAATAGCTCCATCTCGAGCCAAGGATAGACGGGCATTCAATGATCTCAAAGCTGTGATGAATTTTCTACTCAAAGCATTTACAACTACATTTGCCTTCCTAGGATGGTAGTCAATCACACAATCATAGTCCTTTAGGAACTCAATCCATCGCCTCTGTCTAAGGTTGAGCTCCTTCTAGGTTGGCAAGTATTTCAGACTTTTGTAGTATGTGTAAATGTAGCACTTTTCACCATACAAGCCTCCATATCTTCAGTGCAAAGAAAATTGCTGCAAGCTTTAGATCATGGGTAGGGTAATTATATTAATATGGCCTTAACTACCTGGAAGTATAGGCGACCATCTTCCCCTCTTGCATCAATACACACCCTAACCCATTATGAGAGGCATCACTGTAGACTACAAAGTTCTTTCCTGACACTGGTTGTGTTAACACTGGTACCTCTGTCAATATAGCCTTCAACTTCTCAAAACTGGTCTAACACTTGTCATTCTAGTCAAATTTGACATTCTTGTGTAACAACTTGGTTATTGAAGCAGCTATTAAAGAAAATCCCTTCACAAATCTTCTGTAATACCCAGCTAGCCCCAATAAACTCCTTACCTCAGTTGTATTTCTGGGAGGCTTCCATTCCATCACTGCTTCTATCTTTTTGGGATCCACTCTAATCCCATCAGTTGACACTATGTGTCCAAGGCATGCAATTTCATTCAACCAGAAGTCACACTTGGACAACTTAGCATACAACTTCTTTTCTCTCTGGGTTTGCAAAATAATTCTCAAATACTCATCATGTTCTTCCCTGGTCTTGGAATACACCAAAATATCATCGATAAAGACCACTATGAACCGATCTAGGTATGGATGGAAGATACAGTTCATAAGGTCCATGAATACCACTGGCACATTTGTTAGGCCAAAGGACATCACTAGGAACTTATAGTGCCCATACCGGGTCCTGAATGCAGTCTTTGGCACATCTGCATCCTTCACCCTTAACTGATGATACCCTGATCTGAGATAAATTTTGGAAAATACTCCTGCTCTGATGATACCCTGATCTGAGATCAATTTTGGAAAATACTCCTACTCCCTTCAACTGATCAAACAAATCATCAATTCTAGGCAACGGATATTTGTTCTTCACTGTCACTTTATTCAACTGCCGGTAATCAATGCACAACCTCAAAGTCCCATCCTTCTTTTTCACAAACAGCACTAGAGCTCTCCATGGTGACACATTGGGGCATATGAACCCCTTATCTAGTAACTCTTGTAACTGGATTTTCAATTCCTTTAATTCAGTGGGTGCCATCCTATAAGGAGCAATAGAGATTGGTGTTGTACCCGAAAATATCTCAATATCAAATTCGACTTCCCTTTCTGGTGGCAAGCCAGGCAATTCTTTAGGGAACACATCTAGGAAGTCTCTTACTATATGTATGTCATATAGATCTGGCTTAGCTTGCCTAGTATCCACCACATATGCTAGGTAGGCTTCACAGCCTTTTCTCATTAGTTTTCTTGCAACTGTGGCTGAGATGACATTAGATAAGAAATTTGTCCTTTCTCCCACAACTGTAATCTCATTACCCCCAGGAGTTTTCAATGAGATCCTCTTCAACTTACAATCAACTATTGCCTGATGATGTGACAACCAGTCCATTCCCAAAATCATGTCAAACTCATGGAAAGGCAACTCTATTAGGTCTGCCAAGAATTCATACCCCTGAATCCTTAACGGGTAACCCTTGTACACTTTGTTCACCACTACACTGTGGCCCAATGGATTAGTGACCAGAATGTCTTGGTCACTCTCCCCTACTAATATCCCCCTTTCTACGGGTAAGTTGATGCAGATGTATGAATGAGTGGATCCTGGATCCACCAATGCATGCATAGATGTATTGTAGAGGGAGAATGTACACCTGATGACATCTGGGGCATCTTGTTCCTCCTGAGCTCTTATGGCATAGGCTCTGGCAGGTGCTCTACCCTCAGGCCTCTCTACTGGCTCAGATGCAGGTCTCTATGATGGTCCCACAGCCTCAGATTTGCCAGATTTCCTACCCCTTTGTGGTGCAGGAGCAGGTCTGTCTGCTTGTGTTGGAGCAGCTGTAGCAGTTCTGTGTGGACAGTTCCTTAACTGATGCTCTGTTGATCCACACCTTAGGCAGGCACCTGTCACTCTCCAACAATCCCCCTTATGCCACTTCAGGCAATGCGGACATGCAGAAGATGCTGGGGCTGGTCCCCTGAACCCCGTCCCTGGAGAGTTGCCCACTTATAGTGTGGACTGACCTCCCTTAGGGGTGAACTGTGGCTTGGGCCCCTGGGACTGACCTTGACCTTGAGGTTGACCTAAACTCTGTGCAGGTGGACCTTTGAACTTCTTTCCTGGTGCAAGAGATGAGCTAGACTAACCCAAGCCCCTCTTCTGCTGTCTCTCCCTTCTAGTCTGCTCACTTATTCTTACTTTCTCAACTTTTAATGCATCTTCCAATAACTTGGTGAAGTCTGTGATTCCCAAGGCAGTAATCATGATCTTTATGTTGTCATTTAATCCCTCTTCAAATCTTTTACACCTCTCGGCTTCATTAGGGACTATCTCCCTTCCATAATGGCTCAGTCTAACAAATTCCTTTTCATACTCTGCCACTATCAGTTATCTCTACCTCAAGTTAATGAACTCTCTTCTTCTCTCTTCCAGGTATATACTACCCACATACTTCTTCTTGAATTCTGAGAGGAAGAAGTCCCAAGTTATTAATTTTGTCTGCACTTTACTAGATATTGTATCCCACCATTGGTAGGCATCATCTTGCAATAGAGATATAGCAGCTTCTAGGTTTTGCTCTGGAGTACAGTGGAGTTGCTTTAAAACCCTTCCTATTATGTTCAACCAATTTTCCGTTGCAGTAGAATCATCTTCTCTCTTACCAAAGAAATCCACTACTTCAAATTTTCTTAGTCTTTTTAGATGTGATTTCTGCTGTGGAGGTGATGGTGGTGGTGGCATTACCCCAGCCATTTGTTTGAAAAACTCGGCCATTTGCTGAAACATGGCCTGTGGAGGCTGAGCAGGGTCTGCTGGAGCTGGTGGAGCAGGTTCTCCCCTACCCCCAGTCTTAGCTGCTGTAGGTGGAGCATAACTCTCCACTTCCTCCTCAACTGCCCTCTGAGAAGTGGGGTCCATATCCTATTCAAAATAACAAAGACAAACAGATCTGCATTAGTGTCACCTCGACTCTTACAAATGCAATGCATGGTATGGACTTCATCTAAACCCATAAACACCTAAACTGTGCTCTAATACCACTAAATGTGACACCCCTTACCCATCTACAGTATAGCCGAGTAAGATATGCCACACCGTGTACCGAAACACCCTATTTTATTTCAATCATTTTTAATTTTTCTTATTTATTTTTTTTTCATAGTTATGAAGTACAATTTATGAAATATCATTCATTTAAGTCATTTATTGTAATTATAAATTTATTTAAGGTTTCGTAATTTTTATAGAAAATCTGGCAAAGTACCGGCTAAAAACGGAGAAAACAGTTCTTTGGAACTTGTGAAAAACACTTCCAATATGTTTTCAATCATTCCCAAACTCCATTTCATCAACAAAGTCTCAATATTTTTCAATAATATTTTCATTTCTCATTCATTCATTTCTCATGAAATTTATATATAAGTCATAAATAAATATTTAATTTTCCATTCATAAACATGATTTCCACTACTTACATTAATACCAAAATACATTACATAAGTCTCAATTACATATGAGAAAATAAAAGTTAATTACACTATACCAAAATGAAACCTAGTGTCCTACCAATGCACTGAAGACGGTGAGGTGACACGGACACTATGCAGAGCTGCGGATGGTCTCACCCTATCACACCTTACCCCTCTGTAAGGCATAATATGATCCCGTAGAATACCTAATGAACTACTGAACTTCGCCTACTGATAGCTCATTAAGTACCCTATAAGGGATTTTAAAACCATTTTCTTACTTCTTGAAAGTGGTGAGCATTTTAGTAGGAATTAAAAACATTTAATTGAAGTTTCAAAACTAGTAAAAATTTTTGTCCATTTTTATTTCTCTGTAAATTTTGAAAAAATTTCGACAGAGTGCTGTCTATATTTTGAGAAAAAAGTTCTTCAAAAACCTTTAAAAACACTTCCAATACTTGTTTCCACAACTCTCAACCACCAAAATGACTCAAGTCAACACAATTCAATTTAAGTCGAATCAATTCCACAATTCAATCAAAGTTTGTCATCTCAAAATATTTCATAATTTCATTCACATTGCATTTAAAATTTAATTTACATGTACATATACAGATCCTAATTTACAAAAGAAAATCCAAATAATAATATTACAATTTACTATACAACTACTCAACTTTACATTAATACATATGACATTATAATATTTACATCAAAATAACTACAAGGGTATAAATAAATATCTGTACAAAAAGATCAATGAAGTCCCAACAATTATTAGCTCACTCTACTGCTTTTTCCATGTCTCTATCTACGACAGTAAAGAAAGCTATCGCTGAGTATAAAAATACTCAATGGTGCACAACAAAATGCGTAATATAAATTATTTATGAATAATTCATAATTCAAAAATCTCACAATCACATTTCACAATTTTTCAAATCACATTTATGGCAAATCATAATTTCCAAAGATTAATATAACACAAATTGGATCAAACAATTTAATAATCATAGTGTTGCCAATCAATAACACAACTTAGGCCATGACACAAAATTTTCAAATATGACGTGTTGTACACCACGACAAGAAAAACTCACTCCACTAATCGAAATCAATGAGGGAGGTGGCTAGCTAGCTAATGAGTACTCATCCAAACTCACCTCCTGATTGGAAAGCCAAAGAGGGAGGAATATAGTCAAACTCACCCCATAAATGGAGGAGGAACATAGTGATATTGCCATGCCAAGTGTGAATAAAAAAAATAATTTAAATCAAGTTATTCAAACATTTCATACAATTCACAAATCATATTTCATTCCAAACTTTTTATTTACAAAGTAGGCAACACACTATTTTTCAAATAATATTTTCAAAGCTATAATAATCAAAATTATTCACAATATTTATTTCAAGAATTGCCAAGTAGAAACAAAGAATTTTAAGTTTGTTGTGCACAAACCTGATGTGAGTCGCCTCGCCTCTAGGCCTTGACTCAGTTTGCCCTATCATTTTCTAGGTCTTTTTCAGCTGAAACATGAAATTTATAGTGTTTCAGTATCTTATCTCATAATAATTACAATAATTAATTTATATATGTTTAATTCTAGCTCCAATATGCTTAAACTTTTATTCTTGAAAATTTTCATGTTGAGGTTTGTAGAAAGAGATGTAGAAAGAGATGATTCTCATTAATTTCAATTAATCTGTACATGGGTATTTATATACAATTGATTCCTATAATTGTGTTATACTAATTAGGAAGAAATCCTAAATAAGAAATCCTAAATAGGAATCTGAGAATCTGAGAATATACACGAAATAATATAATGATTGACTTTCCATAACACTCCCCTCAAGTTGGAGCATAGATGTTAATCATGCCCAACTTGTTACAAATGTAGTCAATCCTAGCTCTATTGAGCTTTTGTGAAAATATCTCCTAAGCGCTCTCCGGTTTGATATGTCTGTTGAGATGATCTGTTGTTGAATCTTTTCACGAACAAAGTGACAATCAATCTCAATATGTTTGGTCCGCTCATGAAATACCAAATTAGAAGCAATATGGAAGCGACTTGATTATCACACCACAATTTCGCAGTTGGGGGTCTTAAAACTGTCTCATCTAGTAATTGAAATATCCACATTACCTCACATACCGATTATGCCATGGCTCAGATTCGGATTCAAAGACTAGATCGAGAAACTACACTCTGCTTCTTGCTTTTCCAAGACACCAAATTTCCTCCAACAAAAACGCAATATCCAGTAGTTGACCTCCTATCAACCTCAGATCCAGCCCAGTCGGCATCTGAAAAACATTCAACATTCAAATGCCCATGATTACCATATAACAAACCTCTTCCTGGAGCTCCCTTCAGATAGCACAAGATTTGTCCCAAGGCTTCCCAATGAGCAACGGTTGGGGAAGACATAAAGCGA
This sequence comes from Hevea brasiliensis, assembly GCF_030052815.1. Taxonomy (NCBI): domain Eukaryota; kingdom Viridiplantae; phylum Streptophyta; class Magnoliopsida; order Malpighiales; family Euphorbiaceae; genus Hevea; species Hevea brasiliensis. Next base: position 33,530,456 of record NC_079507.1, on the reverse strand, counting down.
CTTACCACACTAACGGCATAAGCAATGTCGGGGAGTGACGATAAGGTAGTTCAATTTTCCTACCAATTTCTGTATCTCTGGATCTTCAAACAACTCACTATCCCCTGCTAACAGTTGTAAATTTGGAGTCATTAGTGCACTACAAGGCTTAGCACCTAATTTTCCTGTCTCTGTCAATAGATCGATGACATATTTTCTTTGAGACAAGAAAATGCCCTTCTTACTTCTCATAACTTCAATACCCAAAAAATACTTTAATAATCCCAAGTCTTTGGTCTGAAACTGGGTTTGGAGGAAGGTTTTAAGAGATGAAATACCTGCAGTCACTCCCGGTGATGATAATGTCATCCACATAGACTACCGGGAGAATTAGACCCGACCTCAGTTGCTTATAAAATACTGAGTGATCACACTTACTCTTTTGCATACCAAATTCCTGTACTGCTTCACTGAATCTCCCAAACCAAGCCCTAGGACTTTGTTTCAAGCCATAAAGAGACTTCCGAAGCCTACAAACTTTACCCAACTCCCCCTGAGCAACAAACCCAGGTGGTTGCTCCATATACACCTCCTCCTGAAGATCACCATGAAGGAAAGCATTCTTGATATCCAATTGGTGCAGGGGCCAATCATATGTAGCTGCTAAAGAGATAAACAAGCGAACAGAAGTAAGTTTAGCTACAGGAGAAAAAGTGTCAAAGTAATCAATCCCATATGTCTGAGCATATCCTTTTGCTACAAGGCGTGCTTTTAACCTAGCCACAGAACCATCAGGATTTACCTTTACTGTAAATACCCATTTGCAACCAATAGCTTTCTTACCAGTGGGCAAAGGCAACAGTTCCCATGTACCATTAGCATCTAAAGCCTCCATTTCTTCTTTCATAGCAGCACACCAGCCAGGATGAGACAGTGCCTCACCAACAGTATTAGGGATAGGAACAGAGTCTAAAGAAGTAACAAAACACCGAGAACAAGAAGACAATTGATTATAAGAAACAAAAGAAGAGATAGGGTAAGTACATGAACGTTTACCTTTACGAAGAGCAATGGGTAAATCTAGATCAGAATCATGATCGGATGAGTGCAGGATCTCCCAACGAAGTAGCGGTGGAGGATCTGAGTCGGTAATCTCAATCTCTGGAATAAACATGAACAACGGGAGGCCGAGTAGGTCTAGAGACGGAAGAAAGCAGTGTGAGAGAGGACTAGACATTGATTGGGCAAGATATATTAAGATATCATCCTCCTCCCCTAACTCTCATACAGATGATTGAGAAAAAATGGAGTGGACTCAAAAATGTGACATCTGCAGAAACAAGATAACGATTAAGTGTAGGAGAGAAAGCAGCGGTACCCTTTTTGAATCAGGAGTACCCAAGGAAGACACATTTGAGAGACTTTGGATCCAATTTAGTAACTGTGACGAACATCACGTACAAAACAAGTACAACAAAAAATACGGGGTTCAACAGGAAACAAAGATTTTGTAGTGAACAAAGCAGTATAAGGAATATCCCCATTAAGGACAGAAGACGGCATACGATTGATTAAAAAACATGCCGTAGAAAGCGCATCCGCCCAAAAGTATTTAGGAACTTTCATCGAAAAGAAGAGCACGAGTTACCTCAAGAAGATGCCGATTTTTCTTTCGCCACGCCATTTTGGGATGGGGTATCCACACAAGAAGATCGATGAAGAATGCCATTTTGTGTCATGTAAGGCTGAAATTGTCTTTGAAAAATATTCTTTAGCATTGTCACTTCTTAATATGCGCATGAAATATTAAATTGAGTTTTGATTTCATTACAAAGGCACAAAAGATAGAAAACAACTCGAGCGATTCTTCATTAAATATAACCGGGTAACACGAGTAATCATCAACAAAAGTAACAAAATAACGAAATCCAGTTTTAGAAGTAATAGAACAAGGACCCCAAACATCGAATGAACTAACTCAAAGGGGATGAAGCCGTTTATTGACTCTAGACACGAAGGCAAGCGATGATGTTTTGCAACCGACACGACTCACATTCTAGTCTTGATAAAGACTGGCGAGGACACAACTTCTTCATGGTAGACAAAGAAGGATGACCCAATCTACAATGAGCTTCAAGAGGTGTTACGAGCTTTGGAGCAAACAAGCGACGCGGTACATGATTTTCCAAAATGTAGAGACCACTTGACTCACGTCCTCTACCAATAATCTGCTTCGTCGTAAGATCCTGAAACAAACACTGATCAGAAAAAAAGGAAATAGAACAATTTAAGGTACGAGTAAGTTTACTAACAGAAAGTAGATTAAAAGAGAAATTTGGTAGACACAAAACAGATGACAAAGAAATTGATGAAGTCGGTTCGCGATTCAGAACCCATGACACAAGAAGTAGAACCATAAGCTAAAGTAATGATGAGGAAGTGGGATTAGACTGAAAGCGGATAGAAGACTAGAATTACCATCATGTGATCATTGCACCAGAATCAATAACCCATTTGGATGAGGAAGACACAAGGCATGTAGTGGATTTACCTGACTCAGCGATCGCAGTGATAGGGGAACTGGTAGGCTTTAGAGATGCCTGATACTGGGAAAACTGTGCAAAATCCTCTGCGGATACCAAAACAGTTTTCTCAGAGGAAGAAATAGTAGAAGCCTCTTCTGCCCTATTTGCCATCTGTGATCGATTTTCCTCTGAAGTTGCGGACAATTATATTTTGTATGGCGGGCTCATGACAATAATAACAAATGACTCCTCTTGAGTCTGATTAGAACTAGCCTCTCCATTACGCTGATTACTACATTTGCTGTAATTCCTCCTCTACTTCCTCTTCTATTACCCTGTTGTCCATTTGGATTACGGCTAATAAGAGCACTATTGGCAGGCTGTGAAGATTGGGTACTCTCTGTACAAAGGACCCGTGTGAATGTTTCATGCAAAGAGGAAATCTCAGAACTAGAAAGAATCTGAGATTTAGCAGTCTCATACTCTGAAGGAAGGCCTGCAAGAAAACTCATAACTGCCAGTTGCTCCCGTTGGGCTCTTTGAACTTTCACATCGTAACTAAAAGGCAATAATACATTAAGTTCCTCATATACGTTTAAAATCCATAAAATAAGCGTGAGAGACTTATTCTCTTTCTCAAAGATGAGAATGCCTTACAAACATCATAAATACGGGAGATATTCCCTTTACCAGAATACAGAAAATCTAAGTAATCCATCAATTCTTTAACAAATTCACAGTGATTAATTAAACTAATTACCAGAATACAAATTCACAATGAATCGAGTTCCGAAGCTGCAAAAACAACCGAGCGTCCTCCCTTAGCCAAGTTTGTTGTGTATCATCAGTAGGTGGATCTTTAGTAAGGTGATCATCCTTATCAATGCTACGCAAATAGACCCTAACAGTCTTACTCCACTCCAGGTAATTTGAACCATTAAGTTTGTGTTCCGTGATCTTAGTCATCATCGGAATCACATCAGAAATAACATTCTTATTGTCTGCCATTTGTTGAGACAAAGAAAACTAACCGAAACGCTAATCCAAAGTCTTGTGACAACAAAATAATCCAAAATCACAAATCAAGTAAATACCGAAATAGGATCTGAGAGCCAAACCTCAGAAGTCCTTTAATGGTGTACTGGATCAGGCAACAGCACACAGTGGTGGAATGAGGGGATTGAGGCGACGCTGGCAATATAGATCGGAATCGAAACGGCCGGTCGGCGGCCAAGGTCTCTCCTGAGCTGGGTGGTGAGAACAAATAGTCACCCTAGATGGCCTGCTCTGATACCATGTTGAAAGAGATGTAGAAAGAGATGATTCTCATTGATTTCAATTAATCTGTACATGGGTATTTATATACAATTGATTCCTATAATTGTGTTATACTAATTAGGAAGAAATCCTAAATAAGAAATCCTAAATAGGAATACAGAATACAGAATATACACAGAAATAATATAATGATTGACTTTCCATAACAAGGTTACTATTCATGGTACTATTCAAGTCAAAATATTGACTTTCTTATGCTTAATAGGTATGGGAAATCCAATTATACCCACATACCACATTTTGGTTACCTGACTTGTTGATTTTGGTCATTTTCTCAAAACTTAAGTCTTTTAGGCAAACTTTCAAATTTTCAGTTTTGGTGACCTATTTTGAGCTGTTCCATTAGTCATGTTGCTGTTAGAATTTGGCTAAGTTTTCTTCATAGAAATTGCTTCTTATTGTCTTAACTTTATTTTCGTTTTTGAATCACTCCATTTGGAGTTTTGTAGCTCAAGTTATAGCCATTTGAATGTACTTGGCCGGATTGGTCTAACCCAGATTTTCTGAGCACCAAAACTGGTTCTGGTAGTTTTAGGTTACTAACTTTGGGTGGCTAAATAACTTGGTTAAGGTCACAATTTGGGTTTGTGTTCTTCATGAAAGTTATAGGTCTATATCTCAGCTTTTTACTGGTAACATTTCAGGTCATTTGGATTTGCATAGCCCAAGTTATGGCCAAATGAACAAATATTGTTCATTTAGTCATTTTTGTACAGGGTAGAACACCCATTTTCTGATTTAGCCAATTTGTTCATTATGCTATGGTCACTTTTTGGGCATGATTCCAAAATGAAAAATGTGCCATTTTGTGTCTCGTTTCATTCCCAATTGGCCTCACACCAATTGGATCGGTAAATTTTCAGTTTTGGTCTCTGAAAGGGACCTTGGTCATGCTGCCTGCAGAATGACCATATCCAATCCGAATTTCAATTTGTTTCTAACACTTCGAACACACCACAATTGGTCATACATAACCATTTTTCAACTCAAGCAAGGCCAAACACACCATTTGACCAATTCTCAAAATTTTGTCTCCCAAACCCTAGGTCCAAAACCCTAACTCATAATTTTTGTTACATTTTATTAATTCAACACATATAAACATACTTCCTCAACTCATTCAAGCTTTCTAACATGCTTAATTCAATCAAACTCATGCATTCTCAACTTAATCCCTAGCTGCCCGAATTCACATATAGTCCTCCAAAGATGTTTTCTTTTCATTTTAAATATATTTCTAGGTTTATTTAACTATAAACACAATAAATCAACTAGAAATTCAAAGGTTAGCTTACTAACCTTCTCTTTGAAATTCAATCACCCAATTCCTTCACTTTTCTTTCAAATTTTCTTGATCAATCTTCCTTTCTAGTTGCCCAAACAAGGTTTAATTATGGAACTTGCAATTTCTAAGGCTAAATTTTGGTTTCTTCAAGCTCAAAAATGAGCTTTCATGGAGGATTTTGAGAGGGAGCTTTGGGAGAGAGAGAGACGGTTTGGGTGAGGGAATAAGACAACATAAAACCTTTTTTTTTTCTTTTCTTTTTATGTGTTTTTAATCTAATTTAATTCACAATTATCCAATAAATTTCAAATATTTAATTATTAAGTTTATTGCATCATGCATGATGTAATAAACTTTTTCACTTTTTCAACTTTTTTTCTTTTTTCCTTTTTATTTATTTTTCTTTAGTTCTTTAATTTAATTCTTGATCCCAAAATTTTCTTTTCTCCAATTTTATTGGACAGTTAGATCAGGAGTCAGCTCTAGGGGTCAACTGACCAAATTGCCCCTCGCCGATTCGACCCGGTTTGTAAATAATTCAATATTTGTTTTGCATTCCTGACCTAATTATTTGACCGGCTTAACAATTCTTTTTTGTGATTTTCTCTTTTCCATTGTGTTCATAATAGTCCTAAGGACCGTGGTGTCATATTTTACAGTTCGAAACTTAAGTTTAAATTGACCTCGTATTCCTTCCTGAGAAGGTCACCCATCGCTGTGACTCTAGGCTCATTTAACTTCTCATATTCTGTTTTTCTTATTTATACTTAACTAATTGACAATTACTAATTATTTGTGCTCAGGGCTTTTCTAGGTGCCTTAGATGTTGTTCTAATCCCCTTAATTATCCAGACCAACACTGATCACAAGAATAGTGAAATATACCAGGCTATGCAAATAAGGGTGTTACAATTCTCCCCCCTTAAAAGAAATTTCATCCTCGAAATTCTGCCCACTATTTGTCCTTAATTAGTTATATGTGTTATTTTCTCATGTTTTTCTCACATTTTCATGTAGCTTCATCATCGGAATGATGGTCCGTAGCACTTTAACTAATAATATTTATATATCGATTGCTCACCTCGTGTACCAAGTTCCTTATGAGCTTCTGTCATAAGTTGATTTTAAATTCATTTCAATTCTAGGGGTAAGCAAATCTATGTGCTAACGGATCTACTTTCTTTTCTAGGACCTCATATGATCCTAGATAATGAGAACTTAGACTTTCTCCTTTTTACATAATCTTATAATCTTCATTCCTTTGAGTCTGTGTAAGACTTCTAACAATCTCATGTAACGTTTAATTTATTTGTGTAATCATAATCTTTTCTTACTGTTGCTTTAGCAATTATTTTCCTTTGTAATCTCTTTTTTTTTTTATTCCATAACTTAACTTTAATTATTTTATTCCTCAATCTTATTTCTTTCAAATCTACTAATATCTTAAACTTATTATGATTATGGTACCCACTGACATCTATCAGCAGTAATACCCTTATCCGCATCTAAGGTAACTATATTACTATAACTTACTTTTAGGTCCTCTTGCCTTGCTTAATTAGGCTTACTAATTAACTTTATAAGTTATCGTAGTCTAAGAGATGTCTCTCACTAAAAACTTTTCCAAAATTAATTCCAATCACGCTTATTATCATAATTCTTATCCTGAAAGACTAATCACTAACACATCAAAATTGATTTTTATACATATACATATCTTAATTAAGAATTGAGAAAATACCAGCCACAATGTCAGAAGTCTCATCCTCGTTCCTCTGTCACATTATGTATACTCTAGCTGGAGCATCACCTTATCCTGGCTGATTCACAATACTCTGACTTCTAGGTGTACTACCCCTACCTCTGCCTCTGCCTCTACCAACTGCTGGTGAACACTTTGGGGCAGAAACTTGGGCTGATCCTTCTAACGTGGCAAATGATCCATAACAGTGTGGACTTACGCAATCCTTAACAAAATGACCAGTCCCTCCACAATTAAAATATGCTCCTATAGCTTTACAACATACTCCACTATGTGGTTTACCACAAGTCTCACAAAGTCGATCTGACAGCATATTTCTGTGTGTTTGCTTAGTTTGTTGATTGGATCGGGGCGGTTTTTGTCTAGAAGATCTACCTCTACCCGATTCGCGTGAGCTAGATGAAGGAGCGGAAGCATGAAAATCACAAGTTTATACCATTGAATTCAAAAATTTTAATCTAGGGTCACATGCATCATGTAAGATTTATTTTTATCTATTTGATTTCAATGGTAAACAACATATTAAAACACTTTTAATATGTTTTTGGATCTGTATTTTCCATTTAAGATTTTAGAATTAATCAGATTAATTTTTAGAACCCTAGATTACATCAAGAATAAATACACTAACCTCTTGATGCACTGCAGTGTATTTGTGCCTTTCGGATGCGTCTTTAGGACACCGGATGTTGTCCCTCTAGCTTGTCCACACCAAGAACACCTATGGCAGCCCTTGAACAGGTTCTAAAGCTTTTTCTATTAATTAGAAAATCAAGTTTTTCCTTTTAAGAGATTAAAGATATAAACAGGACACTAGAAATGATTTCTAGTATTTTTAATTCAAGAGATTGTTTGCTAATCTCTTGGAATTGATGAGAGATGAAGAAGAAGAGCGAATGAGAGCATCAAGGGTGGTGGCACAAAGGAGGCAACAGCTGGTTGTTATTTTTTGTTCTCATAACAACACTTATATAGCTAGGTCACTACTTAAAACCCTTGCCACATGTCACCTTCTGATTGTCTGTAGGTTTAATTGACCTAATCACATTGTGCCAAGTGTCAAACCTATATTTAATCTTAATTTTAATCATCTTACATGATTAAAAGGCATTTGGCAAGCTTATGTGCAGTGCCATGTGTCACCATCTTATGGTGCCACATGTCACCCTGTGAAATGACCAAAATGCCCCTGTGTCTTAATTTTGAGTTCTCAATCCAAAATAATTATTTCTCCTCTTCTAATCCATTTATATCAAATATAAATTAATTTATTAATCTCTATTAATTAATTTTTCATTAATTAAATTCATATTTAAACACTTTAAATATAAATTTAACTTATACTATACATCCAATAATCTAGATTTGGTTTCAAGTCATGCTACGGACTTTGCAATCTAATTGCAAACTAAACCTATTTAATTAATCAATTAAACTCTTTAATTAATTAATTAAATCATATTTAATTTGGTGATTACTTGTGTATGTGTGTGACTTACTAGTCTCATCACTAATTGGCAATGAGACATGATATCAACTCTTAATATCGTCAGAACTCTTTCTTACCATAAATGATTTCTCTAAATCATTTTATGCACCTCATAGACCATGGTTAACACCTAGCATAGCATGCCAAGGCCACCCAATCAGTAATAAGGTTTACCTTAAATGAACCTATAATCATATGTTACCATACACTAGAATCTCTCTATTACAAAATTCCAACTCAAGCTGGAGTCATGGTTTATGTCAAACTCCATTTGCTATGAATATTATGTTCTCTTTTAATTCCAGTTCTTGATTAAAAGATTTTCTCATCAGAAACTCTTTCTGAATAAATCTATCTGTCTTGGCCAGGAACTTGAAACATCAAGAACAATTAAATGAACATAGGATTTTATCTCTATTTACTTAGAGGAACAGATTCCATCTTGATCAACACCTACCTCCATATATAACTAGTAAGAGCCAACATATGCCCATATACCCATACACAGTATAAGTATAAAAGCAGTATCAAACTCAAACCACCTATATACAAGATAACTGTGTTATCTCAAGTCTAAAGATTATATGCTCTGATATGATTTATGACAATACATTGACAAGAGTAAACTCTATTTGCCTGTCATAAGTGTCACTGGTTCGGCCTACTTATCATGTATAAGTGCCTATCATGTTTGTTATATGGCATGAGACTCACCATTCCATCTTATCTATATCTCATATAAATAACTTGGGAACAAACATGAATACAATCTTTCTGGATAAGTCATGTCCTTATTATGTAGTATCCTTGATTGTGAACCTATTTATGATACTTTGTATTAGAAAAACTGTCACTCATATTCTTAACAATTAAGAATAGAATTTCTAACAAAATATCAATGGACCTTTTCTATTACACATAAATATATTATGTAAACGGAAAAGTGGAAATTCCTTTTATTAATAAAAACATGTACAAGATACATATTAAATGATATGCTCTAGGGCATACTGCTAACAATCTCCCACTAACACTAGTGCCATTCATTACAATACCTTAGACCCATCTTTTCAAGATGTCGGTCTAACTGAGCTTGTGACAAAGGCTTAGTGAATGGATTAGCTGAATTTTTCAGCTGATGCAATTTTCTGTATGGTTATATCACCTTGCCCAACTATCTTTCTGATAATGTGGTAGCGCCTGTCTATGTGTTTAGATTTCTAGTGAGACCAGGATTCCTTATATCCAAACAATTTCTTTTGCAGTATCTGATGCAACAATATACTCAGCCTTGGTAGTAGAATCTGCAGTCGTACTCTGTTTGGAACTCTTTCAACTGACTGCACCTCCATTACAAATGAACACATATCTAGAGGTAGACTTTCTATCATCGATATCTGATTGGAAATCAGAATCAGTATAACCATCCAATTGCAAGTCTCCACCTTCATAAATCAAGAAGAAATCCTTAGTTTTTCTCAAGTACTTAATGATATTCTTGACAGCTATCCAGTGTTCCAAACCTAGATTGGATTGATACCTGCTAGTCAAACTAACGACATTTGCTATATCTGGCCTAGTACACAATATTGCATACATTAAACTTCTAATAACTGAAGCATATAGAATCCTGGCCATTTTATCTCTTTCTTTAGGTGTCTTTGGAGACATCTCTTTAGAAAGGTGGATACCATGTCTCACTGGTAACAATCCTCTCTTGGAATCAAGCATGTTAAACCTCTTTAACACCTTTTCCAAGTATAGACTTTTGGATAAACCAATTATTCTTTTCGCTCTATCTCTATATATGTGAATCCCAAGAATATAGGCTGCCTCCCCTAAGTCTTTCATAGAGAATGTATTTAACAACCATACCTTTACAGTTGTCAACATACATGTGTCATTACCCATCAACAATATGTCATCCACATATAAGATAAGGAAAGTGATAGCACTGTCACTAACCTTCTTAGATACACATGGCTCATCCTCATTTTTGATAAAACCAAATGACTTAATGCTTCATAAAAACGGATGTTCCAAATCCTCGAAGCTTGTTTCAACCCATAAATGGATCACTTTAGCTTGCATACGTTGGAACCATCTTGGGATTCAAAACCCCTAGGTTGTTCCATGAAAATGTTTCCTTCAATGTATCCATTGAGAAAAGCTGTTTTGACATCCATCTGCCAAATATAATCATAGTATGCAGCTATTGCTAATAGAATCCTAATTGATTTAAGCATGGCAACAGGCGAGAAAGTCTCCTCATAGTCGATTCCCTGCCTTTGGCGAAACCCTTTCGCTACTAGCCTTGCCTTATAGGTCTCTACCTTTCCATCAGAACCAAATTTCTTCTTGAAAACCCATTTGTTCCCTATAGGTACAATACCTTTAGGTGGGTCAACAAGATCCAAAACTTGATTCTTATACATGGAATCAATCTCGAATTTCATAGCATCAATCCATTTTGAAGAGTCTATATCTGATATAGCTTCTTCATAGGTAAGTGGATCATCTCCATGATCTACTTCTTCATGAGTAGACAACTCTTATTCTTCTTCATGAAGGAAACCATATCACACTGGTGGGTGAGATACCCTGGTTGTTCTACGAGGAATAGCTGTAGATGTTTCATCAATGGGTGTAGGTTGACTAGATGGATCTATATCCATCTAATCTATTGGTTAGTCAGAATTCTCCAATTCTAACTCTATTTGCCTTCCTTTGCCTCGTTCTTGAACAAACTGTTGTTCAAGAAATGTGGCATCTTTACTTATCATAACCTTTTGTGAAGCAGGCAAATAAAAATAATATCCAAAACTATCTTTTGGATATCTAACAAATCGACCCTTTTCTGATCTAGTTTCCAATTTATCAGTGTTCAGCTTTTTGATATAAGCTGGATAACCCCAAATCTTAACATGCTTAAGACTTGGTTTTCTTCCATGCCATATCTCATAAGGTGAGGAAGAAACTGATTTTGATGGAATCCTATTCAGAATATACAAAGCTAATTCTAATGCAAATCCCCAAAAGGAGATTAGCATATCAGTGTAGCTCATCATACTACGTACCATATCTAATAGAGTACGATTTCTCCTTTTAGATACACCATTCAACTGTGGTGTTCCTGGAGGATTCAGCTGGGAAACAATGCCGTGCTCTCTCAAGTATTCATCCAATTCAGTACTCAAATATTCATCTCCACAATCTAATCGAAGAGCATTAATACTCTTTCCTGTTTGATTTTCTACTTCATATTTAAATTCTTTGAACTTTTCAAAGGATTCATGTTTGTATTTCATCAAATACAAATACCTAAACCTTGATTTGTCATCAGTAAAGGTAATAAAGTAATGAAAACCGCCTCTAGCCATTTCTTTAAATGGACCACATACATCACTATGTATTAGCTCCAAAATATTTTCAGCTCTTAGCCCTTGTCTAACAAAAGGTGATCTAGTCATTTTGCCCTGAAGGCAAGATTCACAAGTTGGAGTAGGCTTAGAGCCTAATGAGGACAGAATCCCCATTTCTCCATTTTTGCAATCCTATCTTCTACAACATGACCTAACCTTAAGTGCCAAATATATTTTGAACTTGAGTTGATTTTCACCATGGCATTGCATTCATTTAGATCACTTGCATTCATTTTGTATTTGTCATTATTATCCAAATAATAAAGACCATCATTCATATAACCCGAACCAACATATTTATTTCCAAAATAAATATTGCAAACATTATCTGTGAACCAAAATTCATAGCCATTTCTAGTCAAACTAGATATAGAAATGATGTTCTTAAAAGCATCAGGTACATATAGAATATTATCCAAACACAAAACATGTCCAAAAATGTAAAAAGATTTAGATCCTATGGCTAAAGCTTCAACAGTTGAGCCATTACAAATCTGAACTCTAACATCTCAAGAGCGCAAGATGCTACTATTTGCTAGTTCCTGCATATCATAAGAAATGTGACAACTGGCACTAGTATCTAAAACCCAAGCTGTAGATGAACTATGAGTATCATCAGAATCTAAATAATAAGATATGGATATACCTTCCGAAGGTCTATCCATCTTGTCCTTCAGAGAAGCAAGATACTCTGGGCAGTTCCTTTTCTAGTGCCCATCCTTCTGGCAGTGGAAACACTTTCCTTTGCCTCCATCAGCTTTAGTCTTCCCTTTCTGTTTAGCTATTTTCTTGGAAGGACCAAGAATCTGAGGTTTCTTTTTCTTATTGCCCTTTTTATTGTTGGACTTTCCAGTAGAAAAAGATGCAATCAAAGCTACCTCTTTTCCTTTATTGCCTGGCATATTCTTTCGGGCAATAACCAACATTTTGAGTAAACCATCCAAGGTGCATTCCTATTTAGTCATATAGAAATTTGTCACAAAATTCCCAAAAGACTCAGGAAGGGACTGAAGGATCAAATCTGTCTGCAGTTGGAAATCCATGTTAAAGTCAAGATGTTCTAGCTGCTCAATTTGTAACACCCTAGGCAAATCCCACATCAACAAAACATAAGAGAGATGCTGGGTCTATAAGTTGACAGTTCGTAACCCCCAGTGACATGTTTTAAAACCGTGAGGGCTTCGGCCCAGAGCGGACAATATCACTAGTGGGCCGGGCTGAAACCCTCACGGTTTTAAAACGCCTCATTAGGGGTTACAAACCATCAACTTATAAACCCAGCATCTCTCCCGTGTTTTGCCGATGTGGGATTTGCCTAGGGTGTTACAATCCACCCCCCTTATGGGACTCAGCGTCCTCGCTGAGGTTTGCCCCACCATCGTTCAAGGTTGCACGCGAAGCGGCTCTGATACCACAAATGTAACGGCCCGGCCCACTAGTGATATTATCCGCTCTGGGCCGAAGCCCTCACAGTTTTAAAACGCGTCACTAGGGGTTACGAACTGTCAACTTATAGACCCAGCATCTCTCCCGTGTTTTGTCGATGTGGGATTTGCCTAGGGTGTTACAATTCACCCCCCTTATGGGACTCAGCGTCCTCGCTGAGGTTGGCCCCACCATCGCTCAAGGTTGCACGCGGAGCAGCTCTGATACCACAAATGTAATGGCTCGGCCCACTAGTGATATTGTCCACCCTGGGCTGAGGCCCTCACAGTTTTAAAACGCGTCACTAGGAGTTACGAACCATCAACTTATAAACCAAGCATCTCTCCCGTGTTTTGCCGATGTGGGATTTGCCTAGGGTGTTACAATCTACCCCCCTTATAGGACTCAACGTCCTCGCTGAGGTTTGCCCCACCATCGCTCAAGGTTGTACGCAGAGCGGCTCTGATACCACAAATGTAACGACCCGGCCCACTAGTGATATTGTCCGCTCTGGGCCGAACCCTCACAGTTTTAAAACGCGTTATTAGGGGTTACAAACCATCAACTTATAAACCCAGCATCTCTCCCGTGTTTTGCCGATGTGGGATTTGCCTAGGGTGTTACACAATTAGCTGTATCATCTTGTGGACATAATCCCTAACATTCTGTCCCTCAGACATCCTCATGCGGAACAGCTGCCTAGATATCTCATACCTAGCATTCCTACTGTGCTCACTATACAACTCTTGTAGGTGAAGGAGGATCTCACTCACACTCTGCATGTTCTCATGCTACTTTTGTAACTCATTACTCATGGGAGCAAGCATGTAACACTTAGCTCTCATATCATGCTCCTTCCACTTGTCCAAAGTTTCATGTTCCTCTTGAGTGGCCTCTAGAGGTAAGGGACCAGGAACATTTAAGTCTAGAACATATCCTATATGTTTAAGGTTTAGGACAAGTTTCAAATTTCTTAGCTAATGAGAGAGATTAGGTCCTGTCAACCTATTGCGATCAAGTATGCCTGCAAGGATATTGGATGGTGGTGGTTGTTCTGTGCTCATTATTATCAGAAAATTAACTGCAGAAAATAACCAGATTAATTAGTAAATGTATCTTGTAATTAACCAAAATGATTATGGTCTTTTAATCAAATTGGTCCTCCTACTAACTTAGTGAATCTTACACTTCCAAAGTAGAAAACGGAAATCCTAGTTGGATGGATTTCTAGTGGGTGATTGAATTCTTATAATTCTATTGATCATCCTCAGGTACATCCATTGTTAGAATTACAATAAACTATAAGTGAGCAACTCCTTGCCTATCACATCTCATGTGAGGTTTAATCCTTTACCTAGCCCCTAATGCTCAAAATCTCAGGTACATCCATTATTGACTTATCTTGCATTAGTTAAGTTGATCCCATTGAGCCAGTAATTATGCAAATAATTTTAATGTCCTCAGGTACATCCAATATTGGCCACCAAACGATTTACATATTTACAATATCTCATGCTTAACAATTATTCTTAAGAAAATCTCTTAAATTAATTGCATCTTATGCAACTATTTAAAATTTCTTAAAATAATTGCCCCAATGGAGGGCCCATGTTATAATTACTTTAATTATAGCATTTCCAACTTAATCATTTGTTTAGAAGATTTTATGGTCATCCTAATTACTATTAAGGTCTCACTTTGCACATTATCCATTTAGCATACATATATCATATACTTGCATATATTCACATACATCTCATGCATTCATGGATAAATAGTAAATATGGTATGATAATGGGCTTTCTAAGGGATTCAATTCTGAGCCACCAAGAATTAAATCAGGGCATTCCTAGGTGCATTTCATTCATTCATTTTACAAGAGTTGCTGAAGGAGTATATAATCAACACTTGATCTTGAATTCCTCCCACTGGTCCCACCAATGCTCTTGACCTCCTTGATCTTCTTACAATCTAATATTATATAGTAATCCTTAGCATACCAAGGTGAATTTACAAGAACTAAATAAATGAAATTACAACCCAAAAATTATTATAACCTTAATAATACATGCCCAAAATAAATTAAAATAAATAATTTAATTTATAATCCCAAAGAAACATAAAAGAAATAAATCCAATCACATTGGTCTTTTATAGTCCTTGATCATCCATCATGCATATCACTATTTAATAATTAAATAAAACATACATACTTAAATTAAATTGAATATCTCATATTCAACTTAAAAATCCAGATTTGAATATGATTCAAACAAATTTAAAAATTCATATTTGAATCACATTCAAACAACCTTAAAAATTCAGATTTAAATCACATTCAAACAAGCTTTAAAAATCAGATTTGAATCACCTTCAAACAATTTTTAAAAATTCAGATTTGAATATTATTCAAACAAATTTAAAAATTCATATTTGAATATGATTCAAACAACTTTAAAAATTCAGATTTGAATCACATTCAAACAACTTTTAAAATTCAGATTTGAATCACATTCAAACAATTTTTAAAATTCTGATTTGAATTAAAATTTAATTGTGTGATTAAAACTCTAATTAAACAATTTAATTAGACATAGGATGAGCTTTTAGATCATACAACAATTGCAAATTAAAAAGCCAAACCTTGCACCACCCATGAAAGCCAAAGATAGCGCACCAATGATGGTGTTCTTCACCAAAACCGCCACCTTTCTTGTAACTTGCAATGGATTTATCATCTCATGATTATTCCACACAATTAAATCATATAATCAACAATCTAAATGGCAAATATAGTGGCTCTGATACCAATTGAAGGAGCGAAAGCATGAAAATCACAAGTTTATACCATTGAATTCAAAAATTTTCATCTAGGGTCACATGCATCATGCAAGATTTATTTTTATCTATTTGATTTCAATGGTAAACAACATATTAAAACAATTTTAATATGTTTTTGGATCTTTATTTACCATTTAAGATTTTAGAATTAATCAGATTAATTTTTAGAACCCTAGATTAGATAAAAAAAACAAGTACACTAACCTCTTGATGCACTGCAGTGTATTTGTGCCTTTCGGATGCGTCTTTAGGACACTAGATGTTGTCCCTTTAGCTTGTCCACACCAAGAACACCTATGGAAGCCCTTGAACAGGTTCTAAAGCTTTTTCTATTAATTAGAAAATCAAGTTTTTCCTTTTAAGAGATTAAAGATGTAAACAGGACACTATAAACGATTTTTAGTATTTTTAATTCAAGAGATTATTTGCTAATCTCTTGGAATTGATGAGAGATGAAGAAGAAGAGAGAATGAGAGCCTCAAGGGTGGTGGCACAAAGGAGGCAGCAGCTAGTTGTTATTTTTTCTTTTCATAACAACACTTATATAGCTAGGTCACCACTTAAAACCCTTGCCACATGTCACCTTTTGATTGGCTCTAGGTTTAATTGACCCAATCACATTGTGCCAAGTGTCAAACTTATATTTAATCTTAATTTTAATTATCTTACATGATTAAAAGACATTTGGCAAGCTTATGTATAATGCCATGTGTCACCATCTTATGGTGCCACATGTCACCCTGTGAAATGACCAAAATGCCCCTGTGTCTTAATTTTGAGTTCTCAACCCAAATAATTATTTTTCTTCTTCTAATCCATTTATATCAAATATAAATTAATTAATTAATCTCTATTAATTAATTTCTCATTAATTAAATTCATATTTAAACACTTTAAATATAAATTTAACTTATACTATACATCCAATAATCTAGATTTGGTTTCAAGTCATGCTAGGGACTTTGCAATCTAACTGCAAATCAAACCTATTTAATTAATCAATTAAACTCTTTAATTAATTAATTAAATCATATTTAATTTGGTGATTACTTGTGTACGTGTGTGACTTACTAGGATCATCACTAATTGGCAATGAGACATGATATCAACTCTTAATATCATCAGAACTCTTTCTTACCATAAATGATTTCTCTAAATCATTTTATGCACCTCATAGACCATGGTTAACACCTAGCATAGGATGCCATGGCCACCCAATTAGTAATAAGGTTTACCTTAAATGAACCTATAATCATATGTTACCATGCACTAGAATCTCTCTGTTACAAAATCCCAACTCAAATTGGAGTCATGGTTTATGTTAAACTCCATTTGCTATGAATATTATGTTCTCTTTTAATTTCAATTCTTGATTAAAAGATTTTCTCATTAGAAACTCTTTCTGAATAAATCTATCTGTCTTGGCCAGGAACTTGAAACATCAAGAACAATTAAATGAAGATAGGATTTTATCTCTATTTACTTAGAGGAACAGATTCCATCTTGATCAACACCTACTTCCATATATAACTAGTAGGAGACAACACATGCCCATATACCCATACACAGTACAAGTATGAAAGCAGTATCAAACTCAAACCACCTATATACAAGATAACTGTGCTATCTCAGGTCTAAAGATGATATGCACTGATATGATTTATGACAATGCATTGACAAGAGTAAACTCCATGTGCTTGTCATAAGTGTCACTAGTTCGGCCTACTTATCATGTATAAGTGCCTATCATGTTTGTTATATGTTATGAGACTCACCATTTCATCTTATCTATTTCTCATATAAATAACTTGGGAACAAACATGAATACAATCTTTCTGGAGAAGTCATGTTCTTATTATGAAGTATCCTCGATTGTGAACCTATTTATGATACTTTGTATTAGAAATACTGTCACTCATATTCTTAACAACTTACGAATATAATTTCTAACAAAATATCAATGGACCTTTTCTATTACACATAAATATATTATGTAAACAAAAAAGTGGAAATGCCTTTTATTAATAAAAACATGTACAAGATACATATTAAATGATATGCTCTAGGGCATACTACTAACACTAGATCCTCTAAAATGTTTTCTCTTACCCAAACTACTTTCTGTAGTTTGTCCAATAGCTTTTTCTGTTTTCTCTTTCTCTTCTGTACTCTTTTTCACAGCCCCTTCTGATTCTATCCTTTTCAATTCCAGGGCTTGTGAAATCAATTCAAAAAAATTCTGGTGTCGAAACCCCACCACTTGCATTCTTAAGCTAGGCCTCAACCCAGCCTCAAACCTCTTACACTAGTCTCTGGAGGTGGTGACCAAACTTCTAGCATAGTGGCTTAGTCAAGAGGAATCTTGCTCATACTCTGCTACAGTTCTGTCCCTTGCTTCAGACTTAAAAACTCTTGCAACTTCATGTCAACATAAGTATCGGGGACCGATTTTTGCCGAAATTCCCTCAAAAAGTCTGACCAGGTCAACATAGGTGGCTCAACCAGGCTGTGGGGGATGGTTTTCCACCATTCATATGCATCCCCTTGTAATAGAGAAACAGAGTACTTAAACTTCAGCTCTTCTACACACTGCAACATTTTGAAAACCCGTTCCATTCTCTCTAACCACTATTCTGCCTCTAGTGGATCCACAGTGCCCTTAAACTTGGTGGCCCCAAATTTCATTAATTTTTCATATTACCGAGCTGAGGGCTATGGTTGTGCTGCAGGTGCTTACATCTGAGCTTAAGGTGACACATTTCCCGCCATTTGTTGGAAAAACATAGCCATCTGCTGTGCAAACTGAGCAGGAAACTGCGGTGCTGGAGTAGGAGCTGGAGTGGCTAACCCATTCACATTCTAGAGTGCCAGGGGTTCCCCTTGACCTAAGCCTCGATAAATTGTTCCACGGAATCATCTCCCTCTTCCATTCCGTTTCTCAAAAATTTATACTTCCTGAGATCAAACACAAGGAGGTTGACCTCCATTAGTGTATATTCATGATGTAAATATATCATATATATCAATTAAAGACACTTGAGCAGTTGTACTTATCAAAGAAATATTCACATACATAGTCAAAATTCATTGCAAAACCATGCTCTGATACCACTAAAACATGTCACACCTTATCCCTCTGTAAGGCATAACATGATCCCGTAGAATACCTAATTAACTACTGAACTTCACCTACTGATAACTCATTAAGTACCCAACAAGGGATTTTAAAACCTTTTTCTTACTTCTTGGAAGTGGTGAGCATTTTAGTAGGAATTAAAAACATTTAATTGAAGTTTCAAAACTAGTAAAAAATTTTATCCATTTTTATTTCTCTGCAAATTTTGGAAAAATTTCGACAGAGTGTCGTCTGTATTTTGAGAAAATAGTTCTTCAAAAACCTATAAAAACACTTCCAATACTTGTTTCCACAACCCCCAACCACCAAAATGACTCAAGTCAACACAATTCAATTTAAGTCAAATCAATTCCATAATTCAATCAAAGTTTGTCATCTCAAAATATTTCATAATTTCATTCACATTGCATTTAAAATTTAATTTACATATACATACACAGATCTTAATTTAGAAAAGAAAATCCAAATAACAATATTACAATTTACTGTACAACTACTCAGTTTTACATTAATACATATGACATTACAATATTTACATCAAATAACTATAAGGGTATAAATAAATATCCGTACAAAAAGATCATTGAAGTCCCAATAATCAGTAGCTCACTCTACTGCTTTTTCCTTGTCTCTATCTGTGACAGCAAAGAAAGCTATCGCTGAGTATAAAAATACTCAGTGGTGCACAATAAAATATAAAATGCATAATATAAAATATTTATGAATAATTCATAATTACAAAATCTCACAATCACGTTTCACAATTTTGCAAATCACATTTATAGCAAATCATAATTTTCAAATCTTAATATAACACAAATTTGATCAAACAATTTAATAATCATAGTGTTGCCAATCAATAACACAACTTAGGCCATGACACAAAATTTCCAAATATGCCGTGTTATACACCACGACAAGGCAAACTCATCCCACTAATCGAAATCAATGAGGGAGGTGGCTAGATAGCTAATGAGTACTCATCCAAACTCACCTCTTGACTAGAAAGCCAAAGAGGGAGGAATATAGTCAAACTCACCCCATAAATGGAGGAGGACCATAGTGATATTACCATGCCAAGTGTGAATAAAAAAAAACAACTTAAATCAAGTTATTCAAACATTTCATACAATTCACAAATCATATTTCATTCCAAACTTTTTATTTACAAAGTAGGTAACACATTATTTTTCAAATAATATTTTCAAAGCCATAATAATCAAAATTATTCACAACATTTATTTCAAAAATTGTCAAGTAGAAACAAAGAATTTTAAGTTTGTTGTGCACAAACCTGATGTGAGTCGCCTCTAGGCCTTGACTCAATTTGCCTTATCATTTTCCAGAACTTTTTTAGCTGAAATACGAAATTTATAGTGTTTCAGTATCTTATCTCACAATAATTCTAATAATTAATTTATATATGTTTAATTCTAGCTCCAATATGCTTAAACTTTCATTCTTGAAAATTTTCATGTTGAGGTTACTATTCATGGTACTATTCAAGTCAAAATATTGACTTTCTTATGCTTAATAGGTATGGGAAATCCAATTATACTCACATACCACATTTTGGTTACCTAACTTGTTGGTTTTGGTCATTTTCTCAAAACTTAATTCTTTTAAGCAAACTTTCAAATTTTCAGTTTTGGTGACCTATTTTGCACTGTTCCATTGGTCATGTTACTGTTTGAATTTGGCTAAGTTTTCTTCATTGAAATTGTTCTTTATTGTCTTAACTTTATTTCCGTTTCTGAATCACTCCATTTGGAGTATTGTAGCTGAAGTTATAGCCATTTGAACATGGCTGGCCGGATTAGCCTAACCCAGATTTTCTGGGCACCAAAACTGGTTCTGGCAGTTTTAGGTCACTAAATTTGGGTGGCTAATTGACTTGGTTAAGGGCATAATTTGGGTTTGTGTTCCTCATGAAAGTAGTAGGTCTATATCTCAGCTTTCTAGTGGTAAAATTTCAGGTCATTTGGACCTGCCTAGCCCAAGTTATAGCAAAATGAACAAAAACTGTTCATTTTGTCATTTTTGTACAGGGCAGAACACCCATTTCCGGATTTGGCCAATTTGTTCACTATGCTATGGTCACTTTTTGGGCATGATTCCTAAACGAAAAATGTGCCATTTTGTGTCTAGTTTCATTCCCAATTGAACTCACACCAATTAGGTTGGTAAATTTTCAGTTTTGGTCCCTGAAAGGGACCTTGGTCATGCTGCCTCCAGAATGACCATATCCAATCCGAATTTCAATTTGGTTCTAACACTTCCAACACACCACAATTGGTCATACATGACCATTTTTCAACTCACGCAAGTTCAAACACACCATTTGACCAATTCTCAAAATTTTGTCTCCCAAACCCTAGGTCAAAAAACCTAACTCATAATTTTTGTTACATTTTATTAATTCAACACATATAAACATACTTCCTCAACTCATTCAAGCTTTCTAACATGTTTAATTCAATCAAACTCATGCATTCTCAACTTAATCCCTAACTGGCCGAATTCACACATAGTCCTCCACAGATGTTTTCTTTTCATTTTAAATATATTTCTAGGTTTATTTAACTATAAACACAATAATTCAACTACAAATTCAAAGTTTAGCTTACTAATATTCTCTTTGAAATTCAACCACCCAATTCCTTCACTTTTCTTTCAAACTTTCTTGAACAATCTTCCTTTCTAGTTGCTCAAACAAGGTTTAGTTATGGAACTTGCAATTTCTATGGCTAAATTTTGGTTTCTTCAAGCTCAAAAATGAGCTTTCATGGAGGATTTTGAGAGGGAGCTTTGGGAGAGAGAGAGACGGTTTGGGTGAGGGAAGAAGACAACATAAAACCTTTTTTTTTCTTTTCTTTTTATGTGTTTTTAATCTAATTTAATTCACAATTATCCAATAAATTTTAAATTTTTAATTATTAAGTTTATTGCATCATGCATGATGTAATAAACTTTTTCAGTTTTTCAACTTTTTTTCTTTTTTCCTTTTTTATTTATTTTTCTTTAGTTCTTTAATTTAATTATTAATCTCAAAATTTTCTTTTCTCCAATTTTATTAAACAGTTAGGTCAGGAGTCAGCTCTAGGGGTCAATTGACCAAACTGCCCCTTGCTGATTCGACCCGGTTTACAAATAATTCAATATTTCTTCCGGATCCTTGACCTAATTATTTGACCGGCTTAACAATTCTTTTTCATGATTTTCTCTTTTTCACTGTGTTCGCAATAGTCCTAAGGACCGTGGTGTCACATTTTATGGTTCGAAATTTGACTTTAAATCGACCTTGCAGTCCCTCCCGAGAAGGTCACCCATTACTGTGACTCTCTGCTCATTTAACTTCTCGTGTTCTGTTTTTCTTATTTATACTTAACTAATTGACAATTGCTAATTATTTGTGATCAGGGCTTCTCTAGGTGTCTTAGATGTGGTTATGATCTCCTTAATTATCCGGACTGACACCGGTCACCGGAATAATAAAATATATCAGGCTATGCAAATAGGGGTGTTACACACCCAGTCTATGGTCTACTAAGCTCTCTGTCGGTCTCTCCAAAACCTACGCGTGGCAAAAAGCAATGCGCTAAGCAATAATGCTTAGTGGTGCCAATAATTAAAATAAAAGAAATAACAGAAAATAAATATGCAGTAAATGTATTGATGTCTTATGCAGATAATTTTTCGATAATTATTTGTAGTCTTATTTATTTTGTACTTGTTATATTCATTATTTCATTAAATTTATCCACTTTCATTTTTTGTTGTCCAAGTAACCTATACTGGATGACTGGACTGGATAAACGGGTAAACTAGCATTGGGTATCAAGTACCTCGGGCCATCACACCATTGGTTACATATGTATCTCCCTGTGTGCAACAGAACAACTAATGAGCTATAATAAATATTAGGCACAAGGTCAAGTATCATCACAATGTCAGAATGGCTAAAAGCCATGAAATCACAGAATGGCATAATGCCATGTGCAGTATTGCTAACTGAACCCTATTGGCATGCCAACCTATCCAAACCAATCTTGCTAGGTGTACTAGTGTAACACCCCTCACCCGTCTACAGTATAGTCAAGCAAGGCGTGCTACACGGCGTGCCGGAACACCTAGTCTGTGATTATTTCATTTCTTGAACTCAATTTGATTTTAAGAAGTCTTTTATGTAATATTCATGTCATGCTGATACTATTGTCATACTTTGATAAAATCAGTGTTTCAAGATTGGTAATAAAAATTTGGCAAGGTGCCGTCTATATTTAGGACAAACTGTCCTTCCAAACCTGTTGAAAACAGTTTAATATGATGATATCAAAATCTCAAATATTTCACAGTCTCTATTTCTTAGTAAAGTCAATAGACTTTTATAGTCATTAAACAGTTTCATAATACAGTTCATAATAATTTAAATATATATAGAAAATCTCCATGTCATTTAATATGTACAAAATATTACAAACTTTAGAGCTTTCATAACATTACAAAATACAGGGCTGAATTTCAAATATACAACAAAAGTACAAAATACAAGATATCCTAAGTCCTACCATGTATGCAAGTAGTGCAGATGACTCTGGACTCTTGTGCATATCTGATGTCTCACTCGATCGTAGGTCTGCTTGGCTCCCCAGCTGTATCTCCAATACCTACGCGTTACAAAAGTAACGCGCTAAGCAATTTTGCTTAGTGGTGCCAAATATAAAGAAATATACACTAAAATAAAGTAAATAAAGTGTTTACAAATTTTTGGTGGTGTTATATGTCAGTAGACTGGATTTAGGTATTTGAATTTAATAGTACTTGAATTACTGCCCGTGTAGCCTATATACTGACCAGACTGGATAAACGGATATACTGGCACTAGGTACCTAGAACCTCGGGCTGTCACACCATCGATCACAAAGTGTCTCCCGATGTGCAAATAGCGTGGCTAAAAAGCCATGTAGTCAATCTGGCGATAAGCCAAAAATAAATACACAATATGTATAGCCGTAGGCTATTAAAGTCACAGTGCGGCATAATAAGTCGTAAAAACACAGTATGGCATAAAAGCTATTTACAGAACAGCTGTCAGAATCCTATAGGCATGCCAACCTATCCATACTAGTCAACTAGGCAAACTAGGGCACATTATTAATTAATTGTTTAATTCTTAAATTTTTGGAGTTTACTAATTATTATATAATTCACAAGTCAATGCATATGTTGACCTTTTTAGGTAATATGGATAAGTTGTTTCTAGCATCAATATGTCACAATTTGTATCTCAATATGCTGCCAATATAGTGCAATTTACCATTTTTACAAGTTGGCATTCATTGCCAAAATGCTTCAAGCATCATTGTATGCAAAATGTCAAATTCTCAATTTTTGTGTGCTAGATTGGTCTAGCTTAAAGTCCTATTTCCCTTGGTTTTTAGCTTCTGGTCAAAGAAGCAAAATTGTAGCTCTAGGTCTTACTGCACGCAGGGCAAAATTTCAGGTCATTCTGAGTTGTATAGACCAAGATATGGTCAATTTACTAAAGCTGGATAGATTGCACCTTTAGTGCAAAATTTGGTCAATTTTAGGTCAGTTTTGGTTCGGCAGTTTTTGTACCCGAACTTGTGCAAGCCATTTGACTTGGTTTTGGCCATTTCTGGGCTTTGGTGTCTTCATAAGAATTGTAGATCTATGTCTAAAATAACCATGGTAAAAATTTCAGGTCAATTGGACCTGTTTTGAGTGAGTTATGGTCATCCAAAGGACTACTGTTTATATGGTCAAAAATCTGGGTTGCAAGGTTGCTAATCCGGATTTGGTCATTTTTAAGGTCAGTTTCTAGGCAGAATTTTGGCAACATTTCTACATGAAAGTTGGCCTATTTGGTGTCTAGTTTCACCCCCTATTGGCCTCATACCAATTGGGTTCATAGTTTGGCACTTACGGGCTAATTTATGTACTGCCTTCACACACAACCTGCACAAAGCACATACACTTCCAATTTGATATTCCTTCTCCTCCTCATTTCTTCAATATTCAATCAATAACACTTCCATATATATATATTGTACACAATTCCAGCAACAATTTTGGGCAGAATATTCAAGTGCTCAATGCACACAATTCACCATTAATTCAACATTCACTTCCACCAAAATTTAACACATCTCAATGTCAATATTACACATACACTTCAACATAATCATACTTCAATATCACTTACACTTGCTGCCCACAATTTAACCTTAGCATATTTCATTAATAACTACATGTTCACACACAAATTTATGCTATTAGGGGCTGCCAAATATGGCAGTTTGCTTAAGGCATCAAAGTTCCATTTCACACCCTTAATTCAAACACTACATGCATATACTTAGATACAAACTTACTACAACTTTCATTTAAATTAATCAACCTTCATTTCCATTCATTAGAAGTAAAAATAACTCAAGCTCAACAAAGGTTCATGGCTGCCAAAAATGGACAAGTCCATTTCTCACTATTTCTTTCATTTCTCTTCACCAAAATACTCACCTCAACCTAAACACAAGGTTTACTAAAGCAAGGGATAGGTTTTGGACACTTACCACTTGTGAGCTTCCTTCAAACTTCACCAAATCTTGTTTTTCTTGTTGCCAATATCTTCCCCAAGGTGAGTAGGCAAGCTTTAATGAAGGAACTAAGTAGAAAGGAGGGCTTGATCAATGGTGCATGGTGATGGAGGGAGTTTGGCCATGGTGGACTTCCATGGAAGTTCAATTCATCCAAAACTTTAAAGGTTGAAGATGAAGATGATAATGAGTGCAATCTGCTGTCCCAAAGCATATTTTAGTGTCCCAATATTCAAGTTAGTGGAGCACTAAGCTCATTTTAATATTTAATTAGTTAAAGTTTCCTTATTTGCTCATTTAGCAGCATTCTTTTACTATTTACATATTGTATCCCATTTTAATTTTTTTCATGACATTTCCTAAGTGCAATATCATTTATTCTTAATGGACATTAAGGTCAAAAGGCAACACTATGTGTCAAATGACCAAAATACCCCACTTCAGGTTATATTCCCGATTTTTCGGTAACACAGATTTTTGTCTGTTTCTCGATTTTTCATTTTTCTTTGTACTAATCTATTAATTTTTCTTTGATATTTCTAGTGTCAATTACATTTCAATAAACCTTTATTTATGTCTCAAAATTAAATTCAGAGGGTTCCCCGCGGTCCTGGGGTCGGCAACGGCCTTCCCAGTGCAGTTACCCATCGCTGCGGTGCCGGCTCGTTTAACTTAGCATCATTTTCTCTCTTTCATTTTTGTTTGATTTTTCTTGTATTTTCTTTTTATTTATTTCATCATTATATGTCTGTTCACCATCACCAAAGTGTAGTTCCAGACATCTTGACTTGCCTGGACTGTTATTTGACCACAGGAGCAACAGAACGTACAGAACACGTGCAATGGGGATGTTACAACTAGGGCATGTTACACTTTTAAATTATTTAATTCTTGAAATTTAAGTTTAGGTGTTACTATTCATTTCATTAGTCAACTAAAATATTGACTTTTGCATAGACAATAGGTACATTGGTTCTAATACTCCCAACATACCACATTTTGCATTCTAAAGTTGTTGGTATTGGTTGCCAATACCATTTCTAAGCTTAGTGTTAGTTATTCACAATTATCAGATTTCAAGCATTATGTTTACTGTTCCATTGGTCATTTGTACAGCAAGAATTTGGCAATCTTATCTTCATGAAAGTTGTTCCTTTGTCTAGTTACATTTCATTTTTTGAATCACTCCATTTGGAGTTTTTTAGCTCAAGTTATGGCCTAAACACCATAACTGGCCGGATTGCAAACTTTCCAGATTTTCTGGACAGAACCAAATCTATAGTGTTTTGTGCACTGATTACAGGTCAATTTTTGAACATGTTATGATCAAAATATGGGTTTGGTTTCTTCATAAAAGTTGTAGGTCTATGTCTCAGCTTCCTACTGGTAAAATTTTAGGTCAATTGGACCTTTCTATACTATGTTATGACCAAATGAACAAATACTGTTCATTTGGTCATTTTGCCCAAGTAGAATGCAAGTCACCCGGATTAGGGCAATTTTTAGGTCAACTTGGTTTGGTTTTCTGGGTAGGGTTTCTTCACCAAAGTTGTGCATTATGTGTCTAGTTTCATGTCCAATTATCCTTGCACCAATTAAACCTCTACAACTCCATTTATAGCTGCCCAAACCTATTGGACTCATACTCAGTCCTGCAGGTCACCAAGGGCAGCACACCAAATTTCAACTCCAACATCCTTACTCACTTCGATTGCTTCTCACACACATTTAAATGGTCACTAATTGACCATTAAAAAATTAACATACCATTACATGAGCAAACCCCAATGTTGTTAAGTGTCCACATTTTTCAAGTTCATTCATGCATAATCCTTGCATTTCACTCACACAACCATATTCCATCACTCATCTAATACCTAGGGTTGCTTCTAACCACTTTGCTATCAAGCAAAATCATCAAACCCTAACTAACCCTAGCTTCCAAAATTTGTAGGGTGCACACACACATATAATTCCTACACAATTCGTGCCATTAAACATGAACTAAACCAAAAGGAGTAAGAGTTGGGCACTAACCTTATTGAAGCTGAATTTTAAGCTAACCAAACTACCTTTTTCCTTCCTCTTTTGGCTGCCTAGAGGATGTTCGAGTTGCAAGATTAAATTTTTGTGAAGCTAAGTAGTGGTTTCAAGGTGAGATTTGGTGTGGAATGAAGATTTGGTGTGGAATGAAGCTTTGGTGGAGTTTCAATGGTGGTTTGGGTGGGTGGAGTGTTTCGGCTAGTTTGGGTGAAGGAGAAGGCTGATCTTTTTTTTTATTTTTCTTGTATGCTTATCCCCTTTTTATTAGTTAATTTAAGTGTTAGTTAAATATGATTGGTGGGATTTGTTTAATGACATCATAATGATGTCATAAATGGGCCTTTTATCTCATTTTCTCTTCTTTTCTTCTCTACTCATTTTCAATTTAATTTTTAGCAATATTTATTCATATATTATGTAATAATAATTATTTACTTAACTGCACAAGTCGGCCAAAAATCACCTGTGAAGGCGAAATGACCAAAATGCCCTCTGTTTGGCTTAATAGACTAAAATTGTCTGTACCAATTGAAAAAAAAAATTTAAGAATTTTCTTGGCATTCTAATGCCATAGAAACCTCAATGACCCTTCTCTGGAGTGCCAAAAATTATTTTATGAATTTTCCCCTGGGTCTAGGGCTCCTAGTTGCAAGTACCGCAACTGTCACACCCTACCCCTTTGTAAGGCATAACATGATCCCATAGTATACCTAATGAATTACCAACTTCGCCTACTGATAACCCATTAAATACACTACAAGGGATTTTCAAAAACTTTTCTTACTTCTTTTACAGTGGTGAGCACTATTTACAGGTGTTAAAAACCTTTTTGAACTGAGGTGAATTAACTAACACATTTAGACTATTAGTAATTTCTAAAAAAAATTTTGGTAGAGTGCCCTCCATAATTTGGATAAAACAGTTCTTCAAAAACCTGTAAAAAGCACTTCAATATTTTTCTCAATCTCAAACTCTAGCATAATTCAACACAACATATTTCTCAACTCAAATCCATAGTAATTTTTCAAAAACTGAGATACAAAAAATATAATACAATTTTTTAAAAGTCAAAATAACTCATAATTTATTTTACAACTTTAATGTACAATTTTATTTTACAACTGCTCAAAACCAAGAACAATATATACATACAGTGAACATACATTACAGTATAAAATGCAAAATGTGGTATACTCAATATACCCGATGATCTCTCAATGTAGTACTAGCAGCCTAGTCTGCTGCCCTGTCAGTCTGTCTACCTGCGACAGCAATGAAAAGCTATCGCTGAGTAAAATTTACTCAGTGGTGCACAATAATAATTTGAAATGCGATATATAAATCTTTTATTGACAGTTCACAAATCAAATGATTCACAATTCCATCTCACAATTTACAAAATTCACCTAACATAAATTTGATCAAGTAATTGAATAATACCGTTTTGCAAATCAATAACACAATTCGATCAAATAACTGAATAATACCGTTTTGCAAATCAATAACACAATTCGATCAAATAACTGAATAATACCTTTTTGCAAATCAATAACACAATTCGATCAAATAACTGAATAATACAATGTTGCCAATCGATAACATAATTTAGGCCATGACACAATTTTTTCCACACATGCCGTGTTGTACACCACGACAAGACACACTCACCCCAATAATCGAAATCAATGAGGGAGGAAGCTAGCTGAATAATGAGTACTCATTCACACTCACCTCAGACTGGGAAGTCAAAGAGGGAGGAACATAATCACACTCACCCTAGACTGATAAGTCAAAGAGGGAGAAATATCACACTCACCCCATAAATGGAGGAGGAACATAGTAACAGTGTCATGCCAAGTGTGAATCAAAACAATTTCAAATCACAATATTTCATACAAACCATAAATCACATTTTATCTCAAAATTTCCATTTGCAAAGTTGGCAACACAATAAGTTCCAAATAATATTCCCAAAAACAAAGCAATCAAAAATTATTCATAACTCATTTCTCCAAATAAATTTGCTAGTAAAAGCAATGAATATAAAAGTATTGTGTACGGACACAATTTAAAACAATAACATACAAATAATTATAATTTACTTCAATTGAAAATTTCAAAAGAAATACTTATTGTGCACAAACATAATTTAAAACAATAATGTACAATAGTCATAATTCATTTCAATTGAAAAATTCAAAAGAAATAGCCGTTGTGCACAAACACAATTTAAAATAATAATATAGAAATAATCATAATTTATTTCAATTGAAAAATTCAAAAGAAATACTTATTGTGCACAAACCTCTGATAACTGTCTCTTGGCTCTAACTCAGTGTTTCCTTCCCCTCCCTGAGTCTTTGCAAACTGAGAAACACAATTTGAAGTGTTTCAGTACTCATTTAAACTGTCTCTAACGATAATGCTTGATAATTAATTCACTGAATTCATTTATTCGCTTAGTCAACCTACTATGTTGACCCTTGGTACATTCTAGGTAATTTAGGTTTTAATGTCATTAATATGTCACATTCGATAGTCTTCTAGGGTTGGTACATGTTACTAAATTCATTTCCGTGTATACTGCATTTTCTTGCGATTTGCTAGATTCCCGGATACTAGTTTAACCTAGCTAGACGACCTAGTTCCCTCGGTTTTCGGGTTTCGGTCAAAACTACAAACTTGTAGATCTATGTCTTATTGCACGCGGGGCAAAATTTCAGGTCATTCCGAGTTATGTAGGCCAAGTTATGGTCATTTTACTATTGCTAGTCAAATTGCACCAAAATTGGTCATTTTAGGTCACTTTAGGTCATTTTAGATTCGGCCAGTTTTTGGACCCGAACTTGTGCAAGCTTTTTGACTTGCTTATGGTCATTTCTGGGCTTTTGTGTCTTCATAAGACTTGTAGATATGGGTCTTAACTATTCATGGTTAAAATTTCAGGTCAATTGGATCTGTTTTGAGTGAGTTATGACCTAAATACTAACTGCTGCCCAAATAGTCAGTTTTCAAGCCTCAATTGCACTTAATCCGGATTTGGTCATTTTTCAAGCTACCTTGCAAGCAGAATTTTGGCAAGCTTCCTTCATGAAAGTTGGCACATTTTGTGCCTAGTTTCACCTCCAATTGGTCTCATACCAATTGGAGCCACACACTTAAAGTTATAGGCCTAAAACACAAACTGCCTTACTGCAATTCTTACATACATATTAAACATCACTTTTAACACTCACCAAACTTAACATTCAAACTAATTCTGGTTGTACCATGACCTAAACATAATTCACAACACATTATAGGTCATTTTGGCAGCTTATAATTACATTCAATGTGCACCAACAAGTGCAGAATTTGCCCAACTCAATTTACAACAATTTAACTCCATAACCAAGCTCATTCACATGTCCAACCTTCACACCACTATACATACATTCAAACTGCCATAACAACCAACACATTTTAACATCATTATTCCCTAAACTAAGCATGAATTCCAGCATTCTTCAAGGGTTAGCAAACTGCCACAATGATACACTTACATATCATTACTTTCCAAGCTTAAAATTTCATTTTACATTTACATATACTAAGTATACATCACCTAAACAATTTCATACACAATATACATTTAATCAATCATTTAATTCACCATTTACAAGCACAAATAACCTGCCTTCAAGGTATTTTCATGGCTGCCAAAATTTCTCATTCCCATTCAACATCAAACCTCAAAAATTTCTTCATAATTCAAACACCCATAACATGCTTACAAACTTTAACAAAGCAATATTCAAAAATACAAACTTACCACTTTGGAAATTCTTCAAAACTCCTCCAAAACTTGGTCTTCTTGCTGCCTATCTACTGCCCATTGTGTAAGGATCACTTTTAATGGAGAGACTTACAAGAAATTATGGCTTGAAAGTGAGGATTGGAGTTCATGCATGGAGCTTGGAAGCTTTGGCCATGGAGTTCTTCTTGGGAGCAAATCGGCTGCTGTTTGGGAAGGTTGAAGAAGATGACAATCTGTCCAAAAATGAGGATGTAGTGGTCCACTTAGGTGAGTTAGTGGAGCACCATGGGTGATTAAATATTTATTTAATCTTAAATTCCCAATTTCTCACATTAAGCTCCCAATTTTTGTTATTTACTTTAGGTGCCACCAATTTAATTTTTCATGACATTTTCCAAGTGTAATATCATGTATTTTTAATGGACATTTAAGTCAAAAGACAACTCGAGGTGTCAAATGACCACAATGCCCCTGTTCGGGTTGCATTACTGATTTTTCGGTAATACCGAGTTTTGTCCGTTTTTCGATTTCTCACTTTTCTTTGTACTGATGATTTAATTTTTCTTTAATATTTCTTATGATATTTATACTTCAATAGGTGTCTCTTTAAGTCTTAAAAATATTTTCCAGGGTTCCTCACGGTCCAGGGCTAGTCAACGGTCCACGCCGAGACTTTCCCGTGCGGTCACCCATCGCTAGGGTTCCCGGCTCGCTTAACTTGGTTACATTTCTTTACTATTATTTTTCCTTTATTTTTCTTTTATTTTCTTTTCTTGTATTTCATTATTTAATGTCTCCTCACTCATATCGAAGTATAGTTCTAGGCATTCTAGCTGTCCGGACAACACTGGTCACCGGAACAGTGGAACGCACTACGGAACTTAGGGGTGTTACAGCAACTTCCCACTAGGTTACCCATCGTTAGGGCACCGGCTCATTTAACTTGGTTGTATTTTATTTCTAAAATTTTTTCTAAATTTTTCTTATTAATATTTGAGTTAATTATGGTTCCTCACTTTAGTTTAAATATTTTTCCAGACGTTCTAGCTGTCGGACCGACACGGGTCACCGGAATAGTAGAATGTACAGAATTGCTATAGTGAGGGTGTTACAGAAATTACAACCCATATTATTACAACACTTATAAGACATGCCACCAAAAATAAAATTAATTATTTTACAACTCAAAAAAAAAATAAAAAAAATAAATCCAATCACATTGGTCTTCTATTGTCCATGATCATCAATCATGCATATTACCATTTAACAATTAAATAAAACATGCATACCAAAATTAAATTGAATATCTCATATTCAACTAAAAAATTTAGATTTGAATCTCATTCAAACAAGTTTAAAAATTCAAATTTGAATCTCATTCAAACAAATTTAAAAAATCATATTTGAATCTCATTCAAACAATTGAATCAAAATTTAATTGTGTGATTAAAATTCTTAATTAAAAAATTTAATTAAGTATGGCCTAATTATGGGCCTTAGATCATACAATAATTGCACAATGAAACCCATAACCATGCGCACACTTGGAATGGCCCAAGCCATGCGCACCATGGAGCATACAAACATAGCGCCACCTATGATGATCCAAATAGCATTGAATCAATTAAATTTTGATTAGATCACACAATTAAATCTCATATTAAATATTTAATGACAAATATAGTGGCTTTGATACCAATTGAAGGAGCGGAAGCGTGAAAGTTGTTTATTAGAGCATTGAATTTCAAAAAAAATTTCTTCTAGGGTTACATGCATCACATACCACATCTCTTATGTGCCTAATTAATTTCAATGCTCAATTGTATACTAAAACACTTTTAATATGTATTAGGATCTATATTTGCCATTCAAGATTGTGAATTAATAAATTAATTCATTTAAACCTTAGTTTAAAAGAGGAGTTAGAGCACTAACCTCTTTGATGCACTATGGATGTGATTGGCACCTTTAGGAAGCACTTAGGACCCCAAGTGTTGTCCCTCTAGCTTGTCCACACCAAGATCACCAATGGGCAGCACCCAATTTGCTTCTCAAGCCTTTGCTAACCAATTATAAATTGGGTTCTTACCTTTAGAGAGGTTGTATGTGTGTATAGGACACTAGAAACAATTTCTAACAATTTTAATTCAAAAGAATTTGGGCAATTCTCTTTGAATTGATGAGAAAAGAAGAAGAGGGGAGGGAGAGCTATGTGTGCCGCCACCTTTAGGAGAGAATAAGAGTGAGTGTTTCTTCTTTTATTTTCCCTTTTATAATTAGGTCATCACTTAAACCCTTTGCCACATGTCATCACCATATTGCATCTTAATTTTAATTGACTTAATCACATTAAGCCAAGTGTCAAAGCAAGATTTAATCTTGACTTTGATCACTTTGCATGATAGGAAGACAAATGACAAACTTATATGATGCCATGTGTCACCATCTCATGGTGCCACATGTCACCTTGTGAAATGACCAAATTACCCTTATGTTGTAATTTTGAGTTCTCAACCCAAAATCATTATTCCTCAACTTCTAATCAATTTATATCAAATAGAAATTAATTAATTAATCTCCATTAATTAATTTCTCACAATTAAATTCATATTTAAATACTTTAAATATAAATTTAACTTATACTGTACATCCAATAACCTAGATTTGGTTTCAAGTTACGCTAGGGACTTTGCAATCTAATTGCAAACCAAACCTATTTAATTAATCAATTAAACTCTTTAATTAATTAACTAAATCATATTTATTTTGGTGATTATCTTGTGTATGTGTGTGACTTACTAGGCTCATCACTAATTGGCAATGAGATATGATATTAACTTTTAATATCATTAGAACTCTTTTTTACCATAAATGATTTCTCTAAATTATTTTAGGCATCTCATAGACCATGGTTGACACCTAGCATAGCGTGCCATGGCCATCCAATCAGTAACAAGGAATACCTAAAATGAACCTATAATCATGTGTTACCATGCACTAGAATCTCTCTGTTACAAAATCCTAATTCGACCTGGAGTCATGGTTTATGTTAAACCCTATTTGCTATGAATGTTATGTTCTCTTTTAATTTTAGTTCTTGATTAATTAGATTTTCTTATCAGAAACACTTTTCTAACTAAATTTGTCTCTCTTGGCCAGGAACTTGAAACATCAAGAACAATTAAATGAACATAAGATTTTATCCCCATTTACTTAAGGTAATAGATTCTATCCTGATCAACACTGTAATACCCCTATGTTCGGTAGTGCGTTCTACTGTCTGTCCGGACAACTAAAATGCTTGGAATTATACTTAAATATCAGTGTGGATATATAAGGAATTGAAAT
Source organism: Hevea brasiliensis (assembly GCF_030052815.1). NCBI lineage: Eukaryota > Viridiplantae > Streptophyta > Magnoliopsida > Malpighiales > Euphorbiaceae > Hevea > Hevea brasiliensis. The sequence continues at coordinate 33,495,450 of NC_079507.1, read as the reverse complement.
ACAAGAAAAAAAAAAAAGAAAAATAATAGCAATGAAATGAAACTAAGTTAAACGAGCCGAGAACCATAGCGATGGGTGACCACACCGGGAAGTTGCAGTGTGGACCGTTGACTAGCCCTGGACCACTGGGAACCCTGAAAAATATTTTTAAGACTTAAATGAACATCTATTGAAGTATAAATGTCATTAGAAATAGTAAAGAAAAATTAATTAATTAGTACAAAGAAAAATGAGAAATCAAGAAAATAACAAAACTCGGTATTACCGAAAAATCAAGAATGCAACCCGAATAGGGGCATTGTGGTCATTTGACATCCCGAGTTGCCTTTTGACCTAAATATCCATTAAAAATAAATGATATTACACTTTGAAAATATCATGAAAAATTAAAAGGAGATACATTATGTAAAAAGTGAAATGTGGTGGCCAAATTGCAAAAATTGGAAACTTTAAATAAATAACCATTAAATTATTCCTAAGTGCTCCACTAACTCTCATCTTGAGCCACCTATATAAGTAATTGGGATAGATTTTTCCACTAAACCATCTCATTTTCTTCAAGCTTTCATCCATGGCTGAAATGAAATCCTCCCAAATTCACCATGGCCGTTTCATGCATGAGCTCAAGTTCTCTATGATCAAGCCATTATTTCTTCAAGCTTCCTTCATTAAAAATGATCCTTACACCATGGGAAACCTATAGGCAGCAAAAAGGAGAGGAAATTTCAAGGATTTTTCAAGCTCAAGTTGAGGTTAGTGCTTAATCTTTCCATTTTCCTTCAATAATCCTTGTTTTGAGCTTTGGGTAAGTTGAATTGCTAAGAAAAATTGAGGAAATGATGAGTATTGGTAAACCTTAATTTTGGCAGCCATGGAACTTCCTCATGTACAGCTTGTCTTTGCATGTAAATGGTTGTTGAGATGTTAAATTAAGTGTTTAAATGTATTGGAGTTGGTTTTCATGAATAAAGTTTGATTTGTAACCTTGAAAAGTAAAAATGGAAGTTGATGTGTATGTGTAATTTTTTGGTAGCCTCAGAATGGAAATTGGTAAGGTTCAAATTTATGAAATATTGTTGAAATATTTTACAAAAGAATGGCAGCATATATGTGTGTGAAATAGTAGTGATAGGTATATAATTTGATGATGGAAGTTTGTGTGATAATTAGAAGTATTTATGTGTATATATTGTTGGGATTGAACTTGTGAATTGTGACTGCATTTGGTGTATTTTGAAAGTGGTTATATTCTGTCCAAGTTGACCTACAATGTAGAGAATTGAATGGTTTTGGTTAGTGCCAAATGCAGAATGGTATGGAGAAGTGAGGAGGTAGTTGGTGAATGTGTGTTGGTTTGGTGTTTAGAAAGCATGTAGAAGGCAGTGTGCAAATGGACTTATAACCCTAAGTGTGTGACTCCAATTGGTATGAGACCAATTGGAGGTGAAACTAGGCACAAAATATGCCAGCTTTCATGAAGAAAGCCTACCTAAATTCTGTTCAGAAAGTAACTTAAAAAATGACTAAATCTGGATTAGTGACTTGAAAGCCTGAAAATTGACCATTTGGGCAGCAGTTAGTTTTTTTACTATAACTTACTCAAAACCGGTCCAAATGACATGAAATTGTTACCATGAATATTTTAGACATAGGTCTATAATTCTTATGAAGACACCAAAGGCCAGAAATGGCCAGAACCAAGCCAAATAGCTTGCACAAGTTCAGATACCAAAACTGGCCGAACCAAAAGTGACCTAAAAATGACCTAAGCCTACCATTTTAGTGCATTCTGTCCAGCATTGGTAAATTGACCATATCTTGGTCTACACAACTTAGAATAACCTGAAATTTTACCCCGCGTGCAATAAGACATAGACCTAAAAGTTTGTAGTTTGGACAAAAACCCAAAAATCGAGAGAACTAGGTCATCAGGCTAGGTCAAAATAGTACACCGAAATCTAGTAAATTGCAATAAAATATAATACACTTGGAAATGAAATTGCTAACATATACCAACACTAAAGGGCTATAAAATGTGACATATTGGTAACATTAGAATTGACTCACTTAGAGTGCATCAAGGGTCAACATTATAGGTTGACTAATGAAATGAATTGAAGGAAATAGTATCAAGAAAATTTAAATATTGGATTTTATTGTTAGAAACAAATTCATTGAGTACTGAAACACTTTAAATTGTGTGTTTCAGTTGACAAGGTTATTGAGAAGCATAAGGAACACTGAGTCAGGGCCAAGAGGCATTTATCAGAGGTTTGTGCGCAATAATTTTGATTTCTCATTTTCTACTTAAAAATTTAATTGAACATTATAGTTTTAAATTGTGTCTGTGCACAATACTTTTTATATTCATTGCTTTTACCAGAAAATTTATTTGGAGAAATGAGTTATGAATAATTTTTTATTGTTTTGGCTTTGGGAATCTTAATTGGAAATTATTGTGTTGCCTACTTTGCAAATGAAAATTTTGAGATAAAATATGATTTGTGGTTTGTATGAAATATTCAAATATTGTGATTTGGAATTGTTTTGATTCACACTAGGCATGACAATTACCATGTTCCTCCTCCATTTATAGGGTGAGTGTAATTATATTCCTCCCTCTTTGACTTGCCAGTTTGAGGTGAGTGTGGATGAGTACTCATTATCTAGCTAGCTTTCTCCCTCATTGATTTCGATTATTGGGGTGAGTGTGCCTTGTTGTGGTGTACAACACGGCATGTTCGAAAAAGTTTGTGTCATGACCTAAGTTGTGTTATTGATTAGCAAAACTGTGTTAGTCAGTTATTTGATCAAATTATGTTATTGATTGGCAAAACTGTGTTATTTAGTTATTTGATCAAATTGTGTTATTGATTGGCAAAACTTTGTTATTCAGTTATTTGATCAAATGGTGTCATTGATTGGCAAAACTGTGTTATTCAATTGTTTGATCAAATTTGTGTTATATGAACTTTGTAAATTGTGAGATAGAATTGTGAATTATTTGATTTGTAAATTGTCCATAAAAGTTTTATATATCGCATTTCAAATTGTTATTGTGCACCACTGAGTAAATTTTACTCAGCGATAGCTTTTCATTGCTGTCGCAGGTAGACAGACTGACAGGGTAGCAGACTAGGCTGCTTGTACTACATTTTGAGATTTCACCGGGTAGATTGAGTATACCATATTTTGTATTTTGTGCTGTAATGTATGTTCACTGTATGTATATATTGTTCTTAGTTTTGAGTAGTTGTAAATTAAAATTGTATATTAAAATTGTATATTAAAATTGTACATTAAAGTTGTAAACTAAATTTATAAATTATTTTGGCTTGTAAATATTGTGATATATTTCTTTTATCTCAGCTTTTGAAAACACTGGAAAATTATGGTGGATTTGTGTTGGAAAATCTTGAGAAACTTATTGTGTTGATTGGATATTGGAGTTTGGGGATTGAACAAAATATTGGAAGTGCTTTTTATAAGTTTTTGAAAAATTGTTTTATTCAAAATACAGATGACACTACCAAAATTTTTACAGAAATTATTAATACTTTAAATTTGTTATCTGGTTTCACTTCAATAAAAAAATTTTTAACACCTGTAAATAGTGCTCACCACTGTAAAAAGAAGTAAGAAAAGATTTAAAATGCCTTGTAGTGTGTTTAATGGGTTATCAGTAGACGAAGTTTGGTAATTCATTAGGTATACTACGGGATCATGTTACGCCTTACGGAGGGGTAGGGTGTGACATGTTTTAGTGGTATCAGAGCAAGTTTTTTTTTTTCTGTTTTGACCTGTAATTTGAATATTTTTCCTACATAGTACAACTGTTCAATGTCATTGTTTGATACATACAGTATATTACATTATAAATATGCACTAACAGGAGGAAATCTCCTTGTGTTATTGTTCAGGAGGTCTAAGATCCTCAAATCGACTATGTAAGAAGGGGATCATTCAGTCGATCAATCAATAGAGGCTAAGGTACAAGGGGAAGCCCCAGCCCTTCAAAATGTTAGTGGATCAGCTGCACCAATCCCCTCAATACCACAGTTCCCTACTCAATTTGCTCAGCAGATAGGTGCGATGTTCCAACAGATGGCTGGTAACATGCCCACTCAAGCCCCACTGCAGACACCAGTAGTACAACCACAGCCTTCAGCTAGGCAGTACGAAAAGTTCATTAAGTATGGGGCTACTGAGTTTAAGGGGACAGTGGATCCACTAGAGGCAGAACAATGGTTGGAAAGAATGGAAAGAGTTTTTAGGAAGCTGCACTGCACCGATGAGCTGAAGTTTGAGTACTCTATCTTACTTCTACAGGGAGATGCATATGACTGGTGGAAAACCATTCCCCATAGTTTGGTGGAACCCCCAGTGCTGACATGGGATAACTTTCTCAGAGAGTTTAGACAAAAATATGTCCCAGATGCCTATGTGGACCAGAAGCTACAGAAGTTCTTAAGCCTGAAGCAAAGGAACAGAACAGTGGCAGAATATGAGAGAAACTTCTCTTGATTGAGTCATTATGCAGGAAGCCTGCTTACCACTCCTAGAGACAGATGTAAACGCTTTGAGACAGGGTTAAGACCTAGTCTAAGAATGCAAGTTATGGGGTTCCGACACTAGAATTTCTCAGAGCTAATATCGCAAGCCTTGGAACTGGAAAGAATTGAGAATGAAGAAACAGTTAAAAAGGGTACAGAAGAAAAAGAGAAAATTAGAAAGACTACTGATAAAGTTTCTGATAGTGGGTCAGGAAAGAGGAAGCACTTTGGAGGATCTAGCTCACGCGAATCAAGTAAAGATAGATTTTCTGGACAGAAACCACCTCGATCGGATCAGCAAACTCAGCAGAAACCCAGAAATGCACTGTCGGATCGACTTTGTGAAACTTATGGTAAACCACATAGTGGGGTATGTTATAGAGCCATAGGAGCATATTTTAACTGTGGAGAGACTGGTCATTTTGCTAGGAATTGTATAAATCCACGTTGTTCTGGATCATTTATTACACTAGAGGGATCAACCCAAGTTTCTACACCAAAGAGTTCACCATCAGTTAGTAGAGGCAGAGGTAGAGATAGGGGTAGTGCACCTAGAAGTTAGAGTACTGTGAATCAGCCAGAACAGGGTGATGCTTCAGCTAGAGTATACGCTATACAACAAAGGGAAGAGGCTGAGACTTTTGTCATTATTGCTGGTACTCTCTAAATTAGTAACTAATATATATATGTATTATTTGACCTGGGGTCTGCATACTTTTATGTTAGTGCCAGTATTTTTTTGCCTTCCTATTGTCCCTCATATAAAAAAATTTGTTAGTCACCTAAAAGTAAGTTATAATAATGAAATTGCTCTAAATGAGGGCAAAGATGTTACAGTTAGTAATTGTGAGTAGATATTGTAATCAGAATAAGTTTCGGATATTAGTGAATTCGAAAAAGATAAAAGATAGGAAAGTTTGATATATTGGAATGTATCGTAGTAACTATGCAATGTTCTTGATGTTTGTACTGTAAGCTACAGATTAAAGTACTGACTTGAGATTATTGTGTAGAGCTACGTACTACTCGATAGTACACCAAGATAAGAATAGTTGCAACGGCATCTGTTTTGGTATAGTTATGCCAGGACAGAATTTTATTGTTGGAAATAAGTTTGAAAATCCTACTTAGGGATTTAAAACTCAAAAGTTAAAATATCGAAAGGTTATAGTTTAGTACAAAAGAAAGTAAGTTATAGAATATTAATAGATAAAAAGAGTTGTGGAAGTAAAAATTTGAACAGTTGGTACAGATATAACAAAGAAATATTACGAATGTGAGTAAGATTGTTGACTAGAATGGTCAAAGGACTCATGACTAGATAAATAATTCTAACACGACCTCAAGGGTCATTCAATAAGGAAACATGAACCGAAATATTAGACAGAACAATAGTAAGAGAAGATTGGTGTTATACAAACAAATTAAATGTTGTATTAGATTGTTAATAGTCTTATACAAATTCAAAGGAAAGAAGATTGTATGATCATATAGAAAGGAGAAAATAAACGTACGACTATTGTAAGATGGCTATTGGGTAAAATTTCATGGACGAAATTTATTTTTAGGGGGGGGGGGGGGGAGAATTGTAACACCCTTATGTTCGGTAGTGCGTTCTACTGTTCCGGTGACAGTGTCTCTCCGGACAGTTAGGATGCTTGGAATTATATTTAAATATTAGTGTGGAGATATAAGGAAGTGAAATACAAGAAAAGAAAATACAAGAAAAACAAAGGAGAAATAATAGCAATGAAATGAAACTAAGTTAAACGAGCTGAGAACCATAGCGATGGGTAACCGCACCGGGAAGTTGCGGTGTGGACCGTTGACTAGCCCTGGACCATGGGGAATCTTATAAAATATTTTTAAGACTTAAATGAACATCTATTGAAGTATAAATGTCATTAGAAATATAAAAAAAAAATTTAATTAATTAGTACAAAGAAAAATGAGAAATTGAGAAAACGACAAAACTCGGTATTACCGAAAAATAGGGAATGCAACCCGAATAGGGGCATTGTGGTCATTTGACATCCCGAGTTGCCTTTTGACCTAAATATCCATTAAAAATAAATGATATTACACTTTGAAAATGTCATAAAAAATTAAAAGGAGATACATTATGTAAATAGTAAAAGTGTGGTGGCCAAATTGCAAAAATTGGAAACTTTAAATAAATAACCATTAAATTATTCCTAAGTGCTCCACTAACTCTCATCTTGAGCCACCTATATAAGTAATTGGGACAGATTTTTCCACTAAACCATCTCATTTTCTTCAAGCTTTCATCCATGGCTGAAATGAAATCCTCCCAAATTCACCATGGCCGTTTCATGCATTAGCTCAAGTTCTCCATGATCAAGCCATTATTTCTTCATGCTTCCTTCATTAAAAATGATCCTTACACCATGGGAAACCTATAGGCAGCAAAAAGGAGAGGAAATTTCAAGGATTTTTCAAGCTCAAGTTGAGGTTAGTGCTTAATCTTTCCATTTTCCTTCAATAATCCTTGTGTTGAGCTTTGGGTAAGTTGAATTGCCAAGAAAAATTGAGGAAATGATGAGTATTGGTGAACCTTAATTTTGGCAGGCGTGGAACTTCCTCATGTACAGCTTTTCTTTGCATGTAAATGGTTGTTGAGATGTTAAATTAAGTGTTTAAATGTATTGGAGTTGGTTTTCATGTATAAAGTTTGATTTGTAAGCTTGAAAAGTGAAAATGGAAGTTGATGTGTATGTGTAATTTTTCGGCAACCTCAAAATGGAAATTAGTAAGGATCAAATTCATGAAATGTTGTTGAAATATTGTACAAAAGAATGGCAGCATATATGTGTGTGAAATAGTAGTGATAGGTATATAATTTGATGATGGAAGTTTGTGTGATAATTAGAAGTATTTATGTGTATATATTGTTGGGATTGAACTTGTGAATTGTGACTGCATTTGGTGTATTTTGGAAGTGGTTATATTCTGTCCAAGTTGACCTATAATGTAGAGAATTGAATGGTTTTGGTTAGTGCCAAATGCAGAATGGTATGGAGAAGTGAGGAGTAGTTGGTGAATGTGTGTTGGTTTGGTGTTTGGAAAGCATGTGGAAGGCAGTGTGCAAATGGACCTATAACCCTAAGTGTGTGACTGCAATTGGTATGAGGCCAATTGGAGGTGAAACTAGGCACAAAATGTGCCAACTTTCATGGAGAAAGCCTACCTAAATTCTGTCCAGAAAGTAACTTGAAAATGACCGAATTCGGATTAGTGACTTGAAAGCTTAAAAATTGACCCTTTGGGCAGCAGTTAGTTTTTTGACCATAACTTACTCAAAACAAGTCCAAATGACATGAAATTTTTATCATGAATATTTTAGACATAGATCTACAATTCTTATGAAGACACCAAAGCCCATAAATGGCCAGAACCAAGCCAAATAGCTTGCACAAGTTCAGGTACCAAAACTAGCCGAACCAAAAGTGACCTAAAAATGACCTAAGCCTATCATTTTAGTGCATTCTGTCCAGCATTGGTAAATTGACCATATCTTGGTCTACACAACTCAGAATGACCTGAAATTTTTCCTTGCGTGCAATAAGACATAGACCTATAAGTTTGTAGTTTGGACCAAAACTCGAAAACCGAGGGAACTAGGTCGTCAGGCTAGGTCAAAATAGTACACCGAAATCTGATAAATTGCAATAAAATGCAATGCACTTGGAAATGAAATTGCTAGCATATACTAACACTAAAGGGCTATAAAATATAATATATTGGTAACATTAGAATTGACTCACTTAGAGTGCATCAAGGGTCAACATTATAGATTGACTAATGAAATGAATTGAAGGAAATAGTATCAAGAAAATTTAAATATTGGATTTTATTGTTAGAAACAAATTCATTGAGTACTAAAATACTTTAAATTGTGTGTTTCAGTTGAAAAGGATATTGAGAACCATAAGGAACACTGAGTCATGGCCAAGAGGTATTTATCAGAGGTTTGTGCTCAATAATTTTGATTTCTCATTTTCTACTTAAAAATTTAATTAAACATTATAGTTTTAAATTGTGTCTGTGCACAATACTTTTTATATTCACTGCTTTTACCAGAAAATTTATTTGGAAAAATGAGTTATGAATAATTTTTTATTGTTTTGGCTTTGGGAATCTTAATTGGAAATTATTGTGTTGCCTACTTTGCAAATGGAAATTTTGAGATAAAATATGATTTGTGGGTTGTATGAAATATTTAAATATTGTGATTTGGAATTGTTTTGATTCACACTTGGCATGACAATTACTATGTTCCTCCTCCATTTATGGGGTGAGTGTGATTACATTCTTTCCTCTTTGACTTGCCAGTCTGGGGTGAGTGTGGATGAGTACTCATTATCGAGCTAGCTTTCTCCCTCATTTGTAACGATCGAGCTCCAACTACTAAAGGAATTGTCCGCTTTGGCCATAAGCCTCACGGGTTTGTCTAATAGGTGGAATGGAGAATTTCTCAAGAGGTCACCCATCCTAGGATTTCTCTCAAGCGAGCACGTTTAACCCTGGAGTTCTTCCAACTCTCTAGGCCATTCCACCAAAAGGTGCCTCTAGTGATTAGTTCCTCCATCTTATATATCATTACTTTTTGAACCCAAAACCATCTCCGTGCTTTGCCGATGTGGGATACCTAAGGGACCTTTCTCCCCCCTTTCGGGACTCAGCGTCCTCATTGAGCTTTGCCCCACCATCTCTTAAGAGGACACGCGAGCAGCTTTGATACCAATTGTAATGATCGGGCTCCAACCACTAGAGGAATTGTCCACTTTGGCCATAAGCCTCACAGTTTTGTCCCATAGGTGGAATGGAGAACTTCCCAGGAGGTTACCCATCCTAGGATTTCTCTCAAGCGAGCACGCTTAACCCTGGAGTTCTTTCAACTCTCCAGGCCATTCCACCAAAAGGCGCCTCTAGTGATTAGTTCCCCCTTCTTATATATCATTACTTTTTGAACCCAAGACCATCTCCGTGCTTTGCCGATGTGGGATTTGCCTAAGGGACCTTTACTAAAACATGTCACACCCTACTCCTCGTAAGATGTAACATGCTTCCGTAGTACACCTAATGAATTACCATACTTCGCCTACCGGTAACCCATTAAATATACTACAAGGGATTTTGAAACAATTTTCATTCATTTTTTAAATTGGTGGGTAAAATTTTCTCAGATATTAAAAACCTTTATTTAAAGTCCAAACATAAATCAAATTTTTAGATATTTAAAATCTCCGCAGTTTTTACAAAAACTTCGGTAGAGTGCCGTCTGTATTTTGAGAAAACAGTTCTTCAAAACCTGAAATAAAGACACTCCCAATATTTTTCTCAATCACAACTCCATTATTCAATCTCATTTCACAAATCAACACAAGCAACTCAATACACAGTTTAAATTAAATCAAACATTAAAACCTCTCATTAAGGTAACAAAATTAATATTTACATTCATGGGTTCATAAAAAAAATTTAGTAGTGCAAAACTTTATAAATATATATAATCTCAAGATAACCTTATAATAATTTGTATTTCATTACAATCGAAAAATATATTACAAAAGAGTTGGTACAACTGCTCAAAGTAAATTTCATACATACAATTACAGAATTACATCAAAATCTAAAGTACAAGAGTATACCTATGATATACCCGAAGATAGTCTCACTATACCTTTTAGTAATCTTGCTCAGCTGCTTTATATTTTCGTTCACCTGCGACAGCATACAAAGCTATCGCTGAGTGGTGAACTCAGTGGTGCACAAACTAATAATTTAAAACTTAATACAAGTTATGCTTGATAATTCATAACAAATAAAAATTTAAAATTTCTAAATTCTTCAAAATTCATAACATTCAGAAATCAATATTTTCATTCATGCAAATTATTCATTTGAATAACATTTTGATCAAATAATAACTATTTATCTACATTTCTTTTTAATCCCGAAACAATATGAAAATATTTTGAATCACTAACAAATCATTTATTTCAACCACAATTTATCAAACTATGCATAATTTAAAGGGCGTTGCCAACAATTCACACAGTTGAACCCATGACCCAAAATTCAAATAGATGCCATATTGTACACCATGACATTTCACACTCTCCCAATAACCGAGGCTAAAAGGGAGGAACAAAGACTAGCTAGTATATATGAGTACTCATTCAAACTCTTCCCCAACTGGCAAGCCAGAAAGGAAGGAACTCGCCCCATCTAGTGGAGGAGATATCTCACTAAACAAGCTAATGAGAATTCACAACATATTTTGCCATGTCAACTGTGGTTTCAAATCATATTCAAAACAATTTCTATTTACAAAGTGTTTACAAATCATCAACATATTTAATCATCATAAATTCATGCTCAAGGTTGGCAACACATCAAACTTAAAATTTATAATCCTCAAAACCATGCAATAAATCCTTAAATGCATAAAAAAAATTTACATTTAATTTATATAATTTCATTCAACAAATTAAAATCCTCAACACAAAAAAATTATAAATCATAAAATAAACTTGTTCAAATCAATTTAGAAGTGAAAAGTAACAAAATAGTTAGTGGTGCACAACCTTTATACGAGTTACCTCTTGGCCTTGACTCGATGTCTCGGGTTCTTTCCCGGTATTCTTTTCCACTGAAATACAGAGTTTCACAGTGTTTCAGTATCACCATTTATCATAACTCCAAAAATAAATTCAAATCTACTTATACCTAGCTTTAATATGCTAAACTTGACGTTCTTTAAAATTTGTATTTCGGGGTTACTATTCACTATATTATTCAAGTTAATTTGCTGACTTTCTAAGGCTTAATAGGTATGGGAATTCTAACTTTACCCACATACCACATTTTGGTTACTAAATTTGTTGGTTTTGGTTGTTTTCTCAAATTCTAAGTCTTTTAGGCAAATTTGCAAATTTTTAGTTTTGGTGTCTTAAGTTGCACTGTTCCATTGGTCATTTTTTTGTTAGAATTTGGCAAAACTTTCTTCATAGAAAATGTTCCCTATTGTCTTAAATTTATACTCCTTTTTGAATCACTCAATTTGGAGTTTTGTAGCTCAAGTTATAGCCATTTGAATCATGGCTGCCAGATTGGACTTAACCCAGATTTTTGGGCACCAAACTGGTTCTGGCAGTTTTAAGTCATCAATTTTGGGTGGCCAAATGACTTAGTTGAGGGCATAATTTGGGTTTGTGTTCCTCATAAAAGTTTTAGGTCTATATCTCAAATTTTCACAGGTAAAATTTCAAGTCATTTAGACCTACCTAGCCCAAGTTATGGCAAAATAAATAAACACTGTTCATTTGGTCATTTTTGTATAGGTTAGACTGCATAAATCCGGATTTGGTCAATATGTTCACTAGGTTTTGGTCACTTTTTGGGCATGATTCCTGAATGAAAAATGTGTCATTTTGTGTCTAGTTTTATTCCAAATTAGCCTCACACCAATTGGACTTGTAAATTTTCAGTTTTGGTTCCTCAAAGGGACCTTGGTCCTGCGCCCTGTAGCATGACCCTAAGCAATCTGAATTTGCATTTGGTTCCAATACTTCTAACATACTCCAATTGGTCACAAATGACCATTTCTCACCTCAAACCAAGTCTAACACACCATTTAATACATTCCGATATTTTTTTCTTATAAACCCTAGGTGCCAAACCCTAATTCACCAATATGTTGCATTTAACTACTACAATGCACCCAAACATCACTTCCATACTCATACCCACTTACCTACACTTTGAATTCAATCAAATTCATGCACATACACATCAAAACCCTAGCTGGACAAATTTTCCTCTTGTCCTCCAATAATTATTTTCTTTTAATTTTAAGTTAAAATCTAAGTTACTTGAACAAAAAACATAGAAATTAAACTAAGAAATGGAAGTTTGCTTACTAACCTTACTTTGAATTTTTACATCTTCAAAACCTCTTCCTTTCTTCTTCTTTTTGTTGTCCAGTTCTCTATCAAAGCTTGAAATCAAGATTTAATGATGGAAGTTTAACTTTCTATGGTGGGATTTAAGGTTTGATCAAGCTCAAAATGAGCTTCCATGGAGTTTTGGTGAGGGAGAGGTGAGAGAGAGATGGTTCACATTTTTGGAAGAAGATGAAGTCTTTTTTTTTCTTTTCATTTTATTTTATGAATTTATACTTTAGGAAGACCATAAATTAAATTAATTATATTTTAATTATAATATTTATTGCATCATGCATGAGGTCATGCATGATGTCATCACTTTTTACTTTTTCTTTTTTTCTTTTTTTTTATTTTTTTTTTATTTTTCTATTAGTTCTTTAATTTAATTCTCGATTCTGAAATTTTCTTTTCTCTGATTTTATTTGACAGTTAGGTCAGGAGTTAGCTCTAGGGGTCAATTGACCAAATTGTCCCTTGCCGGTTCAACCCCGTTTGCAAATAATTCAATATTTCTTTCAGCTCCTTGACCTAATTATTTGACTGGCTTAATAATTTTTTTTTTCCATGATTTTCTCTTTTCCAATGTATTTGTAATAGTCCTAAGGACCGCAGCGTCACATTTTACGATTCAAAATTTGAGTTTAAATCGACTTCGCTGTCCTTCCCGAGAAGGTCACCCATCGCTGTGACTCTCGGCTCATTTAACTTCTTATGTTCTGTTTTTCTTATTTATACTTAACTAATTGACAATTACTAATTATTTGTATTCAGAGCTTATCTAGTTTTCTTAAGTGTGGTTATAATCTGTCACACCCTACCCCTCTGTAAGGCATAACATGATCCCGTAGTATACCTAATGAATTACCAACTTCGTCTACTGATAACCCATTAAATATACTACAAGGGATTTTAAAAACTTTTCTTACTTCTTTTGCAGTGGTGAGCACTATTTACAGGTGTTAAAGACTTTGGTGAACTGAAGTGAAATAACTAACTCATTTGGTTTATTTGGAATTTCTGTAAAAATTTTGGCAGAGTGCCATCTGTATTTTGGATAAAACAGTTCTTCAGAAAACCTGTAAAAAAAAAAAGCACTTCAATAATTTTCCAAATCTCAACTCCACATTTTTCTCAACACAATATATTTCTCAACACAACAATTTATCAACTCAATTTCATAGAAATTTTTCAAAGTCTAAGATAAGGAAATATAATACAGCTTTTACAAGTCAAAACAGCTCATAATTATTTTACAACTTCAAGGTACAATTTGAATTTACAACTGCTCAAAACCAAAAACAATATGTACATACAGTGTCATACATTACAGTACAAAATGCAAAGTATTGGTATACTCATTATACCCGAAAAATCTCTCATTGGAGGTATATGCACCTAGTCTGCCTGCTCTGTCTCTACCGCGATAAAGAATTAAAAGCTATCGCTGAGACAATGTCTCAGTGGTGCACAACGTTAACCAAATACAATTTAAATCACAATTCATAAGTCATGTAAATAGTGGATACTTAAAATCATAGTTAAATTCAAGACAATAAATGTCAATAAGAATTTAAACTCCATTTGTCAATATCACAATAATTTTCCATAAGTCAGATCATGTTTGAATTCAAAAGACAGTATATGTCAATGAGAGTTTAAATCAATTTCACAATCTCACAATACATAATAACGCAATTTAGTAGAACAATTTAAGAATACAGTGTTGCCAATTCATTCACAACTTAAGCCATGACACAAATTTCCGATCAATGCCGTGTTGTACACCACGACAAAGCAATCACAACCTCACTAATCGAAATCAATGAGGAAGGGGAGCTAGCTATATAATGAGTACTCATCCGATCACCTCAACTGGTAAACCAGAGAGGGAAAAATAAACGATCACGACTCCATAAATGGAGAAGGAAAATAAACGATCACAACCCCATAAATGGAGAAGGAATGATACGATACTGTCATGCTAAGTGTGAACACAAAATCAATTCCAAACATTTTATTCAAATGATTCGTGAGAATCCAATAAATTTCCAAAGTTATAATTTCATTCACAAAATGGCAACACAATTCATAATTATCTTTAATTTCCACAAAAACCATTTACAGTGCTTTTCAATCAATAGTATCCATCAAATCATTTACAATGCTTTTCAAGCAATAAATATCCATTCAAACCCATTTCCACAATTTAAAACAATAATATACAAATAGTCAATATTTATTTCAATTGAAAATAATTCAAAAGAAATAGTTGTTGTGCACAAACACAATTTAAAACAATAATATACAAATATTCAATATTTATTTCAATAAAAAAATTCAAAAGCAATAGCCGTTGTGCACAAACCTCTGATATTTGTCTCCTGGTCTTGACTCAGTATTTGTTTCCCTTTTGCTGAGTCCTTGTTAACTGAGAAACACAATTTGAAGTGTTTCAGTACCAAATTAAACTGTCTCTATCGATGGTGTTTGGTAAATAATGCACTGAACTCAATTATTCACTTAATCACCTAATATACCGACCCTCGCTATGCTTTTAGGTAAATTAGGTTTTAGTGTCGTTAATATGTCACATTTGATAGGGTTTTAGGTTTGGTACGCTTTACCAAAGTCATTTCCTTGTTTAGTGCATTTTAATGCAAATTCTTTGGATTCCGGACACTGGTTTGACCTAACAGGACGATCTAGTTCCCTCGGTTTTCGGGTCTCGGTTGAAACTACAAACTTGTAGATCTAGGTCTTATTGCACGCGGGGCAAAATTTCAGGTCAATCCGAGTTAAGTAGACCGAGTTATGGTCATTATACTATTGCTGGTCAAATGGTACCATTTTAGGTCAATTTTAGGTCAAATTGGTCAATTCTGGTTCGGCCAGTTTTTGGACCCGAACTTGTGCAAGTTGTTTGACTTGCTTATGGTCATTTCTGGGCTTTGGTGTCTTCATAAGACTTGTAGGTATGGGTCTTAACTATTCATGGTTAAAATTTCAGGTCAATTGGACCTGTTTTGAGTGAGTTATGGCCTAAACACTCACTACTGCCCAATTGGTCATTTTTCAAGTCCTAATTGCACCTAATCCGAATTGGTCATTTTTTTAGGTCACCTTGCAAGCAGAATTTTGGTATGGTTTCTCAATGAAAGTTGGCACATTTTGTGCCTAGTTTCACCTCAAATTGGTCTCATACCAATTGAGGTTACACATTTAAGGTTATAGGCTAAAATGTACACTGCCCTCACTATGCCTTTCACACCCCACTTCAAACACTCATTTAACTTGCAAAGTTTACTTCCATACCCTACCAATCTGTTTTGGTACATTACCAAAAGCATTATCTACTTTACATTAACATTATTTTGGGCAGATTACCATTACCCCCAACACACCAAATGTCATTCACAATTACAATTTCTAATTACCATTACAAACACACCTAACCATTACAAATTATACATACACTTTACAATATCAATCTATATACATCTCATCAACCTTCTAGGTCAATATTCTGCCCACACTTCCTTCAATATATACCATTACTCAAGTGTCCCCAAGCTGCCGCAAACCATTCTTCAACATCAAAGTGCCATCCAATTTACCAATTCCCATCCAAGTGCATAAATCACCATATAAACATGAAATAATTCACTAGGTTACTAATTCATCATGATCAACACCATTTCTCATCAATTATATGCACAAATATCTCATCAAAAACGTGACTCATGGCTGTCCAAAATGAAAACAACAATAACCCTTCAAACTCAAAATTTTCCTTCACCAAACCAACACCCATAACATGAACATAAACTTTAACAAAGAAATTCTCAAAAATGCAAACTTACCTTTAATTGTAACTTGCTAAACCTTCACCAAACTTCTCAAAATTGGTATCAATATCTTCCTTGTGATGTGTAGACCATTTTTCATAAAGCTACTTAAGGGATTGGAGTTGAAATGGAGGAGAAGATGAGGTTTGAAGCAAAATGGCTATGGAGTTTTCTTAGGGAGCTTGTTACGGCATTGTTGAAGAACTAAGAGAAAATGAATCTGCAGATGGTATGTTAGGTGTACACCTGCCCCATTAGCTTAATTTATTCCTTTAGTGGTCCACTTATTTGGATTAAATCATATAATATGTTTACATGTGTTATTTACACATTTTTCACTCCATTTTGGCTATTTGTATTAGGTACCCTCAATTTAATTTTTCATTTTATTTTCTAAGTGTAATATTATTTATTTTTAATGGACATTTAGGTCAAAAGACACTTCGGGATGTCAAATGACCATAATGCCCTTGTTCGGGTTGCATTCCCGATTTTTCGGTAATACCGGGTTTTGTCTGTTTTTCGATTTCTCATTTTTCTTTGTACTAATTATTTAATTTCTCCTTGATATTTCTAATGATATTTATACTTCAATAAGGGTCTATTTAAGTCCTAAAAATATTTTCCAGGGTTCCCCGCAGTCCAGGGCTAGTCAACGGTCCACGCCGTGACTTCCCAGTGCGGTCACCCATCGTTAGGTTTCCCGGCTCGTTTAACTTGATCACATTTCTTTGCTATCATTTTTCCTTTGCTTTCTTTTCTTGTATTTCATTATTTTATGTCTCCTCACTCATATCGAAGTACGGTTCTTGGCATCCTAGCTGTCCGGACAACACTAGTCACCGGAGCAGCAGAACGCACTACCGAACTTAGGGGTGTTACATAATCCCCTTAATTGTCCGGACTGATATCGGTCACCGGAACAGTAACATATATCAGGCTATGCAAATAGGGGTATTACATCATTGATTTCGATTATTGGGGTGAGTGTGCCTTGTCGTGGTCTACAACACGGCATGTTCGGAAAAGTTTGTGTCATGACCAAAGTTATGTTATTGATTGGCAAAACTATGTTATTCAATTATTTAATCAAATTGTGTTATTGATTGGCAAAACTGTGTTATTCAATTATTTGATCAAATTGTGTTATTGATTGGCAACACCGTGTTATTCAGTAATTTGATCAAATTGTGTTATTGATTGGCAATACCGTGTTATTCAGTTATTTGATCAAATTGTGTTATTGATTAGCAAAACTGTGTTATTTAGTTATTTGATCAAATGGTGTCATTGATTGGCAAAACTGTGTTATTCAATTGTTTGATCAAATTTGTGTTATAAGAACTTTGTAAATTGTGAGATGGAATTATGAATTATTTGATTTGTAAATTGTCAATAAAAGTTTTTTATATCACATTTCAAATTGTTATTGTGCACCATTGAGTAAATTTTACTCAGCAATAGCTTTTCATTGCTGTCGCAGGTAGATAGACTTACAGGGCAGCAAACTAGGCTGCTTGTACTACATTTTGAGATTTCACCGGGTATATTGAGTATACCATATTTTGTATTTTATGTTGTAATGTATGTTCACTATATGTATATATTGTTCTTAGTTTTGAGCAGTTGTAAATTAAAATTGTACATTAAAGTTGTACATTAAAGTTGTAAACTAAATTTATAAATTATTTTGGCTTGTAAATATTGTGATATATTTCTTTTATCTCAGCTTTTGAAAATACTAAAAAATTATTGTGGATTTGAGTGGCAAATCTTGAAAAACTTATTGTGTTGATTGGATATTTGAGTTTGGGGATTGAACAAAATATTGGAAGTGCTTTTTACAGGTTTTTGAAGAACTATTTTATTCAAAATACAGATGACACTCTGCCAAAATTTTTACAGAAATTATTAATACTTTAAATATGTTATCTGGTTTCACTTTAGTAAAAAATTTTTTAAAGCCTGTAAATAGTTCTCACCACTGTAAAAAGAAGTAAGAAAATATTTAAAATCCCTTGTAGTGTATTTAATGGGTTATCAGTAGACAGAGTTTGATAATTCATTAGGTATACTACGGGATCATGTTACATCTTACGGAGGGGTAGAATGTGAAACACCTACCTTCATATATAACTAGTAGGAGCTAACACATGCAGTATACCCATACATAGTACAAGTATGAAAGCAGTATCAAACTCAAACCACCTATATACAAGATAACTGTGTTATCTCAGGTCTAAAGACTATATGCACTGATATGATATATGACAATGCATTAACAAGAGTAAACTCCATGTGCTTGTCGTATGCGTCATTGGTTCGACCTACTTATCATATATAAGTGCCTATCATGTTTGTTATATGGCATGAGCTTCACTATTCCATCTTATTTATATCTCATATAAATACCTTGGAAACAAACATGAATACAATCTTTCGGGATAAGTCATGTCCTGTGTGAAGTATCCTTGATTGTGAACCAATTTATGATACTTTGTGCTAGAAATACTATCACTCATATTCTTAACAACTTAAGAATAGAATTTCTAACAAAATATCAATGGACCTTTTCTATTACACATAAATACATTATGTAAATAAAAAAGTGAAATTGCCTTTTATTAATAAAATATGTACAAGATACATACTAAATGATATTCTCTAGGGCATACTACTAACAATACTAATGCACTAAGTGAATTGCTTAGTGGTGCATAATTTAAAATAGAAGTAATTAAATAACCAAGAATAACTAAGCTATGTATATTTACATGTATTTTAGGTCCTTCATATATTTAATAAACTTTGGAAATAATTAAATCTATCGAGATCTTCTATATTTATTAGTTTCATATCCTGTCTAATTAAATTCTTATTAGTGCCCAAGTAACCTATAATAGATTATAAAGGCTAGATACCCAGGAGTATACTAGTCAGACATCCGTATGTCTATCAAGCATACATTGGTCATGTCAGGCACAAGGCCAGCGGGCAGACATAAAGCCAAAAATGATAATAGGCACTATGGCCAACGGGAAAGCATAAAACCAATATAACAACCATCTCAGACATTTATTGTTTGTCAATGATCATTCATGTGAGCAGTACTACAATCTGTAGTTCCTAATTGGTATCCAAGCTCTATACATAAGTCTAGGTATACTTTGGGTAATTTAAACATTATTACTAAATTTTTGGACTTATTATTTCATGTCATGTATAATTATGTAGTAGGAAAGTAGGTCCCACTTGCACTTTCATGTAGTTTATGCATTAGGCAATTTATTAAGGTTAAGTCCCTATCATAAAATAAATTATTTCATGAATCTTTCTTTAGGTTCAGTTTCAGTGTCTTAAGTTTAACTATCAATTTTATCAATTTGTGGCCATTATTTGGCCACACTTCCTTCATGGAAGTTGTTTCTCTAGGTCTTGCCTTTGTTTTTTCCTTTTGAATCATGTCATTTGGAGTTTTAGAACTCAAGTTATGATCAAATAACCACAACTGGTTCATTTCCAAATTCTGGTTTCATAACTAGGTAGCTTTTGGACTTAGATTTTACCTAATTAATTGAACATGTTATAGCCACTTTTAGGCCTAGTGTTCTCCATAGAAATTGTTTCCCTATGTCTTATGGTCACTCAGAATTTTGAATTGCAATTTTTTGAGTTTTTTAGTATTAATTATAGCAAAATCACTAGCATGGACTCATGTACCCTGTGCCAACAGGATTCCAGTTCAGGTCAGTGACTTTGACTTAACTTTTAGGATTCTTACATTCATAATTTGCGGACAGTTTTTAAAAATAAGTTAGATCCCTATTTTTTAGGTTTCTACAATAGTATGGCTGATCCCAATTAGAGTTTCATAGTTGCAGATATGACTAAAAGACTATTCTGGGGTCAAGTGGTCATTTAGGAAATTTCCAGAATTTGCATACTAACTTGACCTAGCTAATTGACCTAATTCCCTTGATTTCTGGGTTTTGATAAAAACACCAATGTTGTAGATATATGTCTTATAGAAAATTTTCCACTAGTTTCATTGCATTTGGATTTTTCTAGTCCAAGTTATGCCCATTTTTCCGGGTAGGCCTATGTCTAGTAAATTCTGGGCAATATGATTCTGGATAGTTTTATAACCTAAATTCTGCTAGCAATTTAGTTTTGTTAGAGGCATTTTTGGGCTCTGTATTCTCATAAAAATTGTATTCCTATGTCTAATCTTTCCAATGATATAAAATTCAAGTCATTTGGACCTTTCTAGAGGGAGTTATGACCAAATGAATGTGTACTGTTCATTTGGTCATTTTTTTGAGTTTAGTGTATGCTCATCTAGATTGGAATAGTAATTAGGTCAATTTGTGGATAGAATTTGGGCATGGTTTCTTCATGGAAAATGGAGTATTTTGGGCTTAATTTCATCTCCAATTGGGCTCATATAAATTGGAGCAACACAAATCAATTTATGGCTCAAAACACATACTGAACTCAATGAGTCCCACAACCTACATAGAAAATACACTCCCAATTCATTTCCTCCAATCTCCTAAACTACAAATTGGCATTCATAGCACTTCTAAATATCATCAACTCATCTCAACAAAGTCTAATTCCAGCAATTACACAAAATCCCCAATAGTTAGGTCAAAACCCTAACTCAATGTATCAAAGTCAAACATACACATGCAATTTAACTTCTAATACATTTAACTTCATCACTCAACATCATTAACTCAATTTATATCAATTAAAGACATCAAACTCTACTTTCCCTCTTGGCTGCCGAAATTTGAGCCTCTCAATTACTTCTCATTTTCTTTCAATTCCATTTCATACAAACTTATTTTAGCATGCTTTCAACAATTAAAGAAGGAAGGAAGTGGAAATCTTGCACTAACCTCTTTGGGGTCAACTCTAAACTCATAGAACTCTAAGAATTTCTTCAATTCTTGGTTGCCCCTAGGTTTCCCAAGGTGTGGAAACAAATTTTAGTGAAGTGAACTTAGGGTTTTGGGGTAAGATGTGGGGAGAAATCAAGCTTGGGAAGGCAAAAATGGAAGAGAAAAAAACCTTCAAGGGATTCAGCCAAATGAAGATCAAATAAAGAAGATGACTTATTTTTTATAAGAATGAATTTATTTGGTTTGTCAATATGCTTATATATATGTCTCAATTTAATTGGCTTTTAACTTTTTAATGATGTCATCACAACACCATAATTCATTTAACTTTTATTTCCTTTCTTTTTCCTTTTTCTTTTCTCATTTCCCATTGCATATTTTGTGATTTTAATTCCTTTTATGTATTTTTATCTCTCTCATTTTTAATTGACATTTAGGTCAAAATTCATCACTGAGGGTAAAATGACCAAAATGCCCTTTGTTGGACTTATCAAGTTATATTTATCAGTACCGATTGATAAATTTTCTTGGATTTTCTTTGAAATTTTTAATGTTATTTATACCTCAGTAAACCTTTAATTAAGTCCCAAAAATTATTTCCTAGGGTCCCTCGAGAGTCTGTGGTCGGTAACTGACTTCGCAGTTACTTTCTGGTATGGTTGCCCATCGCCGGAACTTCGGCTCATTTAACCTAGTTGCATTTTATTTCTTTTATTTTCTCTTAATTTTTCTCATATTTTCTTAATATTTATTCCATCAATTTATGTCTACTCACTATAGTTTAAGATTAGTTCCAGACATTCTGACTGTCCGAATAGGCATTAGTCGTCGAAACAGTAGAATGAATGGACTACCTACAGTGAGGGCGTTACAGAGAGAACCTCTAATAAATCTGAAAACCAAAAAGAGGAGAAAAGGAAGAAGCTAAAGAGGATCGAGAAGAGGGAGCAAGGAAGAAAAAGAAGTTACCAGAACCATATCGGCCTCCTCTACCTTTTCCTCAAAGATTCTAGAAAGAGCAGTTTGGAAAGTTTCTAGAAGTTTTGCGGAAACTCTATATAAACATTCCTTTTATAAAAGCACTCTCTCAAATGCCATCTTATGCTAAGTTCCTTAAAGACATTTCATCAAAGAAAAGAAAGCTGGAGGATTATGAGACTATTGCTCTTATAGAGGAATGCAGTGCCATATTGCAAAACAAGCTGCAACCAAAACTCAAGGATCTAGGAAGCTTCTACATACCTTGTCTTATCGATAACATGAATATAGAAAAAGCCCTCTGTGATCTAGGTGCAAGTGTAAGTCTGATGCCTCTATCGATATGTAAGAAGCTTGATGTAAGGGAGCTTAAACCTGTAACAATTTCATTGCATGTAACAGTCTCATCGTAGGTAATCCGTACGTTCTACAGTTCTGATGACTAATATTTGTCAGGATAGTCAAGATGTCTAGAACTACACTTAAATGATAGTGAGGAGACATAAAATGATGGAATATATGGTAAGAAGATACAAGAAAAATTAAAACAAAATAAAGAAAGGAAATGCAACTAGGTTAAACGAGCCGAAACCGTAGCGATAGGTGACTGCA
Organism: Hevea brasiliensis; assembly: GCF_030052815.1. Lineage (NCBI taxonomy): Eukaryota > Viridiplantae > Streptophyta > Magnoliopsida > Malpighiales > Euphorbiaceae > Hevea > Hevea brasiliensis. Next base: position 33,472,585 of record NC_079507.1, on the reverse strand, counting down.
TAGGGAAGTTACTGCGTAGACAGTTGACGACCCCAAACCTGCGAGGAACCCTAAGAAATAATTTTTAGAATTTAATTAAAGGTCTACTAAGATAAAAATGACATTAAAAATGTCAAAGAAAATTTAGTTAATCAATACAGACGGAAACGAAAATTAAAGTAACCGTCGGATCAGGAATTAAATCGGTATTACCGAAAAAGTTAGACTATAAACCGAAGAGGGGCATTCTGGTCATTTGGCACCTAGAATTGACTTTTGACCTAAATGTCCATTAAAAATGAGTGATATTAAATTTTAAAAATCCCATAAAAAGATGAAATTATACATGTAATGTAAATAAAGGAAAATAAGGGGGGGGGGGGAGTATAATTAGAATTATTAAAATTTAATTATTATAATGATTAAATTATACTTAGTGGAGATTATAAAAGGCAAGAACATGACAAATCCCACCACTTCAACTTCATCTTCTTCAATTCTCAACAATGGCCAAATGGTTCTCTCCGAAAACCCTATATGGATGTTTCATGCAAGCTTTCACTTCTCTTCATTTTCAATATGAAATCACACATTCACTTCACTAAAGTTGATCCTCACACCAATGGAAAGCTATAGGCAGCAACAAGAAGTGGAAATTTTGAAGTTTTACAAGGTTGGAAAATTCTTGATTAAAGGTTAGTGCTCAATCTTCCCACTTTTCTTCCTTAATTCTTGTTTTGAGCTTAGGATGAGTTGATATGTTAAGAAAATTGATGAAAATTGATGAGTATTTAGGAGCCTTGAATTCAGCAGCCATGGAAATTAAAGGAGTTCGATTTATTTTTACATGTAACTGATGGGTAGTGATGTTGATTAAGGTAATTAGATGTTCTAGCAAATTGATTTCATGTGTATGTGGAGATTGATAATGTAACACCCCTAAGTTCGGTAGTGCGTTCTACTGTTCTGGTGACCAGTGTCTGTCCGGATAGCTAGAATGCCTAGAACTATATTTAAATATTAGTGAGGAGACATAGAATAATAAATTATAAGAAAAATAAAGGAAAAATAATAGCAATGAAGTGTAACCAAGTTAAACGAGCAGAGAACCCTAGCGATGGGTGACCGCACCGGGAAGTTGCAACGTGGACCGTTGACTAGCCCTGGACCGCAGGGAACCTTGGAAAATATTTTTAGGACTTAAATAAAGACCTATTGAAGTATAAATATCATTAGAAATATCAAAGAAAATTAATTAATTAGTACAAAAAAAAGTGAGAAATCGAAAAATGGACAAAACTCGGTGTTACCGAAAAATCAGGAATGCAATCCGAACAAGGGCATTGTGGTCATTTGACATCTCGAGTTGTCTTTTGACTTAAATGTCCATTAAAAATACATGATATTACACTTGGAAAATGTCATGAAAAATTAAATTGGTGGTACATAAATTAAATAGCAAAAATTAGGAGTTAAATGTGGAAATTGAAACTTTGATTATTATAATGTTAATGTTAATTAGTGGAGCACTAAGTGGACACTTAGTGGACATATAAAAGACAAGAGATCAGCCATTTCTCATCATCTTCTTCCCATTTCCTTCACTTTGCCGAATTGAACTCCTCCCTAAATTCACCATGGCCGCCCACCAGGCATGAACTCCAATCCACCATTCCAAGCCATAATTTCTTCACTTGTTCTTCATTAAAGTTGCTCTACATAGCTTGGGCAGTAGATAGGCAGCAAGAAGATCAAGTTTTGGTGAATTTTTGAAGAGTTTCTAAAGTGGTAAGTATGTGTTTTTTATTATTGCTTCATTAAAGTTTGTGAGGATATTATGGGTACTTGAATTGTGGAAAGAATTTTGGAGTTTGATGTTCTAAGGGAGATGTTTATTTTTGGCAGCCATGGAAACTCCTTAAGGGCAGTTTATTCTTGTATGTAAATGGTAGATTAAAGTTTTGATGAAGTGTTTGTATGTGTAGGAATAAATTTGGTGATTTATATTAGATGTATGTGAATGTACACTTGATTTTGGAAGCTTGGAAATTAATCCAAGGAGACGTATGAATCAGCAGCCTGAATTGTGGACCAAAAATATGTTGCTTTATGGTTTGGTTTATGGAATATTATGGTTGAATTATGGTACTTGTTGTGGTAGCTTGTACATGTGTATAAGGGTTTGAGTTTGGACATGTGAATGAGCTTGGTTATGTAGTTAAATTGTTGTAATTTAGACTTGATAAATTTTGTACTATAAGGAGCATATTGAGTGTGGTTATAAGCTGCCAAAATGACCAACAATGTGAAGTAAAATGTGTTTAGGTTATGGTACAAACCAGAATTGGCATGAATGTGTAGTTTGGTAAGTATTAAATGTATCCTTTATTGAGTAATGAACAAAATGCAATAGAGTAGTTTATGTTTTGGGCCTAGAACCTTAAGTGTGTGGTTCCAATGGGTATGAGACCAATTGGAGGTGAAACTAGGCACAAAAAGTGCCAACTTTCATGAAGGAAGCTTACCAAAATTCTGCTTGTAAGGTAACTTGAAAAATGACCAAATCCGGATTAGTGCATTTAAGGCTTAAAAATTGACCATTTGGGCAGCAGTTAGTGTTTTGGCCATAACTCACTCAAAAGAAGTCTAATTGACCTGAAATTTTTACCATGAATAGTTGAGACATATAGCTTGCACAAGTTCAGGTCCAAAAATGACCATAAGCAAGTCAAATAGCTTGCACAAGTTTAGGTCCAAAAACTGGCCGAACCTAAAATGGCCTAAAATGACCTAAAGTGACAAATTTTGGTACATTCTGACTAGTAATAGTAAAATGGACATAACTTGGTCTACATAACTCAGAATGACCTGAAATTTTACCTCGCGTGCAATAAGACATAGATCAACAAGTTTGTAGTTTTGATCGAAACTCGAAAATCGAGGCAACTAGGTCATCTGGTCAGGTCAAATTAGTATACCGAAATCCGGTAAATTGCAATAAAGTGCAATATACATGGAAATGAATTTGGTAACATGTACCAATACTAAAAGGCTACAAATGTGACATATTGGTAACATTAAAACCTAATTCACCTAGATTGCATCGAGGGTCAACATCTTAGGTTGACAAGGAAATAATAGTATTCAATAAATTAATTATTAAGCATTATCTTTAGAGACAGTTTAAATGAGTACTAAAACACTTCAAATTGTGTGTTTCAGTTAGCAAAGAGTCAGGGAAGGGGAAGGAACCACTGAGTCAGAGCCAAGAGGCAAATATCAGAGGTTTGTGCACAATAGTTATTTTTTTTTGAATTTTTCAATTGACATAAATTATGATTATTTGTATGTTATTGTTTTAAATTGTGTTTGTGCACAATAATTTTGATTTCTTATTTTCTACTTAAAAATTTATTTGAACATTATAGTTTTAAATTGTGTCTGTGCACAATACTTTTTATATTCACTGCTTTTACCAGAAAATTTATTTGGAGAATTGAGTTGTGAATAATTTTTTATTGTTTTAACTTTGGGAATTGTATTTGAAAATTATTGTGTTGCCTACTTTGCAAATGATAATTTTGAGATAAAATATGATTTGTGGTTTGTATAAAATATTTAAATATTGTGATTTGGAATTGTTTTGATTCACAATTGGCATGACACTGTTACTAAGTTCCTCCTCCATTTATAGGGTGAGTGTGATTATATTCCTCCCTCTTTGACTTATCAGTCTTGGGTGAGTGTGATTATATTCCTCCCTCTTTGACTTGCTAGTCTGAGGTGAGTGTGCATGAGTACTCATTATATAGCTAGCTTCCTCCCTCATTAATTTCGATTATTGGGGTGAGTGTGTCTTGTCGTGGTGTACAACACGGCATGTGTGGAAAAATTGTGTCATGGCCTAAATTGTGTTATCAATTGGGAACATTGTGTTACTCAGTTATTTGATCAAATTATGTTATTGATTGGCAAAACTGTATTATTCAGTTATTTGATCAAATTCTGTTATTGATTGGCAAAACTGTATTATTCAGTTATTTGATTAAATTGTGTTATCAATTGGCAAAACTGTACTATTTAGTTATTTGATCAAATTGTGTTATTGATTGGCAAAACTGTATTATTTAGTTATTTGATCAAATTGTTTTATTGATTGGCAAAACTATATTATTCAGTTATTTGATCAAATTATGTTATTGATTGGCAAAACTGTGTTACTCAGTTATTTGATCAAATTTGTATTATATGAACTTTGTAAATTGTAAAATGGAATTGTGAACTATTTGATTTGGGAATTGTCAATAAAAGATTTATGTATCGCATTTCAAATTGTTATTGTGCACTACTGAGTAAATTTTACTCAGCGATAGCTTTTCATTGCTATCGCAGGTAGACAGACTGATAGAGCAGCAGACTAGGCTGCTAGTACTACACTGAGAGATCATCGGGTATATTGAGTATACCATATTTTGCATTTTATATTGTAATGTATGTTCACTTTATGTATATAGTGTTCTTGGTTTTGAGCAGTTGTAAATTAAAGTTGTACATTGAAGTTGTAAAATAAATTATGAATTATTTTGGCTTGTAAAATTTGTACTATATTTCTTTTATCTCAGCCTTTGAAAATACTGAAAATTTACTGTGGATTTGAGTTGAGAAACATATTGAGTTGATCAAATATTGGAGTTGAGATTGAGAAATATATTTGAAGTGTTTTTTACAGGTTTTTGAAGAACTGTTTTATTCAAAATACAGATGGCACTCCGCCAAAATTGTTACAGAAATTACTAATAATTCAAATGTGTTAGCTGTTTCACTTCAGTTCAAAAAAGTTTTTAACACCTGTAAATAGTGCTCACCAATGTAGAAAGAAGTAAGAAAAGTTTTAAAATCCCTTGTAGTGTATTTAATGGGTTACCAGTAGACGAAGTTGGTAATTCATTAGTTATACTATGGGATCATGTTATGCCTTACAGAGGGATAGGGTGTGACATGTTTTAGTGGTATCAGAGCAAAGTTTTTAAATTTTGTTTTCACCTATAATTTGAATATTGTTTCTTCATAGTACAACTACTCAATGTCATTGTTTGATACATACAGTACATTACATTATAAATATGCACTAATGGGAGGAAGTCTCCTTGTGCTATTTGTTCAGGAGGTCTAAGATCCTCGAATTGACTATGGAAGAGGGTGATCGTTTAGTTGATCAATCAATAGAGGCTGGGGTACAAGTTGAGGCCCCAGCTCCACAAAGTGTCGAAGGCCTGACTATACCAGCTTTCTGCAAATTATCGCACAAATGGTCGATAATGTCACCCCAAGCCCAAGTATGCACTCCAACCCCACAAGGGCAACATGAAATAGAGAAGAGGGAGAAACCTATGGGTCAGAGCTCAAGCAGTAATTTAGGGAAGAGAAAAGAATTTGAGGAGCCCCGAGCTCAGGGATATAACAGAGGTGGATCATCAAGATAGAGACCACTAAGGTCCAGTCGTCGAAAAACTAGAAGTTCCTACCCTCCCCGCCAATGTGAAACTTGCGGTAGAAATCATGGTGGGGTATGCTACAAGGCCATAGGAGCCTGTTATAACTGTAGAGGCATAGGACGCTTTGCCAAGAACTGCACCAGTGCCCGTAGAGTTGGACCACCTTCTACTACTGCTGAAGGGTTGGTTTAGAGCCCTATCACCAGAGGTTCACAACAACCCAGCGGAGGTAGAGACAGGGGTAGAGGTAGTCCAACAGGTAGCCAAGGCATTGTGAATTAATCAGAGCAAGGCAGTGCTCCAGTCAGAATCTACGCAATGAGACAGAGAGAAAAGGCCGAGACATCTAATATTGTGGCTGCTACCTCCTTAACTTTTAATTAAGATGTATTTGTGTTATTTGATCTGGGTTCTACCCATTCTTATGTGAGTGCTAGCATCATTGATTGCATTACTGTTCCATGTATAAAAATAGACTTTGAGGTGCTAGCAACAAGTCCGCTAGGACAAGAAGTCAGGGTTAATAGAATGTATAGAGATTGTCCTTTGGTGATCCAAGGACATACTTTTCTGTCTGATTTCATTGAAATGCCCTTCAGAGATTATGATATCATCTTGGGCATGGATTGGTTAGCCAGGCATTATGCTATGATTGATCGTAGAGGTCAAGATACCACTTTTGGTCTCCCTCAGTATAGTGATGTGGTAATACATGGGGAGAGGCAGTTATTGCCATCAAACGTCATTTCGGCTGCACTAGCCAGAAAAAATGATCAGAAAGGGGTGTGAAGCATACTTGGCACATGTGGTAGACACCCAAGTGGGGAGTCCAGCATTGAGGGACATCCCTACAGTATATGACTTTCCAGATGTGTTTCCTGATGAATTGCCAGGATTACCTCTGGAAAGAGAGGTGCAGTTTGAAATTAATGTTATGCCTGGTGTGGATCCAATATCTATAACACCATATAAAATGGCACCAGCAGAGTTGAAGGAGTTGAAGATACAGTTGCAAGAACTACTTGAAAAGGGCTTCATTCGCCCTAGTGTGTCACCATGGGGAGCGCCAGTATTGTTTGTTAAGAAAAAGGATGGCACTCTTCGTTTATGTATTGTTTGACTGAGGTCTGCATACTTTTATGTTAGTGTTAGAACTATATGTTCTGTTGTTATTCCTTTACAGAGGAATAAATTTTGATGCATTAGTGATTAGTCCTTTAAGATAAGGATTGTGATAATAAGAGAAATTAGTTTTGAAAGAGTGTATCGACGAAAAGTATTTTCTAACACACCGTAAATTATAAAGCTAAATGGCAAGCCTACTTAATGTAAGGGAAGAGGACGTAAAAGTAAGTTACAGTAATAGAATTGCTCTAGATGAGGGCAAGGATGTTACTGTTAGTAATTGTTAATGGATATTGTAATCAGAATAAGATTCGAATATTAGTAAATTCGAAAAGGATAAAATATCAAAAAATTTGATCTATTGGGATGCATCGTAGTAACTATGCAATGTTCTTGATGTTTGTACTGTAAGCTGCAGATTACAGTATTGACTTGAGATTATTGTGTAGAGCTACGTACTACTCGACAGTACACCAAGATGAGAATAGTTGCTAACGGCATCTGTTTTGGTATAGTTATGCCAGGACAGAATTTAATTATTAGAAATAAGTTTGAAAATCCTACTTAGGGATTTAAAACTCAAAAGTTAGAAAATCGGAAGGTTATAGTTAGTGCAGAAGGAAGTAAGTTATAGAATATTGATAGATAAAAAGAGTTATGGAAGTAAAAATTTGAACAGTTGGTTCAGATATAACAAAGAAATATTACGAATGTGAGGAAGACTATTGACTAGAATGGTCAGAGGACCAATGACTAGATAAATCATTCTAACATGACCTCAAGGGTCATTCAAGAAGGAACATGAACCAAAAGATTAGACAGCACAATAGTAAGAGAAGATTGGTGTTATACAAACAAATTAAATGTTGAATTAGATTGTTAAATGTCTTATACAAATTCGAGGGAAAGAAGATTATACGATCATATAGAAAGGAGAAAATAAACGTATGACTATTGTAAGATGGCTATTGGGTAAAATTTCATAGACGAAATTTATTTTAAGCAGGGGAGAATTGTAACACCCCTATGTTCGGTAGTGCGCTCTACTGTTCCGGTGACTAGTGTCTGTCCAGACAGCTAGAATGCCTAGAACTATATTTAAATATTAGTGAGGAGACATAGAATAATAAAATACAAGAAAAGGAAAGACAAGAAAAATAAAGGAAAAATAATAGCAATGAAGTGTAACCAAGTTAAACGAGCCGAGAACCCTAGCGATGGGTGACCCCACCGGGAAGTTGCGACGTGGACCGTTGATTAGCCCTAGACCACGGGCAACCCTGGAAAATATTTTTAGGACTTAAATAAAGACCTATTGAAGTATAAATATCATTAGAAATATCAAAGAAAAATTAATTAATTAGTACAAAAAAAAGTGAGAAATCGAAAAACAGACAAAACTCAGTGTTACCGAAAAATCGAGAATGCAACCCAAACAGGGGCATTGTGGTCATTTGACACCCCGAGTTGTCTTTTGACTTAAATGTCCACTAAAAATACATGATATTACACTTGGAAAATGTCATGAAAAATTAAATTGGTGGTACATAAATTAAATAGCAAAAATTAGTTAAATGTGGAAATTGAAAACTTGGATTATTATAATGTTAATGTTAATTAGTGGAGCACTAAGTGGACACTTAGTGGACATATAAAAGACAAGAGATCAGCCATTTCTCATCATCTTCTTCCCATTTCCTTCACTTTGCCGAATTGAACTCCTCCCTAAATTCACCATGGCCGCCCACCATGCATGAACTCTAATCCACCATTCCAAGCCATAATTTCTTCACTTGTTCTTCATTAAAGTTGCTCTACATAGCTTGGGCAGTAGATAGGAAGCAAGAAGATCAAGTTTTGGTGAAGTTTCGAAGAGTTTCTAAAGTGGTAAGTATGTGTTTTTGATTATTGCTTCATTAAAGTTTGTGAGGATGTTATGGGTACTTGAATTGTGGAAAGAATTTTGGAGTTTGATGTTCTAAGGGAGATGTTTATTTTTGGTAGCCATGGAAACTCCTTAAGGGCAGTTTATTCTTGTATGTAAATGGTAGATTAAAGTGTTGATGAAGTGTTTGTATGTGTAGGAATAAATTTGGTGATGTATATTAGATGTATGTGAATGTACACTTGATTTTGGAAGCTTGGAAATTAATCCAAGGAGAGGTATGAATCGGCAGCCTGAATTGTGGACCAAAAATATGTTGCTTTATGTTTTGGTTTATGGAATATTATGGTTGAATTATGGTACTTGTTGTGGCAGCTTGTACATGTGTATAACGGTTTGAGTTTGGACATGTGAATGAGCTTGGTTATGTAGTTAAATTGTTGTAATTTAGACTTGATAAATTCTGTACTATAAGGAGCATATTGAGTGTGGTTATAAGCTGTCAAAATGACCAACAATGTGAAGTAAAATGTGTTTAGGTTATGGTACAAACTAAAATTGGCATGAATGTGTAGTTTGGTAAGTGTTAAATGTATCCTTTATTGAGTAATGAACAAAATGCAATAGAGCAGTTTATGTTTTGGGCCTAGAACCTTAAGTGTGTGGCTCCAATTGGTATGAGACAAATTGGAGGTGAAACTAGGCACAAAAAGTGCCAACTTTCATGAAGGAAGCTTACCAAAATTCTGCTTGTAAGGTACCTTGAAAAATGACCAAATCCGGATTAGTGCATTTAAGGCCTGAAAATTGACCATTTGGGCAGCAGTTAGTGTTTTGGCCATAACTCGCTCAAAACAGGGTCCAATTGACCTGAAATTTTTATCATGAATAGTTGAGACATATATCAACAGGTCTTATGAAGACACCAAAGCCCATAAATGACCATAAGCAAGTCAAATAGCTTGCACAAATTCGGGTCCAAAAACTGGCCGAACCTAAAATGGCCTAAAATGACCTAAAGTGACCAATTTTGGTACATTATGACCAGCAATAGTAAAATGGCCATAACTTGGTCTACATAACTCAGAATGACCTGAAATTTTTCCTCTCGTGCAATAAGACATAGATCAACAAATTTGTAGTTTTGACCGAAACTCGAAAACCGAGGGAACTAGGTCATCCGGTTAGGTCAAATTAGTATACCGAATCCGGTAAATTGCAATAAAGTGCAATATACATGGAAATGAATTTGGTAACATGTACCAATACTAAAAGGCTACAAATGTGACATATTGGTAACATTAAAATCTAATTCACCTAGATTGCATCGAGGGTCAACATCTTAGGTTGACTAAGGAAATAGTATTCAATAAATTAATTATTAAGCATTATCATTAGAGACAGTTTAAATGAGTACTGAAACACTTCAAATTGTGTGTTTCAGTTAGCAAAGACTCAGGGAAGGGGAAGGAACCACTGAGTCAGAGCCAAGAGGCAAATATCAGAGGTTTGTGCACAATAGTTATTTCTTTTGAATTTTTCAATTGACATAAATTATGATTATTTGTATGTTATTGTTTTAAATTGTGTTTGTGCACAATAATTTTGATTTCTTATTTTCTACTTAAAAATTTATTTGAACATTATAGTTTTAAATTGTGACTGTGCACAATATTTTTTATATTCACTGCTTTTACCAGAAAATTTATTTGGAGAATTGAGTTGTGAATAATTTTTGACTATTTTAACTTTGGGAATTGTATTTGAAAATTATTGTGTTGCCTATTTTGCAAATAGAAATTTTGAGATAAAATATGATTTGTGGTTTGTATGAAATATTTAAATATTATGATTTGGAATTGTTTTGATTCACAATTGTCATGATATTGTTACTATGTTCCTCCTCCGTTTATGGGGTGAGTGTGATTATATTCCTCCCTCTTTGACTTATCAGTCTGGGGTGAGTGTGATTATGTTCCTCCCTCTTTGACTTGCTAGTCTAAGGTGAGTGTGGATGAGTACTCATTATATAGCTAGCTTCCTCCCTCATTAATTTTGATTATTGGGGTGAGTGTGTCTTGTCGTGGTGTACAACATGGCATGTGTGGAAAAATTGTGTCATGGCCTAAATTGTGTTATCAATTGGCAACATTGTGTTACTCAGTTATTTGATCAAATTGCGTTATTGATTGGCAAAACTGTATTATTCAGTTATTTGATTAAACTGTGTTATCAATTGGCAACACTGTATTACTCAGTTATTTGATCAAATTGTATTACTGATTGGCAAAACTGTATTATTCAGTTATTTGATCAAATTGTGTTATTGATTGGCAAAGTTGTGTTACTCAGTTATTTGATCAAATTTGTATTATATGAACTTTGTAAATTGTAAAATGGAATTGTGAACTATTTGATTTGGGAATTGTCAATAAAAGATTTATGTATCGCATTTCAAATTGTTATTGTGCACCACTGAGTAAATTTTACTCAGCGATATCTTTTCATTGCTATCGCAGGTAGACTGACTGACAGGGCAGCAGACTAGGCTGCTAGTACTACACTGAGAGATCATTGAGTATATTGAGTATACCATATTTTGCATTTTATATTGTAATGTATGTTCACTGTACATACTTAGTGTTCTTAGTTTTGAGCAGTTGTAAATTAAAGTTGTACATTAAAGTTGTAAATAAATTGTGAATTATTTTAGCTTGTAAAATTTGTACTATATTTCTTTTATCTCAGCCTTTGAAAATACTAAATAATTACTGTGGATTTGAGTTGAGAAACATATTGAGTTGATCAAATATTGGAGTTGAGATTGAGAAATATATTTGAAGTGCTTTTTACAGGTTTTTGAAGAACTATTTTATTCAAAATACATATGGCACTCCACTAAAATTTTTATAGAAATTACTAATAATTCAAATGTGTTAGCTGTTTCACTTCAGTTCAAAAAAGTTTTTAACACCTGTAAATAGTGCTCACCACTGTAAAAAGAAGTAAGAAAAGTTTTAAAATCCCTTGTAGTGTATTTAATGGGTTACCAGTAGACAAAGTTGGTAATTCATTAGGTATACTACGGGATCATGTTATGCCTTACAGAGGGGTAGGGTGTGACAGATAATTTGAATTAGGGTTTTGAAATATATAAGGAAGACTTGTGCAATTGTTCAATTCAGTAGCCTCAATTTCCTTGATAGTTTAGTGAATTTCCTACTTGTAGTGGTGATTAGTAATGTTGATTAAGGTGATTACATGTATTAGACTTTAATGGCATGCGCATATTTGAAGTTGATAATTTAAATTAGGGTTTGAATTAATTATTAGAGACTTGTGTAATTTGCCTCATTTTGGCAGCCTTGAAAGTATGAGAAATTGAGAATTTCATGTATGAAAAAGGTGAATTGTGAGGTTGATGAATGAGTTATAGGTTGAGGGTCGAAGTTCCATGTGATAGAAATTTGATTGAATGTGAATTATTGACTTTGACAATTTTAATTAGGGTTCTAAATTAATCTGTAATACCCCTACCTGCATAGTCCTGTGCAAATTATTGTTCCAGTGTTAGTCCGGACAAATTAGATGATGAAAATCATATTTAAGTTACTGAGAAAAGCCTTAAATAAAAATAAATAGTGATTACCAGAAGGTCAAGTATAAATAAGAAAAAAAAAAGCATAAAAAGTTAATTGTGTCGGGGTCACAGCGATGGGTGACCACACCGGAAAGTGACTGCAAAGTCAACTGTAACCCTAAATTCATACGGAACATCATGACACCGCAGTCCTAGGAAAAATTGCGAAGCTAGGGAAAATGTGAAAATTACAGAAAAAGGTAGAGAACCGGATCAAATAATTAGATCAGGTTCCGGAAGAAATACAGAATTATTGGTAAACCACATTAGTTTGGCTAGGGGCAAATTGGTCAATTCACCCCTAGAGGTGACTCATGACCTAACTGTCCAATAAAATATGAGAAATGAAAATTGTTAAATATAGATTTAAATTAAAGAAGTATGGAGAAAAAGAAAGGAAAAGAAAAAGAAAAGAAAAAGGATTATTACATCATGGTGACATCACTTACATGACCTCATAATTAATTTGGGGTCTTCATCTTCATTCCTTGTCGCCACCACTCTCTCTCATGTCCCTCTCTCTAATTTTTCACCATGAAAGCTTATTTGCAAGCTTTCTAAACCCTAAATTCCACGATAATTACCCTAATTTCTTTAGTTAAATCTTATGATTGAGTGTTGAAAAGAAGCATGGAGATGTAAATTGAAGGAAAAGTTGAAGAGAATTGAAGATTTAAAACTACACAAAAAGGTTAGTGATTAACCACCTAATTTCTCTTTAGAATTTTGTTTATGTGTATGAATTAGTTTAGAAATTGCGAGGAAATTTAACAAAAAATAAAGCATGGTGGACCATTGGGGAATTTCGATCATGCTTGGGATAAGTAGGACGTGATGGTGCTTAGTTCAATTAAACTTAAATTCTTGGTGAATTGATGATGGATAGGTGAATTGTATGTGTGAATTGAATGAATTAAGACATTTGAAAAAATTAGGGTTCTTAACCCTTAGGGTTTTGGGAGGAAATTTAAGAAATTGGTAAATTGATGTATTTTGACCTAAATGAGACTCAAAATAGTCAATTGAGACAAATTAGGATGTGTTTAAATGGTTAGAAGTAAAACCAAATTCGGATAGGTAGGGGTCCAATTCTAGACAGCCTGACTTAGGTCCACTTAGGGGACCCAAACTATAATTCTGCCAGTCCAATTGGTGTGAGGCCAATTGGAGATAAAAATAGACACATAATGACACATTTTTCATGTAGAAATCATGCCCAGGAAGTGACTCTAAGTTAGAGAATAATTAGGTCAAATCCGGAATCGGCGCACTGCCACTGTATAAAAATGACCAAATGAACAATGTTTGTTCATTTGGTCATAACTTGATCTAGGCAGGTCCAAATGACCTGATTTTTGAACCATTAGAAAGCTATGACATAGTACTACAACTTTCATGGAGAACACCAACCCAAATTCTACCTATAACTAAGTCATTTTGCCACCTAAATTTGGTTGCCTAAAACTGTCAAAACCAAAAACCTGCCCAAAATTCTAGGTAGATACAATTCCGGCCATCCTTAAGAAAATGGCCATAACTTGAGCTACAAAACTCCAAATGGAGTGATTCAAAAAGAGAATTTAAGAAGAGACATTAAGGAATAACTATGATGAAGGAAAGTTGGCCAAAATTCCACTATAGACAGACAAATGGAGTAGTACAAATAAGTAACCTAAAACTGAAATTTTGAGATTTAACCCTAATAGACTTTGAATTGAATTTGGCAATCAATGCCAACAAAAACATGATCTAAAATGTGGTATATGAGTGCAATTAGAATTAATAAACCTATTTAGTAGGAAAAAGTCAACATTTTGACTTAAACAGTGTAATGAATAGTAACCCCAAAATACAAAATTCAAAGGATACCAATTTAAGCAAATTTAAGGCTGCAACTAAGTAGGCATGAAATAAATTAATGGATTTATTATGAGATATGATACTGAAACACTATAAACTATGTGTTTCAGTTGAAAAAGAGACTAGAAAGGGATCTTCAAGGAAAAACCGAAATTTGGAGTAAATTAGTTAACAAAAAGGTTTGTGCACAACTAATGTTTTTATTGGTTATGTTTCTTCATATGTCTTTTGACTAAATGATTTTATTTCTTATTGTATTATGTTTGTCAAATATTGAATTTATCTCAACAATTATTGAAATTTATTATGGTATGAATGAGTTTAGTTTTAAAAAAGAAATTAGTTATGATTTTATTTTGTCATGAATTGAATTAAGTTAGCTTTGGAAAAATTTTGATTGAAACATACTTGACATGGGAATGGATAAAATTTGTTTTGAATTGTGATGAGCATAAAAAATTATTGGATATTGGAATTGATATTGAATTGAATTGTATTGTGATTTATGCTCACAAAAAGGACAAAGAGATTTATGATATTGTTTTATATCTCACTATAGATGCTTGTTACCCATCTCTCTCATTTGTTGAGGAGACAATGGAGTTAGCTTTGTTTTGTTTTGAATACCATGGTATGTGCACAGGCTTAGACTTTCCTCTTATTAGAGGTTAGATCTAAGTTTTTCGTTGGCCCTTTCGAAAGTTTCATTATTGTATTGTGTACTGTGCACGATGATTCGACCTCCCCAATCATAGGAAGTTAGAATCCCGATTCAACCTCCTCCACCATAGGGGGTTAGAATCGCCCCTAAGATGGCCCTTATGGATTAGTCTTGCATAGTTAGTGAGATAAAGAATGGGTTTTGAAAAGTAAGAATTGTAATTTCAAATGGGATTTATGCATAATTGATTTTATTGAAATTAAGATTTGTTTCCATAAATTACTGGAATTACTTTAAATGTTCAATTATGATTTGATAAATTGAAATTCTTGAGTAGAGTCATTTTAATAAATGATTTATTTTATTGGCAATGAATATTTTCATTTTCGGAATTTTGATTGAATTTCAAGATTCCCAAATTCTTTGCTAAAATTTTGGTAAAGTATTGTATATTATGTTTTAAATTATGGTTGTGTACCAATGAGTTCACCACTCAGCGATAGCTTTATATGCTGTCGCAGGTGAAAGTAAAGATAGAGTAGCTGAGTGAGATTTTCAGTAGCTGCGCCTTGAAGACTCATTGGGATTAGCTTCAGGTATATTAGAGGTATACCCTTGTACATTAGATTTTGATGTATGCATGTAATTATATGTATGTAAATTTTTTAGGCAGTTGTACAAAAACTTTTGTAATATTTTTTTGGATATATAATTAAAATGCAAATTATTATAATGTTCAAACTTATCTCTAAGTTTTGTGATTAATGTAAATAATTAATTCTTTTTGTAAATTATGAACGATAAATTATTCTTTATTTTGAAATGAGATGCTTTGAATTGCGGTTAATTTTGAGTTGAGCTTCTTGTATGAGATTATGAGATGAAATGGATTTGTATTGGAGTTATGGTTGAGTAAAACTATTGAAAGTGTGTTTCTTTTCAAGTGTTGAAGAACTGTTTTCTGAAAATATAGCCGGTACTCTGTCAGAATTTTTGTAAAAATTGCGGTAGTTTTAAATATCCTAAAATTTGATTTGTGACTTAATGTCAATTAAAAGCTCTAATATTTGTGAAAAAAATTTACCCACTAGCTTAAAAATAAGTAGAAATTATTTTAAAATCTCTTGTAGTATATATTTAATGGGTTACCGGTAGACGAAGTACAGTAATTCATTAGGTATACTACGGGATCACATTATGCCTTACGGAGGAGTAGGGTGTGACATAATGAATTGAGACTTAATTGATGTTGCTAGAATTTGATTGTGTTGAAATGAATTGGTGATATTAGAAGTGCCATGAATGCCACAATTGTAGTTTGGGAGATGGAGGAATGAAAATTAGAAGTGTAATTTCCTTACAGCTTGAGTAATTATTGAATTCAGCGTATATTTTGAGCCATAAGTGAATATGTGTGACCCCAATTAGTATGAGGCCAATTGGAGGTAAAACAAGACTTAAATTGCTCCAATTTAGGTCTAGAAACCATGACCAAATTTTGCCTAAAAAGTGACCTAAACTTTGCCCTAATCCGGATTACCATTTGGTGAACCTAGAAAATTGACCAAATGAACAGTGTTTATTCATTTGGCCATAACTCACTCTAGACAGGTCTAAATGACCTGAAATTTATACCATTGAAAATTTAGACATAGAGCTACAACTTTTATGAAGAACACAAAGCCCAAAAATGCCATTAACCAAGTTAAATTACTTGCATAATTCTGGACACCAAAACTATCCAAAACCAAAACAACCCAGAATTGCCTTTGTCTAAGCAACTTGACCAGTTTTGGCAAAAAGGCCATAACTTGATCCACAAAACTCCAAATGACATGAAACTAGTGCCAAAATTTCAATAAGACATAGACCTTACAAGATTGGTATTTTTACTAAAACCCAAAAATCAAGAGAAATAGGTCAATTGGTTAGGTCAAATTAGTGTATAAATTCTGGAAATTTGTATAAGTGGCCATTGAATCCAGAATAGTCTTTTAAGCATATCTTCCACTAGAAAACTTCAATTAAAATGTGCCATATAGTTTTGGAAACCTAAGAAATAAGGATTTAACTTTGTTTTAGACACCTACCTTAAATTATAAATGTAAGAAGCTTAAATTTTGGGTCAAAACTATTGACCTAAATGGAAATCATGTTAGTATAGAACATTTGAGTCCAGGCTAATAATGTGGCTATAAGTAAGTCTACATGACTTGAAAAAGTATAACTAAAATTCTAAGTGACCATAAGACATAGAGCAACGTATCCTATGAAGAACACTAGGCCTAAATGTCACACCTTATCCCTTGTAAGGCACGACATGTTCCCATAGTATACCTAATGAATTACCGAACTCCACCTACCGATAACCCATTAGTTATGCTACAAAGGATTTTAAAACAAACCATAGCTTTTTATCTTATCAATTCATTTGCGGAAAACTGCATAAGAATAGTTAAAATTTCATATAAACTTTCATTGGAAATAATGATAGACTAAATATTGCAAAAGTTACATTTTCATAAGTCTCAAAATAAAATACAAATAGTTACAAACTCAAAATACTTTAGTAATGCAATACTTTTTAATACAAACTGCTCAATATCCATACATCTATACATATAAGTACAAAATACATCCAAAGGAATCACAAAGGTATACCTAACATAAATACCCACAATCAATACCAAAATGCTGCTTCTAAGTCTCTCACTGGGCAGCCTTCTCCTTTCCCTTACCTGCGACAGCATAAAGAAGCTATCGCTAAGTATATCACTCAGTGGTGCACAACTAATAACTTTAAAACTTAAGGTAAAACATAATTTGTCAAAGCATAATAAATCACATTTTTCTTAAGCATGAAAACTTTATAATAGTTCTAAGTCCATAAGAGCCATTTATTGGAATAACATTTCAAAAGAGAAATCACACTTCATAAATTATTCACAAAGCATTAGTGTTGCCAGCATTAACACACAGTTTAGGCCATGGCACAAAATTTCACGATCAGTGCCGTGTTGTACACCACGATAGAGTAATCTCAACCTCACTAACCGTTATTAATGAGGGAAAGGCTAGCTAGCTAATGAGTACTCATGTAGTCTTACCCCACTAATTGTTATTAATGGGAGACATAATCAATATCAATTATCAACCCCAAGTAGCCGTTACTACTAGGGAGTTCCAAAAGGGACTGTCATGCTAACTGTGGTTTCAAAACAGTTCCCAAAAATTTTTCACTCAACAATCACGTTTATAAACCAATAAACACATTTAAATTCATCATAATATATATATAAAGGTGGCAACACCCAAATTTCTCAAATGCAAGAGAAAAACCATATTTCAGTCAAAGTAAACTTGCTCAAAGCAAACTCATTCAAATAAACACATTCCAAGCAATTTACAAGTTTAAAAACGAAGAAAAGGTTAGTTGTGCACAAACCTTCAATAATTCTCCTTCCTTGTTACCTACTTCTCCTTGTCCGTTCCAACTTCTTTTTCTATTGAAAATACACAAATAAAATACCTCAATACCAATCTCAATTGCTGCCAAGAACTCATTACATGCATGTCTAATGCATCCCAAGTTAGCTTTGAAAATTTTAGAATATTTTGATTTTGGGACAGCTTAGTGCCCCAATCTTTGAACCCAATTTTTACCTAGTTTCGATCATAATTTGGTGAGGTATTCTTCATGAAAATTGTTCATTTAGGTCTTAACTTTATTTTCCTTTTTGAATCACCTAATTCGGAGCTGTGTAGCCCAAGTTATGACTAAAATATAGTTACTGTTACGTCACTGTTTATCCTACAGATTCAGTTCTGGTAGATTAATCAATCCAACTTTGTTCAGCAATTTAATCAAGTTAAGTCCATAATTTTGTAACACCCCGAACCTCCGAGTTATGAATAGTATCATTTTTGGTCCGTGACTAATACTATTCAAAGACACCTTGAGGACCAAAAATAAATAGAAAATTAATTGAGATAGACACAATAAAAATTCTAGTGAACAAAAAAGCTAAGGACTCATCGGGTATTATAAAAAGAAGGATTATGACCCGATGAGGGGCATTTTGGTCAATTTACCTCAAGAGTTGACTTTTGACCAAAATGTCAATTAAATTAAATGAAATTAATGAATTGAATTATGGGGTAAAAATTGAAGAAAAATTCAAGTAAAAATATGTAAGGGAAAATTTAAGAAATGAAAACTTAAACTTTCATTTCCATTATGACAAAATTAAAATGAAAGACTTATGGGCTTTTGATAGTTAAATTTAATTATTTAATTAAAAGGAAAAATTAAGTAAAAAAAAAAAGGAAATAAAAATTTAAGTTTAATTATCCTTATGGCACAATTAAAATTTATAATTTTAATAAGCTAATTTTGAGGTATATATATATATATATATATATATATATATATATATATATATATATATATAAGAAGACAAATGTCTTCTTCATTTCTTTTTTTCATAAGAGGCCACCACCCTCTCCTCTCTCTTTCTCTCTCTCTCTCTTTTTCTCTTCTTCTTCCACTTCTTCCCCTCATTAATTTTCCCTCCCAAGTTTTAATTTCCTTAAATTCCCTTCATAAATTCCATAGCCCACTAAAAGAAAACATCAAAGAGATCTTAGATTGAGAGATTAAAAGCAAGGAGAACAAGAATTGGAAGAAAACTGAAGTTGGAAAGAAATCAACAAGAGGTAAGTTTCTTTTCATGTTAGATTAGTTGTATAAACTTGGAATGAAGTTAATTTATGATGAAATTTCATAAGAAAATGAAAGAAAACATATATGGAACCTAAACTAGGGTTTTGGCCAAATGGGAGAAAAATTAAGGTTTTGAACATTAGGGTTTAGAGACCAAAAATGAAATTTTACAAGTCCAATTGGTATGGAACCAATTGGGACTGAAAATAGGCACTAAATGACACAATTTTCATTGAGGAAGCATGCCAAAAAAGTGACCAAAACCTAGTGACAAACTGACCAAACTTGAAAAACTGCAGTATGAACAGTACACATAAACAGTAATCGTGTTTGGGTCATAACTTGAGCTAGGCAGGTCAAAATGACCTGAAATTTTACCAGTAGTTAGATGAGATATAGACCTAAAACTTTCATGAAGAATACAAACCCAAATTATGCCATTAACCCAATCAAATTATTGAGCAAAGTTGAGTTACTGAATCTGCAAAACTACAGAATTGTCACATGAGCAGTAAATTTTGCAAGGCTATAACTCTCTCTAGAAAACTCCAATTTAGGTGATTCTTGAACTGATGGAAACCTAAGACATAGTAGAATATTTCATATGAAGAATGTTAGGCCAAATTATGAACTTAACTCAATCAAATTGCGAAACAAATTTGGGTCACTGAATCTGCCAGAATCTGGGCACCTAAAATTGACCAAATGAACAGTAAACTTTGCAAGGCTATAACTCTCTCTAGAAAACTCCGATCAAGGCGATTCTTGAACTGATGGAAACCTAATACATAGTAGAATATTTCATATGAAGAATGTTAGGCCAAATTATGAACTTAACTCAATCAAATTGCGAAACGAATTCGGGTAACCGAATCTGCCAGAATCTGGGCACCTAAAATTTGCTAAATGAACAGTAAAATTTGCAAAGCTATAACTCTCTCTAGAAAACTCCGATTTAGGCGATTCTTAAACCGATAAAAACCTAAGACATAGTAGGACATTTCATATGAAGAACATTAGACCAAATTATGGACTTAACTTGGTCAAATTGCTGAACGAAGTTGGATCGATAAGTCTGCCAGAACAAAATCTGCAGCATGAATAGTGACGTGAACAGTAATGGTGTTTTGGGCATAACTTGAGCTACACAGCTCCGAATTAGGCGATTCAAAAAGGAAAATAAAGTTAAGACCTAAATGAACAATTTTCATGAAGAACATCTCACCAAATTATGATCAAAACTAGGTAAAAATTAGGTTCAAAAATTGGGGCACCAAGTTGTCCCAAAACCAAAATATTCTAAAATTTTCAAAGCTAACTTGGGATGCATTAGACATGCATATAATGAGTTCTTGGTAGCAATTGAGATTGGTTTTGAGGTATTCTATTTGTGTATTTTTAGTAGAAAAAGAAGTTGGAACAGACAAGGAGAAGTAGGTAACAATAAAGGAGAGCATTGAAGGTTTGTGCACAACTAACATTTTTCTTTGTTTTAGCTTCGTAAATTGATTTGAATAAGTTTATTTGAATGAGTTTGATTTGAAATGAGTTTATTTTGAATGAGGTATGTTTTTCTCTTGTATTTGAGGAATTTGTGTGTTGCCACCCCTTTTATGGATTTTATGATGATTTGAATATGCTATTGTTTTGCAAACGTGATTATTGATTTAGAAACTTTTGAAAGTTGTTTTGAAACCACAGTTAGCATGACAGTCCCTTCGGAACTCCCCAGTAGTAATGGCTACTTGGGGTTTTATAATTGATATTGATTATGTCTCCCATTAATAATGGTTATTGGGGTAAGACTACATGAGTACTCATTAGCTAGCTAGCCCTTCCCTCATTAATAACGGTTAATAAGGTTGAGATTGCTTTGTCGTGGTGTACAACACGGCACTGATTGTGAAATTTGGTGTCATGGCCTGAACTGTGTGTTGATGTTGGCAACACTAATGCTTTGTGAATTGTGATTTATGAAGTGTGATTTATCATTTGAAATGTTATTCCACTAAATGGCTCTTATGAACTTAGAACTATTGTGAAGTTTTCATGCTTAAGAAAAATGTGATTTATTATGCTTTGACAAATTATGTTTTACTTTAAGTTTTAAAGTTATTAGTTGTGCACCTCTGAGTGATATACTCAGCGATAGCTTCTTTATGCTGTCGCAGGTAAGGGAAAGGAGAAGGTTGCCAAGTGAGAGACTTGGAAGCAGCATTTTGGTATTGTTTATGGGTATTTACGTTAGGTATACCCTTGTGATTCCTTTTGATGTATTTTGTACCTATATGTATGGATGTACGGATATTGAGCAGTTTGTATTTAAAAGCATTGCATTGCTATCTCATTTTGAGTTTGTAACTATTTTGTACTTTACTTTGAGACTTATGAAAATGTAACTTTTGTAATATTTAGTCTATCATTATTTCCAATGAATGTTTACATGGAATTTTAACTATTCTCATACAGTTTTCCACAAAAGAATTGATAAGGAAAAAAGTTATGGTTTGTTTTAAAATCCTTTGTAGCATAACTAATGGGTTATCGGTAGGTGGAGTTCGGTGATTCATTAGGTATGCTACGGGAACATGTCATGCCTTACAAGGGATAAGGTGTGACATGTTTTAGTGGTATCAGAGCTTTGGTTTTTATACAAGTTTTGAAATTGCATGTTTGAAAAATTTTGATAAGTACAACTGCTCAATTGTCATTATTGATACATATAGTGCATTACATCATAAATATGGACTAATGGAGGGAAATCTCCTTGTGTTGGTTGTTCAGGGAGTAAAATTCCTTGTGATTTAATATGGAAGAGGGGGATCACACAGTAAAGCAATCAGTAGCAGCTGAGGTACAAGGGGAAGCCCCAGCTCCTCAGAATGCCAGTGGATCGGTTGCACCCATCCCACCCATGCGATTTCTGCTCGATTCGCTCAGATGGTCGCACTATTTCAGCAAATGGCTGGCAATATACCAGTCCAAGTTCCTGTGCAAGCACCTCCAGTGCAACCACCATCCCCAGCCAGACAATATGACAAGTTAATGAAGTATGGGGTAACAGAGTTCAAGGGTACAGTGGACCCATTGGAAGCTGAGTAATGGTTAGAACGGATGGAGAGGGTTTTCAAGAAATTGCACTGCACAGATGAGTTGAAGTTTGAATATTCAATTTCCTTGCTGCATGGAGATGCATATGAGTGGTGGAAGACCATTCCCCACAATTTGGCTGAGCCGCCAGTACTGACATGGGATGACTTTCTAAGGGAGTTTAGACAGAAATATGTTCCTGATGCCTATGTGGATATGAAGCTACAGGAGTTTCTTAGTTTGAAGCAAGGGAACAAGACTGTAGACGAGTATGAGAGAGACTTTTCTTGCCTCAGCCACTATGCTGGAAGCCTACTCACTACCAGTAGAGACAGATGCAAACGGTTTGAGGCCGGTTTGAGGCCTAGTTTGAGATTGCAAGTGGTTGGGTTTTGACATGACAACTTCTCTGGGTTGATATCACAGGCCCTTGAATTGGAAAGGATAGAACTGGAAGGGGCATCTGAGAAGGTAACCACTGAAAAAGAGAAGAGCAGTACGCCTACAGGTCAGAGTCCAAGTAACAATTCAAGTAAGAGGAAGAGCTTTGGGGGACCAAGTAACAGAGGATCTAGTAGGGGAAGATTCTCAGGGCAGAGGCCACCTAGATCCGGCCAGCAGACATCTAGGGGTTCCTTTCCTACTCGTGCTTGTGAAACTTGTGGCAGGACTTATGGAGGAGTATGTTATAAGGCCATAGGAGCTTGTTACAACTGTGGTGGAAGTGGGCATTTTGCTAGAGATTGCACTAGTGCCCGCAGATCTGGGCCTCCTATTACCACTGAGAGATCTGTTCAAGGTTCTGCTTCCAGAGGACAACAGACAACTAGTAGAGGCAGAAGCAGGGGTAGAGGTAACACTTCTGGCAGCCAGGGCATAGTGAGCCAACCAGAGCAGAGTGGTGCACCAGTCAGGGTGTACACCATGTGCCAGAGGGATGAAACTGAGACATCAGATGTTGTGGCTGGTAGTTTCTCCATTTTTGATAGAGATGTATATGTGCTGTTTGACCCTAGTTCTACACATTCTTATGCTAGTGCTAGTATTGCATGCTCTATTGCTATTCCTTATGTGAAATTGGATTATGATGTGCTAGTGACTAGTACTTTAGGACAAGAGATTAGGGTGAACAAATTGTATAAGGATTGTCCTTTGGTGATCCAAGGACATACATTCTTGTCAGACTTAATTGACATGCCCTTCCGAGATTATGATATCATCTTGGGCATTGTAACATCCTCCCGGTAGCAATTCCGCACAGTCTACTGTTCCGGTGACCGGTGTCGGTCCGGATAGCTAGAACGTCCGGAAAAATAATTAAATTTAAGTGAGGGACCATAATTAACTCAAATATTAATAAGAAACACTTAGTAAAAATTTTAGAAATAAAATACAACCAAGTAAAACGAGCCGGTGCCCAAGCGATGGGTAACCGGAGGGAAGTTGCGATTCTCGCAACGAGGAGCCCTAGACCCGGGGAAAAAATCATAAATTAATTTTTGGGACTCCAGAGAAGGGTTATTGAGGTTCCTATGGCATTATAATGCCAAGAAAATATTTAGAAAAATTTTTCAATTGGTACAGCCAATTTTGACCCGTTAAGCCAAACGGAGGGCATTTTGGTCATTTCGCTTTCCGAGGTGATTTTTGGCCGACTTGTCCAGTTGAGTAAATAATTAATATAACATAAAATATGAATAAACATTACTAGAAATCAAATTGAAAATGATTAGTGGAGGAAAGAAAAGAAAATGAAGAAAAAGGCTTAATAATGACATAAGGTGATGTCATTAAAAAGCCACCACCAATCACCATTAAGCTACCATTTGACTAAACCATTAAAAGACATAAAATGAAGACCAAATGGACCAAAAACCAGCAGCCAAAAACGTAGAGAGAGGAAGGAGAGGGTTTCCACCATAGCCACCTCCATGAAAGCTCTTTCAAGCTTTAAATTCCATGCTTCCTCACCCTAAAACCCATAAGTCCCTTCATCAAAAATTAATCCCACACCTTAAACAAGCTCTTGGCAGCCAAGAAGAAGAAGGAAAGTGAAGTTCTCTCAAGCTTGGATTGGCATACAACAAGGTTAGTGCTCTATATACTTAAAACTCTTTCATTTCATAAATAGCAACTTGAATTTAGTGAGAAAATATAAATTAAATGAACAAAAATTCTTGTGAAGGTGTACATGAATTTTGGCTGCCCTAATTATGGAATAGGAGGGAGTGTTTTTATGAGTTTGAAGTGAATTAGAGTTATGTTGGAAGTTTGTAAATACAAGAACAATGATTAAAAAGCTAACTAAGACATATTGTATAAAAACATGAATTTGAGTTAGGGTTTTGTGAGAAAAATGTAACTTGGTTTAGGAAATTATAAGAGAGCATTTTAATGGTCAATTAGTGACCATTTTAGGTAATTTGACCAACAAATGGACTGAAGAACAAGGTTGCAAAGAGGGGTTGCAGGCTGCCCTAGGAATGACAGATAGGGACTGAAAATTCAGTCCCTTTGCACTGCCATAACTTAGGCTGTGCTAGTCCAATTGGTGTTTGGCCAATTGGACATGAAACTAGGCTTATAATGGCACATTTTTGCTGAAGAAACCATGCCCAAAAGACCAAAGCAAGAGGACCAAAACTTGGCCCCAATCCGGATTCTCTGAAACTGCCTCTGCAGAATTGACCAAATGAACAGTTTGGCCATAACTCACTGTAGCTTTGGTCAATTGGCCTGAAATTTTTACAGAAACAAGTTAAGACATAGACAAACAACTTTCATGAAGGAACCTACCCCAAATTATGGCCAGAACCCATTCAACCAAGTGACTCAAGTTACTGTTCATGCACTGCAGATATGGTAAATTTCTGCAGAATGCATATCCAGACAGCTTGGGTTTTTGAGCCATATCTGGAGCTACAAAACTCCAAATGGAGTGATTCAAAAAAATAAATTCAACTAGACAAAATAAGGAACAACTTTCATGTTTTACATTTCTTCAAATTCCAACAGTAACAGTGTCCAATGGAACAGTGAAGTTGACTCACCAAAACTGAAAAATCTGCTCCTTTGGTTTAATGCTTGGAAATGGTATTAACACTTAATACCAACAAGTTTTAAATACAAAATGTGGTATGTTTGGGGTGTTAAAACCAATACACCTATTTTCTATCCAAAAGTCAACATTTTTGTTGACCAATGAGGTGAATAGTGACACCAAAACCAAAAATTGGCAATTTTGCCAAAATGACCTAAGCTTTGAGAAAGTGACCAAAACTAACAAGTTTTGAATACAAAATGTGGTATGTTGGGAGTATTAAAACCAATGTACCTATTGTTTATGCAAAAGTCAACATTTTAGTTGACTAATGAAATGAATAGTGACATGAAAACTTGAAATTTAAAAATTGTGAAACTTAAAAATGCAAAATGCCCTAGTAGGCCTAATGTGATTGGTTTGGATAGTTTGGCATGCCAATAGGGTATTGTTTTAGCAGTACTGCGAAAGGAAAGGCTTTATGCCTGTATTCATGGCTTTATGCCCGTATTCATGGCTTTATGCCAACATTCATGGCTTTTATGCCCGATTATGTGTTATCATGGCTTTTTAGCCATACCGATCGTGATACGTGGTTGGCGCTCAAGGCCCCATGGTATGACGCCCGAGGCATCATGGTGTCGGTGCCAACGACCCGTTATCGATCCAATCGTCCAAAGATAGGTTACTTGGGCATGGAAAAGTATAACTGTGGTTGCACTGATTATTAAAGAAAATACGAAAATCAAGTATCAGGAATGATTACAAAAATACAAAGAAGCTCAAGATCATGAAGAAAATAATTAACGAAATGCATAAAGAAGTTAATATCATAAAACATGAATAGCCCTCGACTAAACAATAAGTTAGTAATTATTCATTTATTATGAACACAATAGCAAGGAAATTATTATCTTTATTTGCATATTATATTTTCTTGTATTATTGGCACCACTAAGCTTTATGCTTAGCGCTCGCTTTGCAACGCTGTAGGTAATCAAGATTTGGACAGAGGGCCCGATAGACCACGCATTCGGTAAGGCGCTCACGCTCGCATAGTGTCTGTGTCACCTCACCGTCTGCAGTGCATTGGTAGGACACTAGGTGTCATTTTGGTATTTTGTAATTGATTTTATTTTCTCATGTGTAAATGAACTTACGAAATGTAATTTGATGTTCATGTAAATAATGAGAATTGTGTTTATAAATGGAAAAGTGAATGTTTATCTGTAATTTATATATGATTATCACATGTGATGAATGATTGAGAAATGAATGGTTGAAAAATGTTGAGATTTTGATAAATGGAATTGAGATGATTGAATATGAATATAGGAAGTGTTTTTCACAGGTTCCGAAGAACGGTTTTCTCCATTTTTAGCCGGTACTCCGCCGGATTTTCTATAAAATTTTCGGAACCTCAAATAAATTACAATTTCAATAAATGAATTATATTTCACAAGTTATATTCAAAACTACGATAAAAATGAATTAAGATAAAATAGAGTGCTCCGACACACTGAGTGGCATAACTTGCTCGGCTACACTGTAGTCGGGTAAGGGGTGTCACAGGCATGGATTGGTTAGCCAGGCATCACGCCATGATCAACTGTAGACTGAAGACAGTCACTTTTGGTCTTCCCAAGTATGCAGATGTAGTGATACACGGAGAGAGGCAATTATTGCCATCCAACATCATTTCAGCTGCACTTGCTAGAAAGATGATTAGAAAGGGATGTGAAGCTTATCTAGCTCATGTGATAGACACCCAGGTGGGGAGTCCAGATCTTAAAGATATTCCTACAGTATGGGATTTTTCGGATGTTTTTTCGGAAGAATTACCAGGATTGCCTCCGGAAAGAGAGGTGCAGTTTGAAATTGAGACTATGCCTGGTGTGGAGCCAATCTCCATCACTCCTTATAGGATGGCACCTACTGAGTTGAAAGAGCTGAAGGTACAATTGCAGGAATTGTTAGATAAGGGTTTCATCCGCCCTAGCATGTCACCTTGGGGAGCACCAATATTATTTGTGAAGAAAAAGGATGGTACTCTCCGCCTATGCATAGACTACAGACAGTTGAATAAGGTGACCATAAAGAATAGATATCCTTTGCCACGGATTGATGATTTGTTTGACCAGTTGAAGGATGCAACTGTATTCTCCAAAATTGACTTGAGATCGGGCTACTACCAGTTAAGGGTGCAGGAGCAAAGTATTCCTAAAACTGCCTTTAGGACTCGGTATGGCCACTATGAGTTCTTGGTAATGCCATTCGAGTTGACTAATGCTCCAGCTGCTTTTATGGGCCTAATGAACACTATCTTCAGGCCATATTTGGACCAGTTTGTTGTGGTGTTCATTGATGATATTTTGGTGTACTCAAAGAATGCAGAGGAACACGACAAGCACTTGAGGATAGTATTGCAGACTTTGAGGGAGAAGCAGTTGTTTGCCAAACTGTCAAAATGTGAGTTTTGGCTAAAGGAGATTTCATTTTTGGGGCATATTGTATCTGCAGAAGGTATCCAGGTGGATCCAAGCAAAGTTGAAGCCATTCTTAATTGGAACCACCCAAAAATGTCACGGAAGTTCGGAGTTTCCTTGGTTTAGCTGGGTATTATCGAAGGTTTGTGAAGGGATTCTCCATACTAGCATCTCCATTGACCAAGCTACTTAGGAAGGATGTAAAATTTCGGTGGACTGATCGATGCCAGGAAAGTTTTGATGAGTTAAAGAGGCATTTAACTGAAGCTCCAGTCTTAACCTTGCCCACTTTGGGTAAGGAGTATACCGTATACAGTGATGCTTCTCATAACGGATTAGGCTGTGTGTTGATGCAAGATAGAAACGTCATTGCCTATGCTTCACGCCAGCTTAAACCGCATGAGAGGAATTATCCTACACATGACTTGGAGCTAGCAGCCATTGTCTTTGCCTTGAAGATCTAGAGACATTACTTGTATGGGGAGAGATGTTTTATATACGCAGATCATAAAAGTTTGAAGTACTTGAGCACACAAAAGGAGTTAAATTTGAGGCAAAGGAGATGGTTAGAGCTGATAAAAGATTATGATTGTTTGATAGACTATCAGCCTGGAAAAGCTAATGTTGTAGCTGATGCTTTAAGCCGCAAGACTATGGTTGGTTTGAGGGTTTCTCCTTTGTCCATGGTGCATGAATTAAGGGCATTTCATGCTAATTTGGAGATTAATGAAGATAGGCAGATGGTAGCTACTTGGCAAGTGAAGCCAATGCTGGCAGAACAAATTAAAGTAGTTGCACAGAAGGATGATAAGTATGTAAAGTTGATAGAAGAGGCTCGGGATGGCAAGAAACTAGAATTATCAGTAAATGATGAGAGCTTGTTGTTATATAAGGGCAGAATGTGCATTCCTGAGAATGTTGAACTGAGGCAGACCATTTTAAAGGAAGCACATGATTCACCTTTTGCAATGCACCCTGGTGGAACCAAAATGTATAGAAGTGTGAAAAAGCACTATTGGTGGAGTGGAATGAAGAAAGACATTGCATAATATGTTACCAAATGCCTAACTTATCAGCAAGTAAAGGCAAAACACCAAGTGCCTGCAGGGTTGCTACAGCCATTGCCAATTCCCGAGTGGAAATGGGAAAGAATCACTATGGATTTCGTGATAGGACTTCCACGTACACAAAAGAATCATGATGCAGTTTGGGTTATTGTTGATAGATTGACCAAGTCTGCACACTTTTTGCCAGTGAGAATGGATTACAGCCTGGAAAGATTGGCCAAACTGTACATTGATGATGTTGTGAGGTTACATGGAGTGCCAGTGTCTATTGTGTCAGACAGAGACCCAAGGTTCACTTCTAGATTCTGGGGTATTCTCCAAAAAGCCTTAGGAACTAGATTGAACTTTAGTACAGCATTCCATCCACAGACAGACGGCCAATCCGAAAGGATCATTCAGATTTTAGAGGATATGCTTCGGGCTTGTGTGATTGAGTTTGAAGGGAGTTGGGACACACATTTGCCTTTAATTGAATTTGCCTACAACAACAGTTATCAGTCAAGCATCGGAATGCCTCCATACGAAGCACTTTATGGCAGGAAGTGTAGAACTCCCTTGTGTTGGGATGAAGTGGGTGAGAGGAAGTTGATTGGTCCAAAATTAGTGCAACAGACAAAAGAAAAGGTTAAGCTCATTAGAGACAGACTCAAAGCTGCAATGGATAGACAGAAGTCCTACATTGACCTAAAGAGAAGAGATATTCGGTATAATGTGGGTGACAAGGTGTTCCTGAAAGTTTCCCCATGGAAGAGGATCATGAGGTTTGGTAGAAAGGGGAAACTAAGTCCTCGATTCATTGAGTCGTATGAGGTTCTGGAAAGAGTGGGTCCATTGGCATATAGACTTGCATTGCCTCCGGAGTTGGAAAAGATTCACAATATCTTCCATGTCTCCATGTTGAGGAGGTACAGATCAGACCCCTCTCACATTTTACCAATAGAGGAGATTGAGGTGAATCCAGACCTGACATATGACGAAGAGCCCATAAAGATCTTGGCACATGAGGTGAAGCAGCTGAGGAACAAACAGATACCTCTAGTCAAAGTGCTGTGGAACCATCATTCAGGCCAAGAGGCTACATGGGAGCATGAGGAGGACATGAGGAGACAGCACCCACAGCTATTCAGAGACTGAGACCAGGTAAATTTCGAGGATGAAATTTATTTTTAAGGAGGGGAGAGTTGTAACACCCCGAACCTCCGAGTTATGAATAGTACCATTTTTGGTCCGTGACTAATACTATTCAAAGACACCTTGAGGACCAAAAATAAATAGAGAATTAATTGAGATAGACACAATAAAAATTCTAGTGAACAAAAAAGCTAAGGACTCATCGGGTATTATAAAAAGAAGGATTATGACCCAATGAGGGGCATTTTGGTCAATTTACCTCAAGAGTTGACTTTTGACCAAAATGTCAATTAAATTAAATGAAATTAATGAATTGAATTATGGGGTAAAAATTGAAGAAAAATTCAAGTAAAAATATGTAAGGAAAAATTTAAGAAATGAAAACTTAAACTTTCATTTTCATTATGACAAAATTAAAATGAAAGACTTATGGGCTTTTGATAGTTAAATTTAATTATTTAATTAAAAGAAAAAATTAAGTAAAAAAAAAGGGAATAAAAATTTAAGTTTAATTATCCTTATGGCACAATTAAAATTCATAATTTTAATAAGCTAATTTTGGGGATAAATATATACATATATATATATATATATATATATATATATATATATATATATATATATATATATATATATATATATATATAAATAAGAAGACAAATGTCTTCTTCATTTCTTTTTTTCATAAGAGGCCACCGCCCTCTCCTCTCTCTTTCTCTCTCTCTCTTTTTCTCTTCTTCTTCCACTTCTTCCCCTCATTGATTTTCCCTCCCAAGTTTTAATTCCCTTAAATTCCCTTCATAAATTCCATAGCCCACTAAAAGAAAACATCAAAGAGATCTTAGATTGAGAGATTAAAAGCAAGGAGAACAAGAATTGGAAGAAAAGTGAAGTTGGAAAGAAATCAACAAGAGGTAAGTTTCTTTTCATGTTCGATTAGTTGTATAAACTTGGAATGAAGTTAATTTATGATGAAATTTCATAAGAAAATGAAAGAAAACATATATGGAACCTAAACTAGGGTTTTGGCCAAATGGGAGAAAAATTAGGGTTTTGAACATTAGGGTTTAGAGACCAAAAATGAAATTTTACAAGTCCAATTGGTATGGGACCAATTGGGACTTAAAAAAGGCACTAAATGACATAATTTTCGTTGAGGAAGCATGCCAAATAAGTGACGAAAACCTAGTGAACAAACTGACCAAACTTGAAAAACTGCAGTATGAACAGTACACATGAACAGTAATCGTGTTTGGGTCATAACTCGAGCTAGGCATGTCAAAATGACCTGAAATTTTACTAGTAGTTAGATGAGATATAGACCTAAAACTTTCATGAAGAACACAAACCCAAATTATGCCATTAACCCAATCAAATTATTGAGCAAAGTTGAGTTACTGAATCTGCAAAACTGCAGAATTGTCACATGAGCAGTAAATTTCGCAAGGCTATAACTCTCTCTAGAAAACTCCGATTTAGGTGATTCTTGAACTGATGGAAACCTAAGATATAGTAGAATATTTCATATGAAGACTGTTAGGCCAAATTATGAACTTAACTCAATCAAATTGCGAAACGAATTCAGGTCACCGAATCTACCAGAATCTGGGCACCTAAAATTGACCAAATGAACGGTAAACTTTGCAAGGCTATAACTCTCTCTAGAAAACTCCGATTAAGGCGATTCTTGAACCGATGGAAACCTAATACATAGTAGAATATTTCATATGAAGAATGTTAGGCCAAATTATGAACTTAACTCAATTAAATTGCGAAACAAATTCGGGTCAGCGAATCTGCCAGAATCTGGGCACCTAAAATTGGCCAAATGAACAGTAAACTTTGCAAGGCTATAACTCTCTCTAGAAAACTCCGATTTAGGCTATTCTTAAACCGATGAAAACCTAAGACATAGTAGGACATTTCATATGAAGAATATTAGACCAAATTATGGACTTAACTTGGTCAAATTGCTGAACGAATTTGGATCGATAAATCTGCTTGAACAAAATCTGCAGCATGAACAGTGACGTGAACAATGATGGTATTTTGGGCATAACTTGAGCTACACAGCTCCAAATTAGGCGATTCAAAAAGGAAAATAAAGTTAAGACCTAAATGAATAATTTTCATGAAGAACATCTTACCAAATTATGATCAAAACTAAGTAAAAATTAGGTTCAAAGATTGGGGCACCAAGTTGTCCCAAAGCTAAAATATTCTAAAATTTTCAAAGCTAACTTGGGATGCATTAGACATGCATATAATGAGTTCTTGGCAGAAATTGAGATTGGTATTGAGGTATTCTATTTGTGTATTTTCAGTAGAAAAAGAAGTTGGAACGGACAAGGAGAAGTAGGTAACAATAAAGGAGAGCATTGAAGGTTTGTGCACAACTAACATTTTTCCTTGTTTTAGCTTCGTAAATTGATTTGAATAAGTTTATTTGAATGAGTTTGATTTGAAATGAGTTTATTTTGAATGAGGTATGTTTTTCTCTTGTATTTGAGGAATTTGTGTGTTGCCACCCCTTTTATAGATTTTATGATGATTTGAATATGCTATTGTTTTGCAAACGTGATTATTGATTTAGAAACTCTTGAAAGTTGTTTTGAAACCACAGTTAGCATGACAGTCCCTTCGGAACTCCCCAGTAGTGTGACACCCCTTACCCGTCTACAGTATATCCGAGTAAGTTATGTCACACGGTGTACCGGAACACTCTATTTTATCTTAATTAATTTTTATCATACTTTTGAATGTAACTTGTGAAATATAATATCTTTGAACCATTTTTCAAAATTATAATTTATTGAGGTTCCGAAGATTTTAAAGAAAATCCGGCAAAGTACCGGCTAAAAATGGAGAAAACAGTTCTTCGGAACCTGTGAAAAACACTTCCAATAGTCATATTCAATCATTCTCCAACTCCAATGTCATCACAAACTCAATATTCCTAAACAACATTTCTCAATCAATCATTTCTCAGGGTACTCATATATAAGCAATGAATAAATACTCAGATTTTTCCATACATAACCACAAATCTTTATTATTTACTTGAACATCAAAATACATTACATAAGTTTCATTTACACAAAGGAAAATAAAAATTGGTTACAAAATACCAAAATGAAGCCTAGTGTCCTACCAATGCACTGTGGAAGGTGAGGTGACACGGACACTGTGCAGAGCTACAGGATGGACTCACCCAGTCTGCGGTCTACTGGGCTCACGATTAGTATCTTCAGAACCTACGCGTGGCAAAAACAACACGCTAAGCAATGATGCTTAGTGGTGCAATAATAAAATAAAAGAAAATAGCAAAAAATAAATATGTATTGAATGTATATGCCTTATTTGTTTTGTATTTGTTATATTCGTTTATTTCTTTAACTTTGTCCCTTTTCATTCTTTTTGGTTTCCCAAGTAACCTATACTGGACGACTGGACTAGATAAACGGGTAAACTGGCACTGAGTATCTAGTACCTCGGGCCGTCACACCATCGGTCACATATGCATCTCCCGGTGTTCAACAGAACAGCTAACAAGCTGTAAATAATATTAGGCACTAGGCCAAGTCTCAACACAATATCAAAATGGCTAAAAGCCATAAAATCACAGAATGGCATAATGCCATGTGCAGTACTGCTAACTGAACCCTATTGGTATGCCAAACTATCCAAACCAATCTTGTTAGGTATACTAGGGCATTTGATACTTTTGAATTCTTCAAATTTTGAATTTCAAGTTTTGGTGTCACTATTCACCTCATTGGTCAACAAAAATGTTGACTTTTTGATAGAAAGTAGGTACATTGGTTTTGGCACTCCCAACATACCACATTTTGCATTCAAAACTTGTTGGCATTAAGCATTAATACCATTTCTAAGCTTAAACCAAGGGAAGCAGAATTTTCAGTTTTTGTAGCCCAACTTTACTATTCCATTGAGCACTGTTGCAGTGGGAATTTGAGGAAATGGTAAACATGAAAGTTGTTCCTTATTTTGTCTAGTTGAATTTCTTTTTTTGAATCACTCCATTTGGAGTTTTGTAGCTCCAGATATGGTCCAAAAACCACAGCTGGCCAGATTTCAAATCTACAGAATTTAACAAATCTACAGTACCATGAACAGTGATTGCCACTGCCTTGTTGGATAGGTTCTGGTCATAATTTGGGGTAGGTTTCTTCATGAAATTTGTTTGTCTATGTCTTAACTTGTTGCTGTAAATATTTCAGGTCAATTGACCATATCTACAGTGAGTTATGGCCAAATGAACAGTTACTGTTCATTTGGTCATTCTGCAGAACCTGTTTGCAGGGTATCCGGATTGGGGCCAGTTTTTGGTCCACTTGCTTTGGTCTTTTGGACATGGTTTCTTCAGAAAAATTGTGCCATTATAAGTCTAGTTTCATGTCCAATTGGCCAAACACCAATTGAACCTACACAGCCAAAGATACGGCAGTCCAAACAGGCTGGATTCACAGCCTCCTTGCTGCTGTCCCTAGGCAGCCTACCATTCCACTTTGCCATGCTATATTTCAGTCCAAATTATGGTCAACTTACCTCAAATGGTCACTAATTGACCATTAGAATGTTCTTTAACAATTTCATAGGCCAAGTCAAAATTTTACTCTAAAAACCCTAATTCCCATTATGAGTTTTCACAACATACTTTAATTAACTAACTAATCCATTATGCTTATATTTACATACTTTAAACATAATCTCTAGTGCACTCCAAGTCCATCAAAAACACTCAATCTTGTTCCTTCCTTAGGGGCAGCCGAAATCCATGGGCTACATACACTTAACTTTTATTCATTTGGTTCACAAATTCACACTTATTTTGAGTCATTAACATGGAATAAGAAAGATAGGTGTATAAATAGGCACTAACCTCTTTGCTCAACTTATTGAACTTGTGAAAACTCTAGAATTTCTCCTCTTTGTGGCAGCCTAGAGCTTCCTTAGGGTGTGTGGATTAGTTTTAGTGAAGATGACTTAGGGTTTTGGGGTGAGGTGTGAGAGATTTTTAAGCTTGAATGGGGTGTTAATAGAGGTTTAGGGCAAGGCATAGGTTCGGCTGGTTTGGGGAGAAGATGGCTAATGGCATTTTGAATTCATTTGGTCTAATTTTATCTCTTTTATTGGTTAATTAATTGGTTGTTTAGTTATAATTGGTGGAAGCTTTTAAGTGACATCATAATGATGTCATATTTGGCATTTTATTGATTTTTCTTTTCTACTAGCTTTACATTAATTTTTCATCACCCTTAATTCATATTTTATGTTATAATAATTATTTACTCAACTGGACAAGTCGGCCAAAAATCGCCTCTGAAGGCGAAATGACCAAAATGCCCTCCGTTTGGCTTAACGGGTCAAAATTGTCTGTACCGATAGAAAAAATTTTCTAAATATTTTCTTGGCATTCTAATGCCATAGGAACCTCAATGACCCTTCTCTGGAGTCCCAAAAATTATTTTATTAATTTTTACCCGAGTCTAGGGCTGCTAGTTGCGATAACTGCAACTTCCCTCTGGGTTACCCATCGCTTGGGCACCGGCTCATTTGACTTGGTTGTATTTTATTTTTAAAATTTTTCCTAAGTTTTTCTTATTAATATTTAAGTTAATTATGGTTCCTCACTTTAGTTTAAATATTTTTCCAGACGTTCTAGCTGTCCGGACCGACACTGGTCACCGGAACAGTAGAATGTACGGAGTTGCTACCGGGAGGGTGTTACAACTCTTCCCCTCTAATTTAAATTTTGTCCCCGAAATTTTACCTGATGCAAACAGTTGAGGGAACTGTTGCCTCATCGCTTCTTCACTTTCCCAAGTTGCCTCCTCGGTGTTATGGTGCCTCCAAAGCACTTTCACCAGTGGAATCTATTTATTTCTCAACTCTTTCACTTCCCGAGCCAGGATCCGTAGAGGTTCTTCTTCATATGTCAAATCTGGCTGTATTTCAATTTCTTCCCTGGAGATGACATGTGAAGGATCTGAGTGGTATCTTCTGAGCATGGACACGTGGAACACATTGTGGATCTTGTCCAGCTCTGGTGGTAAAGCTAGCCTATAGGCCACTGGACCCACACATTCAATGACTTCATATGGGCCAATGAACCTAGGGCTTAACTTACCTTTCCTTCCAAACCTCAATACCTTCTTCCACAGTGACACCTTGAGGAATACTTTGTCGCCAACCGCATATTCTATTTCTTTTCTCTTCAGGTCGGCATAAGCTTTCTGTCTGTCTGAGGCAACCTTCAGATTGGCTTTGATTAGTTTCACTTTCTCCTCAGTCTGTTTCACCAGGTCTGGCCCCACCAGTTTGTCTTCGCTCAATTCAGTCCAGCACACTGGAGTTCTACATTTCCTCCCTTACAGTGCTTCATATGGGGCCATTTGGATACTAGCTTGGTAGCTATTGTTGTATGCAAATTCTGCCAGTGGGAGGTATCTATCCCAACTTCCCTCAAACTCAATGACACAACTCCTCAGCATATCCTCAAGGACCTGACATATATTTCATGTTATTATTATCATTTTAATTCAATGTTTGTATCAATTCCATTGGTTTCAATTGTTTACCTGGATTACTCTTTCTGATTGCCCATCCGTCTGAGGATGGAAAGCTGTGCTGAAGTGGAGTTTTGTACCCAAGGACTCATGTAACTTCTTCCAAAAGCTTGATGTAAACCTTGGGTCTCAATCAGATATGATGGAAAGTGGAATTCCATGCAGTCTAACTATCTCACTGATATACAATTCTGCTAACTTCTCCAGTGAGTAGTCAGTCCTAACTGGCAGAAAGTGTGCTGACTTTGTCAATCTATCCACTATCACCCATGCTGCATCATGTTTCTTCTGGGTGAGAGGTAGACCACTTACAAAATCCATGGTGACCCGATCCGATTTCCATTCAGGTATGCGTATAGGCTGTAGCAACCCTGATGGAACTTGATGTTCTGCCTTGACTTGCTGACATGTTAAGCATTTAGTCACGTAGTCAGCTATGTCTTTCTTCATACCAGGCCACCAATACTGAAGCTTCAGATCATGATACATCTTTGTACTTCCTGGGTGCATAGCATATACACTGGTGTGTGCCTCTTTTAGAATACTGGCCTTCAATTCCCCATTATCTGGTACACACAGTCTTCCTTTGTAATAGAGACACCCATCTGCTTTCACTTCATAATCAGTTGCCTTTCCCTCTGGGATTTTGCTCATAATAGCCATTAACTTTTCATCTGCCTTTTGCCCATCTAAAATCTGCTATAGCAGGTTTGGCCTCACTTGCAACTAAGCCAAAATAGCTCCATCTCGAATCAAAGTTAGACGGGCATTCAATAATCTCAAAGCTGTGATGGACTTTCTGCTCAAAGCATCAGCAACTACATTTGCCTTCCCAGGATGGTAGTCAATTACACAATCATAGTCCTTCAGGAACTCAATCCATAGCCTCTGTCTAAGGTTGAGCTCCTTCTGAGTTGGCAAGTATTTTAGGCTTTTGTGGTCCGTGTAAATGTAGCACTTTTCACCATACAAGTAATGCCTCCATATCTTCAGTGCGAAGATAATTGCTGCAAGCTCTAGATCATGGGTAGGGAAATTTTGTTCATATGGCCTTAGCTGCCTGGAAGCATAAGCGACCACCTTCCCCTTTTGCATCAATACACACCTTAACCCATTATGTGAGGCATCACTGTAGACCACAAAATCCTTTCCTGACACTGGCTGTGTTAACACTGGTGCCTCTGTCAACATAGCCTTCAACTTCGCAAAACTGGTCTGACTCTTGTCATTCCAATCAAATTTGACATTCTTGTGTAATAACTTGGTCATTGGAGCAGCTATTAAGGAAAATCCCTTCACAAATCTCCTGTAATACCCAGCTAGCCCCAAGAAACTTCTGACCTCAGTTGTATTCCTGGGAGGCTTCCATTCCATCACTGCTTCTATTTTCTTGGGATCCACCCTAATCCCATCAGCTGACACTATGTGTCCAAGGAATGCAATCTCATTCAACCAAAAGTCACACTTGGACAACTTAGCATACAGCTTCTTTTCTCTCAGGGTTTGCAGAACAATCCTCAAATGTTCATCATGTTCTTTCCTGGTCTTTGAATACACCAAAATATCATCAATAAAGACCACTACAAACCGATCTAACTGTGGATGGAAGATACGGTTCATAAGGTCCATGAATGCCGCTGGTGCGCTTGTTAGGCCAAAGGGCATTACCAGGAACTCATAATGCCCATATCGGGTCCTAAATGCAGTCTTTGGCACATCTACATCCTTCACCCTCAACTGATGATACCCTGATCTGAGATCAATTTTAGAAAATACTCCTGCTCCCTTCAACTGATCAAACAGATCATCAATTCTAGGCAACGGATATTTGTTCTTCATAGTCACTTTATTCAACTGCCGGTAATCGATACATAGCCTCAAAGTTCCATCCTTTTTCTTTACAAACAGCACTGGAGCTCCCCATGGTGACACACGCGGGTGTATGAACCCCTTATCAAGTAACTCTTGCAACTGAGTTTTCAACTCCTTCAATTTAGTGGGTGCCATCCTATAAGGAGCAATGGAAATGGGTGTTGTACCCGGCAGTGTCTCAATATCAAATTCAACTTCCCTTTCTGGTGGTAAACCGGGCAATTCTTCAGGAAATACCTCTGGGAAGTCTCTTACTGTGGGTATATCACTCAGGTTTGGCTTAGCCTGCCTAGTATCTACCACATGTGCTAGGTAGGCTTCACAGCCTTTTCTCATCATTCTTCTTGCAACTGTGGCTGAGATGACATTGGACAAGAAATCTGTCCTTTCCCCCACAACTGTGATCTCATCATCCCTAGGAGTTTTCAAGGAAATTCTCTTCAATTTGCAATCAACTATTGCCTGATGACGTGACAACCAGTCCATTCCCAAAATCAAGTCAAACTCATGGAAAGGCAACTCAATCAGGTCTGCCAAGAATTCATACCCCTGAATCCTTAATGGGCAACCCTTGTACACTTTTTTCACCACTACACTGTGGCCCAATGGATTAGTGACCAGAATGTCTTAGTCACTCTCCCCTACTAGTATCCCCCTTTCTACGGGTAAGTTGATGCAGATGTATGAATGAGTGGATCCTGGATCCACCAATGCATGCACAGATGTATTGTAGAGGGAGAACGTACCCCTGATGACATCCGGGGCATCTTGCTCCTCCTGAGCTCTAATGGCATAAGCTCTTATAGGTGGTCTGCTGTCAGGCCTCTCTGCTGGCTCAGACGCAGGCCTCTGTGATGGTCCCACAGCCTCAGATTTGCCAGATTTTCTACCCCTCTGTGGTGCAGGAGTAGGTCTGTCTGCTTGTGTTGGAGCAGCTGTAGTAGTTCTGCGTGAACAGTTCTTCAACTGATGCTCTGTTGACCCATACCTTAAGCAGGCACCAGTCACTCTCCAACACTCCCCCTTATGCCACTTCAGGCAGTGTGGACATGCAGAAGTTGTTGGGGCTGGTTCCCTGAACCCCATCCCTGGAGAGCTGCCATTGATGGTGTGGACTGACCTCTCCTAGGGGTAAACTGTGGCCTGGGCCCCTAAGACTGACCCTGACCGTGTGGCCGACCTGAACTCTATGCAGGTGGACCCTTGAACATCTTCCAAGATGCAGGAGCTAAACTAGACTGACCTGGGCCCCTCTTCTGCTGTCTATCCCTTCTAGTCTGCTCACTGATTCTCACTTTTTCAACCTTTATTGCAGCTTCCACTAACTTGGTAAATTCTGTGATTCCCAGGGCAGTGAGCTGGATCTTTATGTTGTCATTTAGTCCCTCTTCAAATCTCTTACACCTTTCAGCTTCATTAGGGACTATCTCCCTTCCGTAGCGGCTTAATCTAACGAATTCCTTCTCATACTCGGCCACTGACAGCTGTCTCTGCCTCAGGTTAATGAATTCCCTTCTTCTCTCTTTTAGATATACAGTACCCACATATTTCTTCTTGAATTCTGAGAGGAAAAAGTCCCAAGTTACCATTTCTGGCTGTACTTCACTGGACACCGTATCCCACCATTCATATGCATCATCTTGCAACAGAGATATGGCAGCTTCTAGGTTTTGTTCGGGGGTGCAGTGCAGTTGTTTTAAGACTCTGCCTATTCTGTTCAACCAATTTTCGGCTGCAACAGAATCATCTTCTCTCTTGCCAAAGAAGTCCACTACTCCATACTTTCTCAATTTTTCCAGGTGTGATTTTGGTTGTGGAGGTGGTGGTGGTGGTGCTGCTGGCATTACCTCAGCCATTTTTTTAAAGAATTCGGCCATTTGATGAAACATGGCCTGTGGAGGCTGTGCAGGCTCTGCTTGAGCTGGCGGAGCAGGTTCTCCCATACCCCCAGTCTCAGCTGCTGCAGGTGGAGCATGACTCTCCACTTCCTCCTCAACTGCCCTCTGAGATGTAGGGTCCATATCCTATTTAAAATAACAAAGACAAACAGATCTGCATTAGTGTCGCCTCGACTCTTACAAATGCAATGAATGGTATGGACTCAATCTAGGCCTAGAAACGCCTAAACCGTGCTCTGATACCACTAAATGTGACACCCCTTACCCGTCTACAGTATATCCGAGTAAGTTATGTCACACGGTGTACCGGAACACTCTATTTTATCTTAATTAATTTTTATCATACTTTTGAATGTAACTTGTGAAATATAATATCTTTGAGCCATTTTTCAAAATTATAATTTATTGAGGTTCTGAAGATTTTAAAGAAAATCCGGTAGAGTACCGGCTAAAAATGGAGAAAACAATTCTTCGGAACCTGTGAAAAACACTTCCAATATTCATATTCAATCATTCTCCAACTCTAATGTCATCACAAACTCAATATTTTTCAATAACATTTCTCAATCAATCATTTCTCAGGGTACTCATATATAAGCAATGAATAAATACTCAGATATTTCCATACATAACCACAAATCTTTATTATTTACATGAACATCAAAATACATTACATAAGTTTCATTTACACAAAGGAAAATAAAAATTGGTTACAAAATACCAAAATGAAGCCTAGTGTCCTACCAATGCACTGTGGAAGGTGAGGTGACACGGACACTGTGCAGAGCTGCAGGATGGACTCACCCAGTCTGCGGTCTACTGGGCTTACGATCAGTATCTCCAGAACCTATGTGTGGCAAAAGCAACGCGCTAAGCAATGATGCTTAGTGGTGCAATAATAAAATAAAAGAAAATAGCAGAAAATAAATATGTATTGAATGTATATGCCTTATTTGTTTTGTATTTGTTATATTCGTTTATTTCTTTAACTTTGTCCCTTTTCATTCTTTTGGTTGCCCAAGTAACATATCTTTGGACGATCGGATCGATAAACGGCAAACCGCACTGGGTATCTAGTACCTCGGGCCGTCACACCATCGGTCACATATGCATCTCCCGGTGTGCAACAGAACAACTAACAAGCTGTAAATAATATTAGGCACGAGGCCAAGTCTCAACACAATATCAAAATGGCTAAAAGCCATAAAATCACAGAATGGCATAATGCCATGTGCAGTACTACTAACTGAACCCTATTGACATGCCAAGCTATCCAAACCAATCTTGTTAGGTATACTAGGGCATTTGATACTTTTGAATTCTTCAAATTTTGAATTTCAAGTTTTTGTGTCACTATTCACCTCATTGGTCAACAAAAATGTTGACTTTTTGATAGAAAATAGGTACATTGGTTTTGGCACTCCCAATATACCACATTTTGCATTCAAAACTTGTTGGCATTAAGCATTAATACCATTTCTAAGCTTAAACCAAGGGAAGTAGAATTCTCAGTTTTTGTAGCCCAACTTTACTGTTTTATTGGGCACTGTTGCAGTGGGAATTTGAGGAAATGGTAAACATGAAAGTTGTTCCTTATTTTGTCTAGTTGAATTTCTTTTTTTGAATCACTCCATTTGGAGTTTTGTAGCTCCAGATATGGTCCAAAAATCACAGCAGGTTCTCCCATACCCCCAGTCTCAGCTGCTGCAGGTGGAGCATGACTCTCCACTTCCTCCTCAACTGCCCTCTGAGATGTAGGGTCCATATCCTATTTAAAATAACAAAGACAAACAGATCTGCATTACTGTCACCTCAACTCTTACAAATGCAATGAATGGTATGGACTCAATCTAGGCCCAGAAACGCCTAAACCGTGCTCTGATACCACTAAATGTGACACCCCTTACCCGTCTACAGTATATCCGAGTAAGTTATGTCACACGGTGTACCGGCACACTCTATTTTATCTTAATTAATTTTTATCATACTTTTGAATGTAACTAGTGAAATATAATATCTTTGAGCAATTTTTCAAAATTATAATTTATTGAGGTTCAGAAGATTTTAAAGAAAATCCGGCAGAGTATCGGCTAAAAATGGAGAAAACAGTTCTTCGGAACCTGTGAAAAACACTTCCAATATTCATATTCAATCATTCTCCAACTCCAATGTCATCACAAACTCAATATTTTTCAACAACATTTCTCAATCAATCATTTCTCAAGGTACTCATATATAAGCAATGAATAAATACTCAGATATTTCCATACATAACCACAAATCTTTATTATTTACATGAACATCAAAATACATTACATAAGTTTCATTTACACAAAGGAAAATAAAAATTGGTTACAAAATACCAAAATGAAGCCTAGTGTCCTACCAATGCACTGTGGAAGGTGAGGTGACACGGACACTGTGCAGAGCTGCAGGATGGACTCACCCAGTCTGCGGTCTACTGGGCTCACGATCAGTAACTCCAGAATTTATGCGTGGCAAAAGCAACGCGCTAAGCAATGATGCTTAGTGGTGCAATAATAAAATAAAAGAAAATAGCAGAAAATAAATATGTATTGAATGTATATGCCTTATTTGTTTTGTATTTGTTATATTCGTTTATTTCTTTAACTTTGTCCCTTTTCATTCTTTTGGTTGCCCAAGTAACCTATCTTTGGACTGGATGGATAAACGGGTAACCGCCTTTGGGTATCTAGTACCTCGGGCCGTCACACCATCGGTCACATATGCATCTCCGGTGTAATGTGAGCGGCTAATAAGCTGTAAATAATATTAGGCACGAGGCCAAGTCTCAACACAATATCAAAATGGCTAAAAGCCATAAAATCACAGAATGGCATAATGCCATGTGCAGTACTGCTAACTGAACCCTATTGGCATGCCAAACTATCCAAACCAATCTTGTTAGGTATACTAGGGCTTTTGATACTTTTGAATTCTTCAAATTTTAAATTTCAAGTTTTGGTGTCACTATTCACCTCATTGGTCAACAAAAATGTTGACTTTTTGATAGAAAATAGGTACATTGGTTTTGGCACTCCCAACATACCACATTTTGCATTCAAAACTTGTTGGCATTAAGTATTAATACCATTTCTAAGCTTAAACCAAGGGAAGCAGAATTTTCAGTTTTTGTAGCCCAACTTTACTGTTCCATTGGGCACTGTTGCAGTGGGAATTTGAGGAAATAGTAAAAATGAAAGTTGTTCCTTATTTTGTCTAGTTGAATTTCTTTTTTTGAATCACTCCATTTGGAGTTTTGTAGCTCCAGATATGGTCCAAAAACCACAGCTGGCCGGATTTCAAATCTACAGAATTTAACAAATCTATAGTACCATGAACAGTGATTGCCACTACCTTGTTGGATAGGTTCTGGTCATAATTTTGGGTAGGTTTCTTCATGAAAGTTGTTTTTCTATGTCTTAGCTTGTTGCTGTAAAAATTTCAGGTCAATTGACCATATCTACAGTGAGTTATGGCCAAATGAACAGTTACTGTTCATTTGGTCATTCTGCAGAACCTGTTTGGAGGGTATCCGGATTGGGGCCAATTTTTGGTCCACTTGCTTTGGTCTTTTGGACATGGTTTCTTCAGAGAAATTGTGCCATTATAAGTCTAGTTTCATGTCCAATTGGCCAAACACCAATTGAACCTACACAGCCAAAGATATGGCAATCCAAACAGGCTGGATTCACAGCCTCCTTGCTGCTGTCCCTAGGCAGCCTACCATTCCACTTTGCCATGCTATATTTCAGTCCAAATTATGGTCAACTTACCTCAAATGGTCACTAATTGACCATTAGAATGTTCTTTAACAATTTCATAGGCCAAGTCAAAATTTTACTCTAAAAACCCTAATTCCCATTATGAGTTTTCACAACATACTTTAATTAACTAACTAATCCATTATGC
This sequence comes from Hevea brasiliensis, assembly GCF_030052815.1. Classification (NCBI taxonomy): domain Eukaryota; kingdom Viridiplantae; phylum Streptophyta; class Magnoliopsida; order Malpighiales; family Euphorbiaceae; genus Hevea; species Hevea brasiliensis. Next base: position 33,428,110 of record NC_079507.1, on the reverse strand, counting down.
TTATATTTACATACTTTAAACATAATCTCTAGTGCACTCCAAGTCCATCAAAAACACTCAATCTTGTTCCTTCCTTAGGGGCAGCCAAAATCCATGGGCCACATACACTTAACTTTTATTCATTTGGTTCACAAATTCACACTTATTTTGAGTCATTAACATGGAATAAGAAAGATAGGTGTATAAATAGGCACTAACCTCTTTGCTCAACTTATTGAACTTGTGAAAACTCTAGAATTTCTCCTCTTTGTGGCTGCCTAGAGCTTCCTTAGGGTGTGTGGATTAGTTTTAGTGAAGATGACTTAGGGTTTTGGGGTGAGGTGTGAGAGATTTTTAAGCTTGAATGGGGTGTTAATGGAGGTTTAGGGCAAGGCATAGGTTCGGCTGGTTTGGAGAGGAAGATGGCTGATGGCATTTTTAATTCCTTTGGTCTAATTTTATCTCTTTTATTGGTTAATTAATTGGTTGTTTAGGTATAATTGGTGGAAGCTTTTAAGTGACATCATAATGATGTCATATTTGGCATTTTATTGATTTTTCTTTTCTACTAGCTTTACATTAATTTTTCATCACCCTTAATTCATATTTTATGTTATAATAATTATTTACTCAACTGGACAAGTCGGCCAAAAATCACCTCTGAAGGCGAAATGACCAAAATGCCCTCCGTTTGGCTTAACGGGTCAAAATTGTCTGTACCGATAGAAAAAATTTTCTAAATATTTTCTTGGCATTCTAATGCCATAGGAACCTCAATGACCCTTCTCTGGAGTCCCAAAAATTATTTTATTAATTTTTACCCCAGTCTAGGGCTCCTAGTTGCGAGAACCGCAACTTCCCTCTGGGTTACCCATCGCTTGGGCACCGGCTCATTTGACTTGGTTGTATTTTATTTTTAAAATTTTTCCTAAATTTTTCTTATTAATATTTAAGTTAATTATGGTTCCTCACTTTAGTTTAAATATTTTTCCGGACGTTCTAGTCGTCTGCACCGACATCGTCACCGAATAGAGAATGTACGGAGTTGCTACCGGGAGGGTGTTACAACTCTTCCCCTCTAATTTAAATTTCATCCCCGAAATTTTACCTGATGCAAACAGTTGAGGGAACTGTTGCCTCATCGTTTCTTCACTTTCCCAAGTTGCCTCCTCGGTGTTATGGTGCCTCCAAAGCACTTTCACCAGTGGAATCTGTTTATTTCTCAACTCTTTCACTTCCCGAGCCAGGATCCGTAGAGGTTCTTCTTCATATGTCCAATCTGGCTGTATTTCAATTTCTTCCCTGGAAATGACATGTGAAGGATCTGAGCGGTATCTTCTGAGCATGGACACGTGGAACACATTGTGGATCTTGTCCAGCTCTGGTGGTAAAGCTAGCCTATAGGCCACTGGACCCACACGTTCAATGACTTCATATGGGCCAATGAACCTAGGGCTTAACTTACCTTTCCTTTCAAACCTCAATACCTTCTTCCACGGTGACACATTGAGGAATACTTTGTCGCCAACCGCATATTCTATTTCTTTTCTCTTAAGGTCGGCATAAGCTTTCTGTCTGTCTGAGGCAACCTTCAGATTGGCTTTGATTAGTTTCACTTTCTCCTCAGTCTGTTTCACTAGGTCTGGCCCCACCAGTTTGTCTTCGCCCAATTCAGTCCAGCACACTGGAGTTCTACATTTCCTCCCATACAGTGCTTCATATGGGGCCATTTGGATACTAGCTTGGTAGCTAATGTTGTATGCAAATTCTGCCAGTGGGAGGTATCTATCCCAACTTCCCTCAAACTCAATGACACAACTCCTCAGCATATCCTCAAGGACTTGACATATATTTCATGTTATTATTATCATTTTAATTCAATATTTGTATCAATTTCATTGGTTTCAATTGTTTACCTGGATTACTCTTTCTGATTGCCCATCCGTCTGAGGATGGAAAGCTGTGCTGAAGTGGAGTTGTGTACCCAAGGACTCATGTAACTTCTTCCAAAAGCTCGATGTAAACCTTGGGTCTCGATCAGATATGATGGAAAGTGGAATTCCATGCAGTCTAACTATCTCACTGATATACAATTCTGCTAACTTCTCCAAAGGAGTAGTCACCCTAATCGGCCTACAAGTGTGCTGACTTTGTCAATCTATCCACTATCACCCATGCTGCATCATGTTTCTTCTGGGTGAGAGTTAGACCACTTACAAAATCCATGGTGACCAGATCCCATTTCCATTCAGGTATGCGTATAGGCTGTAGCAACCCTGATGGAACTTGATGTTCTGCCTTGACTTGCTGACATGTTAAGCATTTAGTCCCGTAGTCAGCTATGTCTTTCTTCATACCAGGCCACCAATACTGAAGCTTCAGATCATGATACATCTTTGTACTTCCTGGGTGCATAGCATATACACTGTTGTGTGCCTCTTTTAGAATACTGGCCTTCAATTCCCCATTATCTGGTACACACAGTCTTCCTTTGTAATAGAGACACCCATCTGCTTTCACTTCATAATCAGTTGCTTTTCCCTCTTGGATTTTGCTCATAATAGCCATTAACTTTTCATCTGCCTTTTGCCCATCTAAAATCTGCTGTAGCAGGTTTGGCCTCACTTGCAACTCAGCCAAAATAGCTCCATCTCGAATCAAAGTTAGATGGGCATTCAATAATCTCAAAGCTGTGATGGACTTTCTGCTCAAAGCATCAGCAACTACATTTGCCTTCCAAGGATGGTAGTCAATTACACAATCATAGTCCTTCAGGAACTCAATCCATCGCCTCTGTCTAAGGTTGAGCTCCTTCTGAGTTAGCAAGTATTTTAGGCTTTTGTGGTCCGTGTAAATGTAGCACTTTTCACCATACAAGTAATGCCTCCATATCTTCAGTGCGAAGATAATTGCTGCAAGTTCTAGATCATGGGTAGGGAAATTTTGTTCATGTGGCCTTAGCTGCCTGGAAGCATAAGCGACCACCTTCCCCTCTTGCATCAATACACACCTTAACCCATTATGTGAGGCATCACTGTACACCACAAAGTCCTTTCCTGACACTGGCTGTGTTAACATTGGTGCCTCTGTCAACATAGCCTTCAACTTCTCAAAACTGGTATGACACTTGTCATTCCAATCAAATCTGACATTCTTGTGTAATAACTTGGTCATTGGAGCAGCTATTAAGGAAAATCCCTTCACAAATCTCCTGTAATACCCAGCTAGCCCCAAGAAACTTCTGACCTCAGTTGTATTCCTGGGAGGCTTCCATTCCATCACTGCTTCTATTTTCTTGGGATCCACCCTAATCCCATCAGCTGACACTATGTGTCGAAGGAATGCAATCTCATTCAACCAAAAGTCACACTTGGACAACTTAGCATACAGCTTCTTTTCTCTCAGGGTTTGCAGAACAATCCTCAAATGTTCATCATGTTCTTCCCTGGTCTTGGAATACACCAAAATATCATCAATAAAGACCACTACGAACCGATCTAAGTGTGGATGGAAGATACGGTTCATAAGGTCCATGAATGCCGCTGGTGCATTTGTTAGGCCAAAGGGCATTACCAGGAACTCATAATGCCCATATCGGGTCCTAAATGCAGTCTTTGGCACATCTACATCCTTCACCCTCAACTGATGATACCCTGATCTGAGATCAATTTTAGAAAATACTCCTTCTCCCTTCAACTGATCAAACAGATCATCAATTCTAGGCAACGGATATTTGTTCTTCACAGTCACTTTATTCAACTGCCGGTAATCGATACATAGCCTCAAAGTCCCATCCTTTTTCTTTACAAACAGACCGAGCTCCCCATGGTGACACATTGGGCGTATGAACCCCTTATCAAGTAACTCTTGCAACCGAAGTTTTCAACTCCTTCAATTCTGGGTGCCATCCTATAAGGAGCAATGGAAATGGGTCTTTGTGCAGTGTCTGAATAGCAAATTCAACTTCCCTTTCTGGTGGTAAACCGGGCAATTCTTTAGGAAATACCTCTGGGAAGTCTCTTACTGTGGGTATATCACTCAGGTTTGGCTTAGCCTGCCTAGTATCCACCACATGTGCTAGGTAGGCTTCACAGCCTTTTCTCATCATTCTTCTTGCAACTGTGGCTGAGATGACATTGGACAAGAAATCTGTCCTTTCCCCCACAACTGTGATCTCATCATCCCCAGGAGTTTTCAAGGAAATTCTCTTCAATTTGCAATCAACTATTGCCTGATGACGTGATAACCAGTCCATTCCCAAAATCACGTCAAACTCATGAAAAGGCAACTCAATCAGGTCTGCCAAGAATTCATACCCCTGAATCCTTAATGAGCAACCCTTGTACACTTTGTTCACCACTACACTGTGGCCCAATGGATTAGTGACCAGAATGTCTTGGTCACTCTCCCCTACTAGTATCCCCCTTTCTACGAGTAAGTTGATGCAGATGTATGAATGAGTGGATCCTGGATCCACCAATGCATGCACAGATGTATTGTAGAGGGAGAACGTACCCCTGATGATGTCCGGGGCATCTTGGTCCTCCTGAGCTCTAATGGCATAAGCTCTTGCAGGTGGTCTGCTGTCAGGCCTCTCTGCTGGCTTAGACCCAGGCCTCTGTGATGGTCCCACAGCCTCAGATTTGCCAGATTTTCTACCCCTCTGTGGTGCAGGAGTAGGTCTGTCTGCTTGTGTTGGAGCAGCTGTAGTAGTTCTGCGTGAACAGTTCTTCAACTGATGCTCTGTTGACCCACACCTTAAGCAGGCACCAGTCACTCTCCAACACTCCCCCTTATGCCACATCAGGCAGTGTGGAGATGCAGAAGTTGCTGGGGCTGGTCCCCTGAACCCCATCCCTGGAGAGCTGCCCACTGATGGTGTGGACTGACCTCTCCTAGGGGTAAACTGTGGCCTGGGCCCCTAAGACTGACCCTGACCGTGTGGCTGACCTGAACTCTGTGTAGGTGGACCCTTGAACCTCTTCCCAGATGCAGGAGCTGAACTAGACTGACCTGGGCCCCTCTTCTGCTGTCTATCCCTTCTGGTTTGCTCATTGATTCTCACTTTTTCAACCTTTATTGCAGCTTCCACTAACTTGGTAAATTCTGTGATTCCCAGGGCAGTGAGCTGGATCTTTATGTTGTCATTTAGTCCCTCTTCAAATCTCTTACACGTGTCAGCTTCATTAGGGACTATCTCCCTTCCGTAGCGGCTTAATCTAACGAATTCCTTCTCATACTCGGCCACTGACAGCTGTCTCTGCCTCAGGTTAATGAATTCCCTTCTTCTCTCTTCTAGATATACAGTACGCACATATTTCTTCTTGAATTCTGAGAGGAAAAAGTCCCAAGTTACCATTTCTGGCTGTACTTCACTGGACACCGTATCCCACCATTCATAAGCATCATCTTGCAACAGAGATATGGCAGCTTCTAGGTTTTGTTCGGGGGTGCAGTGGAGTTGTTTTAAGACTCTACCTGTTCTGTTCAACCAATTTTCGGCTGCAACAGAATCATCTTCTCTCTTGCCAAAGAAGTCCACTACTCTATACTTTCTCAATTTTTCCAGGTGTGATTTTGGTTGTGGAGGTGGTGGTGGTGCTGCTGCTGGCATAACCCAAGCCATTTGTTTAAAGAATTCGGCCATTTGATGAAACATTGCCTGTGGAGGCTGAGGTGCTCTGCTTGAGTCATGAGCGAGTTCTCCCATACCCCAGCCTCATTTCCAGTAGGTGGAGCATGACTCTCCACTTCCTCCTCAACTGCCCTCTGAGATGTAGGATCCATATCCTATTTAAAATAACAAAGACAAACAGATCTGCATTAGTGTCACCTCGACTCTTACAAATGCAATGCATGGTATGGACTCAATCTAGGCCCAGAAACGCCTAAACCGTGCTCTGATACCACTAAATGTGACACCCCTTACCCGTCTACAGTATATCCGAGTAAGTTATGTCACACGGTGTACCGGAACACTCTATTTTATCTTAATTAATTTTTATCATACTTTTGAATGTAACTTGTGAAATATAATATCTTTGAGCCATTTTTCAAAATTATAATTTATTGAGGTTCCGAAGATTTTAAAGAAAATCCGGCAGAGTACCGGCTAAAAATGGTGAAAAAAGTTCTTCGGAACCTGTGAAAAACACTTCCAATATTCATATTCAATCATTCTCCAACTCCAATGTCATCACAAACTCAATATTTTTCAACAACATTTCTCAATTAATCATTTCTCAGGGTACTCATATATAAGCAATGAATAAATACTCAGATTTTTCCATACATAACCACAAATCTTTATTATTTACATGAATATCAAAATACATTACATAAGTTTCATTTACACAAAGGAAAATAAAAATTGGTTACAAAATACCAAAATGAAGCCTAGTGTCCTACCAATGCACTGTGGAAGGTGAGGTGACACGGACACTGTGCAGAGCTGCAGGATGGAATCATCCAGTCTGCGGTCTACTGGGCTCACGATCAGTATCTCTAGAACCTACGCGTGGCAAAAACAACGCGCTAAGCAATGATGCTTAGTGGTGCAATAATAAAATAAAAGAAAATAGCAGAAAATAAATATGTATTGAATGTATATGCCTTATTTGTTTTGTATTTGTTATATTCGTTTATTTCTTTAACTTTGTCCCTTTTCATTCTTTTGGTTGCCCAAGTAACCTATACTGGACGACTGGACTGGATAAACGATTAAACTGGCACTGGGTATCTAGTACCTCGGGCCGTCACACCATCGGTCACATATGCATCTCCCGGTGTAATGCAGCTAACAAGTCAGAATAATATTAGGCACGAGGCCAAGTCTCAACACAATATCAAAATGGCTAAAAGCCATAAAATTACAGAATGGCATAATGCCATGTGCAGTACTGCTAACTGAACCCTATTGGCATGCCAAACTATCCAAACCAATCTTGTTAAGTATACTAGGGCATTTGATACTTTTGAATTCTTCAAATTTTGAATTTCAAGTTTTGGTGTCACTATTCACCTCATTGGCCAACAAAAATGTTGACTTTTTGATAGAAAATAGGTACATTGGTTTTGGCACTCCCAACATACCACATTTTGCTTTCAAAACTTGTTGGCATTAAGCATTAATACCATTTCTAAGCTTAAACCAAGGGAAGCAGAATTTTCAGTTTTTGTAGCCCAACTTTACTGTTCCATTGGGCACTATTGCAGTGGGAATTTGAGGAAATGGTAAACATGAAAGTTGTTCCTTATTTTGTCTAGTTGAATTTCTTTTTTTGAATCACTCCATTTGGAGTTTTGTAGCTCCAGATATGGTCCAAAAACCATAGCTGGCCGGATTTCAAATCTGCAGAATTTAACAAATCTACAGTACCATGAACAGTGAATTCCACTGCCTTGTTAGATAGGTTCTGCTCATATTTTTGGGTAGGTTTCTTCATAAAAGTTGTTTGTCTATGTCTTAACTTGTTGCTGTAAAACTTTCAGGTCAATTGACCATATCTACAGTGAGTTATGGCCAAATGAACAGTTACTGTTCATTTGGTCATTCTACAGAACCTGTTTGCAGGGTATCCGGATTGGGGCCAATTTTTGGTCCACTTGCTTTGGTCTTTTGGACATGGTTTCTTCAACAAAATTGTGCCATTATAAGTCTAGTTTCATGTACAAATAGCCAAACACCAATTGAACCTACACAGCCAAAGATATGGCAGTCCAAACAGGCTGGATTCATAGCCTCCTTACTGTTGTCCCTAGGTAGCCTACCATTCCACTTTGCCATGCTATATTTCAGTCCAAATTATGGTCAACTTACCTCAAATGGTCACTAATTGACCATTAGAATGTTCTTTAACAATTTCATAGGCCAAGTCAAAATTTTACTCTAAAAACCCTAATTCCCATTATGAGTTTTCACAACATACTTTAATTAACTAACTAATCCATTATGCTTATATTTACATACTTTAAACATAATCTCTAGTGCACTCCAAGTCCATCAAAAACACTCAATCTTGTTCCTTCCTTAGGGGCAGCCGAAATCCATGGGCCACATACACTTAACTTTTATTCATTTGGTTCACAAATTCACACTTATTTTGAGTCATTAACATGGAATAAGAAAGATAGGTGTATAAATAGGCACTAACCTCTTTGCTCAACTTATTGAACTTATGAAAACTCTAGATTTTCTCCTCTTTGTAGCCGCCTAGAGCTTCCTTAGGGTGTGTGGATTAGTTTTAGTGAAGATGACTTAGGGTTTTGGGGTGAGGTGTGAGAGATTTTTAAGCTTGAATGGGGTGTTAATGGAGGTTTAGGGCAAGGCATAGGTTCGGCTGGTTTGGGGAGAAGATGGCTGATGGCATTTTGAATTCCTTTGGTCTAATTTTATCTCTTTTATTGGTTAATTAATTGGTTGTTTAGTTATAATTGGTGGAAGCTTTTAAGTGACATCATAATGATGTCATATTTGGCATTTTATTGATTTTTCTTTTCTACTAGCTTTACATTAATTTTTCATCACCCTTAATTCATATTTTATGTTATAATAATTATTTACTCAACTGGACAAGTCGGCCAAAAATCACCTCTGAAGGCGAAATGACCAAAATGCCCTCCGTTTGGCTTAACGGGTCAAAATTGTCTGTACCGATAGAAAAAAATTTTCTAAATATTTTCTTGGCATTCTAATGCCATAGGAACCTCAATGACCCTTCTCTGGAGTCCCAAAAATTATTTTATGAATTTTTACCCGGGTCTAGGGCTTCTAGTTGCAAGAACCGCAACTTCCCTCTGGGTTACCCATCGCTTGGGCACCGGCTCATTTGACTTGGTTGTATTTTATTTTTAAAATTTTTCCTAAATTTTTCTTATTAATATTTAAGTTAATTATGGTTCCTCACTTTAGTTTAAATATTTTTCCGGACATTCTAGCTGTCCGGACCGACACTGGTCAACGGAACAGTAGAATGTACGGAGTTGCTACCAGGAGGGTGTTACAAGTAGTAACGGCTACTTGGGGTTTTATAATTGATATTGATTATGTCTCCCATTAATAATGGTTAGTGGGGTAAGACTGCATGAGTACTCATTAGCTAGCTAGCCCTTCCCTCATTAATAACGGTTAGTGAGGTTGAGATTGCTTTGTCGTGGTGTACAACACGGCACTGATCGTGAAATTTTATGTCATGGCCTGAACTGTGTGTTGATGTTGGCAACACTAATGCTTTGTGAATTGTGATTTATGAAGTATGATTTATCATTTGAAATGTTATTCCACTAAATGGCTCTTATGAACTTAGAACTATTGTGAAGTTTTCATGCTTAAGAAAAATGTGATTTATTATGTTTTGACAAATTATGTTTTACTTTAAGTTTTAAAGTTATTAGTTGTGCACCACTGAGTGATATACTCAGCGATAGCTTCTTTATGCTGTCGCAGGTAAGGGAAAGGAGAAGGCTGCTGAGTGAGAGACTTGGAAGCAGCATTTTGGTATTGTTTGTGGGTATTTACGTTAGGTATACCCTTGTGATTCCTTTTGATGTATTTTGTACCTATATGTATAGATGTACGGATATTGAGCAGTTTGTATTTAAAAGCATTGCATTGCTATCTCATTTTGAGTTTGTAACTATTTTGTACTTTACTTTGAGACTTATGAAAATGTAACTTTTGTAATATTTAGTCTATCATTATTTCCAATGAATGTTTACATGGAATTTTAACTATTCTCATACAGTTTTCCACAAAAGAATTGATAAGATAAAAAGCTATGGTTTGTTTTAAAATCCTTTGTAGCATAACTAATGGGTTATCGGTAGGTGGAGTTCGGTGATTCATTAGGTATGCTACAGGAACATGTCATGCTTTACAAGGGATAAGGTGTGGCAAATTTGGTATAATGTTCTTCATACAAAATGTTCTACTATGTCTTAGGTTTCCATTGGTTCAAGAATTGCCTAAATCGAAGTTTCTTAGAGAGAGTTATGGCCATGGAAATTTACTATTCATATGGTCAAATTCTGCAGGTTCCGGAATTTTGTCTCTAAGTTCAATGCTCATTTTAGATAGCTTAAGGTCATTTTCGGGGCAAGGTATCTTCACAAAAATTCTAGCCCTATGTCTTAAGTTTCATTTCCAATTGGTTTCACACCAATTGGAGTTGTGTAGCTCAATTTATGGGCTGTCAAACACACTGAACTCAATGTGCAAATTTTGCCTTAGGTTCAAATTTTTCATTTCTTCAATTATTCTCACTAACCAACCTTAATTCACATTTAATTCACCCAAATTGACTATAATTTAGCATTAACACATCAATGGCACTTCCTAGCACAAACCCCAAAATTTTCAAATACCAAAGTTTGTAATTTTTCCTAATCCTACCATTTCATTACCTCCATTCATCAACCCAATATCAATTCAAACTAAATAAACCTCAAATGACCATAATTTAACACTACAGACACCAATTTCACTCTCTAGCACTAAAACTTCAATTTTCCCATGAACCCTAATCTCCCATAATTAAATTTATATACATTTCATTTAATTTCTTTGCCCCAATCATGTATACTACTTCAACTAAGCTTATTCTCATCATAAATTTCATTCAAAGACATTAAACCCTAACTTTTCTCCAATTTGGTCAAAACCCTAGTTTAGATTCCATACCTATTTTCTTTCATTTTCTTATGAAATTTCATGCTTTTTCATGTAAATTAATCACACCCAAACTTGATTCAAAGCATATTTGGTTAATCAAGCATGAAAGAGAGAGCTTACCTCACTTGATAATTTTTCCCACTTTCAATCTCTTCCAAATCTTGCTCTTCTTGTTTTTAATCTCTCAATCAAAGGTCTCTTTGATGTTTTCTTTTAGTGGGCTATGGAATTTATGAAGGAAATTGAAGTGAATCAAGACTTGGAAGGGAAAACAATGGTGGAAGAAGATTGGATAAGAAGAGAAAAGAAAAGAGAGGGAGAGGGAAGATGGGTGGTGGCATGGAAGAATGGAAGAAGGAGACTTGTCTTCTTTTATACTTATTTATTCCTTTTTAATTAAATAATTAAGTTTAATTGTCAAAAGCCCATAAGTCATTAATTTTAATTAGGTCAAAAATGGAATTTAAATTCTAGATTTTTGCCTCTTTTATTTTCTTTCCACTTTTACTCTAATTTTTCCCTCAATATTTCTTCATAAGTCAATATTTTATTTTTATTTAATTAAATTGACATTTTAGTCAAAAATCAACTCTTAGAGTGAATTGACCAAAATGCCCCCTATCGGGTCATAATCCCTCTTTTACAATATACCCAGTGAGTCCTTATATTTTTGGGTCACATGAATTTTTATTGTGTCTATCTCAATTAATTTTCTATTTATTTTTTGGTCCTTAAGGTGTCTTTGAATAGTACTACTCACGGACCAAAAATGATACTATTCATAACTCGGAGGTTCAGGTTATTACACTAAATGTTGCTACAACCTGTCCAATTAATTTGACAAAGTATGATACCAAAACTGCCTAGCTAAAAGAACCAGAATTTGCAACTGAACTAGTTATGGTTATTTGACCATAACTTGAGTTATACAAATCCAAATGACATGATTCAAAAAGGAAAATAAAGAGAAGACATAGAAGAACAACTTCTATGAAGAAAGTGGGGCCAAATAGTCGCCACAAATTGCTCAATTTGATATGCAAAATCAAGACAGTAAAACTAAACCTAAAGAAAGGTTCTTGAAACAAATCATTTTTGGTAGAGACTTATCCCTAATAAGTCACTACATGCTAAATTACATGAAATAGGTATGTGGGACCCACTTTCCCACTACAAGGTGACATGAAATTATTTGATACATAAAATGTAAATTACCTAAATGGTTTGCTAAACACATAAGTCATAGGAAAACACACTTGGAACCTATGTTTCCATCATATACGAAATAACAATACTATGAATATGTATAGTACATGACATAAAATAATGAGAGTGATAAATACATAAGTTATATGAATATGTACTTAAGAGCTATGCTCCCATTATAACGACATGAAAATGGTATAAAGCATAAATAGTACATGAAGTGAAATAACAATATGTTATGAACCCTTAATAATATATAGCATGAAATAATAAAATTATAAGTTCTTAATAGTACTAATTTGCCCAAAGTATACCTAGATTTATGTGTATAGTTGGATCGATTGGTATACTAATTAGGGATTATAGATAGCAGTATTGCCTACATGGAAAGTCATGGACTGACAATATATGTTTGATATGATTATTCTACAGGCTATATGCCTGCCCGCTGGCCTTGTGCCTAACATGACAGATGTCATTGTGCATAATTGTATTTATGGCTTTATGCCTGTCCGCTGACCATGTGCCTAACATGACAGATGTCATTGTGCATAATTGTATTTCTGGCTTTATGCCTGCCCGCTGGCCATGTGCCTGACATGATAGATGCCATTGTGCATAATTGTATTTCTGGCTTTATGCCTACCTACTGGCCTTGTACCTGATAGACAGTTGTATACAGGATATTATATGCTTGCTCACTGGCCTTGTGCCTGACATGACAGTTGTATACAGGATAGACACTCCCATGTATCCAGCCTTATAGTCTGTTATAGGTTACTTGGGCACTGATACAATTTTAAAAAGACTGAGAAAGGAATAAATGAATAGATAAGACACTGATATGACTTTAAAAGACAGAGAAAGAAATAAATGCACAGATAAGATATCGATAATTAAATTATTTCCAAAGTACAATTGAAAAATACAATTAACCTAGAATTATGAAATTTCACATATTAATATCGTTTTAAATCATATAGTTATTCTGCTTTAAGATTATGCACCACTAAGCAATTTGCTTAGCGCGTTGGATTTTCTATCATGTAGGTACTGGAGACCAGACACAGCAGCCACCATAGCAGCAGCCACCACAGTAGTACTTTGATTACAGTTGTCTAGATCTGCTACAGTCTAGAGTTCACCTCAATAGTATTTAATTTGGCAGGGCCCAATGTAATTAGGGTTTTGCATTTTGGTTCATGTATAATGAAATGTGTATTAATTTTGAACATTGTAAATAAATGTTATTTATTTTTTGGGATTATAAATAAGTTTGGGAAGTTTTGTATATAATTTTCATATGTATAAAATGAATTTCATTTCTTGAAATGATATGATATGATTATATGAATGTATGATGATACACAAGAATATGGAAATATGAGACAGATATGAAATTGTTTTTAACATGAAACTAGTGGAACCTGCCAAATGCTAATAAAACAGAAGAGGTTCTGCCCGGGTTTCCACAGGAATAAATTATGATAAAAAAAAATTTCCTCATGTTTTCTAATGAGTTTAAAATTAACAATGAACACGACAAGATAAGATAGGGTGCTCCAGCACATAATGTGGCATTCCTTGCTTGGCTACACTGTAGACGGGTGAGGGGTGTTACATTGCAACTGGCTGATTGACCTGTAAAATACCCTGTGGGCATCCTAGAAAACATCCCTATCAAGGTGGGAAATTTTTTTATCCCAATTGATTTAGTTGTACTGGAAATGGAGAAGGACGTCATCATCCTAGGAAGACCTTTGTTGGCAACAGTCGGAGCTGTCATAGACCTTAAGAACAAGCAGTTAACTTTCAAGGTAGGAGATGAAGAAGTGGGGTTCAACCTGTTCAGCACAATAAAGCGCAAACTTGAACCTGACGAATGCTTTAAGGTTGATATAATTGACAAGCAAGTTGAAGAGGAATTCCATAAAGCACACCCTAAAGATCCTTTTGAATCATGCATCGTGCATAACCACACAGCAGAGAATGAGAACATAGAAATTGCAGCTTGTGCATAATCCTTGACAGCTAATCTACCCCTACCATTGGCTCAAGTTTTCAAAGTAGAAAAGCTAAAAGAAGAACAGCCCAAAGGCAAGCCTCAAAAAAACACTAAACTGTTAGAAAGTGTGGAGTAAAACCTCAGGTGCATTCAAAGTCAATGGGTAGAGGCTGAAGCCTTACTTTCAGGGAGAACCCATTGAGAAAGGAGCCAACTGCACCTTCAACAACTCTCCAAATAGACCGTGAACAACAAAAGCAAAGTCCAGCTAAAAACTATAAACAAGTGCCTTTTGGAAGACAACCCAAAATTTTCAAATTTACTTTACTTTCTTTCTTATTTTATTTTTTGTTTTATGTTTATTCGTATTTTATTTCGTAGGAACCCCAAATCTCAATTCTGAAAAAGCAAGGAACTGAAGGCAAGAGAGGAGAGGATTCGTCAAGTCAAATCCACACAAGAGGAAATTGAACAAAATTAGGGAAGTAACTATGCTGTCAATACTTTCATTCATCTCACTCATATAAATAGGAATACTCTAGCATGAATCAAGCATATAAAAAAGAAAAATGAAAAGCCAGAAGATTACACAAGCTGTGTAAGAACTTTACACACCCCGTATAACATTCTAGAGCCCGGAACTATGACTGCATAGGCTACAGAAACTTATATAGGTTCACCTCGTGTAGAGCTACACGCACCGTGCATCATAGAAGGAGAGAAAATTTTTTCAAATTAAGTGGGATAGAAGGTAACACGGGTCCCTGAGGTAATTTACACTGGCCGTGTAACCTATTCAGCGATGTAACTTGAGGGACAGGAAGTTACCCGAGTCCTCGAACGAAATTATACGGGCCGTGTAACTTAGCAAAAGTGAGAAATTTTGGACAGAAAGTTACACAGGTCTGCAGGTTAGGACCTGTGCAGTGATACATGACCCATGTATCATGTCGCAGACACAATACTTAGGGCACGAAATGCGTGAAATGAAGGGTCACAATGACCCTTAAATTCAAATTTCGCCCTTAAATTGCCTCCCATTCCAAAACTCTTCCTCTCCATGCCTCCTAACCTTTAAAAACCTCTCAAATCTCCTCCCCCTCACCAAAACCTAGTTTTTCCCTCTCCCAATGTCACCAATAGCTCCTACAAAGAGACCAGTAAGAAGAATGGGATCCTCCTCAAGGTAAGGAGGTGACTCCTCACCCTCACCTCCTCAGTCATCACCTCAGTGCCCAAGAACAAGGCCAACCCTACCTCCATCACCTCCACCACAAGCCACCCCATAACCTCAACCACCACAACTCTAATTCCTTGCCTACCAGGACACCACACTGGAGTTCCTTGGGAGTTTTAAGGCCATTTTATGGCCCATTAACAAGGAGGATAGGGACAGGATTGAGTTTCGGCTCCTTGGTGTCGATCGAGTAATGATCGTGGACGAGTTCAACGCCATCTTTGGATTCGATAGCATCAAAATTTCCAAACATGCCGTGTTGTATACCACGACAAGGCAAACTCACCCCACTAATCGAAATCAATGAGAGTGGTGGCTAGCTAGTTAATGAGTACTCATCCAACTCACCTCAGACTGGGAAGCCAGAGAGAGAGGAATATAGTCGTACTCATCCCATAATAGAGGAGGAACATAGTGATATTACCATGCTAAGTGTGAATAAAAAACAATTTAAATCAAGTTATTCAAACATTTCATGCAAAACACAAATCAATTTTCAATTCAAATTTCCATTCATAAAATGGCAACACAGCATTTCTCGAAACCCATAATTAGTACAACTAATTCACAATGCATAGCCAAATAAGTTTTCAATTAGAAAACGATAAATTAAAGTTTATTGTGCACAAACCTAATGTGAGTCGCCTCTAGGCCTTGACTCAGTTTGCCCTATCCTTATCCAGGTCTTTTTCAGCTGAAACACGCAATTTATAGTATTTCAGTATCTTATCTCACAATAAATCCAATAATTAATTCATATATTCTTAATTCTAACCCCAATATGCTTAAACTAACGTTCTTGAAAATTTTCATTTTGGAGTTACTATTCACAATATTATTCAAGTCAATTTGTTGACTTTCTTATGCTTAATAGGTATAGGGATTTCAATTTCACCCACATACCACATTTTAGCTACCAATTTTGTTGGTTTTAGTTGCTCCTTAGATTTTTAGGTTTCCTAGGCACAATTTCAAATTTTCTAGATTTAGTGTCCTATTTTATACTATTCCATTGGTTATGTTGGTGTTAGAATTTGGCAAACTTTTCTTCATAGAAGTTGTTCCTTATTGTCTTAAATTTAATTCCCTTTTTGAATCACTCCATTTAGAGTTTTGTAGCCCAAGATATGACTATTTGAATGGGGCTGGCCAGATTTGGTGTTACCCAGAATTCTGGGCATTTTCTGGATATTGACAGTTTTTGTACATTGACTGTAAATGAGTTTTTGGATAGGTTATGGTCAAACTTTGGGTTTTTTTTCTTCATAAAAGTTGTAGGGCTATATCTCAGCTTTCCATTGGTATAAGATTCAGGTCATTTGGACCTTCCTAGACCAAGTTATGGTCATTTACGTAACTACTGTTCATTTGGTCATTTTTGTACAGGTCAGTGTGCCCTAATTTGGATTTGCCCTAATTGTTCACTAAGTTATAGTCATTTTCTAGGCATGATTCCTAAATGAAAAATTGTCCATTTTGTATCTAGTTTCATTCCTAATTGGTCTCACACCAATTGGGTTGGTAAATTTTCAGTTTTGGTCCCTGAAAGAGACCTAGGTCTAGCTGTCTGCATATTGACCTTAACCAATCTGAATTGAAACTTGGTTCTAGCAATTCACACACCACAAATGGTCACAATTGACCATTTCTCAACTCAAATAAGGTCATTTACATCAATTGACCAATTCTCAACTTTTTCTCCAATTTTTCACATACTCAAAACCCTAATTACATAGAGTTCAAATCTAATGCATTCAAAGTGCACATTCAATGTTTACATACTTCATTTAATCTCAACAACCAATTAAACACATCAAAATCATTCATTTCAATCTCTAACTAAGGCTGGCTGAAATTCTCTGTTGGTCCCCCAACAATTGTTTTCTTTTGATTTTAAGTTAAGATCTAAGTTAATTGAGTCATAAACACAATAAATAAACTTAAATTTCCAAGTGCAAGTGCTTAACTCCACTAGAATTTTCAATTCTTCCCTTCCTTCAATTTTCCTTTTCTTTTTCACTTTTAATCTTCAAATCAAGACCCAAGAACAAGTTTTAACCAAGAAAACATCAAAATCTATGGCTGAGTTTTTTGTTTAGAAAGCTTTAAAATAAGCTTTCATGGTGGGAAAATGGAAGAGATAAGAGAAAGAAGAGAGAGAGAGAGAGGAAGCCGGCTTGGGTGAGGGAAGAAGGAAATAATTTTCTTTTTAATTTTATGTTTGTTTATGTCTTTTAGTCTTAGTTGACTATGTCAATATTGATGGGCAAAAATAAAATTATTTATGATGGCATAATAGTGATGTAAGCATGATGTAACTAAACTTTTTTTTTCTTTTTCTTTTGCATTTATTTTTCCACTAGTTCTTTAATTTAATTCTTGATCCTGAAATTTTCTTGTCTCTGATTTTATTGGACAGTTAGGTCAGGAGTCAGATCTAGGGGTGAATTGACCAAATTGCCCCTCGCTGGTTCAATCCGGTTTGCAAGTTATTTGATATTTCTTCCGGATCCCTGACCTAATTATTTGACCTACTTAACAACTCTTTTTTGTGATTTTCTCTTTTTCACTATGTTCGTAATAGTTCTAAGGACTGCGGCATCACATTTTCTGGTTCAAAATTTGAGTTAAGACTGACCTCGCAGTCACTTCTCGAGAAGCTCACCCATCGTTGTGACTCCCGGCTCATTTAACCTTTTATGTTCTATTTTTCTTATTTGTACTTTTCCATCTGGTAATCACTATTTATTTTCGATCAAGGCTTTTCTATATGTTTTAAACATACTTCTAGTCCTCTTAATTATCTGGATCGACACGAGTTACCAGAACATTAACATATACCAGGCAATACAAATAGGGGTGTTACAAAACACCTCTTCAACTCATCAAAGTCTCCTGGCACCGATCAGTCCACTAAAATTTCACATCTTTCTAAAGCAACTTGGTCAGTAGAGATGCTAACATGGAGAATCCCTTCACAAACCTACTGTAATACCCAGCTAAACCAACTCCGAACTTCAGTGACATTTCTGGGTGGCTTCCAATTAAGAATAGCTTCTAATTTGCTAGGATCCACCTTGATACCCTCTGAAGATACAATATTCCCCAAAAATGTAATCTCCTTTAGCCAAAACTCACGTTTCGACAGTTTGGCATACAATTATTTCTCCCTCAAAGTTTGCAATACTATCTTTAAGTGTTTGTCATGTTCCTCTGCATTCTTTGAGTACACCAAAATATCATCAATGAACACCATAACACTAATCCAAATATGACATGAAGATAGTGTTCATTAGGCCCATAAAAGCAGTTGGAGCATTAGTCAACCCGAATGGCATCACCAAGAACTCAGTGGCCATACCGAGTCCTGAAGGTAGTTTTAGGAATACTGTGCTCGTACACCCTCAACTGATAATAACCCGATCTCAAATCAATCATGGAGAATATAGTTGCATCTTTAAGCTAGTCAAACAAATTATCAATCCTTGGCAAAGGATATCTTTTCTCTATAGTAACCTTATTTAACTGTCTGTAGTTGATGCACAAATGAACGGTACCATCCTTCTTCTTGAAAAACAGCACTGGTGCTCCCCAAGGTGACACACTAGGGTAGATGAAACCCTTATCTAGCAACTCCTGCAATTGCACCTTGAACTCTTTCAACTCAACAGGTGCCATCCTATAAGGAGTGATGAAAATTGGCTCCACACCAAGCATAACCTTTATTTCGAACTGCACCTCTCTTTCCGTAGATAACCCTGGTAACTCTTCAGGAAAGACGTCTAAAAAATGACATACAGTAGAAATATCCCTTAATTCTGGACTCCCAACTTAGGTGTCTATCTCATGGGCTAAATATACTTCACACCCGTTTCTAATTATCTTTCTAGTAAGTGCAGCTGAAATGATGTTGGATGGTAATAACTGCCTCTCCCAATGTATTACTACATCTGCATACTCGGGAAAACCAAACGTGACTATCTTCAGTCTACAGTCGATCATGGCATGATGCTTGGCTAACCAATCCATGCTCAAGATAATATCATAATCTCGGAAGGGCATTTCAATCAGGTCAGACAGGAATGTATGTCCTTGGATCACCAATGGACAATCCTTATATAATCTGCTCACCCTAACCTCATGTCCTAAAGGACTAGTCACTAGCACAAAGTCCATTTTCAAAAAAGGGATGGTAGCAGAACACAAAATCTTAGTACTAGCATACGAACGCGTAAAGCCATGATCAAATAACACATATACATCTCTACTAAAGATGGAGAAAGTACCAATAACTACATCTGAGGTCTCTGCTTCCTCCCTCTAGAGCATGGTGTACACCTTGGTTGGTGCACCACTCTATTCTGGTTGACTCACTGTGCTCTGGCTGCCAGAAGTGCTACCTCTACCCCTACCTCAGCCTCTACTGACTGTCTATGGTCCTCTTGTGACATCCTCACTTTAGATAGTCTGTACGTTCTACTGTTTTGGTGACTAATGTCTATACAAACAGCCAGAATGTCTGGAACTATATTTAAACTAGAGTGAGGAGTCATAAATAACTCAAATAATGATAAGAAAAATTAAGGAAAATTTTAAGCAATGAAATGCACTAAGGTTAAATGAGCCGGAGCTCCAACGATGGGTGACCTAACAAGAAGCGACTGTGAAGACAGTTAGCAATTCTAGACCCGTGGAAAACCCTGTGAAATAATTTTTGGGACTCCAGTGGAGAGTTATTCAGCCTTAGATAGCAATAAAATGCCAAGAAATTTCTTAGAGAATTTTCTAAATCGGTAAAGACAATTTTAGCTCATTAAGCAAAACGAAGGGCATTTTGGTCATTTCACCTTCAAAGATGATTTTTGACCAACTTGTCCATTCAAGTAAGTGAGGATTATAACATAAAATATGAATAAATATTGATAAAAATTTAATTAAAAATGAGTAGATAAAAGAAGAAAACATAAACGAAATTAAATTGAATTATTACATGAGCATGAGGCAAGCATGATGCAATTAAAAATTGTTGGCCAATCAAAACAAGACAACCACATATAAAGAGATAAAATGGGATTAAAAGAGACAAATTTTGGTCTTCTTCTTCCACTTTCATACCATGGGCGAACCACCTCTTGAAGTTTTCCTCCATTGATGTTTCCTTAAGCTTCATTTTCCCATCAAAATCTTCCATATTTTACCAACCTCCAAACACAAAAACTTGATTTCTAACCTAGCCAAAGTGACTAGAGGCAAAAAGAGGAGGAGGAGTTAAAGAATTAGAAGACTTAGAATCTTGCCATTAGAGGTTAGTGCTTATTTTCATATCTCTCTCTCTTTATTCCATGTTAGAGGCTTAAATTGAGTAGAAATTATAAGGAATTAAAATAAAATATATGTGTATGAACACCAAGAAATTTGGCAGCCATGGGAGGAGTTTGAAAATTATTGATTGTTTAAATTAAATTGCTTAGAAATGGTTTTTGATAAGGATATTTGAGCTAGATGTTAATTTGTATGTATTGGATGAAATGATGGATTTTTAGGGTTAGGGTTTGTGACTAAATTGGGGATTTAGTGCTTGAATGTTTAATTGGAGTTATAATTGCCAATTAGTGACCATTTGGTATGGTTTGACTTAGACATGGAGTGAATTGTGGCATTGAGTTGTGAAATGGTTCGGCTACCTTATGTGCTAGAAATTCTAGACTTGAGTCCAGTGAGTTTGGGCAGCCATAACTTGACTTCTGTAGCTTCAATTGGTGTAAGACCAATTGAAGGTGAAACTATGGACATAATGCCACATTTTTTATCAAGAGACCCTACCCAGAAAACCAACTTAGAGTGACCTAAAAATTACCTAAATCCGGGTAACCAAAATCTAGACCTGGAAAATTAACCATATGAATAGTGTTTGTTCAAATGGCCATAACTTTGTGTAGAGAGGTCCAAATGACCTGATTCTTGAACCTATGGAAAGCTTAGACAATGTAGAACAACTGTCTTGAAGAACAAAAACCCAAATTCTGACCATAACCAATTCAAATTGCTAGCCAAACTTAGGACGCCAAAACTGCCAAAAGCCAAAACTGACTAGAAATTCTGGGGATAGACCAATCCGGCCGGTTATGGTAATTTGGCCATAACTCCAAATAGAGTGATTCAAAAAGGGAATTAAAGAAGACACATTAAGGAACAACTTTGATGAAGAACGTTTAGCCAAATTCTCACCGTAAATAGGACCAATGGAATAGTAAACTTAGGTGACCAAAACTAAAAAATTTAGAAATACATCTAGGAAACTTTGAATTGTAATTGGAAACTAATGCCAACAAATTTAGGACCCAAAATGTGGTATTATAGTGTGATTAGGACTTGCATATTTATTATGCATGAAAAAGTCAACATTTTTATATGAATAGTAATTACTAAATTATGTGAAATAGTATAATAAACTAGAAAAGCCATTATAAATATTAAATATAGGATGTGATTAGTAACTTATGAATTTTGAATTTGAATGACTCGAAAACCTAGGAGAATAATTCATATGAAGAACCTTAGGCTAACATGTAACTGTAACATGTCCAAATTATAATACCCCTATTTGCATAGCCTGGTATATGTTACTGTTCCGGTGACCGGTGTTAATACGGACAATTAAGGGGATTAGAACCACACTTAAAACAACTAGATAAGCCATAAACACAAATAATTAGTAATTGTCAATTAGTTAAGTATAAATAAGAAAAACAGAACATAAGAAGTTAAACGGGCCAAGAGTCATAGTGATGGGTGACCTTCTCGGGAAGTGACTGCGAGGTCAATCTAAACTCAAATTTCGAACTGGAAAATGTGACGCTACAGTCCTTAAGACTATTGCAAAAACAGTGGAAAAGAGAAAATCACGAAAAAAGAATTATTAAGACAGTCAAATAATTAGGTTAGGGAGCCGAAAGAAATATTGAATTATTTGCAATCCGGGTTGAACCGGCGAGGGGCAATTTGGTCAATTGACCCCGAGAGCTGACTCCCGACCTAACTGTCAAATAAAATCAGAGAAAAGAAAATTTCGGAATCAAAAATTAAATTAAAGAACTATTGAAAAATTAAAGAAAAAGAAAAAGAATAAAAATGAGACTTATTACATCATGATGATGACATCATATATAATGTCAAAATTAATTTTAATTTTCCAACCTTTTTGACCAAGTCAAATAGCCAAATAATTACAAAAAAAAAAAGAAAAAAAAAACAAAAGGAAAAGAAAATAGCATTATGACATCACCCAAATGACATCATGCATGACATTAAAAATAAATTCTATTTAATTTAATCTTTGACCAAGTCAATTATGTGGCATAAAAACAAAAATTCAAAAAGATTTTTTTTACTTCTTCTTCTTCTAATTTCCGTAGCTCTCTCCTCTCCCTCTCTTTTTATTTTGTTCCACCATTAAAGCTTAGATTTAAGCTTCTTAAACTTTAGATTTCACCCGCAATCCTTGAGAATAATTATAGAAACCATTAAATTGACCCTCAAGAAGAAGATTTGGAGCAAGAAATTAAAGGAATTTGAAGATTTGAGGGAGATTGAAAAAGCTTCAATTAAGGTAAGTTCCCTCTTTTAATTTGAATTTGAGTTGAATTTTTAGTATGAAATTGTGGTTAAATATGATTTTAATTGCATAAAAACATGAAAAATATTCATGTAGAGGGACTCCATGAATTCGGCTAGAATTAAGATTAAGTATAGAATTGATGTCAATTGATTGAAGTAGATAAGTGAGCATGCTTGAATGAAGGTGTGAAGATGAATTATACACT
Organism: Hevea brasiliensis; assembly: GCF_030052815.1. Classification (NCBI taxonomy): domain Eukaryota; kingdom Viridiplantae; phylum Streptophyta; class Magnoliopsida; order Malpighiales; family Euphorbiaceae; genus Hevea; species Hevea brasiliensis. The sequence continues at coordinate 33,405,191 of NC_079507.1, read as the reverse complement.
TTGAATCTTTGAAATTAGAGAATTAGAAAATTAAGGTTCTTGAATTAGGGAAAATAGGGGGAAAATTTAGAGATTTTTGAAATTGAACCAAATTGACCAAATTGTGGTTAGAAAAGGTCAATTTGGGACCAATTGAGGCGTGTTTGAATGGATAGAAGTAAATTCAAATTCGGATTGGTGAAGGGTCAATTCTGGATAGTTTGACCTAAGTCCCTTCTAGGGACCAAAACTGAAAATTTACAAGTCCAATTAGTATGAGGCCAATTGGAAATGAAAATAGACACAAAATGACACAATTTTCATTTAGGAATCATGCCCAAAAAGTGACTAAAACCTAGTGAACAAATTGATCAAATCCGGATTTTCTCAGTCTGACATGTACAAAAATGACCAAATAAACAGTGTCTGTTCATTTGGCCATAACTTGAGCTAGGCAGGTCTAAATGACCTGAAATTTTGCCAGTGGATAGCTTAGATATAGCCCTAAAACTTTCATGAAGAACACAAACCAAAATTATGCCATTACCAAGTCATTTGGCCACCCAAATTTGGTAACCTAAAACTGCCAGAACCAGAATTTGCCCAGAAAATCTAGGTTAAGTCCAATCAGGCAGCTATGATTTAAATGGCTATAACTTGAGCTACAAAACTTCAATTGGAGTGATTCAAAAATGAGAATAAAATTAAGACAATAGGGAACATTTTCTATGAAGAAAAGTTTGCCAAATTCTAACAGCAACATGACCAATGGAACAGTGCATCCTAGGACACCAAAACTAAAAATTTGCAATTTTGCCTAAAAGACTTAAAATTTGAGAAAACAACCAAAACCAACAAATTGGATAACCAAAATGTGGTATGTGGGTGAAATTAGAATTCTCATACCTATTAAGCATTAGAAAGTCAACAAATTGACTTGAATAGTATCATGAATAGTAACCTCGAAATATAAAATTTAAAGAACGCTAAGTTTAGCATATTAAAGCTAAGTATAAGTGAATTTGAATTTATTTTTGGATTTACGATGAGTTATGATACTGAAACACTGTGAAACTGTGTGTTTCAATTGAAAAGAACACCAGGAAAGAACCCGAGGAATCGAGTCAAAGCCAAGAGGCGACTCGCTTAAGGTTTGTGCACAACTAACTATTTTATTACTTTTCACTTCTAAATTGATTTGAACAAGTTTATTTTATGATTTATAATTTTGTTGTGTTGAGGATTTTAATTTGTTGAATGAAATTGTATAAATTAAATGTAAATTTTCTTATGCATTTAAGGATTTATTGCATGGTTTTGAGGATTGTAAATTTTAAGTTTGATGTGTTGCCAACCTTGAGCATGAATTTATGATGATTAAATATGTTGATGATTTGTAAATACTTTGTAAATAGAAATTGTTTTGAATATGATTTGAAACCACAGTTGACGTGGCAAAATATGTTGTGAATTCTCATTAGCTTGTCTAGTGAGATATCTTCTCCACTAGATGGGGCGAGTTCCTTCCTCTCTGGCTTGCCAGTTGGGGAAGAGTTTGAATGAGTACTCATATATACTAGCTAGTCTTTGTTCCTCCCTTTTAGCTTCGGTTATTGGGAGAGTGTGAAATGTCGTGGTGTACAACAAGGCATCTATTTGAATTTTGGGTCATGGGTTCAACTGTGTGAATTGTTGGCAACGCCCTTTAAATTATGCATAGTTTGATAAATTGTGATTGAAATAAATAATTTGTCAGTGATTCAAAATATTTTTGTATTATTTCGGGATTTAAAAGAAATGTAGATAAATAGTTACTATTTGATCAAAATGTTATTCAAATGAATAATTTGCTGAATGAAAATATTGATTTCTGAATGTTATGAATTTTAAAGAATTTAGAAATTTTAAATTTTTATTTGTTATGAATTATCAAGCATAACTTGTGTTAAGTTTTAAATTATTAGTTTGTGCACCACTTAGTTCACCACTCAGCGATAGCTTTGTATGCTGTCACAAGTGAAAGAAAATATAAAGCAGCTGAGCAAGATTACTGAAAGACATAGCGAGACTATCTTCGGGTATATCATAGGTATACCCTTGTACATTAGATTTTAATGTAATTCTGTAATTATATGTATAAAATTTCCTTTGAGCAGTTGTACCAACTCTTTTGTAATATATTTTTGGATTGTAATGAAATGCAAATTATTATAAGGTTATCTTGAGATTTTATGTATTTATAAAGTTTGCACTACTAAATTTTTAATACTCCCATGAATATAAATATTCATTTTGTTATCTTAATGAGATATTTCAATGTTTGATTTAATTTAAACTGTGTATTGAGTTGTTTATGTTGATTTGTGAAATGAGATTGAATACTGGAGTTGTGATTGAGAATAATATTGAGAGTGTTTTTATTTTCAGGTTTTGAAGAACTGTTTTCTCAAAATACAGATGGCACTCTACCGAAATTTTTGTTAAAATTGCAGAGATTTTAAATATCTAAAAATTTAATTTATGTTTGGACTTTAAATAAAGGTTTTTAAAATCTAAAAAGTATTTTTACCCACCAATTTAAAAATGAACGAAAATTGTTTTAAAATCCCTTGTAGTATATTTAACGGGTTACCGGTAGGCAAAGTACGATAATTCATTAGGTGTACTGCGGCACCATGTTACATCTTACCAGGGGTAGGGTGTGACGTGTTTTAGTGGTATCAGAGCAAAGGTTTTAAAGTAAATTTTGAATTGTGAATTTAAAATATTTTTTGATAAGTACAACTGCTCAAATGTTTCGTACATATAGTACATTTACATCATAAATATGAACTAACGGGGAGAAATATCCTTGTGTTGGTTGTATAGGAAATAGAAAAAAAAATCCTGTGAATAGATATGGACAAGAGGGATAAAACAGAAGAGCAGTCTGATACAGCTAACGTACAATGAGAGGCCCCAGTTTCGCCGAGCGTTGGAGGTCCAACTACACCAGTCCTTTCTATATAAATTACTGCACAAACGGCCCAGCAAATGGCCATGTTCTTTCAGCAAATGGTTGATAATCTGTCAGCCCAGGCCTAAGTACAAACCCAACCCCCTCAAGAGCAGTATGAAAAAGAGAAAAGTGGGAAACCTATCGGTTAAAGTTCGAGTAGTAATTTGGGAAAGAGAAAAGATTTTAAGGGACCCCGAGCTCCTAAGTATGACAGAGGCGGATCTTCAGGGCACAAGCAATCAAGAACCATTCGTCAAAGAACCAAAAGTTCCTACCCTATCCGTATCTGTGACGTTTGTGGAAATTTTCATGGGGGTATTTGCCATAGGGTCACTGGAGCCTGCTTTAATTGTGGTGCAATTGGACATTTTGCCCGAGATTGTACTAGCGCACTTCGATTTATGCCACATACTACACCAAAGGAATCAGTTCAAGATTCTGATTTTAGAGGCTCATTAAGAGTTAGTAGGGGCAGAGGTAGAAGTAGAGACAGTACTTCGGGTAATCCTTGCACAATGGACCAACCTGAGTATTGCAATGGATCTTTTGCTCAAAGTTTAGTAAGGAACAGTATTCTATTTGTGTAGCAGTAAGATACAAAATATAATTTTGTTCCCATGGAAGAGACAGGATGCTATGGATGACAATTATAACTTGTAAAACAGTTAAGAAATAATGTTCTACTGATAATAGTAATTTGATAGGAACTAGTTGCTCAGGTATTCTTTAGGAAGAGCACAATTTTATTGTGTGGATCATAAGGATTAGATTAGAATTCAAGCGAAACTTTTGAATAGCATGGGAAATAGGAGAGTCCGGTAGACTCCCTTCTTAAGATTAAAGAATTGCTTATGATTGAAAAAAAAAGGGTAATGATCGCAAACCAGCGAAAAATAAGCTATAGAATATCAGTAGATAAAAGAAAATATAGAAGTAAAAATTAGAATAGTTAGTGCGAATGTAATAAAGAAACGTTATGAATATTAGTTAAAGTGTTGATTAGAATGGTCAGAGGACCAAATCAAGGTAATATTGAAGTATAGTGGATTTATTAGGGATGATAAGAGGTGTTAAATCATTACTCGACAGTCAAGTTTAGGAAGAAGATAAGATTGAGGAATAAAATAATTAAAGTTAAGCTGTGAAAAAAAAAACAAATAGAATAGTAATAAATGAGAAAAACACTAGATGAGGAATTGCCACCAGGGCAAACAACCTACTTAAGAAGCGTAACAATATCCCGAACTATTTTATCAAAAAGGAAATAAGTTAAACAAAAGCAAACAAGATAGTGCAAAATGGCACATAGGCCTTGATCATAAATAGAGATGGTAAGATAATGGTTATGGACCTATGGCCAAGAAAGAGATAAGCAGTTCATATATGACCAACAGGGTCATTAAAAAAAAAAAGACTACAAAGGAAAATAATTGCTAAAACAACAGCAAGAAAAGACTAAAATATTCTAAACTAAATTGAAGGTTGCATCAAATGATCAAGAGATTTGATAAGAAAAGAGTAAAACTAAGTTTTCACCCATAGGATCATACGAGGTCCTAGAAAGAGTGGATCCACTAGCACACTGATTTGCTTACCTTTAAAACTAAAATGAATTTGAAACTAACTTATGACAGAAGCTCATAAGAAACTTGGCACACGAGGTGAGCAATCGATGAGTAAATAGTATTGGTTAAAGTGCTAAGGAACCATCATTCAGGCTAGGAAGCTACTTAGGAGCATGAATAGGACATGAGGAGACAGCACCCACAACTGTTCGCAGACTGATACCAGGTAAAATTTCGAGGACAAAATTATTTTAAGGGGGGGAGAATTGTAACACCCCTATTTGCATAGCCTGGTATATATTACTGTTCCAGTGATCGATGTCGGTCCAGATAATTAAGGGGATTAGAACCACACTTAAAACAACTAGATAAGCCATAAACACAAATAATTAGTAATTGTAAATTAGTTAAGTATAAATAAGAAAAACAAAACATAAGAAGTTAAACGAGCCGAGAGTCACAGCGATTGGTGACCTTCTCGGGAAGTGACTGCGAGGTCAGTCTAAACACAAATTTCGAACCGAAAAATGTGACGCTGCGGTCCTTAGGACTATTGCGAAAACAGTGGAAAAGAGAAAATCATGAAAAAGAATTGTTAAGGCAATCAAATAATTAAGTCAGGGAGCCGGAAGAAATATTAAATTATTTGCAAACCGGGTTAAACCAGCGAGGGGCAATTTGGTCAATTGACCCCAAGAGGTGACTCCTGACCTAACTGTCAAATAAAATCAGAGAAAAGAAAATTTCGAAATCGAAAATTAAATAAAAGAACTATTGAAAAATTAAAGAAAAAGAAAAAGAATAAAAATGAGACTTATTACATCATGATGATGACATCATATACGATGTCAAAATTAATTTTAATTTTGAACCTTTTTGACCAAGTCAAATAGCCAAATAATTACAAAAAAAAAGAAAAAAAAGGAAAAGAAAATAGGATTACGACATCACCCAAATGACATCATGCATGACATTAAAAATAAATTCTATTTAATTTAATCTTTGACCAAGTCAATTATATGGCATAAAAACAAAAATTCAAAAAGATTTTTTTTACTTCTTCTTCTTCTAATTTCCGTAGCTCTCTCCTCTCCCTCTATTCTTATTTTGTTCCACCATTAAAGCTTAGATTTAAGCTTCTTAAACTTTAGATTTCACCCCCAATCCTTGAGAATAATTATAGAAACCATTAAATTGACCCTCAAGAAGAAGATTTGGAGTAAGAAATTAAAGGAATTTGAAGATTTGAGGGAGATTGAAAAAGCTTCAATTAAGGTAAGTTCCCTCTTTTAATTTGAATTTGAATTGAATTTTTAGTATGGAATTGTGGTTAAACAAGATTTTAATTGCATAAAAACATGAAAAATATTTGTAACACCCTCCCCGTAGCAACTCCGTACAGTCTACTGTTCCGGTGACCGGTGTCAGTCCGGACAGCTAGAACGTCCGAAAAAATATTTAAACTAAAGCGAGGAACCATAATTAACTCAAATATTAATAAGAAAAATTTAGTAAAAATTTTAGAAATAAAATGCAACTAAGTCAAATGAGTCGGTGCCCAAGCGAAGGGTAACCAGAGGTAAGTTGCGGTTCTCGCAACGAGGAGCCCTAGACCCAGGAAAAAATTCATAAAATAATTTTTGGGACTCCAGAGAAGGGTTATTGAGGTTCCCATGGCATTAGAATGCCAAGAAAATATTTAGAAAAATTTTTCAATCGGTACAGCCAATTTTGACCCGTTAAGCCAAACGGAGGGCATTTTGGTCATTTCGCCTTCAGAGGTGATTTTTGGCCGACTTGTCCAGTCGAGTAAATAATTATTATGACATAAAATATAAATAAATATTGCTAAAAATTTAATTGAAAATAAGTAGAAAAGAAAAGAAAAGAAAAATGAAAGTAAATGCTTAAATATGCCATCATGCTTAAGTAAGCATGATGCAATTAAATTTTCCCACCAATTGGATGTGACAAGCACACACTAAAACAATTAAAAAGGGAAAAAAATGGACAGAAAATCAGTTTTCTTCTTCATTTTTTTAGCTTGCCGAATCCTTCCATGGAAGCTTTCATTTTCTCCTTCATTCAAGCTTGCAAATCCCTCTAACCTTACCCCAAAACCCTAAGTTACCTTCACTAAAATTTATCCACACACCCTAAGGAAGCTTTAGGCAGCCACAAAGAGGAGAAATTCTAGAGTTTTCACAAGCTCAATAAGTTGAGCAAAGATGTCACACCCTACCCCTCTGTAAGATGCAACATGATCCCGTAGTATACCTAATGAATTATCAACTCCGTCTACTGATAACCCATTAAATACACTACAAGGGATTTTAAAAACTTTTCTTACTTCTTTCACAGTGGTGAGCACTATTTACAGGTGTTAAAAACTTTTGTGAACTGAAGTGATAGAACTAACACATTTGACTTATTTGGAATTTCTGTAAAAATTTTGGCAGAGCGCCATCTGTATTTTGGATAAAACAGTTCTTCAGAAAACCTGTAAAAAGCACTTCAATATTTTTCCAAATCTCAACTCCATCAAAATTCAACACAATATTTTTCTCAACTCAATCCACAACAATTTTTCAGTATTTTCAAAGGATGAGATAAAAGAAATATAATACAAATTTTACAAGTCAAATAACTCATAATTAATTTACAACTTCAAGGTACAATTTGAATTTACAACTGCTCAAAACCAAAACAAAATATACATACAGTGAATATACATTACAGTACAAAATGCCAACTGTGATATACTCACTATACCCAAAAATCTCTCATTGCGGTACTAGCGACCTAGTTCTGTCTTCTACTGCGGATAAAGAATAAAGCTATCGCTGAGACAATGTCTCAGTGGTGCACAACATTAACCAAATACAACTTTAAATCACAATTCATAAGCCATATAAATAGTGGATACGTAAAACCATAGTTAAATTAAAGACAATGAATGTCATAAGGAATTTAAACTCCAATTCACAAATTATCAAAATTCATAATAACACAATTTAGTCAAATAGTTTAAGAATACCGTATTGCCAATTCATACACAATTTGATCAAATTACTGAATAACACAGTGTTGCCGATCAATATCACAATTTGGTCAAATAACTGAATAATATCATTTTGCAAATCAATAACACAATTCGATTAAATAACTGAATAATATCGTTTTGCAAATCAATAACACAATTCGATCAAATAACTGAATAATATCGTTTTGCAAATCAATAACACAATTTGATCAAATAACTGAATAATATCGTTTTTCAAATCAATAACACAATTCGATCAAATAACTGAAGAATACAGTGTTGCCAATCAATATCACAATTTAAGCCATGACACAATTTTTCCGTACATGCCGTGTTGTACACCACGACAAGACATACTCACCCCAATAATCGAAATCAATGAGGGAGGAAGCTAGCTATATAATGAGAACTCATCCACACTCACCTCAGACTGGGAAGTCAAGAGGGAGGAACATAATCATACTCACCCCAGACTGATAAGTCAAAGAGGGAGGAATAATCACACTCACCCCATTAATGGAGGAGGAACATAGTATCAGTGTCATGCCAATTGTGAGTCAAAACAATTCCAAACATTTTATTCAAATGATCCGTAAGAATCCAATAAATTTCCAAAGTTATAATTTCATTCACAAAATGGCAACACAATTCGTAATTCACTTCAATTTCCACAAAAACCATTTACAGTTCTTTTCAATCAATAAGTATCCATCAATATCATTCAAACAATTTTTCACAGTTTCAAACCATTCACAATGTTTTTCAATCAATAAGTGTTCATCAAACACATTTCCACAATTTAAAACAATAATATACAAATAGTCAATATTTATTTCAATTGAAAAATTCAAGAGAAATAGTTGTTGTGCACAAACCTCTAATGACTGTCTTCCTGGTCTGGACTCAGTGTTTCCTTCCCTTTCCCTGAGTCTTTAGTAACTGAGAAACACAATTTGAAGTGTCTCAGTGCTAATTTAATTTGCCTCTAACAATAATGTTCGATAAACAATTCACTGAATACCTTTGTTTGCTTAATCAACCCATATATCGACCCTCAATGTGTTCTAGGTAAATTAGGTCTTAACGTTATCAATATGTCATATTCGATAGTATTTTAGGGTTGGTACGTTTTACCAAACTCGTTTCCTTGTTTAGTGCATTTTAATGCAACTTGCTGGATTCCGGAATACTAGTTTGACCTAGCTGGACGACCTAGTTCCCTCAGTTTTCGGGTTTCGGTCAAAACTACAAACTTGTAGATCTATGTCTTATGAACCGCGGTGCAAAATTTCAGGTCATTCCGAGTTAAGTAGACCAAGTTATGGTCATTATACTATTGCTGGTCAAATGGTATCAAATTAGGTCAATTTTAGGTCAATTTGGTCAACTCTGGTTCGGCCAGTTTTTGGACCCGAACTTGTGCAAGCTTTTTGACTTGCTTCTGGTCATTTCTGGGCTTTGGTGTCTTCATAAGACTTGTAGGTATGGGTCCATGGTTAAAATTTCAGGTCAATTGGACCTGTTTTGAGTGAGTTATGGCCTAAACACTCACTGCTGCCCAATTGGTCATTTTTCAGGTCCTAATTGCACCTAATCCGAATTGGTCATTTTCTTAGGTCACCTTGCAAGCAGAATTTTGGTATGTTTTCTCAATGAAAGTTGGCACATTTTGTGCCTAGTTTCACCTCCAATTGGTCTCATACCAATTGAGGTTACACATTTAAACTTATTGGCTAAAATGTACACTGCCCTTAACTACCTTACTTAACATACATCAATTACACACTTCATTACTATATGTGCATTTCCCCTTACCATTTCTGTCTTGGTTCATTACCAAAGCCATATTCCACTTTACATTAACATCACTTTGGGCAGATTACAATTATCCTTAATACACCAATATAATTCTAATTTCCAAAGTCCAAATACAATTACACATACCCATAAACATTACTAGTTTTTACATACACTTTACACAACAATTTCATATACATATCCATCTATCCTTAATTCCACAATTCTGCCCATATCTTCATGAACACACACATTTATTCAAGAATCCCCAAGCTGCCGAAAATCTTCCTCAATACCCAAGTGTCCTACAATCATCAATTTTCATCCAAGTGCAAAAATCACCTTATACATATGAAATATTTTACTAGGTTATTAAATCACCATGATCAACATCATTTCTCATCAAATATATGTATAATAAATCATTAAATACATGACTCCATGGCTGTCCAAAAATGGATATCTCAATACTCTTCAAACTTAAAAATTTCCTTCACAAATTCAACACCCATAACATGCACACAAAGTTTATCAAAGAAATCTTCAAAAATGTAAACTTACCTTATGGTTGGAACTTGCCAAACCTTGATTAAACTTCTTAAATTTGGTATCAAACCCTTCCTTGTGATGTGTAGACAATTTTTCATGAAGGAACCTAAGTGAATGGAGTTGAAATGGAGGAGTGCATGAAGCTTTTTCAATTTGCGGCCATGGAGGTTTTCTATGTTTTCATTTCGGTTTGCATGAGAGAAGTGAAGAAGATGAAGATTTCAGAATGTGTAATGGGTTTACACCTGCCCATTTAGTGATTAGTTAAATCCATTGTGGTCCACTCACCAAATTTAAATCATATTATATGTTAATTGTTCATTTATCCCACATTAACCCATAATTTTAGCTATTTACTTTAGGTACTACCAAATTAATTTTTCATTTTATTTTATAAGTGTAATATCATTTATTTTTAATGGACATTTAGGTCAAAAGACAATTCGGGGTGTCAAATGACCATAATGCCCCTGTTCGGGTTGCATTCCCGATTTTTCAGTAACACCGGGTTTTGTCTGTTTTTCGATTTCTCACTTTTCTTTGTACTAATAATATAATTTTTCTTTAATATTTCTAATGATATTTATACTTCAATTGATGTCTCTTTAAGTCCTAAAAATATTTTCCAGGGTTCCCCGCGGTCCAGGGCCAATCAACGGTCCACGCCGTGACTTCCCGGTGCGGTGACCCATCGCTAGGATTCCCGGCTCGCTTAACTTGGCTACATTTCTTTGCTATTATTTTTCCTTTGTTTTTCTTGTATTTTCTTTTCTTGTATTTCATTATTTTATGTCTCCTCACTCATTATTGAAGTGTAGTTCTAGGCATCCTAGCTATCCGGACAACACTGGCCACCGGAACAGCAGAACGCACTACCGAACTTTGGGGTGTTACAAAAGAGGTTAGTGCTTAATTATGCATGTATATCTCTTGTTCCATGTTAAGGACTTAAAAATGAGTATGAAATTGTGGATTAAATGAATGAAACTTATGGGTATGTATGCCATGGATTTCGGCAGCCCTAGGAAGGAATGAGTTTGATTGTATTAATGGACTTAGAGTGAATTAGAGATTATGTTTAAAGTGTATACATATATATATACAAAGAATGAAAGAGTTAACTAAAGAAATTGTGAAAACCATGACTTTGAGCTAGGGTTTAGGAGTGAAAATTTGACTTTGCTTATGAAATTGTTAAAGAACATTCTAATAGTCAATTAGTGACTATTTGAGGTAAGTTGACCATAATTAGAAGTGAATTATTGCATGGCAAAGTGGAATGGGCAGGCTGCCCCATGAGTGCAGCAGGGTGACTGAAATTTCAGTCCACTTGGACTGCCATATCTTTGGCTGTGTTGGTCCAATTGGTGTTTGGCCAATTGGACATGAAACTAGGCTTGTAATGGCACATTTTTGCTGAAGAAATCATGCCTAAAAGACTAAAGCAAGAGGACCAAAAGTTGGCCCCATTCCGGATACCCTGCAACCAGTACCTGCAGAAATGACCAAATGAACAGTAACTATTCATTTGGCCATAACTCACTGTATATATGGTCAATTGACCTGAAAGTTTTACAGCAACAAGTTAAGACATAGACAAACAACTTTCATGAAGAAACCTACCCCAAATTATGACCAGAACCTAACCCAAATAGCAGTGGCAGTCACTGTTCATGTTATTTTAGATATGGTAATTTCTGCAGAATGGAAATCCGGCCAGCTGTGGTTTTTGGACCATATCTGGAGCTACAAAACTACAAATGGAGTGATTTAAAAAAGTAAATTCAACTAGACAAAATAAGGAACAACTTTCATGTTTGCCATTTCTTCAAATTCCCACTGCAACAGTGCTTAATGGAACAGTAAAGTTAAGCTTCACAAACTGAAAATTCTGCTTCCCTTGGTTTAAACTTAGAAATGGTAATAGTAATCAATTCCAACAAGTTTTAAATACAAAATGTGGTATGTTTGGGGTGTTAAAACCAATACACCTATTTTCTATCCAAAAGTCAACATTTTTGTTGACCAATGAGGTGAATAGTGACACCAAAACTTGAAATTCAAAATTTGAAAAATTTAAAAGTATCAAATGCCCTAGTATACCTAACTAGATTGGTTTGGATAGTTTGGCATGCTAATAGGGTATTGTTTTAGCAGTACTGCGAAAGGAAAGGCTTTGTGCCTGTATTCATGGCTTTATGCCCATATCCATGGCTTTTATGCCCGTATTCATGACTTTTATGCCCGATTATGTGAAATCATAGCTTTTAGCTATATTGACTGCATACGTGGTTGACGTTCTGCGTCCCATGGTATGACGGCTCGAGGCACCGCGGTGCCCAGTGCCAACGACTCGTTATCCAGTCCAGTCATCCAGTATAGGTTACTTGGGCAACCAAATGAATGGAAAAGTATAACTGTGAACTGATTATTAAAGAAAATACGAAAATTAAGTATCAGGAATGATTACAAAAATACAAGGAAGCTCAAGATCATGAAAAAAAAAGTAATTAATGAAATGCATGAAGAAGTTAATATCATAAAACATGATTAGCCCTCGACTAAACAATAAGTTAGTAATTACTCATTTCTTATGAACACAATAGCAAGGAAATTATTATTTTTATTTGCATATTATATTTTCTTGTATTATTGGCACCACTAAGCTTTATGCTTAGCGCGTTGCTTTTGCAACGCGTAGGTACTGAAGATTTGGACAGAGGGCCCAGTAGACCACAGATTCGGTAAGGCAGTTCACAGTTCTGCATAGTGTCCGTGTCACCTCACCGTCTACAATGCATTGGTAGGACACTAAGCTTCATTTTGGTATTTTGTAATTGATTTTTATTTTCCTTTATGTAAATGAAACTTATGTAATGTATTTTGATTTTCATGTAAATAATGCAAAATTGTGTTTGTAAATGGAAAAGTGAATATCGATCTGTGACTGTTACATGATTATCAAATGTGATGAATGATTGAGAAACAAATGGTTGAAAAATATTGAGATTTTGATATTGGAGTTTGTGAATAGATGAACATGATTATTAGAAGTATTTTTCACAGGTTCTGAAGAACTGTTTTCTCCATTTTTAGCCGGTACTTCGCCGGATTTTCTTTAAAATTTTCGGAACCTCAAATAAATTACAATTTCAATAAATGAATTATATTTCACAAGTTATATTCAAAACTACGATAAAAATGAATTAAGATAAAATAGAGTGCTCCGGCACACTGAGTGGCATAACTTGCTCGGCTACACTGTAGTCGGGTAAGGGGTGTCACATTTAGTTGTATCAGAGCACGGTTTAGGCGTTTCTGGACCTAGATAGATTGCATACCATGCATTGCATTTGTAAGAGTCGAGGTGACACTAATGCAGATCTGTTTATCTTTCTTATTTTGAATAGGATATGGACCCTTTATCTCAGAGAGCAGTCGAAGAGGAAGTGGAGAGTCATGCTCCACCTGCAGCAGCTGAGACTAGGGGTAGGGGAGAACCTACTCCGCCAGCTCAAGCAGAGCCTGCTCAGCCAGCTCCACAGCAGAAATCACACCTGGAAAGGCTAAGAAAATTTGGAGCAGTGGATTTCTTTGGCAAGAGAGAAGATGATTCTGTTGCAGCCGAGAATTGGTTGAACAGAATAGGCAGAGTCTTAAAACAACTCCACTGCACCCCTGAACAAAACCTAGAGGTCGCCAGATTCTCATGCAAGATGATGCATATGAATGGTGGGACACGGTATCCAGTGAAGTGCAAATGGTTATAACTTGGGATTTCTTCCTCTCAATTCAAGAAGAAATATGTGGCATCAGTATACCTAGAAGAGAGAAGAAGGGAATTCATTAACTTGAGGCAGAAATCGATGGCCGAATATGAGAAGGAATTCGTAAGATTGAGCCGCTATGGAAGGGAGATAGTCCCTAATGAAACTGAAAGGTGCAAGAGATTTGAAGAGGGACTAAATGACAACATAAAGATCATGATCACTGCTTTGGGAATCACAGACTTCACCAAGTTAGTGGAAGCTGCATTAAAAGTGGAGAAAGTGAGAATAAATGAACAAAATAGGAAAGATAGGCAGCGTAAGAGGGAATTTGGACCAGGACAGTCACGTATACCGACTGATAGTAAGAAGTTTAAGGGTCCTAGTTCACAAGATCAGACACAGGGCCACAGAGGCCAGATTGGAATATCTATAGTTAGTTCCCCGGGCACAATAACAAGGGGATCAACCCCAGTGCCTGAATGTATGCATTGTGGTAGAAGACACAGAGGGGAGTGTCGACTGTTAACTGGAGAGTGTCTCAAGTGCGGGGCTATGGATCATTTCATAAGAGATTGCCCTCAGAGGAGTGGTTCAATAGCTCCGGTACAAGTTGATAGACCTTCCCCTGTAGTTCAAAGGGGTAAAAGATCGGGTAGAGCAGAAACGGCTGACATTTCACAGAAGATTGTTTCTGAGACCGTTGAAAAGCCCGAAGTCAGGGTGGCACCACAAGAATATGCTATGGAAGCTCAGGAAGAGCCAAACCCAGACACTGATGAGGTGATACAAGGAAGTGAAGAGACAAGGAGGTAGCAACTCCTCGATTACTTAAGTCAGGTAAATTTCAAGGACGAAATTTAAATAAGAGGGGAAGAGTTGTAACACCCTCCCCGTAGTAACTCCGCATACCATCGTCTGGTGACCGGTGTCGGTCCGGACAGCTAGAACGTCCGGAAAAATATTTAAACTAAAGCGAGGAACCATAATTAACTCAAATATTAATAAGAAAAATTTATTAAAAATTTTAGAAATAAAATGCAACTAAGTCAAATGAGCCGGTGCCCAAGCGATGGGTAACCAGAGGTAAGTTGCGGTTCTCGCAACGAAGAGCCCTAGACCCGGGAAAAAATTCATAAAATAATTTTTGGAACTCCAGAGAAGGGTTATTGAGGTTCCCATGGCATTAGAATGCCAAGAAAATATTTAGAAAAATTTTTCATTAAGATACCAATTTTGACCCGTTAAGCCAAACGGAGGGCATTTTGGTCATTTCGCCTTCAGAGGTGATTTTTGGCCGACTTGTCCAGTCGAGTAAATAATTATTATGACATAAAATATAAATAAATATTGCTAAAAATTTAATTGAAAATAAGTAGAAAAGAAAAGAAAAGAAAAATGAAAGTAAATGCTTAAATATGCCATCATGCTTAAGTAAGCATGATGCAATTAAATTTTCCCACCAATTGGAATGTGACAAGCACACACTAAAACAATTAAAAAGGGAAAAAAAATGGACAGAAAATCAGTTTTCTTCTCATTTTTTCAGCTTGCCGAATCCTTCCATGGAAGCTTTCATTTTCTCCTTCATTCAAGCTTGCAAATCCCTCTAACCTTACCCCAAAACCCTAAGTTACCTTCACTAAAATTTATCCACACACCCTAAGGAAGCTTTAGGCAGCCACAAAGAGGAGAAATTCTAGAGTTTTCACAAGCTCAATAAGTTGAGCAAAGAGGTTAGTGCTTAATTATGCATGTATATCTCTTGTTCCATGTTAAGGACTTAAAAATGAGTATGAAATTGTGGATTAAATGAATGAAACTTATGGGTATGTATGCCATGGATTTCGGCAGCCCTAGGAAGGAATGAGTTTGATTGTATTAATGGACTTAGAGTGAATTAGAGATTATGTTTAAAGTGTATACATATATATATATACAAAGAATGAAAGAGTTAACTAAAGAAATTGTGAAAACCATGACTTTGAGCTAGGGTTTAGGAGTGAAAATTTGACTTTGCTTATGAAATTGTTAAAGAACATTCTAATAGTCAATTAGTGACCATTTGAGGTAAGTTAACCATAATTAGGAGTGAATTATTGCATGGCAAAGTGGAATGGGCAGGCTGCCCCATGAGTGCAGCAGGGTGACTGAAATTTCAGTCCACTTGGACTACCATATCTTTGGCTGTGTTGGTCCAATTGGTGTTTTGCCAATTGGACATGAAACTAGGCTTGTAATGGCACATTTTTGCTGAAGAAACCATGCCCAAAAGACCAAAGCAAGAGGACCAAAAGTTGGCCCCATTCCGGATACCCTGCAACCAGCACCTACAGAGATGACCAAATGAACAGTAACTGTTCATTTGGCCATAACTCACTGTAGATATGGTCCATTGACCTGAAATTTTTACAGCAACAAGATAAGACATAGAAAAACAACTTTCATGAAGAAACCTACCCCAAATTATGACCAGAACCTAACCTAAATGGCAGTGGCAGTCACTGTTCATGTTACTATAGATATGGTAATTTCTGCAGAATGGAAATCCGGCCAGCTGTGGTTTTTGGACCATATCTGGAGCTACAAAACTCCAAATGGAGTGATTCAAAAAAGGAAATTCAACTACACAAAATAAGGAACAACTTTCATGTTTGCCATTTCTTCAAATTCCCACTGCAACAGTGCTTAATGGAACAGTAAAGTTAAGCTTCACAAACTGAAAATTCTGCTTCCCTTGGTTTAAACTTAGAAATGGTAATAGTAATCAATTCCAACAAGTTTTAAATACAAAATGTGGTATGTTTGGGGTGTTAAAACCAATACACCTATTTTCTATCCAAAAGTCAACATTTTTGTTGACCAATGAGGTGAATAGTGACACCAAAACTTGAAATTCAAAATTTGAAAAATTTAAAAGTATCAAATGCCCTAGTATACCTAACTAGATTGGTTTGGATAGTTTGACATGCCAATAGGGTATTGTTTTAGCAGTACTGCGAAAGGAAAGGCTTTGTGCCTGTATTCATGGCTTTATGCCCGTATCCATGGCTTTTATGCCCGTATTCATGGCTTTTATGCCCGATTATGTGATATCATAGCTTTTAGCTATATTGACTGCATACGTGGTTGACGTTCTGCGTCCCATGGTATGACGGCCCGAGGCACCGCGGTGCCCAGTGCCAACGACCGTTATCGATCCAATCATCCAAAGATAGGTTACTTGGGCAACCAAATGAATGGAAAAGTATAACTGTGAACTGATTATTAAAGAAAATACGAAAATTAAGTATCAGGAATGATTACAAAAATACAAGGAAGCTCAAGATCATGAAAAAAAAAGTAATTAACGAAATGCATGAAGAAGTTAATATCATAAAACATGATTAGCCCTCGACTAAACAATAAGTTAGTAATTACTCATTTCTTATGAACACAATAGCAAGGAAATTATTATTTTTATTTGCATATTATATTTTCTTGTATTATTGGCACCACTAAGCTTTATGCTTAGCGCGTCGCTTTTGCAATGCGTAGGTACTGAAGATTTGGACAGAGGGCCCAGTAGACCACAGATTCGGTAAGGCAGTTCACAGTTCTGCATAGTGTCCGTGTCACCTCATCATCTACAGTGCATTGGTAGGACACTAGGCTTCATTTTGGTATTTTGTAATTGATTTTTATTTTCCTTTATGTAAATGAAACTTATGTAATGTATTTTGATTTTCATGTAAATAATGCAAAATTGTGTTTGTAAATGGAAAAGTGAATATTGATCTGTGACTGTTACATGATTATCAAATGTGATGAATGATTGAGAAACGAATGGTTGAAAAATATTGAGATTTTGATATTGGAGTTTGTGAATAGATGAATATGATTATTAGAAGTAATTTTCACAGGTTCTGAAGAACTGTTTTCTCCATTTTTAGCCGGAACTCCGCCGGATTTTCTTTAAAATTTTCGAAACCTCAAATAAATTACAATTTCAATAAATGAATTATATTTCACAAGTTATATTCAAAACTATGATAAAAATGAATTAAGATAAAATAGAGTGCTCCGGCACACTGAGTGGCATAACTTGCTTGGCTACACTATAGTCGGGTAAGGGGTGTCACAATATTCATGTAAAGGGACTCCATGAATTTGGCTAGAATTAAGATTGAGTATAGAATTGATGTCAATTGATTGAAGTAGATAAGTGAGCATGCTTGAATGAAGGGGTGAAGATGAATTATACACTTTGAATCTTTGAAATTAGAGAATTAGAAAATTAAGATTCTTGAACTAGGGAAAATAGGGGGAAAAATTAGACATTTTTGAAATTGAACCAATTTGACCAAATTGTGGTTAGAAATGGTCAATTGGGATCAATTGAGGTGTGTTTGAATGGATAGAAGTAAATTCAAATTCAGATTGGTGAAGGGTCAATTCTAGACAGTTTGACCTAGGTCCCTTCTAGGGACCAAAACTGAAAATTTAGAAGTCCAATTGGTATGAGGCCAATTGGAAATGAAAATAGACACAAAATGACACAATTTTCATTCAGGAATCATACCTAAAAAGTAACAAAAAACCTAGTGAACAAATCCAGATTTTTTCAGTCGGACCTGTATAAAAATGACCAAATGACAATATTTGTTCATTTAGCCATAACTTGAGCTAGACAGGTCTAAATGACATGAAATTTTGCCAGTGGACAGTTGAGATATAGACTTAAAACTTTCATGAAGAACATAAGCCCAAATTATGCCATTAACAAGTCATTTAGCAACCCAAATTTGGTAACCTAAAACTGCCAGAACCAGAATTTGCCCAGAAAATCTAGGTTAAGTCCAATCTGGCAGCCATGATTCAAATGGCTATAACTTGAGCTACAAAACTTCAATTAGAGTGATTTAAAAAGGAGAATAAAGTTAAGACAATAGGGAACATTTTCTATGAAGAAAATTTTTCCAAATTCTAACAGCAACATGACCAATAGAACAGTGCAACCTAGGACACCAAAACTGAAAATTTGCAATTTTGCCTAAAAGATTTAAAATTTGAGAAAACAACCAAAACCAACAAATTAGGTAACCAAAATGTGGTATGTGGGTGAAATTAGAATTCTCATACCTATTTGAATTTAAATTTATTTTTGGATTTACGATCAGTTATGATACTTAAACACTATGAAACTGTGTGTTTCAGTTGAAAAGAACATCGGGAAAGAACCCGAGGAATCAAGTCAAAGCCAAGAGGTGACTCGCTTAAGGTTTGTGCACAACTAACTATTTTATTACTTTTCACTTCTAAATTGATTTGAACAAGTTTATTTTATGATTTATAATTTTGTTGTGTTGAGGATTTTAATTTGTTGAATGAAATTGTATAAATTAAATGTAAATTTTCTTATGCATTTAAGGATTTATTGCATGGTTTTGAGGATTGTAAATTTTAAGTTTGATGTGTTGCCAACCTTGAGCATGAATTTATGATGATTAAATATGTTGATGATTTGTAAACATTTTGTAAATAGAAATTATTTTGAATATGATTTGAAGCCACAGTTGACATGGTAAAATATGTTGTGAATTCTCATTAGCTTGTCTAGTGAGATATCTCCTCCACTAGATGGGGCGAGTTCCTTTCTCTCTAGCTTGCCAGTTGGGAAAGAGTTTGAATGAGTACTCATATATACTAGCTAGTCTTTGTTCCTCCCTTTTAGCTTCGGTTATTGGGAGAGTGTGAAATGTCGTGGTGTACAACAAGGCATCTATTTGAATTTTGGGTCATGGGTTCAACTATGTGAATTGTTGGCAACGCCCTTTAAATTATGCATAGTTTGATAAATTGTGATTGAAATAAACAATTTGTCAGTGATTTAAAATATTTTTGTATTGTTTCGGGATTTAAAAGAAATGTAGATAAATAGTTACTATTTGATCAAAATGTTATTCAAATGAATAATTTGCATGAATGAAAATATTGATTTCTGAATGTTATGAATTTTAAAGAATTTAGAAATTTTAAAATTTTATTTGTTATGAATTATCAAGCATAAATTGTATTAAGTTTTAAATTATTAGTTTGTGCACCACTTAGTTCACCACTCAGCGATAGCTTTGTATGCTGTCGCAAGTGAAAGAAAATATAAAGAAGCTGAGCAGGATTACTGAAAGACATAGCGAGACTATCTTCAGGTATATCATAGGTATACCCTTGTACATTAGATTTTGATGTAATTCTGTAATTATATGTATAAAATTTTCTTTGAGCAGTTGTACCAACTCTTTTGTAATATATTTTTGGATTGTAATGAAATGCAAATTATTATATGGTTATCTTAAGATTTTATGTATTTATAAAGTTTGCACTACTAAATTTTTAATACTCCCATGAATATAAATATTCATTTTGTTATCTTAATGAGATATTTCAATGTTTGATTTAATTAAAACTGTGTATTGAGTTGTTTATGTTGATTTGTGAAATGAGATTGAATAATGGAGTTGTGATTGAGAGAAATGTTGGGAGTGTTTTTACTTTCAGGTTTTGAAGAACTGTTTTTTAAAAATACAGACAGCACTCTGCCGAAATTTTTGTAAAAATTACGGAGATTTTAAATATCTAAAAATTTAATTTATGTTTGGACTTTAAATAAAGGTTTTTAAAATCTGAAAAAAAATTTTACCCACCAATTTAAAAATGAATGAAAATTGTTTTAAAATCCCTTGTAGTAGATTAAATGGGTTACCGGTAGGCGAAGTACGGTAATTCATTATGAGTACTACGGGAGCTTGTTACATCTTACGAGGAGTAGGGTATGACACAAATGATTGGACAAAGTTGAGATTCCAGAATCTGCCTGGTTCTGGAATTAGAAGGAGACAATGAATCAGTTATAGTTATTTGACCATAACTGGAGTTCTAAAACTTTAATTGACATAATTCAAAATAATATGAATAACTAAGATGAAAAACTAGGACTTTATTATAAGAACCTAGAATCAATTCTGAGCCTAAGTGCTTGGAATTGTATGACAAAAAAGATAGAAATTTTTGAAATTTATAGACTGTCTAGGGTCATTAATCAATTAATTATGGTTAGAATTATACTATTTTTAAGGTGAATGATTTAAAAGGAAAGATTTAAATTAACACATAAAGCAACAACTTCCATGAAGGAAGTATGGCCAATGGACTATGCATCTTGACCAAATTTTTTAGAAGGAAATTAAGGCCGAAAATTTGAAATCCATGAAATATTCATGAATTACTTGAAATATGAATGGTACTTCACCTAAATTATGTAAATAGGTAGTTATGACTTATATGCCCATCAGTAATAGAATTCATAATATATTAGTAATTCAACTTAAAATATAAAATTGTAATTAATATAAGTAAATTGTCAAATGTATAAATGAGATGAAGTCATCATGAGGATTTATGTTTCATTGTAATTAGAACAATAATAATAATATCCTACCCAATAAGTGGTACATGAGAGGAAATAAGGTGAATTATAAATACTTAGTAAGCAAAATATTTTTCTGAATTATGAATGGTAATTTATATAAATATTGTAGTGAATAAATGAATCACATAAATGTGAGAATAGGGCAATCATTAATCAATCGACTATAACCAGAGTTATACTACTTCAAAGTAAATAAGTAAAAAGGGAAATTTAAGTTAATCTGAAATCCATGAATGGTTTATGGATTACTTGGAATATAAATGATAATCTACATAAATATTGTGATGATTAAATGGATTATATGAATGCATGAATGGGATGTTAGTTCTCATTATTGGAGAAAGGAAGAATATTTTGAGTACAATGGTACATGAAAACCATTATTGTGAATTATGATCAATATGGATGATATAATGAATATATAAATTATGATGAATATATAAGCTATGTAGAATTGTTGTTTAGAAATTTATACTTCTATTAGGAACAAAATTAAAATGATAAAAAAAGTATAATTGGAACTTATAATGAAATAATAAAATATATTAACATTAAATGGTACTAATGTGCCCATGTATTGTTAGTAGTATGCCCTAGAGCATATCATTTAGTATGTATCTTGTACATATTTTTATTAATAAAAGGCATTTCCACTTTTCCGTTTACATAATATATTTATGTGTAATAGAAAAGGTCTATTGATATTTTGTTAGAAATATTATTCTTAAGTTGTTAAGAATATGAGTGATAATATTTCTAGCACGAAGTATCATAAATAGGTTCACAATCGAGGATACTTCATAATAAGGACATGACTTATCCAGAAAGATTGTATTCATGTTTGTTCCCAAGTTATTTATATGAGATATAAATAAGATGGAATGGTGAGTCTCATTCCATATAACAAACATGATAGGCACTTATAAATGATAAGTAGGCCGAACCAGTGACACTTATGACAAGCACATGGAGTTTACTCTTGTCAATGTTTTGTCATAAATCATATCAGTGCATATAATCTTTAGACCTGAGGTAGCACAGTTATCTTGTATATAGGTAGTTTGAGTTTGATACTGCTTTCATACTTGTACTATGTATGGGTATATGGGCATGTGTTGGCTCCTACTAGTTATATATGGAGGTAGGTGTTGATCAAGATGGAATCTATTCCTCTAAGTAAATAGAGATAAAATCCTATGTTCATTTAATTGTTCTTGATGTTTCAAGTTCCTGGCCATGACAGATAAATTTATTCAGAAAAGAGTTTCTGATGAGAAAATCTTTTTAATCAAGAACTGGAATTAAAAGAGAACATAATATTCATAGCAAATGGAGTTTGACATAAACCATGACTCCAGCTTGAGTTGGGATTTTGTAACAGAGAGATTCTAGTGCATGGTAACATATGATTATAGGTTCATTTAAGGTAAACCTTATTACTAATTGGGTGGCCATGGCATGCTATGCTAGGTGTTAACCATGGTCTATGAGGTTCATAAAATGATTTAGAGAAATCATTTATGGTAAGAAAGAGTTCTGATGATATTAAGAGTTGATATCATGTCTCATTGCCAATTAGTGATGAGCCTAGTAAGTCACACACATACACAAGTTATCACCTAATTAAATATGATTTAATTAATTAATTAAAGAGTTTAATTGATTAATTAAATAGGTTTGGTTTGCAATTAGTTTGCAAAGTCCCTAGCATGACTTGAAACCAAATCTAGATTATTGGATGTATAATATAAGTTAAATTTATATTTAAAGTGTTTAAATATGAATTTAATTAATGAGAAATTAATTAATAGAGATCAATTAATTAATTTATATTTGATATAAATTAATTAGAAGAAGAAAAATAATTATTTTGGGTTGAGAACTCAAAATTAAGACACAGGGGCATTTTGGTCATTTTGCACTGTGACATGTGGCACCATGAGATGGTGACACATGGCATAACACATAAGCTTGCCAAATGTTTTTTAATCATGTAAGATGATTAAAATCAAGATTACATATAGGTTTGACACTTGGTACAATGTGATTGGGTCACTTAAACCTAGAGCTAATCAAAGGGTGACATGTGGCAAGGGTTTAATGTGTTAACCTAGCTATTTAAGTGTTGTTATGAGAAAATAAAATACAACCAGCAGCCACACTCCTTGGTCACGCCATTTTGCAGCCCTCCCTCTATTCTTCTTCATCTCTCATCAATTCAAAGAGATTAGCCATCAATCTCTTGAATTAAGAACACTAGAAATTGTTTCTAGTGTCCTGTTTACATCTCTAATCTCTTAAAAGGCAGAACTTGAATTTCTAATTAATAGAAAAGGCTTTAGAAGCTGTTCAAAGGCTGCCATAGGTGTTCTTGGTGTGGACAAGCTAGAGGGACAACATCTGGTGTCCTGAAGATGAATCTCAAAGGCGCAGACACGCTGCAGTGTATCAAGAGGTTAGTGTAATCATTCTTGATTTAATCTAAGGTTCTAAAATTAATCTGATTAATTTTTAAAATCTTAAATGGAAAATACAGATCCAAAAACATATTAAAAGAGTTTTAATATGTTGTTTATCATTGAAATCAAATAGATAAAAATAAATCTTGCATGATGCATGTGACCCTAGGTGAAAATTTTTGAATTCAATGGTATAAACTTGTGTTTTTCACGCTTCCGTTCCTTCATGTATTGCCTAGACATGTATGTCAGATTGGATAGATTAGCATGTCAATAGGGTATTATTTGAGCAGTATTGCATAAGGCTTTATGCCTGTATTTATGGCTTTATGCCCGCATTCATGGCTTGTATGCCCGATTATCTGTTATCATTTTTTTTTAGTTATATTGATTGCATAAGTGGTTGACGTTCCATATTTCACGTCCCATGGTATGATGGCTGATTGCATCAAATTATATAGACATTTAAGGTTAACATGCATTACATTTTGTTAGCATTTAGTATCTTTTTATGTTTATTTTTATATGTTTTCATTATTATTTTAGAAAACATGTTAATCCATCTCAATTCATTGATTTTTATATTTTATCAAGTATTTTTATGTGGTTCTAGAATCAAAGATGATTTTGGAAGAGGATCTGGAGGTCAAAACGTGAAGAATAAAGGGCCAGAAGTAGTACACAGGCCGTGTAACCCACCCTGTGTAACTTCCTGGACCCTGTGCAACCTTCTACACAAAGAAAAATCGAAAAATAAAAGCGGCAGAAAGTTACACTAGGCATGTATCACTACACGGTACACGCACGTAAAGTCCCCTGACAGCAATTCTGATATGACTTTTCTTGCTTCCAACTCGACCCGGATGGACTCCTAATACTTCTAGGACTCTGAAATTAGGGTTTTTACACTAGATATAATATATAACAAGTCAAGAATTGAGGGAGAGAGAGAATTTACATCCAAGAATAGAATTTACATTCAAAGGAAGCCAATTTACATTCAAGGATGCACATCAACTTCAAGGGAGGCAAGGGAGAAAATAAGATCTGCAAGATTTCTCTAAGGGATTTTCAGATGAAGTTCCAAAAGTCCAAGGCTGCAATTCTCCTTCTGGGTTCTTTCACTCTATTTTCTTCTCACGTCTTCTATTTATCTTTTTATAAACTTGATTGTAAAACTCACCATGGGTGAGTAGGTTCTTTATTCTAGGGTTAGGGTGTGGCACTCAATTTAATTATGGATCTGGTTTGATTTTATTTAATACATTAGGTATTTTATTCTTTGATTCAATCTCTTGTGATCTTAATACATGCTATGTATTGGTACCCACTTAGTATTGATTACATATATTAATTAAAGGACTGAAAGGTGAAGATTAATATTAGAAAATCGGGATTTTAAACCTAGAAAATTTAACCTAAAGATAGGCTGATGACCTTTGTGGAGTTCCAAAATTAGTCAAAGATCTTAAAGGATTTTAATTAATTTAATCACCATGAAAGTGGGGTTTATGTTAATTAAAATACACTTTGAGTGCCTTGAGAGAGGACTTAAGATAACTTAGGATTTATTTCAATCAAAATAATAATCTCTCATTTATTAAATGAATTAGATTGATTTTATAATTGATTGAAGTGTGAACCCCTAGCTCTAGAATGCCTTTGTCCATTAACATTCAAGTTTAGTTAATTATTTAGATTTTATTTCTTTTAATTTAGATTTAATTATTATTTTTATATAATTCGATCGTCTAGATAATTAAAATCACTATAGTTTGGTATTCAACACGGTCCTCGTGGGAACGATACTCTACTCATCACTTTATTACTTGTTAAAAATCTGTGCACTTGTGGTGGTTGTAAAACCAGCAAACAACGGCTTGAGACACCACGGTGTCTAGTGCTCAGTGACTCGCTTATCCAGTTTAGTTAGCCTGACATAGGTTACTTGGGCAGTGAAATACATTAAGAATATTAGAAATTAAAAATATTATAAATTAAATAAATGAGTTAGAAAGACTTGAAAAGAATTAGTTAGAATTAAGAATATTAGTTATTATGAAATGATCCAAACCACATAAAAATTTTTAAGTAAAGTGACAAAAGATTAGGCAAAAAAAAAAAAGGTATAACTTAAATAAATACTACAAATGTACCTTCTATAACCATATGAATATAAACTTAGTATTTTTATTAATTTTGTATTTTATATATTATTACTGTGAATTTAGGAACTAAGCACTTCCAAAGAGGAACAAATTAGAACAAAAGATAATTAATACTAGAAATATCATATTAAATTAAATTAAATTTTTGAGTATTTAAATGATGCTTCATTTCTTTTTTTATTTGTATATATTATTTTCTTATTATATTATCGCACCACTAAGCAGAAATACTTAGCATGATGGATTGTTTCTTTCGCGCAGGTACTGAAGCTAAAACTCGATGGACATTAGACTGGGATTTTTAGAGTCTGAATCTGCAGAAGTGTCAGAAGTATTCAAGGTTGTCACCTCCTCAGCAGTGCATGTAGATAGGGCTCACAAAAGTCATATTATATATTTTGTGCATTATAATTAGTTATTATGTTGAAATGTAAATTAGGAATTGTAATTAATTTGTATATCATGTAAATTGTGAATTTATGTAATTAGTTTGTAAATTATGTAATTAATGGAAATTTGAAAATTTTGATATATGAATTGAGCATGGAAATGAGTTGCAAGAATTGAATATGAAATGATTCTGATGAGCATGGATGAGATTTTTATTGTAAAATATTATTAAAAATTCTGAGTAGCTGAGTAATGAAATATGCCAAATAGTAGTATAATAGAGAAAACTCCATTAGTTTCTCCTTTAGAAATATAATTTATTTTTAAAATATAACGAGTTCAAAATTATTAAAGGAATAAAGTAAGATAAGATAGGGTACTCTGGCACTGAATGTGGCACGCCTTGCTCGACTACACTGTAAACGGGTGAGGGTTGTTATATTTATTGGTATCAAAGCACGATTTAGGCATTCCTAGGCATCAATAGATAGAATAAGATTGTGTGCATAACATGCATTACATTCATAAGAGTCGAGGTGACACTAATGCAGATCTATTTTCTTTAGTTATTTTAGGTTAAGGTATGGATCCTGGTCCACAGAAAGTCATAGATTTGAAAAGGATAAGCATAGGAAAAATCTGATCTATTGGGATATATCATGGTAACTGGGATCTATTGTGTAGAGCCACGTATTTCCCAGCTTTGGTATGGTTATGTCAGAACAGAGTCCTATTATTAGAAATGAGTTTGAAATTTACTATAAAACCACAGGACAAAGGGACAATGTGAAAGGTGAAGAAATCATCTCAATTACCTAAATCCTGTAAATTTCGAGGATGAAATTTTTGTTAGAGGGGAAGAATTGTGACATCCTCACTTTAGATAGTCCGTACGTTCTACTATTTTGATGACCAATGTCTATCCGGACAGCCAAAATGTCTTGAACTATATTTAAGCTAGAGTAAAGAGTCATAAATAACTCAAATAATGACAAGAAAATTAAGGAAAAATTTAAGCAATGAAATGCACTAATATTAAATGAGTCGGAGCTCCAGCGATGGGTGACCTAATGGGAAGCGACTGTAAAAGACAATTAGCAACCCTAGACTCATGGCAAACCCTATGAAATAATTTCTAGGACTCCAGTGGAGAGTTATTGAGCCTTAGATAGCAATAGAATACCAAGAAACTTCTCAGAGAATTTTCTATATCAGTACAGACAATTTTAGCTCATTAAGCAAAACGAATGGCATTTTGGTCATTTCACCTTTAGAGATGATTTTTAACCAACTTTTCCATTCAAGTAAGTGAGGATTATAACATAAAATGTGAAAAAATATTGATGAAAATTTAATTAAAATTGAGTAGATAAAAGAAGAAAACATAAATAAAATTAAATTGAATTATTACATGAGCATGAGGTGAGAATGATGCAATTAAAAATTATTAGCCAATCAAAACAAGACAACCACATATAAAGAGATAAAATGGGATTAAAAGAGACAAATTTTAGTCTTCTTCTTCCACTTTCATACCATGGCCGAACCACCTCTTGAAGTTTTCCTCTATTGATGTTTCTTTAAGCTTCATTTTCCCATCAAAATCTTCTATATTTTCCCAACCTCCAAACATAAAAACTTGATATCTAACCTAGCTAAAGTGATTAGAGGCAAGAAGAAGAGAAGGAGTTGAAGAATTAGAAGACTTAGAATCTTGCCATTAGAGGTTAGTGCTTGTTTTCATATCTCTCTCTCTCTCTCACTCTCTTTATTTCATGTTAGAGGCTTAAATTGAGTAAGAAATTGTAAAGAATTGAAATAAAATATATGTGTATGAACACTAAGAAATTTGGCAGCCATGGAAGGAGTTTGGAAATTATTGATTTGTTTAAATTAAATTGCTCAGAGATGATTTTTAACCAACTTGCCTATTCAAGTAAGTGAGGATTATAACATAAAATGTGAATAAATATTGATAAAAATTTAATTAAAAATGAGTAGATAAAAGAAGAAAACATAAATGAAATTAAATTGAATCATTACATGAGTATGAGGTGAGCATGATGTAATTAAAAATTATTGGCCAATCAAAACAAGACAACCACATATAAAGAGATAAAATGGGATTAAAAGAGACAAATTTTGGTCTTCTTCTTCCGCTTTCATACCATGGCCGAACCACCTCTTGAAGTTTTCCTCCATTGATGTTTCTTTAAGCTTCATTTTCCCATCAAAATCTTCCATATTTTCCCAACCTCCAAACACAAAAACTTGATATCTAACCTAGCTAAAGTGATTAGAAAAAAAAAAGAAGAGGAGGAGTTGAAGAATTAGAAGACTTAAAATCTTGCCATTAGAGGTTAGTGCTTGTTTTCATATATCTCTCTCTCTTTATTTCATGTTAGAGGCTTAAATTGAGTAAGAAATTGTAAGGAATTGAAATATAATATATGTGTATGAACACTAAGAAATTTGGCAACCATGGGAGGAGTTTGGAAATTATTGATTTGTTTGAATTAAATTGCTTAGAAATGGTTTTTGATAAGTATATTTGAGCTAGATGTTGATTTGTGTGAGTTGGATGAAATGATGGATTATTAGGGTTAGGGTTTGTGACTAAATTGGGGATTTGGTGCTTGAATGTTTAATTGGAGTTCTAATGGTCAATTAGTGATCATTTGGTATGGTTTGACTTAGACATGGAGTGAATTGTGGCATTGAGTTGTGAAATGGTTAGGTTGCCTTATGTGCCAGAAATTCTAAACTTGAGTCTAGTGAATTTGGGTAGTTATAACTTGACTTGTGTAGCTTCAATTGGTGTAAGACATATTGGAGCTAAAATTAGGGGCATAATGCCACATTTTTTATGAAGAAACCCTACCCAGAAAACCAACTTAGAGTGACCTAAAAATTGCCTAAATCCAGATAACCAAAATCTGGACCTAGAAAACTAACTATATGAACAGTGTTTGTTCAAATGGCCGTAACTTTGTGTAGAGAGGTCCAAATGACC
Organism: Hevea brasiliensis; assembly: GCF_030052815.1. Classification (NCBI taxonomy): domain Eukaryota; kingdom Viridiplantae; phylum Streptophyta; class Magnoliopsida; order Malpighiales; family Euphorbiaceae; genus Hevea; species Hevea brasiliensis. Next base: position 33,375,995 of record NC_079507.1, on the reverse strand, counting down.
TGATTCTTAAACCCATGGAAAGTTTAGACAATGTAGAACAACTATCCTGAAGAACAGAAACCCAAATTCTGACCATAACCAATTCAAATTGCTAGCCAAACTTAGGATACCAAACTGCCAGAAGCCAAAACTGACCAGAAATTCTGGGAATAGACTAATCCGGCCAGTTATGGTAATTTGGCCATCACTTGAGCTAAAAAACTCCAAATGGAGTGATTCAAAAAGGAAATTAAAGAAGTCACATGAAGGAACAACTTTGATGAAGAAAGTTTAGCCAAATTCTCACTGTAAATAGGTCCAACGGAATAGTAAACTTAAGTGACTAAAACCAAAAATTTAGAAATACATCTAGGGAACTTTGAATTGTAATTGGCAACTAATACCAACAAATTTAGGACCGAAAATGTGGTATTATAGTGTGATTAGGACTTGCATATTTATTATGTATGAAAAATTCAACATTTTTGTATGAATAGTAATGTGAATAGTAATCACTAAATTATGTGAAATAGTATGATAAACTAGAAAAGCCATCATAAATATTAAATATAGGATGTGATTAGTAACTTATGAATTTTGAATTTGAATGACTCTAAAACCTAGGAGAATAATTCATATGAAGAACCTTAGGCTAACATGTAACTGTAACATGTCCAAATGACTAGACAAAGTTGAGATTCCAGAATTTGTTTGGCTCTGGAATTAAAAGGAGACAATGAACTAGTTATAGTTATTTGACCATAATTGGAGTTATAAAACTTTAATTGACATAATTCAAAATAATATGAATAACTAAGTTGAAGAACTAGGACTTTATTATAAGAGCCTGGAATCAATTTTGAGCTTAAGTGTTTGGAATTGTATGACAAAGAAGATAGAAATTTCTGAAATTTATGGACTGTCTAGGGTCATTAATCAATTAATTATGGTTAGAATTATACTATTTTAAGTTGAATGATTTAAAAAGAAAGATTTAAATTAACACATAAAGCAACAACTTCCATGAAGGAAGTATGGCTAATGGACTATGCATCTTGGCCAAATTTTTTAGAAGGAAATTAAGGCCGAAAATTTGAAATCCATGAAATATTCATGAATTACTTGAAATATGAATGGTAATTCACCTAAATTATGTGAATAGGTAGTTAGGACTTATATGCCCATCACTAATAGAATTCATAATATATTAGTAATTCAACTTAAAATATGAAATTGTAATTAAAATAAGTAGATTGTCAAATGTATAAATGAGATGAAGTCATTATGAGGATTTATGTTTCATTGTAATTAGAACAATAATAATAATATCCTACCAATAAGTAGTACATGAGAGCAAATAAGGTGAATTATAAATACTTAGTAAGCAAAATATTTTTCTGAATTATGAATGGTAATTTATATAAATATTGTAGTGAATAAATGAATCATATAAATTTGAGAATGGGACAATCATTAATCAATCGACTATAACTAGAGTTATACTACTTCAAAGTAAATAAGTAAAAAGGGAAATTTAAGTTAATTTGAAATCCATAAATGATTTATGGATTACTTGGAATATGAATGATAATCTATATAAATATTGTGATGATTAAATGGATTATATGAATGAATGAATGGGACGTTAGTTCTCATTATTAGAGAAAGAAAGAATTTTTTGAGTACAATGGTACATGAGAACCATTGTTATGAATTATGATCAATATGGATGATATAATAAATATATAAATTATGATGAATATACAAACTATGTAGAATTGTGATTTAGAAATTTATGCTTCTATTATGAGCAGAATTAAAATGATAAAAAATTATAATTGGAACTTATAATGAAAGAATAAAATATATTAACATTAAATGGTACTAATGTGCCCACGTATTGCCTAGACACGTGTGTCAGATTGAATAGATTGGCATACCAATAGCATATTGTTTGAACAATACTGGGTAAGGCTTTATGCCTATATTTATGGCTTTATGCCTGCATTCATGGCTTGTTTGCCTGATTATCTGTTACCATGGCTTTTTAGCCATATTGATTCCATACGTGGTTGACGTTTCGTATTTCATGTCCCATGGTATAATGGCCCGGGACACCACGGTGTCCAGTGCTCAGTGACCTGCTTATCCAATTTAGTCAGCCTGCCATAGGTTTCTTGGGCAGTGAAATACATTTAGAATATTAGAAATTAAAAATATTAGAAATTAAATAAATGAGTTAGAAAGACTTGAAAAAAATTAGTTAGAATTAATAATATTAGTTATTATGAAATGATCCAAACCGCATTAAAATTTTTAAGTAAAGTGATAAAAGATTAGCAAAAAAAAAAGGTATAACTTAAATAAATACTACAAATATACCTTCTATAACCATATGAATATAAACTTAGTATTTTTATTAATTTTGTATTTTATATATTATTACTGTGAATTTAAGAACTAAGCGCTTCCAAAGAGGAACAAATTAGAGCAAAAGATAGTTAATACTAGAAATATCATATTAAATTAAATTAAATTTCTAAGTATCTAAATGATGCTTCATTTCTTTCTTTATTTATATATATTATTTTCTTGTTATATTATCACACCACTAAGAAGAAACGCTTAGTGCGATGGATTGTTTCCTTCACTCAGGTACTGAAGCTAAAACCCGATAGACATTAAACTGGGATTTTTGGAGTCCGGATCTGTAGAAGTGTCAGAAGTATTCAAGGTTGTCACCTCCTCAGCAATGCATGTAGATAGGGCTCACAAAAGTCATATTATGTATTTTGTGTATTACAATTATTTATTATGTTGAAATGTAAATTAGGAATTGTAATTAATTTGTATATCATGTAAATTGTGAATTTATGTAATTAGTTTGTAAATTATGTAATTAATGGAAATTTGAAAATTTTGATATATGAATTGAGCATGAAAATGAGTTGCAAGAATTGAATGTGAAATGATTATGATGAGCATGGTGTTAGCAGTAGCCCTAGAGCATATCATTTAGTATGCATCTTGTACATGTTTTATTAATAAAAAAGTAATTTCACTTTTCCGTTTACATAGTATATTTATGTGTAATAGAAAAGGTCCATTGATATTTTGTTAGAAATTCTATTCTTAAGTTGTTAAGAATATGAGTGACAGTATTTCTAGCACAAAGTGTCATGAATTGGTTCACAATCGAGGATACTTCACACAGGACATGACTTATTCAGAAAGATTGTATTCATGTTTGTTCCCAAAGTATTTATATGAGATATAAATAAGATGGAATGGTGAGTCTCATGCCATATAATAAATATGATAGGCACTTATACATGATAAGTAGGTCAAACCAATGACACTTATGACAATCACGTGGAGTTTACTCTTGTCAATGCATTGTCATAAATCATATCTGTGCATATAATCTTTAAACCTGAGATAGCACAGTTATCTTGCATATAGGTGGTTTGAGTTTGATATTGCTTTCATACTTGTACTGTGTATGGGTATATGGGCATGTGCTGGCTCCTACCAGTTATATATGGATATAGGTGTTGATCAAGATGGAATCTGTTACCCTAAGTAAATAAGGATAAAATCGTATGTTCATTTAATTGTTCTTAATGTTTTAATATCCTGACCAGGACAGACAGATGTAATAAAAAAAGAGTTTCTAATGAGAAAAATCTTTTTAATCAAGAACTAGAATTAAAAGAGAACATAATATTCATAGCAAATGGAGTTTGACATAAACCATTACTCCAGCTCGAATTGGGATTTTATAATAGAGAGATTCTAGTGCATGGTAACTTATGATTATAGGTTCATTTAAGGTATTCCTTATTACTGATTTGGGTGGCTATGGCATGCTATGCTAGGTGTTAACCATGATCTATGAGATGCCTAAAATGACATAGAGAAATCATTTATGGTAAGAAAGAGTTCTGATGATATTAAGAGTTAATATCATATCTCATTGCCAATTAGTGATGAGCCTAGTGAGTCACACACATACACAAGTAATCATCAGTTAAATGTGATTTAATTAATTAATTAAAGAGTTTAAGTAATTAATTAAATAGGTTTGGTTTGCAATTAGATTGCAAAATCCCTAGCATGGCTTGAAACCAAATCTAGGTTATTGCATGTATAGTATAAGTTAAATTTATATTTAAAGTGTTTAAATATGAATTTAATTATGAGAAATTAATTAATAGAGATTAATTAATTAATTTTTTTATATTTGATATAAATTTATTAGAAGAGGAGAAATAATTATTTTGGGTTGAGAACTCAAAATTACAACACAAGGGTAATTTGGTCATTTCACAGGGTGACATGTGGCACCATGAGATGGTGACATATGGCATCATGGTTTGTCATTTGTCTTCCTATCATGCATGATGATCAAAGTCAAGATTAAACCTAGCTTTGACACTTGGCTTAATGTGATTAGGTCAATTAAAATTAAGATGCAATCAGAAAATGACATGTGGCAAGAGTTTTAAGTGATGACCTAATTATAAAAGGGAAAGAATGAAAGAATAAAATATGTATTCTAATTTTTCAAAAGAGGTGTCGCCACCCATAAAGCTCTCTTCCTCTCTTCTTCTTCTTCTCTCATCAATTCAAAGAGAACTATTAATATTCTCTTGAATTAAAATTGCTAGAAATTGTTTCTAGTTTCCTATATACATCAATAACCTCTCTAAAGGAAAATCTCTAATTTCTAATTGGTTGGCAAGGCTTAAGAAGCTGGTTTAGGGGCTGCCTATTGGTGATCTTGGTGTGGACAAGCTAGAGGGACAACATTTGGGGTCCTAAGCGCTTCACAAAGGTACCAATCACATCTACAGTGCATCAAAAGGTTTGTGCACATATTCTTGTATTAATCTATGGTTCTAATGAATTAATTTGTTAATTCTAAAATCTTAAATGGAAAATATAGATCCTGATACTTATTAAAAGTGTTTTATTATACAATTGAACATTGAAATCAATTAGTTACATAATGAATTTTGCATGATGCATGAGACCCTATAAGAAAATTTCTGAATTCAATGTTCTAATCTGATAATTTTCTTCCTTTCGCTCCTTCAATTGGCATCATAGCTACTATATTTGCCATTTAGATTGTTCAATATGTGATTTAATTGTGTGATTTGATCAAGAGTTGATTGTTTCATTGCTGGTTGGACCAACAAAGGTGGCGGCTTGGTTATCACCATGATGGTGCGCATGGTTTGGCCATGTTTGATGGTTCTAAGGATGTGCATGGATTTTGGGCTTGAGTGTGGGCTTGATTTCAAGGCCCATAATTAGGCCCATGACTAATTAAAATGTTTAATTATGAGTTTTAATCACACAACTAAATTTTAATTCAAATCTAAATTTTTAAATTTGTTTGAATGTGATTTAATTCTGAATTTTTAAATTTGTTTGAATGTGATTCAAATCTGAATTTTTAAATTTGTTTGAATCATATTCAAATATGGATTTTTTTGTTGAATATGAGATATTCAATTTAATTTTAGTATGCATGTTTTATTTAATTGTTAAATAGTAATATGCATGATGGATTATTATGGACAATAAAAGACCAATGTGATTGGATTTATTTCTTTTATTTTTCTTTGGGTTGTCAATTAATTAATTTAATTTTGGTGGCATGTATTATAAAGGTTGTAATATTTTTGGGTTGAAATTTCATTTATTTAAGGACTTTAAAGTCCATGTTCTTGTAAATTCGCCTTAGTATGCTAAGAATTACAATGTAATTGGATTGCAAGAAGATCAAGGAGGTTAAGAGCATTGGTGGGACTAGTGGGAGGAATTCAAGATCAAGTGTTGATTATGTACTCCTTCAGCAACTCTTGTAACATGAATGAATGAAATGCACCAAGGAATGCCCTGATTCAATTCTTTGTGGCTCAGAATTGAATCCCTTAGAAAGTCCATGATCATACCATTTTTATTGTTTATCCGTGTATGCATGAGATGTATGGGAATGTATGCAACTATATGATATATGCATACCAAATAGATAATGTGCAAAGTGAGACCATAATAGTAATTAAGTTGACCACAAAATCTTTCAAACAAATGATTAAGTTGAAAATGGTATAATTAAAGGTAATTATATTTGGGCCCTCCATTGAGGTAATTATTTTAAGAAATTTTAAATACTTGCATATGATGCAATTAATTTAAGAGATTTGCTTAAGAATAATTATTAAGCATGAGATGTTGTAAATATGTAAATGGTTTGGTGGCCAATAATGAATGTGCCTGAGGACATTAAAATTATTTGCATGTTTACTGGCTCAATGGGATCAACTTAACTAATGCAAGATAAGTCGATAATAGATGTGCCTGAGATTTTGTGCATTAGGGGCTAGGTAAATGATTGAACCTCACATGAGATGTGATGGGCAAGGAGTTGCTCACTTACAGTTTATTGTAATTCCAATAATGGATGTGCCTGAGGATGATCAATAAGACTATAAGAATTTAATCACCCACTAGAAATCCATCCAACTAGGATTTCCATTTCCTACTTTGGAAGTGTAGGATTCGCTAAGTTAGTGGGAGGACAAATTTGATTAGAAGAGCATAATCATTTTGGTTAAATACATGATACATTTACTAATTAATCTAGTTATTTTTTACAGTTAATTTTCTGATAATAATGAGCACACCACGACCACCACCATCCAATATCCTTGTGAGCATACTCACAATAAGTTGACAGGATCAGATCTTTCTGATTGGCTAAGAAATTTGAAACTTGTCCTAAACCTTGAACATATAGGATATGTTCTAGACTCAAATGTTCCTGGTCCCTTAACTCTAGAGGCCACTCAAGAGGAACATGATACTTTGGACAAGTGGAAGGAGCATGATACGAGAGCTAAGTGTTACATGCTTGCTTCTATGAGTAATGAGTTACAGAAGCAGCATAAAAACATGTAATATGCAAGTGAGATCCTTCTTCACCTGTAAGAGTTGTATGGTGAGCATAGCAGAAATGCCAGGTATGAGATATCTAGGCAGCTATTTCGAATGAGGATGTCCGAGGGACAAAATGTTAGGGATCATGTCCACAAGATGATTCGGCTTATTGAGCAGCTGGAACATCTTGACTTTAACATGGATTTCCAACTGCAGATGGATTTGATCCTTCAGTCCCTTCCTGAGTCATTTGGGAATTTTGTGACAAATTTTCATATGACTAAGCAGGAATACACCTTGGCTAGTCTACTTAACAAGCTAGTTATTGCCCAAAAGAATATGCCAGGCAATTGCATCTTCTTCTGCTAGAAAGTCCAATAAGAAGAAGGGTAATAAGAAAAAGAAACCTCAAATTCCTGGTCCTTCCAAGAAGATAGCTAAATAGAAAGGGAAGACCAAAGCTGATGGAGGCAAAGGAAAGTGTTTCCACTGCCAGGAGGATGGGCACTGGAAAAGGAACTGCCCAGAGTATCTTGCTTCTCTGAAGGACAAGAAGGATACAACTTCAGAAGGTATGTCTGTGTCTTATTATTTAGATTCTGATGATACTCATAGTTTATCTATAGCTTGGGTTTTAGATACTGGTGCCAGTTCTCACATTTCTTATGATATGCAAGAACTAGCAAACAGTAGCAGCTTGCATTCTCGAGATGTTAGACTCTAGATTGGCAATGGCTCAACTGTTGAAGCTTTAGCCATAGGATCTAAATCTTTTTACATGTCTGGACATGTTTTGTGTTTGGATAATATTTTATATGTACATGATGCTTTTAAGAACATCATTTTCATATCTAGTTTGACTAGAAATGGCTATGAATTTCAGTTCACAGATGATGTTTGCAATATTTATTTTGGAAATAAATATGTTAGCTTGGGTTATATGCATGATGGTCTTTATTATTTGGATAATAATGGCAAACACAAAATGAATGCAAGTAATCTAAAAGAATGCAATGCCATGGTAAAAATCAACTCAAGTTCAAAATATATTTGGCACTTAAGATTAGGTCATGTTGCAGAAGATAGGATTGCAAAACTGGAGAAAATGGAGATTTTATCCTCATTGAGTTCAGAACCTAGTCCAACTTGTGAATCCTGCCTTTAAGGCAAAATGACTAGATCACCCTTTATTGGATAAGGACTAAGAGCCGAAAATATTTTGGAGCTAATACATAGTGATGTATGTGGCCCATTTAGAGAAATGGCTCGAGGTGGTTTTCATTATTTTATTACTTTTACTGATGACAAATCAAGGTTTGGGTATTTGTATTTGATGAAATACAAACATGAATCCTTTGAAAAGTTCAAAGAATTTAAATATGAAGTAGAAAATCAAATAGGAAAAGTATTAAAGCTCTTCCATCAGATCGTGGAGGTGAATACTTGAGTGCTGAATTTGATGAATACTTGAAAGAGCATGGCATTGTTTCCCAGCTTACTCCTCCAGGAACACCATAGCCGATTGGTGTATCTGAAAGGTGAAATCATACCCTATTAGATATGGTACGTAGTATGATGAGCTATACTGATATGCAAATCTCCTTTTGGGGATTTGTATTAGAATCAACTTTGCATATTCTGAATAGGATTCCATCAAAATCAGTTTCTTCCACACCTTATGAGATATGGCATGGAAGAAAACCAAGTCTTAAGCATGTTAAGATTTGGGGTTGTCCAGCTTATATCAAAAAGTTGGACACTGATAAATTGGAAACCAGATCAGAAAAAGGTATATTTGTTGGATATCCAAAAGAGAGTTTTGAATATTATTTTTATTTACCTACATCACAAAAGGTTGTGGTAAGTAGAGATACCACATTTCTTGAACAATAGTTTGTTCAAGAAGGAGGCAAAGGAAGACAAATAGAGTTAGTATTGGAGAATTCTGACCAACCAACAGATCAGATGGATATAGATCCATCTAGTCAACTTACACCTATCGATGAAACATCTACAGTTGTTCCTCGCAAATCAACCAGGATATCTCACCCACTAGTGATATATGGTTTTCTTCATGAAGAAGAAAAAGAGTTGTTTACTCATGAAGAAGTAGATCAAGGAGATGATCTACTTACTTATGAAGAAGCTATATTAGATATAGACTCTTCAAAATGGATTGAAGCTATGAAATCCGAAATTGATTCCATATATAAGAATCAAGTTTGGGATCTTGTTGACCCACCTTAAGGAATTGTACCTATAAGGAATAAATAGGTTTTCAAGAAGAAAATTAGTTCGGATGGAAAAGTAGAGACCTATAAAGCAAGGCTAGTAGCAAAAGGGTTTTTCTAAATGCAAGGAATCGACTATGAGGAGACTTTCTCGCCTATTGCCATGCTTAAATCAATTAGGATTATATTAGCCATAGCTGCATACTATGATTATGAGATTTGGCAGATGGATGTCAAAACAGCTTTTCTCAATGGATACATTGAAGAAAACATTTTCATGGAACAAACTAGGGGTTTTGAATCTCAAAATGGTTCCAAAGTATGCAAGCTAAAGCGATCCATTTATGGGTTGAAACAAGCTTCGAGGAGTTGGACCATCCATTTTGATGAAGCCATTAAGTCATTTGATTTATCAAAAATGAGGATGAGCCATGTGTATATAAAAAGGTTTGTGATAGTGCTATCACTTTTCTTGTCTTATATGTGGATGACATTTTGTTGATGGGTAATGACACAGGTATGTTGACAACTATAAAGGTATGGTTGTCAAATACATTTTCCATGAAAGACTTAGAGGAGATAACCTATATTCTTGGGATTCACATCTATAGAGATAGAGCAAAAAGAATAATTAGTTTATCCCAAAGTCTATGCTTGGAAAGGAGTTAAAGAGGTTTAACATGCTTGATTCCAAGAGAAGATTGTTACCAGTGAGACATGGTATCCACCTTTCTAAAGAGATGTCTCCAAAAACACCTAAAGAAAGAGATAAAATGGCCAGGATTCCATATGCTTCGGCCATTGGAAGTTTGATGTATGCAATATTGTGTACTAGGCTAGATATCGCATATGCTATTAGTTTGATTAGCAGGTTTCAATCCAATCCAAGTTTGGAACACTGGATAGTTGTCAAGAATATCCTTAAGTACTTGAGAAGAACTAAGGATTTATTCTTGATATATGGAAGTAGTGACTTACAATTGGATGGTTATACTGATTCTAATTTTCAATCAGCTATCAATGATAAAAAGTTTACCTCTGGGTATGTGTTCATTTGTAATGGAGATACAGTTAGTTGGAAGAGTTTCAAACAAAGTACGACTACAGATTTTACTACAGAGGCTGAGTATATTGCTGCATCAGATGTTGCACAGGAAGTTATTTGGATAAAGAAGTTCGTGACCAAACTTGCAGTAGCTCCTTCCATTGAATCAGTAGTTCCACTCTACTGTGACAACAATGGAGCAGTCATACAGGCTAAGGAACCGCGGTCTCACCAGAAATCCAAACACATAAAAAGGCGCTACCACATTATCAGAGAGATAATTGGGCGAGGTGATGTAGCCATGCAGAAAATAGCATCAGCTGGAAATTCAGCTAATCCATTCACTAAGCCTATGTCACAAGCTCAGTTAGACCGATATCTTGAGAAGATGGGTCTAAGGTATTGTATTGAATGGCTCTAGTGCTAGTGGGAGATTGTTAATAGTATACCCTGGAGCATATCATTTAGTATGTATCTTGTACATATTTTATTAATAAAAAGACAATTTCATTTTTCCGTTTACATAATATATTTATGTGTAATGCAAAAGGTCCATTGATACTTTGTAAGAAATTATATTCTTAAGTTGTTAAGAATATGAGTGATAGTATTTCTAGCACAAAGTATCATAAATTGGTTCACAATCGAGGATACTTCACACAGGACATGACTTATCCTGAAAGATTGTATTCATGTTTGTTCCCAAGGTATTTATATGACATATAAATAAGATGGAATGGTGAGTCTCATGCCATATAACAAACATGATAGGCACTTATACATGATAAGTAGCCCGAACCAATGACACTTATGACAATCACGTGGACTTTACTCTTGTTAATGCATTGTCATAAATCATATCAGAACATATAATCTTTAAACCTGAGATAGCACAATTATCTTATATATAGATGGTTTGAGTTTGATATTGCTTTCATACTTGTACTGTGTATGGGTATATGGGCATGTGCTGGCTCCTACCAGTTATATATGGAGATAGGTATTGATCAAGATGGAATCTGTTACCCTAAGTAAATAGGGATAAAATCCTATGTTCATTTAATTGTTCTTGATGTTTTAAGTTCCTAGCCAGGATAGACAGATTTAATCATAAAAAAGTTTCTGATGAGAAAAATCTTTTTAATCAAGAACCGAAATTAAAAGAGAACATAATATTCATAGCATGGGGTTTAACATAAACCATGACTCCAGCTCGAATTGGGATTTTGTAACAGAGAGATTCTAGTGCATGGTAACATATGATTATAGGTTCATTTAAGGTATTCCTTATTACTGATTGGGTGGCCATGGCATGCTATGCTAGGTATTAGCCATGATCTATAAGATGCCTAAAATGACTTAGAGAAATCATTTATGGTAAGAAAGAGTTCTGATGATATTAAGAATTAATATCATATCTCATTGCCAATTAGTGATGAGCCAGTGAGTCACACACATACACAAGTAATCACCAAGTTAAATGTGATTTAATTAATTACTTAAAGAGTTTAATTGATTAATTAAATAGGTTTGGTTTGCAATTAGATTGCAAAGCCCCTAGCATGGCTTGAAATCAAATTTAGGTTATTGGAAGTATAGTATAAGTTAAATTTATATTTAAAGTGTTTAAATATGAATTTAATTATGAGAAATTAATTAATAGAGATTAATTAATTAATTTATTTATATTTGATATAAATTTATTAGAAGAGGAGAAATAATTATTTTGGGTTGAGAACTCAAAATTACAACACAAGGGTAATTTGGTCATTTCACAGGGTGACATGTGGCACCATAAGATGGTGACACATGGCATCATGGTTTGTCATTTGTCTTTCTATCATGCATGATGATCAAAGTCAAGATTAAACCTAGCTTTGACACTTGGCTTAATGTGATTAGGTCAATTAAAATTAAGATGCAATCAGAATATGACATGTGGCAAGGATTTTAAGTGATGACCTAATTATAAAAGGGAAAGAATGAAAGAATAAAACATATATTCTGATTTTTCAAAAGAGGTGTCGCCACCCATAAAGCTCTCTTCCTCTCTTCTTCTTCTTCTCTCATCAATTCAAAGAAAATTATTAATATTCTCTTGAATTAAAATTGCTAGAAATTGTTTCTAGTTTCCTATATACTTCTACAACCTCTCTAAAGGCAAATCCCTAATTTTTAATTAGTTGGCAAGGCTTGAGAAGCTGGTTTAGGGGTTGCCCATTGGTGATCTTGGTGTGGAGAAGCTAGAGGGACAACATTTGGGGTCCTAGGTACTTCACAAAGGTACCAATCACATCTACAATGCATCAAAAGGTTAATGCACATATTCTTGTATTAATCTAGGGTTCTAATGAATTAATTTATTAATTCTAAAATCTTAAATGGCAAGTGTAGATCCTAATACATATTAAAAGTGTTTTAATATGAAATTGAACATTGAAATCAATTAGGTACATAATGAATTTTGCATGATGCATGAGACCCTAGAAGAAAATTTCTGAATTTAATGTTCTAATTTGATAATTTTTATGCTTTCTCGCTCCTTCACATGGATGAGATTTTTATTGTAAACTATTATTGAAAATTCCAAGTAGGTGAGTAGTGAAATATGTCAAACAGTAATATAATAGGGGAAACTCCATTAGTTTCTCCTTTAGAAATATAATTTATTTTTAAAATATAACGAGTTCAAAATTATTAAAGGAATAAAGTAAGATAAGATAGGGTGCTCTGGCATTAAATGTGATATGCCTTGCTCAGCTACACTGTAAACAGGTGAGGGGTGTTACATCTCTGGGAGCAGAACCTTGAACAGATCCCTTAGTCGTGGTAGGTGGTCCCAGATCTGCGGGCACTAGTGCAATCCCTGGCAAAATGCCCAGTTCCACTATAGTTGTAGCAAGCTCCTGTGGCCTTATAACATACTCCTCCATGTGTTTTGCCATAGATTCCACAAGTACGGACAGGAAAGGAACCCCTAGATGTCTACTGGCTGGATTTAGGTGGCCTCTGCCCTAAGAATCTTCCCCTACCAGATCCTCTATTACTTAGTCCCCCAAATCTCTTTCTCTTCCCTGAATTACTGCCAGAAGCTTGATTGGAAGTCTTCCCACTCTTTTCTTTTTCTTCTGTTCCCTTTTTAACGCCCCCTTCTAACTCAATTCTTTCTAATTTCAGAGCTTGGATATCAGTTTTGAGAAGTTCTCATGTAAAAACCCAACCACTTGCTGTCTCAAACTCGGTCTCAACCCAACCTCAAATCGTTTGTATCTGTCCTTACTGGTGATGAGTAAACTCTCAGCACAGTGACTCAGGCAAGAGAACTCCCTCTCATACTCTACCACAGTCCTATCCCCTTATTTTAGACTTAAAAACTCCTGAAGCTTCATATACATGTAGGTATCAGGAATATACTTCTGTCTAAACTCCTTCAGAAAATCTCCCCAAGTTAGAATTGAAGGCTCTACTAGACTGTGGGGAATGGTCTTCCACCATTCATACGCATCCCCTTGCAACCAAGAAACTGAGTATTCAAATTTTAGATCATCTGTGCAGTGTAATTTCTTGAATACCCTCTCCATCCGCTGTAACCATTATTCGGCTTCTAATGGGTCTATTGTACCCTTAAACTTGGCAGCATCATATTTCATCAACATACTGTCTGGCTGGGGGTGGTGGTTATGCTGGAGGCACTTGTACTGGAGCTTGGACTGGTACATTGCCAGCCATTAGTTGAAATAATGCAGCCATCTGCTGAGCGAACTGAGCAGAAAACTGTATGGGCGGGACTAGTGCAGCTGACCCACTGGCATTCTGAGGAGTTGCGGCCTCCCCCTATACCTCAACTATTACTGATTGCTCTATTGTGTGATCCCCCTCTTCCATAACAAATCACAAGGAATTTTACTCCTTGAACAACTAATCCAAGGAGATTTCCCTCCATTAGTCCATATTCATGATGTAATGCACTATATGTATCAATTTATGAAAATTGAGTAGTTGTACTTATCAAAATATTTCAAATATGAAATTCAAAACTTGTATGAAAACCAAAGCTCTGATACCACTAAAACATGTCACACCTTATCTCTTTGTAAGATATAACATAATCCCATAGTATACCTAATGAATTACCGAACTACACCTACCAATAACCCATCGAATATACTACAAGGGATTTTAAACGTATCATAGCATTTTATTTTATTTTTATTTTGCTGAAAAACTACATGGTGATGGTTGCAAATTTATCAAAACCCAAAATTTACAACCTAATGAAATCATAATATAAACTAAGTGAAAGATATTCTTCAATTTTTTTCACAAGCATAATAATAATTCATTTTCGTTTCAAGTAAACATTTGATATCAAATTTTACATTCATTAGAGATAATAAACTTATTATTACAAAAATTATATTTACATAAGTCTCAAAATAATATTACAAATATTTGCAATCTCAAAAAGTTATAGCAATGTAATGCTTTTTACATAACTGCTCAATGTCGGCACAACTATACATATAGCTACAAAATACATCAAAAGAAATTATAGGGGTATACCTAATATATATACCCACAATCAATTCAAAAGCTGCTCCAAAGTCTCTCACTCAGTAGCCTTCTCCTCTCCCTTACCTAAGACAGCAAAAATAATCTATCGCTGAGTATATTACTCAGTTGTACACAACTAAAAATTTTAAAACTTAAAATAAAGCACAACTTGTCAAGATATAACAAATCACATTATCCATAATCATGAAAACATCACAATAGTTTCTAAGTCCATGATAACCATTTATTGAAATCACATTTTAATTAAGAAATCATGTTTCACAAATTACTTTTCACAAATCACATATCACAAAGCATAAGTGTTGCCAACAACAACACACAGTTTAGACTATGACACAAAATTTTACTATCAATGTCATGTTGTACACCACGATAAAGCAAATCAACCTCACTAACCGTTATTAATGATGGAAGGGCTAGCTAGCTAATGAGTACTCATATCATCTCACCCCACTAATCGTTATTAATGAGGGACATAATCAAAATCAATTATCAAACCCTAAATAACCATTACTACTGGGGAATTCCAAAAGGGACTGTTATGCTAACTGTGATTTTAAAATAAATTTTTAAGAGTTTCTCAATCAATAATCACATTTGCAAAATAATAAACACATTCAAATCATCATAAAACCTATAAAGGGGTTGGCAACACACAATTATCTAAATTGCAAGGGAAAAACCTTATCTTATTCATATAAAGCTCATTCAAAACAATTTCAAGTTAAAAACAAAGAAGGAAGTTAGTTGTGCATAAACCTTCAATGATCTCCTTTCACTTTACTTACTTCTCCTTGCCCTTCCCAATCTCTTTTTCTACTGAAAACACGCAAGTAGAATGTCTCAATACTCATCTCAACTATTGCCAAGTACTCATTACATGAATGTCTAATGCATCTCTAAGTTAGCTTTGCAATTTCAATGAGTTTGGTTTTCTAGACAGCTTAGTACCTTGATTTTTTAATCCAATTTTTACCTACTCCAATCATAATTTAATGAGGTGCTCTTCATGAAATTTGTTCCTCTTAGTCTCAACTTTATTTTCCTTTTCAAATCACCTAATTTAGAGTTTTGTAGCTCTAGTTATGATTAAATTACTAATTACTATTCATGTGGCCAACCCTGCAGATTCCATATTTTTAGAATTTTACCCAATTTTGCATCTAACATCCGAGCCTCTTATGTTCATAATTTGATCTAGGTCCTTAAAACAAGATTATAGTCTCTATCTTAGGTTTCCAAATCATTTTAAACCACTCCAATTGGAGTTTTATGAAGAAAGTTATGACCTGATAGCCATGCTGGGGTCATAAGGCCGTTTAGCTGAATTGCAGGAAATCCAGCTTATGCATTCATACTTACTCTAGCAATTTCCCTAAGTTGTCCTAAGATCTAGATTTTGATAAAAACACAAAAGTTGTAGTTCTATGTGTTATAAAAATCTTGGCTTTGGAATCACTACATTTGCAGTTTTATACGCCAAGTTATAGCAATTTTACCAAAAATGGTCGGATGGCCATTTTTTCAGAATTTCTAGACTTGTTCAAGCTCAGGCAGATTTGTTAACCCAACTTTGCCTAGCAATTTGGTTGAGTTAAGTTCGACCTTAAGTTCTTAAAATGAAATGTTCTACTATGTTTCAAGTTTCCATTGGTTCAAGAATCATCTAAATTGGAGTTTTCTAGAGTGAGTTATGATAATTTTCCTATTACTGTTCACTTAGTCACTCTGCCAAGTCCAGAATTTTCACCTCCAGATTTAAGGCTCATTTAGGGTCACTTATGGTCATTTTCTAGGCAGAGTGTCTTCATGAAAATTTTAGCCCTATGTCTTATGTTTCATTTCTAATTGGTTTCACACTAATTGGAGTTATGTAGCTCAAACTTATGAGCTGCCAAGTACACTAGACTCAAATGCCTAGAATTTCAGTAACTCAACACACTACTAATCCATCAATTCATCTCAACAAGCAACTTCAATTCACACTCAATGTACATCAATTGGTCAATATTTGGATATAAGAATATCAATTTCACAATATGGCACAAAATCCCCAATTTTCCTCAAACCCCAAACTCCCAATTTCACAATTCATGCAATTCCATAACATTTACTTTACCAATCATGTATACCTCATCAATTCAACATAAATTCTCAACTAAAGTATGCCAAATGACCATAATTAGGTCTTATAAACCTCAATTGCATAACATACCACAAAAGTCCTAATTCTACATAAAGCTTAATCTTTCATTTTCTAATTCATTCAAATCCCATGCAATTTTCATTCACAAATCTCACATACTACCTCATTTAAGCTAGAATTCATGTTCAAATTAAATCTAACACATCAAAAGCATAGGTTTCCCAAAGTTGGCCAAAAATCTCTCCTTCCCATACATGCATGATTCTCATGCTTACTCATGGTATTTTCCCATAATCAAACTTAATTCAAGGCTTGCGTAACAATTTAAGCATGAAAAGAAGCTTACCTCTATGGAGAGTTTCTAATCTTCTAATTTCTTCAAGATTAATTGTCTCTCTTTCTTAAAATCTTCTAGTGTAGGGTTAATGTAAGATTTTCTATGGTTTGTGTGTGGAATTTATGAGAGAAAATCAAAGATTAAAAGCTTGACGTGGAGCTTCCATGGAGAGCAAGGGGAGAAAAGGTGGGGACGGCTTGAATGGAGAAGAAGAAAAGTGGTCTTTTGTTTTTTAATGCCTTTTTGTCTCTATACATATAATTATCCCAAAAAATTAGATAATTAAATTGAGTTGTCCAAAGCCCATAGGTCATTAGTTTTTAATTATGTCATAATGGAATTAAAATTTTAAGTTTTCATTTCTTTTATTTCCTTCACACATTTTTACTTGAATTTTCCTTAAAATTTCTTCATAATTAAATACATTATTTTCATTTAATTTAATTGACATTTTGATTAAAAAAAAATCAACTCTTGAAGTGAATTGACCAAAATGGCCCTCATTGGGTTATAGTCCATCTTTTTCATAATACCCGATGAGTCCTTAGGTTTTGGTTCACTTAAATTTTTATTTTGCCTATCTCAATAAATTTTCCCTTTATTTTTGGTCCTCAAGGTGGCTTTGAATAGTACTATTCACAGACAAAAAATAGTACTACTTAGAGCTCTGAGGTTTGGGGTGTTACAATGCTATGTGAATTACACGTAAAAGCCAAAGAAATAATCATATTATACACATCGGTGCCTGCCAATGATTATTCAAAGAAATCATGAACATGGGATAACCATATCGGACACTCGGTGCTTACCAATGGTATCCAGGCATAAAAGCCAAACGCAGTACTGCTAATCTCATCCAATCCTTACACCACTGTTAAGGCATACATGGGCTAATTATCATTGTTTGCAGTTCAATATTCTCATTATTTCCTCATTATATCATCATTTCATTCATCATGGCAGCATAGGTCCCAAACACATATCACATGACATTCATGCTAGTCATACCAGAGGCTAAAGAGAAGTCACATCACAAGGCTAGCTAGCTCAAATATATGGATATCCATTCACATCCTCTTCTACTGGCTCAACACTTCTCCAGAGAAGGAATCAAAATTCGAAACTAATTACCCCCACTAGTCATGCTAGTGAGGTGTTCAAATATATGGTCATGACACTGTGGTTTCAAAACTTATCTTAACAATTTCCTAAATATTGCCATTTCAAATATACACAATAACTTTCAACAATTTAAATATAAAAATCATAAATAATGTCACAAATAAACTTTCACAATTCAAAGCAAAAGTAAAATACATATTTCATTCACTTTATCAATGAATTTTAAAGCATAGTGATGTTGTGCACAAACCTCAAGCGAGTCGCCTCTTTGCCTTGACTCGGTTCCTCGGGTTCTTTCTCGGTATTCTTTTCAACTGAAACACACAATTTTATAGTGTTTCAGTACCATAACTTAGCATAAATCCAAAAATAAATTTAACTTCATTTTTACCTAGCTCTAACGTGCTAAACTCGACGTTCCTTAAATTTTTGTGTTTTGGGTTACTACTCACTACACTATTCAAGTCAAATTGTTGACTTTCTAAGGCTTAATAGGTATGGGAATTCCAACTTCACCCACATACCACATTTTGGTCACTAAATTTGTTGGTTTTGATTGTTTATTCAAATTTTAAGTCTTTTAGATAAATTTGAAAATTTTCAGTTTTGGAGTCTAAGGTTGCACTGTTCCATTGGTCACTTTTCTGTTAGAATTTGGCAAAACTTCCTTCATAGAAAATGTTCCCTATTATCTTAAGTTTATTATCATTTTTGAATCACTCCAATTAGAGTTTTGTAGCTCAAGTTATAGCCATTTGAACCATGGCTGCTGGACTGGATTCAACCCAGAATTCTGAGCAATTTTTTTGTGCTGGCAGTTTTAGGTCACCAACTTGGGGTAGCCAAATGACTTAGTTCATGGCATAATTTGGGTTTGTGTTCTTCATGAAAGTTTTAGGTCTATATCTAAACTATCCACTGGTAAAATTTCAGGTCATTTTGACCTGCATAGCTCAAGTTATGACCAAATGAACAAACACTATTCATTTAGTCAGTTTGTACAGAGGCAGACTGTGATTTTTCAAGTTTGGTCAATTTGTTCACTAGGTTTTGGTCACTTTTTGGACATGCTTCCTAAATGAAAATTGTGTCATTTAGTGTCTATTTTCATTCCCAATTAGTCTCATACCAATTGGACTTGTAAATTTTCATTTTTGGTCCTTTAAAGTTGACCTGGCAGCATGACCACACTCAATCCGAATTTCGCCTTAACTCCAACCATTCTTACACACTTCATTTGGTCACAAATGACCATTTCTCACTTCAAATTAGGTCCAAAACATCATTTACAAGTTTCTCACATTTTTGGTCTCTAAACCCTAATATCCAAAACCCTAATTCACAAACTCTTACATTTAGCTACTTTCAAAGCCTTTAATCATAACCATACAACTAATTAAAGTTCATATACCCATTCAAATAAATCAAACCATGCAAATCACCCTCCCCTTCATGTTGACCGAATTTCAGTTTGGTCCCTCAACAAATTTTCTTTTCATTTTAAGTTTATTTACAAGTTAATCAAGCTAAAAATACAACAAATAAACTAATTTTGTATCTTAAATCACTAACCTTTTTTTTGTTGAATTTCTCCCTCTTCAAATCTCCTTTCTTTCCTCTTTTTTTTTGTTGTCAATACTTTTACCAAGCTTCAAAAACAAAGTTTAATGAAGGAATTTGTGAAATTTATGGCTAGTTTTGGGGTTTAAGAAGCTTGTGAGTAAGCTTCCATGGAGGTTGAAAAATGAAGATGTAAGGGAGAGTGAGAGAGAGACTTCGGCTAGCTTGAAAAGGAAGAAGCAAAAATGAATTTTTGTTTATTTAATTGCATATTTCTCCTCTAATTGACTTGGTTAAATTATCTAGTAAATAAAAAATTTATTTATGACTTTATATGTGATGTCACCTTGATGATGTCACTACCTTTTTGACTTTTCTTTTTCTTTTTCTTTTTCTTTTTCTTTTCTATTAGTTCTTTAATTTAATTCTCGATTCCAAAATTTTATTTTCTCTAATTTTATTTGATAGTTAGGTCAGGAGTCAGCTCTCAGGGTCAATTGACCAAATTGCCCCTCGCACGGTTCAACCCGGTTTGCAATTAATTCCATATTTTTTCCGGCTCCCTGACCTAATTATTTGACTGGCTTAACAGTTCTTTTTCGTGATTTTCTGTTTTGCACTGTGTTTATAAGGGTCCTAAGGACCGCGGCGTCACATTTTACGGTTCGAAATTTGAGTTTAAAATGACTTCGCAGTCGTTCCCGAGAAGGTCACCCATCGCTGTGATTCTTGGCTCGTTTAACTTCTTATGTTCCATTTTTCTTGTTTATACTTAACTAATTAAACATTACTAATTATTTGTGCTTATGGCTTCTCTAGTTGTCTTAAGCATAGTTCTAATCTCCTTAATTGTCCGGACCGACTCCGGTCACCGGAACAGTGAAATATACCAGGCTATGCAAATAGGGGTGTTACAAATCATCTTGTGGACATGATACCCAACATTCTGTCCCTCAGACATCCTCATTCGGAATAGCTGCCTAGATATCTCATACCTAGCATTTCTACTGAGCTCACCATACAACTCTTGTAGGTGAGGGAGGATCTCACTCGCACTCTGCATGTTCTCATACTGCTTCTGTAACTCATTACTCATAGAAGCAAGCATGTAACACTTGGCTCTCATATCATGCTCCTTCTACTTATCCAAAGTTTCATGTTCCTCTTGTGTGGCCTCTGGAGGTAAGGGACCAGGAACCTGTGAGTATAGAACATATCCAATATGTTCAAGGTTTAGGACAAGTTTCAAATTTCTTAGCCAATCAGATAAATTAGGTCTTGTCAACCTATTGCGATCAAGTATGCTGGCAAGGATATTGGATGGTGGTGGTTGTTCTGTGCTCATTATTATCAAAAAATTAACTGTAGAAAATAACCAGATTAATTAGTAAATGTATCATGTAATTAACCAAAATGATTATGGTCTTTTAATCAAATTGGTCCTCCCACTAACTTAGCGAATCCTACACTTCCAAAGTAGAAAATGGAAGTCCTAGTTGGATGGATTTCTAGTGGGTGATTGAATTCTTATAATTCTATTGATCATCCTTAGGTACATCCATTATTGGAATTACAATAAACTATAAGTGAGTAACTCCTTGCCTATCACATCTCATGTGAGGTTCAATCCTTTACCTAGCCCTTAATGCTTAAAATCTCAAGTACATCCATTATTAACTTATCTTGCATTAGTTAAGTTAATCCCATTGAGCCAATAATTATGCAAATAATTTTAATGTCCTCAGGTACATCCAATATTGGCCACCAAACCATTTACATATTTACAACATCTCATGCTTAATAATTATTCTTAAGAATCTCTTAAATTAATTGCATTTTATGCAAGTATTTAAAATTTCTTAAAATAATTGCCTCAATGGAGGGCCCATGTTATAATTACTTTAATTATAGCATTTTCAACTTAATCATTTGTTCGGAAGATTTTGTGGTCATCATAATTACTATTAAGGTCTCACTTTGCACATTATCCAATTAGCATGCATATATCATATACTTGCATACATTCCCATACATCTCATGCATTCATGGATAATAAATAAATATGGTATGATCCTGGACTTTTTTAAGGGATTCAATTTTGAGCCACCAAAAATTGAATTAGGGCATTCCTAGGTGCATTTCATTCATTCATTTTACAAGAGTTGCTGAAGAAGTACATAATCAACACTTGATCTTGAATTCCTCCCACTGGTCCCATCAATGCTCTTGACCTCCTTGATCTTCTTGCAATCCAATTATACAGTAATCCTTGGCATACCAAGGCTGTAACACCCTCCCTGTAGTAACTTTGTACATTCTACTGTTCCGGTGATCAGTGTCGGTCTGGACAGCTAGAACGTTCAGAAAAATATTTAAACTAAAGTGAGGAACCATGATTAACTCAAATATTAATAAAAAAAATTTAGGAATAATTTTAGAAATAAAATACAACCAAGTTAAATGAGCCAGTGCCCTAGCGATGGCCAACCCAGTAGGAAGTTATGGTTCTCGCAACTAGGAGCCCTATACTCAGGGGAAAATTCATAAAATAATTTTTAGGACTCCAGAGAAGGGTCATTGAGGTTCCTATGGCATTAGAATGCCAAGAAAATGCTTAGAAAAA
The DNA here is from genome assembly GCF_030052815.1 of Hevea brasiliensis. NCBI lineage: Eukaryota > Viridiplantae > Streptophyta > Magnoliopsida > Malpighiales > Euphorbiaceae > Hevea > Hevea brasiliensis. The sequence continues at coordinate 33,353,426 of NC_079507.1, read as the reverse complement.
ATTTTCAATTGGTACAGACAATTTTGGTCTGTTAAGCCAAACGGAGGACATTTTGTTCATTTCGCCTTCAGAGGTATTTTTGGCTGACTTGTCCAGTTAAGTAAATAATTATTAAAAATATGAATAAATATTATTAAAAATTAAATTGAAAATGAGTAGAAAAGAAAAGAAAAAGAAAAGGATAAAAAAAACTCAAATTTTGACATCATAATGATGTCATTAAAACTCCCATCCAATTAAAACTTGACAAACCCCTTTTTAAGACATCAAAGAGAATAAATGAAAGTAAAAATAAACCCATCTTCTTCTTTGCTAAAGGCTGGCCGAACCAGCTCCATGGACCCTCCACCATAGTTCAAGCTTCAAAGCTTGAAACCTTTACTCATCTCACCCCAAAACCCTAAACACCCTTCATAAATATTAACCCCCACATCAAGAGCAAGGTTTTGATTATCATAAAGTGAAGAAATTCCAAGGTTTATACAAGCCAATAAAGAGACCAAAGAGGTTAGTGTATGTTAATTACTTAATCTTGTTTATTTCTTAAAATTTAGTTTAAATATGAACAAATAATTAAGAAATTAAGATAAATCATGTGTGAAATTGAGAATGGAATTTTGGATAGCTTTATAGAGTGGTAGTTGATGGTTTTGATGGATTTAAAATGGCTTAGAAATGGTGTTGATGTGTACACATAAATTTGAAATGGATTGGTATGCCTAATTGACATGTGTTGTGTAAACCTTGAATTGGAGCTAGGGTTTGGACACAAAAACTTGGATCTTGTTCATATGTTGGTGAATGAAAGTTTAAATGGTCAATTAGTGACCATTTGGCTGTGTATGATGAAGAATTGAAGTGAGTTGAGGCTTGGCATTTGTGTATGGGTGAGCTGCCTTGGCTGACCTGAAGGACTAAGCATGAGTCCGGCAAGTTTGGGCAGTTATAAATGGAGTTGTAGAGATTCAATTGGTGCAATGCAATTGGACATGAAACTAGACACATAATGGCACCACTTTGGTGAAGAAACCCTGCCCCAGAAAACCAAACTAAGTTGGCCTAAAAATTGCCCTAATCCGGGTGACTTGCATTCTGCCTGGGCAAAATGACCAAATGAATAGTATTTATTCATTTGGTTATAACTCAGTGTAAAAAGGTCCAATTGACCTAAAATTTTACCAGCACAAAGCTGAGACATATACCTACAACTTTTATGAAGAACATAAATCCAAATTCTAACCATAACCTAGTCAAATTTCCAACCAAACTTAGGTTACCAAATCTGGCAGAACTGGTTTTGTCCAGAATTTTTGATTCTGTCCAATCCGGCCAGTTATGGTGTTTAGGCCATAACTTGAGCTACAAAACTCCAAATGGAGTGATTCAAAAATGGAAATATAACTAGACAAAATAAGGAACAACTTTCATGAAGATAACTTTGCCAAATTCCTACTGTATAAATGACCAATGCAACAGTAAACATAAGGCTTGAAATCTGAAAATTATGAATAATTAACACTAAGCTTAGAAATGGTATTGGCAACCAATACCAACAACTTTAGAATGCAAAATGTGGTATGTTGAGAGTATTAAAACCAATGTACCTATTGTCTGTGCAAAAGTCAACATTTTAGTTGACTAAAGAAATGAATAGTAACACCTAAGCCTAAATTTCAAGAATTGTAAAGTTTAAAAGTGTAACATGTCCTAATACACCTAGCAAGGTTGGTTTGGATAGGTTGGCATGCCAACAGAGTTCAGTTAGCAGTACTGCACATGGCATTATGCCATTCTGTGATTTTATAGCTTTTAGCCATTTTGACATTGTGATGATACTTGGCCTTGTGCCTAATGTAACACCCTCACTGTAGCAATTCCATACATTCTACTGTTCCGATGACCGGTGTCGGTCCGGACAGCTAGAATGTCTGGAAAAATAATTAGACTAGAGTGAGGAGTCATAAATAACTCAAATATTAATAACAAAAATTTAGGAAAAATTTTAGAAATAAAATACAACCAAGTTAAATGAGCCGGTGCCCTAGCGATGGGTAACCCAGTGGGAAGTTGCGGTTCTCGCAACTGGGAGCCCTAGACCAGGGAGAAAATTTACAAAATAATTTTTGAGACTCCAGAGAATGGTCATTGAGGTTTCTATGACATTCGAATGCCAAGAAATGGTTTAGAAAAATTTTTCAATCGGTGTCGCAAGGTGTTTTGCGGTCGCCTGGACGAACACTCACCAAAGTGGGAAATGTGAGGAGTCGCTACTTTAATTTTGAGGGAAATTAAAGAAAACCATTTGTGAAAGTAAATTAAAATGAAACCACTTCAAAAATAGAGATTCTAGGTTCGGGGTCCGCAAACGGGCGGGGAAGGTGTTAGGCACCCCACCTCGTCCCTCAACGAGGCTAAACAGATTTAACTTCACGTTCTTTGTAGTTAGGAGGGTTTGAATGGAAATGTTAATCCTTTTGACCGAAAGGAATGTTTGATTTTTCACTAATCCGGATTACCCAGATACATAAGTAAATAAGACAACCTTAGTAAGTTGCTGTTGCGTGTTAATTTTACTTCAGGGGGAATCATCTTACATATTTGTTAAAATTTAATTTGGGAATCGGATAAGAACTCTCCTCCGATCACCTTTAAATATTTATTAAAAATTTTTAAGCTTGAGAATCGGATAAGAACTCTCCTCCGATCTCCTTTTAAATGTTCATTAAAATTTTTAAGTGAGAACCGGATAAGAACTCTCCTCCGATCTCCTTTTAAATATTCATTAAAATTTTTAAGTGAGAACCGGATAAGAACTCTCCTCCGATCTCCTTTTAAATATTTGTTAAAATTTTTAAGTGAGAACCAGATAAGAACTCTCCTCCGATCTCCTTTTAAATGCTCACTAAAATTTTTAAGTGAGAACCGGATAAGAATTCTCCTCCGATGTCCTTTTTAAATATTTATTAAAACTTTAGATTGAGAATCGGATAAGAACTTTCCTCCGATCTCTTTTATTTTAATAGGGATTGGATAAGGACTTTTCCGATCTATCGAAACTTGATTACAGCTACCCGTCACGAAATCCTAGAACTAAAGGTTTTGGCATTTAAAGATGCAGGGGGCTCATAATAAAGCTTCTTTTAACTCATTGGTACCTTGTAACTAGTCAGGAGATACCAAACCGAATTTTTCGACCTCCCTATGTGGTCGCGTTACCAGTACCTTTTGATACCCGATCTATCCCATTTATCTATCTTAAGGTTCGGTTTTACTCTGCCTTGTGATGTCTTACCCAATTGTCTTTTGCATTATTCTAGTGATTTGGCCTTACTATTTTCCCGACTTATTGTTCAGACCTTTCATTATTTTAAAGAGACCCTTAAGATACAGTTACCTACATTTTATCCGACCACTTATATGTCACTCGGGACTAGAAGACTTACGTTCAAAGATTAACAAAAGGAATGGACTGGTCAATACGGAAGTAAACTCGAGAATGACCTTCTTCGTGTTCTTTAGCGCAATATAAACTTGGAGAAAATTATATATATAAAGAATAAAGGAAATACGTAAAATAAGAACGAGCACTTAATAAAAAGCAATATGAGCACTCACCTGTGGGGAGTCGGATCTATTGAACTAACTATGGGATCACCGAACGTAATGGGGGCCACGGGCTGGTAACTTGAAGACTAAGGTTCGCCTTGAAATGAGGAATACCTTGTTAAAATGCAGTCCGATCAATATTATAACCAAGTATGAATGAAGTTGAGCTTGAACAATGGAAGTGGGAATAAAGATAACAAAGATAGAAATTGAGAGCATCACAGGATAATGAACGAACTGAAAATAGAGAGTTTCAGTATTCAGAAATCCTTTACAAGAAAATAATTCAGAAAACTGGTTTCAAAAGTTTTTCTTATGAAAGCTTCAAAAATAGCAGAGTAACGAGCTGAATTAAGTTTCAGAGTCCTTCCGCTATATTCACTATTTTTTTTCTTTCTTGAATAGTTTTTCATGCAGGTATTTATAGGAACCGGGTGCTCCCCATGGAGGGTCAGGATCTGTTTTGAGGGAGATCAAGGGTTAAGATTTTGAAGGACATGATCTAAGGGCTCAGGAATTAAAGAGAATCAGAACGGACGACTGAGATCCCCTCCAGAATATTTGTCCTTTTCTCTCTTCTAATCTGACGGCCCAAAATTTCTTGTCAAGAGCGATCTGAGGGCTAGGAGTGAAAGGCGCTGATCTTGTTGTTTTCTTCTTCGATCCGAGGGCTCCGAGCTCATCCTTACAAGTAAGATCAACAGTGGAGATTAGGATGTACGGCGCTGTCCTGACGTACTCTGGCACATGTCAGTAATGTTGTAACACCCCTATGTTCGGTAGTGCGTTCTACTGTTCCAGTGGCCAGTGTTGTCCGGACAGCTAGGATGCCTAGAACTACACTTCGTTATGATTGAGGAGACATAAAATAATGAAATACAAGAAAAGAAAATACAAGAAAAACAAAGGAAAAATAATAGCAAAGAAATGTAACCAAGTTAAGCGAGCCGAGAACCCTAGTGATGGGTGATCGCACCGGGAAGTCACAGCGTGGACCCTGGACTGCGGGGAACCCTGGAAAACATTTTTAAGACTTATAGAGACATCAATTGAAGTATAAATGCCATTAGAAATATCAAAGAAAAATTAATTAATTAGTACAAAGAAAAGTGAGAAATTGAAAAATGGACAAAATCCGGTGTTACCGGAAAATCGGGAATGCAACCCGAACAGGGGCATTGTGGTCATTTGACACCCCAAGTTGTCTTTTGACCTAAATGTCCATTAAAAATAAATAATATTACAGTTGGAAAATATAATGAAAAATTAATTTAGGGGTACCTAATGTAAATAGCAAAAATGGGAAGCTTAATGTGGGAAAATGAAATTTTAGATTAAACTAATAATTTATTTTGACATAGTGCTCCAATAATTCATGAAAGTGGACCACTACCACTTCATTTGGACAGCAGATCATCTTCTTCCTCACTTCTCCAAGAACCAGCCAAATTTCTCCCAAGAAAATCCACCATTGACGTCCATTTGAAAGCTTCATGCATGCTTAATTTAAGCTTCATTCTTGGCACCTTTCTTCACTAAAAGTTGTCTATACACCTTGGGCAGTAGATTGGCAGTAAGAAGACTAAGTTTTGGAGAGATTTTGAGGAATTTCCAAAGTGGTAAGTTTGTATTTTTGGGTTATTGCTTTGTTAAAGTTTGTAGGAATGTTATGGGTGTTTGATTTATGAAGAAATTTTTGAGTTTTGATGTTGAATGGGAATGTGCACTTTTGGCAGCCATGGAAGCACCTTGAAGGCAGTTTATTTGTGCTTGTAAATGGTGAATTAAATGATTGATTAAATGTATATTGTGTAGGAAATTGTTTGGGTGATGTATACTTAGTGTATGTAAATGTAAAATGAGATTTAAAGCTTGGAAAGTAATGGAATGTAAGTGTACCATTGTGGCAGTTTGCTAACTCTTGAGGATGCTGGAATTCATGCTTGGTTTATGGAATAATGATGTTAAAATGTGTTGGTTGTTATGGCAGTTTGAGTGCATGAATGATGGTGTGAAGTTGGACATGTAAATGAGCATGAATTGGTGATTGAATTATTGTAAATTGCGTTGGACAAATTCTGCACTTGTTGGTGCACATTGAATGTAATTGTAAGCTGCCAAAATGACCTATAACATGTTTTAAATTATGTTTAGGTTGTGGTACAACCAAAATAGGTTTGAATGTTGAGTTTGGTGAGTGTTACAAATGATGCTTGATGTGTATGCAAGAATTTCAATAAGGCAGTTTGTGTTTTAGGCCTATAACTTTAAGTGTATGGCTCCAATTGGTATGAGACCAATTGGAGGTGAAACTAGGCACAAAATGTGCCAACTTTCATGATGGAAGCTTGCCAAAATTCTGCTTGCAAGGTAGCTTGAAAAATGACCAAATCCGGATTAAGTGCAAATGAGGCCTGAAAATTGACCATTTGGGCAGCAGTTAGTGTTTAGGCCATAACTCACTCAAAACAGGTCCAATTGACCTGAAATTTTAACCATGAATAGTTAAGACCCATATATACAAGTCTTATGAAGACACCAAAGCTCAGAAATGAACATAAGCAAGTCAAACAGCTTGCACAAGTTCGGGTCCAAAAACTGGCCGAACCTAAAATGACCTAAAGTGACCTAAAATGACCAATTTTGGTGCAATTTGACCAGCAATAGTAAAATGACCATAACTTGGTCTACATAACTCAGAATGACCTAAAATTTTGCCCCGCGTTCCATAAGACATAGATCTACAAGTTTGTAGTTTAGACCAAAACCCGAAAACTAAGGGAACTAGGTCGTCTGGCTAAGTCAAACTAGTATCCCGGAATCCAGCAAATTGCAAGAAAATGCAAGATACATGGAAATGAATTTGGTAACATGTACCAACCCTAAAAGACTATTGAATGTGACATATTAGTGACATTAAAACCGAATTTACCTAGAACGCATCGAGGGTCGACATATTAGGTTGACTAAGGAAATAATAGAATTTGATAAATTAATTATTGAATCTTATTCTTAGAGACAGTTTAAATGAGTACTGAAACACTTCAAATTGTGTTTCTCAGTTAGCAAAGACTCAGGGAAGGGGAAGGAAACACTGAGTCAGAGCCAAGAGACAGTTATCAGAGGTTTGTGCATAGCTAGTTTTTAACTGATTTTGTTTTGAATATTTCATATGATTAAATGACATATTTTCTTATGTATTATGTTTAACAAGCATTGGATTTAATTCAATGATTATTGAAATTGTTATAGTATGTATGAATTTAGCTTTGTGAAATGGTATTTCCACATGTATTAAGCATTGTTATGGATTGAATAAATTATGTTTTGGAAAATTGTGATAGAACATATTTTGAATTGTGATGGTAATTTTCATGGAAAATGCAAATTTATGATTTAAATTGTGATGAGCATAAAAATTATTGGATATTGGAATTGAATTTGAATCGAATTATATTGCGATTTATGCTCACTAAAAGGAGTGTGATATTGTTTTATATCTCACTATAGATGCTTGACTAGGTTATTACCCGTCTCTCTCATTTGTTGAGAAGACAATGGAGTTAGTTGTGTTTTGATTACCATGGTACGTGCACAGGCTTAGATTTTCCTCTGATTTGAGGTTAGATCTAAGTTTATTTTATCGTTATGGCCCTTGCGGAAGATTCATTATTGTGATGGTACTGTGCACGATGATTCGACCTCCCCGACCATAGGGAGTTAGAATCACATCGAATATGGCCCTTTCGGATTAGTCTTGCATAGTTAGTGAGATAAAGATTGATTTTTGAGATACATAATGATTTTTGAGATACAAAATGGCTTTTGAATGGTAAAGAATTGTGATTTCAATTATGGTTTATGTATAATTGATTTTGTTGGAATTACTTAAATGGTTAGTCATGATTTGATAAATTGAATTTTGTGATCAAAGTCATTTATACAAATGATTTACATTATTGGCAATGAATATTTTGAGTTTTGGAATTTGATGAGTATTCAGATTTCCAAATTATTTACTGTAAATTTTATCAATGTATATTGTACTATGTTTTAAATTATAGTTGTGCACCACTGAGTTCACCACTCAGCGATAGCTTTGTATGCTGTCGCAGGTAAAATGAGCATAGAGCAGTGAATAAGTTTCTTTGAAGACATATTCAGATCAGCTCCAGGTATATCATAGGTATACCCATGTACATAGGTTTTGATGTATGCATGTAATAATATGTATGTAAATTATTTGAGCAGTTGTATAAAAACTCTTGTAAAATATTTTGGTATGTAATTAAATGTAAATTATTATAAATGTAAATTTGAGATTTCACTTACTTGAATAGTTTTGTGATATAAATTATGAGTCTTATAATCAATGAAATATTTCTTCATGATGAGATTAGTTTGAAAATGAATTGATTGTTTATTGATAATTGAATTGTGAATTGAAATAAAGTTCATTGGAGTTGTATTTGAGAAAACGTATTGGGAGCATTTTCTTTTGCAGGATTAAAGAACTGTTTTTTTCAAAATACAGAAGGCACTCCGCTAAAATTTTTACAGAAATTCCTAATAATTCAAATGCTTTATCTCTTTCACTTAAGTTCAAAAAAAAATTTTATAACACCTGATTTTAACCGATGATTTAAATTTCCCGAAAATTGTTTTAAAATTCCTTGTAGTATATTTAATGGATTATCGGTAGGAGAAGTACAGTAATTCATTAGGTATACTACGGGATCATGTTACATCTTATAGGGGAGTAGGGTGTGACAAATGCGGGCAATTCTGGGGCGTGCGGTGGAGATTTCGTTTGCTACACTTTAACTACCTCGGCCCTGATTATGACGATAATCAGCAGGAGCTGTCTTATTCTTTTTGCTATCCGACCTCCTTTCTTTTTCGATCTTCCTAACACACTCTTTTTCGATCTTTCATGCCGGTCTCCCTTCTACCGATCTTTACCACACCGGTTTTCCTTTTATCGGGTTCGGTCCAGTCAAAGCATTTATTTCCCTCAATTCTCGAGGCGTCCGCTTCGTTTTCTGCTTGCAATAAATGCTCAAATTTTCCTATATATACCTTCAACCGGGAAGCCCTACCTCATTTGACTTTCTCCCCTATTCTCCTTATTTTTCCTGTTCTAGCTGCTCTGGGAACAATCCCGGACAAGATGACCGCTTTTAATCTTTTTCCGGTTGCCCTCTTTGTTCCTTGCCTGAAAATTTACGATCCCGGTGATCGAAAAATCATGATGACCTTATCTGATGATAGTGAGAGAACTGGACTAATTAACCGATCTGGATCGAGGACCTCGATCGTGCCGATCTTGAATCGTTCGCCCGATATAATCGACGAACTAATTTCGGGCGAGAAGACTGCTAATATTCCCCTCAACACCGGTGACTGCTCTTTGGCGTTCATCTGGCTCCTCTCCACTCTGGGTGTTCCGACAGCGGCTCGGTTTCGAGCGATAACTTTGATGACGACCTCTCTCATTCTCATGAGAGTCATAGTCCCCCCAGCTGGTCTCCTGGTCAAACACATCTTTTGACTCAGCCACGAGACTAGGCTTTGACATAGGCCTTTTAGATAGGATGTTCCACCGATCTCTAAAGATCGCCCTTATGATGTAATTAGACCTTTAATGTAATCCGATCTCTAGAGATCGCCCAAATGATGTAATCAGACCTTTAATGTAATCCGATCTCCAGAGATCGCCCAAATGATGTAATTTGACCTTTTGGAAATAAAATTTATTTTGCCAATTATCACTTTATTATTATTGATTATTCTCCGATCTCTGGTGTGTTTATCTGATCTGGTTTCCAACTGAACAGCCCTCATCCGATCTGCACTTCCAAACATTTGCCTTAATTAGCCGATCCCTAACTAGCCGGTCTCTCCTTATGGAATTTTGGAATATTCATGAGACGTGTCAGAACAGTTGGAGAGTCCCGCTATCCGATGCACTACCTGGAACATCGTGAGCATTAAATGCTCGGACGAGTATAAATAGGGGTGGGGTTAACCAGTTGCTCCCTTATGTCATTTTCAGTCTCTCGCAAAAAACTTCAAAATTCTCTCATTTTCTCAAGTTCCTCCGACACCGATCAAGCTCCGGTAAGGGTTTTGATCCTTCTTTTAGTTTAAATTCTTTATTTCCTTCGAAAATGAGCGGCACCGAGGGTCAGAGAGTGACGAGCCCTCCTTCTCTTCAGTTCTCATGGTCTTCTGATGAAGTAGAGGTGGTCGGGCCAAGCGTGCGATCTGAACTTCCTAGGGTCTCTGCTTCAGCTTGGGGGCAAGCAGCACCATCAAGGTATGTACCTTCTTCAGGGAGGGAAAATCTTCCCATGGACGAATTGCCATCGGTCCTTCAAGAAACCGATCTGCAGTCGTTCAGCCAGGAGTACAACATTCGGCCTGATTCATTCGAACTGATTAGGTGTCACGGCGATCTTCGTGCCGATCACTTCTTTGAGGGGGACGATATGATCATGGTCTACGAAGAGCAATTAAAAGCCGGTCTACGGTTCCCTTTGGACGACTTCTTCAAGGAAGTTTTAAAATATCACCAAGTGTGCATCGCCCAAGTTCACCCGAACTCGTGGCGGATCTTAGTAGCCTTCTGAGGCCTATGCCGAGCTAAGGGGCTCCGACCTACAGCTAAGGTGTTCACTGAACTGCACAGGCTAACTCATCGAAAGGACGACGAGTATTGGTTCTTCCAAGCGAAACCCCATTGTGGGCTTTTTACCAACCTGCCTTCCTCCCTGAAGAATTGGAAGAACCGCTTCTTTATCTTGAGGAGCAAAATTCCGAATGGTTTTGAGGGCTTCCCTCAGAGCTGGCTGCATCAGGGTCCCTTGCTTACGAAGCACATCGCCCTAAATAGGGAAGAGGGTGCAATGGTGATGGAGTTGAAGGAATAGGCATCCAGAGAGAAGTTCTCTTGCTTGGATGCAGTGACGGCTGAGCTGCACTATTGGACTATGCAGCTGGTCACCGGCCAAGATTGTGAGCTTCAGCTCTCTGACCTCAGCATCGGTATTTTCTATATCTCACATCTTTGGACCTTAGCGATCTCACTGACCTTTTCCTTGTGCAGGTATGGCGAGCGGCGAAGCTTCTAAGGGGAGTCAAAAACGAAAGAGAGAGATCTCCCGGAAAGTGCGAGAAATGAAGCGGTCCGAGCTGCTCCAGACTCCCAGTCATGAACCCGGGGAAATTCATGGGAGCTCATCTCAACTTTCGAGACAGTCAATCCCCGAGGTAAAAGTGATCCGATCTCCTCCTCGCCAAGAAGAGCCACCTCCGCCTCCTCCAGTCGCTTCGAGTGCGGAAGGGGTTCCTTCCCAGCCTACCCCAAGGACTCTCTCCCGTGGTGCCCAAGTGCTGATCCATTCCTTGGAGAAGAACCGGATTGCTCGGGAGAATCCAGGTTTGGCTAAGGTCCTGGGGGCTTCTATATGCCTTCGGGAGGATCGGGACAGGCTGTCCTCAGACAACCTTGATGACATCCTGACCCGATCTATGAGCTTGAACGTGGAGTGCTTGGTGAACTAGCATATTGTCCGGGAGAAGGCTCACCGCCTGGGTATGGAGGTCGAGAAGATGGGTAATGAAGTGGCTTCCCTCCAATCCCAACTCTCATCCGCTCAAAACTACATATCTAAAATTGAGGGGCGGATGAAGTTTTACGAGGATAAGCTGGCCGAGCAAGCTCATGTTCTGGCCGAGCGAACTCGTGTCCTTGAAGAAGTTCAGGCGCTCCGGGCCGATGAAGTTGCTCACCTCACTGAGGAACTTAAAGCAAAGGAAGAAGAGATAGTGACAAGAGAGGCCGGCGCCTATGTGAATGCCCACAGGGATCTCTTGGCCGAGCTCAGGAAGCAATATCCCGAGGAGGACTTCACTTGGATGGTAGATCTGGCTCCCTAGGATGAGGGTGAGGATAGTGAGGAGGAGGCTGAGGGTGAGAGAGGAGATGAACAAAATGTAGATCAGGCTGGGGGTGATCCTCCAGCCGAATGACTTGTACAAACTTTAATATGAAATGAAACTCGCTTTTGTTCAGTGAATGGATGTGATCGGAAAATCTCTAAATTACTTAAGTACTTGATTGTCTGAGCATATTAAAACAACTAACGTTGATTATTAATCTAAGTGTATGAGGTCAGAAAACACCATAAGCATGAGATAGGCAGGGAACCAACGCTAAACAGGACTTAATTTAAAATTGGAAATTTGGCTTGAGTACTTAAGATCGGGATCGCCATTAAACCGGATTGGAACCTTAACTTGATTATTCCTAAACTTTTAAAATGAAGATCTAGTGCTGGTTTAGTTTCGTCTGACGAGAGAGATCGGGAATGTAATTGACCATTCAAGATATTTGACAATTGGTTTGAGAGATCGGCAAGGCTTTAAGTGACATGGGGACTTAGTATTGGTTTGATTCCTTTTGAGGAGAGGTCGGAAATGTGATTGTTTGGTAAAGAGAGATCGGAAATGTGATTGGCTGGCAAAGGGAGACTTAGTGCTGGGGATCAGTTTCAAACTTTATTGATTTTGGGGATCGGCCAAAATATGGTGTCGGCAGCTGCCCCTCTTTACATAATTTCTATTAAAGGGAAAAATTTTCCCATGTAGGAATTATGTAAAGATTCAGACCCATATTTTGGGCGGTTAGGAGTTCAAGGTTAGGAAGCTAAAGCCTACTTAAGTTAGTGACCTAGAGATTGGTAACAGGAGTTAAAATGCTAAAGATTTGAAATCAACTTGGATCAAGGAACCAGAAGTTGATTAACAAGAAATTTAGAATGCTGAAAGTTAAAATCAACTTAGATCAAGGAACCAGAGGTTGATAACAGGAAACTAAGAATGCTGAAAGTTAAAATCAACTTAGATCAAGGAACCAGAGGTTGATAACAGGAAATTTAAAATGATGGAAAATTAAAATCAACTTAGATCAAGGAACTAGAGGTTGATAACAGGAAATTTAAAATGCTGGAAAATTAAAATCAACTTAGATCAAGGAACCAGAGGTTGATTGATAGGAAATTTAAATGCAGAAAAATTAAAATCAACTTAGATCAAGGAACCAGAGGTTGATTGACAGGAAATTTAAATGCAGGAAATTAAAATCAACTTAGATCAAAGAACCAGAGGTTGATTGACAGGGAATTTAAATGCAGGAAATTAAAATCAACTTAGATCAAGGAACCAGAGGTTGATTGACAGGAAATTTCAATGCAGGAAATTAAAATCAACTTAGATCAAGGAACCAGAGGTTGATTGATAGGAAATTTTAAATGCTGGAAAATTAAAATCAACTTAGATCAAGGAACCAGCGGTTGATTGACAGGAAATTTAAAATGCTGAAAAATTAAAATCAACTTAGATCAAGGAACCAGAGGTTGATTGCCAGGAAATTTAAATGCAGGAAAATTAAAATCAACTTAGATCAAGGAACCAGAGGTTGATTGACAGGAAATTTAAAATGCTGGAAAATTAAAATCAACTTAGATCAAGGAACCAGAGGTTGATTGACAGGAAATTTAAATGCAGGAAATTAAAATCAACTTAGATCAAGGAACCAGAGGTTGATTGACAGGAAATTTAAAACGCTGGAAAATTAAAATCAACTTAGATCAAGGAACTAGAGGTTGATGACGGGAAATTTAAATGCTGGAAAATTAAAATCAACTTACAAAGCAAGTCTAATCTCGACACAAGAAGTTCTTCCCCGATGAAGTGTACTTAACAGGATCCCGAAAGCCGATGATTAATGGAGGACGAGTTACAAGACTTGGCCTACGACCTCATTTCTTCGGATGCCCCTTGACTTTCTTCTTATTTTGCGAAAAGTGCCCTTGCGGGTTTTCACTTTCCTTTCGTCCATTTGACTAGAAGCGCCCTTGCAGGTTTTCACTTCTAGTTTTTTTTTTTTTTTAGGCCATTTCCTGCAAATCTCATAGTAAAGTACTTGAGGTTATCAATTTTCAAATCCTAACCTTATGGCAAAATTTTAAATGATTAATAGCGCAGAGAAAATAGTGTGAGTATAAAGATAAAGCAAAAGACGAATTGAAACGGGAAGAAGATAGGTTGGAGAAGAAGAATGACTTTATTAAGGCTTTAAGAAACAAAGATATAGTTTTAAAGGAAAAGGGTACAAGGATAGATCTCACATGTTTCTTGTAGTTAGCTTTGAAGTCCCTTAACTGCCATTATTTCAAGTACTCTGAAGCCTCGTGCCATGACAGTTTATTTCCCTTCTCGGTTTCATGCCCCGCTCCTTATTTCTCCCCTTTTGGTTCTTGGGATGCCCTTTCGGGTTTTCACCCCTAGATTCTTCTTTTTTTTTTTTTTTCAGGATGCCCTTTCGGGTTTTCATCTTTCACTCATTTTACAGAAAGCGCCCTTCGAGGGTTTTCGCCTTCTTTCACACATTTTGCTAGGAGTGCCCTTTCGGGTTTTCACCCCTACCCCTTTTTTTTTATTTTTTTATTTTTTTTTAGGCATAGTATCTCTTGACGGCATCAGTATTCACAGGTCTTGTAAATTCATCGCCGTCCATGTGGGTCAAGATCAGGGCCCCACCAGAAAATGCCCTTTTAACCACATAGGGTCCCTCGTAGGTTGGTGACCATTTACCCCGGGGATCATTTTGATTCGGGAGAACTTTCTTCAGAACTAGGTCTCGGGGTTGAAATTCGCGAGGGCGAACACTTTTGTCAAATGCCCTGGCCATTCTTCTCTAGTACAACTGCCCATGACATGCTGCTGCTAGCCTCTTCTCATCCAGCAAGTTTAATTGATCCAACCTTGACTGGACCCATTCCGACTCATCAATCCTTGATTCCTTCAGAATCCTTAGGGAAGGAATTTCAACTTCGATAGGCAATACAGCTTCCATCCCATAGACCAGTGAGTACGGAGTTGCCCCAGTTGATGTTCTTACAGAGGTCCGGTATGCATGAAGAGCGTAAGGGAGCATATCATGCCAATCCCTATAAGTGATCGTCATTTTTCGAATTATTCTTTTGAGATTTTGTTTGCGGCTTCCACCGCTCCATTCATCTGGGGACGGTATGGGGAGGAATTGAGATGTCGAATCTTGTATTGATCACATAACTTCTGGATCTTTGGGCCATTCAAGTTCTTAGCGTTGTCAGTGACGATTTCATTGGGGAGGCCATGCCGGCAGATGATATTATTTCTGAGGAATTTGAGAAAACTGTTCTGTGTGATGTGGGCATATGATGTCGCTTCGACCCATTTAGAAAAATAGTCGATTGCTACTAGGAAAAACCTATGCCCATTGGATGCCTTAGGGTTGATGGGACCAATCACATCGATGCCCCACATTGTGAAAGGCCATGGTGAAACGAGGTTAAACAATTGGTGAGGCGGAACATTTATCGGATCCGCGTATATTTGACACTTTTGGCACTTTCGGAAATACTCGACGCAATCCTTTTCCATGGTAGTCCAAAAATATCCTCGTCTCATGATTTGTTTAGCCATCATGTGTCCATTGGCATGGGTTTCACAGTTTCCCTCATGAGTCTCGAAAAGGATTCTCCTTGCCTCTTTTGCATCCACACATCTCAGCAATTTGCCGTTAGAGCTCCTTTTGTATAAGGTTTCTCCATTGGGGAAGTATCCTAATGCTAATCTCCGAATCATCCTCTTTTCGTTTTTGCTCTCCCCCAGAGGGAATTCTCTGGTTCTAATGTAGAGCAAGATGTTATGGTACCAAGGTTTACCGTCAGGTTCTTCTCCGATCATGAAGCAGTAAGCCGGCTCACTTCTTGCTTTAATCTTCAATACTTGAGTCGTTTGCCCTTCTTCCATTTGAGCCATAACTGCCAGGGTGGCTAAGGCATCTGCAAATTGATTTTTGTCTCGACTAAGGTGAGTGAAAGAGATTTCTTCGAATTTCTTAATCAGCTCCAGTAAGTACTTCTGATATGGGATTAGCTTCGGATCCTTAGTTTGCCATTCTCCCTTGACTTGATAAATGATCAGAGCTGAGTCTCCATACACCTCCAACTTTCTGACCTTCATTTTGATAGCAGCTTATAGACCCATTACACAAGCTTCATATTCTGCGATGTTGTTGGTGCAGTCAAATCTCAACTTGATAGCTATCGGAAAGTGTCTCCCATCTGGAGATATCAATACAGCTCCGATTCCATTACCGGACAAATTGACAGCTCCGTCGAAATAAATTTCCCAAACATCAGCTGGCTCTTCTTCTCCGCAGTCTACTTCATTAATATGCTCATTAGGAAACTCAAAATCCAAAGCTTCATAATCCTGGATAGGGTTTTTTGCTAAGAGATCAGCGATCACGCTACCCTTCACCGCTTTTCGGGTCATATAGACAATGTCATATTGAGATAGTATGACCTGCCATTTGGCTATCCTTCCCGACATGAATGGGCTTTCGAATACATACTTGATAGGATCCATTCTGGAAATGAGCCATGTCTTGTGATTCAACATGTAGTGCTTGAGGCGATTCGCTGTCCAAGCTAGTGCGCAACAAGTTTTCTCTAGGAAAGAATACCTTGACTCACAATCATTGAACTTTTTGCTCAGGTAATAAATAGCTCTTTCCTTCTGGCCGGTATCATCATGTTGCCCCAAAACACATCCCATTGAGCTTTGTTGGACTGCCATACACAGAATCAGAGGCCTTCCGGCCACTGGTGGAACCAACACTGGCGGGTTTGACAAGAACTGCTTGATTTTCTCGAAAGCCTCTTGGCAAACCGAATCCCATTGAGTGGTGTTGTTCTTTCGGAGTAGTCTAAAAATAGGCTCAGCCTTAACGGTGAGATTGGAAATAAACCTTTATATGTAGTTCAATTTTCCCAAGAAACTGCGCACCTCCCTTTCTGTTTTTGGGGATGGCATCTCTTGAATGGCTCGGACTTTGTCCGGATCAACTTCTATTCCCTTCTCGCTCACTATGAATCCCAACAATTTCCCAGATCTAGCTCCGAATATGCATTTGGCAGGGTTCAGTTTCAGCTGATATTTTCTGAGTCTCTCGAATACTTTCCTCATCACCTGCACATGGCTCTCCTCTCCCCGGGATTTGATGATCATATCATCCCCGTATACCTCCACTTCTTTATGCATCATATCATGGAATAATGTGACCATGGCGCGTTGGTAGGTGGCTCCAGCATTCTTTAACCCGAAAGGCATGACCCGATAGCAAAATACCCCCATTGGGTGATAAAAGCAGTTTTCTCCTCATCTCCCTCATCCATTGGGATTTGATTGTATCCCGATGCCCCATCGATACATGAACACCTGCCCAATCCCACAGCATTATCTACTAACACATCAATGTGAGGGAGGGGGAAATCATCTTTTAAGCTCGCCTTATTAAGATCCCTGTAGTCAACGCACACCCTAACTCTCCCGTCCTTCTTCATTACCGGGACAACGTTAGCTATCCATTGGGGATATTTGACTACTTCCAAGAACCCAGCATCATACTGTTTCTTGAACTCATCCCTAACTTTGAGCAGTGTGTCCGGATTCATTCTTCTTAGCTTTTGCTTCACCGGGATTGTCCTCGGAATTAGGGGAATTCTGTGCGTCACTATCTGGGGGTCCAAACCAACCATATCGTCATAGCTCCAGGAAAACACGTCCAGGAATTCTTTGAGCAAATTGATCATATCTCCCAATTCCTCACTCTCCACAACCTTAAGTTCCCTTTTTACTTCTTCCGTGCCTAAGTTTATGGTGCGCGTTTCGTCTCCACAAGGCACTAGGGAAGGTTCATCCCTTTCATCCCTTTCCTCTGTGAGCTCCACCTCATAATCACTTGAAGTAATGGCAGTTATGGGGATTTCAAAATTAACCAGAGGAGTTTCTGAGTCTATTGAATTATTAGGTGTTAATTGATGAATGGTCCTGAATGAACGAAAATAGAGTATATTATAAGGATGGAATTCAAGTGGAAAGAAAAAGAGAATTGGAAATAAATGCGCTATTAATTCATTAAAAATTTATGACATAAGAAAAGGGTCCATTTATAATGTTACACTTGCCATCATGGACAAAATGATCAAGTGTGGATAACCAAAGGTACTTTACTCGAAATTAAGTACAGGGATGTCCTCTGCCGTCCAGTTGTCCAACTCCTGCCCCTCAGCTATTGGCGAGACCAGAGCCTCATACAAGGAATCCAAGTGGATGACATCAATAGATGGTTCATCGGGTGATTCTTCAACCTTTGCCGGATTTTCGATGACCGGTTTAGTGAAGACCTCTGTGATTCTCGGGACTACTTTCATTCTCCCGACTTTCTGGTCAAATCTCTGATCCCGAAGTCTGTTCCTCATCCAGAATCGTCCATCTATGAGGGCATCTTCCTCATATCCCAAACCGCAATGGCCCACCTTCTGGATAGCCGGTATAGGTTCAACAATTCCTTGTAATGTGGCGCCTAGGCCTTTGCCTTCTTCATATCCATTCCTTGACATTATCTTGGCTACCATAGCCATAGCCCCTTCATTTCTAGTTTCTTGTAATTCGAGGGCCTGGAAAGAGCTTTCCAACGACTCCTCAGCAGCTTCCACATAAGGAAGTGATTGTGGCTTAGTGACCAATATGGCTTCTTCCCCTCTCACCGTGATGATTTTGCCGTCCATGATGTACTTTATCTTCTGATGCAAAGTTGAAGGAACGGCATTCGCTGAATGGATCCACGGCCTCCCCAGCAACACAGTGTAGGCTAGTTCAATGTTCATCACTTGGAATGTGACGTTGAAGGTGCATGCGCCAATTTGGAGTGGCAAGTCGATGTCTCCTAACACTTCTCTTCTTGTACCGTCAAAGGCTCTTACCACCATAGCACTCTGACGTATATTTGATTAGTCAACTGGCAGTCTAGCCAAGGTAGCACTAGGCAGTACGTTGAGTGCTGATCCATTATCAATAAGGACCTTGGCCACTATACAACCTTTGCATTTCACTGTCACATGGAGGCCTTTAGTGTGTGCCAAGCCTGCAGGATCTATCTCTTCTTCAGAAAAGGTAACAAAACTGGATGCCTGGATTTGTCCCACTATCTTCTCGAACTGCCCCGGTGTGATGTCGGGGTTCACAAAAGCCTGATCCAGGATTTTCTGCAAGGCCTGACGGTGCACCTCAGAGCTCAAAATCAGCGATAACAGTGAAATTCTGGCGGGCGTCTTTCTTAACTGCTCCACCACATCATATTCACTCTGCTTCATTATTTGGAGCAACAGCTCCTCCTCTTCTTTAGGCCCGGCGGGTTCTACTTCCCCCGTTTTCTCAATCTCCTCTTTTGTACTCTTCTGTAATTCTCCCATTTTTACTTTCCCCTTCTTCTTTTCTTTCTCTTCGTTCCCGTAACATCTCCCACTTCGAGTTATAAACTCGACTTCTTGCTCAGGTGGGGAGCATTTTGTGACAGCGACGGGCTAAGGATTAGGTTGGGGAGTAGTATTGCTGGTAGGTCCGGCGTAAATCATTCTGAAGTGCTCATGGGGAGTGAAGCACGGTTTTGGAGGTGCCGGAGGTGAAGCAAGATTAGGAGCCGACGTAATGCTTGATGCTCCTTGGGTGAAAACTTGGAAATTATAATTCCAAGGTATGGCATGAGTATTGGTGATAGGAAGCTGGGGCGGGGCTCGGATAATCGTTACTGGTGGTGAGGGCGTTGGGGCATTGGGGGCAGAGAAGGTTAATCTAGGATTGGGGGTAGAGGTATTCTGGCCAAAACTGGCGGTATTTACTTCGCCCTCCACTTTCGATCTCCTTTGACATCTTAAAATTCTGAGGGACAGCAAGTTCTGGACCTCTTGCCGGAATCCCTCACAGTCTTGCAGCTCATGATCAGCTGCCCCTCCATGGTAAGGACATCCCGTACCCTTTTCTGATCCTGATACCTGAGGGCAAAAGTAACCTTCCCTCATTGTCATGGCAAAAATTTCCTCAAAGTGGGGAATCAGCTCGTCTACGTCTGGTGTCAACCTCTCCCCGTCTGATTCTATCATGTTTACACCGTTGCCTGTATTATGATTAGGCAGCGGGTTTGAGGTAACATTGGGAAGGGAACCATTTCCCTCAATCTTCAACCACCCATTCCGGATTAAACCGTGCACTCTCCCTCTGAGTGCTCCGCAGTTGTCAGTTGAATGCCCTTGTGCCCCTCTATGATATTCACAATGGACAGTGGCATCATACCACCTGGGGTAAGGGGGCTGAATTGGGTCTAGAGGAACTGGTACTATCTGGTTTATACCGACGAGGTATCGGTATATTTCACTGAGTGGGAGGGGAAGGGGTGGATCAGGATTTCTTGGTGGTCTGGGGTTATTTTGAGGTGGTCTGGGTTGGGTAGGTGGAGGAAGAGGTCTAGGTTGGTAATTTGTAGGTGGTGGGTATTATGGGCGTGTGTGTGGATAATTTGGGAAAGGAGGTGGAATGTTTGCAATTGTTTGGCCATGAGGGGGAGGATATGGCCGGTAGTTATTTTGAGGAAGTGGGGAGTAATTATTTTGCCGGGTGACGGAATGCACATCACCCTCCTTCTTTTTGCCAAAGCGCGCTTTCTTCGAGATTCTCGGTCAATTCTGCGCAGTCCCATCCTTAAATTAGCTTCTATCCTCTCACCGGCTTGGATGATGTCAGAGAAGCTGTTGGAAGTGTTTCCAATCATCAAATTGAAGTAGGGAGCCTTCAATGTTTCGATGAACAGGGAGCATAGTTCGTTATCAGTTACTAGAGGATATACTTCTGCAGCCTTTTCCCTCCATCTTTGGGCATATTCCTTGAAGCTTTCCCTGTCTCTTTGCACCAGATTTTGAAGGTCCCTCCTTGTGGGGGCTACATCACAATTAAATTTGTACTGCTTCAAGAATGCATCTGCTAAATCCTTCTAGGAGCACAGTTTGCTCCTATCCAACTGAATACACCATCTCAGGGCTGCTCCGGAGAGGCTCTCATGAAAGAAATGGATGAGAAGTCTGTCATCTTCTGTCAAGGCAGACATTTTGGCAATGTAGGTTGCCAGGTGAATGGGGCAGTATGAGTTCCCTGTGTACTTGTCGAAGTCCGGGATTTTAAATTTGGGTGGCACCACCACATCTGGCACTAATCTCAGTGATGCCACATCGACTGAACCATACATGTTCAGCCCCTCTATTGCTCTCAATCTTTCCTCTAGAGCAGACAGCTTCTTGTTTTCCCTGGCCTCACTTTCTCCTCCTACTGCATACAATGCTCCTCCAGTTGGGAGATGAGGGGTGGAGTGAACTAGAGGGATTACTATTGAAGGGTATGGGTCAGCATTTGAGACTACTGGGTAATGGGAGAAAGGTAGGTCATTATTTATGGCGTAGGGTTGTGATGTTGTCGAATCAGGATAGGTGACTGAAAGGTGAAGGAGGTTGAAGCCTGATGAGGATCCATTGTTGTAAGTGGTGGAGGAGGTAGTGGTAGGTTAGGTTCTGAAGTAAGTTTATTTTGGGACATCTCCCTCATTAGCCTCATGAGTTCTAAGACCTGGTCTTTCAGCTCGGATACTTGCCCTTGTAAGTTCTGTACTTATTCCTGATCTTTCATTATCTTCTTTGTTCGGGATCTCTTTAAGTACACTCATTTGGGTTGAACCGTGTGCTTGGTCAGACTTGCTTTGTTCGAAGCAATGTTGATTTTCTGTGGGGATATAAATAAAAGCTTTTAGTGAATTTTGAATTTCGTAAAAAAAACTAAAGGTCCTGGTTCGGATGAAGGATACAGTGGCATTTGGGAGCCAAAATGAAATCTGCAGAAGGATGGTTGCATCAATTTTATCATGGCATCATTTGATAGTCTGACTATGAATGACCGGATTGAATGCGCGTTTATGATACCTGTTCATATGGCATATCCAATTTTTCGCATAACCCTAGCGAGGGGGTTCCTACGGGAGTTATACTATTCATTCACAATTTTGCTAAACAATGGCCCAAAAAGTTTTCCATTAACTGAATATTTATACACAGCATTCTTTACATCGGCCTAAGCTCAGGGAGGTTCCTTATAATGAGATGACATTTTCTGAGATACTCATATAACCGTTCTTCTTGTTTGGCAGGGTCGAATACTTTCAGAGTATACTCGGACTCAAGAAGGAGTTCTTGTTTTCCCTGTGCTATTGTTCTCTCTAGCTGGTCAACATTCTCTTTCAGCTCTTGATAGAGAGCAGTTTGTCTTTCTTTCTCCTTTCTTTCCTTAGCACATTCTTTCAGAATATCGTTGATGAGTAATACATGTTCCTTCAATTCGAGCTTCTTCTTTTTGTTCTCTTGTTTATACTCTTCTACGAGTATCTCTTGGTATTTCATTTTTTCCTGAAGCTTACTATTCTGCATTTCTACTTCCCTTACCACAGCTTGGAGAGAGCCTTTTTCCTCTTCCCACAGTGCCTCTTGCTCTTCGAAGCCCATCTTTTCGACCCTTGCCTCTTCCCTGAGTCTTCTCACTTTTCTTTTAAGGTTTTGCTGTTGGTCCTCTAACTGCTTTATTTGTTCTTGCAGTTGCAAATTTTCGGTGTTTGCTCTCTGTAGTGAGTTAGCCAGATGATTATTAGCTTCTTCTGATAGGATGTTTCGGTGAGGGTCGCTGTTTTTGAATTCTGTAGTTGAGTGTTCTTGGTCCCTGTCAGCCCTCCATTTAAGATAATCGCCCGTGGCACTTGGACCTTTAGGCGACCTATCCATCAGAGTGATGTTTTCCCAAGATTTGTGAGCTATTTTCAACCCCTCCTCTTCCTTGAGCTCATGGTAGAAATGACCTTGGTGGTATTCTTCCGTATTGATTCTGAACTCTGTTGAGCCGAATTGTCTTACTACTAAGGCCGGAGTGTAACTTGTGTATCCAGTCACTCCGATTAGGGATACTAATTGATTGTTCCCCGTGCTGATCAAAATGGATTGACTTGACGTCCATAATTTCTTCCAACAATAGTAGTGGCTATTGAAACTCAAAATCCGTTCTTGCCACTGTGGCTCATCCTTCGGGCTGATTACCAATCGGGTCATTTTCTCGATGAGAGGCTGGTCAAGATACCAAGTTAATCCCTTCGTCTCCACAGGACACATATGACTAATGATCCAGAGGTGCAACAACTGAGAACAACACTTAATGGCCCCCTTGCCTTGCTGTCTGCAGTAAGTGAGGGTTAAGAAAGTCTCGGCAAGTATTGCCGGTACTAGGTTGACTTTCTGTTTCTCTACTGCCCAGAACATTTCCACAACACCGCAGGTTATGATTCTGAAAGGTCTATGGAACAAGATCAAGCCGTAAATTGCTAAAGCGAGCATCAATGAAGCTTGATCCCACTGTTGATCTTGGATGCATTGATCCAACCCTTTCTTGAGGTAAGTCCAATACCATCCGTGCGTGTTTCCTTTGACGGTTTCTCTCGCCTTTACTTCTTCTGGTGGGATCCCCAGCATATGTGCAAACCGTTTCCAAGTCTGCCTATGTTCGAGGTGTAGGTAAATCTGATTCTGCGCCACATAAGGGATTTCTAGCAATGCTTGATATTCTTCCATAGTGGGAGCAGTATCGATGTCGTTGAAAGAGAACACTCCAAACTTAGGGTTCCAAACTGGCAACATGGCCTTTAGTGCCGGGACCTGGACCCTAACTCGCATCAAGGTTGCAATCCTCCCATATTTCTTCTCAAATTGTGCTTTGACCTGATCAGGAAATGACTTCCAAGCATTGGCCAGACCCTCGAGACTGTTCATCCTGACTTCAATCTTACTCAGGTCCAATGGGGGTAATGAGCTAATATCCCTTTGTAGGGGCACTGAGCTATAGACGATTCGGGCCATGGTTTAGCATTTTGTTCTGATTTAAGAACTTCTTTTGCCGACTGACTCGAGGATGCCATGTTAAAAATGATGCTTATCCTTTTACAGACCTTATTTCGGTGATGCCTGTAGGAAAAACTTGTTAGAAGGATAAATTCAAGTAATCTTGAATTATACTATTGGCAGAGTGACACCTGCACATTTATCAAAGTAGGAAAATGTGTAGGTTTTCTTAATAGTATGATTCAAGATTACCCTTAAAAATAAGAACAAAATAAAATAAACAGAATAGGGTAAAAGTAAGTATGCCCCTTTTGTCCTAAAGTAAAGGAAAGTCCTAATACTGGCTGGGTGCTACCTAATCGGACAGTTCTATCTTACAAGGTAGCTTGCTACGGCTTCCAGCTATCGTGATAGTTTAGCTCAAGGTCTAATTTTCTAAAAGCCACAGGTTCCCAAATTGCCCCATCAGCAGTAGAGCCCCATTCTATCCCCCATGATACTGTTGGGAAAATTCCACGGGTATCACATTGAATAGAACGAGTTTCAATTTGAGCAGAAGCCTTCACGGATACTAACAGGGTAAAACCCACGGGTACCGCTACATGACTCCCTCCCACTTTCCTAAAAGGGTAAGAAAGCCCGAGTATAGGGCTGAAGTGTGTGAGGACGTCGTGTGAGTGTTCAGTGTGTGAAGGGACACCTTTACCTCTTCCCAATTCAGGGGTCTTTTTATTTTTCCCTTTTTTCTTTTAAATGAAGAACGCTGTGGAAAGTAAAACAAGCAAGACAAGCAAAATGGTTAGCAGGAATAACAATAATTAACGTACAGCATTTTGCGAAGTGAGCCCACCTAACTATGATTTGATCGCAAAATTAAATCTACCTTTGGACCTCTAGACCGGGGTTAAGTTTTCAACGTCCCCAGCGGAGTCGCCAAGCTGTCGCAAGGTGTTTTGCGGTCGCCTGGACGAACACTCACCGAAGTGGGAAATGTGAGGAGTCGCCACTTTAATTTTGAGGGAAATTAAAGAAAACCATTTGTGAAAGTAAATTAAAATGAAACCACTTCAAAAATAGAGATTCTAGGTTCGGGGTCCGTAAACGGGCGGGGAAGGTGTTAGGCACCCCACCTGTTCCCTCAACGAGGGTAAGCAGATTTAACTTCACGTTCTTCGTAGTTAGGAGGGTTTGAATGGAAATGTTAATCCTTTTGACCGAAAGGAATGTTCGATTTTTCACTAATCTGGATTACCTAGATACATAAGTAAATGAGACAACCTTAGTGAGTTGCTGTTGCGTGTTAATTTTACTTCAGGGGGAATCATCTTACGTATTTGTTAAAATTTAATTTGGGAATCGGATAAGAACTCTCCTCAGATCACCTTTAAATATTTATTAAAAATTTTTAAGCTTGAGAATCGGATAAGAACTCTCCTCTGATCTCTTTTTAAATATTTGATAAAATTTTTAAGTGGGAACCGGATAAGAACTCTCCTCCGATCTCTTTTTAAATATTTGTTAAAATTTTTAAGTGAGAACCGGATAAGAACTCTCCTCCGATCTCCTTTTAAATGTTCACTAAAATTTTTAAGTGAGAACCGGATAAGAACTCTCCTCCGATCTCCTTTTTAAATATTTATTAAAACTTTAGATTGAGATTCGGATAAGAACTTTCCTCCGATCTCTTTTATTTTAATAGGGATCGGATAAGGACTTTTCCGATCTATCGAAACTTGATTACAGCTACCCGTCACGAAATCCTAGAACTAAGGGTTTTGGCATTTAAAGATGCAGGGGGCTCGGAATAAAGCTTCTTTTAACTCATTGGTACCTTGTAACTAGTCAGGAGATACCAAACCAAATTTTCCGACCTCCCTATGTGGTCGCGTTACCAGTACCTTTTAATACCCGATCTATCCCATTTATCTATCTTAAGGTTCGGTTTTACTCTGCCTTGTGATGTCTTACTCAATTGTCTTTTGCATTATTCTAGTGATTTGACCTTACTATTTTCCCGACTTATTGTTCAGACCTTTCATTATTTTAGAGAGACCCTTAAGATACAGTTACCTACATTTTATCCGACCACTTATATGTCACTCTGGACTAGAAGACTTACGTTCAAAGATTAACAAAAGGAATGGACTGGTCAATGCGGAAGTAAACTCGAGAATGACCTTCTTCGTGTTCTTTAGCGCAATATAAACTTGGAGAAAATTATATATATAAAGAATAAAGGAAATACGTAAAATAAGAACGAGCACTTAATAAAAGGCAATATGAGCACTCACCTGTGGGGAGTCGGATCTATTGAACTAACTATGGGATCACCGAACGTAATGGGGGCCGCGGGCTGGTAACCTGAAGACTAAGATTCGCCTTGAAATGAGGAATACCTTGTTAAAATGCAGTCTGATCAATATTATAACCAAGTATGAATGAAGTTGAGCTTGACAACGGAAGTGGGAATAAAGATAACAAAGACAGAAATTGAGAGTGTCACAGGATAATGAACGAACTGAAAATGGAGAGTTTCAGTATTCAGAAATCCTTTGCAAGAAAATACTTCAGAAAACTGGTTTCAAAAGTTTTTCTTATGAAAGCTTCAAAAATAGCAGAGTAACGAGCTGAATTAAGTTTCAGAGTCCTTCCGCTATATTCACTATTTTTTTTCTTTCTTGAACAGTTTTTCATGCAGGTATTTATAGGAACCGGGTGCTCCCCATGGAGGGTCAGGATCTATTTTGAGGGAGATGGAGGGTTAAGATTTTGAAGGACATGATCTAAGGGCTCAGGAATTAAAGAGAATCAGAACGAACGACTGAGATCCCCTCCGGAATATTTGTCCTTTTCTCTCTTGTAATCTGACGGCCCAAAATTTCTTGTCAAGAGCGATCTTAGGGCTAGGAGTGAAAGGCGCTGATCTTGTCGTTTTCTTCTTCGATCCGAGGGCTCCGAGCTCGTCCTTACAAGTAAGATCAATGGTGGAGATTAGGATGTACGGCGCTGTCCTGACGTACTCTGGCACATGTCAGTAATGCGGGCGATTCTGGGGCGTGTGGTGGAGATTTCGTTTGCGACACTTTAACTACCTCGGCCCTGATTATGACGATAATCAGCAGGAGCTGTCTTATTCTTTTTGCTATCCGATCTCCTTTCTTTTCCGATCTTCCTAACACGCTCTTTTTCGATCTTTCATGCCGGTCTCCCTTCTACTGATCTTTACCACACCGGTCTTCCTTTTATCAGGTTCGGTCCAGTCAAAGCATTTATTTCCCTCAATTCTCGAGGCGTCCGCTTCGTTTTCCGCTTGTAATAAATGCTCAAATTTTCCTATATATACCTTCAACCGGGAAGCCCTACCTCATTTGACTTTCTCCCCTATTCTCCTCATTTTTCCTATTCTAGCTGCTCCGGGAACAATCCCGGACAAGATGACCGCTTTTAATCTTTTTCCGGTTGCCCTCTTTATTCCTTGCCTGAAAATTTACGATCTCGGTGATCGAAAAATCATGATGACCTTATCTGATAACAGTGAGAGAACTGGACTAATTAATCGATATGGATCGAGGACCTCGATCGTGTCGATCTTGAATCATTCGCCCGATATAATCGGCGAACTGATTTCGAGCGAGAAGACTGCTAATATTCCCCTCAACACCGGTGACTGCTCTTTGGCGTTCATCTGGCTCCTCTTCACTCTGGGTGTTCCGACAGTGGCTCGGTTTTGAGCGGTAACTTTGATGACGACCTCTCTCATTCTCATGAGAGTCATAGTCCCCCCAGCCGGTCTCCTGGTCAAACACATCTTTTGACTCAGCCACGAGACTAGGCTTTGACATAGGCCTTTTAGATAGGATGTTCCACCGATCTCTAAAGATCGCCCTTATAATGTAATTAGACCTTTAATGTAATCCGATCTCTAGAGATCGCCCAAATGATGTAATTAGACCTTTAATGTAATCCGATCTCCAGAGATCGCCCAAATGATGTAATTTGACCTTTTGGAAATAAAATTTATTTTGCCAATTATCACTTTATTATTATTGATTATTCTCCGATCTCTGGTGTGTTTATCTGATCTGGTTTCCAACTGAACAGCCCTCATCCGATCTGCACTTCCAAACATTTGCCTTAATTAGCCGATCCCTAACTAGCCGGTCTCTCCTTATGGAATTTTGGAATATTCGTGAGACGTGTCAGAACAGCTAGCGAGTCCCGCTATCCAATGCATTACCTGGAACATCGTGAGCATTAAATGCGCGAACAACTTCAAAATTCTCTCATTTTCTCAAGTTCCTCCGACACCGATCAAGCTCCGGTAAGGGTTTGGATCCTTCTTTTAGTTTAAATTCTTTATTTCCTTTGAAAATGAGTGGCGCCGAGGGTCAGAGAGCGACGAGCCCTCCTTCTCTTCAGTTCTCGTGGTCTTCTGATGAAGTAGAGGTGGTCGAGCCAAGCGAGCGATCTGAACTTCCTAGGGTCTCTGCTTCAGCTCGGGGGCAAGCAGCACCATCAAGGCATGTACCTTCTTCAGGGAGGGAAAATCTTCCCATGGATGAATTGCCATCGGTCCTTCAAGAAACTAATCTGCAGTCGTTCAGCCAGGAGTATAACATTCGGCCTGATTCATTCGAACTGATTAGGTGTCACGGCGATCTTCGTGCTGATCACTTCTTTGAGGGGGACGATATGATCATGGTCTATGAAGAGCAATTAAAAGCCGGTCTACGGTTCCCTTTGGATGACTTCTTCAAGGAAGTTTTAAAATATCACCAAGTGTGCATCGCCCAAGTTCACCCGAACTCGTGGCGGATCTTAGTAGCCTTCCGAGGCCTATGCCGAGCTAAGGGGCTCCGACCTACAGCTAAGGTGTTCGCTGAACTGCACAGGCTAACTCGTCGAAAGGACGACGAGTATTGGTTCTTCCAGGCGAAACCCCATTGTGGGCTTTTTACCGACCTGCCTTCCTCCCTGAAGAATTGGAAGAACCGCTTCTTTATCTTGAGGAGCAAAATTCCGAATGGTTTTGAGGGCTTCCCTCGGAGCTGGCTGCATCAGGGTCCCTTGCTTACGAAGCACATCGCCCTAAATAGGGAAGAGGGTGCAATGGTGATGGAGTTGAAGGAACAGGCGTCCAGAGAGAAGTTCTCTTGCTTGGATGCAGTGACGGCTGAGCTGCACCATTGGAACCTGTACTCTGCCGGATTTTCTATAAAATCTTCGGAACCTCAAATAAATTATAATTTCAATAAATGACTTAAATGAATTATATTTCACAAATTATATTCAAAACTATGATAAAAATAAATTAAGGAAGAATAAAAATGATTGAGATAAAATAGAGTGTTCCGGTACACTGTGTGACATATCTTACTCGGATATACTGTAGACGGGTAAGGGGTGTCACATTTAGATTAATTACATAGATATTGTGTTTGAATGGTTAATTGGAGTTCTAATGGTCAATTAGTGACTATTTGATGAATTTTGACCCTAAATTGAAAGTAATTGTGGCCTTGAAATTGAAAGTGGTATGTTGCCCCCATTGTGCGAGAATACTGGACTTGAGTTCAGTGTATTCCTAAGGTGATAACTTGAGCTATGTTACTCCAATTGGTTCAAGGCCAATTGGACATGAAACTAGACACATAATGGCACAACTTTGGTGAAGAAACCATGCCCATAAGACCAAACCAAGTGGACCAAAAGCTTGCCCCAATCCGTGTGTCCTGCAATCTGTTTCTACAGAATGACCAAATGAACAGTGATTGTTCATTTGGCCATAACTTAGTGTAGAATGGCCCAATTGACCTGAAATTTTACCAGCAACAAGCTAAGATATAGACCAACAACTTTCATGAAGAAACCCACCCCAAATTATGACCAGAACCTATCCAACAGGGGAGTTGCAGTCACTATTCATTGCACTGTAGATATGGTCAGTCTAGAAAAATTCCAATCCGGCCAGTTATGGTTTTTGGACCATAACTTGAGCTATAAAACTCCAAATGGAGTGATTCAAAAAAGGAAATTCAACTAGACAAAATAAGGAACAACTTTCATTTTGACCATTTTGCCAAATTCCCACTGCAAGATTGTCTCAAGAGGAATTTACCACGGACCCAGACAGAGGTCGTGGAAAAACCAAGTATAACAGTAATACCACTTCCAAATGTCACCCAAGCCGGAGAGGAGCAAGAAGCCCCAAATGTGAATTTGAGGTAAAGTACTTCCTTTATGATATGCCTAAGTGTATAATGATAGATTCGAAAAGACTAAATAGTACCATATATATAAAAGAAGTAGACAGAGGGAGCAATAGAAAGGTAAAAGAATTATCTCAGATACCTACACCCAGTAAATTTCGAGGATGAAATTTCAAACAGGTGAATATTGAAATACACCAAACGATAATAAAATAGGAAAAACTCCACTGGCTTCTCCTTCAAAAAATAATTGATATTAAATTAAATGAATTCAAAAATTATTTTAAAAAAATAAAGTAAGATAAGTTAGGGTGCTCTGGCACCGATTGTAGCACACCTTGCTCGGCTACACTGTAGTCGGGTGAGGGGTGTTACACCTAATATTTATTACAGCTTATTAGCTATTCTGTTGTACACCGGGAGATACATATGTGACCGATAGTGTGACAGCCCGAGGTACTTAATACCTAGTGCCAGTTTACCCGTTTATCCAGTCCAGTCATCCAGTATAGGTTACTTGGGCAACTAAAAATGGAAGTGGATAAATTTAATGAAATTATGAATACAACAGGTACAAAATAATTAAGATTACCAATAATGATCGAAAATTTGTCTGCATAAGACATCAGAATATGCACTGCATATTTATTTTCTGTTATTTCTTTTTATTTTATTATTGGCACCACTAAGCATTATTGCTTAGCACGTTACTTTTTGCTACGCATAGGTTCTGGAGAGACCGACTAAGAGCCCAATAGACCACAGACTGGGTGAGATCTTCTACAGCTCCGCATATTGTCTGTGTCACCTCACCGACATCAGTGCATTGGTAGGACACTAGGTTTCATTTTGGGTATTTTGTAATTAACTTTTATTTTATCATATGAAATTGAGACTCATGTAATGTATTTTGTTATCAATGTAAATAGTGAAAATTATGTTTATGAATGAAAAAGTGAATATTTATTTATGACTTGTACATGAATATCCTATGTAATAAATGAATGAGAAATGGGAGTATATTTGAGAAATATTGAGATTTTGTTAATGAAATAGAGTTTGGGAGTAATTGAAAATTTTGGAAGTGTTTTTCACAGGTTCTGACGAACTGTTTTATCCATTTTAGCCGGCATTCTGCCGGATTTTCTATAAAATTTGCGAAACCTCAAATAACTTATAATTTCAATAAATGACTTAAATAAATTATATTTCACAAATTATACTTCATATCTATGAAAAAAAATATATTAGGAAGAATAAAAATGATTGAATTAAAATAGGGTGTTCCGGTACACTGCGTGGCATATCTTGCTCGGCTACACTAAAGACGGCTAACGGATGTCACATTTAGTGGTATCAGAGCACAGTTTAGACATTTCTGGGCCTAGATTGAGTCCATACCGTGGTGCATTGCATTTGTAAGAGTCGAGGTGACACTAATGCAGATCTGTTTGTCTTTGTTATTTTGAATAGGATATGGACCCCACATCTCAGAGAGCAGTTGAGGAGGAAGTGGAGAGTCATGCTCCACCTACAGTAGTTGAGACTAGGGGTAGGGGAGAACCTGCTCTGCCAGCTCCAGCAGAGCCTGCTCAACCTCCACAGGCCATGTTTCAGCAAATGGCTAAATTCTTCAGATAAATGGCTGGGGTAATGCCACCACCACCACCTCCATAATAGAAATCACACCTGGAAAGACTGAGAAAATTTGGAGCAGTGGATTTCTTTGGCAAGAGAAAAAATGATTCTGTTGCGGTCGAAAATTAGTTAAACAGAACCGGTAGAGTTTTAAAATAACTCCATTGCACTCCAGAGCAAAATCTAGAAGCTGTTATATCTCTGTTGCAAGATGATGCCTACCAATGGTGGGATACAATGTCTAGTGAAGTGCAGCCAGAAGTAATAACTTGGGACTTCTTCTTCTCAGAATTCAAGAAGAAATATGTGGGTAGTGTATACCTAGAAGCGAGAAGCAGAGAGTTCATTAACCTGAGGCAGAGACAACTGACAATGGCAGAGTATGAAAAAGAATTTGTCAAACTAAGCTGTTATGGAAGGGAGATAGTCCCTAATAAAGCCAAGAGCTGTGAAAGATTCAAAGAGGGATTAAATGATAACATAAAGATCATGATCACTGCCTTGCGAATCACAGACTTCACCAAGTTAGTGGAAGCTGCAATAAAAGTTGAAAAAGTAAGAATAAGTGAGCAGACCAGAAGAGAGAGACAGCAGAAGAGGGGCTCGGGTCATTCTAGTTCATTTCCTACTCCTAAGAAGAAGTTCAAAGGTCCACCTGCACAGAGTTCAGGTCAACCACAAGGTCAGGGTCAGTCCCAAGGGCCCAGGCCACAGTTCACCCCTAGGAGAGGTCAGTCCACACCATCAGTGGGCAGCTCTCCAGGGACGGGGTTCAGGGGACCAGCCCCAACATCTTCTGCATGTCCACATTACCTGAAGTGGCATAAAGAGGAGTGTTGGAGAGTGACTGGTGCCTGCTTAAGGTGTGGGTCGATAGAGCATCAGTTGAGAAACTGTTCACGCAAAACTACTATAGCTGCTCCAACACAAGCAGATAGACCTACTCCTGCACCACAAAGGGGTAGGAAATCTGGCAAATCTGAGGTAGTGGGACCATCACAGAGGCCTGTATCTGAGCCAGTAGAGAGGCCTGAGGGCAGATCACTTGCCAAAGCCTATGCCATGAATGCTCAGGAGGAGCAAGATGCCCCGGACATCATCAGGGGTATGTTCTCCCTCTACAATACATCTGTGCATGCATTGGTGGATCCAGGATCCACTCATTCATACATCTACATCAACATACCCATAGAAAGGGGGATATTAGTAGGGGAGAGTGACCAAGACATTCTGGTCACTAATCCATTGGGCCATAGTGTAGTGGTGAACAAAGTGTACAAAGGTTGCCCGTTAAGGATTCAAGGGTATGAATTCTTGGCAGATCTGATTGAGTTATCTTTCCATGAGTTTGACGTGATTTTGGGAATGGACTGGTTGTCACGTCATCAGGCAATGGTTGATTGTAAACTGAAGAGGATTTCTTTGAAAACTCCTGAGGGTAATGAGATCACAGTTGTGGGGAAAGGACAGATTTCATGTCCAATGTTATCTCAACCACAGTTGCAAGAAAACTGATGAGAAAAGGCTGTGAAGCCTACCTAGCACATGTGGTGGATACTAGGCAGGCTAAGCCAGATCTTTAACATCCTCCCGGTAGCAATTCCGCACAGTCTACTGTTCCGGTGACCGGTGTCGGTCCGGACAGCTAGAACTTCTGGAAAAAAAAATATTTAAACTAAAGTGAAGAACCATAATTAACTCAAATATTAATAAGAAAAATTTAGTAAAAATTTTAGAAATAAAATACAACTAAGTCAAATGAGCCGGTGCCCAAGCGATGGGTAACCAGAGGGAAGTTGCGGTTCTCGCAACGAGGAGCCCTAGACCCGGGGAAAAATTCATAAAATAATTTTTGGGACTCCAGAGAAGGGTCATTGAGGTTCCTATGGCATTAGAATGCCAAGAAAATACCTAGAAAAATTTTTCAATCGGTACAGACAATTTTGACCCGTTAAGCCAAACGGAGGGCATTTTGGTCATTTCGCCTTCAGAGGTGATTTTTGGCCGACTTGTCCAGTTAAGTAAATAATTATTATGATATAAAATATGAATTAATATTGATAAAAAATTAATTGAAAGTGAGTAGAGAAGAAGAGAAAAGAAAATACAATAAAATGCCAATTATGACATATTATGAGGTCATTTAAAATTGTCCACCAATCACAATTAAGTAACCATCAAATTAACTAATAAAAAGAGTCAAAAGAGACCAAAGAATTAAAAAGCAAACAGCAGCCCTTCTTCTCCTTCAAAAACGTTTTTCACCTCCTCCCTCACTCCTCCATTAACAAACTTTCTAAAGCTTTAATTTCCATGCTTTCCTCACCCCAAAACCCTAAGTCCCTTCACTAAAAACTTGTCTCTACCTCTTGGGAAGTGTTTGGCAGCCTAGAAAGGGAAAGAAAGTGAAGATTAACTTGGGAAAATTCTGCCCTACAAGAGGTTAGTGCACATATATACTTAAAACTCTTTAATCCCATGCTAGAGACTTGAAACAAGTATGAATTTGTAACTTAAATGAATAAAAGTTATGTGTATGTCCACCATAATTTTTGGCAGCCCTAAAGAAGGAACATGATTGAGTGTCTTGATGGACTTAGAGTGAACTAGAGAGTATGTTTAAAAAATATATATATATATATATATATATATATATATATATATATATATATATATATATATATATAAGGAATGAAAGTGATTAATTAAGGTAGTTGTGAAAATTTATAATGGAAATTAGGGTTTTGAGGTGTGAAACTTGGATTTAGCTTATGAAATTGTAAAAGAACATTATAAGGGTCAATTAGTGACCATTTTAGGTAAGTTGACCATAATTTGGACTGAAATGTAGCATGGCAAAGGGAATGAGTAGGCTGCCTTGTAAGTGCAGCAGGGTGACTGAAATTTCAGTCCACTTAGACAGCCATAACTTTGGCTGTGTAGGTCCAATTGGTGTTTGGCCAATTGGACATGAAATTAGGCTTATAATGGCACATTTTTTCTGAAGAAACCATGCCCAAAAGACCAAAGCAAGTGGACCAAAAGTTGGCCCCATTCCGGATACCCTGCAACCAGTACCTGCAGAAATGACCAAATGAACAGTAACTGTTCATTTGGCCATACTGTTCATTAGGCCATAACTCACTGTAGAATGGTCAAATTGACCTGAAATTTTTACAGCAACAAGATAAGATATAGACAAACAACTTTCATGAAGAACATCACCCCAAATTATGCCATTAACTCATTCAAATTATTGAGCAAAGTTAAGTTATCAAATCTGCAACTCTGCAGATTTTCACTTGAGCAGTAATGTTTGGATGGCTATAACTCTCTCTAGAAAACTCAGATTTAGGCAATTCTTGAACCGATGGAAACCTAAGGCATGGTAGAACATTTCATATGAAGAAAGTTAGACCAAATTATGAACTTAACTTCGTCAAATTACTGACCAAAGTTGGACCAAAATCTGCCAAAACCCAAAATTTCAGCAGAATGCAGTGAGCAGTAAACTTATTTTGGCCATAACTTGAGCTACAAAACTCCAAATGGAGTGATTCAAAAAAATAAATTCAACCAGACAAAATAAGAAACAACTTTCATGTTTACCATTTCCTCAAATTCCCACTATAATAGTGCTTAATGGAATAGTAAAGTTAAGCTTCAAAAACTGAAAATTTTGTTTCCCTTGGTTTAAGCCTAGAAATGGTAATGGTGATCACTTCCAACAAGTTTTAAATGAAAAATGTGGTATGTTTGAAGTGCCAAAGTCAATGTACCTACTTTCTATGCAAAAGTCAACTTTCTTGTTGACCAATGAAATGAATAGTGACACCAAAAGTTGAAATTCAAAGATTGAAGAATTTTAAAGTATCAAATGCCCTAGTATACTTAACAAGATTGGTTTGGATAGTTTGGCATGCTAATAGGGTATTGTTTTAGCAGTACTGCGAAAGGCTTTATGCCTGTGTTCATGGCTTTATGCCCATATTCATGGCTTTTATGCCCGTATTCATGGCTTTTATGCCCGATTATGTGATATCATGGTTTTTTTTAGCCATACTGACTGCATACATGGTTGACGTTCTGCGTCCCATGGTATGACGGCCCGAGGCACCGCGGTGTCCAGTGCCAATGACCCGTTATCCAGTCCAGTCGTCCAGTATAGGTTACTTGGGCATGGAAAAGTATAACTGTAATTGAACTTATTGTTAAAGAAAATACGAAAATTAAATATCAGGAATGATTACAAAAATACAAAGAAGCTCAAGATATGAAGAAAGTAATTAATGAAATGCATGAAGAAGTTAATATCATAAAACATTATTAGCCCTCGACTAAACAATAAGTTTGTAATTAGTCAATTCTTATGAACACAATAGCAAGGAAATTATTATTTATTATTTGCATATTATATTTTCTTGTATTATTGGCACCACTAAGCTTTATGCTTAGCGCGTCGCTTTTGCAACGCGTAGGTACTGAAGATTTGGACAAAGGGCCAAGTAGACCACAGATTCGGTAAGGCAGTTCACAGTTCTGCATAGTGTCCGTGTCACCTCACCATCCATAGTGCATTGGTAGGACACTAGGTTTCATTTTGACATTTTGTAACTAATTTCTATTTTCTCATATGTATTTGAACTTATGGAATGTATTTTGAGGTTCATGTAAATAATGAAAAATCGTATTAATGAATGTAAAAGTGAATGTTTATCTGTGATTTATACATGATATCACATGAGATGAATGATTGAGAAATGAATGGTTGAAAAATATTGAGATTTTGATATTGGAGTTTATGAATGGATGAATATGATTAATAGAAGTGTTTTTCACAGGTTCTGAAGAACTGTTTTCTCCATTTTTAGCCGGTACTCCGCCGGTTTTTCTTTAAAATTTTCGAAACCTCAAATAAATTACAATTTCAATAAATGAATTATATTTCACAAGTTATATTCAAAACTACGATAAAAATGAATTAAGAAAAAATAGAGTGCTCCGGCACACTGAGTGGCATAACTTGCTCGGCTACACTGTAGTCGGGTAAGGGGTGTCACATTTAGTGGTATCAGAGCACGGTTTAGGCGTTTCTGGACCTAGATAGATTGCATATCATGCATTGCATTCATAATAGTCGAGGTGACACTATTGCAGATCTGTATTTCCTGTTTATTTTAGGTTAAGGTATGGAATAAGAGAGTGAAGAGACAATGAGATAACGAATAGAGATGAGAAGGAGACTATATTTAAGATGAAAAAGGATGAGTACATAACTGTTTGAGGATAGGATTGAGACTAAGGAGAAAGTGAAGTAGGATAACACGGAAAGGTGAAGAAATAAAGAGGTATTAGCTTCTTTGCTATTTACATTAAGTAAATTTCGAGGACGAAATTTAAATAAGAGGGGAAGAGTTGTAACATCCTCCTGGTAGCACTCAAGATCACCATCGTCTTGACCTGTCGGTCCGGACAGCTAGAACTTCTGGAAAAAAAAATATTTAAACTAAAGTGAAGAACCATAATTAACTCAAATATTAATAAGAAAAATTTAGTAAAAATTTTAGAAATAAAATACAACTAAGTCAAATGAGCCGGTGCCCAAGCGATGGGTAACCAGAGGGAAGATGCGGTTCTCGCAACGAGAAGCCCTAGACCCGGGGAAAAATTCATAAAATAATTTTTGGAACTCCAGAGAAGGGTCATTGAGGTTCCTATGGCATTAGAATGCCAAGAAAATACCTAG
Organism: Hevea brasiliensis; assembly: GCF_030052815.1. NCBI lineage: Eukaryota > Viridiplantae > Streptophyta > Magnoliopsida > Malpighiales > Euphorbiaceae > Hevea > Hevea brasiliensis. The sequence goes on along the minus strand of NC_079507.1, from coordinate 33,316,356 downwards.
AAAAAATTTTCAATCGGTACAGACAATTTTGACCCGTTAAGCCAAACGGAGGGCATTTTGGTCATTTCGCCTTCAGAGGTGATTTTTGGCCGACTTGTCCAGTTAAGTAAATAATTATTATGACATAAAATATGAATTAATATTGATAAAAAATTAATTGAAAGTGAGTAGAGAAGAAGAGAAAAGAAAATACAATAAAATGCCAATTATGACATATTATGAGGTCATTTAAAATTGTCCACCAATCACAATTAAGTAACCATCAAATTAACTAATAAAAAGAGTCAAAAGAGACCAAAGAATTAAAAAGCAAACAGCAGCCCTTCTTCTCCTTCAAAATCGTTTTTCACCTCCTCCCTCACTCCTCCATTAACAAACTTTCTAAAGCTTCAATTTCCATGCTTTCCTCACCCCAAAACCCTAAGTCCCTTCACTAAAAACTTGTCTCTACCTCTTGGGAAGTGTTTGGCAGCCTAGAAAGGGAAAGAAAGTGAAGATTAACTTGGGAAAATTCTGCCCTACAAGAGGTTAGTGCACATATATACTTAAAACTCTTTAATCCCATGCTAGAGACTTGAAACAAGTATGAATTTGTAACTTAAATGAATAAAATTTATGTGTATGTCCACCATGATTTTTGGCAGCCCTAAAGAAGGAACATGATTGAGTGTCTTGATGGACTTAGAGTGAACAAGAGAGTATGTTTAAAATATATATATATATATATATATATATATATATATATATATATATATATATATATATATATATATATATATATATATATATATATAAGGAATGAAAGTGATTAATTAAGGTAGTTGTGAAAATTTATAATGGAAATTAGGGTTTTGAGGTGTGAAACTTGGATTTAGCTTATGAAATTGTGAAAGAAAATTATAAGGGTCAATTAGTGACCATTTTAGGTAAGTTGACCATAATTTGGACTGAAATGTAGCATGGCAAAGGGAATGAGTAGGCTGCCTTGTAAGTGCAGCAGGGTGACTAAAATTTCAGTCCACTTAGATAGCCATAACTTTGGCTGTGTAGGTCCAATTGGTGTTTGGCCAATTGGACATGAAATTAGGCTTATAATGGCACATTTTTTCTGAAGAAACCATGCCCAAAAGACCAAAGCAAGTGGACCAAAAGTTGGCCCCATTCCGGATACCCTGCAACCAGCACCTGCAGAAATGACCAAATGAACAGTAATTGTTCATTTGGCCATAACTCACTGTAGAATGGTCAAATTGACCTGAAATTTTTACAGCAATAAGATAAGATATAGACAAACAACTTTAATGAAGAACATCACCCCAAATTATGCCATTAAACCATTCAAATTATTGAGCAAAATTAAGTTATCAAACCTGTAACTCTGCAGATTTTCACTTGAGCAGTAATGTTTGGATGGCTATAACTCTCTCTAGAAAACTCGGATTTAGGCAATTCTTGAACCGATGGAAACCTAAGGCATGGTAGAACATTTCATATGAAGAAAGTTAGACCAAATTTGTAACACCCCAAAGTTCGGTAGTGCGTTCTACTGTTCCGGTGACTAGTGTTGTCCGGACAGCTAGGATGCCTAGAACTACACTTTGACATGAGGAAGGAGACATAAAATAATGAAATACAAGAAAAGAAAATACAAGAAAAACAAAGGAAAAATAATAGCAAAGAAAGGTAATCAAGTTAAACGAGCCTGGAAACCTAATGATGGGTGACCGCACCGAGAAGTCACGGCGTGGACCGTTGAATAGCCCTGGACTGTGGGGAACCCTGGAAAACATTTTTTGGACATAAATAGACCCTTATAGAAGAATAAATATCATTAGAAAGATCAAAGAAAAATTAAATAATTAGTACAAAGAAAAGTGAGAAATCGAAAAACAGACAAAACCCGGTATTACCGAAAAATCGGGAATGCAACCCGAACAGGGGCATTATGGTCATTTGACATCCCGAATTGTCTTTTGACCTAAATGTCCATTAAAAATAAATAATATTACACTTAGAAAACAAAATGAAAAATTAGTTTAGTGGTACCTAAAGTAAATAGCAAAAATGAAGGGTTAATGTGGGATTAAGTGAACAATTAGATTATTATATGATTATTTGGAGTTAGTGGACCATTAATGGATTAATTAAACACTAAATGGGGCTGATGTAAGTCCACTAACCAGCTGAACTTCATCTTCCTCAAGGTTCTCTCAACATTGCCGAATTGAAGGGAGAGGAAACTCCATGGGCGTTTTGCATGAGCTCACTTAACCTCTCCATTTTCAACTCCAATCCCTTAAGTGGCTTCATGAAAGTTTGTCTACTCATCACAAGGAAGAGTTTGATACCAAATTTGAGAAGTTTAAGCAAGGTTTAACAAGCTTCAACCATATGGTAAGTTAGTATTTTTGAAGATAGCTTTGTTAAGTTTTGTGTGCAAGTTATGGGTGTTGGATTTGTGAAGAAAATTTTTGAGTTTGAAGAGTTATTGTTGTGTTCATTTTGGACAGCCATGGAGTCATGTAGTTGATGAAATAATTGTGCATATATTTGATGAGAAATGGTGTTGATCATGATGATTTAATAACCTAGTGAATTACTTCATATTTATATGGTGATTTTTGGCACTTGGATGGGAATTGATGAATTGTAGGACAATTTGGTGTTGAAGAAGATTTTTGGCAGCTTGGGGACACTTGAATAAATGTATGTATTCATGGAAGTGTTGGCAGAATATTGACATAGAAGGATTGATGGATATGTATATGAACTTGTTGTGTAAAGAGTATGTAAAAACTAGCAATGTTATGTGTATGTGTAATTGTGTTTGGACTTTGGGAATTAGAGTTATATTTGGTGTATTGAAGATAATTGTAATCTGCCCAAAGTGATATTAATGTAAAGTAATATATAGTTTTGGTAATGTACCAAAACAGATTTGGTAGGGAAGTAAACATATTGCAAGGTAAATGTGTGTAATCGATGTGTGTTAAGCAAAGTAACTAAGGGCAGTGTACATTTTAGCCAATAAGTTTAAATGTGTAACCTCAATTGGTATGAGACCAATTGGAGGTGGAACTAGGCACAAAATGTGCCAACTTTCATTGAGAAAGTATACCAAAATTCTGCTTGCAAGGTGACCTAAGAAAATGACCAATTCGGATTAGGTGCAATTAGGACCTGAAAAATGACCAATTGGGCAGCAGTGAGTGTTTAGGCCATAACTCACTCAAAACAGGTCCAATTGACCTGAAATTTTAACCATGAATAGTTAAGACCCATACCTACAAGTCTTATGAAGACACCAAAACCCAGAAATGACCAGAAGCAAGTCAAAAAGCTTGCACAAGTTCGGGTCCAAAAACTGGCCGAACCAAAGTTGACCAAATTGACCTAAAATTGACCTAATTTGATGCCATTTGACCAGCAATAGTATAATGACCATAACTTGGTCTACTTAACTCGGATTGACCTGAAATTTTGCCCCGCGTGCAATAAGACATAGATCTACAAGTTTGTAGTTTTGACCAAAACCCGAAAACCGAGGAAACTAGGTCGTCCGGCTAGGTCAAACTAGTATCCCGAAATCCAGCAATTTGCAATAAAATGCAAGAAAACGCAATATACATAGAATTGAGTTTGGTAACACGTACCAACCCTAAAATCCTATCGAATGTGACATATTAATGACACTAAAACCTAATTTACCTAAAACGCATCGAGGGTCGGTATATTAGGTGATTAAGCAAATAAAGGTATTCAGTTAATTGTTTACCGAACATTATCGTTAGAGGCAAATTAATTTAGCACTGAAACACTTCAAATTGTGTTTCTCAGTTAACAAGGACTTAGCAAAAGGGAAAGAAATACTGAGTCAAGACCAGGAGACAAATATCAGAGGTTTGTGCACAACAACTATTTCTTTTGAATTATTTTCAATTAAAATAAATATTGACTATTTGTATATTATTGTTTTAAATTGTGGAAATGTATTTGAATGAATATTTATTGCTTGAAAAGCATTGTAAATGATTTGAAACTGTGAGAAATTGTTTGAATGACATTGATGGATACTTATTGATTTAAAAGCATTGGAAATGGTTTGAAACCACAGCTATCATGTATATTGATTGTAGTCCTCATTAGCTTGTCTAGTGGGACGAATTGAATTCCCTCTCTGGCTGAAGTGTTGAGGTGTGTGCCTGTTGAGGACGAATTGGATGAGTACTCATATTTTTTCTAGCTAGCTATGTTATTCCTCATTAGTCATCGACTTTTGGGACGAATTGAATACCTCATTAGCCATTGGCTTTTAGGACGAATTGAACTATGGATCATGATTAAGTTGTGTGTGATTTATTGATACGTATTGTGAGATTGTGAAATGGATTTAAACTCTCATTGACATATACTGTCTTTTGAATTCAAACATGATCTAACTTATGAAAATTATTGTGATATTGACAAATGGAGTTTAAATTCTTATGGAAAATTACTGTCTTGAAATTGACTATGGTTTTAAGTATCCACTATTGATATGATTTATGAATTGTGATTTAAATTATATTTGGTTAATGTTGTGCACCACTGAGACATTGTCTCAGTGATAGCTTTTTTATTGTCGCGCAGTAGAGACAGACAGTAAGCAGACTAGGCTGCATATACCTCCAGCAAGAGATTTTTGGGTATAGTGAGTATACCACATTTGGCATTTTGTACTGTAATGTATGACACTGTATGTACATTTTGTTTTTTGGTTTTGAGCAGTTGTAAATTCAAATTGTACCATGAAGTTGTAAATTAATTATGAGTTATTTGACTTGTGAAAATTGTATTATATTTCCTTATCTCAGACTTTGAAAAATTTCTATGGAATTGAGTTGATAAATTGTTGTGTTGAGAAATGTATTGGAGTTGAGATTTGGAAAATTATTGAAGTGTCTTTTACAGGTTTTCTGAAGAACTGTTTTATCCAAAATACAGATGGCACTCTGCCAAAATTTTTACAGAAATTCCAAATAAATCAAATGAGTTAATTATTTCACTTTAGTTCACGAAAGTTTTTAATACCTATAAATAGTGCTCACCACTGTAAAATAAGTAAGAAAAGTTTTTAAAATCCCTTGTAGTGTATTTAATGGGTTATCAATAGACGGAGTTGGTAATTCATTAGGTATACTACGGGATCATGTTATGCCTTACAGAGGGGTAGGGTGTGACATGTTTTGGTGGTATCAGAGCAAAGTTTTTAAACTCTGTTTTCACCTGTTACTTGAATGTTCTGTCTTCATAATACAACTGCTCAATATCATTGTTTGATACATACAGTACATTACATTATAAATATGCACTAACGGGAGGAAATCTCCTTGTGTTATTTGTTCAGGAGATCTTAAATCCTCGCATTGAATATGGAAGAGGGTGATCGTTCAGTCGATCAATCTATTGAGGCTGAGGTGCAAGGGGATGCCCCAGGCCTACATAATGTTAGTGGTTCAAGAAGACCACTGCAGCATCAGCTTCTCGCTCGGGCCGCCACAGATGGCTGTAATGTTTCAACAAATGGCTGGTAATGCGCCTACTCAAGTCCCAATATAGACACCAGTGGTACAACCACAATCTCCGACTAGGCAATATGACAAATTGATGAAGTATGGGGCTACAGAGTTTAAGGGGACAGTAGATCCTCTAGAAGCTGAACAATGGTTAGAGAGGATGGATAGGGTGTTCAAGAAGCTACATTGTACAGAAGAGCTTAGATTTGAATACTCAGTGTCCTTACTACAGGGGGATGCTTATGACTGGTGGAAAACCATTCCCCACCGTGGAACCAAAGAAGATTAACATGGAATGACTTTCTGTGGAATTCGCATGTAAATATGTCCCCGATGCTTATGTAGACCGTGGTCGCAAGAGTTCCTAAGTTTGAAACAGGGGAACAGATCAGTGGCTGAGTATGAAAGAGAATTTTCCCGCCTGAGCCATTATGCAGTAAGTTTGCTTGCTACCAGCAGGGAGAGATGCAAGAGGTTTGAAACTGGCTTGAAGCCCAGTATCAGAGTACAAGTGATCGGCTTCAAACACACTAACTTCTCTGAACTTGTTTCTCAAGCCCTAGAGTTGGAAAGAGTTGAGTTTGAGACTGCTCCAGAGAAAAAGATATCAGAGAAGATAGAGAAAGAGGGAAAGTCAGTAGAACAGAGTTCCAGTGGTCATACTGGGAAGAGGAAAAACTATGGGGGACATGGCAGAGGTGGCAAGAAATCTTGTTGGGGAAGATATTCGTGAGAGACCTCCCTATCTGGTCAGCAGAGTACCAGAGGTTCCTACCCTCCCCGCCAATGTGAAACTTGTGTACAAAATCATGGGGTGATATGTTATAAGGCTATTGGAGACTGTTATAACTGTGGAGTCACCGGACACTTTGACAAGGATCGCACCAAAGAGTCGCAGAGTTGGACCACCTCCTACTATCGCTAAAGGGTCGCCAGAGCCTCACCGTAAGTTCACAACCACCCAAAGAGAGGTAGAGGCGGGGTAGAGGTAACCCAAAGAGCAGCCAAGGCACAGTAAAACATTCAGAGCAAGATAGTGCTCCAGTCAGAGTCTATGCCATGAGACAGAGGGAAGAGGCAGAGACATCTGATGTTGTGGCTGGTACCTTCTCAACTTTTAACCAAAATGTGTTTGTGTTATTTGATCCGGGTTCTACCCATTCTTATGTGAGTGCTAGCATCATTGATTGCATTGTTGTTCCATGTACAAAAATGGACTTTGAGGTGCTAGTAACAAGTCCACTAGGACAGGAAGTCAGAGTTAATAGAATGTATAGAGATTGTCCTTTGGTGATCCAAGGACACACTTTCCTGTCTGATTTCGTTGAAATGCCCTTCAGAGATTATGATATCATCTTGGGCATGGATTGGTTAGCTAGGCATCATGCCATGATTGATCAGAGGTCAAGATACCACTTTTGGCCTTCCTCAGTACAATGATGTGGTAATACATGGGGAAAGACAGTTATTGCCATCAAACATCATTTCGGCTGCACTAGCCAGAAAGATGATCAGAAAGGGGTGTGAAGCATACTTGGCACATGTGGTAGACACCCAAGTGGGGAATCCAGCATTGAAGGACATCCCTCCAGTACATGACTTTCCAGATGTGTTTCCTGATGAATTGCCAGGATTACCTCCGGAAAGAGAAGTGCAGTTTGAAATTAATGTTATGCCTGGTGTGGATCCAATCTCCATAACGCCATACAGAATGGCACCAGCAGAGTTGAAGGAGTTGAAGATACAATTGCAAGAACTACTTGAAAAAGGCTTCATTCGCCCTAGTGTGTCACCTTGGGGAGTACCAGTGTTGTTTGTTAAGAAGAAGGATGGTACTCTCCGCTTATGCATTGACTACCGGCAGTTGAATAAGGTGACAATAAAGAACAGATATCCATTGCCTCGCATTGATGATCTGTTTGATCAGTTGAAGGGTGCAGCTGTATTCTCCAAAATTGATTTGCGATCTGGTTATTATCAGTTGAAGGTGCAAGAGCAGAGTATTCCAAAAACTGCTTTCAGAACTCGATATGGCCACTATGAGTTTCTAGTAATGCCATTCGGGTTAACAAATGCTCCTGCTGCTTTTATGGATCTGATGAACACTATCTTTAGACCATATCTTGATCAATTTGTGGTGGTGTTTATTGATGACATTTTGATATATTCAAGGAATGCAGAGGAGCATGACAAACATCTGTGGATTGTACTACATACTTTAAGGGAGAAACAACTATACGCCAAATTGTCGAAATGTGAATTATGGCTGAAAGAAATCTCCTTTTTGGGACATGTTGTGTCAGCTGAAGGGATCAAGGTAGATTCCAGCAAGGTAGAAGCTATCCTTAATTGGAAGCCGCCCAGGAACATCACAGAAATTCACGCTCGGGTCTAGCTGGATATTATCGTCGGTTTGTGAAGGGGTTTTCTATGTTATCTTCTCCACTGACCAAACTGCTTCGGAAAGATGTAAAATTTCAGTGGACTGATAAATGCCAGCAAAGTTTTGATGAGTTGAATAGGTGTTTGACTGAAGCTCCAGTCCTCACTTTACCTACTCCGGGTAAAGAATACACAGTTTATAGTGATGCTTCTCACAATGGGTTAGGCTGTAATCGATGCAAGATCGGAATGTCATTGCTTATGCATCACGCCAGCTGAAACCGCATGAGAGGAACTACCCAACACATGATCTGGAGTTAGCAGCTATTGTTTTTGCTCTGAAGATCTGGAGACACTATTTGTATGGGGAGAAATGCTACATTTACACAGATCACAAGAGCTTGAAGTACTTAGGCACCCAGAAGGAATTGAATTTGAGGCAGAGGAGATGGTTAGAACTCATCAAAGATTATGATTGCTTAATAGACTATCAGCCAGGGAAAGCAAATGTAGTGGCTGACGCCTTAAGTCGCAAGACTATGGCAAATCTCAGAGTTTCTCTTATGTCCATGGTATATGAGTTGAAAGCACAGCATGCCAGTTTAGAGATTGATGATGAGGGACAGACAGTAGTTGCATGGCATGTACAGCCAGTGTTGATTGATCAGATCAGAATGGCTGCTCAGAGTGATGAAAAGTATCAGAAGCTACTGAAAGAAGTCCAGCAGGGCAAGAAACCTGAATTCTCTGTGAGAGATGATGGTTTATTGCTACATCAGGGTAGAATGTGTGTTCCTAGCGATGTGGAATTGAGACAAATCATTATGAAGGAAGCACATGAGTCTCCATTTGCTATGCACCCTGGTGGAACTAAAATGTACAGAGGGCTGAAAGAGCATTACTGGTGGATGGGCATGAAAAGAGATATAGCTGAATTTGTTTCCAAATGCCTAACTTGTCAGCAAGTAAAGGCAGAACATCAAGTTCTAGCTGGTTTGTTACATCCTTTGTCAATACCATAGTGGAAATGGGAACGAATAACTATGGATTTTGTTACAGGACTTCCAAGGACACTGAGTAGTCATGATGCAGTATGGGTCATAGTTGACAGATTGACCAAGTCTGCTCACTTTTTGCCAGTTCGGATGGATTATAGCCTGGAAAGATTGGCCAGATTGTACATATATGAGATTGTAAAATTGCAGGGAGTGCCAGTATCAATTGTGTCTGACAGAGATCCTAGGTTCACTTCTAGATTCTGGGGTAGTCTTCAGAGAGCCCTAGGAACTAGATTGAACTTCAGCACAGCATTCCACCCACAGACAGATGGCCAGTCTGAGAGGGTTATTCAGACATTGGAGAATATGCTACGGGCTTGTGTGATTGAATTTGAAGGTAGTTGGGATACACACTTGCCTTTGATTTAGTTTGCTTATAACAACAGCTACCAATCAAGCATTGGGATGCCTCCATATGAAGCTTTGTATGGTAGAAAGTGCAGAACTCCCCTATGTTGGGATGAGGTAGGTGAAAGGAAGATGATTGGGCGTAAATTGTTCACAGACAGAGGAAAAGATCGATTGATTAGAGATAGACTCAAGGTCGCATCGCATCGTCATAAGTCCTATGTTGATATGAAAAGAAGAGATATTGAGTACGCAGTGGGTGATAAGGTATTCCTCAAAGTTTCTCCTTGGAAGAGAATTATGAGATTTGGCAGAAAGGGGAAACTGAGTCCTCGTTTCATCGGACCATATGAAGTTCTGGAAAGAGTGGGTCTTTTGGCATATCGGTTGGCATTACCTCCAGAGCTAGCAAGGATACACAGTGTCTTCCATGTGTCTATGTTAAGGAGGTACAGATCAGACCCATCTCATGTATTATCAGTTGAAGAGATTGAGGTAAATCCAGACCTCTCATATGAGAAAGAACCCATAAAAATTCTGGCTTATGAGTTGAAGCAGCTGAGGAATAAACAGATACACCTGGTTAAAGTGCTGTGGAACCATCATTCAGGCCAGGAAGCTACTTGGGAACGTGAAGAGGATATGAGGAGACAGCACCCACAGCTGTTCAGAGACTAATGCCAGGTAAAATTTCGAGATGAAATTTATTTAAGGGGGGGAGAATTGTAACACCCCAAAGTTCGGTAGTGCGTTCTACTATTCCGGTGACCAGTGTTGTCCGGACAGCTAGGATGCCTAGAACTACACTTTGACATGAGGGAGGAGACATAAAATAATGAAATACAAGAAAAGAAAATACAAGAAAAATAAAGGAAAAAATAATAGCAAAGAAAGGTAATCAAGTTAAACGAGCCGGGAAACCTAACAATGGGTGATCGCACCGGGAAGTCACGGCGTGGACCGTTGACTAGCCCTGGACTGCAGGGAACCCTGGAAAACATTTTTTTGACTTAAATAGACCCTTATAGAAGAATAAATATCATTAGAAAGATCAAAGAAAAATTAAATAATTAGTACAAAGAAAAGTGAGAAATCGAAAATGCAGACAAACCCAGATATCAAAAATCGGGAATGCAACCCGAACAGGGGCATTATGGTCATTTGACATCCCGAATTGTCTTTTGACCTAAATGTCCATTAAAAATAAATAATATTACACTTAGAAAACAAAATGAAAAATTAGTTTAGTGGTACCTAAAGTAAATAGCAAAAATGAAGGGTTAATGTGGGATTAAGTGAACAATTAGATTATTATATGATTATTTGGAGTTAGTGGACCATTAATGGATTAATTAAACACTAAATGGGGCTGATGTAAGTCCACTAACCAGCTGAACTTCATCTTCCTCAAGGTTCTCTCAACATTGCCGAATTGAAGGGAGAGGAAACTCCATGGGCGTTTTGCATGAGCTCACTTAACCTCTCCATTTTCAACTCCAATCCCTTAAGTGGCTTCATGAAAGTTTGTCTACTCATCACAAGGAAGAGTTTGATACCAAATTTGAGAAGTTTAAGCAAGGTTTAACAAGCTTCAACCATATGGTAAGTTAGTATTTTTGAAGATAGCTTTGTTAAGTTTTGTGTGCAAGTTATGGGTGTTGGATTTGTGAAGAAAATTTTTGAGTTTGAAGAGTTATTGTTGTGTTCATTTTGGACAGCCATGGAGTCATGTAGTTGATGAAATAATTGTGCATATATTTGATGAGAAATGGTGTTGATCATGATGATTTAATAACCTAGTGAATTACTTCATATTTATATGGTGATTTTTGGCACTTGGATGGGAATTGATGAATTGTAGGACAATTTGGTGTTGAAGAAGATTTTTGGCAGCTTGGGGACACTTGAATAAATGTATGTATTCATGGAAGTGTTGGCAGAATATTGACATAGAAGGATTGATGGATATGTATATGAACTTGTTGTGTAAAGAGTATGTAAAAACTAGCAATGTTATGTGTATGTGTAATTGTGTTTGGACTTTGGGAATTAGAGTTATATTTGGTGTATTGAAGATAATTGTAATCTGCCCAAAGTGATGTTAATGTAAAGTAATATATAGTTTTGGTAATGTACCAAAACAGATTTGGTAGGGAAGTAAACATATTGCAAGGTAAATGTGTGTAATCGATGTGTGTTAAGCAAAGTAACTAAGGGCAGTGTACATTTTAGCCAATAAGTTTAAATGTGTAACCTCAATTGGTATGAGACCAATTGGAGGTGGAACTAGGCACAAAATGTGCCAACTTTCATTGAGAAAGTATACCAAAATTCTGCTTGCAAGGTGACCTAAGAAAATGACCAATTCGGATTAGGTGCAATTAGGACCTGAAAAATGACCAATTGGGCAGCAGTGAGTGTTTAGGCCATAACTCACTCAAAACAGGTCCAATTGACCTGAAATTTTAACCATGAATAGTTAAGACCCATACCTACAAGTCTTATGAAGACACCAAAACCCAGAAATGACCAGAAGCAAGTCAAAAAGCTTGCACAAGTTCGGGTCCAAAAACTGGCCGAACCAAAGTTGACCAAATTGACCTAAAATTGACCTAATTTGATGCCATTTGACCAGCAATAGTATAATGACCATAACTTGGTCTACTTAACTCGGATTGACCTGAAATTTTGCCCCGCGTGCAATAAGACATAGATCTACAAGTTTGTAGTTTTGACCAAAACCCGAAAACCGAGGGAACTAGGTCGTCCGGCTAGGTCAAACTAGTATCCCGAAATCCAGCAATTTGCAATAAAATGCAAGAAAACGCAATATACATAGAATTGAGTTTGGTAACACGTACCAACCCTAAAATCCTATCGAATGTGACATATTAATGACACTAAAACCTAATTTACCTAAAACGCATCGAGGGTCGGTATATTAGGTGATTAAGCAAATAAAGGTATTCAGTTAATTGTTTACCGAACATTATCGTTAGAGGCAAATTAATTTAGCACTGAAACACTTCAAATTGTGTTTCTCAGTTAACAAGGACTCAGCAAAAGGGAAAGAAATACTGAGTCAAGACCAGGAGACAAATATCAGAGGTTTGTGCACAACAACTATTTCTTTTGAATTATTTTCAATTAAAATAAATATTGACTATTTGTATATTATTGTTTTAAATTGTGGAAATGTATTTGAATGAATATTTATTGCTTGAAAAGCATTGTAAATGATTTGAAACTGTGAGAAATTGTTTGAATGACATTGATGGATACTTATTGATTTAAAAGCATTGGAAATGGTTTGAAACCACATATCATGTATATTGATTGTAGTCCTCATTAGCTTGTCTAGTGGGACGAATTGAATTCCTCTCCGTCAAGTGTTGAGGTGTGTGCCTGTTGAGGACGAATTGGATGAGTACTCATATTTTTGCTAGCTAGCTATGTTATTCCTCATTAGTCATCGACTTTTGGGACGAATTGAATACCTCATTAGCCATTGGCTTTTAGGACGAATTGAACTATGGATCATGATTAAGTTGTGTGTGATTTATTGATACGTATTGTGAGATTGTGAAATGGATTTAAACTCTCATTGACATATACTGTCTTTTGAATTCAAACATGATCTAACTTATGAAAATTATTGTGATATTGACAAATGGAGTTTAAATTCTTATGGACAATTACTGTCTTGAAATTGACTATGGTTTTAAGTATCCACTATTGATATGATTTATGAATTGTGATTTAAATTGTATTTGGTTAATGTTGTGCACCACTGAGACATTGTCTCAGTGATAGCTTTTTATTGTCGCGCAGTAGAGAGAGACAGGCAGTGCAGACTAGGCCGCATATACCTCCAAAGAAGAGATTTTTGGGTATAGTGAGTATACCACATTTGGCATTTTGTATCAGAATGTATGACACTGTATGTACATTTTGTTTTTTGGTTTTGAGCAGTTGTAAATTCAAATTGTACCATGAAGTTGTAAATTAATTATGAGTTATTTGACTTGTGAAAATTGTATTATATTTCCTTATCTCAGACTTTGAAAAATTTCTATGGAATTGAGTTGATAAATTGTTGTGTTCAGAAATGTATTGGAGTTGAGATTTGGAAAATTATTGAAGTGTCTTTTACAGGTTTTCTGAAGAACTGTTTTATCCAAAATACAGATGGCACTCTGCCAAAATTTTTACAGAAATTCCAAATAAATCAAATGAGTTAATTATTTCACTTCAGTTCACCAAAGTTTTTAATACCTGTAAATAGTGCTCACCACTGTAAAATAAGTAAGAAAAGTTTTTAAAATCCCTTGTAGTGTATTTAATGGGTTATCAGTAGACGGAGTTGGTAATTCATTAGGTATACTACGGGATCATGTTATGCCTTACAGAGGGGTAGGGTGTGACAAAATTATGAACTTAACTTGGTCAAATTACTTACCAAAGTTGGACCAAAATCTGCCAAAACCCAAAATTTTAGCAGGAACAGTACCCGTGAACAGTAAACTTATTTTGGCCATAACTTGAGCTACAAAACTCCAAATGGAGTGATTCAAAAGAAGAAATTCAACTAGACAAAATAAGGAACAACTTTCATGTTTACCATTTCCTCAAATTCCCACTATAACAGTGCTTAATGGAATAGTAAAGTTAAGCTTCAAAAACTGAAAATTTTGTTTCCCTTGGTTTAAGCCTAGAAATGGTAATGGTGATCACTTCCAACAAGTTTTAAATGAAAAATGTGGTATGTTTGAAGTGCCAAAGTCAATGTACCTACTTTCTATGCAAAAGTCAACTTTCTTGTTGACCAATGAAATGAATAGTGACACCAAAAGTTGAAATTCAAAGATTGAAGAATTTTAAAGTATCAAATGCCCTAGTATACCTAACAAGATTGGTTTGGAAAGTTTGGCATGCCAATAGGGTATTGTTTTAGCAGTACTGCGAAAGGCTTTATGCCTGTGTTCATGGCTTTATGCCCGTATTCATGGCTTTTATGCCCGTATTCATGGCTTTTATGCCCGATTATGTGATATCATGGTTTTTTTTAGCCATACTGACTGCATACATGGTTGACGTTCTGCGTCCCATGGTATGACGGCCCGAGGCCCCGCGGTGTCCAGTGCCAACGACCCGTTATCCAGTCCAGTCGTCCAGTATAGGTTACTTGGGCATGGAAAAGTATAACTGTAATTGAACTGATTGTTAAAGAAAATACGAAAATTAAATATCAGGAATGATTATAAAAATACAAAGAAGCTCAAGATATGAAGAAAATAATTAAAGAAATGCATGAAGAAGTTAATATCATAAAACATGATTAGCCCTCGACTAAACAATAAGTTTGTAATTAGTCAATTCTTATGAACACAATAGCAAGGAAATTATTATTTATTATTTGCATATTATATTTTCTTATATTATTGGCACCACTAAGCTTTATGCTTAGCGCGTCGCTTTTGCAACGCGTAGGTACTGAAGATTTGGACAAAGGGCCCAGTAGACCACAGATTCGGTAAGGCAGTTCACAGTTCTGCATAGTGTCCGTGTCACCTCACCATCCACAGTGCATTGGTAGGACACTAGGTTTCATTTTGACATTTTGTAACTAATTTCTATTTTCTCATATGTATTTGAACTTATGGAATGTATTTTGAGGTTAATGTAAATAATGAAAAATCGTATTAATGAATGTAAAAGTGAATGTTTATCTGTGATTTATACATGATATCACATGAGATGAATGATTGAGAAATGAATGGTTGACAAATATTGAGATTTTGATATTGGAGTTTGTGAATGGATGAATATGATTAATAGAAGTGTTTTTCACAGGTTCCGAAGAACTATTTTCTCCATTTTTAGCCGGTACTCCGCCGGATTTTCTTTAAAATTTTCGAAACCTCAAATAAATTACAATTTCAATAAATGAATTATATTTCACAAGTTATATTCAAAACTACGATAAAAATGAATTAAGAAAAAATAGAGTTCTCTGGCACACTGAGTGGCATAACTTGCTCGGCTATACTGTAGTCGGGTAAGGGGTGTCACAAGATCTGTGTGACATACCCACAGTAAAAGACTTCCTAGATGTGTTCCCTAAAGAATTGCCTGGCTTGCCACCAGAAAGGGAAGTTGAATTTGCTATTGAGATACTGCCAGGTACAGCATCAATCTTTATTGATCCTTCTAGGATGGCGCCCATAGAATTGAAGGAACTGAAAATCCAGTTACAAGAGTTACTAGATAAGGGGTTCATATGCCCTAGTGTGTCACCATGGGGAGCTCCAATATTGTTTGTAAAGAAGAAAGATGGGACTTTGAGGTTATGCATCGATTAACTTGCAGTTGAATAAAGTGACTATGAAGAACAAATATCCGTTGCCTATAATTGATGATCTGTTTGATCAGTTAAAGGGAGCAGGAGTATTTTCCAAAATTGATCTCAGATCAGGGTATCATCAATTGAGGGTGAAGGATGCAGATGTGCCAAAGACTGCATTCAGGACTCGGTATGGGCGTTATGAGTTCCTAGTAATGGCCTTTGGCCTGTACCAGTGGCATTCATGGACCTTATGAACCGTATCTTTCATCCATACTTAGATCAGTTCATAGTGGTCTTTATTGATGATATTTTAGTGTATTCCAAGACCAGTGAAGAACATGATGAGCATTTGAGGATTGTTCTACAAACCCTGAGAGAAAAGAAGCTGTATGCTAAGTTGTCCAAGTGTGACTTTTGGTTGAATGAGATTGCATTCCTTGGACACATAGTGTCAGCTGATGGGATTAGGGTGGATCCCAAGAAAATAGAAGCAGTGATGGAATGGAAGCCTCCCAGAAATACAACTGAGATTAGAAGTTTCTAAGGGCTAGCTGGGTATTACAGAAGATTTGTGAAGGGATTTTCGTTAATAGCTGCTCTAATGACCATGTTGTTACACAAGAATGTCAGATTTGACTGGAATAACAAGTGTCAAACCAGTTTTGAGAAGTTGAAGGTTATGTTGACTGAGGCACCAGTGTTAGCACAGCCAGTGTCAGGAAAGGACTTTGTTGTCTACAGTGATGCCTCTCATAATGGGTTAGGGTGTGTATTGATGCAAGAGGGGAAGGTGGTCACTTATGCTTCCAGGCAGCTAAGGCCACGTGAACAGAATTACCCTACCCATGATCTAGAACTTGCAACAATTATCTTCGCACTGAAGATATGGAGGAACTACTTCTATGGTGAAAAGTGCTACATTTACACAGACCACAAAAGCCTGAAGTACTTGCCAACCCAAAAGCAGCTCAACCTTAGATAAAGGCTATGGATTGAGTTCTTGAAGGACTATGATTGTGTGATTGACTACCATCATGGGAAGGCAAATGTAGTTGCTGATGCTTTAAGCAGAAAATCCATCACAGCTTTGAGATTATTGAATGCCCATCTATCCTTAACTCGAGATGGAGCTATTTTGGCTGAGTTGCAAGTGAGGCCAAACCTGCTATAGTAGATTTTAGATGGGCAGCAGGTAGATGAGAAGCTAAAGGCTATTATGAGCAAAATCCTAGAAGGGAAAAAAACTGACTATGCAGTGAAAACAGATGAGTGTCTGTACTACAAAGGAAGATTATGTGTACCAAATGATAGGGAATTGAAGGCCAGTATCCTGAAAGAGGCACACACCAGTGTTTATGCTATGCACCCAGGAAGTACAAAAATGTATCATGATTTGAAACTTCATTATTGGTGGCCTGGTATGAAGAAGGACATAGCTGACTATGTGACTAAATGCTTGACATGTCAGCAAGTCAAGGCAGAACATCAAGTTCCATCAGGTTTGCTATAGCCTATACGCATACCTGAATGGAAATGGGATCCGATCACCATGGATTTTGTAAGTGGTCTACCTCTCACCCAGAAGAAGCATGATGCAGTATCGGTGATAGTAGATAGATTGACGAAGTCAACACATTTTCTGCCAGTTAGGACTGACTACTCATTGGAGAAGTTAGCAAAATTATATATCAGTGAGATAGTTAGACTGTATGGAATTCTACTTTCCATCATATCTGATTGAGACCCAAGGTTTACATCGAGATTCTGGAAGAAGTTGCATGAATCCTTGGGTACACAACTCCACTTCATCACAGCTTTCCATCCTCAGACGGATGGGCAATCAGAAAGAGTAATCTAAGTCCTTGAGGATATGCTGAGGAGTTGTGTCATTGAGTTTGAGGGAAGTTGGGATAGATACCTCCCACTGGAAGAATTTGCATACAACAATAGCTACCAAGCTAGCATCCAAATGGCCCCATATGGAGCACTGTATGGGAGGAAATGTAGAACTCCAGTGTGCTGGACTGAATTGGGTGAAGATAAACTAGTAGGGCCAGACCTGGTGAAACAGATTGAGGAGAAGGTAAAGCTAATCAAAGCCAATCTGAAGGTTGCCTCAGACAGACAAAAATCTTATGCCGACCTGAAGAGAAAAGAAATAGACTATGCAGTGGGCGACAAAGTGTTCCTCAAGGTGTCACCATGGAAGATGGTACTAAGGTTTGGAAGAAAAGGTAAGTTAAGCCCTAGGTTCATTGGCCCATATGAAGTCATTGAACGTGTCGGTCCAATGGCCTATAGGCTAGCTTTACCACCAGAGCTGGACAAGATCCACAATTTGTTCCACGTTTCTATGCTAAGAAGATACCGCTCGGATCTTTCACATGTCATCTCCATGGAAGAAATTAAAGTACAACCGGATTTGACATATGAAGAAGAACCCATACGGATCCTGGCTCGAGAAGTGAAAGAGTTGAGGAATAAGCAGATTTCACTGGTGAAAGTGCTTTTGAGGCACCACATCACCGAAGAAGTAACTTGGGAAAGTGAACAGACGATGAGGCAATAGTTCCCTCAACTGTTTGCATCAGGTAAATTTTGAGGAAGAAATTTAAATTAGAGGGGAAGAGTTGTAACACTCTCCCTATAGCAACTCCGTACATTCTACTATTCTAGTGACCAGTGTCTGTCCGGACAACTAGAACGTCCAAAAAAATATTTAAACTAAAGTGAGGAACCATAATTAACTCAAATATTAATAAGAAAAATTTAGGAAAAATTTTAGAAATAAAATACAACCAAGTTAAATGAGCCGGTGCCTTAGCGATGGGTAACCCAGTGGGAAGTTGCGGTTCTCGCAACTAGAAGCCCTAAACCCAGGGGAAAATTCATAAAATAATTTTTGGAACTCCAGAGAAGGGTCATTGAGGTTCCTATAGTATTAGAATGCAAAGAAAATGCTTAGAAAAATTTTTCAATCGGTATAGACAATTTTGGTCTGTTAACCCAAACAGAGGGCATTTTGGTCATTTCACCTTCAGAGGTGATTTTTGGCTGACTTGTCCAGTTAAGTAAATAATTATTATAACACAAAATATGAATAAATATTGCTAAAAATTAAATTGAGAATGAGTAGAAAAGAAAAGAAAAAGAAAAGGATAAAAAAACTCAAATTTTGACATCATAATGATGTCATTAAAACTCCCATCCAATTAAAACTTGACAAACCCCTTTTTAAGGCATGAAAGAGAATAAATGAAAGTAAAAATAAACCCATCTTCTTCTTTGCTAGAGGCTGGCCAAACCAGCTCCATGGACCCTCCACCATAGTTCAAGCTTCAAAGCTTGAAACCCTTACTCATCTCACCCCAAAACCCTAAACACCCTTCACAAATATTAACCCCCACATTAAGAGCAAGGTTTTGATTATCATAAAGTGAAGAAATTCCAAGGTTTATACAAGCCAATAAAGAGACCAAAGAGGTTAGTGCATGTTAATTACTTAATCTTGTTTATTTCTTAAAATTTAGTTTGAATATGAACAAATAATTAAGAAATTGAGATAAATCATGTGTGAAATTGAGAATGGAATTTTGGCCAGCTTTATGGAAGTGGTAGTTGATGGTTTTGATGGATTTAAAATGGATTAGAAATGGTGTTGATGTGTACACATAAATTTGAAATGGATTGGTATGCCTAATTGACATGTGTTGTGTAAACCTTGAATTGGAGCTAGGGTTTGGACACAAAAACTTGGATCTTATTCATGTGTTAGTGAATGAAAGTTTAAATGGTCAATTAGTGACCATTTGGCTGTGTATGATGAAGAATTTAAGCGAGTTGAAGCTTGGCATTTGTGTATGGGTGAGCTGCCTTGGCTGACCTAAAGGACAGAGCATGAGTCCAGCAGTTTGGGCAATTATAAATGGAGTTGTAGAGGTTCAATTGGTGCAAAGCCAATTGGACATGAAACTAGACACATAATGGCACCACTTTAGTGAAGAAACCATGCCCAGAAAACTAAACCAAGTTGGCCTAAAAATTGCCCTAATCCGGGTGACTAGCATTCTACTTGGGCAAAATGACCAAATGAACAGTATTTATTCATTTGGTTATAACTCAGCGTAGAAAGGTCCAATTGACCTGAAATTTCACCAGCACAAAGTTGAGACATAGACCTACAGCTTTTATGCAGAAAATAAATCCAAATTCTGACCATAACCTAGTCAAATTGCCAACCAAACTTAGGTTACCAAATCCGGCACAATCAGTTTTGCCCAGAATTTTTGATTCTATCCAATCCGGCCAGTTATGGTGTTTAGGCCATAACTTGAGCTACAAAACTCTAAATAGAGTGATTCAAAAAAGGAAATGTAACTAGAAAAAATAAGGAAAAACTTTCATGAAGACAACCTTGCCAAATTCCTACTGTATAAATGACCAATGGAACAGTAAACATAAGGCTTGAAATTTGAAAATTGTGAATAATTAACACTATGCTTAGAAATGGTATTGGCAACCAATACCAACAACTTTAGAACACAAAATGTGGTATGTTGAGAGTATTAGAACCAATGTATCTATTGTCTATGCAAAAGTCAACATTTTAGTTGACTAAGGAAATAAATAGTAACACCTAAACCTAAATTTCAAGAATTGTAAAGTTTAAAAGTATAACATGCCCTAGTACACCTAGCAAGGTTGGTTTGGATAAGTTGGCATGCCAATAGGGTTCAGTTAGCAATACAACACATGGAATTATGCCATTATGTGATTTTATGGCTTTTAGCCATTCTGACATTGTGACGATACTTGGCCTTGTGCCTAATATTTATTACAGCTTATTAGCTGTTCTGTTGCACACTGGGAGATACATATGTGATCGATGGTGTGACGGCCTGAGATAGTTGATACCCAGTGCTAGTTTACCCGTTTATCCAGTCCAGTCATCCAGTATAGGTTACTTGGGCAACTGAAAATGGAAGTGGATAAATTTAATGAAATTATGAATACAACAAGTACAAAATAAATAAGATTACCAATAATAATCGAAAAATTATTTGCATAAGACATCAGAACATGCACTACATATTTATTTTCTGTTCTTTCTTTTTATCTTATTATTGGCACTACTAAGTATTATTGCTTAGCACGTTGCTTTTTGCCATGCGTAGGTTCTGAAGAGACCGATCGAGAGCCCAATAGACCACAGACTGGGTGAGATCTTCATCAACTCTGCATAGTGTCCCTGTCACCTCACCAACATCAGTGCATTGGTAGGACACTAGGTTTCATTTTGGGTATTTTGTAATTAACTTTTATTTTATCATATGAAATTGAGACTCATGTAATGTATTTTATTATCAATGTAAATAGTGGAAATTATGTTTATGAATGAAAAAATGAATATTTATTTATGACTTGTACATGAATATCCTATGTAATGAATGAATGAGAAATGGGAGTATATTTGAGAAATATTGAGATTTTGTTGATGAAATGAAGTTTGAGAGTGATTGAAAATTTTGGAAGTGTTTTTCACAGGTTCTGAAAAACTGTTTTATCCATTTTAGTCAGTATTCTGCCGAATTTTCTATAAAATTTGCGGAATCTCAAATAAATTATAATTTCAATAAATGACTTAAATGAATTATATTTCACAAATTGTACTTCATAACTATGAAAAAAAATAAATTGGGAAGAATAAAAATGATTGAATTAAAATAAGGTGTTCCGGTACACTGCGTGGCATATATTACTCGGCTACACTGTAGACGGGTAAGGGGTGTCACAAAGGCGAATTTACAAGAACTAAATAAATAAAATTACAATCGAAAATTATTACAACCTTAATAATACATGCCCAAAAATAATTTAAAATAAATTAATTAATTTACATCCCAAAGAAACATAAAAGAAATAAATCCAATCACATTGGTCTTTTATAGTCCATGATCATCCATCATGCATATCACTATTTAACAATTAAATAAAACATACATACTTAAATAAAAATTGAATATCTCATATTCAATTTAAAAATCCAGATTTGAATATGATTGAAACAAATTTAAAAATTCAGATTTAAATCTCATTCAAACAAATTTAAAAATTCATATTTGAATCACATTCAAACAAATTTAAAAATTCATATTTGAATCACATTCAAAAAAATTTAAAAATTTCATATTTGAATCAAAATTTAATTATATAATTAAAACTCTAATTAAACAATTTAATTAGACATAAAATGGCAGATCATACAACATTTGAACACACAATACCCATCACTTACCATGCACACCGTGGTGGTGCACAAACCATGCGCACCATGGTGCACCAAGAATGTTGCCACCTTATTCATTGCAACCAGCAATGATTTAATCATCTCATGATCAAATCACACAATTAAATCTTATAATCAACAATCTAAATGGGAAATATAGTGGCTCTAATACCAATTGAAGGAGCGGAAGCATAAAAAACACAAGTTTAGATCATTGAATTCAAAAACTTTTCATCTAGGGTCACATGCATCATGCAAAATTCATTTTTATCTATTTGATTTCAATGATAAACAGTATATTAAAACTCTTTTAATATATTTTTGGATCTACATTTTCCATTTAAGATTTTAGAATTAACAGATTAATTTATTAGAACCCTAGATTAGATCAAGAACAAGTGCACTAACCTTTTGATGCACTGCAGTGCATTTGGCACCTTTGGGATGCACCTTAGGACACTAGGTGTTGTCTCTCTAGTTTTTCCACGCCAAGATCACTAATAGCAGCCCCTCGAATAGCTTCTAAAGCTTTTCTAACCAATTAGAAAATCAAGTTTTACCTTTTGAGAGACTACAGATGTAAACAGGATACTAGAAACGATTTTTAGTATTTTTAATTCAAGAGATTGTTTACTAATTTCTTTAAATTGATGAGAGATGAAAAAGAAGAGAAGGGAGAGGCAGCCAAGGGTGGCGGCATCAAAGAGAATGAGCAGCTTGTTATTTTTTCTTTTCATAACAACACATTATATAGCTAGGTCACCACTTAAAACCCTTGCCTCATGTCACCTTTTGATTAGCTCTAGGTTTAATTGACCCAATCATATTGTGCCAAGTGTCAAACCTATATTTAATCTTGACTTTGATCATCTTACGTGATTAAAAGACATATGGCAAGCTTATGTGTAGTGTCATGTGTCACCATCTCATGGTGCCACATGTCACCCTGTGAAATGACCAAAATACCCCTGTGTCTTAATTTTGAGTTCTCAACTTAAAATAATTATTTCTCTTCTTCTAATCAATTTATATCAAATATAAAATAATTAATTAATCTTGATTAATTAATTTCTCATTAATTAAATTCATATTTAAAAACTTTAAATATAAATTTAACTTATACTATACATCCAATAACCTAGATTTGGTTTCAAGCCATGCTAGGAACTTTGCAATCTAATTGCAAACCAAACCTATTTAATTAATCAATTAAACTGTTTAATTAATTAATTAAATCATATTTAATTTAGTGATTACTTGTGTATGTGTGTGACTTACTAGGCTCATCACTAATTGGCAATGAGACATGATATCATCTCTTACTATCATCAGAACTCTTTCTTATCATAAATGATTTCCCTAAATCATTTTATGCACCTCATAGACCATGGTTAACACCTAGCATAGCATGCCATGGCCACCCAATTAGTAATAAGGTTGACCTTAAATGAACCTATAATCATATGTTACCATACACTAGAATCTCTATGTTAAAAAATCCCAATTCGAGCTGGAGTCATGGTTTTTGTCAAAACCCATTTGCTATGAATATTATGTTCTCTTTTAATTCCAGTTCTTGATTAAAAAGATTTTTCTCATCAGAAGCTCTTTTTTTATTAAATCTATCTATCCTGGCCAGGAACTTGAAACATCAAGAACAATTAAATGAACATAGAATTTTATCCCTATTTACTTAGGGGAACAGATTCCATCTTGATCAACACCTACCTCCATATATAACTAGTAGGAGCCAACACATGCCCATATACCCATACACAGTACAAGTATGAAAGCAATATCAAACTCAAGCCACCTATATACAAGAAAACTGTGCTATCTCAGGTCTAAAGATTATATGCACTAATATGATTTATGACAATACATTGACAAGAGTAAACTTCATGTGCTTGTCATAAATGTCACTGGTTCGGCCTACTTATCATGTATAAGTGCCTATCATGTTTGTTATATGGCATGAGACTTACCATTCCATCTTATTTACATCTCATATAAATAACTTGGGAACAAACATGATTACAATCTTTCTAGATAAGTCATGTCCTTATTGTGAAGTATCCTCAATTGTGAACCAATTTATGATATTTTGTGCTAGAAATATTATCACTCATATTCTTAACAACTTAAGAATAGAATTTCTAACAAAATATCAATGGACCTTTTCTATTACACATAAATATATTATGTAAACAGAAAAGTGAAAATTCCTTTTATTAATAAAATATATACAAGTTACATACTAAATAATATGTTCTAGGGCATACTACTAATAGTTACCCTAGGAATTTGGTCTGGGTCAAAACACAAAAGTTATAGGTATGGATTTCAACTTTAATTTGGCTTTGGTTTCACAACAATTAGAGTTGTGTAACTCAAGTTATGAGCAATTGAAGTCATTGGACTCAAGCTGTCCAGAATCAGTTCCAAGGTACAACACCACATTCACTCAATTGGTTTGCCATATCATCAACATTTTACAACAATTACATACCAAATAGTCTTAATTTAGGCATAAACATGTCAAATAGGTTACAAGAATTGAAAACCCTAATTTCATGAAACCCTAATCTAATTTGCCATAAACTTCAAAAACCATAAGTTGCACAACACTAACCTTTGTGCATAAGCTTCAATCAACTTTAAATTGCTTCCAATTCAACTAAAATTCCAACTTTTCTTCACTCAACCAAATTCCCCTTCTTCAAAACACCTAAGATTTCAATCTATTTCTAAAGTAAACTTCACAATTAAGTTCAAATTCCATAAATTCACCATTAGAAAAGCTTGGAATAAGGCTTGCCTTGATTTGATCACACTTCCTCTTCAGCAATCCCTTCAAATTCTTTGTATTTCTTGGATGCTTTCTTCAAATTGGAGCTCACTATCAATTTTTCTCTCAATTTCCCATCAGATTAGTGGAAGTAGGTTAGGGTTTCAAGCTTGGTTATAAGCTTTAATGGAGGAAAACTTTGAGAGAGAGAAAGCGAGAGAGGTGTGCCGGCCAAGAAGAAGATGAAGAACACTTTTTTGATTTGTTTTTATCTCTTATTTATTAGTTATATTAATTAAATTATGTAATGGAAATTTTTCTAAATACGAAGAATGGTAAAATTGTAAATTTTAGAACATTCATCATCATTAAGTTTGACTAAGTAAAGTATTATATTTAATTTTTATAATCCTACTTAATTAAATTAATCCTACCTTATTAACTTAATTACTCTCATTTTAGGTTAATGTTAGATCTTTAAATTTAATTGACATAATTTTTCTCTTACCAGGTTTATGTCCATCTTTTTCATAATACCCGATAAGTCCTTATCTTCCTTTTTCACCTTAGCTTTTAATCAACTTATTTGCGCTTATTCCTTTTTACTTCTTTGCCTTTTCTAATTCATAATAATACATTAATTAAGTTTTTATTAAGGGTTTTATAGGGTTCTACATGAATTTGCAATAGCAACCGGACTTATAGTCACTTCCCAGTGAGATTATTCATCACCGGGACTTGTGCTCATTTAACCCATTTGTACTCAACTTCTTTTAATTTTCTTCAACCTTAATTGATCTTTATTTAATTTATTTATGACTCTTCACTCTAATTTAAGTGTGGTTCTAGACATTCTAGCTGTCCGAACAGACCTTAGTCACCGAAACAATAGAACGTATGGAACTATCTATAGTGAGGATGTTACACCGTGTGGCATTATGTGACACCCCTCACCCATCTACAGTGTAGCCGAGCAAGACATGTCACACTCGATGCTGGAGTACCTTATCTTATCTTACTTTAATCCTTAATTTATTTTGAACTCATTATAATTTAAAATTAATTATCTTCTAAGGAGAATCTAACAGAGTTTCCCCCTATTTTATTATTATTTGACATTTTTCATGATTCACCTGCTTTAAAACTTTCATAATATTTTGAAATAAAAATATCATCCATACTAATCATAATCATTTGATCAGTTCAAATATTCTCTATATAATTCAATTTCAAATTCATTTCCATACATTATCATTCATGCTCCATTCACATATCAAAATTCTCATATTTCCATTAATTTACATAATTTACAAAATAATTACATAATCTCATAATTTACATGTTGTATAAATTGATTACATATGAAATAGCGAAACTAATGTGAGCCCTATCTACATGCATTGCTGAGAAAGTGACAACCTTGAACACTTTTGCAGATTTGGACTCCAAAAATCCCAGTCAAATGTCTACTGAGTTTTTGCTTCAGTACCTGCGCGAAGGAAACAAATCCATCACGCTAAGCATTTCTGCTTAGTGGTGCAATAATATAACAAAGAAAATAATATACAAAATACAGGTGAAAATAAAACATAGTTCATTATAATATTTATTTAAATTATAATTCTATTACTAATTTTTTGTATTATTTAATTCAATACTTTCTAGGTAATCTTTGATTATTTCATAATAACTAAGGCTCTCAGAGTCATTTCAAAATAGATAAATTTTTAACATCAATCCAGTTCATTTCAATTCTTTTTGCTAAATAACTAATCTAATTTATTTTAGGTCTTCTTAATTTCTAAAATTTTTAATTGCTAATATTCTTAACTTATTTCAATAAATTTCACTGCCCAAGTAGCCTATGACAGGCTGACTAAACTGGATAACAAGTTGTTGGCACTAGACATCGCAGTGCCTTGGGCCGTCATACCATGGGACGTGAAATGCAGAATGTCAACTATGTATGCAGTCAGTATGGCTAAAAAGCTATGATAACATATCAGTATGGCTAAAAGCCATGATAACAAGTAATCGGGCAAAAAAGCCATGAATGCGAGCATAAAGCCATGAATACAGGCATAAAGTCTTACGCAGTACTAATAAAATAATACCCTATTAGCATGCCAATCTATCCAATTTGATACACGTGTCTAGGCAATACATAAGCACATTAGTAACTTTAAGGGTTCATAAGTATCATTATTTCATTATATGTTCCAATTATAATTTATAACGTTTTAATTTTTATTACTAGCAGAAGTGTAAATGTTTAAAATACAATTCTACCTAAATTACGCATTCATCATTTTACTCATTCATTATGTCATTCATATTGATCACAATTTATAACAATTATTTTCATGTGTAATTGTACTCAAAGCATTTTTCCTTATCCTTTTTCCAATAATGAGAACTAAAGTCTCATTCATATATTCATTTATTCATTATACTTTGTATATAAATTATCATTCATATTTCAAGTAATCCATGAACATTTCATGGATTTTAAATTTAACTAAATTTTCCTTAAATCCTAGAGTCATCAACTTCAAGAATTTAAATTCGTTAATCACATTATCTATATTAACCATTCTAATAGTTTTTCTAATTTAGTATACCATTTCCTATATCATTGGGGTTACTATTCACTTGACCATTTCCCTTCAAAGGTTGACTTTTTAATTCATAATAGATTTGTTAAACCTATATTCACTAAGATACCACATTTTGCATTTTATTTTTGTTGGCATTGATTGCCAAACTCAATTCCTAGCCTCTTAAGTTTTATTTCAAATTTTCAGAATTTGAGGTCCAAATTCACTGTTCCATTGGACCTGGCTACAGTAAAAATTTGATAAAACTTTCTTCATGAAAGTTGTTCCTTATTGTATCTTCTTTAATTTCCTTTTTGAATCACTCCATTTAGAGTTTTTTAGCTCAAGTTATGGCCATTTTACCATAACTGGCTGGATTGACCTGTACTCAAAATTATGGGCAAAATTAGTTCTACCAGATTTGGTGTCCTGACTTTGGTGGATAATTCCATTAGGTTAAGTCCAGAATTTGAGTTTGTGTTCTACATGAAGGTTGTTCTAAATTGTCGAACCTTTTTATTGATATAAAATTTAGGTCAATTGGATAATTCTACACTTAGTTATGGCCAAATGAACAAATACTGTTTATTTGGTCAATTTTCCAGGGCAGTGTGTATGTTACCCGGTTTAGGTCAATTTTTAAGGCAACTTAGGTTGGTTTTCTGGGCAGGGTTTCTTCATGAAAAATGTGGCTTAAGGTCTTAAATTTCATCTCCAATTATCCTCACACCAATTGGAGATGTTTAGCTCTACATATGTTCATTTAAACACACTAGACTCATAGGTCCAAAATTCTCTGCACAAGAACAAAACTCCCAATACCACCTTCCCACACTACTACCATCCATAATTTACATTCCATGCACTTCAATTAGTTCATAATTGGTCTCAACATCAACAATTTATCAACATATCATTAAATTCCTGATTTTTATATCAAACCCTAGCTTATTAATTTGGTGATCTCATGTAACACATGCTAACTAACATCCAACTCAAATATACTCATCATAAACCACCTCTAAGCAATTTAATTCAAATAATTTATCAAATCCTAACCTTTTCCCATGGCTACTGAAATCTATGTCTTTCTTTTCATGCATAGATTTCAACTTTTCCCATGTAATTCACTCATACTTAACCTTGATTTCAACATTAGAAAGGAAAAGAAGAGAGAAGCTAGTACTAACCTTTATTTAGCAAAGTCTCTTTCTTGCCAACTTCAAGATTCTTGCTTCCTTTCACTTCCAAGCACACTAGCTAGGTTAGATATTAAGTTTTTATGTAGATAATTATGGGAAATATGGTGAGATTTTAAGGAAATTTAAGCTTAAAGGGAGTAACAATGGTAGAAAGCTTTGGAAGAGGGAGAGCTTCAGCCAACTTTTGAGAAATGAAGAAGATGAATGAATTTTTGGTTTATTTCTTTCTTTTCTTGTCTTTTTATATGTGCTTGTCTATTTTAATTGGTTAGAAATTTTTTAATGATGTCATTCTTACATAGTGCTTATGTCATAATTCAATTTAATTTCATTTATGTTTTATTTTTTTTCTTTTTTCTTTTATCATTTTTAATTAATTTTTTCATCAATATTTATTTACATTTTATGCTATAAATATCACTTACTTAAATGGACAAGTTGGTCAAAAATCATCTCTAAAGGTAAAATGACCAAAATGCCATCCGTTTAGCTTATTAAGCCAAAATGGTCCGTACCGATTGATAAAATTCTAGGAGCATTTTCTTGGCATTCTAATGCAATCGAAATCTCAATGACTCTTCTCTGAAGTCCCAAAAATTATTTCACGGAATTTCTCTCGGGTTTAGGGCTCCTAGCTGTCTTCACAGTAACTTCCCATTAGGGTCACCCATCGCTGGGGCACCGGCTCATTTAACTTCATTGTATTTCATTGCTAAAATTTTTCCTTAATTTTTCTTATCATTATTTGAATTATTTATGATTCCTCACTCTAGTTTAAATATAGTTCCAGATATTCTGGCTCTCCGGACAGCCATTGGTCACTAGAACAGTAGAATATACGGACTACCTAAAGTGAGGATGTCACACATTACATGGCCTTAGCCTATGTAAATATCTAGACTACTTTGTGCTTCGTGTTTTGGGGAGCACAACAAGTTACACGAGGTCTAGCGTGTTACATGGGGTCTAGTACATGGCTTGTGTACTGTGGTCCTTCTATGTTTCTTCAGGTTTTGATGGCCAAAGGGTTACACAAGGTCTGGTGCTAGTTCACATGACCTGTGTACTATTATGTAGCATGCCTTCTTGATTTTTCTGACTTCTCAGTCTATTCAATTGACTTTTATACTTTGGATCTTTATTAAAACACCTGAAAAGTTATAAAAAAAAATGAAATTAAGCAACGATTATCAAAACTAATAAAAATTATTGAAACTAAGTAAAATGCATTAAATTAACTACCTAAATGTTATGAAATGCAATGCAAAGGTATCTTAAAATACCAAGTGTATCAGTATGGTTTCTAAAGTGTGTAAGATTAAGAGATCCATTTATGGTCATAAGTTAGCTTCGAGGAGTTAGAGTATACATTTTGATGAAGCTATTAAGTCATTTGGTTTTATAAAAAATGAAGATGTGCCTTGTGTATATAAGAAGGCTAGTAGGAGCACAACCACTTTCTTAGTCTTGTATGTGGATGACATATTGTTAATAAGAAATGATATCGATATGTTAACAAGTATAAAAGTCTAGTTGTCTAGTACTTTCTCTATGAAAGATTTAGGAAAGGCAACCTACATTCTAGGAACTCACATTTATAGAGATAGATCAAAAAGATTGATAGGTTTATTCCAAACTCTATACTTGGACAAGGTGTTAAAGAGGTTTAACATGTTTGATTCTAAGAAGGGATTATTGCCTGTGAGGCATGGTATTTATCTCTCTAAAGAGATGTCTCCAAAGACACTTGAAGAAAGAGAAAAGATGGCAAGAATTCTATATGCTTTGGCAATTGGAAGTCTAATGTATGTTATGTTGTGTACAAAGCTAGATATCGCATATGCAGTTATTATGACTAGCAGATATCAATCCAACCTAGGTTTACAACACTAGGCAGTGGTTAAGAGTATCCTAAAGTACTTGAAAAGAACTGAGGATTTAATCTTGATATATAGAGGAGGCAATTTATAATTAGATAATTTATAAACTCTGATTTTCAATCAAATATGGATGATAGAAAGTCTATCTTAGGTTTTGATCATTTGTAATGGAGGAGTAGTCAGTTGCAAAAGTTCCAAGCTGACAACGACTATAGATTCCACTACAAAGGCCGAGTATATTGCTACATTAGATGCTGTAAAGGAAGCTATTTGGATGAAGAAGTTCATGACAGAACTTGGAGTGGTTCCTTCATTTGTATCACCAGTTCCTCTCTATTGTGATAATAATGGTGCTATAGCTCAAGCAAAGTAACCCAGGTCTCACTAAGTCCAAACAAATAGAAAGGAGCTACCACATTATTAGAGAGCTAGTTGGGAGAGGCAACGTAGCTGTGTAAAGGATAGCTTAGTTGATAATGTAGCTGATCTAATCACCAAGGCCATGACCCAGTAACAATTGGACCAACATCTTGAGAAGATGGGTCTTAGGTTTTATAGTGATTGGCTTTAGTATAAATGGGAGATTGTTAGTAATATGCTCTAAAGTATAACTAGTAATTTGTATCTCATAAATATTTAATCACCAATTAATGGTAAATATCTTTTCTTTTAATTTAAATGGTTTATATTTAATTGAAAATGTCCTTTAGTTGGTTGTTAGATGTTCCATGCTTAAGATCTTAAGAATATGAGTGACGAAACAATCTAGCGCAAATGCTATAAATTATGATTCATAGTCAAGGATACATCATTTGGTATGATTTAGTCAAACAAATTGTCACCTTTGTTTGGTTCCATGGATTAGTATGAGTTATTAATGAAAGTAGAATGGTAAGTATCATGCCATCTAATATTATAATATTAGGACAAATATAGTGGACACTTAGAAGATAATTAGGCCAAACCAGTGATACATAGATGACATATACATGGAGTTTATTCTTATCAATACATTATCATCTAGATTATAATAGTGCATAGAGTCTCTATAAATTATGATTCATAGTCAAGGATACATCATTTGGTATGATTTAGTCAAACAAATTGTCACCTTTGTTTGGTTCCATGGATTAGTATGAGTTATTAATGAAAGTAGAATGGTAAGTATCATGCCATCTAATATTATAATATTAGGACAAATATAGTGGGCACTTAGAAGATAATTAGGCCAAACCAGTGATACATAGATGACATATACATGGAGTTTATTCTTATCAATACATTATCATCTAGATTATAATAGTGCATAGAGTCTCTTGACTTAAGATAACATGGCTATCTTTATATAGGTGCTTTAAATTTGATACCGCTTACATACTTGTACTAAATACGGGTGTCATCTAGATCATAATAGTGCATAGAGTCTCTTGACTTGAGACCACACGGTTATCTCATATATAAGTAGTTTGAGTTTGATACCACTTACATACTTGTACTAGACATGGGTATAAAGGCGTGTGCTAGCTCTAACTAGTTATATATGGAGACAGGTGTTCAGTCAAGATGGGATTTATTACCCTAAGTAAATAAAGATAAAGTTCTATACCTATCTAAATTGTTCTTGATAAACAAAGTTCCTAGCCAAAATAGAGACTAAGTAAAAAATGAGTTTCTAATGGAAAAATCTTATTAATCAAGAATTAGAATTAAGATGAGGACATATGATTCCAAACAATTAGGACTTTAGCTAGAATTGGGATTTTATAATGGAGAGACTTTTAGTGTATGGTATATGTGATGGCACTATGCTTGGTATAATTCATCACTAGTTGGGTAGTCATAATACACTGTGCTGGGTGTCAACCATAATTTATGAGAGCCAAGAGTGAAAACGGAATTTCATTATAAGTATGAAAGAGTTCCAATAATATTAATGAGTTAATATTATTCTCATTGCCAATTAATAATGTACCGAATAAGTCACACAGATAATAATAAATGATCAAGGCATGATTAATTGAATTAGTTAATTAAATAGTTTGGTTGATTAATTAAATTAATGAATTTAATTTGCAATGAGATTGTAAAGTCCTTAATATGGCTTGAAACTAAATTCAAATATTTGGGTTTATTAGAAGAATATAAGCGAATATATAAAGTATTTAAGTATAAACTTAATTAATTAATAATTTATATGTGATATAAATTATAAGGTAGGATAATTATTTTGGCTAATATAGCTTATGAAGTCATGACAGAAAAAGTGGCTTAGTGGCTTGGTAGAGATTTGCCTTAAGATGGCAAGTAGCACTATGAGATGGTGGCAGCTCATCTAATTGATTAGACAAGAAGATGACACTTGTAAATTTCATTTATTAGCGGGAGACAACTAATCTCCACTAACCATGTTTAGGGGTTGTAAATTTCTAAAATTTAGAGAATTTATTTACTTTAGGGCTATGGGAATCCTTAAAGTATATAAAGCCATCTCCCACTTCCTTTTGGTGAAATCTTTTGCAAGAAAGTTTTCTCTCTAGCCAAAATCCTTTCTCTACCCTTTTCTTCTTCTAAGTAATTTAGGAGGCATTAAAAGTTTCACTCTTGAATTATAGTTATTGAAATTGTTTCTCCAATGACCCAAGAAATAAAACTAAAGAAACCCAAAACCCTTCTTTGTGCACTTGTTGGCTTAACTAAAGGGAGAGAACCAAGAAGGTTTTCGGTTCAAGGGTTGAGCAAAGATATATATATATATATAATTTTTTTTTTTCATGTAGACAAACAAGAGGACCAATAATTAGAGGTTTAAGCTTTTTGGATTGGTGGTGAATTTAATTATGCACCTATTCAAGTAAAATCCCTAAAACCTTAGTTTAGGTTTTAGCCTTTAGCTTCCTAATAATAAATAGGCTAATAATAATTGAGTTACAAGAGCTATAACTCTATTATATGATATTTACTATAGTTGAAATGAACTTGCATGTGATGCATGAAATATAAGATTTTTAATTTTAAAATTACGTTTTTGCGGTCTCTGCTACATTTACACCCTTCAAAATATATATTATATTGATTGAAAGTCTTTTTTTCTTATGAAATACTAGTCTTTAGTCTTGAAATTAATATTAAGCTTTTGGCCAAATAAATACAATCAATTGTTAACAAAAAATTGGAAACATCTATAGTCCATATGTAAAGTAGTTATAGCATGTTTTTCTATAGTGTTGCCATGTAAGATTATACATTTATGTCAAATAGCAATTTAAAAGATTATACATTTATGTTAAATAGCAATTTAATTAAAAAATATAATTTATTTAATTATTTACATAAGATATCTATTTATTTTTTAATTATACCACATAAGATTATAACGCAATTAACACTTACAATTTTTTAAAGTTATTATGAGCAACAATTACAAGAAAT
This sequence comes from Hevea brasiliensis, assembly GCF_030052815.1. Taxonomy (NCBI): domain Eukaryota; kingdom Viridiplantae; phylum Streptophyta; class Magnoliopsida; order Malpighiales; family Euphorbiaceae; genus Hevea; species Hevea brasiliensis. The sequence continues at coordinate 33,282,485 of NC_079507.1, read as the reverse complement.
TACTGTTTCATAAAAATCTTTATAAATTTCTTCATTACTTACAATTGTGAATAAAAATAATGACATAGAAGCTCATTAATAACGCACAAATTTATATTAAAAAAATAATACTCGGCTTCCACACTTTGCTTAGAAACCACTGTAGCAAAAAAATGAATGAAATTAATAAGAAAATATGATTAGTTTCATTTCTTTTAAAAGGCCTCCAAGTGTCACTTCAGAAATTGCTCTACTTGACTGAAAATTAAATCCTTTGTCTAAGGTCACCTTCTTATGATTAATATATACTGTAACCAAATTATTTAATTAATAATGTAAATAAATAATCGTTTTATCATAATATTAACTATAATTTAATTATCATAATTATTATTATTATTTAAAAAATTAATTTAACAATATAATTATAATTAAAATTTACCAGAACTACATTTATGCAACTAAATTAGAATATTATAAGTTTCAAAATTATTTATCTATTAATTAAATTATCATGACAATACTTTCATATTTTTTTTAATTATTTATTTATTTATCTTTATGAATAATGATATATTTATATTATATATATTAACTAATTTAGTTTTTCATATAAAATGAATAGTAAAAGGTGAAAACATTTTTTTCATTGAAACTCTAAATTAGTTTTTGTAAAGATTAAAAATAAAATATTAAAGTGAGAGTGTTACATGTTATAAATGTTAAAATTTATAATTATATAAAAAGTAATAAATATAATTTTGATAAAAAATAAAATATTAACATTGAAATTAAATATATAAAAAACTAAATTTCTATTAAATTTCTAAATAAAACAATTAACTCAATTTACTGCAACCAGTTCATTCGGTTAAGTCATGAAGATCCAACTGCAATTTCGTTTGATTCAATTGGAATTTCATAAAAGGAAAGAATATGGGAGGAAAAATTAATTTGATTAAAGGTATTTTCGGAATTAGCACCCCAATAAATATGACAAAATTATATTGCGCCAAAATTCTTTATGCTCTTATAGAGATTGATAGCTGGTTTGCAGAGAAAATTTTACTAATTTAGATTTGGTTTATGATAAATTTAATATATAAATATATAAATTTTATTTATTTTATATGTGAGTGCTATCATATCATCTAGCAAGATTTTTCCTTATTTATACTCAATGGCTCTCCCCAAACCTGATTTTGATGAGATTTGTATTTGCTGGACATTAAGGACTTCCCAATTCCAAATGATAAAATTTCAAAGGAAAGTTTACAGAAAAAAGAATTTTCAAAGGAAAATACTCAGTGTTAATCAGGATCAACGGAATATGCATTGCATCCATGTCATGTTGAGGTAGAGCTACGTGGTTTTGGCTAACTAAAGTAAATCTATATGGGAAATACACAGGAAGTAGCCTTGTTAGGACAAAACTCGCTAATTTTTAAGTCCAATTTCATTTTTCTTTATTTTCCTTATACCATATAAACTGATTTCCATCCTGTTCAATATGGTGGTAGCTAGCGCTGGTTTCTTCTCCTCTCTTTGAATCTTTTTTTATTATTTTTTTTTTTCCATATTCCACCGCTGAATTGAATATCCTTACTGAAACTGGTAGATTGATCAGCATATATACAAATACCATTGAACTATATACCCACCGTTGCAACCTCGATGATGGTGGACAAAGAAGTAGCCAGAAATATTATAGGCATCATTGGTATGCTATTTTAAATTCAACCCGCAAATTTATTCTCTAATTAAATACAATTTCCAATAAAAACCTTTTTTTTGGTAATGTTGCTTACTTTTGATTCTACTAGCAGCCTTATTTTTTATTTTATTTATTTTATTTTTATCAATTCTAGCTCTTAATTACCTAGCATTGCATTAGCCTTAAATTTCTTCATGTTCATTTTTTTTCTTCTTTTGCAGGAAATGTACTCTCTTTTTGCCTATTTTGCTCACCAATGTAATATATATATGCCTTCTCCTTCGTTCTAAGTCACTTAACATGATATTAGTATGTGTTATTTAATTAATCAATAGCTAATTAAAGTGACATATGTGAAAATTCATTGCAGCCCCACATTCGTGGAAATTTTGAAAAGCAAATCAGTTGGGGAGTTCAAGCCAGACACCTATCTAGCAACCATATTGAACTGCTTTCTATGGAGTTTTTATGGTCTACCTGTGGTCCATCGAGACACTCTCTTGATGTCCATCAACAATATTGGAATAGCCATGGAAGCTGTTTATGTTATCATCTTCTTCATACATGCTCAAAGGAGTGGCCGAGTGAGTATTTGTATAATCATTAATAGTCAATAATAATATAATTATTCTGTGCTGATTAATAATTTAATTTCTTTTCTCAGATGATATTGGTAATTAATTAATTTCAGGTTAAAGTACTTAAATGGATCTCCATAGAGCTTGTTTTTTTGGCCACTTTGGTGACATCCACATTGAAGTTCATTGACACCCATGAACAAAGGTCAAAAATTGTTGGGATCATTTGTCTCATATTTAATATAGTCATGTACGCGTCACCCCTTAGCATAATGGTATGCTTTTTTTCGTTTGTCTTCTCTTTTTTTAAAATTTTATATATATATATATATGTTAAATAGGAGATATTGATTAATTATATTTGGGGATTTTAATTAATCACAGAGGAAAGTGATTACAGCAAAGAGCGTCATGTACATGCCATTCTATCTATCTTTGGCTATTTTTCTCAATGGAATCATTTGGGTCATTTATGCTGTGGTGGATAAACTTGATGTCTTCATTTTGGTAATATTTTTGCTCCTTAATATTATTCAATTACAATGAGAGTATAATAAATAATGAGTGTTACATAATTGGTGTTGCAGATTGGGAATTGTGTGGGAATATTATCAGGAGCCATACAACTAGTTCTCCATGCATGCTATCAAAAAGCCCATGGCAAGCCAGCTCCTGATCTTCAACTTCAACCCTCTACTCCAGAACTGTGAGAGAGGTTGAGCTTGGTTTTTATTTACTTTTTATTTATATATGCGTTTGGCTTTACTGGTTTAGTCGTATAGAATGAATAAAAAACTCTCTTGTGTGAAAACTCTTACGTTAAAGTGCTTTCTGACCACGAGATCAAATTTTAATAAAAATTTATGCAACTTTATATATATATATATATATATATATATATATATATATATATATATATATATATATATATATATATATATTAAATATTCGATCAAATACAATGTAAGCCATCTATAAGCATAAAAAAAATTAGAAATAATCAAAAGAAAAAAAAATAATGTAAGGCATTGAAATATCAACTAACTTAAATCACTGAAGTTCAAATTTCCTTGTCCATCATGATGGTTTGGCTCAAAAGGTTGAATATGACTAATTGAATTTGAGAATGGTCATCTGAAAAGCTAACATAATATTAATATATTATTTTAGCTATACAATTTGAACAAACAAAAGGCCAAAAAAAAAAAAATGCTATTACATTTTGAAATTATACTTCGGTCATTGAAGATGGTAAGGGGCATTACTATTATATGTAATATTTAATTGATTCCAAACTCCTTCCTTTACATAGCTGGGGATTGGCCTTGGCCGATATAACATTGACATTGGCAATTCCTACATTAGAAAAAAATCCTTATATAAATTCATAAATCATTATTTAACTTGGATTTAACTTGTAATAAAAATAATCAATTACCTGAACAAATGAGTTACCTGGGTAATTGAAGGAATATTATAATGCTCATAAAAAGGCACGTAGGCCATGTTATTTTGGCATGGGATTACTTGTTGTCCAATAATAAATGGCTCCTAAAACATGCATAGTCGTGGACATTAGTATTTAGAAAAGAAATGTATGTCAGGATTTGATGGCGACCATAATTATAAACATAATTAAGATAATTAAATATATAAGTACAAACACATTATAATGTATTATAGGATTGCAACTCACTAGAATTCATATTGCGGATGGGATAGTTGTAAGCAAAGAAAGAATAAAAATAAATAAACATGAGTATATAAATAAAATAATAGCAAATAGTCCAAATATATAGTATACCTTGTTACATTTAATTCATGATTAACATGTGTTGATCCCACTATGTTCCTTTTTGCCTCATTTCCTCTATAAATGACATTATTAGTGTCCACATATTTAGTGTTTGCTCGTTTGGCAGTCTTTTAAGCTCTGGTCTTTCCTCTCTTATCTAAGAATGATTTCAATTTTTTCCCCATCCTTTGTGTTTCTTAACAAGAGGATCAAGTAATGGATTGGATGCTCCTGAAGACCTTTGAACTCGTTCATCTTCTTTCGGTTGATCTTCAGGACTATGAGAAATTTTTCTCAAAGCAACTTCAACGTCAGTCAATGTCTTATGGAAACCATTCAATGCCAAGTCATACACTTCATTCTTCATTGCAGCTTTTGTTGCAATATTAATTACTTCACGGCAAATGGCGAGCTATCACTTGCTCATGGCAATTTGCTTGCATTATTTCTCCTTGCCTAGTTATAAAATTTCCAGATTTTAATTGAATCCTTTGTCTACCTCTTTAATAAATATTATGGCAGAAGAGATTGAATGTCAACAACAAGAAATATCTTCAAAACATGCCTGCATAACTAACCAGCAAACTGAAACAATTGACATGTACACTTAACTTGTTGATTAGAATGATCAAAAGTAACAACATGATGTATTTGTCTGTCTTTCTTCCAAAGCAAAAAGCTAGATAAAGTTTCAACATTAGAAACCTTTTCATGATGATAAGAGAGACCATTTAGTAACTCCTCTTAGAACAACATAAAGACCTCCACTATATATATTTTTGCTACCTCTTCTTCAATGTTCATTCCAAGTCTTAAAATTGGCCTTCTAAACTTACTGCCAAAATCAACATTACTTTCTTCATCCCTTCTAGCTATGAGAGGTTGATCAAATTGCCTTATGAATTCTAATAAAGACATACGTCTTTTCAAGTAGTAGCAAAAAAGTGCAATGGTACTTTCACTTCGTTGCATACTATTCATGGCAGCACAAAAAACATCACGAGAGTAACTACAGCCCATTTTTCTCATTTTTCATACAATTTGTTTAGACATTTATTCTCCCTTAAATTGTATTTGTCAAGAAAGTTTTGCCAAATGAGTTCAGACTCATCATAGTTTCACAACCATACTAACAAACCTCAAAATCTCTCTTAAATCCTTTTTGTGAATTGAACACATGAGGGATGTTTTTAAGTGCATTTCGCATGATATGCCATGCACATAAACGATGATGAGCTTCTGGCATGACATTAGAAATTGCTCCTCCAATTGTTAATTCTTGATCTGTTAGGATTACTTTGGGCTGCCTACCTTCCATAACTTTCATCCATGTTGACATGACAAAGCAAAGATTCTTCTGTTTCATCAAAAAGTAATGCACCTCCAAATATCACTATTTGGTAATGATGGTTAGCACCTATGATTGAAACAAATGGCATGCCATACCTATTTGTTAACTTTGTAGGATCCAAGCAAGCATCTTCCAAATAGTGGTAGTCTATTCTTAATATAGCGTTAGCCAAAATAAAAAAATTTCATTTGACCTTCTGAATCAACCTGTATTGAATAATAAATTAAAAGAAGGTTTATCTATCTGTTTCTTTTCTAAATATTCAAGTATGGCTCTACATCTCCCTTTTCAAGTTCTTTTTGATGCTTTGAGCTTAAAAAGTTTCTTATTTCTTTCATCTTGAAGTGAACATTACGAGATCCCCCTGCTTCAAATTTCATAAAACTCATTATCAAATTTGTTCTAATCCTTGTTGAGTGCATGTTCTTAATCACTTCAGCTTCGCCACTACACATTGTATCGGTGGGACCAATAATTATGTGTCTTGCTTGGGGCTGTAAGATCATGATTATGCTCATCTACTATTTGCGATACTTCCCATTTCCCTTCTAGTGTCCTCTTTATTGCCATTAGTGCTTTGCAGCTTCTTCTTGAGTTTGTTGTAATTCTTTGTTTTTGTTCATCTCTTTTTTGGGAGTTTTGAACATATTGAAATGAACAACAAAAGTGACGACCTATAGTATCCCAATTTTGTTAAGATTTGCTAGTAGAATGCTTCAAGTACCAAACCCATTCTCACTTCCATAAGCATTATAGTAACTATATGCATCCTCGTAAAGTTCAAACTTCATACCAACATATGGGTAGGATATAAAAGGTTGCACCTCATTTTTCTTTTTATTGGATCACTTTGCATCTACTTCCTCTATGATATTTGAATTTGCATCTTCATATTTATCTTCTTCCCATTCTCCATTTCCATGCATGTGATCTTCACTTCTTATAAATTGCACGTAATTTTCTAAATCATCATATATATATATATATATAGACACACACACACACACACACACATACACACACATGCATATTACATATAAGATAAAGAAAAGTACCAAATGCTGACCTAAAATCTTAAAATCTCTTCATTGATTTTTTTTTTTTTAATAGAGGAGAGTAATAATATAAAACCTCTATGGAACTAATTAATAAATAAAAATATGTTAAAAGGATAAAATATTAAAAAAAAAAAAAAAAAAAAAAAAAAAAACTTCTAGATCTCTTCATCAATTTAAGCTGATTAACAAACAATAGAAGAAATTGATGTAGCTATATTTAAGTTTTGTTGAACAGAAGAGGAAGAAGAAAACGCAGTGGACATATACTTGAGAAACCAAATGTCATGAACATTTTATTTTTAATATTGTATTTTATTAAGTATTTTACAAAAAAAAAAAATCAAAAGAGCAATTACAGTTGCACAAATCTCTATTAAAATTTGATCTAATGGCCAGAAATCACATTCTCATATGAGAACGTGCTTTCTATAGCCATTCCTATTTGTAATTTTTATTTGATATATATTGTTACCATTACATTAAAAGAAAAAAAAAAAAAGAAACATTATAAAAAAGTACCTGTGATTATGTGCATTTACACTTAGGGTTGCGAGTTTAAGTTTGTGGCATACAAATACCTTATAATTACAAGGTGTTAATAGAAGAGGATTTTGCAATGACCCTCTTAGAAGATATTGACATGGAATATATATATATATATATATATATATATATATATATATATATATATATATATATATATATATATATATATATATATATATTATTGTTAGAAAAAGAACTAAAAAAAAAGTTATTAATGAATGAGTAGAAACGTTTGAGTTGGGCAATTAGCCAATTTTAATTTTAATTAGCTTAGGTGTCATGCATTACATGAAACCAATCTCATTTCTATGTTAACAATTAACATGCCTAAAGTATTGTTATAATTCTTGTAACACCAATTGACCCTTTAGCCTATTTTGCCATTTGGAAACTTATGATTAGAACAATCCTTTAAATACCTACACATAGGTTTAGGGATTTCTTACTAGATGGGGTGTAGAATAAAATCACACACTATAGAACTAATGTAATTAAAACATAATTAATTTTATCTTTATTTACTTAGGGTAATGGATCCCATCTTAACTGAACATTTATCTCTATATATAACTAGTCAGAGCCAACATATACCCATACACCCTTACATTGTACAAGTATATAAGCAATATCAAACTCAAAGTACCTATATACAAGATAATCGTGTCATCTTAAGTTCAGGGACCATATGCACTATTATGATCTAGATGACAATATATTGACAAGAATAAACTTTATGTATATGTGGATTTGAGTGGAGATTTAGGATTAACTAAGATCTAGATGTGAAAACTATAGTGTATGTCTGTGTGGCATGTAGGTGAGCTAAATGGTCTATTGGAGCAAGTTGAAGAGTGTTTCAATGGACTTAGAGCCTCTCTAATTCTTCTCTAAACATTCCGGACCATAGATTGATTGATTATGGCTGCTAAAATCGAAAATCAAAGGGTATATATAGGGAAACCTAGTTGAAATTGATTGGTTATTTGAAAAATGAAGTTAGGATAGATTAAAGCTCTACACCCTTATCCTCATCCTTCTATCCGACCAAGATAGGGTTCTCTACCCTATTGTCTCTTTCTTTTATTTATTTAAATTAATTAATTTATTATTTAGGAGCCCAATTAATTATATATCCCATTAGAGCCCCCAAACCAAACCTTTTATTTTCATATGGCTGAATGGGCCTTGAAATAAGTTCTAGCTTGCTTAGTATTAAGCCAAGCTAAATTTAACACCTTCTTGGTACATTTTATGGCCTTCTTTGGGTTTAGCCTTGGCTTGGTCAAAATGGCATAAGTTTCGAGCCTTAGTTCAGGTCCATTTGAGCTCTAGAAACCCTTTAAAACCCTATTTTATTTCTCAAATCATTATGAAATTATTTTAAATGCTTCACTAACCATTCCAAATCTTTATTGTTTACCTTAGAGTTTCTTTGAGTCCTTCAAGTCTTTATGATTAGGCCAATCACTGCGTCTATATTCACACATGCTTAAGGGGTATTAAAAATAGGTGTTAACAAGGTTGAAAGGAATTCCTATATAGCCTCTCTTTAATGTATTTAAGGACATCAGTTGACAGAGGAAGAACAGAATTGAAGGACAGTGTAACACCCCTCACCCGACTACAGTGTAGCCGAGCAAGGCGTGCTACATTCGGTGCTGGAGCACCCTAACTTATCTTACTTTATTTTTTAAAAATAATTTTGAATTCATTTAATTTAATATTAATTATTTTTTGACGGAGAAACTAGCGGAGTTTTCCCTATTTTATTATCGTTTGGCGTATTTCAATATTCACCTATTTGAAATTCAATAATATTTCTAAAATAAAATCTTATCCATGCTAATCATAATTATCTCATCAATCATTCTCATAATTTTCTCATACTTCAAATCTCATCCATACATTTCAATTTCATAATCATTTCCATACATTTCCATTCATACTCAATTCATATGTAAACATTCTCAAATTACATAAGCAAAATTTTCAAATTTCCTTAATTTACATAATTTACAAAATAATTACAAAATTTCATAATTTACATGATATATAAATTAATTACATATGAAAAAGCTAATTAATTAATTTACTTCGCATTTCTATTAATTACCTGTTCATAATATACACTACAATATAATATCTAATCATTTTATACAAAATATAAAATATGATCTATATGGGCCCTATCTACATGCATTGTTGAGGAGGTAACAACTTTGAATATTTCAGATACTTCTGCAGATCAAAACTCTCAAAATTCCCAGTCAAACGTCCATTGGGTTCTAGCTTCAGTACCTGCGCGAAGGAAACAATTCCATCGCGCTAAGCATTGCTGCTTAGTGGTGCAATAATATAACAAGGAAATAATATACAAATAAAGAAAGAATGAAGCATAATTTGAATATTTAAGAATCAATTTAATTTAATACAATGTGTCTAATATTAATTATCTTTTGTTCTAATTTGTTCCGCTTTGGAAACGTTTAATTCCTAAATTCACGGTGATAATGTACAATATACAGAATTAATAAAAATACTCAGTTTATATTCATATGGCAATAGAAGGTACTTTTAAAATATTTAGTTAAGTTATACCTATTTTTGCAACTCTTTTATCATTTTACTTAACAATTTCTAATAAATAACTATTCTAATTTATTTTAGGTCATCTTACTCATTTATTTTATTTAATTTCTAACATTTTTAATTGCTAATAGTCTTAATTTATTTCAATTAATTACACTGCCCAAGTAACCTACGACAGGCTGACTAAACTGGATAACGGGTCGTTGGCACTGGGCCCCGCTGTGCCGTCATACCATGAGACGCGGAACGTCAACCACGTATGCAGTCAGTATGGCTAAAAAGCCATAATAACACATAATCGGGCATAAAAGCCATGAATACAGGCATAAAGCCATGAATGTGAGCAAAAAGCCATGAATACGGGCATAATGCTATGAATACAGGCATAAAGCCTTTCGCAGTACTGCTAAAACAATACCCTATTGGCATGCCAATCTATCCAATCTGACACACGTGTCTAGGCAATACAAGGGCACATAATATCATCAAATATTAATATATTGTATTTTATGACTTCATTATTTCATGATAAATTTGAATTATAATTCTTACATTCATTCGATCATTTATATGATCACAATTCACATCAATTATCCTTTTATACCATTGTACTCAAAATACTTCTCCTCTCTATAATAATGAGAACTAATGTCTCATTCATACATTAATATGGTTCATTTATTCATTCATTATGTTATTCATATTGATCACAATTCTAAACAATGGTTCACATGTATCATTGTATTCAAACATTTTTCCTTTCTCATTTATACATTCAAGAATCTACTTATGTAATTATAAATTTTATATTTCAAGTTGAGTTACTAATATTTTATGAATTCCATTTGTGATGGGCATATAAGCCCTAACTATCTATTCACATCAATTAAGTGACTTATTTTTCATGTTTCAAGTAATCCATGAATATTTCATGGATTTCAAATTTATGGCCTTAATTTCTTTTTAAAAATTTTGACTAGGATGCATAGTCCACATTTGTCATACAATTCTAAGCATTTAAGCTTAGAATTGATTCTAGGTCTTCATCTTAATTTACTAATCATTTTGATTACTATTCACCTTACTAGTCAACCAAAATGTTGACTTTTTTATACTTAATGGATATATTAATTCTAATTACACCAAGATCCCACATTTTGAGTTTTACATTTGCTAGTATTAATTGCCAATTGCAATTTCAAGTCCCCTAGATGCATTTCTAAATTTTCAGTTTTTACTACCTAAGTTTACTGTTCCATTGGACAATTTTAGAGTGCAAACTGGGCTAACTTTTCTTCATCAAAGTTGTTCCTTATTGTGTCTTCTTTAATTCCCTTTTTGAATCACTCCATTTGGAGTTTTGTAGCTCAAGTTATGGTCATTTTACCATAACTGGTTGGAGTAACCTGTACCCAGATTTTCTGGGCAATTTGGTTCTGCCAGATTTGGTGACCTAAGTTTGGTTGGAAATTTGACTAGGTTATGGTCATAATTTGGGTCAGGTTTCTTCATGAAAGTTGTTGGTCTATATCTCAGCTTGTTGCTGGTAAAATTTCAGGTCAATTAGACCTTTCTACATTGAGATATGGCCAAATGACCAAACACTATTCATTTGGTCATTTTGCCCAGGCAGATTGCAGGTTACCCGGATTAGGGCAAACTTTTGGTCAACTTGGTTTGGTTTTCTGGGCATGGTTTCTTCACCAAAGTTGTGCCATTATGTGTCTAGTTTCATTTACAATTGGCCAAACACCAATTGAACCTCTACAATTCAAGTTATGGCTGCCCAAACCTGCTGGACTCATGTCCAATTCTGCAGGTCACCTAGGGCAGCCACACTAAACCTAAATCCCATCACTAAACACACTTCATTTCTTGTTGACCAATAACCAAATGGTCACTAATTGACCATTAAAACTTACTTTAATCATTACATGATCAAAGTCTCAATTTCATGCTCAAACCCTAACTCCAATTTCCAATTCATGGCATACACACACCAAACTCATACCAAATCACTTTATCCATCATCTATACTCATCAATAAAATAATTAAGCCACTTAATTTCATCAAAAACCAACAATCCTTAAACTTTCTCATGGCTGCCAAATTTAGAGATTTCATTTACTCAAGTTTTTCTTTTAATTTCACACAATTTTCTACTTGATTTAGCATGCTTACAAGATTAAAGAAAGAAAGAAATTATTTAGGGCACTAACCTTGAATGGAGCAGAATTTTTTTCTTGAACCAACTTAGATTTTTCCTTCACGTTCTTTAATTTTGTTGGCTGGCAAACACTTGCTCAAGATGTAAAGACAAATTTTGTTGAAGTGGACTTAGGGTTTCAAGTGAGATTTGGGTGGGTAATAAAGCTTGGATAAGCTTTAATGGTGGTAAGGGTTAGGAGAGCTACGGATGGAAGAAGACAGTAAAAGGAAAACTGATTTCTTTCTTTCATTTCTGCCCATTTAACTCATTTTAAGTGAGTTATAGCCATGTGTCACCATGTGATTGGGTGGAGGCACACTAATGACATCATGTGATGTCATAATTTCTTATTTAATTCATTTTCTTTTTTTTTCTTTTCTACTCAATTTAATTTGTAGCAATATTTATTCATATTTTATATCATAATAATTATTTACTTAACTGGACAAGTCGGCCAAAAATCATCTCTGAAGATGAAATGACCAAAATGCCCTCCGTTTGGCTTATTGAGCCAAAATTGTCTGTACCGATTGAAAAATTTTTCTAAGCATTTCCTTGGCATTCTAATGCCATAGAAACCTCAATGACCCTTCTCTGGAGTCTCAAAAATTATTTTATGAATTTTTCCCCGGGTCTAGGGCTCCTAGTTGCGAGAACAGCAACTTCCCACTAGGTTACCCATCGCTAGGGCACCGGCTCATTTAACTTGGTTGTATTTTCTTTCTAAAATTTTTCCTAAATTTTTCTTATTAATATTTAAGTTAATTATAGTTCCTCACTTTAGTTTAAATATTTTTCCGGACGTTCTAACTGTTCGGACCGACACTGGTCACCGAAATAGTAGAATGTGCGGAATTGTTACAGTGAGGGTGTTACAATTCTTCCCCTCTAATTTAAATTTCGTCCTCGAAATTTACTGGGTGTAGGTATCTGAGATAATTCTTTTACCTTTCTATTGCTCCCTCTGTCTACTTCTTTTATATATGTGGTACTATTTAGTCTTTTCGAATCTATCATTATACACTTAGGCATATCATAAAGGAAATACTTTATCTTAAATTCACATCTGGGGCTTCTTGCTCCTCTCCGACTTGGGTTACATTTGGAAGTGGTGTTACTATTGTACTTGGTCCTTCCACGATCTCTATCTGGGTCCATGGTAAATTCCTCTTAGGACAATCTTTCAGACGATGGTCTATGGCCCCACATCTATAACAGGCTCCAGTCAATCCCCTACATTCACCTTTATGCCACTTGTTACAATGACCACATTTTCTTGCTAGTCTTGGCTCACTCACTACTAGTGTTTCTGGTTGATCTCTTCTGTGTATAGGCCTGGGTCTAGATCTCCTACTTTGATCAGATGTCTGACTTAACTGTTCTCTCGGCCTCTTATTACTAGACTGTCCAAATTTCCTCTTTTGCTGATCACCACTCCTCTTTTGTTCCTCTTCATGAACACAGCTAATATATTTCTTTCTAAACTCTATCAAAAAGAATTCCCAAGTTACGTCGGCTGGTGGCACTACCTTGGTTACGACATCCCACCATCGATATGCAGCTTCTTGTAACTAAATCGCACACTCCAAACTCTGTTCTGGTGTGCAATGGAGCTGCTGCAGGACTCTTTCAGTCCTTTCTAACCAATACTCAGCCGCTGAAGAATCATTTTCCTTTCTACCATTGAAATCTACAGCTCCATACTTCCTAATTTTACCTAGAGGTGATTTCTGCTGAGGCGGTGGTGGAATAACCCCAATCAGCTGTCGAAAGAATTCAGTCATCTGCTCAAACAAGACCTATTGGGGTTGTACAGGCATCTCTTGCACTGGTGGAGCAGGATCTCCCTGATTTTCAATATCACTCCCAGTCGGAATACGGCTTAATACTTCTTCTTCTACTGCCCTCTGCGATTCTGAGTCCATACCTTAACCTAAAATAACCAAGAAAATAGATATGCATTAGTGTCACCTCGACTCATATGAATGCAATGCATGTCATGCACACAATCTTATTCTATCTATCTATGCCTAGGAATGCCTAAACCGTGCTCTGATACCAATAAATATAACAACCCTCAACCGACTACAGTGTAGCCGAGCAAAGCGTGCTACATTCGGTGCTGGAGCACCCTAACTTATCTTACTTTATTTTTTTAAAATAATTTTGAATTCATTTAATTTAATATCAATTATTTTTCGATGGTGAAACCAGTGGAGATTCCCCTATTTTATTATCGTATGGCTTATTTCAATATTCACCTGTTTGAAATTCAACAATATTTCTAAAATAAAATCTTATCCATGCTAATCATAATTATCTCATCAATTATTCTCATAATTTTCTCATATTTCAAATCTCATCCATAAATTTCAATTTCATAATCATTTCCATACATTTCCATTCATACTCAATTCATATGTAAACATTCTCAAATTACATAAGCAAAATTTTCAAATTTCCTTAATTTACATATTTTACAAAATAATTACAAAATTTCATAATTTACATGATATATAAATTAATTACATATGAAAAAGCTAATAAATTAATTTACATCGCATTCATATTAATTACCTGTTCATAATATACATTACATTATAATATCTAATCATTTTATACAAAATATAAAATATGATCTATATGGGCCCTATCCACATGCATTGTTGAGGAGGTAACAACCTTGAATACTTCAGATACTTCTGCAGATCAAAACTCCCAAAATTCCCTGTCAAACATCCATTGGGTTCTAGCTTCAGTACCTGCGCGAAGGAAACAATTGCATCGCGCTAAGCATTGCTGCTTAGTGGTGCAATAATATAACAAGGAAATAATATACAAATAAAGAAAGAACGAAGCATAATTTGAATATTTAAGAATCAATTTAATTTAATACAATGTGTCTAATATTAATTATCTTTTGTTCTAATTTGTTCCGCTTTGGAAGCGTTTAATTCCTAAATTCACGGTGATAATGTACAATATACAGAATTAATAAAAATACTCAGTTTATATTCATATGGCAATAGAAGGTACTTTTAAAATATTTAGTTAAGTTATACCTATTTTTGCAACTCTTTTATCATTTTACTTAACAATTTCTAATAAATAACTATTCTAATTTATTTTAGGTCATCTTACTCATTTATTTTATTTAATTTCTAATATTTTTAATTGCTAATAGTCTTAATTTATTTCAATAAATTACCTTTGCCGATGTAACCTCTGACGGTGACTAAACGGATAACGGTCGTTGGTGCTGGCGCACCGTGCCTCGGGCGTCATACCATGGGGCCTTGAGCGTCAACTACGTATGCAGTCAGTATGGCTAAAAAACCATGATAACACATAATCGGGCATAAAAGCCATGAATACAGGCATAAAGCCATGAATGTGAGCATAAAGCCATGAATACGGGCATAAAGCCATGAATACAGGCATAAAGCCTTTCGCAGTACTGCTAAAACAATACCCTATTGGCATGCCAATCTATCCAATCTGACACACGTGTCTTCGCAATACAAGAGCACATAATATCATCAAATATTAATATATTGTGTTTTATGACTTCATTATTTCATGATAAATTTCAATTATAATTCTTATATTCATTTGATCATTTATATGATCACAATTCACATCAATTATCCTTTTATACCATTGTACTCAAAATACTTCTCCTCTCTACAATAATGAGAACTAATGTCTCATTCATACATTAATATGGTTCATTTATTCATTCATTATGTTATTCATATTGATCACAATTCTAAACAATGGTTCACATGTATCATTGTATTCAAAACATTTTTCCTTTCTCATTTATACATTCAAGAATCTACTTATGTAATTACAAATTTTATATTTCAAGTTGAGTTACTAATATTTTATGAATTCCATTTGTGATGGGCATATAAGCCCTAACTATCTATTCACATCAATTAGGTGACTTATTTTTCATGTTTCAGTAATCCATGAATATTTCATGGATTTCAAATTTATGGCCTTAATTTCTTTTTAACAATTTTGACTAGGATGCATAGTCCACATTTTTCATGTATTACCACATCTATATACTGAGGAAGGCCAAAAGTGACTCTCTTCAGCCTACAGTCAATCATGGCATAATGCCTAGCTAACCAATCCATGCCCAAGATGATATCATAATCTCTGAAGGGCATTTCAATGAAATCAGACAGGAAAGTGTGTCCTTGGATCACCAAAGGACAATCTCTATACATTCTATTAACCCTGACTTCATGTCCTAGTGGACTTGTTACTAGCACCTCAAAGTCCATTTTTGTACATGGAACAGCAATGCAATCAATGATGCTAGCACTCACATAAGAATGGGTAGAACCCGGATCAAATAACACAAACACATCTTGGTTAAAAGTTGAGAAGGTACCAGCTACAACGTCAGATGTCTCTGCCTCTTCCCTCTGTCTCATTGCATACATTCTGATTGGAGCACTGTCTTGCTCTGATTGTTTCACTATGCCTTGGCTGTCTGCTGGGCTACCTCTACCCCTACCTCTACCTCTGCTGGGTGGTTGTGAACTTCTGGTGACAGGGCTCTGAACTGACCCTTCTGCAGTAGTTGGAGGTGGTCCAACTCTACGACTACTGGTGCAGTCCTTGACAAAGTGTCCTGTGCCTCCACAGTTATAACAGGCTCCAATAGCCTTGTAGCAGATCCCACCATGATTTCTTCCACATGTCTCACATTAGCGGGGAGGGTAGGAACCTGCAGTACTCTGTGACCGGATAGGGAGGCTTCATCTGAATATCTTCCCCTACCAGATTTCTTGCCACCTCTGCCATGTCCCCCATGGTTCTTCCTCTTTCCAGTAGGGCCACTGGAACTCTGTTCTACTGATTTTCCCTCTTTCTCTGTCTTCTCTGATTTCTTTTTCTCAGGAGCAGCTTCAAACTCAATTCTTTCTAACTCTAGAGCTTGAGAAATAAGTTCAGAGAAGTTAGTGTGTTTGAAGCCGACTACTTGTAATCTGATACTGGGCTTCAAGCCGGTTTCAAACCTCTTGCATCTCTCCCTACTGGTAGAAAGTAAACTCACTGCATAATGGCTCAGGCGGGAAAATTTTCTTTCATACTCAGCCACTAATCTGTTCCCCTGTTTCAGACTTAGGAATTCTTGTAACTTTTGGTCTACATAAGCATCAGGGACATATTTCTGTCTGAATTCCCTGAGAAAGTCATTCCATGTTAGCACTGCAGGTTCTACCAGACTGTGGGGAATGGTTTTCCACCAGTCATAAGCATCCTCCTATAGCAAAGATACAGAATATTCGAATCTGAGCTCCTCTGTGCAATGCAGTTTCTTGAATACCCTATCCATCCTTTCTAACCACTGTTCAGCTTCTAGAGGATCTACTGTCCCCTTGAACTCTGTAGCTCCATACTTCATCAATTTATCATACTGCCTAGTAGGAGATTGTGGTTGTACCATTGGTGTCTGTATTGGGACTTGAGTAGGCACATTACCAGCCATTTGTTGGAACATTGCAGCCATCTGTGGCGAGCGAGCAGAAAGCTGCGATGCTGCGGTGGTGTTGCTGAACCACTGACATTGTGTAGGCCTGGGGCATCCCCTTGCACCTCAGCCTTAATAGATTGATCGACTAAACGATCACCCTCTTCCATATTCAATGCGAGGATTTTAGATCTCCTGAACAAATAACACAAGGAGATTTCCTCCCGTTAGTGCATATTTATAATGTAATGTACTGTATGTATCAAACAATGATATTGAGCAGTTGTACTATGAAGAAAGAATATTCAAATAACAGGTGAAAATAGAATTTAAAAACTAGCTTTGATACCACTAAAACATGTCACACCCTACCCCTCTGTAAGGCATAACATGATCTCGTAGTATATCTAATGAATTACCAACTCCGTCTACTGATAACCCATTAAATACACTACAAGGGATTTTAAAAACTTTTCTTACTTCTTTTACAGTGGTGAGCACTATTTACAGGTATTAAAAACCTTTTTGAATTGAAGTGATAGAACTAACACATTTGAATTATTTGGAGTTTCTGTAAAAATTTTGGCAGAGTGCCATCTGTATTTTGGATAAAACAGTTCTTCAGAAAACCTGTAAAAAGCACTTCAATATTTTTCCAAATCTCAACTTCAACATATTTCTCAACTCAAATCCACAGTGATTTTTCAAAGACTGAGATAAAAGAAATATAATACAATTTTTACAAGTCAAAATAACTCATAATTTACTTTACAACTTCAAAGTACAATTTTAATTTACAACTACTCAAAACCAAAAACAATATGTACATACAGTAGTCATACATTACAGTACAAAATGCAAAATATAGTATACTCATTATACCCGAAAAATCTCTCGCTAGGTGTACTAGCAGCCTAGTCTCCTGCCCTGTCTGTCTCTCTACCTGCGACAACAATAAAAAGCTATCGCTGAGACAATGTCTCAGTGGTGCACAACATTAACCAAATACATCTTTAAATCACAATTCATAAATCATACAAATAGTGGATACTTAAAACCATAGTTAATTTTAAGATAGTAATTGTTAACAAGAATTTAAACTCCATTTCTCAATATCACAATAAATTTCAATAAGTCAGATCATGGTTGAATTCAAAAGACAGTATATGTCAATAAGAGTTTAAATTCATTTCACAATCTCACAATACATATCAATAAATCACACACAGCTTAAATCATGTTCCAAGGTTTAATTCGTCCCAAAAGCCGATGGCTAATGAGGTATTCAATTCGTCCCAAAAGTCGATGACTAATGAGGAATAACATAGCTAGCTAGCAAAAATATGAGTACTCATCCAATTCGTCCTCAACAGGCACACACCTCAACACTTGACGGAGAGGAATTCAATTCGTCCCACTAGACAATGTAGCGAGTAATACAATCAATATACATGATAGCTGTTGTTTCAAACCATTTCCAATGCTTTTCAATCAATAAGTATCCATCAATATCATTCACACAATTTTACGATTTCAAACCATTTACAATGCTTTTCAAGCAATAAATATCCATTCAAACACATTTCCACAATTTAAAACAATAATGTACAAATAGTCATAATTCATTTCAATTGAAAAATTCAAAAGAAATAGTTGTTGTGCACAAACCTCGATGATTGTCTCTGAGTCGGACTCAGTGTTTCCTTCCCTTTCCCTGAGTCTTTACTAACTGAGAAACACAATTTGAAGTGTTTCAGTACTAAATTAAACTGTCTCTATCGATAATGTTTGACAAATAATTCACTGAAAGCTATTATTTGCTTAATCACCTAATATACCGAACCTCGATGCGTTCTAGGTAAATTAGGTTTTAACATTACTAATATGTCACATTCGATGGTGTTTTAGGGTTGGTACACGTTACCAATTTCATTTCCTTGTTTAGTGCATTTTATTGCAACTTGCTGGATTCCGGTATACTAGTTTGACCTAGCCGGACGACCTAGTTCCCTCGGTTTTCGGGTTTCAGTCAAAACTACAAACTTGTAGATCTATGTCTTACGGAACGCGAGGCAAAATTTTAGGTCATTCTGAGTTATGTAGACCAAGTTATGGCCATTTTACTATTGCTGGTCAAATGGCATCAAATTAGGTCATTTTAGGTCAAATTTGGTCAACTTTGGTTCGGCCAGTTTTTGGACCCGAATTTGTGCAAGCTGTTTGACTTGCTTATGGTCATTTCTGGGCTTTGGTGTCTTCATAAGACATGTAGGTATGGGTCTTAAATATTCATGGTTAAAATTTCAGGTTAATTGGACCTGTTTTGAGTGAGTTATGGCCTAAACACTAACTGCTGCCCAATTGGTCAATTTTCAGGCCTCATTTGCACTTAATCCGAATTGGTCATTTTTCATGCTACCTTGCAAGCAGAATTTTGGTTATACATATCCATCAATCCTCAATGTCATAATTCTGCCAATATCTTCATGAATTCATACATTCATCATGGAGTCTCAAGGCTACCGAAATGCTCCACCTTGCCAAAGTTTCACATAACTTCCTCCACTTCAATTTCAAACGCACAATCACCACATATACATGGAATTAACTTACTAGGACATTAAATCACCCTACTCAACATAAATTCTCATCAAATATATGTATGAATATTTCATTAAACATACAACTCCATGGCTGTCCAAAATGGATATATCAATAACTCCTCAAACTTGAAAATTTTCTTCACAAATCAAACACCCATAACATGTATACAAAGTTGCAATATTCAAAAATACAAACTTACCTATGGTTGGGACTTGTTAAACCTTCACTAAACTTCTTGATTTTGGTATCAAACTCTTCCTTATAATGTGGAGATAAAACTTAATGAAGCCACTTAGGTGTTTGGAAGTGAAATGAGGGGGTTAATGGACCTTGAAGGCAAAACGGCAATGGAGTTTTCCAATCTTCTCAATTCGGCATGGATGAGAGGATTAGGAGAAGATGAAGTGCAGATTGTGTAATGGACTTACACCTGCCTCATTTAGCTTTTAATTTATTCTTTAGTGGTCCACTTACCCAAATAAATCATATTATATGTTTAACTCCCATTTATTCCACATTAAACCCTTAATTTTTGTTATTTACTTTAGGTACCATCAATTTAATTTTTCATTATATTTTCCAAGTGTAATATTATTTATTTTTAATGGACATTTAGGTCAAAAGACAATTCAGGGTGTCAAATGACCACAATGCCCCTGTTCGGTTTACATTCCCGATTTTTCGGTAACACCGGGTTTTGTCTGTTTTTCGATTTCTCACTTTTCTTTGTACTAATTAATTAATTTTTCTTTGATATTTCTAATGATATTTATACTTCAATAGGGGTCTCTTAAAGTCCTAAAAATATTTTTCAGGGTTCCCCGCAGTCCAGGGTTAGTCAACGGTCCACGCCGTGACTTCCCGGTGCGGTCACCCATCGCTAGGGTTCTCAGCTCGCTTAACTTGGTTACCTTTATTTGCTATTATTTTTCCTTTGTTTTTCTTGTATTTTCTTTTCTTCTATTTCATTATTTTAAGTCTCGTCACTCATAACGAAGTGTAGTTCTAGGCATCCTAGCTATCCGGACAACACTGGTCACTGGAACAGTAGAACGCACTACCGAACATAGGGGTGTTACAGTATTAATTGCCAATTGCAATTTAAAGTCCCCTAAATGCATTTCTAAATTTTCAGTTTTTACTACCTAAGTTTACTGTTCCATTGGACAATTTTAGAGTGGAAACTGGGCTAACCTTTCTTCATCAAAGTTGTTCCTTATTGTGTCTTCTTTAATTCCCTTTTTGAATCACTCCATTTGGAGTTTTGTAGCTCAAGTTATGGTTATTTTACCATAACTGGTTGGAGTGACCTGTACCCAGATTTTCTGGGTAATTTGTTTCTGCCATATTTAGTGACCTAAGTTTGGTTGGCAATTTGACTAGGTTATTGTCATAATTTGGGTCAGGTTTCTTCATGAAAGTTGTTGGTCTATATCTCAGCTTTTTTCTGGTAAAATTTCAGGTCAATTGGACCTTTCTACATTGAGTTATGGCCAAATGATCAAAAACTGTTCATTTGGTCATTTTGCCCAGGCAGATTGCAGGTTACCCGGATTAGGGCAAACTTTTGGTCAACTTGGTTTGGTTTTCTGGGCATGGTTTCTTCACCAAAGTTGTGCCATTATGTGTCTAGTTTCATGTCCAATTGGCCAAACACCAATTGAACCTCTACAATTCAAGTTATGGCTGCCCAAACCTGCTGGACTCATGTCCAATTCTGCAGGTCACCTAGGGCAGCCACACTAAACCTAAATCCCATCACTAAACACACTTCATTTCTTGTTTACCAATAACCAAATGGTCACTAATTGACCATTAAAACTCACTTTAATCATTACATGATCAAAGTCTCAATTTCATGCTCAAACCCTAACTCCAATTTCCAATTCATGGCATACACACACCAAACTCATACCAAATCACTTTATCCATCATCTATACTCATCAATAACATAATTAAGCCACTTAATTTCATCAAAAACCAACAATCCTTAAACTTTCTCATGGCTTCCAAATTTAGAGATTTCATTTACTCAAGTTTTTCTTTTAATTTCACACAATTTTCTACTTGATTTAGCATGCTTACAAGATTAAAGAAAGAAAGAAATTGTTTAGGGCACTAACCTTGAATAGAGCAGAATTTTTTTCTTGACCCAACTTAGATTTTTCCTTCACTTTCTTTAATTTTGTTGGCTGGCAAACACTTGCTCAAGATGTAAAGACAAATTTTGTTGAAGTGGACTTAGGGTTTCAAGTGAGAATTGGGTAGGTTATAAAGCTTGGATAAGCTTTAATGGTGGTAAGGGTTAGGAGAGCTACGGATGGAAGAAGAAAGTAAAAGGAAAACTGATTTCTTTCTTTCATTTCTACCCATTTAACTCATTTTAAGTGAGTTATAGCCATGTGTCACCATGTGATTGGGTGGAGGCACACTAATGACATCATGTGATGTCATAATTTCTTATTTAATTCATTTTCTTTTTTTTTCTTTTCTACTCAATTTCAATTTAATTTGTAGCAATATTTATTCATATTTTATATCATAATAATTATTTACTTAACTGGACAAGTCGGCCAAAAATCATCTCTGAAGATGAAATGACCAAAATGCCCTCCGTTTGGCTTATTGACCCAAAATTATCTGTACCGATTGAAAAACTTTTCTAAGCATTTCCTTGGCATTCTAATGCCATAGAAACCTCAATGACCCTTCTCTGGAGTCTCAAAAATTATTTTATGAATTTTTCCCCGGGTCTAGGGCTCCTAGTTGCGAGAACAGCAACTTCCCACTAGGTTACCCATCGCTAGGGCACTGGCTCATTGAACTTGGTTCTATTTTATTTTTAAAATTTTTCCTAAATTTTTCTTATTAATATTTAAGTTAATTATAGTTCCTCACTTTAGTTTAAATATTTTTCCAAACGTTCTAACTGTCCGGACCGACACTGGTCACCGAAATAGTAGAATGTGCGGAATTATTACAGTGAGGGTGTTACAATTCTTCCCCTCAAATTTAAATTTTGTCCTCGAAATTTACTGGGTGTAGGTATCTGAGATAATTCTTTTACCTTTCTATTGCTCCCTCTATCTACTTCTTTTATATATATGGTACTATTTAGTCTTTTCGAATCTATCATTATACACTTAGGCATATCATAAAGGAAATACTTTACCTTAAATTCACATCTGGGGCTTCTTGCTCCTCTCCGACTTGGGTGACATTTGGAAGTGGTGTTACTATTGTACTTGGTCCTTCCATGACCTCTGTCTGGGTCCATGGTAAATTCCTCTTAGGACAATCTTTCAGACGATGGTCTATGGCCCCACATCTATAACAGGCTCTAGTCAATCCCCTATATTCACCTTTATGCCACTTGTTACAGTGACCACATTTTCTTGCTAGTCCTGGCGCACTCACTACTAGTGTTTCTGGTTGATCTCTTCTGTGTATAAGTCTGGGTCTAGATCTCCTACTTTGATCAGATATCTGACTTAACTGTTCTCTCGGCCTCTTATTACTAGACTGTCCAAATTTCCTCTTTTGCTGATCACCACTCCTCTTTTGTTCCTCTTCATGAACACAGCTAATATATTTCTTTCTAAACTCTATCAAAAAGAATTCCCAAGTTACGTCGGTTGGTGGCACTACCTTCGTTACGACATCCCACCATCGATATGCAACTTCTTGTAACAACGAAACTGCACACTCCAAACTCTGTTCTGGTGTGCAATGGAGCTGCTGCAGGGCTCTTTCAGTCCTTTCTAACCAATACTCAGCCGCTGAAGAATCGTTTTCCTTTCTACCATTGAAATCTACAGCTCCATACTTCCTAATTTTACCTAGAGGTGATTTCTGCTGAGGCGGTGGTGGAATAACCCCAATCAGCTGTCGAAAGAATTCAGTCATCTGCTCAAACAAGGCCTGTTAGGGTTGTACAGGCACCTCTTGCACTGGTGGAGCAGGATCTCCCCGATTTTCAATATCACTCCCAGTCGGAAATACGGCTTAATACTTCTTCTTCTACTGCCCTCTGCGATTCTGAGTCCATACCTTAACCTAAAATAACCAAGAAAATAGATCTGCATTAGTGTCACCTCGACTCATATGAATGCAATGCATGTCATGCACACAATCTTATTCTATCTATCTATGCCTAGGAATGCCTAAACCGTGCTCTGATACCAATAAATATAACACCCCTCAACCGACTACAGTGTAGCCGAACAAGGCGTGCTATATTCGGTGCCGGAGCACCCTAACTTATCTTACTTTATTTTTTTAAAATAATTTTGAATTCATTTAATTTAATATCAATTATTTTTCGATGGTGAAACCAGTGAATTTTTCCCTATTTTATTATCGTTTGGCGTATTTCAATATTCACCTGTTTGAAATTCAACAATATTTCTAAAATAAAATCTTATCCATGCTAATCATAATTATCTCATCAATCATTCTCATAATTTTCTCATATTTCAAATCTCATCCATACATTTCAATTCCA
Organism: Hevea brasiliensis; assembly: GCF_030052815.1. NCBI lineage: Eukaryota > Viridiplantae > Streptophyta > Magnoliopsida > Malpighiales > Euphorbiaceae > Hevea > Hevea brasiliensis. Next base: position 33,258,062 of record NC_079507.1, on the reverse strand, counting down.
TAATCATTTCCATACATTTCCATTCATACTCAATTCGTATGTAAACATTCTCAAATTACATAAGCAAAATTTTCAAATTTCCTTAATTTACATAATTTACATAGTAATTACAAAATTTCATAATTTACATGATATATAAATTAATTACATATGAAAAAGCTAATTAATTAATTTACATCACATTCCTATTAATTACCTGTTTATAATATACATTACAATATAATATCCAATCATTTTATACAAAATATAAAATATGATATATATGGGCCCCTTCTACATGCATTGTTGAGGAGGTAACAACCTTGAATACTTCAGATACTTCTGCAGATCAAAACTCCCAAAATTCCCTGTTAAACGTCCATTGGGTTCTAGCTTCAGTACCTGCGCGAAGGAAACAATTCCATCGCGCTAAGCATTGCTGGTTAGTGGTGCAATAATATAACAAGGAAATAATATACAAATAAAGAAAGAACGAAGCATAATTTGAATATTTAAGAATCAATTTAATTTAATACAATGTGTCTAATATTAATTATCTTTTGTTCTAATTTGTTTCGCTTTGGAAGAGTTTAATTCCTAAATTCACGGTGATAATGTACAATATACAGAATTAATAAAAATACTCAGTTTATATTCATATGGCAATAGAAGGTACTTTTAAAATATTTAGTTAAGTTATACCTATTTTTGCAGCTCTTTTATCATTTTACTTAACAATTTCTAATAAATAACTATTCTAATTTATTTTAGGTCATCTTACTCATTTATTTTATTTAATTTCTAATATTTTTAATTGCTAATAGTCTTAATTTATTTCAATAAATTACACTGGCCAAGTAACCTATGACAGGCTGACTAAACTGGATAACGGGTCGTTAGCACTGGGCACCGCGGTGCCTCGGGCCGTCATACCATGGGACGCGGAACGTCAACCACGTATGTAGTCAGTATGGCTAAAAAGCCATGATAACACATAATCGGGCATAAAAGCCATGAATACAGACATAAAGCCATGAATGTGAGCATAAAGCCATGAATACGGGCATAAAGCCATGAATACAGGCATAAAGCCTTTCGCAGTACTGCTAAAACAATACCCTATTGGCACGCCAATCTATCCAATCTGACACACGTGTCTAGGCAATACAATGGCACATAATATCATCAAATATTAATATATTGTGTTTTATGACTTCATTATTTCATGATAAATTTCAATTATAATTCTTACATTCATTTGATCATTTATATGATCACAATTCACATCAATTATCCTTTTATACCATTGTACTCAAAATACTTCTCCTCTCTACAATAATGAGAACTAATGTCTCATTCATACATTAATATGGTTCATTTATTCATTCATTATGTTATTCATATTGATCACAATTCTAAACAATGGTTCACATGTACCATTGTATTCAAAACATTTTTCCTTTCTCATTTATACATTCAAGAATCTACTTATGTAATTACAAATTTTATATTTCAAGTTGAGTTACTAATATTTTATGAATTCCATTTGTGATGGGCATATAAGCCCTAACTATCTATTCACATCAATTAGGTGACTTATTTTTCATGTTTCAAGTAATCCATGAATATTTCATGGATTTCAAATTTATGGCCTTAATTTCTTTTTAACAATTTTGACTAGGATGCATAGTCCACATTTGTCATACAATTCTAAGCATTTAAGCTTAGAATTGGTTCTAGGTCTTCATCTTAATTTACTAATCATTTTGATTACTATTCACCTTACTAGTCAACCAAAATATTGACTTTTTTATACTTAATGGATATATTAATTCTAATTACACCAAGATCCCACATTTTGAGTTTTACATTTGCTAGTATTAATTGCCAATTGCAATTTAAAGTCCCCTAGATGCATTTCTAAATTTTCAATTTTTACTACCTAAATTTACTGTTCCATTGGACAATTTTAGAGTGGAAACTGGGCTAACCTTTCTTCATCAAAGTTGTTCCTTATCGTGTCTTCTTTAATTCCCTTTTTGAATCACTCCATTTGGAGTTTTGTAGCTCAAGTTATGGTTATTTTACCATAACTGGTTGGAGTGACCTTTACCCAGATTTTCTGGGCAATTTGGTTCTGCCAGATTTGGTGACCTAAGTTTAGTTGGCAATTTGACTAGGTTATGGTCATAATTTGGGTCAGGTTTATTCATGAAAGTTGTTGGTCTATATCTCAGCTTGTTGCTGGTAAAATTTCAGATCAATTGGACCTTTCTACATTGAGTTATGGCCAAATGACCAAACACTGTTCATTTGGTCATTTTGCCCAGGCAGATTGCAGGTCACCCGGATTAGGGCAAACTTTTGGTCAACTTGGTTTGGTTTTCTGGGCATGGTTTCTTCACCAAAGTTGTGCCATTGTGTCTAGTTTCATGTTCAATTGGCCAAACACCAATTGAACCTCTACAATTCAAGTTATGGCTGCCCAAACCTACTGGACTCATGTCCAATTCTGCAAATCACCTAGGGCATCCACACTAAACCTAAATCCCATCACTAAACACACTTCATTTCTTGTTTACCAATAACCAAATGGTCACTAATTAACCATTAAAACTCACTTTAATCATTACATGATCAAAGTTTCAATTTCATGCTCAAACCCTAACTCCAATTTCCAATTCATGGCATACACACACCAAACTCATACCAAATCACTTTATCCATCATCTATACTCATCAATAACATAATTAAGCCACTTAATTTCATCAAAAACCAACAATCCTTAAACTTTCTCATGGCTGCCAAATTTAGAGATTTCATTTACTCAAGTTTTTCTTTTAATTTCACACAATTTTCTACTTGATTTAGCATGCTTACAAGATTAAAGAAAGAAAGAAATTGTTTAGGGCACTAACCTTGAATGGAGCAGAATTTTTTTCTTGACCCAACTAAGATTTTTCCTTCACTTTCTTTAATTTTCTTGGCTGGCAAACACTTACTCAAGATGTATAGACAAATTTTGTTGAAGTGGACTTAGGGTTTCAAGTGAGATTTGGGTGGGTTATAAAGCTTGGATAAGCTTTAATGGTGGTAAGGGTTAGAAGAGCTACGGGTGGAAGAAGAAAGTAAAAGGAAAACTGATTTCTTTCTTTCATTTCTGCCCATTTAACTCATTTTAAGTGAGTTATAGCCATGTGTCACCATGTGATTGGGTGGAGGCACACTAATGACATCATGTGATGTCATAATTTCTTATTTAATTCTTTTTCTTTTTTTTTCTTTTCTACTCAATTTCAATTTAATTTGTAGTAATATTTATTCATATTTTATATCATAATAATTATTTACTTAACTAGACAAGTCGGCCAAAAATCATATCTGAAGACGAAATGGCCAAAATGCCCTCTGTTTGGTTTATTGAGCCAAAATTGTCTGTACCGATTGAAAAATTTGTCTAAGCATTTCCTTGGCATTCTAATGCCATAGAAACCTCAATGACCCTTCTCTGGAGTCTCAAAAATTATTTTATGAATTTTTCCCCGGGTCTAGGGCTCCTAGTTGCGAGAACCGCAACTTCCCACTAGGTTACCCATCGCTAGGGCATCGACTCATTTAACTTGGTTGTATTTTATTTCTAAAATTTTTCCTAAATTTTTCTTATTAATATTTAAGTTAATTATAGTTCCTCACTTTAGTTTAAATATTTTTCCGGACGTTCTAACTGTCCAGACCGACACTGGTCACCGAAATAATAGAATGTGCGGAATTGTTACAGTAAGGGTGTTACAGACAGAGCACTCAATGAGTTAGTTTTGGATATGGTGGAAGAGATGGATAGAACAACAAAGGTGAAGGTCAGTCTACTATGCAAAACCTCAAGGATAGTGGAAATCTTAGCGTAGTGATTACTGGAGGTTTTTAAAAATGTGGACCTAGTAGTTTAACTAAGCATGGAAGGGAAAAGGTGGGCACAAGGTCAGGGGTTTTAAATTGAGATATAGCCTAACAGTGGCAGTGTTCAAAGTTTAAGACTCAATAATGTAAGGTCTGAGTCAATTTTAGAGTGTGATCCCTATTCCTAGCGTGACAGATTACATTAAGGACCTTCCCTAATGAGTGCTAGAAAATGCTTAAGATGTGACCATTAAGATGGGGGATGTAGAAGTTGAAGTACCAATTAAAGAATAGTAGTAAAGGGAAGAACATTCAGGGAGCCTACTATAAGAACATAGGTAAAAGGTGTTAATAGGCAAAATAAGGTTATCTTATTAAGGAGTGTAAGACATTATAGGACAACAAATCTTGCCAAAGAGGTATTGAAAGTTTTAGCGCAACATAAGGTGCAAAATAGCAATTTTAAAATTCATAAATCCTATGTTTCATGCATCACATGCAAGTCCATTTAGCTATTACAAATATCAAATATTAGTAGTTACATTTCTTATAACTCAATCATTATTATCCTATTTTCTATTAGGAAGCTAAAAGCTAAAAACTTAAACTAAGGTTTTAGGGATTTTACCCAAATAGGCACAAAGTCAAATTCATCACCAATATGGGTAGCTTAAACCTGCAAGCATTAGTCCTTTTGTTTGTCCACACAAACAAAATGATCTTGGCTTGACCCTTGAACCAAAAACCTTCTTGGTGCTCTCCCTTTTGGTACGGCTAATAAGTGCATAAAGAAGGGTTTTGAGTTTCTTTAGTTTTATCCTTTGGTGATTAGAGAAACAATGTCTCTAACTTTAAGAGCAAAACTTCTAATACCTCTTGAATTAATCACAAGAAGAATATAGGTAAAGAGATTGTTGGCTTCAGAGAAAAGAAGAAGAGAATATTTATCTTCCAAAAGATACCACCAAAATGAAGATGGTGTTTCCCTTTTGTACTTTAGGGATTGCCACATCCCTAAAGTAGATAGAATTCTCTAAATTTTTTAGATTCTAATTCCTAACTTTAGTGGAGATTAGTTGTCTCCCACTAATTAGATTAGCTTTACAAGTGTCATTATCTCATCTAATCATATTATATGAGTTGCCACCATCATGTGGTGCCACTTGTCATTTTATCCAAATTTCTACTAAGCCATTAAGCCACTTTTCTCTCTTATGGCTTTAGAAGCCATATTAGCCAAATTAATTCTCCTACATTATAATTTATATTACATATAAATTACATATTAATTAAACTCTTTTAATTAATTAAGCTTATATTTAAACACTTCAAATATTAGCTTATATTCTTCTTATAAACCCAATTGCTTGAACTTAGTTTAAATTTATACTAGGGACTTTGCAATCTAATTACAAGCTAAATTCATTAATTTATTTAATTAAACTAATTAATTAATTAGTCAAATTAATTATGCCTTGATCATTTATTCATATGTGTGCAACTTCTTTAGTCAATTACTAATTAACAATAAGAATAATATCAACCCTTTAATATTATTGGAACTCATTCAACACCTATAGTGAAATTCCTTTTCTACTCTTAGTTCTCATAAATCATGGTTGACACCTAGCATAGTATACCATGGCCACCCAACTAATGATGAATTAATTCATCCCTTACCTTCGAACTTTGATCATACATATCATTCACTAAAGTCTCTCCATTACGAAATCCTAATTCTAGCTAGGGTTACGGTTAATGTCATATCCTACTGCTTGGAATCATATGTCCTCATCTTAATTCTAACTCTTGATTTATAAGACTTTTCTATTATAAACTCTTTTCTAACTTAGTCTATCTGTCATAGCTAGAAACTTTGTTTATCAAGAATTAAGATGAGGATATATTTAGATAAGCAAAGGACTTTATCCCTTTTACTTCATATAACAAATCCCATCTTGACTAAACTCCTATCTCTATATATAACTAGTCAAAACAAACGCACATTGTTATACCCATACCTAGTACATGTATATAAGCGGTATCAAACTTAGACCATCCATATGTAAGATAATTGTATTGTCACACCTTACCCCTCTATAAAGTATAACATGATCTCGTAGTACACCTAATGAATTACCGTACTTCACTTATCAGTAACCCATTAAATATACTACAAGGAATTTTGAAACAATTTCTATTCATTTGTAAGCTGGTGGGTAAAGTTTTTTCACAAATATGAAAACCTTTTAATTGACATTAAGTCACAAATCCAATTTTTGGATATTTAAAACTACCGTAATTTTTGCAAAAATTCCGACAGAGTACCAACTGTATTTTGAGGAAATAGTTCTTCAAAACCTGCAAAGAAACACACTTCCAATATTTTCTCAATCACAACTCCAATACAAATCAATTTCATCCCAATCCCATACAAAATGCTCAACACAAAATCAACCGCAATTGAAACATCTCATTTTCGAAAAGAAAATAATTTATCATTCACAAAATACAAAAAGAATTATTTACATTAATTACAAAACTTACAAATATATTTAAATATTACAATAATTTTGCATTTTAATTATATACCCAAAATAATATTATAAAAGTTCTTATACAACTACTCAAATAAATTACATACATATAATTACATGCATACATCAAAATCAAACATACAAGAGTATACCTATACTATACTCAAAGCTAATTTCAATAAGTCTTCAAGGCGTAGCTACAGGAAATCTCACTCAGCTGCTCCGTCTTTACTTTCACCTGCGACAGCATACAAAACTATCGCTGAGTGGTGAACTCAGTGGTTCACAACTATAATTTAAAACATAGTATAATATACTTTAACAAAATCACAGCAAAGAATTTGGAAATCTGAATATTCATCAAATTCCAAAAATCATAATATTTGTTGCCAATAATGTAAATCATTTGTTAAAATTGTCAAGATTTTCAATTTATCAAATTGTCAAGATTTTCATTACCAATAATAATAGTCACTTGTTAAAATAACCTTGATCCAAATTTCAATTTCTCAAATCACAACTGAACAATAAAAATCATTCCTGCAATTATGGAAATAAATAATTATTTTAACAAAATTATTTGTGCACAATCTCATTTAAAATCACAATTTCTTATCAATCAAAACCCATTCTTTATCTTACTAACTATGCAAGACTAATCCGAAAGGGCCATCTTCGGGGTAATTCTAACTCCCTATGGTCGGGGAGGTCGAATCATCGTGCATAGTACAACACAATAATGTAACTTCCGACGAATCCATAATAAATACTTAGATCTAACCTCTAATAAGAGGAGAATCTAAGCCTGTGCACATATCATGGTATTCGAAACAAAATAAAGCTAACTCCATTGTCTCCTCAACAAATGAAGGAGATGGATAATAACTTAGTCAAGCATCTATAGTGAGATATAAAATAATATCATGCATTTCTTTATCCTTTTTGTGAGCATAAATCACAACACAATGTTAATTCAAGATCAATTCCAATATTCCATAATTTTTTTATGCTCATCACAATCCAAAACAAAATTCTGTATTTTATTCATGCAAATTGCCCTTCACAATTCAAAACATAATTTATTCAGTCCAAAATAATATTCAATAATTGTTGAAATAATATTTTACAAAACTAAAACCATGCTTGCTATACCGAATTCAATAATCATTAAAATAAATCCCATAATTGATAAATATAGTGCATAAGGAAAAATAAAATCATTTACTTACGTGAAATATTCAAAACAAATTCAATTAAAAACTAGTTGTGCATAAATCTCTTTTGTCGACTCAATTTACTCAAACTTTCGTTTCTTCTTCGAAGATCTCTTTCCAACTAAAACACATAAATTTAAAGTGCTTTAGTATCCATTTCTAATACTTAAATTCTAATAATTTTTTTGCAGACTTATCCTACCTATTACAGTTTATAAATTTTGGGTCTTTCACATTTTTGTGTATGGTGGCACTATTCATGATACTATTCAAGTCAAATTATTGACTTTTCTATACTTAATAGGTTTATTAGTTCTAATTGCACCCATATACCATATTTTGGGTGTCAATTTTGTTGGCATTGATTGCCAATTCAATTTCTAAGTCTTCTAAGAGAAATACAATTTTTCAGTTTTGGTCCCCTATTTTCTACTGTTCCATTGGTCTAGTTACTGTAAAAATTTGGCTAAGTATCCCTCATCGTCCTAACTTTATTTCCCTTTTTGAATCACTCCATTTGGAGTTTTGTAGCCCAAGTTATGCCTATTTTTCTAAGACTGGCCGGATTTGGTGTTACCAAGAATTCTCGGAATTTGGCAGTTTTTGGTGTATTGACTGCAGGTGATTTTTCAGATAGGTTATGGTCAAAATTTGAGTTTGTTTTCTTCATGAAAGTTTTAAGGCTATATCTCTTTCCATCAGTATAAAATTCAGGTCATTTGGACCTTCCTATACCAAATTATGGTCATTTACGTAACTATTGTTCATTTGGTCATTTTTGTACAGGGCAGTGTGCCCTAATCCGGATTTGGCCTAATTGTTTACTAAGTTATGATCATTTTCTGGGCATGATTCCTAGATGAAAAATGGTTCATCTTGTGTCTAGTTTCATTCCCAATTGATCTCACACCAATTAGGTTGGTAAGTTTTCAGTTTTTGTCCCTGAAAGGGACCTAGGTCAAGCTATCTGCATATTGACCCTAACTAATTCGAATTGCAATTTGGTTTTATTAATTCACACACACCACAAATGGTCCCATTTGACCATTTCTAACCCTCATCAAGATCATTTGTATCCATTGACCATTTTCTACAATTTTTCTTTTTCAAACCCTAAGTCAAGAATCCTAATTTTTCTAAGTGTTTCAATTTATACAATAAAAGTATCTAAACATTCTCTACACACTTAATTGAACTTGTATACATATTTTATCAAACCAAAACACATCAATTCACACTACCACCATAGCAGCCGAATTTCATTAGGGTTCTAACATGCTTGATTTTATTTCATTTTTCTCAATTTTCTAAGTTAATTCAAATATATATGCATGAATATAAGGAGAGATTAGATGATTTGAACTAACCTCTTTATGTAGCTTCTCCCTCTTCAATTTTTCCAACTTCTTGAATTTTTCTTTCTTTAATCTTCTTTTCAAGGCTCAATTACTAGTTTTCTTTAAGGAAAGTAGGGGATTTGGGGTTGAATTTAGGGTTTAGGAAGCTTAACCATAAGCTTCCATGGTGGAAATTAAGAGAAATTTGAGAGAGAGAGAGATGAGTGAAGTGTCGCGGCAAAGAGAAGTCGAAGAAGACCAAAATTATTCTTTTAATTTTCATTTTATTTTCTTTATACTTATCCATAATTAGTTAATTAAATTATAATTACTTTTTTGATGTCATGCTTACCTCACTAGGATAATGTCATAAAAATTTATTTTCTTTTCTTTTCCTTTATTTTTCCATAGTTCTTTAATTTAATTTCCGATTTCAAAATTTTTCTTTTTTCCGATTTTATTAGACAGTTAGGTCAGGAGTCAGCTCTAGGGGTGAATTGACCAAACTGCCCCTCGCTGGTTCAATCCGATTTGTAAGTTATTCGATATTTCTTTTGGATCCTTGACCTAATTATTTGTCCTGCTTAACAACTCTTTTTCGTGATTTTCTCTTTTCCACTGTGTTCGCAATAGTCTTAAGGACCGTAGTGTCACATTTTCCAATTCAGAATTCGGGTTACGATTGACCTCGCAGTCATTTCCCGGGAAGGTCACCCATCGCTATGACTCCTGGCTCATTTAACTTTTTATGCTTTGTTTTTCTTCTTTATACTTAACCTTCTAGTCAGCACTATTTATTTTCATTTAGGGTTTAGTCAGCACTATTTATTTTCATTTAGGGTTTTTCTAGGTGTCTTAACATGTTCTAATCCTCTTAATTGTCCGGATCGACACCGATTACTGAAACAATAAAATATACCAGGCTATGCAAATAGGGGTGTTATAATTCTCCCCCCTCTTAAAATAAATTTCGTCTCGAAATTTTACCTGGTGTCAGTCTCTGAACAGCTGTGGGTGCTGTCTCCTCATGTCCTCCTCTCGTTCCCAAGTAGCTTCCTGGCTCAAATGATGGTTTCCACAATACTTTAACTAATACTATTTACTCATCGATTGCTCACCTCATGTGCCAAGTTTCTTATGAGCTTCTGTCATAAGTTAAATTCAAATTCATTTCAATTTTAGAGGTAAGCAAATCTGTGTGCTAGTGAATCCACTTTTTCTAGGACCTCGTATGATCCTATGGGTGAGAACTTAGTTTTCCTCTTTTCTTATCAAATTTCTTGATCATTTGATGCAACCTTCAGTTTAGTTTGGAATATTTTAGTCTTTTCTTATTGTTGTTTTAGCAAATATTTTCCTTTGTAGTCTTTTTTTTTTTTTAAATGACCTTGTTGGTCATATATGAACTGCTTATATATTTATTGGCCATAGGTCCATAACCATTATCTTACCATCTCTATTTATGACCAAGGCCTATGTGTCATTTTGCACTATCTTGTTTACTTTTATTTAACTTATTTTTTTCTTGATAAAATAGTTCGGGATATCGTTACGCGTCTTAAGTAGGTTGTTTGCCCTGGTGGCAATTCCTCATCTAGTGTTTTTCTCATTTCTTACTATTTTATTTGTTTCCCTTTTTTTTTTTTCATTCCACAACTTAACTTAAATTATTTTATTCCTCAATCTTATCTTCTTCCTTAACTTGACTATCAAGTCATGATTTAGCACCCTTTATCATCCCTAATAAATCCGTTATACTTTAATATTACTTTGATTTAGTCCTTTGACCATTCTAGTCAACACTTGAACTAATATTCATAACGTTTCTTTATTATATTTGCACTAACTATTCTAATTTTTACTTTCACAACACTTTTATCTATTGATATTCTATAGCTTATTTTGCACTAATGTCTAGTCATTACTTCCTTTTGTACTGAACTATAACCTTTCGATATTCTAACTTAGAGTTTTAAATCCCGGGATAGGATTTTCAAACTCCCTTCCAATAATAAAATTCTGTCCCAGCAGAATTTTACCAAAACAAATGCCGTTTGCAATAATCCTCATCTTAGTGCACTATTGGGTAGTATATAGCTCTACACAATAATCTCAAGTCAATACTGTAATCTACAGCTTACAGTACAAACATTAAAAACATTGCATAGTTACTACGATACATTCCAATAGATCAAACTTTCCTACATTTTAATCTTTTCGAATTCACTAATATCCAAAACTTATTCTGATTACCTCATCCATTGACAATTACTAACAGTAACATTTTTGCCCTCATCTAGAGCAATTATATTACTATAACTTACTTTTAAATTCTCTTGCCTTATATTAAATAGGCTCACTAATTAACTTATAAATTATTATATACTAATAATTACATTTCGCTGGCAAACTCTTTCAAAACTAATTTCAATCAAACTTGTTGTCGTAGTCCTTATCCTCAAGGAATAGTCATTAAAGAATCAAAATTTATTTCTATGTAAAGAAATAGCAGCATAACATATAATTCTAACACTAACGTACAATTAAGTAGTGCTGGGATCAATTAAAAATTTATTTCTTCCTTCTATAGATTAAAAACTTACCAGCAGCTATGTCTGAAGTTTCTGCTTTTCCTTCTTGGTGCATAGTAGATGCTCTGGCTGATGCGTTACTATGATCGGGTGGATTCGCTGTGCTTGGATTGCGAGGAATACCAACTTTATTTATAGCTTGGCCCTGACCGACTGTCTGTGAACTCCAGAGAGCAGATCGAGGTGCTCTAGTACAATCTCTAACAAAGTGTCCATGTTCACCACAATTGTAGTAAGCTCTAGTGGCCTTACAATACATACCCCTGTGTAACTTGTCACATACCTCACAGACACGGGTAGGGTAAGAACTTCTGATTCTGTGCCGATGAGTTCTCAACTGCTTTTGCCCTGAAGATCCGCCTCTGTCAGATCCATAACCACTAGGCTCTCCAGTATTCTTTTTCCCAAATTACTATTAGAACTTTGACCAGTCCGTTCCCCACTTTTTCCTTTTTCATGTAGCTCTTGCGGGGGTTAGGTTTTTGCTTGAGCTTGGGCTGACAGATGATCAGCCATTTGTTGAAAGAAAGTAGCCATTTGTTGAGCCATTTGTGCGGTAATTTGTACCAGTGGAACTGGTACAGCCAGATTTTCTATACTCTGAGGAGTTGAGGCCTCCCCTTGTGCCTCAACTGCAACTAGTTATTCTACTAATTTATCTCTCTCTTCCATTCTATTCACAAAATCTTCTTTTCCCGAGATAACCTATACAAGGAGATTTCTCTCCGTCAATTCATATTTATGATGCAAATGTACTATATGTATCAAACATTTGAATAGTTGTCTTTATAAATAAAATATTTCAAATTCACAGTTCAAAATTTATTTTAAAACCATTGCTCTGATACCACTAAACATGTCATACTTTACCCCGAAGTGCACCTAATGAATTACCGTACTTCGCCTACCGATAACCCATTAAATATACTACAAAGGATTTTGAAACAATTTCTATTCATTTGTAAGCTGGTGGGTAAATTTTCAGTTTTGGTCCCTGAAAGGGACCTAGGTCAAGCTGTCTGCATATTGACCCCAACCAATCCAAATTGCAATTTGGTTCTATCAATTCACACACATCACAAATGGTCCCATTTGACCATTTCTAACCCTCATTAAGATCATTTGCATCCATTGACTATTTTCTACAATTTTTCTTTTCCAAACCCTAAGTCAAGAACCTAATTTTTCAAAGTATTTCAATTTATGTAATTCAAGTATCTAAACATTCTCTACACACTTAATTGAACTTGTATACATATTTTATCAAACCAAAACACATCATTTCACACTACTACCATGGTAGCCGAATTTCATTAGGGTTCTAACATGCTTGATTTTATTTCATTTTTCTCAATTTTTTAAGTTAATTCAAGTATATATGCATGAATAGAAGGAGAGATTAGATGATTTGAACTAACCTCTTTATGTAACTTCTCCCTCTTCAATTTTTCCACCTTCTTCTTGAATTTTTCTTTCTTCAATCTTCTTTTCAAGGCTCAATTACTAGTTTTCTTTAAGGAAAGTAGGGGATTTAGGATTTAGGAAGCTTAACCATAGGCTTCCATGGTGGAAATTAAGAGAAATTTGTGAGAAAGAGAGATGAGTGAAGTGTGGCGGCGAAGAGAGGTGGAAGAAGACCAAAATTATGCTTTTAATTTTCATTTTATTTTCTTTATAGTTATCCATAATTAGTTAATTAAATTATAATTACTTTTTTGATGTCATGCTTACCTCACTAGGATGATGTCATAAAAATTTATTTTCTTTTCTTTTCTTTTCCTTTATTTTTCTATAGTTTTTTAATTTAATTTTCGATTTTGAAATTTTCTTTTCTCCTATCTTATTGGACAGTTAGGTTAGAAGTCAGCTCTAGGAGTGAATTGACCAAATTGCCCCTCGCTGGTTCAATCCAGTTTGCAAGTTATTTGATATTTCTTCCGGATCCCTGACCTAATTATTTGACCTGTTTAACGACTCTTTTTCGTGATTTTCTCTTTTCTACTGTGTTCGTAATAGTCCTAAAGATCGTAGCGTCACATTTTTCAGTTCAGAATTCGGGTTACGATTGACCTCGCAATCATTTCCCAATATGTTTGTCATAATTTCATAATGTCAGATGGTATGAGACTCACTAATCCACTTTCATTAATATCTCATCCTAATCCATAAAAACAAACAAAAGTGACAGTCTGCTTAGCTAAATCATACCTAATAAAGTATCCTCGATTGTGAACTATAATTTATAGTACTTATGCTAGATTGGTCCATCACTCATATTCTTAACCTCTTAAGAATGAAACATTTAATAAGCTACTGAAGGATATTTTCAATTAAATATAAGCCATTTAAATTGAAATATGTTTTCATTAATTAGGAATTATTATTTATAAGATACAATTACAAGTTATGCTCTAGGACATGCTATTAACAAGTAGATGACAAGTGAAATAAAGTTAGTTTATTGAGTACTCTTGCTAGAAAAGGTAATTAGTACAGTAAGGGTTTGAGTGCCATCTTCCAAAATACTGTGAAGGATGAAGACACAAAGAAAGAGATGATGGGTATTGAAAAAGATTAAAAAAAAAAAAAAAAAAAAAAAAAAAAAAAAAGAAAGAAAAGAGGGAAAACAAGAGAAATGAGTTAAGCATTATTCATCAAATCACAATATGTTGTTAATTGAAAGTGGAGATTTCTTTTTTCTTCAAGTTTGGCTTGTGCTTTTGGCACTATAGGGATCTATCATTAAGTTGGACTATATTGATGTGACCAAGTAGTTAGAGAGCTTTGTTAACAACATTTTGTATATAGTCTCTTTATAAATGAGTATGTAACACAGAGGAAGAAAAGGATAACAAGTAAGTTATAGAGGTTAATGTAAGCTAGTCACAAGAGCTTGCAACTCCATTAAACTAGTTAATAAAGAAGAATGACAAGTCAATGTGGTCAAAGACTTGTGAGGATATGTTTTTGGAAGCTCAAGATGATGTTATGTTAGCATATGTATAGGCTACAACAACAAATGCATGTCTTAAAATGGTGCCTTTATGCCCTCCTCAGTCTTGTCCTAATAAAAGTAAAACCCACAGTTGAGGAGGACAATGGAAAGGGGTATAATAGGGTTAAGTACTAGCTTCATGTTAATGGTGATGCAACTTCCCTATAGCGTTAGAAGATTGATTACCTAATATAGAAACTAGGGGGAGGAGTTTGTAATTGTCGCATGGTGTGACATGTAGTGCCCATTAGGTTTGGAAAGAAAGATGGTGACGTATAGAATAAGTTGTAGAGAGCTTGAATAGAAGTGTCTCATACATTATAATGTATGAGTGGATGTAAATGGCCTAATGAATAAACAGGAAACTCCCATCTCAGCGAGGGAGGAGGAAAATGGTCATCTTAGGGTGGTTTTAAATGGAGTAAAACACAAAACAATAGGTCACAATCTTTTGATTTGATATGTTACTTGCGTACCTAACATGTAGAGAGTCTTGCTAGGGCTTTGGTGGTCAATGAGACAGCCAGTGGCTTTTGGGTAGAGTGCCTATAAGAACAATTATAGTAGGATGAAATCTTAGGGCACTACATGGTAAGGAGTGTATATCACCTCCCTATTGAACATAGATTGAAGGGATAGTCAAAGACGGCTCAGCTTACCACAATAGCTAAGGAATGACCGAATGTGACAACTTCGCTTTAAATGGATATTGATAGTTATTGGAACATGAAAAAGTTAGTTAGAAATGTAGTGCATTTGAGAGTCTAAATAGAACTTAAGGAACGAGGACCCACACTTATTCCACTAATGTTCTTTCTTGCTTTTTATTTTCAAAATAGAGGACGAATTTTCTTTAGGAGGAAGAATGCAACAACCTAAATTAAAAAAATATATATCATATTTTTTAGTATTATTTATTATTAATTTATTAGAATTATTAATATTATAGGAATTTATCATTATTATATCATGTTAACTGTGTTCTAAAAGGAAATTTAATTTGATTATATTAATAAGTTATTATTTATTTATATTTTGATTTGTTAATATTTTAAATGATTAATTTAATTAATTCATAATATATTATATTTTATTAGAAACAAGTTATATTATATATATTATAAATATACTATTTTAAAAAATAATAACATAAACATGATTAATGAACCAAGAAAATGACCCTTTTTATCATTTTTCCTATATCTAGTCTCATTTCTTTCATCCCATTCCCACGGCCCTTAACCATTTTATTTCCTCTTACTAGCATTCTCTAGTGCCAGTGCTACACTAGGAAGCTCTAGCACATCTAGCTAACCAAAATTAATAGCGTTTGATAGTCCAATAATAGGAATAATGACAAAAATGATGGAGGAGAGGGACTTATGATGCCAAAAGTTTGAACTCCATTTTCAAACATTCTTGGCCTCTAAGCGATGTGTAGCTAATAGAAACATATTCCCTTGACACTAGATATGGACTGCGGCCAACGATGTGAAGGCTGGAAACTTGCAGTGGAAGGAAAACTTGGCTAGATAGCAATTTTAAAATTTCAAATTCACGTAAGCATTTCAACAAACACTTGGTACGCAATATTCAAAACAAGCATCTTATACAATAAAGTGGTAAAACCATCATAATCATTGTGATAAGGAGATTGCTATCAACCCAATTTTGAGTAGAAAACACAAAAACAAGAAAACAATATAAGGATCATGAGTTTTACCTCTTGATGCACGAAATCACCATTCCTCCTCAAATGGTTGAAGGTCTCTAATTGTTGACCCTCTGATTTGTCCACACAAGCCTCCATGATCAAGATTCTCCAACTCTTGAAGAAACCCCCCTAAGGAATCCTTCCATGGCTGGCCACCATTGCAAAGGTTAGGGCTTTATAAGCTAGATGGACTTGTGTTCTTCTCAAATTTTTGTCCTACCAAAATAAAGCCAACAATAAAAGCCCAACTTAATTAATTCTCAGCCCATAAGAATTAGCCCATATCCATCTTATGGACAAGGCCTTATCCATCTCATGGACGATTCATCTTCTCGTATTTAATTTGAGCTTACCAATTTATATCTCATATAAATTAAGTCCAAAGTAATTATTTTGTCGCTTCTCTATGTTTTAGGACTTCCCATTTTATATCTCATATAAAATAAATTTAAAACTTATAATTTACCCATTAATGTATTTCCTAAATACATATCACCATTTATGTGAATTTGATTTCAAGACATACTAAGGACTTTATAATCTAATTGCAAACCAAATTCATTACTTTAATTAATCAATTAAACACTTTAATTTATTAGTCAAATTAATTTATATCTTGACCACTTTAGCACTATTGTGTGTGACTTCCTAGGTTTATAACTAATTAATAATGAGATTATAATATCAACACTTTCATATTATTAGAAACTCTTTTCTACACCAAGACTGAAATACCCATATTATCCTTGGCTCTCTAAGTCATAATTGACACTTAGCATAGTGTGTTATGACTACTCAACTAGTAATGAATGTTATTCTTGTTTCACCAACATTTCATGAACCTTGATCATACATACCATGCACTAGAATCTCTTTATTACAAAGTATTGATCTTAACTAGAGTCATTATTCATATCAAACCCTAATTGTTTAGACCATATGACCTCATATTGATTTTAATTCTTAATCAATAAGACTTACAATTGTAAACACTTTTTTTTTTTTTTATTAAGTCTATTAACCTAGGTCAAGGATTTTGCTTAATCAAGAATGACCAGATAGCATAGGATTTTATCCCTGTTTACTCAGGGTATTGAATTTCATTTTGACTGAATACCTATCTCCATGCATAACTAACTTGAACCAGCACATGTTGATATACCATTATGTTGTACAAGTATGTAAGCGTTATCAAACTTAAGCAACCTATACATGAGATAATTATGTCATCTCAAGTTAGGAGATTATATGTACTATTATTATCTAGATGGCAATTCATTGATAAGAGTGAACCCATGTAAATGTTATCTAAGAATCACTTGTTTGACCTACTTATGTTATAAGTGCCCACTATATTTGTTCTGGCATCAAACTCGCTATTCCACTTTTATTAGTATCCATTCTAATCCGTTGAAGAAAATAGAGGTGACAGTCAAACTGGATAAATCGTGGCCAGTGATGTATCTTCAATTATGAACAATCATTTAAAGTACTTGTACTAGACAATTCAGTCAATCATATTCTTAACACTTGAGAATGGAATCTTTAACAAGGTACTTATGGACTTATTCAATTAACCTAAAACTCATTTTATTGATTAAAAGAATATTATTATGCCATTTATGGTGATTAATATTTACAATATACAACATTAGAGCATTACTCTAGGGCATACTACTGGCAATCTCCCACTTGTGCTAGAGCCAAATGCTATAGTATGCAAGACCCCTCTTTTCAAGATGACCATCTAACTGTCATTAACCTATGTCTTAAGTAAATGGATTAGTTGTGTTATAAGCTAATGCTATCCTGAGCGCTCTGATTATATGATATAGCTTTTATAGGAGTTTGAATTTTAGGTGAGACCTTAATTCCTTTGCCTGAGCTAAAGCACTGCTATTGTCATGGTATAGTGTAACACTCTCACTGTAGCAATTCCGTACATTCTACTGTTCCGGTGACCGGTGTCAGTCCGGACAGCTAGAACATCTGAAAAAATATTTAGACTAGAGTGAAAAGTCATAAATAACTTAAATAATAATAAGAAAAATTTAAGAAAAATTTTAGAAATAAAATACAAACAAGTTAAATGTGACGGTGCCCTAGCGATGGGTGACCGTACGGGGAAGTATCGGTAAAGACAGTACAGACCCTAGACCCGGAGAAAAATTCATGAAATAATTTTTGAGACTCCAGAGAAGAGTCATTGAGGTTTCTATGACATTAGAATGCCAAGAAAAGGTTTAGAAAAATTTTTCAATCGGTATAGACAATTTTAGTC
Source organism: Hevea brasiliensis (assembly GCF_030052815.1). Lineage (NCBI taxonomy): Eukaryota > Viridiplantae > Streptophyta > Magnoliopsida > Malpighiales > Euphorbiaceae > Hevea > Hevea brasiliensis. Next base: position 33,239,516 of record NC_079507.1, on the reverse strand, counting down.
TGTTAAGCCAAACGGGCATTTTGGTCATTTCGTCTTCAGAGATAATTTTTTGCCAACTTATCCAATTAAGTAAATAAATTATATGACATAAAATATGAACTAATATTGATGAAAAATTAATTAAAAATGAGTAAAGAAATAAGAAAGAAAAAGAAAACAAAAATGAGATTAAATGCTAATTATGACATAAGCTTAAAGTAAAATGATGTAATTAAAATATTTTGGCCAATAAAAATTAAATAAATACATATAAGAAGATAAGAGAGAGTTGAAGGAAACAAATTAAAAATTAAAAGCCATCTTCTTCATTTTTTTTTCAAGATAGCCGAGTCTCTTTCATGGTGAGCTTTCACCATTTTTGTCAAGCTTGAGCTTGATTTCTCCTTCATTCTTCCACCAAAATCTATAACTCCTTCCATCAAAAATTAATTCTACACTTAGACTAAGCTATTGACAACCAAGAAAAGAGGGAAAGAGAAAGTTTTTCACAAGTCCAAGAAGTGCCACTTCAAGGTTAGTGCTAAATCTCTTCTCTATTTACATTTTTTATTTGAACTTTGAGTTAAGTTAGAAAATGGAGAAAATTTGAAGAAAATATACATGTTAGGGACATTCAAATTTTCAGCAGCCATGGGGGAAGGTTGAGAATTGTTGATTTGATTGAATTAAATTGCTTGGGAATGATGTTTGATAATTATATTAGAATTAGATGTTGATTTGTGTATGTTTGATGAAGTAATGGATTGTTAGGGTTAGCGTTTTGAGATTTAATTGAGGATTTAATGCTTAGATGTTTAATTTAAGTTCTAATGGTTAATTAGTGATCATTTGATGAATTTTGACCTTAAAATGGAGACCATTGTGGCATTGGAATTGAAATGGGTGTGCTGCCCTTGGTAACTTGCAAGACTGGTTGTGAGTCCAGTAGGTTTGGGCAGCCATAAATGGAGTTGTATACGTTCAATTGGTGCAAGGCTAATTGGACATGAAACTAGACACATAATGACACAACTTTGGTGAAGAAATCCTACCCAGAAAACCAAACTAATTTGACCTAAAAATTACCCTAATCTGGGTGACCAACAGGCTGTCCCTGGAAAATGACTAAATGAACAGTGTTTGTTCAAATGGTCATAACACAGTGTAGGCAAGTTCAATTAATCTGCAATTTTACCAGCAGAAAGTTGAGACATAGCCCTACAACTTTCATGAAGAACACAAATCAAAATTCTGACCATAACCTAGTCAAATTGCCAACCAAATTTAGGTCACTAAATCTAGTAGAACCAAATTGCCTAGAAATTCTGGATACAGGTTAATCCGGCCAGTTATGGTAAAATGACCATAACTTGAGCTACAAAACTCCAAATGGAATGATTCAAAAAAAGAAATATAACTAGACACAATAAGGAACAACTTTCATGCAGATAATTTTATCAAATTCTTACTGTACAAATGACCAATGGAACAGTAAACTTGGTGCTTGAAATTTTAAAATTATGAATAACTAACACTAAGCTTTGAAATGGTATTGGCAATCAATACCAACAAAAATAAAATGCAAAATGTGGTATCTTGGAGAACTTAAGTTCAATAAATTCATTATGTATAAAAAAAGTCAACATTTTGGTTGACTAGTAAGGTGAATAGTAATCAAAATGATTAGCAAACTAAAATGAAGACCTAGAACCAATTCTAAGCTTAAATGCTTAGAATCGTATGACAAATGTGGACTATGCATCCTAGTCAAAATCGTTAAAGGGAAATTAAGGCCATAAATTTGAAATCCATGAAATGTTCATGGATTGCTTGAAACATGAAAAGTAAGTCACCTAATTGATGTGAATAGATAGTTAGGGCTTATATGCCCATCACAAATAGAATTCATAAAATGTTAGTAATTCAACTTGAAATATAAAATTTATAATTACATAAGTAGATTTTTGAATGTATAAATGAGAAAGGAAAAAAATGTTTTGAATACAATGGTACATGTAAACCATTGTTTTGAATTGTGATCAATATGAATGACATAATGAATGAATAAATGAATCATATTAATGTATGAATAAGACATTAGTTCTCATTATTGTAAAAAGGAAAAGTACTTTGAGTACAATGGTATAAAAGGATAATTGATGTGAATTGTGATCATATAAATGATCAAATAAATGTATGAATTATAATTGAAATTTATCATGAAATAATGAAGTCATAAAACACAATATATTAATATTTAATGATATTCTGTGCCCTTGTATTGCCTAGACATGTGTGTCAGATTGGATAGTTTGGCATGCCAATAGGGTATTGTTTTAGCAGTACTGCGAAAGGCTTTATGCCCGTATTCATGGCTTTATACCCGCATTCATGGCTTTATGCCAACATTCATGTCTTTTATGCTCGATTATGTGCTATCATGGCTTTTTAGCTATACTGACTACATACGTGGTTGACGTTCTGCGTCCCATGATATGACAGCCCGAGACACCGCGATGTCCAGTGCCAACGACCCGTTATCCCATTTAGTCAGCCTGTCATAGGTTGCTTGGGCAGTCTAATTCATTAAAATAAATTACGAATATTAGCAATTAAAAATGCTAGAAAGCAAATAAATGAGTAAGAATTTTTGAAATAAATTAGATTAGCACCAAAAATTTATTCCTTAGAATGATCTGAAGTAAATTAAATTAGTTCTAAAAATTTTAAATATTACGAAATGATTGTAAACAACTTAAAAAGTATCAAGAAAGTGATAAAAAGACTAGTAGAAGAATTATAATGTGACACCCCTTACCCGTCTACAGTATGTCCGAGTAAGATATGTCACACGATGTACCGGAACACTCTACTTTATCTCAGTCATTTTTATTCTTCCTTAATTTACTTTTATCATAGTTTTGAATATAATTTATGAAATATAATTCATTTAAGTCATTTATTGAAATTATAATTTATTTGAGGTTCCGAAAATTTTATAGAAAATCCGGCAGAGTACCGGCTAAAAATGGAGAAAACAGTTCTTCGGAACCTGTGAAAAACACTTCCAATAATCATATTCAATCATTCTCAAACTCTAATATCAAAATCTCAATATGTTTTTCAATAACATTTCCATTTCTCAATCATTCATCTCATGTAATAATCATGTAAAAGTCATAAATAAATATTCACTTTTCCATTCACAAACACAATTTCCATTATTTACATGAACATCAAAATACATTACATAAGTTTCAATTACACAAAAGAAAATAAAGTTAGTTACAAAATACCAAAATGAAACCTAGTGTCCTACCAATGCACTGAAGATGGTGAGGTGACACGGACACTATGCAGAACTGCAGAAGGTCTCACCCAGCCTGTGGTCTACTGGGCTCTCACAAGATTCTCGGAACCTACGCGTGGCAAAAGCAACGCGCTAAGCAATAATGCTTAGTGGTGCCAATAATAAAATAAAAAGAAATAACAGGAAGTAAATATGCAGTGAATGTATCGGTGTCTTATTGCAAATAAATTTTCGATGAGTATTTGTAGTCTTACTTATTTTGTACTTGTTATATTCATTATTTCATTAAATTTATCCACTTTCATTTTTGGTTGCCCAAGTAACCTATACTGGACGACTGGACTGGATAAACGGGTAAACTGGCACTGGGTATCTAGTACCTCGGGCCGTCACACCATCGGTCACATATGCATCACCCGGCAGGCAATGTAATGCGACTAATAAGTCAGTAATAACAATAGGCACAAGGCCAAATATCAACATAATGTCAGAACGGCTAAAAGCCATGAAATCAGAGAATGGTATAATGCCATGTGCAGTACTGCTAACTGAACCCTATTGGCATGCCAAACTATCCAAACCAATCTTGTTGGGTATACTAGGGCATTTGATACTTTTGAATTTTCAATTTTTGAATTTCAAGTTTTGGTGTTACTATTCCCTTCATTAGTCAACAAAAATGTTGACTTTTGCATAGAAAATAGGTACATTGGTTTTAACACTCCCAACATACCACATTTTACAATCAAAATTTGTTGGTATTGGTTAACAATACCATTTCTAAGCTTAAAATTAATGGAGCAGAATTTTCAGTTTTCATACCCTATCTTTACTGTTCCATTAGTTGCTGTTGCAGTGGGAATTTGGAAAAATGATAAACATGAAAGTTGTTCCTTATTTTGTCTAGTTGAATTTCTTTTTTTGAATCACTCCATTTGGAGTTTTGTAGCTCAAGTTATGGTCCAAAAACCACAACTGGCCGGATTGAAAATTTTCAGGGCTGACCTTATCTACAGTGCAGTGAACAGTGACTGCAACTCAATTGTTGGATAGGTTCTGGTCATAATTTGGGGTATGTTTCTTCATGAAAGTTGTTGGTCTATATCTTAGCTTGTTGCTGGAAATATTTCAGGTCAATTGAGCCATTCTACAATGAATTATGGCCAAATGAACAATCACTGTTCATTTGGTCATTCTGCCGAAACTAGTTGCAGGACACCCGGATTGGGACAAGTTTTTGGTCCACTTGGTTTGGTCTTATGGGCATGGTTTCTTCACCAAAGTTGTGCCATTATGTGTCTAGTTTCATGTCCAATTGTCCAAACACCAATTGAACTTACACAGCCCAAGTTATGGCTGTCCAAACAGGCTGGACTCACAGCCACCCTGCAAGTCTCACTAGGCAACATACCAAATCAATTTTCTAATGCTACAATTCACTCCAAGTTATGGTCAAATTACCTCAAATGGTCACTAATTGACCATTAAAACTTTAGTTTGTGTCCATTTTCATCCACCACCGAAATTAAATTTCAAAACCCTAACCCTAATTGTCCAAGCCTCCAATTCATGCATCTTACTCCTAATTTGCTATACTAATCATATAATTTATAAGAGGGGCAGCTAATATGTCACTTTAACCAAAGAATTCTCCTAAATCTAACTCATGTCAAGGCTGCCAAAATTTCATGAAATATAACCATGCTTCATCTATTCAATTTTCATCAAATTTTCAACTTAACTTAGCTCAAATTCATGATTAGAAAGGTATAAAAGCAAAGTATATGGCACTAACCTTAGTAGGGCAGAATTTTCTCTTATTAATTCTTCACTTTCTTTGGCTTTCTTGGCAGCCAAACACTTGCTTAAGATGTAGAGACAAATTTTATTGAAGTGGACTTAGGGTTTTAAGTGAGATTTGGGTGGGTTATAAAGCTTTGGTAAGCTTTCAATGGTGGAATGGTTATGGAGTTTGAGGGATACGGGAAGGTGATGGGCTGCTGGATTTTTATGAGTTTTTTGCTGTATTCTATCCACATTTTATTAGTTAATTTAAGTGTTGATTAAATATGATTGGTGGGTAAGTGTTTAATGACATCATATGATGTCATAATTGGTATTTTCTTCCATTTTTTTTCTTCTCTTCTCTGCTCATTTTCAATTTAATTTTTAGCATTATTTATTCACATTTTATATTATAATAATTATTTACTTAACTGGACAAGTCGGCCAAAAATCACCTCTGAAGGCGAAATGACCAAAATGCCCTCCGTTTGGCTCAACGGGCCAAAATTGTCTGTACCAATTGAAAAATTTTTCTAAATATTTTCTTGGAATTCTAATACCATAGGAACCTCAATGACCCTTCTCTGGAGTCCCAAAAATTATTTTATGAATTTTCTCTCGGGTCTAGGGCTCCTAGTTGCGAGAACCGCAACTTCCCACTAGGTTACCCATCACTTGGGCATCGGCTCATTTTACTTGGTTGTATTTTATTTCTAAAATTTTTTCTAATTTTTTCTTATTAATATTTGAGTTAATTATGGTTCCTCACTTTAGTTTAAATATTTTTTTTTGGACGTTCTAGCTGTCCGGACCGACACTGGTCACCGGAACAGTAGAATGTACGGAGTTGCTACAGGGAGGGTGTTACAACTCTTCCCCTCTAATTTAAATTTCGTCCTCGAAATTTACCTGATGCAAACAGTTGAGGGAACTGTTGCCTCATTGTCTCTTCACTTTCCCAAGTTGCCTCTTCGGTGTTGTGGTGCCTCCAAAGCACTTTCACTAGTGGAATCTGCTTATTCCTCAACTCTTTCACTTCCCGAGCCAGGATCCGTATGGGTTCTTCTTCATATGTCAAATCCGGTTGTACTTTAATTTCTTCCATGGAGATGACATGTGACGGATCTGAGCGATATCTTCTTAGCATAGATACGTGGAACACATTGTGGATCTTGTCCAGCTCTGGTGATAAAGCTAGCCTATAAGCCACTGGACCCACACGTTCAATGATTTCATATGGGCCAATGAACCTAGGGCTTAACTTACCTTTTCTTCCAAACCTCAGTACCTTCTTCCATGGTGACACCTTGAGGAACACTTTATTGCCAACCGCATATTCTATTTCTTTTCGCTTCAAGTCGACATAGGATTTCTGTCTGTCTGAGGCAACCTTCAGATTGGCTTTGATTAGTTTTACTTTCTCCTCAGTCTGTTTCACCAGGTCTGGCCCTACCAGTTTGTCTTCGCCCAATTCAGTCCAAAGACACCGAGTTCTACATTTCCTCCCATACAAGGCTTCATACGGCCATTTGGATATTAGCTTGGTAGCTATTGTTGTATGCAAATTCGCCATGGGAGGTATCTATCCCAACTTCCTCAAACTCAATGACACAACTCCTCAAAGATATCCTCAACGACCTGACATATATTTCATGTTATTATTATCATTTTAGTTCAATATTTGTATTAATTCAATTGGTTCAATTATTTACCTGGATTACTCTTTCTGATTGCCCATCCGTCTGAGGATGGAAAGCTGTGCTGAAGTGGAGTTGTGTACCCAAGGACTCATGCAACTTCTTCCAAAATCTCGATGTAAACCTTGGGTCTCGATCAGATATGATGGAAAGTGGAATTCCATGCAATCTAACTATCTCACTGATATACAATTCTGCTAACTTCTCCAGTGAGTTGTCACCCTAATCGGCAGAAGTGTGTCGACTTCATCAATCTATCCACTATCACCCATACTGCATCATGTTTCTTCTGGGTGAGAGGTAGACCACTTACAAAATCCATGGTGACCCGATCCCATTTCCATTCAGGTATGCGTATAGGCTGTAGCAAACCTGATGGAACTTGATGTTCTGCCTTGACTTGCTGACATGTCAAGCATTTAGTCACATAGTCAGCTATGTCCTTCTTCATACCAGGCCACCAATACTGAAGCTTTAGATCATGATACATCTTTGTACTTCCTGGGTGCATAGCATAAACACTGGCATGTGCCTCTTTCAGAATACTGGCTTTCAATTCCCCATTATCTTGTACACATACTCTTCCTTTGTAGTAGAGACACCCATCTGCTTTCACCTCATAGTCAGTTGCTTTTCCCTCTGAGATTTTGCTCATAATAGCCATTAATTTTTCATCTGCCTTTTGTCCATCTAAAATCTGTTGTAGCAGGTTTGGCCTCACTTGCAACTCAGCCAAAATAGCTCCATTTCGAACCAAAGATAGACGGGCATTCAATGATCTCAAAGCTGTGATGGACTTTCTACTCAAAGCATCAGCAACTACATTTGCCTTCCCAGGATGGTAGTCAATTACACAATCATAGTCCTTCAGGAACTCAATCCATCGTCCCTGTCTAAGGTTGAGCTCCTTCTGGGTTGGCAAGTATTTCAGGCTTTTGTGGTCCGTGTAAATGTAGCACTTTTCACCATATAAGTAATGCCTCCATATCTTCAAGCATAAGATAATTGCCGCAAGCTCTAGATCATGGGTAGGGTAATTCTGCTCATGTGGCCTTAGCCGCGGAAGCATAAGCGACCACCTTTCCTCTTGCATCAATACACACCCTAACCCATTATGAGAGGCATCACCAGAGACCACAAAGTCCTTTCTCGACATCGGCCGTGTTAACACCGTGCCTCTGTCAACATAGCCTTCAACTTCTCAAAACTGGTCTCGACACTTGTCATTCCAATAACTGACATTCTTGTGTAACAACTTGGTCATTGGAGCAGCTATTAAGGAAAATCCCTTCACAAATCTCCTGTAATACCCAGCTAGCCCCAAGAAACTTCTGACCTCAGTTGTATTCCTGGGAGGCTTCCATTCCATCACTACTTCTATTTTCTTGGGATTCACTCTAATCCCATCAGCTGACACTATGTGTCCAAGGAATGCAATTTCATTTAACCAGAAGTAATACTTGGATAACTTAGCATACAGCTTCTTTTCTCTCAGGGTTTGCAGAACAATCCTCAAATGCTCATCATGTTCTTCACTAGTCTTGGAATACACCAAAATATCATCAATAAAGACCACTACGAACCGATCTAAGTGTGGATGGAAGATACGGTTCATAAGGTCCATGAATGCCGCTGGTGCATTTGTTAGGCCAAAGGGCATTACTAGGAACTCATAATGCCTATATCGGGTCCTGAATGCAGTCTTTGGCACATCTGCATCCTTCACCCTCAACTGATGATACCCTGATCTGAGATCAATCTTAGAAAATACTCCTGCTCCCTTCAACTGATCAAACAAATCATCAATTCTAGGCAACAGATATTTGTTCTTCATACCACTTTATTCAATCACAGAATCGATGCATAACCTCAAAGTCCCATCCTTCTTTTCACAACAAGACCTTGAGCTCCCCATAGTGACACATCGGCGTATGAACCCTTATCAAGCAAATCTTGCAACCGAAGTTTTCAACTCCTCAATTCAATGGGTGCCATCCTATAAGGAGCAATGGAAATGGGTGTCAGACTCTACAGTTGTCTCAATAGCAAATTCAACTTCCCTTTCTGGTGGCAAACCAGGCAATTCTTCAGGAAACACATTTGGGAAGTCCTTTACTATGGATATGTCACACAGATCTGGCTTAGCCTGCCTAGTATCCACCACATGTGCTAAGTAGGCTTCATAGCCTTTTCTCATCAGTTTTCTTGCAGCTATGGCTGAGATGACATTGGACAAAAAATCTGTCCTTTCCCCCACAACTGTGATCTCATTACCCCCAGGAGTTTTTAAAGAAATCCTCTTCAGTTTACAATCAACTATTGCCTGATGACGTGACAACCAGTCCATTCCCAAAATCACGTCAAACTCATGGGAACGCAACTCAATCAGGTCTGCCAAGAATTCATGCCCCTGAATCCTTAACGAGCAACCCTTGTATACTTTGTTCACCACTACACTGTGGCCCAATGGATTAGTGACCAGAATGTCTTGGTCACTCTCCCCTACTAATATCCCCCTTTCTATAGGTAAGTTGATGCAGATGTATGAATGAGTGGATCCTGGATCCACCAATGCATGCACAGATGTATTGTAGAGGGAGAACGTACCCCTGATGACGTCCGGGGCATCTTGCTCCTCCTGAGCTCTCGTGGCATAGGCTCAGGCCTCTCTGCTGGCTCAGATGCAGGCCTCTGTGATGGTCCCACTGCCTCAGATTTGCCAGATTTTCTACCCCTTTGTGGTGCAGGAGTAGGTCTGTCTGCTTGTGTTGGAGCAGCTATAGTAGTTCTCAAGGTGACGGTTCCTCAACCGATGCTCTGTTGACCCACACCTAAGCGTGCACCGCCACTCTCCAACACTCCCCCTTATGCCACTTCAGGCAATGTGGACATGCAGAAGTTGCTGGGGCTGGTCCTCTAAACCCCATCCCTGGAGAGCTGCCCACTGATGACGTGGACTGACCTCTCCTAGGGGTAAACTGTGGCCTGGGCCCCTGAGACTAACCCTGACCTTGTGGTTGACCTGAACTCTGTGCAGGTGGACCCTTGAACTTCTTCCCAAATGCAGGAGATGAACTAGACTGACCTAGGCCCCTCTTCTGCTGTCTCTCTCTTCTGGTCTGCTCACTTATTCTAACATTTTCAACCTTTATTGCAGCTTCCACTAACTTAGTGAAATCGATGATTCCCAAGGCAGTGATCATGATCTTTATGTTGTCATTTAATCCCTCTTCAAATCTCTTACACCTTTCGGCCTCATTAGGGACTATCTCCCTTCCATAGCAGCTTAATCTGACAAATTCCTTTTCATACTCGCCACCATCACCGCCTCGCTCAGTTAATGAACTCTCTTCTTCTCTCTTCTAGGTATACACTACCCACATATTTCTTCTTAAATTCGAGAGGAAGAAGTCCCAAGTTATTACTTCGGGTCAGACTTCATCGACACAGTATCCCACCATTCATATGCATCATCTTGCAATAGAGATATGGCAGCTTCTAGATTTTGTTCTGGAGTGCAGTGGAGTTGTTTTAAAACTCTGCCTATTCTGTTCAACCAATTTTTGGCTACAACAGAATCATCTTCTCTCTTGCCAAAGAAGTCCACTGCTCCAAATTTTCTCAATTTTTCCATGTGTGATTTTGGTTGTGGAGGTGGTGGTAGTGGTGGCATTACCCCAGCCATTTGTTTGAAGAATTCGACCATTTGCTGGAACACGGCCTGTGGAGGTTGAGCAGGCTCTGATGGAGCTGGTGGAGCTGGTTCTCCCCTACCCCCAGTCTCAGCTACTGCAGGTGGAGCATGACTCTCCACTTCCTCCTCAACTGTCCTTTGAGATGAAGGGTCCATATCCTATTTAACAAAGACAACAGATCTGCATTAGTATCACCTCGACTCTTACAAATGCAATGCATGGTATGGACTCAATCTAGGCCCAGAAACGCCTAAACCAGGCTCTGATACCACTAAATGTGACACCCCTTACCCGTCTATAGTATATCCGAGTAAGATATGTCACACGGTGTACCGGAACACTCTACTTTATCTCAATCATTTTTATTCTTCCTTAATTTACTTTTATCATAGTTTTGAATATAATTTATGAAATATAATTCATTTAAGTCATTTATTGAAATTATAATTTATTTGAGGTTCCAAAAATTTTATAGAAAATCCGGCAGAGTACCGGCTAAAAATGGAGAAAACAGTTCCTCGGAACCTGTGAAAAACACTTCCAATAATCATATTCAATCATTCTCAAACTCCAATATCAAAATCTCAATATATTTTTCAACAACATTTCCATTTCTCAATCATTCATCTCATGTAATAATCATGTAAAAGTCATAAATAAATATTCACTTTTCCATTCACAAACACAATTTCCATTATTTACATGAACATCAAAATACATTACATAAGTTTCAATTACACAAAAGAAAATAAAAGTTAGTTACAAAATACCAAAATAAAACCTAGCGTCCTACCAATGCACTGAAGATGGTGAGGTGACACGGACACTATGCAGAACTGCAGGAGGTCTCACCCAGCCTGTGGTCTACTGGGCTCTCGGTCAGTATCTCCAGAACCTACGTGTGGCAAAAGCAACGCGCTAAGCAATAATGCTTAGTGGTGCCAATAATAAAATAAAAAGAAATAACAGGAAGTAAATATGCAGTGAATGTATCGGTGTCTTATTGCAAATAAATTTTCGATGAGTATTTGTAGTCTTACTTATTTTGTACTTGTTATATTCATTATTTTATTAAATTTATCCACTTTCATTTTTGGTTGCCCAAGTAACCTATACTGGACGACTGGACTGGATAAACGGGTAAACTGGCACTGGGTATCTAGTACCTCGGGCCGTCACACTATCGGTCACATATGCATCTCCTGGCAGGCAAATGTAATGCCTAATAAGTCAGATAACAATAGGCACAAGGCCAAATATCAACATAATGTCAGAATGGCTAAAAGCCATGAAATCACAGAATGGCATAATGCCATGTGCAGTACTGCTAACTAAACCCTATTGGCATGCCAAACTATCCAAACCAATCTTTTTAGGTATACTAGGGCATTTGATACTTTTGAATTTTACAATTTTTGAATTTCAAGTTTTGGTGTTACTATTCCCTTCATTAGTCAACAAAAATGTTGACTTTTGCATATAAAATAGGTACATTGGTTTTAACACTCCCAACATACCACATTTTACATTCAAAATTTGTTGGTATTGGTTAACAATACCATTTCTAAGCTTAAAATTAATAGAGCAGAAATTTCAGTTTTCATACCCTATCTTTACTGTTCCATTAGTTGCTGTTGCAGTAGGAATTTGGAAAAATGATAAACATAAAAGTTGTTCCTTATTTTGTCTAGTTGAATTTATTTTTTTGAATCACTCCATTTGGAGTTTCGTAGCTCAAGTTATGGTCCAAAAACCACAACTGGCCGGATTGAAAATTTTCAGGGCTGACCTTATCTACGGCAAGTGAACAAAGGATCGCAACTCAATTGTTGGATAGGTTCTGGTCATAATTTGGGGTAGGTTTCTTCATGAAAGTTGTTGGTCTATATCTTAGCTTGTTGCTGGAAATATTTCAGGTCAATTGGGCCATTCTACAATGAGTTATGGCCAAATGAATAATAACTGTTCATTTGGTCATTCTGCAGAAACTGGTTGCAGGACACCCGGATTGGGGCAAGTTTTTGGTCCACTTAGTTTGGTCTTATGGGCATGGTTTCTTCACCAAAGTTGTGTCATTATGTGTCTAATTTCATGTCCAATTAGCCAAACACCAGTTGAACTTACACAGCCCAAGTTATGGCTGTCCAAACAGGCTAGACTCACAGCCACCCTGCAAGTCTCACTAGGCAGCATACCAAATCAGTTTTCTAATGCTACAATTCACTCCAAGTTATGGTCAAATTACCTCAAATGGTCACTAATTGACCATTAAAACTTTAGTTTGTGTCCATTTTCATCCACCACCAAAATTAAATTTCAAAACCCTAACCCTAATTGTCCAAGCCTCCAATTCATGCATTTTACTCCTAATTTGCTATACTAATCATATAATTTATAAGAGGGGCAGCTAATATGTCACTTTAACCAAAGAATTCTCCTAACTCTAACTCATGTCAAGGCTGCCAAAATTTCATGAAATATAACCATGCTTCATTAATTCAATTTTCATCAAATTTTCAACTTAACTTAGCTCAAATTCATGATTAGAAAGGTATAAAAGCAAAGTATATGGCACTAACCTTAGTAGGGCAGAATTTTCTCTTGTTAATTCTTCACTTTCTTTGGCTTTCTTAGCTGCCAAACACTTGCTTAAGATGTAGAGACAAATTTTATTGAAGTGGACTTAGGGTTTTAAGTGAGATTTGGGTGGGTTATAAAGCTTTGGTAAGCTTTCAATGGTGGAATGGTTATGGAGTTTGAGGGATACGGGAAGGTGATGGGCTGCTAGATTTTTATGAGTTTTTTGCTGTATTCTATCCACATTTTATTAGTTAATTTAAGTGTTGATTAAATATGATTGGTGGGTAAGTGTTTAATGACATCATATGATGTCATAATTGGTATTTTCTTCCATTTTTTTTTCTCTTCTCTACTCATTTTTAATTTAATTTTTAGCATTATTTATTCACATTTTATATTATAATAATTATTTACTTAACTGGACAAGTCGGCCAAAAATCACCTCTAAAGGCGAAATGACCAAAATGCCCTCAGTTTGGCTCAACGGGCCAAAATTGTCTGTACCGATTGAAAAATTTTTCTAAATATTTTCTTGGAATTCTAATGCCATAGGAACCTCAATGACCCTTCTCTGGAGTCCTAAAAATTATTTTATGAATTTTCTGTCGGGTCTAAGGCTCCTAGTTGCGAGAACCGCAACTTCCCACTGGGTTACCCATCGCTTGGGCATCGGCTCGTTTTACTTGGTTGTATTTTATTTTTAAAATTTTTTCTAAATTTTTCTTATTAATATTTGAGTTAATTATGGTTCCTCACTTTAGTTTAAATATCTTTTTTCAGACGTTCTAGCTGTCCGAACCGACACAGGTCACCGGAACAGTAGAATGTACGGAGTTGCTACAGGGAGGGTGTTACATATAACTTAAATAACATTATAAATGTGACTTTCATAAGAAAATAAGTATAAGTATAAATATTATATTTATTTGTACATTATATAAATGATTATTGTAAACTTATAACAGAAGAGATTCTAGAGAGCAACATAAATGATGAAAAATATACTGTATAGCAAATTTCATATGAACCCAGTAAAATTTTTGAGTATAGAAAATATGCTCCAATTATTTTTATTTGTATACATTATTTCTTGTTATATTATTGCACCACTAAGTAGCAATGCTTAGCACGATGGATTTGTTTCCTCGCGTAGGTACTGAAGTTAAAGCCCAGCGAATACTACACAGAGATTTTGGAGTTCTGATCTGTAGAGTGTTCAAGGTTATCACCTCCTCAGCAATGCATGTAGATAGTGTAACACCCCTCACCCGTCTACAGTGTAGCCGAGCAAGGCGTGCTACACGGCGTGCCGGAGCACCTGATCTTATCTGATTTCATTATAGTTCTAGATTTACTTGTTCAAAAACTTTATCTAAGATTTAGGCTATTTTTACTTTTATCAAAATCCGACTAATTTGGAAAATTCAAAATTTTCAATGATAATCCAGCAGAGTGCTGGCAGTAATTTGGACTAACAGTTCTTCCGAACCTGCCAAAAATAATTTCAATATATACTCCAATTCACAACTCAGAATCAGTCTCAAAATTTTTCATACTCAATCTCAATTAGAATCATCATGATCAGATACTTAACTCATATATCAAAATTCTTACATTTTATTATTTTGCATAATTTGCCAACTAAGTACATAAATTTATCAAGTACAGAATATACAAATAAAATTACAGTTACTAATTCACATTACAATAATAGCAGTAATTATAATGTACAGATTATAAAACATGCTTAAAATGAGCCCTATCTACATCCCTTGCTCAGGAGGTGACAACCTACAATTCTTCCGACACTTCGCAGATCCGACTCCAAAAATCTCGATCGATACCACTGGTTTTACCTTCAAGACTACTGCGAGGAAGCAATTCCATCGCTAAGCATTTCTGCTTAGTGGTGCAATAGTATAACAAGAAATAATATATACAAATAAAGAAAGAAATAAATCATAATTTGGATACTCAAGAATCAATTTAATTTGGTATGGTATTTCTAGTATCAACGATCTTATATACTAGTTTATTTCTATTTGGAAGTGCTTAGTTTATAACTTTTCAGTAATACTACCCAGTATACAAATTATTCTAACTGTATTGTATTTCAAGTCTCTACAGTTCTGCAATTTATATTTTTGTTATGTTTCTTTTGCTAATCTCCTTTACTCATTCATTCAATACTTAATTTAATTGTACTGAAATTTCATTATACTTAACTTAAATTAGCTTCCTGAATTGAATAATGTTTTAAATACTGCCCATATAGCCTATACACTGACCAGACTGGATAAACGGATATACTAGCACTGGGTACCTAGTACCTCGGGCCGTCACACCATTGGTCACAAAGTGTCTCTCGGTGTGCAAATAATGTGGCTAAAAAGCCATATAATCAATCAGGCATTAAGCCGAGTATAATAACACAAACTGTATAGCCATAGGCTATTAAAATCATAGTATGGCATAATAAGCCATAGAACACAGTATGACGTAAAGTCATTTACAGAACAGCTGTCAAAATCCTATTGGCATGCCAACCTATCCAAACTAGTCAACTAGGCAAATTAGGACATATTACAATATTAAATATTTATTTCTTTATTTTCAGGGTTTACTGGTCATTACACAATTCACTGGTCAATGAAAATATTGACCTTTTTATACATCATGGATAAGTTGATTCTAGTATCAACATGTCACAATTTGCATTTCAATATGCTGCCAATATAGTGCAATTTACCATTTTTACAAGTTGGCATTCATTGCCAAATCACTTCAAGCATCATTTTATGTAATTACCAATTTTCAATTTTAGTGAGCTAGATTGATCTAGCATAAAGTCCTATTTCCCTTTGTTTTTAGCGTTTGGTCAAAGAAGCAAAATTGTAGCTCTATGACTTATTGCACGTGGGGCAAAATTTCAGGTCATTCCGAGTTGTATAGACCAAGATATGGTCAATTTACTAAAGCTGGACAGATTGCACCTTTAGTACAAAATTTGGTCAATTTCTCAATTTTTGTGTGCTAGATTTGTCTAGCTTAAAGTCCTATTTCTCTTGGTACTATTGTCACACCCTACCCCTCTGTAAGGCATAACATGATCCCGTAGTATACCTAATGAATTACCAACTTCGCCTACTGATAACCGATTAAATACACTACAAGGGATTTTCAAAAAACTTTTCTTACTTCTTTTACAGTGGTGAGCACTATTTACAAGTGTTAAAAACCTTTTTGAACTGAGGTGAATTAACTAACACATTTAGACTATTAGTAATTTCTGTAAAAAAATTTTGGCAGAGTATCCTCCGTAATTTGGATAAAACAGTTCTTCAAAAACCTGTAAAAAGCACTTCAATATTTTTCTCAATCTCAAACTCTAGAATAATTCAACACAAATCCACAATAATTTTTCAAAGACTGAGATACAAGAAATATAATACAATTTTTACAAGTCCAAATAACTCATAATTTATTTTACAACTTTAATGTACAATTTTAATTTACAACTGCTCAAAACCAAGAATACTATATACATACAGTGAACATACATTACAATATAAAATGCAGAATATGGTATACTCAATATACCTGATGATTTCTCGCTGAATGTACTAGCAGCCTAGTCTGCTGCCCTGTCAGTCTGTCTACTGCGATAAAGAATGAAAGCTATCGCTGAGTAAAATTTACTCAGTGGTGCACAATAACAATTCGAAATGCGATATATAAATCTTTTATTGACAGTTCACAAATCAAATGATTCACAATTCCATCTCACAATTTACAAAATTCACCTAACACAAATTTGATCAAGTAATTGAATAATACCGTTTTGCAAATCAATAACACAATTCGATCAAATAACTGAATAATACCGTTTTGCAAATCAATAACACAATTCGATCAAATAACTGAATAATACCGTTTTGCAAATCAATAACACAATTCGATCAAATAACTGAATAATACCATTTTGCAAATCAATAACACAATTCGATCAAATAACTGAATAATACGATTTTGCAAATCAATAACACAATTCGATCAAATAACTGAATAATATGATGTTGCCAATCGATAACATAATTTAGGCCATGACACAATTTTTTCCACACATGCCGTGTTGTACACCACGACAAGACACACTCACCCTAATAATCAAAATCAATGAGGGAGGAAGCTAGCTGAATAATGAGTACTCACCCACACTCACCTCAGACTGGGAAGTCAAAGAGGGAGGAACATAATCACACTCACCCCAGACTGATAAGTCAAAGAGGGAGGAATAGATCACACTCACCCCATAAATGGAGGAGGAACATAGTAACAGTGTCATACCAAGTGTGAATCAATGTAACACCCCTAAGTTCGGTAGTGCGTTCTGCTGCTCCGGTGACCAGTGTTGTCCGGACAGCTAGGATGCCCAGAACTACACTTCGATATGAGTGAGAAGACATAAAATAATGAAATACAAGAAAAGAAAATACAAGAAAAATAAAGGAAAAATAATAGCAAAGAAATGTGATCAAGTTAAGCAAGCCGGGAATCTTAGCGATGGGTGACCGCACCGGGAAGTCACGGCGTGGACCGTTGACTAGCCCTGGACTGCAGGAAACCCTGGAAAACATTTTTTGGACCTAAATAGACCCTTATTGAAGAATAAATATCATTAGGAAGATCAAAGAAAAATTAAATAATTAGTACAAAGAAAAGTGAGAAATCGAAAAACAGACAAAACCCGGTGTTACCGAAAAATCGGGAATGCAACCCGAACAGGGGCATTATGGTCATTTGACATCCCGAATTGTCTTTTGACCTAAATGTCCATTAAAAATAAATAATATTACACTTAGAAAATAAAATAAAAAATTAAATTGGGGGTACCTAATACAAATAACCAAAAATGGAGTGAAAAATGTGTAAATAACACATTTAGGCTTATTATATGATTAAATGGAGTGAGTGGGCCACTAAAGGAATAAATTAAACACAAAATGAGGCTGATGTAAGTCCACTATATCTAGCAGCAACTTCATCTTCTTCATTTATCATCCAAGCCGAATTGAAGGAGGAGAGAAAACCTCCATTTCCATTTTCATGCAAGCTCCATCAACCCCTCCATTTCAACTCCAATCTCTTAGGTTCCTTCATGAAAAATTGTCTACACATCACAAGGAAGGGTTTGATACTAAAATCAAGAATTTTGGTGAAGGTTTAACAAGTCCCAACCATAAGGTAAGTTAGCATTTTTGAAGATTTCTTTGTTAAACTTTGTGTACATGTTATGGGTGTTGGTTTTGTGAAGGAAATTTTTAAGTTTGAAGAGTTATTGAGATACCCATTTTTGGGCAGCCATGTATTCATGTATTGATGAAGTATTTGTACATACAATTGATGAGAATTATGTTGGTTATGGTGATTTAATATCCTAGTAAAATATTTCATATGTATAAGGTGATTTTTGCACTTGGATGAAAATTGATGATTGTAGGACACTTTGGTATTGAGGAAGAATTTCGGCAGCTTGGGGATTATTGAATAAATGTGTGTGTTCATGAAGGTGGTGGCAGAATATTGACATAGAAGTTTGATGGATATGTATATAGATTGATATTGTAAAGTGTATGTAAGATTTGTAATGGTTAGGTGTGTATGTGATTGTACTTAGAACTTGTAAATGTGAATTATATTTGGTGTGTTGAGGATAATTGTAATCTGCCCAAAGTAATGTTAATGTAAAGTGGAATATGTTTTTGGTAATGTACCAAAACAGATTTGGTAGGGAAGTAAACATATTTGCAAGGTAAGTGTGTGATTGATGTGTGTTTAAGCAAGGTAACTAAGGGCAGTGTACATTTTAGCCAATAAGTTTAAATGTGTAACCTCAATTGGTATGAGACCAATTGGAGGTGAAACTAGGCACAAAATGTGCCAACTTTCATTGAGAAAACATACCAAAATTCTGCTTGCAAGGTGACCTAAGAAAATGACCAATTCGGATTAGGTACAATTAGGACCTGAAAAATGACCAATTGGGCAGCAGTGAGTGTTTAGGCCATAACTCACTCAAAACAGGTCCAATTGACCTAAAATTTTAACCACGAATAGTTAAGACCCATACCTACAAGTCTTATGAAGACACCAAAGCCCAGAAATGACCATAAGTAAGTCAAACAGCTTGCACAAGTTCGGGTCCAAAAACTGGCCGAACCAAAGTTGACCAAATTGACCTAAAATGACCTAATTTGATGCCATTTGACCAGAAATAGTAAAATGACCATAACTTGGT
This sequence comes from Hevea brasiliensis, assembly GCF_030052815.1. NCBI lineage: Eukaryota > Viridiplantae > Streptophyta > Magnoliopsida > Malpighiales > Euphorbiaceae > Hevea > Hevea brasiliensis. The sequence goes on along the minus strand of NC_079507.1, from coordinate 33,220,172 downwards.
CTACATAACTTGGATTGACCTGAAATTTTGCCCCGCGTTCAATAAGACATAGATCTACAAGTTTGTAGTTTTGACCGAAACCCGAAAACAGAGGGAACTAGGTCGTCCGGCTAGGTCAAACTAGTATCCCGGAATCCAGCAAGTTGCATTAAAATGCACTAAACAAGGAAATGAGTTTGGTAAAACATACCAACCCTAAAACCCTATCGAATGTGACATATTAATGACACAAAAACCTAATTTACCTAAAACGCATCGAAGGTCGGTATATTAGGTGATTAAGCAAATAATAGCCTTCAATGAATTACTTATCGAACATTATCGTTAGAGACAATTTAATTTAGCACTGAAACACTTCAAATTGTGTTTCTCAGTTACTAAAGACTCAGAGAAAGGGAAGGAAACACTGAGTCCAGACCAGGGAGACAGTCATCAGAGGTTTGTGCACAACTAGTTTTCAACTGATTTTACTCTGAATAATATTTCATATGATTAATTATATGTTATTATTTTAAATTGTGTTTGTGCACGACATTTATTTCTTTTGAATTTTTCAATTGAAATAAATTATGACTATTTGTACATTATTGTTTTAAATTGTGGAAATGTGTTTGAATGGATATTTATTGCTTGAAAAGCATTGTAAATGATTTGATGGATACTATTGATTGAAAAACACTATAAATGGTTTTTGTGGAAATTAAAGATAATTATGAATTGTGTTGCCATTTTGTGAATGAAATTATGACTTTGGAAATTTATTGGATTCTCACGAATCATTTGAATAAAATATTTGGAATTGATTTTGTGTTCACACTTAGCATGACAGTATCATATCATTCCTTCTCCTTTTATGGGGTTGTGATCGTTTATTTTCCTTCTCCATTTATGGAGTCGTGATCATTTATTTTTCTCCCTCTCTGGTTTACCAGTTGAGGTGATCGGATGAGTACTCATTATATAGCTAGCTCCCTTCCTCATTGATTTCGATTAGTGGGGTTGTGATTGCTTTGTCGTGGTGTACAACGCGGCATTGATCGGAAATTTGTGTCATGGCTTAAGTTGTGAATGAATTGGCAACACTGTATTCTTAACTTATTCGACTAAATTGTGTTGTTATGCAATTTGATAATTTGTGAAATGAAGTTTAAATTCTTATTGACATTTACTGTCTTTCGAATTTAACTATGTTTTGATTATTGAGATTTATTTTGATATTGTGTTAAATTCCTTATGACAGTATTGTCTTGAATTTAACTATGGTTTTTAAGTATCCACTATTTATATGATTTATGAATTGTGATTTAAATTGTATTTGGGTAATGTTGTGCACCACTGAGACATTGTCTCAGCGATAGCTTTTTATTGCTGTCGCAGGTAGACAGACAGATAGGGCAGCAGACTAGACTGCTAGTACCTCCAGCAAGAGACTACCGGGTATAATGAGTATACCAATATTTTGTATTTTGTAATGTAATGTATGTTCACTGTATGTACATATTGTTTTTAGTTTTGAGCAGTTGTAAATAAAAAGTGTACATTGAAGTTGTAAAGTAAATTATGAGACATTTTGACTTGTAAAAATTGTATTATATTTTCTCTATCTCAGTCCTTGAAAAATTACTGTGAATTTGACTTGAGAACTGTGTTGGGTTGAGAAAAATGTTGAAGTTGAGATTTGGAAATTTATTGAAGTGTTTTTCACAGGTTTTCTGAAGAACTGTTTTATCCAAAATACAGATGGCACTCTGTCAAAATATTTACAGAAATTCCAAATACTCCAAATGTGTTAGTTCTATCACTACAATTTAAAAAAGGTTTTTAATACCTGTAAATAGTGCTCACCACTGTAAAAGAAGTAAGAAAAGTTTTTAAAATCCCTTGTAGTGTATTTAATGGATTATCAGTAGACGGAGTTGGTAATTCATTAGGTATACTACGGGATCATGTTATGCCTTACAGAGGGGTAGGGTGTGACAATCAAAATAATTTCAAATCACAATATTTCATACAAACCATAAATCACATTTTATCTCAAAATTTCCATTTGCAAAGTTGGCAATACAATAATTTCCAAATAATATTCCCAAAACCAAAGCAATAAAAAATTATTCATAACTCATTTCTCCAAATAAATTTGCTAGTAAAAGTAGTGAATATACAAGTATTGTGCACAGACACAATTTAAAACTATATGTTCAATTAAATTTTTAAGTAGAAAATAAGAAGTCAAAATTATTGTGCACAAACACAATTTAAAACAATAACATAAAAATAATCATAATTTATTTCAATTGAAAAATTCAAAAGAAATACTTATTGTGCACAAACACAATTTAAAACAATATCATACAAATAATCATAATTTATTTCAATTGAAAAATCCAGAAGAAATAGCTATTGTGCACAAACACAATTTAAAATAATAACATAGAAATAATCATAATTTATTTCAATTGAAAAATTCAGAAGAAATACTTATTATGCACAAACATAATTTAAAACAATAACATATAAATAATAGTAATTTATTTCAATTGAAAAATTCAAAAGAAATACTTATTGTGCACAAACACAATTTAAAACAATAACATACAATAGTCATAATTCATTTCAATTGAAAAATTCAAAAGAAATAGCCGTTGTGCACAAACCTTTGATAACTGTCTCTTGGCTCTGACTCAGTGTTTCCTTCCCCTCCCTGAGTCTTTGCTAACTGAGAAACACAATTTGAAGTGTTTCAGTACTCATTTAAACTGTCTCTAACGATAATGCTTGATAATTAATTCACTGAATTCATTTATTCGCTTAGTCAACCTACTATGTCGACCCTTGGTACATTCTAGGTAATATAGGTTTTAATGTCATTAATATGTCACATTCGATAGTCTTTTAGGGTTGGTACATGTTACCAAATTTATTTCCGTGCATACTGCATTTTCTTGCGATTTGCTGGATTCCGGGATACTAGTTTGACCTAGCCGGACGACCTAGTTCCGTCGGTTTTCGGGTTTCGGTCAAAACTATAAACTTGTAGATCTATGTCTTATTGCACGCGGGGCAAAATTTTAGGTCATTCCGAGTTATTTAGACCAAGTTATGGTCATTTTACTATTGCTGGTCAAATTGCACCAAAATTGGTCACTTTAGGTCACTTTAGGTCATTTTAGGTTCGGCCAGTTTTTGGACCCGAAATTATGCAAGCTGTTTGACTTACTTATAGTCATTTCTGGGCTTTGGTGTCTTCATAAGACTTGTATATATGGGTCTTAACTATTCATGGTTAAAATTTCAGGTCAATTGGACCTGTTTTGAGTGAGTTATGGCCTAAACACTAACTGCTGCCCAAATGGTAAATTTTCAGGCCTCATTTGCACTTAATCCGGATTTGGTCATTTTTCAAGCTACCTTGCAAGCAGAATTTTGGCAAGCTTCCTTCATGAAAGTTGGCACATTTTGTGCCTAGTTTCAGCTCCAATTGGTCTCATACCAATTGGAGCCACACAATTAAAGTTATAGGCCTAAAACTCAAACTGCCTTATTGAAATTCTTGCATACACATCAAGCATCACTTTTAACACTCACCAAACTTAACCTTCAAACCAATTCTGGTTGTACCACAACCTAAACATAATTTATAACATATTATAGGTCATTTTGGCAGCTTACAATTACATTCAATGTGCACCAACAAGTGCAGAATTTGTCCAACTCAATTTACAACAATTCAATCACTAATTCATGCCCATTTACATGCCCAACTTCACATCATCATACATGCACTCAAACTGTCATAACTCCTATCACAAATTAACATCATTATTCCATAAACCAAGCATGAATTCCAGCATTCCTCAAGAGTTAGCAAACTACCACAATGGTACACTTACATTCCATTACTTTCCAAGCTTTAAATCTCATTTTACATTTACATATACTAAGTATATATTACCCAAACAATTTCCTACACAATATACATTTAATCAATCATTTAATTCACTATTTACAAGCAAAAATAAACTTCCCTTAAAGAGTTTTCATGGCTGCCAAAAATAAATATCACCATTAGAACATCAAACTCCAAAATTCTTCTCACAATTCAAGTACCCATAACCTCCTTACTAACTTTAATGAAGCACTAACCAAAAACTCAAACTTACCACTTTGGAAACTCTTTAAAACCTCTCCAAAACTTGGTCTTCTTGCTGCCTATCTACTGCCCATGGTGTGGTGGTCAAGTTTAATGAAGAAACCTTAACCATTGGGAGCTTGGATCATGGACGCATGGAGGTTGGAGCTTGGACGGCCATGGGAGAATTTGGGAGCTTTTTGGCTTGGCCATGGGAAAGTTTGAGGAAGAAGATGGCTGTGCAGAAGTTAGTGGAAGATGACAGGTTTTTAATTGATTTACAAGGTGTTAGTGGTCCACTAATGTAGAAATAACATTAGTTTAATCAAAGATTTTATTTTCCCACATTAAACCCATAATTTTTGCTATTTACTTTATATACCACCAATTTAATTTTTCATTATATTTTCCAAGTGTAATATTATTTATTTTTAATGGACATTTAGGTCAAAAGATAACTCGGGGTGTCAAATGACCACAATGCCCCTGTTCGGGTTGCATTCCCGATTTTTCGGTAACACTGAGTTTTGTCCGTTTTTCGATTTCTCGCTTTTCTTTGTACTAATTATTTAATTTTTCTTTGATATTTCTAATGATATTTCTACTTCAATTGATGTCTCTTTAACTTCTAAAAATATTTTTCAGGGTTCCCCGCGGTCCAGGGCTAGTCAACGGTCCACACCGTGACTTCCCGGTGCGGTCACCCATCGCTAGGGTTCTCGGCTTGCTTAACTTAGTTGCATTTCTTTACTATTATTTTTCCTTTATTTTTCTTGTATTTTCTTTTCTTGTATTTCATTATTTAATGTCTCCTCACTCATATCGAAGTGTAGTTCTAGGCATCCTAGCTGTCCGGACAACACTGGTCACAGGAATAGTAGAACGCACTACCGAACTTAGGGGTGTTACAATTCTCCCCCCCTTAAAATAAATTTCGTCCATGAAATTTTACCCAATAGTCATCTTACAATAGTCATACGTTTATTTTTTTCCTTTTTATACGATCGAATAATCCTCTTTTCCACAAATTTGTATAAGACTTTTAACAATCTAATACAACGTTTAATTTGTTTGTATATCACCACTCTTCTCTTACTATTGTCCTGTCTAATATTTCGATTCATGTTCCTTCTTGAATGACCCTTGAGGTCATGTTAGAATCATTTATCTAGTCATTGGTCCTCTGACCATTCTAGTCCATAGTCTTCCTCACATTCGTAACATTTCTTTGTTATATTTGAACCAACTGTTCGAATTCTTACTTCCATAACTCTTTTTATCTGTCAATATTCTATAACTCACTTTCTTTTGTACTGAACTATAACCTTTCGATATTCTAACCTTTGAGTTTTAGATCCCTAAGTAGGATTTTCAAACTTATTTCTAACAATTAAATTCTGTCATGGCATAACTATACCAAAACAGATGCCGTTGGCAACTATTCTTATCTAGGTGTATTATCAAGTAGCACGTAGCTCTATACAATAATCTCAAGTCAGTACTGTAATCTGCAGCTTATAGTACAAACATCAAGAACATTGCATAATTACTACGATGCATCCCAATAGATCAAATTTTTCGATATTTTATCCTTTTCGAATTTACTGATATTCGAATCTTATTCTGATTAACATATCCATTAACAATTACTAACAGTAACATCCTTGCCCTCATCTAGAACAATTCTATTACTGCATCTTACTTTTACGTCCTCTTGCCTTACATTAAGTAGGCTCGCCAATTAGCTTTATAATTTATGGTGTGTTAGAAAATACTTTTCGCCGATAAACTCTTTCAAAACTAATTTCAATTATTATCACAATCCTTATCTTAAAGGACTAATCACTAATGCATCAAAATTTATTCCCCTATAAAGGAATAACAATAGAATATATAGTTCTAACACTAACATAAAAGTATGCAAACTCCAGGTCAAACAATACATATATATATCTTAGTTACTATTTGAGAAAGTACCAGCAATAATATCAAAAGTCTAAGTCTCTTCTCTCTGCCGTGTAGCGTATACTCCAGCTGGAGCATCACCCTGTTTTGGCTGATTCACAGTACTCTGACTTCTAGGTGTACTACCCCTACCTCTACCTTTGCCTCTACTAACTGATGGTGAACTCTTTGGGGTAGAAACTTGGGTTGATCCCTTTGGTGTAGTAAATGATCTAGAATGACCTGGATTTACACAATCCCTAGCAAAATGGCCAGTCTCTCCACAGTTAAAACATGGTCCTACGGCTCTATAACATACCCCACTATGTGGTTTACCACAAGTTTCACAAAGTCGATTTGACAGTGCATTCCTGGGTTTCTGTTGAGTTTGCTGATCGGATCGAGGTGGTTTACATCGTAAGATCTATCTCTCTGACTTCTTACTCTCTCTGTTGTATCCCCAAAGTTTTTCCTCTTTCCAAGAAGACCACTAGAACTCGTTCTCGACTTTCCCTCTTTTCTATCTTCTCCGATTTCTTTTTCTCGTGTCGCTGATTCAATTCTTTCTAATTCTAGTGCTTGAGAAATAAGTTCAGAGAAGTTGTTATGTTTGAATCCGACCACTTGTAATCTGATACTAGGCTTCAAGCCGGTTTCAAACCTCTTACATCTCTCCCTATTGGTAGAAAGTAGACTTACTGCATAATGGCTCAGGCGGAAAAATTCCCTTTCATATTCAGCCACCGATCTACTCCCCTGTTTCAGACTTAGGAACTCTTGCAGTTTCTGATCTACATAAGCATCAGGGACATATTTTTGTCTGAATTCCCTGAGAAAGTCACTCCAGGTTAGCACTGCAGGTTCTACCAAACTGTGGGGAATGGTTTTCCACCGACCATAAGCATCCTCAGAGCAAAGATACCGAGTATTCAAATCGAGCTCCTCCATGCAAGGCAGTTTCTTGAATACCCTATCCATCCTTTCTAACCACCGCTCGCCTCTAGAGGATCTCATCCCCTTGAACTCTGAGCCCCATATTTCATCAATTTGTCGTATTGTCTAGCGTAAGACCGTGGTTGTACCATCGGGTGCAGATTGGGGCTTGAGTAGGCACATTACCGACCATTTGTTGGAACATTGCGACCATCCGCTTAAGCGAGCAGGAATCTGCAGATCTGCGGGTATCACTTTGAACCACTGACATTATGTAGGGCTGGGGCATCCCCTTGCACCTCAGCCTCTATAGATTGATCGACTGAACGATCACCCTCTTCCATAGTCAATGCGAGGATCTTAGACCTCCTAAACAAATAACACAAGGAGATTTCCTCCCGTTAGTGCATATTTATAATGTAATGTACTGTATGTATCAGACAATGATATTGAGCAGTTGTACTATGAAGAAAGAATATTCAAGTAACATGTGAAAACAGAATTTAAAAACTTTGCTCTGATACCACTAAAACATGTCACACCCTACCCCTCTGTAAAGCATAACATGATCCCGTAGTATACCTAATGAATTACCAACTTCGCCTACTGATCCATTAAATACACTACAAGGGATTTTCAAAAAACTTTTCTTACTTCTTTTACAGTGGTGAGCACTATTTACAAGTGTTAAAAACCTTTTTGAACTGAGGTGAATTAACTAACACATTTAGACTATTAGTAATTTCTGTAAAAAAATTTTGGCAGAGTGTCCTCCGTAATTTGGATAAAACAGTTCTTTAAAAACCTGTAAAAAGCACTTCAATATTTTTATCAATCTCAAACTCTAGAATAATTCAACACAAATCCACAATAATTTTTCAAAGAATGAGATACAAGAAATATAATACAATTTTTACAAGTCCAAATAACTCATAATTTATTTTACAACTTTAATGTAAAATTTTAATTTACAACTGCTCAAAACCAAGAACACTATATACATACAATGAACATACATTACAATATAAAATATAGAATATGGTATACTCAATATACTCGATGATTTCTCGCTGAATGTACTAGCAGCCTAGTCTGCTGCCCTGTCAGTCTGTCTACCTGCGACAGCAATGAAAAGCTATCGCTGAGTAAAATTTACTCAGTGGTGCACAATAACAATTTGAAATGCGATATATAAATCTTTTATTGACAGTTCACAAATCAAATGATTCACAATTCTATCTCACAATTTACAAAATTCACCTAACACAAATTTGATCAAGTAATTGAATAATACCGTTTTGCAAATCAATAACACAATTCGATCAAATAACTGAATAATACCGTTTTGCAAATCAATAACACAATTCGATCAAATAACAGAATAATACCGTTTTGCAAATCAATAACACAATTCGATCAAATAACTGAATAATACCGTTTTGCAAATCAATAACACAATTCGATCAAATAACTGAATAATACGATTTTGCAAATCAATAACACAATTCGATCAAATAACTGAATAATACGATATTGCCAATGTTATTAATATGCCCTAGAGCATATCATTTAGTATGTATCTTGTACATATTTTTATTAATAAAGGCATTTCCACTTTTCCGTTTACATAATATATTTATGTGTAATAGAAAAGGTCCATTGATATTTTGTTAGAAATATTATTCTTAAGTTGTTAAGAATATGAGTGACAATATTTCTAGCACGAAGAATCATAAATAGGTTCACAATCGAGGATACTTCATAATAAGGACATGACTTATCCAGAAAGATTGTATTCATGTTTGTTCCCAAGTTATTTATATGAGATATAAATAAGATGGAATGGTGAGTCTCATGCCATATAACAAACATGATAGGCACTTATAAATGATAAGTAGGCCGAACCAGTGACGCTTATGACAAGCACATGGAGTTTACTCTTGTCAATGTTTTGTCATAAATCATATCAGTGCATATAATCTTTAGACCTGAGATAGCAGCTTATCTTGTATATAGGTAGTTTGAGTTTGATATTGCTTTCATACTTGTACTATGTATGGGTATATGGGCATGTGTTGGCTCCTACTAGTTATATATGGAGGTAGGTGTTGATCAAGATGGAATCTGTTCCTCTAAGTAAATAGAGATAAAATCCTATGTTCATTTAATTGTTCTTGATGTTTCAAGTTCTGGCCAGGACAGATAGATTTATTCGTAAAAGAGTTTCGATGAGAAAAATCTTTTAATCAATAACAGGAAATAAAAGAGAACATAATATTCATACAAAATGGAGTTTGAAATAAACCATGACTCGGCTTGAGTTGGGATTTTGTAACAGAGAGATTCTAGTGCATGGTAACATATGATTATAGGTTCATTTAAGGTAAATCTTATTACTAATTGGGTGGCCATGGCATGCTATGCTAGGTGTTAACCATGGTCTATGAGGTTCATAAAATGATTTAGAGAAATCATTTATGGTAAGAAAGAGTTCTGATGATATTAAGAGTTGATATCATGTCTCATTGCCAATTAGTGATGAGCCTAGTAAGTCACACACATACACAAGTTATCACCTATTTAAATATGATTTAATTAATTAATTAAAGAGTTTAATTGATTAATTAAATAGATTTGGTTTGCAATAAAATTGCAAAGTCCCTAGCATGACTTGAAACCAAATCTAGATTATTGGATGTGTAGTATAAATTAAATTTATATTTAAAGTGTTTAAATATGAATTTAATTGATGAGAAATTAATTAATAGAGATTAATTAATTAATTTATATTTGATATAAATTAATTAGAAGAAGAAAATAATTATTTTGGGTTAAGAACTCAAAATTAAGACACAGGGGCATTTTGGTCATTTTGCAGTGTGACACGTGGCACCATGAGATGGTGACACATGGCATAATACATAAGCTTGCCAAATAATTTTAATCATGTAAGATGATTAAAATCAAGATTAAATATAGGTTTGACACTTGTCACAATGTGATTGGGTCACTTAAACCTAGAGCTAATCAAAAGGTGACATGTGGCTAGGGTTTAATGTGTTAACCTAGCTATTTAAGTGGGGTTATGAAAAGAAAACACAACCAGCAGCCTCTCCTTTCATATGTCACGCCACTTTGAGCCTCTCCAGCTATTTCTCTTCATCTCTCATCAATTCAAAGAGATTAGCCATCAATCTCTTGAATTAAGAACACTAGAAATTGTTTCTAGTGTCCTGTTTACATCTCTAATCTCTTAAAAGGCAGAACTTGAATTTCTAATTAATAGAAAAGGCTTTAGAAGCTGTTCAAGGGCTGCCATAGGTGTTCTTGGTGTGGACAAGCTAAAGGGACAACATCTGGTGTCCTGAAGACGAATCTCAAAGGCGCAGACACGCTGCAGCACATCAAGAGGTTAGTGTAATCGTTCTTGATTTAATCTAGGGTTCTAAAATTAATCTGATTAATTTTAAAATCTTAAATGGCAAATACAGATCCAAAAACATATTAAAAGAGTTTTAATATGTTGTTTATCATTGAAATCAAATAGATAAAAATAAATCTTGCATGGTGCTTGTGACCCTAGGTGAAAATTTTTGAATTCAATGGTATAATCTTGTGTTTTTCACCCTTCCGTTCCTTCAATTGGTATCAGAGCCACTATATTTGCCATTTAGATTGTTGATTATATGATTTAATTGTGTGATTTGATCATAAGATGATTGATTCATTGCTGGTTGGATTAAGAGGTGTGGCGTCACACATGGTGAAGCCACCAATGGTGGCGGCAACAATGGTTCCATGGGTGATTCAAGGTTTGGCTTTTAATTCTGCAATTGTTGTATGATCTAAGGCCTATTCTTTGACTAATTAAAGTGTTTAATTAGTTGTTTTAATCACACAATTAAATTATGATTCAAATCAGAATTTTAAAAAAATGTTTGAATGTGATTCAAATCTGAATTTTAAAAGTTGTTTGAATGTGATTCAAATCTGAATTTTTAAAGTTGTTTGAATCATATTTAAATCTGATTTTTTAAAATTGATTCAATAAAATTCAGATCTGATTTTTTAAAAAATATTTGAATGTGATTCAAATCTGATTTTTAAAAAAAATATTTGAATGTGATTCAAATCTGAATTTTTGAAGTTGTTTGAATGTGATTCAAATATGAATTTTTAAATTTGTTTGAATGAGATTCAAATCTGAATTTTTAAATTTATTTGAATCATATTCAAATCTGGATTTTAAGTTGAATATGAGATATTCAATTTAATATAAGTATGTATGTTTTATTTAATTGTTAAATAGTGATATGCATGATGGATGATCATGGACTATAAAAGACCAATGTGATTGGATTTATTTCTTTTATGTTTCTTTGGGATTGTAAATTAATTTATTTTAATTTATTTTGGGCATATATTATTAAGTTTGTAATATTTTTGGGTTGTAATTTCATTTATTTAAGTTCTTGTAAATTCGCCTTGGTATGCCAAGGATTACTATGTAATATTGGATTGCAAGAAGTTCAAGGAGGTCAAGAGCATTGGTGGGACCTGGGAGGAATTCAAGATCAAGTGTTGATTATGTACTCCTTCAGCAACTCTTGTAAAATGAATGAATGAAATGCACCTAGGAATGCCTGATTCAATTCTTGGTGGCTCGAATTGAATCCCTTAGAAAGTCCATGATCATACCATATTTATCGCTTATCCATGAATGCATGAGATGTATGGGAATGTATGCAATTATATGATATATGCATGCTAAATGGATAATGTGCAAAGTGAGACCTTAATAGTAATTAGGATGGCTATAAAATCTTCCAAACAAATGATTAAGTTGGAAATGCTATAATTAAAGTAATTATAACATAAGCCCTCCATTGGGGCAATTATTTTAAGAAATTTTAAATAGTTGCATGAGATGCAATTAATTTAAGAGATTTTCTTAAGAATAATTGTTAAGCATGAGATGTTGTAAATATGTAAATGGTTTGGTGGCCAATATTGGATGTACTGAGGACATTAAAATTATTTGCATAATTCTTGGCTCAATGGGATCAACTTAACTAATGCAAGATAAGTCAATATTGGATGTACCGAGATTTTGAGCATTAGGGGCTAGTAAAAGGATTGAACCTCACATGAGATGTGATGGGCAAGGAGTTGCTCACTTATAGTTTATTGTAATTCCAATAATGGATGTACTGAGGATGATCAATAGAATTATAAGAATTCAATCACCCACTAGAAATCCATCCAACTAGGATTTCCGTTTTCTACTTTGGAAGTGTAGGATTCGCTAAGTTAGTGGGAGGACCAATTTGATTAAAAGACCATAATCATTTTGGTTAATTACATGATACATTTACTAATTAATCTGGTTATTTTCTGCGATTAATTTTCGATAAAAATGAGCACAAAACAACCACCACCATCCAATATCCTTGCAAGCATACTTGATCACAACAGTTGACAGACCTAATCATGCGATTGGCTAAGAAATTTGAAACTTGTCTGAACCTTGAACATATAGGATATGTTCTATATTCAAATGTTACTGGTCCCTTACCTCCCGAGGCCACACAAGAGGAACATGATACTTTGGACAAGTGGAAGGAGCATGATATGAGAGCTAAGTGTTACATGCTTGCTTCCATGAGTAATGAGTTACAGAAGCAACATGAGAACATGCAGAGTGCTAGTGAGATCCTCCTTCACCTACAAGAGTTGTATGGTGAGCACAGCAGGAATGCTAGGTATGAGATATCTAAACAGTTATTCCGTATGAGGATGTCTGAGGGACAGAATGTTGGGGATCATGTCCACAAGATGATTCGGCTGATTGAGCAGTTGGAACATCTTGACTTCAACATGGATTTCCAACTACAAACGGATTTGATCCTTCAGTCCCTTCCTGAGTCTTTTGGGAATTTTGTGACAAATTTCCATATGACTAAACAGGAATGCACCTTAGCTGAATTACTCAACATGCTGGTTATTGCCCAAAAGAATATGCCAGGCAATAAAGAAAAAGAGGTAGCTTTGGTTGCATCTTCTTCTGCTGGAAAGTCCAACAAGAAGAAAGGCAATAAGAAAAAGAAACCTCAGATTCCTGGTCCTTCCAAGAAAATAGCTAAACAGAAAAGTAAGACTAAAGCTGATGGAGGCAAAGGAAAGTGTTTCCACTGCCAACAGGAAAGTGTTTCCATTGCCAGTAAGAAAGTGTTTCCACTGGCCAGAGTGTAGCAATCTAAATGAAAGCAATGCCATGGTGAAAACCAACTCAAGTTCAAAATATACTTGGCACTTAAGGTTAGGTCATGTTGCAGAAGATAGGATTGCAAAATTGGAGAAAATGGGGATTCTATCCTCATTGGGCTCTGAGCCTACTCCAACTTGTGAATCTTGCCTTCAGGGCAAAATGACTAGATCACCCTTTGTTGGACAAGGGCTAAGAGCTGAAAATATTTTGGAGCTAATACATAGTGATGTATGTGGTCCATTTAAAGAAATGGCTAGAGGGGGGCTTTCATTATTTTATTACCTTTACTGATGATAAATCAAAGTTTGTTTATTTGTATTTGATGAAATACAAACATGAAACCTTTGAAAATTTTAATGAATTTAAATCTGAAGTAGTAAATCAAACAGAAAAATATTAAAGCTCTTGATCGGATCGTGGAGGTGAATATTTGAGTCTTGAATTTGATGAATACTTGAGAGAGCATGGCATTGTTTCTCGGTGACTCCTCCAGAACGCCACAACTGAAAGGTGTATCTGAAAGGAGAAATCGTACCCTATTGGATATGGTACGTAGTATGATGAGCTATACTGATATGCCAATCTCCTTTTGGGGATTTGCATTAGAATCAGCTTTGTATATTCTGAATAGGATTCCATCAAAATCAGTTTCTTCCACACCTTATGAGATATGGCATGGAAGAAAACCAAGTCTTAAGCATGTTAAGATTTGGGGTTGTCCAGCTTATATCAAAAAGTCAACACCGATAAATTGGAGACCGGATCGTAAAAGGTCGATTTGTTGGATATCCAAAAGATAGTTTTGGATATTATTTTTATTTGCCTACTTCACAAAAGGTTGTGATAAGTAGAGATGCCACATTTCTTGAACAACAGTTTGTTCAAGAAGGAGGCAAAGGAAGGCAAATAGAGATTAGAATTGGAGAATTCTGACCAACCAACAGATCAGATGGATATAGATCCATCTAGTCAACCTATACCCATTGATGAAACATCTACACTGTTCCTCGTAGAACAACCAGGTATCTCACCCACGGTGAGATATGGTTTTCTTCATGAAGAAGAACAAGAGTTGTCTACTCATGAAGAAGTAGATCATGGAGATGATCCACTTACCTATGAAGAAGCTATATCAGATATAGACTCTTCAAAATGGATTGATGCTATGAAATCCGAGATTGATTCCATGTATAAGAATCAAGTTTAGGATCTTGTTGACCCACCTAAAGGTATTGTACCTATAGGGAACAAATGGGTTTTCAAGAAGAAAATTGGTTCTGATGGAAAGGTAGAGACCTATAAGGCAAGGCTAGTAGCGAAAGGGTTTCGCCAAAGGCAAGGAATAGACTATGAGGAGACTTTCTACTTTGTTGCCATGCTTAAATCAATTAGGATTTTATTAGCAATAGTGCATACTATGATTATGAGATTTGGCAGATGGATGTCAAAACAGCTTTTCTTAATGGATACATTGAAGAAAACATTTTCATGGAACAACCTAGGGGATTTGAATCCTAAGATGGTTCCAAGGTATGCAAGCTAAAGCCATCCATTTATGGGTTGAAACAAGCTTCGAGGAGTTGGAACATCCGTTTTGATGAAGCCATTAAATCCTTTAGTTTTATCAAAAATGAGGATGAGCCATGTGTATATAAGAAGGTTAGTGACAGTGCTATCATTTTCCTTGTCTTATATGTGGATGACATCTCGTTGATGGGTAATGATACGGGTATGTTGACGACTATAAAGGTATGGTTGTCAAATACATTCTCCATGAAAGACTTAGGGGAGGCAACCTATATTCTTGGGATTCGCATCTATAGAGATAGAGCGAAAAGGATAATTGGTTTATCACAAAGTCTATACTTGGAAAAGGTGTTAAAGAGGTTTAACATGCTTGATTCCAAGAGAGGATTGTTACCAGTGAGACATGGTATCCATCTTTCTAAAGAGATGTCTCCAAAGACATCCAAGAAAGAGATAAGATGGCCAGGATTCCATATGCTTGGCTATTGGAAGTTTAATGTATGCAATGTTGTGTACTAGGCTGATATCGCATATCTTTGTTAGTTTGACTAGCGGTATCAATCCAATCCAGTTTGGAACACTGGATAGTCACAAGAATATTCTTAAGTACTTAAGAAGAACTAAGGATTTATTCTTGATTTATGGAGGTGGAGACTTGCAATTGGATGGTTATACCGATTACGATTTCCAATCGGATATCGATGATAGAAAGTCTACCTCTGGATATGTGTTCATTTGTAATGGAGGTGCGATCGGTTGGAAGAGTTCCAAAGCGAGCACGATTGCAGATTCCACTACCGAGGTGAGTATATTGTTGCATCGAATCTTTGCAAAGGAAGTCGTTTGGATAAAGAAGTTCGTAACAGAACTTATAGTAGTTCCTTCCATTAAGTCAGCAGTTCCACTACACTATGACAACAATGGAGCAGTCATGCAGGCTAAGGAACTAAGGTCTCACCCAAAATCCAAACACATAGAAAGGCACTACCATATTATCAGGGATATAGTTGGGGAAGGCGATATAGCCATGCAGAAAATATAACATCATCTAAAAAACGGTGATCCATTCACTAAGCCTTTGTCATAATCTCGGTTAGTGACATCTTGAGAAGATGGGTCTAAGATATTGTAATGAATGGCTCTAGTGCTAGTGGGAGATTGTTAGTAATATGCCCTAGAGCATATCATTTAGTATGTATCTTGTACATATTTTTATTAATAAAGGCATTTCCACTTTTCCGTTTACATAATATATTTATGTGTAATAGAAAAGGTCCATTGATATTTTGTTAGAAATATTATTCTTAAGTTGTTAAGAATATGAGTGACAATATTTCTAGCACGAAGTATCATAAATAGGTTCACAATCGAGGATACTTCATAATAAGGACATGACTTATCCGTAAAGATTGTATTCATGTTTGTTCCCAAGTTATTTATATGAGATATAAATAAGATGGAATGGTGAGTCTCATGCCATATAACAAACATGATAGGCACTTATAAATGATAAGTAGGCCGAACGGTGGACGCTTATGACAAGCACATGGAGTTTACTCTTGTCAATGTTTTGTCATAAATCATATCGATTGCATATAATCTTTAGACTGAGATAGCACAGATTATCTTGTATATAGGTAGTTTGAGTTTGATCTGCTTTCATACTTGTACTGTGTATGGGTATATGGGCATGTGTTGGCTCCTACTAGTTATATATGGAGGTAGGTGTTGATCAAGATGGAATCTGTTCCTCTAAGTAAATAGAGATAAAATCCTATGTTCATTTAATTGTTCTTGATGTTTCAAGTTCTGGCAGACAGATAGATTTATTCGTAAAAGAGTTTCGATGAGAAAAATCTTTTAATCAAGAACTGGAATTAAAAGAGAACATAATATTCATAGCAAATGGAGTTTGACATAAACCATGACTCCAGCTTAAGTTGGGATTTTGTAACAGAGAGATTCTAGTGCATGGTAACATATGATTATAGGTTCATTTAAGGTAAATCTTATTACTAATTGGGTGGCCATGGCATGCTATGCTAGGTGTTAACCATGGTCTATGAGGTTCATAAAATGATTTAGAGAAATCATTTATGGTAAGAAAGAGTTACGATGATATTAAGAGTTGATATCATGTCTCATTGCCAATTAGTGATGAGCCTAGTAAGTCACACACATACACAAGTTATCACCTATTTAAATATGATTTAATTAATTAATTAAAGAGTTTAATTGATTAATTAAATAGATTTGGTTTGCAATAAAATTGCAAAGTCCCTAGCATGACTTGAAACCAAATCTAGATTATTGGATGTGTAGTATAAATTAAATTTATATTTAAAGTGTTTAAATATGAATTTAATTGATGAGAAATTAATTAATAGAGATTAATTAATTAATTTATATTTGATATAAATTAATTAGAAGAAGAAAATAATTATTTTGGGTTAAGAACTCAAAATTAAGACACGAGGGCATTTTGGTCATTTTGCGGTGTGACACGTGGCACCATGAGATGGTGACACATGGCATAACACATAAGCTTGCCAAATAATTTTAATCATGTAAGATGATTAAAATCAAGATTAAATATAGGTTTGACACTTGGCACAATGTGATTGGGTCACTTAAACCTAGAGCTAATCAAAAGGTGACATGTGGCTAGGGTTTAATGTGTTAACCTAGCTATTTAAGTGGGGTTATGAAAAGAAAACACAACCAGCAGCCTCTCCTTTCATATGTCACGCCACTTTGAGCCTCTCCAGCTATTTCTCTTCATCTCTCATCAATTCAAAGAGATTAGCCATCAATCTCTTGAATTAAGAACACTAGAAATTGTTTCTAGTGTCCTGTTTGCATCTCTAATCTCTTAAAAGGCAGAACTTGAATTTCTAATTAATAGAAAAGGCTTTAGAAGCTGTTCAAGGGCTGCCATAGGTGTTCTTGGTGTGGACAAGCTAGAGGGACAACATCCGTGTCTCAAGACGAATCTCAAAGGCGCAGACACGCGGCACATCAAGAGGTTAGTGTAATCGTTCTTGATTTAATCTAGGGTTCTAAAATTAATCTGATTAATTTTAAAATCTTAAATGGCAAATACAGATCCAAAAACATATTAAAAGAGTTTTAATATGTTGTTTATCATTGAAATCAAATAGATAAAAATAAATCTTGCATGGTGCTTATGACCCTAGGTGAAAATTTTTGAATTCAATGGTATAATCTTGTGTTTTTCACGCTTCCGTTCCTTCAGCCAATCGATAACATAATTTAGGCCATGACACAATTTTTTCCACACATGCCGTGTTGTACACCACGACAAGACACACTCACCCCAATAATCAAAATCAATGAGGGAGAAAGCTAGCTGAATAATGAGTACTCACCCACACTCACCTCAGACTGGGAAGTCAAAGAGGGAGGAACATAATCACACTCACCCCAGACTGATAAGTCAAAGAGGGAGGAATATATCACACTCACCTCATAAATGGAGGAGGAACATAGTAACAGTGTCATGCCAAGTGTGAATCAAAACAATTTCAAATCACAATATTTCATACAAACCATAAATCACATTTTATCTCAAAATTTCCATTTGCAAAGTTGGCAACACAATAATTTCCAAATGATATTCCCAAAACCAAAGCAATCAAAAATTATTCATAACTCATTTCTCCAAATAAATTTGCTAGTAAAAGTAGTGAATATACAAGTATTGTGCATGGACACAATTTAAAACTATATGTTCAATTAAATTTTTAAGTAGAAAATAAGAAGTCAAAATTATTGTGCACAAACACAATTTAAAACAATAACATACAAATAATCATAATTTACTTCAATTGAAAAATTCAAAAGAAATACTTATTGTGCACAAACACAATTTAAAACAATATCATGCAAATAATCATAATTTATTTCAATTGAAAAATCCAGAAGAAATAGCTATTGTGCACAAACACAATTTAAAATAATAACATAGAAATAATCATAATTTATTTCAATTGAAAAATTCAAAAGAAATACTTATTATGCACAAACATAATTTAAAACAATAACATATAAATAATAGTAATTTATTTCAATTGAAAAATTCAAAAGAAATACTTATTGTGCACAAACACAATTTAAAACAATAACATACAATAGTCATAATTCATTTCAATTGAAAAATTCAAAAGAAATAGCCGTTGTGCATAAACCTTTGATAACTGTCTCTTGGCTCTGACTCAGAGTTTCCTTCCCCTTGCTGAGTCTTTGCCAACTGAGAAACACAATTTGAAGTGTTTCAGTACTCATTTAAACTGTCTCTAACGATAATGCTTGATAATTAATTCACTGAATTTATTTATTCGCTTAGTCAACCTACTATGTCGACCCTTGGTACATTCTAGGTAATTTAGGTTTTAATGTCATTAATATGTCACATTCGATAGTCTTTTAGGGTTGGTACATGTTACCAAATTCATTTTCGTGTATACTGCATTTTCTTGCGATTTGCTGGATTCCGGGATACTAGTTTGACCAAGCCGGACGACCTAGTTCCCTCGGTTTTCAGGTTTCGGTCAAAACTACAAACTTGTAGATCTATGTCTTATTGCACGCGGGGCAAAATTCCAGGTCATTCCGAGTTATGTAGACCAAGTTATGGTCATTTTACTATTGCTGGTCAAATTGCACCCAAATTTGTCACTTTAGGTCACTTTAGGTCATTTTAGGTTCGGCCAGTTTTTGGACCTGAACTTATGCAAGCTGTTTGACTTACTTATGGTCATTTATGGGCTTTGGTGTCTTCATAAGACTTGTAGATATGGGTCTTAACTATTCATGGTTAAAATTTCAGGTCAATTGGACCTGTTTTGAGTGAGTTATGACCTAAACACTAACTACTGCCCAAATGGTCAATTTTCAGGCCTCATTTGCACTTAATCCGGATTTGGTCATTTTTCAAGCTACCTTGCAAGCAGAATTTTGGCAAGCTTCCTTCATGAAAGTTGGCACATTTTGTGCCTAGTTTCACCTCCAATTGGTCTCATACCAATTGGAGCCACACAATTAAAGTTATAGGCCTAAAACTCAAACTGCCTTATTGAAATTCTTGCATACACATCAAGCATCACTTTTAACACTCACCAAACTTAACCTTCAAACCAATTCTGATTGTACCACAACCTAAACATAATTTATAACATATTATAGGTCATTTTGGCAGCTTACAATTACATTCAATGTGCACCAACAAGTGCAGAATTTGTCCAACTCAATTTACAACAATTCAATCACTAATTCATGCCCATTTACATGCCCAACTTCACATCATCATATATGCACTCAAACTGTCATAACTCCTATCACAAATTAACATCATTATTCCATAAACCAAGCATGAATTCCAGCATTCCTCAAGAGTTAGCAAACTACCACAATGGTACACTTACATTCCATTACTTTCCAAGCTTTAAATCTCATTTTACATTTACATATACTAAGTATATATTACCCAAACAATTTCCTACACAATATACATTTAATCAATCATTTAATGCACCATTTACAAGCAAAAATAAACTGCCCTTAAAGAGTTTTCATGGCTGCCAAAAATAAACATCACCATTAGAACATCAAACTCCAAAATTCTTCTCACAATTCAAGTACCCATAACCTCCTTACTAACTTTAATGAAGCACTAACCAAAAACTCAAACTTACCACTTTGGAAACTCTTCAAAACCTCTCCAAAACTTGGTCTTCTTGCTGCCTATCTACTGCCCATGGTGTGGTGGTCAAGTTTAATGAAGAAACCTTAACCATTGGGAGCTTGGATCATGGACGCATGGAGGTTGGAGCTTGGATCATGGACGCATGGAGGTTGGAGCTTGGACGGCCATGGGAGAATTTGGGAGCTTTTTGGCTTGGCCATGGGAAAGTTTGAGGAAGAAGATGGCTATGCAGAAGTTAGTGGAAGATGACAGGTTTTTAATTGATTTACAAGGTGTTAGTGGTCCACTAATGTAGAAATAACATTAGTTTAATCAAAGATTTTATTTTCCCACATTAAACCCATAATTTTTGCTATTTACTTTATATACCACCAATTTAATTTTTCATTATATTTTCCAAGTGTAATATTATTTAGTTTTAATGGACATTTAGGTCAAAAGACAACTCGGGGTGTTAAATGACCACAATGCCCCTGTTCGGGTTGCATTCCTGATTTTTCGGTAACACCGAGTTTTGTCCGTTTTTCGATTTCTCGCTTTTCTTTGTACTAATTATTTAATTTTTCTTTGATATTTCTAATGATATTTCTACTTCAATTGATGTCTCTTTAACTCCTAAAAATATTTTTTAGGGTTCTCCGCGGTCTAGGGCTAGTCAATGGTCCACGCCGTCACTTCCCGGTGCGGTCACCCATCGCTAGGGTTCTCGGCTCGCTTAACTTTATTGCATTTCTTTACTATTATTTTTTCTTTATTTTTCTTGTATTTTCTTTTCTTTTATTTCACTATTTAATGTCTCCTAACTCATATTGAAGTGTAGTTCTAGGCATCCTAGCTGTCCGAACAACACTGGTCACAGGAACAGTAGAATGCACTACCGAACTTAGGGGTGTTACAACTATTCCCTTCAATTCATTTCATTAGTCAACCTATAATGTTGACCCTTGATGCACTTTACGTGAGTCAATTCTAATGTTACCAATATGTTACATTTTATAGCCCTTTAATGGTTGTATACGTTACCAATTTCATTTCCAAGTGTATTGCATTTTATTGTAATTTACCGGATTTCGGTATACTATTTTGACCTAGCCGGACGACCTAGTTCCCTCGGTTTTTGAGTTTCGGTCCAAACTACAAACTTGTAGTTCTATGTCTTATGGAACGTGGGGCAAAATTTCAGATCATTTTGAGTTATGTAGACCAAGTTATGGTCATTTTACTATTGCTGGTCAAAATATATCAAAATTGGTCACTCTAGGTCATTTTAGGTTCGGCTAGTTTTTGGACCCGAACTTGTGCAAGCTTTTTGACTTGCTTATGGTCATTTCTGGGCTTGGGTGTCTTCATAAGACTTGTAGATATAGGTCTTAACTATTCATGGTCAAATTTCAAGTCAATTGGACCTGTTTTGAGTGAGTTATGGCCTAAAAACTAACTGCTGCCCAAATGGTCAGTTTTCAGGCCTTAAATGCACTAATCCGGAATTGGTCACTTTTTAAGGTCAGTTTCTAGGCAGAATTTTGGCAACCTTTCTACATGAAAGTTGGCCTATTTGGTGTCTAGTTTCACCCCATATTGGCCTCATAGCAATTGGGTTCATAGTTTGGCACTTATGGCCTCATTTAGGTGCTGCCTTCAATACACAACCTGCACAAAGCTCATACACTCCCAATTTAATGTTCCTTCTCCTCCTCATTACTACAATATTCAATCAACAAAACTTCTATACATATATTGTACACAATTTCAGCTATAATTCTGGACAGAATGTTCAAGTGCTCAATGCACAAAATTCATCATTAAGTTCAACATTCACTTCCACCAACATTCAACATACTTCAATGTTAATATTACACATATACTTTAACATATTCATACTTCAATATCACTTACACTTGCTGCCCACAAATTGACATTAACATATATCATTAATAACCATATATTCACACACGAATTCATGCTATTAGGGGCTACCAAACATGGCAATTTGCTCAAGGCTTCAAGGTTCCATTTCACACCTTTAATCTAAACACTACATGCACATACTTATGCACAAACTTACTACAACTTTCATTTGGACAATTCAACCTTCATTTTCATTCATTAGAAGTAAAAATAACTCAAGCTCAACAAGGGTTCATGGCTGCCCAAAATGAAGCAACATCACAAATCTCCAATAATTGTTTCAAACCATAATTTAAATTTCTCAATTTCAATCAATTCAAGTCCTATCACTTCCCATATATATACCCATATCAAACATCATCTTTAAACTCATCTACATCATTTAAACACATCAAAATCCCATGAATGTCTTGGCTGCTGAAATGAAGGGCTCACAAAATATACATTAATTTACTCGATTTCTTCACAAATCAACTCACCCAAAGCTCAAAATAAGATCTAATGAAAGAAAATGGGGAGATTAAGCACTAACCTCAACTTGGGCTTGATTAAACTTCACCAAAACTCCTCTTTCTTGCTTCCTACATGCTGCCCATGATGTGTAGACCAAGTTTAATGAAGATACTTGCATGGAATCATGGCTTGATCAATGGTGCATGAAGGCTTGTATATGGGTGGCCATGGATGAAGCTTGGAGAACTTGAATTCGGCCATGGGTGTTTGGATAAAGAAATGGAAGGCTTTTGGGTCATGAATTCTGTCCACTTAAGTATTTATACCCTCCACTAATGTAGATTAATGAATATAATATTTACCACTCACTTTAGGTTAATATTAGAATAATTAAACTTATGGTTATTTTAATCATGTCCCCATAATTTCTTTTAATTACATTATGTATAAAACTTCTTATTTTCATGACATTTTCAAAATTTAATACTACTTATTGTTCATGGATATTTAGGTCAAAGATCAACTCTAGGTGTCAATTGATCAAAATACCCCACTTCGGGTTATATTCCTGATTTTTCGGTAACACTGATTTTTGTCTGTTTCTCGATTTTTCGTTTTTCTTTGTACTAATTTATTAATTTTTCTTTAATAATTCTAGTGTCAATTACATTTCAATAAATCTTTATTTATGTCTCAAAATTAAATTCTGAGGATTCCCTGTGATCCTGGGGTCGGCAACGGCCTTCCTGGTGCGATCACCCATCGCTGTGGTGCCGGCTCGTTTAACTTAGCTTCATTTTCTCTCTTTCATTTTTGTTTGATTTTTCTTGTATTTTCTTTTTATTTATTTCATCATTATATATCTGTTCACTATCACCGAAGTGTAGTTCCAGACATTCCGACTTGCCTGGACTGTTATTTGGCTACTAGAGCAACAGAATGTACAGAACACGTACAGTGGGGATGTTACAACTCTTCCCCTTTAAATAAAAATTTCATCCTCGAAATTTACCTGATGTGAAGGGCTGAGGGAACTGTTGTCTCCTCGCTCTCCAATGTTGCCTCTTCCGTGTGGTGGTGTCTCCATAGGATTTTCACTAGTTGAATTGTCTTATTTCTGAGCTCTTTTACCTCTCGTGCCAAGATTTTAATTGGTTCTTCTTCATATGTCAGGTCAGGTTGTACCACAATTTCTTCTCCTGAGATGACATGTGAAGGATCTGATCTGTATCTTCTGAGCATCAAGACATGGAACACATTATGTATCTTGTCCAGCTCAGGTGGTAAGGCTAATCGGTAGGCTACTGGTCCCACACGTTCAATAACTTCATATGGGCCAATAAACCTAGGGCTTAATTTTCCCTTTTTTCCGAATCTCAATACTTTCTTCCACGGTGATACTTTGAGAAATACCTTCTCGCCAACTTCATACTCCATGTCTTTTCTCCTCAAGTCAGCATAAGATTTCTGTCGGTCTGAGGCAACTTTCAAATTGGCCTTTATCAGTTTCACCTTTTCCTCTGTCTGTTTTATCAGGTCTGGCCCCACTAGCTTATCTTCACCCAATTCAGTCCAACATACAGGTGTTCTGCATTTTCTCCCATACAGTGCTTCATAGGGTGCCATCTGTATGCTAGCTTGATAGCTATTGTTATATGCAAATTCTGCCAGTGGAAGGTATCTGTCCCAACTTCCCTCAAACTCAATAACACAACTTCTCAGCATATCCTCAAGGACCTAGATTATTCTTTCTGACTGTCCATCCGTCTGAGGATGAAAAGCCGTACTAAAATGGAGTTGTGTGCCCAAGGATTCTTGTCACACCCTACCCCTCTGTAAGTCATAACATGATCCCGTAGTATACCTAATGAATTACCAACTCCGTCTACTGATAACCCATTAAATACACTACAAGGGATTTTAAAAACTTTTCTTACTTCTTTTACAGTGGTGAGCACTATTTACAGGTGTTAAAAACCTTTTTGAACTGAAGTGATAGAACTAACACATTTGAATTATTTGGAATTTCTGTAACAATTTTGGCAGAGTGCCATCTGTATTTTAGATAAAACAGTTCTTCAGAAAACCTGTAAAAAGCACTTCAATATTTTTCCAAATCTCAACTTCAACATATTTCTCAACACAACATATTTATCAACTTAAATCCGCAGTGATTTTTCAAAGACTGAGATAAAAGAAATATAATATAATTTTTACAAGTCAAAATAACTCATAATTATTTTACAACTTCAAGGTACAATTTGAATTTACAATTGCTCAAAATCAAAAATAATATGTACATACAGTGGTCATACATTACAGTACAAAATGCAAAATATTGGTATACTCATTATACCCGGTAATCTCTCGCTGGAGGTACTAGCAGCCTAGTCTGCTGCCCTGTCTGTCTGTCTACCTGCGACAGCAATAAAAAGCTATCGCTGAGACAATGTCTCAGTAGTGCACAACATTAACCAAATACATCTTTAAATCACAATTCATAAATCATACAAATAGTGGATACTTAAAACCATAGTTAATTTCAAGACTGTAATTGTCAACAAGAATTTAAACTCCATTTCTCAATATCACAATAAATTTCAATAAGTCAGATCATGGTTGAATTCCAAAAAAAATAGTATATGTCAATAAGAGTTTAAATTCATTTCACAATCTCACAATACATATCAATAAATCACACACAGCTTAATCATGTTCAAAAGTTCAATTCGTCCTAAAAGCCGATGGCTAATGAGGTATTCAATTCGTCCCAAAAGTCGATAACTAATGAGGAATAACATAGCTAGCTAGCAAAAATATGAGTACTCATCCAATTCGTCCTCAACAGGCACAGACCTCAACACTTCAGCCAGAGAGGGAATTCAATTCGTCCCACTAGACAAGCTAGCGAGGAATACAATCAATATACATGATAGCTGTGGTTTCAAACCATTTCCAATGCTTTTCAATCAATCAGTATCCATCAATATCATTCAAACAAATTTTCACAATTTCAAACCATTTACAATGCTTTTCAAGCAATAAATATTCATTCAAACACATTTCCACAATTTAAAACAATAATGTACAAATAGTCATAATTCATTTCAATTGAAAATTTCAAAAGAAATAGTTGTTGTGCACAAACCTCTGATAACTGTCTCCTGGTTTGGACTCAGTGTTTCCTTCCCTTTTCTTGAGTCTTTGGTAACTGAGAAACACAATTTGAAGTATTTCAGTACTAAATTAAATTGTCTCTAACGATAATGTTCGATAAGTAATTCACTGAAAGTTATTATTTGCTTAATCACCTAATATACCGACCCTCGATGCGTTCTAGGTAAATTAGGTTTTAGTGTCACTAATATGTCACATTCGATAGTGTTTTAGGGTTGGTATACGTTACCAATTTCATTTCCTTGTTTAGTGCATTTTATTGCAACTTGCTGGATTCCGGTATACTAGTTTGACCTAGCCGGACGGCCTAGTTCCCTCGGTTTACAGGTTTCGATCAAAACTACAAACTTATAGATCTATGTCTTATTGCACGCGGGGCAAAATTTCAGGTCAATCCGAGTTATGTAGACCAAGTTATGGTCATTTTACTATTGCTGGTCAAATGGCATCAAATTAGGTCATTTTAGGTCAAATTTGGTCAACCTTGGTTCGGCCAGTTTTTGGACCCAAACTTGTGCAAGCTGTTTGACTTACTTATGGTCATTTCTGGGCTTTGGTGTCTTCATAAGACTTGTAGGTATGGGTCTTAGCTATTCATGGTTAAAATTTCAAGTCAATTGGACCTGTTTTGAGTGAGTTATGGCCTAAACACTAACTGCTGCCCAATTGGTCAATTTTCAGGTCTCAATTATACTTAATCCGAATTGGTTATTTTTCATGCTACCTTACAAGCAGAATTTTGGTATGCTTTCTCAATGAAAGTTGGCACATTTTGTGCCTAGTCTCACCTCCAATTGGTCTCATACCAATTGGAGTTACACATTTAGTTTTATAGGTTAAAATGCACACTGCCCTTAATTACATTGCTTAAACATCTATTCAATACACATCTACCTTGCTATAAATCCACCTCTTAACCCCATTCTGTTTTGGTACATTACCAAAACCATTTACCACTTCACATAAAAATCATTTTGGGCAGAATACAAACATCCTCAATACACCAAATAAAACTCTAATTCATAAAGTCCAAATACAACCACATATACACATAAACATTTCTAATTCTTACATACAATTTACATAACCAATTTATATACATATTCATCAATCCTCAATATCACAATTTATCCAATATCTCCATGAATTCAAACATTCATTAAGGAGTCCCAAAGCTGCTGAAATGCTCCACAATGCCAAAGTGTCCCACAATTCGTCAACTTCCATCCCAATTGCACAATCACCACATATATACATGGAATTAACTTACTAGGACATTAATCACCCTACTCAACATGAATCCACATCAAATATATGTAAGAATACTTCATCAAATATAGAACTCCATGGCTGTCCAAAATTGGACATATCAAGAACTCCTCAAAACTTAAAAATTCCTTCACAAAGCAAACACCCATAACATGTATACAAACTTTAACAAAGCAATATTCAAAATCTCAAACTTACCTATTGTTGGGACTTGCTAAACCTTCACTAAACTTCTTGATTTTGGTATCTAACTCTTCCTTATGATGTGGAGATAAAACTTAATGAAGCCACTTAGGTGATTAGAAGTGAAATGAGGGAGAGGATGAAGCTCCATGCAAAACGGCAATAAAGAATTCCCATTCTTCATTTCGGCATGGATGGAGGACTTGAAGAAGATGATGTTTGAGTGGGAGTAATATGCCCACTTATGATTATATTTAATCCATATTATAATTCTTAGTGGTCCACTCACTCAAATTAATCATATAATAAGCTTAAAGTGCTAATTACACAATTTTCACTCCACTTTTGGCTATTTGCATTAGGTACCACTAAACTAATTTTTCATTTTATTTTTTAAGTGTAATATTATTTATTTTTAATGGAAATTTAGGTCAAAAGACAATTCGGGATGTCAAATAACCATAATGCCCCTGTTCGGGTTGCATTCCCGATTTTTCGGTAACACCGGGTTTTGTCTGTTTTTCGATTTCTCACTTTTCCTTGTACTAATAATTTAATTTTTCTTTGATATTTCTAATGATATTTATACTTCAATTGATATCTCTTTAAGTCCTATAAATATTTTACAGGGTTCCCCGCAGTCCAGGGCTAGTCAACGGTCCACGCCGTGACTTCCCGGTGCGGTCACCCATCGCTAGGGTTCTCGGCTCGCTTAACTTGGTTACCTTTCTTTGCTATTATTTTTCCTTTGTTTTTCTTGTATTTTCTTTTCTTGTATTTCATTATTTTATGTCTCCTCACTCATAACGAAGTGTAGTTCTAGGCATCCTAGCTGTCCGAACAACACTGGTCACTGGAACAGTAGAATGCACTATCGAACATAGGGGTGTTACAATTCTTGTAATTTCTTCCAAAATCTCGATGTAAACCTCGGGTCTCTATCAGATATAATGGAAAGTGGAATTTCATGTAGTCTAACTATCTCACTGATGTACAATTCTGCTAGCTTTTCCAGTGAGTAGTCAGTTCTGATTGGCAGAAAATGTGCTGATTTGGTCAACCTATCTACAATCACCTATACTGCATCATGCTTCTTCTGAGTGAGAGGTAGACCACTGACAAACTCCATAGTGACTCGGTCCCATTTCCATTCAGGTATGTTTATGGGCTGCAACAAACTTGATGGAACTTGATGTTCTGCTTTGACTTATTGACAGGTCAAGCATCTAGTTACATGGTCAACTATGTCCTTCTTCATACCTGGCCACCAGTATCGGAGTTTCAGGTCATGGTACATTTTTATGCTTCCTGGGTGCATAGCATACACACTGTTATGTGCTTCTTTCAGAATACTGGTTTTCAACTCTTTATTATCTGGAACACACACTCTTTCTTTATAGTACAGGCACCCATTTTCTTTCACTTCATATTCAGTTTCCTTCCCCTTAGTGATTTTGCCCATAACAGCCATTAATTTCTCATCTGTCTTCTGCCCATCCTGTATCTGTTGTAACAGATTCGGCTTCACTAGCAACTCAGCCAAAATAACTCCATCATGAGTTAAGGATAGTTGGGCATTCAGAGATCTTAATGCTACAATAGATTTTCTGCTTAAAGCATCAGCGACTACATTTGCCTTCCCAGGGTGGTAGTCAATCACACAATCATAATCTTTCAGGAATTCAATCCATCGCCTCTGTCTCAAATTAAGTTCCTTTTGGGTTGGTAGATACTTCAGACTCTTATGGTCTGTGTATATGTAGCATTTTTCTCCATACAGGTAATGCCTCCATATCTTCAATGCGAAGATAATTGCTGCTAATTCTAAATCATGAGTAGGGTAATTCTTTTCATGTGGCCTTAACTGCCTGGAAGCATATGCGACCACTTTCCCTTCTTACATCAGTACGCACCCTAACCCATTATGTGAGGCATCACTGTAGACTACAAAGTGTTTTCCAGACATTGGCTGTGTTAATACTGGTGCCTCTGTTAGCATAGCCTTCAGCCTCTTAAAACTGGCTTGACACTTGTCATTCCAGTCAAATTTCATATTCTTGTGCAGTAATTTGGTCATTGGAGCAGCTATCAGGGAAAATCCCTTTACAAATCTTCTATAATATCCAGCTAACCCCAAGAAACTTCTGATCTCAGTTGTATTTCTGGGAGGCTTCCATTCCATCACTGCTTCAATCTTCTTGGGATCCACTCTAATCCCTTTAGCTGATACTACATGTCCAAGGAATGCAATCTCATTCAACTAGAACTCACACTTGGACAATTTAGCATACAGTTTCTTCTCTTTTAGAGTCTGCAGAACAATTCTCAAATGCTCATCATGTTCTGCTTTATCCTTGGAATACACCAGGATGTTATCAATGAAGACCACTACGAACCGATCTAAATATGGATGGAAGATACGGTTCATAAGGTCCATGAATGCTGCTGGAGCATTTGTTAACCCAAATGGCATCACCAGGAATTCATAATGCCCATACCGGGTTCTAAATGCAGTCTTAGGCACATCTGCATCCTTAACCCTTAGCTGATGATACCCTTAGCTGAGATCAATCTTAGAAAACACACCGGCTCCCTTCAACTGATCAAACAGATCGTCAATTCTAGGCAACGGATACTTGTTCTTCACTGTTACTCTGTTTAACTGCCGGTAGTCAACACATAACCTCAGTGTCCCATCTTTCTTCTTTACAAACAGTACAGGAGCTCCCCACGGTGACACACTGGAGCGTATGAACCCCTTGTCTAGTAATTCTTGTAGCTGGATTTTTAACTCTTTCAATTCAGCAGGTGCCATCCTATATGGAGCAATTGAAATTGGAGCTGTACCCGACATAATCTCAATAGCAAATTCAACTTCCCTTTCTGGTGGCAAACTAGGCAATTCCTCTGGAAACACCTTAGAGAAATCCCTTACTGTGGGTATGTCAGATAAGTTAAGTTTACCCTGCCTAGTGTTAACCACGTGTGCCAGATAGGCTTCACACCTTTTTCTCAACCATCTCCTTGCAACTGTAGCTGAGATGACATTGGACAAGAAATCTGTTCTTTCACCCACTACTATTATTTCTTCGTTCTCAGCAGTTTTCAGAGAGATTCTCTTCATCCTCAAGGTGTTCTTTCTAATTTATAGCTATACTGAATTTTCAAAGCATATAGCAATTTTTGTGGTAATGGTAGTCCACTTTAGTGTAACCGAGTCACTGACTCTAGCTACCTTAGAAGTGTAGTCTTTCGATAGGCTAGTTCTGAAGTTCTAAATTTTTTACTAGAATTTTCACATTTATTTCCCGTAATAGTACTCTATTCGGGCGTAACTGTATCAAATTATAGATTACTTACAAATATTCTTATTTTATTCTACCACAAGGAAGCACGTAGCTCTACACAATAGTCTCATGTCAGTACTGTAATCTGCAGCTTATAATACAAACATCGAGAACATTACGTAGTTATTACGTTATAACCTCATGAACAAGGTTTTCTACTTCTTTTTCTAATGCCGTCTACGGTTCTAAGTCCATATCTTAACTTTGAATAATAAAAAAATAAATAGATCTGTATAGTGTCACCTCGACTCTTATGAATGCAATGCATGTATGCACACTAGTTCTTTTTACTTATCTATGCCTAGGAACGCCTAAACTATGCTCTGATACCACTAAATGTAACACCCCTCACCCGTCTACAGTGTAGCCGAGCAAGGCGTGCTACACGGCGTGCCGGAGCACTTGATCTTATCTGATTTCATTATAGTTCTAGATTTACTTGTTCAAAAACTTTATCTGAGGTTTAGGCTATTTTTACTTTTATCAAAATCTGACTAATTTGGAAAATTCAAAAATTTCAATGATAATCCAAAGAGTGTGCAAGTAATTTGGACTAACAGTTCTTCCGAACCTGCCAAAAACAATTTCAATATATACTCCAATTCACAACTCAGAATCAGTCTCAAAATTTTTCATACTCAATCTCAATCAGAATCATCATGATCAGATACTTAACTCATATATCAAAATTCTTACATTTTATTATTTTGCATAATTTGCCAACTAAGTACATAAATTTATCAAGTACAGAATATACAAATAAAATTACAGTTACTAATTCACATTACAATAATAGCAGTAATTATAATGTACAGATTATAAAACATGCTTAAAATGAGCCCTATCTACATGCATTGCTAAGGAGGTGATGACCTTCAATTCTTCCGACACTTCGCAGATCCGACTCCAAAAATCTCACGATACCATCTGGTTTTACCTTCAGTACTTGCGCGAGGAAGCAATTCCATCGCGCTAAGCATTTCTGCTTAGTGGTGCAATAGTATAATAAGAAATAATATATACAAATAAAGAAAGAAATAAATCATAATTTGGATACTCAAGAATCAATTTAATTTGGTATGGTATTTCTAGTATCAACGATCTTATATACTAGTTTGTTTCTCTTTGGAAGTGCTTAGTTTATAACTTTTCAGTAATACTACCCAGTATACAAATTATTCTAACTGTATTGTATTTCAAGTCTCTACAGTTCTGCAATTTATATTTTTGTTTTGTTTCTTTTGCTAATCTCGTTTACTCATTCATTCAATACTTAATTTAATTGTACTGAAATTTCATTATACTTAACTTAAATTAGCTTCCTGAATTGAATAATGTTTTAAATACTGCCCAAATAGCCTATACACCGACTGCATCGATAAACGGATATACTAGCACTGGGTACCTAGTACCTCGGGCCGTCACACCATTGGTCACAAAGTGTCTCCCGGTGTGCAAATAATGTGGCTAAAAAGCCATATAATCAATCAGGCATTAAGCCGAGTATAATAACACAAACTGTATAGCCATAGGCTATTAAAATCATAATATGGCATAATAAGCCATAGAACACAGTATGACGTAAAGTCATTTACAGAACAGCTGTCAGAATCCTATTGGCATGCCAACCTATCCAAACTAGTCAACTAGGCAAATTAGGACATATTACAAGATTAAATATTTATTTCTTTATTTTCAGGGTTTACTGGTCATTACACAATTCACTGGTTAATGAAAATATTGACCTTTTTATACATCATGGATAAGTTGATTCTAGTATCAACATGTCACAATTTGCATTTCAATATACTGCCAATATAGTGCAATTTACCATTTTTACAAGTTGGCATTCATTGCCAAATCACTTCAAGCATCATTTTATGTAATTACCAATTTTCACTTTTAGTGAGCTAGATTGATCTAGCATAAAGTCCTATTTCCCTTGGTTTTTAGCGTTTGGTCAAAGAAGCAAAATTGTAGCTCTATGTCTTATTGCACGTGGGGCCAAATTTCAGGTCATTCTGAGTTGTATAGACCAAGATATGGTCAATTTACTAAAGCTGGACAAATTGCATCTTTAGTGCAAAATTTGGTCAATTTCTCAATTTTTGTGTGCTAGATTTGTTTAGCTTAAAGTCCTATTTCTCTTGGTACTATTCCCTTCAATTCATTTCATTAGTCAACCTATAATGTTGACCCTTGATGCACTCTACGTGAGTCAATTCTAATGTTACCAATATGTCACATTTTATAGCCCTTTAATGTTGGTATACGTTACCAATTTCATTTCCAAGTGTATTGCATTTTATTGCAATTTACTGGATTTCGGTGTACTATTTTGACCTAGCCGGACGACTTAGTTCCCTCGGTTTTTGGGTTTTGGTCCAAACTACAAACTTGTAGGTCTATGTCTTATGGAACGCGGGGAAAAATTTCAGGTCATTCTGAGTTATGTAGACCAAGTTATGGTCATTTTACTATTGCTGGTCAAAATGTATCAAAATTGGTCACTTTAGGTCATTTTAGGTCATTTTAGGTTCGGCCAGTTTTTGGACCCGAAATTGTGCAAGCTTTTTGACTTTCTTATGGTCATTTCTGGGCTTGGGTGTCTTCATAAGACTTGTAGATATAGGTCTTAACTATTCATGGTCAAAATTTCAGGTCAATTGGACCTGTTTTGGGTGAGTTATGGCCTAAACACTAACTGCTGCCCAAATGGTCAGTTTTCAGGCCTTAAATGCACTAATCCGGATTTGGTCACTTTTTAAGGTCAGTTTCTAGGCAGAATTGTGGCAACCTTTCTGCATGAAAGTTGGCCTATTTGGTGTCTAGTTTCACCCCATATTGGCCTCATACCAATTGGGTTCATAGTTTGGCACTTATGGCCTCATTTAAGTGCTGCCTTCAATACACAACCTGCACAAAGCTCATACACTCCCAATTTAATGTTCCTTCTCCTCCTCATTACTACAATATTCAATCAACAAAACTTCTATACATATATTGTACACAATTTCAGCAACAATTCTGGGCAGAATGTTCAAGTGCTCAATGCACACAATTCATCATTAATTTCATCATTCACTTCCACCAACATTCAACATACTTCAATGTTAATATTACACATATACTTTAACATATTCATACTTCAATATCACTTACACTTGCTGCCCACAAATTGACATTAACATATATCATTAATAACCATATATTCACACACGAATTCATGCTATTAGGGGCTGCCAAACATGGCAGTTTGCTCAAGGCTTCAAGGTTCCATTCACACCTTTAATCTAAACACTACATGCACATACTTATGCACAAACTTACTACAACTTTCATTTGGACAATTCAACCTTCATTTTCATTCATTAGAAGTAAAAATAACTCAAGCTCAACAAGGGTTCATGGCTGCCCAAAATGAAGCAACATCACAAATCTCCAATAATTGTTTCAAACCATAATTTAAATTTCTCAATTTCAATCAATTCAAGTCCTATCACTTCCCATATATACACCCATATCAAACATCATCTTTAAACTCATCTACATCATTTAAACATATTAAAATCCCATGAATGTCTTGGCTGCCGAAATGAAGGGCTCACCAAATATACATTAATTTACTCAATTTCTTCACAAATCAACTCACCCAAAGCTCAAAACAAGATCTAATAAAAGAAAATAGGGAGATTAAGCACTAACCTCAACTTGGGCTTGATTAAACTTCACCAAGATACTTGCATGGAATCATGGCTTGATCAATGGTGCATGAAGGCTTGTATATGGGCGGCCATGGATGAAGCTTGGAGAACTTGAATTCGGCCATGGATGTTTGGATAAAGAAATGGAAGGCTTTTGGGTCATGAATTCTATCCACTTAAGTATTTATACCCTCCACTAATGTAGATTAATGAATATAATATTTACCACTCACTTTAGGTTAATATTAGAATAATTAAACTTATAGTTATTTTAATCATGTCCCCATAATTTCTTTTAATTACATTATGTACAAAAATTCTTATTTTCATGACATTTTCAAATTTTAATACTACTTATTTTTCATGGATATTTAGGTCAAAGATCAACTCTAGGTATCAATTGACCAAAATACCCCACTTCGGGTTACATTCCTGATTTTTCGATAACACTGATATTTGTCTGTTTCTCAATTTTTTGTTTTTCTTTGTACTAATTTATTAATTTTTCTTTAATAATTCTAGTGTCAATTATATTTCAATAAATCTTTATTTATGTCTCAAAATTAAATTCTGAGGATTCCCTGTGGTCCTGGGGTCGGCAACGGCCTTCCCGGTGCGGTCACCCATCGCTGTGGTGCCGGCTCGTTTAACTTAGCTTCATTTTCTCTCTTTCATTTTTGTTTGATTTTTCTTGTATTTTCTTTTTATTTATTTCATCATTATATGTCTGTTCACTATCACCGAAGTGTAGTTCCAGACATTCCGACTTGCCTGGACTGTTATTTGGCTACTAGAGCAACAGAACGTATAGAACACGTACAGTGGGGATGTTACAGATAGGGCCCATATAGATCAGATTATGTATTTTTTTACATTATAATTAGTTATTATTTGTAATGTAAACTATGAATTGTATATTTAAATATAGATTATGAAACTGTAATTAATTCTATAAATCATGTAAATTAATGCAAATTTGAGAATTTTGCTATAAGAATGGAGCATGAATGAATTTGTACCAATGAGTACGGATTTGAATTAAATAATGATTTTTGAAATGATGATATGAGTATGGATGAGATTATTATTGGAAAATATTGTTGAATTTTCAAATAGGTGAATAGTAAAACACGTCAAACAATAATAAAATAGGAGAAACTCCGTTAGTTACTCCATCGAAAAATAATTGATATTAAATATAACGAGAACAAAATTATTAAAGAAATAAAGTAAGATAAGTTAGGGTGCTCCAGCACCGAATGTAGCATGTCTTACTTGGCTACACTGTAGTCGGGTGAAGGGTGTTACATATAGAGGAACTAGTGACACAATCAAAGGAACTATTTTAAGTTATGTTTCGAACTTCTAAATCCAAATGGCCTTAATTACAGCATCCCATATAGCATAATACTTGAATTTTATAGTCATATCCACAATCATTACCTATTTGTAACTTTTCTAGTTGATTGCTCCCCCATTATAGATATAGACCATAATATAGACTTTTTATCCTTAACCTTTCACTAGAAGTCGGTGTCTATAAACCGACTATTCATTTCTTTTGTGCTTTTAGAAGTCTTGAAACCTTTTATAGTTTTTATCACTAGGCTCCTAACTACTTTAGATATGTATATCTTTAAGGGTACCCAAAAAAAAAAGTCTTTAATTTCTTATATGATAGAAGCAACATTTATTTTATTCAAGGTATAACCTACACTCTCCCATAGGGTTATTATTTTCTATTTTGGTTGTATTTATTAATTTTTTTTATCTTTCTTAAAACTATACAATAGCAATAGCTTACTATATCTACTGGTATATTGGTTATGTGGGTCAAAATATGTGTTCAGTTGGGCTTCCCTCGATATGATATGTATGTTGCTGTAGCGATAGTTGGACTCTCCTAGTTTATAACATTTTTATGTTATGCTTTGTGGGCATTATGTATGGGCTTTGTGTTAGACCTAGTTATGGGTTTTAAAAACAGTAAATCTTATTAAGTGCTTTAAAGGACTTAAGCTTATCCAAGTCTTGGTGCTTGTCTAGCCCATAAGATTGGGTCATAACAACAACAAAAGCAAATGGATGAAAAATACTGATGTGAAGAATTATAAAGAATGTATAGAACCAATAAGGTAGAAAAGGTGCAACTTCATCTCCCTCTCAAGTACTAATGTACTACATCTTGTCAAGTGAAACCTAAGGGTCAATCCTTACTTCTTTACAATCAAATTCCTTTTTAGAATAGTTTTCCAGTAAAGATTGATTGATTTATGGTTGGTTCTTTAGTGTTTTCCATGGTCTCTCTTTTGATCACCCTATTAATTTACATAACAACCATTTTGTACAATCATCCTTATTTGCTGCACTCTTTTTCCTTCCCTTTTGATATTTCCCTTATCTCTTCCCACCTTCACGTAACACTTGACTTTGACTCCTTATTTTCTCCTGTCACTTGTCCACTCGGTATGTTCACCTACCTGGCCTTATTTTCTCATAACTCCTCTAATTCTAACTATGAGTGATACCAACATAATGGAGTTAATCTTAAAAGCCCAAAACCTCCTCAATGGTGATAAAACCCTGCATCTTAAGCTCTATAACAACCAATATATGCAATAACAGCAACTGGTTTTGGAGGGGAAAATTATTTCCACCAAAAAGCTCAACCTTACTTCCATCAAAGCAGTGCATGATTGTTTATGGAGAACCCATCACGAATTCCACATCACCCCCAAAAACCTAATACTTTCCCTTTTACCTTTGAACATGAGGTCGATGTGAAATTCATCTTGGAGAATAGACCATGGAACATTCAAGATCAACATCTTGCAATTTAAGAATGGCCTCCTGATTTGGGATCTAATGAGATAAAGTTCACCCATTCACCTTTTTAGGTCTAAATGCATGGGCTCCCACTGAATCAACTCAAGGTGGAAAATACTAAAACTATTACTAGTTCCATGAGTGAATTTATCGAGTTTGATTCAACATAGGATGCGCTTATTGGGTTCCCTTTTTTTCTTAGAATCAGAATTAGTTTTCCTATTGAATAGCCTTTTTCCTCGAGATTTAACAATCAAAAGCAGGGAGGCGACATTTAAAGGATCACCTTTAAATACAAGGAACTACTAGATATATGTTTCTTCAATGGGATTATGGGTCATATAAGCAAACTCTGTCCTTTTTCCCAACTCAACTCAAGTCAATCAGCACAACCCCTTTCTAAAGGAAAATTTAGCCCTTGGATCTTTTCTAATCCACTAAATCACAAAACCCAGCCTTTGATACAAATACCTTCCAACTTGTCCATAGTCTTATAGAAGCCTTCTTCCGTTTCCCCAACTCAATCAGATTTAACGACCACAACTACAACCTAAAGACACTCTTATTCTCTCTGTATCGAAGCCCTACCTCTAGCGATGCCTTCTCAAAAGTCTAGACAACCTTTATATTCCTAAGTAGATCCTCCACCAATAAATCCCTTATCAAATTCAACCTTTTCATACCCACTAACAAAAGGTATGACAAACATGTTTGGAACAAACTCACAGAAATTGGGGCAAGAGGCTAAAAAAGGCAAAATGCCAGAAAACTATTCTCCTATCTAGTGTGCTTTCCTTTTGGTATCTCCTCGAACAGTGTGACTGGCCCAACTTCAAAAAGTGGACAAAATGCTATATTTCTAGCAGATCAAATCCCTTAGCTTTGGGATGACTATTTTGCTATGCAGAGAATGCATCATGGTAATACCTCATCTCTGTTTGAGAAATTTCCTTATTTGACTAATTTATTTTGGAAAGGAGCATTTATTGCTCTAGAGAAACTCTGTAACACCTCACAAACCTTCTCGCCTAAAAGCAAAAGCATGTAAGATTTATCTAACCACAACATGAAACCCTTGATTATAAATAAGGCCAAACCAAAAATCATTGGCCCATTTCCATTCACACGTTCTTAAAAGCCTAGTTATCTACCTAAATACCAAAATAGTTTAGAGTTATGAGCCCCCAAAAATTTCAACCCATAAACCACTCTAGGTTCATAAGGGAGCTGAGGAAATTGAAGTCTAACAAAACCTTGACATCCCTGAATGCTACTTGGGTTTGAAGAATGGATACCTTAAATGATCATACATATATTAATAGTAGTTTCCATGGTTATTTCATTTAAAAGGTAATAAAATTACTTTATTCAAAAAATAATTTAGATTTCAAGAAATTTTTATATTTTATGTCATAATTTATGTAAATCGATTTTTTTTTGTAAATTATAAAAAATATATTAGACTTATAAGAAAATAATGTTATTTTAAAAATATATAAATATAATATTTTTTATAATTAATATAATAAAAAACATATTAAATTACTAAGAATGAATTAAATTATTTAATTTTAATATTAATGAAAATATATAACATTATTATTAATTAAAAATAACATTTTATTATTTTATTTTTTAAAATACTATATTTTTAAATTTTTGTAAAATGTAAATTTTTGTATTAATCTGATATATATTTTTTTTATAAAATAATTCTTTCACAAAAATGGTAATTGTTTTATATAAATTTATGATATAAAATAAATACATTTCATAAAAATTAAAATATTAAAATTTCATTATTTTCTATTAATATAATAAATGTTAAAAATAAATACTATTTTTCAAAAGAAAAATCCATAATTTTGATATTGTAACTTTAATTTTTTAAATCATTTTTACTTGCAGCTAAATTTTCGATGTAAAACTAACAATATTTTTATTTAATATATATATGCAATTTATTTATAAAATTCAATTTCTTTAATTTTAGTAAATTTCCTTTATTTTTTATTAATTAGTTATTCAATTATTTTAAATTATAATTAAGATATTAATTTCCAAATTTTGTATATGCAAATTATTTAATAGTTACTCTTTTAATACTATAATAAGTAGTCATTATTATAGGGTAAGTTATAATATATTTTAATTGAAAAACGATAGCAAAGCATTTAAATTCAATTTTTATAATAGTAAAATATTTCTTATTTAATTGACCGTTTCAATTTAATAATAATAATAATAATAATTAATCTTCAAAAAGTAAAATAAAAAGAATATTAAATTATTTGGATAAAAAATAATACATGTTAATTATAAATAAGTCAAATCTCTATAATTTATTTTATAACTTTTAATGTAAACTATACTTTTAATAAATATTTCATAATAAAACTAATAGAAAATATAATAACATAATAAAAATATTTATCAAAGATATAAAATAATTTAAGGTTGGTTAAATTATATAATGGTTGATTATGAGATTACAAATTAATTATCAATTTTTTTAAAATTAATGGCCATCAGTGACTTATTATTATTATTATTATTATTATTATTATTATTATTATTATTATTATTATTATTATTATTATTATTATTATTACTACGCAGGGTGATATGTGAAATTTATAAAATAAAAATATAAATAATTTTTTAAATATTATATTTAATCACAAAAGGTTTTAATGTTTAAAAATTAAATTTAAAATAATAATAGTAATAATTTAAATCATAAGAGTTAAGATAGAATTGTAAATAATAATGATAATTAAAAGATAAATTAAAAAAATAAATAATAATAAGAGTTATTTATAGAGAATAAAATGTGGTAAACTTAAAAAAAAAATGTCACGTGACATCTTTTTGATAGTATCTCTTGACTTTATATAGATATATAAATTTGTTCTAAATCCCAATTTTACTTTTTTATTATTTTTGTCCTTAGAAACTTGTTAGACACGGACATCCATTTATAAATTGAAATGAAAAACATTTCATTTCAAAATTTACTTTTATTTTTTATAATTTTTTAAAATATAAAAATAGATTAGTGGAAATCCATTTTTATTCAGAAATAGACGGTTTCTGTTCCTATATTGGAGCGCCTTTGAATTTAGAAACCAACAACTTTTCTGTTTCAATTTTCAAATGTAGCAGAAATGGAAGTGTTTCCATTTCAACACTAGAAATGGATTGAGCATCTCAACTCCGTTTCATATTTAAAAAACGGATAGTAATTTTCGTTTCGATCTCCGATAGCAATGCATACAGTGGAAATAAAACTATTTCATTTTTAAACACAATTGGAAATGGATTGAAAAATAGAAATTTCCATTTCTAATATGACAATTTCTTGTAGTGTTACGGATTTTATTATGGTCTAAATTCTACTACTGGTTTAATTCGTCATGACAGAGGCAGCTAAGGGAACACTAAGACAAATAGTAGAGATTGGAGATGATCAGCTCATAATTTCTATGATCGAGGAGACAGCTAGTTTACTCAGATCTTTATCATCTTCTCCATCTCCTTCACCTCCATAAGGTTGATTTTATGTATGCAATTTATGCTACTATATTATAATTTTTAAACATATCTGTAGTTACATTTTTTTTTAATTATGAACTTTATGCTACCTAATACACTTATTTTACTTTGTTATTAAATATATTGTTTATCATTTTAATAATGCAGGTGTAATCAAAATATTATGAATAATTTAAAAAAATTATAATTAATTAAAAAATAACTATATAATTATTACTCACAGATTTGTTCCCTCGATAATAATTAAAATTAAATTCATAATTGTAAAATTGTTGTCAATGGTCTTCAAATCCACCTGCAATAATTTCAACAAATATTTAAACTTACACCAAAACATTACCAATTTATAACAAATCCATTAAGCCGTTGGTTTTTTTTCAATTTATCGACATAATTTCTTATGGATGTTACAATCAGCTCGCAAAATTACTGACAGCATTTCAACCATTTATATGCAGAAGCGTTGCTAATTAAATTAAGAAAAATTACTATTTAATTTCTGTGATTTAATAAAATTAAGTGATGATCTTTATATTTTAAAAATATGTTATTTAGTTTATATATTTTTTTTTTCATTCAACTGTTTAGTTTCTTCGTCAAATTTTTCATCGTTCATACTATTCAAATTATTATTTAGTCTCTTTATTTTAAGAAAAATAATTAGTAGATCCTTATATTTTAAAAAAATATTACTATTTAGTATATCTATTTTAGTGAAACTAATTACTTGATTTATGTATTTTAAAAATATATTATTAGATAAAAATAAAATTTTTCCATGTAGAGATTAATTATTAATTTATATATTTTTTTAATTTTTAATTCATTAAACATTATTTTTGTATTTTCTCTACTAGAAAATAATTTTCATTGATTACTTAGAAACTTAAAAAATTTAATTAATTTTTTTGTGTAGACAACTTGTATCTTAAATTTAATTAATTTTTTTTGTGTAGACAACTTGTATCTTTTTTATCGATAGATGAAATAAAGAGAGAATAAGAGGGGTAACAGTATGGGTGTAAAGGGGAAGAAACATGGAAAAAGAGAAATAGTGGATGATAAGAAAGAAATAAGAGAGAGAGAATTAGATAGTTTAGATAAAAAAAAATTATAGAATTAAATAGTTAATATAATGAAATTATATAAACTAACTGATATATTTTTTAAAATATAGGAATTAATTAATTAGTTTCACTAAAATAAAAGAACTAAATGGTAATTTAACCAGTATTAATTAAAGAAAAAATTGATGGAGGAACTAAAAAATTTAATGAAAATAAAATATGGGGACTAAATAATATATTTTTTAAAATATAAAAATTAAATAATTAATTTTATTAAAATATAAAGACTAAGGGTCTGTTTGGATTAGCTGTTAAATACAGCTGATAGCTGTTACTGTTAGCTGATAGCTGATAACTGATAGCTGATGATAGTTGTTTTATATTAAGTGTTTGGTAAAATTATATTTAACTGTTGCTGTTAATATGTGAAATGATTAATAAGGGTATATATCATATAATTTATTTTATTATTTAAATAAATATAAAATTATAAATTTATTACATTATATTATTTATTTTATTATTAAATTAAATATATAATTATTAATCTTTTATATTATATCATTTATTTTATTATTAAAATAAGAAAATAATTATTTTTTTAAGATAATTAAATAATTTTAAAAATATAGATAAAATAATAAAATAATTATTATTATTAATAGAAAATTTTATAATTAATTTTAAGTTTTTGGATATAAATAAATATTTTATATTTTATGTTATTAATAAAAAAATATTTTAACAAAGTTGAAATACGTTAATTAAAATATTAAAATTATAAATAAAAAAATAAAAATATTAATAATATTAATTTTCAAGTTAAATAAAAAAGAATAATATGGTCAAAATAAAAAATAAAACCAGATCAGCTATCAGCTGATGAGAAACAGCTCTAAGGGGGTGTTTGGTTTACCTGTTGGATTCAGCTGATAGCTGATAGACACCCAAACAGGTAAAATGTGGTGTTTGGCAAGCTTAAAAAAATTGAGCTGATAGCTGATGGGCAACTGATATGATACCCATCAGCTGCAGTTTGTATCAGCTCTATTTTTAGAGCTGTTTCTCATCAGCTGATAGCTGATCTGATTTTATTTTTTATTTTGACAATATTATCCTTTTTTATTTAACTTGAAAATTAATATTATTAATATTTTTATTTTTTTATTTATAATTTTAATATTTTAATTAATGTATTTCAACTTTGTTAAAATATTTTTTATTAATAACATAAAATATAAAATATTTATTTATATCTAAAAACTTAAAATTAATTATAAATTTTTCTATTAACAATAATAATTATTTTATTATTTTATCTATATTTTTAAAATTATTTAATTATCTTAAAAAATAATTATTTTCTTATTTCAATAATAAAATAAATGATATAATATAAAAGATTAATAATTATATATTTATTTAAATAATATAATATATTATTTAATAATTATATATTTAATTTAATAATAAAATAAATAATA
Source organism: Hevea brasiliensis (assembly GCF_030052815.1). Taxonomy (NCBI): domain Eukaryota; kingdom Viridiplantae; phylum Streptophyta; class Magnoliopsida; order Malpighiales; family Euphorbiaceae; genus Hevea; species Hevea brasiliensis. The sequence continues at coordinate 33,176,673 of NC_079507.1, read as the reverse complement.
TAATGTAATAAATTTATAATTTTATATTTATTTAAATAATAAAATAAATTATATGATATATACCCTTATTAGTCATTTCACATATTAATCGCAACAGCTAAATATAATTTTACCAAACACTTAATATAAACAATATCATCACTATCGCTATCACTATCACTAACAAGAATAAATATCACCAATACTATCGATTGTATTCAACAGATTAATCTAAATGCCCTAAAAATAGAGTGATAGAACCGCGGTGATGGGTATCATATCAGTTGCCCATCAGCTATCAGCTCTATTTTTTTAAACTTACCAAACACCACAATTTACCTGTTTGGGTGTCTATCAGCTATCAGCTGCACCCAACAGGTAAACCAAACACCCCCTAAATAATGATAAGGATTATCTCATTGTACAAATCTTATAGATATAGGTTATCCTTATGTATCTGATTAACAAAGAAGTCTACCATTCCTATGACTCTTGTATCATTATATATACGCTGTTGTGCTATATCAAGAACTCAATGAAACAAGTATTCTACATGGTATCAGATGCCAAAAGCTTAACATCATCATGGCAACAGATCATGCTTTAATAACGTCCCTTACACCTGCTTCAACAACTCTTTCTCTTCCCAAAACCACACCTTTTCTTTCCATCAAATTAAACTCCACTAATTATCTTCTATGGCAGGCACAACTATTACCTCTCTTACATAGCCATAGTTTGGCTCATCACATCTCTTCGACTGCCACAACACCATCTCCTACCCTTGATGATGGAAATCCAAATCCACAATACCCAATCTGGTTTCAGCATGACCAATTAATTCTCAGCTGGTTCTTCTCATCTATTACATAAAATCTTCTACCACAAATCATAGGCTTACACACAGCCCATGAAGCTTGAGAAAAGTTGTACACTATCTTTGCATCAGGATCCAGAACTCAGATCCAACAATTAAGGAAATAGTTGAAACACTTGACCAAAGGCACAGATTCAATTAAAGTGTATATGCGAAAGGCAAAGTCCATCTCTGATCAGCTTACTTTGCTACAAAGCCCCATACCAGATGACATCGTAGTTAACGACATTCTTGATTGTTTAGGTCCTGATTATCGTCCCTTCACTTGGGCGATAGAACCTCGTAATATGCTAATCACGTATGATAACTTGTACGCTTTATTATTAAGCGTAGAATCTCAGCTACAAATGGCAAAATTAACCTGGAGCACTCAGTACTGCCTATTGCCCAATTAGTCAACGCACAATCGAATACAATAGGACAATGTTCAACTCATGGGCGAGGTCGTGGTTGGTCCAACAATCAGTCCACCTCAATATATTCACCTAATCCCACTACCATCTGTTACAATTTTCAAGGCTATTGTCATTTAGCAAGACAATGACCCACACCGAAATTCCAATCCAACACACAAATCTTGCAACCACTTCCTCAATCCAAATTTGCTATCACCACTACTCGGCCTATGCAACATTGGACTGATGACTCTGGAGCCAATTATCACCTAACCGCCGATCATAGGAATATCACTCATTCCACTCCTTACTATAGCACTAATCAAATAAAAGTCGGCAATGGTCACTCTCTTCCTATATCCAACAGTGGTTCTTCTTTTGCTCTTCTTCATGATTCTCTTTTTTCTTTGCATAATATTTTGCACTCACCTTTTATTTCTCATAATTTACTTTCTGTCTTTGCTTTCACTAATGCTAACAATGTTTCTATTGAATTTTCTCCTGACAAGTTTCTTGTGAAGCATATCCACATGAAACAGGTTCTCTACTAAGGCTAAAGTGAGGATGGACTTTACACAATGCCTCTTTGTGTCATAAATTCTTCTCCGTTTGCTAATGTCGCTGAATTTAGTACTTGGCATGCATGTCTTGCTCATGCCAATAGTAGAGTAGTCAATAAAGTGTTATCTTCCAATTGTTTACCATTCAATGATGTTGATTCTAATTTTCCATGCAATGCATGTAACATCAATAAAAGCCATAAGTTATGTGACATCCCTTACCCGTCTACAGTGTAGCCGAGCAAGTTATGACACTCAGTGTGCCAGAGTACCAATTCATGTTTCTATTATAATTTATCCCTTTTAATTCATTTATTTTCAATTTTTGATAAATCTGAATTTTTCGGTAAATTTTATAGAAAATCCAGCAGAGTGCCGGCTATAAATTGGAAAAACAGTTCTTCTGAACCAGTTTAAAAACACTTCCAATATAATTTTCAAATCCAAACTTCATTATACACATTTCAAGTTAATCTCAAAATCTCAATCTCAAATCACAATACTATTTTCAAAACTTTTCTGTTCACTTCATCACTTGAAGTATATTCACAAATAATTTTCAACATTTCAGTTATCAACATACATTATGCAGAAAATCTCAACAACATGAAATTTCATATATTTACATTAATACATAATTACAGGAGTTTATAGTTACAATCCAAACTAACACAAAATACAAAAGGGCCACCCATAGTCCTAATGTCTTATCATATGCAGTGCAGATGTGAGGTGACTTTGGACTCTTGATGCAGCTCTGAAGACTCACCCCGTCTGATGTTTGTTGGGCTCCCCAGCTAGGTCTCCAGTACCTGCACGTGGCAAAAGTGATGCGCTAAGCAATTCTGCTTAGTGGTGACAATATAAAATAAAATAAAATAGAATAAAATAATTATGCAGAATGTATGATTTCATTTTTTGGGTAGGCTTAATTTCAGGTATTATTTGTAGTATTATTCACTTAAAATTTGATAAGGTTTATTATCATTGCCCGAATAACCCATACTAGTTGACTAGACTGGATAAATGGGTAAATTGGCACTAGGTACTAAGTACCTCAGACCATCACACCATCGGTCACACTGTGTCTCCCGGTGTGTAACAGAATAGCTAATAAGCTGTAATAATTATCAGGGTTAAAACCCAATTATATCAACTCAAATAACATAGCCAAAGGCTATTATGTCACAGAATGGCATGGGAGCCATGAAACACAGAATGGCATGAAGCCATATGCAGTACTACTAACAGAACCCTATTGGCATGCCAAGCTATCCAAACCAATCTTATTAGCTATACTAGGGCATTTTACACTTTTAAATTTCACAATTTTTGAATTTCAAGTTTTGGTGTTACTATTCATTTCATTAGTCGACCAAAATATTGATTTTTGCATAGGTAATAGGTACATTGGTTGTAATATTACCAATATACCACATTTTGCATTTTAAACTTGTTGGTTTTAGTTGCCAAAACCATTTCTAAGCATAATGTTAATTGAGCAGAGTTTTCAGTTTTCATAACTTATTTTTACTGTTCCATTAGTCAAATTTGTAGTGGGAATTTGGCAAAATAATCAACAAAAAAGTTGTTCCTTCTTTTGTCTAATTGAATTTTTTTTTTTTGATTCACTCCATTTGGAGTTTTGTAGCTCAAGTTATGGTCCAAAAACCACAACTGGCCGGATTGGAATTTTTCTGGATTGATCAATCTACAGTGCAATGAATAGTAACTGCAACTCACTTGTTGGATAGGTTCTGATCATAATTTGGGTTAGATTTCTTCATGAAAGTTTTTGGTCTATATCTCAGCTTATTGCTGGTAAAATTTCAGGTCAATTGGACCTTTCTACATTGAGTTATGGCCAAATGAAAAATCATTGTTCATTTGGTCATTCTGCATAAACAGACAGCAGGTCACCCGGATTAAGGCAAGCTTTTGGTCTACTTGGTTTGGTTTTATGGGCATGATTTCTTTACCAAAGTTGTGCTATTATGTGTCTAGTTTCATGTCCAATTGGCCTTGCACCAATTGAACCTCCACAATTCAAATTATGGCTGCCCAAACCTACTAGACTCATGTCCAATTCTGCAGGTCACCATGTGCAGCCACACCAACTGTAATTCCCACTAATCAAACCACCTCATTTCTTGTTTACACATAACCAAATGGTCACTAATTGACCATTAAAACTCACTTTCATCATTACATGATTAAAGTCTCCATTTTATACCCAAACCCTAATCCTAAATCTCAAATCATGCATTTAACTTGCATTTCATCAATCCACTTAGTGGGTACATATTGTGGGCTGCCATGATGGTCTTTTAACTTCATTAAACTCACCACAAACAAACCCTAATTGTGGCTATCAAAAATCTAGGATTTCCATCCAAATGGTATTCAACAATTTTTCTTTGCAATTTACACATATTCAAAGTTTTTAACATGAATTTAAAGAAAAATTCATGGTTGGGTCACTAACCTCAAAGGAGTGAGATTTTTCCACTTGCTAAAACTCTTGTTTTCCTCCTCTTTTTACTCCCAAAAGAATCAACAAGGTATAAGAGAAATTTTTTGTGTTGCTAGGTTAGGGTTTAGTTGGGTAAAAGTGGGGGAAAATCAAGCTTTGAAAGCTTGTTCATGGTGGCCATGGTGGGAGTGTTTTATGTCAAGGAGAAGAAGAGAAGAAGGTGTTCTGATTTTTCTTTTGTTTTCCAGCCTATTTGTCTCTTTTAAACAAAGTTATGCCATGTGTCAACATTGGGTTGGTTGGGTGAGTTTTAATGACATCATGATGATGTCATTAATCCATTTTCTTTCATTTTCTCTCCATTTCTTGTTTATTTAATTGCAATTAAATTTTTAACAATATTTATTCATATTTTATGTTATATAAATTATTTATTTAACTAGACAAGTTGGCCCAAAAATCATCTCTGAAGACGAAATGACCAAAATGCCCTTCATTTGGCTTAACGGGCCAAAATTGTCTATACTGATTGAAAAATTTTTCTAAGTATTTTCTTGGTATTCTAATGCCATAAAAACTTCAATGACCCTTCTCTGGAGTCCCAAGAATTATTTTATAATTTTTCCTAAATTTTTTTCTTATTAATTTTTTTGAGTTAATTTTTGGTTCCTCACTTTAGTTTAAATATTTTTTTCCAAACTTCTAGTCCGCCTGATCGACATCGGTCACGAGCAGATGCATGCGGACTAGCTAAAATGAGGATGTTACAACTCTTCCCCTCTAATAAAAATTTTGTCCTCGAAATTTACCTGATGCAAACAGTTGAGGAAACTGTTGCCTCATTATCTCTTCACTTTCCCAAGTTGCCTCTTCAGTGTTATGGTGCCTCCAAAGCACTTTCACTAGTGGAATTTGTTTATTTCTCAGTTCCTTCACTTCCTGAGCTAGGATTTCTATAGGTTCTTCTGTGTATGTCAAGTCCGGTTGGATTTCAATCTCTTCCATGGAAATGACATGTGAAGGGTCTGAGCGATATCTTCTCAGCATAGAAACATGGAATACATTATGAATTTTATCCAGTTCTGGTGGTAAAGCTAGCCGATAGGCCACTGGTCTCACACGTTCAATGACTTCATATGGGCCAATAAACCTAGGGCTTAACTTACCCTTCCTCCCAAACCTCAGTACTTTCTTCCATGGTGAGACTTTGAGAAACACTTTATCGCCAACTGCATAATCTATCTCTTTTCTCTTCAAGTCGGCATATGATTTCTGTCTATCTGAAGCACCCTTCAGGTTAGCTTTGATTATCTTCACTTTCTCCTCAGTCTGTTTTACCAGGTCTGGTCCTACCAATTTATCTTCGACCAATTCAGTCCAACACACTGGGATTATACATTTCCTCCCATACAGTGCTTCGTACGGAGCCATTTGGATGCTAACTTGGTAGCTATTGTTATATGCGAATTCTGCCAGTGGAAGGTATCTATCCCAGCTCCCCTCAAACTCAATAACACAACTCCTTAGCATATCCTCCAGGATCTATCACATAATTCACAGTGTTACTATTATTTCAATTTATTACTTGTAAAAATTCAATTAGTTCTTAAGTTTACCTGGATTACTCGTTCTAACTGTCCATCCATCTGGGGATGAAAAGCAGTGCTAAAACAGAGTTGTGTGCCCAAGGCTTCTTGCAACTTTTTCCAGAATCTTGATGTAAACCTTGGGTCTCGGTCAGATATGATGGAAAGTGGGATTCCATGCAGTCTAAATATCTCACTGATATACAATTCTGCTAGCTTTTCCAGTGAGTAGTCAGTTCTAACTGGCAGAAAATGTGTTGACTTCATCAATCTATCCACTATCACCCACACTGCATCATGCTTCTTTTGGGTGAGAGGTAGACCACTAACAAAATCCATAGTGACCCAGTCCTATTTCCATTCAGGTATGCTTATAGGCTATAGCAATCCTGATGGAACTTGATGTTCTGCTTTAACTTGCTGACATGTCAAACACTTAGTCACATAGTCAGCTATATCCCTTTTCATACCAGGCCACCAATACTGAGGCTTCAAGTCATTGTACATTTTTGTGCTTTCCGGGTGCATAGCATAAACACTAGTGTGTGCTTCTTTCAGAATACTAGTCTTCAGTTCCCTATTATCTGGTACACATACTCTTCCTCTGTAGTACAGACACCCATCTGCTTTCACCTCATATTCAGTTTCCTTTCCCTCTGGAATTTTATCCACAATGGCCATTAGTTTTTCATCTGCCCTCTGCCCATCTAGTATCTGCTGTAGCAGGGTTAGCCTCACTTGCAACTCAGCCAAAATAGCTCCATCTTGAGCTTAGGACAGACAGGCATTTAGTGATCTTAAAGCTATGATGGACTTCCTGGTCAAAGCATCAGCAACTACATTTGCCTTCCCAGTATGATAATCTATCACACAATTATAGTCCTTTAGGAACTCAATCCATTGCCTCTGTCTAAGATTGAGCTCCTTCTGGGTTGGCAAGTATTTTAGACTCTTGTGGTCTGTATAGATGTAGCATTTTTCACCATATAAATAATGCCTCCATATCTTCAGTGCGAAGATAATTGCTGCTAACTCTAGATCATGAGAAGGGTAGTTCTGTTCATGTGGCCTTAACTGCCTGGAAGCATAGGCGATCACTTTCCCCTCTTGCATCAATACACACCCTAGCCCATTATGTGAGGCATCACTATAGACCACAAAGTCTTTTCCCAACACTGGCTGTGTTAACACTGGTGCTTCTGTCAACATAGCCTTCAGCCTTTCAAAACTAGCTTGGCACTTATCGTTCCAGCCAAATTTCATATTCTTGTGCAACAACTTGGTCATTGGAGCAGCTATAAGAGAGAACCCCTTCACAAATCTTCTGTAATACCCAGCTAGCCCCAAGAAACTTCTGACCTCAGTTGTATTTCTGGGAGGCTTCCATTCCATCACTGCTTATATCTTTTTGGGATCCACTCTAATCCCCTTAGCTGATACTATGTGTCCAAAGAAAGAGATCTCACTCATCCAGAAGTCACACTTGGACAACTTAGCATACAACTTCTTTTCTCGTAGGGTTTGCAGAACAATCCTCAAATGTTTATCATGTTCTTCCCTGGTCTTGGAATACACCAGAATATCATCAATAAAGACCACTACAAACCGATCTAAGTATGAATGGAAGATACGGTTCATAAGGTCCATAAATGCTGCTGGTGCATTTTGTTAACCCAAACAGCATTACTAAAAATTCATAGTGTCCATACCGGGTTTTGAATGTAGTTTTTGACACATCTGCATCCTTTACCCTCAACTGATGATACCCTGATCTGAGATCAATTATTGAAAATACACCGGCTCCCTTTAACAGATCAAACAGATCGTCTATTCTGGGCAATGGATATTTGTTCTTCACAGTTACTTTGTTTAACTGCCGGTAATCAATACACAATTTCAAGGTTCCATGCTTTTTCTTCACAAATAGCACCAGAGCTCCCCATGGTGACACACTGGGGCGTATGAACCCCTTATCAAGCAACTCTTGCAACTGAGTTTTCAACTCTCTCAACTCAGTGGGTGCCATCCTATAAGGAGCAAATGAAATGGGTGCTGTACCCGGCATTACCTCAATAGCAAACTCGACTTCCCTTTCTGGTGGTAAACCAGGCAACTCTTCAGAAAATACATTTGGGAAGTCTCTTGCTGTGGGTATATCACCCAAGTTTGGCTTAGCCTGCCTAGTATCAACCACGTTTGCTAGGTAAGCTTCACAGCATTTTCTCATCAATCTTCTTGCAACCGTGGCTGAGATAACATTGGACAGGAAATCTGTCCTTTCACCCACAATAATGATCTCATTACCCTCAGAAGTTTTCAGAGAAATTCTCTTCAATTTGCAATCAACTATTGCCTGATGACGTGACAAATAGTCCATTCCCAAAATCACATCAAACTCGTGGAAGGACAACTCAATTAGGTTTGCCGAGAATTCATACCCCTGAATCCTCAATGGGCAACCCTTATACACTTTATTCACTACCACACTGTGGCCTAGTGGATTTGTGATCAGAATGTCTTGATCACTCTCCTCTACTGGAACTCCCCTCTCTATGGGTAGTTTGATACAAATGTAGGAATGAGTGGATCCTGGATCCACCAATGCATGTACAGAAGTGTTGTAGAGGGAAAATGTACCCCTGATGACATCCGGGGCATCTTGCTCCTCCTGAGCTCTGATGGCATAGGCCCTGGCTAGTATTCTAGTGTCTGGCCTCTCAGTTGACTCGGATGCAGGCCTCAGTGATGGACCAGCTGCCTCAGGTTTACCAGGCTTCCTACCCCTTTGTGGTGCAGGAGCAGGTCTGTCAGTTTTTGTTGGAGCAACTGTAGTAGTCCTCTTTGGACAATTCTTGATCTGGTGTTCTGTAGATCCACACCGTAAACATGCACCGGTCACTCGCCAACATTCCCCCTTATGCCACTTCTGACAGTACTGACAAGCAGAAGATGTAGGGGCTGGTCCCCTAAACACCGTCCCTGGAGAGCTACCCATTGATGGTGTGGACTGGCCTTTCTTAGGTGTGAACTGTGGTCTGGGCCCCTGAGACTGGCCCTGACCCTGTGGTGGTCCTGAACTCTGAGCTGGAGGACCCTTACTCTTCTTGCTGGGAGCAGAAAATGTATTGGACTGATGTGTCCCACCACTGATATGCATCATCCTGAAGTAGGGACACAACACCCACCAAGTTTTGCTCGGGGGTGCAATTTAGCTGTTTCAGCACTCTGATGGTTCTATCCAACCAATTTTCTGCGGCCATGGGATCATCTTCCCTCTTCCCAAAGAAGTCCACAGCCCCATGCTTCCTCAATTTCTCCAAATGAGATTTCGGTGGTACTGGTGGAGGTTGTAGCTGTGGTTGTGGTGGTGGAATTGCCCCCATCATTTGCAGGTAGAATTCAGTCATTTGCTGAAATAGAGCAAATTGAGGTTGGGCAGGTGCCTCAGTTGCTGGTGGAGCAGATTCTACCCTACCCCCAGATTCAGCCCTTGGTGGAGCACGACTCTCCACCTCTTCCTCAACTGCTCTTTGCGAAGCAGGATCTATATCCTATTCAAAATAAGAAAACAAACAGATCTGCATCAGTGTCGCCTCAACATTTACAAATGCAATGCAATGGTATGCACTCTATCTAGGCCCAGAAAGGCCTAAACCGATGCTCTGATACCATTAAATGTGACACCCCTTACCTGTCTACAATGTAGTCGAGCAAGTTATGCCACTTAGTATGCCGGAGCACCAATTCATGTTTCTATTACAATTTATCCCTTTTAATTCATTTATTTTCAATTTTTGATAAATCTAAATTTTTTCGCAAATTTTATAGAAAATCTGGCAGAGTGCCGATTATAAATTGGAAAAACAGTTCTTCTGAACCTGTTTTAAAACACTTCCAATATAATTTCCAAATCCAAACTCCATTATAAACATTTCAAGTCAATCTCAAAATCTCAATCTCAAATCACAATACTATTTTCAAAACATTTCTCTTCACTTCATCATTTGAAGTATATTCCCAAATAATTCTCAACATTTCAGTTATCAACATACATTATGCAGAAAATCTCAACAATATGAAATTTCATATATTTACATTAATACATAATTATCAGAGTTCATAGTTATAATCCAAACTAATACAAAATGCAAAATACAAAAGGGCCACCCATAGTCCTAATGTCCTACCATATGCAGTGCAGATGTGAGGTGACTTTGGACTCCTGATGTAGCTCTGAAGACTCACCCCATCTGATATCTGCTGGGCTCCCCAGCTAGGTCTCCAGTACCTACGCGTGGCAAAAGCGACACGCTAAGCAATTCTGCTTAGTGGTGACAATATAAAATAAAATAAAATAGAATAAAATAATTATGCAGAATGTATGATTTCATTTTTTGGATAGGCTTAATTTCTGGTATTATTTATAGTATTATTCACTTAAAATTTGATAAGGTTTATTATCATTACCCGAGTAACCCATACTAGTTGACTGGATTGGATAAACGGGTAAACTGGCACTAGGTACTAAATACCTCGGACCATCACACCATCGGTCACACTGTGTCTCCCGGTGTGCAATAGAATAGCTAATAAGCTGTAATAATTATCGGATTAAAACCCAAGTATATCAACTCAAATAACATAGCCAAAGGCTATTATGTCATAGAATGGCATGGGAGCCATGAAACACAGAATGGCATGAAGCCATATGCACTACTGCTAACAGAACCCTATTGGCATGCCAAGCTATCCAAACCAATATTATTAGTTATACTAGGGCATTTTACACTTTTAAATTTCACAATTTTTGAATTTCAAGTTTTGGTGTTACTATTCATTTCATCAGTCAACCAAAATATTGACTTTTGCATAGGCAATAGGTACATTGGTTCTAATATCACCAACATACCACATTTTGCATTTTAAACTTGTTGGTTTTGGTTGCCAAAACCATTTCTAAGCTAAATGTTAATTGAGCAGAATTTTTAGTTTTCATACCTTATCTTTTCTATTCCATTGGTTAATTTTATAGTGGGAATTTGGCAAAATGATCAACATGAAAGTTGTTTCTTATTTTGTTTAGTTGAATTTCTTTTTTTCAATTCACTCCATTTGGAGTTTTGTAGCTCAATTTATGGTCCAAAAACCATAACTGGCCGGATTGGAATTTTTCTGGACTGACCATATCTACAGTACAGTGAATAGTAACTACAACTCACTTGTTGGATAGGTTCTAATCATAATTTGGGTTAGGCTTCTTCATAAAAGTTGTTGGTCTATATCTCAGCTTGTTGCTGGTAAAATTTCAGGTCAATTGGACCTTTCTACATTGAGTTATGGCCAAATGAACAATCACTGTTCATTTGGTCATTCTGCAGAAATAGACTGCAGGTCACCCAGATTAAGGCAAGCTTTTGGTCCACTTGGTTTGGTTTTATGGGCATGGTTTCTTTACCAAAGTTGTGTCATTATGTGTCTAGTTTCATGTCCAATTGGCCTTGCACCAATTGAACCTCTATAATTCAAGTTATGGCTACCCAAACCTACTTGACTCATGTCCAATTCTGCAGGTCACCATGGGCAGCCACACCAACTGCAATTCCCACTAATCAAAACACCTCATTTCTTGTTTACACATAACCAAATGGTCTCTAATTGACCATTGAAACTCACTTTCATCATTACATGATTAAAGTCTCCATTTTATACCCAAACCCTAACCCTAACATCTCAAATCATGCATTTAACTTGCATTTCATCAATCCACTTAGTAGGTACATATTGTGGGCTGCCATGATGGTCTTTTAACTTCATTAAACTCACCACAAACAAACCCTAACCGTAGCTGCCAAAAATCTAGGGTTTCCATCCAAATGGTATTCAACTATTTTTCTTTGCAATTTACACATATTCAAAGTTCTTAACATGAATTTAAAGAAAAATTCATGGTTGGGTCACTAACCTCAAAGGAGTGAGATTTTCCCACATGCTAAAACTCTTGTTTTCCTCTTCTTTTTGCTCCCAAAAGAATCACCAAGGTGTAAGAGCAAGTTTTTGTGTTGCTAGGTTAGGGTTTAGTTGGGTAAAAGTGGGGGAAAATCAAGCTTTGAAAGCTTGTTCATGGTGGCCATGGTGGGAGTGTTTTACGTCAAGGAGAAGAAGAGAAGAAGGTGTTCTGATTTTTCTTTTGTTTTCTGCCCTATTTGTCTCTTTTAAACAAAGTTATGCCATGTGTCAACATTGGGTTGGTTGGGTGAGTTTTAATGACATCATGATGATGTCATAAATCCATTTTCTTTCATTTTCTCTCCATTTCTTGTCTATTTAATTGCAATTAAATTTTTAACAATATTTATTCATATTTTATGTTATATAAATTATTTATTTAACTGGACAAGTTGGCCCAAAAATCATCTCTGAAGACGAAATGACCAAAATACCCTCCGTTTGGCTTAACGAGCCAAAATTGTCTGTACCGATTGAAAAATTTTTCTAAGTATTTTCTTGGCATTCTAATGCCATAAAAACCTCAATGACCCTTCTCTGGAGTCCCAAGAATTATTTTATAATTTTTCCTAAATTTTTTTCTTATTAATTTTTTTGAGTTAATTTTTGGTTCCTCACTTTAGTTTAAATATTTTTTTCCGAACGTTCTAGCTGTCCGGACCGACACTAGTCACCGGAACAGTAGACTGTACGGACTAGGTAAAATGAGGATGTTACAAGTTACCATTCTTTGAATCACATTCAAAAATGTCACAACCTTTAGAGCTAATTTGGTCCAATGTCTGGGGACCATCTCCAATCCCATCCATTGATGGCCATCGGTACTATGTGATTTTTAATGATCATCACACTAAATACTGTTGGATATATTTTGTGAAACAAAAATATGAGGTCCTAAATATTTTTATTCAATTTCATCATCTTGTTGAAAAATATTTTGGACTCTCTCTTAAGTGTTTTCAAGTAGACTGGGGCGGTGTTTTAAGCATTAACACAATACCTACGTGCCAATGGTATCACTCAAAGAGTCTCTTGTCCTTATACCCTAGAACAAAATGGATATGCTGAGAGAAAACATAGGCATATTGTGACGCCCCTTACTCGTCTATAGTGTAGCCAAGTAAGGCATGCCACATTCAGTGTCGGAGCACTCTATATTGTCTTGTCATGTACATTATTAACTTAAATTCCATTTACTAGTGTTATTTCATGTGTGGGAAATTTTTTTTTATTATAATTTATTTTTATAGAGATCCGGACAGAGCCTCCTCTATTATATTAACATATGGCAGGTTCAACTATTTACCTATTAAAATAGTTTATATCCATTTCATATTCCATATGTCACCTCATATCATCTTTGCTCATACAATTTCAAGAAAATATATATTTCATTCATTCATGTAAAATCATATACATTATTTACAATTTATTTACAATATCAAAATGAATTATATCTGTACTTATATACAATGAACTCAACTCAACTAAGCCTTTATCCTAAAAATTTGGGGTTGGCTATCTTATATACAATGAACAAAATACAAAAATCTAGATACATGGGCTCTACCAAAAACAAATTACAGAGGTGACTCTCACACTATAGCAGATCTGCAAAACTCTCTATCAGAGCACTATTATTGTTGCTGCTGCTGCTACTGGTGGTCTCTAATGCCTAGCAATGAAAAGCCAACGAGCTAAGCGTAATGCTTAGTGGTGTATAAATTAAAATAAAAATAACTAAATTATTAACGATAATGATTCTATGTGCAATTTCATAAATTTTATGTCATTTACATATTTGATGCACTTTGGGAACAATTGAAATTTATCGGATCTTTTTTGTTCATTTCTCTCATATTCAATCATATTAAATTCCTATTAGTGCCCAAGTAACCTATAACAGACTATAAAGACTGGATACATGAGAGTATATTAGTTAGACAGTCATATGTCTATCATGTATACATCTGTCATGTCAGGCACAAGGCCAGCGGGCAAGCATTTGTAACGCCTTCGCTTTAGGTAATCCATATATTCTACTGTTCCGATTACTAATGTCTGTTCGAACAGTTAAGATGTTTGAAACTACACTCAAACTAGAGTGAGGAGGCATAAATTGACTGAATAAAGACCAAGAAAAATTAAGAAAAAATAGAAAAAAATGAATTATAAATGAGTTAAACGAGCCGGAGTCACGGCGATGGGTGATCGTACCAAGAAGTGACTACGAAGACAGTTGCCGACTCTAGACCCCCGAGAAACCTATGAAATAAATTTTTGGGACTTAGTTGAAGGTTTACTAAGGTCCAAATAACATTAAAAATGTCAAAGAAAATTCATAAAAATTTAGTTAATCGATACAGACAAAAATAAACCGACAAGCATAACGAAGGGCATTTTGGTCATTTCACCTTTGGAGTTGAATTTTGATCAAAATGTTAATTAAGTTAAGTGAGAATAAAATATTTAAAAATGAATTAAAAATTAAAGATTTGTGTAATAGAAAAGAAGAAAGGAAAAGAAAGAAAAAGGAAATATAAAGAAATAATGACATAAGCATAATATTAGGATGACCTCATTAAAAATTTGGACAAATAGGAAATAAACACATATATAAAAAGAGATAAACATCAAATTAAAAATCAAATTTAGTCTTCTTCTTCCTCTTATTCTTCTTTGCTGAACCATAGGAGCTCCTTTCTTCCACCATTTTTCTTCTTTGCAAGCTTGAGTTTCTATGTTTTTCTCACCATAAAACCCTAAACTCCCTTCACTAAAAATCATCCTCACACCTTTGAGAAGCTAGTAGTAGTAATAAGAAGGGAATGAATTGAAGTTTTGGCAACTTGAAGAAGTGTCCATATAAGGTTAGTGCTTACTCTCTCTTTCTTTCTTCATTAAATCTTGAATTGAGGTTGAAATGAGTTAAAATTGCATGAAAAACTAAGAAAATAATGGGTTTATGAAGGACTAAAAATTCAGCAGCTATAGGAGGTGAATGAAATTGATAGTTTTGATAGTTTTGATTTGGTTAGTGAAGTGGATTAATGAAGTTTAACGTATAGAAATTAAATTGCATGGAAGTAAGCATGAGATTGGAACTTTGAAATTAGGGTTTAATCTAACTATTGGGACTTTTATGCTATTGTTTGAAATTGGAATCCGTGAGATTGATTGTTACTTAATAGAAGTGCCATGTATGCCAAATTATAGTTTGGGAGATTAGAGGAAATGATTTGGGAGTGTACATTTTCCATGCAGGTTTAGGACTTTATAAGTCTAGTGTGCATTTTGAGCTATAACTAGATTTGTGTTGCTCCAATTGGTATGAAGTCAATTGGAGGTGAAACTAGGGCCAAAATACTCCATTTTTCATGAAGAAATCATGCCCAAATTTTGTCCATAACTTGACCAAATTACTGTTCCAATCCGGCTGACCATACACTAAATCCAGAAAAATGACCAAATGAATAGTGCACATTCATTTGGTCATAACTCCCTCTAGATAGGTCCAAATGACCTGCATTTTATACCATTGGAAAGCTTAGACATAGGAATACAAATTTCACGAGGAACATAGAGCTCAGAAATGCCTCTAACCAAACCAAATTGCTGGCCTAAATTAGGTCACAAAACTGTCTAGAACCATACTGCCCAGAATTTGCTGGATATAGGCTTACTCGACCAGTTTTGGAAAAAAGGCCATAACTTGGTCTACAAAAATCCAAATGCAATGAAATTAGTGCCAAACTTTTTATAAGATATAGATATATAATATTGGTGTTTTGACCTAGAACCTAGAACCTAGAACCCAAGGGAACTAAGTCAAATTGTTAGAATAAATTAGTACACCAAATCCAAGAATTTGCCTTAACCACCAATAGACCCCAGAACAGTGTTTATACTATAGCGTTCACTAGGAAATCCTAAAAGGGATGAGCCAAACTATTTTGAAAACCTAAGAGATAGAGCTCCAACTTTGATAAACTTACCTCAAATTTAGAGTGTAAGAACCCTAAATTGGGAGTCAAAACCACTAACCTAAACCTAGAATCCTATAGACATAGGGTACCTAAGTCCAGGCCAGTTAATTAGCTATAACTAATTCTAAAAAACTTGAAAAATTGTAATTGAAAATTCTAAGTGATCATAAGAGATAGGGTAACAACTTTTATAAAGAACATTAGGCCTAAAAGTGGCTGTAACATGTCCAAATAATTAGGAAAAGATTAATTTCAGAATCTGCCTAGTTCTGGAACTATAGTGAGTTAATGAACCAGTTTTGGTTGTTTGACCATAACTTGAGTTTTAAAACTCCAAATGACATGAATCCAAAAAGAAAACAAAGACAAGACATAGAGTAACAACTTCCATGAAGAAAGTGTGGCCAAACAGTGGCCACATCTTGAACAATTTGCTAGGTGAAGTAAAAACACCAAATCTGGACCTTGAGAAAGGTTCATAAAATGACTTAGCATATGATATGAAATTAATCAAAATGAATTGTTAAACATAAAAGTGACATGAATATGCATGTGGGACTTATGTTTCCCATCATAAATAATGTCATACCCTACCCCTCTGTAAGGTATAACATGATCCCGTAGTATACCTAATGAATTACCAAACTTCGTCTACTGATAACCCATTAAATACACTACAAGGGATTTTAAACCTTTTCTTACTTTTTTTTTTTACAGTGGTGAGCACTATTTACAGGTGTTAAAAATTCTTTTAATTGAAGTGAAACCAAATAACTCATTTGAAGTATTAACAATTTATGTAAAAATTTTGGCAGAGTGCCATCTGTATTTTGAATAAAACAGTTCTTCAAAAACCTGAAAAGCACTTCCAATATTTTGTTCAATCCCCAAACTCCAATATCCAATCAACACAACAAGTTTCTCAACATTTGCCAACTCTAATCCACAATAATTTTTTAGTGTTTTCAAAAGCTGAGATAAAAGAAATATATCACAATATTTACAAGCCAAAATAATTTACAAATTTAGTTTACAACTTTAATGTATAATTTTAATGTTCAATTTTAATTTACAACTGCTCAAAACCAAGAACAATATATACATACAGTGAACATACATTACAATACAAAATGCAAAATATGGTATACTTAATATACCCGATGAACTCTCAATGTAGCACTAGCAGCCTAGTCTGCTGCCCTGCCAGTCTGTCTACCTGCGACAGCAATGAAAAGCTATCGTTGAGCCAATATCTCAGTGGTGCACAACATTAACAAAATGCAACTTTAAATCATAAATCATAAGTCGTATAAATAGTGGATAATTAAAACCATAGTTAAATTCAAAGACAGTGAATGTCATAAAGAGTTTAAACTCCATTTCACAATATCACAATAAATATCAATAAATCATACACACAGCTTAATCATGTTCCAAAGTCCAATTCATCCCAAAAGACGATGGCTAGTGAGGAATAACATAGCTAGCTAGCAATAATATGAGTACTCATTCTATTCATCCTCAACAAGCACACACCTTAACACTTCAACCAGAGAGAGAATTCAAAGTCAATTCGTCTCACTAGACAAGCTAGCGAGGAATTCAATCAATATACATGATAGCTGTGGTTTTAAACCATTTACAATATTTTTCAAGCAATAAGTATCCATCAAATATCCATTCAACACATTTCCACAATTTAAAACAATAATATACGAATAGTCATAATTCATTTCAATTGAAAAATTCAAAAGAAATAACTGTTGTGCACAAACCTCTGATAAATGTCTCTTGGCCCTAACTCAGTGTTTCCTTCCCTTTTCCTGAGTCTTTGCTAACTAAAACACATAATTTAAAGTGTTTCAGTACTCATTTATACTGTCTCTAACAATAAGGTTCATTAGTTAATTTATTGAATTCTATTATTTTCCTTAGTCAACCTAAAATGTTGACCCTCAATGCACTCTAGGTGAATTAGGTTTAATGTTACCGACATATCACATTTTATAGCCTTTTAGTGTTGGTACATGTTACCAAATTCATTTTCAATTATATTGCCTTTTATTGCAATTTGCCGGATTTCGGTATACTAATTTGACCTAGCCGGATGACCTAGTTTCCTTAGTTTTCGGGTTTTGGTCCAAACTACAAACTT
The DNA here is from genome assembly GCF_030052815.1 of Hevea brasiliensis. NCBI lineage: Eukaryota > Viridiplantae > Streptophyta > Magnoliopsida > Malpighiales > Euphorbiaceae > Hevea > Hevea brasiliensis. The sequence continues at coordinate 33,158,656 of NC_079507.1, read as the reverse complement.
ATAGGTCTATATCTTATTGCACGCGGGGCAAAATTTCAGGTCATTCTAAGTTGTGTAGACCAAGTTATGATCAATTTACCAATGCTGGACAGAATGCACCAAAATGGTAGGCTTAGGTCATTTTTAGGTCACTTTTGGTTCGGCTAGTTTTGGTACCTGAACTTTTGCAAGTTATTTGACTTGCTTTTGGCCATTTCTGGGCTTTGGTGTCTTCATAAGAATTGTAGATATATGTCTAAACTATTCATGGTAAAAATTTTAGGTCATTTGGACTTGTTTTGAGTAAGTTATGGTCAAAACACTAACTACTGCCCAAATGGTCAATTTTCAGGCTTTCAAGTCCCTAATCCGGATTTGGTCATTTTTCAAGTCATATTCTAAGCAGAATTTGGCTAAGCTTCCTTCATAAAAGTTGGCACATTTTGTGCCTAGTTTCACCTCTAATTGGTCTTATACCAATTGGAGTCACACACTTAAGGTTCTAAGCGAAAACATACACTGCCCTGCTACACACTCTTCATCACATACCAATTATACATTCTATCCTTGCCAAGCTAATCCTTTCATGCATTCTGGTTTGTACCATAACATTAACACATTTAACAACACATTTAGGTCATTTTGGATAGCTTGTAACCATTCTCAATATGCACACTATAACACAGAATTTTCCAAATTTCATTTACACCATTTAACCACATGAACATACCCCATTTACATACCCAATTCCAAACCATTATACACATATCCATGCTGCCATCAATAACAACATCTTAAACAACCATAAACAAGTAAAAACAAGCTACATATACTAAATTTCCATGGCTGCCAAAATGGCTTAACTCCAATAATTTATCAAACATCAAAATCTCTTCCATAAAACAACTACCCACAACCTTGGTTGCACTTTTAATGAAATAAGAATTGAAAACACTCACTTACCACTTTTGAAGTTCTTCAAAACCTCTCCAAAACTTAACTTTCTTGCTTCTAGTATGCTGCCCAAGATATGGTGGTCAAGTTTAGTGAAGAAACCTAATGGAAAAAGTGGCTAGAACATGGTGAACTTGAGCTTGGAGTGTGGACGGCCATGGAGGACTCCCCTGGAGTTTCGGCTGGTTCTCTTCCTAAGGTTGAAGATGAGTGCTGCACCTCCTAAGTGTCCCTTTAGGTGTCCAAATGCTGAAGTTAGTGGAGCACTAAGTTAGTTTATGATTTATTTAATCCAAAATTTCCAATTTCCCACATTTAACCTCTTTTCTTTTACTATTTAGATTATGTACCACCATTTTAATTTTTCATGACATTTTCAAAGTGTAATATCATTTATTTTTAATGGACATTTAGGTCAAAAGGCAACTCAGGGCGTCAAATCCCGATTTTTCAGTAACATCGAGTTTTATCGTTTTATCAATTTCTCATTTTCTTTGTACTAATTAATTAATTTTTCTTTGATATTTCTAATGATGCTTATACTTCAATAGATATTTATTTAAGTCTTAAAAATATTTTTCAGGGTTCTCCGCTGTCCAGGGCTAGTCAACGGTCCACGACGCAACTTCCCAGTGCGGTTATCCATCGCTATGGTTTTTGGCTCGTTTAACTTGGTTACATTTCATTGCTATTATTTTTCCTTTGTTTTTCTTGTATTTTCTTTTCTTGTATTTCATTATTTTATGTCTCCTCACCCATATCTAAATGTAGTTCTAGGCATCCTAGCTGTCCGGACAACACTGGTCTTCGGAACAGTAGAACGCACTACCAAACATAGGGGTGTTACAATTCTCCCCCCCTTAAAATAATTTCATCTCGAAATTTTACCTGGCATCAGTTTCTGAACAGCTGTGGGTCCTGTCTCCTCATGTCCTCTTCACGTTCCCAAGTAGCTTCCTGGCCTGTATGATGGTTCCACAGCACTTTAACCAGGTGCATCTGTTTATTACTCAGCTGCTTCACCCCATATGCCAGAATTTCTATGGGTTCTTCCTCATATGAGAGGTCTGGATTTACCTCAATCTCTTCAACTGATAGTATATGAGATGGGTCAGATCTGTACCTCCTTGACATGGACACATGGAAGACACTGTGTATCCTTTCTAGCTCTAGAGGTAATGCTAACCGATATGCCAAAGGACCCACTCTTTCCAAAACCTTATATGGTCCGATAAAGCAAGGACTCAGTTTCCCCTTTTTGCCAAATCTCATAATCTTCTTCCAAGGAGAAACTTTAAGGAATACCTTATCACCCACTGCATATTCAATATCTCTTCTCTTCAGATCAACATAGGACTTCTGACTGTCTGATGCAGCTTTAATTCGATCTCTGATCAATCTGATCTTTTCCTCTGTCTGCTGAACAATTTCAGGCCTAATCATCTTTCTTTCACCTACTTCATCCCAACATAGGGGAGTTCTGCACTTCTTGCCATACAAAGCTTCATACGGAGGCATCCCAATGCTTGATTGGTAGCTATTGTTATAAGCAAACTCAATCAAAGGCAAGTGTGTATCCCAACTACCTTCAAACTCAATCACACAAGCCCGTAGCATATCTTCCAATATCTGAATTACCATCTCAGACTAGCCATCTGTCTGTGGGTGGAATGCCGTGCTGAAGTTCAATCTAGTTCCTAGGGCTCTCTAAAGACTACCCCAGAATCTAGAAGTGAACCTAGGATCTCTGTCTGATACAATCGATACTGGCACTCCATGCAGTTTTACAATCTCATTTATGTATAATCTGGCCAATCTCTCCAAACTATAGTCCATCCGGACTGGCAAAAAGTGAGCAGACTTGGTTAGTCTATCAATTATAACCCATACTACATCATGACTATTCTGTGTCCTTGGAAGTCCCATCACAAAATCCATACTTATCCATTCCCATTTCCACTCTGGTACTGGCAATGGATGTAACAAACCTACTGGTACTTGATGTTTTGCCTTCACTAGCTAACAAGTTAAGCATTTGGAAACAAAATTAGCTACATCCCTTTTCATACCCATCCACCAGTAATGCTCTTTCAGCCCTCTGTACATTTTAGTTCCACCAGGATGCATAGCAAAAGGAGACTCATGTGCTTCTTTTATAATGATCTGTCTCAATTCCACATCATTAGGAATGCACATTCTGCCCTGATATAGTAGTAAACTATCATCTCTCACAGAAAATTCAGCTTTCTTGCCCTGCTGGACTTCTTTCAGTAGCTTTTGATATTTTTCATCATTCTGAGTAGCCATTCTAATCTGATCAATCAACACTGGCTGTACATGCCATGCAACTACTGTCTGTCCCTCATTATCAATCTCCAAACTGGCATGCTGTGCTTTCAACTTATGTACCATGGACAAAGGAGAAACTTTGAGACTTGCCGTAGTCTTGCGACTTAAGGCGTCAGCCACCACATTTGCTTTTCCTGGCTGATAGTTTATTAAGCAATCATAGTCTTTAATTAGTTCTAACCATCTCTCTGCCTCAAGTTCAATTCCTTCTGGGTGCCCAAATACTTCAAGCTCTTGTGATCTGTGTAGATATAGCATTTCTCCCCATTCAAATAGTATCTCCAGATCTTCAAAGCAAAAACAATAGCTGCTAGCTCCAAGTCATGTGTTGGATAGTTCCTCTCATGTGGTTTCAGCTGGCATGATGCATGTAACATCCTCACTTTAGCTAGTCCGTACAGTCCACTGTTCCAGTGACCAGTGTCGGTCCGGACAGCTAGAATGCCCGGAAAAAAAAATTATAAAATAATTTTTGGGACTCCAGAGAAGGGTCATTGAGGTTCTTATGGCATTAGAATGCCAAGAAAATACTTAGAAAAATTTTTCAATCGGTACAGACAATTTTGGCCCGTTAAGCCAAATGGAGGGCATTTGGTGATTTCGTCTTCAGAGATGATTTTTGGCCAACTTGTCCAGTTAAATAAATAATTTATATAATATAAAATATGATTAAATATTGTTAAAAATTTAATTAAAATTAATTGGACAAGAAAAGGATGGAAAAATGAAAGAAAATGAATTTATAACATCATGATGATGTCATTAAAACTCACCCAACCAACCCAATCTTGACACATGGCATAAACATATATAAAAGAGGTAAAATGGGCTGGAAAAAGAAAGAAAAATCAGTTGCTTCTTCAACCTTTGGGGCAGCAAAAAACGTGGAGAGAGAGAGAGAGGAAGGAAAAACTCCTTTAAAGCTCACCCAAGTTCTCAACCTCACCAAATCTCACTCCAAAACCCTAGCCTTCTTGACAAAAAATTAACCTAGCAGCTTGAGGAAGCTTTGGGCAGCAAAAAGAAAGAAAAATCAAGAAGTTTTCTAAGCTAGGGAAACTCTCCAACAAAGGTTAGTGACCTAACCATGAATTTTTCTTTAAATTCATGTTAAAAACTTTGAATATGTGTAAATTGCAAAGAAAAAAAATTGTTGAATACCATTTATATGTAAACCCTAGATTTTTGGTAGCCATGGTTAGGGTTTGATTGTGTTGAGTTTAAAGAAATTAAAAGACTATCATGGCTTCCCATAATATGTATTTACCAAGTAGATTGAAGAAATGCAATGAAAATGCATGAAGGGTAATGTGTGAGTTAGGGTTTGGAGTGGAAAAATGGGATTTTGACCATGTGATAATGAAAATAGGTTTTAATAGTAAATTAATGACCATTTAGTTCTATTTAAATAAAAAATGAAGTATGTTGAGTGATGGGATTGGGTTTGGTGTGGCTGCCATGAAAGTGACCTACAGAATGGAGTGGCCTGTAGAATTGGACTTGAGTCCAGCAGGTTTGGGCAGCCATAACTTGAATTGTAGAGTTTCAATTGGTGCAAGGCCAATTGGACATGAAACTAGACACATAATGGCACAACTTTGGTGAAGAAACCATGCCTATAAAACCAAACCAAGTGGACCAAAAGCTTGCCCTAATCCCGGTGACCTGCAGTCTATTTCTGCAGAATGACAAAATGAATAGTGATTGTTCATTTGGCCATAACTCAATGTAGAAAGGTCCAATTGACCTGAACTTTTACCAGAAACAAGCTGAGATATAGACCAACAACTTTCATGAAGGAACCTAACCCAAATTATGACTAGAACCTATCCAACAGGGGAGTTGTAGTCACTGTTCACTACACTATAGATATGGTCAGTACAGAAAAATTTCAATCCGGCCAGTTGTGGTTTTTGGACCATAACTTGTGCTACAAAACTCCAAATGGAGTGAATCAAAAAATGAAATTCAACTAGACAAAATAAAAAACAACTTTCATGTTGATCATTTTGCCAAATTCCCACTGCAAAAATGATAAATGGAACAGTAAAATGAAGCATGAAAACTAAAAATTTTGCTCAATTAGCATTAAGCTTAGAAATGGTATTGGTAACCAATACCAACAAATTTTGAAGGCAAAATGTGGTAAGTTGGGAGTATTAAAACCAATGTACATATTATCTATGCAAAAGTCAACATTTTAGTTGACTAATGAAATGAATAGTAACTTTACACATAAAGTACAAATATTCAAGAAATGACTTTGTAAAATGCCCTAGTAGGCCTAATGTGATTGGTTTGGATAGGTTGGCATGCCAATAGGGTTTTGATAGCAGTACTGCATATGATGTATGGCTTCATTGCCATTCTGTGATGTGATAGCCTATGGCTATACTGATTATGATGTTTTACTTGGCTTTATGGCTTATTGCTTTTATGGCTTATTAGCCATTCTGTTTGCACACCGGGAGACAGATTGTGACCGATGGTGTGACGGCTCGAGTTACCTGGTACCCAGTGCTAGTTTACTCGTTTATCTAGTCCGGTCAACTTGTATAGGTTACTTGGGCATGGAAAAGTATAACTGTAATTGAACCGATTATTAAGGAAAATACGAAAATTAAATATCAAGAATGATTACAATAAAATACAAAGAAGCTCAAAATCATCAAGGAAACAATTAATAAAATGCATGAAGAAGTTAATATTATATTTTACTTTATTTTATTTTATATTGTCACCACTAAGCAGAATTGCTTAGCACATCACTTTTGCCACGCGTAGGTACTGGAGACCTAGCTGGGGAGCCCAGCAGACATCATACGGGGTGAGTCTTCAGAGCTGCATCAGGAGTCCAGAGTCACCTCACATCTGCACTGCATATGGTAGGACATTAGGACTATAGGTGGCCCTTTTGTATTTTGCATTTTATATTAGTTTGGATTGTAACTATAAACTCCTGTAATTATTTATTAATGTAAATATATGAAATTTCATATTATTGAAATTTTCTGCATAATGTATGTTTGATAAATGAAATGTTGAGAAATATTTATGAATGTGCTTCCAGCAATGAAGTGAAAAGAAAAAGTTCTGAAAATAGTGTTGTGATTTGAGATTGAGATTTTATAGATTGACTTGAATGTGTATAATGGAGTTTGGATTTAGAAATTATTTTCGAAGTGTTTTTAAATAGGTTCAGAAGAACTGTTTTTCCAATTTACAGCTGGCACTCTGCCGGATTTTCTATAAAATTTATAGAAAAATTTAGATTTATCAAAAATTGAAAATAAATGAATTAAAAGGGATAAATTGTAATTAGAATAATAAATTGGTGCTCCGGCACACTGAGTGGCATAACTTGCTAGGCTACACTGTAGACGGGTAAGGGGTGTCACATTTAGTGGTATCAGGGCATCGATTTAGGCATTTCTGGGCCTAAATAGAGTGCATTAAGCCAAATGGAGCGCATTTTGGTAATTTCGTCTTCAGAGATTATTTTTGGCCAACTTGTCCTATTAAATAAATAATTTATATAACATAAAATATGATTAAATGTTGTTAAAAATTTAATTGAAATTAATTGGACAAGAAAAGGATGGAAAAATGAAAGAAAATAGATTTATGACATCATCATGATGTCATTAAAACTCACCCAACCAACCCAATCTTGACACATGGCATAAACATATATAAAAGTGGTAAAATGGGCTGGAAAAAGAAAGAAAAATCAGTTGCTTCTTCAACCTTTAGGGCAGCCAAAAACGTGGAGAGAGAGAGAGAGAGAGGAAGGAAAAACTCCATTAAAGCTCACCCAAGCTCCCAACCTCACCAAATCTCACTCTAAAATCCTAGCCTTCTTGACAAAAAATTAACCTAGCACCTTGAGGAAGCTTTGGGCAGCAAAAAGAAAGAAAAATCAAGAAGTTTTCTAAGCTAGGGAAACTCTCCAACAAAGGTTAGTGACCTAACCATGAATTTTTCTTTAAATTCATGTTAAAAACTTTGAATATGTGTAAATTGCAAAGAAAAAAATTGTTGAATATCATTTGTATGTAAACCCTAGATTTCTGGTAGCCATGGTTAGGGTTTGATTATGTTGAGTTTAATGAAATTAAAATACTATCATGGCTGCCCATAATATGTATTTACCAAGTGGATTGAAGAAATGCAATGAAAATGCATGAAGGGTAATGTGTGAGTTAGGGTTTGGAGTGGAAAAATGGGATTTTGACCATGTGATGATGAAAATAGGTTTTAATGGTCAATTAGTGACCATTTAGTTCTATTTAAATAAAAAATGAAGTGTGTTAAGTGATGGGATTGGGTTTGGTGTGGCTGCCATGAAAATGACCTACAGAATGGAGTGGCCTACAGAATTGGACTTGAGTCCAGCAGGTTTGGGCAGCTATAACTTGAATTGTAGAGGTTCAATTGGTGCAAGGCCAATTGGACATGAAACTAGACACATAGTGGCACAACTTTGGTGAAGAAACCATGCCCATAAAACCAAAACAAGTGGACCAAAAGCTTGCCCTAATCCGAGTGACCTGCAGTCTATTTCTGCAGAATGACCAAATGAACAGTAATTGTTCATTTGGCCGTAACTCAATGTAGAAAGGTCCAATTGACCTAAAATTTTACCATCAACAAGCTAAGATATAGACGAACAACTTTGAAGGAACCTAACCCAAATTATGACAAGAACCTATCCAACAAGGGAGTTGCAATCACTGTTCACTGCACTGTAGATATGGTCAGTCCAGAAAAATTTCAATCTGGCCAGTTGTGGTTTTTGGACCATAACTTGAGCTACAAAACTCCAAATGGAGTGAATCGAAAAAAGAAATTCAACTAGACAAAATAAGGAACAACTTTCATGTTGATCATTTTGCCAAATTCCCACTGCAAAAATGACAAATGGAACAGTAAAGATGAAGCATGAAAACTGAAAATTTTACTCAATTAGCATTAAGCTTAGAAATGGTATTGGCAACCAATACCGACAAATTTTGAAGGCAAAATGTGGTATGTTGGGAGTATTAAAACCAATGTACCTATTGTCTATGCAAAAGACAACATTTTAGTTGACTAATGAAATGAATAGTAACTTTACACATAAAGTATAAATATTCAAGAAATGACTTTGTAAAATGCCCTAGTAGGCCTAATCTGATTGGTTTGGATAGGTTGGCATGCCAATAGGATTTTGATAGCAGTACTGCGTATGATGTATGGCTTCATTGCTATTCTGTGATATGATAGCCTATGGCTATACTGATTATGATGTTTTGCTTGGCTTTATGGCTTATTAGCTTTATGGCTTATTAGCCATTCTGTTTGCACACCGGGAGACATATTGTGACCGATGGTGTGACAGCCCGAGGTACCTGGTACCCAGTGCTAGTTTACCCATTTATCTAGTTTGGTCAACTTGTATAGGTTACTTGGGCATGGAAAAGTATAACTGTAATTGAACCGATTATTAAGGAAAATACGTAAATTAAATATCAAGAATGATTACAATAAAATACAAAAAAGCTCAAAATCATCAAGGAAACAATTAATAAAATGCATGAAGAAGTTAATATTATATTTTACTTTATTTTATTTTATATTGTCACCACTAAGCAGAATTGCTTAGCACATCGCTTTTGCCACGCGCAGGTACTGGAGACCTAGCTGGGGAGCCTAGCAGACATCATACGGGGTGAGTCTTTAGAGCTGCATCAGGAGTCCAGAGTCACCTCACATCTGCACTGCATATGGTAGGACATTAGGACTATACGTAGCCCTTTTGTATTTTGCATTTTGTATTAGTTTGGATTGTAACTATAAACTCCTGTAATTATGTATTAATGTAAATATATGAAATTTCATATTATTGAAATTTTCTGCATAATGTATGTTTAATAAATGAAATGTTGAGAAATATTTATGAATGTGCTTCCAGCAATGAAGTGAAAAGAAAAAGTTCTGAAAATAGTGTTGTGATTTAAGATTGAGATTTTATAGGTTGACTTGAATGTGTATAATGGAGTTTGGATTTGGAAATTATTTTCGAAGTGTTTTTAAACAGGTTCAGAAGAACTGTTTTTCTAATTTACAGTCGGCACTCTGCCGGATTTTCTCTAAAATCTACGGAAAAATTTAGATTTATCAAAAATTGAAAATAAATGAATTAAAAGGGCTAAATTGTAATTAGAATAATAAATTGGTGCTCCGACACACTGAGTGGCATAACTTGCTTGGCTACACTGTAGACGGGTAAGGGGTGTCACAATGGATAAGCAATGATATTCTGATCTTGCATCAGTACATAGCCTAACCCATTGTGAGAAGCATCACTATAAACTGTGTATTTTTTATCCGGAGTAGGTAAAGTAAGGACTGGAGCTTCAGTCAAACACCTCTTTAACTCATCAAAACTCAGCTGCCATTTATCTGTCCACTAAAATTTTACATCTTTCGGACGCAGCTTGGTCAGTGGAGAGGCTAACATAGAAAAGCCTTTCACAAACCGACGGTAATATCCAGCTAAACCCAGAAAACTGTGAATTTCTGTGATATTCCTGGCTATCTTCCAATTAAGGATAGCTTCTATCTTGCTGGAATCTACCTTGATCCCTTCAGCTGACACAACATGTCCCAAGAAAGAGATTTTCTTCAGCCAAAATTCACATTTCGACAATTTGGCGTATAGCTGTTTCTCCCTCAAAGTCTGCAGTACAATCCGCAAATGTCTGTCATGCTCCTCTGCATTCCTCGAATATATCAAAATATCATCAATAAACACCACCACAAACTGGTCGAGATATGGTTTGAAGATAGTGTTCATCAGATCCATAAAAGCAGCTAGAGCATTTATTAACCCGAATGGCATTACTAGAAACTCATAGTGGCCATATTGAGTTCTGAAAGCAGTATTTGGAATACTCTGCTCTTGCACGTTCAACTGATAACAATTATATCGCAAATCAATTTTGGAGAATACAACTGCACCCTTCAATTGATCAAACAGATCATCAATCTGAAGCAATGGATATCTGTTCTTTATTTTCACCTTATTCAACTGTTGGTAGTCAATACATAAGCGAAGATGCCATCTATCTTCTTAACAAACAATACTGGCGCTCCCAAGGTGACACACTAGGGCGGATGAAGCCCTTTACAAGTAGTTCTTGCAGTTGTACCTTCAACTCCTTCAACTCTGCTGGTGCCATTCTGTATGGTGTTATAGAGATTGGATCCACACCAGGCATAACATTAATTTCAAACTGCACTTCTCTTTCTGGAGATAATCCTGGCAATTCATTAGGAAACACATCTGGAAAGTCATATACTATAGGGATGTCCCTCAATGCTGGAATCCCCACTTGGGTGTCTACCACATGTGCCAAGTATGCTTCACACCCCTTTCTTATCATTTTTCTGGCTAGTGCAGCCGAAATGATGTTTGATGGCAATAGCTGCCTCTCCCCATGTATTACCACATCACTGTACTGAGGGAGACAAAAAGTGACTGTCTTCAGTCTATAGTCAATCATGGCATGATGCCTGGCTAACCAATCCATGCCCAAGATGATATCATAATCTCTGAAGGGCATTTCAATGAGATCAGACAGAAAAGTGTGTCCTTGGATCACCAAAGGACAATCCCTATACATTCTATTAACCCTGACCTCTTGTCCTAGCGGACTTGTTACTAGCACCTCAAAGTCCATTTTCACACATGGAACAGCAATGCAATCAATGATGCTAGTACTCACATAAGAATGGGTAGAACCCAGATCAAATAACACAAACACATCTTGATTAAAAGTTGAGAAGGTACCAGCCACAACATCAGATGTCTCGGTCTCTTCTCTCTGTTTCATTACGTAGACTCTGACTGGAGCACTGTCTTGCTCTGATTGATTCACAGTGCCTTGGTTGCCTGTTGGAGTACCTCTACCCCTGCCTCTACCTCTGCTAGGTGGTTGTGAACCTCTGGTGACAGGATTCTGAATTGACCCTTCAGCAGTAGTAGGAGGTGGCCCAACTCTACGGGCACTGGTGTAGTCCTTAGCAAAGTGTCCTGTGCCTCTACAGTTATAACAGGCTCCTATGGCCTTATAGCATACCCCACCATGGCTTCTACCACAAGTTTCACATTAGCGGGAAGGGTAGGAACTTCTGGTACTCTGTTGACCAGATGGAGGAGGTTTCTGTCCTGAAAATCTTCCCCTACTGCACTTCTTACCACCTCTGCTGTGTCCCCTAAAGTTTTTCCTCTTCTCAGTAGGACCACTGGAACTCTGATCTACTGACTTCCCCTCTTTTTCTTTTTCTGTCTTCTATGATTTCTTTTTCTCTAGGGCCGCTTCTAACTCAATTCTCTCTAATTCCAGTGCTTGAGAAATAAGCTCAGAGAAGTTACTATGTTTGAATCCGACCACTTATAATCTAATACTAGGCTTCAAGCTAGTTTTAAACCTCTTACATCTCTCCCTACTGGTAGAAAGTAGACTTACTGCATAATGGCTCAGGCGGGAAAATTCCCTTTCATATTCAGCCACCGATCTACTCCCCTGTTTCAAACTTAGAAACTCTTGTAGCTTCTGGTCCACATAAGCAACAGGGACATATTTTTGTCTGAACTCCCATAGAAAATCATTCCATGTTAGCACTGAAGGTTCTACCAGATTATGGGGAATGGTTTTTCACCAGTCATATGCATCCCCCTGTAGCAGAGACACTGAATATTCAAATCTGAGCTCCTCTGTACAATGTAGCTTCTTAAACACCCTTTCCATTCTCTCTAACCACTGTTCTACCTCTAGAGGATCTACTGTCCCCTTAAACTCAGTAGCCTCATATTTAATCAGCTTGTCATACTGCCTAGCTGAAGACTGTGGTTGTACCATTGGTGTCTGTAGTGGGAATTGAGTAGGCATGTTACTAGCCATCTGTTGGAACATTGCAGCTATCTGCTGAGCGAACTGAGTAGGAAACTATGGTACTGAGGGGGCTGGTGCGGCTGATCCACTGACATTGTGTAGGGCTGGGGCATCCCCTTGTACCTCAGCCTCTATAGATTGATCGACTGAATGATCCCCTTCTTCCATAGTCAATTTGAGGATCTTAGACCTCCTAAATAAATAACACAAGGAGATTTCCTCCCGTTAGTGCATATTTATAATGTAATATACTGTATGTATCAAACAATGACATTAAGCAGTTGTACTATGAAGAAAGAATATTCACATTATAGGTGAAAACAGAATTTAAAAAACTAGCTCTGATACCACTTAAACATGTCACACCCTACCCCTCTGTAAGGCATTACATGATCCTGTAGTATACCTAATGAATTACCAAACTTCGTTTACTGATAACCCATTAAATACACTACAAGGGATTTTAAACCTTTTCTTACTTCTTTTTACAGTGGTGAGCACTATTTACAGGTGTTAAAAATTCTTTTAACTAAAGTGAAACCAAATAACTCATTTTAAGTATTAACAATTTCTGTAAAAATTTTGGCAGAGTGCCATCTGTATTTTGAATAAAACAGTTCTTCAAAAACCTGTAAAAAACACTTCCAATATTTTGTTCATTCCCCAAACTCTAATATCCAATCAACATAACAAGTTTCTCAACATTTGCCAACTCAAATCCACAATAATTTTTCAGTGTTTTCAAAAGCTGAGATAAAAGAAATATATTATAATATTTACAAGCCAAAATAATTTACAAATTTAGTTTACAACTTCAATGTACAATTTTAATTTATAACTGCTCAAAACCAAGAACAATATATACATACAGTGAAGATACATTACAATACAAAATGCAAAATATGGTATACTCAATATACCCAATGAACTCTCAATGTAGCACTAGCAACCTAGTCTGCTGCCCTGTCAGTCTGTCTACCTACGACAGCAATGAAAAGCTATCGCTGAGCCAATGTCTCAGTGGTGCACAATATTAATGGTGCACAATATTAACAAAATGCAACTTTAAATCATAAATCATAAGTCATATAAGTAGTGGATACTTAAAACCATAGTTAAATTCAAAGACAGTGAATGTCATAAAGAATTTAAACTCTATTTCACAATATCACAATAAATATCAATAAATCATACACACAGCTTAATCATGTTCCAAAGTCCAATTCATCCCAAAAGCCGATGGCTAGTGAGGAATAACATAGCTAGCTAGCAATAATATGAGTACTCATTCTATTCATCCTCGATAGGCACACACCTCAACACTTCAGCCAGAGAGGGAATTCAAAGTCAATTCGTCCCACTAGACAAGCTAGCGAGGAATTCAATCAATATACATGATAGCTATGGTTTCAAACCATTTATAATATTTTTCAAGCAATAAGTATCCATCAAATATCCATTCAACACATTTCCACAATTTAAAACAATAATATACGAATAGTCATAATTCATTTCAATTGAAAAATTTAAAAGAAATAACTGTTGTGCACAAACCTCTGATAAATGTCTCTTGGCCCTGACTCAGTGTTTCCTTCCCTTTTCCTGAGTTTTTGCTAATTGAAACACACAATTTAAAGTGTTTCAGTACTCATTTATACTGTCTCTAACAATAAGGTTCATTAGTTAATTTATTGAATTCTATTATTTTCCTTAGTCAACCTAAAATGTTGACCCTCGATGCACTCTAGGTGAATTAGGTTTAATGTTACCAATATGTCACATTTTATAGCCTTTCAGTGTTGGTACATGTTACCAAATTCATTTTCAAGTATATTGCATTTAATTGCAATTTGTCGGATTTCGGTATACTAATTTGACCTAGCCGAATGATTTAGTTCCCTCGATTTTCGAGTTTCGATCCAAACTATAAACTTGTAGGTCTATGTCTTATTGCACGCAGGGTAAAATTTTAGGTCATTTTGAGTTGTGTAGACCAAGTTATGGTCAATTTACCAATGTTGAATATAATGCATCAAAATGGTAGGCTTAGGTCATTTTTAAGTCACTTTTGGTTCGGCCAGTTTTGATACTTGAACTTGTGCAAGTTATTTGACTTGCTTATGGCCATTTCTAGGCTTTGGTGTCTTCATAAGAATTGTAGATATATGTCTAAACTATTCATGGTAAAAATTTCAGGTCATTTGGACCTATTTTGAGTAAGTTATGGTCAAAACACTAACTACTGCCCAAATGATCAATTTTCAGGCTTTTAAGTCCCTAATCCGGATTTGGTCATTTTTCAAGTCGCCTTCTAGGCAGAATTTAAGTCCCTAACCCGTCTTCAGTGTAGCCGAGCAAGTTTGTCACTCAGTGTGTCGGAGCACCAATTTATGTTTCTATTACAATTTATCCCTTTTTATTCATTTATTTTCAATTTTGATAAATCTGAATTTTTTCGCAAATTTTATAGAAAATCCGACAGAGTGCCAGCTGTAAATTGGAAAAACAGTTCTTCTGAACCTGTTTAAAAACACTTCCAATATAATTTCTAGATCCAAACTCCATTATACACATTTCAAATCAATCTCAAAATCATAATACTATTTTTAAAACTTTTCTGTTCACTTCATCACTTGAAGCATATTCATAAATAATTCTCAACATTTCAGTTATCAACATACATTATGCAGAAAATTTCAATAATATGAAATTTCATATATTTACATTAATAAATAATTACAGGAGTCTATAGTTGCAATCCAAACTAATACAAAATGCCAAAATATAAAATGCTCCCAAAATCCTATGTCCTACCATATGCATTACAGATGTGAGGTGACTCGGGACTCTGGATGCAAATCTGAAGGCTCACCCGGCCTGATGTCTGCTAGGCTCACCAGCTAGGTCTCCAGTACCTGTGCGTGGAAAAAGCGACGCGCTAAGCAATTCTGCTTAGTGGTGACAATATAAAATAAAATAAAATAAAACGAATATGCAGAATGTGTGATTACATTTTTGGTAGACTTAACTTATGATATTATTTGCATTATTATTCGATTAAAATTTGGTAAGATTTATTATCATTGCCCGAGTAACCCATACTAATTGACTGGACTGGATAAATGGATAAACTGGCATTGGGTACTAAGTACCTCGGACCATCACACCATCGGTCACATTGTGTCTCCCGGTGTGCAACAGAACAGCTAATAAGCTGTAATAATTATCGGGATTAAAACCCAAGTGTAATAATTCAAATAACATAGCCAAAGGCTATTATGTCACAGAATGGCATGGAAAGCCATGAAACACAGAATAACATGAAGCCATATGCAGTACTGCTAACAGAACCCTATTGGCATGCCAAGCTATCCAGACCAATCTTATTAGGTATACTAGGGCATTTTACACTTTTAAGTTTCACAATTTTAAGAATTTAAGTTTTAGTGTTACTATTTCATTCATTGGTCAACAAAAATGTTGACTTTTGCATAGGCAATAGGTATATTGGTTCCAATATCATCAACATACCGCATTTTGCATTCAAAATTTGTTGGTATTGGTTGCCAATACCATTTCTAAGCTTAATGTTAGTTGGGTAGAATTTTCAGTTTTTATGCTTTTTATTTACTATTCCATTGGTCAATTTTGCAGTGGGAATTTGGTAAACTGATCAACATGAAAGTTGTTCCTTATTTTGCCTAGTTGCATTTCCTTTTTTGAATCACTCCATTTAGAGTTTTTTAGCTCAAGTTATGGTCCAAAAACCACAACTGGCCGGATTGAAATTCTGTCAAGAATTTCTAGACTTACCATATCTACAGTGTAATGAACAGTGATTGTAACTCACCTTTTGGATATGTTTTGGTCATAATTTGGGTTAGGTTTCTGCATGAAAGTTGTTGGTCTATATCTCAGCTTGTTTCTGGTAAAATTTCAAGTCAATTGGACCTTTCTACACTGATTTATAGCCAAATGACCAAACACTGTTCATTTGGTCATTTTGCCGAGGCAGACTGCAGGTCACATAGATTAGGGCAAGCTTTTGGTCCACTTGATTTGGTTTCATGGGCATGATTTCTTCACCAAAGTTGTGCCATTATGTGTCTAGTTTCATGTCCAATTGGCCTTGCACCAATTGAACCTCTACAATTCAAGTTATGGCTGCCCAAACCTGCTGGACTCATGTCCAATTCTGCAGGTCACCAAGGGCAGTCACTCCAATCTTAATTCCCACTACATAAACCACTTCATTTCTAAGTTACACACAGCCAAATGGTCAGTAATTGACTATTCAAACATATTTTCACCATTAAATGATTAAGGTCTCCAATTTATGCCCAAACCCTAACCCTAATATCTCAAGTCATGCATTTACATACCTTCCATTGTCCTAAGCATTGTAATGATGTTAAAGGCAACCAAATTGCAATTTAACTCTAAGAAATCTTCAAAACTCTACTAGGTTCAAGGCTGCCCAAAACTTTGGGATGGGCATACACAAGATATTTAGCAAATTTCTTTGCAATTTTGCACTCAATTATACTTATTCAACTGTGTTTAAGTCACTAACCTGTTAGGGAGCTAATCCAAAGCTTGTAAGAGCTCTTTCTTTTTAATTTTTTTTGCTCCCAAAAGACTCACCAAGATGATAGAACAATTTTTTGTGTTGCTAGGTTAGGGTTTAGTTGGGTAAAAGTGGGGAAAAATCAAGCTTTGAAAGCTTGAAAATGGTTTGGCGATAGAGGAAGTTCATGGCAAGGAAGAAGAAAGGGAGAAGAAGTCTAATTTTTTGTTCATTTTCTAGCCCATTTTTCTCTTTTAAGTAAGCTTATGCCATGTGTCAACTTTGGGTTGGTTGGAAGAATCTTAATGACATCATTATGATGTCATAAGTCCATTTTCTTTCATTTTCTCTCAATTTCTTGTCTAATTAATTTCAATTAAATTTTTAACAACATTTAATCATATTTTATGTTATATAAATTATTTATTTAACTGGACAAATTGGCCAAAAATCATCTTTGAAGATAAAATGACCAAATGCCCTCCGTTTGGCTTAACGAGCCAAAATTGTCTATACCGATAGAAAAATTTTTCTAAGTATTTTCTTGGCATTCTAATGCCATAAGAACCTCAATAACCCTTCTCTAGAGTCCCAATAATTATTTTATAACTTTTCCCCCGGGTCTAGGGCTCCTAGTTGCGAGAACCGCAACTTCTCACTAGGTTACCCATCGCAAGGGCACCGGCTCATTTAACTTGGTTGTATTTTATTTCCAAAATTTTTCTTATTAATATTTGAGTTAATTATGGTTCTTCACTTTAGTTCAAATATTTTTCTGGACATTCTAGCTATCCGGACCGACACTGGTCACCGGAACAGTAGATTGTATGGACTGCTAAAGTGAGGACGTTACAACTCTTCCCCTCTAATAAAAATTTCGTCCTCAAAATTTACCTGATGCAAACAGTTGAGGGAACTGTTGCCTCATCATCTCTTCACTTTCTCAAGTTGCCTCTTCAGTGTTGTGGTGCCTCCAAAGCACTTTCACCAGTGGAATTTATCTATTTCTCAATTCCTTCACTTCCCGAGCTAGGATCTGCATAGGTTCTTCTGTATATGTCAAGTCTGGTTGGATTTCAATCTCTTCCATGGAAATGACATGTGAAGGGTCTTAGTGATATCTCCTTAGCATAGAAACATGGAATACATTATGAATTTTATCCAGTTCTGATAGTAAAGCTAGCCGATAGGCCACTGGTCCCACACGTTCAATGACTTCATATGGGCCAATGAACCTAGGGCTTAACTTACCCTTCCTTCCAAACCTCAGTACTTTCTTCCACGATGAGACTTTGAGAAACACTTTATCGCCAACTGCATACTCTATCTCTTTTCTCTTCAAGTCGGTATATGATTTCTGTCTATCTGAGGCAACCTTCAGGTTAGCTTTGATTATCTTTACTTTTTCCTCAGTCTGTTTCACCAGGTCTAGTCCTACCAGCTTATCTTCGCCCAATTCAGTCCAATACATTGGGGTTCTACATTTCCTCCCATACAGTACTTCATACGGAGCCATTTGAATGCTAGCTTGGTAGCTATTGTTATATGCGAATTCTACCAGTGGGAGGTATCTATCCCAACTCCCCTCAAACTCAATGACACAACTCCTTAGCATAGCCTCCAGGATCTATCACATAATTCACATTGTTACTATCATTTCAATTTATTAATTGCAAAAATTCAATTAGTTCTTAGGTTTATCTGGATTACTCGTTCTGACTGTCCATCCGTCTGGGGATGAAAAGTCGTGCTAAAACAGAGTTGTGTGCCCAAGGCTTTTTGCAACTTTTTCCAAAATCTCGATGTAAACCTTGGGTCTTGGTCAGATATGATGGAAAGTGGGATTCCATGCAGTCTAACTATCTCACTGATATACAATTCTGCTAGCTTCTCCAGTGAGTAGTTAGTCCTAACTGGCAGAAAATGTGCTGACTTCGTCAATCTATCCACTATCACCCATATTGCATCATGCTTCTTCTGGGTGAGAGGTAGACCACTAACAAAATCCATAGTGACCCGGTCCCATTTCCATTCAGGTATGCTTATAGGCTGTAGCAATCTTGATGGAACTTGATGTTCTATTTTAACTTGCTGACATGTCAAACACTTAGTCACATAGTCAGCTATATCCCTCTTCATACCAGGCCACCAATAGTGAGGCTTCAAATCATTATACATTTTTGTGCTTCCTGGGTGCATAGCATAAACACTAGTGTGCACTTCTTTTAGAATACTAGTCTTCAGTTCCCCATCATCTGGTACACACACTCTTCCTCTATAATACAGACACCCATCTGCTTTCACCTCATACACAATTTCCTTTCCCTCTGGAATTTTACCCACAATGGCCATTAATTTTTTATCTGCCCTCTGCCCATCTTGTATCTACTATAGCAGGGTTGGCCTCACTTGCAACTCAGCCAAAATAGCTCCATCTTGAGCTAAGGACAGACAGGCATTTAGTGATCTTAAAGCTGTGATGGATTTTTTGCTTAAAGTATTAGCAACTACATTTGCCTTCCCAGGATGATAATCAATCACACAATCATAGTCCTTTAGGAACTCAATCCATCGCCTCTGTCTGAGGTTGAGCTCCTTCTGGGTTGGCAAGTATTTCAAACTTTTGTGGTCTGTGTAAATGTAGAACTTTTCACCATACAAGTAATGCCTCCATATCTTCAGTGTGAAGGTAATTGCTGCTAACTCCAGGTCATGAGTAAGGTAGTTTTGTTCATGTGGCCTTAACTGCCTGGAAGCATAGGCGACCACTTTCCCCTCTTGCATCAATACACACCCTAGCCCATTATGTGAGGCATCACTGTAGACCACAAAGTCTTTTCCCGACACTGGCTGTGTTAACACTGGTGCTTCTGTCAACATAGCGTTTAGCCTCTCAAAACTGGCTTGGCACTTGTCGTTCCAGCCAAATTTCACATTCTTGTGCAATAACTTGGTCATTGGAGCAGCTATAAGAGAGTACCCCTTCACAAATCTTATGTAATACCTAGCTAGCCCCAAGAAACTTCTGACCTTAGTTGTATTTCTGGGAGGCTTCTATTCCATCACTGCTTTTATCTTTTTGGGATCTACTCTAATCTCCTCTGCTGATACTATGTGTCCAAGGAAAGATATTTCACTCATCCAGAAGTCACACTTGGACAGCTTAGCATACAGCTTCTTTTCTTGCAGGGTGTGCAGAACAATTCTCAAATGTTCATCATGTTCTTCCCTGGTCTTGGAATACACCAGAATATCATCAATAAAGACCACTACAAACCAATCTAAGTATGGATGGAAGATACAGTTCATAAGGTCCATAAATGTTGCTGGTGCATTTGTTAACCCAAACGGCATCACTAGAAATTCATAGTGCCCATACCGGGTTCTGAATGCAGTTTTTGACACATCTGCATCCTTTACCCTTAACTGATGATACCTTGATCTGAGATCAATTTTTGAAAATACACTGGCTCCCTTTAACTGATCAAATAGATCGTCAATTCTGGGTAATGGATATTTATTCTTCACAGTTACCTTGTTCAACTGCCGGTAATCAATACACAATCTCAAAGTTCCATCCTTCTTCTTCACAAACAGCACTGGAGCTCCCCTTGGTGACACACTGGGGTGTATGAACCTCTTATCAAGCAACTCTTGCAACTGAGTTTTCAACTCCCTCAATTTAGTGGTTGCCATCCTATAAGGAGCAATAGAAATGGGTATTGTACCCGACATTACCTCAATAGCAAACTCGACTTCCCTTTCTGGTGGTAAACCAGGTAACTCTTCAGGAAATACATCTGGGAAGTCTCTTACTATGGGTATATCACACAGGTTCGGCTTAGCCTGCCTAGTATCAACCACATGTGCTAGGTAAGCTTCACAGTATTTTCTCATCAATCTTCTTGTAATTGTGGCTGAGATAACATTGGACAGGAAATCTATCCTTTCACTCACAACAGTGATCTCATTACCCTCAGATGTTTTCAGAGAAATCCTCTTCAATTTGCAATCAACTATTACTTGATGACGTGACAACCAGTCCATACCTAAAATCACGTCAAACTCATAGAAGGGCAACTCAATTAGGTCTGCCGAGAATTCATACCCCTGAATCCTCAACGGGCAACCTTTATACACCTTATTCACTACCACACTGTGGCCTAGTGGATTTGTGACCAGAATGTCTTGATCACTCTCCTCTACTAGAACTCCCCTCTCTGTGGGTAGTTTGATGCAAATGTAGGAATTAGTGGATCTTGGATCCACCAATTCATGCACAGAAGTTTTGTAGAGGGAAAACGTATCCCTGATGACATCTGGGTCATCTTGCTCCTCCTGAGCTCTGATGGCATAGGCCCTGGCAGATACTCTAGTATCTGGCCTCTTAGTTGACTCGGGTGCAGGCCTCAGTGATGGACCAGCTGCTTTAGGTTTATCGGGCTTCCTACCCCTTTGTGGTGCAGGAGCAGGTCGATCAGTTTGTGTTAGAGCAACAGTAGTAGTCCTCTTCGGACAATTCTTAATCTGGTGTTCTGTAGATCCACACCGTAAGCATGCACCAGTCACTCACCAACATTCCCCCTTATGTCACTTCTAACAGTACTGACAAGCAGAAGATGCAGGAGCTGGTCCCCTAAACACCGTCCCTGGAGAGCTGCCCACTGATGGTGTGGACTGGCCTCTCCTAGGTGTGAACTATGGTCTGGGCCCCTGAGACTAACCCTGACCCTGTGGTGGTCCTGAACTCTGAGCAGGAGGACCCTTACTCTTCTTGCTGGGAGTAGAAAATGTACTGGATTGACTCGGACCCCTCTTCTGCTGTCTTTCCCTTCTATTTTGTTCATTGATTCTGACCCTTTCCACTTTTGATGTAGCATCTACTAGCTTAGCAAAATCAGTGATCTCCAATGCTGTGATCATGACTTTGATGTTGTCATTGAGCTCTTCTTCAAACCGTTTGCACCTCTCTGCCTCTGTAGGGACTATCTCCCTCCCATATCGGCTTAGTCTGACAAACTCACATTCATACTCAACCACTAACAATTGCCTCTGTCTCAGACTGATAAATTCTCTTCTTCGCTCTTCTAAATACACTTTGCTAACATATTTCTTCCTAAACTCTGTAAGGAAGAATTCCCCGGTGATCCGTTCTGGTTGCACCTCACTGGTTACTGTGTCCCATCACTGATATGCATCATCCTGTAGTAGAGACACAACACCCACTAAGTTCTGCTCGGGGGTGCAGTTTAGCTGTTTCAGCACTCTGATGGTTCTATCCAACCAGTTTTCTGCGGCCATGGGATCATCCTCCATCTTCCCAAAGAAGTCCATAGCCCCATGCTTTCATAATTTCTCCAGATGAGATTTCTGTGGTACTAGTGGCTGTGGTTGTGGTGGTGGAATTGCCCCCATCATTTGCCGGTAGAATTCAGCCATTTGCTGAAATAAAGCAAACTAAGGTTGGGCAGGTGCCTCAGCTGCTGGTGGAGCAGATCTCCGCTGCCCCCAGATTCAGCCCTGGGTGGAGCACGACTCTCCACCTCTTCTTCAACTGCTCTTTGCGAAGCAGGATCCATATCCTATTCAAGATAAGAAAACAAACAGATCTGCATCAGTGTCACCTCAAGACTTACAAATGCAATGCAATGGTATGCACTCTATCTAGGCCCAGAAACGCCTAAATCGATGCTCTGATACCACTAAATGTGACACCCCTTACCCGTCTACAGTGTAGCCGAGCAAGTTATGCCACTCAGTGTGCCGGAGCACCAATTTATGTTTCTATTACAATTTATCTCTTTTAATTCATTTATTTTCAATTTTGATAAATCTGAATTTTTTCGCAAATTTTATAGAAAATCCGGCAGAGTGCCAGTTGTAAATTGGAAAAACAGTTCTTCTGAACCTGTTTAAAAACACTTGCAATATAATTTCTAGATCCAAACTCCATTATACACATTTCAAATCAATCTCAAAATCACAATACTATTTTCAAAACTTTTCTGTTCACTTCATCACTTGAAGCATATTCATAAATAATTCTCAACATTTCAGTTATCAACATACATTATGCAGAAAATTTCAATAATATGAAATTTCATATATTTACATTAATACATAATTACAGGAGTTTATAGTTACAATCCAAACTAATAAAAAAGCGAAAATACAAAATGCTCCCAAAATCCTATGTCCTACCATATGCACTGCAGATGTGAGGTGACTCAGGACTCCGGATTCAAATCTGAAGGCTCACTCGGTTTGATGTCTGCTGGGCTCACCAGCTAGGTCTCCAGTACCTGCGCGTGGTAAAAGCAACACGCTAAGCAATTCTGCTTAGTGGTGACAATATAAAATAAAATAAAATAAAATAAAACAAATATGTAGAATGTGTGATTACATTTTTGGTAGACTTAACTTCTGATATTATTTGCATTATTATTCGATTAAAATTTGGTAAGATTTATTATCATTGACCGAGTAACCCATACTAATTGACTGGAATGGATAAATGGGTAAACTGGCACTAAGTACTAAGTACCTCGGACCATCACACCATCGGTCACATTGTGTCTCCCGGTGTGCAACAGAACAACTAATAAGCTGTAATAATTATCGGGGTTAAAACCCAAGTGTAATAATTCAAATAACATAGCCAAAGGCTATTATGTTATAGAATGGCATGGAAAGCCATGAAACACAGAATGGCATAAAGCCATATGCAGTACTGCTAACAGAACCCTATTGGCATGCCAAGCTATCCAAACCAATCTTGTTAGGTATACTAGGGCATTTTACACTTTTAAGTTTCACAATTTTTAGAATTTAAGTTTTAGTGTTACTATTCCATTCATTGATTAACAAAAATGTTGACTTTTGCAGAGGCAATAGGTACATTGGTTCCAATATCATCAACATACCACATTTTTCATTCAAAATTTGTTGGTATTGGTTGCCAATACCATTTCAAAGCTTAATGTTAGTTGGGCAGAATTTTCAGTTTTTATGCTTTGTGTTTACTGTTTCATTGGTCAATTTTACAGTGGGAATTTAGCAAATTGATCAACATGAAAGTTGTTCCTTATTTTGTCTAATTGCATTTCTTTTTTTGAATCACTCCATTTAGAGTTTTGTAGCTCAAGTTATGATCCAAAAACCATAATTGGCCGGATTGAAATTCCGTCAAGAATTTCTGGACTGACCATATCTATAGTGTAATGAATAGTGACTGCAACTCACCTTTTGGATATGTTCTGGTCATAATTTGGGTTAGGTTTCTTCATGAAAGTTGTTGGTCTATATCTCAGCTTGTTGCTGGTAAAATTTCAGGTCAATTGGACCTTTCTACACTGATTTATGGTCAAATGACCAAATACTGTTCATTTGGTCATTTTGCCCAGGCAGACTGCAGGTCACCCGAATTAGGGCAAGCTTTTGGTCCACTTGGTTTGGTTTTATGGGCGTGGTTTCTTCACCAAAGTTGTGCCATTATGTGTCTAGTTTCATGTTCAATTGGCTTTGCACCAATTGAACCTCTACAATTCAAGTTATGGCTGCCCAAACCTGCTTGACACATGTCCAATTCTGTAGGTCACCAAGGGCAGCCACTCCAATCTCAATTCCCACTACATAAACCACTTTATTTCTAAGTTACACACAGACAAATGGTCAGTAATTGACCATTAAAACATACTTTCACCATTAAATGATTAAGGTCTCCAATTTATGCCCAAACCCTAACCCTAATATCTCAAGTCATGCATTTACATACCTTCCATTGTCCTAAGCATTGTAATGATGTTAAAGGCAGCCAAATTGCAATTTAACTCTAAGAAATCTTCAAAACTCTACTAGGTTCAAGGCTGCCCAAAACTTTGGGATGGGCATACATAAGATATTTAGCAAATTTCTTTGCAATTTTGCACTCAATTATACTTATGCAACATAAATTTGAAGAGAAACATGAGTTTAAGTCACTAACCTCTTAGGGAGCTAATCCAAAGCTTATAAGAACTCTTTCTTTCTAATTCTTTTTGCTCCCAAAAGACTCACCAAGATGATAGAACAATTTTTTGTGTTGCTAGGTTAGCGTTTAGTTGGGTAAAAGTGGGGGAAAATCAAGCTTTGAAAGCTTGAAAGTGGTTTGGCTATAGAGGAAGTTCACGGCAAGGAAGAAGAAAGGGAGAAGAAGTCTGATTTTTTGTTCATTTTCCAGCCCATTTGTCTCTTTTAAGTAAGCTCAGGCCATGTGTCAACTTTGGGTTGGTTGGAAGAATCTTAATGACATATTATGATGTCATAAGTCCATTTTCTTTTATTTTCTCTCCATTTCTTGTCTAATTAATTTCAATTAAAATTTTAACAACATTTAATCTTATTTTATGTTATATAAATTATTTATTTAACTGGACAAGTTGGCCAAAAATCATCTCTGAAGACGAAATGACCAAAATGCCCTCTGTTTGGCTTAACGAGCCAAAATTGTCTGTATCGATAGAAAAATTTTTCTAAGTATTTTCATGGCATTCTAATGCCATCAGAGCATCAATAACCCTTCTCTGGAGTCCCAATAATTATTTTATAATTTTTTCCCCGGGCCTAGGGCTCCTAGTTGCGAGAACCACAACTTCTTACTAGGTTACCCATCGCTAGGGCATCGGCTCATTTAACTTGGTTGTATTTTATTTCCAAAATTTTTCCTAAATTTTTCTTATTAATATTTGAGTTAATTATGGTTCCTCACTTTAGTTTAAATATTTTTCTGGACATTCTAGTTGTCCAGACCGACACTGGTCACCGAAACAGTAGACTGTACGAACTGTCTAAAATGAGGACGTTACACAATATGCACACTATAACACAGAATTTTTCAAAGTCCATTTACACCATTTAACCACATGAACATACCCCATTTACATACCCAATTCCAAACCATTATACACATATCCATGCTGCCATCAACAACAAGATCTTAAATAACCATCAACAAGTAAAAACAAGCTACATATACTGAATTTCCATGGCTTCCAAAATGGCTCAACTCCAATAATTTATCAAACATCAAAATCTCTTTTATAAAACAACTACCCACAACCTTGGTTACACTTTTAATGAAATAAGAATTGAAAACACTCACTTATCACTTTTGAAGTTCTTCAAAACCTCACCAAAACTTAACTTTCTTGCTCCTAGTATGCTGCCCAAGGTATGGTGGTCAAGTTTATTGAAGGAACCTAATGGAAAAAGTGGCTAGAACATGGTGAACTTGAGCTTGGAGTGTGGACGGCCATGGAGGACTCCCATGGAGTTTTGGCTGGTTCTCTTCCTAAGGTTGAAAATGAGTGCTGCACCTCCCAAGTGTCCCTTTAGGTGTCCAAATGCTGAAGTTAGTGGAGCACTAAGTGGGTTTATGATTTATTTAATCCAAAATTTCCAATTTCCCACATTTAACCTCTTTTCTTTTACTATTTAGATTATGTACCACCATTTTAATTTTTTATGACATTTTAAAAGTGTAATATCATTTATTTTTAATGGACATTTAGGTCAAAAGGCAACTCGGGGCGTCAAATGACCACAATGCCCCTATTCGGGTTGCATTCCCGATTTTTCGGTAACACCGAGTTTTGTCGTTTTCTTGATTTCTTGTTTTTCTTTGTACCAATTAATTAATTTTTCTTTGATATTTCTAATGACACTTATACTTTAATAGATATTTATTTAAGTCTTAAAAATATTTTCTACGGTTCCCCGCGGTCCAGGGCTAGTCAATGGTCTACGCCGCAACTTCCCGGTGCGGTCACCCATCGCTATGGTTTTCGGCTCGTTTAACTTGGTTATATTTTATTGCTATTATTTTTCCTTTATTTTTCTTGTATTTTATTTTCTTGTATTTCATTATTTTATGTCTCCTCACCCATATCTAAGTGTAGTTCTATGCATCCTAGCTGTCCGGACAATACTGGTCACCGGAATAGTAGAATGCACTAATAAACATAGGGGTGTTACAAATAACATGAAAATGTTATTAAATACAATTAGCACGTAATATGAAATTATAAATACTTAATAATATTAATTTTCCCAAAGTATACCTAGACTTATATAAATACCATGGATCGATTGGTATACCAATTAGGGACTACAGATTGCAGTATTGCCCACAGGAATAATCATTGATAGACAATGTATGTCTAAGTTAGTTATTCTACTAGCTTTATGCCTGCTCATTGGCCATTGTGCCTGATTTTATTTTTGGCTTCATGCCTGCCCACTAGCCTGGTGCCTGACATGACAGATGTATACATGTTAAACATACGGATGTTTAACTAGTATACTCCTGTGTATCCAGTCTTTATAGTTTGTTATAGGTTACTTGGACACAGATATGAGTAATAAGTCTTAAATTTAAATAATTACAAGAAGAGATTACAGATATGAACAATAAGATTAAAAAAAATGACATAAATGACCAAAGAAGATCCTAATAATTTACTTGCTCCCAAAATTTCATAAAATATGTAAATGGCTTAGAAGTTTATGAAATTACACATAGAATAATTATTTTGATTATTAAGTTATTTTTCCTTTATTTTATGCACCACTAAGAGTTATGCTTAGCGCATTGGTCTTTCCATCGCATAGGTACTAGAGAGCAGTAGCAATATTAGTAACAGTAGTGCCTAAATAGGATTTGGCCAGATCTGCTACAGTGTTAGCTGTCAACTTAGCAGTCCATTTTGGTAGGGCTCATGTATATTTAGATTTTATATTTTGGTTATTGTATATAAGTAAACGATGTAAATAATTTTGAGTTGTAAATAAATTGTAAATTATTGTATATGAATTTTATATGAATGAATGAATGAAACTTATATTTTGTTGAAATTGTATGAACAGAAATGTTATGATATGACATATAGAAACATGAGATAGATATGAAATTGTTTTAATAGGTAAATAGTCTACACTCGCTAAACACTAATAAAACAGAGGAGACTCTACCTGGGTCTCCATAAAAATAAAATGTGATAAAAATTTTTTTTTTTACACATAAGATAATATAATTAAATTAATATTGTACACGATAAGAGAGGATAGGTTGGTCTGGCACCGAATGTAGCACGCCTTACTTGGCTACACTGTAGACGGATGAGGAGTGTTATTGAAGGAGTGGAAGCATGGTAATTGGTGCATTGGAGCATTGAATTTCAAAATTTTTCTTCTAGGGTTTCATGCATCATCTCTTATGTGCCTAATTAATTTCAAAGCTCAATTGCATATTAAAACACTTTTAATATGTATTAGGATCTTCATTTGCTATTTAAGATTGTGAATTAACAAATTAATTCAATTAAACCCTAATTTGAAAGAGGAATTTGGGCACTAATCTCTTTGACGCAATTGACACCTTTAAGAAGCTCTTAGGACCCCAAGTATTGTCCCTCTAGCATGTCCACACCAAGATCACCAATGGCAGCCCCCAATTTTGCTTCTCAAGCCTTTGCCAATAAATTATAATTTGGGGTTTTGCTTTTAGAGAGGTTATATGTGTGTATAGGACGCTAGAAACAATTTCTAGTAATTTTAATTCAAAGAGAATGAAGTATTTCTCTTTGAATTGTTGAAGAAAGCAAGAAGAGGGAGAGGGAGAGTGGCTGCCGCACCTTTTTGAGAATGAAGAATAATAAATTAATTCTTCTTTCTTTCCCTTTTATAATTAGGTTAAAAATCACTTACACCCTTTGCCACATGTCACCACCAGATTGCATCTTATTTTTAATTGACTTAATCTCATTAAGCCAAGTGTCAAAGCTAGACTTAATCTTGACTTTGATCATTTTGCATGATAGGAAGACAAATGGAAAATTTATATAGTACCATGTGTCACCATCTCATGGTGCCACATGTTAGCATGTGAAATGACCAAATTACCCTTATGTTTTAATTTTGAGTTCTCAACCCAAAATCATTATTTCTCCTCTTCTAATCAATTTATATCAAATATAAATTAATTAATTAATCTCTATTAATTAATTTCTCACAATTAAATTCATATTTAAACACTTTAAATATAAATTTAACGTATATTATACATTTAATAACCTAGATTTGGTTTCAAGCCATGCTAGGGACTTTGTAATCTCATTGCAAACCAAACCTATTTAATTAATCAATTAAACTCTTTAATTAATCAATTAAATCACATTTTACTTGGTGATTAACTTGTGTATGTGTGTGACTTACTAGGCTCATCACTAATTGGCAATGAGATATGATATTAACTTTTAATAACATCAGAACTCTGTCTTACCATAAATGATTTCTCTAAATCATTTTAGGCATCTCACAGACCATGGTTGACACCTAGCATAGCGTGCCATGCCCACCCACTCAGTAATAAGGAATACCTTAAATGAACCTATAATCATATGTTACCATGCACTAGAATCTCTCTGTTACAAAATCCCATTTCGAGCTAGAGTCATGGTTAATGTCAAACCCCATTTGCTATGAATATTATGTTCTCTTTTAATTCCAGTTCTTGATTAATTAGATTTTCTTGTTAGAAACATCAAGAACAATTAAATGAATATAGGATTTTATCCCTATTTACTTAGGGTAACAGATTCCATCTTGATCAACATCTATCTCCATATATAACTAGTAGGAGCTAACACATGCCCATATACCCATACACAGTACAAGTATGAACGCAGTATCAAACTCATACCACCTATATACAAGATAATTGTGTTATCTTAGGTCTAAAGATTATATACACTGATATGATATATGACAATGCATTAACAAGAGTAAACTCTATGTGTTTGCCATAAGCGTCACTGGTTCGGCCTACTTATCATGTAAAAGTGCCTATCACGTATGTTATATGGCATGAGACTCATTACTCCATCTTATTTATATCTCATATAAATACCTTGGGAATAAACATGATTACAATCTTTCTGGATAAGTCATGTCCTTTGTGAAGTATCCTCGATTGTAAACTAATTTATGATACTTTGTGCCAGAAATACTGTCACTCATATTCTTAACAACTTAAGAATAGAATTTCTAATAAAATATCAATGGATCTTTTCTATTACATATAAAAATATTATGTAAACGAAAAAGTGAAATTACCTTTTATTAATAAAATATGTATAAAAAACATACAAATGATATGCTCTAGGGCATACTACTGATAATCTCCCATTAGCACTAGAGCCATTCATTAGACTCATCTTCTCAAGATGTCGGCCAAACTGAGTTTGTGACAGCTATCCAGTGTTCCAAACCTGGATTGGATTGAAACCTGCTAGTCAAACTAACAGCATGTGCGATATCTAGCCTAGTACACATCATTGCATGCATCAAACTTCTAATAGCCGAAGCATATGGAATCCTGGGCATTTTATCTCTTTTTTCAAGTGTCTTTGGAGACATCTCTTTAGAAAAGTGGATACCATGTCTTACTGGTAATAATCCTCTCTTGGAATCAAGCATGTTAAACCTCTTTAACACCTTTTCCACGTATAGACTTTGGGATAAACTGTAACACCCCTATTTGCATAGCCTGGTATATATCACTGTTCCGGTGACCGGTATCGGTCTAAAAAAGTAAGAGAATTAGAACCATATCTAAGACACCTAGATAAGCCCTGAACACAAATAATTAGTAATTGCCAAATAGTTAAGTATAAATAAGAAAAAAAGAACATAAAAAGTTAAATGAGTTGGGAGTCACAGCGATAGGTGACCTTCTCGAGAATGACTATGAGGTCAGTCTAAACTCAAATTTCAAACAGTAAAATGTGACGCTGCGGTCTTTAGGTCTATTGCGAACACAGTGGAAAAGAGAAAATCATAGAAAAGAATTGTTAAGCAGGTCAAATAATTAGGTCAAAGATCTGGAAGAAATATTGAATTACTTGCAAACCGGATTGAACCAGCAAGGGGCAATTTGATCAATTCACCCCTAGAGCTGACACCTGACTTAACTGTCCAATAAAATTGAAGAAAAGAAATTTTGGGTCAAGAATTAAATTAGAAAAACTAATTGAAAAGTAAATGAAAAAGAAAAAGAAAGAAAAGAAAAAGTTTATTTGCATCATGCATGACATAAGCATGATGCAATAAATCTAATATTTAAAAATTGAAATTTGGGATAAATCCTAACAATTAAAAGAAAAAAATAAAAAGAAAAAAAATTTCATTCTTCTTCTTCTTCTTTAAAAAAAAAAAAAAATCCATCTCTCCTCTCTCTCTCTTTTCTCCTTAGTTTCCTCCATAGCCATGAAATTCAAGTTTTCAGAGCTTGAATCAACCCCATAAATCCCCCAAAAATTCCACTAAATTATGATTAGGCTTTATTTGGGAAACTAGAAGAGGAGATTGAAGAAGCAGGAAAGAAGAAAAAAAGGAAGAAAATTAGTGATTGAAAATCAAACAAAGGTTAGTATGTAAATTTGAATTCTTTTGTTAAATTTCTATGTTCTTAGTTTAATTAACTTAGAAAGTAACTTAAAATCATAACAAAATAATTATTGAGGGACCAAATAGAAAATTCAGCCAGCTAGGGTTAGGGTTTGATATGAATGAGTTTGATGATTTTGAATGGTTATTTGAGGTGAATTAGGTGTGTAGAACTTGAATACACACTTTCAATTGCATTAGATTAAGCTTTGTGTGTAGCTAGGGTTTTGAGCATGTGAAAAATTGAAGAAAAATTTGAGAATTGGACAAATGATGTTATTAACCTTATTTGAGTTGAGAAATGGTCAATTGTGACCATTTGTGATGTGTATGAATTATTAGAAACAAGTTTAAATTCGGATTGGTAAGGGTCAATCTACATGTAGCTTGACCTAGGTCCTTTTTAGGGACCAAAACTGAAACTTTATCAACCAATTGGTGTGAGGCCAATTGGGAATGAAACTAGACACAAAATGACACATTTTTTATTCTGGAATCAAGCCCAGAAAGTGACCATAACTTAGTGACCACTTAGGTTAAATCTGGATTGGGCATACTGACCTGTACAAAAATGACCAAATGAACAGTAGTTATGTAAATGACCATAAATTGGTCTAGGAAGGTCTAAATGACCTGAATTTATACCAGTACAAAGCTGAGACATATCCCTACAACTTTCATGAAGAAAACAAACCCAAATTTTGACCATAACCTGTTTGAAAATCCACCTGCAATCAACCACAAAAATTGCCAAAATCCAGAATTTGCCCAGAATTCTGGGTAATCCCAAATCTGGCCAGCTATGTTCAAATGGCTATAACTTAGGCTACAAAACTCCAAATGGAGTGATTTAAAAAGGGAAATAAAGTTAAGACAATAAGGAACAACTTCTATGAAGAAAACTTAGCCAAATTATCACAGCAACATGACCAATGGAACAGTGTAAAACTGAACACTAAAACTGAAAATTTAAAATTTGTGCCTAAGGGACTTGAAGTTTGAGAAAACAACCAAAAACCAACAAGTTAGGTAAACAAAATGTGGTATGTGAGTGAAATTAGAATTCCCATACCTATTAAGCATTAGAAAGTCAATAAATTGACTTGTGAATGGTATCATGAATAGTAACCACGAAATACAAATTTTAAAGAATGTTAACTTTAGCATATTAAAGCTTGGTATAAGTAGATTTGAATTCATTTTTGAACTTATGATAAATTGTGATACTAAAACACTATGAAACTGTGTGTTTCAGTTGAAAAGAATACCGGGAAAGAACCTGAGGCATCGAGTTAAGGCCAAGAGGTGACTCGCATAAGGTTTGCGCACAACATAGAAATTTCTGTAAATTTTCTTCTACAAATTGTTTTGAATGAATTGTAATATTAAATTGTGAATTAATTGTATTGGAGTATTTATTATGCTTTTGACTTTAATTGTTGAAAGTTTACTTGTATTTATTTGAAATGGCAATAAATGTTTAGTAAATTGCTAAGACAGTTTTGAAACTACAGTGTCATGACCATATATTTGAATGTCTTACTAGCATGACTAGTGGGAGAAATTAGTTTCAAATTTTAATTCCTTCTCTGGCTGAAGTATTGATGCGTGTGCCAGTAGAAGAAGAAATGGAATGGGTACCCATATATCTGAGCTAGTTAGCCTTATGATTTCTCATAAGCCTTCGGCTATTGAGATGAATATGTTTCGAATGGCATGATATAACTATGCATTTTTATGAAATTGATTTGAGAATTCTTAAATAAAATTGTTGGACTAAAAGTTTATAAATCATGTTTTGCATATGTCTTCCATTTTCAGCAATGTGTTTGAATAAGTATGATTTAAATTATGCATAAATGTTATTTTAGTATGTTGTGCACCACTGAGTTATAGTACTCAGCGATGGCCATTATTGCTGTCGCAGATTTAGAGACTAGAGAAGCAGCAGAGTGAGCTGCTGAGGATATTAAAGCTACCTTTCCTGAAGTTTTGTCGGGTATAAATTTATACCCTGAATGTAATATTTATATTTGTGTATGTAACTATATGTATATGAAAAAAACTAATCATGAGTAGTTGTATAAAGTTGTAATAATATCATTTTGGATTTGCTAATGTAAAGTGGTTGATAAATGTAACTTGTTTTTACTTTAATGAAAAATGAATGGAAATATTGAGTTGTGAATTATTGATTTGAATTTTGGAGTTTTAGAAATGATGTTGAAGTTTGTTGTGGTAGTTGTTGAGTTGATGAAATAAATTATTGGAAGTGTTTTTACAGGTTTGTGAAGAACTGTTTTCTTAAAATGCAGACGGCACTCTGCTGAAATTTTTTCAAAATTTGCGAACAAATAAGAATGGACAAAAATTTTAACTAGCTTTTAAACTTCTATTAAATATAAGAAAATGCTCATCACTTTCAAAAAGTACGAAAAAGGTTTTTAAAATCCCTTGTAGGGTACTTAATGAGTTATCAGTAGGTGAAGTTTGGTAGTTCATTAGGTATTCTACGGGATCATGTTATGCCTTACAGAGGGGTAAGGTGTGACATAAACCAATTATTCTTTTCGCTCTATCTTTACAGATGCGAATTCCAAGAATATAGGTTGCCTCCCCTTAGTCTTTCATGGAGAATGTATTTGACAATCATACCTTGACAGTTGTCAACATACCTATGTCATTACCTATCAACAGAATGTCATCCACATATAAGACAAGGAAGGTGACAACACTATCACTAACCTTCTTATATACACATGGTTCATCCACATTTTTGATAAAACCAAATGACTTAATGGCTTCATCAAAACAGATGTTCCAACTCCTCAAAGCTTGTTTCAACCCATAAATGGATCACTTTAGCTTGCATACCTTGGAACCATCTTGGGATTCAAAACCCTTAGGTTGTTCCATGAAAATGTTTTCATCAATGTATTCATTGAGAAAAGCTGTTTTGACATCCATCTGCCAATCTCATAATCATAGTATGCAGCTATTGCTAATAGAATCCTAATTGATTTAAGCATGGCAACAGACGAGAAAGTCTCCTCATAGTTGATTCCTTACCTTTGGCCAAACCCTTTCGCTACTAGCTTTGCTTTATAGGTCTCTACCTTTCTATCAGGACCAATTTTCTTCTTGAAAACCCATTTATTTCCTATAAGTATAATACCTTTAGGTGGGTCAACAAGGTCCCAAACTTGGTTCTTATGCATGGAATCAATTTTGGATTTCATAACTTCAATCCATTTTGAAGAGTCTATATCTGATATAACTTCTTCATAGGTAAGTGGATCATCTCCATTATCTACTTCTTCATGAGTAAACAACTTTTGTTCATCTTCATGAAGAAAACCATATCTCACTGGTGGGTGAGATATCCTGGTTGATCTGTGAGAAATTACTATAGATGTTTCATCAATAGGTGTAGGTTGACTAGATGGATCTATATCCATTTGATCTATTGGTTGGTCAGAATTCTCCAATTCTAACTCTATTTGCCTTCCTTTGCCTCCTTCTTGAACAAACTATTGTTCAAGAAATATGGCATCTCTGCTTACTACAACCTTTTGTGATGTAGGCAAATAAAAATAATATCCAAAACTTTCTTTTGGATATCCAACAAAAAGACCTTTTTCTGACCTGATTTCCAATTTATCATTGTTCAGCTTTTTAATGTAAGCTGGACAACCCCAAATCTTAACATGCTTAAGACTTGGTTTTCTTCCATGCCATATCTCATAAGGTGTGGAAGAAACTGATTTTGATGAAATCCTATTCAGAATATGCAAAGCTGATTCTAATGCAAATCCCCAAAAGGGGATTGGCATATCAGTATAGCTCATCTTACTGCATACCATATCTAATAGGGTACAATTTCTCCTTTCAGATACACCATTTAGTTGTGGCATTCCTGGAGGAGTCAGTTGGGAGACAATGTCATGCTCTTTCAAGTATTCATCAAATTCAGTACTTAAGTATTCACCTCCACGATCTGATCGAAGAGTTTTAATACTTTTTCCTGTTTGATTTTCTACTTCACATTTAAATTCTTTGAACTTTTCAAAGAATTCATGTTTGTATTTCATCAAATACAAATACCCAAACCTTGATTTATCATCAGTAAAGGTAATAAAGTAATGAAAACTGCCTCTAGCCATTTCCTTAAATGGACCACATACATCACTATGTATCAATTCCAAAATATTTTTAGCTCTTACCCTTATCCAACAAAAGGTGATCTAGTTATTTTTCCTTGAAGACAGGATTCACAAGTTGGAGTAGGTTCAAAACCCAATGAGGATAAAATCCCCATTTTCTCCAGCTTTGTAATCCTATCTTCTACAACATGAACTAATCTTAAGTGCCAAATATATTTTGAATTTGAGTTGATTTTCATCATGGCATTACATTCAATTAGATTGCTTGCATTAGATTTGTGTTTAACATTATTATCTAAATAATAAAGTCCATCATGCATATAGCCCGAGCCAACATATTTATTTCCAAAATAAATATTGCAAACATCATTTGTGAACTTAAATTCATAACCATTTCTAGTCAAACTAGATATAGAAATGATGTTCTTAAAAGCATCAGGTACATGCAAAACACTATTTAAATATAAAATATGTCCACACATGTATAAAGATTTAGATCCTATAGCTAAAGCTTCAACAGTTGAGCCATTGCCAATCCGAAGTCGAACATCTCGCGACTGCAAGCTGCTACTACTTGCTAGTTCCTGCATATCATAAGTAATGTGAGAACTAGTACCAGTATCTAAAACCCAAGCTGTAGATGAACTATGAGTATCATTAGAATCTAAATAACAAGACACAGACATACCTTCTGAAGGTCTATCCTTCTTGTCCTTCAGAGAAGCAAGATACTCTTGACAGTTCCTTTTCCAGTGCCCATCCTTCTGGCAGTGGAAACACTTTCCCTTGCCTTTGTCAACTTCGGTCTTGCCCTTCTATTTGGCTATCTTCTTGGAAGGTTCAGGAATTTGAGGTTTTTTATTCTTATTGCCCTTCTTCCTTTTGGACTTTCCAACATAAGAAGAAGATGCAATCAAAGCCACCTCTTTTCCTTTATCGCCCGACATATTCTTTTGGGCAATAATGAGCATGTTAAGCAACCTAGCCAAAGTATTATATTGCTTTGTCATATGAAAATTTGTCACAAAATTCCCAAATGACTCAGGCAGGGATTGAAGGATCAAATCCATATGCAGTTGGAAATCCATGTGAAAGTTAAGATGTTCCAGCTGCTCAATAAGCTGAATTATCTTGTGGACATGATCTCCTACATTCTGTCCCTCAGACATCTTCATGTGGAATAGTTGCTAGATATCTCATACCTAGCATTCCTGTTGTGCTCACCATACAACTCTTGCACGTGAAGGAGGATCTCACTTGCATTTTGCATATTTTCATGCTGTTTCTATAACTCTTTACTTATAGAAGCAAACATGTAACATTTGGCTCTTATATCATGCTCCTTCCACTTGTCTACAGTGTCATGTTCCTCTTGAGTGGCCTTTGGAGGTAAGGGATCAGGAACCTTTGAGTCTAGAACATATCTAATATGTTCTAGGTTCAGGATAAGTTTTAAATTTCTTAGCCAATCAGAAAGATTAGGTCCTGTCAACCTATTGTGATTAAGTATGCTCACAAGGATATAAGTGCGCAAGTCCTTATCCATCACATCTCATGTGAGGTTCAATCATTTATCTAGCCTCTAATACTCAAAATCTCAGGCACATCCATTATTGGTTTATCTTGCATTACTCAAGTTGATCCCATTGAGCCAATAAACATGCAAATAATTTTAATGTCCTCAGTCACATCCATTATTGGCCATCAATGTCACACCCTACCCCTCTGTAAGGCATAACATGATCCCATAGTATACCTAATGAATTACCAACTCCGTCTACTGTGCAACACCGCTATGTTCGGTAGTGCGTTCTACTGTTCCGGTGACCAATGTTGTCCGGACAGCTAGGATGCCTAGAACTACATTTCGATATGAGTGATGAGACATAAAATAATGAAATACAAGAAAAGAAAAAACAAGAAAAACAAAGGAAAAATAATAGCAAAGAAAGGTAACCAAGTTAAGCGAGCCGAGAACCCTAGCGATGGGTGACCGCACCGGGAAGTCACGGCGTGGACCGTTGACTGGCCCTGGACTGCGGGGAACCTTGGAAAATAATTATAGGACTTAAAGAGACATCAATTGAAGTATAAACATCATTAGAAATATCAAAGAAAAATTAATTAATTAGTACAAAGAAAAGTGAGAAATCGAAAAACGGACAAAATCCGGTGTTACCGAAAAATCGGGAATGCAACCCGAACAGGGGCATTATGGTCATTTGGCATCCCGAATTGTCTTTTGACCTAAATTTCCATTAAAAATAAATAATATTACACTTAGAAAATAAAATAAAAAATTAATTTGGTGGTACCTAATGTAAATAGCCAAAAGTGGAGTGAAAATTGTGTAAATAACACATTTAACATATTATATGATTTAAATTTGGTGAGTGGGCCACTATTGAATAAATTAAGAACAAAAAGGGGCAGGTGTACACCTAATATACAATCTGCAAATTCATTTTCTCTAAGTTCTTCATCCATGCCGAATTGAGAAGATTGAGAAACCTCCATTGCCGTTTCACTTAAAGCTTCCTCCACTCCTTCATTTCACCTCCAATCACTTAGGTTTCTTCATTAAGTTTTATCCCCACATCACAAGGAAGAGTTTGATACTAAAATCAAGAAGTTTAGTCAAGGTTTAACAAGTCCCAACCAAAGGTAAGTTTGTATTTTTGAATATTGTTTTGTTAGAGTTTGTATACATGTTATGGGTGTTTGCTTTGTGAAGGAAATTTTAAGTTTTTAGGAGTTCTTGATATATCAATTTTGGACAGCCATGGAGTTGTATGTTTAATGAAATATTCATACATATATTTGATGAGAAATTATGTTGATTAGGGTGATTTAATGTCCTAGTAAATTATTCCACATGTATATGGTGATTGTGCACTTGGAATGGAAATTGATGAATTGTAGGACACTTTGGCATTGTGGAACAATTTGGCAGCCTTGGGACTCTTTGATGAATGTATGAATTCATGAAGATATTGGCAGAATTATGACATTGAGGATTGATGGATATGTATATAAATTAGTGGTGGAAATTGTATGAAATGATGAGTAGTGTTATATGTATTTATGGTTGTAATTGGACTTTATGAATTAGAGTTTTATTTGGTGTATTGAGGATGTTTGTATTCTGGCCAAAATGATTTTAATGTTAAGTGGTAAATGGTTTTGGTAATGTACCAAAACAGAATGGGTAAGAGAGATGGACTTAGAGTAAGGTAAATGTGTAATTGATACATGTTTATGCAATGTAATTAAGGGCAGTGTGCATTTTAACCTATAAAACTAAACGTGTAACTCCAATTGGTATGAGACCAATTGGAGGTGAAACTAGGCACAAAATGTGCCAACTTTCATTGAGAAAGCATACCAAAATTCTGCTTGCAAGGTAGCATGAAAAATGACCAATTCGGATTAAGTGCAAATGAGGCCTGAAAATTGACCAATTGGGCAGCAGTTAGTGTTTAGGCCATAACTCACTCAAAACAGGTCCAATTGACCTGAATTTTAACCATGAATAGTTAAGACCCATACCTACAAGTCTTATGAAGACACCAAAGCCCAGAAATGACCATAAGCAACTCAAACAGCTTGCACAAGTTTGGGTCCAAAAACTAGCCGAACCAAAGTTGACCAAAATTGACCTAAATTGACCAAATTTGATGCCATTTGACCAGCAATAGTAAAATGACTGTAACTTGGTCTACATAACTCAGAATGACCTAAAATTTTGCCCCGCTTTCCGTAAGACATAGATCTACAAGTTTGTAGTTTTGACCGAAACCCAAAAACCGAGGGAACTAGGTCTTCCGGCTAGGTCAAACTAGTATACCGGAATCCAGCAAGTTGCAATAAAATGCACTAAACAAGGAAATGAAATTGGTAACGTGTACCAACCCTAAAACACTATCGAATGTGACATATTAGTGACACTAAAACCTAATTTACCTAGAACGCATCGAGGGTCGGTATATTAGGCGATTAAGCAAATAATAGCTTTAAGTGAATTACTTATCGAACATTATCATTAGAGACAATTTAATTTAGTACTGAAACACTTCAAATTGTGTTTCTCAGTACCAAAGACTCAGGAAAAGGGAAGGAAACACTGAGTCCAGACCAGGAGACAATTATCAGAGGTTTGTGCACAACAGCTATTTCTTTTGAATTTTTCAATTGAAATGAATTATGACTATTTGTATTTTATTGTTTTAAATTGTGGAAATGTGTTTGAATGAATAATTATTGCTTGAAAAGCATTGTAAATAGTTTGAAACTATGAAAAATTGTTTGAATGATATTGATGGATACTTATTGATTGAAAAGCATTGGAAATGGTTTGAAACCACAGCTATCATGTATATTGATTGCATTCCTCGCTAGCTTATCTAGTGGGACGAATTGAATTCCCTCTCTGGCTGAAGTGTTGAGGTGTGTGCCTGTTGAGGACGAATAGAATGAGTACTCATATTTTTGCTAGCTAGCTATGTTATTCCTCATTAGTCATTGACTTTTGGGATGAATTGAATACCTCATTAGCCATCGGCTTTTGGGACGAATTGAACTTTGGAACATGATTAAGCTATGTGTGATTTATTGATTTGTATTGTGAGATTGTGAAATGAATTTAAACTCTTATTGACATATACTGTCTTTTGAATTCAACCATGATCTGACTTATTGAACTTTATTGTGATATTGAGAAATGGAGTTTAAATTCTTGTTGACAATTACTGTCTTGAAATTAACTATGGTTTTAAGTATCCACTACTTAAATGATTTATGAATTGTGATTTAAATTGTATTTGGTTAATGTTGTGCACCACTGAGACATTGTCTCAGCGATAGCTTTTTATTGCTGTCGCAGGTAGATAGACAGATAGGGTAGCAGACTAGGCTGCTAGTACCTCCAGCAAGAGACTACCAGGTATAATGAGTATACCAATATTTTGCATTTTGTACTGTAATGTATGACCACTGTATGTACATATTGTTTTTGATTTTGAGCAGTTGTAAATTCAAATTGTACCTTGAAGTTGTAAAATAATTATGAGTTATTTTGGGTTGTAAAAGTTGTATTATATTTCTCTTATCTCAGACTTTGAAAAATCATTGTGGATTTGAGTTGAGAAAAATGTTGTGTTGAGAATATGTTGGAGTTGAGATTTGGAAACATATATTGAAGTGCTTTTTACAGGTTTTCTGAAGAACTGTTTTATCTAAAATACAGATGGCACTCTGCCAAAATTTTTACAGAAATTCCAAATAATTCAAATGTGTTAGTTCTATCACTACAATTCAAAAAGGTTTTTAATACCTGTAAATAGTGCTCACCACTTTTAAAGAAGTAAGAAAAGTTTTTAAAATCCCTTGTAGTGTATTTAATGGGTTATCAGTAGACGGAGTTGGTAATTCATTAGATATACTACGGGATCATGTTATGCCTTACGGAGGGGTAGGGTGTGACATACTGATAACCCATTAAATACACTACAAGAGATTTTAAAAACTTTTCTTACTTCTTTTACAGTGGTGAGCACTATTTACAGGTGTTAAAAACCTTTTTGAACTGAAGTGATAGAACTAACACATTTGAATTATTTGAAATTTCTGTAAAAATTTTTGGCAGAGTGCCATCTATATTTTGGATAAAGCTTCTTCAAAAACTCAGAAAAACACTTCAATATATATTTCCAAATCTCAACTCCAACATATTTCTCAACACAAATCCACATTAATTTTTCAAAGACTGAGATACAAGAAATATAATACAATTTTTACAAGTCCAAATAACTCATAATTTATTTTACAACTTTAATGTACAATTTTAATTTACAACTGCTCAAAACCAAGAACACTATATACATACAGTGAACATACATTACAATATAAAATGCAGAATATGGTATACTCAATATACCCGATGATTTCTCGCTGAATGTACTAGCAGTTCTCACAATCTGTCACTGCGATAAGAAAGAAAAGCTATCGCTGAGTAAAATTTACTCAGTGGTGCATAATAACAATTTGAAATGCGATATATAAATCTTTTATTGACAGTTCACAAATCAAATGATTCACAATTCCATTTCACAATTTACAAAATTCACCTAACACAAATTTGATCAAGTAATTGAATAACACCGTTTTGCAAATCAATAAAACAATTCGATCAAATAACTAAATAATACCGTTTTGCAAATCAATAACACAATTCGATCAAATAACTAAATAATACCGTTTTGCAAATCAATAACACAACTCGATCAAATAACTGAATAATACCGTTTTGCAAATCAATAACACAATTCGATCAAATAACTGAATAATACCATTTTGCAAATCAATAACACAATTCGATCAAATAACTGAATAATACAATGTTGCCAATCGATAACATAATTTAGGCCATGACACAATTTTTCCACACATGCCGTGTTGTACACCACGACAAGACACACTCACCCCAATAATCGAAATCAATGAAGGAGGAAGCTAGCTGAATAATGAGTACTCATCCACACTCACCTCAGATTGGGAAGTCAATGAGGGAGGAACATAATCACACTCACCCCAGACTGATAGGTCAAAGAGGGAGGAATATATCACCCGTGTCATGCAAATTGTGAATCAACACAATTTCAAATCACAATATTTCATACAAACCATAAATCACATTTTATCTCAAAATTTCCATTTGCAAAGTTGGCAATACAATAAGTTCCAAATAATATTCCCAAAACCAAAGTAATCAAAACTTATTCATAACTCATTTCTCTACATAAATTTGCTAGTAAAAGCAGTGAATATAAA
Organism: Hevea brasiliensis; assembly: GCF_030052815.1. NCBI lineage: Eukaryota > Viridiplantae > Streptophyta > Magnoliopsida > Malpighiales > Euphorbiaceae > Hevea > Hevea brasiliensis. The sequence continues at coordinate 33,116,396 of NC_079507.1, read as the reverse complement.
AGTATTGTGCACAGACACAATTTAAAACTATAATGTTGAATTAAAAATTGTTAAGTAGAAAATGAGAAGTCAAACTTATTGTGCACAAACACAATTTAAAATAATAACATAGAAATAATCATAATTTATTTCAATTGAAAAATTCAAAAGAAATACTTATTATGCACAAACCTCTAATAACTGTCTCTTGGCTCTGACTCAGTGTGTCCTTCCCCTCCCTGAGTCTTTGCTAACTGAGAAACACAATTTGAAGTGTTTCAGTACTCATTTAAACTGTCTCTAACGATAATGCTTGATAATTAATTCACTGAATTCATTTATTCGCTTAGTCAACCTACTATGTCGACCCTTGGTACATTCTAGGTAATTTAGGTTTTAATGTCATTAATATGTCACATTCAATAGTCTTTTAGGGTTGGTACATGTTACCAAATTCATTTCCGTGTATACTGCATTTTCTTGCGATTTGCTGGATTCCGGGATACTAGATTGACCTAGCCGGACGACCTAGTTCCCTAGGTTTTCGGATTTTGGTCAAAACTACAAACTTGTATATCTATGTCTTATTGCACGCGGGGCAAAATTTCAGGTCATTCTGAGTTATGTAGACCAATTTATGGTCATTTTACTATTGCTGGTCAAATTGCACCAAAATCGGTCAATTTAGGTCACTTTAGGTCATTTTAGGTTCGGCCAGTTTTTGGACCCGAACTTGTGCAAGCTGTTTGACTTACTTATGGTCATTTATGGGCTTTGGTGTCTTCATAAGAATTGTAGATATGGGTCTTAACTATTCATTGTTAAAATTTCAGGTCAATTGGACCTATTTGAGTGAGTTATGGCCTAAACACTAACTGCTGCCCAAATGGTCAATTTTCAGGCCTCATTTGCACTTAATCCGGATTTGGTCATTTTTCAAGCTACCTTGCAAGCAGAATTTTGGCAAGCTTCCTTCATGAAAGTTGGTACATTTTGTGCCTAGTTTCACCTCCAATTGTTCTGATACCAATTGGAGCCACACACTTAAAGTTATGGGCCTAAAACACAAACTGCCTTATTGCAATTCTTGCATACATATCAAACATCACTTTTAACACTCACCAAACTTAACATTCAAACTAATTCTGGTTGTACCATGATCTAAACATAATTCACAACACATTATAGGTCATTTTGGCAGCTTACAATTACATTCAATGTGCACCAACAAGTGCAGAATTTGCCCAACTAAATTTACAACAATTTAACTCCATAACCAAGCTCATTCACATGTCCAACCTTCACACCACTATACATACATTCAAACTGCCATAACAACCAACACATTTTAACATCATTATTCCATAAACCAAGCATGAATTCCAGCATTCTTCAAGGGTTAGCAATCTACCACAATGGTACACTTACATTCCATTACTTTCCAAGCTTTAAATTTCATTTTACATTTACATATACTAAGTATACATCACCTAAACAATTTCCTACACAATATACATTTAATCAATCATTTAATTCACCATTTACAAGCACAAAAAACCTGCCTTCAAGGTATTTCCATGGCTGCCAAAATTACACATTCTCATTCAACATCAAACCTCAAAAATTTCTTCATAATTCAAACACCCATAACATGCTTACAAACTTTAACAAAGCAATATTCAAAAACTCAAACTTACCTATGGATGAGACTTCTTAAATCTTCACCAAAACTTCTTTTTCTTGCTTCCTACATGTTGCCCATGATGTGTAGAACAAGTTCAATGAAGAACAATTGGAGAAATTGTGGCTTGATCATTAGGAGTGGAGCTTGCATGCAAGGTGTGGCCATGGTGGACAATGGAGAGAAAATTCAATTCGGCAAAGTGAGGATTTGAGAGGAAGAAGAAGACATTAGTGGAGTAATCTGCCCACTTAGTGAATTTTTAATTCCCTTAGTGGTCCACTCACCTTAATTAAATCTTATTATATGTTTTAATTGATAATTACTCCATTTACCATCCATTTTTGCTATTTACATTACGTACCCCTAAATTAATTTTTCATTATATTTTCCAAGTGTAATATTATTTATTTTTAATGGAAATTTAGGTCAAAAGACAATTTGGGATGTCAAATGACCACAATGCCCCTGTTCGGGTTGCATTCTTGATTTTTCAGTAACACTGGGTTTTGTCCGTTTTTCGATTTCTCACTTTTCTTTGTACTAATTATTTAATTTTTCTTTGATATTTCTAATGGTATTTGTACTTCAATTGGTGTCTATTTAAATCCTAAAAATATTTTCAAGGGTTTCCCGCAGTCCAGGGCTAGTCAACGGTCCACGCCGTGACTTCCTGGTGCGGTCACCCATCGCTAGGGTTTTCGGCTCGCTTAACTTAGTTGCATTTCTTTACTATTATTTTTCCTTTATTTTTCTTGTATTTTCTTTTCTTGTATTTCATTATTTAATGTCTCTTCACTCATATCGAAGTGTAGTTCTAGGCATTCTAGCTGTCCGGATAATACTGGTCACCGGAACAGTAGAACACACTACCGAACTTAGGGGTGTTACAATTCTCCCCACCTTAAAATAAATTTCGTCCACGAAATTTTTCTCAATAGCCATCTTACAATAGTCATACGTTTATTTTCTCCTTTCTATATGATCGTATAATCTTCTTTCTCTCGAATTTGTATAAGACTTTTAACAATCTAATACAACATTTAATTTGTTTGTATAACACCAATCTTCTCTTACTATTGTCCTGTCTAATATTTCGATTCATGTTCCTTCTTGAATGACCCTTGAGGTCATGTTAGAATCATTTATCTAGTTATTGGTCCTCTGACCATTCTAGTCTATAGTCTTCCTCACATTCGTAACATTTCTTTGTTATATTTGAACCAATTGTTCGATTTTTACTTCCATAACTCTTTTTATCTGTCAATATTCTATAACTTACTTTCTTTTGTACTGAACTATAACCTTTCGATATTCTAACCTTTGAGTTTTAGATCCCTAAGTAGGATTTTCAAACTTATTTCTAACAAATAAATTCACATGGCATAACTATACCAAATGTATGCCGTTGGCAACTATTCTTATCTAGGTGTACTATCAGGTAGTACGTAGCTCTACACAATAATCTCAAGTCAGTACTGTAATCTGCAGCTTACAGTATAAACATCAAGAACATTGCATAGTTACTACGATACATCCCAATAGATCAAATTTTCCTATCTTTTATCCTTTTCGAATTTACTAATATCCCGAACTTATTATGATTACAATATCCATTAACAATTACTAACAGTGACATTCTTGCCCTCATCTAGAGCAATTCCATTACTGCATCTTACTTTTACGTCCTCTTGCCTTACATTAAGTAGGCTCGCCAATTAGCTTTATAATTTATGGTGTGTTAGAAAATACTTTTCGCCAATAAACTCTTTCAAAACTAATTTCACTTATTATCACAATCCTTATTTTAAAGGGCTAATCACTAATGCATCAAAATTTATTCCCCTGTAAAGGAATAACAATAGAACATATAGTTCTAACACTAACATAAAAGTATGCAGACAACAGGTCAAACAATACATATATATATCTTAGTTACTATTTGAGAAAGTACCAGCAATAATATCAAAATTCTAAGTCTCTTCTCTTTGCCGTATAGCGTATACTCCAGCTGGAGCATCACCTGCTCGGTGATTCACAAGATCGACTTCTAGGTGTGCTACCCCTACCTCTACCTTTGCCTCTACTAACTGGTGGTGAACTCTTTGGGGTAGAAACTTGGGTTGATACCTTTGGTGTAGTAAATGATCCAGAACGACCTGGATTTACACAATCCCTAGCAAAATGGCCAGTCTCTCCACAGTTAAAACATGCTCCTACGGCTCTATAACATACCCCACCATGTGGTTTACCACAAGTTTCACAAAGTCGATCTGATAGCGCATTCACGGTTTCGATTGAGTTTCTTGATCGGATCGAGGTGGTTCTTGTCGGAAGATCTATCTCTCCGGACTTCTTACTATCTCTGTTGTATCCCCAAAGTTTTTCCTCTTTCCAAGAAGACCACTAGAACTCGTTTCTCTGACTTTCCCTCTTTTCTGTCTTCTCCGATTTCTTTTTCTCGGAAGTCGCTTGATTCAATTCTTTCTAATTCTAGTGCTTGAGAAATAAGTTCGGAGAAGTTGTTATGTTTGAATCCGACCACTTGTAATCGATACTAGGCTTCAAGCCGGTTTCAAACCTCATACATCTCTCCCTCTTGGTAGAAAGTAGACTTCTTGCATAATGGCTCAGCGGAAAATTCCCTTTCATATTTAGTCACCGATCTACTCCCCTGTTTCAGACTTAGGAACTCTTGCAGTTTCTGATCTACATAAGCATCAGGGACATATTCTGAATTCCCTGTGAAAGTCACTCCAGGTTAGCACTGCAGGTTCTACCAAACTGTGGGGAATGGTTTTCCACCAGTCATAAGCATCCCCCTGTAGCAAAGATACTGAGTATTCAAATCTGAGCTCCTGCAAAGGCGCTTTCTTGAATACCCTATCCATCCTTTCTAACCACTGCTCGCCTTTAGAGGATCTATCGTCCCCTTGAACTCAGAGCCCCATATTTCATCAATTTGTCATATTGTCTAGCGTAAGATCGTGGTTGTACCATGGTGTCTGATTGGGGCTTGAGTAGGCACATTACGACCATTTGTTGGAACATTGCAACCATCTGTTGAGCGAATCGAGCAGGAATCTGCAGATCATGGGCTGGTGTTGCTGAACCACTGACATTATGTAGGGTTGGGGCATCCCCTTGACCCTCAGCCTCTATAGATTGATCGACTGAACGATCACCCTCTTCCATAATCAATGCGAGGATCTTAGACCTCCTAAACAAATAACACAAGGAGATTTCCTCCCGTTAGTGCATATTTATAATGTAATGTACTGTATGTATCAGACAATGATATTGAGCAGTTGTACTATGAAGAAAGAATATTCAAGTAACATGTGAAAACAGAATTTAAAAAAACTAGCTCTGACACCACTAAAACATATCACACCCTACCCCTCTGTAAGGCATAACATGATCTCGTAGTATACCTAATGAATTACCAACTCCGTCCACTGATAACCCATTAAATACACTACAAGGGATTTTAAAAACTTTTCTTACTTCTTTTCTGATGGTGAGCACTATTTACAGTGTTAAAAACCTTTTTATCAAGTGATAGAACTAACACATTTGAATTATTTGGAATTTTTGTAAAAATTTTTGGCAGAGTGCCATCTATATTTTGGATAAAACAGTTCTTCAGAAAAACCTGTAAAAAGCACTTCAATATATATTTCCAAATCTCAACTCCAACATGTTTCTCAACACAAATCCACAATAATTTTTCAAAGACTTAGATACAAGAAATATAATACAATTTTTACAAGTCCAACTAACTCATAATTTATTTTACAACATTAATGTACAATTTTAATTTACAACTGCTCAAAACTAAGAACACTATATACATACAGTGAACATACATTACAATATAAAATGCAGAATATGGTATACTCAATATACCCGATGATTTCTCGCTGAATGTACTAGCAGCCTAGTCTACTTCCCTGTCAGTCTATCTACCTGCGACAGTAATGAAAAGCTATCGCTGAGTAAAATTTACTCAGTGGTGCACAATAACAATTTAAAATAAGATATATAAATCTTTTATTGACAGTTCACAAATCAAATGATTCACAATTCCATTTCACAATTTACAAAATTCACCTAACACAAATTTGATCAAGTAATTGAATAACACCGTTTTGTAAATCAATAACACAATTCGATCAAATAACTAAATAATACCGTTTTGAAAATCAATAACACAATTCGATCAAATAACTGAATAATACCGTTTTGCAAATCAATAACACAACTCGATCAAATAACTGAATAATACCGTTTTGCAAATCAATAACTGAATAATACCGTTTTGCAAATCAATAACATAACTTGATCAAATAACTGAATAATACCATTTTGCAAATCAATAACACAATTCGATCAAATAACTGAATAATACAATGTTGCCAATCGATAACATAATTTAGGCCATGACACAATTTTTCCACACATGTCGTGTTGTACACCACGACAAGACACACTCACGCCAATAATCGAAATCAATGAGGGAGGAAGCTAGCTGAATAATGAGTACTCATCCACACTCACCTCAGACTGGGAAGTCAATGAGGGAGGAACATAATCACACTCACCCCAGACTGATAGGTCAAAGAGGGAGGAATATATCACCCGTGTCATGCCAATTGTGAATCAAAGCAATTTCAAATCACAATATTTCATACAAACCATAAATCACATTTTATCTCAAAATTTCCATTTGCAAAGTTGGCAATACAATAAGTTCCAAATAATATTCCCAAAACCAAAGTAATCAAAACTTATTCATAACTCATTTCTCTACATAAATTTGCTAGTAAAAGCAGGGAATATAAAAGTATTGTGCACGGACACAATTTAAAACTATAATGTTGAATTAAAATTTTTAAGTAGAAAACGAGAAGTCAAACTTATTGTGCATAAACACAATTTAAAATAATAACATAGAAATAATCATAATTTATTTCAATTGAAAAATTCAAAAGAAATACTTATTATGCACAAACCTCTAATAACTGTCTCTTGGCTCTGACTCAGTGTTTCCTTCCCCTCCCTGAGTCTTTGCTAACAGAGAAACACAGTTTGAAGTGTTTCAGTACTCATTTAAACTATCTCTAACGATAATGCTTGATAATTAATTCACTGAATTCATTTATTCGCTTAGTCAACCTACTATGTCGACCCTTGGTACATTCTAGGTAATTTAGGTTTTAATGTCATTAATATGTCACATTTGATAGTCTTTTAGGGTTGGTACATGTTACCAAATTCATTTCCGTGTATACTGCATTTTCTTGTGATTTGCTGGATTCCGGGATACTAGATTGACCTAGCCGGACTACCTAGTTCCCTCGGTTTTCGGATTTCGGTCAAAACTACAAACTTGTAGATCTATGTCTTATTGCACGCGGGGCAAAATTTCAGGTCATTCTGAGATATGTAGACCAAGTTAAGGTCATTTTACTATTGCTGGTCAAATTGCACCAAAATTGGTCAATTTAGGTCACTTTAGGTCATTTTAGGTTCGGCCAGTTTTTGGACCCGAAATTGTGCAAGCTGTTTGACTTACTTATGGTCATTTCTGGGCTTTGGTGTCCTCATAAGACTTGTAGATATGGGTCTTAACTATTCATGGTTAAAATTTCAGGTCAATTGGATCTGTTTTGAGTGAGTTATGGTCTAAATACTAACTGCTGCCCAAATGGTCAATTTTCAGGCCTCATTTGCACTTAATCCGGATTTGGTCATTTTTCAAGCTACCTTGCAAGCAGAATTTTGGCAAGCTTCCTTCATGAAAGTTGGCACATTTTGTGCCTAGTTTCACCTCCAATTGGTCTAATACCAATTGGAGCCACACACTTAAAGTTATAGGCCTAAAACACAAACTGCCTTATTGCAATTCTTGCATACATATCAAACATCACTTTTAACACTCACCAAACTTAACATTCAAACTAATTCTGGTTGTACCATGACCTAAACATAATTCACAACACATTATAGGTCATTTTGGAAGCTTACAATTACATTCAATGTGCACCAACAAGTGCAGAATTTGCCCAACTAAATTTACAACAATTTAACTCCATAACCAAGCTCATTCACATGTCCAACCTTCACACCACTATACATACATTCAAACTGCCATAACAACCAACACATTTTAACATCATTATTCCATAAACCAAGCATGAATTCCAGCGTTCTTCAAGGGTTAGCAAACTGCCACAATGGTACACTTACATTCCATTACTTTCCAAGCATTAAATTTCATTTTACATTTACATATACTAAGTATACATTGCCTAAACAATTTCCTACACAATATACATTTAATCAATCATTTAATTCACCATTTACAAGCACAAATAACTTGCCTTCAAGGTATTTCCATGGCTGCCAAAATTACACATTCCCATTCAACATCAAACCTCAAAAATTTCTTCATAATTCAAACACCCATAACATGCTTACAAAATTTAACAAAGCAATATTCAAAAACTCAAACTTACCTATGGATGAGACTTCTTAAATCTTCACCAAAACTTCTTTTTCTTGCTTCCTACATGCTGCCCATGATGTGTAGAACCAGTTTAATGAAGAACAATTGGAGAAATTGTGGCTTGATCATTAGGAGTGGAGCTTGCATGCAAGGTGTGGCCATGGTGGACAATGGAGAGAAAATTCAATTCGGCAAAGTGAGGATTTGAGAGGAAGAAGAAGACATTAGTGGAGTAATCTGCCCACTTAGTGAATTTTTAATTCCCTTAGTGGTCCACTCACCTTAATTAAATCATATTATATGTTTTAATTGATAATTACTCCATTTACCCTCCATTTTTGCTATTTACATTACGTACCCCTAAATTAATTTTTCATTATATTTTCCAAGTGTAATATTATTTATTTTTAATGGACATTTAGGTCAAAAGACAATTTGGGATGTCAAATGACCACAATGCCCCTGTTCGGGTTGCATTCTCGATTTTTCGGTAACACCGGGTTTTGTCCGTTTTTCGATTTCTCACTTTTCTTTGTACTAATTATTTAATTTTTCTTTGATATTTCTAATGGTATTTGTACTTCAATTGGTGTCTATTTAAATCCTAAAAATATTTTCAAGGGTTCCCCGCAGTCCAGGGCTAGTCAACGGTCCACGCCGTGACTTCCCGATGCGGTAACCCATCGCTAGGGTTCTCGGCTCGCTTAACTTAGTTGCATTTCTTTACTATTATTTTTCCTTTATTTTTCTTGTATTTTCTTTTCTTGTATTTCATTATTTAATGTCTCCTCACTCATATCGAAGTGTAGTTCTAGGCATTCTAGTGTCCAGGACAATGCGGTCACCGAGCAGTAGAGCACTCTAGAACTTAGGGGTGTTACAATTCTCCCCACCTTAAAATAAATTTCGTCCACGAAATTTTTCTCAATAGCCATCTTACAATAGTCATACGTTTATTTTCTCCTTTCTATATGATCGTATAATCTTCTTTCTCTCGAATTTGTATAAGACTTTTAATAATCTAATACAACATTTAATTTGTTTGTATAACACCAATCTTCTCTTACTATTGTCCTGTCTAATTTTTCGATTCATGTTCCTTCTTAAATGACCCTTGAGGTCATGTTAGAATCATTTATCTAGTTATTGGTCCTCTGACCATTCTAGTCTATAGTCTTCCTCACATTCGTAACATTTCTTTGTTATATTTGAACCAACTGTTCGATTTTTACTTCCTTAACTCTTTTTATCTATCAATATTCTATAACTTACTTTCTTTTGTACTGAACTATAACCTTTCGATATTCTAACCTTTGAGTTTTAGATCCCTTAGTAGGATTTTCAAACTTATTTCTAACAATTAAATTCTGTCATGTCATAACTATACCAAAACAGATGCCGTTGGCAACTATTCTTATCTAGGTGTACTATCAGGTAGTACATAGCTCTACACAATAATCTCAAGTTAGTACTGTAATCTGCAGCTTACAGTATAAACATCAAGAACATTGCATAGTTACTACGATACATCCCAATAGATCAAATTTTCCTATCTTTTATCCTTTTCGAATTTACTAATATCCCGAACTTATTATGATTACAATATCCATTAACAATTACTAACAGTGACATTCTTGCCCTCATCTAGAGCAATTCCATTACTGCATCTTACTTTTACGTCCTCTTGCCTTACATTAAGTGGGCTCGCCAATTTGCTTTATAATTTATGGTGTGTTAGAAAATACTTTTCGCCAATAAACTCTTTCAAAACTAATTTCACTTATTATCACAATCCTTGTTTTAAAGGGCTAATCACTAATGCATCAAAATTTATTCCCCTGTAAAGGAATAAAATAGAACATATAGTTCTAACACTAACATAAAAGTATGCAGACCCCAGGTCAAACAATACATATATATATCTTAGTTACTATTTGAGAAAGTACCAGTAATAATATCAAAATTCTAAGTCTCTTCTCTCTGCCGTATAGCGTATACTCCAGCTGGAGCATCACCCTGTTCTGGCTGATTCACAGTACTCTGACTTCTAGGTGTACTACCCCTACCTCTACCTTTGCCTCTACTGACTGGTGGTGAACTCTTTGGGGTAGAAACTTGGGTTGATCCCTTTGGTGTAGTAAATGATCCAGAACGACCTGGATTTACACAATCCCTAGCAAAATGGCCAGTCTCTCCACAGTTAAAACATGCTCCTACGGCTCTATAACATACCCCACTATGTGGTTTACCACAAGTTTCACAAAGTCGATCTGATAGCGCATTCCTGGGTTTCTGTTGAGTTTGCTGATCGGATCGAGGTGGTTTCTGTCAAGAAGATCTATCTCTACCGGACTTCTTACTATCTCTGTTGTATCCCCCAAAGTTTTTCCTCTTTCCAGTAAGACCACTAGAACTCTGTTCTACTGACTTTCCCTCTTTTTCTGTCTTCTCTGATTTCTTTTTCTCGTGTCGCTTGATTCAATTCTTTCTAATTCTAGTGCTTGAGAAATAAGTTCAGAGAAGTTGTTATGTTTGAATCCGACCACTTGTAATCTGACACTAGGCTTCAAGACGGTTTCAAACCTCATACATCTCTCCCTACTGGTAGTAAGTAGACTTACTGCATAATGGCTCAGGCAGAAAAATTCCCTTTCATATTCAGTCACCGATCTACTCCCCTGTTTCAGACTTAGGAACTCTTACAGTTTCTGATCTACATAAGCATCAGGGACATATTCTGAATTCCCTGAGAAAGTCACTCCAGGTTAGCACTACAGGTTCTACCAAACTGTGGGGAATGGTTTTCCACCAGTCATAAGCATTCCCCTGTAGCAAAGATACTGAGTATTCAAATCTGAGCTCCTCTGTGTAGTGCAGTTTCTTGAATACCCTGTCCATCCTTTCTAACCACTGTTCTGCCTCTAGAGGATCTACTATCCCCTTGAACTCTGTAGCCCCATATTTCATCAATTTGTCATATTGTCTAGCAGAAGACTGTGGTTGTACCACTGGTGTCTGTATTAGGGCTTGAGTAGGCACATTACCAGCCATTTGTTGGAACATTGCACGAGCGAATCGAGCAGGAAGCTGCAGATCGCTGGGCCGGTGTCTTCTTAACCATCGACATTATATAGGGTCAGCATCCCTTGCACCTCAGCCTCTATAGATTGATCGACTGAACGATCACCCTCTTCCATAATCAATGCGAGGATCTTAGACCTCCTAAACAAATAACACAAGGAGATTTCCTCCCGTTAGTGCATATTTATAATGTAATGTACTGTATGTATCAGACAATGATATTGAGCAGTTGTACTATGAAGAAAGAATATTCAAGTAACATGTGAAAACAAAATTTAAAAAAACTAGCTCTGATACCACTAAAACATGTCACACCCTACCCTCCAGAAGGCATAACATGATCCCGTAGTATACCTAATGAATTACCAACTCCGCTTCATCGATAACCCATTAAATACACTACAAGGGATTTTAAAAACTTTTCTTACTTCTTTTACAGTGGTGAGCACTATTTACAGGTGTTAAAAACCTTTTTGAACTGAAGTGATAGAACTAACACATTTGAATTATTTGGAATTTCTGTAAAAAATTTTGGCAGAGTGCCATCGATATTTTGGATAAAACAGTTTTTCAGAAAAACCTGTAATAAGCACTTCAATATATATTTTCAAATCTCAACTCCAACATGTTTCTCAGCACAAATCCACAATAATTTTTCAAAGACTTAGATACAAGAAATATAATACAATTTTTACAAGTCCAAATAACTCATAATTTATTTTACAACTTTAATGTACAATTTTAATTTACAACTGCTCAAAACCAAGAACACTATATACATACAGTGAACATACATTACAATATAAAATGCAGAATATGGTATACTCAATATACCCGATGATTTCTCGCTGAATGTACTAGCAGGCCCTGTCAGTCTGTCTACCTGCGACAGTAAAGAAAAGCTATCGCTGAGTAAAATTTACTCAGTGGTGCATAATAACAATTTGAAATGCGATATATAAATCTTTTATTGACAGTTCACAAATCAAATGATTCACAATTCCATTTCACAATTTACAAAATTCACCTAACACAAATTTGATCAAGTAATTGAATAACACCATTTTGCAAATCAATAACACAATTCGATCAAATAACTAAATAATACCGTTTTGCAAATCAATAACACAATTCGATCAAATAACTGAATAATACCGTTTTGCAAATCAATAACACAACTCGATCAAATAACTGAATAATACCGTTTTGCAAATCAATAACACAACTCGATCAAATAACTGAATAATACCGTTTTGCAAATCAATAACACAATTCGATCAAATAACTGAATAATACAATGTTGCCAATCGATAACATAATTTAGAACATGACACAATTTTTCCACACATGCCGTGTTGTACACCACGACAAGACACACTCACCCCAATAATCGAAATCAATGAAGGAGGAAGCTAGCTGAATAATGAGTACTCATCCACACTCACCTCAGACTGGGAAGTCAATGAGGGAGGAACATAATCACACTCACCCCAGACTGATAGGTCAAAGAGGGAGGAATGTATCACCCGTGTCATGCCAATTGTGAATCAAAACAATTTCAAATCACAATATTTCATACAAACCATAAATCACATTTTATCTCAAAATTTCCATTTGCAAAGTTGGCAATACAATAAGTTCCAAATAATATTCCCAAAACCAAAGTAATCAAAACTTATTCATAACTCATTTCTCTACATAAATTTGCTAGTAAAAGCAGTGAATATAAAAGTATTGTGCACGGACACAATTTAAAACTATAATGTTGAATTAAAATTTTTTAAGTAGAAAACGAGAAGTCAAACTTATTGTGCACAAACACAATTTAAAATAATAACATAGAAATAATCATAATTTATTTCAATTGAAAAATTCAAAAGAAATACTTATTATGCACAAACCTCTAATAACTGTCTCTTGGCTCTGACTCAGTGTTTCCTTCCCCTCCCTGAGTCTTTGCTAACTGAGAAACACAATTTGAAGTGTTTCAGTACTCATTTAAACTGTCTCTAACGATAATGCTTGATAATTAATTCACTGAATTCATTTATTCGCTTAGTCAACCTACTATGTCGACCCTTGGTACATTCTAGGTAATTTAGGTTTTAATGTCATTAATATGTCACATTCGATAGTCTTTTAGGGTTGGTACATGTTACCAAATTCATTTCCGTGTATACTGCGTTTTCTTGTGATTTGCTGGATTCCGGGATACTAGATTGACCTAGCCGGACGACCTAGTTTCCTTTGTTTTCAGATTTCGGTCAAAACTACAAACTTGTATATCTATGTCTTATTGCACGTGGGGCAAAATTTCACGTCATTCTGAGTTATGTAGACCAAGTTATGGTCATTTTACTATTGCTGGTCAAATTGCACCAAAATTGGTCAATTTAGGTCACTTTAGGTCATTTTAGGTTCGGCCAGTTTTTGGACCCGAACTTGTGCAAGCTGTTTGACTTACTTATGGTCATTTCTGGGCTTTGGTGTCTTCATAAGACTTGTAGATATGGGTCTTAACTATTCATGGTTAAAATTTCAGGTCAATTGGACCTGTTTTGAGTGAGTTATGGCCTAAACACTAACTGCTGCCCAAATGGTCAATTTTCAGGCCTCATTTGCACTTAATCCGGATTTGGTCATTTTTCAAGCTACCTTGCAAGCAGAATTTTGGCAAGCTTCCTTCATGAAAGTTGGCACATTTTGTGCAAAGTTTCACCTCCAATTGTTCTGATACCAATTGGAGCCACACACTTAAAGTTATAGGCCTAAAACACAAACTGCCTTATTGTAATTCTTGCATACATATCAAACATCACTTTTAACACTCACCAAACTTAACATTCAAACTAATTCTGGTTGTACCATGACCTAAACATAATTCACAACACATTATAGGTCATTTTGGCAGCTTATAATTACATTCAATGTGCACCAACAAGTGCAGAATTTGCCCAACTAAATTTACAACAATTTAACTCCATAACCAAGCTCATTCACATGTCCAACCTTCACACCACTATACATACATTCAAACTGCCATAACAACCAACACATTTTAACATCATTATTCCATAAACCAAGCATGAATTCCAGCATTTTTCAAGGGTTAGCAAACTGCCACAATGGTACACTTACATTCCATTACTTTCCAAGCTTTAAATTTCATTTTACATTTACATATACTAAGTATACATCACCTAAAAAATTTCCTACACAATATACATTTAATCAATCATTTAATTCACCATTTACAAGCATAAATAACCTGCCTTCAAGGTATTTCCATGGCTGCCAAAATTACACATTCCCATTCAACATCAAACCTAAAAAATTTCTTCATAATTCAAACACCCATAACATGCTTACAAACTTTAACAAAGCAATATTCAAAAACTCAAACTTACCTATGGATGAGACTTCTTAAATCTTCACCAAAACTTTTTTTTCTTGCTTCCTACATGCTGCCCATGATGTGTAGAACCAGTTTAATGAAGAACAATTGGAGAAATTGTGGCTTGATCATTAAGAGTGGAGCTTGCATGCAAGGTGTGGCCATGGTGGACAATGGAGAGAAAATTCAATTCGGCAAAGTGAGGATTTGAGAGGAAGAAGAAGACATTATGGAGTAATCTGCCCACTTAGTGAATTTTTAATTCCCTTAGTGGTCCACTCACCTTAATTAAATCATATTATATGTTTTAATTGATAATTACTCCATTTACCCTCCATTTTTGCTATTTACATTAGGTAGCCCTAAATTAATTTTTCATTATATTTTCCAAGTGTAATATTATTTATTTTTAATGGAAATTTATGTCAAAAGACAATTCGGGATGTCAAATGACCACAATGACCCTGTTCGGGTTGCATTCTCGATTTTTCGGTAACACCGGGTTTTGTCCGTTTTTCGATTTCTCACTTTTCTTTGTACTAATTATTTAATTTTTCTTTGATATTTCTAATGGTATTTGTACTTCAATTGGCGTCTATTTAAATCTTAAAAATGTTTTCCAGGGTTCCCCGCGGTCCAGGGCTAGTCAACGGTCCACGCCGTGACTTCCCGGTGCGGTCACTCATCGCTAGGGTTCTCGGCTCGCTTAACTTAGTTGCATTTCTTTACTATTATTTTTTCTTTATTTTTCTTGTATTTTCTTTTCTTGTATTTCATTATTTAATGTCTCTTCACTCATATCGAAGTGTAGTTCTAGGCATTCTAACTGTCCGGACAATACTGGTCACCGGAACAGTAGAACGCACTACCGAACTTAGGGGTGTTACAATCAACTATTTACATATTTACAATATCTCATGCTTAACAATTATTATTAAGAAAATCTCTTAAATTAAATGCATCACATGCAAGTATTTAAGATTTCTTAAAATAATTGCCTGAATGGAGGGCCATGATATAATTACTTTAATTATACTATTTCCAACTTAATCATTTGTTTGGAAGATTTAGTAGTCGGCTTATTTAATATTATGGTCTCACTTTGCACATTATCCAATTGGCATACATATATTATATATTTGCATACATTCTCATACATCTCATTCACATATGGATAAACAAATAATATGGTATGATCATGGACTTTCTAAGGGATTCAATTTTGAGCCACCAAGAATTGAATCAGGGCATTCCTAGGTGTATTTTATTCATTCATTTTACAAGAGTTGCTGAAGGAGTACATAATCAACACTTGATCTTGATTTCCTCCCACTGGTCCCACCAATGCTCTTGACCTCCTTAATCTTCTTGCAATCCAATTACATTGTAATCCTTGGCATACCACGGCGAATTTATAAGAATATGGACTTTAAAGTCCTCAAATAAATGAAATTACAACCCAAATTATTACAACACTTATAATACATGCCACTAAAATAAAATTAATTAATTTACAACAAAAAAAAATAAAAAAATTATATCCAATCACATTGGTCTTTTATTGTCTATGATCATCCATCATACATATTAAAATTTAACAATTAAATAAAATATACATACTAAAAAATTAAATTGAATATCACATATTCAACAAAAAAATTCAGATTTGAATCTCATTCAAACAATTTAAATTTAGAAACCCTTTTTCCAAATTTAACTCTATGAAAACAATTTTCATAAATTATTTGTGTGATTAAAATTCCTAATTAAATAGTTTAATTAGTTATGGGCTTAATTATGGGCCTAAAAACAAAGCCCATACACCAAATACACTCTTAGGGTGTGAATCATATTCAAGCCGCCACCCATGAGCATCATAACATTGATGCCGCCACATTTGGAATACCCAACTAGCTTTGAATCAATCAACATTTGATCCAATCACACAATTAAACTTCATATTCAATCCTAATGGCAAATATAGTGGCTTTGATACCAATTAAAGGAGCGGAAGCATAGTAATTGGTGCATTGGAGTATTGAATTACAAAATTTTTCTTCAAGGGTTTCATGCATCATGCCACATCTCTTATGTGCCTAATTAATTTCAATGCTCAAATGCATATTAAAACACTTTAATATGTATTAGGATCTTCATTTTCCATTTAAGATTGTGAATTAATAAATTAATTCAATTAAACCTTAATTTGAAAGAGAAATTTGGGCACTAATCTCTTTGATACAATATGAATGCAATTAACACCTTTGGGAAGCTCCTAGGATCCCAAATATTATTCCTCTAGCTTGTCCACACTAAGATCACCAATGGCAGCCCCCAATTTTGCTTCTCAAGCCTTTGCCAACCAATTATAATTTGGGGTTTTGCTTTTAGAGAGGTTATAAGTGTGTATAGGACACTAGAAACAATTTCTAGCAATTTCAATTCAAAGGGAATAGAGTATTTCTCTTTGAATTGTTGAAGAAAGCAAGAAGAGGGAGAGGGAGAGTGGCTGCTGCACCTTTTTGAGAATGAAGAATAATAAATTAATTCTTCTTTCTTTCCCTTTTATAATTAGGTCAAAAATCACTTACAACCTTTGCCACATGTCACCACTAGATTGCATCTTATTTTTAATTGACTTAATCTCATCAAGCTAAGTGTCAAAGCTAGACTGAATCTTGACTTAGATCATCTTGCATGATAGGAAGACAAATGGCAAACTTATATGGTGCCATGTGTCACCATCTCATGGTGCCACATGTCACCATGTGAAATGACCAAATTACCTTTATGTTTTAATTTTGAGTTCTCAACCCAAAATCATTATTTCTCCTCCTCTAATCAATTTATATCAAATATAAATTAATTAATTAATCTCCATTAATTAATTTCTCACAATTAAATTCATATTTAAACACTTTAAATATAAATTTAACTTATACTATACATCCAACAACCTAGATTTAGTTTCAAGCCATGCTAGGGACTTTTCAATCTCATTGCAAACCAAACCTATTTAATTAATCAATTAAACTCTTTAATTAATCAATTAAATCACATTTTACTTGGTAATTAACTTCTGTATGTGTGTGACTCATTAGGCTCATCCCTAATTGGCAATGAGATATGATATTAACTCTTCATATCATCAGAACTCTTTCTTACCATGAATGATTTCTCTAAATCATTTTAGGCATCTCATAGACCATGGTTGACACTTAGCATAGCGTGCCATGGCAACCCAATCAGTAATAGGGAATACCTTAAATGAACCTATAGTCATATGTTACCATGCACTAGAATCTCTCCGTTACAAAATCTCAATTCGAGCTGGAGTCATGGTTAATGTCAAACCCCATTTTCTATGAATATTATGTTCACTTTTAATTCCAGTTCTTGATTAATTAGATTTTCTTGTCAGAAACTCCTTTCTGACTAAATCTGTCTGTCTAGGCCAGAAACTTGAAACATCAAGAACAATTAAATGAACATAGGATTTTATCCCTATTTACTTAGGGTAATAGATTCCATCTTGATCAACACCTATCTCCATATATAACTAGTAGGAGTCAACACATGCCCATATACCCATACACAGTACAAGTATGAAAGTAGTATCAAACTCAAACCACTTATATGTTAGTAATATGCCCTAGAGCATATCATTTAGTATGTATCTTGTACATATTTTATTAATAAAAGGCAATTTCACTTTTCTATTTACATAATGTATTTATGTGTAATAGAAAAGGTCCATTGATATTTTGTTCAAAATTCTATTCTTAAGTTGTTAAGAATTTGAGTGATAGTATTTTTGGCACAAAGTATCATAAATCGGTTCATAATCGAGGATACTTCACAATAAGGATATGACCTATCCAGAAAGATTGTAATCATGTTTGTTCCCAAATTATTTATATGAGATGTAAATAAGATGGAATGGTGAGTCTTATGCCATATAACAAACATGATAGGCACTTATGCATGATAAGTAGGCTGAACCAGTGACACTTATGATAAGCACGTGGAGTTTACTCTTGTCAATGCATTGTCATAAATTATATTAGTGCATGCAACACCCCTATTTGCATAGCCTAGTATATTTCACTGATCCGGTGACCGGAGTCGGTTCAGACAATTAAGGGGATTAGAACCACACTTAAGACAACTAGATAAGCCATAAACACAAATAATTAGTAATTGTCAATTAGTTAAGTATAAATAAGAAAAACAGAACATAAGAAGTTAAACGAGCTGAGAGTCACAGCGATGGGTAACCGTCTCGGGAAGGACTACGAAGTCAATTTAAACTCAAATTTCAAACCGTAAAATGTGACACTGCGATCCTTAGGACCATTATGAACATAGTGGAAAAGAGAAAATCACCAAAAAAGGTTGTTAAGCCAGTCAAATAATTAGGTCAGAGAGCAGGAAGAAATATTAAATTATTTACAAACTGGGTTGAACCGGCGAGGGGCAATTTGGTCAATTGACCACGAGAGGTGACTCTTGACGTAACTGTCAAATAAAATCAGAGAAAAGAAAATTTCGAGATCAAAAATTAAATTAAAGAACTAAGGAAAAATAAATGAAAAAAATAAAGAAAAAAGTTAACTACATCACTTTTATGACATCAAAATGATGTCAAAATTGATTTTTAATTTCCCACCATATTTGACTAATTCAATTACATAAAAGTAACCATAAAAGACATAAAAATTAAAAAAGAAAATAACCCTTCTCTTACCTCAAAGTTTCAGCAGCCATATCTCCCCAAGCTCCACCATTGTTTTCCTCCATGAAAGCTTGAGTTCAAGCTTGTAAACACCCACTCTTCCATAAAAACTTGTTAATCTCACTTGAGAAGAAGATTGATCACAAAAGAAAGAAGAAAAGAAGAAGGAAATTGAAGATTTAGCATCCAAGTTGAGGTTAGTGATTTAAGTTGCAAATTTAGTTTATTAGTTGTGTTTATAGCTTAACTAACTTAGAAATAAACTTAAAATGAAATGAAATTAATTATTGGAGGACTAATCATGGATTTTGGTCAGCTAGGGTTTGCTATGGTATTGCATGAATTTGATTGGATTAAAAGTGTAAGCAAGCTTATATGAATGTGGAGGTGATGTTGAAATGCTTAGATTTGGTTAAATGTAACTACTAGTGGAGTTAGGGTTTTGGACACCTAGGGTTTAGAGGCAAAAATGTGAGAAATTGTGAAATGATGTGTTTGACCTATTTTGAGGTGATAAATGGTCATTTGGGACCAAATGAAGTGTATTGGAAGTGTTGGAATTGAGATTAAATTCGGATTGAATGTGGTCATGCTGCAGGAAGCAAGACCAAGGTCCCT
The DNA here is from genome assembly GCF_030052815.1 of Hevea brasiliensis. Lineage (NCBI taxonomy): Eukaryota > Viridiplantae > Streptophyta > Magnoliopsida > Malpighiales > Euphorbiaceae > Hevea > Hevea brasiliensis. The sequence goes on along the minus strand of NC_079507.1, from coordinate 33,096,397 downwards.
TTGAGGGATCAAAACTGAAAATTTACAAGTCCAATTGGTATGAGACCAATTGGGAAAGAAAATAGACACAAAATGACACAATTTTCATTTAGGAATCATGCCCAAAAAGTGACCAAAACCTAGTAAACAAATTGACCAAATCCGGATTTTCTCAGTCTGACCTATACAAAAATGACCAAATGAACAGTGTTTGTTCATTTGGCCATAACTTGAGCTAGGCAGGTCTAAATGACCTGAAATTTTATCAGTGGATAGTTGAGATATAGACCTAAAACTTTCATGAAGAAAACAAACCCAAATTTTGCCATTAACCAAGTCATTTGGCCACCCAAATTTAGTGACCTAAAACTGCCAGAACCAGAATTTGCCTAGAAATCTGGGTTAAGTCCAATCCGGTAGCCATGATTCAAATGGCTATAACTTGAGCCACAAAACTCCAAATGGAGTGATTGAAAAAAGAGAATAAAGTTAAGACAATAGGGAACATTTTCTATGAAGAAAGGTTTGCCAAATTCTAACAGAAAAATAACCAATGGAACAGTGCAACTTAAGACACCAAAACTGAAAATTTGCAAATTTGCCTAAAAGACTTAGAATTTGAGTAAACAACCAAAACCAACAAATTTAGTAACCAAAATGTGGAATGTGAGTGAATTTGGAATTCCCATACCTATTAAGCCTTAGAAAGTCAACAAATTGACTTGAATAGTATAGTGAATAGTAACCTTGAAATAAAAAATTTAAAGAACGTCAAGTTTAGCACATTGGAGCTAGGTAAAATTGAATTTAAATTTATTCTTGGATTTATTCTAAGTTATGGTACTGAAACACTGTGAAACTGTGTGTTTCAATGGAAAAGAACACCGGGAAGGAACCCGAGGAATTGAGTCAAGGTTAAGAGGTGACTCGCTTAAGGTTTCAGTGGATTCCTTCTCTGGCTGAAGTGTTAAGGTGTGTGCTAGTAGAAGAAGAAATTGAAAGTTATTTGTGTATATTTGAGATAGCATAAATGTTTAGTAAATTTTTAAGATAAGTTTTAAAACCACAGTGTCATGACCATATATTTGAACACCTTACTAGCATGACTAGTGGGGGTAATCAGTTTCAAATTTTGATTCCTTCTCTGGCTGAAGTGTTGAGTTGTGTGCTAGTAGAAGAAGAAATTGAATGGATATCCATATATTTGAGCTAGCTAGCCTTGTGATGTGACTTCTCCTTAGCCTCTGGCTATTAAGATTATATTTATTTCGAATGGCATGATATAACTGTGGGTTTTCTGAAATTAGTTTTGACACTTCGAAATGAAATTATTTGGATTAAAATCTCATAATTCATGTTTTGTATTTAATTCTCATGTTCAGTCCAATTTTTTAATAAATATGATTTAAATTCTGCATAAAGATTATTTTAGTATGTTGTGCACCACTGAGTCCTAGTACTCAGCGATGGCTATTATTGCTGTCGCAGATTTAGAGACTAGAGGAGCAGCAGAGTGAGCTGCTGAGGATTGTGGAGCGACTTACCTTGAAGTTATATCGGGTATAAATTATGCCCTGACTGTAAATATTTATTTTGATGTATGTACTGCACGTAAATGTATGGACATGTAAAATTGGTTTTGAGTAGCTTGTACAAAGTTTGTAATAAATTTTAGTTTGAATTTCTCTTAGTGTAAATTTTTGTAATGATGTATATAAATTGTTTTATCGTTAATGAAATATGAATGGAAGTAATTTGTTTTAAATTGAATGAAATTGATTGATAGTATTTTGATGATTACTGAATTTTGGAAATTGAGAAATGATGATTGTTGAATTTTGAAACTTGAGAAATTGATTGGGATTGTTGTGGAGTTGTAGAAATAGTTGAGATAAATTATTAGAAGTGCTTTTTACAAGTATTTGAAGAACTGTTTTCTCAAAATATGGACAGCACTCTGCCGAAATTTTTATAAAATTTACGGAAAAATAAAATGGACAAAAAATTTTAACTAGTTTTCAACTTTGAATAGATGATTTTAATACTTATTAACAAATGCTCACCACTTATAAAAGTAAGAAAATTGTTACAAAATCTCTTGTAGGGTACTTAATGAGTTATCGGTAGGTGAAGTTTGGTAGTTCATTAGGTATTCTATGGGATCATGTTATGCCTTACAGAGGGGTAATGTGTGACATGTTTTAGTGGTATCAGAGCAAATTTTTGAAGTATGTTTTAACTTGAGAATTTGTGTCTTTTCTTGTTAAGTACAACTGCTCAATGTCCATATTTGTTACATATAGTACATTACATTATAAATATGAACTAACGGAGGGAAATCTCCTTGTGTTATTTGTTCAGGAGATACCCTAACTTCAGATTGAAATGGAAGAAGGGGATCGCTCAGTCGAGCAATTTGTTGAAGCAGAGGCATAAGTTGAAGCCCCAGCTTTACAGAATGTCAGTGGATCAGTAGTACCAGCCCCACAAATGCTGCAATTTCTTGCATGGTTTGCATAGCAGATGGCTGCGATATTTCAACAAATGGTTGGGGGTATGCTCGCCAAGCTCCGCCCTGCACACTGTGGCACAACCATCGCCCACCGCATAAAGATGATAAGTTATTGAAGTATGGGGCTACATAATTTAAGGGTATAGTGGACCCTTTAGAGGCAGAGCAATGGCTTGAAAGGATGGATAGAGTATTTAAGAAGCTGCACTTCCAAGATGAACTAAAGTTTGAATACTCTGTGTCACTACTGCAAGGGGGATGTGTATGATTGGTGGAAGACCATCCCCCATAACTTAGTTGAACCATCAGTACTGACCTGGGATGACTTCATCAGAGAATTCAGACAAAAATACATCTCAGATGCATATGTTGATTAGAAATTGCAAGAGTTTTTTACTTTAAAACAAGGGAACAGATTAGTGGCAGAGTATGAGAGGAAGTTCTCCCACTTAAGTCATTATGCTGGGAGTCTCCTTTCTAGCAGCAAGGCAAGGTGTAAGAGATTTGAGATGGGTTTTAAGCCCAGTTTAAGGATGCAAGTAGTGGGATTCAGACATAGCAATTTTTTCAGAACTGATGTCTCAAGCACACGAGTTAGAAAGGATTGAATCAGAGGCAATCCCTACAAAAGAAAAATCAGAAAAAGTTGAAAAATCAGAGAAAGACAAAGGGGAAAAATAAGTTGAACAAAGTTCTGGTGGTACTTTTGGAAAGAGAAAGAAATTTGGTGGACCTAGCAGAGGTCGAGGTGGAAGATTTGGAAGAGGCCGATTCTCTAGACAGAGACCCCCTAGGTCTGGTCAGCAGTCGAGCAGGGGTTCATATCCTGCTTGCCCCTTTGAGACTTGTGGCAAGATTCATGGGGGAGAATGCTATTGGGCCACTGGAGCCTGTTTTAACTGTGGAGGCAAGGGCCATCTTGCTAAAGACTGCACTAGTGCTCCTAAATATGGTCCAGCTCCTACGACTGCAGAAGTATCTATTCAGAGACCTGCACCCAAAGGTTCACAATCAGTTGGCAGAGGAAAAGGCAGAGGTAGAGGCACTGCTTCAGGTAGTCAAGGTACGGTCGGTCAGTCAGCACAAGGAAGTGCTTTAGCCAGAGTTTACACGATGAGACAGTGAGAGGAGGCTGAGACTTCCGATGTGGTAGCTGGTACATTCTCTATCTCTGATTAAGAAGTATTTGTGTTGTTTGACCTGGGTTCAACCCACTCAGATGTTAGTGTTAGCATAGTCAGTTCACTTGCTGTTTCGTGTGTCAAAATGGGTTTTGAAGTGCTGGTAACTAGTCTGTTAGGACAAGAGGTTCGGGTAAACAGAATCTATAAAGACTGTCCTTTTGTGATCCAAGGATATATTTTCCTGTCAGATTTGATTAAAATGCCCTTCAGAGATTATGATATTATCTTAGGCATGGATTGGTTAGCCAGGCATTACGCCATGATTGACTGTAGACTGAAGACAGTCACTTTTGGTCTTCCTCTATACAGTGATGCAGTAATACATGGGGAGAGGCATTTACTGCCATCAAACATCATTTCGGCTGTACTAGCCAGAAGGATGATCAGAAAGGGGTGTGAAGCATACTTGGCACATGTACTAGACTCCCAAGTGGGGAGTCCAGCATTGAGGGACATCCCTACTGTATGTGACTTTCCAGATGTGTTTCCTGATGAATTGCTAGGATTACCTCTAGAAAGAGAGGTGCAGTTTGAGATTGATGCTATGCTTGGTGTGGACCCAATCTCTATAACACCATATAGAATGGCACCTGCAGAATTGAAAGGGTTGAAAGTGCAGTTGCAAGAGCTGTTTGACATGGGCTTTATCCACCCTAGTGTGTCACCTTGGGGAGCACCGGTGTTGTTTGTAAAGAAGAAGGATGGCATTCTCTGCTTGTGTATTGATTATCGATAGTTGAATAAGGTGAAAATAAAGAATAGATATCCATTGCCCCGCATTGATGACTTGTTTGATCAGTTAAGGGGTGCAGCTGTGTTCTCCAAAATTGACCTGAGATCAGGTTTTTATTAGCTGAAAGTACAAGAGCAGAGTATTCCTAAAAGTACCTTCAGAACCCGCTATGGCCATTATGAGTTCTTGGTCATGCCATTTGGGTTAACTAATGCTCCAACTGCTTTTATGAATCTGATGAACACTATCTTCAGACCATACCTCAACCAGTTTGTTGTGGTATTTATAGATGATATATTGGTCTATCCGAGGAATACAGAAGAGCATGATAGACATCTGCGGATTGTACTACAGACTTTGAGGGAGAAACAACTATATGCTAAATTGTCGAAATGTGAATTTTGGCTGAAGGATATATCCCTTTTCGGGCACATAGTATCAGCAGAGGGCATTAAGGTAGATCCAAGTAAGATAGAAGCTGTCCTTAATTGGAGGCCACCTAGAAATATCATTGAGATTCGCAGTTTTCTGGGTTTAGCTGGATACTACCGTCGATTTGTGAAGGGATTTTCCATGTTGGCATCTCCATTGACCAAGCTGCTTAGAAAAGATGTGAAATTTCAGTGGACGGATAAATGCCAATAGAGTTTTGAGGAATTGAAGAAATATTTGACTGAAGCTCCAGTCCTGACTTTACCTACTCCGGGTAAAGAATACACAGTATATAGTGATGCTTCTCATAATGGGTTAGGCTGTGTATTGATGCAAGATTGAAATGTCATTGCCTATGCATCACGCCAGCTAAAACCACATGAGAGGAATTATCCGACACATGATTTGGAGCTCGCAGCTATTGTGTTTGCTCTTAAGATCTGGAGGCACTATTTGTATGGGGAGAAGTGCTACATCTGCACAGATCATAAGAGTTTGAAGTATTTGGGCACCCAGAAAGAGTTGAATTTGAGACAGAGGAGATGGTTAGAGTTGATAAAACACTATGATTGTCTGATAGACTATCAGCCTGGGAAAGCTAATGTTGTGGCTGAAGCCTTAAGTCGCAAGACTATGGCAAGTCTACGGCTTAATCCTTTGTCTATGGTACATGAGTTGAGATTATTACATGCCAGCTTAGAGATTAATGATGATGGGCAGACAGCAGTTGCATGGCATATACAGCCAGTGTTGATTGATCAGATCAGAATGGCTGCTCAAAATGACCAGAAGTATCAGAAAGTATTAGAAGAAGTCTGGCAAGGCAAGAAACCAGAATTCTCAATCAGAGATGATGGTCTACTGCTACACCAGGGCAGAATATGTGTTCCTAATGATGTTGATTTGAAGCAGATCATTATCATTTTGAAGGAAGCACATGAGTCTCTTTTTGCCATGCACTCTGGTAGCACAAAAATGTATAGGGGGCTAGAGGAGCAGTACTGGTGGATGGGTATGAAAAGAGATGTGGCAGAGTTTGTTTCCTAATGCCTAACTTGTCAACAAGTGAAGGCAGAGCATCAATTACCCACTGGGTTGCTACATCCACTACCAGTACCAGAATGGAAATGAGAGAGAATAACGATGGATTTTGTGATGAGACTTCCAAGGACACAGAAGGGTCATGATGCAGTATGGGTCATTGTTGACAGACTGACCAAGTCTGCTCATTTTTTGCTAGTCCGGATGGACTACAGTTTAGAAAGATTGGCTAGGTTGTACATTGATGAAATTGTGAGACTACATGGAGTGCCAGTATCCATTGTATCAGACAGAGATCCTAGGTTCACTTCTAGATTCTGGGGTAGTCTTCAGAGAGCCCAAGGAACTAGATTGAACTTTGGTACGGCATTCCACCCATAGACAGATGGCCAGTCTGAGAGGGTAATTCAGATCTTGGAGGACATGCTATGGGCTTGTGTGATTGAGTTTGAGCGCAGTTGGGACACACACTTGCCTTTGATTGAGTTTGCTTATAACAACAGCTACCAATAAAGCATTGGGATGCCTCCATATGAAGCTTTGTATGGCAGAAAATGTAGAACCCCATTGTGTTGGGATGACGTGGGAGAAAGAAAGATGATTGAACCCAAAATTATTCAGCAAACTGAAGATAAAATCAGTGTGATCAGAGATCGACTTAAGACTGCATCAGACCGTCAGAAGTCCTACATTGATTTAAAGAGAAGAGATATTGAGTATGCAGTGGTTGAAAAAGTATTTCTCAAGGTTTCTCCTTCGAAGAGAATTATGAGATTCAGAAGAAAGGGGAAGCTGAGTCCTCGTTTCATTAGGCCATATGACGTTCTGGAAAGAGTGGGTCTTTTGGCATATCGATTGGCGCTATCTCCAGAGTTGGAGAAGATACATAACATCTTCTATGTGTCTATGTTGAGGAGGTATCGATCAGACCCATCTCATGTACTACCAATAGAGGAAATTGAAGTGAATCCAGACCTCACATATGAAGAAAAACCCATAGAGATTCTGGCTTATGAGGTGAAGCAGCTATGGAACAAGCAAATACCTTTAGTGAAAGTGCTGTGGAACCATCATTCGGGCCAAGAAGCTACTTGGGAATGAGAGTAGGACATGAGGAGACAGCACCCACAGCTGTTGAGAAATTGATACCAGGTAAAATTTCGAGACAAAATTTATTTTAGGGGGGGGGGGGACAATTGTAACAGCCCTATTTGCATAGCTTGGTATATTTCACTGATCCGGTGATCGGAGTCGGTCAGGACAATTAAAGGGATTAGAACCACACTTAAGATAACTAGATAAGCCATAAACACAAATAATTAGTAATTGTCAGTTGGTTAAGTATAAATAAGAAAAATATAACATAAGAAGTTAAACGAGCCGAGAGTCACAGCGATGGGTGACCTTCTCGGGAAGGACTGCGAAGTCGATTTAAACTCAAATTTCAAACTGTAAAATGTGACACTGTGGTTCTGAGGACCATTACGAATACAGTGGAAAAGAGACAATCACAAAAAAAGATTGTTAAGCCAGTCAAATAATTAGGTTATAGAGTAGGAAGAAATATTGAATTATTTGCAAACCGAGTTGAACCGGCGAGGGCAAATTGGTCAATTGACCTCGAGAGTTGACTCCTGACCTAACGGTCAAATAAAATCAGAGAAAAGAAAATCTCGGGATCAAAAATGAAATTAAAGAACTAAGGAAAAATAAATGAAAATAAAAAGAAAAAAGAAAAAAGTTAACTATATCACTTTTATGACATCAAAATGATGTCGAAATTGATTTTTAATTTCCCACCATATTTGACTAATTAAATTACATAAAATTAACCATAAAAGACATAAAAATTAAAAAAGAAAATAACCCTTCTCTTACCTCAAAGTTTCGGCAGCCATATCTCCCTAAGCTCCACCATTGTTTTCCTCCATGAAAGCTTGAGTTCAAGCTTGTAAACACCCACTTAACCCTACCTTGTCCCAAATTGTTGCATAAAAACTTGTTAAACTCACTTGAGAAGAAGATTGATCACAAAAGAAAGAAGAGAAAAAGAAGGAAATTGAAGATTTAGCATCTAAGTTGAGGTTAGTGATTTAAGTTGCAAATTTAGTTTATTAGTTGTGTTTATAGCTTAACTAACTTAGAAATAAACTTAAAATGAAATGAAATTAATTGTTGGAGGACTAATCATGGATTTTGGTCAGCTAGAGTTTGCTATGGTATTGCATGAATTTGATTAGATTAAAAGTGTAGGCAAGCTTATATGAATGTGGAGGTGATGTTGAAATGCTTAGATTTGGTTTAATGTAACTACTAGTGGAGTTAGGGTTTTGGACACCTAGAGTTTAGAGGAAAAAATGTGAGAAATTGTGAAATGATGTGTTTGACCTAGTTTGAGGAGAGAAACGGTCATTTGTGACCAAATGAAGTGTGTTAGAAGTGTTGGAATTGCGATTAAATTCGAATTGAATGTGGTCATGCTGTAGGCAATAGGATCAAGGTCCCTTTGAGGGACCAAAACTGAAAATTTACAAGTCCAATTTGTATGAGACCAATTGGGAATGAAAATAGACACAAAATGACACAATTTTCATTTAGGAATCATGCTCAAAAAGTGACCAAAACCTAGTGAACAAATTGACCAAATCCGGATTTTCTCAGTCTGACCTGTACAAAAATGACCAAATGAACAGTGTTTGTTCATTTGGCCATAACTTGAGCTAGGCAGGTCTAAATGACCTGAAATTTTTCCAATGGACAGCATAGATATAGACCTAAAACTTTTATGAAGAACACAAACCCAAATTATGCCATTAACCAAGTCATTTGGCCACCCAAATTTGGTGACCTAAAACTGCCAGAATAAAAATTTGCCCAGAAATCTGGGTTAAGTCCAATCCGGCAGCCATGATTCAAATAGCTATAACTTGAGCTAAAAAACTCCAAATGGAGTGATTCAAAAATGAGAATAAAGTTAAGACAATAGGGAACATTTTCTATGAAGAAAGGTTTGCCAAATTCTAACAGAAAAATGACCAATGGAATAGTGCAACTTAAAACACCAAAATTGAAAATTTGCAAATTTGCCTAAAAGACTTAGAATTTGAGTAAACAATCAAAACCAACAAATTTAGTGACCAAAATGTGGTGTTTGAGTGAAGTTGGAATTCCCATACCTATTAAGCCTTAGAAAGTCAACAAATTGACTTGAATAGTGTAGTGAATAGTAACCCCGAAACAAAAAATTTAAAGAGTGTCAAGTTTAGCACATTGGAGCTAGGTAAAAGTGAATTTAAATTTATTTTTAGATTTATGCAAAGTTATGGTACTGAAACACTATGTAACTGTGTGTTTCAGTGGAAAAGATCACCAGGAAGGAACCCGAGGAATCATGTCAAGGCCAAGAGGTGACTTGCTAAAGGTTTGTGCACAATATAGAATTTCTATAAATTTTCTTCTGCATATTGTTTTGAATAAATTGAAATATTAAATTGTGACATCATTGTGATGAAATATTTATTATGCTTTTAATTTAAATTATTGAAAGTTATTTGTGTATATTTGAGATAGCATAAATGTTTAGTAAATTGTTAAGATAAGTTTTAAAACCACAGTGTCATGACCATATATTTGAACACCCTTCTAGCATGACTAGTGGGGGTAATTAGTTTCAAATTTTGATTCCTTCTCTGGCTGAAGTATTGAGGTGTGTGCCAGTAGAAGAAGAAATTGAATGGATATCCATATATTTGAGCTAGCTAGCCTTGTGATGTGACTTCTCCTTAGCCTCTGGCTATTGAGATTATATTTGTTTCGAATGGCATGATATAACTGTGGTTTTTATGAAATTGGTTTTGACACTTCGAAATGAAATTATTTTGATTAAAATCTCATAATTCATGTTTTGTATTTAATTCTCATGTTCAGTCCAATTTTTGAATAAATATGATTTAAATTCTGCATAAAGATTATTTTAGTATGTTGTGCATTACTGAGTCCTAGTACTCAGCGATGGCTGTTATTGCTGTCGCAGATTTAGAGACTAGAGGAGCAGCAGAGTGAGCTGCTGAGGATTGTGGAGCGACTTACCTTGAAGTTTTTTTGGGTATAAATTATACCCTGACTGTAAATATTTATTTTGATGTATGTACTGCACGTAAATGTATGGACATGTAAAATTGGTCTTGAGCAGCTTGTACAAAGTTTGTAATAAATTTTAGTTTGAATTTCTCTTAATGTAAATTTTTATAATGATGTATATAAATTGTTTTATCGTTAATGAAATATGAATGGAAGTAATTTGTTTTAAATTGAATGAAATTGATTGATAGCATTTTGATGATTACTGAATTTTGAAAATTGAGAAATGATGATTGTTGAATTTGAAACTTAAGAAATTGGTTGGGATTGTTGTGGAGTTATTTAAATTGTTGAGATAAATTATTAGAAGTGCTTTTTACAGGTATTTGAAGAACTGTTTTCTCAAAATAGAGACGGCACTCTGTCGAAATTTTTATAAAATTTACGAAAAAATAAAATGGGCCAAAAATTTTAACTAGTTTTCAACTTTGAATAGATGATTTTAATACTTATTAGCAAAAGCTCACCACTTATAAAAGTAAGAAAATTATTGTAAAATCCCTTGTAGGGTACTTAATGAGTTATCGGTAGGTGAAGTTCGGTAGTTTATTAGGTATTCTACGGGATCATGTTATACCTTACAGAGGGGTAAGGTGTGACATATTTTAGTGGTATTAGAGCAAATTTTTGAAGTATGTTTTAACTTGAGAATTCGTGTCTTTCCTTGTTAAGTACAACTACTCAATGTCCATATTTATTACATATAGTGCATTACATCATAAATATGAACTAACGGAGGGAAATCTCCTTGTGTTATTTGTTAAGGAGATACGCTAACTTCAGATTGAAATGGAGGAAGGGGATCGCTCAGTCGAGCAATCTGTTGAAGCTGAGGCATAAGGGGAAGCCCCAGCTTTATAGAATGTCAGTGGATCAGTAGCACCAGCCCCACAAATGATGCAATTTCTCAAGACAGTTTGCACCGATGGTCGCGATGTTTCAACAAATGGTCAGTATGCTGCTTAAGCTCTACCCCAGACACCTGTGGCACAACCACTGCCTCCAGCTAAACAATATGATAAGTTATTGAAGTATGGGGCTACAGAATTTAAGGGTACAGTGGACCCTTTAGAGGCAGAGCAATAGCTTAAAAGGATGGATAGAGTATTTAAGAAGCTGCACTGCCAAGATGAACTAAAGTTTGAATACATTGTGTCACTACTGCAAGGCGATGCGTATGATTGGTGAAAGACCATCCCCACGCCTTAGTGAACCACCAAGATCGACAGGATGACTTCATCGAGAATTCGCATGTAAATACATCCCAGATGCATATGTTGATCAGAAATTGCAAGAATTTTTTACTTTAAAATGAGGGAACAGATCAGTGGCAGAGTATGAGAGGGAGTTCTCCCGCTTAAGTCATTATGCTAGGAGTCTCCTTTCTACCAGCAAGGCAAGGTGCAAGAGATTTGAGACGGGTTTGAAGCCCAGTTTGAGGATGCAAGTAGTGGGATTCAGACATAGTAATTTTTCAGAACTGATGTCTCAAGCACTCAAGTTAGAAAGGATTGAATCAGAGGCAACCCCAACAAAAGAAAAATTAGAAAAGGTTGAAAAATTACAGAAAGACAAATGGGAAAAATCAGTTGAACAAAGTTCTGGTGTTACTTCTGGTAAGAGAAAGAAATTTGGTGGACCTAGCAGAGGTCGAGGTGGAAGATTTGGAAGGGGCCGATTCTCTGGACAGAGACCCCCTAAGTCTGGCCAGCAGTCGAGTAGAGGTTCATATCCTGCCCGCTTCTGTGAGACATGTGGCAAGATTCATGGGGGAGAATGCTATTGGGCCACTGGAGCCTGTTTTAACTGTGGAGGCAAGGGCCATCTTGCTAAAGACTGCACTAGTGCTTCTAAATATGGTCGAGCTCCTACGGCTGCAGAAGTATCTATTCAGAGTCCTGCTACTAGAGGTTCACAATCAGTTGGTAGAGGAAGAGGCAGAGGTAGAGGCACTGCTTCAGGTAGTCAGGGTACAGTCGATCAGTCAGCACAAGGAAGTGCTTCAGCCAGAGTTTACACGATGAGATAGTGAGAAGAGGCTGAGACTTCCAATGTGGTAGCTAGTACATTCTCTATCTCTAATCAAGAAGTATTTGTGTTATTTGACCCGGGTTCAACCCACTCATATGTTAGTGCTAGCATAGTCAGTTCACTTATTGTTTCGTGTGTCAAAATGGGTTTTGAAGTGCTAGTAACTAGTCCGTTAGGACAAGAGGTTCGGGTAAACAGAATCTATATAGACTGTCCTTTGGTGATCCAAGAACATGTTTTCCTATCAGATTTGATTAAAATGCCCTTAAGAGATTATGATATTATCCTAAGCATGGATTGGTTAGCCAAGCATCACGCCATGAATGACTGTAGACTGAAGACAGTCACTTTTGGTCTCCCTCTATACGGTGATGTAGTAATACATGGAGAGAGGCATTTACTGCCATCAAACATCATTTTGGCTGTACTAGCCAGAAGGGTGATTAGAAAGGGGTGTGAAGCATACTTGGCACATGTAATAGACACCCAAGTAGTGAGTCCAGTACTGAGGGACATCCCTACTGTATGTGACTTTCTGGTTGTGTTTTCTGATGAATTGCCAGGATTACCACCTGAAAGAGAGGTGCAGTTTGAGATTGATGTTATGCCTGGTGTGGACCCAATCTCTATAACACCATATAGAATGGCACCTGCAGAATTGAAAGAGTTGAAAGTGCAGTTGCAAGAGCTACTTGACAAGGGCTTTATCTGCCCTAGTGTGCCACCTTGGGGAGCGCCGGTGTTGTTTGTAAAGAAGAAGGATGGCACTCTCCGCTTGTGTATTGATTATCGGCAGTTGAATAAAGTGACAATAAAGAATATATATCCATTGCCCCGCATTGATGACTTGTTTGATCAGTTGAGGGGTGCAGCTGTGTTCTCCAAAATTGACCTGAGGTCAGGTTATTATCAGCTGAAAGTATAAGAGCAGAGTATTCCTAAAATTACCTTCAGAACCTGCTATGGCCATTATGAATTCTTGATCATGCCATTCGGGTTAACTAGTGCTCCGACTGCTTTTATGGATCTGATGAACACTATCTTCAGACCATACCTCGACCAGTTTGTTGTGGTATTTATTGATGATATATTGGTCTATTCGAGGAATGCAGAAGAACATGATAGACATCTGCGGATTGTACTACAGACTTTGAGGGAGAAACAACTATATGCCAAATTGTCAAAATGTGAATTTTGGCTGAAGGAGATATCCTTTTTAGGACACATAGTATCAGCAGAGGGCATTAAGGTAGATCCAAGTAAGATAGAAGCTATCCTTAATTGGAGGCCACCCAGAAATATAGCAGAGATTCGCAGTTTTTTGAGTTTAGCTGGATACTACCATCGATTTATGAAGCGATTCTCTATGTTGGTCCATTGACCAAGCTGCTTAGAAAAGATGTGAAATTTCAGTGGACGGATAAATGCCAATAGAGTTTTGATGAATTGAAGAAATGTTTGACTGAAGCTCCATTCCTGAATTTACCTACTCCGAGTAAAGAATACATAGTATATAGTGATGCTTCTCACAATGGGTTAGGCAGTGTATTGATGCAAGATTGAAATGTCATTGCCTATGCATCACGCTAGCTAAAACCGCATGAGACGAATTATCCGACACATGATTTGGAGCTTGCAGCTATTGTGTTTGCTCTTAAGATCTGGAGGCACTATTTGTATGGGGAGAAGTGCTACATCTACACAGATCATAAGAGTTTGAAGTATTTGGGCACCCAGAAAGAGTTGAATTTGAGACAGAGGAGATGGTTAGAGTTGATAAAAGACTATGATTGTCTGATAGACTATCAGCCAGGGAAAGCTAATATTGTGGCTGACGCCTTAAGTCGCAAGACTATGGCAAGTCTACGTGTTACTCCTTTGTCTATGGTACATGAGTTGAGATTATTACATGCCAACTTAGAGATTAATAATGATGGGCAGACAGCAGTTGCATTGCATATACAGCAAGTGTTGATTGATCAGATCAGAATGGCTGCTCAGAATGACTAGAAGTATCAAAAAGTGTTAGAAGAAGTCCAGCAGGGCAAGAAACTAGAATTCTCAATTAGAGATGATGGTTTACTGCTATACCAGGGCAGAATATGTGTTCCTAATGATGTTGATTTGAAACAGATCATTTTGAAGGAAACACATGAGTCTCCTTTTGCCATGCACCCTGATGGCACAAAAATTTATAGGGGGCTAAAGGAGCATTACTGGTGGATGGGTATGAAAAGAGATGTGGCAGAGTTTGTTTCCAAATGCCTAACTTGTCAGCAGGTAAAGATAAAGCATCAAGTATCCGTTGGGTTGCTACATCCACTACCAGTACCAGAATGGAAATGGGAGAGAATAATGATGGATTTTGTGATGGGACTTCCGAGGACACAGAGGAGTCATGATGCAGTATGGGTCATTATTGACAGACTGACCAAGTTTTCTCATTTTCTACTAGTCCGGATGGACTACAGTTTAGAAAGATTGGCAAGGTTGTACATTGATGAAATTGTGAGACTACATGGAGTGCAAGTATCTATTGTATCAGACAGAGATCCTAGGTTCACTTCTAGATTCTGGGGTAGTCTTCAAAGAGCCCTAGGAACTAGATTGAACTTTAGTATGGCATTCTGCCCACAGACAGATGGCCAGTCTGAGAGGGTAATTCAGATCTTGGATGACATGCTACTTGCTTGTGTGATTGAGTTTGAGGGCAGTTGGGACATACACTTGCCTTTGATTGAGTTTGCTTACGACAACAGCTACCAATCAAGCATTGGGATGCCTCCATATGAAGCTTTGTGTGGTAGAACATGTAGAATCCCATTGTGTTGGGATGACATGGGTGAAAGAAAGATGATTGGACCCGAAATTATTTAGTAAACTGAAGAGAAAATCAGGGTGATCAGAGATCGACTTAAGACTGCATCAGACCATCAGAAGTCGTACATTGATTTAAAGAGAAGAGATATTGAGTATGTAGTGGGTGAGAAAGTATTCGTCAAGGTTTCTCCTTGGAAGAGAATTATGAGATTCGGCAGAAAGGGAAACTGAGTCCTCGTTTCATTGGGCCATATGACGTTCTGGAAAAAGTGGGTCCTTTGGCATATCGATTGGCGCTACCTCCAGAGTTGGAGAAGATACATAACGTCTTCCATGTGTCTGTGTTGAGGAGGTATCGAACAGACCCATCTCATGTACTACCAATTAAGGAAATTGAAGTGAATCCAGACCTCACATATGAAGAAGAACCCATAAAGATTCTGGCTTATGAGGTGAAGCAGCTACGGAATATGCAAATACCGTTAGTGAAAGTGCTGTGGAATAATCATTCGGGCCAAGAAGCTACTTGGGAACGAGAGGAGGACATGAGGAGACAGCACCCACAACTGTTCAGAAATTGATACCAGGTAAAATTTTGAAACGAAATTTATTTAATGGGGGGAGAATTGTAACACCCCTATTTGCATAGCCTGGTATATTTCACTGATATGGTGACCGAAGTCAGTCCGGACAATTAAGGGGATTAGAACCACACTTAAGACAACTAGATAAGCCATAAACACAAATAGTTAGTAATTGTCAATTAGTTAAGTATAAATAAGAAAAACAGAACATAAGAAGTTAAACGAGCCGAGAGTCACAGCGATGGGTGACCTTCTCGGGAAGGACTGCAAAGTCGATTTAAACTCAAATTTCAAACCGTAAAATGTGACACTACGGTCCTGAGGACAATTACAAACACAGTGGAAAAGAGAAAATCACAAAAAAAGTTTGTTAAGCCAGTAAAATAATTAGGTCAAGGAGCAGGAAGAAATATTGAATTATTTACAAATCGGGTTGAACCGACGAGGGGCAATTTGGTCAATTGACCCCGAGAGCTGACTCCTGACCTAACTGTCAAATAAAATCAGAGAAAAGAAAATTTTGGGATCAAAAATTAAATTAAAGAACTAAGGAAAAATAAATGGAAAAAAAAAAGAAAAAAGAAAAAAGTTAACTACATCACTTTTATGACATCAAAATGATGTCAAAATTGATTTTTAATTTCCCACCATATTTGACTAATTCAATTACATAAAAGTAACCATAAAAGACATAAAAATTAAAAAAGAAAATAACCCTTCTCTTACCTCAAAGTTTCGACAGCCATATCTCCCTAAGCTCCACCATTGTTTTCCTCTATGAAAGCTTGAGTTCAAGCTTGTAAATACCCACTTAACCCTACCTTGCCCCAAATTCTTCCATAAAAGCTTGTTAACCTCACTTGAGAAGAAGATTGATCACAAAAGAAAGAAGAAAAGAAGAAGGAAATTGAAGATTTAGCATCTAAGTTGAGGTTAGTGATTTAAGTTGCAAATTTAGTTTATTAGTTGTGTTTATAGCTTAACTAACTTAGAAATAAACTTAAAATGAAATGAAATTAATTGTTGGAGGACTAATCATGGATTTTGGTCAGCTAGGTTTTGCTATGGTATTGCATGAATTTGATTGGATTAAAAGTGTAGGCAAGCTTATATGAATGTGGAAGTGATGTTGAAATGCTTAGATTTGGTTAACTGTAACTACAAGTGGAGTTAGGGTTTTGGACACCTAGAGTTTAGAGGCAAAAATGTGAAAATTTGTGAAATGATGTGTTTGACCTAGTTTGAGGTGAGAAATGGTCATTTGTGACCAAATGAAGTGTGTTGGAAGTGTTCGAATTGAATGTGGTCATGCTGCAGGAAGCAGAACCAAGGTCCCTTTGAGGGATCAAACTGAAAATTTACAAGTCCAATTGATATGACACCAATTGGGAAAGAAAATAAACACAAAATGACACAATTTTCATTTAGGAATCATACCCAAAAAGTGACCAAAACCTAGTGAACAAATTGACCAAATTTGGATTTTCTCAGTCTGACCTGTACAAAAATGACCAAATGAACAGCGTTTGTTCATTTGGTCATAACTTGAGCTAGGTAGCTCTAAATGACCTTAAATTTTACCAGTAGATAGTTGAGATATAGATCTAAAATTTTCATGAAGAACACAAACCCAAATTACGCCATTAACCAAGTCATTTGGCCACCCAAATTTGGTGACCTAAAACTGCCAAAACTAGAATTTGCCCAGAAATCCGAGTTAAGTCCAATCCGGCAGCCATGATTCAAATGGCTATAATGTGAGCTACAAAACTCCAAATAGAGTGATTCAAAAATAATAATAAAGTTAAGACAATAAGGAACATTTTCTATGAAGAAAGGTTTGCCAAATTCTAATAGAAAAATGACCAATGGAACAGTGCAACTTAAGACACCAAAACTGAAAATTTGCAAATTTGCCTAAAAGACTTAGAATTTGAGTAAACAACCAAAACTAACAAATTTAGTGACC
This sequence comes from Hevea brasiliensis, assembly GCF_030052815.1. Taxonomy (NCBI): domain Eukaryota; kingdom Viridiplantae; phylum Streptophyta; class Magnoliopsida; order Malpighiales; family Euphorbiaceae; genus Hevea; species Hevea brasiliensis. Next base: position 33,078,972 of record NC_079507.1, on the reverse strand, counting down.
AAAATGTGGTATGTGAGTGAAGTTGGAATTCCCATACCTATTAAGCCTTAGAAAGTCAACAAATTGACTTATATAGTGTAGTGAATAGTAACCCCGAAATAAAAAATTTAAAGAACGTCAAATTTAGCACATTGGAGCTAGGTAAAAGTGAATTTAAATTTATTTTTGGATTTATGCTAAGTTATGGTACTGAAACATTGTAAAACTGTGTGTTTCAGTGGAAAAGAACACGAGGAAGGAACCCGAGGAATCGAGTCAAGGCCAAGAGGCGACTCGCTTGAGGTTTGTGCACAACATAGAATTTCTGTAAATTTTCTTCTACATATTGTTTTGAATAAATTGAAATATTAAATTGTGACATCATTGTGATGAAATATTTATTATGCTTTTAATTTAAATTATTGAAAGTTATTTTTGTGTATTTGAGATGGCATAAATGTTTAGTAAATTGTTAAGATAAGTTTTAAAACCACAGTGTCATGACCATATATTTGAACACCTCACTAGCATGACTAGTGGGGATAATCAGTTTCGAATTTTAATTCCTTCTTTGGCTGAAGTGTTGAGGTGTGTGCCAGTAGAAGAAGAAATTGAATGGATATCCATATATTTGAGCTAGCTAGCCTTGTGATGTGACTTCTCCTTAGCCTCTGGCTATTGAGATTATATTTGTTTCGAATGGCATGATATAATTGTGGGTTTTATGAAATTGGTTTTGCCACTTTGAAATGAAATTTTTTGGATTAAAATCTCATAATTCATGTTTTGTATTTAATTCTCATGTTCAGTCCAATTTTCGAATAAATATTATTTAAATTCTGCATAAGGATTATTTTAGTATGTTGTGCACCACTGAGTTCTAGTACTCAGCGATGGCTGTTATTGCTGTCGCAGATTTAGAGACTAGAGGAACAGCAGAGTGAGTTGCTGAGGATTGTGGAGCGACTTACCTTAAAGTTATATCGGGTATAAATTATACCCTGACTATAAATATTTATTTTGATGTATGTACTGCACGTAAATGTATAGACATGTAAAATTGGTCTTGAGCAGCTTGTACAAAGTTTGTAATAAATTTTAGTTTGAATTTCTCTTAATGTAAATTTTTGTAATGATGTATATAAATTGTTTTATCATTAATGAAATATGAATGGAAGTAATTTGTTTTAAATTGAATGAAATTGATTGATAGTGTTTTGATGATTACTGAATTTTGGAAATTGAGAAATGATGATTGTTGAATTTTGAAACTTGAGAAATTGGTTGGGATTGTTGTGGAGTTGTTGAAATTGTTGAGATAAATTATTAGAAGTGCTTTTTACAGGTATTTGAAGAACTGTTTTCTTAAAATACAGACGGCACTCTGCCGAAATTTTTATAAAATTTACAGAAAAATAAAATGGGCCAAAAATTTTAACTAGTTTTCAACTTTGAATAGATGATTTTAATACTTATTAGAAAATGTTCATCACTTATAAAAGTAAGAAAATTATTGTAAAATCCCTTGTAGGGTACTTAATGAGTTATCAGTAGGTGAAGTTCGGTAGTTCATTAGGTATTATACGGGATCATGTTATGCCTTACAGAGGGGTAAGGTGTGACATATTTTAGTGGTATCAGAGCAAATTTTTGAAGTATGTTTTAACTTGAGAATTTTGTGTCTTTCCTTGTTAAGTACAACTGCTCAATGTCCATATTTGTTACATACAGTGCATTACATCATAAATATGAACTAACAGAGGGAAATCTCCTTGTGTTATTTGTTCAGAAGATACCCTAACTTCAGACTGAAATGGAAGAAGGGGATCGCTCAGTTGAGCAATCTATTGAATCTGAGGCATAAGGGGAAGCCCCAGCTTTACAGAATATCAGTGGATCAGTGGCACCAGCCCCACAAATGCTGCAATTTCCTGCATAGTTTGCACAGCAGATGGCTGTGATGTTTCAACAAATGGCTGGGGGTATGCCTGTTCAAGCTTTACCCCAGGCACCTATGGCACAACTACTACCTCCAGCCAGACAGTATGATAAGTTATTGAAGTATGGGGCTACATAATTTAAGGGTACAGTGGACCCTTTAGAGGCAGAGCAATGGCTTGAAAGGATGGATAGAGTATTTAAGAAGCTGCACTACCAAGATGAACTAAAGTTTGAATACTCTGTGTCACTACTGTAAGGGGATGCATGTGATTGGTGGAAGACCATCCCCCACAGCTTGGCTGAACCACCAGTACTGACCTGGGATGACTTCATCAGAGAATTCAGACAGAAATACATCCCAGATGCATATGTTGATCAGAAATTGCAAGAATTTTTGAGTTTAAAACAAGGGAACAGATCAGTGGTAGAGTATGAGAGGCAGTTCTCCCACTTAAGTCATTATATTGGGAATCTCCTTTCTACCAGCAAGGCAAGGTGCAAGAGATTTGAGATAGGTTTGAAGCCTAGTTTGAAGATGCAAGTAGTGGGATTCTGACACAATAATTTTTCAGAACTCATGTCTCAAGCACTCGAGTTAGAAAGGATTGAATCAGAGGCAACCCAATAGAAGAAAAATCAGAAAAAGTTGAAAAATCAGAGAAAGACAAAGGGGAAAAATCAGTTGAACAAAGTTCTGGTGGTACTTCTGGGAAGAGAAAGAAATTTTGTGGACCTAGCAGAGGTCGAGGTGGAAGATTTGGAAGGGGCCGATTCTCTGGACAGAGACCCCCTAGATCTAGTCAGCAGTTGAGCAGGGTTTCATATCCTGCCTGCCCCTTTGAGACTTGTGGCAAGATTCATGGGGGAGAATGCTATTGGGCCACTGGAGCCTGTTTTAACTGTGGAGGCAAGGGGCATCTTGCTAAAGACTGCACTAGTGCTCCTAAATATGGTCCAGTTCCTACGACTGCAGAAGTATCTATTCAAAGTCCTGCTCCCAGAGGTTCACAATCAGTTGGCAGAGGAAGAGGCAGAGGTAGAGCCTTGGTAGTCGAGTACGGTCGATCGGTCGGCTGAGGAAGTGCTTTAGCCAGAGTTTACACGATGAGACAGTGAGAAGAGGCTAAGACTTTCGATGTGATAGATGGTACATTCTCTATCTCTGATCAAGAAGTATTTGTGTTGTTTGACCCGGGTTCAACCCACTCATATGTTAGTGCTAGCATAGTCAGTTCACTTGCTGTTTCGTGTGTCAAAATGGGTTTTGAAGTGCTAGTAACTCATCCATTAGGACAAGTGGTTCGGGTAAACAGAATCTATAGAGACTTTCCTTTGGTGATCCAAGGACATGTTTTCCTGTCAGATTTGATTAAAATGCCCTTCAGAGATTATGATATTATCTTGGGCATGGATTGGTTAGCCAGGCATCACGCCATGATTGACTGTAGACTGAAGATAGTCACTTTTGGTCTCCCTCTATATGGTGATGTAGTAATACATGGGGAGAGGCATTTACTGCCATCACGCATCATTTCAGTATCACTAGCCAGAAGGATGATCAGAAAGGGGTGTAAAGCATACTTAGCACATGTAATAGACACCCAAGTGGGGAGTCCAGTACTGAGGGACATCCCTACTGTATGTGACTTTCCAGATGTGTTTCCTGATGAATTGCCAGGATTACCTCCAGAAAGAGAGGTGTAGTTTGAGATTGATGTTATGCCTGGTGTGGACCCAATCTCTATAACACCATATAGAATGGCACCTGCAGAATTGAAAGAGTTGAAACTGCAGTCGCAAGAGCTGCTTGACAAGGGCTTTATCTGCCCTAGTGTGTCACCTTAGGGAGCACCGGTGTTGTTTGTAAACAAGAAGGATGGCACTCTTCGCTTGTGTATTGATTATTGGCAGTTGAATAAGGTGACAATAAAGAATAGATATCCATTGCCCTGCATTGATGACTTATTTGATCAGTTGAGGGGTCCAGCTGTGTTCTCCAAAATTGACTTTAGATCAGGTTTTTATCAGCTGAAAGTACAAGAGCAGAGTATTCCTAAAACTACCTTCAAAACTCGCTATGGCCATTATGAGTTCTTAGTCATGCCATTCGGGTTAAGTAATGCTCCGGCTACTTTTATGGATCTGATGAACACTATCTTCAGATCATACCTCGACCAGTTTGTTGTGGTATTTATAGATGATATATTGGTCTATTCGAGGAATGCAGAAGAGCATGATAGACATCTGCGGATTGTACTACAGACTTTGAGGGAGAAACAACTATATGCCAAATTGTCGAAATGTGAATTTTGGCTGAAGGAGATATCCTTTTTGGGGCACATAGTATCAGTAGAGGGCATTAAGGTAGATCCAAGTAAGATAGAAGCTGTCCTTAATTGGAGGCCACCCAAAAATATTACGGAGATTCGCAGTTTTCTGGGTTTAGCTGGATATTACCGTCGATTTGTGAAGGGATTCTCTATATTGGCATCTCCATTGACCAAGCTGCTTAGAAAAGATGTGAAATTTCAGTGGACGAATAAATGCCAATAGAGTTTTAATGAATTGAAGAAATGTTTGACTGAAGCTCCAGTCCTAACTTTACCTACTCCAAGTAAAGAATACACAGTATATAGTGATGCTTCTCACAATGGGTTAGGCTGTGTATTGATGCAAGATCGAAATGTCATTGCCTATGCATCACGCTAGCTAAAACCGCATGAGAGGAATTATCCGACACATGATTTAGAGCTTGCAGCTATTGTGTTTACTCTTAAGATCTGGAGGCACTATTTGTATGGGGAGAAGTGCTACATCTACACAGATCAAAAGAGTTTGAAGTATTTAGGCACCCAGAAAGAGTTGAATTTGAGACAGAGGAGATGGTTAGAGTTGATAAAAGACTATGATTGTCCAATAGGCTATCAGCCAGGGAAAGCTAATGTTGTGGCTGACACCTTAAGTCGTAAGACTATGGCAAGTCTACGTGTTACTCCTTTGTCTATGGTACATGAGTTGAGATTATTACATGCCAGCTTAGAGATTAATAATGATGGGCAGACAGCAGTTGCATGGCATATACAGCAAGTGTTGATTGATCAGATCAGAATGGCTGCTCAGAATGACTAGAAGTATCAGAAAGTATTAGAAGAAGTCCGGCAGGGCAAGAAACCAGAATTCTCAATTAGAGATGATGGTTTACTGCTATACCAGGGCAGAATATGTGTTCCTAATGATGTTGATCTGAAACAGATCATTTTGAAGGAAGCACATGAGTCTCCTTTTGCCATGCACCCTGGTGGCACAAAAATTATAGGGGGGCTAAAGGAGCATTACTAGTGGATGGTTATGAAAAGAGATGTGGCAGAGTTTGCTTCCAAATGCCTAACTTGTAAGTAAGTGAAGGTAAAGCATCAAGCACCAGCTGGGTTGCTACATCCACTACCAGTACCAGAATGGAAATGGGAGAGAATAATGATGGATTTTGTGATGGGACTTCCGAGGACACAGAGGAGTCATGATGCAGTATGGGTCATTATTGACAGACTGACCAAGTTTGCTTATTTTCTGCTAGTCCGGATGGACTACAGTTTAGAAAGATTGGCTAGGTTGTACATTGATGAAATTGTGAGACTACATAGAGTGCCAGTATCCATTGTATCAAACAGAGATCCAAGGTTCACTTCTAGATTCTGGGGTAGTCTTCAGAGAGCCCTAGGAACTAGATTAAACTTTAGTACGGCATTTTGCCCACAGACAGATGGCCAGTCTGAGAGGGTAATTCAGATCTTGGAGGACATGCTACGGGCTTGAGTGATTGAGTTTGACGGCAATTGGGACACACACTTGCCTTTGATTGAGTTTGCTTACAACAACAGCTACCAATCAAGCATTGGGATGCCTCCATATGAAGCTTTGTATGGCAGAAAATGTAGAACCCCATTGTGTTGGGATGACATGGGTGAAAGAAAGATGATTGGACTCAAAATTGTTCAGCAAACTGAAGAGAAAATTAGGGTGATCAGAGATTGACTTAAGACTGCATCAAACCATCAGAAGTCCTACATTTATTTAAAGAGAAGAGATATTGAGTATGCAGTGGGTGAGAAAGTATTCCTCAAGGTTTTCTCCTTAGAAGAGAATTATGAGATTCGGCAGAAAGGGGAAACTGAGTCCTCGTTTCGTTGGGCCATATGAGGTTCTGGAAAGAGTGGGCCCTTTGGCATATCGATTGGCGCTACCTCCAGAGTTGGAGAAGATACATAACATCTTCCATGTGTCTATGTTGAGGAGGTATCGATCAGACCCATCTCATATACTACCAATTGAGGAAATTGAAGTGAATCCAGACCTCACATATGAAGAAGAACCCATAGAGATTCTGGCTTATGAGGTGAAGCAGCTACGGAAAAAGCAAATACCGTTAGTGAAAGTGCTGTGGAACCATCATTCGGGCTAAGAAGCTACTTGGGAATGAGAGGAGGACAAGAGGAGACAACACCCACAGTTGTTCAGAAATTGATACCAGGTAAAATTTCGAGATGAAATTTATTTAAGGGGAGGAGAATTATAACACCCCTATTTGCATAGCCTGGTATATTTCACTGATCCGGTGACCGGAGTCGGTCCGGACAATTAAGGGGATTAGAACCACACTTAAGACAACTAGATAAGCCATAAACACAAATAATTAGTAATTTTCAATTAGTTAAGTATAAATAAGAAAAACAGAACATAAGTAGTTAAACAAGCCGAGAGTTACAGCGATGGGTGACCTTCTCGGGAAGGACTGCGAAGTCGATTTAAACTCAAATTTCAAACCGTAAAATGTAACACTGCAGTTCTGAGGGCCATTACGAACACAGTGGAGAAGAGAAAATCACAAAAAAAGATTGTTAAGCTAGTCAAATAATTAGGTCAGAGAGTAGGAAGAAATATTGAATAATTTGCAAACCGGGTTGAACCGGCGAGGGGCAATTTGGTCAATTGACCCTGAGAGTTGACTCCTGACCTAACTCTCAAATAAAATCAGAGAAAAAAAAATTTTGGGATCAAAAATTAAATTATAGAACTAAGGAAAAATAAATGAAAAAAAAAAAAAGAAAAAAGTTAACTCCATCACTTTTATGACATCAAAATGATGTCGAAATTGATTTTTAATTTCCCACCATATTTGACTAATTCAATTACATAAAAGTAACCATAAAAGATATAAAAATTAAAAAAGAAAATAACCCTTCTCTTACCTCAAAGTTTCGGCAGCCATATCTCCCTAAGCTCCACCATTGTTTTCCTCCATGAAAGCTTGAGTTCAAGCTTGTAAACACCCACTTAACCCTACCTTGCCCCAAAATCTTCCATAAAAACTTGTTAACCTCACTTGAGAAGAAGATTGATCACAAAAGAAAGAAGAAAAAAAAAAAAAGGAAATTGAAGACTTAGCATCCAAGTTGAGGTTAGTGATTTAAGTTGCAAATTTAGTTTATTAGTTATGTTTATAGCTTAACTAACTTAGAAATAAACTTAAAATGAAATGAAATTAATTGTTGGAGGACTAAGCACGGATTTTGGTCAGCTAGGGTTTGCTATGGTATTGCACAAATTTGATTGGATTAAAATTGTAGGCAAGCTTATATGAATGTGGAGGTGATGTTGAAATGCTTAGATTTGGTTAAACATAACTACTAGTGGAGTTAGGGTTTTGGACACCTAGGGTTTAGAGGCAAAAATGTGAGAAATTGTGAAATGATGTGTTTGACCTAGTTTGAGATGAGAAATGGTCAGTTGGGACCAAATGAAGTGTGTTGGAAGTGTTGGAATTGAAATTAAATTCGAATTGAATGTGGTCATGCTGCAGGCAGCAGGACCAAGGTCCCTTTGAGGGATTAAAACTAAAACTTTACAAGTCCAATTGGTATGAGACAAATTAGGAATGAAAATAGACACAAAATGACGCAATTTTTATTTAGGAATCATGCCTAAAAAGTGACCAAAACCTAGTGAATAAATTGACCAAATCCGGATTTTCTCAGTCTGACCTATACAAAAATGACCAAATGAACAGTGTTTGTTCATTTGGCCATAACTTGATTTAGGCTGGTCTAAATGACCTGAAATTTTACCAGTGGATAGTTGAGATATAGACCTAAAACTTTCATGGAGAACACAAATCCAAATTATGCCATTAACCAAGTTATTTGGCCACCCAAATTTGGTGACCTAAAACTGCCAGAACTAAATTTGCCCAGAAATCTGGGTTAAGTCCAATCTGGCAGCCATGATTCAAATGGCTATAACTTGAGCTAAAAAACTCCAAATGGAGTGATTCAAAAAGGAGAATAAATTTAAGACAATAGGGAACATTTTCTATGAAGAAAGGTTTGCTAAATTCTAATAGAAAAATGACCAATGGAATAGGGCAACTTAAGACACCAAAACTGAAAATTTGCAAATTTACCTAAAAGACTTAGAATTTGAGTAAACAACCAAAACCAACAAATTTAGTGACCAAAATGTGGTATTTGGGTGAAGTTGGAATTCCCATACCTATTAAGCCTTAGAAAGTCAAAATTGACTTGAATAGTGTAGTGAATAGTAACCCCGAAACACAAAATTTAAAGAACGTCAAGTTTAGCACATTGGAGCTAGGTAAAAGTGAATTTAAATTTATTTTCAGATTTATGCTAAGTTATGGTACTGAAACACTGTGAAACTGTGTGTTTCAGTGGAAAAGAACACTGGAAAGGAACTCGAGAAATCGAGTCAAGGCCAAGAGACGACTCGCTTAAGGTTTGTGCATAACATAGAATTTCTGTAAATATTCTTCTGCATATTGTTTTGAATAAATTGAAATATTAAATTGTGACATCATTATGATGAAATATTTATTATGCTTTTAATTTAAATTATTGAAAGTTATTTGTGTATATTTGAGATAGCATAAATGTTTAATAAATTGTTAAGATAAGTTTTGAAACCACAGTGTCATGACCATATATTTGAACACCTCACTAGCATGACTAGTGGGGGTAATCAGTTTCGAATTTTGATTCCTTCTCTGGCTGAAGTGTTGAGGTGTGTGCCAGTAGAAGAAGAAATTGAATGGATATCCATATATTTGAGCTAGCTAGCCTTGTGATATGACTTCTCCTTAGCCTCTGGCTATTAAGATTATATTTGTTTCGAATGGCATGATATAACTGTGGGTTTTATGAAATTAGTTTTGACACTTCGAAATGAAATTGTTTAGATTAAAATCTCATAATTCATGTTTTGTATTTAATTCTCATGTTCAGTCCAATTTTGGAATAAATATGATTTAAATTCTACATAAAGATTATTTTCGTATGTTGTGTACCATTGAGTCCTAGTACTCAGCGATAGCTGTTATTGCTGTCGTAGATTTAGAAACTAGAGGAGCAGCAGAGTGAGCTGCTGAGGATTGTGGAGCGACTTACCTTGAAGTTATATTGGGTATAAATTATACCCTGACTGTAAATATTTATTTTGATGTATTTACTGCATGTAAATGTATGGACATATAAAATTGGTCTTGAGCAGCTTGTACAAAGTTTGTATAAAGTTTGTAATAAATTTTAGTTTAAATTTCTCTTAATGTAAATTTTTGTAATGATGTATATAAATTATTTTATCGTTAATGAAATATGAATGGAAGTAATTTGTTTTAAATTGAATGAAATTGATTGATAGTATTTTGATGAATACTGAATTTTGGAAATTGAGAAATGATGATTGTTGAATTTTGAAACTTGAGAAATTGGTTGGGATTGTTGTGGAGTTGTTGAAATTGTTGAGATAAATTATTAGAAGTGCTTTTTATAGGTATTTGAAGAACTATTTTCTCAAAATACAGACGGCACTCAGCAGAAATTTTTATAAAATTTATGGAAAAATAAAATGGGCAAAAAATTTTAACTAGTTTTCAACTTTGAATAGATGATTTTAATACTTATTAGAAAATGCTCACCACTTATAAACGTAAGAAAATTATTGTAAAATCTCTTGTAGGGTACTTAATGAGTTATTGGTAGGTGAAGTTCGATAGTTCATTAAGTATTCTACGGGATCATGTTATGCCTTAGAGAGGGGTAAGGTGTGACAGTGCATATAATCTTTAGACCTGAGATAACACAGTTATCTTGTATATAGGTGGTTTGAGTTTGATACTGCTTTCATACTTGTACTGTGTATGGGTATATGGGCATTTGTTGGCTCCAACTAGTTATATATGGAGGTAGGTGTTGATCAAGATCGAATTTGTTACCCTAAGTAAATAGGGATAAAATCCTATGTTCATTTAATTGTTCTTAATGTTTCAAGTTCCTGGCTAAGACAGACAGATTTAATCAGAAAAGAGTTTCTGATGAGAAAATCTTTTTAATCAAGAATTGGAATTTAAAGAGAACATAATATTCATAGCAAATGGGGTTTGACATAATCAATGACTCCAGCTCGAATTGGGATTTTGTAATAGAGAGATTCTAGTGCATGGTAACATATGATTAAAGGTTCATTTAAGGTATTTCTTTTTACTAATTGGGTGGCCATGGCATACTATGCTAGGTGTTAACCATAGTCTGTGAGGTGCCTAAAATGATTTAGAGAAATCATTTATGGTAAGAAAGAGTTCTGATGATATTAAGAGTTAATATCATATCTCATTGCCAATTAGTGATGAGCTTAGTGAGTCACACACATACACAAGTAATCACCAAGTTAAATGTGATTTAATTAATTAGTTAAAGAGTTTATGTCACACCTTACCCCTCTGTAAGGCATAACATGATCCCGTAGAATACCTAATGAACTACCAAACTTCACCTACCGATAACTCATTAAGTACCCTACAAGGGATTTTAAAATAAATTTCCTACTTTTTATAAGTGGTGAGCATTTTCTAATAGGTATCAAAACATTTAGTTAGAGTTTGAAAACTAGTTAAGATTTTTTTCCCATTTTATTTTTCTGCAAATTTTATAAAAATTTCAGCAGAGTGCCATCTGTATTTTGAGAAAACAGTTTTTCAAATACCTGTAAAAAGCACTTCCAAAAATTTATCTCAACAACTTCATCAATTCAACATCCATCCCAACCAATTTCAACATCATTTCTCAATTTTCAAAATTCAACATCATCAAAATACTATAATTCAATTTCATTCAAATTAAAACAAAATATTTCCATTCATATTTCAATAAAGATAAAACAATTTAGATACATCATTCTAAAAATTTACATTAGGAAAAAATCCAAACTAAAATTTAATACAAGCTTTATACAACTGCTCATGACCATTTCCTACATTTACATACATTACATACATCAAATTAATTTTTACAATCAGGGTATAAAATATACTCGATAAACTTTAGAGTAGGTAGCTCCTCAATTCATAATAGCTCACTCTGCTGCTCCTCTAGTCTCTATATCTGCGACAGCAATAACAGCCATCACTGAGTACTAGGACTCAGTGGTTCACAAGATACTAAAATAATCTTTATGTAAAATTTAAATCATATTTATACAAAAATTAAACTGAACATGAAATATAAATTCAAATCATGATTTATAAGATTTTAATCCAAACAATTTCATTTCAAAAGTCTCAAAACAAATTTCATAAAAACACGCAGTTATATCATGCCATTTGAAACAAATATCATCTCAGTAGCCAAAGGCTAAGGAGAAGTCACATCACAAGGCTAGCTAGCTCAAATATATGGGAACCCATTCTTTTTCTTCTTCTACTGGCACACACCTCAACACTTCAGCCAGAGAAGGAATCAAAATTCGAAACTGATTTCCCCCACTAGTCAAGCTAGTGAGGTATTCAAATATATGGTCATGACACTGTGGTTTCAAACTATCTTAACAATTTACTAAACATTTATTGCCATTTCAAATACAAACAATTAATCTTTCAACAATTTAAATCAAAAGCATAATAAACATTTCAATCCAATTGTGTTACAATTTAATATCTCAATTTATTCAAAACAATGGGCAGAAGAAAATTTACAAAAATTCTATGTTGTGCACAAACCTTATACGAGTCGCCTCTTGGCCTTAACTCGATCCCTTGGGTTCTTTTCCAGCATTCTTTTCAACTGAAACACACAGTTTCACAGTGTTTCAGTATTATAACTTATCATAAATCCAAAAATAAATTCAAATTTACTTTTACCTAGCTTTAATATGCTAAACTTGGCGTTCTTTAAAATTTGTGTTTTGGGGTTACTATTCACTATACTATTCAAGTCAATTTGTTGCCTTTCTAAGGCTTAATAGGTATGGGAATTCTAATTTCACCCACATACCACATTTTAGTTACCTAACTTATTCATTTTGGTTGTTTTCTCAAAATTTAAGTCCTTTAGGCAAAATTGCAAATTTTCAGTTTTGGTGTCCTATTTTACACTGTTCCATTGGTCATGTTACTGTTAGAATTTGGCTAAGTTTTCTTCATAAAAATTGTTCCTTATTGTCTTAAATTTATTCTCCTTTTTGAATCACTCTAATTGGAGTTTTGTAGCTCAAGTTATAGCCATTTGAACATGGCTGCCGGATTGGCCTAACCCAGATTTTTTGAGCACCAAAACTGGTTCTGGCAGTTTTAGGTCACCAAATTTGGGTGGCTAAATGACCTGGTTAAGGGCATAATTTGGGTTTGTGTTCTTCATGAAAGTTTTAGTCTATATCTCAGCTTTCTACTGGTAAAATTTGAGGTCATTTAGACCTGCCTAGCCCATGTTATGGCCTAATGAACAAACACTGTTCATTTGGTCATTTTTGTATAGGGCAGAATACTTAAGTCTGAATTTGGTCAATTTGTTCACTAGGTTTTATTCATTTTATGGGCATAATTCCTGAATGAAAAATGTGACATTTTGTGTCTAGTTTCATTCCCAATTAGCCTCACATCAATTGGGTTGGTAAATTTTCAGTTTTGATCCCTGAAAGGGACCTTGGTCCTGTTGCCTGCAAAATGTCCCTAAACAATCCGAATTTAAACCTAATTCTAACACTTCCAACATGCCACAATTGGTCACATATGACCATTTTTTAGCTCAAACAAGGTTAAACACACCATTTGACTATTTCTCCAATTTTTATCTTCCAAAACCCTAGGTCCAAACCCTAATTCATTACTTTGTTACATTTAATTAGTTCCAAGAATACCAACACCATTTCTCAACTCATTCAAGCTTACATATACTTTTAATTCAATCAAAACACATGCATTCTCTACTCAAACCTTAGCTAGCCGAATTTCCACCTAGTCCTCCTAATATGTTTTCATTTCATTTTAAGCACATTTCTAGGTTTATTCAACAATAAACACAATTAATTCAACTAGAAAATCAAGTTTAGTTTACTAACCTTTATGCAGAATTTCAATCATCACTTTCTTAAATTTTTTCTTCTTTCTTTCTCCTTTAATCTTCTTTTCTAGTTGTCCAAACAAAGTTTATTTATGGTAAGACAATTTTCTATGGTGGGATTTTATTTTCTTCAAGCTCAAGAGTGAGCTTTCATAGTGGTTTTGGAGAGGGAGAGCGTAAGAGAGAGGTCACGGCAAACTTGGAAGAAGATGACTCTTTTTTTTTTTCTTTTCTTTTGTGCATTTTTAACCTTTAGGAAGACCACAAATTATCCAAAATTAAATTTTTAATTGTAATGTTTATTGCTTCATGCATGATGTCATCACTTTTTCACTTTTTCTTTTTCCTCTTTTTTTTTTAATTTATTTTTCCACTAGTTCTTTAATTTAATTACTAACTCCAAAATTTTCTTTTCTTCGATTTTATTTGACAGTTAGGTCAGGAGTCAGCTCCAAGGGTCAATTGACCAAATTGCCCCTCACCGGTTCGACTCGGTTTGCAAATAATTCAATATTTCTTCCGGATCACTGACCTAATTATTTGACTGGCTTAACAATTCTTTTTTGTGATTTTCTCTTTTCCACTGTGTTTGCAATAGTCCTAAGGGCTGCACCGTCACATTTTATGGTTCGAAATTTGAGTTTAAATTGACTTCGCAATCCTTCCCAAGAAGGTCACCCATCGCTGTGACTCTCGGCTCATTTAACTTCTTATGTTCTATTTTTTTTATTTATACTTAACTAATTGAGAATTACTAATTATTTGTGTTTAGAGCTTATCTAGTTGTCTTAAGTGTGGTTCTAATCCCCTAAATTATCCGGACCGACACCAGTCATCGGAATAGTAAAATATACCAGGGTATACAAATAGGGGTGTTATAATTCTCCCCCCTTTAAAATAAATTTCGTCTCGAAATTTTACCTGGTATCTATCTCTAAACAGCTGTGGGTGCTGTCTCCTCATGTCCTCCTCTCGTTCCCAAGTAGCTTCTTGGCCCAAATGATGGTTCCACAGCACTTTTACCAGCGGTATCTGCTTATTCCGTAGCTGCTTCACCTCATAAGCCAAAATCTCTATGGGTTCTTCCTCATATGTGAGGTCTGGATTCACTTCAATTTCATCTGCTAGTAGTACATGAGATGGGTCTGATCTATACCTCCTCAACATAGACACATGGAAGACATTATGTATCTTCTCCAACTCTGAAGGTAGTGCCAAACGATATGCCAAAGGACCCACTCTCTCCAGAACCTCATATGGCCCAATAAAATGAGGACTTAGTTTCCCCTTTCTGCGGAATCTCATAATTTTCTTCCAAGGGAAAAACTTGAGAAATACTTTCTCTCCCACGGCATACTCAATATCCCTTTTCTTTAAATCAATGTAGGACTTCTGACAGTCTGATACAGTCTTGAGTCGATCTCTGATCACCCTGATATTCTCCTCAGTTAGCTGAACAATTTCAGGCCCAATCATCTTCCTTTCACCTACTTCATTCCAACACAGGGGAGTTCTACATTTTTCTGCCATACAAAGCTTCATATGGAGGCATCCCAATGCTTGATTGGCAGCTGTTCTTGTAAGCAAACTCAATCAAAGGGAAGTGTATGTCCCAACTGCCCTCAAACTCAATCACACAAGCCTGTAGCATATCCTCCAAGATCTGAATTACCCTTTCAGACTGGCCATCTATCTGTGGGTAGAATGCCGTACTGAAATTCAATCTAGGTCTTAGGGCTCTCTGAAGAATACCCCAGAATCTAGAAGTGAACCTAGGATCGCTGTCTGATACAATGGATACTGGCACTCCATGCAGTTTTACTATCTCATCAATGTATAACTTGGCCAATCTAGTACATTCGAACTGGCAGAAAATGAGCAGACTTGGTTAGTCCGTCAACAATGACCCAAACGACATCATGATTTTGCTGTGTCCTCGGAAGTCTCATCACAAATCCATTGTTATTCTCTCCCATTTCCTTTCTGGTACTGGTAGTGGATGTAACAAACCAGTGGGTACTTGATGCTTTGCCTTCACTTGCTGACAAGTTAGGCATTTGGAAACAAACTCTGCCACATCTCTTTTCATATCCATCCACCAGTAATGCTCCTTTAGCCCTCTATACATCTTTGTACCACCAGGGTGCATGGCAAAAGGAGACTGTGACACCCCTTACCCGTCTACAGTGTAGCTGAGCAAGATATTCTACACAGTGTGCCAGAGCACCAATTCATATTTCTATTATAATTTACCCTTTTTAATTCATTTATTCACAATTTTTTATTAATCTGAATTTTTTACAAATTTTATAGAAAATTCGGCAGAGTGCCAGCTGTAAATTGAAAAAAACAGTTCTTCTGAACCTGTTTAAAAGACACTTCCAATATAGTTTTCAAATCCAAAACTCCAATACACACACATCTCAACTCAATCTCCAAATTTACACACTATTTTCAATATTTTTGTTCACATTACCATTCAAATCACATTCATGTATATTTCTCAACATTTCATTTTTCAACATAATATGCAACAAATTTCAATAACATGAAATTTTATATATTTACATTATCACATAATTTCAAGAGTTTATAGTTACAATCCAAAACTAATACAAAATGCAAAATACAAAATGCCACCCAAAGTCCTAATATCCTACCAAGTGCACTGCAGATGTGAGGTGACTCTGGACTCAGTATGCAGCTCTGAAAGTTCACCCTGTCTGATGTCTGCTGGGCTCCCCAGCTATGTCTCCAGTACCTGCGCATGGCAAAAGCGACTCGCTAAGCAATTCTGCTTAGTGGTGACAATAAAAAATAAAATAACTAAAATAAAGTAAATATGCAGAATGTATGTTTACATCTTTGGTAGACTTAATTTCTGATATTTATTGCAGTATTATTCGATTAAAATTTGGTAAGATTTATTATCATTGCCCGAGTAATCCATACTAGTCAACTAGACTGGATAAATGGGTAAACTGGTATTGGGTACTAAGTACCTCGGATCCTCATACCATCGGTCACATTATGTCTCTCGATGTGCAACAGAACAGCTAATAAGCTGTAATAATTATCAGGGATAAAACTCAAGTATAATAACTCAATCAACATAGCCAAAAGCTATTATGTCACAGAATGGCACGTGAGGCCATAAAACACAGAATAGTATGAAGCCATATGCAGTATTGCTAACAAAACCCTATTGGCATGCCAACCTATCCAAACCAATCTTGCTAAGTGTACTAGGGCATGTTACATTCTTAAATTATACAATTCTTGAAATTCAAGTTTAGGTGTTACTATTCATTTCATTAGTCAACAAAAATGTTGACTTTTGCATGGATAATAGGTACATTGGTTATAATATTCCTAACATACCACATTTTGCATTCAAAAATTGTTGGTATTGGTTGCTAATACCATTTTCAAGCTTAATGTTAATTGTTCAAAATTTTCAGATTTCAAGCTTTGTGTTTACTGTTCCATTAGTCATTTTTGCAGTGGGAATTTGGCAAAGTGGTCAACATGAAAGTTGTTTCTTATTTTGTCTAGTTACATTTATTTTTTCAAATCACTCCATTTGGAGTTTTGTAGCTCAAGTTATGGCCCAAAAATCACAACTGGCTGGATTACAAATTTTCCAGATTTTCTGGACTAACTAAATCTACAGTATTTTGAGTAGTGATTGCAGGTCACTTTTTGAATATGTTATGGTCATAATTTGAGTTAGGTTTCTTCATGAAAGTTGTACGTCTATATCTCAAATTATTGTTGGTAAAATTTCAGGTCAATTGGACCTTTCTACACAGAGTAATGACCAAATGACTAAATACTGTTCATTTGGTCATTTTACCCAGGTAGATTGCAGGTCACCCAGATTAGGGCAATCTTTAGGTCAACTTGGTTTAGTTTTCTAGGCATAGTTTCTTCACCAAAGTTGTGCCATTATGTATCTAGTTTCATGTCCAATTGACCTTGCACCAATTGAACCTCTACCAGTTATTGCTGCTCAAACCTGCTGGACTCATGCCCAGTCCTGCAGGTCACCAAGGGCAGCCACACTCACCTCAATTCCCACTGCAAAAACCACTTCATTTCTTATTTACACATAACCAAATGGTCACTAATTGACCATTAAAACTTAATTTTACCATTACATGCTCAAAGTCTCCATTTCATGCTCAAACCCTAACCCTAATATCTCAAGTCATGCATTTACATACCTTCCATTATCCTAAGCAATGTATTGATGTTAAAGGCAGCCAAATTTCAATTTAACTCTAAGAAATCTTCAAAAATCTACTAAGTTCAAGGCTGCCAAAATTTTGTGATGGGCATACACAAGATATTTATCATGTTTCTTTATAAATTTACACTCATTTTCACTCCTCCATCATGAATGAAAAGAGAAAAATCAATTTTAATCACTAACCTTTAATGGAGTGAATTTTCAACCTTGCAAGAGCTCCACCTTTCTTCTTCTTTTTGCTATCTTTAGCTTCCCCAAGGTGTATGAATAACTTTTTGTGAAGATAAGGATGAGTTTCAAGGTAAGTTGGTGGGTTATATCAAGCTTTGTTTAAGCTTTCATGGAGGTGTGGAGTTGGGAGAGTTTTCGGCCAAGGAAGGAAGAGGAAGGTTCTGATTTTTTTTTTCCCTTTCTTTTTCTACCCATAAGTCTTTTTAACTAATTCAATGCCATGTGTCAACACTGGATTGGGTGGGAGAATTTTAATGATATCATTTTGATGTCATAATTCCAATTTCTTTCATTTTTTCATCGTTTTCTTGTCTATTTAATTTCAATTAAATTTTTAACAATATTTATTCACATTTTATGTCATATAATTTATTTACATAAATGGACAAGTTGGTCAAAAATTATCTCTGAAGACGAAATGACCAAAATGTCCTCCGTTTGGCTTAACGGGCAAAAATTATGTATACCGATTGATTAAATTTTTCTTATGTTTTCTTAATATTTTGTTGTCATTGGAACCCCAATAATCCTTATCTGAGGTCTCAAAAATTATTTCATGAAGTTTTCCCCGGGTATAGGGTTGCTAATGGCCTTCACCGTCACTTCCCCTTCGGGTTACTTATCCCTGGGGTTTCGACTCGTTTAACCTTAGTGTATTTGGTTTCTCAAAATTTTCCTTGATTTTTATGAGCATTATTTGGTTTATTTATAACTCCTCACTCTAGTCTATTTATAATTTCAAACATTCTAGCTGCTCAGACCGATATTGGTCGCCAGAATAGTAGACTATATGGACTAGCTAAAGTGAGGATGTTATAGAGACTCATGTGCTTCCTTTAAAATGATCTTCCTCAAATCAATATCATTAGGAATACACATTCTGACCTGGTGTAGTAGTAGGCCGTCATCTCTTATTGAGAATTTTGGTTTCTTACCCTGTCTGACTTCTTCCAAAGATTTACGATACCTTTCATCATTCGGCGACCATTACGATCGATCAATCAACATCTTGTGTACATGCCATGCAACTGCTGTCTGCCCCTTATCATTAATCTCTAAGCTGGCATGCAATACTCTTAACTCATGTACCATAGACAAAGGAGAAACTCGTAGACTTGCCATAGTCTTGCAACTTAAGGTGTCAGCCACCACATTAGCTTTCCCTGGCTGATAGTCTATCAGACGATTATAGTCTTTTATCAATTCTAACCATCATCTCTGTCTCAAATTCAACTCCTTCTGAGTGCCTAAATACTTCAAACTCTTATGGTCTGTGTAGATATAGCACTTCTCCCTATACAAATAGTGTCTCCAGATCTTAAGAGTGAGCACTATAGCTGCAAGCTCCAAGTCATGTGTCGGATAATTCCTCTCATGCGGTTTCAGCTGGGGTGATGAATAGGCAATGACATTTCGATCTTGCATCAATACATAGCCTAACCCATTGTGAGAAGCTTCACTGTAAACTATGTGTTCTTTACCCGGAGTAGGTAAAGTCAGGACTGGAGCCTCAGTCAAACACCTCTTCAATTCATCAAAACTCTATTGGCATTTGTTCGTTCACTGAAATTTCACATCTTTCCTAAGCAGCTTGGTCAACGGATATGCCAACATAGAGAATCCTTTCATAAATCGATGCTAGTATCCAGCTAAACCCAGAAAACTGCGAATCTCTGTGATATTTCTGGGTGGCCTCCAATTAAGGACAGCTTCTATCTTACTTGGATCTACCTTGATACTACATGCCCCAAGAAAGATATTTCTTTCAGCCAAAATTCACACTTCAACAATTTGGCATATAGCTGTTTCTCCCTCAAGGTCTGCAGTACAATCCGCAGATGTCTATCATGCTCTTTTGCACTCCTCGAATAAACCAATATATCATCTATGAATACCACAATAAACTGATCGAGGTATGGTCTGAAGATAGTGTTCATCAGATCCATAAAAGCAGCCAAAGCTTTAGTTAACCCGAATGGCATAACCAAGAACTCATAATGGCCATAACGGGTTCTGAAGGCAATTTTAGGAATACTCTGCTTTTGTACTTTCAGCTGATAATAACCTGATCTCAGGTCAATTTTAAAGAACACAGCTACACCCCTCAACTGATCAAACAAGTCATCAATGAGGGGAAATGGATATCTATTCTTTATTGTCACCTTATTCAACTACTGGTAGTCAATATATAAGCGGAGAGTGCCATATTTCTTCTTAACAAACAACACTGGCGCTCCCCAAGGTGACACACTAGGGCGGATAAAATCCTTGTCAAGCAGCTCTTGCAACTGCACTTTCAACTCTTTCAATTCTGCAAGTGCCATTCTATATGGTGTTATAGAGATTGGGTCCACACCAGGCATAACATTAATTTCAAACTGCACCTCTCTTTCTGGAGGTAATCATGGCAATTCATCAGAAAATACATCCAGAAAGTCACATACTGTAGGGATGTCCCTAAGTGTTGGACTCCCCACTTGGGTGTCTATCACATGTGCCAAGTATGCTTCGCACCCCTTTCTGATCATTCTTCTGGCTAGTGCAGCCAAAATAATGTTTGATGGCAGTAACTGTCTCTCCCCATGTATTACCACATCACCGTACAGATGGAGACCAAAAGTGACTGTCTTCAGTCTACAGTTAATCATGGCGTGATGCCTGACTAACCAATCCATGCCCAAGATAATATCATAATCTCTGAAGGGCATTTCAGTCAAATCTGACAGAAAAACATGTCCTTGGATCACCAAAGGACAGTCTCTATGGATTCTATTGACCCGAACCTCTTGTCCTAATGGACTAGTTACTGCATTTCAAAACCCATCTTGACACACGGAACAGCAAGTGAACTGACTATGCTAGCACTAACATATGAGTGGGTTGAACCCGGATCAAACAACACAAATACTTCTTGATCAAAGATAGAGAATTTACCAGCTACAACATCAGAAGTCTTAGCCTCTTCTCGCTGTCTCATCGTATAAACTCTAGCTGAAGCACTTCCTTGGGCTGACTGACCAACAGTACCCTGACTGCCTGAAGCATAGCCTCTACCTCTGCCTCTTCCTCTGCCAACTGGTTGTGAACCTCTAGGAGCAGGACTCTGAATAGATCCTTCTGCAGTCGTAGGAGCTGGACTGAATCTAGGAGCACTAGTGCAATCTTTTGCAATATGACCTTTGCCTCCACAGTTAAAACAGGCTCATATTGCCCAATAGCATTCTCCCCCATGAATCTTGCCACAAGTCTCACAAGAGCGGGGAGGTTGTGAACCCCTGCTCAACTGTTGATTAGACCTAGGGGTTCTCTGTCCAGAGAATCGACCCCTTCCAAACCTTCCACCTCGACCTCTGCTAGGTCCCCCAAATTTTTTTCTCTTCCCAAAAGTACCACTAGGACTTTGCTCTACTGACTTTTCCCCCTTATCTTTCTTTGATTTCTCAACTTTCTCTGATTTTTCTTTTGTTGGGGTCACTTCTGATTCAATTCTTTCCAACTCAAGTGCTTGAGAAATGAGCTCTGAGAAATTACTGTGTCTGAATCCCACTACTTGCATCCGTAGGCTAAGCTTCAAACCCGTCTCAAATATCTTGCACCTTTCCTTGCTGGTAGAAAGGAGACTCCCAGTATAGTGGCTTAAGTGGGAGAACTCCCTCTCATATTCTACCACTGTTCTGTTACCTTGCTTCAAACTCAGAAATTCTTGTAGTTTCTTATCAAAATATGCATTTGGGACGTATTTTTATCTAAACTCTTTGATGAAGTCATCCCACGTCAGTACTGGTGGTTCAGCCAAGCTGTGGGGGATGGTCTTCCACCAATCATACGCATCCCCTTGTAGTAGCGATACTGAGTATTCAAATTTCAGCTCATCAGGGTAGTGCAACTTCTTGAACACTATGTCCATTCTTTCTAGCCATTGCTCTACCTATAGTGGGTCTACTGTACCCTTAAATTATGTCGCCCCATATTTCAATAGCTTGTCATACTATCTGACTGGAGCTTGAGGTTGCACCACAGTAGTCTGAGGTGGAGCTTGAGCAGGCATACCCCCAGCCATTTGTTGAAACATTGCCATCATCTATTGTGCGAACTGTGCAGGAAACTGCGGCATTTGTGGGGCTGGTACCATTGACCCACTGACATTCTGTAGAGCTGGGGCTTCCCCTTGTGCCTCAGCTTCAACAGATTGCTCAACTGAGCAATCCCCTTCTTCCATTTCAAGCTAGAATAGGATATTTCCTAAACAAATAACACAAGGAGATTTCCCTCCGTTAGTTCATATTTATGATGTAATGCATTGTCTGTAACATATAAGGACATTGAGCAATTGTACTTAACAAAGAAAAGACACAAATTCACAAGTTAAAACATACTTCAAAAATTTGCTCTGATACCACTAAAACATGTCACAACTTACCCCTCTGTAAGGCGTAACATGATCCCGTAAAATACCTAATGAACTACTGAACTTCACCTACTGATAACTCATTAAGTACCCTACAAGGGATTTTAAAATAATTTTCCTACTTTTTATAAGTGGTGAGTATTTTCTAATAGTATCAAAACATTTAATTAGAGTTTGAAAACTAGTTAAGATTTTTATCCCATTTTTTTTTCCATAAATTTTATAAAAATTTTGGCAGAGTGTCGTCTGTATTTTGAAAAAGCAGTTCTTCAAATACCTGTAAAAAGCACTTCCAAAAATTTATCTCAACAACTTCATCAATTCAACATCCATCCCAATCAATTTCAACATCATTTTTCAATTTCTAAAATTCAACATCATCAAAATACTATAATTGAATTTCATTCAAATTAAAACAAAATATTTCATTCATATTTCAATAAAGATAAAACAATTTAGATACATCATTCTAAAAATTTACATTAGGAAAAAAAAATCCAAACTAAAATTTAATACAAGCTTCATACAACTGCTCATGACCATTTCCTACATTTACATAAATTACATACATCAAATTAATTTTTACAATCAGGGTATAAAATATACCCTATAAACTTCAGAGTAGGTAGCTCCTCAATCTTCAGCAACTCACTCTGCTGCTCCTCTAGTCTCTATATCTGCGATAGCAATAACAGCCATCACTGAGTACTAGGACTCAGTGGTGTACAACATACTAAAATAATCTTTATGCGGAATTTAAATCATATTTATTCAAAAATTAAACTGATCATGAAATATAAATTCAAAACATGATTTATAAGATTTTAATCCAAATAATTTCATTTCAAAAGTCTCAAAACAAATTTCATAAAAACACACAGTTATATCATGCCATTCGAAACAAATATCATCTCAGTAGCCAGAGGCTAAGAAGAAGTCACATCACAAGGCTAGCTAGCTCAAATTTATGGGAATCCATTCTTTTTCTTCTTCTACTAGCACACACCTCAATACTTCAGCTAGAGAAGGAATCAAAATTCGAAACTGATTTCCTCCACTAGTCATGCTAGTGAGGTATTCAAATATATGGTCATGACACTGTGGTTTCAAAACTATCTTAACAATTTACTAAACATTTATTGCCATTTCAAACACAAACAATTAATCTTTCAAAAATTTAAATCAAAAGCATAATAAACATTTCAATCCAATTGTGTTACAATTTAATATCTCAATTTATTCAAAACAATGGGCAGAAGAAAATTTATAGAAATTTTATGTTGGGCACAAACCTTATACTAGTCGCCTCTTGGCCTTGACTCGATCCCTCGGGTTCTTTTCCGGTATTCCTTTCAACTGAAACACATAGTTTCACAGTGTTTCAGTATCATAACTTATCATAAATTCAAAAATAAATTCAAATTTACTTTTACCTAGCTTTAATATGCTAAACTTGGCATTCTTTAAAATTTGTGTTTTGGGGTTATTATTCACTATATTATTCAAGTCAATTTGTTGACTTTCTAAGGCTTAGTAGGTATGGGAATTCTAATTTCACCCACATACCACATTTTAGTTACCTTACTTGTTGGTTTTTGCTGTTTTCTCAAAATTTAAGTCCTTTAGCCAAAATTGCAAAATTTCAATTTTGGTGTCATATTTTGCACTATTCCATTAGTCATGTTGCTGTTAGAATTTGGCTAAGTTTTCTGCATAGAAATTGTTCCTTATTGTCTTAACTTTATTCTCCTTTTTTAATCACTCCAATTTGAGTTTTGTAGCACAAGTTACAGCCATTTGAACATGGCTGCCAGATTGGCCTAACCCAGATTTTCTAGGCACCAAAACTGGTTCTGGCAGTTTTAGATCACCTACTTTGGGTGGCTAAATGACTTGGTTAAGGGCATAATTTGAGCTTGTGTTCTTCATGAAAGTTTTAGGTCTACATCTCAGATTTCTACTGGTAAAATTTTAGGTCATTTAGATCTGCCTAGCCCAAGTTATGGCCAAATGAACAAACACTATTCATTTGGTCATTTTTGTACAGGGCAGAATACTTAAGTCTGGATTTGGTCAATTTGTTCACTAGGTTTTAGTCACTTTCTGGGCATGATTTCTGAATGAAAAATGTGTCATTTTGTGTCTAGTTTCATTCCCAATTAGCCTCACACCAATTGGGTTGGTAAATTTTCAGTTTTAGTCCCTGAAATGGACCTTAGTTCTGCTGGCTGCAGAATGTCCCTAAGCAATCCGAATTTAAACCTAATTCTAACACTTCCAACATGCCACAATTGGTCACATATGAACACCATTTGACCATTTCTCTAATTTTTTTCTTCCAAAACCCTAGGTCCAAACCCTAATTCATTACTTTGTTACATTTAATTAGTTCCAAGCATACCAACACCATTTCTCAACTCATTCAAGCTTACATACACTTTTAATTCAATCAAAACACATGCATTCTCTACTTAAACCCTAGCTGGACGAATTTCCACCTAGTCCTCCAAAGATGTTTTCATTTCATTTTAAGCATATTTCTAGGTTTATTCAACTGTAAACACAATTAATTCAACTAGAAAATCAAGTTTAGTTTACTAACCTTTATACAGAATTTCAATCTTCACTTCCTTCAATTTTTTCTTCTTTCTTTCTCCTTTAATCTTCTTTTTTAGTTGCCTAAACAAAGTTTATTTATGGCAAGATAATTTTCTATGGTGGGATTTTATTTTCTTCAAGCTCAAGAGTGAGCTTTCATGGTGGTTTTGGAGAGGGAGAGGGTGAGAGAGAGGTCACGGCAAACTTGGAAGAAGATGACTCTTTTCTTTTCTTTTTTTTTTTTTCCTTTTCTTTTATGCATTTTCAACCTTTAGGAGGATCACAAATTATCCAAAATTAAAATTTTAATTATAATGTTTATTGCATCATGCATGATGTTATGCATGATGTCATCACTTTTTCACTTTTTCTTTTTCCTCTTTTTTTTATTTATTTTTCCATTAGTTCTTTAATTTAATTATCGACTCTGAAATTTTTTTTTCTCCGATTTTATTTTACAGTTAGGTCAGGAGTCAGCTCTAGGGGTCAATTGACCAAATTGCCCCTCACCGGTTCGACTCAGTTTGTAAATAATTCAATATTTCTTTCGAATCACTGACCTAATTATTTGACTGGCTTAACAATTCTTTTTTGTGATTTTCTCTTTTCCACTATGTTTGCAATAGTCCTAAGGACCGCAGCATCACATTTTACGGTTCGAAATTTGAGTTTAAATCGACTTCGCAATCTTTCCTGAGAAGGTCTCTCATCGCTGTGACTCTGGGCTCATTTAACTTCTTATGTTCTGTTTTTCTTATTTATACTTAACTAATTGACAATTACTAATTATTTGTGTTTAGAGCTTATCTAGTTGTCTTAAGTGTGGTTCTAATCCCGTAAATTATCCAGACAGATACCGATCACTAGAATAGTAAAATATGCTAAGCTATACAAATAGGGGTGTTACAGTTTAATCAATTAATTAAATAGGTTTAGATTGCAAAGTTCCTAGCATGGCTTGAAGCCAAATCTAGGTTATTGGCTGTATAGTATAAGTTAAATTTATATTTAAAGTGTTTAAATGTAAATTTAATTATGAGAAATTAATTAATATAGATTAATTAATTAATTTATATTTGATATAAATTTATTAGAAGAGGAGAAATAATTATTTTGGTTTGAGAACTCAAAATTACAACCCAAGGGTAATTTGGTCATTTCATAGGGTGACAAGTGGCACCATGAGATGGTGACACATGGCACCATATAAGCTTCCCATTTGTCTTCCAATCATGTAAGATGATCAAAGTTAAGATTAAACCTAGCTTTGACACTTGGCTTAATGTGATTAGGTCAATTAAAATTAAGGTGCAATCAGAAGATGACATGTGGCAAGGGTTTTAAGTGATGACCTAATTATATAATGTGATATTATGAAAGAATGAAAAACAATCTGATTATTCTCTCATATGTGCTGCCACCACTAAGCCTCTCTCCTCTCTTTTTTTTCATCTCTCATCAATTCAAAGGGAATTGCCTATATTCTCTTGAATTAAAATTGCTGGAAATTGTTTCTAGTGTCGAATATACATCTACAATCTCTCTAAAGGCAAATCCCTACTTTCTAATTGATTGGCAAGGCTTTAGAAGCTGTTCAAGGGGCTGCCATTGGTGATATTGGTGTGGACAAACTAGAGGGATAACATTTGGGGTCCTAGGTGCTTCCCAAAGGTACCAAACACATCTACAGTGCATCAAAAGGTTAGTGCACATGTTCTTGAATTAATCTAGGGTTCTAATGAATTAATATGTTAATTCTAAAATCTTAAATGGAAAATGTAGATCGAAATACCTATTGATTTCAATGTTCAATTGCATATTAAAAGTGTTTTAATATGCAATTGAACATTGAAATCAATAGGTAAATAATGAATCTTGCATGATGCATGAGACCCTAGAAGAAAATTTTTGAATTCAATGTTCTAATCTAATAATTTTCATGCTTCCGCTCCTTCACTATATACAAGATAACTGTGTTATCTCAGGTCTAAAGATTATATACACTGATATGATATATAACAATGCATTGATAAGAGTAAACTCCATGTGCTTGTCATAAGCGTCACTAGTTCAGCCTACTTATCTTGTATAAGTGCCTATCATGTTTGTTATGTGGCATGAGACTCACCACTCCATCTTATTTATATCTCGTATAAATACCTTGGGAACAAACATGATTACAATCTTTCTAGATAAGTAATGTCCTTTGTGAAGTATCCTCGATTGTGAACCAATTTATGATACTTTGTACTAGAAATACTATCACTCATATTCTTAACAACTAAAGAATATAATTTCTAACAAAATATCAATGGACCTTTTCTATTACACATAAATATATTATGTAAACAGAAAAGTGAAATTGCCTTTTATTAATAAAATATGTACAAGATACATGCAAAATGATATGCTCTAAGGCATACTACTAACAGTTACAGCATTAAAACTAGAAATTATATTAGGCACCATGGCCAACGGGCAAGCATTAAGCCTGTAGGACAATCATATTAGATAGATATTGTCTATCAATTATTATTCATATGGGCAGTACTGCCATCTGTAGTCCCTAATTGGTATACCAATCGATCCATGCTATACACATAAGTCTAGGTATACATTGGGCAATTTAGTATAGTTATGTGGTCAATAAATTATTTTGGTTAATTTCATATTGTATAACAAGTCATTTTAAGAACCTTTCTCAAGGTCCAGATTTGCTATCCTAACTTCACCTAGCAAATTGATCAAAATGTAATCACTGTTTGGCCACACTTCCTTCATGGAAGTTGTTTCTCTATATCTTATCTTTTTTTTTTCCTTTTTAAATCATGTCATTTGGAATTTTAGAACTCAATTTATGGTCAAATAACCAAAATTGGTTCATTGCCTCATTCTAGTTCTGGAACTAGGAAGATTCTAGAGTCCAACTTTATCTAATTATTTGGGCATGTTACAACTACTTTTAAGCCTAATGTTCTTCATAGGAGTTGTTACCCTATGTCTTAGAATCACTTAGATTTAAGATTTGCAATTTTTTCAAGTTTTATAGAATGAGTTATAGCCAATTGATTAGCCTAGACTCATGTACTCAGTGCCTTTAGGATTCTAGGTTCAGGTCAGTGGATTTGTCTCCCATTTTAGGGTTCTTACACTAGAAATTTGAGGAAAGTCCCTAAATAAAAGTCGGAGCACAGTTTCTTAGGCTTCCAGAATAGTTTGGCTCATCCTAATTGGAGTTTTCTACTAAACGTTATAGTGTAAATACTGTTCTGGGGTCAAGTGGCTATTTGGTTCAATTTCAGGTTTTGGCTTGCTGATTTGTCCTAGTAAATTGACCAAGCTCCCTTAGATTCTAGGTTTTGGTCAAAACACTAAAGTTGTAGTTCTAAGTCTTATAGAGATTTTGGCTTTGGTTTCACTACATTTACAGTTTTATAGATCAAGTTATGGCATTTTTTTCCAAAACTGGTCGGATAGGTTCAAGTCCAAAATTTATGGGCAGTTTTGGTTCTAGCAGTTTTGATAAGCTAAATTTGGTTAGCAATTTGATTTCATTATGGTCAAATTTTAGGTTTCTATTCTTCATGAAAGTTGTTCCACTATGTCTAAGCTTTCTATGGGTTCAAGAATCAGAACATTCTGACCTTTCTAGAGTAAGTTATGGCCATTTGAATATTTACCATTTATTTGGTCATTTTCCTAGGTCCATATTAGGGTTGCCCAGATTCAAGCAGTTTTTAGGTCAGGTTAGGGGTAGTTTTTAGGCATGCTCTCTTCATGAAAAATGGGGCACTATGACCTTAGTTTCATCTCTAATTGGTCTCATACCAATTGGAGCAACAAAACTCTACTTATGGCTCATAAACTACACCAAACTCATAGGTCCAATTTCTTGCATAGAAAATCATTTCCAATATCAAGTCCACCCAACTTTCAAACTTCAATTCACATTCATGGCACTTCTAATGGTCAATAAATAGTCTAAACAACATTAATTTCAAGCCACAACACAAAGTCCCCAATTTGAGATCAAAACTCTAACTTCCATATCCATTCCTCAAGCAATTTCATACCAAAACATACCAAATCGACATATCTATCATGTGTGATCATCTACAACACCAATAGGCAATTTAATTCAATCAAAATTCATCAACCCTACACATCCTCATGGCTGCCAAAATTAGGGTTTCCAAATTTCTTATCATTTTCTTTCAATTTCATGTTATACTCACTCATTTCAACATGCTTACAATATTTAAAGAAGAGAGGGAGTGGTATCTTGCACTAACCTCACTTGAGCTGATTTTTTACTTTCCAAATCTTCAATTTCCTAGCTTTTCTTGGTAGCCAATCACTTGTCCAAGGTGTGGGTTTAATTTTTAGTGAAGGGAATTAGGGTTTTTATGGTGAGGAAGGGTGAGAAATTCAAGCTTGAAAGCTTGAAAATGGAGGAGAGGGAAAGCTTCAATGGTTCAGCCAAGTGAATACCCAAGGAAGAAAAAGACTTGCTTTTACTACTAATTTGTCTCTTTTATCCATATAAAAAATTTCATTATTAATTATAAAATTTAAAATTTTAACATTTACGAAAATTCCCTCTATGTCTCATAATTTAATTCCATATTTACTTTATGTTTCAAATGGATTTTTAAAATTTAATTGTGACTCATTTTAATGGACATTTAGGTCAAAAATTAACTCTAGGTGTTAAATGACCAAAATGTCCCTCATCGGGTTATAGGCAAACTTTTTCTGTAATACAGTCCATTTTATTTTATTTTCATCTTTTTTTTTTTGGCCCTCAGACTGGCTTTGAATAGTACTATTCACTGACAGAATATGGCATTATTCAGAGCACAGAACTCGGGGGCATTACAATCTTCCCCTCTAAATAAAAATTTCATCCTCAAATTTTACCTGATGTGAAGAGCTGAGGGAACTGCTGCTTTATTGTCTCCTCGCTCTCCCATGTCTCCTCTTCTGTGTTATGGTGTCTCTACAGAACTTTCACCAGTGGAATCGTTTTGTTTCTAAGTTCTTAATCTCTCGTGCCAAGATTCTAATTGGTTCTTCTTCATATGTCAGATCAGGCTGTACAATTATTTCTTCTGCTGAGATGACGTGAGAAGGATCTGATATGTATCTCCTAAGCATCGACATATAGAATACATTGTGGATCTTGTCTAGATCAGGTGGTAAAGCTAGCCTGTAGGCTGCTGGACCCACACATTCAATGACCTTGTATGGACCAATAAACTTAGGGCTTAACTTACCCTTCTTACCGAATCTTAGCACTTTCTTCCAGGGTGACACTTTGAGGAACACCTTATCACCAACCTCATACTCTATGTCTTTTCTCTTCAAATTAGCATATGACTTCTGTCTATCTGAGGCGGCTTTCAAGTTATCTCTGATGAGCTTCACTTTTTCTTTAGTCTATCTCACCAAGTCTGGGCCTACTATCTTATCCTCACCAACTCTGTCCAACACAAGGGGGAGTTCTGTATCTTCTCCCATATAAAGCTTAATATGGAGCCATCCTTATACTGGCTTGGTAGCTATTATTGTATGCAAACTCTACCAGAGGAAGATACTTCCCCCAAATTCCTTCAAAATCAATGATGTAGCTCCGAAGCATATCCTCCAACACCTATCATATATTTCATGTCATGTTATTAGTATTATTCTTTTAACTATAATAACAATTCACTAAGTATTAAGATCTACTTTAATCACCCATTCTGACTGTCCATCCGTATGAGGATGAAAAGCCGTACTAAAGTGCAATTGAGTGCCTAATGACTCCTGTAGTTTCTTCCAAAACCTCAAAGTAAATCTCGGGTCTCGGTCAGATATGATCGATGTTAGCACTCCATGTAGTCGGACTATCTCAGCTATGTAGATCTTTGCTAACCTCTCTAGTGATTAGTCGGCTCTAACTGGTAGGAAGTGAGCTGACTTGGTCAATCTATCAACAATCATGCTTCTTTTGTGTTAATGGTAGCCCAGTGATAAAATCTATGGTGATGCAATCCCATTTCCACTCTGGTATGGATATGGGTTGCAACAACCCTAAAGGAACCTGATGCTCAACCTTAACCTGCTAGCATGTCAACCATTTTGTCAAAAATTCACTAACCTCCTTCTTTATTCTAGGCCACCAATAGTGTGCCTTCAGATCATGATACATCTTATTACTTCCTGGGAGCATAGCATGGAAGCTACTGTGTGCTTCTTTCAGAATATTCTTCTTTAGTTCCTCATCCTCTGGTACACATATTCTGCCTTTTTAGTACAAACATCCATTTTCTTTTAACTCATAGCCAGTCTCCTTTCCCTCTTTAATTCTGCTCATAACATTTATCAATTTTTCATCCTTCTTCTATGTTTCCTGTATTTGCTGTAGCAAACTTGGCTTCACTTGCAACTTAGCCAAAATAATTCCATTTGGAGCTAAGGACAAGTGAACATTCGGTACTCTCAAAGCCATTATGGCCTTCTTGCTCAGTGCATTAGCTATTACATTTGCCTTCCTGGGATGATAGTAGATTACACAGTCATAATCCTTAAGGAATTCAATCCATCTCCTCTATCTCAGATTGAGTTCCTTCTGGGTTGGCAAATACTTTAGACTCTTATGATAAGTGTAGATGTTTCTCACCATATAGGTAATGCCTCTATATCTTCAATGCAAATATGATTGCCGCCAATTCTAGATTATGAGTTGGGTAGTTCTTTTCATGTGGCCTTAGCTGTCTGGAAGCATAAGCAACCATTTTTTCTTCTTGCATCAGAACATACCCAAGCCCATTATGAGAGGCATCACTATAGATCACATAGTCTTTCCCTGACTCTGGCTATGTCAACACTTGAGCTTCTGTAAGCATAGCCTTCAACTTCTTAAAACTAGCTTGACACTTATCATTCCAGTCAAACTTGGCATTCTCATGCAGTAACTTAGTCAATGGGGCTACTGTAAGGGAGAATCCCTTCACAAATCTCCTGTAATATCCTGCTTGTTGCATTTCTAGGAGGCTTCCATTCAACTATTGCTTCAATCTTCTTTGGATCTACTATGATCCCATCTGCTGATACAATATGTCCAAGGAAAGAAATCTCATCTAACCATAAATCACACTTGGACAGCTTGGCATATAACTGCTTCTCCCGCATTGTCTGTAATACCACTCTCAGGTGTTCATCATGCTCCTCCCAGTTCTTAGAATACACTAAAATATCATCTATGAAGACTACTACGAATCGATCCAAGTAGGGATGAAAGATATGCTTCATTAGGTTCATAAAAAGCTACTGGTGCGTTTGTCAGCCCAAATGGCATCACTAGGAACTCATAGTGTCTAGGCCAGGTCCTAAAAGCAGTTTTAAGCACATCTGCCTCCTTTACCCTTAGCTGGTGATAGCCTGATCTGAGATCTATCTTGGAGAATACACCAACTGTAACGCCCTCACATTAGACACTCCTATAGAGTCTATTGTTCCGGCGCTTAATGTCTACTCGGACAGTCAAGACATCTAGAGCAATCTCGGTGACCTCAAGAAAGTCATAGATAAAAATAAATAACAATTATAAGAAGGAAAAATATAAATAAGAAAAACAAAGCATAAAAGGTTAAATGAGTCAGAGGTCACAACAATGGGTGACTGCACCAGGAAGTGACTGCGAGATTAGTTATAACCCTAATTTCGTATGGGGCATTGTGACACCGCAGTCCTAGGAGAAATTGCAAAGCTAGGAGAAATGTGAAAATCACAGAAAAAGGTGCAAAACCAGATCAAATAATTAGGTCAGGGTTCCAGAAGAAATACTGAATTATTAGTAAACCGGATCAGACAGGCGAGGGGCAAATTGGTCAATTCATCCTTAGAGATGACTTTTGGCCTAAATGTCCAATAAAATATAGGAAATTAAAATTATGAAAGATGGATTTAAATTGAAGAGGTAAATTAAAAGAAATGAAAAAGAAGTGAAAAAACAAAAATAAAAAAGTTTATGATATCATCCATAACACAATAAATACTAATTTCAAAAATTTGAAAATTGGGAGATAATGCAACATAAAAAGGAACCAATAAAAATTAAAAGAAAAGAAAAAAAAAATTCATTTTTTTTCCCTTTCTTCTTCTTCTAGCCGACTCCATCCTCTCACCTCTCTCTCTTTTTCTTCTTCCACCATGGAAGCTTATGTTAAGCTTTCACAACCCTAAAAATACCCATTTATTTCACAACTCCCTTAAGAAAAAGTTATTCTTAAGCCTTAATTGGAAGATTGGAAGTGAAAAAGAAAAGGGACTTGAAGGATTTGAGAAGAGGGAAAAGCTACCCATAAGGTTAGTAAAAATCTTTACAATTCTCTCTTTAAAATTCATCTTGGGACATATAATTGAGTTGAAATTTCATATGAAATGGAAGAATTGATGCTTGTATGGGAATAATGAATTTTCAGTAGCCATGGAAGCTTATGGAATTGATGTGTTTTGATTTAATTAAACATGCCTTCTAGCTTGATTAGTGATGCTTACATGATGTATAGGTTGAGGTTGCCTTGAATTGCTTTGAATTGAGAAGTTGAAAATTTAGGGTTTATGGAAATGGAGAAAAAATTGGGATTTTTGAAATTGAACCAAATTGACCTAATTGAGACTTAAAATAATCAATTGAGAACAATTAGAATGTGTTTGAATGGTTAGAAGTAAAACAAAATTCAGATAGGTAGGGATCTAATTCTGGATAGCCTGACCTTGGTCCGCTTAGGGGACCAAAACTGTAATTATGGCACTCTAATTAGTGTAAGGCCAATTAGAGATGAAATTAAACACATAATGCCATAATTTTTGTGTGGAAACCCTGCCCTGAAAATGACTCTAAGTTAGTGAACAATTAGATCGAACCCGGAATTGGCACACTGCCACTATAAAAAAATGATTAAATGAACAGTATTTATTCATTTGGCCATAACTTGGTATAGGAAGGTCTAAAGGACCTAAATTTTATACCGATGGAAAGCTGAGACATAGCACTACAAATTTTATGAAGAACACAAACCCAAATTCTGACCATAACCCATCCGAAAAGTGAGCTGCAGTCGGCACACCAAAACTGCCAAAACCATAATTGTGCCAAGAATTCTGGGTTGTAACCAATCCGGTTAGCCTTAGAAAAATGGCTACAAAATTCCAAACGAAGTGATTTAAAAAGGGGATTAAAACTAAGACAATAAGGAATAGCTTTGATGAAGGACACTTAGCCAAATTTCCACAGTAACTAGACCAATGGAATAGTAGAAAACAGTTAACCAAAACTAAAATTTTAGATTTGCACCTAGGGAAATTAGAAATTGAATTGACAATCAATGCTAACAAAATTGACACCCAAAATGTGGTATATGAGTGCAATTAGAATTAATAAACCTATTTAGTAGGAAAAAGTCAACATTTTGACTTGAATAGTACAATGAATAGTGACTCAAAATGTAAAATTCAAAGGATACCATTTTAAGCAAATTTAAGGATACAATTAAGTAGGCATGAAATAAATTAATGGATTAATTATGAGATATGGTACTGAAACACTGTAAATTGTGTGTTTTAGTTGAAAAAGAGACTTGAAAGGGATCTTCAAAGGAGAAAAGAAAATTTGAGTAAACTAGTCGACAAAGAGGTTTGTGCACAACTAGTTTTTAATTGATTTTATTCTGAATATTTCATGCGATTAAATGACGTTATTTTCCTTATGTATTATGTTTATCAAGTAATTGGATTTATTTCAATGATTATTGAAATTGTTATAGTATGCGTGAAATTAGCTTTGTGAAATGGTATTTCAACAATTATTGAGCATTGTTGTGGATTGAATAAATTAGTTTTCGAAAAATTGTGATAAAATATGTTTTGAATGGTGATGAGTATAAAAAAATTATTCGATATTAGAATTGACATTGAATTGAATTGTGTTGTGATTTATGCTCACAAAAAGGATAAAGAGATTCATGATATTGTTTTATATCTCACTATGGATGCTTGACTAGGATATTACCTGTCTCTCTCATTTGTTGAGGAGACAATGAAGTTAGCTTTATTTTGATTACCATGGTACGTGCACATGCTTAGATTCTCCTCTTATTAGAGGTTAGATCTAAGTTTTTCATTAGCCCTTTCAAGAGTTGCATTATTGTACTGTGTAATGTGCACGATGATTCGACCTATCTGACCATAGGGAGTTAGAATCCCGATTCGACCTCCCCGACTATAGAAAGTTAGAATTGCTCTGAAGATGGCCCATATGGATTAGTCTTGCATAGTTAGTGAGATAAAGAATAGTTTTTGAATAGTAAGGAATTGTGATTTTAAATGACATTTGAGCATACTTGATTTGATTGAAATTAATATGTATTTCCACAAATTGTTGGAATTACTTTAAATGTCCAGTTATGATTTGATAAATTGAATTTATTGATTAGGGTCATTTAAACAAATGATTTATATTATTGGCAATGAATATTTTGATTTTTTGAATTTTGATAAATTTCAAGATTTTTAAATTATTTGCTATAATTTTTTCAATATACATTGTATTACATTTTAAATTATAGTTGTGAACTATTGAGTTCACCACTTAGCGGTAGCTTTGTATGCTGTTGCAGGTGAAAGTAAAGATAGAGTAGCCGAGTGAGATTTCCTGTAGCTGCGCCTTGACGACACTTTCGGATTAGCTCCGGGTATATTAGAGGTATACCCTTGTACATTAGATTTTGATGTATGCATGTAATTATATGTATGTAAATTATTTGAGCAGTTGTACAAGAACTATTGTAATATTATTTTGGGTATATAATTAAAATGCAAATTATTGTAATATTCAAATTTATTTATGAGTTTTGTAATTAATGTAAATAATTAAATTTTTGTATGTTGTGAATGATAAATTATTTTCTTTTATGAAATGAGATGATCAGTGTTGGTTTAAAAATGTGCCGGGTTGATTGCTGCAAATAATTTATGTGACACCCCTTACTCGTCTACAGATATGCCACACAGTGTGCCAGAGCAACAAATCTTATTTTATTACAAATTACACTTTTCTTAATTTATTTATTTATCACAAAGTGAAATTTATGTCATTTAATTTATTTATTGAAATTTTGAATTAATTTAAGGTTCCGAAAATTTTACAGAGAATCCGGCATAGTGCCGGCTAAAAATGGAGAAAACAGTTCTTCAGACCTTGTAGAAAACACTTCCAATAATTGTTTAAATCCACAACTCCAAATATGTCATCATTTCTCAATAAATTTCTCATCAAATTCTCAATAATTTCTCAATTTATCATTCATTTATTTCATATCAAAATCATACTCAGATTATGAATAAATACTCAAATTTTATCCATAAACACAAATTTACAAATAATCACATTAATATAAAATTACATTACAGAAGTTTTAAATATACATAATAAAATAAAAGTTTAATTATAAAGTTTACAAAAATTACAAAATGCAACTTAGTATCCTACCAAATGCACTGTAGCTTGAGAAGTGACACAGGACACTCGCAGATCTGATCCTCACCGGACCGAGGTCTACTGGGATCATGCTCTGTATCTGCAGTACCTATGCGTGGCAAAAGCAACGCGCTAAGCAATACTGCTTAGTAGTGCCAATAATAAAATAAAAAGAACTAAAAGAAATAAACATGCAGTGTATATGTTGATTTCTCATACGGACAAATTTTTGGTAATTATCTGTAGTATTACTTATTTAGTACTTTTACTTTAATACTTGATTAAAATTTATCAATATTTATTTTTAGTTGTCCAAGTAACCTCTGCCAGTGACTAAACTGGATAAATGGGTAAACTGGCACTAGGTATCAAGTACCTCGGGCCATCACACCATCGGTCACATAGTGTCTCCCGGTGTGCAATTGAACAGCTAACAAGCTGTAATAAATATTAGGCACAAGGCCAAGTATCACAATAAGGTCCGAATGGCTAAAAGCCATAAAATCACAGAATGGCCATTTAAGCCATAAATTACAGAATGGCATGATGCCATATGCAGTACTGCTAACATAATCCTATTAGCATGCCAACCTATCCAAACCAATCACATTAGGTCTACTAGGGCATGTTACACTTTTAAATTTTACAATTCTTTGAAATTAAAGTTTAATTGTTACTATTCATTTCATTAGTCAACTAAAATGTAGACTTTTTCATAGACAATAGGTATATTGGTTCTAATATCCCCAACATACCACATTTTGCATTCTAAAGTTGTTGGTATTAGTTGCCAGTACCATTTCAAAGCTTAGTTTTAGTTATTTACAATTTTCAAATTTCAAGCACTAAGTTTACTGTTCCATTGGTCATTTGTACAGTAGGAATTTGACAAAATTGTCTTCATGAAAGTTGTTCCTGTATATATCTTCTTTAATTCCCTTTTTGAATCACTCTATTTAGAGTTTTCTAGCTCAAGATATGCCAATTTGAACATGGCTTGCCGGATTAGTATCTGCCCAGAATTTCTGAGTAGAATCCCATTCTGCCAGATTTGGTAGCTCAATTTTGGCCAACAATTTCATTTGGTTAAGTCCAAAATTAGATTTTGTGTTCTACATGAAAGTTGCTCTAAATTGTCTAATCTTTTTATTGACATAAATTTCAGGTCAATTGGACCTTTCTACACTGAGTTATGACCAAATGAATGAACACTGTTCATTTGGTCATTTTGCCCAGGCAGAATGAATGGTACTCGGATTCGGTCAATTTTTAGGTCAGTCTATTGTGGTTTTCTGGGCAGGGTTCCTTCATCAAAGTTGTGCCATTATGTATCTAATTTCATGTCCAATTGGCCTTGTACCAATTGAACCTACCTAACTCCAGTTATAGTTGCCAAATCTACTGGACTCACACCTAGTCCTGCAGGTCACACTAGGCAGCATACCTAACTTCAATTCCCATGGCACAAATCACTTCACTTCCTAATCACACATAGCCAAATGGTCACTAATTGACCATTAGAACTTCCTTTCACCAATACATGAGCAAAATCTCAAATTTGTGCCCCAAACCCTAACTCCAACCATTTCAATTCTTCAAACACATACATCAATGGATCAATTCATACTCCCAATGATGCATACACAAAGTTTAAAGGATTAATTGACACTAACCTTCAATGGAGTCACTTCTAAGCTTGCTAAACCTCACTTTTTCTTCTTCTAATTGCTGCCTCAAGCTTGCTCTAGTGGTAGGGATAAATTTTTGTGAAGAGAGGATGAGATTTTAATGTTAATTGGAGTGGGGTTGAAAGCTTAATGAAGCTTTAATGGTGGATTGAGGTTGGAGAGGGATTTTGGCTGGGCTATGGGAGGAAGAAGAGTGCAGTTTTTCTTTCAATTTTCTGCCCATTTTACTCTTTTAATTGGGTCTATAAATATGTGTCACAATGTGATTGGATGGAAGTGTTTTAATGACATCATACTGATGTCAAAATTCTAATTTAATTCATTTTCTTTCCTTTTCTTTTCTACTTATTTTCAATTTAATTTTTAGCAATTTTTATTCATTTTTTATATCATAATAATTATTTATTTAACTAGACAAGTTGGCAAAAAATTATCTCTAAAGACGAAATGACCAAAATACCCTCCGTTTGGCTTATTAAGCCAAAATTGTCTGTACCGATCTAAAAATTTTTCTACGCATTTTCTTGGAATTCTAATGCCATCAAAACCTCAATGACTCTTCTCTGAAGTCCCAAAAATTATTTCACGAATTTTTCCCTCGGGTTTAAGGCTTCTAGCTGTGAAAATAGTAACTTCCCGTTAGGTTATCTATCGCTAGGGCACCAGCTCATTTAACTTGGTTGTATTTTATTTCTAAAATTTTTTTTAGATTTTTCTTACGATTATTTTAGTTATTTATGACTCCTCACTCTAGTCTAGATATAGTTCCAGACATTCTGGCTATCCGAACTGACACCGGTCACCGAAACAATAGAATATCCGAAATGGCTACAGTGAGGGTGTTATAATTTATTCATTGTTGGGATTGAATTATGTGGAGAAATGAATTTTATTGGAGTTGTGGTCGAGTAAAAATATTGGGAGTATATTTCTTTTCAAGTTTTGAAGAACTGCTTTTTTAAAATACAGCTGGCACTTAACAAAAATTTGGAAAAATTTTTGTAACACCAGATTTTAATCGAGAATTTAATTTATAACTTAGTGTCAATTAAAGGGTTTTAATACTTGATAAAAATTACCCACCAACTTAAAAATGAACGAAAATTATTTTAAAATTCCTTATAGTATATTTAATGGGTTACCAGTAGGCGAAGTATGGTAATTCATTAGGTGTATTATGGGATCATGTTATGCCTTTCGGAGGAGTAGGGTGTGACATGTTTAGTGGTATCAGAACAATGGTTTTAAAATAAATTTTGAACTGTGAATTTGAAATATTTTGTCGGTAAATACAACTGCTCAAATGTTTGATACATATAGTACATTTGCATCATAAATATGAACTAATGCAGAGAAATCTCCTTATGTAGGTTGTCCCGAGAAAAAAAGATTTTTGTGAATAGAAATGGAAGAGAGAGATAAAACAATAGAACAACCAGTAACAGTTGAGGCACAAGGGGAGGCCTTAGCTTCTCAGAGTGTCGAAGGCCCAATTGTACCAGCCCCTCCTGTATAAATTACCACACAAATGGCCCAGCAATTGGCCACCTTCTTTCAACAAATGGCTGATAGTCTGTCAGCTCAAGCCTAAGTACAGATTCAACCCCCACAAGGGCAACATGAAATAGAGAAGAGGGAGAAACCTATGGGTCAGAGCTTGAATAATAATTTGGGTAAGAGAAAAGAATTTGAGGAACCCCGAGCTCAGGGATATGACAGAGGCAGATCATCAGAACAGAAACCACCAAGGTCCAATCGTCGAACAAGTAGAAGTTCATATCCTCCTCGCATCTGCAACTCTTATGGCAAATTACATAGGGGTATTTGTCGTAAAGCCATTGGAGCCTGCTACAATTGTGGAAAGCTTAGACATTTTGCTAGAGATTGTACTAGAGCACATTGACCTGCTCTCTGAAGTTCATAAACAATTGGTCAAGGCCGAGGTAGAAATAGAGTTGGTACTCCTCGCAATCATAACATAGTGAATCAACTCAAATATAGTAGCGCACTAATCAGAGCGTCCACTATGTGCCAAGGAGAAAGAACAGAACCTTCGGATGTAGCTGCTGATAAGTTTTTAATTTTTAGAGGAAACAATTAGTTATTATTTGATCCCAGCACTACTTATTTGTATGTTAGTGTTAGAATTATATATTCTGTTGCTATTCCTTTACATGGGAATAAATTTTGATGCATCAGTGATTAGTCCTTTAAGATAAGGATTATGATAATAAGTGTAATTGAAATTAGTTTTGGAAAAGTTTGTCAGCGAAAGTATTTGCTAGCACACAAGAATTTATAAAGCTCATTGGTGAGCCTATTTAATGTAAGGCAAGAGGACCTAAAAGCAAGTTACAGTAATATAATTGCTCTAGATGAGGGCAAAGATGTTACTACTAGTAATTGTCAATGGATATGGTAATCAGAATAAGTTTTGGACATTAGTGAATTTGAAAAGAATAAAATGTAGGAAAGTTTGATCTATTGGAATGTATCGTAGTAACTATGCAATGTTATTAATGTTTGTACTGTAAGTTGCAGATTATAGTACTAACTTGAGATTATTGTGTAAAACTACGTAGTACCCAATAGCACACTAAGATAAGAATAGTTACCATGGCATCTGTTTTGGTACAATAATGCCAAGACAGAATTTTATTATTGGAAATGAGTTTGAAAATCCTAATATGGGATTTAAAACTCTAAAGTTAGAATATCTAAAGATTATAATTATAAGATAGCTAGAGTAATTGACTCAGTTATCTAACCCAAACTATGATACGTCAAGAATTGCTATAAGACTAAAGATTTTAGTATAGCAATAAATTAAAGATAGCATTGATAGTACAAGGTCATCCGATCTCAGATATGGGGTTTATAATTATTTTGATATTGTCATGGACCTTTGGCTCAAGGTTTAGTGAAAAATAGTATTATAATAGTATATTAGCGTAACAACAGGGCACAAAAAAAAATTTTGTTCCCCTGAATGGGGCAGGATGCTATGGATGATCATCATAGCTTGTAAAATGATGTTCTAATTAAGACAAGGATAAGATAAGAATAATTGGCCAGGTATTTCCTAGAAGAGCACAATTTTATTGTGCGAACCATAATGACTAGATTATGATTGGTGCCTGATAAGAGAAAAAGGACAGATCAGTAGGCTCCCTTCTTAAGGTATTAAAGGATAGGTTATAGTTCAGTACAAGAAGAAGTAATGATTGTAAATCAGTGAAAATTAAGCTATAAAATATCGATAGATAAAAGAAAGGTGTAAATGAAAATTAGAATAATTGGCTTAAATGTAACAAAGAAATATTACGAATATTAGTAAAAGTATTGACTAAAATGGTTAGAGGATCAAATCAAAGTAATATTGAAGTATAGTGGATTTATTAGGGATGATAAGAGGTGCTAAATCATGACTCGACAGTTAAATTAAAGAAGAAGATAAGATTGAGGAATAAAATAATTAAAGTTAAGTTGTGGAATGGAAAAATAAACAAATAGAATAGTAAGAAATGAGTTAAACAAAAGCAAACAAGATGGTGTAAGATAACAGTTATGAATCAATGGCCAATGACTAGATAAGTAATTCGAATACGACTACAATGGTCATTCAATAAGGAAACATGAATCAAAATATTAAATAGGACAATAGTAAGAGAGGATTAGTGTTATATAAACAAATTAAATGTTGTATTAGATTGTTAGAAGTATTACATAGACTCAAAGAAAAGAAGATTATAGGAGAGAAAAACTAAGTTCTCACTTCATAAGGTTATATGTGGTCCTAGAAAGAGTGGATCCGTTAGCTTCTAGATTTGCTTACCTCTAGAATTGAAATGAATCTAAATTTAACTTATGATAGAAGCTCATAAGAAATTTGGCACACTAGGTGAGCAATCGATGAGTAAATATTATTGGTTAAAGTGCTATGGACCATTATGTAGACTATGAAGCTACATAGAAATGTGAGAAAAACATGAGAAAACAAAACGTATGACTATTTAAGGACGGATAATGGGCACAATTTTGAGGATGAAATTTCTTTTAAGGACGGGAGAATTGTAACGCCTTCACATTGGACACTCCTGTACAGTCTACCATTCCGGCACCTGATGTCTACCCTGACAGTCAAGACGTCTGGAGCTATATCTGTAACACCCTCCCTGTAACACCCCTATGTTCGGCAGTGCATTCTACTGTTCTGGTGACCAGTGTGGTCCGGACAGCTAGGATGCCTAGAACTACACTTAAATATTAGTGAGGAGACATAAAATAATGAAATACAAGAAAAGAAATTATAAGAAAAATGAAAGAAAAA
Organism: Hevea brasiliensis; assembly: GCF_030052815.1. NCBI lineage: Eukaryota > Viridiplantae > Streptophyta > Magnoliopsida > Malpighiales > Euphorbiaceae > Hevea > Hevea brasiliensis. Next base: position 33,036,619 of record NC_079507.1, on the reverse strand, counting down.
TAATAGCAATGAAATGTAACCAAGTTAAACGAGCTGAGAACCATAGCGATGGGTGACCACACAAGGAAGTTGCGGCGTAGATCGTTGACTAGCCCTGGACCACAGGGAACCCTGGAAAATATTTTTAAGACATAAATAAACGTGTATTGAAGTATAAATATCATTAGAAATATCAAAGAAAAATTAATTAATTAGTACAAAGAAAAACGAGAAATCGAGAAAATGATAAAACTCGGTGTTACCGAAAACTAGGGAATGCAACCCTAATAGGGGCATTGTGGTCATTTAACACCCCGAGTTGTCTTTTGACCTAAATGTCCATTAAAAATAAATGATATTAAACTTTGAAAATACCATGAAAAATTAAAAAGAGATACATTATGTAAATAGTGAAAGTGTGATGGCCAAATTGCAAAAATTGGAAAGTTTAACATTAAAATAGATTTTTAATCAATTATTGCTCCACTAACATCACTTAAGTGGACCTTTAATCAACCTTTGAACAGAAAATTCTGTCATCTTCAACCTTTGGAAGAGTGGCCAAAATGAACTCCATGGGAGACTCCATGGCCAAACTCACATCCACACCCATGCATCCATGATTCAAGCTTCCTTTCACCATAAATCCTTCATTAAACCTTGCATACTCAGCTTGGGGAAAACATTGGCAGTAAAAAGAAGAAGTTTGGGTGAGGTTTTGAAGACTTCAAAAGTGGTAAGTGAGTGTTTTCAATTCTTGTTTCATTAAAAGTGTAACCAAGGTTGTGGGTACTTGATTTATGGAAGAATTTTTGAAGTTTGATGTTTTAATAGAGATGTACATTTTGGCAGCTATGGAAATTCAGTATATGTAGCTTGTTTTACTTGTTTATAGTTGTTTAAGATGTTGTTATTGATGGCAGCATGGATATGTGTATAATGGTTTGGAATTGGGTATGTAAATGGGGTATGTTCATGTGGTTAAATGATGAAAATAGACTTTGATGCTTTGGTAAACTGCCATGTTTGGCAGCCTATAATATCATGAAATTGTATGCGAGTATATATCATTTATTGATGAGATGTCATAATATTAAATTGTGGGCAGCATGTGTAGTTGCTATTGAGGTATGAGTATATGGAAGTGTATGTGTAATATTGATATTGAGGTATGTTGAATTTTGGTGGAAGTGAATGTTGAACTTGAATAGTGTATTGTGTGCATTGAACACTTGAGTGTTCTACCCAAAATGGTTGCTGGAATTGTGTACAATATATATAGAAGTGCCATGATTAAATGTTGAAGTATTGGGAGGAGGAGGATTGTCAAAATTGAAAGTGTAATTGTCAAATGCAGGTTGTGTGTATTAGCAGCACCAATGAAGCGTGAAACTAGACACCAAATAGGCCAACTTTCATGTAGAAATGTTACCTAAATTCTGCCTAGAAGGTAACTTGAAAAATGACCAAATCCAGATTAGTGACTTGAAAGCCTGGAAATTGACCATTTGGGCAGCAGTTAGTGTTTTGACCATAACTTACTCAAAACAGGTTCAAATGACCTGAAATTTTTACCATGAATAGTTTAGACATAGATCTACAATTCTTATAAAGAACCAAAGTCTAGAAATGGCCAAAACCAAGCCAAATAGCTTACATAAGTTCAGGTACCAAAACTGGCTGAACCAAAAATGACCTAAGCATACCATTTTAGTGCATTCTGTCCAGCATTGGTAAATTGACCATATCTTGGTCTATAAAACTCAGAATAACCTGAAATTTTGCCCCGCGTGTAATAAGAAATAGACCTACAAGTTTGTAGTTTGGACCAAAACCCGAAAATCGAGGAAACTAGGTCGTCTGGCTAGGTCAAAATAGTACACCGAAATCCAGTAAATTGTAATAAAATGCAATACACTTGAAAATGAATTTGGTAACTTATACCAATACTAAAGGGCTATAAAATGTGACATATTGGTAACATTAGAATTGACTCACTTAGAGTACATCAAGGGTTAACATTATAGGTTTACTAATGAAATGAATTGAAGAGAATAGTACCAAGAAAATTTAGATATTGGATTTTATGGTTGGAAACAAATTCATTGAGTATTGAAACACTTTAAATTGTGTGTTTCAGTTGATAAGGATATTGAGAAGCATAAAGAACATTGAGTCAAGGCCTAGGAGCGACTCAAATCAGGTTTGTGCACAACTAGTTTTTAACTGATTTTGTTCTGAATATTTCATATGATTAAATGACATATTTTTCTTATGTATTATGTTTAACAAGCATTGGATTTAATTCAATGATTATTGAAATTGTTATAGTATGTATGAATTTAGCTTTGTGAAATGGTATTTCCACAAGTATTAAGCATTGTTGTACGGAGTTGCTACAGGAAGTGTCACACCCAAATCTAGCAGAACCAGTTTTGCCCAGAATTTTGGATTCTGTCCAATCCGGCCAGTTATGGTGTTTAAGCCATAACTTGAGCTACAAAACTCTAAATGGAGTGATTCGAAAAAAGAAATGTAACTAGACAAAATAAGGAACAACTTTCATGAAGATAACTTTGCCAAATTCCTACTGTACAAATGACCAATAGAACAGTAAACATAAGGCTTGAAATCTAAAAATTGTGAATAATTAACACTAAGCTTAGAAATGGTATTGGCAACCAATACCAACAATTTTAGAATGTAAAATGTGGTATGTTGAGAGTATTAGAACCAATGTACCTATTGTCTATACAAAAGTCAACATTTTAGTTGACTAATGAAATGAATAGTAACACCTGAACTTAAGTTTTAAAAATTGAAAATTTTAAAAGTGTAACATGCCCTAGTACACCTAGCAAGATTGGTTTGGATAGGTTGGCATGCCAATAGGGTTCAGTTAGCAGTACTGCACATGGCATTATGCCATTCTGTGATTTCATGGCTTTTAGCCATTCTGTCATTATGTCGATACTTAGCCTTGTGCCTAATGTTATTACAGCTTATTAGCTGTTTTGTTGCACACCGGGAGATACATATGTGAGCGATGGTGTGACGGCTTGAGGTACTTGATACTCAGTGCCAAGTTACCCGTTTATCTAGTCTAGTCATCTAGTATAAGTTACTTGGGCAACCAAAAATGAAAGCGGATAAATTTAATAAAATTATGAATATAACAAATACAAAATAATTAAGATTACCAATAATGATCGAAAAATTGTCTGCATAAGACATCAGAACATGCACTACATATTTATTTTCTGTTATTTCTTTTCATTTTATTATTGGCACCACTAAGCATTATTGCTTAGCACATTGCTTTTTGCCACGCGTAGGTTCTGGAGAGACCAACCGAGAGCCCAGTAGACCACAGACTGGGTGAGACCTCCAGCAGCTCTGCATAGTATCCGTGTTACCTCACCATCATCAGTGCATTAGTAGGACACTAGGTTTTATTTTGATATTTTATAATTAACTTTTACCTTCTCATGTGCAATTGAAACTCAAGTAATGTATTTTGGTGTTAATGTAAATAGTGAGAATTGTGTTTATGAATGAAAAAAATTGAATATTTATGTATGACTTGTATATGAATATCATATGAAATGAATGATTGAGAAATAGAAATGTTGTTGAAAAATATTGAGATTTTGATGATGAAATGGAGTTTGGGATTGATTGAGAATCTTGGAAGTGTTTTCTTCAGGTTCCGAAGAACTGTTTTCTCCATTTTTAGCCGGTACTCTGCTAGATTTTCTATAAAATTTACGGAATCTCAAATAAATTTATGTTCTTCATAAATGATTTAAATGAATTATACTTCACAAATTGTATTTCATAACTATGAAAGAAATAAATAAGGAAAGATAAAAATAATTAAAATGATCGAAAAAAAAATGGTGTTCTGGTACACTATGTGGCATATCTTGCTCAGCTACACTGTAGGTGGGTAAGGGGTGTCACATTTAGTAGTATCAGAGCACGGTTTAGGCATTTATGGGCCTAGATAGAGTCCATACCATGCATTGCATTTGTAAGAGTCGAGGTGACAGTAATGCAGATCTGCTTGTCTTGTTATTTTGATTAGGATATGGACCCCACATCTCAGAGGGCAGTTGAGGAGAAAGTGGAGATTCATGCTCCACCTACAGCAACTAAGATTAGGGGTAGGGGAGAACCTGCTCCGCCAGCTCCAGCAGAGCCTGCTCAGCCTCCACAGGCCATGTTCCAACCAATGACCGAATTCTTCAGACAAGTTGTAACACCCTCACTGTAACCATTCCGTACATTCTACTATTTCGGTGACCGGTGTCAGTCCAGACAGTTAGAACGTCTGGAAAAAAATATTTAAACTAAAGTGATGAACCATAATTAACTCAAATATTAATAAGAAAAAATTAGAAAAAATTTTAGAAATAAAATACAACCAAGTTAAATGAGTTGGTGCCCTAGCGATGGGCAACCTAGTGGGAAGTTGCGGTTCTCGCAACTCGGAGCCCTAAACCTGAGGAAAAATTCATAAAATAATTTTTGGGACTCCAGAGAAGGGTCATTGAGGTTCCTATGGCATTAGAGTGCTAAGAAAATGCTTAGGAAAAATTTTCAATCAATACAGACAATTTTAGTCTGTTAAGCCAAACGGAGGTCATTTTGGTCATTTCACCTTTAGAGGTGATTTTTGGCTGACTTGTCCAGTTAATTAAATAATTATTATAACATAAAATGTGAATAAATATTGCTAAAAATTAAATTGAAAATGAGTAGAAAAGAAAAAGAAAAGAAAATAGAATAAATGAGAATTTTGACATCATTATGATGTCATTAAAACCCCAATGACCAATCACATTGAGACACATGTCCTTAACCCATTTAAAATGAATAAAATGGGCAGAAAATGAAAGAAAAAACCAGATTTCTTCTTCTTCCCATTTCCAGCCGTGACCCATTTCTTCCTCTATTAAAATTCCTTTCATTTTCTCTCTTCCAAACCTTGAATTTTCACCACTAAACCCTAAGTTCTCTTCATTAAAAATTGTCCTTATCTCTTGGGAAGGTGTTTGGCTGCTAAGAAAGTCAAAGAAAGTGAAGGATTTTTGAGTGGAAAAATTCTGCTCACAAGGTTAGTGACCAAACTTGTTTTATCTCTTTCAATTCATGTTGAAGGAGTGGTATTTAATGCAAATTTGCAAGAAAATTGAGTAAACATCATGTGTATGTCTTGCTTAAAATTTCAGCAGCCTTGAACTTGGTAGGGTTTTGAAGATTTCGTAGAATTAAAATGGTATTGTGGCTGCCCTTAACATTAATCTATTGTTTAGGATAGTGAAAGGCAAGTGAATGCAAGTTTTGAGATGGTTGAGCTAGGGTTTGGGTATGAAATTGAGACTTTAATCATGCAATGGTGAAAGTAAGTTTTAATGGTCAATTAGTGACCATTTGGTTAGGTGTGAATGAGAATTGAAGTGGTTTGTGTAGTGGGAATTGAAGTTAGTGTTGCTGCCTTGGCTGACCTACAAGACTGACCATGAGTTACCAAACTTAGGTTACCAAATCTGGCAGAACCAGTTCTACCCAGAATTTTGGATTTTATCCAATCCGGCCAGTTATGGTGATTAGGCCATAACATGAGCTACAAAACTTCAAATGGAGTAATTCAAAAAAGGAAATGTAAGTAGACAAAATAAGGAACAACTTTTATGAAGACAATTTTGCCAAATTCCTACTGTACAAATGACCAATCGAACAGTAAACTTAGTGCTTGAAATCTGAAAATTGTGAATAACTAACAGTAAGCTTTGAAATGGAATTGGCAACCAAGGCCAACAACTTTAAAATGCAAAATGTGGTATGTTGGGGATATTAAAACCAATATACCTATTGTCAATGCAAATGTCAACATTTTAGTTGACTAATGAAATGAATAGTAGCCATAAAATTTCAATTTCAAAGAATCACATAAATTAAAAGTGTTAAATGCCCTAGTAGGCCTAATGTGATTGGTTTGGATAGGTTGGCATGCTAATAGGGTTCTGATAGCAGTACTGCGTATGATGTATGGCTTCATTGCCATTCTGTGATGATAGCCTAAGGTTATATTGTTTATGATGTTATACTTAGCTTTATGCCTTATTGCTTTTATGTCTTATTAGGCATTCTGTTTGCAGACCGGGAGACACATTGTGACCGATAGTGTGACGGCCCGAGGTACCTGGTACCCAGTGCTAGTTTACCTATTTATCCAGTCCGGTCAATTTGTATAGGTTACTTGGGCATGGAAAAGTATAATTGTAATTGAATTGATTATTAATGAAAATAAGGAAATTAAAAATCAAGATAAAGATCAAGAATAACTACAATAAAATAAAGAAGCTCAAAATCATTAAGAAAACAATTAACAAAATGCATGAAGAAGTTAATATCATGAAAAGTAATTAGCCCTCGACTAAACAATAAGTTAGTAATTATTCATTTCTTATGAACACAATAACTAGGAAATTATTACTTTTATTTGCATATTATATTTTCTTGTATTATTGGCACCACTAAGCTTCATACTTAGCGCGTCGCTTTTGCAACGCGGAGGTACTGAAGATTTGGACAGAGAGCCCAGTAGACCATAGACTGGGTAAGGCCGTTCACAGTTCTGCTTAGTATCCATGTCACCTCACAGGCTACAGTGCATTGGTAGGACGCTAGGTCCCATTTTGTATTTTGTAATTTTTGTAAGTTTTGTAATTAAACTCTTATCTTATCGTGTATATTTGAAACAAATGTAATATAATTTTGTATTAATGTAAGTATTTGTAACTTGTGATTATAAATAACATATGAGAATGTATTTATGATTTGAGCCTGATGATGATGTGAAATGAATGAATGATAAATGGAGGAATTGTTAAGAAATTGTTGTAAATTGATGTGATATAAATGGAGTTTGAGAATGATTGGAAATTATTGAAAGTGTTTTTCACAGGTTTCGTAGAACTATTTTCTCCATTTTTAGCCGGCACTCTGCCGAATTTTCTATAAAATTTTCTGAGCTGCAAATTAATTTATAATATCAATAAATGATCTAAATGAGATCAATTTCATAAATTTCACTTAATTACTATAATAAATAAATTAAGAACTGATAAATATCAATGAGATAAATTATGGTGTTCTGATACATTGTGTGGCATATCTTACTCGACTACACTGTAGACGGGTAAGGGGTGTCACATTTAGTGGTATCAGCGCACGGTTTTGGCGTTTCTGGGCCTAGATCGAGTCCATACCATGCATTGCATTTGTAAGAGTCGAGGTGACACTAATGCAGATCTGTTTGTCTTTGTTATTTTGATTAGGATATGGACCCCACGTCACAGAGAGTAGTAGATGAGGAAGTGGAGAGTCATGCTCCACCTGCAGCTGAGACTAGGGGCCAAGGAGAACCTACTTCACCAGTACCAGCAGTGCCTGCATAGCCTCCACCAGCTATGTTTCAGCAAATGGCTGAATTCTTTAGACAGATGGCTAGGGTGATGCCACCACCACCACCTCCACAGCAGAAATCCCATCTGGAAAAAACTAAGAAAAATTGGGGCTGTGGACTTCATTGGTAAGAAAGAAGATGACTCGGTGGTGGCTGAGAATTGGCTAGACCACACCATAAGGGTATTGAAGCAACTGCATTGCACCCCAGAGCAGAACTTGGAGGGTGCTGTGTCCCTACTTCAAGATAATGCCTATCAGTGGTGGGATACCGTATCTAGTGAGGTCTGGCCAGAGTTGATAACTCGGGATTTCTTCCTTGCTGAATTTAAGAAGAAGTATGTGGGAAGTGTATACCTGGAAGACAAGAGAAGAGAGTTTATTAGTCTGAGGCAAAGACAGTTATGTAATGGCCCAGCCCACTAGTGATATTGTCCGCTTTGGACCGAAGCCCTCACGGTTTTAAAACGCGTTAATAAGGGTTACGAACCACCAACTTATAAACCCAGCATCTCTCCCGTGTTTTGCCGATGTGGGATTTGCCTAGGGTGTTACAATCCACCCCCCTTATGGGACTCAGCGTCCTCGCTGAGTTTTGCCCCACCATCATTCAAGGTTGCACGCGGAGCAGCTCTGATACCACAAATGTAATGGCCTAGCCCACTAGTGATATTATCCGCTCTGGGCCGAAGCCCTCACGGTTTTTAAACGCGTCACTAGGGGTTATGAACCACCAACTTATAAACCCAGCATCTCTCTCGTGTTTTGCCGATGTGGGATTTGCCTAGGGTGTTATCAGTAGTAGAGTATGAGAAGGAGTTTGTCAGACTAAGCCACTACAGAATAGAGATAGTCCCCACAGAAGCAGAGAGGTGCAGAAGATTTGAAGAGGGGCTAAATGACAATATCAAAATAATGATCACCGCCTTAGGGATTACGAATTTCACAAAATTAGTTGAAGCCGCACTGAAAGTGGAAAGGGTCAGAGTAAGTGAACAAAATAGGAAAGATAGACAGCGTAAGAGGGAATTTGCACCAGGGCAGTCAAGTATACCGACTGATAGTAAGAAGCTTAAAGGTTCTAGTTCACAAGATCAGACACAGGGCTAGAGAGGCCAGACTGGGATATCTATAGCTAGCTCCCCCGGCACAGTAACAAGGGGATTAGCCCTAGTGCCGGAATGTATGCACTGTGGTAGGAGACACAGAGGGGAGTGTCGACTGTTAACTGGAGAGTGTTTCAAGTGTGGGGCTATGGATCATTCCATAAGAGATTGCCCTCAGAGGAGTGGTTCAATAGCTCCAGTACAAGTTGATAGACTTGCCCCTACAGTTCAAAGGGGTAAAAGATCGAGAAGAGCAGAAACGGCTGACATTTCACAGAAAATTATTTCTGAGATAGTCGAAAGGCCCGAAGTCAGGGTGGCACCACAGGTATATGCTATGGAAGCTCAGGAGGAGCCAAACCCAGACATTGATGAGGCAATATAAGGAAGTGAAGAAGCAAGGAGGTAGCAATTGCACGATTACTTAAGTCAGGTAAATTTCGAGGATAAAATTTAAATTAGAGGGGAAGAGTTGTAACACCCTCACTATAACCATTCCATACATTCTACTGTTTCAGTGACCGGTGTCAGTCCGGACAGCTAGAACATCTAAAAAAAAAAAAATTTAAACTAAAGTGAGGAACCATAATTAACTCAAATATTAATAAGAAAAATTTAGAAAAAATTTTAGAAATAAAATACAACCAAGTTAAATGAGCCGGTGCCCTAGCGATAGGTAACCTAGTGGGAAGTTGCGATTCTTGCAACTAGGAGCCCTAGACCCAAGAGAAAATTCATAAAATAATTTTTGGGACTCTAGAGAAGGGTCATTTAGGTTTCTATGGCATTAGAGTGCTAAGAAAATGCTTAGGAAAAATTTTCAATCAATACAGACAATTTTAGTCTGTTAAGCCAAACGGAGGTCATTTTGGTCATTTCACCTTTAGAGGTGATTTTTGGCTGACTTGTCCAGTTAATTAAATAATTATTATAACATAAAATGTGAATAAATATTGCTAAAAATAAATTGAAAATGAGTAGAAAAGAAGAAGAAAAGAAAATAGAATAAATGAGAATTTTGACATCATTATGATGTCATTAAAAACCCAATGATCAATCACATTTTGACACACGTCCTTAACCCATTTACAATGAATAAAATGGGCAGAAAATGAAAGAAAAGACCAGATTTCTTCTTCTTCCCATTTCCAGCCGTGACCCATTTCTTCCTCCATTAAAATTCCTTTCATTTTCTCTCTTCTAAACCTTGAATTCTCACCATTAAACCCTAAGTTCTCTTCATTAAAAATTGTCCTTACCTCTTAGAAAGGTGTTTGGCTGCTAAGAAAGCCAAAGAAAGTGAAGGAATTTTGAGTGGAAAAATTCTGCTCACAAGGTTAGTGACCAAACTTGTTTTATCTCTTTCAATTCATGTTGAAGGAGTAGTATTTAATGCAAATTTGCAAGAAAATTGAGTAAACATCATGTGCATGTCTTGCTTAAAATTTCAGCAGCCTTGAACTTGGTAGGGTTTTGAAGATTTCTTAGAATTAAAATGGTATTGTGGCTGCCCTTAACATTAATCTATTGTTTAGGATAGTGAAAGGTAAGTGAATGCAAGTTTTGAGATGGTTGAGCTAGGGTTTGGGTATGAAATTGAGACTTTGATCATGCAATGGTGAAAGTAAGTTTTAATGGTCAATTAGTGACCATTTGGTTATGTGTGAATGAGAATTGAAGTGGTTTGTGTAGTGGGAATTGAAGTTAGTGTTGCTGCCTTGGCTGACCTACAGGACTGACCATGAGTCCAGCAAGTTTGGGCAGCATTAACTGGAGTTGTAGAGGTTCAATTGGTACAAGGCCAATTGGACATGAAACTAGACACATAATGGCATAACTTTTGTGAAGAAATCATGCCCAGAAAACAAGATCAAGTTGACCTAAAAATTGCTCTAATCCGGGTGACCTGCATTCTGTCTTGGCAAAATGACCAAATGAATAGTATTTATTCATTTGGTCATAAATCAGTGTAGAAAGGTCCAATTGATCTGAAATTTTACCAGAAGAAAGCTGAGATATAGACCTACAACTTTCATGCAGAACAAAAATCCAAATTCTAAACATAACCAAGTCAAATTGCAAACTAAACTTAGGTTACTAAATCTGGCAGATCCAGTTTTACCCAGAATTTTGGATTCTGTCCAATCCAGCCAGTTATGGTGTTTAAGCCATAAATTGAGCTACAAAACTCCAAATGGAGTGATTCAAAAAAGGAAATGTAAGTAGACAAAATAAGGAACAACTTTTATGGAGACAATTTTGCCAAATTCCTACTGTTCAAATGACCAATGGAACAGTAAACTTAGTGCTTGAAATCTGAAAATTGTGAATAACTAACACTACGCTTTGAAATGGAATTGGCAACCAATGCCAACAACTTTAAAATGCAAAATGTGGTATGTTAGGGATATTAAAACCAATATACCTATTGTCAATGCAAAAGTCAATATTTTAGTTGACTAATGAAATGAATAGTAGCCATAAAATTTCAATTTCAAAGAATCACATAAATTAAAAGTGTTAAATGCCCTAGTAGGCCTAATGTGATTGGTTTGGATAGGTTGGCATGCCAATAGGGTTCTGATAGCAGTACTGCGTATGATGTATGGCTTCATTGCCATTCTGTGATGATAGCCTATGGCTATACTGATTATGATGTTATACTTGGCTTTATGCCTTATTGCTTTTATGGCTTATTAGCCATTCTGTTTGCACACCGGGAGACACATTGTGACCGATGGTGTGACGGCCTGAGGTACCTGGTACCCAGTGCTAATTTACCCGTTTATCTAGTCCGGTCAATTTGTATACGTTACTTGGGCATGGAAAAGTATAATTGTAATTGAATTGATTATTAATGAAAATAAGAAAATTAAAAATCAAGAAAAAGATCAAGAATGACTATAATAAAATAAAGAAGCTCAAAATCATCAAGAAAACAATTAACAAAATGCATGAAAAGTTTATATCATAAAATGCAATTAGCCCTCGACTAAACAATAAGTTAGTAATTATTCATTTCTTATGAACACAATAACTAGGAAATTATTACTTTTATTTGCATATTATATTTTTTTGTATTATTGGCACCACTAAGCTTTATGCTTAGCACGTCGCTTTTGCAACGCGTAGGTACTGAAGATTTGGACAGATAGCCCAGTAGACCACATACTGGGTAAGGCCGTTCACAGTTCTGATTAGTATCCGTGTCACTTCACAAGCTACAGTGCATTGGTAGGACACTAGGTCCCATTTTTTATTTTGTAATTTTTGTAAGTTTTGTAATTAAACACTTATCTTATCGTGTATATTTGAAACAAATATAATATAATTTTGTATTACTTTGAGTATTTGTAACTTGTGATTATAAATAACATATGAGAATTTATTTATGATTTGAGCCTGATGATGATGTGAGATGAATGAATGACAAATGGAGAAATTGTTAAGAAATTATTGTAAATTGATGTGATACAAATGGAGTTTGAGAATGATTGGAAATTATTGGAAGTGTTTTTCACAGGTTCCGAAGAATTGTTTTCTCCATTTTTAGCCGGCACTCTACCGGATTTTCTATAAAATTTTCTGAGCTACAAATTAATTTATAATTTCAATAAATGATCTAAATGAGATCAATTTCATAAATTTCAATTAATAACTATAATAAATAAATTAAGAACTGATAAATATCAATGAGATAAATTATAGTGTTCCGGTACACTGTGTGGCATATCTTGCTCGACTACGCTGTAGACGGGTAAGGGGTGTCACACAAATGGCTGGGGTAATGCCACCGCCGCCACCACCTCCACAGCAGAAATCCCACCTAGAAAGATTAAGAAAATTTGGAGCAGTGGATTTCTTTGGCAAGAGAGAATATGATTTTGTTGATGCTGAAAACTGATTGAATAGAACAGGCAGAGTTTTAAAACAACTCCACTGCACTCCTGAACAAAACCTAGAAGCTGTTATATCTCTGTTGCAAGATGATGCCTACCAATGGTGGGATACAGTGTCTGGTGAAGTGCAGCCAGAAGTAATAACTTAGGACTTCTTCCTCTCATAATTCAAGAAGAAATATGTGGGTAGTGTATACCTAGAAGAGAGAAGAAGAGAGTTCATTAATCTAAGGCAGAGACAGCTCACAGTGACAAAGTATGAAAAAGAATTTGTCAGACTGAGCCACTACGGAAGGGAGATAGTCCCTAATGAGGAGGTGTAAGAGATTTGAAGAGGGATTAAATGATAATATAAAGATCATGATCACTGCCTTGGAAATCACAGACTTCACTAAGTTAGTGGAAGCTGCAATAAAACTTGAAAAGATTAGAATAAGTGAGCAGACCAGAAGAGAGAGACAGCAGAAGAGGGGCCCAGTTCAGTTTAGCTAATCTCTTACACCTGGGAAGAAGTTCAAAGGTCCACCTGCACAGAGTTCAGGTTAATCACAAGGTCAGAGTCAGTCCCAGAGGCCCAAGCCACAGTTCACCACTAGGAGAGCTCAGTCCACACCATCAGTGGGCAGCTCTCCAGGGATGGGGTTTAGGAGACCAGCCCCAGCATCTTCTGCATGTCCACATTGCCTGAAGTGGCATAAGGGGGAGTGTTGGAGAGTGATTGATGCCTATTTAAGGTGTGGGTCGACATAGCATCAGTTGAGGAACTATCCACGTAGAATTGCTACAGCTGCTCCAACACAAGCAGACAGACCTGCTCCTGCACCATAAAGGGGTAGGAAATCTGGAAAATCTGAGGTAGTGGGACCATCACAGAGGCCTGCATCTGAGCCAGCAGAGAGGCCTGAGGGCAGACCACCTGCCAGAGCCTATGCCATGAGAGCTCAGGAGGAGCAAGATGCCCCGGACGTCATCAGGGGTACATTCTCCCTCTAAAATACATCTGTGCATGCATTGGTGGATCCAGGATCCACTCATTCATACATCTGCATTAACCTACCCATAGAGAGGAGGATACTAGTAGGGGAGAGTGACCAAGACATCCTGGTCACTAATCCATTGGGCCACAGTGTAGTGGTGAACAAAGTGTACAAGGATTGCCCGTTAAGGATTCAGGGGTATGAATTCTTGGCAGACCTGATTGAGTTGCCTTTCCATGAGTTTGACGTTATTTTCGAAATGGACTGGTTGTCACGTCATCAGGCAATGGTTGATTGTATATTGAAGAGAATTTCCTTGAAAACTCCTGAGGGTAATGAGATCACAGTTGTAGGGGAAAGGACAGATTTCTTGTCCAATGTCATCTCAGCCACAGTTGCAAGAAAACTAATAAGAAAAGGCTGTGAAGCCTACCTAGCGCATGTGGTGGATACTAGGCATGTGACACCCCTTACCCATGTACAGTATACCCGAGTAAGTAATGCCACACGGTGTACCGGCACACTCTAATATACCTTAATTAATTTATATCATGCTTTTGCATATAATTTGTAAAATATAACTCATTTAAGTCATTTATTAAAATCATAATTTATTTGAGGTTCTGTAAATTTTAAAGAAAATCTGGCAGAGTACCGGCTAAAAATGGAGAAAACAGTTCTTCAGAACCTATGAACAACACTTCCAATATTCATATTCACTCATTCTCAAACCCAATATCGAAATCTCAACAATTTTCAATTTCAGTTCTCAATCATCCATCACATGTGATAATCAAGTATAAATCACAAATAAACATTCTCTTTTCCATTCACAAACACAGTTCTCATTATTTACATGATCATCAAAATACATTTCATAAGTTCAACTACAAATGAGAAAATGAAAATTTAGTTACAAAATACCAAAATGACACCTAGTGTCCTACCAATGCACTGCAGGTGGTGAGGTGACACGGACACTGTGCAGAACTGCAGGATGGACTCACCCAGTCTGCGGTCTACTGGGCTCACGATCTGTATCTCCAGAACCTACGCGTGGCAAAAGCAACGCGCTAAGCAATAATGCTTAGTGGTGCAATAATATAATAGAAGAAAATAGCAAGAAAATGAATGTGTATAGAATGTGTATGCTTTCTTTGTTTGGTATTGGTATAACCATTATTTCGTTAACATTGTTCACTTTTATTCATTTGGTTGCCCCAAGTAAACCTACACTAGACGACTGGACTGGATAACGGGTAAACTGGCACTGGGTACCTAGTACCTCGGGCCGTCACACCATTGGTCACATATGCATCTCGATTGTGCAAATGTAACGGCTAACAAGTCAGAATAATATCAGGCACAAGGCCAAGTCTCAATACAAAGTCAGAATGGCTACAAGCCATGAAATCACAGAATGGCATATTGCCATGTGCAGTACTGCTAACTGAACCCTATTGGCATGCCAAACTATCCAAACCAATCTTGTTAGGTATACTAGGGCATTTGAAACTTTTAAATTCTTCAATTTGTGAATTTCAAATTTTAGTGTCACTATTCATCTTATTGGTCAACAAAAATATTGACTTTTAGAATAAAAATATGTACATTGACTTTGGCACTCCCAACATACCACATTTGGCATTCCAAACTTGTTGGCATTAAGCATTTATACCATTTCAAAGTTTAAACCAACACAAGCAGAATTTTCATGTTTTGTGAGTCAACTTCACTGTTCCATTGGACACTGTTTCTGTGGGAATTTGAAGAAATGTAAAACATGAAAGTTGTTCCTTATTTTGTCTAGTTGAATTTCCCTTTTTGAATCACTCCATTTGGAGTTTTGTAGCTCCAGATATGGTCCAAAAACCACAGCTGGCCGGATTACCATTCTGCAGAAATTACCATATCTACAGTAACATGAATAGTGATTTCCACTGCCATTTGGGTTAGGTTCTGGCCATAATTTGGGGTAGATTCCTTCATGAAATTTGTTTGTCTATGTCTTAACTTGTTTCTGTAAAAATTTCAGGTCAATTGACCAAATATACAGTGAGTTATGGCCAAATGAACAGTTACTGTTCATTTGGTCAATTCTGCAGAATCAGTTTCAGGGTATCCGGATTGGGGCCAAGTTTTGGTCCTCTTGCTTTGGTCTTTTGGGCATGGTTTCTTCAGCAAAAATGTGCCATTATAAGCCTAGTTTCATGTCCAATTGGCCAAACACCAATTGGACTAACACAGCCAAAGTTATGGCTGTGTAATTGGACTGAAATTTCAGTCCATTTGCTGCTGTCCTAGGGCAGCTCACACCTTGACTTTGCCATACCATTTTTCAGTCCAAATTGTGGTCAACATACCTCAAATGGTCACTTATTGACCATTAGAGTGTTCTTTAACAGTTTGATAAGCCAAGTTAATTTTTCATTCCTCAAAACCCTAATGTCCAATGCAATTTACCCATAAACCTCAATTAGCACACTAGTTCAACATCTATGTAGATATATAGCTTAATAATCTCCAATTCATGCTAAGTCCATTAAAACCATCAAAACACTCCCTTATTGTTCCTTCCTTAGGGCTGCCGAAATTCAAGACATGCATAAGCATAAATTTCATTCATTTAAGTGACAAATTCTTGCTCACTTTAAGGCTTTAACATGGAATAAAGGAGATTTAAGTATATATGTGCACTAACCTTTAAGTGGCAGAATTTTCCCCAAGCTTAACTTCACTTTCCTTCCTTTTCTAGGCTGCCAAACACTTCCCCAAGAGATATGGTCAAGTTTTAATGAAAGGGGTTTAGGGTTTAGTGGTGTAACAAAGGGAGAAAGGGAGGTTTGGTTGCAAAATCAATGGAGGTTTGGCTAGGGCAAAATTTTGGCTGGATTGGGAGGATGAAGATGGCAGCTGATTTTTTTAATTGTTTTGGTTTTCATTTATCTCTTTTATTTGTTAGTTAATTGGTTGTTTAATTATGATTGGTTATAGCTTTTATATGACATCACATTATGTCATAATTTGCTTTTTATTTCATTTTTCTTTTCTTTTCTTTTCATCACTACTCATTTTCAATTTAATTTTCAGTAATGTTTATTCATATTTTATGTCATAATAATTATTTACTCAACTGGACAAGATGGCCAAAAATCACCTCTGAAGGCGAAATGACCAAAATGCCCTCCGTTTGGCTTAACGGGTCAAAATTGTCTGTACCGATTGAAAAATTTTTCTAAATATTTTCTTGGCATTCTAATGCCATAGGAACCTCAATGATCGTTCTCTGGAGTTCCAATAATTATTTTATGAATTTTTACCCTGGTCTAGGGCTCCTAGTTGCGAACCGCAACTTCCCACTTGTTTACCCATCGGCAGGCACCTGCGTTTAACTCGGTTGTATTTTATATCTAAAATTTTTACTCAATTTATCATATTAATAATTGAGTTAATTATGGTTAAAGACTTTAGTTAAAATATTTTTCCTGATGTTCTAGGCTGTCAGGACCTGGACACGTCACGGAGCAGGAGAATGTCTGAGTTGCTACGGAGGGTGTTACAACTCTTCCCCTCTAATTTAAATTTCGTCCTCGAAATTTACCTGATACAAACAGTTGAGGGAACTATTGCCTCATCGTCTCTTCACTTTCCCAAGTTGCCTCCTCGGTGTTGTGGTGCCTCCAAAGAACTTTCACCAATGGAATTTGCTTGTTCCTCAATTCTTTTACTTCCCGAGCTAGGATCCGTAGAGGTTCTTCTTCATATGTCAAATCCGGTTGTATTTCAATTTCTTCTCTAGAGATGACATGCGAAGGATCTGAGCGGTATCTTCTGAGCATGGACACGTGGAATACATTGTGGATCTTGTCCAGCTCTGGTGGTAAAGCTAGCCTATAGGCCACTGGACCCACACGTTCAATGACTTCATATGGGCCAATGAACCTAGGGCTCAACTTACCTTTTCTTCCAAACCTCAATACCTTTTTCCATGGTGACACCTTGAGGAACACTTTGTCGCCAACCACATATTCTATTTCTTTTCTCTTCAAGTCGGCATAGGATTTCTGTCTGTCTGAGGCAACCTTGAGATTGGCTTTAATTAGTTTCACTTTCTCCTCAGTCTGTTTCACCAGGTCTGGCCCTACCAGTTTGTCTTCACCCAATTCAGTCTAGCACACTGGAGTTCTACATTTTCCCCCATACAGTGCTTCATATTGGGCCATTTGAATGCTAGCTTGGTAGCTATTGTTGTATGCAAATTACGCGCTGGGAGGTATCTATCCCAACTTCCCTCAAACTCAATGACACAACTCCTCAGCATATCCTCAAGGACCTGACATATATTTCATGTTATTGTTATCATTTCAATTCAATATTTGTATCAATTTCATTGGTTTCAATTGTTTACCTGGATTACTCTTTCTGATTGCCCATCCGTGCGAGGATGGAAAGGCATCTTTGAAGTGGAGTTGTGTACCCAAGGACTCATGCAACTTCTTCCAAAATCTCGATGTAAACCTTGGGTCTCGATCAGATATGATGGAAAGTGGGATTCCATGCAGTCTAACTATCTCACTGATATACAATTCTGCTAACTTCTCCAGTGAGTAGTTAGTTCTAACTGGCAGAAAGTGTGCTGACTTGGTCAATCTATCCACTATTACCCATGCTGCCATCATGTTTCTTCTGGGTGAGAGGTAGACCACTTACAAAATCCATGGTGACCCGATCCCATTTCCATTCAGGTATGCGTATTGGCTGTAGCAAACCAGATGGAACTTGATGTTCTGCCTTGACTTGCTGACATGTCAAGCATTTCGTCACATAGTCGCTATGTCCTTCTTCATACCAGCCACCAATCTGAAGCTTGGATCATGATATATCTTTGTACTTCACAGGTGCATAGCATATACACTGGTGTGTGCCTCTTTTAGAATACTGGCCTTCAATTCCCCATCATCTGGTAAACACAGTCTTCCTTTGTAGTACAGACACCCCTCTGCTTTCACCCCATAGTCAGTTGTTTTTCCCTCTGAGATCTTGCTCATAATAGCCATTAACTTTTCATCTGCCTTTTGCCCATCTAAAATCTGCATGTGAGTTTGGCCTCACTGCAACTCAGCCAAAATAGCTCCATCTCGAACCAAAGATAGACGGGCATTCAATGATCTCAAAGCTGTCATGGATTTTCTGCTCAAAGCATCAGCAACTACATTTGCCTTCTCAGGATGGTAGTCAATTACACAATCATAGTCCTTCAAGAACTCAATCCATCGCCTCTGTCTAAGGTTGAGCTCCCTCTGAGTTGGCAAATATTTTAGGCTCTTGTGGTCTGTGTAAATGTAGCACTTTTCACCATACAAGTAATGCCTCCATATCTTCAGTGCGAAGATAATTGCTGCAAGCTCTAGATCATGGGTAGGGTAATTTTGTTCATGTGACCTTAGCTGTCTGGAAGCATAAGCGACCACCTTCCCCTCTTGCATCAATACACACCCTAACCCATTATGAGAGGCATCACTGTAGACCACAAAGTCCTTTCCTGACACTGGCTGTGTTAACATTGGTGCCTCTGTCAACATAGCCTTCAACTTCTCAAAACTAGTATGACACTTGTCATTCCAGTCAAATCTAACATTCTTATGTAACAACTTGGTCATTGGAGCAGCTATTAGAGAAAATCCCTTCACAAATCTTCTGTAATACCCAGCTAGCCCCAAAAAGCTTCTGACCTCAGTTGTATTCCTGGGAGGCTTCCATTCCATCACTGCTTCTATTTTCTTGGGATCCACCCTAATCCCATTAGCTGACACTATGTGTCCAAGGAATGCTATCTCATTCAGCCAAAAGTCACACTTGGACAGCTTAACATACAGCTTCTTTTCTCTCAGGGTTTGCAGAACAATCCTCAAATGCTCATCATGTTCTTCCTTGGTCTTGGAATACACCAAAATATCATCAATAAAGACCACTATGAACCGATCTAAGTGTGGATGGAAGATACGGTTCATAAGGTCCATGAATGCCGCTGGTGCATTTGTTAAGCCAAAGGGCATCACTAGGAACTCATAATGCCCATATCAGGTCCTGAATGCAGTCTTTGGCACATCTGCATCCTTCACCCTCAACTGATGATATCCTGATCTAAGATCAATCTTGGAAAACACTCCTGCTCCCTTCAACTGATCAAACAGATCATCAATTCTAGGCAACGGATATTTGTTCTTCACAGTCACTTTATGCAAAGCCTCAAAGTCCCATCCTTCTTCTTTACAAACAGCACTGGAGCTCCCCATGGTGACACACTGGGGCGTATGAACCCCTTATCCAGCAACTCTTGCAACTGAGTTTTCAACTCCCTCAATTCAGTGGGTGCCATCCTATAAGGAGCAATGGAAATGGGTGCTGTACCCGGCAGTGTCTCAATAGCAAATTCAACTTCCCTTTCTTGGCAAACCAGGCAACTCTTCAGGAAATACCTCTGGGAAGTCTCTTACTGTGGGTATGTCACTCAAGTTTGGCTTAGCCTGCCTAGTATCCACCACATGTGCTAGGTAGGCTTCACAGCCTTTTCTCATCATTCTTCTTGCAACTGTGGCTGAGATGACATTGGACAAGAAATCTGTCCTTTCCCCCACAACTGTGATCTCATTACCCTCTGAAGTTTTTAGAGAAATTCTCTTCAATTTGCAATCAACTATTGCCTGATGACGTGACAACCAGTCCATTCCCAAAATCACGTCAAACTCATGGAAAGGCAACTCAATTAGGTTTGCCAAGAATTCATACCCCTGAATCCTTAACGGGCAACCCTTGTATACTTTGTTCACTACCACACTGTGGCCCAATGGATTAGTGACTAGAATGTCTTGGTCACTCTCCCCTACCAATATCCCCCTTTCTACGGGTAGGTTGATGCAAATGTAGGAATGAGTGGATCCTGGATCCACCAATGCATGCACAGGTGTAGTGTAGAGGGAGAACGTACCCCTGATGATGTCTGGGGCATCTTGTTCCTCCTGAGCTCTCATGGCATAAGCTCTGGCTGGTGGTCTGTTATCTGGCCTTTCTGCTGGCTCAGATGTAGGCCTCTGAGATGATCCCACTGCCTCAGATTTGCCAGATTTCCTACCCCTTTGTGTTGCAGGAGCAGGTCTGTCTGCTTGTGTTGGAACAGCTGTAGTAGTTCTGCGTGGACAGTTCCTTAACTGATGCTCTGTTGACCCACACCTTAAGCAGGCACCAGTTACTCTCCAACACTCCCCCTTGTGCCACTTCAAACAGTGAGGACATGCAAAAGATGCTGGGGCTGGTCCCCTGAACCCCATCCACGAGAGGCGCCCTTGATGGTGTGGGTGGCCTCTCCTAGGGGTAAGCGTGGCCTGGGCCCCGAGGTGACCCTGACCTTGTGGCTGACCTGAACTCTGTGCAGGTGGACCTTTGTACTTCTTCCCAAATGCAGGAGCTGAACTAGACTGACCTGGGCCCCTCTTCTGCTGTCTTTCCCTTCTAGTCTGCTCACTGATTCTAACCTTTTCAACCTTTATTGCAGCTTCCACTAACTTGGTGAAGTCAGTGATTCCCAAGGCAGTGATCATGATCTTTATGTTGTCATTTAGTCCCTCTTCAAATCTCTTGCACCTTTCAGCTTCATTAGGGACTATCTCCCTTCCATAGCGGCTTAATCAGACGAATTCCTTCTCATACTCGGTCACTGACAACTGTCTCTGCCTCAGGTTAATAAACTCTCTTCTTCTCTCTTCTAGGTATACAGTACCCACATATTTCTTCTTGAATTCCGAGAGAAAGAAGTCCCAAGTTATAGCTTCTGACTGCACTTCACTGGACACAGTGTCCCACCATTCATATGCATCGTCTTGCAGCAGAGATACAGCAGATTCCAAGTTTTGCTCTGGAGTGCAGTGGAGTTATTTTAACACTCTGCTTGTTCTATTCAACCAATTTTCGGCTGCAACAGAGTCATCTTCTCTCTTGCCATAGAAGTCCACTGCTCCATATTTTCTCAATTTCTCTAGGTGTGATTTCTGCTGTGGAGGTTGAGCAGGCTCTGCCTGAGCTGGCGGAGTAGGTTCTCCCCTACCCCCAGTCTCAGCTGCTACCGGTGGAGCATGACTCTCCACTTCCTCCTCAACTGCCCTCTGAGATGAAGGGTCCATATCCTATTCAAAATAAGAAAGACAAACAGATCTGCATTAGTGTCACCTCGACTCTTACAAATGTAATGCATGGTATGGACTCAATCAAGGCCCAAAAATGCCTAAACCGTACTCTGATACCACTAAATGTGACACCCCTTACCCGTGTACAGTATACCCGAGTAAGTAATGCCACACGGTGTACCGGCACACTCTAATATACCTTAATTAATTTATATCATGCTTTTGCATATAATTTGTAAAATATAACTCATTTAAGTCATTTATTAAAATCATAATTTATTTGAGGTTCCGTAAATTTTAAAGAAAATCTGGCAGAGTACCGGCTAAAAATGGAGAAAACAGTTCTTCAGAACCTATGAACAACACTTCCAATATTCATATTCACTCATTCTCAAACCCAATATCGAAATCTCAACAATTTTCAATTTCAGTTCTCAATCATCCATCACATGTGATAATCAAGTATAAATCACAAATAAACATTCTCTTTTCCATTCACAAACACAGTTCTCATTATTTACATGATCATCAAAATACATTTCATAAGTTCAACTACAAATGAGAAAATGAAAATTTAGTTACAAAATACCAAAATGACACCTAGTGTCCTACCAATGCACTGCAGGTGGTGAGGTGACACGGACACTATGCAGAACTGCAGGATGGACTCACCCAGTCTGCGGTCTACTGGGCTCACGATCTGTATCTCCAGAACCTACGCGTGGCAAAAGCAACGCGCTAAGCAATAATGCTTAGTGGTGCAATAATATAATAGAAGAAAATAGCAAGAAAATGAATGTGTATAGAATGTGTATGCTTTCTTTGTTTGGTATTGGTATAACCATTATTTCGTTAACATTGTTCACTTTTATTCATTTGGTTGCCCCAAGTAAACCTACACTAGACGCATCGGATCGATAACGGGTAACCGCACCGGGTACCTAGTACCTCGGGCCGTCACACCATTGGTCACATATGCATCTCCGGTGTGCAAATGTAACAGCTAACAAGTCAGAATAATATCGTGCACAAGGCCAATTCTCAATACAAATTCATAATTGATACAATCCATGAAATCAATGAATGGCATATTGCCATGTGCAGTACTGCTAACTGAACCCTATTGGCATGCCAAACTATCCAAACCAATCTTGTTAGGTATACTAGGGCATTTGAAACTTTTAAATTCTTCAATTTGTGAATTTCAAATTTTAGTGTCACTATTCATCTTATTGGTCAACAAAAATATTGACTTTTAGAATAAAAATATGTACATTGACTTTGGCACTCCCAACATACCACATTTGGCATTCCAAACTTGTTGGCATTAAGCATTTATACCATTTCAAAGTTTAAACCAACACAAGCAGAATTTTCAGTTTTTGTGAGTCAACTTCACTGTTCCATTGGACACTGTTTCTGTGGGAATTTGAAGAAATGTAAAACATGAAAGTTGTTCCTTATTTTGTCTAGTTGAATTTCCCTTTTTGAATCACTCCATTTGGAGTTTTGTATCTCCAGATATGGTCCAAAAACCACAGCTGGCCGGATTACCATTCTGCAGAAATTACCATATCTATAGTAACATGAATAGTGATTTCCACTGCCATTTGGGTTAGGTTCTGGCCATAATTTGGGGTAGCTTCCTTCATGAAATTTGTTTGTCTATGTCTTAACTTGTTTCTGTAAAAATTTCAGGTCAATTGACCAAATATACAGTGAGTTATGGCCAAATGAACAGTTACTGTTCATTTGGTCAATTCTGCAGAATCAGTTTCAGGGTATCCGGATTGGGGCCAAGTTTTGGTCCTCTTGCTTTGGTCTTTTGGGCATGGTTTCTTCAGCAAAAATGTGCCATTATAAGCCTAGTTTCATGTCCAATTGGCCAAACACCAATTGGACTAACACAGCCAAAGTTATGGCTGTGTAATTGGACTGAAATTTCAGTCCATTTGCTGCTGTCCTAGGGCAGCTCACACCTTGACTTTGCCATACCATTTTTCAGTCCAAATTGTGGTCAACATACCTCAAATGGTCACTTATTGACCATTAGAGTGTTCTTTAACAGTTTGATAAGCCAAGTTAATTTTTCATTCCTCAAAACCCTAATGTCCAATGCAATTTACCCATAAACCTCAATTAGCACACTAGTTCAACATCTATGTAGATATATAGCTTAATAATCTCCAATTCATGCTAAGTCCATTAAAACCATCAAAACACTCCCTTATTGTTCCTTCCTTAGGGCTGCCGAAATTCAAGACATGCATAAGCATAAATTTCATTCATTTAAGTGACAAATTCTTGCTCACTTTAAGGCTTTAACATGGAATAAAGGAGATTTAAGTATATATGTGCACTAACCTTTAAGTGGCAGAATTTTCCCCAAGCTTAACTTCACTTTCCTTCCTTTTCTAGGCTGCCAAACACTTCCCCAAGAGATATGGTCAAGTTTTAATGAAAGGGGTTTAGGGTTTAGTGGTGTAACAAAGGGAGAAAGGGAGGTTTGGTTGCAAAATCAATGGAGGTTTGGCTAGGGCAAAATTTTGGCTGGATTGGGAGGATGAAGATGGCAGCTGATTTTTTTAATTGTTTTGGTTTTCATTTATCTCTTTTATTTGTTAGTTAATTGGTTGTTTAATTATGATTGGTTATAGCTTTTATATGACATCACATTATGTCATAATTTGCTTTTTATTTCATTTTTCTTTTCTTTTCTTTTCATCACTACTCATTTTCAATTTAATTTTCAGTAATGTTTATTCATATTTTATGTCATAATAATTATTTACTCAACTGGACAAGATGGCCAAAAATCACCTCTGAAGGCGAAATGACCAAAATGCCCTCCGTTTGGCTTAACGGGTCAAAATTGTCTGTACCGATTGAAAAATTTTTCTAAATATTTTCTTGGCATTCTAATGCCATAGGAACCTCAATGATCGTTCTCTGGAGTCCCAATAATTATTTTATGAATTTTTACCCTGGTCTAGGGCTCCTAGTTGCGAGAACCGCAACTTCCCTCTTGTTTACCCATCGCTTGGGCACCGGCTCGTTTAACTCGGTTGTATTTTATTTCTAAAATTTTTACTAAATTTTTCTTATTAATATTTGAGTTAATTATGGTTATTGACTTTAGTTTAAATATTTTTCCGGATGTTCTAGCTGTCCGGACCGACACCGGTCACCGGAACAGGAGAATGTACAGAGTTGCTACCGGGAGGGTGTTACAACTCTTCCCCTCTAATTTAAATTTCGTCCTCGAAATTTACCTGATACAAACAGTTGAGGGAACTATTGCCTCATCGTCTCTTCACTTTCCCAAGTTGCCTCCTCGGTGTTGTGGTGCCTCCAAAGAACTTTCACCAATGGAATTTGCTTGTTCCTCAATTCTTTTACTTCCCGAGCTAGGATCCGTAGAGGTTCTTCTTCATATGTCAAATCCGGTTGTATTTCAATTTCTTCTCTAGAGATGACATGCGAAGGATCTGAGCGGTATCTTCTGAGCATGGACACGTGGAATACATTGTGGATCTTGTCCAGCTCTGGTGGTAAAGCTAGCCTATAGGCCACTGGACCCACACGTTCAATGACTTCATATGGGCCAATGAACCTAGGGCTCAACTTACCTTTTCTTCCAAACCTCAATACCTTTTTCCATGGTGACACCTTGAGGAACACTTTGTCGCCAACCACATATTCTATTTCTTTTCTCTTCAAGTCGGCATAGGATTTCTGTCTGTCTGAGGCAACCTTGAGATTGGCTTTAATTAGTTTCACTTTCTCCTCAGTCTGTTTCACCAGGTCTGGCCCTACCAGTTTGTCTTCACCCAATTCAGTCTAGCACACTGGAGTTCTACATTTTCCCCCATACAGTGCTTCATATTGGGCCATTTGAATGCTAGCTTGGTAGCTATTGTTGTATGCAAATTCTGCCAGTGGGAGGTATCTATCCCAACTTCCCTCAAACTCAATGACACAACTCCTCAGCATATCCTCAAGGACCTGACATATATTTCATGTTATTGTTATCATTTCAATTCAATATTTGTATCAATTTCATTGGTTTCAATTGTTTACCTGGATTACTCTTTCTGATTGCCCATCCGTCTGAGGATGGAAAGCTGTGCTGAAGTGGAGTTGTGTACCCAAGGACTCATGCAACTTCTTCCAAAATCTCGATGTAAACCTTGGGTCTCGATCAGATATGATGGAAAGTGGGATTCCATGCAGTCTAACTATCTCACTGATATACAATTCTGCTAACTTCTCCAGTGAGTAGTTAGTTCTAACTGGCAGAAAGTGTGCTGACTTGGTCAATCTATCCACTATTACCCATGCTGCATCATGTTTCTTCTGGGTGAGAGGTAGACCACTTACAAAATCCATGGTGACCCGATCCCATTTCCATTCAGGTATGCGTATAGGCTGTAGCAAACCCGATGGAACTTGATGTTCTGCCTTGACTTGCTGACATGTCAAGCATTTCGTCACATAGTCAGCTATGTCCTTCTTCATACCAGGCCACCAATACTGAAGCTTCAGATCATGATATATCTTTGTACTTCCTGGGTGCATAGCATATACACTGGTGTGTGCCTCTTTTAGAATACTGGCCTTCAATTCCCCATCATCTGGTAAACACAGTCTTCCTTTGTAGTATAGACACCCCTCTGCTTTCACCCCATAGTCAGTTGTTTTTCCCTCTGAGATCTTGCTCATAATAGCCATTAACTTTTCATCTGCCTTTTGCCCATCTAAAATCTGCTGTAGCAGGTTTGGCCTCACTTGCAACTCAGCCAAAATAGCTCCATCTCGAACCAAAGATAGACGGGCATTCAATGATCTCAAAGCTGTCATGGATTTTCTGCTCAAAGCATCAGCAACTACATTTGCCTTCTCAGGATGGTAGTCAATTACACAATCATAGTCCTTCAAGAACTCAATCCATCGCCTCTGTCTAAGGTTGAGCTCCCTCTGAGTTGGCAAATATTTTAGGCTCTTGTGGTCTGTGTAAATGTAGCACTTTTCACCATACAAGTAATGCCTCCATATCTTCAGTGCGAAGATAATTGCTGCAAGCTCTAGATCATGGGTAGGGTAATTTTGTTCATGTGACCTTAGCTGTCTGGAAGCATAAGCGACCACCTTCCCCTCTTGCATCAATACACACCCTAACCCATTATGAGAGGCATCACTGTAGACCACAAAGTCCTTTCTCGACCTTTTGTGTTAACATTGGTGCCTCTGTCAACATAGCCTTCAACTTCTCAAAACTAGTATGACACTTGTCATTCCAGTCAAATCTAACATTCTTATGTAACAACTTGGTCATTGGAGCAAAGCTATTAGAAAATCCTTCACAAATCTTCTCAGAATACCCAGCTAGCCCCAAAAAGCTTCTGACCTCAGTTGTATTCCTGGGAGGCTTCCATTCCATCACTGCTTCTATTTTCTTGGGATCCACCCTAATCCCATTAGCTGACACTATGTGTCCAAGGAATGCTATCTCATTCAGCCAAAAGTCACACTTGGACAGCTTAACATACAGCTTCTTTTCTCTCAGGGTTTGCAGAACAATCCTCAAATGCTCATCATGTTCTTCCTTGGTCTTGGAATACACCAAAATATCATCAATAAAGACCACTATGAACCGATCTAAGTGTGGATGGAAGATACGGTTCATAAGGTCCATGAATGCCGCTGGTGCATTTGTTAAGCCAAAGGGCATCACTAGGAACTCATAATGCCCATATCGGGTCCTGAATGCAGTCTTTGGCACATCTGCATCCTTCACCCTCAACTGATGATATCCTGATCTGAGATCAATCTTGGAAAACACTCCTGCTCCCTTCAACTGATCAAACAGATCATCAATTCTAGGCAACGGATATTTGTTCTTCACTCACTTTATTCAATCGCCGTGAATCGATGCAAAGCCTCAAAGTCCCATCCTTCTTCTTTACAAACAAAGACCGGAGCTCCCCATGGTGACACCTTTGGGCGTATGAACCCCTTATCAAGCAACTCTTGCAACCGAAGTTTTCAACTCCTCAATTCGATGGGTGCCATCCTATAAGGAGCAATGGAAATGGGTGCTTTGTGCAGCAGTTGTCTCAAGAGCAAATTCAACTTCCCTTTCTTGGCAAACCAGGCAACTCTTCAGGAAATACCTCTGGGAAGTCTCTTACTGTGGGTATGTCACTCAAGTTTGGCTTAGCCTGCCTAGTATCCACCACATGTGCTAGGTAGGCTTCACAGCCTTTTCTCATCATTCTTCTTGCAAGTGGTGAGATGACATTGGACAAGAAATCTGTCCTTTCCCCCACAACTGTGATCTCATTACCCTCTGAAGTTTTTAGAGAAATTCTCTTCAATTTGCAATCAACTATTGCCTGATGACGTGACAACCAGTCCATTCCCAAAATCACGTCAAACTCATGGAAAGGCAACTCAATTAGGTTTGCCAAGAATTCATACCCCTGAATCCTTAACGGGCAACCCTTGTATACTTTGTTCACTACCACACTGTGGCCCAATGGATTAGTGACTAGAATGTCTTGGTCACTCTCCCCTACCAATATCCCCCTTTCTACGGGTAGGTTGATGCAAATGTAGGAATGAGTGGATCCTGGATCCACCAATGCATGCACAGGTGTAGTGTAGAGGGAGAACGTACCCCTGATGACGTCTGGGGCATCTTGTTCCTCCTGAGCTCTCATGGCATAAGCTCTGGCTGGTGGTCTGTTATCTGGCCTTTCTGCTGGCTCAGATGTAGGCCTCTGAGATGATCCCACTGCCTCAGATTTGCCAGATTTCCTACCCCTTTGTGTTGCAGGAGCAGTGCATGCGCTTGTGTTGGAACAGCTGTAGTAGTTCTGCGTGGACAGTTCCTTAACTGATGCTCTGTTGACCCACACCTTAAGCAGGCACCAGTTACTCTCCAACACTCCCCCTTGTGCCACTTCAAACAGTGAGGACATGCAAAAGATGCTGGGGCTGGTCCCCTGAACCCCATCCCTGGAGAGCTGCCCACTGATGGTGTGGACTGGCCTCTCCTAGGGGTAAACTGTGGCCTGGGCCCCTGAGACTGACCCTGACCTTGTGGCTGACCTGAACTCTGTGCAGGTGGACCTTTGTACTTCTTCCCAAATGCAGGAGCTGAACTAGACTGACCTGGGCCCCTCTTCTGCTGTCTTTCCCTTCTAGTCTGCTCACTGATTCTAACCTTTTCAACCTTTATTGCAGCTTCCACTAACTTGGTGAAGTCAGTGATTCCCAAGGCAGTGATCATGATCTTTATGTTGTCATTTAGTCCCTCTTCAAATCTCTTGCACCTTTCAGCTTCATTAGGGACTATCTCCCTTCCATAGCGGCTTAATCAGACGAATTCCTTCTCATACTCGGTCACTGACAACTGTCTCTGCCTCAGGTTAATAAACTCTCTTCTTCTCTCTTCTAGGTATACAGTACCCACATATTTCTTCTTGAATTCCGAGAGAAAGAAGTCCCAAGTTATAGCTTCTGACTGCACTTCACTGGACACAGTGTCCCACCATTCATATGCATCGTCTTGCAGCAGAGATACAGCAGATTCCAAGTTTTGCTCGAGTGCAAAGGAGTTATTTTAACACTCTGCTTGTTCTATTCAACCAATTTTCGGCTGCAACAGAGTCATCTTCTCTCTTGCCATAGAAGTCCACTGCTCCATATTTTCTCAATTTCTCTAGGTGTGATTTCTGCTGTGGAGGTTGAGCAGGCTCTGCCTGAGCTGGCGGAGTAGGTTCTCCCCTACCCCCAGTCTCAGCTGCTACCGGTGGAGCATGACTCTCCACTTCCTCCTCAACTGCCCTCTGAGATGAAGGGTCCATATCCTATTCAAAATAAGAAAGACAAACAGATCTGCATTAGTGTCACCTCGACTCTTACAAATGTAATGCATGGTATGGACTCAATCAAGGCCCAAAAATGCCTAAACCGTGCTCTGATACCACTAAATGTGACACCCCTTACCCGTGTACAGTATACCCGAGTAAGTAATGCCACACGGTGTACCGGCACACTCTAATATACCTTAATTAATTTATATCATGCTTTTGCATATAATTTGTAAAATATAACTCATTTAAGTCATTTATTAAAATCATAATTTATTTGAGGTTCCGTAAATTTTAAAGAAAATCTGGCAGAGTACCGGCTAAAAATGGAGAAAACAGTTCTTCAGAACCTATGAACAACACTTCCAATATTCATATTCACTCATTCTCAAACCCAATATCGAAATCTCAACAATTTTCAATTTCAGTTCTCAATCATCCATCACATGTGATAATCAAGTATAAATCACAAATAAACATTCTCTTTTCCATTCACAAACACAGTTCTCATTATTTACATGATCATCAAAATACATTTCATAAGTTCAACTACAAATGAGAAAATGAAAATTTAGTTACAAAATACCAAAATGACACCTAGTGTCCTACCAATGCACTGCAGGTGGTGAGGTGACACGGACACTGTGCAGAACTGCAGGATGGACTCACCCAGTCTGCGGTCTACTGGCTCACGATCTGTATCTCCAGAACCTACGCGTGGCAAAAGCAACGCGCTAAGCAATAATGCTTAGTGGTGCAATAATATAATAGAAGAAAATAGCAAGAAAATGAATGTGTATAGAATGTGTATGCTTTCTTTGTTTGGTATTGGTATAACCATTATTTCGTTAACATTGTTCACTTTTATTCATTTGGTTGCCCCAAGTAAACCTACACTAGACGCATCGATCGATAACGGGTAACCGCCTTTGGGTACCTAGTACCTCGGGCCGTCACACCATTGGTCACATATGCATCTCCGGTGTGCAATGTAACAAAAAGTCAGAATAATATCGTGCACAAGGCCAAGTCTCAATACAAAGTCGAATGGCTACAAGCCATGAAATCACGAATGGCATATTGCCATGTGCGATCGCTAATCGAACCCTATTGGCATGCCAAACTATCCAAACCAATCTTGTTAGGTATACTAGGGCATTTGAAACTTTTAAATTCTTCAATTTGTGAATTTCAAATTTTAGTGTCACTATTCATCTTATTGGTCAACAAAAATATTGACTTTTAGAATAAAAATATGTACATTGACTTTGGCACTCCCAACATACCACATTTGGCATTCCAAACTTGTTGGCATTAAGCATTTATACCATTTCAAAGTTTAAACCAACACAAGCAGAATTTTCAGTTTTTGTGAGTCAACTTCACTGTTCCATTGGACACTGTTTCTGTGGGAATTTGAAGAAATGTAAAACATGAAAGTTGTTCCTTATTTTGTCTAGTTGAATTTCCCTTTTTGAATCACTCCATTTGGAGTTTTGTAGCTCCAGATATGGTCCAAAAACCACAGCTGGCCGGATTACCATTCTGCAGAAATTACCATATCTACAGTAACATGAATAGTGATTTCCACTGCCATTTGGGTTAGGTTCTGGCCATAATTTGGGGTAGCTTCCTTCATGAAATTTGTTTGTCTATGTCTTAACTTGTTTCTGTAAAAATTTCAGGTCAATTGACCAAATATACAGTGAGTTATGGCCAAATGAACAGTTACTGTTCATTTGGTCAATTCTGCAGAATCAGTTTCAGGGTATCCGGATTGGGGCCAAGTTTTGGTCCTCTTGCTTTGGTCTTTTGGGCATGGTTTCTTCAGCAAAAATGTGCCATTATAAGCCTAGTTTCATGTCCAATTGGCCAAACACCAATTGGACTAACACAGCCAAAGTTATGGCTGTGTAATTGGACTGAAATTTCAGTCCATTTGCTGCTGTCCTAGGGCAGCTCACACCTTGACTTTGCCATACCATTTTTCAGTCCAAATTGTGGTCAACATACCTCAAATGGTCACTTATTGACCATTAGAGTGTTCTTTAACAGTTTGATAAGCCAAGTTAATTTTTCATTCCTCAAAACCCTAATGTCCAATGCAATTTACCCATAAACCTCAATTAGCACACTAGTTCAACATCTATGTAGATATATAGCTTAAACATAATCTCCAATTCATGCTAAGTCCATTAAAACCATCAAAACACTCCCTTATTGTTCCTTCCTTAGGGCTGCCGAAATTCAAGGCATGCATAAGCATAAATTTCATTCATTTAAGTGACAAATTCTTGCTCACTTTAAGGCTTTAACATGGAATAAAGGAGATTTAAGTATATATGTGCACTAACCTTTAAGTGGCAGAATTTTCCCCAAACTTAACTTCACTTTCCTTCCTTTTCTAGGCTGCCAAACACTTCCCCAAGAGATATGGTCAAGTTTTAATAAAAGGGGTTTAGGGTTTAGTGGTGTAACAAAGGGAGAAAGGGAGGTTTGGTTGCAAAATCAATGGAGGTTTGGCTAGGGCAAAATTTCGGCTGGATTGGGAGGATGAAGATGGCAGCTGATTTTTTTAATTGTTTTGGTTTTCATTTATCTCTTTTATTTGTTAGTTAATTGGTTGTTTAATTATGATTGGTTATAGCTTTTATATGACATCACATTATGTCATAATTTGCTTTTTATTTCATTTTTCTTTTCTTTTCATCACTACTCATTTTCAATTTAATTTTCAGTAATGTTTATTCATATTTTATGTCATAATAATTATTTACTCAACTGGACAAGATGGCCAAAAATCACCTCTGAAGGCGAAATGACCAAAATGCCCTCCGTTTGGCTTAACGGGTCAAAATTGTCTGTACTGATTGAAAAATTTTTCTAAATATTTTCTTGGCATTCTAATGCCATAGGAACCTCAATGATCGTTCTCTGGAGTCCCAATAATTATTTTATGAATTTTTACCCGGGTCTAGGGCTCCTAGTTGCGAGAACCGCAACTTCCCTCTGGTTTACCCATCGCTTGGGCACCGGCTCGTTTAACTCAGTTGTATTTTATTTCTAAAATTTTTACTAAATTTTTCTTATTAATATTTGAGTTAATTATAGTTCTTGACTTTAGTTTAAATATTTTTCCGGATGTTCTAGCTGTCCGGACCGACACCGGTCACCAGAACAGTAGAATGTACAGAGTTGCTACCGAGAGGGTGTTACAAGGCAGGCTAAGCTAGATCTGTGTGACATACCCACAGTAAGAGACTTCCCAGATGTGTTCCCTGAAGAATTTCCTGGCTTGCCATCAGAAAGGAAAGTCGAATTTGCTATTGAGATACTACCGGGTACAGCACCAATCTCTATTGCTCCTTATAGGATGGCACCCACAGAATTAAAGGAATTGAAAATCCAGTTACAGAAGTTACTGGAGAAGGGGTTCATACACCCCAATGTGTCACTATAGGGAGCTCCAGTGCTGTTTGTGAAGAAGAAGGATGGGACTTTGAGGTTATGTATTGATTACCGGCAGTCGAATAAAGTGACTGTGAAGAAAGAATATCCATTGCCTAGAATTGATGATCTGTTTGATCAGTTGTAGGGAGCAGGAGTATTTTCCAAAATTGATCTCAGATCAGGGTATCATCAATTGAGGGTGAAGGATGCAGATGTGCCAAAGACTGCATTCAGGACCTGGTATGGGCATTATGAGTTCCTAATGATGCCTTTTGGCCTAACAAATGCACCAGTGGCATTCATGGACCTTATGAACCGTATCTTCCATCCATACCTAGATCAGTTCATAGTGATCTTTGTTGATGATATTTTGGTGTATTCCAAGACCATTAAAGAACATGATGAGCATTTGAGGATTATTCTGCAAACGCTGAGAGAAAAGAAGTTGTATGCTAAGTTGTCCAAGTGTGACTTTTGGTTGAATAAGATTGCATTTCTTGGACACACAGTGTCAGCTGATAGGATTAGAGTGGATCCCAAGAAAATAGAAGCAGTGATGGAATGGAAGCCTCCTAGAAATACAACTGAGGTCAGAAGTTTCTTGGGGCTAGCTAGGTATTACAAAAGATTTGTGAAGGAATTTTCTTTAATAGCTGCTCCAATGACTAAGTTGTTACACAAGAATGTCAGATTTGACTGGAATGACAAGTGTCAGGCCAATTTTGAGAAGTTAAAGGCTATGTTGACAGAGGCACCAGTGTTAACACAGCCAGTGTCAGGAAAGGACTTTGTGGTCTACAGTGATGCCTCTCATAATGGGTTAGGGTGTGTATTGATGCAAGAAGGGAAGGTGATCACTTATGCTTCTAGGCTGCTAAGGCCACATGAACAGAATTACCCTACCCATGATCTAGAACTTACAGCAATTATCTTCGCACTTAAGATATGGAGGCATTACTTGTATGGTGAAAAGTATTACATTTACATAGACTACAAAAACCTAAAATACTTGCCAACCCAGAAAGAGCTCAACCTTAGACAGAGGCGATGGATTGAGTTCTTGAAAGATTATGATTGTGTGATTGACTACCATCCTGGGAAGGCAAATGTAGTTGCAGATACTTTGAGCAGAAAATCCATCACAGCTTTGAGATCATTGAATGCCCGTCTATCCTTGGCTCGAGATGGAGCTATTTTCTCTGAGTTGCAAGTGAGGCCAAACCTGCTACAGCAGATTTTAGATGGGCAGAAGATAGATGAGAAATTAATGACTATTGTAAGTAAAATCTCAGAGGGAAAAGCAACTGACTATGAGGTGAAAGTAGATGAGTGTCTGTACTACAAAGGAAGAGTATGTGTAGCAAATGATAAGGAATTGAAAGTCAGTATCCTAAAAGAGGCACACATCAGTGTTTATGCTATGCACTCAGGAAGTACAAAAATGTATCATGATCTGAAGCTTCAGTATTGGTGGTCTGTTATGAAGAAGGACATAGCTGACTATGTGACTGAATGCTTGATATGTCAGCAAGTCAAGTCAGAACATCAAGTTCCATCGGGTTTGCTATAGCCTATACGCATACCTGAATAGAAATGGGATTGGGTCACCATGGATTTTGTAAGTGGTCTACCTCTCACCCAGAAGAAGCATGACACAGTATGGGTGATAGTAGATAGATTGACGAAGTCAACACACTTTCTGCCAGTTAGGACTGACTACTCACTGAAGAAGTTAGCAGAATTGTATATCAGTGAGATAGTTAGACTGCATGAAATTCCACTTTCCATCATATCTGATCGAGACCCAAGGTTTACATCGAGATTTTGGAAGAAGTTGCATGAATCCTTGGGTACACAACTCCACTTCAGCACAGCTTTCCATCCTCAGACGGATGGGCAATCAGTAAGAGTAATCCAGGTAAACAATTGAAACCAATTGAACTAATACAAATATTGAACTAAAATGATAATAATAACATGAAATATATGTCAGGTCCTTGAGGATATGCTAAGGAGTTCTGTCATTGAGTTTGAGGGAAGTTGGGATAGATACCTCCCACTGGCAGAATTTGCATACAACAATAGCTACCAAGCTAGCATCCAAATGGCCCTGTATGAAGCACTGTATGGGAGGAAATGCAGAACTCCAGTGTGTTGGACTGAATTGGCTGAAGATAACCTGGTAGGGCCAGACCTGGTGAAACAGACTGAGGAGAAGGTAAAGCTAATCAAAGCCAATTTGAAGGTTGCCTCAGACAGAGAAAAATCCTATGCCAACCTGAAGAGAAAAGAAATAGAATATGCAGTTGGAGACAAAGTGTTCTTCAAGGTGTCACCATGGAAGAAGGTACTGAGGTTTGGAAGAAAAGGTAAGTTAAGCCCTAGGTTCATTGGCCCATATGAAGTCATTGAACGTGTGGGTCCAGTGGCTTACAGGCTAGCTTTACCACCAGAGCTTGACAAGATCCACAATGTGTTCCATGTGTCTATGCTAAGAAGATACCGCTCAGATCCTTCACATGTCATCTCCATGGAAGAAATTGAAGTACAACCGGATTTGACATATGAAGAAGAACCCATACGGATCCTGGCTTGGGAAGTGAAAGAGTTGAGGAATAAGCAGAGATTCCTCTGGTGAAAGTGCTTTGGAGGCACCACAACACCGAGGAGGCAACTTGGGAAAGTGAAGAGACGATGAGGCAACAATTCCCTCAACTGTTTGCATCAAGTAAATTTCGAGGATGAAATTTAAATTAGAGGGGAAGAGTTGTAACACCCTCCCTGTAGCAACTTCGTACATTCTACTATTTCGGTGACCAGTATCGGTCTGGACAGCTAGAACGTCCGAAAAAATATTTAAACTAAAGTGAGGAAACATAATTAACTCAAATATTAATAAAAATAATTTAGAAAAAATTTTAGAAATAAAATACAACTAAGTTAAATGAGCCGGTGCCCTAGCGATGGTTAACCTAGTGGGAAGTTACAGTTCTCGCAACTAGGAGCCCTAGACCCAAGGGAAAATTTATAAAATAATTTTTGGGACTTCAGAGAAGGGTCATTGAGGTTTCTATGGCATTAGAATGCCAAGAAAATGCTTAGAAAAAATTTTTAATCGGTACAGACAATTTTGGTCTGTTAAGCCAAACGGAGGGCATTTTGGTCATTTCGCCTTCAGAGGTGATTTTTGGTCGACTTGTCCAGTTAAGTAAATAATTATTATGACATAAAATATGAATAAATATTTCTAAAAATTAAATTGAAATTAAGTAGACAAGAAAATGAAAGAAAATGAAAGAAATTAGAATTATGACATCACTATGATGTCATTAAAATCCTCCCACCCAACTAAATTTTGACACATGGAATTAACTTATTTAAAATGAACTAATGGGCAGAAAAAAAGAAAGAAAAAGTCATTTGCTTCTTTAACTTCCTTATGTGCCAAACCATACCCTCCATTGCCCTCCATTGCCAAGCTGACAAAGCTTGGTTTTCTTGGTTTTTCTTTAACTAAGCCCTAAATTCCCAACACAAAAACTTCATAATTCATCTTAGTGAAGCTTTTGGGAGCAAAAAGAAGTGAAAAAGAAGAGCTCTTGCAAGATTGGAATTTACTCCATTCAAGGTTAGTGTCCAATCTTAGCTCCTTTTGCTTTAATTCATGTTTAAGGGCATTAATTGTGTAAGAAAGGTAAGAAAATAAAATAAACAAGTGTGTATGTGCACCCTACAATTTTGGCAGCTAGGTTTAGCTAGGGTTTGATGATTTTTCTTGGTAGAAAAATGGTTATGAGCAGCCTTTGGCAGTGGATGAGGGATTGAACATAATTGAGTAAATGAAATGCAAGAATTGTGCATGTGGGAAATGAAAAAAAAAATTGGACACTTGAAAAATTCTAGGGTTTGCTCATGTGATGGTTCATTAACCTTGTAATGGTCAATTAGTGGCCATTTGAATGTGTATGAAGAGGAAATGAAGTGAGTTGAGGCTTGGCATTTGTGTATGGGTGAGCTGCCTTGGCTAACCTGCAGGACAGAGCATGAGTCTAGCAGGTTTGGGCAGTTATAAATGGAGTTGTAGAGGTTCAATTGGTGCAAGGCCAATTGGAAATGAAACTAGACACATAATGGCACCACTTTGGTGAAGAAACCCTGCCCAGAAAACCAAACCAAGTTAGCCTAAAAATTGCCCTAATCTGGGTGACTTGCATTCTGCCTGGGCAAAATAACTAAATGAACAGTATTTATTTATTTCATAACTCAGTGTATAAAGGTCTAATTGACCTGAAATTTTACCAGCAGAAAGCTGAGACATATACCTACAACTTTGATGGAGAACACAAATCTAAATTCTGATCATAACCTAGTCAAATTGCCAACCAAACTTAGGTTACCAAATCTAGTAGAACCAGTTTTGCCCATAATTTTGGATTCTGTCCAATCCGGCCAGTTATGGTTTTTAGGTCATAACTTGAGCTACAAAACTCCAAATGGAGTGATTCAAAAAAGGAAATGTAACTAGACAAAATAAGGAACAACTTTCATGAAGACAACTTTGCCAAATTCCTACTGTACAAATGACCAATGGAACAGTAAACATAAGGCTTGAAATCTGAAAATTGTGAATAATTAACACTAAGCATAGAAATGGTATTGGCAACCAATACCAACAACTTTAGAATGCAAAATTTGGTATGTTGAGAGTATTAGAACCAATGTACCTATTGTCTATCAACATTTTAGTTGACTAATCAAATGAATAGTGACACCTAAACTTAAATTTCAAGAATTGAAAATTTTAAAAGTGTAACATGCCCTAATACACCTAGCAAGATTGGTTTGGATAGGTTGGCATGCCAATAGGGTTCAGTTAGTAGTATTGCACATGGCATTATGCCATTCTGTGATTTCATGGCTTGTAGCCATTCTGTCATTATGTTGATACTTGGCCTTGTGCCTAATGTTATTACTACTTATTAGCTTTTCTGTTGCACACCGGGAAATACATATGTGACCAATGGTGTGACGGCCCGAGGTACTTGATACCCAGTGCCAGTTTACCCGTTTATCCAGTCCAATCATCTAGTATAGGTTACTTGGGCAACCAAAAATGAAAGTGGATAAATTTAATGAAATTATGAATATAACAAATACACAATAATTAAGATTACCAATAATGATTGAAAAATTGTCTGCATAAGACATCAGAACATGCACTGCATATTTATTTTCTGTTATTTCTTTTCATTTTATTATTGACCACTAGCATTATTGCTTAGCGCGTTGCTTTTTTCCACGCGTAGGTTCTGGAGAGACCGATCGAGAGCCCAGTAGACGACAGACTGGGTGAGACCTCCTGCAGCTCTGCATAGTGTCCATGTCATCTCACCATCATCAGTGCATTGGTAGGACACTAGGTTTTATTTTGATATGTTATAATTAACTTTTACTTTCTCATGTGTAATTGAAACTCATGTAATGTATTTTGGTGTTAATGTAAATAGTGAGAATTGTGTTTATGAATAAAAAAAATTGAATATTTATGTATGACTTGTTTATGAATATCATATGAAATGAATGATTGAGAAATGGAAATGTTGTTGAAAAATATTGAGATTTTGATGATGAAATGGAGTTTGGGATTGATTGAGAATTTTGAAAGTGTTTTTCTAAGGTTCCGAAGAACTGTTTTCTCCATTTTTAGTCGATACTCTACCGGATTTTCTATAAAATTTGTGAAACCTCAAATAAATTTATGTTCTTCATAAAGGATTTAAATGAATTATACTTCACAAATTGTATTTCATAACTATGAAAGAAATAAATAAGGAAGGATAAAAATAATTAAAATGATTGAAAAAAAAAATGGTGTTCCGTACACTGTGTGGCATATCTTGCTCAGCTACACTGTAGACGGGTAAGGCGTGTCACAATATCTATGACCTCTAGAAAAGTCATAGATAAAAATAAATAACAATTATAAGAAGGAAAAATATAAATAAGAAGAACAAAGCATAAAAGGTTAAATGAGCCGGGGATCACAGCGATGGGTGACTGCACCGGGAAGTGATTGCGAGATCAGTTGTTGTAACATCCTCACTTTAGCTAGTCCATACAGTTTACTGTTTAGGCAACTAATGTCGGTCCGAGCAGTTAAAATGTTTGAAATTATAAATAGACTGGAGTGAGGAGTTATAAATAAACCAAATAATGCTCATAAAAATCAAGAAAAATTTTTAGGAATAAAATACACTAAGGTTAAACGAGCCGAAACTCCAGTGATGAGTAATCCAAAGGGGAAGTGACAGTGAAGGCCTCTAGCAACCCTAGACCTGGGGAAAACTTCATGAAATAATTTTTGGGACTCCAGAGAAGAGTCATTGAGGTTTCTATGACATTAGAATGCCAAGAAAATGCTTAGAAAAATTTTTCAATCAGTACAGACAATTTTGGTCTGTTAAGCCAAACGGAGGGCATTTTAGTCATTTCGCCTTCAGTGATGATTTTTGGCCAACTTCTCCAGTTAAATAAATAATTTATATGACATAAAATATGAATAAATATTGATAAAAATTTAATTGAAATTAAATAAGCAAGAAAAGGATGAAAAAATGAGAGAAATTGGACTTATGACATCATAATGATGTCATTATAATCCTCCCACCTAATCAAATGTTGACATCGCACAAATTTATTTAAAAAGACTTAATGGGCAGAAAAAGGAAAGAAAAAAAAATCAAAAGCTCCTCTCATCTTCTCCAAGCTGAAACCCTCTCTTCCCTTGTCCACCATTGTCAAGCTTACCAAAGCTTGATTTCTTTGGTTTTCCACCCATTAAAGCCTAAGTACCCAACACAAAATCTTGCTCTTTCATCCTAGTAAAGCTTTTGGAAGCAAAAAGAAGGAGAAAGGAAGAGTTCTTGCAAGATTGAAATTCACTCCCTTAGAGTTTAGTGACCAAACTTGTTTTATCTCTTTCAATTCATGTTGAAGGAGTGGTATTTAATGCAAATTTGCAAGAAAATTGAGTAAACATCATGTGTATATCTTGCTTAAAATTTTGGCAGCCTTAAACTTGGTAGGGTTTTGAAGAATTCTTAGAATTAAAATGATATTGTGGCTACCTTTAACACCAATATATTGCTTAGGATAATGGAAGGTAAGTGTATGCATGTTTGGAGATAGTAGGGTTAGGATTTAAGCATGAAATGGAGACTTTGATCATGCAATGGTGCAAGTAAGTTTTAATGGTAAATTAGTGACCATTTGGTTATGTGTGAATGAGAAATAAAGTGGTTTGTATAGTGGGAATTGAAGTTAGTGTTGCTGCCTTGGCTGACCTGTAGGACTAACCATGAGTCCAGTAGGTTTGGGCAGCAATAACTGGAGTTGTATGGGTTCAATTGGTGCAAGGCCAATTGGATACGAAACTAGACACATAATGGCACAACTTTGGTGAAGAAACCATTCCTAGAAAATCAAACCAAGTTGACCTAACGATTGCCCTAATCTGGGTGATCTGCATTCTGCCTGGGCAAAATGACCAAATGAATAGTATTTATTCATTTAGTCATAACTCAGTGTAGAAAGGTCCAATTGACCTGAAATTTTACCAGCAAATATCTGAGACATAGATCTACAACTTTCATGAAGAAACCTAACCCAAATTTTGACCATAACATGTTTAAAAGGTGACTTGTAATCACCGCACAAAACACTATAGATTTGGTCAGTCTAGAAAATCTGGGAAGTTGGCAATCCGGCCAGTCATGGTATTTAGGTCATAACTTGAGCTAAAAAACTCCCAATGGAGTGATTAAAAAAAAGAAATGTAACTAGACACAATAAGGAACAACTTTCATGTTGACAACTTTGCCAAATTCCCACTGCAAAAATAAATAATGAAATAGTAAATACAAGGCTTGAAATCTGAAAATTTTGAACGCTTAACATTAGGCTTAGAAATGGTATTGGCAACTAATATCAATAATTTTAGAATGAAAAATGTGGTATGTTGGGAGCATTAAAACCAATGTACCTATTTTCTATGCAAAAGTCAACATTTTTGTTGACTAATGGAATGAATAGTAATACCTAAACTTAAATTTCAAGAATTATACAATTTAAGAGTGTAACATGCCCTAGTACACCTAACAAGATTAGTTTGGATAGATTGGCATGCCAATAGGGTTCTGTTAGCAGTACTGCATATGGCCTCATGCCATTCTGTGTTTTATGGCCTCACATGCCATTCTGTGATAAAATAGCCTTTGGCTATGTTGATTGAGTTATTATATTTGAATTTTATTCCTGATGATTATTACAGCTTATTAGCTGCTCTGTTGCACACCGGGAGACACAATGTGACCGACGGTGTGATGGTCCGAGGTAATTAGTACCTAGTGCTAGTTTACCCGTTTATCCAGTCCAGTCGACTAGTATGGGTTACTAGGACAATGATAATGAATCTTACAAAATTTTAATCGAATAATATTGCAATAAACGCTAGAAATTAAGTCTACCTAAAATGTAAACATATATTCTGCATATTTATGTTATTTTAGTTATTTTATTTTATATTGTCACCACTAAGCAGAATTGCTTAGCGCATCGCTTTTGCCACGCGCAGGTACTGGAGACATAGCTGGGAAGTCCAGCAGACCTCATACTGGGTGAGCTTTTAGATCTGCACACCAAGTCCAGAGTCACCTCACATTTGCAGTGCATTGGTTGGACATTAGGCCGCTTTTGGTCTTTTGTATTTGTAAACTTTTGTTATGTATATTTTAAACTCATGTAATTATGCTTTTGATGTAATTATTTGTGAACCATGTTCAGTAATAATTTGAGTAGTTCTTATGGAGTTGAGTATGATATGAATAAATTGAATTTTTGAAATATTGATGTCATTTGAGAAATTATGGAAAGATGTTGGTGGCTGACTGAGATTAAAATTACAATTATATTGGAAGTGTTTTTAACAGATTCAGAAGAACTGTTAGTCCAAATT
This sequence comes from Hevea brasiliensis, assembly GCF_030052815.1. Lineage (NCBI taxonomy): Eukaryota > Viridiplantae > Streptophyta > Magnoliopsida > Malpighiales > Euphorbiaceae > Hevea > Hevea brasiliensis. The sequence continues at coordinate 32,994,665 of NC_079507.1, read as the reverse complement.
ACAGCTGGCACTCTGCTGGATTATCATTAAAATTTTTGAATTTTCCAAATTAGTCAGATTTGGATAAACAGTAAAATAGCCTAAACCTCAAATAAAGTTTTTGAACAAATAAATCAAGAACTATAATGAAATCAGATAAGATTAGGTGCTCCGGCACTCCGTGTGACATTTCTTTCTCGGCTACACTGTAGACGGGTGAGGGGTGTTACAGTTATAACCCTAATTTTGTATGGGGCATCATAACACCGCAGTCCTAGGAAAAATTACGAAGCTAGGGAAAATGTGAAAATTACAGAAAAATGTGCAGAACCAGATCAAATAATTAGGTCAGGGTTCCGAAAGAAATACTGAATTATTAGTAAACCGGATCAGACCGGCGAGAGAAAAATTGGTCAATTCATCCTTAGAGGTGACTTTTAGCCTAAATGTCCAATAAAATGTAAAAAATTAAAATTATGAAAGATGGATTTAAATTGAAGAGGTAAATGAAAAAGAAATGAAAAAGAAGTGAAAATTCAAAAATCAAAAAGTTTATGACATCATTCATGACACAATAAATATTAATTTCTAAAATTTAAAAATTGGGAGATAAAGCAACATAAAAAGGAACCAATAAAAATTAAAAGAAAAGAAAATTCAATTTTTTTTCCCTTTCTTCTTATTCTAGCCGACTCCATCCTCTCACCTCTCTCTCTTTTTATTCTTCCACATGGAAGCTTATGTTAAGCTTCACAACCCTAAAAATCCCCATTTATTTCACAACTCCCTTAAGAAAAACCTATTCTTGAGCCTTGATTGGAAGATTGGAAGTGAAAAAGAAAAGGGACTTGAAGGATTTGAGAAGAGGGAAAAGCTACCCATAAGGTTAGTAAAAATCTTTACAATTGTCTCTTCAAAATTCATCTTGGGACATATAATTGAGTTGAAATTTCATATGAAATGGAAGAATTGATGCTTGTATGGGAATAATGAATTTTTGGCAGCCATGGAAGTTTATGGAATTGATGTGTTTTGATTTAAATAAACATGCCTTCTAGCTTGATTAGTGATGCTTACATGATATATAGGTTGAGGTTGCCTTGAATTGCTTGGAATTGAGAAGTTGAAAATTTAGGATTTATGAATTGGAAAAACATTGGGATTTTTGAAATTGAACCAAATTGACCTAATTGAGACTCAAAATGGTCGATTGAGACCAATTAGGATGTGTTTGAATGGTTAGAAGTAAAACTAAATTCGGATAGGCAGGGATCTAATTCTGGATAGCCTAACCTTGATCCACTTAGGGGACCAAAACTGTAATTCTACCACTCCCATTGGTGTGAGACCAATTGGAGATGAAAATAGACACATAATGCCACAATTTTTATGTGGAAACCTACCCTGAAAATGAATCTAAGTTAGTGAACAATTAGGTCAAACCCAGAATTGGCACACTGCCACTATACAAAAATGACCAAATAAACAGTATTTGTTCATTTCACCATAACTTGGTGTAGGAAGGTCCAAATGACCTGAATTTTATACCGATGGAAAGATGATACATAGCACTACAACTTTTATGAAGAATACAAACCCAAATTCTGATCATAACCTATCCAAAAAGTGAGCTGCAGTCGATACTCCAAAACTGCCAGAACCAAAATTGTGCCCAGAATTTTGGGTTGTAACCAATCTGGCCAGCCTTAGAAAAATGGCCATAACTTGAGCTACAAAACTCCAAATGGAGTGATTCAAAAAGGGGATTAAAACTAAGACAATAAGAACAACTTTGATGAAGGATACTTAGCCAAATTTCCACAGTATTCAGACCAATGGAACAGTTGAAAACAGTTAACCAAAACATAAATTTTAGATTTGCACCTAGGGAAATTAGAAATTGAATTGGCAATCAATGCCAACAAAATTGACACCCAAAATGTGGTATATGAGTGCAATTATAATTAATAAACCTATTTAAAAGGAGAAATGAAAATTTGAGTAAACTAGTCGATAAAGAGGTTTGTGCATAACTAGTTTTTAATTGATTTTGTTCTAAATATTTCATATGATTAAATGACTTTATTTTCCTTATATATTATGTTTATCAAGTATTGGATTTATTTCAATTATTATTGAAATTTAGTATGCATGAAATTAGCTTTGTGAAATGGTATTTCAACAATTATTGAGCATTGTTGTGGATTGAATAAATTAGTTTTGGAAAAATTGTGATAAAATATGTTTTGAATGGTGATGAGCATAAAAAATTATTGGATATTGGAATTAACATTGAATTGAATTGTGTTGTGATTTATGCTCATAAAAAGGACAAAGAGATTCATGATATTGTTTTATATCTCACTATAGATGCTTGACTAGGTTATTACCCGTCTCTCTCATTTATTGAAGAGATAATGGAGTTAGCTTTATTTTGATTACCATGGTACTTGCACATGCTTAGATTCTTCTCTTATTAGAGATTAGATCTAAGTTTTTCATTGGCCCTTTCGAAAGTTGCATTATTGTGGTGTGTAATGTGCACGATGATTCGACCTCTCCGACCATAGGGCGTTAGAATCCTGATTTGACCTTCCCGACCACAGGGAGTTAGAATCACTCCGAAGATGGCCCATACGGATTATTCTTGCATGGTTAGTGAGATAAAGAATAGTTTTTGAATAGTAAGGAATTGTGATTTTGAATGAGATTTGAGCATACTTAATTTGATTGAAATTAATATTTATTTCAATAAATTGCTGGAATTACTTTAAATGTCCAGTTATGATTTGATAAATTAAATTTATTGATCAAGGTCATTTAAACAAATGATTTATATTATTGGCAATGAATATTTTGATTTTTGGAATTTTGATGAATTTCAAGATTTTCAAATTATTTGCTATAATTTTGTCAATGTATATTGCATTACATTTTAAATTATAGTTGTGCACCACTGAGTTCACCACTCAGTAATAGCTTTGTATGCTGTCGCAAGTGAAAGTAAAGATAGAGCAGCCGAGTGAGATTTCCTGTAGCTGCGCCTTAAAGACACATTCGGATTAGCTTCGGGTATATTAGAGTTATACCCTGGTACATTAGATTTTGATGTATGCATGTAATTATATGTATGTAAATTATTTGAGTAGTTGTACAAGAACTTTTGTAATATTATTTTGGGTATGTAATTAAAATGCAAATTATTATAATATTCAAATTTTTTTCTGAGTTTTATAATTAATGTAAATAATTAAATTTTTATATGCTGTGAATGATAAATTATTAAATAATTAAATTTTTGTATGTTGTGAATGATAAATTATTTCCTTTTCTGAAATGAGATGATCAGTGTTGGTTTAAAAATGTGCTGGGTTGATTGCTGCAAATGATTTATTCATTATTGGGATTAAATTGTATGGAGAAATGAATTTTATTGGAGTTGTGGTCGAGTAAAAATATTAGGAGTGTATTTCTTTTCAGGTTTTGAAGAATTATTTTCTCAAAATACAGCCGGCACTATGCCAAAATTTGAAAAAAATTTTGTAACATCAGATTTTAATCGAGAATTTGATTTATGACTTAGTGTCAATTAAAGATTTTTAATACTTGCTAAAAATTACCCAATAACTTAAAAATGAACAGAAATTATTTTAAAATCTCTTTTAGTATATTTAATGGGTTACCGATAGGCGAAGTACAGTAATTCATTAGGTGTACTACGGGATCATGTTATGCCTTACGGAGGAGTAGGGTGTGACACCAGCTCCCTTCAGTTGATCAAATAGATCATCTATCTGTGGTAAAGGATATTTGTTTTTCGCAGTCACCTTATTCAGCTGCCAATAGTCTATACAAAGCAAAAGTGTACCATCCTTTCTTTTCACAAATAACACCGGTGCTCCCCAGGGAGACACACTAGGGTGTATAAAACCCTTATCCAGTAACTCCTATAACTGAACTTTCAACTCTCTCAGTTCAGTGGGTGCCATCCTATATGGAGCAATGGAAATTGGTGCAATACCCCTGGCATAACCTCTATAGCGAACTCCACTTCTCTCTCTGGTGGCAAACCTGGCAACTCTTCCGAAAATATATCCAGAAAATCACATACAGTGGGGAAGTCTAGTAAACTCGGGCTAGTCTTTCTAGTGTCAATCACATGTGCTAAGAAAGCCTTACAGCCCTTCCTCATCAATCTCCTAGCTACTGTAGCTGATATGATCATAGAAAGACAACATGTTCCTTCACTCACAATTATAATCTCATCCCCATTTGCTGTCTGTAATGAAATCATCTTCAGCCGATAATCTACCATCGCCTAATGATGTGATAACCAATCCATTCCCAGTATTGTCACACCCTACCCCTCTGTAAGGCATAACATGATCCCATAGTATACTTAATGAATTACCAACTTTGTCTACTGATAACCCATTAAATACACTACAAGGGATTCTAAAACTTTTCATCCTTCTTTTTTACAGTGGTGAGCACTAATTACAGGTGTTAAAAACCTTTTTGAAGTGAAGTGAAACAGCTAACACATTTGGACTATTAGGGATTTCTGTAAAAATTTTGGCAGAGTGTCATTTGTATTTTGAACAAAACAGTTCTTCAGAAAACTTGTAAAAAAAAAGCACTTCAATATTTTTCTCAATCTCAAACTCCAACATAATTCAACACAATAAGTTTTTCAACTCGAATCCACAATAATTTTTCAAAGACTGAGATAAAAGAAATACAATACAATTTTTTTACAAGCCAAAATAACTCATAATTTATTTTACAACTTCAATGTACAATTTTAATTTACAACTGCTCAAAATCAAGAACAATATATACATACAGTGAACATACATTACAGTACAAAATGCAAATGTGGTATACTCAATATACCCGATGATCTCTCGTTGAATGCACTAGCAGCCTAGTCTGCTGCCCTATCCATCTGTCTACCTGCGACAGCAATGAAAAACTATTGCTGAGACAATGTCTCAGTGGTGCACAACATTAACCAAATACAACTTTATATCACAATTCATAAATCATATAAATGATTGATACGTAAAACCATAATTAAATTCAAGACAATGAATGTCATAAGGAATTTAAACTCTATTTCACAATATCACAATAAATCTCAATAGTCACAACATGGTTAAATTCAAAAGACAGCGAATGTCAATAAGAATTTAAACTCCATTTCACAAATTATCAAAGCTTATAATAACACAATTTAGTCAAATAATTTAAGAATACAGTGTTGCCAATTCATACACAACTTAAGCCATGACACAATTTTTCGATCAATGCCGCGTTGTACACCATGACAAAGCAATCACAACCCCACTAATCGAAATCAATGAGGAAGGAAGCTAGCTATATAATGAGTACTTATCTGATCACCTCAACTGGTAAACCAGAGAGGGAGAAAAATAAACGATCACAACCCCATAAATGGAGAAGGAAAATAAACGATCACAACCCCATAAGTGGAGAAGGAATGATGTGATACTATCATGCTAAGTGTGAACACAAAATCAATTCCAAAAATTTTATTCAAATGATTCGTAAGAATCCAATAAATTTCCAAAGTTATAATTTCATTCACAAAATGGCAACACAATTCATAATTAACTTCAATTTTCACAAATCACACTAAATCAATTTTTCCACAGTTTCAAATCATTTACAATGCTTTTCAAGCAATAAGTATCCATTCAAACACATTTCCATAATTGAAAACAATAATATACAAATAGTCATAATTTATTTCAATTGAAAATTCAAAAGAAATAATTGTTGTGCACAAACCTCTGATAACTGTCTCCTGGCCTTGACTCAGTGTTTCCTTCCCTTTTCCTGAGTCTTTGCTAACTGAAAAACACAATTTGAGGTGTTTCAGTACTCATTTAAACTGTCTCTAACGATAATGCTTGATAATTAATTCACTGGATTTTATTACTTGCTTAGTCAGCCTAATATGTCGACTCTCGATGCATTCTAGGTAAATATGTCACATTCGATAGTCTTTTAGGGTTGGTACATGTTACCAAATTCATTTTCATGTATACTGTGTTTTCTTGCAATTTGCTGGATTCTGGGATACTAGTTTGACCTAGCCGGACGACCTAGTTCTCTCAGTTTTCGGATTTCGGTCAAAACTATAAACTTGTAGATCTATGTCTTATTGCACACGGGGAAAAATTTCAGGTCATTCTGAGTTATGTAGACCAAGTTATGGTCATTTTACTATTGTTGGTCAAAATGCATCAAGATTGGTCACTTTAGGTCATTTTAGGTCAATTTTGGTTCGGCCAGTTTTTGCACCCAAACTTGTGTAAGCTGTTTGACTTGCTTATGGTCATTTCTGGGCTTTGGTGTCTTCATAAGACTTGTAGATATAGGTGTTAACTATTCATGGTCAAAATTTCAGGTCAATTGGACCCGTTTTGAGTGAGTTATGGCCTAAATACTAACTGCTGCCCAATTGGTCAATTTTTAGTCTCTAATTGCACTAATCAGGATTTGGTCATTTTTCAAGTTACCTTACAAGCAGAATTTTGGCAAGCTTCCTTCATGAAAGTTGGCACATTTTGTGCCTAGTTTCACCTCCAATTGGTCTCATACCAATTGGAGCCACACACTTAAGGTTCTAAGCCCAAAACACAAACTGCCCTATTGCATTTTGTTCATACTCATCAAAGATCACATTTAACACTTACCAAACTTCACATTCATGTCAACTTTGGTTTGTACCATAACCTAAACATCTTTTACCATATATTGTTGATCATTTTGGCAGCTTACAATCATATTCAACATACACCATAAAGTGCAGAATTTGTCAAACTCAATTACAACAATTTAATCACCTATTCATGCTCATTTACATGTCCACTATCATAACATATATCTTCACCACTAACTTACATACATATTTGGCAAACTTTAGGACCACAATTCATTAAACAACTTCATGAATTCCAGCATCCTTCAAAGAGTTAACAAGCTGCCATATTTGTCAAGCCTTCATAATTGCCTTCAAACTCAAATTTGCACTTGGTCCACCATTACATATGCATGAAGTAAACTTACCAACACTTTAATTAACATTAGTCAACATTAATTCTTCACAATACATGTAATAAAGTTTCATTTAGTGTACAATTTCATGGCTGTCCCTTTAGGTATTCACGCATAGAATTTTAAATTCAACAAATTTTCCAACTCAAGTGCTCAACTTTAACATACAGCAAGAATTAACCTACTAAAACTTTTAATCACTTTAATCAACATCAATACCCATCAATTGCATGTGAACAACAATTCAAACTCTTTAATTAACATGGCTGCCTAAACTAGTGCATAATAACAACTCACCAAAACTTCAAATTTTCTTCATCAATTTGTTCATCTCAAGCTTCCCATACACTTTACTTAAGAAATAAATCAATTTAAACACTTACCTACTATTGGGGCTTGTTAAATCTTCACCAAAACTCCTCTTTCTTGCTTCCTACATGCTGCCCATGATGTGTAGACCAAGTTTAATGAAGATACTTGCATGGAATCATGGCTTGATCAATGGTGCATGGAGCTCTTGTATGGACGGCAATGGAGGAATTAGGGAGAAGGACCATTTGGCCATGGATGGTGAAATAAAGGAAATGAGATTTTTAAGTGATGGAATCTGTCCATATGTACTTATATACTCCACTAGCTTTAGGTTAATTAATATAATATACTCCACTAACTTTAGGCTAATTAATATAATAAGTAAAGTTTCATTATTTCAATTAATCCCCCCCTCATTTCTCTTTAATTATTTTACCTATGTAATTTCTTCTTTTTATGGGGTTTTGAAATTTATTATCACTCATTTTTTTAATAGACATTTAGGTTGAAGGTCAACTCTAGGTGTCAATTGACCAAAATGCCACACTTTGGGTTATATTCCCGATTTTTTGGTAACACCGATTTTTGTTGTTTTCTCGATTTCTCATTTTTCTTTGTACTAATTAATTAATTTTTCTTTGATATTTCTAATGATATTTATACTTCAATCGATGTCTCTTTAAGTCCTAAAAAATATTTTTCAGGGTTACCCGCGGTCCAAGGCTAGTCAACGGTCCACGCCGTGACTTCCTGATGCGGTCACCCATCGCCAGGGTTCTCGGCTCGCTTAACTTGGTTACATTTCTTTGCTATTATTTTTCTTTTGTTTTTCTTGTATTTTCTTTTCTTGTATTTCATTATTTTTTGTCTCCTCACTCATATCGAAGTATAGTTCTAGGCATCCTAGCTGTCCGGACAACACTGGTCACCGGAACAATAGAACGCACTACCGAACATAGGGGTGTTACAATTTTCCCCCCCTTAAATAAATTTCGTCTCGAAATTTTACCTGGCATTAGTCTCTGAACAGTTGTGGGTGTTGTCTCCTCATATCTTCTTCACATTCCCAAGTAGCTTCCTGGCCTGAATGATGGTTCCACAACATTTTAACCAGGTGTATCTGTTTGTTCCTCAGCTGCTTCACCTCATATTCCAGAATTCTATGGGTTCTTCCTCATAGGAGAGGTCTGGATTTACCTCAATCTCTTCAACTGATAGTATATGAGATGGGTCTGATCTGTACCTCCTTAACATGGATACATGGAAGACATTGTGTATCCTTGCTAACTCTTGAGGTAATGCCAACCGATATGCCAAAGGACCCACTCTTTCTAGAACCTCATATGGTCCAATGAAATGAGGACCCAGTTTCCCCTTTCTGCCAAATCTCATAATCCTTTTACAAGGAGAAACTTTAAGGAATACCTTATCCCCCACTGCATATTCAATATCTCTTCTTTTCAGATCAACATAGGACTTCTGACGGTCTGATGCAGCCTTGAGTCTATCTCTGATCAATCTGATCTTTTCCTCTGTCTGCTGAATAATTTTTGGCCCAATCATCTTCCTTTCACCTACTTCATTCCAACATAAGGGAGTTCTGCACTTTCTGCCATATGAAGCTTTATATGGAGGCATCCCAATGCTTGATTGATAGCTGTTGTTATAAGCAAACTCAATCAAAGGCAAGTGTGTATCCCAACTACCTTCAAACTCAATCACACAAGCCCATAGCATATCTTCCAATATCTGAATTACCCTTTCAGACTGGCCATCTGTCTGTGGGTGGAATGCTGTGCTAAAGTTCAATCTAGTTTCTAGGGCTCTTTGAAGACTACCCCAGAATCTAGAAGTGAACCTAGGATCTCTGTCAGACACAATTGATACTGGCACTCCATGCAATTTTACAATCTCATATATGAATAATCTAGCCAATCTTTCTAGGCTATAGCCCATCCAAACTAGCAAAAAGTGAGTAGACTTGGTCAGTCTGTCAACTATAACCCATACTGCATCATGACTATTCTGTGTTCTTGGAAGTCCTGTAACAAAATCCATAGTTATTCGTTCCCATTTCCACTCTGGTACTGGCAAAGGATGTAACAAACCAGCTAGAACTTGATGTTCTGCCTTTACTTGCTGACAAGTTAGGCATTTGAAAACAAATTTAGCTATATCTCTCTTCATACCCATCCACCAGTAATGCTCTTTCAGCCCTCTGTACATTTTAGTTCCACTAGGGTGCATAGAAAAAGGAGACTCATGTGCTTCCTTCATAATGATCTGTCTCAATTCAGCATCATTAGGAATGCACATTCTTCCCTGATGTAGCAATAAACCATCATCTTTCACAGAAAATTCAGGTTTCTTGCCCTGCTGGACTTCTTTCAGTAGCTTCTGATATTTATCATCATTCTGAACAGCCATTCTGATGTGATCAATCATTACTGGCTGTACATGCCATGCAACTACTGTCTGTCCCTCATCATCAATCTCTAAACTGGCATGCTGTGCTTTTAATTCATATACCATGGACAAAGGTGAAACTCGTAGACTTGCCATAGTCTTCCTCACATTCGTAACTTTTCTTTGTTATATCTGAATCAATTATTCGAATTTTTACGTATATAACTCTTTTTATCTGTCAATATTCTATAACTTACTTCCTTTTGTACTGACTATAACCTTTCGATATTCTAACTTTTGAGTTTTAGATCCCTAAGCAGGATTTTTAAACTTATTTCTAACAATTAAATTCTGTCCTGGTATAACTATACCAAACAAATGCCGTTGGCAACTATTCTCATCTAGGTGTACTATAGGAAAGTACGTAGCTCTACACAATAATCTCAAGTCAGTACTGTAATTTGCAGCTTACAGTATAAACATCAAGAACATTGCATAGTTACTACGATACATCCCAATAGATCAAACTTTCCTATCTTTTATCCTTTTGGAATTCACTGATATCTGAAACTTATTCTGATTACAATATCCATTAACAATTAATAACTGTAACTTCTTTGCCCTCATCTAGAGCAAGTCTATTACCACAACTTATTTTTATGTCCTCTTGCCTTACATTAAGTAGGCTCGCCAATTAGCTTTATAATTTATGGTGTGTTAGAAAATACTTTTCGCCGATAAACTCTTCCAAACTAATTTCACTTATTATCACAATCCTTATCTTAAAGGACTAATCACTAATGCATCAAAATTTATTCCCCTATAAAGGAATAATAATAGAACATATAGTTCTAACACTAACATAAAAGTATGCAGGTTCCAGGTCAAACAATACATAAACAAAGAGTGCCATCCTTCTTCTTAACGAACAATACTGGCGCTCCCCATGGTAACACACTAGGGCGGATGAAGCCCTTTTCAAGTAATTCTTGTAACTGTATCTTCAACTCCTTCAACTCTGCTGGTGCCATTCTGTATGGTGTTATGGAGATTGGATCCACACCAGGCATAACATTAATTTCAAACTGCACTTCTCTTTCTGGAGGAAATCCTCACAATTCATCAGGAAACACATCTAGAAAGTTATGTACTGTAGGGATGTCTTTCAATGCTGGACTCTCCACTTGGGTGTCTACCACATGTGCCAAGTATGCTTCACACCCCTTTCTGATCATTTTTCTGGCTAATGCAGCCGAAATGATGTTTGATGGCAATAGCTGCCTCTCCCCATGTATTACCACATCAACATCGAGGAGACCAAAAGTGATCTTCACCTCTGATCAATCATGGCATGATGCCTGGCTAACTAATCCATGCCCAAGATGATATCAGAATCTCTGAAGGGCATTTCAATGAAATCAGATAGAAAAGTGTGTCCTTGGATCACCAAATGACAATCCCTATACATTTTATTAACCCTAACCTCCTATCCTAATGGACTTGTTACTAGCACCTCAAAGTCCATTTTTGTACATGGAACAGCAATGCAATCAATGATGCTAGCACTCACATAAGAATGGGTAGACCGGATCAAATAACACAAACACATCTTGATTAAAAATTGAGAAGGTACCAGCCACAACATCAGATGTCTCGGCCTCTTCTCTTTGTCTCATTGCATAGATTCTGACTGGAGCACTATCTTGCTCTGAATGTTTCACTGTGCCTTGGCTGCTTGCTGGGCTACCTCTACCCCTGCCTCTACCTCTGTTGGGTGGTTGTGAACTTCTGGTGACAGGGCTCTGAACGGACCCTTCTGCAGTAGTAGGAGGTGGTCCAACTCTGCGACTACTGGTGCAGTCCTTGGCAAAGTGTCCTATGCCTCCGTAGTTATAACAGGCTCCTATGGCCTTGTAGCATACCCCACCATGATTTCTACCACAAGTTTCGCATTGGCAGGGAGGGTAGGAACTTCAAGTTGTTCGACGACTAGACTTTGGTGGTCTCTGTCTTGATGATCCACCTCTGTTATATCCCTGAGCTCGGGACTCCTCATATTCTTTTCTCTTTCTCAAATTACTGCTTGAGCTCTGACCCATAGGTTTCTCCCTCTTCCCTATTTCATGTTGCCCTCGTGGGGGTTGGGTCTGTACTTGGGCTTGGGCTGACAGATTATCAACCATTTGCTGAAAGAAAGTGGCCATTTCTTTGGGCCATTTGTGCGAGAATTTGTCTTGGTAAAACTGCAGTGCATCGTGCCTTCAACACTTTGTGGAGCTGGGGCCTCAACTTTTACCTCAGCCTCTATCGATTGATCGACTAAACGATCACCCTCTTCCATAGTCAATTCGAGGATCTTAGACCTCCTGAACAATTAACACAAGGAGATTTCCTCCCGTTAGTGCATATTTATAATGTAATGTACTGTATGTATCAAACAATGATATTGAGCAGTTGTACTATAAAGAAAGAATATTCAAATTACAGGTGAAAGCAGAATTTAAAAACTTGCTTTGATACCACTAAAACATGTCACACCCTACCCCTCTGTAAGGCATAACATGATCTCGTAGTATACCTAATGAATTACCAACTTCGTCTGCTGATAACCCATTAAATACATTACAAGGGATTTTAAAACTTTTCTTACTTCTTTTTTACAGTGGTGAGCACTATTTATAGGTGTTAAAAACCTTTTTGAAGTGAAGTGAAACAGTTAACACATTTGGACTATTAGGGATTTCTGTAAAAATTTTGACAGAGTGCCATCTGTATTTTGAACAAAACAGTTCTTCAGAAAACTTGTAAAAAAAAGCACTTCAATATTTTTCTCAATCTCAAACTCCAACATAATTCAACACAATAAGTTTTTCAACTCGAATCCACAATAATTTTTCAAAGATTGAGATAAAAGAAATACAGTACAATTTTTTTTACAAGCCAAAATAACTCATAATTTATTTTACAACTTCAATGTACAATTTTAATTTACAACTGCTCAAAATCAAGAACAATATATACATACAGTGAACATACATTACAGTACAAAATACAAATGTGGTATACTCAATATACCCGATGATCTCTCGCTGAATGCACTAGCAGCCTAGTCTGCTGCCTTATCCGTCTGTCTACCTGCAACAGCAATAAAAAGCTATCGCTGAGACAATGTCTCAGTGGTGCACAACATTAACCAAATACAACTTTATATCACAATTCATAAATCATATAAATGATGGATACGTAAAACCATAATTAAATTCAAGACAATGAATGTCATAAGGAATTTAAACTCTATTTCACAATATCACAATAAATCTCAATAGTCAAAACATGGTTAAATTCAAAAGACAGCGAATGTCAATAAGAATTTAAACTCCATTTCACAAATTATCAAAGCTTATAATAACACAATTTAGTCAAATAATTTAAGAATACAGTGTTGCCAATTCATACACCACTTAAGCCATGACACAATTTTCCAATCAATGCCGCGTTGTACACTACGACAAAGCAATCACAACCCCACTAATTGAAATCAATGAGGAAGGAAGCTAGCTATATAATGAGTACTCATCTGATCACCTCAACTGGTAAACCAGAGAGGGAGAAAAATAAACGATCACAACCCCATAAATGGAGAAGGAAAATAAACGATCACAACCCCATAAATGGAGAAGGAATGATGTGATACTGTCATGCTAAGTGTGAACACAAAATCAATTCCAAACATTTTATTCAAATGATTCGTAAGCATCTAATAAATTTCCAAAGTTATAATTTCATTCACAAAATGGCAACACAATTCATAATTAACTTCAATTTTCACAAATCACACTAAATCAAATTTTTCACAGTTTCAAACCATTTACAATGCTTTTCAATCAATAAGTATCCATTCAAAAACATTTCCATAATTGAAAACAATAATATACAAATAGTCATAATTTATTTCAATTGAAAAATTCAAAAGAAATAATTGTTGTGCACAAACCTCTAATAACTATCTCCTGGCCTTGACTCAGTATTTCCTTCCCTTTCCCTGAGTCTTTGCTAACTGAGAAATACAATTTGAGGTGTTTCAGTACTCATTTAAGCTGTCTCTAACGATAATGCTTGATAATTAATTCACTGAATTTCATCACTTGCTTAGTCAGCCTAATATGTCAACTCTCGATGCATTCTAGGTAAATATGTCACATTCGATAGTCTTTTAGGGTTGGTACATGTTACCAAATTCATTTCCATGTATACTGCGTTTTCTTGCAGTTTACTATATTTCAGGATACTAGTTTGACCTAGCCGGACGACCTAGTTCTCTTGGTTTTCGGGTTTTGGTCAAAACTAAAAACTTGTAGATCTATGTCTTATTGCACGCAGGGCAAAATTTTTAGGTCATTCTGAGTTATGTAGACCAAGTTATGGTCATTTTACTATTGCTGGTCAAAATGCATCAAGATTGGTCACTTTAGGTCATTTTAGGTCAATTTTGGTTCGGCCAGTTTTTGGACCAAAACTTGTGCAAGCTGTTTGACTTACTTATGTTCATTTCTGGGCTTTAGTGTCTTCATAAGACTTGTAGATATAGGTGTTAACTATTCATGGTCAAAATGTCAGGTCAATTGGACCTGTTTTGAGTGAGTTATGGCCTAAATACTAACTGCTGCCCAATTGGTCAATTTTCAGTCCCTAATTGCACTAATCCGGATTTGGTCATTTTTCAAGTTACCTTACAAGTAGAATTTTGGCAAGCTTCCTCCATGAAAGTTGGCACATTTTGTGCCTAGTTTCACCTCCAATTGGTCTCATACCAATTGGAGCCACACACTTAAGGTTCTAAGCCCAAAACACAAACTGCCCTATTGCATTTTGTTCATACTCATCAAAGATCACCTTTAACACTTACCAAACTTCACATTCATGTCAACTTTGGTTTGTACCATAACCTAAACATATTTTACCACATATTGTTGATCATTTTGGCAGCTTACAATCACATTCAACATACACCATAAAGTGCAGAATTTGTCAAACTCAATTACGACAATTTAATCACCTATTCATGCTCATTTACATGTCCACTATCATAACATATATCTTCACCACTAACTTACATACATATTTGGCAAACTTTAGGATCATAATTCATTAAACAACTTCATGAATTCCAGTATCCTTCAAAGAGTTAACAAGCTGCCATATTTGTCAAGCCTCCATAATTGCTTTCAAACTCAAATTTGCACTTGGTCCACCATTATATATGCATGAAGTTAACTTACCAACACTTTAATTCACATTAGTCAACATTAATTCTTCACAATACATGTAATTTATTTAGTGTACAATTTTGTGGCTGCCCATTTAGGCATTCACGCATAGAATTTCAAATTCAATAAAATTTCCAACTCAACTGCTCAACTTTAACATACACAAAGAATTAACCTACTAAAACTTTTATTCACTTTAATCAACATCAATACCCATCAATTGCATGTGAACAATAATTCAAACTCTTTAATTACCATGGCTGCCTAAACTAGGGCATAATAACAACTCACCAAAACCTCAAATTTTCTTCATCAATTTGTTCATCTCAAGCTTCCCATAAACTTTACTTAAGAAATAAATCAATTTAAACACTTGCCTATTATTGGGGCTTGTTAAATCTTCACCAAAACTCCTCTTTCTTGCTTCCTACATGCTGCCCATGATGTGTAGACCAAGTTTAATGAAGATACTTGCATGGAATCATGGCTTGATCAATGGTGAATGGAGCTCTTGTATGGACGGCAATGGAGGAATTAGGGAGAAGGACCATTCGGCCATGGATGGTGAAATGAAGGAAATGAGATTTTTAAGTGATGGAATCTGTCCATATGTACTTATATACTCCATTAGCTTTAGGTTAATTAATATAATATACTCCATTAATTTTAGGCTAATTAATATAATAAGTAAAGTTTCATTATTTCAATTAATCCCCCCCTCATTTCTCTTTAATTATTTTACCTATATAATTTCTTCTTTTTATGGGGTTTTGAAATTTATTATCACTCATTTTTTTAATAGAAATTTAGGTCAAAGGTCAACTTTAGGTGTCAATTGACCAAAATGCCCCACTTCGGGTTATATTCCCGATTTTTCAGCAACACCGATTTTTGTCGTTTTCTCGATTTCTCGTTTTTCTTTGTACTAATTAATTAATTTTTCTTTGATATTTCTAATGATATTTATACTTCAATTGATGTCTCTTTAAGTCCTAAAAATATTTTTCAGGGTTCCCCGCGGTCCAGGGCTAGTTAACGGCCCACGCCGTGACTTTCCGGTGCTGTCACCCATCGCTAGGGTTCTCGGCTCGCTTAACTTGGTTACATTTCTTTGCTTTATTTTTCCTTTGTTTTTCTTGTATTTTCTTTTCTTGTATTTCATTATTTTATGTCTCCTCACTCATATCGAAGTATAGTTCTAGGCATCCTAGCTGTCCGGACAACACTGGTCACTGAAACAATAGAACGCACTACCGAACATAGGGGTGTTACAAGTATCACATCAAACTCATGGAATGGTAGCTCAATAAAGTTAGCCGAAAACTCATAACCCTGTATGCTCAGAGGACAACCCTTATAGACCTTCTTTACCATGACACTATGGCCTAAAGGGTTAGTAACCAATATGTCCTCCTCTATCCTCTCTATCTGTACCCTTCTATCAACCGGTGGTGTAATATATTTATAAGAGCATGTAGAACTAGGATCTATCAAAACATAGATAGACATATCATAAAGAGAAAAAGTACCCTGAATGACATCTGCTGGATTTGGCTCCTCTCAAGCTCTCATAGCATAAGCACGGGGTGCTACGCTAGCCTCCTGCCTCTCAACAGTCTCTGCAGTAGGCCTCTATGAGGTACTAGTTATATTAGGCCTCACACGTCTTGTAACCCTCTGTGCTGCTGGGGTAGACCTCTTTGTCTAGGGTGGAGCAGTGGGAGCACTCCTCTGTGGATAATCTTTCAACAAGTGATCCGTAGATCCACATTTGAAACATCCCCCAGTCAATAATCTACATTCTCCTCAGTGGCTCCTCCCACAGTGTGCATAGGCTGGTATTTGGGCTTATCCTCATGTAGCTGCACCCAGAGAACTACTAACTGATACACTTGATTGTCCTCCTCTGCTCGGAGCAAATCGAGATCTCTATCTCTTGCCTCAGCCTTGGGTCTGACCCTGAGACCCCTTGGACCTCTTACAATCAGTAGCTGCTGAACTAAACTATCCCTGTCCAGAACCCCTCTTACGCTGTCAGTCTCTCTTGGACTGCTCCTCATCTCTCACTCTCTCCACATTAAGAGCTGATGCTACTAATAAAGAGAAATCTGTGAAGTAGTGAGATGTAACTATCTGTCGGATGTTGTCATTTAGCCTGTCCTCAAACCTCCTGCATCTATCAGCCTCTATGGGCATTATCTCCCATACATATCTACTAAGTCTCATGAATTGCCACTCATATTCGGTGACTGTAAGCTGCCTCTATCTCAATGCAAGGAATTCTCTCCTTCTGGCCTCTAAGTACACATGGTTGATATATTTCTTTCTAAACTCAGCCAAAAAGAAATTCCAAGTGATTTGTCTAGGCTGTACCACTCTTGACACTATTACCCACCACTGATATGCATCCTCCTGAAGCAATGATAAAGCACACTCCAACAGCTGCTCTGGGTGGAGTGTAGCTGCTGCAATACCCTTTCTGTCCTTTCCAACTAGTGCTCTGCAACGGCTGGGTCATTCTCTTTCTTACCCTTAAAATTAACGGCCCCATATTTTCGTAATTTCTCTAATGGGGACCTCTGCACTGGCTATGGCTGTAGGGGTGGTGGTGGCTGTATAGGTGGTAGTGGCAATGGCTGTGGCTATGGAGACCCGGACAGATTCTCCTCTGTTATATTAACATATGGCGGGTTCCATTATTCACCTGTTAAAATAGTTTATATCCATTTCATATTCCATATGTCACCTCATATCATCTTTGCTCATACAATTTCAAGAAAATATATATTTCATTCATTCATGTAAAATCGTGTACATTATTTACAATTTATTTACAATATCAAAATGAATTACATCTGTACTTATATACAATGAACAAAATACAAAAATCTAGATACATGGGCCCTACCAAAACAAACTACAGAGGTGACTCTCACACTATAGCAGATCTGCACAACTCTCTATCAGAGCACTATTGTTACTGCTGCTAGTCCTGGTCTCCAGTATCTACGAGATGGAAAACTAACGCGCTAAGCGTAATGCTTAGTGGTGCATAAATTAAAATAAAAATAACTAAATAATTAAAGATAATGAGTCTATATGTAATTTCATAAATTTTAAGTCATTTACATATTTGATGCACTTTGGGAATAATTTAAATTTATTGGATCTTTTCTATTCATTTCCCTCATATTCAATCTTATTAAATTCCTATTAGTGCCCAAGTAACCTATAACAGACTATAAAGACTGGATACACAGGAGTATACTAGTTAGATAGCCATATGTCTATCATATATACATCTATCATGTTAGGCACAAAGCCAGCGGGCAAGCATTGAAGTCAAAAATTATATCAGGCATCATGGCCAACGGGCAAGCATAAAGCCTGTAAAACAATCATATCAGATAAATATTGTCTATCAATGATTATTCTTATGGGCAGTACTGCTATCTGTAGTCCCTAATTGATATATCAATCGGTCAATGCTATATACATAAGTCTAGGTATACATTGGGCAATTTAGTATAGTTATGTGGTCAACAAATTATTTTGGTTAATTTCATATTGTATAACAAGTCATTTTAAGAACCTTTCTCAAGGTCCAGATTTAGTATCCTAAATTTTCCTAGCAAATTGATCAAAATGTAGTCACTGTTTGGCCACACTTCCTTCATGAAAGTTGTTCCTCTATGTCTTATCTTTGTTTCCTTTTTGAATCATGTTATTTGGAGTTTTAGAACTCAAGTTATGGTTAAATAACCAAAACTGGTTCATTGCTTAATTTTGGCTCCAGAACTAGGCAGATTCCGGAGTCCAACTTTGTCTAATTATTTAGGCATGTTACAGCCACTTTTAAGCCTAATGTTCTTCATAAGAGTTGTTACCATTTTTCTTAGGATCACTCAAATTTAAGATTTGCAATTTTTCAAGTTTTATAGAATGAGTTATAACCAATTGATTGGCCTGGACTCATATACCCTGTGCCTTTAGGATTCCAGTTCAGGTTAGTGGTTTTGTCTCTCACTTGAAATTTGAGGAAAGTCCCTAAATAAAAGTTGGATCCTTGTTTCTTAGGTTTTCAGAACAGTTTTGCTCATCCCAATTGGAGTTTTCTACTAAACGTTATGGTGTAAACATTATTCTTGGGTCAAGTGGCTATTTGGTTCAATTTTAGGTTTTGGTATGCTGACTTATCCTAGTAAATTGACCTAGTTCGCTTAGGTTCTAGATTCTTGTCAAAACACCAAAGTTGTAGTTTTAAGTCTTATAGAGATTTTGGCTATGGTTTCACTACATTTACAGTTTTATAGATCAAGTTATGACATTTTTTCCAAAACTGGTCGGATAGGTTCAAGTCCAGAATTTCTGGGCAGTTTTGGTTCTAGCAGTTTTAACAAGCTAAAATTGGTTAGCAATTTGATTTGGTTATGGTTAAAATTTGGGTTTCTGTTCTTCATGAAAGTTGTTCCACTATGTCTAAGCTTTCTATAGGTTCAAGAATCAGGTCATTCTGACTTTTCTAGAGTAAGTTATAGCCATTTGAACATTTACTGTTTATTTCGTCATTTTCCTAGGTCCATATTAGGTTTGCCTAGATTCAAGCAGTTTTTAAGTTAGGTTAAGGGTAGTTTTTGGGCATGGTCTCTTTATGAAAAATGGGGCATTATGACCCTAGTTTCATCACCAATTAGCCTCACACTAATCGGAGTGACACAACTCTACTTATGGCTCAAAAACTACACTGGACTCATAGGCCCAATTTCTTGCATAGAAAATCAACACTCCCAATATCAATTCCACCCAACTTCCAAACTTCAATTCACATTCGTGGCACTTCTAATGGTCAATAAATAGTATCAGAAATATTAATTTCAAGCCAGAACACAAAGTCCCCAATTTGAGATCAAAACTCTAACTTCCGTATCCATTCCTCAAGCAATTTCATACCAAAACATACCAAATCAAACATATCTATCATGTGTGATCATTAACAACACCAACAGGCAAACTAATTCAATCAAAATTCATCAACCCTACACATCCTCATGGCTAGTGAAATTAGGGTTTCCAAATTTCTTATCATTTGCTTTCAATTTCATGTTATACTCACTCATTTCAACATGCTTACACTATTTAAGGAAGAGAGGGAGTGATATCTTGCACTAACCTCACTTAGCTGATTTTTGACTTTCCAAATCTTCAATTTCCTAGCTTTTCTTGGTAGCCAATCACTTCTCCAAGGTGTGGATTTAATTTTTAGTGAAGGGAATTAGCGTTTTTATGGTGAGGAAGGGTGGAAAATTCAAGCTTGAAAGCTTGAAAATGGAGGAGAGGGAAAGCTTCAATGGTTCGGCCAAGTGAAGACCCAAGGAAGAAGAAGACTTGTTTTTACTACTAATTTGTCTCTTGTATTGGTATTTATCCATATAATAAATTTAATTATTAATTATAAAAATTAGAATTTTAACATTTCCAAAAATTCCCTCTATGTCCCATATTTTAATTCCATATTTACTTCATGTTTCAAATGGATTTTTAAAATTTTATTGTCACTCATTTTAATGGACATTTTGGTATAAAATTAACTCTAGATGTCAAATGACCAAAATACCCCTCATCGGGTTATAGGCAAACTTTTTCGGTAATACCGATTAAGTCCTGACCTGATGGTTCCTTTGATTTTATACTGTCTATTTCATTTTATTTTCATCTTTTTTTTTTTTGGCCCTCAGACTGGCCTTGAATGGTACTATTTACTGACGGAATATCCCTATTCAAAGCACAGAAGTCTAGGGTGTTAGACATATAGTAAAAATTGGTCAGGTCCTATTACATCATTCTGTTGTTCCTAAAAAATACTGGAATGATGCTTTTGGGATAGCAGTCTATACCATCAATAGATTACCATCCGTCCACACCACTCCTTCAACTCCTTCCTAGTTACTATTTAACCAAAAGCCTAATTATGATGAATTAAAAGTATTTGGCTGTTTATGTTATCCATGGTTAAAACCATATGCCAAAGACAAGTTAGCCCTTAGATCCAGTCCGTGTGTTTTTCTTGGATACACTAAAAGTCATAAAGGTTATTGTTGTTTTGATTCTGCTTCTGAGAAGATTCATGTCTCACGCCATGTCTTGTTTAATGAGCAGGTATTCCCATTTAAAAGAAAAGATGATATTGGCTTCGCTGCTCACAATGACAGCTTGCCCAAGGATGATCTTGCCAACCCCATCCCTCTATCCTCGAATGTAAACATACCAATGCAAGTTACTTCTATGCCCAATCCCGCATTACCCTTCAACACTACTGTAGGCATATTAGGACCCCATCGATCAACTCTCACTCCTACTCAACCTCATATTCCCACCACTAACCAATCTCTTACCACATCCTAACCCACTAAACCACAAACACGACACCTACTCTCATCTCCACCTTTCATATTGTCCACTAAATAGCCTCCTTCTACCCAGAGACTCCTATACCAAAGTCTTACACCTCCTCCAACTCAAACACCAGATCATGGCTTATCTATTCTCCTTGAGCCCACATCCTATCTAATAACTACCACAACCTCATCTCCTAAGCCACCCAAACTATTACTTCTCGAACCTACAAATACCTATTCCATGCAAACACTCAGTAACCCTGAACATTTAAAACCATTACTATTCATGGTCACCATGCCCTTACCCCCCATCCCTTCTTAGTACACCAAGGCAGCACCTGATTTGTGATGGTGTATTGCTATGTCTGAAGAAATCAATGCTTTGTTACACACCAACACATGGACATTGGTACCCAAGATGAATGCTCAGAACATTATCGGCTGCAAATGGGTATATTGCATTAAGCAGAAAGCCAATGGCTCTATTGATAGATTCAAAGCCAGTCTTATGGCAAAGGGATATCACCAATGACCTAGAATTGATTTCACTAGCACATTCTCTCCTGTTCTAAAGCCAACCACACTCAGGACAATTCTATCCATAGCAGTCTCAAACAATTAGATAACTCGACAACTCGATGTCTATAATGCCTTTTTACATGGTAATCTTGATGATACAGTTTACATGGAGCAACCTCCAGGTTTTGCAGACAAAGACAAGTTGGATTATGTTTGCAAACTGAATCAATCATTGCATGGACTACGTTAAGCTCCTCGGTAGTGGTATACCAAACTCAAGAATGCACTCATGTTTCTTCATTTTACTCCATCCACAATGGACACCACACTCTTTCATCGTAAATTAGGTTCCACACATCTTATTTGCCTTGTTTATTTTGGCAATATTATACTTACAAGCAATGACCTCCATACAGTCCAAGATGTTATAAAGTCTTTATAGCAATAATTCATGATAAAAGAGTTAAGGAAGCTAGACTACTTCCTTGGTGTTGAGGTTCATTATCTCCCTACTAGTATGCTCCTCACATAATCTAAGTACACTGCTGACCTGTTGGCAAAGGGCAATATGACCGCTTGTAATGGTATAACTACTCTTGCGTGCTCCAAAACTAAGCTTCATCTTCAAGATAGTGCTCTTGCCATCGATCCAATAATGTACCACTACATTGTAGGTGCATTATAATATCTATTCCTTACAAGACTCGATGTGTCATATGCAGTACATCTTGTGTCTCAATTCCTTCATGCTTTAACGGAGAATCATTGGACAGCCTGTAAGCGCATTCTCCGCTACTTGCAACTTACTCAACATTATGGTCTCATGGATACAAAGTCATCTTCTAGCAATATCAATGCCTACGTCGACGCAGATTGGGCCTCCAACTCTGATGATCAAAAGTCTGTAACAGGCTACACAATATGCATGGGCACTAATCTCATCGCTTGGACGACCAAAAAGCAACCCACGGTTGCCAAATCATCCACTAAAGCTGAGTACAGATCCGTAGGTGCTGCCACAATCAAAATCATGTGGCTGCAATCATTGTTATGCGACATTGGCTTTGACTCTCCAACATGCCCAGTTTTATGGTGCGATAATGTTGGTGTTACATGTCTCTCCACAAATCTAGTGTTTCAGTCAAGAACTAAGCATATAGAAGTGGATTTCCACTTTGTCCGAAATATTATTGCCAAAAAGCAGCTTCATATTGATAAGTACATAATTTATTAATTTTACGCTCATCACATTTAGTGTTTTTAGTGTGTTTTTATGTTTAATTTAGTTGGTTAAGTATATTTATCTATCTATTAGGCATATGTTTAGAGAGTTATCGAAATAATTGTGTTAAATGGAGAAATTTGACTCTTGCTGTATTTTTCAGGGTTTTGGTGAAGTCCCAGAATAGAGAAGTGTGGAAGGAAGCTTGGAAAGGTCGAAGGATTAAGAAGCATTGTTAAAACAAAGTACACGGGTCGTGTAAGCACAATTAGAGACCCATGTAACATTCTGCCAAAAGGAATCTAGAGAACTAAGGAAGAAACAAAGTACACGTGTCATGTAATTTGACCCGTGTAAATCTTGGAGACCCGTGTAACTTTCTATGCCAACACGAGACATACCCATTCGGCTCCAGTAAGTTACACGGCCTTAGGTGTAACGATCGGGAACCAACCACTAGAGGAATTGTCCGCTTTGGCCATGAGCCTCATGGTTTTGTCCCATAGGTGGAATGGAGAACTTCCCAGGAGGTCACCCATCCTAGGATTTCTCTCAAGCGAGCACGCTTAACCCTGGAGTTCTTCCAACTCTCTAGGCCATTCCACCAAAAGGCGCCTCTAGTGATTAGTTCCCCCATTTTATATATCATTACTTTTGAACCCAAGACCAACTCCGTGCTTTGCCGATGTGGGATTTGCCTAAGGGACCTGTCTCCCCCCCTTTCGGGACTCAGCGTCCTCGCTGAGGTTTGCCCCACCATCGCCCAAGAGGACACGCGAGCGGCTCTGATACCAATTGTAATGATCGGGAACCAACCACTAGAGGAATTGTCCGCTTTGGCTATGAGCCTCACGGTTTTGTCCCATAGGTGGAATGGAGAACTTCCCAGGAGGTCACCCATCCTAGGATTTCTCTCAAGCGAGCACGCTTAACCCTGGAGTTCTTCCAACTCTCCAGGTCATTCCACCAAAAGGCGCCTCTAGTGATTAGTTCCCCCATTTTATATATCATTACTTTTGAACCCAAGACCAACTCCGTGCTTTGCCGATGTGGGATTTGCCTAAGGGACCTTTGGAACAAGATTGAGTGTTTTGATGGACTTGGAGTGCACTAGAGATTATGTTTAAAGTATGTAAATATAAGTATAATGGATTAGTTAGTTAATTAAAGCATGTTGTGAAAACTCATATGGGAATTAGGGTTTTGAGAAGTGAAAATTTGGCTTGGCTTAGGAAATTGTTAGAGAACATTTTAATGGTCAATTAGTGACCATTTTAGGTAAGTTGACCATAATTTGGACTGAAATATAGCATGGCAAAGTGAATGAGTATGCTGCCTAGGGACAGCAGCAAGGGTGGCTGTGATTCCAACCCACTTAGACAGTCATAAATTTAGCTATGTAGGTACAATTGGTGTTTGGCAAATTGGACATGAAACTAGACTTATAATGGCACATTTTTGCTGAAGAAACCATGCCCAAAAGACCAAAGTAAGTGGACCAAAAGTTGGCCCCAATCCGGATACCCTGCAACAGCACTTGCAGAAATGACCAAATGAACAGTTGGCCATAACTCACTGTAGATATGGTCAATTGACCAGAAATTTTTACAGCAACAAGTTAGGACATAGATAAACAACTTTCATGAAGAAACCTACCCCAAATTATGACCAGAACCTAACCCAAATGACAGTCACAGTCACTGTTCATGGTACTGTAGATTTGGTAATTCTGCAGTTTTTCCAATCCGGCCAGCTGTGGTTTTTGGACCATATCTGGAGCTACAAAACTCCAAATGGAGTGATTCAAAAAACGAAATTCAACTACAAAAAATAAGGAACAACTTTTATGTTTACCAATTCCTCAAATTTCCACTGTAACAGTCC
Source organism: Hevea brasiliensis (assembly GCF_030052815.1). Classification (NCBI taxonomy): domain Eukaryota; kingdom Viridiplantae; phylum Streptophyta; class Magnoliopsida; order Malpighiales; family Euphorbiaceae; genus Hevea; species Hevea brasiliensis. The sequence goes on along the minus strand of NC_079507.1, from coordinate 32,969,595 downwards.
CTAATGGAACAGTAAAATTATGGTACAAAATCTGAAAATTCTGCTCCTTTGGTTTAATGCTTAGAAATGGTATTAATGCTTAATGCCAACAAGTTTTAAATGCAAAATGTGGTATGTTGGGAGTGCCAAAACCAATGTACCTATTTTCTACCTAAAAGTCAACATTTTTGTTGACCAATGAGGTGAATAGTGATACCAAAACTTGAAATTCACAAATTGAAGAATTTAAAAGTTTCAAATGCCCTAGTATACCTAACAAGATTGGTTTGGATAGTTTGGCATGCCAATAGGGTTCAGTTAGCAGTACTGCACATGGCAATATGCCATTCTGTGATTTTATGGCTTTTATCCATTCTGACCTTGTATTGAGATTTGGCTTTGTGCCTGATGTATTTATAGCTTGTTAGCTGTTCTGTTGCACACCGAGAGATGCATATGTGACCGATGGTGCGACAGCCTGAGGTACTTGATACCCAGTGCCAGTTTACCCGTTTATCCAGTCCAGTCATCTAGTGTAGGTTACTTGGGCAACCAAATGAATGAAAGGGGACAAAGTTAATGATACACAAATTCAAAACAAATAAAACATATACATTCACTACATATTTATTTCTTGCTATTTCTTTTATTTTATTATTGCACCACTAAGCATTATTGCTTAGCACGTTGCTTTTGCCATGCGTAGGTTCTGGAGATACAGATCGTGAGCTCAGTAGACCGCAGACTGGGTGAGTCCATCCTGCAGTTCTGGACAGTGTCCATGTCACCTCAACTTCTGCTGTGCATTGGTAGGACACTAGGTGTCATTTTGTCATTTTGTAACTAAATTTTTATTTTCTCATATGTATTTAGAATTATGTAATGTATTTGGATGCTCATGTAAATTATGAAAATTGTATTTGTGAATGGAAAAGTAAATATCTATTTGTGATTTATACTTGATTATCACATGTGATGGATAATTGAGAACTGAAATTGAGAAATGTTGTTGAGATTTTGATATTGGAGTTTAAGATGATGAGATATGAATATTGGAAGTGTTTTTCACAGGTTCCGAAGAACGGTTTTCTCCAGTTTTAGCCGGTACTCTGCCGGATTTTCTTTAAAATTTTCGGAACCTCAAATAAATAATAATTTCGATAAATGGCTTAAATAAATTATATTTCATAAACTATATTCAAAACTATGACAAAAATTGATTAAGTTAAAATAGAGGGTGCCGATACACCGTGTGACATTGCTTACTCGGGTATACTGTACACGGGTAAGGGGTGTCACATTTAGTGGTATAGTGTAGTGATACACGGGCCGTGTATCTGTCGACAGTCAGTTTCCTGATTTTGCTCCAGATGTAGTTTTTGATAGAGACTCTAAAAACCTAACCCTAGTCCATTTATTATAAAGAGAAGAGATAGCAGCCGACTCAAATCATCGAATAGAGATGCCTCCAACACAATTCAACAGTCTCTCCATTCTCGTCCTTTCAGATTTCTTTATTTTATTTTTCTGTAAGCCATGAACATGAGTGGCTAAGTTTTTAATTCAGTTCAAGGGATTCAAGTTCTTTTACTTGATTTGTGAGACCAGGTTGTTAATTTAATTTATGCCTTTTTGAATATCTATTGTTTTCTGATTTCTTTGTCTTTGATCTATTGAATGATTTGCTAAAAAGGCATATTAGTTGATCGTTTGATGAGATCAATTGATAATTCATCTTCATAATCCATAATTGTTGTGTAAGATTGAACATGAGTAACAATTAGGTTTTATTGATTATGATCCCAATTTTCGATAATAACCTAAGGAAACAATAGGGTGGATTAAATGATTTATGCTTCATAAATTGTTATTCAGCTTAACTACTTTCTTTTCTTAAGGCAGTTATTAATTTGATGAGGATTGTTTAATACCAACTCAGTTAATAATTAGAGTCAATAAGAGTGTTGGGCTCGAATTGATAAGTATAGGGAAGTCAGGGGTTTACCTCGCTGCTTGGTAAATCTACGTTAAGTATTCAATAAGAGATAATTGTATTTCTTTTATCTATGATCAAATCAATGCATTGGAATGAGAATTACCTTGAACTGAAGTTTGTTTAAATTGAGATTCTCTAATTTAGTTGTTTAATTTCTGATTTCTTTGAATTGAGAATTAACCCCCCTCAATCTCTTTTTCTGTTTACATTACACAAGTTCACGAAATTTAATGATTCAGTCTCTAGGGTTCAACCTGGACTTACCATTTATTGCAGAAAATCTTTTACAATTGGTGATTTCAATTAATTTAATTTCTGGTGGATTCGACAACCCATTACATATATGTTACATCTCCTCAAAAGATCAAATAGCCAATGTCACACCTTACCCCTCTGTAAGGAATAACATGATCCCGTAGAATACCTAATGAACTACCGAACTTCACCTATCGATAACTCATTAAGTACCCTACAAGGGATTTTAAAATCATTTTCTTACTTTTTAGAAGTGGTGAGCATTTTCTAATAGGTATTAAAACATTTTATTAGAGTTTGAAAACTAGTTAAAATTTTTGTCCCTTTTTATTTTTTCGCAAATTTTAAAAAAATTTCGGTAGAGTGTCGTCTGTATTTTGATAAAATAGTTCTTTAAATACTTGAAAAAAAAAACACTTCCAATGATTTATCTCATCAACTCAATAACTTCAACATCCACCACAACAAATTTCAACATCATTTCTCAAATTCTAAAATTCAAATCAATAATTTCCAATTCAATATCATCCAAAATAATACTAAGTAATTTCATTCAAATTAAAACAAAATAATTTCATTCCCAATTTCATTAAAGCTAAAACAATTTACATTCAGCAATCCAGAATTTACATTAGAAAAATCCAAACTAATATTATTACAAACTTTATACAACTGCTCATGACCAGTTTTACATGTACATACATCAAAATAATTATTACAATCATGGTATAAAATATACCTCATAGAACTTCAGGGAAGGTGGCTCCACAATCCTCCGCAGCTCACTCTGCTGCTCCTCCAGTCTCTATATGTGCGATAGCAAAAACAGTCATTGCTGAGTACTATGTCTCAGTGGTGCACAACATACTAAAATAACCTTTATGCAGAATTTAAATAATAGTTATTCAAAAACTGAACTGAATATGAGAAATAAATACATACATAATTTATAAGCTTTTAATCTAAACAATTTCATTTCGAAAGTCTCAAAACAAATTTCATCAAAACACACAGTCATATCATACCATTCAAAACAATAATAATCTCAATAGCCAGAGGCTTATGAGAAGTCACATCACAAGGCTAGTTAGCTCAAATATATGGATATCCATTCAATTTCTTCTTCTACTGGCACACACCTCAACACTTCAGCCAGAGAAGGAATCAAAATTCGAAACTAATTTCCCCCACTAGTCATGCTAGTGAGGCATTCAAATATATGGTCATGACACTATGGTTTCAAAACTATTTTAACCATTTATCAAACATTTATTGTCATTTCAAACACATACAAGTAAACTTTCAACAATTTAAGTCAAAAGGATAATAAACATTTCAATACAATTAAGTCACAATTTAATATCACAATTCATTCAAAACAATTTACAGAAGAAAATTTACAGAAATTCTATGTTGTGCACAAACCTTATGCGAGTCGCCTTTTGGCCTTGACTCGATGCCTCAGGTTCTTTCTCGGTATTCTTTTCAACTAAAACACACAGTTTCATAGTGTTTCAGTATCATAATTTATCATAAATCTAAAAATGAATTCAAACCTACTTATGCCTAACTTTAATATGCTAAACTTTACGTTCTTTAAAATTTATATTTCAGGGTTACTATTCATGATACTATTCAAGTCAATTTGTTGACTCTCTAATGCTTAATAGGTATGGAAATTCTAATTTCACCGACATACCACATTTGGGTTATCTAATTTGTTGGTTTTGGTTGTTTTCTTAAATCTTAAGTCTTTTAGGCACAAATTTCAAATTTTCAGTTTTGGTGTCCTGTTTTGTACTGTTCCATTCATTATATTGCTGTTAGAATTTTGCTAAGTTTTCTTCATAGAAGTTGTTCTTCATTGTCTTAAGTTTATTTCCCTTTTTGAATCACTCCATTTTGAGTTTTGTAGCCCAAGTTATAGCCATTTGAACATGGCTGGCCGGATTTGGTTTTACCCAGAATTCTGTGCAAATTCTGGGTTATGGCAATTTTTGTGGTTGACTCTAGGTGGATTTTCAAACAGGTTATGTTCAAAATTTGGGCTTGTTTTCTCATGAAAGTTGTAGGGCTATGTCTCAGCTTTCTACTGGTAAAATTTCAGGTCATTTGGACCTGCCTAGCCCAAGTTATGGCCAAACGAACAAATACTGGTCATTTGGTCATTTTTGTATAAGGCAGTGTGCCCAATTCTGGATTTAGCCTGATTGGTCACTAAGTTATGGTCACTTTCTGAGCATAATTCCTAAATGAAAAATGTGCCATTTTATGTTTAGTTTTATTCCCAATTGGCCTCCCACCAATTGGGTTGATAAATTTTCAGTTTTGGTCCCTGAAATGGACCTTGGTCATGCTACCTGCAATTTGACCATAGCCATTCCGAATTTAAACTTAATTCCAACACTTCCTACACACCACAATTGGTCATACATGACCATTTTTTAACTAAAGTAAGGTCAGCCACATCATTGGACTAATTATCACATTTTTCTCTCCCAAAACCTAGGTGCCAAAACCCTAATTCATAAAATTTAAATCTAATACATTCCAAACACCAATCCATAGTTTGCATACATAATTCAACTTAAACAACCATTCAAATGCATCAATTTCACTCATTTTAAATCCTAATGTAACACCCCTAAGTTCGGTAGTGCGTTCTACTGCTCCAGTGACCAGTGTTGTCCGGACAGCTAGGATGCCTAGAACCGTACCTTGATATGAGAGAGGAGACATAAATATTGAAATACAAGAAAAGAAAATACAAGAAAAACAAAGGAAAAATCATAGCAAAGAAATGTAACCGAGTAAGTGAGCCAGGAAACCTAGCGATGGGTGACCGCACCGGGAAGTCACGGCGTGGACCGTTGACTGGCCCTGGTCTGCGTGGAACCTTGGAAAACATTTTTTGGACATAAATAGACCCTTATTGAAGTATAAATCTCATTAGAAAGATTAAAGAAAAATTAAATAATTAGTACAAAGAAAAGTGAGAAATCGAAAAACAGACAAAATACGGTGTTACCGAAAAATCGGGAAAGCCACCCGAACAGGGGCAGTATGGTCATTTGACATCCTGAATTGTCTTTTGACCTAAATGTCCATTAAAAATAAATAGTATTACACTTAGAAAATGAAATGAAAAATTAATTTGATGGTACCTAAAATAAATAGTGGAAATAATGGGTTAAATGTGGATTAATTGAAAGTTAACTTATAATATGTTTTAATTTTAGTTAGTGGACCACTATAGGATTAATTTATCATTGAAATATGGCTGATATGGTCCACTCAACATCTGAAATTCCTTCTTCCTCAAAATTCTCTCAAATGGCCGAATTGAAGAAACCTTGAAACTCCATTGACGTTTTTCTTTGAGCTTCATTTCCTCTCTCCATTTCAACTCCATTCTCTTAGGTTCTTTCATGAAAAATGGTCTACACACCACAAGGAAGATATTGATACTAATTTTGAGAAGTTTGGTGAAGGTTTAGCAAGTTACAAATAAAGGTAAGTTTGCATTTTTGAGAAATCCTTTGTTAAAGTTTTTATGCATATTATGGGTATTGGTTTGGTGAAGGAAAATTTTGAGTTTGAAGGGTTATTGTTGTTGCCATTTTGGACAGCCATGGGTCACGTTTTTGATGAGGTATTTGTGTATATAATTGATGAGAAATAATGTTAATCATGGTGATTTAGTAACCTAGTGATTTAATGCATGTATATATGGTGAATGATGCACTTTGATGGGAATTGGCATATGGTACGACAATGTGATGTTGATGAATGAATTGTGGCAGCTTGTGGACACTTGAATAATGGTGTATATTGAAGGGAGTGTGGGCAGCATATTGACCTAGAAGGATTGATGATATGTATGTCAAATTACATTGTAAAGTGTATGTAAAGTTTGTAATGTTTAGGTGTGTTTGTAATGGTACTTAGAAATTGTAATTGTGAATGATATTTGGTGTGATGAGGGTGATTGGAATCTGCCCAAAATAATGCTAATGTTATGTAGAAAATGTTTTTGGTAATGTGCCAAAACAGTTTGGTAGGGTATGGAAGTAAACCTTGCAAGGTGAGTATGTGTTTGAAGTTGGGGTGTGAATTGCATATTGAGGGCAGTGTATATTTTAGCCTATAACCTTGAATGTGTAACCTCAATTGGTATGAGACCAATTTGAGGTGAAACTAGGCACAAAATGTGCCAACTTTCATTGAGAAACCATGCCAAAATTCTGCTTGCAAGGTGACCTAAAAATGACCAATTCGGATTAGGTGCAATTAGGACCTGAAAAATGACCAATTGGGCAGCAGTGAGTGTTTAGGCCATAACTCACTCAAACCAGGTCCAATTGACCTGAAATTTTGACCAAGAATAGTTAAGACCCATACCTACAAGTCTTATGAAGGCACCAAAGCCCAGAAATGACCATAAGCAAGTCAAAAAACTTGCACAAGTTCGGGTCCAAAAACTGGCCGAACCAGAATTGACCAATTTGACCTAAAATTGACCTAAAATGGTACCACTTGACCAGCAATAGTGTAATGACCATAACTTGGTCTACTTTACTCGGATTGACCTGAAATTTTGCACCGCGTGCAATAAGACCTAGATCTACAAGTTTGTAGTTTCGACCGAGACCCGAAAACCGAGGGAACTAGATCGTCCAGTTAGGTCAAACCAGTGTCCCGGAATCCAGCAATTTGCATTAAAATGCACTAAGCGAGGAAATGACTTTGGTAAAACATGCCAAACCTAAAACCCTATCGAGTGTGACATATTAACGACACTAAAACCTAATTTACCTAAAACGCATCGAGGGTCGGTATATTAGGTGATTAAGCGAATAATTGAGTTCAGTGCATTATTTACCAAACCCCATCGATAGAGATAGTTTAATTTGGTACTGAAACACTTCAAATTGTGTTTCTCAGTTAACAAGGACTCAGCAAAAGGGAAAGAAATACTGAGTCAAGACCAGGAGACAAATATCAGAGGTTCGTGCACAACAACTGTTTCTTTTGAATTATTTTCAATGGAAATAAATATTGATTATTTGTATATCATTATTTTAAATTGTGGAAATGTGTTTGAGGAATATTTATTGATTGAAAAATATTGTGAATAGTTTGAAACTGTGAAAAACTATTTGAACGACATTGATGGATACTTATTGATTGAAAAGCACTGTAAATGGTTTGAAACCACAGCTATCATGTATATTGATTGTATTCCTCTCTAGCTTGTCTAGTGGGATGAATTGAATTCCCTCTCTGGCTGAAGTGTTGAGGTGTGTGCCTGTTGAGGACAAATAGAATGAGTACTCATATTTTTGCTAGCTAGCCATGTTATTCCTCATTAGTCATCGACTTTTGGGATGAATTGAATACCTCATTAGCCATCGGCTTTTGGGATGAATTGAATTATGGATCATGATTAAGCTGTGTGATTTATTGATGTGTATTGTGAGATTGTGAAATGGATTTAAACTCTCATTGACATATACTGTCTTTTGAATTCAAACCTGATCTGACTTATGGAAAATTATTGTGATATTGAGAAATGGAGTTTAAATTCTTGTTGACAATTATTGTCTTGAATTTAATTATGATTTTAAGTATCCACTATTTACATGACTTATGAATTGTGATTTAAATTGGATTTGGTTAATGTTGTGCACCACTGAGACATTGTCTCAGCGATAGCTTTATTCTTTATCGCGCAGTAGAGAGATAGGCAGCGTGGACTAGGCCGCATATACATCCAATGAGGATTACAGTATATTGAGTATACCGCTTTTGCTTTTGTATCTTGTAATGTATGACCTTTGTATGTACATATTGTATTTGGTTTTGAGCAGTTGTAAATTCAAATTGTACCTTGAAGTTGTAAAATAATTATGAGCTATTTTGACTTGTAAAAGCTGTATTATATTTCCTTATCTCAGACTTTGAAAAATTTCTATGAAATTGAGTTGATAAATTGTTGTGTTGAGAAATATATTGTGTTGAGAAAAATGTGGAGTTGAGATTTGGAAAATTATTGAAGTGCTTTTTTTACAGGTTTTCTGAAGAACTGTTTTATCCAAAATACAGATGGCACTCTGCCAAAATTTTTACAGAAATTCCAAATAAACCAAATGAGTTAGTTATTTCACTTCAGTTCACCAAAATTTTTAATACCTGTAAATAGTGCTCACCACTGTAAAAGAAGTAAGAAAAGTTTTAAAATCCCTTGTAGTGTATTTAATGGGTTATCGATGAAGCGGAGTTGGTAATTCATTAGGTATACTACGGGATCATGTTATGCCTTACAGAGGGTAGGGTGTGACATGTTTTAGTGGTATCGAGCAAAGTTTTTAAATTCTTTTCACTGTTATTTGAATGTTCTTTCTTCATAGTACAACCGCTCAATATCATTGTTGATACATACAAGACATTCTGAAGATAAATATGCACTAACGAGTAAATATCCTTGTGTTATTGTTCAGAAAGCTAAGATCCTCGCATTGAATATGGAAGAGGGTGATCGTTCGATCGATCAGCCCATTGAAATTTGAGTGCAAGGGGAAATAAATTTTGATGCATTAGTGACTAGTCCTTTAGGATAAGGATTGGGATAACAAGTGAAATTAGTTTTGGAAGAGTTTATCGGCGAAAAGTATTTGCTGACACACCATAAAATTATAAGCTAATTGGTGAGCCTACTTAATGTAAGGCAAGAGGACGTAAAAATAAGTTACAGAATTAGAATTGCTCTAGATGAAGGTAGAGATGTTACTGTTAGTAATTATTAATGGATATTGTAATCAGAATAAGTTCGGATATCAGTGAATTTGAAAAGGATAAAAGATAGGAAAGTTTGATCTATTGAATAAGCTGTAGATTACAGTACTAACTTGAGATTATTGTGTAGAGCTACGTACTACCCGATAGTACACCTAGATGAGAATAGTTGCCAACGGCATCTGTTTTGGTATAGTTATGCCAGGACAGAATTTTATTGTTGGAATTAAGTTGAAAATCCTACTTAGGGATCTAAAACTCCAAAAGTTAAAATATCGAAAGGTTATAGTTCAGTACAAAAGGAAGTAAGTTATAGAATATTGACAGATAAAAAGAGTTATGGAAGTAGAGATTTGAACAGTTGATTGATATGTAACAAGGAAATATTACGAATGTGAGGAAGACTATGGATTAGAATGGTCAGAGGACCAATGACTGATGAATGATTCTAACATGACCTCAAGGGTCATTCAAGAAGCAACGTGAACTAAAATATTAGACAGCATAATAGTAAGAGGAGATTGGTGTTATCCAAGCAAATTAAACATTGTATTAGATTGTTAAAAGTCTTACGACCATATAGAAAGGAGAAAATAAACGTATGACTATTGTAAGATGACTACTGGGTAAAATTTCGTGGACGAAATTTATTTAAGGGAGAATTGTAACACCCTAAGTTCTGTAGTGCGTTCTACTGCTCCAGTGACCAGTGTTGTCCGGACAGCTAGGATGCCTAGAACCGTACCTTGATATGAGAGAGGAGACATAAATATTGAAATACAAGAAAAGAAAATACAAGAAAAACAAAGGAAAAATCATAGCAAAGAAATGTAACCGAGTAAGTGAGCCAGGAAACCTAGCGATGGGTGACCGCACCGGGAAGTCACGGTGTGGACCGTTGGTAGCCTGCTGCGGGGAACCTTGGAAAACATTTTTTGGACATAAATAGACCCTTATTGAAGTATAAATCTCATTAGAAAGATTAAAGAAAAATTAAATAATTAGTACAAAGAAAAGTGAGAAATCGAAAAACAGACAAAATACGGTGTTACCGAAAAATCGGGAAAGCCACCCGAGCAGATATGGTCATTTGACATCCTGAATTGCCTTTTGACCTAAATGTCCATTAAAAATAAATAGTATTACACTTAGAAAATGAAATGAAAAATTAATTTGATGGTACCTAAAATAAATAGTGGAAATAATGGGTTAAATGTGGATTAATTGAAAGTTAACTTATAATATGTTTTAATTTTAGTTAGTGGACCACTATAGGATTAATTTATCATTGAAATATGGCTGATATGGTCCACTCACCATCTGAAATTCCTTCTTCCTCAAAATTCTCTCAAATGGCCGAATTGAAGAAACCTTGAAACTCCATTGACGTTTTTCTTTGAGCTTCATTTCCTCTCTCCATTTCAACTCCATTCTCTTAGGTTCTTTCATGAAAAATGGTCTACACACCACAAGGAAGATATTGATACTAATTTTGAGAAGTTTGGTGAAGGTTTAGCAAGTTACAAATAAAGGTAAGTTTGCATTTTTGAGAAATCCTTTGTTAAAGTTTTTATGCATATTATGGGTATTGGTTTGGTGAAGGAAAATTTTGAGTTTGAAGGGTTATTGTTGTTGCCATTTTGGACAGCCATGGGTCACGTTTTTGATGAGGTATTTGTGTATATAATTGATGAGAAATAATGTTAATCATGGTGATTTAGTAACCTAGTGATTTAATGCATGTATATATGGTGAATGATGCACTTTGATGGGAATTGGCATATGGTACGGCAATGTGATGTTGATGAATGAATTGTGGCAGCTTGTGGACACTTGAATAATGGTGTATATTGAAGGGAGTGTGGGCAGCATATTGACCTAGAAGGATTGATGATATGTATGTCAAATTACATTGTAAAGTGTATGTAAAGTTTGTAATGTTTAGGTGTGTTTGTAATGGTACTTAGAAATTGTAATTGTGAATGATATTTGGTGTGATGAGGGTGATTGGAATCTGCCCAAAATAATGCTAATTTTATGTAGAAAATGTTTTTGGTAATGTGCCAAAACAGTTTGGTAGGGTATGGAAGTAAACCTTGCAAGGTGAGTATGTGTTTGAAGTTGGGGTGTGAATTGCATATTGAGGGCAGTGTATATTTTAGCCTATAACCTTGAATGTGTAACCTCAATTGGTATGAGACCAATTTGAGGTGAAACTAGGCACAAAATGTGCCAACTTTCATTGAGAAACCATGCCAAAATTCTGCTTGCAAGGTGACCTAAAAAAATGACCAATTCGGATTAGGTGCAATTAGGACCTGAAAAATGACCAATTGGGCAGCAGTGAGTGTTTAGGCCATAACTCACTCAAACCAGGTCCAATTGACCTGAAATTTTGACCAAGAATAGTAAGACCCATACCTACAAGTCTTATGAAGGCACCAAAGCCCAGAAATGACCATAAGCAAGTCAAACAACTTGCACAAGTTCGGGTCCAAAAGCGGCCGAACCAGAATTGACCAATTTGACCTAAAATTGACCTAAAATGGTACCACTTGACCAGCAATAGTGTAATGACCATAACTTGGTCTACTTAACTCGGATTGACCTGAAATTTTGCACCGCGTGCAATAAGACCTAGATCTACAAGTTTGTAGTTTCGACCGAGACCCGAAAACCGAGGGAACTAGATCGTCGTTAGGTCAAACGATGTCCGAATCCGAGAATTTGCATTAAAATGCACTAAGCGAGGAAATGACTTTGGTAAAACATGCCAAACCTAAAACCCTATCGAGTGTGACATATTAACGACACTAAAACCTAATTTACCTAAAACGCATCAAGGGTCGGTATATTAGGTGATTAAGCGAATAATTGAGTTCAGTGCATTATTTACCAAACCCCATCGATAGAGATAGTTTAATTTGGTACTGAAACACTTCAAATTGTGTTTCTCAGTTAACAAGGACTCAGCAAAAGGGAAAGAAATACTGAGTCAAGACCAGGAGACAAATATCAGAGGTTCGTGCACAACAACTGTTTCTTTTGAATTATTTTCAATGGAAATAAATATTGATTATTTGTATATCATTATTTTAAATTGTGGAAATGTGTTTGAGGAATATTTATTGATTGAAAAATATTGTGAATAGTTTGAAACTGTGAAAAACTATTTGAACGACATTGATGGATACTTATTGATTGAAAAGCACTGTAAATGGTTTGAAACCACAGCTATCATGTATATTGATTGTATTCCTCTCTAGCTTGTCTAGTGGGATGAATTGAATTCCCTCTCTGGCTGAAGTGTTGAGGTGTGTGCCTGTTGAGGACAAATAGAATGAGTACTCATATTTTTGCTAGCTAGCCATGTTATTCCTCATTAGTCATCGACTTTTGGGATGAATTGAATACCTCATTAGCCATCGGCTTTTGGGATGAATTGAATTATGGATCATGATTAAGCTGTGTGTGATTTATTGATGTGTATTGTGAGATTGTGAAATGGATTTAAACTCTCATTGACATATACTGTCTTTTGAATTCAAACCTGATCTGACTTATGGAAAATTATTGTGATATTGAGAAATGGAGTTTAAATTCTTGTTGACAATTATTGTCTTGAATTTAATTATGATTTTAAGTATCCACTATTTACATGACTTATGAATTGTGATTTAAATTGGATTTGGTTAATGTTGTGCACCACTGAGACATTGTCTCGTGATAGCTTTATTCTTTATCGCAGTAGAGAGATAGGCAGGCGGCGGACTAGGCTGCATATACATCCAATGAGGGATTACAGTATATTGAGTATACCGCTTTTGCTTTTTGTCTTGTAATGTATGACCTTTGTATGTACATATTGTATTTGGTTTTGAGCGATTGTAAATTCAAATTGTACCTTGAAGTTGTAAAATAATTATGAGCTATTTTGACTTGTAAAAGTCAGTATTATATTTCCTTATCTCAGACTTTGAAAAATTTCTATGAAATTGAGTTGATAAATTGTTGTGTTGAGAAATATATTGTGTTGAGAAAAATGTGGAGTTGAGATTTGGAAAATTATTGAAGTGCTTTTTTTTACAGGTTTTCTGAAGAACTGTTTTATCCAAAATACAGATGGCACTCTGCCAAAATTTTTACAGAAATTCCAAATAAACAAAATGAGTTAGTTATTTCACTTCAGTTCACAAAAATTTTTAATACACATAAATAGTGCTCACCACTGTAAAAGAAGTAAGAAAAGTTTTAAAATCCCTTGTAGTGTATTTAATGGGTTATCGATGAAGCGGAGTTGGTAATTCATTAGGTATACTACGGGATCATGTTATGCCTTACAGAGGGGTAGGGTGTGACATGTTTTAGTGGTATCAGAGCAAAGTTTTTAAATTCTGTTTTCACCTGTTATTTGAATGTTCTTTCTTCATAGTACAAGCGCCGTCAATATCATTGTTGATACATACAGTACATTACAGTATAAATATGCACTAAAGAGAGTAAATATCCTTGTGTTATTGTTCAGGAAAGCTAAGATCTTCGCATTGAATATGGAAGAGGGTGATCGTTCAGTCGATCAGCCCATTGAGGCTGAGGTGCAAGGGGAAATAAATTTTGATGCATTAGTGACTAGTCCTTTAGGATAAGGATTGGGATAACAAGTGAAATTAGTTTTGGAAGAGTTTATCGGCGAAAAGTATTTGCTGACACACCATAAAATTATAAGCTAATTGGTGAGCCTACTTAATGTAAGGCAAGAGGACGTAAAAATAAGTTACAGAAATAGAATTGCTCTAGATGAAGGTAGAGATGTTACTGTTAGTAATTATTAATGGATATTGTAATCAGAATAAGTTCGGATATCAGTGAATTTGAAAAGGATAAAAGATAGGAAAGTTTGATCTATTGAATAAGCTGTAGATTACAGTACTAACTTGAGATTATTGTGTAGAGCTACGTACTACCCGATAGTACACCTAGATGAGAATAGTTGCCAACGGCATCTGTTTTGGTATAGTTATGCCAGGACAGAATTTTATTGTTGGAATTAAGTTGAAAATCCTACTTAGGGATCTAAAACTCCAAAAGTTAAAATATCGAAAGGTTATAGTTCAGTACAAAAGGAAGTAAGTTATAGAATATTGACAGATAAAAAGAGTTATGGAAGTAGAGATTTGAACAGTTGATTGATATGTAACAAGGAAATATTACGAATGTGAGGAAGACTATGGATTAGAATGGTCAGAGGACCAATGACTGATGAATGATTCTAACATGACCTCAAGGGTCATTCAAGAAGCAACGTGAACTAAAATATTAGACAGCATAATAGTAAGAGGAGATTGGTGTTATCCAAGCAAATTAAACATTGTATTAGATTGTTAAAAGTCTTACGACCATATAGAAAGGAGAAAATAAACGTATGACTATTGTAAGATGACTACTGGGTAAAATTTCGTGGACGAAATTTATTTAAGGGGGGGAGAATTGTAACACCCCTAAGTTCGGTAGTGCGTTCTACTGCTCCAGTGACCAGTGTTGTCCGGACAGCTAGGATGCCTAGAACCGTACCTTGATATGAGAGAGGAGACATAAATATTGAAATACAAGAAAAGAAAATACAAGAAAAACAAAGGAAAAATCATAGCAAAGAAATGTAACCGAGTAAGTGAGCCAGGAAACCTAGCGATGGGTGACCGCACCGGGAAGTCACGGTGTGGACCGTTGACTGGCCCTGGACTGCGGGGAACCTTGGAAAACATTTTTTGGACATAAATAGACCCTTATTGAAGTATAAATCTCATTAGAAAGATTAAAGAAAAATTAAATAATTAGTACAAAGAAAAGTGAGAAATCGAAAAACAGACAAAATACGGTGTTACCGAAAAATCGGGAAAGCCACGAGCAGAGCGATATGGTCATTTGACATCCTGAATTGCCTTTTGACCTAAATGTCCATTAAAAATAAATAGTATTACACTTAGAAAATGAAATGAAAAATTAATTTGATGGTACCTAAAATAAATAGTGGAAATAATGGGTTAAATGTGGATTAATTGAAAGTTAACTTATAATATGTTTTAATTTTAGTTAGTGGACCACTATAGGATTAATTTATCATTGAAATATGGCTGATATGGTCCACTCACCATCTGAAATTCCTTCTTCCTCAAAATTCTCTCAAATGGCCGAATTGAAGAAACCTTGAAACTCCATTGACGTTTTTCTTTGAGCTTCATTTCCTCTCTCCATTTCAACTCCATTCTCTTAGGTTCTTTCATGAAAAATGGTCTACACACCACAAGGAAGATATTGATACTAATTTTGAGAAGTTTGGTGAAGGTTTAGCAAGTTACAAATAAAGGTAAGTTTGCATTTTTGAGAAATCCTTTGTTAAAGTTTTTATGCATATTATGGGTATTGGTTTGGTGAAGGAAAATTTTGAGTTTGAAGGGTTATTGTTGTTGCCATTTTGGACAGCCATGGGTCACGTTTTTGATGAGGTATTTGTGTATATAATTGATGAGAAATAATGTTAATCATGGTGATTTAGTAACCTAGTGATTTAATGCATGTATATATGGTGAATGATGCACTTTGATGGGAATTGGCATATGGTACGGCAATGTGATGTTGATGAATGAATTGTGGCAGCTTGTGGACACTTGAATAATGGTGTATATTGAAGGGAGTGTGGGCAGCATATTGACCTAGAAGGATTGATGATATGTATGTCAAATTACATTGTAAAGTGTATGTAAAGTTTGTAATGTTTAGGTGTGTTTGTAATGGTACTTAGAAATTGTAATTGTGAATGATATTTGGTGTGATGAGGGTGATTGGAATCTGCCCAAAATAATGCTAATTTTATGTAGAAAATGTTTTTGGTAATGTGCCAAAACAGTTTGGTAGGGTATGGAAGTAAACCTTGCAAGGTGAGTATGTGTTTGAAGTTGGGGTGTGAATTGCATATTGAGGGCAGTGTATATTTTAGCCTATAACCTTGAATGTGTAACCTCAATTGGTATGAGACCAATTTGAGGTGAAACTAGGCACAAAATGTGCCAACTTTCATTGAGAAACCATGCCAAAATTCTGCTTGCAAGGTGACCTAAAAAAATGACCAATTCGGATTAGGTGCAATTAGGACCTGAAAAATGACCAATTGGGCAGCAGTGAGTGTTTAGGCCATAACTCACTCAAACCAGGTCCAATTGACCTGAAATTTTGACCAAGAATAGTTAAGACCCATACCTACAAGTCTTATGAAGGCACCAAAGCCCAGAAATGACCATAAGCAAGTCAAACAACTTGCACAAGTTCGGGTCCAAAACTGGCCGAACCAGAATTGACCAATTTGACCTAAAATTGACCTAAAATGGTACCACTTGACCAGCAATAGTGTAATGACCATAACTTGGTCTACTTAACTCGGATTGACCTGAAATTTTGCACCGCGTGCAATAAGACCTAGATCTACAAGTTTGTAGTTTCGACCGAGACCGAAAACCGAGGAACTAGATCGTCCGGTTAGGTCAAACCAGTGTCGGAATCCAAAGAATTTGCATTAAAATGCACTAAGCGAGGAAATGACTTTGGTAAAACATACCAAACCTAAAACCCTATCGAGTGTGACATATTAACGACACTAAAACCTAATTTACCTAAAACGCATCGAGGGTCGGTATATTAGGTGATTAAGCGAATAATTGAGTTCAGTGCATTATTTACCAAACCCCATCGATAGAGATAGTTTAATTTGGTACTGAAACACTTCAAATTGTGTTTCTCAGTTAACAAGGACTCAGCAAAAGGGAAAGAAATACTGAGTCAAGACCAGGAGACAAATATCGAGGTTCGTGCACAACAACTGTTTCTTTTGAATTATTTTCAATGGAAATAAATATTGATTATTTGTATATCATTATTTTAAATTGTGGAAATGTGTTTGAGGAATATTTATTGATTGAAAAATATTGTGAATAGTTTGAAACTGTGAAAAACTATTTGAACGACATTGATGGATACTTATTGATTGAAAAGCACTGTAAATGGTTTGAAACCACAGCTATCATGTATATTGATTGTATTCCTCTCTAGCTTGTCTAGTGGGATGAATTGAATTCCCTCTCTAGCTGAAGTGTTGAGGTGTGTGCCTGTTGAGGACGAATAGAATGAGTACTCATATTTTTGCTAGCTAGCCATGTTATTCCTCATTAGTCATCGACTTTTGGGATGAATTGAATACCTCATTAGCCATCGACTTTTGGGATGAATTGAATTATGGATCATGATTAAGCTGTGTGTGATTTATTGATGTGTATTGTGAGATTGTGAAATGGATTTAAACTCTCATTGACATATCTTGTCTTTTGAATTCAAACTGATCGACTTATGGAAAATTATTGTGATATTGAGAAATGGAGTTTAAATTCTTGTTGACAATTATTGTCTTGAATTTAATTATGATTTTAAGTATCCACTATTTACATGACTTATGAATTGTGATTTAAATTGGATTTGGTTAATGTTGTGCACCACTGAGACATTGTCTCAATGATAGCTTTATTCTTTGTCGCAGTAGAGAGATAGACAGGCGTGGACTAGGCCGCATATACATCAATGAGGATTACAGTATATTGAGTATACCGCTTTTGCTTTTTATCTTGTAATGTATGACACTGTATGTACATATTGTATTTGGTTTTGAGCAGTTGTAAATTCAAATTGTACCTTGAAGTTGTAAAATAATTATGAGCTATTTTGACTTGTAAAAGCTGTATTATATTTCCTTATCTCAGACTTTGAAAAATTTCTATGAAATTGAGTTGATAAATTGTTGTGTTGAGAAATATATTGTGTTGAGAAAAATGTGGAGTTGAGATTTGGAAAATTATTGAAGTGCTTTTTTTCTGAGGTTTTACAAGAACTGTTTTATCCAAAATACAGATGGCACTCTGCCAAAATTTTTACAGAAATTCCAAATAAACCAAATGAGTTAGTTATTTCACTTCAGTTCACCAAAATTTTTAATACCTGTAAATAGTGCTCACCACTGTAAAAGAAGTAAGAAAAGTTTTTAAAATCCCTTGTAGTGTATTTAATGGGTTATCAGTAGACGGAGTTGGTAATTCATTAGGTATACTACGGGATCATGTTATGCCTTACAGAGGGGTAGGGTGTGACACCTAATCTACTGCTGGCCGAATTTCTACTTGGTCCCCCAAGGATAGTTTTCTTTTAATTTTAAGTATATTTCTAAGTTAATTGAACTAAGAACATAAACATTTAACTAAAATATTAAAGTTTAGATTACTAACCTCAAAATTTGACTTTCAAATTTTCCAAATCTTCAATTCCTTCCTTTTCTTTATCCTCCAATCTTCTTTTCTACTTGAGTTAGCAAGGTTTTATGAAGAAATTTGGGCTAAATTAGAGGTATGTGCATGGAAGTCATGCTTGAAACCAAGCTTCAATGGTGGAATACATGGAGAGAGAAGAGGGATATGGGACGGCTGCTTGTGAGGAAGAAGAGTGAATAATTTTTTTTCTTTTTTTTTATATCTTTATTAAGTGTAATTGACTTGGTCAAAAATTAAGTTAATTAAAATTAAATTTTGACATCATGTGTGATGTCATCCAATGAGGTAAGCATGATGTAATAAACTTTTTCTTTTTTCTTTTTCTTTTGCATTTAATTTTCCATTAGTTCTTTATTTAATTTTTTGATCCCAAAATTTTCTTTTCTCTAATTTTATTGGACAATTAGGTCAGGAGTCAACTCTAGGGGTAAATTGACCAAATTGCCCCTCGCTAGTTCGATCCAATTTGTAAATAATTCAATATTTCTTTCGGATCACTGACCTAATTATTTGACCTGCTTAACAATTCTTTTTCATGATTTTCTCTTTTCCATTGTGTTCACAATAGTCCTAGTGACCGCGGCGTCACATTTTACTATTCAAAATTTGAGTTTAAATTGACCTCGCAGTCCTTCTCGAGAAGGTCACCCATCGCTATTACTCTCGACTCATTTAACTTCTTGTGTTTTTTTTTTCTTATTTATGCTTAACCATTTGACAATTACTAATTATTTGTTTTCAAGGCTTATCTAATTATCTTAGATGTGGTTCTAATCCCCTTAATTATCCAGACTAACACTGGTCACCGGAACAATGAAATATACCAGGTTATGCGAATAGGGGTGTTACAATTCTTCCCCCCTTAAAATAAATTTCGTCTTGAAATTTTACCTAGTATCAATTTCTGAACAGTTGTGGATGCTGTCTCCTCATATCCTCCTCTCATTCCCAAGTAGCTTCTTGGCCCGAATGATGGTTCCACAGCACTTTCACTAATGGTATTTGCTTGTTCCGTAGCTGCTTCACCTCATAAGCCAAAATCTCTATGGGTTCTTCCTCATATGTGGGGTCTGGATTCACTTCAATTTCTTCTACTGGTAGTAAATGAGATGGGTCTGATCGATACCTCCTCAACATAAACACATGGAAGTCATTATGTATTTTTTCTAACTCTAGAGGTAGTGCCAAATGATATGCCAAAGGACCCACTCTTTCCAGAACCTCATATGGCCCAATGAAACGAGGACTCAGTTTCCCCTTTTTGCTAAATCTCATAATTCTCTTCCAAGGGGAAACCTTGAGGAATACTTTTTTACCCACTGCATATTCAATATCTCTTCTCTTTAAATCAATATAGGACTTCTAACGATTTGATGCAGTCTTAAGTCTATCTCTGATCAATCTAATTTTCTCTTCAGTTTACTGAACAATTTCTAGCCCAATCAACTTTCTTTCGCCTACTTCATCCCAACATAGGGGAGTTCTGCACTTTTTGCCATACAAAGCTTCATATGGAGGCATCCCAATGCTTGATTGGTAGCTGTTGTTGTAAGCAAACTCAATCAAAGGCAAGTGTGTGTCCCAACTGCCCTAAAACTCAATCACACAAGCCCATAGCATGTCCTGCAAAATTTGAATTACCCTCTCAGACTGGCCATCTGTCTGTGGGTGCAATGCCATGCTAAAGTTCAATCTAGTTCCTAGGGCTCTCTGAAGACTACCCCATAATCTAGAAGTGAACCTAGGATCTCTGTCTGATACAATGGATACTGGCACTCCATGTAGTCTCACAATCTCATCAATGTACAACTTGGCCAATCTTTCTAAACTGTAGTCCATCCGGACTGGCAGAAAATGAGTAGACTTGGTCAGGCTATCAACAATGACCCATACTGCATCATGACTCTTTTGTGTCCTCTGAAGTCCCATCACAAAATCCATAGTTATTCTCTCTCATTTCCATTCTGGTACTGGTAGTGGATGTAACAAACAAGCTGGTACTTGATGCTCTGCCTTTACTCACTGACAAGTTAGGCATTTGAAAACAAATTCTACCACATCTCTTTTCATACCCATCCACCAGTAATACACCTTTAGCCCTCTATACATTTTTGTGCCACCAGGGTGCATAGCAAAAGGAGACTTATGTGCTTCCTTCAAAATGATCTATTTCAAGTCAACGTCATTAGGAACGCACATTCTGCCTTGGTGAAGCAGTAGACCGTCATCTCTTATTGAGAATTCTAGTTTCTTGCCCTGCCGAACTTCTTCTATCAGCTTCTGATACTTCTGATCATTCTGAGCAGCCATTCTGATCTAATCAATCAACACTACTGTACATGCCATGCAACTACTTTTTGCCCCTCATCATTAATCTCTAAGCTGGCATGTAATGATCTCAACTCTTATACCATAGATAAAGGAGTAACCCGTAGACTTGCCATAGTCTTGCGACTTAAGGCATCAGCCACAACATTAGCTTTCCCTGGCTGATAGTCTATTAGACAATCATGGTCTTTTATCAACTCTAACCATCTCCTTTGTCTCAAATTCAACTCCTTCTGAGTGTCTAGATACTTCAAACTCTTATGATCAGTGTAGATGTACACTTCTCCCCATACAAATAATGTCTCCAGATCTTAAGAGTGAACACAATAGCTGCAAGCTCTAAGTCATGTGTCGGATAGTTCCTCTAATGCGGTTTCAGCTGGCGTGATGCATAGGTAATGACATTCCGATCTTACATCAGTACACAACCTAACCCATTATGAGAAGCATCACTATATACTGTGTATTCTTTACCTGGGGTAGGTAAAGTTAGGACTAGAGCCTCAGTCAAAGACCTCTTCAATTCATCAAAACTCTATTGGCATTTTTCCATCCACTGAAATTTCACATCTTTTTGAAGTAGCTTGGTCAATGGAGATACCAATATGGAGAATCCCTTCATAAATCGATAAGAGTATCTAGCTAAACCCAGAAAACTGTGAATATCCGTGATATTTCTAGGTGGCCTCCAATTAAGGAGAACTTCTATCTTACTTGGATCTACCTTGATGCCCTCTACTGATATTATGTGCCCCAAGAAGAATATTTCCTTCAGCCAAAATTCACACTTCGATAATTTGGCATATAGCTGTTTCTCCCTCAAGGACTACAGTACAATCTGCAGATGTCTATCATGCTCTTCTGCACTCCTCGAATAGACCAATATATCATCTATGAATACCACAACAAACTGGTCGAGGTATGGTCTGAAGATAGTGTTCATCAGATCCATAAAAGCAGCCAGAGCATTAGTTAACCTGAATGGTATGACCAAGAACTCATAATGGCCATAGCGGGTTCTAAAGGCAGTTTTAGGAATATTCTGCTCTTATACTTTTAGCTGATAATAACCTGACCTCGGGTCAATTTTGGAGAACACAGCTGCTCCCGTCAACTGATCAAACAAGTCATCGATGCGGGGTAATAGATATCTATTCTTTATTGTCACCTTATTCAACTGGTGGTAGTCAATACATAAGCGGAAAGTGCCATCTTTCTTCTTAACAAATAACATTGGCGCTCCCCAAGGTGACACACTAGGGTGGATAAAGCTCTTGTCAAGCAGCTCTTGCAACTGCACTTTCAACTCTCTTAGTTCTGCTGGTGCCATTCTATATGGTGTTATAGAGATTGGGTCCACACCAAGCATAACATCAATTTCAAACTGCACCTCTCTTTCTGGAGGTAATCCTGGCAATTCATCAGGAAACACATCCGGGAAGTCACATACAGTAGGGATGTCTCTTAGTGTCGGACTCCCCACTTGGGTGTCTATCACATGTGCCAAGTATGCTTCACACCGCTTTCTGATCATTCTTCTGGCTAGTGCAGCCGAAATGATGTTTGATGGCAGTAAATGCCTCTCCCCATGTATTACCACATCACCGTACAGAGGGAGACCCAAAGTAACTGTCTTTAGTCTATAATCAATCATGGCATGATGCCTGGCTAACCAGTCCATGCCCAAGATAATATCATAATCTCTGAAGGGCATTTCAATCAAATCTGATAGAAAAATATATCCTTGGATCACCAAAGGATAGTCTCTATAGATTCTGTTGACCCGGACCTCTTATCCTAATGGACTAGTTACTAGCACTTCAAAATCCATTTTGACACATGGAACAACAAGTGAACTAACTATGCTAGCACTAACATATGAGTGGGTTGAACCTATATCAAATAGTACAAATACATCTTGATCAAAGATAGAGAATGTAACTGGCTACAATATCGGAAGTCTCAGCCTCTTCTTGCTGTCTCATCGTGTAAGCCCTGGCTAAAGCACTTCCATGTGCTGACTGGCCAATAGTACCCTGACTGCCAGAAGCATTGCCTCTACCTCTGCCTCTTCCTTTGCCAACTGGTTATGAACCTCTGATAGCAGGACTCTGAATAGATCCTTCTGCAGTAGTAGGAGCTGGACCAAATTTAGGGGCACTAGTGCAGTCCTTAGCAAGATGGCCCTTACCTCCATAGTTAAAGCAAGCTCCTATTGCCCAATAGCATTCTCCCCCATGAATCTTGCCACATGTCTCACAGGGGCGGGCAGGATATGAACCCCTGGTTGACTGCTGACCAGATCTAAGGGGGTCTCTATCCAGAGAATCTATCCCTTCTAAACCTTCCACCTCTACCTCTGCTTGGTCCCCCAAATTTTTCCTTCTTTCCAGATGTACCACTAGGACTTTGCTCTACTGATTTTTCCCATTTGTCTTTCTCTGATTTCTCAGTCTTTTCTGATTTCAATTTTGCTGGTGTCACTTCTAATTCAATCCTTTCTAGCTCAAGTGCCTGTGAGATGAGCTTAGAGAAGTTACTATGTTTGAATCCCACTACTTACATTTGCAGACTAGGCTTCAAACCAGTCTCAAATCTCTTGCACCTTTCCTTACTGGTAGAAAGGAGACTCCCAGTATAGTGGCTTAAGAGGGAGAACTCCCTCTCATATTATGCCACTGTTCTGTTGCCTTGCTTCAAACTCAGAAATTCTTGTAGTTTCTGATCCACATATGCATCTGGGACGTATTTTTGTCTAAACTCTCTGATGAAGTCATCCCAGGTCAGAATTGGTGGTTCAGCCAAGCTGTGGGGGATGGTCTTCCACCAATCATAAGCATCCCCTTATAGCAAAGATACTGAATATTCAAATTTTAGCTCATCATGGTAGTGCAATTTCTTAAATACTCTGTCCATTATTTCCAGCCATTGCTCTGCCTCTAGTGGGTCATTGTACCCTTAAATTCCGTGGCCCCATACTTTAATAACTTATCATATTGTCTGATTGGAGCTTGGGGTTGCACCACAGTAATCTGGGGTGGAGCTTGAGCAAGCATACCCCCAGCCATTTGTTGAAACATTGCCGCCATTTGCTGTGCGAACTGTGCAGGAAACTGCGGCATTTGTGAGGCTAGTGCCACCGACCCACTGACATTTTGGAGAGCTGGGGCTTCAACTTGGGCCTCAGCCTTAATAGACTATCCAATAGAGCGATCCCCTTCTTTCATTTCAGATTAGAGTTAAAATATCTTCTGAACAAATGACACAAGGAGATTCCCTTCGTTAGTTCATATTTATGATGTAATGCACTGTATGTAACAAATAAGGACATTAAGCAGTTGTACTTATCAAAGAAAAGACACAAATTCACAAGTTAAAACATACTTTAAAAATTCACTCTGATATCACTAAAACATGTTACACCTTACCTCTCTGTAAGGCATAACATGATCCTGTAGAATACCTAATGAACTACCTAACTTTACCTACCGATAACTCATTAAGTACCCTACAAGGGATTTTAAAATTATTTTCTTACTTTTTAGAAGTGGTGAGCATTTTCTAATAGGTATTAAAATATTTTATTAGAATTTGAAAACTAGTTAAAATTTTTATCCCTTTTTATTTTTCCACAAATTTTAGAAAAATTTCGACAGAGTGCCGTCTGTATTTTGATAAAACAGTTCTTCAAATACCTGAAAAAAAAAAACACTTCCAATGATTTATCTCATCAACTCAACAACTTTAACATCCACCACAACAAATTTCAACATCATTTCTCAAATTCCAAAATTCAAATCAATAATTTCCAATTCAATATCATCCAAAATAATACTAAGTAATTTCATTTAAATTAAAACAAAATAATTTCATTCCCAATTTCATTAAAGTTAAAATAATTTACATTCAGCAATTTAGAATTCACATTAGAAAAATCCAAACTAATATTATTACAAACTTTATATAACTGCTCATGACCAGTTCTACATGTACATATATTTACATACATCAAAATAATTATTACAATCAGGGTATAAAATATACCCGATAGAACTTCAGGGAAGGTGGCTCCACAATCCTTAGCAGCTCACTCTGCTGCTCCTCTAGTGTCTATATCTGCGACAGCAATAACAACCATTGCTAAATACTATGACTCAGTGGTGCACAACATACTAAAATAACCTTTATGCAGAATTTAAATCATACTTATTCAAAAACTGAACTGAATATGAGAAATAAATACAAACATGATCTATAAGCTTTTAATCCAAAAAATTTTATTTCAAAAGTCTCAAAACAAATTTCATCAAAACACACAGTTATATCATACCATTCGAAACAATAATCATCTCAATAGCCAAGGGCTTATGAGAAGTCACATCCCAAGGCTAGCTAGCTCAAATATATGGATATCCATTCAATTTCTTCTTCTACTGGCACACACCTCAACACTTCAGCTAGAGAAGGAATCAAAATTCGAAACTAATTTCCCCCAGCAGTCATGCTAGTGAGGCATTCAAATATATGGTCATGACACTATGGTTTTAAAACTATTTTAACAATTTATCAAACATTTATTGCCATTTCAAACACATACAAGTAAACTTTCAATAATTTAAGTCCAAAGAGTAATAAGCATTTCAATACAATTAAGTAACAATTTAATATCACAATTCATTCAAAACAATTTGCGGAAGAAAATTTACAGAAATTCTATGTTGTGCACAAACCTTATACGAGTTGCCTCTTGGCCTTGACTCGATGCCTCGGGTTCTTTCCCGGTATTCTTTTTAACTGAAACACATAGTTTCACAGTGTTTCAACATCATAATTGTCACAACCTACCCCTCCGTAAGGCATAATATAATCCTGTAGTATATCTAATGAATTACCAAACTTTGCCTACTGATAGCTCATTAAATACACTACAAGGGATTTTAAACCTTTTCTTACTCTTTTACAGTGGTGATCACCATTGACAGGTGTTAATTTTTTTTTTTTTTTAACTAAAGTGAAACCAAATAACACATGTGAAGTATTAATAATTTCTGTAAAAATTTTGGTAGAGTGCCATCTGTATTTTGAATAAAACAGTTCTTCAAAAACTTGTAAAAAGCACTTCCAATATCTTGTTCAATCCCCAAACTCCAATATCTACTCAACACAATAAGTTTCTCAACATTTGCCAACTCAAATCCACAATAATTTTCCAGTGTTTTCAAAAGCTGAGATAAAAGAAATATATCACAATATTTACAAGCCAAAATAATTTACAAATTTAGTTTGCAACTTCAATGTATAATTTTAATTTACAACTGCTCAAAACCAAGAACAATATATACATACAGTGAACATACATTACAATACAAAATGCAAAATATGGTATACTCAATATACCCGATGAACTCTCAATGTAGCACTAGCAGCCTAGTCTGCTGCCCTGTCAGTCTGTCTACCTGCGACAGCAATGAAAAACTATCGTTGAGCCAATGTCTCAGTGGTGCACAACATTAACAAAATGCAACTTGTAAATCATAAATCATAAGTCGTATAAATAGTGGATACTTAAAACCATAGTTAAATTCAAAGACAGTGAATGCCATAATGAATTTAAACTCCATTTCACAATATCACAATGAATATCAATAAATCATACACACAGCTTCATCATGATTCCATAGTCCAATTCATCCCAAAAGCTGATGGCTAGTGAGGAATAACATAGCTAGCTAGCAATAATATGAGTACTCATTCTATTCGTCCTCAACAGGTACACACCTCAACACTTCAGCCAGAGAGGGAATTCATAGTCAATTCGTCCCACTAGATAAGCTAGCGAGGAATTCAATCAATATACATGATAATTATGGTTTCAAACCATTTGCAATGTTTTTCAAGCAATAAGTATCCATCAAATATCATTCAAACCAATTTTCACAATTTAAATAATAACAGACAAATGGTCATAATTTATTTCAATTGAAAAATTCAAAAGAAATAACTGTTGTGCACAAACCTCTGATAAATGTCTCTTGGCCTCTGATAAATGTTTCCTTCCCTTTTCCTGAGTCTTTGCTAATTAAAACACACAATTTGAAGTGTTTCAGTACTCATTTAAAATGTCTCTAACAATAAGGCTTAATAATTAATTTGTTGAATTCTATTATTTTCCTTAGTCAACCTAAAATGTTGACCC
Source organism: Hevea brasiliensis (assembly GCF_030052815.1). Taxonomy (NCBI): domain Eukaryota; kingdom Viridiplantae; phylum Streptophyta; class Magnoliopsida; order Malpighiales; family Euphorbiaceae; genus Hevea; species Hevea brasiliensis. The sequence continues at coordinate 32,942,684 of NC_079507.1, read as the reverse complement.
TCGATGCACTCGAGGTGAATTAGTTTTAATGTTATCAATATGTCACATTTTATAGCCCTTTAGTGTTGGTATATGTTACCAAATTCCTTTTCAAGTATATTGTATTTTATTGCAATTTGTCAAATTTCGATGTACTATTTTGACCTAGCCGGACGACCTAGTTTCCTCTGTTTTCGGGTTTCAGTCCAAACTATAAACTTATAGGTCTATGACTTATTGCACGCGAGGCAAAATTTCAGGTCATTTTGAGTTGTGTAGACCAAGATATGGTCAATTTACCAATGCTGGACAAAATGCATCGAAATGGTAGGTTTAGATCATTTTTAGGTCACTTTTGGTTTGGCCAGTTTTGGTACCTAAACTTGTGCGAGCTATTTGGCTTGGTTCTGGCCATTTATGTGTTAGTAGTATGCCCTAGAGCATATCATTTAGTATGTATCTTATACATATTTTTATTAATAAAAGGCATTTCCACTTTTCTGTTTACATAATATATTTATGTGTAATAGAAAAGGTCCATTGATATTTTGTTAGAAATATTATTCTTAAGTTGTTAAGAATATGAATGACAATATTTCTAGCACAAAGTATCATAAATAGGTTCACAATCGATGATACTTTATAATAAGGACATGACTTATCCAGAAAGATTGTATTCATGTTTGTTCCCAAGTTATTTATATGAGATATAAATAAGATGGAATGGTGAGTCTCGTGCCATATAACAAACATGATAGGCACTTATAAATGATAAGTAGGCCGAACCAGTGACACTTATGACAAGCACATGGAGTTTACTCTTGTCAATGTTTTGTCATAAATCATATCAGTGCATATAATCTTTAGACCTGAGATAGCACAGTTATCTTGTATATAGGTAGTTTGAGTTTGATACTGCTTTCATACTTGTACTATGTATGGGTATATGGGCATGTGTTGGCTCCTACTAGTTATATATGGAGGTAGGTGTTGATCAAGATGGAATCTGTTCCTCTAAGTAAATAGAGATAAAATCCTATGTTCATTTAATTGTTCTTGATGTTTCAAGTTCTGGCAGACATATAGATTTATTTAGAAAAGAGTTTCTGATGAGAAAATCTTTTAATCAAGAACTGGAATTAAAAGAGAACATAATATTCATAGCAAATGGAGTTTGACATAAACCATGACTCCAGCTTAAGTTGGGATTTTGTAACAGAGAGATTCTAGTGCATGGTAACATATGATTATAGGTTCATTTAAGGTAAACCTTATTAGTAATTGGGTGGCCATGGCATGCTATGCTAGGTGTTAACCATGGTTTATGAGGTTCATAAAATGATTTAGAGAAATCATTTATGGTAAGAAAGAGTTCTGATGATATTAAGAGTTGATATCATGTCTCATTGCCAATTAGTGATGAGCCTAGTAAGTACACACATACACAAGTTATCACCTATTTAAATATGATTTAATTAATTAATTGAAGAGTTTAATTGATTAATTAAATAGGTTTGGTTTGTAATTAAATTACAAAGTCCCTAGCATGACTTGAAACCAAATCTAGATTATTGGATGTGTAGTATAAATTAAATTTATATTTAAAGTGTTTAAATATGAATTTCATTAATGAGAAATTAATTAATAGAGATTAATTAATTTATATTTGATATAAATTAATTAGAAGAAGAAAAATAATTATTTTGGGTTAAGAACTCAAAATTAAGACACAGGGGCATTTTGGTCATTTTACAGTGTGACACATGGGATTACACATAAGCTTGCCAAATGTTTTTTTTAATCATGTAAGATGATTAAAATCAAGATTAAATATAGGTTTGACACTTGAAACAATGTGATTGGGTCACTTAAACCTAGAGCTAATCAAAGGGTGACATGTGGCAAGGGTTTAATGTGTTAACCTAGCTATTTAAGTGTGGTTATGAAAAAAAAAAAATAACCAGCAGCCACTCCTCTCCTTTATCACGCCACTTTGAGGCTTTTCATCTATTCTTCTTCATCTCTCATCAATTCAAAGAGATTAGCCATCAATCTCTTGAATTAAGAGCACTAGAAATTGTTTCTAGTGTCCTGTTTACATCTCTAATATCTTAAAAGGCAGAACTTAAATTTCTAATTAATAGAAAGAGCTTTAGAAGCTGTTCAAGGGCTGCCATAGGTGTTCTTGGTGTGGACAAGCTAGAGGGACAACATCTGGTGTCCTGAAGATGAATCTCAAAGGCACAGATACGCTGCAGTGCATCAAGAGGTTAGTGTAATCATTCTTGATTTAATCTAGGGTTCTAAAATTAATCTGATTAATTTTAAAATCTTAAATGGAAAATACAGATCCAAAAACATATTAAAAGAGTTTTAATATGTTGTTTATCATTGAAATCAAATAGATAAAAATAAATCTTGCATGATGCATGTGACCCTAGGTGAAAATTTTTTGAATTCAATGGTATAGACTTGTGTTTTTCACGCTTCCGTTCCTTCAATTGGTATCAGAGCCACTATATTTGCCATTTAGATTGTTGATTATATGATTTAATTGTGTGATTTGATCATGAAATGATTGATCCATTTCTGGTTGCAATGGATGTGTGGCGGCACACATGGTGAAGCCACCATTGGTGGCGGCAACAAAGCTTATTCAAGGTGGTGCAAGATTTGCTTTTTTATTTACAATTGTTGTATGATCTAAAAGCTCATCCTATGTCTAATTAAATTGTTTAATTAGAATTTTAATCACACAATTAAATTATGATTCAAATCAGAATTTTAAAATTTGTTTGAATGTGATTCAAATCTGAATTTTAAAAGTTGTTTGAATGTGATTCAAATCTGAATTTTTAAAGTTGTTTGAATCATATTTAAATCTGATTTTTTAAAATTGATTGAATAAAATTCAGATCTGATTTTTTAAAAAATGTTTGAATGTGATTCAAATTTGATTTTTTAAAAAATGTTTGAATGTGATTTAAATCTGAATTTTTAAAGTTGTTTAAATGTGATTCAAATATGAATTTTTAAATTTGTTTGAATGAGATTCAAATCTGAATTTTTAAATTTATTTGAATCATATTCAAATCTGGATTTTTAAGTTGAATATGAGATATTCAATTTAATTTAAGTATGTATGTTTTATTTAATTGTTAAATAGTGATATGCATGATGGATGATCATGGACTATAAAAGACCAATGTGATTGGATTTATTTCTTTTATGTTTCTTTGGGATTGTAAATTAATTAATTTATTTTAATTTATTTTGGGCATGTATTATTAAGTTTGTAATAATTTTTGGGTTGTAATTTCATTTATTTAAGTTTTTGTAAATTCGCCTTGGTATGCCAAGGATTACTATGTAATATTGGATTGCAAGAAGTTCAAGGAGGTCAAGAGCATTGGTGGGACCAGTGGGAGGAATTCAAGATCAAGTGTTGATTATGTACTCCTTCAGCAACTCTTGTAAAATGAATGAATGAATGAAATGCACCTAGGAATGCCCTGATTCAATTCTTGGTGGCTCAGAATTGAATCCCTTAGAAAGTCCATGATCATACCATATTTATTGCTTATCCATAAATGCATGAGATGTATGGGAATGTATGCTATTATATGATATATGCATGCTAATTGGATAATGTGCAAAGTGAGACCTTAATAGTAATTAGAATGACCATAAAATCTTCCAAACAAATGATTAAGTTAGAAATGCTATAATTAAAGTAATTGAAACATAGGCCCTCCATTGGGGCAATTATTTTAAGAAATTTTAAATAGTTACATAAGATGCAATTAATTTAAGAGATTTTCTTAAGAATAATTGTTAAGCATGAGATGTTGTAAATATATAAATGGTTTTGTGGCCAATATTGGATGTACCTGAGGACATTAAAATTATTTGCATAATTACTGGCTCAATGGGATCTACTTAACTAATGCAAGATAAGTCAATAATGGATGTATCTGAGATTTTGAGCATTAGGGGCTAGGTAAAGGATTGAACCTCACATGAGATGTGATGGGCAAGGAGTTGCTCACTTATAGTTTATTGTAATTCCAATAATGGATGTACCTGAGGATGATCAATAGAATTATAAGAATTCAATCACCCACTAGAAATCCATCCAACTAGGATTTCCGTTTTCTACTTTGGAAGTGTAGGATTCGCTAAGTTAGTGGGAGGACCAATTTGATTAAAAGACCATAATCATTTTGGTTAATTACATGATACATTTACTAATTAATCTGGTTATTTTCTGCAGTTAATTTTCTGATAAAAATGAGCACAAAACAACCGCCACCATCCAATATCCTTGCAAGCATAGTTGATCACAATAGGTTGACAGGACCTAATCTGTCTGATTGGCTAAGAAATTTGAAACTTGTCCTGAACCTTAAACATATAGGATATGTTCTAGATTCAAATGTTCCTGGTCCCTTACCTCCAAAGGCTACACAAGAGGAACATGAACCTTTGGATAAGTGGAAGGAGCATGATATGAGAGCTAAGTGTTACATGCTTGCATCCATGAGTAATGAGTTACAGAAGCAACATGAGAACATGCAGAGTGCGAGTGAGATCCTCCTTCACCTACAAGAGTTGTATGGTGAGCACAGCAGGAATGCTAGGTATGAGATATCTAGACAGTTATTCCGTATGAGGATGTCTGAGGGACAGAATGTTGGGGATCATGTCCACAAGATGATTCGGCTGATTGAGCAGTTGGAACATCTTGACTTCAACATGGATTTCCAACTACAAACGGATTTGATCCTTCAGTCCCTTCTTGAGTCTTTTGGGAATTTTGTGATAAATTTCCATGTGACTAAACAGAAATGCACCTTAGCTGGTTTACTCAACATGCTGGTTATTGCCCAAAAGAAAATGCCAGGCAATAAAGGAAAAGATGTAGCTTTGGTTGTATCTTCTTCTGCTGGAAAGTCCAACAAGAAGAAAGGCAACAAGAAAAAGAAACCTCAAATTCCTGGTCCTTCCAAGAAAATAGCTAAACAGAAAAGGAAGACTAAAGCTGATGCAGGCAAAGGAAAGTGTTTCCACTACTAAAAGGATGGGCACTGGAAAAGGAACTACCCAGAGTATCTTGCTTCTGAAGGACAAGAAGGATACACCTTCGGAAGGTATGTCCATATCTTGTTATTTAGATTCTGATGATACTCATAGTTCATCTACAGCTTGGGTTTTAGATATCGTGCCGCTTCACATTTCTAATGATATGCAAGAACTAGCAAAAAGTAGCAGCTTGCGTTCTCAAGATGTTAGAGTCCGGATTGGCAATGGCTCAACTGTTGAAGCTTTAGCCATAGGATCTAAATCTTTTTACATGTTTGGACATGTTTTGTGTTTGGATAATATTTTATATGTACCTGATGCTTTTAAGAACATCATTTCTATATCTAGTTTGACTAGAAATGGCTATGAATTTCAGTTCACAGATAATGTTTGCAATATTTATTTTGGAAATAAATATGTTGGTCGGGTTATATGAATGATGGTCTTTATTATTTGGATAATAATGACAAACACAAATTGAATGCAAGTGATCTAAAAGAATGCAATGCCATGGTGAAAACCAACTCAAGTTCAAAATATATTTGGCACTTAAGGTTATGTCATGTTGTAGAAGATAGGATTGCAAAACTGGAGAAAATGGGGATTCTATCCTCATTGGGCTCTGAGCCTACTCCAACTTGTGAATCTTGCCTTCAGGGAAAAATGATCAGATCACCCTTTGTTGGACAAGGGCTAAGAGCTGAAAATATTTTGGAGCTAATACATAGTGATGTATGTGGTCCATTTAAAGAAATGGCTAGAGGGGGTTTTCACTATTTTATTACCTTTACTGATGATAAATCAAGATTTGGGTATTTGTATTTGATGAAATACAAACATGAATCCTTTGAAAAGTTCAAAGAATTTAAATCTGAAGTAGAAAATCAAACAGAAAGAGTATTAAAGCTCTTCGATCAGATCGTGGAGGTGAATATTTGAGTACTGAAATTGATAAATACTTGAGAGAGCATGGCATTTTTTCCTAGCTGACTCCTCCAGGAACGCCACAGCTGAATGGTGTATCTGAAAGCAGAAATCGTACCCTATTGGATATGGTACGTAGTATAATGAGCTATACTGATATGCCAATCTTCTTTTGGGGATTTGCATTAGAATCAGCTTTGTATATTCTGAATAGGATTCCATCAAAATCAGTTTCTTCCACACCTAATGAGATATGGCATGGAATAAAACCAAGTCTTAAGCATGTTAAGATTTGGGGTTGTCCAGCTTATATCAAAAAGCTGAACACTGATAAATTGGAGACCAGATCAGAAAAAGGTCGATTTGTTGGATATCCAAAAGATAGTTTTGGATATTATTTTTATTTGCCTACTTCACAAAAGGTTGTGATAAGTAGAGATGCCACATTTCTTAAACAACAATTTGTTCAAGAAGGAGGCAAAGGAAGGCAAATAGAGTTAGAATTGGAGAATTCTGACCAACCAACAGATCAGATGGATATAGATCCATCTAGTCAACCTATACCCGTTGATGAAACATCTATAGCTATTCCTCGTAGAACAACCAGGGTATCTCACCCACCAGTGAGATATGGTTTTCTTCATGAAGAAGAACAAGAGTTGTCTACTCATGAAGAAGTAGATCATGGAGATGATCCACTTACTTATGAAAAAGCTATATCAGATATAGACTCTTCAAAATGGATTGATGCTATGAAATCTGAGATTGATTCCATGTATAAGAATCAAGTTTGGGATCTTGTTGACCCACCTGAAGGTATTGTACCTATAGGGAACAAATAGGTTTTCAAGAAGAAAATTGGTTCTGATGGAAAGGTAGAGACCTATAAGGCAAGGCTAGTAGCGAAAGGGTTTCGCCAAAGGCAAGGAATCAACTATGAGGAGACTTTCTCACTTGTTGCCATGCTTAAATCAATTAGGATTCTATTAGCAATAGCTGCATACTATGATTATAAGATTTGGCAGATGGATGTCAAAACAGCTTTTCTCAATGGATACATTGAAGAAAACATTTTCATGGAACAACCTAGGGGTTTTGAGTCCCAAGATGGTTCCAAGGTATGCAAGCTAAAGCAATCCATTTATGGGTTGAAACAAGCTTCGAGGAGTTGGAACATCCATTTTGATGAAGCCATTAAATCCTTTGGTTTTATCAAAAATGAGGATGAGCCATGTGTATATAAGAAGGTTAGTGATAGTGCTATCACTTTCCTTGTCTTATATGTAGATGACATACTGTTGATGGGTAATGACACAGGTATGTTGATGACTATAAAGGTATGATTGTCAAATACATTCTCCATGAAAGACTTAGGGGAGGCAACCTATATTCTTGGGATTCGCATCTATAGAGATAGAGTGAAAAGAATAATTGGTTTATCCCAAAGTCTATACTTGGAAAAGGTGTTAAAGAGGTTTAACATGCTTGATTCCAAGAGAGGATTGTTACCAGTGAGACATGGTATCCACCTTTCTAAAGAGATGTCTCCAAAGACACCTGAAGAAAGAGATAAGATGGCCAGGATTCCATATGCTTCGGCTATTGGAAGTTTAATGTATGCAATGTTGTGTACTAGGCCGAATATCACATATGCTGTTAGTTTGACTAGCAGGTATTAATCCAATCTAGGTTTGGAACACTGGATAGCTGTCAAGAATATCCTTAAGTACTTGAGAAGAACTAAGGATTTATTCTTGATTTATGGAGGTGAAGACTTGCAATTAGATGGTTATACTGATTCTGATTTCCAATCAGATATCGATGATAGAAAGTCTACCTCTGGATATGTGTTCATTTGTAATGGAGGTGCAGTCAGTTGGAAGAGTTCCAAACAGAGCACGACTGCAGATTCCACTACAGAGGCTGAGTATATTGCTGCATCAGATGCTGCAAAGGAAGCTGTTTGGATAAAGAAGTTTGTGACAGAACTTACAGTAGTTCCTTCCATTGAGTCAGCAGTTCCACTACACTGTGACAATAATGGAGCAGTCATACAGGCTAAGGAACTAAGGTCTCACCAAAATCCAAACACATAGAAAGGCACTACCACATTATCAGATATATAGTTGGGCAAGGCGATATAGCCATGCAGAAAAATAACATCAGCTAAAAAATTCAGCTGATCCATTCACTAAGCTTTTGTCACAAGTTCAGTTAGACCGACATCTTGAGAAGATAGGTCTAAGATATTGTAATGAATGGCTCTAGTGCTAGTGGGAGATTGTTAGTAGTATGCCCTAGAGCATATCATTTAGTATGTATCTTGTACATATTTTTATTAATAAAAGGCATTTCCACTTTTCCATTTACATAATATATTTATGTGTAATAGAAAAGGTCCACTGATATTTTGTTAGAAATATTATTCTTAAGTTGTTAAGAATATGAGTGACAATATTTCTAGCACAAAGTATCATAAATAGGTTCACAATCGAGGATACTTCATAAGAAGGACATGACTTATCCAGAAAGATTATATTCATGTTTGTTCCCAAGTTATTTATATGAGATATAAATAAGATGGAATGGTGAGTCTCATGCCATATAACAAACATGATAGGCACTTATAAATGATAAGTAGGCCGAACCAGTGACACTTATGACAAGCACATGGAGTTTACTCTTGTCAATATTTTGTCATAAATCATATCAGTGTATATAATCTTTAGACCTGAGATAGCACAGTTATCTTGTATATTGGTAGTTTGAGTTTGATACTGCTTTCATACTTGTACTATGTATGGGTATATGGGCATGTGTTGGCTCCTACTAGCTATATATGGAGGTAGGTGTTGATCAAGATGGAATATGTTCCTCTAAGTAAATAGAGATAAAATCCTATGTTCATTTAATTGTTCTTGATGTTTCAAGTTCCTAGCCAGGACAGATAGATTTATTCAGAAAAGAGTTTCTGATGAGAAAATCTTTTAATCAAGAACTGGAATTAAAAGAGAACATAATATTCATAGCAAATGGAGTTTAACATAAACCATGACTCCAGCTTGAGTTGGGATTTTGTAACAGAGAGATTCTAGTGCATGGTAACATATGATTATAGGTTCATTTAAGGTAAACCTTATTACTAATTGGGTGGCCATGGCATACTATGCTAGGTATTAATTATGGTTTATGAGGTTCATAAAATGATTTAGAGAAATCATTTATGGTAAGAAAGAGTTCTGATGATATTAAGAGTTGATATCATGTCTCATTGCCAATTAGTGATGAGCCTAGTAAGTCACACACATACACAAGTTATCACCTATTTAAATATGATTTAATTAATAAATTAAAGAGTTTAATTGATTAATTAAATAGGTTTGATTTGCAATTAAATTGCAAAGTCCCTAGCATGACTTGAAACCAAATCTAGATTATTGGATGTGTAGTATAAATTAAATTTATATTTAAAGTGTTTAAATATGAATTTAATTAATGAGAAATTAATTAATAGAGATTAATTAATTTATATTTGATATAAATTAATTAGAAGAAGAAAAATAATTATTTTGGGTTAAGAACTCAAAATGAAGACACAGGGGCATTTTGGTCATTTCACAGTGTGACACATGGGATTACACATAAGCTTGCCAAATGTTTTTTTTAATCATGTAAGATGATTAAAATCAATATTAAATATAGGTTTGACACTTGGAACAATGTGATTGGGTCACTTAAACCTAGAGCTAATCAAAGGGTGACATGTGGCAAGGGTTTAATTTGTTAACCTAGCTATTTAAGTGTGGTTATGAAAAGAAAAAATAACCAGCAGCCACTTCTCTCCTTTGTCACGCCACTTTGAGGCTTTTCATCTATTCTTCTTCATCTCTCATCAATTCAAATAGATTAGCCATCAATCTCTTGAATTAAGAACACTAGAAATTGTTTCTAGTGTCCTGTTTATATCTCTAATCTCTTAAAAGGCAGAACTTCAATTTCTAATTAATAGAAAGAGCTTTGGAAGCTGTTCAAGGGCTGCCATAGGTGTTCTTGGTGTGGACAAGCTAGAGGGATAACATCTGGTGTCCTGAAGACGAGTCTCAAAGGCGCAGACACGCTGCAGTGCATTAAGAGGTTAGTGTAATCGTTCCTGATTTAATCTAGGGTTCTAAAATTAATCTGATTAATTTTAAAATCTTAAATGGCAAATACAGATCCAAAAACATATTAAAAGAGTTTTAATATGTTGTTTATCATTGAAATCAAATAGATAAAAATAAATATTGCATGATGCATGTGACCCTAGGTGAAAATTTTTTGAATTCAATGGTATAGACTTGTGTTTTTCACGCTTCCGTTCCTTCATTATGGGATTTGATGTCTTCATAAGAATTGTATATCTATGTCTAAACTATTCATGGTAAAAATTTTAGGTTAATTGGACCTGTTTTGAGTAAGTTATGGTAAAAAAACTAACTACTGCCCAAATAGTCAATTTTCAGGCTTTCAAGTCACTAATCCAGATTTGGTCATTTTTCAAGTCACCTTCTACGCAGAATTTAGGTAAGCTTCCTGTTTGAAAGTTGGCACATTTTGTGCTTAGTTTCACCTCCAATTGGTCTCATACCAATTGGAGTCATACAGTTAAGGTTCTAAGCCAAAACATACACTGCCCTACTACATACTCCTCATCACTTGCCAATTACATATTCAACACTTACCAAATTACTTCCTTCATGCCAATTCTAGTTTGTACCTTACCATTAACACATTTAACAACACATTTTGGTCATTTTGGACAGCTTGTAACCATTCTCAATATGCACACTATAATACAGAATTTTCCAAAGTCCATTTACATTATTTAACCACATGAACATACCCCATTTACATACCCAATTCCAAACCATTATACACATATACATGCTGCTATCAATAACAACATAATTCAACAACCCAAACCATGAAACAACACATTTTAAACTACACTTTAAAGTTGCCGATTTGCACATCCTCTTCAATTAGCTTCAAAGCTTCCAAAACCAAGTGCAGTATCACACATACACTTAGTATATATTATCCAAATTATTTCTATATGCATAAACACTTATACCAACATCTTAAACAACCATAAACAAGTAAAAACAAGCTACAATATTGAGTTTCTATGGCTGCCAAAATGGTGTATCACCATTCAATCATCAACATCAAAAATTCTTCCATAAATCAACTACCCACAACCTTGGTTACAATTTTAATGAAACAAGAATTAAAATGTAACACCCCTATGTTCGGTAGTGCATTCTACTGTTTCGGTGACTAGTGTCTATCCGGATAGCTAGAATGCCTAGAACTACACTTAAATATTAGTGCGGAGACATAAAATAATAAAATACAAGAAAAGAAAATACAAGAAAAATAAAGAAAAAATAATAGCAATGAAATATAACCAAGTTAAACGAGCCGAGAACCATAGCGATGGGTGACCGCACCGGGAAGTTGCGGCATGGACCGTTGACTAGCCCTGGACCACGGGAAACCCTGGAAAATATTTTTAAGACTTAAATAGACATATATTATAGTATAAATGTCATTAGAAATATCAAAGAAAAATTAATTAATTAGTACAAAGAAAAACAAGAAATCAAGAAAATGACAAAACTCAGTGTTATCGAAAAATCGAGAATGAAACCTGAACAGGGGCATTGTGGTCATTTGACACCCCGAATTGTCTTTTGACCTAAATTTCCATTAAAAATAAATGACATTACACTTGGAAAATGTCATGAAAATTAAAATGGTGGTCCATTATGTAAATAGTGAAAAAAAATTGAGGTAAATGTGAGAATTTAAAAACTTGGAATAAATAGCCATTTTATTTATTTAGTGCTCCACTAACCTTAACTTTGAGACACCTTAAGGGACACTTGGAATTCTGAAAACCCATCTTCAACCTCACTTTGCAAAACCAACCGAATCCTTCCTCCCAAGGTCCATCCATGGCCATCCATGGTGAGAGCTCAAGTTAACGATGTTCTAGCCACTTTTTCCATTAGGTTCCTTCACTAAACTTGACCACCATACCTTGGGCAGCATACTAGGAGCAAGAAAGTTAAGTTTTGGTGAGGTTTTGAAGAACTTCAAAAGTAGTAAGTGAGTGTTTTCAATTCTTGTTTCATTAAAAGTGTAACTAAGGTTGTAGGTAGTTGGTTTATGGAAGAATTATTGAAGTTTGATGTTTTAATGGAGATGTACATTTTGGCAGCCATGGAAATTCTGCATATGTAGCTTGTTTTTACTTGTTTATTGTTGTCTAAGATGTTGTTATTGATGGCAGCATGGATATGTGTACAATGGTTTGAATTTGGACATGTAAATGAGGTATGTTGTGTGGTTAATTATTGTAATTGGACTTGGAAAAATTTTGAGTTATAATGTGTTTGTTGAGAGTGGTTACAAGCTGCCAAAATGACCAAAAATATGAAGTAAAGTGTGTTAATGTTATGGTACAAACCAGAATTAACATGGAAGAGTTAATTTCGTAAGTGTTGGATGTGTAATTGGTAAGGATGAACAATGTGTAATAGGGCAGTGTATGTTTTAACTTAGAACCTTAAGTGTGCGGCTCCAATTGGTATAAGACCAATTGGAGGTGAAACTAGGCACAAAATGTGCCAACTTTCATGAAGGAAGCTTACCAAAATTCTGCCTAGAAGGTAACTTGAAAAATGACCAAATCCGTATTAGTGCTTTGAAAACTTGAAAATTGACCATTTGGGCAGCAGTTAGTTTTTTGGCCATAACTCACTCAAAACAGGTTCAATTGACTTGAAATTTTTACCATGAATAGTTGAGACATATATCTACAATTCTTATGAAGACACCAAAGCCCAGAAATGGCCAGAACCAAGCTAAATAGCTTGCAAAATTTTAGGTCCAAAAACTGGCTGAACCAAAAGTGACCTAAAAATGACCTAAAGTTACCATTTTGGTGCATTATGTCCAGCATTGGTAAATTGACCATATCTTTGTCTACACAACTCAGAATGACCTGAAATTTTGCCCCGCGTGCAATAAGACATAGACCTACAAGTTTGTAGTTTTGACCAAAACTCGAAAACTGAGGGAACTAGGTCATCTGGCTAGGTAAAATTTGTATACCGAAATCTGGCAAATTGCAATAAAATGCAATATACTTGAAAATGAATTGGGTAACATGTACCAACACTAAAAGGCTATAAAATGTGACATATTGGTAACATCAAACCTAATTCACCTAGAGTGCATCGAGGGTCAGCATTTTAGGTTGACTAAGGGAAATAATAGTATTCAATAAACTAGTTATTAAGCATTCTTGTTAGAGACAGTTTAAATGAGTACTGAAAACACTTCAAATTGTGTGTTTTAGTTAGCAAAGACTCAGGGAAGGGGAAGGAAACACTGAGTCAGGGCCAAGAGGCTACACTTCAGAGGTTTGTGCACAACAATTATTTCTTTTGACTTTTCAATTGAAATAAATTATGAAAATTTTGTATGTTATTATTTTGAATTGTGAAAAATTGTTTGAATGATATTTGATGGATACTTATTGATTGAAAAGCATTGTAAATGGTTTGAAACCACAGCTATCATGTATATTGATTGAATTCCTCGCTAGCTTATCTAGTGGGATGAATTGACTTTGAATTCCCTCTCTGGCTGAAGTGCTGAGGTGTGTGCCTATTGAGGACGAATTGAATGAGTACTCATATTATTGCTAGCTAGCTATGTTATTCCTCATTAGCCATCGGCTCTTGGGATGAATTGGACTTTGGAACATGATTAAGCTGTGTGTGTGATTTATTGATACTTATTGTGATATTGTGAAATGGAGTTTAAATTCTTTATGACATTCACTGTCTTTGAATATAAATATGGTTTTAAGTATCCACTATTTATATGACTTATGACTTATGATTTAAAGTTGTATTTTGTTAATATTGTGCACCACTGAGACATTGGCTCTGTGATAGCTTTTCATTGCTGTCGCAGGTAGACAGACTGACAGGGCAGCAGACTAGGCTGCTAGTGCTTCATTGAGAGTTCATCGAGTATATTGAGTATACCATACTTTACATTTTGTATTGTAATGTATGTTCACTGTATATATATATTGTTCTTGGTTTTGAGCAGTTGTAAATTAAAATTGTACATTAAAGTTGTAAACTAAATTTGTAAATTATTTTGGCTTGTAAATATTGTGATATATTTCTTTTATCTCAACTTTTGAAAACATTGGAAAAATTATTGTGGATTTGTGTTGAAAATTGTTGAGAAACTTATTGTGTTGATTGGATATTGGAGTTTGGGGATTGAACAAAATATTGGAAGTGCATTTTACAAGTTTTTGAAGAACTATTTTATTCAAAATATAGATGAAACTCTGTCAAAATTTTTATAGAAATTATTAATTCTTCAAATGTATTATTTGGTTTCATTTCAGTTAAAAATTTTTTTAACACCTGTAAATAGTGCTCACCACTGTAAAAAGAAGTTAGAAAAGGTTTAAAATCCCTTGTAGTGTATTTAATGGGTTATCAGTAGATGAAGTTGGTAATTCATTAGGTATACTACGGGATCATGTTATGCCTTACGAAAAGGTAGGGTGTGACATGTTTTAGTGGTATCAAAGCTAGTTTTTAAATTCTGTTTTCACCTGTAATTTGAATATTCTTTCTTCATAGTACAACTGCTCAATGTCATTATTTGATACATATTGTGACACCCCTTACCCGTGTACAGCATACCCCAGTAAGTAATGCCACACGGTGTACTGGCACACTCTAATATACCTTACTTAATTTGTGTCATGCTTTTGAAGCTAATTTATGAAATATGATTTATTTAAGCCATTTATCAAAATTATTATTTATTTGAGGTTCCGAAAATTTTAAAGAAAATCCGGCGGAGTACCGGCTAAAAATGGAGAAAACAGTTCTTCGGAACCTGTTAAAAACACTTCCAAATAATTTCCAAACAATCCCAACTTCAATTTATCAACAAAATCTCAATATTAAGATCTCAACATCATTTCAATTCCAGTTCTCAATCATCCATTACATGTGATGATCACATATAAATCACAAGTAAACATTTGCATTTCCATTCACAAGTACAATTTTCATAATTTACATAAACATCAATATACATTACACAAGTTTAATTACATATGAGAAAAACAAAGTTAAGTTACAAAATGTCAAAATGACACCTAATGTCCTACCAATGCACTGCAGAAGTTGAGGTGACACGGACACTGTGCAGGACTGCAGGATGGACTCACCCAGTCTGCGGTCTACTGGGCTCACGATCTGTATCTCCAAGACTCACGCATGGCAAAAGCAACGCGCTAAGCAATAATGCTTAGTGGTGCAATAATATAATAAAAGAAAATAGCAAGAAATTAAATGTGTAGTGAATGTATATGTTTCATTTGCTTGGTATTTGTATATTATTTACTTTGTCCACTTTTATTCATTTGGTTGCCCCAAGTAACCTACACTAGACGACTGGGCTGGATAATGGGTAAACTGGCACTGGGTATCTAGTACCTCGGGCCGTCACACCATCGGTCGCATATGCATCTCCCAGGCAATGTAACGCCTACCAAGTCAGAATAATCTCGTGCACAAGGCCAAATCTCAATGCAAAGTCGAATGGCTAAAAGCCATGAAATCACGTAATGGCATATTGCCATATGCGATCGCTAACTGAACCCTATTGGCATGCCAAACTATCCAAACCAATCATGTTAGGTATACTAGGACATTTGAAACTTTTAAATTCTTCAATTTGTGCATTTCAAGTTTTGGTGTCACTATTCACCTCTTTGATCAACAAAAATGTTGACTTTTGGATAGAAAATATGTACATTGACTTTGGCACTCCCAACATACCACATTTTACATTTAAAACTTGCTAGAATTGGTCACCATTACCATTTCTAACTTAAAACCAAGAGGGCAGAAAATTTCAGTTTTTGAGACCCAATTTCACTGTTCCATTGGACACTGTTGCAGTGAGAATTTGAAGAAATGGCAAACATGAAAGTTGTTCCTTATTTTGTCTAGTTGAATTTCCTTTTTTGAATCACTCCATTTGGAGTTTTGTAGCTCCAGATATGGTCCAAAAACCACAGCTGGCCGGATTTGCATTCTGCAGAAATTACCATATCTACAGTAACATGAACAGTGACTGCCACTGCCATTTGGGTTAGGTTCTGGCCATAATTTGGGGTAGGTTCCTTCATGAAAGTTGTTTGTCCATGTCTTAACTTGTTGCTGTAAAAAGTTCAGGTCAATTGACCAAATCTACAGTGAGTTATGGCCAAATGAACAGTTACTGTTCATTTGGTCAATTCTGCAGGGGCTGTTGCAGAGTGTCCGGATTGGGGCCAAGTTTTGGTCCTCTTGCTTTGGTCTTCTGGGCATGGTTTCTTCAGCAAAAATGTGCCATTATAAGCCTAGTTTCATGTCCAATTGGCCAAACACCAATTGGACCAACACAGCCAAAGTTATGGCAGTGAAAGTGGACTGAATTTTCAGTAATTCTGCTGTTGTCCTAGGGCAGCCTGCAACTTCACTTTGCAATCCTATTTTTCAGTCCATTTGATGGTCAACTTGCCTAAAATGGTCACTAATTGACCATTAAAATGTGCTCTAACAATTTCCTAAGCCAAGTCAATTTTTCACCCTCAAAACCCTAGTTTCCATTCCAATTTACCCATGGACCTTGGTTAAACACACTAAATCATTATCTATGTAAATATATAGCTTAAACATAATCTCCAATTCATTCTAAGTCCATTAAAATCATCAAGACACTCCATTATTGTTCCCTCATTAGGGCTGCCAAAATTCAAGGCATGCATAAACATAAATTTCATTCATTTAAGTTACAAATTCTTGCTCACTTTAAGGCTTTAACATGGAATAAAGGAGATTTAAGTATATATATGCACTAACCTTGAATAGGGCAGATTTTTCCCCACTTAAAACTTCACTTTCCTTCACTTTCTAGGCTGCCAAACACTTCCCCAAGAGGTGTGATTAAGTTTTAATGAAGGGGTTTAGGGTTTAGTGGTAGAAACAAAGGAGAAAGGGAGCTTGGGAAGTGAGGTTTAATGGAGGTTGAGAGAGAGAGAGATTTCGGCTGGAATTGGAGAGGAAGAAGGCAGCTGCAATTTAATTATTTTGGTCTTAATTTTGTCTCTTTTAAGTATTTAAGAAAGTTTATTAGCTTGTGATTGGTTGGTGAGTTTTAAATGACATCACAATGATGTCATAAATAAGCTTTTCTTTGATTTTTCTTTTCTTTTCATCACTACTCAATTTCAATTTAATTTCTAGTAATATTTATTCATATTTTATGTCATATTAATTATTTACTCAACAGGACAAGTCGGCCAAAAATCACCTCTGAAGGTGAAATGACCAAAATGCCCTCCGTTTGGCTGAAAGGGTCAAATTTGTCTGTACCGATTGAGAAATTTTTCTAGGTATTTTCTTGGCATTCTAATGCCATGGGAACCTCAATAACCCTTCTCTGGAGTCCCAAAAATTATTTTCTAATTTTTCCCCCAGGTCTAGGGCTCCTCGTTGCGAGAACCGCAACTTCCCTCCGGTTACCCATCGCTTGGGCACCGGCTCATTTGACTTGGCTGTATTTTATTTTTAAAATTTTTACTAAGTGTTTCTTATTAATATTTGAGTTAATTATGGTCCCTCACTTAAGTTTAATTATTTTTCCGGATGTTCTAGCTATCCGGACCGACACCGGTCACTGGAACAGTAGAATGTACGGAGTTATTATCGGGAGGGTGTTACAACTCTTCCCCTCTAATTTAAATTTCGTCCTCGAAATTTACCTGATGCAAACAGTTGAGGGAACTGTTGCCTCATCGTCTCTTCACTTTCCCAAGTTGCCTCCTCGGTGTTGTGGTGCCTCCAAAGCACTTTCACCAGTGGAATCTGCTTGTTCCTCAACTCTTTTACTTCCCGAGCTAGGATTCGTAGAGGTTCTTCTTCATATGTCAAATCTGGTTGTATTTCAATTTCTTCTCTGGAGATGACATGTGAAGGGTCTGAGTGGTATCTTCTGAGCATGGATACGTGGAACACATTGTGGATCTTGTCCAGCTCTGGTGGTAAAGCTAGCCTATAGGTCACTGGACCCACACGTTCAATGACTTCATATGGGCCAATGAACCTAGGGCTTAACTTACCTTTCCTTCCAAACCTCAATACTTTCCTCCATGGTGACACCTTGAGGAACACCTTGTCGCCAACCACATATTCTATTTCTTTTCTCTTCAGGTCAGCATAGGATTTCTGTCTGTCTGAGGCAACCTTGAGATTTGCTTTGATTAGTTTTACCTTTTCCTCAGTCTGTTTCACCAGGTCTGGCCCCACCAATTTATCTTCGCCCAATTCAGTCTAGCACACTGGAGTTCTACATTTTCTCTCATACAGCGCTTCATACGGGACCATTTGGATACTAGCTTGGTAGCTATTGTTGTATGCAAATTCTGCCAGTGGGAGGTATCTATCCCAACTTCCCTCAAACTCAATGACACAACTCCTCAGCATATCCTCAAGGACCTGACATATATTTCACGTTATTGTTATCATTTTAATTCAATATTTGTATCAATTTCATTGGTTTCAATTGTTTACCTGGATTACTCTTTCTGATTGCCCATCCGTCTGAGGATGGAAAGTCATCTTTGAAATGGAGTTGTGTACCCAAGGACTCATGCAACTTCTTCCAGAATCTCGATGTAAACCTTAGGTCTCGATCAGATATGATGGAAAGTGGAATTCCATGTAGTCTAACTATATCACTGATATACAATTTTGCTAACTTCTCCAGTGAGTAGTCAGTCCTAACTAGCAGAAAGTGTGCTGACTTTATCAATCTATCAACTATCACCCATGCTGCATCATGTTTCTTCCGGGTGAGAGGTAGACCACTTACAAAATCCATGGTGACCCGATCCCATTTCCATTCAGGTATGCGCATAGGCTGTAGCAAACCTGATGGAACTTGATGTTCTGCCTTGACTTGCTGACATGTCAAGCATTTAGTCACATAGTCAGCTATATCCCTCTTCATACCAGGCCACCAATACTGAAGCTTCAGATCATGATACATCTTTGTACTTCTTGGGTGCATAGCATATACAATGGTGTGTGCCTCTTTTAGAATACTGGTCTTCAATTCCCCATCATCTGGTACACACAGTCTTCCTTTGTAGTACAGGCACCCATCTGCTTTCACCCCATAATCAGTTGTTTTTCCCTCTGAGATCTTGCTCATAATGGCCATTAACTTTTCATCTACCTTTTGCCCATCTAAAATCTGCTGTAGCAGGTTTGGCCGCACTTGCAACTCAGCCAAAATAGCTCCATCTCGAATCAAAGATAGACGGGCATTCAATGATCTCAAGGCTGTCATGGATTTTCTGCTCAAAGCATCAGCAACTACATTTGCCTTCCCAGGATGGTAGTCAATTACACAGTCATAATCCTTCAGGAACTCAATCCATCGCCTCTGTCTAAGGTTGAGCTCCTTCTGGGTTGGCAAGTATTTCAGGCTTTTGTGGTCTGTGTAAATGTAGCACTTTTCCCCATACAAGTAATGCCTCCATATCTTCAGTGCGAAGATAATTGCTGCAAGCTCTAGATCATGGGTAAGGTAGTTCTGTTCATGTGGCCTTAGCTGTCTGGAAGCATAGGTGATCACTTTCCCCTCTTGCATCAATACACACCCTAACCCATTATGAGAGGCATCACTGTAGACCACAAAGTCCTTTCCTGACACTGGCTGTGTTAACACTGGTGCCTCTGTCAACATAGCCTTCAACTTCTCAAAACTGGTCTGACACTTGTCATTCAAGTCAAATATGACATTCTTGTGTAATAACTTGGTCATTGGAGCAAATATTAGGAAAATCCTTCACAAATCTTCAGAATACCCACTAGCCCCAAGAAGCTTCGACCTCGCTTGTATTTCTCGGGAGGCTTCCATTCCATCATCGCTTCTATTTTCTTGGGATCCACCTAATCCCATCACCGACACTATGTGTCCAAGGAATGCTATCTCATTCACCAAAAGTCACACTTGACAAATTTTAGCATACAGCTTCTTTTCTCTCAGGGTTTGCAGAACAATCCTCAAATGCTCATCATGTTCTTCCCTGGTCTTGGAATATACCAAAATATCATCAACAAAGACCACTACAAACCGATCTAAGTGTGGATGAAAGATACGGTTCATAAGGTCCATGAATGCTGCTGGTGCATTTCTTAGGCCAAAGGGCATCACTCGGAACTCATAATGCCCATATCGGGTCCTGAATGCAGTCTTTGGCACATCTGCATCCTTCACCCTCAACTGATGATACCCTGATCTGAGATCAATCTTAGAAAATACTCCTGCTCCCTTCAACTGATCAAACAGATCATCAATTCTAGGCAACGGATATTTGTTCTTCACAGTCACTTTATTCAACTACCGATAATCAATGCAAAGCCTCAAAGTCCCATCCTTCTTCTTCACAAACAGCACTGGAGCTCCCCATGGTGACACAGTGGGGCGTATGAACCCCTTATCCAGCAACTCTTGCAACTGAGTTTTCAACTCCCTCAATTCAGTGGGTGCCATCCTATAGGGAGCAATGGAAATGGGTGCAGATCTGCAGTGTCTCAATAGCAAATTCAACTTCCCTTTCTAGTGGCAAACCAGGCAACTCTTCAGGGAATACCTCTGGAAAGTCTCTCACTGTGGGTATGTCACTCAGGTTTGGCTTAGCCTGCCTAGTATCCACCACATGTGCTAGGTAGGCTTCACAGCCTTTTCTCATCATTCTTCTTGCAACTGTGGCTGAGATGACATTGGACAAGAAATCTGTCCTTTCCCCCACAACTGTGATCTCATTACCCTCTGAAGTTTTTAGGGAAATTCTCTTCAATTTGCAATCAACTATTGCCTGATGACGTGACAACCAGTCCATTCCCAAAATCATGTCAAACTCATGGAAAGGCAACTCAATCAGGTCTGCCAAGAATTCATACCCCTGAATCCTCAACGGGCAACCCTTGTATACTTTGTTCACTACCACATCAGGCCCAATGGATTAGTGACCGTAATGTCTTGGTCACTCTCCCCTACCAATATCCCCCTTTCTACGGGTAGGTTGATGCAAATGTAGGAATGAGTGGATCCTGGATCCACCAATGCATGCACAGGTGTAGTGTAGAGGGATAACGTACCCCTGATGACGTCCGAGGCATCTTGCTCCTCCTGAGCTCTCAAGGCATAATTTCTGGCAGGTGGTCTGTTATCCGCCTTCTCTCACGGCTCGATGCAGCCTCGAGATGGTCCCACACTTTCGATTTACGGACCTTCTACCCTTGGTGGTGCAGAGCAGTGTCTGCTCGCTTGTGTTGGAGCAAACAGTAGTTCTCAAGGTGACGCTTCTTCAACCGATGCTCTGTTGACCCACACCTCAAGCAAGCACCGCCATTACTCCAACATTCCCTTGTGCCATTTCGTGCAATGCGGACATGCGTAAGATGTTGGGGCTGGTCCTCAACCCATCCTCGGAGAGCCGCCCACCGATGGTGTGGACCGACCTCTCCTAGGGGTGAATCGTGGCTGGGCCCCGAGACCGACTCGACCACGACTCGTGGTTGACCCGAACTCGTGCAGAGGACCCTTGAACTTCTTCCCAAATGCAGGGCTGAACTAGACCGACCTGTCCCCTCTTCTCGCTCTCTCTCTTCTAATCGCCACCGATTCTTACTTTTTCCACCTTTATTGCAGCCTTCCACTAACTTGGTAAATTCGTGATTCCCAAGGCGTGAGCTGGATCTTGATGTTGTCATTTAGTCCCTCTTCAAATCTCTTGCACCTTTCAGCTTCATTAGGGACTATCTCCCTTCCATAACGGCTTAATCGAACAAACTCCTTCTCATATTCGCCACCGACAACCGTCTCGCCTCGAGTTAATAAACTCTCTTCTTCTCTCTTCCGGATATACAAGCATCCACATATTTCTTCTTAAATTCAAAGAAAGAAGTCCCAAGTTACGACTTCTATCTCGCACTTCATCGACACGGTGTCCCACCACTCATATGCATCATCTTGCAAGAAAGAGATGGCGCCTTCCGTGTTTTGCTCGAGTGCAGTGAAGTTGTTTTAGTACTCGCCTGCTCGCTCAACCAATTCTACCGCAATGCAGTCATCTTCTCTCTTGCCATAGAAGTCCACGCTCCAAACTTCCTTGGCCTTTCCAGTGTGATTTTTGGCCGTGGAGCCGTGGTGGTGGTGGTGGTGCTGCATTACCCTGCCATTTGTTCCAAGAAGTCGGCCATTTGTTAGAACATGGCTCGTGGAGGCCGAAAGGTGCTCGCTTGAGTGGCGGAGCGCATTCTCTCATGCCCCCGCCTCAATCGCTGCAGTGGGGCATGACTCTCCACTTCCTCCTCAACGGCTCTCTGAGATGAAGGATCCGTATCCTATTCAAAATAAGAAAGATAAACAGATCTGCGTTAGTGTCACCTCGACTCTTACAAATGCAATGCATGGTATGGACTCAATCCAGCCCGAAACGCCTAAACCGTGCTCGATACCACTAAATGTGACACCCTTACCCGTACAAGATACCCGAGTAAGTAATGCCACACGGTGTACTGGCACACTCTAATATACCTTACTTAATTTGTGTCATGCTTTTGAAGCTAATTTATGAAATATGATTTATTTAAGCCATTTATCAAAATTATTATTTATTTGAGGTTCCGAAAATTTTAAAGAAAATCCGGCGGAGTACCGGCTAAAAATGGAGAAATAGCTTCTTCTAACTGTTAAAAACACTTCCAAATAATTTCCAAACAATCCCAACTTCAATTTATCAACAAAATCTCAATATTAAGATCTCAGCATCATTTCAATTCCAGTTCTCAATCATCCATTACATGTGATGATCACATATAAATCACAAGTAAACATTTGCATTTCCATTCACAAGTACAATTTTCATAATTTACATAAACATCAATATACATTACACAAGTTTAATTACATATGAGAAAAACAAAGTTAAGTTACGAAATGTCAAAATGACACCTAATGTCCTACCAATGCACTGCAGAAGTTGAGGTGACAAGGACACTGCGGCAGATCGCAGATGGACTCACCCATCTGCGGTCTACCGGGCTCACGATCTGTATCTCCAGCACTACGCTGGCAAAAGCAACGCGCTAAGCAATAATGCTTAGTGGTGCAATAATATAATAAAAGAAAATAGCAAGAAATTAAATGTGTAGTGAATGTATATGTTTTATTTGTTTGGTATTTGTATATTATTTACTTTGTCCACTTTTATTCATTTGGTTGCCCCAAGTAACCTACACTAGATGACTGGACTGGATAACGGGTAAACTGGCACTGGGTATCTAATACCTTGGGCCGTCACACCATCGGTCGCATATGCATCACCCGGCAGGCAAATGTAATGCCTATCAAGTCAGAATAATCTCGTGCACAAGGCCAAGTCTCAATGCAAAGTCGAATGGCTAAAAGCCATGAAATCACGAATGGCATTTTTGCCATGTGCGATCGCTAATCGAACCCTATTGGCATGCCAAACTATCCAAACCAATCATGTTTGGTATACTAGGGCATTTGAAACTTTTAAATTCTTCAATTTGTGCATTTCAAGTTTTGGTGTCACTATTCACCTCTTTGGTCAACAAAAATGTTTACTTTTGGATAGAAAATATGTACATTGACTTTGGCACTCCCAACATACCACATTTTATATTTAAAACTTGTTAGAATTGGTCACCATTACCATTTCTAACTTAAAACCAAGAGGGCAGAAAATTTCAGTTTTTGAGACCCAACTTCACTGTTCCATTGGACACTGTTGCAGTGAGAATTTGAAGAAATGGTAAACATGAAAGTTATTCCTTATTTTGTCTAGTTGAATTTCCTTTTTTAAATCACTCCATTTGGAGTTTTTTAGCTCCAGATATGGTCCAAAAACCACAGCTGGCCGGATTTGCATTATGCAGAAATTACCATATCTACAGTAACATGAACAGTGACTGCCACTGCCATTTGGGTTAGGTTCTAGCAATAATTTGGGGTAGGTTCCTTCATAAAAGTTGTTTGTCTATGTCTTAACTTGTTGCTGTAAAAATTTCAGGTCAATTGACCAAATCTACAGTGAGTTCTGGCCAAATGAACAGTTACTATTCATTTGGTCAATTCTGCAGGGGCTGTTGCAGAGTGTCTGGATTGGGGCCACGTTTTGGTCCTCTTTCTTTGGTCTTTTGGGCATGGTTTCTTCAGCAAAAATGTGCCATTATAAGCCTAGTTTCATGTCCAATTGGCCAAACACCAATTGGACCAACACAGCCAAAGTTATGGCAGTGCAAGTGGTCTGAATATTTAGTCCTTCTGCTGCTGTCCTAGGGCAGCCGGCAACTTCACTTTGCAATCCTATTTTTCAGTCCATTTGATGGTCAACTTGCCTAAAATGGTCACTAATTGACCATTAAAATGTGCTCTAATAATTTCCTAAGCCAAGTCAACTTTTCACCCTCAAAACCCTAGTTTCCATTCCAATTTACCCATGCACCTTGGTTAAACACACTAAATCATTATCTATGTAAATATATAGCTTAAACATAATCTCCAATTCATTCTAAGTCCATTAAAATCATCAAGACACTCCATTATTGTTCCCTCATTAGGGCTGCCGAAATTCAAGGCATGCATAAACATAAATTTCATTCATTTAAATTACAAATTCTTGCTCACTTTAAGGCTTCAACATGGAATAAAGGAGATTTAAGTATATATATGCACTAACCTTGAATAGGGCAGATTTTTCCCCACTTAAAACTTCACTTTCCTTCACTTTCTAGGCTGCCAAACACTTCCCCAAGAGGTGTGATTAAGTTTTAATGAAGGGGTTTAGGGTTTAGTGGTAGAAACAAAGGAGAAAGGGAGCTTGGGAAGTGAGGTTTAATGGAGGTTGAGAGAGAGAGAGATTTCGGCTGGAATTGGAGAGGAAGAAGGCAGCTGCAATTTAATTATTTTGGTCTTAATTTTGTCTCTTTTAAGTATTTAAGAAAGTTTATTAGCTTGTGATTGGTTGGTGAGTTTTAAATGACATCACAATGATGTCATAAATAAGCTTTTCTTTGATTTTTCTTTTCTTTTCATCACTACTCAATTTCAATTTAATTTCTAGTAATGTTTATTCATATTTTATGTCATATTAATTATTTACTCAACTGGACAAGTCGGCCAAAAATCACCTCTGAAGGCGAAATGACCAAAATGCCCTCCGTTTGGCTGAACGGGTCAAATTTGTCTGTACTGATTAAGAAATTTTTCTAGGTATTTTCTTGGCATTCTAATGCCATGGGAACCTCAATAACCCTTCTCTGGAGTCCCAAAAATTATTTTCTAATTTTTCCCCCGGGTCTAGGGCTCCTCGTTGCGAGAACCGCAACTTCCCTCCGGTTACCCATCGCTTGGGCACCGGCTCATTTGACTTGGTTGTATTTTATTTTTAAAATTTTTACTAAGTGTTTCTTATTAATATTTGAGTTAATTATGGTCCCTCACTTAAGTTTAATTATTTTTTCGGACGTTCTAGCTGTCCGGACCGACACCGGTCACCGGAGCAGTAGAATGTACGGAGTTGTTATCGGGAGGGTGTTACACATATAGTACATTACATTATAAATATACACTAATGGGAGGAAATCTCCTTGTGTTATTTGTTCAAGAGGTCTAAGATCCTCGAATTGACTATGGAAGAGGGTGATCGTTCAGTCGATCAATCGATAGAGGCTGAGGTGCAAGGGTATGCCCCAGCCCTACACAATGTCAGTGAATCAACAGCACTAGCCCCCTCAGTACCGCAGTTCCCTGATCATTTCGCTCCGCAGATGGCTGCAATGTTCCAACAGATGGCTGGTAACATGTCTACTCAAGTCTCACTACAGACACCAGTGGTACAACCACAGTCTTCTGCTAGGAAGTATGACAAATTAATGAAATATGGGGCTACTGAGTTCAAGGGGACAATAGATCCTCTAGAGGCAGAACAGTGGTTAGAGAGAATGGATAGGGTGTTTAAAAAACTATATTATACAGAGGAGCTCATATTTGAATATTCAGTGTCTCTGCTACTGGGGGATGCATATGACTGGTGGAAAACCATTCCCCATAGTCTAGTAGAACCTTCAGTGCTAACATGGAATGATTTTTTGCGGGAGTTCAGATAAAAATATGTCCCTGATGCTGATGTGGACCAGAAGCTGCAAGAGTTCCTAAGTCTGAAACAGGGGAGTAGATCGATGGCTGAATATGAAAGGGAATTTTCCCACCTGAGTCATTATGTAGTAAGTCTACTTTCTACCAGTAGGGAGAGATGTAAGAGGTTTGAAACCGGCTTGAAGCCCAATATCAGATTACAAGTAGTTGGATTCAAACATAACAACTTCTCTGAGCTTATTTTTCAAGCACTAGAATTAGAAAGAATTGAATCTGAAGTGGCCCCTGAGGAAAAGAAATCAGAGAAGACAGAAAAAGAGGGAAAGTCAATAGAACAGAGTTCTAGTGGTCCTACAGGAAAGAGAAAGAACCATGGGGGACACAACAGGGGTGGTAAGAAGTTTAGTATGTCACACCCTGCCCCTCTGTAAGGCATAACATGATCCCGTAGTATACCTAATGAATTACCAACTCCGTCTACTGATAACCCATTAAATAAACTACAAGGGATTTTAAAAACTTTTCTTACTTCTTTTACAGTGGTGAGCACTATTTACAGGTGTTAAAAACCTTTTTGAACTGAAGTGATAGAACTAACACATTTGAATTATTTGGAATTTCTGTAAAAATTTTGGCAGAGTGCCATCTGTATTTTGGATAAAACAGTTCTTCAGAAAACCTGTAAAAAGCACTTCAATATTTTTCCAAATCTCAACTCCAACATATTTCTCAACTCAAATCCACAGTGATTTTCAAAGACTGAGATAAAAGAAATATAATACAATTTTTACAAGCCAAAATAACTCATAATTATTTTACAACTTCAATGTACAATTTTAATTTACAACTGCTCAAAACCAAAAAAAATATGTACATACAGTGGTCATACATTACAGTACAAAATGCAAATGTGGTATACTCATTATACCCGAAAATCTCTCGCTGGAGGTACTAGCAGCCTAGTCTGCTACCCTGTCTGTCTGTCTACCTGCGACAGCAATAAAAAGCTATCGCTGAGACAATGTCTCAGTGGTGCACAATATTAACCAAATACAACTTTAAATCACAATTCACAAGTTATATAAATAGTGGATACTTAAAACCATAGTTAAATTCAAGACAGTAATTGTCAACAAGAATTTAAACTCTATTTCTCAATATCACAATAATTTCAATAAATCAAATCATGATTAAATTCAAAAGATAGTGAATGTCAATAAGAATTTAACTCCATTTTACAATCTCATAATACATATCAATAAATCACACACAGCTTAATCATGTTCCAAAGTTCAATTCGTCCCAAAAGTCAATGACTAATGAGGAATAACATAGCTAGCTAGCAAAAATATGAGTACTCATCCAATTCGTCTTCAACAGGCACACACCTCAACACTTCAGCCAGAGAGGGAACTCAATTCGTCCCACTAGATAAGCTAGCGAGGAATACAATCAATATACATGATAGCTGTGGTTTCAAATCATTTCCAATGCTTTTCAATCAATAAGTATCCATCAACATCATTCAAACAATTTCTCACAATTTCAAACCATTTACAGTGCTTTTCAAGCGATAAATATCCATTCAAACACATTTCCACAATTTAAAACAATAATGTACAAATAGTCATAATTCATTTCAATTGAAAAATTCAAAAGAAATAGTTGTTGTACACAAACCTCTGATAACTGTCTCTTAGTCTGGACTTAGTGTTTCCTTCCCTTTTCCTGAGTCTTTGGTAACTGAGAAACACAATTTGAAGTGTTTCAGTACTAAATTAAATTATCTCTAACGATAATGTTCGATAAGTAATTCACTGAAATCTATTATTTGCTTAATCAACCTAATATATCGATCCTCGATGCGTTCTAGGTAATTTAGGTTTTAGTGTCACTAATATGTCACATTCGATAGTCTTTTAGGGTTGGTACATGTTACCAATTTCATTTCCTTGTTTAGTGCATTTTATTGCAACTTGCTGGATTCCGGGATACTAGTTTGACCTAGCTGGACGACCTAGTTCCCTCAATTTTCGAGTTTCGGTCAAAACTACAAACTTGTAGATCTATGTCTTATGGAACGCGGGGCAAAATTTTAGGTCATTCTGAGTTATGTAGACCAAGTTATGGTCATTTTACTATTACTGGTCAAATGGCATCAAATTAGGTCATTTTAGGTCAATTTTGGTCAACTTTGGTTCGGCCAGTTTTTGGACCCGAACTTGTGCAAGCTGTTTGACTTGCTTATGGTCATTTCTGGACTTTGGTGTCTTCATAAGACTTGTAGATATGGGTCTTAAATATTCATGGTTAAAATTTCAGGTCAATTGGACCTGTTTTGAGTGAGTTATGACCTAAACACTAACTGCTGCCCAATTGGTCAGTTTTCAGGCCTCACTTGCACTTAATCCGGATTTTGTCATTTTTCAAGCTACCTTGCAAGCAGAATTTTGGTATGTTTCCTTCATGAAAGTTGGTACATTTTGTGCCTAGTTTTACCTCCAATTGGTCTCATACCAATTGGAGTTACACATTTAAAGTTATGGCTAAAATGCATGCTGTCCTTAATTATATTGCTTATACATGTATCAATTACACATTTACCTTACTCTAAGTCCACTTCCCTTACCAATTCTGATTTGGTACATTACCAAAACCATTTACTACTTCACCTTAAAGTTACTTTAGGCAGAATACAAACATCCTCAATACACCAAATGAAGTCCTAACTCACAAAGTCCAAATACAACAATAGATACACATAAAACTCCTAATTATTACATACAATTTCCACAACCAATTTACATACATGTTCATCAACCCTCAATGTCACAATTTACCCAATATCTTCATGAATTCAAACATTCATTAAGGAGTCCCAAGGCTGCCGAAATGCTCCATAATGCCAAAGTTTCCCACAATTCGTCAACTTCCATTTCAAGTGCACAATCACCATATACATGTGGAATTAACTTACTAGGACATTAAATCACCCTACTCAACATGAATTCCCACCAAATATATATAAAAATAAATCATCAAATACACAACTCCATGGCTGTCCAAACTGGATATGTCAATAACTCCTCAAAACTTAAAAATTTCTTCACCAAGCAAGCACCTATAACATGCTTTCAAACTTTAACAAAGAAATATTCAAAAACACAAACTTACCTATTATTGGGACTTGCTTAATCTTCACTAAAAATTCTTAATATTGGTATCTATTTCTTCCTTGTGAAGTGGGGATAATTTTTAATGAAGCTACCTAGGTGTTTAGAGGTAAAATGAAGGAGTGGATGAAGCTTATGCAAAACGGCTATGGAGGATTTCCCATTTCTTCATTTCGGCATGGATGGACTGAGGAAGATGAAGATGCAGATTGTATAATGGACTTACACCTGCCCTATTTGTGTTTAGTTTATTCCTTAGTGGTCCACTTACACAATTTAAAGCATTTTATAAGTTTAACTTTCATTTATTCCACATTAACCCATAATTTTTTGCTATTTACTTTAGGTACCATCAATTTAATTTTTCTTTGATATTTCTAATGATATTTATACTTCAATTGATGTCTCTTTAAGTCCTAAAAATATTTTCTAGGGTTCCCCGCAGTTCAGGGCCAGTCAACGGTCCACGCCGTGACTTCCCGGTGAGATCACCCATCGCTAGGGTTCTCGGCTCGCTTAACTTGGTTACATTTCTTTGCTATTATTTTTCCTTTGTTTTTCTTGTATTTTCTTTTCTTGTATTTCATTATTTTATGTCTCCTCACTCATAACGAAGTGTAGTTCTAGGCATCCTAGCTGTCCGGATAACACTGGTCACCGGAACAATAGAACGCATTACCGAACATAGGGGTGTTACATAGTAGGGGAAGGTTTTCGGAAAAGAAACCTCCTCTATCTGGTCAGCAGAGTACCAGAAGTTCCTACCCTCCCCGCCAATGTGAAACTTGTGGAAGAACTCATGGTGGGGTATGCTACAAGGCCATAGGAGCCTATTATAACTGTGGAGGCACAGGGCACTTTGCTAAAGACTGCACCAGTACTCACAGAGTTAGACCACCTCCTACTATTACTGAAGGGTCAGTTCAGAGTCCTGTCACCAGAGGTTCACAACCACCTAGCAAAGGTAGAGGCAGGGGTAGAGCTAGTCCAGTAGGCAGCCAAGGCACTGTGAATCAATCAGAGCAAGGCAGTGCTCCAGTCAGAGTCTACGCAATGAGATAGAGAGAAGAGGCAGAGACATCTGATATTGTGGCTGGTACCTTTTCAACTTTTAATCAAGATGTGTTTGTGTTATTTGATCCGAGTTCTACCCATTCCTATATGAGTACTAGCATCATTGATTGCATTGTTGTTCTGTGTGTGAAAATGGACTTTGAGGTGCTAGTAACAAGTCCGCTAGGATAAGAGGTTAGGGTCAATAGAATGTATAGAGATTGTCCTTTGGTGATCCAAGGACATACTTTTCTATCTGATTTCATTGAAATGCCCTTCAGAGATTATGATATCATCTTGGGCATGGATTGGTTAGCCAAGCATCATGCCATGATTCACTGTAGACTGAAGACAGTCACTTTTGGTCTTCCTCAGTACAGTGAAGTGGTAATACACGGGGAGAGGTAGTTATTGCCATCAAACATCATTTCGACTGCACTAGCCAGAAAAATGATCAGAAAGGGGTGTGAAGCATACTTGGCACATGTGGTAGACACCTAAGTGGGGAGCCCAGCATTGAGGGACATCCTTACAGTATATGACTTTCCAAATGTGTTTCCTAATGAATTGCCAGGATTACCTCCAGAAAGAGAGGTGCAGTTTGAAATTAATGTTATGCCTGGTGTGGATCTAATCTCCATAACACTATACAGAATGGCACCAGCAGAGTTGTAGGAGTTGAAGGTACAGTTGCAAGAACTACTTGAAAAGGGCTTCATCCTCCCTAGTGTGTCACCTTGAGGAGCGCCAGTATTGTTTGTTAAGAAGAAAGATGGCACTCTCTGCTTATGTGTTGACTACCGGAAATTGAATAAGGTGACAATAAAGAACAGATATCCATTGCCTCGCATTGATGATTTGTTTGATCAGTTGAAGGGTGCAGCTGTATTCTCCAAAATTGATTTGCGATCTGGTTATTATCAGTTAAAAGTGCAAGAGCAGAGTATTCCAAAAACTGCTTTCAAAACTCGATATGGCCACTATAAGTTTTTAGTAATGCCATTCGGGTTAACTAATGCTCCAGCTGCTTTTATGGATCTGATGAACACTATTTTCAGACCATATCTCGACTAGTTTGTGGTGGTGTTTATTGATGACATTTTGATATATTCGAGGAATGCGAGGAGCATAACAGACATCTGCGGATTGTACTATAGACTTTAAGGGAGAAACAGCTATACGCTCAATTGTTGAAATGTGAATTTTGGCTAAAAGAAATCTCCTTCTTGGGACATGTTGTGTCAGCTGAAGGGATCAAGGTAGATTCCAGCAAGGTAGAAGCTATCCTTAATTGGAAGCCACCCAGGAATATCACAGAAATTCGTAGTTTTCTGGGCTTAGCTGGATATTACCACCGGTTTGTGAAAGGGTTTTCTATGTTAGCTTCTCCACTGACCAAGCTGCTTCGGAAAGATGTAAAATTTCAGTGGACTGATAAATGCCAGCAGAGTTTTGATGAGTTGAAGAGGTGTCTGACTGAGACTCCAGTCTTTACTTTACCGACACTGGGTAAAGAATACACAGTTTATAATGATGCTTCTCACAATGGGTTAGGCTCTGTATTGATGCAAGATCGGAATGTCATTGCTTATGCATCACGCCAGCTAAAACCGCATGAGAGGAACTACCCAACACATGACTTGGAGCTAATAGCTATTGTTTTTGCTCTGAAGATCTGGAGACACTATTTGTATGGGGAGAAATGTTACATTTACACAGATCACAAGAGCTTGAAGTATTTGGGCACCCAGAAGGAATTGAATTTGAGGCAGAGGAGATGGTTAGAACTGATTAAAGACTATGATTGCTTAATAGACTATCAGCCAGGGAAAAACAAATGTGGTGGCTGGCGCCTTAAGTCGTAAGACTATGGCAAGTCTCAGAGTTTCTCCTTTGTCTATGGTACATGAGTTGAAAGCACAACATGCCAGTTTAGAGATTGATGATGAGGGACAGACAGTAGTTGCATGGCATGTACAGCCAGTGATGATTAATCATATCAGAATGGCTGCTCAAAGTGATGATAAATATTAGAAGCTACTGAAAGAAGTCCAGCAGGGCAAGAAACCTGAATTCTCTGTGAGAGATGATGGTTTACTACTACATCAGGGTAGAATGTGCATTCCTAATAATGCTGACTTGAGACAGATCATTATGAAGGAAGCACATGAGTCTCCTTTTGATATGCATCCTGGTGGAACTAAAATGTATAGAGGACTGAAAGAGCATTACTGGTGGATGCGTATAAAGAGGGATATAGCTTAATTTGTTTTCAAATGCCTAACTTGTCAGCAAGTAAAGGCAGAACATCAAGTTCCAGCTAGTTTGTTACATCCATTGCTAGTACTAGAGTGGAAATGGGAATGGATAACTATGGATTTTGTGATGGGACTTTCAAGGACACAGAATAGTCATGATGCAGTATGGGTTATAGTTGATAGACTGACCAAGTCTGCTCACTTTTTGCCAGTCCGGATGGACTATAGCCTGGAAAGATTGGCCAGATTGTACATAAATGAGATTGTAAGACTGCATGGAGTGCCAATATCGATTGTATCTGATAGAGATCCTAGGTTCACTTCTAGATTCTAGGGTAGTCTTCAGAGAGCCTTAGGAACTAGATTGAACTTTAGCACAGCATTCCACCCACAAATAGGTGGCCAGTCTGAGAGGGTAATTCAGATATTGGAGGATATGCTACGAGCTTATGTGATTGAGTTTGAAGGTAATTGGGATACACACTTGCCTTTGATTGAGTTTGCTTATAACAACGGCTACCAATCAAGCATTGGGATGCCTCCATATGAAGCTTTGTATGGCAGGAAGTGCAGAAGTCCCCTATGTTGGGATGAAGTAGGTGAAAGAAAGATGATTGGGCCAGAAATTGTTCAGCAAACAGAGGAAAAGATCAGATTGATCAGAGATCGACTCAAGGCTGCATCAGACCGTCAGAAGTCCTATGTTGATCAAAAGAGAAGAGATATTGAATATGCAGTGGGTGATAAGGTATTCCTTAAAGTTTCTCCTTGGAAGAGGATTATGAGATTTGGCAGAAAGGGGAAACTGAGTCCTCGTTTCATCAGACCACATGAGGTTCTGAAAAGAGTGGGTCCTTTGGCATATCGGTTAGCATTGCCTCTAGAGCTAGAAAGGATACACAGTTTCTTCCATGTGTCCATGTTAAGGAGGTACAGATCTGACCCATCCATGTATTATCAGTTGAAGAGATTGAGGTAAATCCATACCTCTCATATGATGAAGAACCCATAGAAATTCTGGCATATGAGGTGAAGCAGTTTGTAACACCCTACACTCGACTACAGTGTAGCCGAGCAAGGCGTGCTATAATCGGTGCCGGATTGTAACACGCCTTGCTCGGCTACACTGTAGTCGGGTGTAGGGTGTTACATTTATAAATATTTTTTTTTCCGAGCGTTCTAGCTATCCAGACCGACACTGGTCACCAGAACAGTAGACTATACGGACTAGCTAAAGTGAGGATGTTACACAGTTGAGGAACAAAAAAATATACCTGGTTAAAGTGCTGTGGAACCATCATTCAGGCCAGGAAGCTACTTGGGAACGTGAAGAGGATATGAGGAGACGGCACCCACAGCTGTTTAGAGACTAATGCCAGGTAAAATTTTGAGGCGAATTTTATTTTAAAGGGGGGAGAATTGTAACACCCCTATGTTCGGTAGTGCGTTCTATTGTTCCGGTGACCAGTGTCTATCCGGATAGCTAGAATGCCTAGAACTACACTTAAAAATTAGTGAGGAGACATAAAATAATAAAATACAAGAAAAAAAATACAAGAAAAACAAAGGAAAAATAATAGCAATGAAAAGTAACCAAGTTAAACGAGTCGAGAACCGCAGAGATGGGTGACCGCATCGGGAAGTTGCAGCGTGGACCGTTGACTAGCCCTGAACCTCAGGGAACCCTGAAAAATATTTTTAAGACTTAAATAGATATCTATTGTAGTATAAATATCATTAAAAATATCAAAGAAAAATTAATTAATTAGTGCAAAGAAAGACAAGAAATCAAGAAAATGACAAAACTCGGTGTTACCGAAAAATCGGGAATGCAACCCGAACAGGGGCATTGTGGTCATTTGACACCTCGGGTTATCTTTTGACCTAAATATCCATTAAAAATAAATGATATTACACTTGAAAATTTTCATGAAAATTAAAATGGTGGTCCATTATGTAAATAGTGAAAAAAATTGAGGTAAATGTCAGAATTTAAAAACTTGGAATAAATAACCATTTCATTTATTTAGTGCTCCACTAACCTTAACTTTGGAACACCTTAAGGGACACTTGGAATGCTAAAAACCCATCTTCAACCTCACTTTGCAAAACCAGCCGAATCCTTCCTCCCAAGGTCCATCCATGGTCGTCCATGGTGAGAGCTCAAGTTCACTATGTTCTAGCCACTTTTTCCATTAGGTTCCTTCACTAAACTTGACCACCATACCTTGGGCAGCATACTAGGAGCAAGAAAGTTAAGTTTTGGTGAGGTTTTGAAGAACTTCAAAAGTGGAAAGTGAGTGTTTTCAATTCTTGTATCATTAAAAGTGTAACCAAGGTTGTAGGTACTTAGTTTATGGAATAATTTTTTAAGTTTGATGTTTTAATGGAGATGTACATTTTGGCAGCCATAGAAATTCTGTATATGTAGCTTGTTTTTACTTGTTTATGGTTGTCTAAGATGTTGTTATTGATGGCAGCATGGATATGTGTATAATGGTTTAAATTTGGACATGTAAATGAGGTATGTCATGTGGTTCATTATTGTAATTAGACTTGGAAAAATTTTGAGTTATAATGTGTTTGTTGAGAGTGGTTACAAGCTGCCAAAATGACCAAAAATGTGAAGTAAAGTATGTTAATGTTATGGTACAAACCATAATTGGCATGAAAGAGTTAATTTCATAAGTGTTGGATGTGTAATTGGTAAGGATGAACAATGTGTAATAGGGCAGTGTATGTTTTGGCTTAGAACCTTAAGTATGTGGCTCCAATTGGTATGTGTAACACCCTCCCCGTAGCAACTCCGTACATTCTACTGTTCCGGTGACCGGTGTCGGTCCGGACAGCTAGAACGTCCGGAAAAAATATTTAAACTAAAGTCAGGAACCATAATTAACTCAAATATTAATAAGAAAAATTTAGTAAAAATTTTAGAAATAAAATACAACCAAGTCAAACGAGCCGATGCCCAAGCGATGGGTAACCAGAGGTAAGTTGCGGTTCTCGCAACGAGGAGCCCTATACCCGGGGGAAAAATTGTAAAATAATTTTTGGGACTCCAGAGAAGGGTCATTGAGGTTCCCATGGCATTAGAATGCCAAGAAAATACCTAGAAAAATTTTTCAATCGGTACAGACAATTTTGACCCGTTAAGCCGAACGGAGGGCATTTTGGTCATTTCGCCTTCAGAGGTGATTTTTGGCCGACTTGTCCAGTTGAGTAAATAATTAATATGACATAAAATATGAAGAAACATTGCTAGAAATTACATTGAAAATGAGTAGTGGAGGAAAGAAAAGAAAATGAAGAAAAAGGCTTAATTATGACATAAGGTGATGTCATTAAAAAGCCACCACCAATCACCTTTAAACTACTATTTAAATAACTAATAAAAGAGGTAAATAAAGACCAAAGGAAAAGAAAAAACGTGGGCAGCCCTTCTTCTCCTTCATGAAAACGTAACCCTCTCCTTTCCTCCCTCCATTGATGAGCTTGGCAAGTTCATGAAGCCCTAAACTCCCACCATATTTCCTCAAGTTCTCAACACAAAAATTTATTCTAGAAGCTTGCTAAGGTGTTTGGGAGCAAAAGGGAGAAGAGAAATTAAAGTTGGCAAGCTTGGAGATTCTTCAAGTTGAGGTTAGTGCATTTATATCTTAAAAACTCATTATTTTCATGGTTTGGGACTTGAAACTAGTAAGGATTGTGATTTAAATTAACAAAAACTTATGTGTATAACATCTTGAATTTTGGCTTCCCTAGCTATGGAATAGGGGGAAGTGTTTTGATGAGCTTAGAGTGGAATAGAAACCATGTTGAAGTGATAAACATATGAGTAATGCATTGGTAGCTACTAAGATACATGGCATAAACCATGAATTTGAATTAGGGTTTGGAAAGGTGAAAATGTGACTTGGCTTAGGAAATTATTAGAGAGCATTTTAATGGTCAATTAGTGACCATTTTAGGTAATTTGACCAACAAATGGACTGAAAAATGAGATTGCGAAGTGAGGATTGCAGTCGCCCTAGGACAAGAAAGATAGGTGAAAATTCAGTCCCTTTGCACAGCCATAACTTGGGCTGTGTTAGTCCAATTGATGTTTGGCCAATTGGACATGAAACTAGGCTTATAATGGCACATTTTTACTGAAGAAACCATGCCCAAAATACCAAAGCAAGAGGACCAAAACTTGGCCCCAATACGGATACCTGCAAACAATTTGAGAATGACCAAATGAACGAATCGCTCATTTGGCCATAACTCACTGTAGATTTGGTCAATTGAGCTGAAATTTTTACAGCAACAAGTTAAGACATAAACAACTTTCATGAAGAAACCTAGCCCAAATTATGACCAGAACCTAACCCAAATGGCAGTCACGATTCTTCGCTCAAACTGCAACTCTGCAGATTTTCATTTGAGCAGTAATGTTTGGATGGCTATAACTCTCTCTAGAAAACTCGGATTTAGGCGATTCTTGAACCGATGGAAACCTAAGGCATGGTAGAACATTTCATATGAAGAAAGTTAGACCAAATTATGAACTTAACGTGGTCAAATTCATCGACCAAAATTGACTAAAATCACAAAACCCAAAATCTCGGAGGAACAAGACACGTGAGCGAGAAACTTATTTTGGCCATAACTTGAGCTACAAAACTCCAAATGGAGTGATTCAAAAAAAGAAATTGAACTAGACAAAATAAGGAACGTTTTCTATGAAGGAAGTTTTGCCAAATTCCAACAGTAAATCGACCAATGAAACAGTGCAACTTCGGAGCACCAAAACCGAAAATTGGCAATTTTGCCAAAATGACCTAAGCTTTGAGAAAGTGACTAAAACCAACAAGTTTTAAATGAAAAATGTAGTATGTTTGAAGTGCCAAAGTCAATGTACATATTTTCTATGCAAAAGTCAACATTTTAGTTCACTAATGAAGTGAATAGTTGTCACACCCCGGCTTAGGGGGCCCCAGCTCAAGCCCCTCTATGGGTGGCCTTCTTGCCAGCGTACCCTTCTAGAGGCCGGACCTGCGACTCACAAGGTACTGTCCGCTTTGTGGAATTAAATCCCTTCGCCCTGCAGAGCTAGGATTCGAACCCTTATCACTCACGGGTTTGCTTCGCCTCTCACCAATTGCTCAATTGGTGAGAGGCGAAGCAAACCCGTGAGTGATAAGGGTTCGAATCCTAGCTCTGCAGGGCGAAGGGATTTAATTCCACAAAGCGACAAGATCTGTGAGTCGCAGTCCGCCTCTAGAAGGGCACTGCAAGAAGGCCACCCATAGAGGGGCTTGAGCTGGGGCCCCCTAAGCCGGGGTGTGATAATAGTGACATGAAAACTTGAAATAAGCTTGGAAATGGATTTGGAAATTAATTCCAACAAGTTTTAAATGCAAAATGTGGTACATTGGGAGTGTTAAAACCAATGCACCTATGATCTATGCAAAAGTCAACTTTTTGTTGACTATTGAAGTGAATAGTGACATAAAAACTTGAAATTCAAAAATTGAAGAATTCAAAAGTATTAAATGCCCTAGTAGGCCTAATGTGATTGGTTTGGATAGGTTGGCATGCCAATAGGGTTCTGATAGCAGTACTGCGTATGATGTATGGCTTCATTGCCATTCTGTGATGTGATAGCCTATGGCTATACTGATTATGATGTTTTACTTGGCTTTATGCCTTATTGCTTATATGGCTTATTAGCCATTCTGTTTGCACACTAGGAGACACATTGTGACCGATGGTGTGACGGCCCGAGGTACCTGGTACCCAGTGCTAGTTTACCCGTTTATCCAGTCCGGTCAATTTGTATAGGTTACTTGGGCAAGGAAAAGTATAACTGTAATTGAACTGATTGTTAAAGAAAATACGAAAATTAAATATCAGAAATGATTACGATAGAATACAAAGAAACTCAAGGTCATGAAGAAAATAAATAAACAAAATGCATGAAGAAGTTAATATCATAAAACGTAATTAGCCCTCGACTAAACATTAAGTTGGTAATTATTCAGTTCTTATGAACACAATGGCTAAGAAATTATGATTTTTATTTGCATATTATTTCTTTCTATTTTATTATTTGCACCACTAAGCTTTATGCTTAGCGTCGCTTTGCAACGCGTAGGTAATCAAGATCTTGATCGAGAGCCGAGACCACAGTTGGGTAAGTCCATCCTGCGATTCTGCATAGTGTCCGTGTCACCTCACAAAGCTCTGATTGCATTGGTAGGACACTAGGTGTCATTTTGGTATTTTGTAATTGATCTTATTTTCTCATGTGTAAATGAACTTATGAAATGTAATTTGATGCTCATGTAAATAATGAGAATTGTGTTTGTAAATGAAAAAGTGAATGTTTATCTATGATATATATATGATTATCACATGAAATGAATGATTGAGAAATGAATGTGAACTGAAAAATATTGAGATTTTGATAAATGGAGTTGAGATGAATGAATAAGAATATAGGAAGTGTTTTTCACAGGTTTCGAAGAACGGTTTTCTCCATTTTTAGTCGGTACTCTGCCGGATTTTCTTTAAAATTTTCGGAACCTCAAATAAATTACAATTTCAATAAATGAATTATATTTCACAAATTATTTTCAAAACTATGATAAAAATGAATTAAGATAAAATAGAGTGCTCCGGCACATTGAGTGGCATAACTTGCTCGGCTACACTGTAGTCGGGTAAGGGGTGTCACATTTAGTGGTATGAGAGCACGGTTTAGGCGTTTCTGGGCCT
This sequence comes from Hevea brasiliensis, assembly GCF_030052815.1. Lineage (NCBI taxonomy): Eukaryota > Viridiplantae > Streptophyta > Magnoliopsida > Malpighiales > Euphorbiaceae > Hevea > Hevea brasiliensis. The sequence continues at coordinate 32,903,113 of NC_079507.1, read as the reverse complement.
AGATTGAGTCCATACCATGCATTGCATTTGTAAGAGTCAAGGTGACACTAATGCAGATCTGTTTATCTTTCTTATTTTGAATAGGATATGGACCCTTCATCTCAGAGAGCAGTCGAGGAGGAAGTGGAGAGTCATGCTCCACCAAAGAAGCAATGAGGCCTGGGGCATGAGAGAATCTTCTCCAGCTCAAGCGAGCTGCTCGGCCTCCACAGCCATGTTTCAAAGAAATGGCCGATTTCTTTAGACAAATGGCCGGGGTAATGCCAGCACCACCACCACCACCAGCTCCACAGCAGAAATCATATCTGGAAAGCCTAAGAAAGTTTGGAGCAGTGGATTTCTATGGCAAGAGAGAAGATGACTCTGTTGCAACCGAAAATTGGTTGAACAGAACGGGCAGAGTCTTAAAACAACTCCACTGCACCCCAGAGCAGAACTTAGAAGCTGTTGTATCCTTGTTACAAGACGATGCCTACGAATGGTGGGACACTGTGTCCAGTGAGGTGCAGCCAGAAGTCAGAATTTGGGACTTCTTTCTTCGAATTTAAGAAGAAATAAGTGGGAAATGTATACATAGAAGAGAGAAGAAGAGAGTTTATTAACCTGAGGCAGAGACAGTTGTCAGTGGCCGAATATGAGAAGGAATTCATAAGATTGAGCCGCTATGGAAGGGAGATAGTCCCTAATGAAGCCGAAAGGTGCAAGAGATTTGAAGAGGGACTAAATGACAACATCAAGATCTAGCTCACTGCCTTGGGAATCACAGAATTTACCAAGCTAGTGGAAGCTGCAATAAAGGTTGAAAAGGTAAGAATCAGTGAGCAGACCAGAAGGGAGAGACAGCAGAGGGCCCGGTGAGTCAAGTATACCAACTGATAGTAAGAAGTTTAAGGGTTCTAGTTCACAAGATCAGACACAGGGCCACAGAGGCCAGATTGGAATATCTATAGCTAGTTCCCCGGGCACAATAACAAGGGGATCAACCCCAAAGCCTGAATGTATGCATTGTGGTAGAAGACACAGAGGGGAGTGTCGACTGTTAACTGGAGAGTGTTTCAAATGTGGGGCTACGGATCATTTCATAAGAGATTGCCCTCAGAGGAGTGGTTCAATAGCTCCGGTACAAGTTGATAGACCTTCCCCTATAGTTCAAAGGGGTAAAAGATCGGGTAGAGCAGAAACGGCTGGCATTACACAGAAGATTGTTTCTGAGACATTTGAAAAGCCCGAAGTCAGGGTTGCACCACAAGTATATGCAATGGAAGCTCAGGAAGAGCCAAACCCAGACACTGATGAGGCAATACAAGGAAGTGAAGAAACAAGGAGGTAGTAACTCCCCGATTACTTAAGTCAGGTAAATTTCGAGGACGAAATTTAAATAAGAGGGGAAGAGTTGTAACACCCTCCCCATAGCAACTCCGTACATTCTACTGTTCCGGTGACCGGTGTCGGTCCGGACAGCTAGAACGTCCGGAAAAAAATATTTAAACTAAAGTCAGGAACCATAATTAACTCAAATATTAATAAGAAATATTTAGTAAAAATTTTAGAAATAAAATACAACCAAGTCAAACGAGCCGGTGCCCAAGCGATGGGTAACCAGAGGTAAGTTGCGGTTCTCGCAACGAGGAGCCCTATACCCGGGGGAAAAATTGTAAAATAATTTTTGGGACTCCAGAGAAGGGTCATTGAGGTTCCCATGGCATTAGAATGCCAAGAAAATACCTAGAAAAATTTTTCAATCGGTACAGACAATTTTGACCCGTTAAGCCGAACGGAGGGCATTTTGGTCATTTCGCCTTCAGAGGTGATTTTTGGCCGACTTGTCCAGTTGAGTAAATAATTAATATGACATAAAATATGAAGAAACATTGCTAGAAATTAAATTGAAAATGAGTAGTGGAGGAAAGAAAAGAAAATGAAGAAAAAGGCTTAATTATGACATAAGGTGATGTCATTAAAAAGCCACCACCAATCACCTTTAAACTACTATTTAAATAACTAATAAAAGAGGTAAATAAAGACCAAAGGAAAAGAAAAAACGTGGGCAGCCCTTCTTCTCCTTCATGAAAAACGTAACCCTCTCCTTTCCTCCCTCCATTGATGAGCTTGGCAAGCTCATGAAGCCCTAAACTCCCACCATATTTCCTCAAGTTCTCAACACAAAAATTTATTCTAGAAGCTTGCTAAAGTGTTTGGGAGCAAAAGGGAGAAGAGAAATTAAAGTTGGCAAGCTTGGAGATTCTTCAAGTTGAGGTTAGTGCATTTATATCTTAAAAACTCATTATTTTCATGGTTTGGGACTTGAAACTAGTAAGGATTGTGATTTAAATTAACAAAAACTTATGTGTATAACATCTTGAATTTTGGCTGCTCTAGCTATGGAATAGGGGGAAGTGTTTTGATGAGCTTAGAGTGGAATAGAAACCATGTTGAAGTGATAAACATATGAGCAATGCATTGGTAGCTACTAAGATACATGGCATAAACCATGAATTTGAATTAAGGTTTGGAAAGGTGAAAATGTGACTTGGCTTAGAAAATTATTAGAGAGCATTTTAATGGTCAATTAGTGACCATTTTAGGTAATTTGACCAACAAATGGACAGAAAAATGAGATTGCAAAGTGAGGATTGCAGTCGCCTAGGACAAGAAAGATAGGGACTGAAAATTCAGTCCCTTTGCATTGCCATAACTTAGGCTGTGTTAGTCCAATTGATGTTTGGCCAATTGGACATGAAACTAGGCTTATAATGGCACATTTTTGCTGAAGAAACCATGCCCAAAATACCAAAGCAAGAGGACCAAAACTTGGCCCCAATACGGATACCCTGCAAACAGCCCCTACAGAATGACCAAATGAATAGTAACTGTTCATTTGGCCATAACTCACTGTAGATTTGGTCAATTGAGCTGAAATTTTTACAGCAACAAGTTAAGACATAGACAAACAACTTTCATGAAGAAACCTAGCCCAAATTATGACCATAACCTAACCCAAATGGCAGTCACAGCATCGTTCAAACCTGCAACTCTGCAGATTTTCATTTGAGCAGTAATGTTTGGATGGCTATAACTCTCTCTAGAAAACTCAGATTTAGGCGATTCTTGAACCGATGGAAACCTAAGGCATGGTAGAACATTTCATATGAAGAAAGTTAGACCAAATTATGAACTTAACTTGGTCAAATTACTGACCAAAGTTGGACCAAAATCTGCCAAAACCCAAAATCTCAAATAGAAGACACGTGAACAGTAAACTTATTTTGGCCATAACTTGAGCTACAAAACTCCAAATGGAGTGATTCAAAAAATAAATTGAACTAGACAAAATAAGGAACGTTTTCTATGAAGGAAGTTTTGTCAAATTCCAACAGTAAATCGACCAATGAAACAGTGCAACTTCGGAGCACCAAAACCAAAAATTGGCAATTTTGCCAAAATGACCTAAGCTTTGAGAAAGTGACCAAAAACAACAAGTTTTAAATGAAAAATGTAGTATGTTTGAAGTGCCAAAGTCAATGTACATATTTTCTATGCAAAAGTCAACATTTTAGTTCACTAATGAAGTGAATAGTGACATGAAAACTTGAAATAAGCTTGGAAATGGATTTGGTAATTAATTCCAACAAGTTTTAAATGCAAAATGTGGTACATTGGGAGTGTTAAAACCAATGCACCTATGATCTATGCAAAAGTCAACTTTTTGTTGACTATTGAAGTGAATATTGACATAAAAACTTGAAATTCAAAAATTGAAGAATTCAAAAGTATCAAATGCCCTAGTAGGCCTAATGTGATTGGTTTGGATAGGTTGGCATGCCAATAGGGTTCTGATAGCAGTACTGCGTATGATGTATGGCTTCATTGCCATTCTGTGATGTGATAGCCTATGGCTATACTGATTGTGATGTTTTACTTGGCTTTATGCCTTATTGCTTATATGGCTTATTAGCCATTCTGTTTGCACACCGGGAGACACATTGTGACCGATGGTGTGACGGCCCGAGGTACCTGGTATCCAGTGCTAGTTTACCCGTTTATCCAGTCCGGTCAATTTGTATAGGTTACTTGGGCATGGAAAAGTATAACTATAATTGAACTGATTGTTAAAGAAAATACGAAAATTAAATATCAGAAATGATTACGATAGAATACAAAGAAACTCAAGATCATGAAGAAAATAAATAAACAAAATGCATGAAGAAGTTAATATCATAAAACGTAATTAGCCCTCGACTAAACATTAAGTTGGTAATTATTCAGTTCTTATGAACACAATGGCTAAGAAATTATGATTTTTATGTGCATATTATTTCTTTCTATTTTATTATTTGCACCACTAAGCTTTATGCTTAGCGCGTCGCTTTTGCAACGCGTAGGTACTGAAGATACTGATCGAGAGCCAGTAGACCACAGATTGGGTAAGTCCATCCTACAGTTCTGCATAGTGTCCGTGTCACCTCAAAGCTCTGCAGCATTGGTAGGACACTAGGTGTCATTTTGGTATTTTGTAATTGATCTTATTTTCTCATGTGTAAATGAACTTATGAAATGTCATTTGATGCTCATGTAAATAATGAGAATTGTGTTTGTAAATGAAAAAGTGAATGTTTATCTGTGATATATATATGATTATTACATGAAATGAATGATTGAGAAATGAATGTGAACTGAAAAATATTGAGATTTTGATAAATGGAGTTGAGATGAATGAATAAGAATATAGGAAGTGTTTTTCACAGGTTCCGAAGAACGGTTTTCTCCATTTTTAGCCAGATCACTGCGGATTTTCTTTAAAATTTTCGGAACCTCAAATAAATTACAATTTCAATAAATGAATTATATTTCACAAATTATTTTCAAAACTATGATAAAAATGAATTAAGATAAAATAGAGTGCTCCGGCACACTGAGTAGCATAACTTGCTCGGCTACACTGTAGTCGGGTAAGGGGTGTCACAGTATGAGATCCATTGGAGGTGAAACTAGGCACAAAATGTGCCAACTTTCCTGAAGGAAGCTTACCAAAATTCTTCCTAGAAGGTAACTTGAAAAATGACCAAATCCATATTAGTGCTTTGAAAACCTGAAAATTGACCATTTAGGCAGTAGTTAGTGTTTTAGCCATAACTCACTCAAAACAGGTCCAATTAACTTGAAATTTTTACCATAAATAGTTGAGACATATATCTACAATTATTATAAGGACACCAAAGCCCATAAATGGCCAAAACCAAGTCAAATAGCTTCCACAAATTCAGGTCCAAAAACTGGCCGAACCAAAAGTGACCTAAAAATGACCTAAAGTTACCATTTTGGTGCATTCTGTCCAGCATTGGTAAATTGACCATATCTTGGTCTACACAACTCAGATTGACCTGAAATTTTTCCCCGCGTGCAATAAGACATAGACCTACAAGTTTTTAATTTTGATCGAAACTCGAAAACTGAGGAAACTAGGTCATCCGGCTAGGTAAAATTAGTATAACAAAATCTGGCAAATTGCAATAAAATGCAATATACTTGAAAATAAATTGGGTAACATGTATCAATACTAAAAGGCTATAAAATGTGACATATTGGTAACATCAAACCTAATTCACCTAGAGTGCATCAAGGGTCAACATTTTAGGTTGACTAAGTGAAATAATGGTATTCAATAAACTAATTATTAAGCATTCTTGTTAGAGACAGTTTAAATGAGTACTGAAACACTTCAAATTGTGTGTTTCAGTTAGCAAAGACTCAGGGAAGGGGAAGGAAACACTGAGTCAGGGCCAAGAGGCTACACTTCAGAGGTTTGTGCACAATAGTTATTTCTTTTGACTTTTCAATTGAAATAAATTATGAAAATTTTGTATGTTATTGTTTTGAATTGTGAAAAATTGTTTGAATGATATTTGATGGATACTTATTGATTAAAAAGCATTATAAATGGTTTGAAACCACAGCTATCATGTATATTGATTGAATTCCTCGCTAGCTTATCTAGTGAGATGAATTGACTTTGAATTCCCTCTCTGGCTGAAGTGTTGAGGTGTGTGCCTGTTGAGGACAAATATAATGAGTACTCATATTATTGCTAGCTAGCTATGTTATTCCTCATTAGTCATCGGCTCTTGGGATGAATTGGACTTTGGAACATGATTAAGTTGTGTGTGTGATTTATTGATATTTATTGTGATATTGTGAAATGGAGTTTAAATTCTTTATGACATTCACTGTCTTTGAATTTAAATATGGTTTTAAGTATCCACTATTTATATGACTTATTATTTATGATTTAAAGTTGTATTTTATTAATGTTGTGCACCACTGAGACATTGGCTCAGCGATAGCTTTTCATTGCTATTACAGGTAGATAGACTGACAGGGCAGCAAACTAGGCTGCTAGTGCTTTATTGAGAGTTCATCGGGTATATTGAGTATACCATACTTTGCATTTTGTATTGTAATGTATGTTCATTGTATGTATATATTGTTCTTGGTTTTGAGCAGTTGTAAATTAAAATTGTACATTAAAGTTGTAAACTAAATTTGTAAATTATTTTGACTTGTAAATATTGTGATATATTTCTTTTATCTCAACTTTTGAAAACATTGGAAAAATTATTGTGGATTTGTGTTGACAAATGTTGAGAAACTTATTGTGTTGATTGGATATTGGAGTTTGGGGATTGAACAAAATATTGGAAGTGCTTTTTACAGGTTTTTTGAAGAACTGTTTTATTCAAAATACAGATGGTACTCTGCAAAAATTTTTATAGAAATTATTAATTCTTCAAATGTATTATCTGGTTTCATTGCAATTAAAAAATTTTTTAACACCAGCAAATAGTGCTCACCAATGTAAAAAGAAGTAAGAAAAGGTTTAAAATCCCTTGTAGTGTATTTAATGGGTTATCAGTAGACGAAGTTGGTAATTCATTAGGTATACTATGGGATCATGTTATGCCTTACGGAAGGGTAGGGTGTGACGTAAAAACACTCACTTACTACTTTTGAAGCTTGATCAAAACCTCACTAAACTTCTTAAAATTGCTATCAAACTCTTCCTTGCAAGGTGAGGAGCAAAGTTAATAAAGGAACCTAGTGGAAAAAGTGGCTAGAACATGGTGAACTTAAGCTTGGAGTGTGGACGATAATGGTGGATTCCCATGGAGATTTTCAGCTGGTTTTGCAAGGTAAGGTTGAAGATGAGTTCATGGCTTCCCAAGTGTCCCTTTAGGTGTCCGAAAGTTAAGGTTAGTGGAGCACTAAGAAGATATAATGCTCATTTATTCCAAGTTTCCAATTTTTGCAATTTGGCCACCACACTTTCACTATTTACATACTGTATCTCCTTTTAATTTTTCATGACATTTTCCAAGTGTAATATCATTTATTTTTAATGGACATTTAGGTCAAAAGGCAACTCGGGATGTCAAATGACCACAATGCCCCTATTCAGGTTGCATTCCCGATTTTTCGGTAACATCAAGTTTTATCATTTTCTTGATTTCTCTTTTTTCTTTGTACTAATTAATTAATTTTTCTTTGAAATTTCTAATGTCATTTATACTTCAATAGATGTTTATTTAAGTCTTAAAAATATTTTCTAGGGTTCCCCGCGGTCTAGAGCTAGTCAACGATCCATGCCGCAACTTCCCGGTGCGATCACCCATCGCTATGGTTTTCGATTCATTTAACTTGGTTACATTTCATTGCTATTATTTTTCCTTTGTTTTTCTCGTATTTTCCTTTCTTGTATTTCATTATTTTATGTCTCCTCACTAACATTGAAATGTAGTTCTAGGCATTCTAGCTATCCGGACAGACACTGGTCTCCGAAACAGTAGAACGCACTACCGAACATAGGGGTGTTACAATTCTCCCCCCCTTAAAATAAATTTCGTCTCGAAATTTTACCTGGTACCAGTTTCTGAACAGCTATGGGTGTTATCTCCTCATGTCCTCTTCACGTTCATGAATAGCTTCCTGGCATGAATTATGGTTCCACAGCACTTTAACTAGGTGTATCTGTTTATTCCTCAGCTGCTTCACCTCATATGCCATAAGTTCTATGGGTTCTTCCTCATATGAGAGGTCTGGGTTTACCTCAATCTCTTCAACTGATAATACATGAGATGGGTCAGATCTGTACCTCCTTAATATGGACACATGGAAGACACTGTGTATCCTTTCTAGCTCTGGAGGTAATGCCAGCCGATATACCAAAGGACCCACTCTCTCCAGAACCTCATATGGTCCGATGAAACGAGGACTCAGTTTCCCCTTTCTGTTAAATCTCATAATCCTCTTCCAAGGAGAAACTTTAAGGAATACCTTATCACCCACTGCATATTTAATATCTCTTCTCTTCAGATCAACAGAGGACTTCTGATGGTCTGATGCAGCCTTGAGTCGACTCTGATCAATCTGATCTTTTCCTCTGTCTGATGAACAATTTCTGGCCCAATCATCTTTCTTTCACCTACTTCATCCCAACATAGGGGAGTTCTGCACTTCCTACCATACAAAGCTTCATATGGAGGCATCCCAATGCTTGATTGGTAGCTGTTGTTATAAGCAAACTCAATCAAAGGCAAGTGTATATCCCAACTACCTTTAAACTAAATCACACAAGCCCGTAGCATATCCTCCAATATCTGAATTACCCTCTCAGAATGGCCATCTGTCTGTGGGTGGAATGCTATGCTGAAGTTCAATCTAGTTCCTAGGGCTCTCTGAAGATTATCCCAGAATCTAGAAGTGAACCTAGGATCTCTGTCAAATACAATCGATACTGTACTTGTTTAGTCTATCAACTGTAACCCATACTGCATCATGACTATTCTGTATCCTCAGAAGTCCCATCATAAAATCCATAGTTATCCGTTCCCATTTCCACTCTGGTACTGGCAATGGATGTAACAAACCTGTTGGTACTTGATGTTCTGCCTTCACTTGCTAACAAGCTAGGCATTTGGAGACAAAGTCAACTACATCCCTCTTCATACCCATCCACCAGTAATGCTCTTTTAGCCCTCTGTACATTTTAGTTCCACCAGGATGCATAGCAAAAGGAGGCTCATGTGCTTCCTTCATAATGATCTGTCTCAATTCCACATCATTAGGAACACACATTCTGCCCTGATGTAGTAGTAAACCATTATCTCTCACAGAAAATTCAAGTTTCTTGCCCTGCTGGACTTCTTTTAGTAGCTTCTGATATTTATCATCACTCTCAGCCATTATGATCTGATCAATCAATACTGGCTATACATGCCATGCAATCACTGTCTGTCCCTCATCATCAATCTCCAAACTGGCATGCTGTGCTTTCAACTCATGTACCATGGACAAAGGAGAAACTCTGAGACTTTTCATAGTCTTACGACTTAAGGCGTCAGCCACCACATTTGCTTTCCCTGGCTGATAGTCTATTAAGCAATCATAGTCTTTAATCAGTTCTAACCATCTCCTCTGCCTCAAATTCAATTTCTTCTGGGTGCCCAAGTACTTCAAGCTCTTGTGATCTGTGTAGATGTAGCATTTCTCCCCATACAAATAGTGTCTCCAGATTTTCAGAGCAAAAATAATAGCTACTAGCTCCAAATCATGTGTTGGATAGTTCCTCTCATGCGGTTTCAGCTGGCATGATGCATAAGCAATGACATTCTGATCTTGCATCAGTACATAGCCTAACCCATTGTGAGAAGCATCACTATAAACTGTGTATTCTTTACCCAGTGTAGATAAAGTAAGGACTGGAGCTTCAGTCAAACACCTCTTCAACTCATCAAAACTCTACTGGCATTTATCTATCCACTGAAATTTTACATCTTTCCGAAGTAGCTTGGTCAGTGGAGAAGCTAACATAGAAAACCCTTTCACCAACTGGCGGTAATATCCAGCTAAACCCAGAAAACTACGAATTTCTATGATATTCCTGGGTGGCTTCCAATTAAGGATAGCTTTTACCTTGCTGGAATCTACCTTGATCCCTTCAGCTGACACAACATGTCCCAAGAAGGAGATTTCTTTCAGCCAAAATTCACATTTTGACAATTTGGCGTATAGCTGTTTCTCCCTTAAAGTCTGCAGTACAATCCGTAGATGTCTATCATGTTCCTCTGCATTCCTTGAATATATCAAAATATCATCAATAAACACCACCACAAACTGGTCGAGATATGGTCTGAAGATAGTGTTCATCAGATCCATAAAAGCAGTTGGAGCATTAGTTAACCTAAATGGCATTAATAGAAACTCATAGTGGCCATCTCGAGTTCTAAAAGCAGTTTTTGGAATACTCTGCTCTTGCACTTTCAACTGATAATAACCAGATCGCAAATCAATTTTGGAGAACACAACTGCACCCTTCAACTGATCAAACAGATCATCAATGCAAGGCAATGGATATCTGTTCTTTATTGTCACCTTATTCAACTGTCGGTAGTCAATACATAAGCAAAGAGTGCCATCTTTCTTCTTAACAAACAATACTGGCGCTCCCCAAGGTGACACACTAGGGGAGATGAAGCCCTTTTCAAGTAGTTCTTGCAATTGTACCTTCAACTCCTTCAACTCTGCTGGTGCCATTCTGTATGGTATTATGGACATTGGATCCACACCAGGTGTAACATTAATTTCAAACTGCACCTCTCTTTCTAGAGGTAATCCTGGCAATTCATCAGGAAACACATCGGGAAAGTCATATACCATAGGGATGTCCCTTAATGCTGGACTCCCCACTTGGGTGTCTACCACATGTGCCAAGTATGCTTCACATCCCTTTCTGATCATTTTTCTGGCTAGTGCAGCAGAAATGATGTTTGATGGCAATAACTACCTCTCCCCATGTATTGCCACTTCACTGTACTGAGGGAGACCAAAGGTGACTGTCTTCAGTCTATAGTCAATCATAGCGTGATGCTTGACTAACCAATCCATGCCCAAGATAATATCATAATCTCTGAAGGGTATTTCAATGAGATCAGACAGAAAAGTGTGTCCTTGGATCACCAAAGGACAATCCCTATACATTCTATTGACCCTGACCTCCTGTCCTAGCGCACTTGTTACTAGCACCTCAAAGTCTATTTTCACACATGGAATAGCAATGCAATCAATGATGCTAGTACTCACATAGGAATGGGTAGAACCCGGATTAAATAACACAAACACATCTTGATTAAAAGTTAAGAAGGTACCAGCCACAATATCAGATGTCTCTGCCTCTTCTCTCTGTCTCATTGCGTAGACTCTGACTGATGCACTTCCTTACTCTGACTGATTCACTGTGCCTTGGCTACCTGTTGGACTACCTCTACCCCTGCCTCTACCTCTGCTAGGTGGTTGTGAACCTTTGGTGACAGGATTTTGAACTGACCCTTCTGCAGTAGTAGGAGGTGGTCTAACTCTACGAGTACTGGTGCAGTCTTTGGCAAAGTGCCCTGTGCCTCCACAGTTATAACAGGCTCCTATGGCCTTGTAGCACACCCCACTATGATTTCTTCCACAAGTTTCACATTGGCGGGGAGTGTAACACCCCTATGTTCGGTAGTGCATTTTACTGTTCTGGTGACCAGTGTTGTCTGGACAGCTAGGATGCCTAGAACTACACTTCAATATGAGTGAGGAGACATAAAATAATGAAGTACAAGAAAATACAAGAAAAACAAAGGAAAAATAATAGCAAATAAATGTAACCCAGTTAAGCGAGCCGAGAACCCTAGCGATGGGTGACCACACCGGGAAGTCACGGCGTGGACCGTTGACTAACCCTGGACCGCGGGGAACCCTGGAAAATATTTTTTAAGACTTAAAGAGACACCTATTGAAGTATAAATATTATTAGAAATATCAAAAAAAAAATTAATTAATTAGTACAAAGAAAAGTGAGAAATCGAAAAACGGACAAAACCCGGTGTTATCGAAAAATCGGGAATGCAACCCGAACAGGGGCATTGTGGTCATTTGACACCCCAAGTTGTCTTTTGACCTAAATGTCCATTAAAAATACATGATATTATATTTGCAAAATGTCATGAAAATTAAAATTGTGGTACATAGTATAAATGATGGAAGTTTGGGGCATAAAAATGAAAATGGAGAAAGTTTTAATAATTAAACATTAAAATAAGTTAAGTGCTCCACTAAGGCAGCTTGGACCACCTATAAAAGACACTTTGGACAGATGAACATCATCTTCATCCTCCAAAGAATCGAACCAAATTAATGCATCCCAAAGAAAACTCCATGGCCATTCATGCATGAAGCTCCAATCCTCCATGATCAAGCCCTAGTTTCTTCAAGAGTCCTTCACTAAAGTTGTTCTATACAACTTGGGCAGTAGATAGGCAGCAAGAATTTTGAGGTTATGGGTACTTGAATTGTGGAAAGAATTTTGAGGTTTGATGTTTAAAGGGAGAGCTGTATTTTTGGCAGCCATGGAAACTCCTTGAAGACAGTTTATTTTTGCTTATAAATGGTAGATTAAAGGATTGATTAAATGTTTAGGTGTGTAAGAAATTATTAGGTGATGTATACTTAGTATATGTGAATGTGTATTTGAAATTTGAAGCTTGGAAATTAATGGAATGTAAATGCATGAATCGGCAGCCTGGTTTGGTGAACCATAAAGATGTTATTTCATGTTTGGATTATGGAATATTAATGTTGAATTGTGATAGTTGTTAGGGCAGCTTGGGTATATGTGTGATGGTGTGAGGTTGGGCATGTAAATGAGCATGAATAGGTGATTAAATTGTTGTAATTGAGTTTGACAAATTCTGCACTTTATGGTGTATGTTGAATGTGATTGTAAGCTGCCAAAATGATCAACAATATGTGGTAAAATATGTTTAGGTTATGGTACAAACCAAAGTTGACATGAATGAGGAGTTTGGCAATGCTACAAAGTGACCTTTGATGAGAAATGAAGAAAATGCAATAGGACAATTTGTGTTTTGGGCTTAGAACCTTAAGTGTGTGGCTCCAATTGGTATGAGACCAATTGAAGGTGAAACTAGGCACAAAATGTGCCAACTTTCATGAAGGAAGCTTGCCAAAGTTCTGCTTGTAAGGTAACTTGAAAAGTGACCAAATCCGGATTAGTGCAATTAAGGCCTGAAAATTGACCATTTGGGCAGCAGTTATTTTTTAGGCCATAACTCACTCAAAACAGGTCCAATTAACCTGAAATTTTGACCATGAATAGTAAGACCTATATCTACAAGTCTTATGAAGACATCATCTTATGAAGACATCAAAGCCCAGAAATGACCATAAACAAGTCAAACAGCTTACACAAGTTCAGGTCCAAAAACTGGCCGAACCAAAATTGACCTAAAATGACCTAAAGTGACCAATTTTGATACACTTTGACCAGAAATAGTAAAATGACCATAACTTGATCTACATAACTCAGAATGACCTAAAATTTTGCCCTGCGTGCAATAAGACATAGATCTACAACTTTGTAGTTTTGACCAAAACCCGAAAACCGAGGGAGCTAGGTCGTCTGGCTAGGTCAAACTAGTATCCCGGAATTCAGCAAATTGCAAGAAAATGCAATATACATGGAAATGAGTTTGGTAACATGTACTAACCCTAAAAGACTATTGAATGTGACATATTAGTAACATTAATGTGACACCCCTTACCCGACTACAGTGTAGCCGAGCAAGTTATGCCACTCAGTGTGCCGGAGCACTCTATTTTATCTGATTTCATTACAGTCCTTGATTTATTTATTCAAAAACTTTATTGAAGATTTAGGCTATTTTTACTTTTATCAAAATCTAACTAAGTTGGAAATTTCAAAAATTTTAACGATAATCCGACAAAGTGTCACTGTAATTTGGACTAACGATTCTTGAACTCGCCAAAGACAATTTCAATATATACTCAATTTCTCAAACTTAATAGTCTCAAAAATTTTCAAACATAATGTATCTCAATACAGTATTCAGATTTCTCAGAAATCTCATTAGATTTTCAATATCTCAATATTCACAAGTATAATCTCATTATAACTCAAATTCAATTCACATACTAAAATACTTACTTTGAATAGCTTCCATAATTCATAGGTTAATTACATGAGTTTATTTTGTACAAGATATACAAATAATTTACAATGTGCTAGGAATGAACAATATACATAACATGTATAAAATGAGCCCTATCTACATGCATTGCTGAGGAGGTGACAATCTTGAACTCTTCTGACACTTCTGCAGATCTGGACTCCAAAAATCTCAGTCGACAGTCTACTGGTTTTACCTTCAGTACCTGCGCGAGGAAGCAATTCCATCGCACTAAGCATTTCTGCTTAGTGGTGCAATAATATAACCAGAAATAATATATACAAGTAAAGAAAGAAATAAATGATAATTCAGATACTCAAGAATCAATTTAATTTGGTATGGTATTTCTAGTATCAACGATCTTATATACTAGTTTGTTCCTCTTTGGAAGTGCTTAGTTTATAACTTTTCAGTAATACTGGCAGGTATATAATTTATTCTATCTGTATTGTATTTTAAGTCATGCAGTTACGCAATTTATATTTTTGTTATGTTTCTTTTGCTAATCTCTTTTGCTTATTCATTCAATACTTAATTTAATTGTATTGGATTTTCATTATACTTAACTTAACTTAGCTGCCTGAATTGAATAATACTTTAATTGACTGCCCAAGTAACCTATACTAGGCAGTGGATCGATAACGGTCGTTGGCCTTTGGACACCGCGTGCCTCGGGCCGTCATACCATGGGACGCAGAACGTCAACCATGTATGCAGTCAGTATGGCTAAAAAGCCATGATATCACATAATCGGGCATAAAAGCCATGCATACGGGCATAAAAGCCATGAATACGGGCATAAAGCCATGAATATAGGCATAAAGCCTTTCGCAGTACTGCTAAAACAATACCCTATTGGCATGCCAAACTATCCAAACCAATCTTGTTAGGTATACTAGGGCATTTGATACTTTAAAATATTAATATATTGTGCTTTATGACTTCATTATTTCATGATAAATTTCAATCATAATTCATACATTCATTTGATCATTTATATGATCACAATTCACATCAATTATCCTTTTATACCATTGTACTCAAAATACTTCTCCTCTTTACAATAATGATAACTAATGTCTCATTCATACATTAATATGGTTTATTTATCCATTCATTATGTTATTCATATTGATTCGAATTCTAAACAATGGTTCACATGTACCATTGTATTCAAAACATTTTTCCTTTCTCATTTATACATTCAAGAGTCTACTTATGTAATTACAAATTTTATATTTCAAGTTGAGTTACTAATATTTTATGAATTCCATTTGTGATGGGCATATATGCCCTAACTATCTATTCACATCAATTAGGTGACTTATTTTTCATGTTTCAAGTAATCCATGAATATTTCAAGGATTTTAAATTTATGGCCTAAATTTCTTTTTAACAATTTTGACTAGGATGCATAGTCCATATTTGTCATACAATTCTAAGCATTTAAGCTTAGAATTGGTTCTAGGTCTTCATCTTAATTCACTAATCATTTTGATTACTATTCACCATACTAGTCAACTAAAATGTTGACTTTTTTATACTTAATGGATATATTAATTCTAATTACACCAAGATCTCAAATTTTGAGTTTTACATTTACTAGTATTAATTGCCAATTGCAATTTAAAGTCCCCTAGATGCATTTCTAATTTCAAATTTTGAATTTCAAGTTTTCATGTCACTATTCACTTCATTAGTCAACTAAAATGTTGACTTTTGCATAGAAAATATGTACATTGACTTTGGAACTTCAAACATACTACATTTTTCATTTAAAACTTGTTGGTTTTGGTCACTTTCTCAAAGCTTAGGTCATTTTGGTAAAATTGCCAATTTTCGGTTTTGGTGCTCCAAAGTTGCACTGTTTCATTGGTCGATTTACTGTTGGAATTTGACAAAACTTCCTTCATAGAAAATGTTCCTTATTTTGTCTAGTTGAATTTCTTTTTTTGAATCACTCCATTTGGAGTTTTGTAGCTCAAGTTATGGCCAAAATAAGTTTACTGTTCATGTGTACTGTTCATGC
Source organism: Hevea brasiliensis (assembly GCF_030052815.1). NCBI lineage: Eukaryota > Viridiplantae > Streptophyta > Magnoliopsida > Malpighiales > Euphorbiaceae > Hevea > Hevea brasiliensis. The sequence continues at coordinate 32,887,006 of NC_079507.1, read as the reverse complement.
TGCTATCATGGGTTCTGGCAGATTTTGATCCAACTTTGGTCAGTAATTTGATCAAGTTAAGTTCCTAATTTGGTCTAACTTTCTTCATATGAAATGTTCTACTATGCTTTAGGTTTCCATCGGTTCAAGAATCGCCTAAATCCGAGTTATCTAGAGAGAGTTATAGTCCTCCAAACATTGCTGCTCAAATGAAAATTTTGGAAATCTCAGTACAGTAAACTTCACTTTGCTCAATGATTTGATTAGGTTCTGGTCATAATTTGGGATAGGTTTCTTCATGAAAGTTGTTTTTCTATGTCTTAACTTATTGCTGTAAAAATTTCAGGTCAATTGACCAAATCTACAGTGAGTTATGGCCAAATGAACAGTTACTGTTCATTTGGTCATTTCTGCAGGTACTGTTGCAGGGTGTCCGGATTGGGGCCAACTTTTGGTCCTCTTGCTTTGGTCTTTTGGGCATAGTTTCTTCAGCAAAAATGTGCCATTATAAGCCTAGTTTCATGTCCAATTGGCCAAACACCAATTGGACCAACACAGCCAAAGATATGGCAGTCCAAGTGGACTGAAATTTTAGTCACCCTGCTGCACTCATTGGGCAGCCTGCCCATTCCACTTTGCCATGCAATAATTCACTCCTAATTATGGTCAACTTACCTAAAATGGTCACTAATTGACCATTAGAATGTTCTTTAACAATTTCATAAGCAAAGTCAAATTTTCACTCCTAAACCCTAGCTCAAAGTCATGGTTTTCACAATTTCTTTAGTTAACTCTTTCATTCTTTGTATATATATATGTATACACTTTAAACATAATCTCCAATTCACTCTAAGTCCATTAATACAATCAAACTCATTCCTTCCTTTTGCTGCTGAAAATTCAAGGGATGCATACACTTAACTTTTATTCATTTAATTTACAATTTCTCACTTATTTCAAGCTTCTAACATGGAATCAAAGAAGTATATATATAAGTATGCACTAACCTCACTTTAACCTCTTGTAGGGCAGATTTCTCCAAGCTAAAACTTCACTTCCCTTCACTTTCTAGGCTGCCAAACACTTCCCAAGAGGTAGAGACAAGCTTTTAGTGGAGGGACTTAGGGTTTTATAGTGCAAATTCATGGGAAAATGGAAGTAATTAAAGAAAACTTCCATGGAGGGTTATGGAGGAGAGGATCACGTTTTGAAGAAGAAGATGGCTGCTTGTTTTTGGTCTTCCTTGGTCTTTATTTATCTCTTTTATTAATTAGTCAAATGGTTACTTAATTGTGATTGGTTATGGCTTTTAAATGACATCATCAAGATGTCATAAATTGGTTTTTATTTCATTTTCCTTTTCTTTTATCCACTACTCATTTCTAATTTCATTTTTAGTAATGTTTATTCATATTTTATATCATATTAATTATTTACTCAACTGGACAAGTCGGCCAAAAATCGTCTCTGAAGGCGAAATGACCAAAATGCCCTCCGTTTGGCTTAACAGGTCAAAATTGTCTGTACCGATTGAAAAATTTTTCTAAATATTTTCTTGGCATTCTAATGCCATAGGAACCTCAGTGACCCTTCTCTGGGGTCCCAAAAATTATTTTATGAATTTTTCCCTGGGTCTAGGGCTCCTCGTTGCGAGAACCGCAACTTCCCTCTGGTTACCCATCGCTTGGGCACCGGCTCGTTTAACTTGGTTGTGTTTTATTTCTAAAATTTTTGCTAAATTTTTCTTATTAATATTTGAGTTAATTATGGTCCCTCACTTTGATTTAAATATTTTTCCGGATGTTCTAGCTGTCCGGACCGACACCGGTCACCGGAACAGTAGAATGTATGGAGTTGCTACAGTGAGGGTGTTACAATTAAAACCTAATTTACCTATAATGCATCGAGGGTCAACATATTAGGTTGATTATGCAAGTAATAGAATTCAGTGAATTAATTATCAAGCATTATCGTTAGAGACAGTTTAAATGAGTACTGAAACACTTCAAATTGTGTTTCTCAGTTAGCAAAGACTCAGGGAAAGGGAAGGAAACACTGAGTCAAGGCCAGGAGATAGTTATCAACGGTTTGTGCACAACAGTTATTTCTTTTGAATTTTTCAATTGAAATAAATTATGACTATTTGTATATTATTGTTTTCAATTATAGAAATGTGTTTGAATGGATACTTATTGCTTGAAAAGCATTGTAAATGGTTTGAAACTGTGGAAAAATTGATTTAGTGTGATTTGTGAAAATTGAAGTTAATTATGAATTGTGTTGCCATTTTGTGAATGAAATTATAACTTTGGAAATCTATTGGATTCTTACGAATCATTTGAATAAAATGTTTGGAATTGATTTTGTATTCACACTTAGCATGACAGTATCACATCATTCCTTCTCCATTTATGGGGTTGTGATCGTTTATTTTCCTTCTCCATTTATGGGGTTGTGATTGTTTATTTTCCTTCTTCATTTATGGGGTTGTGATCATTTATTTTTCTCCTTCTCTGGTTTACCAGTTGAGGTGATCGGATGAGTACTCATTATATAGCTAGCTTCCTTCGTCATTGATTTCGATTAGTGGCATTGTGATTGCTTTGTCGTGGTGTACAACGCGACATTAATCGGAAAATTGTGTCATGGCTTAAGTTGTGTATGAATTAGCAACACTGTATTCCTAAATTATTTGACTAAATTGTGTTATTATGAGCTTTGATAATTTGTGAAATGGAGTTTAAATTCTTATTGACATTCACTGTCTTTTGAGTTTAACCATGTTTTGACTATTGAGATTTATTGTGATATTATGAAATAGAGTTTAAATTCCTTATGACATTCATTGTCTTGAATTTAATTATGGTTTTACGTATCCATCATCTATATGATTTATGGTTAATGTTGTGCACCACTGAGACATTGTCTCAGCGATAGCTTTTTATTGCTGTCGCAGGTAGACAGACAGATAGGGCCGCAGACTAGGCTGCTAGTGCATTCAGCGAGAGATCATCGGGCATATTGAATATACCACATTTGCATTTTGTACTGTAATGTATGTTCACTGTATGTATATATTGTTCTTGATTTTGAGCAGTTGTAAATTAAAATTGTACATTGAAGTTGTAAAATAAATTGAGTTATTTTGGCTTGTAAAAAAATTGTACTGTATTTCTTTTATCTCAGTCTTTGAAAAATTATTGTGGATTCGAGTTGAAAAACTTATTGTGTTGAATTATGTTGGAGTTTGAGATTGAGAAAAATATTAAAGTGCTTTTTTACAGGTTTTTCTGAAGAACTGTTTTGTTCAAAATACAGATGGCACTCTGCCAAAATTTTTACAGAAATCCCTAATAGTCCAAATGTGTTAGCTGTTTCACTTCACTTCAAAAAGGTTTTTAACACCTGTAAATAGTGCTCACCACTGTAAAAAGAAGTAAGAAAAGCTTTAAAATCCCTTGTAGTGTATTTAATGAGTTATCAGTAGACGAAGTTGGTAATTCATTAGGTATACTACGGGATCATGTTATGCCTTACAGAGGGGTAGGGTGTGACAGGGAGGGTAGGAACTTCTGGTACTCTGCTGACCAGATAGAGGAGGTTTCTGTCCCAAAAACCTTCCCCTACCAGACTTCTTACCACCCCTGCTGTGTCCCCCCAAAGTTCTTTCTCTTCCCAAAAGGACCACTAGAACTTTGATCTATTGACTTCCCCTCTTTCTCTTTTTCTGTCTTCTCTGATTTTTTTTTCTCTGGGGCTGCTTCTTACTCAATTCTCTCTAATTCCAGTGCTTGACAAATAAGCTCAGAGAAGTTACTATGTTTGAATCCGACCACTTGTAATCTGATACTAGGCTTCAAGCCGGTTTCAAACCTCTTACATCTCTCCCTACTGGTAGAAAGTAGACTTACTGCATAATGGCTCAGGTGGGAAAATTCCCTTTCATATTCAGCCACCGATCTACTCCCCTATTTTAGACTTAGGAACTCTTGCAGCTTCTAGTCCACATAAGCATCAGGGACATATTTTTGTCTGAACTCCCATAGAAAATCATTCCATGTTAGCACTGAAGTTTCTACCAAACTATGGGGAATGGTTTTCCACCAGTCATATGCATCCCCCTGTAGCAGAGACACTGAATATTCAAATCTGAGCTCCTCTGTACAATGTAGCTTCTTGAATACCCTATCCATTCTCTTTAACCATTGTTCTGCCTCTAGAGGATCTACTATCCCCTTGAACTCAGTAGCCCCATATTTAATCAGCTTGTCATACTGCCTAGCTGAAGACTGTGGTTGTACCATTGGTGTCTGTAGTGGGACTTGAGTAGGCATGTTACCAGCCATCTGTTGGAATATTGCAGCCATCTGCTGAGCGAACTGAGCAGGAAACTGTGGTACTGAGGGGGTTGGTGCAGCTGATCCATTGACATTGTGTAGGGCTGGGGCATCCCCTTGTACCTCAGCCTCTATAGAATGATTGACTGAACAATCCCCTTCTTCCATAGTCAATTTGAGGATCTTAGACCTCCTGAACAAATAACACAAGGAGATTTCCTCCTGTTAGTGCATATTTATAATCTAATGTACTGTATGTATCAAACAATGACATTGAGCAGTTGTACTATGAAGAAAGAATATTCAAATTACAGGTGAAAACAGAATTTAAAAACTAGCTCTGATACCACTAAAACATGTCACACTCTACCCCTCTGTAAGGCATAACATGATCCCGTAGTATATCTAATGAATTACCAAACTTCGCCTACTGATAGCTTATTAAATACACTACAAGGGATTTTAAACATTTTCTTACTTCTTTTTACAGTGGTGATCACTATTGACAGGTGTTAAATTTTTTTTTTTAACTGAAGTGAAACCAAATAACATATGTGAAGTATTAATAATTTCTGTAAAAATTTTGACAGAGTGCCATCTATATTTTGAATAAAATAGTTCTTCAAAAACCTATAAAAAGCACTTCCACTATTTTGTTCAATCCCCAAACTCCAATATCCAATCAACACAATAAGTTTCTCAACATTTGCCAACTTAAATCCACAATAATTTTTCAGTATTTTCAAAAGCTGAGATAAAAGAAATATATCACAATATTTACAAGCCAAAATAATTTACAAATTTAGTTTATAACTTCAATGTACAATTTTAATTTACAACTGCTCAAAACCAAGAACAATATAAACATACAGTGAACATACATTACAATACAAAATGCAAAATATGGTATGCTCAATATTACCAATGAATTCTCAATGTAGCACTAGCAGCCTAGTCTGCCGCTCGCTACCATCTGCGCGATAAGAATGAAAGCTATCACTGAGCCAATGTCTCAGTGGTGCACAACATTAACAAAATGCAACTTTAAATCATAAATCATAAGTTGTATAAATAGTGGATACTTAAAACCATAGTTAAATTCAAAGACAGTGAATGTCATAAAGAATTTAAACTCCATTTCATAATATCATAACGAATATCAATAAATTATAAACACAGCTTAATCATGATTTCATAGTCCAATTCGTCCCAAAAGCTGATGGCTAGTGAGGAATAACATAGCTAGCTAGCAATAATATGAGTACTCATTCTATTCGTCCTCAATAGGCACACACCTCAACACTTCGGCTAGAGAGGGAATTCAAAGTCAATTCGTCCCACTAGACAAGCTAGCAAGGAATTCAATCAATATACATAATAGTTGTGGTTTCAAACCATTTACAATGTTTTTCAAGCAATAAGTATCCATCAAATATCATTCAAACCAATTTTCACAATTTAAACAATAACAGACAAATGGTCATAATTTATTTCAATTGAAAAATTCAAAAGAAATAACTGTTGTGCACAAAACTCTGATAAATGTCTCTTGGCCCTGACTCAGTGTTTCATTCCCCTTTCCTGAGTCTTTACTAAGTGAAACACACAATTTGAAGTGTTTCAGTACTCATTTAAAATGTCTCTAACAATAAGGCTTAATAATTAATTTATTGAATTCTATTATTTTCCTTAATCAACCTAAAATGTTGACCCTCGATGCACTCTAGGTGAATTAGGTTTAATGTTACTAATATGTCACATTTTATAGCCCTTTAGTGTTGGTATATGTTACCAAATTCATTTTCAAGTATATTGCATTTTATTGCAATTTGCTGGATTTCGATATACTATTTTGACCTAGCCGGACAACCTGGTTTCCTCCGTTTTTGGGTTCGGTCCAAACTACAAACTTGTAGGTCTATGTCTTATTGCACGCAGGGCAAAATTTCAGGTCATTTTGAGTTGTGTAGACCAAGATATGGTCAATTTACCAATGTTGGACAGAATGCACCAAAATGGTAGGTTTAGGTCATTTTTAGGTCACTTTTGGTTCGGCCAGTTTTAGTACCTGAACTTGTGCATGCTATTTGGCTTGGTTCTGGCCATTTATGGGCTTTGGTGTCTCCACAAGAATTGTAGATCTATGTCTAAAATATTCATGGTAAAAATTTTAGGTCAATTGGACCTGTTTTGAGTAAGTTATTGTAAAAAAACTAACTACTGCCCAAATGGTCAATTTTCAAGCTTTCAAGTCACTAATCCGGATTTGGTCATTTTTCAAGTCACCTTCTAGGCAGAATTTAGGTCAGCTTCCTTCATGAAAGTTGGCACATTTTGTGCCTATTTTCATCTCCAATTGGTCTTATACCAATTGGAGTCACACACTTAAGGTTCTAAGCCAAAACATATACTGTCCTACTACACACTCCTCATCACTTAACAATTACATATTCAACACTTACCAAATTACTTCCTTCATGCCAATTCTGGTTTGTACCTTACCATTAACACATTTAACAACACATTTTGGTCATTTTGGACAGCTTGTAACCATTCTGAATATGCACACTATAATAAAGAATTTTCTAAAGTCCATTTACATCATTTAACCACATGAACATACCCCATTTACATACCCAATTCCAAACCATTATACACATATACATGCTGCCATCAATAACAACATAATTCAACAAGCCAAACCATGAAACAACACATTTTAAACTACACTTTAAAGTTGCCAATTTGCACATCCTCTTCAATTAGCTTTAAAGCTTCCAAAACCAAGTGCACTATCACACATACACGTAGTATACATTATCCAAATTATTTCTATATACATAAACACTTATACCAACATCTTAAACAACCATAAACAAGTAAAAACAAACTACAATAGTGAGTTTCCATGGCTGCCAAAATGGTGTATCACCATTCAATCATTAACATCAAAAATTCTTCCATAAATCAACTACTCATAACCTTGGTTACACTTTTAATGAAACAAGAATTAAAAGCACTCACTTACCACTTTTGAAGCTTGATCAAAACCTCACTAAACTTCATAAAATTGCTATCAAACTCTTCCTTGCAAGGTGAGGAGCAAAGTTAATGAAGGAACCTAGTGGAAAAAGTAGTTAGAGCATGGTGAACTTGAGCTTGGAGTGGGGATGGCAATGGTGGATTCCCATGGAGATTTTCGGCTGGTTTTGCAAGGTAAGGTTGAAGATGAGTTCTTGGCTTCCCAAGTGTCCCTTTAGGTGTCCCAAAGTTAAGGTTAGTGGAGCACTAAGGAGATACAATGCTTATTTATTCCAAGTTTCTAATTTTTGCAATTTGGCCACCATACTTTCATTATTTACATACTGTATCTCCTTTTAATTTTTCATGACATTTTCCAAGTGTAATATCATTTATTTTTAATGGACATTTAGGTCAAAAGGCAACTCAGGATGTCAAATGACCATAATGCCCCTATTCGGGTTGCATTTTCAATTTTTCGGTAACACCGAGTTTTATCGTTTTCTCGATTTCTCATTTTTCTTTGTACTAATTAATTAATTTTTCTTTGACATTTCTAATATCTTTTATACTTCAATAGATGTTTATTTAAGTCTTAAAAATATTTTCCAGGGTTCCCCGCGGTCTAGGGCTAGTCAACGGTTCACGCCGCAACTTCCCGGTGCGGTCACCCATCGCTATGGTTTTCAGCTCGTTTAACTTGGTTGCATTTTATTGTTATTATTTTTCCTTTGTTTTCTCATATTTTCCTTTCTTATATTTCATTATTTTATGTCTCCTCACTAACATTTAAATGTAGTTCTAGACATTCTAGCTGTCTGGACTGACACTAGTCACTGGAACAGTAGAACGCACTACCGAACATAGGGGTGTTACAATAATTTATCATAAATCCGAAAAATGAATTCAAATCTAATTATACCTAACTTTAATATACTAAACTTGATGTTCTTTAAAATTTGTATTTCGGAGTTACTATTCATGACACTATTTAAGTCAATTTGTTAACTTTCTAATGCTTAATAGGTATGGAAATTCTAATTTCACCCGCATACCACATTTTGGTTACCTAATTTGTTGGTTTTGGTTGTTTTCTCAAATCTTAAGTATTTTAGGCACAAATTTCAAATTTTTAGTTTTGGTGTCCTATTTTGTACTGTTCCATTGGTCATGTTGCTGTTAGAATTTGGCTAAGTTTTCTTCATAGAAGTTGTTCCTTATTGTCTTAACTTTATTTCCCTATTTAAATCATTCCATTTGGAGTTTTGTAGCCCAAGTTATAGCCATTTGAATACGACTGGCCGGATTTGGTTTTACCTAGAATTTTGGGCAAATTCTGGGTTTTGGCAATTTTTGTGGTTGATTGCAGGTGGATTTTCAAATAGGTTATAGTCAAAATTTGGGTTTGTTTTCTTCATGACAGTTGTAGGGCTATGTCTCAGCTTTCTACTGGTAAAATTTTAGGTCATTTGGGCCTGCCAAACCCAAGTTATGGCCAAATGAACAAATACTATTCATTTGGTTATTTTTATAGAGGGCAATGTGCCCAATTCCGGATTTGGCCTAATTGTTCACTAAGTTATGTTCACTTTCTGGGCATGATTCCTAAATAAAAAAATGTGTCATTTTGTGTTTAATTTCATTTCCAATTAGCCTCACACCAATTGGGTTGGTAAATTTTCAGTTTTGGTCCTTGAAAGGGACCTTGGTCATGCTGCCTGCAATTTGAACATAGCCATTCCGAATTTAAACTTAATTCCAATACTTCCAACACACCACAATTGGTCATACATGACCATTTTTCAACTCAAGTAAGGTCAGCCACATCATTGGACTAATTCTCACATTTTTCTCTCCCAAACCCTAGGTGCCGAAACCCTAATTCATAAAATTTAAATCTAATGCATTCCAAACACCAATCCATAGTCTACATACATAATTCAACTTAAACAACCATTCAAATACATCAATTTCACTCATTTCAAACCCTAATCTACTGCTAGCCAAATTTCTATTTGGTCCCCCAAGGATAGTTTTCTTTTAATTTTAAGTATATTTCTAAGTTAATTGAACTAAGAACATAAATATTTAACTAAAATATTCAAGTTTAGATTACTAACCTCAAACTTTGACTTCCAAATTTTCCAAATCTTCAATTCCTTCCTTTTCTTTATCCTTCAATCTTCTTTTCTACTTGAGTTAGCAAGGTTTTATGAAGAAATTTGAGAGAAATTAGAGGTATGTGCATGGAAATCAAGCTTGAAACCAAGCTTTAATGGTGGAATATATGGAGAGAGAAGAGGGATATGGGACGGCTGCTTGTGAGGAAGAAGAGTGACTAATTTTTTTTCTTTTTTTTCTTTTGTTTTTATGTCTTTATTAGGTGTAATTGACTTGGTCAAAAATTAAGTTAATTAAAATTAAATTTTGACATCATGTGTGATGTCATCCAATGAGGTAAGCATAATGTAATAAACTTTTTCTTTTTTCCTTTTCTTTTGCATTTAATTTTCCATTAGTTCTTTATTTAATTTTTAATCCTAAAATTTTCTTTTCTCTGATTTTATTGGACAGTTAGGTCAGGAATCAGCTCTAGGTGTAAATTGACCAAATTGACCATCGCCGGTTCGATCCGGTTTGTAAATAATTCAATATTTCTTCCGGATCCCTGATCTAATTATTTGACCTGCTTAACAATTCTTTTTCGTGATTTTCTCTTTTCCACTGTGTTCGCAATAGTTCTAAGGACCATAACGTTACATTTTATGGTTCGAAATTTGAGTTTAAATCGACCTCGCAGTCCTTCCCGAGAAGGTCATCCATCGTTGTTACTTTCGGCTCATTTAACTTCTTGTATTCTGTTTTTCTTATTTATACTTAACCATTTGACAATTACTAATTATTTGTTTTCAGGACTTATTTAGTTGTCTTAGATGTGGTTCTAATCCCCTTAATTATCCAGACCGACACCGATCACCGGAACAGTGAAATATACCAAGCTATGCAAATAGGGATGTTACAGTCGACGCCCTAACAAAAGCCGTCACCCGAGCACGTCATGAACACTTGAGATAGCTACTAAGAATCCGGCCAATACTTGGTATGGATTGAGGGGGTATGATAAGGATTATCTCATTGTACATATCTTATAGATATAGGTTATCCTTATGCATATGATTAACTAAGGAGTCTATCATTCCTAAGATTCTTGTATCATTATATATACACTATTATACTATATCGAGAACTCAATGAAACAAGTATTCTACAAATAATAATTTACTCATTAAATTACGTATGGCATGAAAAATTCATTAGTAAAAATTCAATAGTAATATGAAATGAAATCCCCGCGAAACTTTCCTTATTAGGACAAAATTTCTCGATAAAGCGCTTTTTTTTTTTTTAAATTCAAAAGCTGATTGGAATGACTTTACTAAAATAATTTAAGATTCTATTTATTTTACAGAAATTATTTTCCCATAAAATATTTTTCATATTTTTTTATATTTGAGATATTTAAAAATTGGTCAATCAAAGATTTTATTTCAATAAAAAATTAAATTATTTTTTAAAAATAATTTCTTTTTAAAAGAAAAAGTTAATTTTTAGATTTTAATAATCTAATTAAAAAGTAAAAATATTTATATATATATATATATATAACATAAATCGTATACTATTAATTTAGCATTATAATAAATAGTGAAAAATATTCTCATGGAAAATTTTTTCCATATAATTTTTGTTTCCGTGATTAATTTTGAAGTGTCGATTTCGATCCTAACAATATCAGTAGCCAGGTCTACTCCTTTGCATCAGAAAAGAGAGCCACCACGTAGCTTTTATGACTCATGCAAATACACACCCAAATATAAGTTTGATGCCTACTTAATTTTCATCAACGAATCATCAATCTTTCGATAAAAAGAATGTAACGAAAAAATAAAAACACGGAAGCTCAATATATGCGATAAACAATATAAAATTTCAATGGACAAAAATTTTCAAGTTGACGACGACTTTCAAGATGGGACCCAAATGCATTTGCTTGTTAATGCAAAATGGAAATTAATTCAATTTATTGCAGCTCAGTTGCATTTATATATATATATATATATATATATATATGAAAGTTAGACATTTCCATATATATTAGGCTATAAAAAGATAATGTACGTATTTACTTTTTCTCACTAATTTACCTTGGAATTATTAATCATCTGTCTAATATGATTAGGTGTAAAATTGATCAAAACCAAAATTATTAAAGAAAAGAAAAACAGAAGATTTTATGAAAAGAATTGACATTTAGTTTCATTTGATGATTTCCTTTGATTCTTAGTTTTGAGATATATTCATAATTTGCAAAACTATTATATTAAATAATTTTTAATAGAAAAATATTTACAATAATCACTAATAAAGAAATCCAATTACCTAATTATCATTTGAAATAATAACTTTTACAAAAAGGTTTATTTTAAATTATAAACAAATATTTTTTTTAATTTAAGTCCATAATCAAATATCATAACTTTAGGTTTGCTTCATTATATGTAATAATGTAATAATTAAAATTTTAAATATTAAAAACCACAAAATAGGAAAATAGTAATACATATGAATGATATGATTAGATTTTTATAATCATAATTAATTATAAATAAATATGAGTTTTTAGATTAAAAAATATTTTAATTGGTCCAATTAAAATGTAGAAAAACAAAATAAAAAACTCAAAATTATCAAAAAAGTATATTAAATAAAGAGAGACAAATTTTAAATTTTTCTTTAATAATAAATAATAATAATAATAATAATAATAATAATGTGATAAAAGGACATGTATTGGTTTTGTACCAAATATATCAGCCCTCAATAAGAAAACACATGGGAAAATTAACAAATGAGGACATTAATACTGACTTAATGACAAACTATACAAGCAATGCTAGACTTCCTATGGCTTCTTACAAAGATATGATAGCTGGCATCTTATATTAATGGCAATTAAGTTTAGAATCTGCCTACAGTGACTTCTAAATATAAAATACTTCTCAAACTTGTCAAGAAGAGACTTTCCATGCCAAGAAAGAATCAAAAGAAACTGTATCCATGTCATGTGGAGTTAAGAGTTATGGTAATTAGAGATGGCTAAACAATGGAAAATTTATAAATGCATAGAGTAGCATTCCTTAGTAATTAATTGTATAGGAACTCCCTCACTTTTAAGTCGAAATTCATTTTTTCTTGATTTTCTTATGAGGTTGTGCTGGTTTCTCTTCTCTCTTTCCAACTTTCTCTCATCTTTCTCCTGAAGATTCATCCTTCTTTTTAAAAGTCTCATTAGCCACAATGATGATGGTTGACAGAGAAGTAGCGAGGACTATTATAGGCATCATAGGTATGTTTTTCAAATTCAACCCATTATTCTATAATTAATATAATTTTCTAATAAAAAAAATTTTGGTAATGTTGCTTTATCTTTTTGCTACTTGCTGCCATATTTTTTATTTTTAATTATTTTCTTCATCTTATTTTATTAAATACAAAGGTGTTCTAGCTCTTAATTAACTAGAATTGCATTAGCCTTAAATTTCTCTCTCTTTTCTTTTTTTTTTTTTGGCAGGAAATATACTCTCTGTTTGCCTATTTGGCTCACCAATGTAATATATGCCTTCTCCTTCCTTCTAAGTTACTTAACATTATATCAGTATGTGTTATTTAATTAATTAATAGCTATTGGCTATAGCCAATTCAGGTGAAATATGTGAAAATTCTTTGCAGCCCCACATTTGTGGAAATTTTGAAAAGCAAATCAGTTGGGGAGTTCAAGCCAGACTCCTATCTAGCAACCATATTGAACTGCTCTCTATGGAGTTTTTATGGCCTGCCAGTGGTCCATAAAGACACTCTCTTGATGTCCATCAACAGCATTGGACTTGCCATGGAAGCTATTTATGTTACCATCTTCTTCATACATGCTCAAAGGAATGGTCGAGTGAGTATTTATATAATCATTAATTGTCAATAATAATATAATTTTATTTTCTCCGATGATATTGGTAATTAATTAATTTCAGGTTAAAGTAATTAAATGGATCTTCATAGAGCTTGTTTTTTTGGCCATTTTGGTGGCATGCATATTGAAGTTCAGTGATACCCATGAGCAAAGATCAAAAATTGTAGGGATCATTTGTCTCGTATTTAATGTGCTCATGTATGCTTCGCCTCTTACCATGATGGTATGCTATTTTTCATTTGGCTTTTCATTTTTTAGTTATGTGTGTGTCTGTGTATATATGTATATATATTAAGTGGGGATGTTGATGAATTATATTTGGGGTTTTTAATTAATCACAGAGGAAAGTGATTATAAAAAAGAGCGTCAAGTACATGCCATTCTATCTATCCTTGGCTATATTTCTCAATGGAATCATTTGGGTCTTTTATGCTGTGGTGGATAAACTTGATGTCTTCATTTTGGTAATATTTTTTCACCTTAATATTATTCAATTACAATGAATGTATGATAAATGATGAGTCTTATATAATTGGTGTTGCAGATTGGGAACAGTGTGGGGATATTATCAGGAGCTACGCAACTAGTTCTTCATGCATGCTATAATAATGTTCAGACCACCCTGAAAGATGAGGATGTCAAGCCGGCTGCTGAGCTTCAAGTTCAACTCTCTACGACCGACGAAAAGGCTTAGAATTATGAGTGAGTTTGGGTTTAGTGGTGTAGAATTAAAAAAAAAAAAAAAAAAAAAAAAAAACACACACATATTCTTCTTTGTTGCAAAGAAAGGGTTTCTAGAGAAATAAAGAAAAGGTTTAGGATTATGAGTAAGTTTGGGTTAAGTTGTATAGACTGAATTAAAAAAGCCTTTCTTTTATGAAAGCTCTCCACCAGCCTCCACTTGTTTTAATTAGCAATTTTATTTGAATATATATACCATTTCATTAAAAAAAATCAAAGAGAAGCCCCATAAACTATGCTCACGTAATCATATGTAATAACTCAATTTTATTAAAATACATTTTGTTACTAATAAAAATTATTTTTATCTTTAATGTTTATGCTAATATTAGAGAATAATAATCAACCTAGACTAAAGATAAAGTTTATGGGTAATATCCACCAAGGCCTGTTGTCCAACTTCTTATCGTGCATGGAAATATCGGCAAGAACATAGACTTTCGAGGATGAGTAGTGCTTGTGATAAGCGTTTATATAGTTTTATATGTGACGTTGGAAGGTTTAGAGTAGGGGAGATGAAAGTCTAAAGAAAAAAATACTTAAACTGGACAAAATGGATTTTAGCAGCTAAAAGTTCCTTTTTGTTTAAGGGGTATTTAAGGTCTTGATGGACGAAATGGAAAAGAAATGTTCCCCATTTCTGCTCCCAAGGTGCCTTTGAACTCCAAATCTTCCTCTTGTTTCTTTATGCTTTGAAAGATGGATTTTTTCTACTAAGTTGATTTAATTTTGGTGCTAGAGTATATGTGAAGGTTAAGTGATGCCAAGGGAAAGTTCTTACTAGTAAGGAGTAGCAGTTAAGATTTCGAAGGTAAGTTTTTTCTTGTCATTTCTTTCTTTTTCTTTTGCATGTGTGGTTTTGAAATAGTTCATTGTTCAATAACTTGATTTTTATGTGTTTAAGCAAATTGGAATTTATGTTTTAACTTTCAACATGAGATTTGTAAAACGAATTTCAAATTAGTAAGAGATGTTCCTCTCCACATGGTTTTTTATAATTGATAGTTGCATATGCCTTTTCGGAGTCATTTTTGGGGTGGCAAGTGCATCATCAATACCTCTTAAATAATGTTATGAGTGTATGGTAAAATTGAAATATTTTTCTTTTTTTTTTGGGTTTTATGATTTGAGATTTCTTGAGGGTTGAATTTAATGTGCATGTATACGGCATTTTTATGCTTATGAAGTTTGAATAGCTGTTATATGTGTTATATTTGTTGTTAGAGTTGAGTTTTGGAATTGGGAAATAGAATGATCAAGTTTTTAGCAAGTTGGATGCGGTAGAATCGAATTGAGAATTTTGAAAATTCATAGATTTGGTTTTCAAAAACTATTATTTTAGCAGTCGGAGTGGCTATTGCTTTCAAGGGCACAAGAGGTTCATGACTTCAGCAACTAAAATTCCTTACTTTGGTAGCCGAAATTGCTTCTACCTACCTTATTTCTTTTTTTTTTTTTTTTCAAGGCTCCAAAACTTGTTTTTTTTAGACCCTATATGGATCTAGAATAATTTGTATGATGTATGTATAGAGTAATACAGATCCAAATAAGTCATTAGGGTTCATCTTTTATAGGACCAAACTTGAGGGATCCAGAGAACTATAACTAGAAAGGAAACTCAAGTCAATGTTTAGTGAGTGATAGGCTTCAAGAGGTGAATAATACTATCCCTAATAAATGATAATCTCTTTAATTAATTGTAATTGAACTCATAATCATTCACATGAATCATTTCATGATATTATTAGGTTGTATGTATCTAGAACATGAATATGTTGCATTACTGCATAATTAATTATTGATGCTCATAGATGTTGAATGACCTATTGATTTCCCCTATGTTATGGATATGATATGGATATGTTATGATCATGCATGATATGATGTGATAAGACCAGGTGAGGCCTAATAAGTCCTTGGCTCACTATTTATCATAGAGGAAGTCTCGAGGATCTTCTTTATGGGCCAAGCATATTGGTTATATCATGTTATAAAAGGAAGTCCCGAGGAGAACTTTATGAGCCGTGCAAATTGGTTTTTGGAAATCATTGGTGATAAGTCTATCATATGTGAATTGTTTTATGTTGTGTAAAAATCATGTGACTAACTCATTGCATATTTATGAATTGAATAATATGACAAATGAAAATTTGTTAGTTTACTCACTGAGCTTCCCAAAGCTTACTCCCTTCCCTTAACCCTAGGTGCAGAACAGCTGTAATACTCTCAATTTAGATAGTCTATATATTCTATTGTTCCGGTGACTAATGTTTGTCCGGACAGTCAGAATGTCTGGAACTATAGTTAATCTAGAGTGAGAAGTCATAAATAACTCAAATAATGATAAGAAAAATTAAGGAAAAATTTAAGTAATGAAATGCACTAAGGTTAAATGAGCCGTAGCTCCGGCGATGGATAACCCTAACGGGAAAAAACTGTGAAGACAGTTAGCGATATTAGACCAGTGGGAAAAACCCTGTGAAATAATTTTGGGACTCCAGTGGAGAATTATTGAGGTTTAGATGACAATAGATTGCTAAGAAAATAGAAGAAAAATAAAATCAATCGGTACAGACAATTTTAGCTCAATAAGCTAAATGAAGGGCATTTTAGTCATTTCGCCTTCAAATATGATTTTTGACCAACTTGTCCATTTAAGTAAGTGAGTTATATAAAATAAAATATGAATAAATATTGATGAAAATTTAATTTAAAAATGAGTAGAAAAGAGAGAAAAAGGAAAATGAAATTTAATCGTAATTATTACATAAGCCTTATGTATGGGTGATGCAATAAAAATATCTTATCCAATCAAAATTCAACAAGCACACTTAAAACACATTAAAAAGAATAAAAGAAGTCAAAATTAGAAAAAGAAAATATGCTTTTCTTCTCCTTCTTCCTTGGCCGAACCCATTCTCTCTCCTCCCTCCATTGTTTCTTCTTCATTTAACCTTGCTAATCCTTGATTTCTCACCCCAAAATCCATAAATTTCTTCGCTAGAACTTGTCATAAAACCTTGCTAAGGTGTTTGGCTGCTAAGAAATTAAGAGAAAGTGAAGATTTGGACTTCTTAAGATTGAGCTACAAGAGGTTAGTGCCAATTCACTTCCTTCTCTCTCTATATTCTTTGTTATGACACTAAATTGAATGAAAAATTGTTAGAATTTAAACAAAATATTCATTTTTAAACCCCTTTGAATTTTCTATAGCCATGGTAGGGAAAAGAATTAGGGTGTGTAATTCCATTTAAACTTGGATTCTAGTTTGGTTATGAGCATATATATGAAGTATAATGTAAATTGCATGTGTTATGTGTAATGGGGAATGTAACACCCCTCACCCGTCTATAGTGTAGCCGAGCAAGATGTGCTACACGGCGTGCCGGAGTACCTGGTCTTATCTGATTTCATTATAGTTCTAGATTTACTTGTTCAAAAACTTTATCTGAGGTTTAGGCTATTTTTACTTTTATCAAAATATGACTAATTTGAAAAATTCAAAAATTTCAATGATAATCCAGCAGAGTACTGGCAGTAATTTGGACTAACAGTTCTTCTGAACCTGCCAAAAACAATTTCAATATATACTCAAATTCACAACTCATAATCAGTCTCAAAATTTTTCATACTCAATCTCAATCAGAATCATCATGATCAGCTACTTAACTCATATAACAAAATTCTTACATTTTATTATTTTGCATAATTTGCCAACTAATTACATAAATTTGTCAAGTACAGGATGTACAAATAATTTACATTATACTTAGAATGAACAAAATACATAACATGTATAAATATGAGCCCTATCTACATGCATTGCTAAGGAGGTGACAACCTTCAATTCTTCTGACACTTCTGCAGATCTGGACTTCAAAAATCTCAGTCGACAGTCTATTGGTTTTACCTTCAGTACCTGCGCGAGGAAGCAATTCCATCGCGCTAAGCATTTCTGCTTAGTGGTGCAATATTATAAGAAGAAATAATATATACAATTAAAGAAAGAAATAAATCATAATTCAGATACTCAAGAATCAATTTAATTTGGTATGGTATTTCTAGTATCAACGATCTTATATACTAGTTTGTTCCTCTTTGGAAGTGCTTAGTTTATAACTTTTTAGTAATATTACCCAGTATACAAATTATTCTAACTGTATTGTATTTTAAGTCTTTACGGTTCTACAATTTATATTTTTATTATGTTTCTTTTGCTAATTTCTTTTACTCATTCATTCAATACTTAATTTAATTGTACTGAAATTTCATTATACTTAAGTTAACTTAGCTTCCTGAATTGAATAATGTTTTAAATGACTGCCCATATAGCCTATACACTGACCAGACTGGATAAACGAATATACTAGCACTAGGTACCTAGTACCTCGGGCCGTCACACCATCGGTCACAAAGTATCTCCCGGTGTGCAAACAGTGTGGCTAAAAAGCCATATAATCAATCAGGCATTAAGCCGAGTATAATAATACAAACTGTATAGCCATAGGCTATTAAAATCATAGTATGGCATAATAAGCCATAAAACACAGTATGACGTAAAGTCATTTACAGAACAGCTGTCAGAATCCTATTGGCATGCCAACCTATCCAAACTAGTCAACTAGGCAAATTAGAGCATATTACAATGTTACATATTTAATTCTTTATTCATAGGGTTTATACATCTTTATGTCTTTCACTAGTCAATAAAATTATTGACCTTTTTATGCATCATGGATAGGTTGATTCTAGCATCAACATGTCACAATTTACAATTCAATATGTTGTCAATATAATGCAATTTACCCTTTTTACAAGTTGGCATTCATTGCCAAATCACTTTAAGCATCATTTTATGTAATTACCAATTTTCAATTTTAGAGTGCTAGATTGGTCTAGCTTAAAGTCCTATTTCTCTTGGTTTTTAGCTTCTGGTCAAAGAAGCAAAATTGTAGCTCTATGTCTTATTGCACGCGGGGCAAAATTTCAGGTCATTCTAAGTTGTATAGACCAAGATATAGTCAATTTACTAAAGTTGGACAGATTGCACCTTTAGTGCAATATTTGGTCAATTTCTCAATTTTTGTTTGCTAGATTTGTCTAGCTTAAAGTCCTATTTCTCTTGGTACTATTCCCTTCAATTCATTTTATTAGTCAACCTATAATGTTGACCCTTGATGCACTCTACGTGAGTCAATTCTAATGTTACCAATTTCATTTCCAAGTGTATTACATTTTATTGCAATTTACCGGATTTCAGTCTACTATTTTGACCTAGCCGGACGACCTAGTTCCCTTAGTTTTTGGGTTTTGGTCCAAACTACAAACTTGTAGATCTATGTCTTATGGAACGCAGGGCAAAATTTCAGGTCGTTCTGAGTTATGTAGACCAAGTTATGGTCATTTTACTATTGCTGGTCAAAATGTATCAAAATTGGTCACTTTAGGTCATTTTAGGTCATTTTAGGTTCGGCCAGTTTTTGGACCCGAACTTGTGCAAGCTTTTTGACTTGCTTATGGTCATTTTTGGGCTTGGGTGTCTTCATAATACTTGTATATATAGGTCTTAACTATTCATGGTCAAAATTTCAGGTCAATTGGACCTCTTTTGAGTGAGTTATGGCCTAAACACTAACTGCTGCCCAAATGGTCAGTTTTCAGGCCTTAAATGCACTAATCCGGATTTGGTCACTTTTTAAGGTCAGTTTCTAGGCAGAATTTTGGCAACCTTTCTCCATGAAAGTTGGCCTATTTGGTGTCTAGTTTCACCCCATATTGGCCTCATATCAATTGGGTTCATAGTTTGGCACTTATGGCCTCATTTAGGTGCTGCCTTCAATACACAACCTGCACAAAGCTCATACACTCCCAATTTAATGTTCCTTCTTCTCCTCATTACTACAATATTCAATCAACAACACTTCCATACATATATTGTACACAATCCCAGCAAAAATTCTGGGCAGAATACTCAAGTGCACAAGGCACACAATACACCATTAAACTTCAATATTTACATCCACCCAAATTCAACATACTTCAATGTTAATATTACACATATACTTCAACATATTCATACTTCAACATCACTTACACTTGCTGTCCACAAATTGACATTCACATATATCATTAATAACCATATATTCACACACAATTTCATGCTATTAGGGGCTGCCAAACATGGCAGTTTGCTCAAGGCTTCAAGGTTCCATTTCACACCTTTAATCTAAACACTACATGTACATACTTGTGCACAAACTTACTACAACTTTCATTTGGACAATTCAACCTTCATTTTCATTCATTAGAAGTAAAAATAACTCAAGCTCAACAAGGGTTCATGGCTGCCCAAAATGAAGCAACATCACAAGTCTCCAATAATTGTTTCAAACCATAATTTAAATTTCTCAATTTCAATCAATTCAAGTCCTATCACTTCCCATATATATACCCATATCAAACATCATCTTTAAACTCATCTACATCATTTAAACACATCAAAATCCCATGAATGTCTTGGCTGCCGAAATGAAGGGCTCACCAAAAATGCATTAATTTACTCAATTTCTTTACAAATCAACTCACCCAAAGCTCAAAACAAGATCTAATGAAAGAAAATGGGGAGATTAAGCACTAACCTCATCTTGGGCTTGATTAAACTTCACCAAAACTCCTTTTTCTTGCTTCCTACATGCTGCCCATGATGTGTAGAACAAGTTTAATGAAGGACTCTTGAAGAAATGATGGCTTGATTAATGGTGCATGAAGGCTTGTATATGGGCATCCATGGATGAAACTTGGAGAACTTGAATTCGGCCATGGGTGTTTGGATAAAGAAATGGAAGGCTTTTGGGTCATGAATTCTGTCCACTTAAGTATTTATACCCTCCACTAATGTAGATTAATGAATATAATATTTACCACTCACTTTAGGTTAATATTAGAATAATTAAACTTATGGTTATTTTAATCATGTCCCCATAATTTCTTTTAATTACATTATGTATAAAACTTCTTATTTTTATGACATTTTCAAATTTTAATACTACTTATTTTTCATGGATATTTAGGTCAAAGATCAACTCTAGGTGTCAATTGACCAAAATGCCCCTCTTCGGGTCAAGTTTGGACTTTTTCGGTAACACCGATTTACTCCTTGTACCGCCGATTTCTTTAATTTTTATTTTTCGTTTATACTAACTTTCTAATTTTTCTTTGACATTTTCTAAGTGTAATATCATTTATTTTTAATGGAGATTGAGGTCAAAAGGCAACACTATGTGTCAAATGACCAAAATACCCCACTTCGGGTTATATTCTCGATTTTTCGGTAATACCGATTTTTGTCTGTTTCTCGATTTTTCATTTTTCTTTGTACTAATTTATTAATTTTTCTTTAATAATTCTAGTGTCAATTATATTTCAATATACCTTTACTTACGTCCTGAAATTAAATTCCGAGGGTTCCCTGCGGTCCTGGGGTCAGCAACGGCCTTCCCAGTGCGGTCACCCATCGTTGCGATGCCGGCTCGTTTAACTTAGTTTCATTTTCTCTCTTTCATTTTTCTTTAATTTTTCTTGTATTTTCTTTTTATTTATTTCATCATTATATGTCTGTTCACTATCACCAAAGTGTAGTTTCAGACATCCTAACTTTCCTGGACTGTTATTTGACTACTGGAGCAATAGAATGTACAGAACACGTACAGTGGAGATGTTACAGGGAAATTGTGGTTAGGGTTTTAAACACAAAAATTAGGGTTTTGCTCAGTTGATAGTGAATTGGTGTTCTAATGGTCAATTAGTTCCCATTTGAGGTGAATTGACCTTAATTTGGGACCAATTGTGGCATAGAATAATGAATTGGTGTGCTGCCCTTTTGTGCCAGAAATCCTAGACTTGAGTCTAGTGTGTTTGGGCAGTAATAACTTGACTTGTGTAGCTTGAATTGGTGCAAGGCCAATTGGAGGTGAAACTAGGGACATAATTCTACATTTTTTATGAAGGGACCCTACCCAGAAATCCAACTTAAGTTGACCTAAAATTTGCTTAAATCCAGGTAACCAAAATGCGGAACCTGTAAAATAACCAAATAAACAATGTTTGTTCAATTGGCCATAACTTTATGTAGAGAGGTCTAAATGACCTGATTTTTAAACCCATGAAAAGCTTAGACGATTTAGAACAACTTTTATGAGGAATAGAAACTCAAATTCTGACCATAACCAATTTAAATTACTAGCCAAAATTAGGACACCAAAACTGCCAGAACCAAATTTGCCCAGAAAATCTGGGAATGGAACAATCCGGCCAGTTATGGTAAAAATAGCATAACTTGAGTTAAAAAATTCCAAATTGAGTGATTCAAAAATGGAATTAAAGAAGACACATTATGGAACAACTTTCATAAAGAAAGTTTAGCCAAATTCTAACTGTAAATTGATCCAATGGAATAGTAAACCTAAGTGACCAAATCTGAAAATTGAAATAACTTCCAATGAGCTTTGAAATGAAATTGGAAACAAATGCCAACAAATGAAAAACCCAATGTAACACCCCTAAGTTCGGTAGTGCGTTCTACTGTTCCAGAGACCAGTGTTGTCTGGACAGCTAGGATGCCTAGAACTACACTTCGATATGAGTGAGGAGACATAAAATAATGAAATACAAGGAAAGAAAATACAAGAAAAACAAAGGAAAAATAATAGCAAAGAAATGTAACCAAGTTAAGCGAGCTGAGAACCCTAGCGATGGGTGACCGCACCGGAAAGTCGCAGCGTGGACCGTTGACTAGCCTTGGACCGCGGAGAACCCTGAAAAATATTTTTTTTAGGACTTAAATAGACACCTATTGAAGTATAAATGCCATTAGAAATATCAAAGAAAAATTAATTAATTAGTAAAAAGAAAAGTGAGAAATCAAAAAATAGACAAAATCCGGTGTTACCGAAAAATCAGGAATGCAACCCGAACAGGGGTATTTTGGTCATTTGACACCCTGAGTTGTCTTTTGACCTAAATGTCCATTAAAAATAAATGATATTACACTTGGAAAATGTCATGAAAAATTAAATTAGTGGTACCTGATGTAAATAGCAAAAATGGAAAGCTTAATGTGGGAAAATGAAATCTTATATTAAACTAATATTTAATTTAAGCTTAGTGCTCCACTCACCCATCAAAGTGGACCACTAACTCATCATCTTGGGTAGAGTACACTTCTTCATCTTCAACCTTAGAACCAACAGAAATTTGCTCCCAAAAAAACTCCATTGACGTATGGTTTGAAGCTCCATGCATGTGAGATTCAAGCTCCTTTCTTCCCACTTTCCTTCATTAAAGATTGTCCATACACCTTGGGCAGTAGATAGGCAACAAGAAGACCAAGTTTTGGAGAGATTTTGAAGAGTTTCCAAAATGGTAAGTTTGTGTTTTTGGGTTATGGCTTCATTAAAGTTAGTAAGAATGTTATGGGTACTTGAATTATGGAGAGATTTTTGAGGTTTGATGTTTAAAGGGAGAGTTGTATTTTTGGCAGCCATGGAAACTCCTTGAGGGCAGTTTATTATTGCTTTTAAATGGTAGATTAAAGGTTTGATTAAATGTTTATGTGTGTAGGAATTAATTTGGGTGATGTATACTTAGTATATGTGAAGTGTACTTGAATTTGGAAGCTTGGAAATTAATGGACTGTAATGTATGAATCGGCATCCTGGTTTGGTGAACCATAAAGATGTTATTTCATGTTTGATTTATGGAATATTAATGTTGAATTGTGATAATTGTTATGGCAGCTTGGGTATATGTATGATGGTGTGAGGTTGGACATGTAAATGAGCTAGGTTAGGTGATTGAATTGTTGTAATTTGAGCTTGAAAAATTCTGTACTAAATGGTGCATGTTGAGTGTGATTATAAGCTGCCAAAATGACCAACAATATGTTGTGAAATGTATTTAGGTTAGGGTACAAACCAAAATTAGCATGAATGTATAGTTTGGTAAGTGTTGGAAGTATCCTTTGATGAGTAATGAACAAATGCAATAGGGCAGTTTATGTTATGGGCCTAAACCTTAAGTGTGTAGCTCCAATTGGTATGAGACCAATTGGAGGTGAAACTAGGCACAAAATGTGCCAACTTTCATGAAGAAAGCTTACCAAAATTCTGCTTTTAAGGTAACTTTAAAAGTGACCAAATTCGGATTAGTGCATTTAAGGCCTGAAAATTGACCATTTGGGCAGCCTTTAGTATTTTGGCCATAACTCACTCAAACCATGTTCAATTGACCTGAAATTTTGACCATGAATAGTTAAGACATATATCTACAAGTCTTAGGAAGACACCAAAGCCCAAAAATGACCATAAGCAAGTCAAACAGCTTGCACAAATTCGGGTCCAAAAACTGGCTGAACCTAAAATGACCTAAAACGACCTAAAGGGACCAATTTTGGTACATTCTGACCAGCAATAGTAAAATGACCATAACTTGGTCTAGTAAACTCAGAATGACCTGAAATTTTGCCCCGCGTGCAATAAGACATAGATCTACAAGTTTGTAGTTTTGACCGAAACCCGAAAGCCGAGGGAACTAGGTCATCTGCTAGGTCAAATTAGTATACCGGGATCCGACAAATTGCAATAAAACGCAATATATATGGAAATAAATTTGGTAACATGTGCCAATACTAAAAGGCTTTAAATGTGACATATTAGTAACATTAAAACCTAATTTACCTAGAATGCATTGAGGGTCGACATATTAGGTTGACTAAGCAAATAATAGAATTCAGTGAATTAATTATCAAGCATTATCGTTAGAGACAGTTTAAATGAGTACTGAAACACTTCAAATTGTGTTTCTCAGTTAGCAAAGACTCAGGGAAAGGGAAGGAAACACTGAGTCAGAGCCAAGAGACAGTTATCAGAGGTTTGTGTACAACTACTTTTTAACTGATTTTGTTTTGAATATTTTATATGATTAAATGACATTTTTCTTATGTATTATGTTTAACAAGCATTGGATTTAATTCAATGATTATTGAAATTGTTATAGTATGTATGAATTTAGCTTTGTGAAATGGTATTTTCACAAGTATTAAGAATTGTTATGGATTGAATAAATTATGTTTTGGAAAATTGTGATAGAACATGCTTTGAATTGTGATGGTAATTTTCATGGAAAAATGTAAATTTATGATTTGAATTGTGATGAGCATAAAAATTATTGGATATTAGAATTGAATTTGAATCGAATTTTATTGTGATTTATGCTCACTAAAAGGATTGTAATATTGTTTTATATCTCACTATAGATGCTTGACTAGGTTATTACCCATCTCTCTCATTTGTTGAGAAGACAATGGAGTTAGTTGTGTTTTGATTACCATGGTACGTGCACAAGCTTAGATTTTCCTCTGATTTGAGGTTAGATCTATTTTTTTTTTTATCATTATGGCCCTTGTAGAAGATTCATTATTGTGGTGTGTACTGTGCACGATAATTCGACCTCCCCGACCATAGGGAGTTAGAATCTGATTCGACCTCCCCGACCATAGGGAGTTAGAATCACTTCAAATATGGCCCTTTCGGATTAGTCTTGCATAGTTAGTGAGATAAAGAATGATTTTTGAGATATAGAATGATTTTTGAGATACAGCATGGTTTTTGAGATAGAGCATGGTTTTTGAGATAGAGCATGGTTTTTAAGATACAACATGGTTTTTGAGACATAGAATGTTTTTGAATAGTAAAGAATTGTGATTTCAGTTATGATTTATGTGTAATTGATTTTGTTGGAACTACCTTAAGTGGTTACTCATGATTTGATAAATTGAATTTCGTGATCCAAGTCATTTCATACAAATGATTTACATTATTGGCAATGAATATTTTGAGTTTTGGAATTTGATGAGTATTCAAATTTCCAAATTATTTGATGTAAATTTTGTCAATGTATATTGTACTATGTTTTAAATTATAGTTGTGCACCACTGAGTTCACCACTCAGCGATAGCTTTGTATGCTATCGCAGGTAAGAAGAGCATAGAGCAATGAGTAAGTTTCTTTGAAGACACATTCAGATCAGCTCCAGGTATATCATAGGTATACCCATGTACATAGGTTTTGATGTATGCATGTAATAATATGTATGTAAATTATTTGAGCAGTTGTATAGAAACTCTTGTAAAATATTTTGGTATGTAATTAAATGTAAATTATTGTAAATGTAAATTTGGGATTTCATTTATCTGAATAGTTTTGTAATATTAATTTTGAGTCTTGTAATCAATGAAATGTTTCTTTTATGAGGAGATTGATTTGATTATTGAGATTTGAATTATGGGTTCAAATGAAGTTATTGAAGTTGTATTTGAGAAAACATATTGGGAGTGTGTTCTTTGCAAGTTTTGAAGAACTGTTTTCTCAAAATACAACCGGCACTTTGCCAAAATTTTGAAAAAATTTTATAACACCAGATTTTAATCGATGATTTAAATTTCATGAAAATTTTTTTAAAATCCCTTGTAGTATATTTAATGGATTATCGGTAGGCGAAGTACGGTAATTCATTAGGTGTACTATGAGATCATGTTACATCTTACAGGGGAGTAGGGTGTGACACCCAAAATGTGGTATTTTAGTGCAATTAGAACTTGCCTAACTATTAATTATGAAAAAGTCAACATTTTTGCATGAATAGTAAGGTGAATAGTAACTATCAAACTTCAAATGCAAAGAATTAAACAATTAGCTTTGTAACATGCCCTAGTATGCCTAGTATGATTGGTTTGGATAGGTTGGTATGCTAGTAGGGTTCCGATAGTAGTACTACATATGGCTTTGTGTCATTTTGTGTTTTATGGCATATAGTGCCATTTCGTGATATTATGGCTTTTAGCCATTTTGATATACTTAATATACTTGGCCTTGTGCCCGATGGTTATTATGGCTTATTAGCCGTTCTGTTGCACACCTGGTAGACACTTTGTGATCGATGGTGTGACTGCCTGAAGTACTTGGTACCCAGTGCCAATTTACCCATTTATCCAGTCCATTCAATTGGTATAGGTTACTTGAAAACCAAAATAAGTCTTTATAATTTATAACCAAATAATGACATAAAATGTATTAAATGGATAATATTATGAATAATTACCAAAAATTTAGTCTGCATAAAATAATACCATGATTTCTACATATTTAATTATTTTAGTTTATTTTTATTTTATATTGGCACCACTAAGCTGTATTGCTTAGCGCGTTGCTTTTTGCCACGCGTAGGTACTGGAGACACAGATAGAGAGCCCAGCAGACCTGAGATTGGGTGAGAATTCAGATTCTGCATTGAGTCTGGTGTCACCTCCACTACATTGCACTTTGGGTACGACACTAGGCTACATCATGTATTTTGTATTATGTATTTTGTAGTTAGACATTCACTTGTCATGTAATTATGAACTCATGTAATTATCTGTAAATTATGTTAATTAAATAAAATTTGAGTGTTTCTTTATGAAATTGAGCTTAAGTATGTTATGAATGGAATGAATGAAATTGAGTTTGAAATATTGAGATTTCGTGAAATTGTTGAGGTTTATTGGACTTGCGGATGTGATATATATATTGGAAGTGTTTTTAACAGGTCTTAAAGAACTGTTTTCCTAACCTTTAGCCGGCACTCTACCAAAATTTTCTATAAAATTTTCGATATCCCAAATTAATCAAAATTTCGGTGCATGACATAAACTTCATTTGAAAGCTTTTAAATAAATAACCTAAGAACTATAAACTGAAATAAGATAAGATAAGGTGCTCTAGCACACTGTGTGACATGCCTTGCTCGGCTACACTGTAGTCGGGTGAGGGATGTCACATTTAGTGGTATCAGAGTACAGTTTAGGCATTTCTGGGTTTAGATAGAGTCTATACCATGCATTGCATTTGTAAGTATTGAGGTGACACTAATGCAGATCTATTTGTTTTGATTATTCTGGTTAGGATATGGACCTGACATCGCAGAGAGCCATTGAAGAAGAGGTGGAGAGTCATGCTCCACCCATGGTTGAAGCTGGAGGCAGGGAAGAACCTGCTCCACTAGCACAAGAGGTACTTGTTCAGCCTCAACAGGCCTTATTTCAACAAATGACCAAATTCTTCAGGCAAATGACTGGGATTATACCATAACCACAGCCACAACCTCCACTACCACCACAGAAGTCCCATTTGGAGAAGTTAAGAAAATATGGGGCTGTGGACTTTCTGGGAAAGAAGGAAGATGATCCTCCAACAGCCAGAAACTGGTTAGACAGAATAGAACGGGTACTGAGACAACTTCATTGCACCTAGAGCAAAACCTAGAGGGTGTTGTGTCCCTACTCTAGTTCGATGCCTATCAATGGTGGTATACAGTATCTAAGGAGGTGCAACCAGACCGAATCACCTAGAATTTCTTCCTCATAGAGTTTCGAAAGAAGTATGTCAATAATGTGTATCTGAACGAGAGGAGAAGAGAATTCATCAGTCTGAGATAGAGACAGTTATCAATGGCAAAATATGAGAGAGAATTTGTCAGACTGAGCCGGTATGGAAGGGAAATAGTACCCACAGAGGTTGAGAGGTGCAGAAGATTCGAAAAAGGGCTAAATGATAACATTAAATTGCTTATTATTGCATTGAGGATCACGAAATTTGCTCAGTTGGTTAAAGTTGCACTGAAACTAGAAAGGGTCAGAATTAATGAGTAGAGTATAAGGGATAGATAGCAAAAGAGAAGTTCGGGTTAGACCAGTTCATCCTTTGTACCTAGTAAGAAGTTTAGAGGTCCTCCTGCTCAGGGTTCTAGTCAGCCATAAGGTCAGGGCCAGTCCCAGAGGCCCAGATCTCAGTTCACACCGAGAATAGGCTAGTCCACACCATCAATGGGCAGCTCTCCAGGAACGATGTATAGGGGACTAGCCCCAGCAATCTCTTTGGCCTGTCCACACTGCCATAAGTGGCATAAGGGTGAATATTGGGGGTTGCTTCCAGTGTGGGTTTAATGAGCACCAGATCAGAGATTGTCCAAGGAGGACTACTACAGTTACTCCAGTACAAGTAGATAGGCCTGCCCGTACAGCCCAAAGGGGTAGAAGGCCAGGTAAATCTAAGGCAATTGGTACATCACAGAGGCTGGCATCAGAGGCAATTGAATGGCTAGAGGCAAGGGCACCAGCCAAGGCTTATGCCATGAGGGCTTAGGAGGAGCAAGATGCTCCAAATGTCATTCGGGGTATGCTCTCTCTTTATGACATACCTATGTATACATTGGTGGATCCAGGATCCACCCACTCATTCATTTGCATCAAGCTACCCATAAAAAGGGAAATCCAAATAGAGGAAAGTGATCAAGATATTCTGGTCACTAACCCACTAGGCTATAGTGTGGTAGTAAATAAAGTGTACAAAGGTTGCCCATTGAGGATTCAGGGGTATGAATTCTCAGCTGACCTGATTGAATTGCCCTTCCACGAGTTTAACGTGATCTTGGAAATGGATTGATTATCACGTCATCAGGCAATAGTTGACTGTAAACTGAAGAGGATTTCTCTAAAAACTTTTGAGAATGAAGAGATTACAGTTGTGGGTGAAAGGACAGATTTTCTGTCTAATGTCATCTTAGCCACTGCTATAAAGAAACTGATGAGAAAAGTCTGTGAAGCCTACTTGGCACACGTGGTTGATACTAGGCAGGCTAAGCTTGACCTGTGTGACATACCTACTATAAGTGTTTTTCCCGATGTCTTCCCTGAAGAATTGCCTTGTTTGCCACTAGAAAGGGAAGCAGAATTTGCTATTGAGGTTATGCCGAGAGCAACACCAATCTCAATTACTCCTTATAGGATGGCACCCACTGAATTGAAGAAGCTAAAAATCTAGTTATAGGATTTACTAGATAAGGGGTTTATACACCATAGTGTGTCATCGTGGGGAGCTCCGGTGCTATTTATGAAAAAGAAGGATGGAACTTTGAGATCCAGTGCTATTTATGAAAAAGAAGGATGGAACTTTAAGACTATAGATTGATTACCGGAAGCTAAACAAAGTAACTATGAAGAACAAGTACCTGTTGCCCAGAATTGATGATTTATTTGATCAATTGAAGGGAGCAGGCGTATTTTGAAAAATTAATCTCAGATCAGGGTATCATTAACTAAAGGTAAAGGATGCATATGTACCTAAGACTACATTCAGGACCCGGTATGGGCATTATGAATTCCTAGTGATGCCATTTGGTTTTACAAATGCATCAGTAGCTTTCATGGACCTTATGAACCTTATCTTCCATCCATACCTAGATTCGTTTGTAGTGGTCTTCATTGATGATATACTGGTGCATTCTAAGAACAAAGAGGAGCATGATGAGCATTTGAGAATTATTCTGCAGACATTGAGAGAGAAGAAACTTTATGCTAAGCTATCCAAGTGTGACTTTTGGTTGAATGAGATTGCCTTTCTTGGACACATAGTATCAGCAGATGGGATTAGAGTGGATCCCAAGAAGATTGAAGCAGAGATGGAGTGGAAACCTCCCAGAAATGCAACTGAAGTCAACAGTTTCTTGGGGCTAGCTGGGAATTACAAAAGGTTTGTGAAGGGATTTTCTCTAATAGCTGATCCACTGACCAAGTTGATACATAAGAATATAAAATTCGACTGGAATGACAAGTGTAAAGCCAATTTTGAGAGTTTAAAGACTATGTTGATAGAGGCACCAGTGTTAACATAGCCAGTGTCAGAAAAAGATTTTTTTTTGTCTACTGTGATGCTTACCATAATGGGTTAGGGTGTGTTTTAATGCAGGAGGGGAAAGTGGTTGCCTATTGAGAAGTGCATAATTTATTAATTTTGCTCCCATCACATTTAGTGTTTTTAGTGTGTTTTTATGTTTAATTCAATTGGTTAAGTATATTTATCTATTAGGCATATGTTTAGATAGTTGTCGAAATAATTGTGTTAAATGGAGAAATTTGACTCTTGCGGTATTTTTCAGGGTTTTGGTGAAGTCCCAGAACATAGAAGTGTGGAAGGAAACTTGGAAAGGTCAAAGGATTGAGAAGCGTTGTTGATACAAAGTAAACGAGTTGTGTA
Source organism: Hevea brasiliensis (assembly GCF_030052815.1). NCBI lineage: Eukaryota > Viridiplantae > Streptophyta > Magnoliopsida > Malpighiales > Euphorbiaceae > Hevea > Hevea brasiliensis. The sequence goes on along the minus strand of NC_079507.1, from coordinate 32,855,777 downwards.
AACACAACCACAGACCCTTGTAATATTCTGCCAGAAGAAATCTAGAGAGCCGAGGAAGAAACAAAGTACACGGGCCATTTAACTTGACCTGTGTAAATCCTAGAGACCCGTGTAACTTTCTGTGCTGATACAAAACAGACCCACTCAGCTCTAGTAAGTTACACGGCCTTGGGCTGCGTAGTGATACACGGGCCATGTAACCATCAACAATCAGTTTCCTGATTTTGCTTCAGTTGCAGTTTTTGATAGACTCTAAAAACCTAACCCTAGACCATTATTATAAATAGAAGAGATAGCAGCCGACTCAAACATCCAATTCAGATGCCTCCAACACGATTCAGCAGCCTCTCCATTCATCTTTTAGAATTCTTCTTTATTTTTCCTTTATTTTTCTACTAGCCATGAACATGAGTGGCTAAGTTTTTAATTCAGTTCAAGGGATTCAAGTTCTTTTGCTTGATTTGTGAGATCAGGTTCTTAATTTAATTTATGACTTTTTGAATATTTATTGTTTTCTGATTTAATTGTTTTTGATCTGTTGAATGATTTGCTAAAAAGGCCTATTAATTAATTATTTGATGTGATCAATTGCTAGTTCATCTTCATAATCCGTAATTGTTGTGTAAGATTGAACATGAGTAGCAATTAGGTTTTATTGATTATGATCCTAGTTTTTGATAATAACCTAATGAAACAATAGGGTGAATTAAATGATTTATGCTTCATAAATTATTGTTCAGCTTAACTACTTCCTATTCTTAAAGTAGTTATTAATTTGATGAAGATTGCTTAATACCCATTCAGTTAATGATTAGAGTCAACAAGAGTGCTGGACTTGAATTGATGAGTATAGGAAAGTCAGGGGTTTACTTCGTTGTTTGGTAAATCTATATTAAGTATTCAATAAGATATAATTGTATTTCTTTTGTCTATGATCAAATCAATGCATTGGATTGAGGATTACCTTGGACTGAAGTTTGTTTAAATTGAGATTTTCATATTTAGTTCTTTAATTTCTGATTTCTTCTGATTTTGTGTTACAAACCCCTCCCTCCCCCGACCTTTGTTTCTTTTTTTCCATTACACAAGTGCATGAAATTTAATAATTCAGTCTCTAGGGTTCGACCTGGACTTACCACTTATTGTAGAAAATATTTCATAATTAGTGATTTCAGTTAATTTGATTTCTGGTGGATTCAACATTTGCCAATAATTTTTGGCGCCATTGCCAGGCACTGTAGTTTATTGGATTTCGTGTTTTTGGTGTTGGATATTCTGTTATTAATTTTATTTGTGAAGTGTTGTTATTTTCAAGTTTTTGAAAAAAAAATTATTACGGTGTTACTATTCAGTAAGAATTTTTGTCACACCCTACCCCTCTGTAAGGCATAACATGATCCCGTAGTATACCTAATGAATTACCAACTTCGCCTACTGATAACCCATTAAATACACTATAAGGGATTTTCAAAACTTTTCTTACTTTTTTTACAGTGGTGAGCACTATTTACAGGTGTTAAAAACCTTTTTGAACTGAAGTGAATTAGCTAACACATCTAGACTATTAGTAATTTCTGTAAAAATTTTGGCAGAATGCCCTCTGTAATTTGAATAAAACAGTTCTTCAAAAATCTGTAGAAAGCACTTCAATATTTTTCTCAATCTCAAACTCCAACATAATTCAACACAAATCCACAATAATTTTTCAAAGACTGAGATAAAAGAGATACAGTACAAATTTTAAAAGTCAAAATAACTCATAATTTATTTTACAACTTTAAGGTACAATTTTATTTTATAACTGCTCAAACCAAGAACAAAATATACATACAGTGAATATACATTACAGTACAAAATGCAAAAATGGAGTATACTCAATATACTCGATACTCTCTCGCTGAATGCTCTAGCAGCCTAGTCTGCTGCCCTGTCCGTCTGTCTACCTGCGACAGCAATGGAAAGCTATCGCTGAGACAATGTCTCAGTGGTGCACAACATTTACCAATACAACTTTAAATCACAATTCATAAATCATATAAATAGTGGATACTTAAAACCATAGTTAAATTCAAGACAATAAATGTCACGAGGAATTTAAACTCTATTTCGCAATATCATAATAAATCTCAATAATCAAAACATAGTTAAATTAAAAAGACAGTGAATGTCAATAAGAATTTAAAATCCATTTCACAATCTCATAATACATATCAATAAATCAAACACAACTTAATCATGTTCCAAAGTTCAATTCGTCCCAAAAGCCGATGGCTAATGAGGTATTCAATTCGTCCCAGAAGCCGATGGCTAATGAGGAATAACATAGCTAGCTAGCAAAAATATGAGTACTCATTCTATTCGTCCTCAATAGGCACACACCTCAACACTTCAGCCAGAGAGGGAATTCAATTCGTCCCACTAGACAAGCTAGCGAGGAATACAATCAATATACATGATAGCTATGGTTTCAAATCATTTCCAATGTTTTTCAATCAATAAGTATCCATCAATATCATTCAAACAATTTTTCACAGTTTCAAACCATTTACAATGCTTTTCAAGTAATAAATATTCATTCAAACACATTTCCACAATTTAAAACAATAATGTACAAATAGTCATAATTCATTTCAATTGAAAAATTCAAAAGAATTAGTCACAGTGCACAAACCTCTCGATAATCGTCTCTGGCCTTGACTCAGTGTTTCCTCCCCTTTCCCTGAGTCTTTGCTAACTGAGAAACACAATTTGAGGTGTTTCAGTACTCATTTAAACTGTCTCTAATGATAATGCTTGATAATTAATTCACTGAATTCTACTATTTGCTTAGTCAACCTAATATGTCGACCCTCAATGCATTCTAGGTAAATTAGGTTTTAATGTTACTAATTTATCACATTCAATAGTCTTTTAGGGTTGGTACATGTTACCAAACTCATTTCCATGTATATTGCGTTTTATTGCAATTTGTTGAATTCCGGGATACTAGTTTGACCTAGCCGGACGACCTAGTTTCCTCGATTTTCAGGTTTCGGTCAAAACTACAAACTTGTAGATCTATGTCTTTTTACATGTGGGGCAAAATTTCAGGTCATTCTGAGTTATGTAGGCCAAGTTATGATCATTTTACTATTGCTGGTCAATTTGCACTAAAATTGGTCATTTTGGTCATTTTAGGTCAATTTTGGTTCGGCCAGTTTTTGGACCCGAAATTGTGCAATCTGTTTGACTTGCTTATGATCATTTCTGGGCTTTGGTGTCTTCATAAACTTGTAGATATGGGTCTTAACTATTCATGGTCAAAATTTCAGGTCAATTGGACCTGTTTTGAGTGAGTTATGGCCTAAACACTAACTGCTGCCCAAATGGTCAATTTTCAGGCCTTATTTGCACTTAATCCGGATTTGATCATTTTTCAAGCTACCTTGCAAGAAGAATTTTGGCAAGCTTCCTTCATGAAAGTTGGCACATTTTTGCCTAGTTTTACCTCCAATTGGTCTCATACCAATTGGAGCCACACTCTTAAAGTTCTAGGCCTAAAACACAAACTGCCTTATTGCATTTCTTTCCTACACATCAAGGATCACTTTTAACACTTACCAAACTCAACATTCAAGCCAATTCTGGTTGTACCATAATCTAAACATAATTCACAACATATTATAGGTCATTTTGGCAGCTTACAATTACATTCAATGTGCACCATTTAGTACATAATTTTTCAAACCAAATTTACAACAATTCAATCACCTAACCATAACACTTTTACATGTCCAACTTCACACCATCACACACATACCCAAACTGCCATAATAACCAACACAATTCAACATTAATATTCTATAATCCAAACATGAAATAACATCCTTATGGTTCACCAAACCAGGCTTACATTCCCATAATTTCCAAGCTTTCAAACTTTAATACACATTCACATATACTAAGTATACATCACCCAAATAATTTCCTACACAATATATATTTAATCAATCCTTTAATTCACCATTTACAAGCAAAAATAAACTGCCTTCAAGGTGTTTCCATGGCTGCCAAAAGTACACTTCAACCTTTAAACATCAAACCTCAAAAATTTCTCCATAAATCAAACACCCATAACATCCTTCCAAACTTTAACAAAGCAACAATAAAAAACACAAACTTACCTATTATTGGGACTTGTTAAATCTTCACTAATCTCCCTTGATTTCGGTATCTTCTTCTTCCTTGTGAGGTGGGGCTCAAAATTAATGAAGCAACTTTGGTGTTTGGAGGTGGAATGGAGGAGATTTGAAGGCTTCAAGCAAATCGGCCATGGGAGAACTTTGGAAGCTTCATTTCGGCAATGGGAGTGAATGAAGGTTGAAGATGAGTTTAGTGGGTTTACATCTTCCCACTTAGCGAATATTTTAATCCATAGTGCTCCACTCACCAAAATTCAATTATATTATATGTTTTAAATGTTAATTACCCAATTTGAACCCTATTTTTGCTATTTACATTAGGTACCACTAAATTAATTTTTCATTATATTTTCCAAGTGTAATATTATGTATTTTCCATGGAAATTTAGGTCAAAAGACAACTCGGGATGTCAAATGACCACAATGCCCCTGTTCGAGTTGCATTCCCGATTTTTCGGTAACACTGGGTTTTGTCCGTTTTTCGATTTCTCACTTTTCTTTGTACTAATTATTTAATTTTTATTTAGTATTTCTAATGGTATTTGTATTTCAATAGGTGTCTCTTTAAGTCCTAAAAATATTTTCCAGGGTTTCCCAGGGCTAGCCAACGGTCCACGTCGTGACTTTCCAGTGCGGTCACCCATCGCTAGGGTTCTCGGCTCGCTTAACTTGGTTACATTTCTTTGCTATTATTTTTCCTTTCTTGTATTTTCTTGTATTGTTTTTCTTGTATTTTGTTTTCTTGTATTTCATTATTTTATGTCTCCTCACTCATATCGAAGTGTAGTTCTAGGCATTCTAGCTGTCCGGACAACACAGGTCATTGGAACAGTAGAACGCACTACCGAACATAGGGGTGTTACAATTTTGGTTGAATTTGGAGGGTGGCCCATACCTATTTTGAAAGAAATGACACTCTGATCAAAACCAATCAATACTTAGGATTCTTTGGCCCCACCCTCTCGAGGCCAAATTCAATTGTTTTCTAGGGTTTAGAGGCATTTTTCTGTTTTTACCTTGATTTTTTTTTATTCATGACAAGAACTTCTCTATCTAGTGAGTTGATCTTTGATCCAAGAGTAGAAAAAAACAGCTAAACTGTCACACCTTACCCCTTTGTGAGGTATAACATGATTCTGTAGAATACCTAATGAACTATTAAACTTCACCTACTGATAACTCATTAAGTACCTTACAAGGGATTTTAAAACCATTTTCTTACTTTTTTTAAGTGGTGAGCATTTTCTTACATTTAATAGAAGTTTAAAAACTAGTTCAAATTTTTATCCATTTATTTTTACGCAAATTTTTGGAAAAATTTCGGCAGAGTGCCGTCTGTATTTTAAGAAAACAGTTCTTCAAAAACCTGTAAAACCACTTCCAATAATTATTTTTCATCAAACTCACTACTACTTCAACACAACTCAACATCATTTCTTAATTCAATTGTCATAAAAAATAGTACTCAATAATTCCATTCATTTTTCATTAAAGTAAAAACAATTTACATACATCAATCTAAAATTTACATTAGGACATCTAAAATAATATTAATACAACTCTATACAACTGCTCATGACCAGTTATTACATGTACATACATTTACATACTTCAAAATAAATATTACAAACAGGGTATAAAATATACCCGATAAAACTTCAAAGGTATAGCTCCAATATCCTCAGCAGCTCACTCTGCTGCTACTCTAGTCTCTATATCTGCGACAGCAATAATAGCTATCGCTGAGTACTATGACTCAGTGGTGCACAACATACTAAAATAACATTTATGCATAACTCAAATCACATTTATTCAAACACATTACTGAAAATGAAAGACAGATGTAAAACATGATTTATAAACTTTTAGTCCAAACAATTTCATTTAGGAAGTCTCAAATCATTTTCATAAAAACACACAGTTATATCATGCCATTCGAAACAATACTCATCTCAATAGCTAAAGGGTTATGAGAAATCACAAGGCTAGCTAGCTCAAATATATGGTAACCCATTCAAATTTCTTCTTCTACTGGCACACACCTCAACACTTCAGCCAGAGAAAGAATCAAAATTCAAAACTAATTTCTCCCACTAGTCATGCTAGTGAGACATTCAAATGTATGATCATGACAATGTGGTTTCAAAACTATCTTAACAATTTATCAAACATTTATTGCCATTTCAAACACATACAAGTAAACTTTCAACAATTTAAGTCAAAAGGATAATAAACATTTCAATACAATTAAGTCACAATTTAATATCAAAATTCATTCAAAATAATTTGCAGAAGAAAATTTATAGAAATTTCTATGTTGTGCACAAACCTTATGCGAGTTGCCTCTTGGCCTTGACTCGATGCCTCGGGTTCTTTCTCGGTATTCTTTTCAACTGAAACACATAATTTCACAGTATTTCAGTATCATAAGTTTGTTAGTAGTATGCCCTAGAGCATATCATTTAGTATGTATCTTGTATATATTTTATTAATAAAAGGCATTTCCACTTTTCCGTTTACATAATATATTTATGTGTAATAGAAAAGGTCCATTGATATTTTGTTAGAAATATTATTCTTAAGTTGTTAAGAATATGAGTGACAATATTTCTAGCACAAAGTATCATAAATAGGTTCACAATCAAGGATACTTCATAATAAGGACATGACTTATCCAGAAAGATTGTATTCATGTTTGTTCCCAAGTTATTTATATGAGATATAAATAAGATGGAATGGTGAGTCTCATGCCATATAACAAACATGATAGGCACTTATAAATGATAAGTAGGCCGAACCAGTGACACTTATGACAAGCACATGGAGTTTACTCTTGTCAATGTTTTGTCATAAATCATATCAGTGCATATAATCTTTAGACACGAGATAGCACAGCTTATCTTGTATATAGGTAGTTTGAGTTTGATACTGCTTTCATACTTGTACTATGTATGGGTATATGGGCATGTGTTGGCTCCTGCTAGTTATATATGGAGGTAGGTGTTGATCAAGATGGAATCTGTTCCTCTAAGTAAATAGAGATAAAATCCTATGTTCATTTAATTGTTCTTGATGTTTCAAGTTCATGGCCAGGACAGATAGATTTATTGAAAAGAGTTTACGATGAGAAAAATCTTTTAATCAAGAACTGGAATTAAAAGAGAACATAATATTCATAGCAAATGGAGTTTGACATAAACCATGACTCGGCTTGAGTTGGGATTTTGTAACAGAGAGATTCTAGTGCATGGTAACATATGATTATAGGTTCATTTAAGGTAAATCTTATTACTAATTGGGTGGCCATGGCATGCTATGCTAGGTGTTAACCATGGTCTATGAGGTTCATAAAATGATTTAGAGAAATCATTTATGGTAAGAAAGAGTTCGATGATATTAAGAGTTGATATCATGTCTCATTGCCAATTAGTGATGAGCCTAGTAAGTCACACACATACACAAGTTATCACCTAATTAAATATGATTTAATTAATTAATTAAAGAGTTTAATTGATTAATTAAATAGATTTGGTTTGCAATTAAATTGCAAAGTCCTAGCATGACTTGAAACCAAATCTAGATTATTGGATGTATAATATAAGTTAAATTTATATTTAAAGTGTTTAAATATGAATTTAATTAATGAGAAATTAATTAATAGAGATTAATTAATTAATTTATATTTGATATAAATTAATTAGAAGAAGAAAATAATTATTTTGGGTTAAGAACTCAAAATTAAGACACAGGGGCATTTTGGTCATTTCACAGTGTGACACGTGGCACCATGAGATGGTGACACATGGGATTACACATAAGCTTGCCAAATGTTTTTAATCATGTAAGATGATTAAAATCAAGATTAAATATAGGTTTGACACTTGGCACAATGTGATTGGGTCACTTAAACCTAGAGCTAATCAAAGGGTGACATGTGGCAAGGGTTTAATGTGTTAACCTAGCTATTTAAGTGTGGCTATGAAAAGAAAACATAACCAGCAGCCTCTCCTCTCATATGTCACGCCACTTTGAGCCTCTCCAGCTATTTCTCTTCATCTCTCATCAATTCAAAGAGATTAGCCATCAATCTCTTGAATTAAGAACACTAGAAATTGTTTCTAGTGTCCTGTTTGCATCTCTAATCTCTTAAAAGGCAGAACTTGAATTTCTAATTAATAGAAAAGGCTTTAGAAGCTGTTCAAGGGCTGCCATAGGTGTTCTTGGTGTGGACAAGCTAGAGGGACAACATCCGTGTCACGAAGACGAATCTCAAAGCGCGGACACGCTGACACATCAAGAGGTTAGTGTAATCGTTCTTGATTTAATCTAGGGTTCTAAAATTAATCTGATTAATTTTAAAATCTTAAATGGCAAATACAGATCCAAAAACATATTAAAAGAGTTTTAATATGTTGTTTATCATTGAAATCAAATAGATAAAAATAAATCTTGCATGGTGCTTGTGACCCTAGGTGAAAATTTTTGAATTCAATGGTATAATCTTGTGTTTTTCACGCTTCCGTTCCTTCAATTGGTATCAGAGCCACTATATTTGCCATTTAGATTGTTGATTATATAATTTAATTGTGTGTTTGATCATGAGATCAAGAGATTCATTGCTGGTTGGATCATGAGATGTGGCGTCACACATGGAGAAGCCACCATTGGTGGCGGCAACAATGGTTCCATGGGTGATTCAAGGTTTGGCTTTTAATTCTGCAATTGTTGTATGATCTAAGGCCTATTCTTTGACTAATTAAAGTGTTTAATTAGTTGTTTTAATCACACAATTAAATTATGATTCAAATCAGAATTTTAAAAAATGTTTGAATGTGATTCAAATCTGAATTTTAAAAGTTGTTTGAATGAGATTCAAATCTGAATTTTTAAAGTTGTTTGAATCATATTTAAATCTGATTTTTTAAAATTGATTCAATAAAATTCAGATCTGATTTTTTAAAAAATATTTGAATGTGATTCAAATCTGATTTTTTAAAAAATGTTTGAATGTGATTCAAATCTGAATTTTTGAAGTTGTTTGAATGTGATTCAAATCTGAATTTTTAAATTTGTTTGAATGAGATTCAAATCTGAATTTTTAAATTTATTTGAATCATATTCAAATCTGGAATTTTAAGTTGAATATGAGATATTCAATTTAATTTAAGAATGTATGTTTTATTTAATTGTTAAATAGTGATATGCATGATGGATGATCATGGACTATAAAAGACCAATGTGATTGGATTTATTTCTTTTATGTTTCTTTGGGATTGTAAATTAATTAATTTATTTTAATTTATTTTGGGCATGTATTATTAAGTTTGTAATATTTTTGGGTTGTAATTTCATTTATTTAAGTTCTTGTAAATTCGTCTTGGTATGCCAAGGATTACTATGTAATATTGGATTGCAAGAAGTTCAAGGAGGTCAAGAGCATTGGTGGGACCAGTGGGAGGAATTCAATATCAAGTGTTGATTATGTACTCCTTCAGCAACTCTTGTAAAATGAATGAATGAAATGCACCTAGGAATGCCACGATTCAATTCTTGGTGGCTCGGAATTGAATCCCTTAGAAAGTCCATGATCATACCATATTTATCGCTTATCCATGAATGCATGAGATGTATGGGAATGTATGCAATTATATGATATATGCATGCTAAATGGATAATGTGCAAAGTGAGACCTTAATAGTAATTAGGATGGCTATAAAATCTTCCAAACAAATGATTAAGTTGGAAATGCTATAATTAAAGTAATTATAACATAAGCCCTCCATTGGGGCAATTATTTTAAGAAATTTTAAATAGTTGCATGAGATGCAATTAATTTAAGAGATTTTCTTAAGAATAATTGTTAAGCATGAGATGTTGTAAATATGTAAATTGTTTGGTGGCCAATATTGGATGTACTGAGGACATTAAAATTATTTGCATAATTACTGCTCAATGGGATCAACTTAACTAATGCAAGATAAGTCAATAATGGATGTACATGAGATTTTGAGCATTAGGGGCTAGGTAAAGGATTGAACATCACAAGAGATGTGATGGGCAAGGAGTTGATCACTTATAGATTATTGTAATTCCAATAATGGATGTACCTGAGGATGATCAATAGAATTAAAAGAATTCAATCACCCACTAGAAATCCATCCAACTAGGATTTCCGCTTACTTTGGAAGTGTAGGATTCGCTAAGTTAGTGGGAGGACCAATTTGATTAAAAGACCATAATCATATTTGGTTAATTACATGATACATTTACTAATTAATCTGGTTATTTCTGCAATTAATTTTCTGATAATAATGAGCACAGAACAACTACCACCATCCAATATCCTTGCAAGCATACTTGATCACAACAGGTTGACAGGACCTAATCTGTCTGATTGGCTAAGAAATTTGAAACTTGTCCTGAACCTTGAACATATAGGATATGTTCTAGATTCAAATGTTCCTGGTCCCTTACCTCCAGAGGCCACACAAGAGGAACATGAAAACTTTGGACAAGTGGAAGGAGCATGATATGAGAGCTAAGTGTTACATGCTTGCTTCTATGAGTAATGAGTTACAGAAGCAACATGAGAACATGCTGAGTGCGAGTGAGATCCTCCTTCACCTACAAGAGTTGTATGGTGAGCACAGCAGGAATGCTAGGTATGAGATATCTAGACAGCTATTCCGTATGAGGATGTCTGAGAGACAGAATGTTGGGGATCATGTCCACAAGATGATTCGGCTGATTGAGCAGTTGGAACATCTTGACTTTAACATGGATTTCCAACTACAGACGGATTTGATCCTTCAGTCCCTTCCTGAGTCTTTTGGGAATTTTGTAACAAATTTCCATATGACTAAACAGGAATGCACCTTAGCTGGTTTACTTAACATGCTGGTTATTGCCCAAAAGAATATGTCAGGTAATAAAGGAAAAGAGGTAGCTTTGGTTGCATCTTCTTCTGCTGGAAAGTCCAACAAGAAGAAGGGCAATAAGAAAAAGAAACCTCAGATTCCTGGTCCTTCCAAGAAAATAGCTAAACAGAAAAGGAAGACCAAAGCTGACAAAGGCAAAGGAAAGTGTTTCCACTGCCAACAGGAAAGTGTTTCCATTGCCAGTAAGAAAGTGTTTCCACTGGCCAGAGTATAGCAATCTAAATGAATGCAATGCCATGGTGAAAACCAACTCAAGTTCAAAATATATTTGGCACTTAAGGTTATGTCATGTTACAGAACATAGGATTGCAAAATCGGAGAGAATGGGGATTCTATCCTCATTAGGCTCTGAGCCTACTCCAACTTGTGAATCTTGCCTTCAGGGTAAAATGACTAGAACACCCTTTGTTGGACAAGGGCTAAGAGCTAAAAATATTTTGGAACTAATACATAGTGATGTATGTGGTCTGTTTAAAGAAATGGCTAGAGGGGGCTTTCATTATTTTATTACCTTTACTGATGATAAATCAAGGTTTGGGTATTTGTATTTGATGAAATACAAACATGAATCCTTTGAAAAGTTCAAAGAATTTAAGTCTGAAGTAGAAAATCAAACAGGAAAAAATATTAAAGCTCTTCGATCAGATCGTGGAGGTGAATATTTGAGTACTGAATTTGATGAATACTTGAGAGAGCATGGCATTGTTTCTTAGCTGACTCCTCCAGGAACGCCACAAATTGAATGGTGTATCCGAAGGAGAAATTCGCACTTATTGGATATGGTACGTAGTATGATGAGCTATACTGATATGCCAATCTCCTTTTGGGGATTTGCATTAGAATCAGCTTTATATATTCTGAATAGGATTCCATCAAAATCAGTTTCTTCCACACCTTATGAGATATGGCATGGAAGAAAACCAAGTCTTAAGCATGTTAAGATTTGGGGTTGTCCAGCTTATATCAAAAAGCTGAACACTGATAAATTGGAGACCAGATCAGAAAAAGGTCGATTTGTTGGATATCCAAAAGATAGTTTTGGATATTATTTTTATTTGCCTACTTCACAAAAGGTTGTGATAAGTAGAGATGCCACATTCTTGAACAACAGTTTGTTCAAGAAGGAGGCAAAGGAAGGCAAATAGAGTTAGAATTGGAGAATTCTCGACCAACCAATGCATCGATGGATATAGATCCATCTAGTCAACCTATACCCATTGATGAAACATCTACAGCTGTTCCTCGTAGAACAACCAGGACATCTCAGCCACCAGTGAGATATGGTTTTCTTCATGAAGTAGAACAAGAGTTATCTACTCATGAAGAAGTAGATCATGGAGATGATCCACTTACCTATGAAGAAGCTATATCAGATATAGACTCTTCAAAATGGATTGATGCTATGAAATCCGAGATTGATTCCATGTATAAGAATCAAGTTTGGGATCTTGTTGACCCACCTGAAGGTATTGTACCTATAGGGAACAAATAGGTTTTCAAGAAGAAAATTGGTTCTGATGGAAAGGTAGAGACCTATAAGGCAAGGCTAGTAGCGAAAGGGTTTCGCCAAAGGCAAGGAATAGACTATGAGGAGACTTTCTACTTTGTTGCCATGCTTATATCAATTAGGATTTTATTAGCAATAGTGCATACTATGATTATGAGATTTGGCGGATGGATGTCAAAATGCCTTTTCTCAATGGATACATTGAAGAAAACATTTTCATGGAACAACCTAGGGATTAGAATCCCAAGAAGGTTCCAATGTATGCAAGCAAAAGAGATCTAAAAATGCGTTGAAACAATCTTCGAGGAGAAGGAACATCTGTTTTGATGAAGCCAATAAATCATTTAGTTTTATCAAAAATGATGATGAGCCATGTGTATATAAGAAGGTTAGTGACAAGCTATCACTTTCCTTGTCTTATATGTGGATGACATACTGTTGAAGGGTAATGAAACGGGTATGTTGACGACTATAAAGGTATGGTTGTCAAATACATTCTCCATGAAAGACTTAGGGGAGGCAACCTATATTCTTGGGATTCGCATCTATAGAGATAGAGCGAAAAGAATAATTGGTTTATCCCAAAGTCTATATTTGGAAAAGGTGTTAAAGAGGTTTAACATGCTGGATTTCAAGAGAGGATTGTTACCAGTGAGACATGGTATCCACCTTTCTAAAGAGATGTCTCCAAAGACACCAAGAAAGAGATAAGATGGCCAGATTCCATATGCTTCCTATTGGAAGTTTAATGTATGCAATGTTATGTACTAGGCCTGATATCGCATATGTCGTTAGTTTGACTAGCGGTATCAATCCAATCCAGTTTGGAACATCGATAGTCACAAGAATATTCTTAAGTACTTAAGAAGAACTAAGGATTTATTCTTGATTTATGGAGGTGGAGACTTGCAATTGGATGGTTATACCGATTTCGATTTCCAATCGATATCGATGATAGAAAGTCTACCTCTGGATATGTGTTCATTTGTAATGGAGATGCGATCGGTTGGAAGAGTTCCAAACAGAGCACGATCGCAGATTCTACTACGTAGATCGAGTATATTGTCGCATCGATGTCGCAAAGGAAGTCGCTTGGATAAAGAAGTTCGTTACGTAACTTACAGTAGTTCCTTCCATTGAGTCAGCCCACTACACCGTGACAATAATGGAGCATCATACAGTTAAGGAACTAAGGTCTCACCAAAATCCAAACACATAGAAAGGCACTACCACATTATCGACATATAGTTGGGCAAAGGCGATATAGCCATGCAGAAAATAACATCACCAAAAATTCAGGTGATCCATGCACTAAGCCTTTGTCACAAGCTCGCTTAGACCGACATCTTGAGAAGATGCGTCTAATGTAATGAAATGAATGGCTCTAGTGCTAGTGCGAGATTGTTAGTAGAATGCCCTCGAGCATATCAGTTAGAATGTAGCTTGGATATATTATATTAAAAAAAGGCATTTCAACTTTTCCGTTTACATAATATCTTTATGTGTAATAGAAAAGGTCCATTGATATTTTGTTAGAAATATTATTCTTAAGTTGTTAAGAATATTAGACACAATATTTCTAGCACAAAGTATCAAAAAAATGTTAACAATCAAGGATACTTCATAATAAGGACATGACTTATCCGTAAAGATTGTATTCATGTTTGTTCCCAAGTTATTTATATGAGATATAAATAAGATGGAATGGTGAGTCTCATGCCATATAACAAACATGATATGCTCTTATAAATGATATGTTGGCCGAACCAGTGACAATTATGACAAGCACATGGAGTTTACTCTTGTCAATGTTTTGTCATAATTCATATCCGTGCATATAATCTTTAGACCTGAGATAGGACTGTTTTCTTGTATATATGTAGTTTGAGTTTGATATCGCTTTCATACTTGTACTATGTATGGGTATATGGGCATGTGTTGGCTCCTGCTAGTTATATATGGAGGTAGGTGTTGATCAAGATGGATTCTTTTCCTCTAATTAAATAGAGATAAAATCCTATGTTCATTTAATTGTTCTTGATGTTTCAAGTTCCTGCCAGACAGATAGATTTATTCGAAAGAGTTTCGATGAGAAAAATCTTTTAATCAAGAACTGGAATTAAAAGAGAACATAATATTCATAGCAAATGGAGTTTGACATAAACCATGACTCCAGCTTGAGTTGGGATTTTGTAACAGAGAGATTCTAGTGCATGGTAAAATATGATTGTAGGTTCATTTAAGGTAAATCATATTACTAATTGAGTGGCCATGGCATGCTATGCTAGGTGTTAACCATGGTCTATGAGGTTCATAAAATGATTTAGAGAAATCATTTATGGTAAGAAAGAGTTCTGATGATATTAAGAGTTGATATCATGTCTCATTGCCAATTAGTGATGAGCCTAGTAAGTCACACACATACACAAGTTATCACCTAATTAAATATGATTTAATTAATTAATTAAAGAGTTTAATTGATTAATTAAATAGATTTGGTTTGCAATTAAATTGCAAAGTCCCTAGCATGACTTGAAACCAAATCTAGATTATTGGATGTATAATATAAGTTAAATTTATATTTAAAGTGTTTAAATATGAATTTAATTAATGAGAAATTAATTAATAGAGATTAATTAATTAATTTATATTTGATATAAATTAATTAGAAGAAGAAAATAATTATTTTGGGTTAAGAACTCAAAATTAAGACACAGGGGCATTTTGGTCATTTTGCAGTGTGACACGTGGCACCATGAGATGGTGACACATGGGATTACACATAAGCTTGCCAAATGTTTTTTAATCATGTAAGATGATTAAAATCAAGATTAAATATAGGTTTGACACTTGGCACAATGTGATTGGGTCACTTAAACCTAGAGCTAATCAAAGGGTGACATGTGGCAAGGGTTTAATGTGTTAACCTAGCTATTTAAGTGTGGCTATGAAAAGAAAACATAACCAGCAGCCTCTCCTCTCATATGTCACGCCACTTTGAGCCTCTCCAGCTATTTCTCTTCATCTCTCATCAATTCAAAGAGATTAGCCATCAATCTCTTGAATTAAGAACACTAGAAATTGTTTCTAGTGTCCTGTTTGCATCTCTAATCTCTTAAAAGGCAGAACTTGAATTTCTAATTAATAGAAAAGGCTTTAGAAGCTGTTCAAGGGCTGCCATAGGTGTTCTTGGTGTGGACAAGCTAGAGGGACAACATCCGTGTCCTCAAGACGAATCTCAAAGCGCGAACATTTGCGGCACATCAAGAGGTTAGTGTAATCGTTCTTGATTTAATCTAGGGTTCTAAAATTAATTTGATTAATTTTAAAATCTTAAATGGCAAATACAGATCCAAAAACATATTAAAAGAGTTTTAATATGTTGTTTATCATTGAAATCAAATAGATAAAAATAAATCTTGCATGGTGCTTGTGACCCTAGGTGAAAATTTTTGAATTCAATGGTATAATCTTGTGTTTTTCACGCTTCCGTTCCTTCAAAGTTATCATAAATCCAAAAATGAATTCAAATCTACTTATACTTTGCTTTAATATGCTAAACTTAACGTTCTTTAAAATTTGTATTTTAGAGTTACTATTCACGATGCTATTCAAGTCAATTTGTTGACTTTCTAATGCTTAATAGGTATGGGAATTCTAATTTCACCCACATACCACATTTTGGTTGCCTAATTTGTTGTTTTGGTTGTTTTCTCAAACTTCAAGTCTCTTAGGCACAAATTTCAAATTTTCAGTTTTGGTGTTCAGTAATGCACTGTTCCATTGGTCATGTTGTTGTGGTAATTTGGCTAAGTTTTCTTTATAGAAGTTGTTTCTTATTATCTTAACTTTATTTTCCTTTTTGAATCACTCCATTTCGAGTTTTGTAACCTAAGTTATGGCCATTTAAACATGGCTGGCCGGATTTGATGTTACCCAGAATTCTGGGCAAATTCTGGATTTTGGCAGTTTTAATGGGTTGACTGTAGGTGGTTTTTCAGATAGGTTATGGTCAAATTTTGGGTTTGTTTTCTTCATGAAAGTTGTAGGGCTATGTCTCAGCTTTCTTTCAGTATAAATTCAGGTCATTTGGACCTTCCTAGACCAAGTTATGGTCATTTAGGTAACTAGTGTTCATTTGGTCATTTTTGTACAGGTCAGTTTGCTCAATTTTGGATTTGGCCTAATTGTTCACTAAGTTATGGTCACTTTCTGAGATGATTCCTCAATGAAAAATGTGCCATTTTGTGTCTAGTTTCATTTCCAATTAGCCTCACACCAATTGGGTAGGTAAATTTCCAGTTTTGGTCCCCGAAAGGGACCTAGGTCAAGCTGCCTACAGATTGACCTTCACCAATCCGAATTGGAACTTGGTTCCAACAATTCATACACACTACAAATGGTCACAATTGACCATTTCTCAACTCAAATAAGGTCAATAACAGCATTTGGCTAATTCTTAAAATTTTCTTCAATTTTTCACATGCTCAAAACCCTTGCTATACATAAAGTTCAATCTCATGCATTTCAAAATGTACATGTATGATCTACACACCTAATTCACTTCAAATAATAATTCAAAACCATCAAACTTATTCATATCAAACCCTAACCCTGGCTGGATGAATTTCATGTTTGGTCCCTCAACAATTGTTTTTGTTTGATTTTAAGTTGATTTCTAGTTTAATTAAGATACAAACACAATAATTAAACTAAGATTTCCAAATTCAATTACTTACCACAATTAGAGCTTTTCCCTCTTCCCAAATTCCACTTCTTTCCTCTTCTTTTTGTTCCTAAGTTGCTTAGCAAGGTCCAAAGACAAGATTTAATTAAGAAACCTACAAGTTTTATGGCTGATTTTTGGGTTCATAAGAGCTTGGAGTTGTGTTTCCATGGAGTTTTAAAAAAGAAAGAAAAAGGGAAGAGAGAGGTGGGGCTGCTGAAAATGAAGAAGAAGAATGAAATTTTTTTCTTTTTATTTTTGTCTTTTAATTATTAGAATTTATCCCAAATTTCAATTTTTAAATATTAGGTTTATTACATCATGCTTATGTCATGCATGATGTAAATAAACCTTTTTCTTTTCCATTTTCTTTTTCATTATTTTTTTTCCATTAGTTCTTTAATTTAATTTCCGATTCTAAAATTTTCTTTTCTCTGATTTTATTGTATTGTTAGGTCAGGTGTTAGCTCTAGGGGTGAATTGACCAAATTGCCCATTGCTGGTTCGATCTTGTTTGCAAGTTATTCGATATTTCTTTCGGATCCCTGACCTAATTATTTGACCTACTTAACAATTCTTTTTCATGATTTTCTCTTTTCCACTGTGTTAGCAATAGTCCTAAGGACCGCAGCATCACATTTTACGATTCGAAATTTGAGTTTAGGCTATCCTCACAGTCATTCCCGAGAAGGTCACCCATCGCTGTGACTCCCAGCTCATTTAACTTCTTGTGTTCTGTTTTTCTTATTTATACTCAACTATTTGGCAATTACTAATTATTTATGTTCAGGGATTAACTAGGTGTCTTAGATGTGGTTCTAATCCCCTTAATTGTCTAGACCAACACCGGTCACCGGAACAGTGAAATATACCAGGCTATGCAAATAGGGGTCATACAATTCTCTCCCCCTTAAAATAAATTTTGTCTTGAAATTTTATCTGGTATCAGTCTCTGAACAGCTGTGAGTGCTTTCTCCTCATGTCCTCCTCTCGTTCCCAAGTAGCCTCTTAGCCCGAATGATGGTTCCACAACACTTTCACTAATGGTATCTGCTTGTTCCATAGCTGTTTCACCTCATAAGCCAGAATCTCTATGGGTCCTTCCTCATATGTGAGGTCTGGATTCACTTCAATCTCTTCTACTGGTAGTACATGAGATGGGTCAGATCTATACCTCCTCAACATCGATACATGGAAGACGTTATGTATCTTCTCCAACTCTGGAGGTAGTGCTAAACGATATGCCAAAGGACCCACTCTTTCCATAACCTCATATGGCCCGAAGAAATGAGGACTCAGTTTCCCCTTTTTGTCGAATCTCATAATTTTCTTCTAAGGGGAAACCTTGAGGAACACTTTCTCACCTACTGCATATTCAATATCTCGCCTCTTCAAATCAATATAGGACTTCTGATGGTCTGATGCAGTCTTCAGTCAGTCTCTAATCAGTCTGATCTTCTCCTCAGTCTATTGACCAATTTTGAGCCCAATCATCTTTCTTTCACCTACTTCATCCCACCACAATGGGGTTCTACATTTCCTGCCATACAAAGCTTCATATGGAGGCATCCCAATGCTTGATTGGTAGCTATTGTTGTAAGCAAACTCAATCAAAGGCAATTGTGTGTCCCAACTGTCCTCAAATTCAATCACACAAGCCCGTAGCATGTCCTCCAGATCTGAATTAGCCTCTCAGACTGGCCATCTGTTTATGTGTGGAATGTCATACAAAGTTCAATCTAGTTCCTAGGGCTCTCTGAAGACTACTCCATAATCTAGAAGTGAACCTAGGATCTCTGTCTGATATGATAGATACTGGCACTCCATGTAGTCTTACTATCTCATCAATGTACAACTTGGCCAATCTTTCTAAATTGTAGTCCATCCGGACTGGCAGAAAATGAGTAAACTTAGTTAGTCTATCAACTATAACCCATACTGCATTATGACTCCTCAGAAGTCCCATCACAAAATCCATCGTTAATCTTTCTCATTTCCATTCCTGTACTGGTAGTGGATGTAACAAACCAGCTAGTACTTGATGCTCTGCCTTCACTTACTGACAAGTTAGACATTTGGAAACAAATTCTACCACATTTATTTTCATACCCATCCACCAATAGTACTCTTTAAGCCCTCTATACATTTTTGTGCCACCAGGGTGCATAGTAAAAGGAGACTCATGTGCTTCCTTCAAAATGATCTGTCTCAAGTCAACGTCATTAGGAACGCACATTCTACCCTGGTGAAGTAGTAGGCCATCATCTCTCACTGAGAATTCTGGTTTCTTACCCTGTCTGACTTCTTCGAACAGCTTCTGATACATTTGATCATTCTGAGCAGCCATTCTAATATGATTAATCAACACTGGCTGTGCATGCCATGCAACTGCTGTCTGCCCCTTATCATTAATTTTTAAGCTGGCATGCAATACTCTCAACTCATGTACTATAGACAAACGAGAAATCCATAGGCTTGCCATAGTCTTACGACTTAAAGCGTCAGCCACCACATTAGCTTTCCCTAGCTGATAGCCTATCAGATAATCATAGTCTTTTATCAATTCTAACCATCTCCTCTGTCTCAAATTCAACTCCTTTTGAGTACCCTGATACTTCAAACTCTTATGATCTGTGTAGATGTAGCACTTCTCCCCATACAAATAGTGTTTCCAAATCTTAAAAGCAAACACAATAGCTGCAAGCTCCAAATCATGTGTCGGATAATTCCTCTCATGCGGTTTCAGCTAGCATGATGCATAGGCAATGACATTCCTTTCTTGCATCAGTACACAGCCTAACCTATTGTGAGAAGCATCACTGTAAATAATATACTCTTTACCCATAGTAGGTAAAGTAAGGACTGGAGCCTTAGTTAAACATTTCTTCAACTCATCAAAACTCTGTTGGCATTTATTCATCCATTGAAATTTCACATCTTTTCGAAGTAGCTTAGTCAATGTGTCACACCTTACCCCTCTGTAAGGCATAACATGATCCCGTAGAATACCTAATGAACTACCGAACTTCACCTACCGATAACTCATTAAGTACCCTACAAGGGATTTTAAAATAATTTTCTTATCTTTGACAAGTGGTGAGCATTTCTAATAAGTATTTAAAACATTTAGTTGAAATTAAAACTAATTAATATTTTTGGCCATTTTAGTTTTCCGCAAATCTTATAAAAATTTTGACAGAGTTTCCTCTGTATTTTGAGAAAACCGTTCTTCAAATACCTGAAATAAAAGCACTTCCAATAATTATCTAACCACTGCTTCGGTTTCACAATCAAACTCAATCAATTTATCAAAATTCACAAGTTCAATAATTCTCAAAATACTGTCAATCAATATCATTCATATTTCATTAAAAACAAGATAATTTATACATAACCTTACAAATTTATATCAAAAGAAACACAAACTAAACTTTATTACAAACTTCATACAAATTTGTGTACAAGCGCTCAAGACCCATTTTTACATGTCCATACATTTATGTGCAATATATACATCAAAAGAAGTATTTACGCTAGGGTATAAATTATACCCAAGGCTTCAAACCGATGACTTCACACACCTCAAGACTACCACGCTTCCTCTAATCATCAGATTCATGATAAAGAATAAAGCTATCACGAGTACTAAGACTCGCAGTGCACAATATACTAAAATAATCTTTATGCATAAAGTAAAGCACATTCATTCAAAAATTTGATTAAACATGAAAATTAAATACAATCATGCATTGTAAGATTTTACATGTAAACCAAGTTTATTTCAAAGTATCAAAACACATTTCATAAAACCCACAGTTAAATCATGCCATTCGAAACAAATAGAATCTCAATAGCCAGAGGCTAAAGAGAAATCACATCACAAGGCTAGCTAGCTCAAATATATGGATATCCATTCACATCCTCTTCTACTGCACACCTCAACACTTCTCCGAGAAGGAATCAAAATTCAAAACTAATTACCCCACTAGTCGTGCTAGTGAGGTGTTCAAATATATGGTCATGACATCGTGGTTTCAAAACTTATTTTGACATTTTGCTAAACATTGTCATTTCAATATGCATAATAACTTTCAACAATTTAAGTCAAATATCATAAGAATGCCATCATCCAATATTTCACATTATTCAAAACAATATGCAAAAGATGATTATAAAAGTATACGTTGTGCACAAACCTCAAACGAGTCGTCCTTTAGCCTCGACTCGGTTCCTCGGGTTCCTTCCCGATATTCTTTTCAACTGAAACACACAATTTTACAATGTTTCAGTACTAGAACTTAAAATAAATCCAAAATAAACTTAACTTCACATTTAGCTAGCTCTAACGTGTTAAATTCGACGTTCTCAAATTTTGTATTTCGGTTACTATTCACTGCACTATTCAAGTCAAATTATTGACTTTCTAAGGCTTAATGGGTATGGGAACTCCAACTTCACCCACATACCACATTTTGGTCACCAAACTTGTTGGTTTTGGTCATTTGTTTAAAGCTTAGGTCATTTTGGCAAAATTGCCAATTTTCGCTTTGGTTTTCCGGTTGCACTATTCCATTGGTCTATCTACTGTTGGAATTTGACAAAACTTCCTTCATAGAAAATGTTCCTTATTGTCTTAAGTGTATTCTCATTTTTGGATCACCTCAATCGGAGTTTTGTAGCTCAAGTTATGGCCAAAATAAGTTTACTGTTCACGTGCACTGTTCATACTGCAATTTAGGTGCTGTCAGATTTTTGGTTCAACTTTGGTCAATTGTTTGATCAAGATAAGTTCATAATTCGGTCTCACTTTCTTCATATGAAATGTTGTACTATGTCTTAGGTTTCCATCGGTTCAAGAATCGCCTAAATCCGAGTTTTCTAGAGAGAGTTATAGCTATCCAAACTTTGCTGCTCAACTAAAAATCTGCAGAATTTCAGTACAGAAATTTTAACTTTGCTCAATGATTTGAATGAGTTAATGGCCCAATTTGGGTTGGTGTTCTTCATGAAAGTTTTAGGTCTATATCATATCTAATTGCTGGTAAAATTTCAGGTCAATTTGACCTACCTAGCTCGAGTTATGACCAAATGAACAGTTACTGTTCATTTGGTCAATTTTGGTGCAGGGCAGCCTGCAATCAATTCACTTTGGTCAATTGTTTCACCAAGTTTTGGTCAGTTTTTGGCAATGGTTCCTTAATGAAAATTGTGCTCTTTATGTCTATTTTCATCTCCAATTGGTGGCATATCCATTAGGCTTGTAAAATTTGAGTTTTGGTCCTTCAGTGGGTTTGGTCATGCTGCCAGCAGCATGACCATTGGACCTCCGAATTTAACTTAGTTTCCTATCATTCCCACACAAGTTATTTGGTCATAATTGACCATTATTTCACTTCACAATAGGTCCAACATGCCATTTATATATTTCTCCAAATTTTGGTTCACAAACCCTAGCCTACAAACCCTAATCTTACTAACTCTTGCATTTAACCATAACTAGTGCACTTAACCTTAACCATTCAACTAATCAAAGCTTTTAAACTCCTTCTAATGCATCAATTTCATGTAATTCATACTCCTATCAAGCTGCCCAAATTTCAGTTTGGTCCCTCTCCCATATTTGTTTCATTTAAATCAAGTTATTAGCTCACTTAATTACCTAAACATGCATTTGAATGGAAAAGTAACAATTTAACATACTAACCTTTTGTTAAAGCTTCAAAACCCTATCTTTAACTCTCCTTTCTTCTTGTAATCCTCTTCTCAAGTTGTAACAATAAGCTCTAGGGAGGTTTTTAATGGAGTTATTTGAATTAAGTGAAGAAAACTAAGCTTAAAAGTAAGCTTACATGGAAGACCACTCATGGAGGATTTTGGGGAAAATGGGGTGGCAAAGGGAGAGGTGAAGAAGAAGAAAATTCTAATTTTTTTCCTTTGTTTTCACTTTACACGTTTTTTTTACTTATGGAAGACCCCTAAATCCAATTAATTAATTCAATTTATTAATTTAGTTATGACATCATGCATGATGTCATAACTTTTGACTTTTCCAAACTCTTTCCTTTTCTCTTTTTTTTTCTATTTTTCTATTAGTTCTTTAATTTAATTCTTGATTCCGAAATTTTCTTTTCTCCGATTTTATTTGACAGTTAGGTCAGGAGTCAGCTCTCGGGGTCAATTGACCAAATTGCCCTCGCGGCTCATCCCGGTTGCAAATAATTCCATATTTCTTCCGCCCCGACCTAATTATTTGACTGGCTTAACAGCTTCTTTTCGTGATTTTCTTTTCCATCGTGTTCATAAGGGTCCTAAGGACCGCAGTCACTTTTTACGGTTCGAAATTTGAGTTTAAAACGACTTCATAGCTGTTCTCGAAGAGGTCACTCATCGCCGTGACTCTCACTGCTTAACCTCTTATGTTCTGCTTTTTCTTATTTATAGTTAACTAATTAAACATTACTAATTATTTGTATTTATGGGTTCTCAAGTTGTCTTAAATGTGGCTCTAATCTCAATAATTGTCCGGACCGACACCGGTCACCGAATGTTGAAATCTACTGTGCTATGCAACGGGGTGTTACAATTCTCCCCTTAAATAAATTTCGCCTCAAATTTTACCCGTATCAATCTCTCAACACCGTGGGTGTTGTCTCCTCATGTCCTCCTCTCGCTCCCAAGTAGCTTCTGGCCCGAATGATGGTTCCACAAAGACTTTTACCAACGGTATTCGCTTATTCCGCACTGCTTCACCTCATGAGCCGTAATCTTTATGGGTTCTTCTTCATATGTGAGGTCCGATTCACTTCTATTTCCTCTACTGGTAGTACATGAGATGGGTCCGATCGATACCTCCTCAACATAGACACATGGAAGACATTATGTATCTTTTCCAACTCGAGGTAGTGCCAACCGATATGCCAAAAGACCCACTCTTTCCGTAACCTCATATGGCCCAATGAAACGAGGACTTAGTTTCCTTTCTCGCGAATCTCATAATTTTCTTCCAAGGAGAAACTTTGAGGAAAACTTTCTCACCCACTGCATACTTAATATCCCTTCTTTTCAAATCAACATAGGACTTTTGACGGTCTGATGCAGCTTTAAGTCGACCTCTGATCACCCGGATTTTCTCTTCAGTCTGTTGAACTATTTCGGGTCCAATCATTTTTCTTTCACCCACGTCATCCCAACACAACGGGTTCTACATTTCGCCATACAAAGCTTCATATGGAGGCATCCCAATGCTTGATTGGTAGCCGTTGTTATAAGCAAACTCAATCAAAGGCAAGTGTGTATCCCAACCGCCTCAAACTCAATCACACAAGCCCGTAGCATATCCTCCAAGATCCGACTACCCTCTCGCATCGCCATCCGTCTGCGGGTGGAATGCAAGATCAAGTTCAATCTAGTTCCTAGGGCTCTCTCAAGACTACCCTGCAATCTAGAAGTGAACCTAGGATCTCTGCTCGACACGATGGATACCGCACTCCATGCAATCTCACAATCTCATCAATGTATAACTTGGCCAATCTTTCTAAATCAGAGTCCATCCGGATCGCGTAAAATGAGCAGATTTAGTCATCACAACAATGACCCAAATCGCATCATGACTCTTCTCGTGTCCTCAAGTCCCATCACAAAATCCATCGTTATTCTCTCCCATTTCCACTGCATCGGGTAGTGGATGTAACAACCCAGTGGGTACTTGATGCTCGCTTTACTTGACAAGTTAGGCATTTGGACACAAACTCGCCACATCTCTCTTCATACCCATCCACCAGTAATGCTCCTTTAGCCCTCTATACATTTTTGTGCCACCAGGGTGCATGGCAAAAGGAGACTCATGCGCTTCCTTCAAAATGATCTGCCTCAAGTTAACATCATTAGGAACACATATTCTGCCCTGGTGTAGCAATAGACCATCATCTCTGATTGAGAATTCTGGTTTCTTGCCCTGTCGGACTTCTCCCATCAACTTCTGATACTTCTGATCATTCTGAGCAGCCATTCTAATCTGATCAATCAATACTGGCTGTACATGCCATGCAACTGCTGCCTGCCCATCATCATTAATCTCTAAGCTGGCATGCAATGATCTTAACTCATGTACCAAAGACAAAGGAGTAACCCGTAGACTTGCCATAGTCTTGCGACTTAAAGCATCAGCCACCACATTAGCTTTCCCTGGCTGATAGTCTATCAGACAATCATAGTCTTTTATCAACTCTAACCATCTCCTCTGTCTCAAATTCAACTCCTTCTGGGTGCCCAAATACTTCAAACTCTTATGATCTGTGTAGATATAACATTTCTCCCCATACAAATAATGTCTCCAGATCTTAAGAGCAAACACAATGGCTGCAAGCTCCAAATCATGTGTTGGATAATTCCTCTCATGCGGTTTCAGCTGGCGTGATGCATAGGCAATGACATTTCGATCTTGCATCAACACACAACCTAACCCGTTGTGAGAAGCATCGCCAGAATCAGATATTCTTTACCCTGTGGGTAAAGTTAGGACTGAGCTTCACCAAACATCTCTTCAATTCATCAAAACTCACTGGCATTTATCCATCCACCAAATTTTACATCTTTTCTAAGCAGCTTGGTCAATGGAGATGCCAACATGGAAAATCCTTCACAAATCTACTGGTAGTATCCGCTAAACCTAAAACTACGAATCTCGTGACATTTCCGGTGGCCTCCAATTAAGGACACTTCAATCTTACTTGGATCTACCTTGATGCCCTCTTCTCGATACTACATGCCCCAAGAAAGATATTTCTTTCACCAAAATTCACACTTCGACAATTTGGCATATAGTCGCTTTCTCCTCAAAGTCTGCAGATAATCCGCAGATGTCTATCATGCTCTTCTCGCATTCCTCGAATAGACCAATATATCATCTATGAATACCACCACAACCGGTCGAGGTATGGTCTGAAAATAGTGTTCATCGATCCATAAAAGCAAATGAGCATTAGTTAACCCGAATGGCATGACCAAGAACTCATAATGGCCATAGCGGTTCTCAAGGCGCTTTAGAAATACTTTGCTCTTGTACTTTCACCGATAATAACCTCGATCTCGTGTCAATTTTGGAGAACATACCGCACTTCAACCGATCAAACAAGTCATCAATGCGGGTAATGGATATCTATTCTTTATTGTCACCTTATTCAATCGCCGATAATCAATGCATAACCGAGAGTGCCATCCTTCTTCTTTACAAACAATACCGGCGCTCCCTAAGGTGACACACTAGGGCGGATAAAGCCCTTGTCAAGCAACTCTTGCAATCGCACTTTCAACTCTTTCAATTTCGCAGTGCCATTCTATATGGCGTTATGGAGATTGGGTCCACACCGTGCATAACATCAATTTCAAATCGCACTCTCTCTTCTCGAGGTAATCCTGCAATTCATCAGAAATACATCCGAAAGTCACATACCGTAGGGATGTCCCTTTAGTGCCGACTCCCACCGGGTGTCTATCACATGTGCCAAGTATGCTTCACACCCTTTTTAATCATCCTTCCGCTAGTGCAAATTAAATGATGTTTGATGGCGATAAATGCCTCTCCCGTGTATTACCACATCACCGCATAAAGGGAGACCAAAAGTGACTGCCTTTCGCCTACCAATAATCATAGCATGATGCCCGCTAACCAATCCATGCCCAAGATGATATCATACTCTCTAAAGGGCATTTCAATCAAGTTTGACAGAAAACATGTCCTTGGATCACCAAAGGACGTCTCTATAGATTCTGTGACTGACCTCTTGTCCTAACGGACTAGTTACTAGCACTTCAAAACCCATTTGCACACATGGAACAAAGAAGTGAACAAACTATGCTAGCACTAACATATGAATGGGTTGAACCCGATCAAACAATACAAATACATCTTGATCGAGATAGAAAATATACCAAGCTACTACATCGTAAGTCTCACCTCTTCTCATTGTTTCATTGTATAAACTCGACCAAGCACTTCCTCGGCCGATTGACCAATCGTGCTCGATCGCTCAAGCAAAGCGGTGCCTCTACCGCCCCTTCCTCTCGCCAAATGATCGTGGAACCTCTGGGAGCAGGACTGCAATAGATCCTTCAGCAGAGTAGGAGCTGACCATATCTCTGAGCACTAGTACGCTTTTAGCTATATGGCCCTTGCCTCCACAGCTAAAAACAGCTCCAAAGTGGCCCAATAACATTCCCCATGAATCTTGCCACAAGTCTCACAGGCGGGCGTAATGTGAACTCGCTGATCGCCGACTGCACCTAGGGGTCTCTCGCCTGCAGAATCGGCCCCTACCAAATCTTTCCACCTCGACCCTGGGTCCACTAAACTTCTTTCTCTTTCCAGAGGTAGCACCTAACTCGCTCAACTGATTTTTCCCCCTTGTCTTTTTCTGATTTTTCAGCTTTTTCCTTCACTGGGTTTGCTTCTGCTTCAACTCTCTCCAGTTCAAGTGCTTGAGACATAAGTTCTGAGAAGTTACTGTGTCTAAATCCCACAACTTGCATCCTTATGCTGGGCTTCAAACCCGTCTCAAATCTCTTGCATCTTGCTTTATTTGTAGTAAGGAGACTACAAGCATAGTGACTCAGGCGGGAGAACTCCCTCTCATACTCTGCCACTGATCGATTTCCTTGTTTCAAACTCAAAAATTCTTGCAACTTCTGATCAACATATGCGTCTGGGATGTATTTCTGTCTGAACTCTCTAATGAAGTCATCCTGTGTTAGCATCGTGGTTCAAATAAGCCGTGGGGATGGTCTTCCACCACCATACGCATCCCCTTGCAGAGCGACACGCAGTACTCAAGCTTCAATTCATCTTGGCAAGGCAGCCTTCTTAAATACTGGCCCATTCTTTCAAACCATTGCTCGCCTCAAGTGGGTCTATCAGACTTTAAATTCTGCAGCCCCATACTTCAATAATTTATCATATTGTCCGGCCGAGGCGTGGTTGTGCCATGTGGTTGGGGTGGAGCTTGAGCAGCATACCCCACCATTTGTTGAAACATTGCCGCTATTCTGCCAGGCGAACTGCGGCAGAATTTGCGGCATTTGTGGGGTCAGGCCGACTCCACCGACATTCGTAAAGCCGGGCTTCCTTGTGCCTCGGCTTCAACAGATCGCTCAACTGAGCGATCCCCTTCTTCCATTTCAAGTTAGGGTATCTCCGAACAATTAACACAAGGAGATTTCTCCGTTAGTTCATATTCATGATGTAATGCATCGTATGTAACAATTATGGACATTGAGCGCTTGTACTTAACAAAGAAAAGACACAAATTCACAATTGAAAACATAATTCAAAAACTTGCTCTGATACCACTAAAACATGTCACACCTTACCCCTCTGTAAGGCATAACATGATCCCGTAGAATACCTAATGAACTACCGAACTTCACCTACCGATAACTCATTAAGTACCCTACAAGGGATTTTAAAATAATTTTCTTATCTTTGACAAGTGGTGAGCATTTCTAATAAGTATTTAAAACATTTAGTTGAAATTAAAACTAATTAATATTTTTGGCCATTTTAGTTTTCCGCAAATCTTATAAAAATTTTGACAGAGTTTCCTCCGTATTTTGAGAAAACCGATCTTCAAATACCTGAAATAAAAGCACTTCCAATAATTATCTAACCACTGCTTCGGTTTCACAATCAAACTCAATCAATTTATCAAAATTCACAAGTTCAATAATTCTCAAAATACTGTCAATCAATATCATTCATATTTCATTAAAAACAAGATAATTTATACATAACCTTACAAATTTATATCAAAAGAAACACAAACTAAACTTTATTACAAACTTCATACAAATTTGTGTACAAGCTGCTCAAGACCCATTTTTACATGTCCATACATTTATGTGCAATATATACATCAAAAGAAGTATTTACAGTTAGGGTATAAATTATACCCGAAGGCTTCAAACTGATGACTTCACACACCTCAAGAATTTCACTGCTGCTCCTCTAATCATCAGATCTGCGATAAAGAATAAAGCTATCACGAGTACTAAGACTCAGCAGTGCACAATATACTAAAATAATCTTTATGCAAAACTTAAAGCACATTCATTCAAAATTTGATTAAACATGAAAATTAAATACAATCATGCATTGTAAGATTTTACATGTAAACCAAGTTTATTTCAAAGTATCAAAACACATTTCATAAAACCCACGCTTAAATCATGCCATTCAAACAAATAGAATCTCAATAGCCAGAGGCTAAAGAGAAATCACATCACAAGGCTAGCTAGCTCAAATATATGGATATCCATTCACATCCTCTTCTACTGGCACACCTCAACACTTCTCCAGAGAAGGAATCAAAATTCAAAACTAATTACCCCCACTAGTCGTGCTAGTGAGGTGTTCAAATATATGGTCATGACACTGTGGTTTCAAAACTTATTTTGACATTTTGCTAAACATTGTCATTTCAATATGCATAATAACTTTCAACAATTTAAGTCAAATATCATAAGAATGCCATCATCCAATATTTCACATTATTCAAAACAATATGCAAAAGATGATTATAAAAGTATACGTTGTGCACAAACCTCAAACGAGTCGTCCTTAGCCTCGACTCGGTTCCTCGGGTTCCTTCCCGATATTCTTTTCAACTGAAACACACAATTTTACAATGTTTCAGTACTAGAACTTAAAATAAATCCAAAATAAACTTAACTTCACGTTTAGCTAGCTCTAACGTGTTAAATTCGACGTTCTCAAATTTTGTGTTTCGGTTACTATTCACTGCACTATTCAAGTCAAATTATTGACTTTCTAAGGCTTAATGGGTATGGGAACTCCAACTTCACCCACATACCACATTTTGGTCACCAAACTTGTTGGTTTTGGTCATTTGTTTAAAGCTTAGGTCATTTTGGCAAAATTGCCAATTTTCGGTTTTGGTTTTCCGGTTGCACTATTCCATTGGTCGATCTACTGTTGGAATTTGACAAAACTTCCTTCATAGAAAATGTTTCTTATTGTCTTAAGTGTATTCTCATTTTTGGATCACCTCAATCGGAGTTTTGTAGCTCAAGTTATGGCCAAAATAAGTTTACTGTTCACGTGCACTGTTCATACTGCAATTTAGGTGCTGTCAGATTTTTGGTTCAACTTTGGTCAATTGTTTGATCAAGATAAGTTCATAATTCGGTCTCACTTTCTTCATATGAAATGTTGTACTATGTCTTAGGTTTCCATCGGTTCAAGAATCGCCTAAATCCGAGTTTTCTAGAGAGAGTTATAGCTATCCAAACTTTGCTGCTCAACTAAAAATCTGCAGAATTTCAGTACAGAAATTTTAACTTTGCTCAATGATTTGAATGAGTTAATGGCCCAATTTGGGTTGGTGTTCTTCATGAAAGTTTTAGGTCTATATCATATCTAATTGCTGGTAAAATTTCAGGTCAATTTGACCTACCTAGCTCGAGTTATGACCAAATGAACAGTTACTGTTCATTTGGTCAGTTTTGGTGCAGGGCAGCCTGCAATCAATTCACTTTGGTCAATTGTTTCACCAAGTTTTGGTCAGTTTTTGGCAATGGTTCCTTAATGAAAATTGTGCTCTTTTATGTCTATTTTCATCTCCAATTGGTGGCATATCCATTAGGCTTGTAAAATTTGAGTTTTGGTCCTTCAGTGGTTTGGTCATGCTGCCAGCAGCATGACCATTGGACCTCCGAATTTAACTTAGTTTCCTATCATTCCCACACAAGTTATTTGGTCATAATTGACCATTATTTCACTTCACAATAGGTCCAACATGCCATTTATATATTTCTCCAAATTTTGGTTCACAAACCCTAGCCTACAAACCCTAATCTTACTAACTCTTGCATTTAACCATAACTAGTGCACTTAACCTTAACCATTCAACTAATCAAAGCTTTTAAACTCCTTCTAATGCATCAATTTCATGTAATTCATACTCCTATCAAGCTGCCCAAATTTCAGTTTGGTCCCTCTCCCATATTTGTTTCATTTAAATCAAGTTATTAGCTCACTTAATTACCTAAACATGCATTTGAATGGAAAAGTAACAATTTAACATACTAACCTTTTGTTAAAGCTTCAAAACCCTATCTTTAACTCTCCTTTCTTCTTGTAATCCTCTTCTCAAGTTGTAACAATAAGCTCTAGGGAGGTTTTTAATGGAGTTATTTGAATTAAGTGAAGAAAACTAAGCTTAAAAGTAAGCTTACATGGAAGACCACTCATGGAGGATTTTGGGGAAAATGGGGTGGCAAAGGGAGAGGTGAAGAAGAAGAAAATTCTAATTTTTTTCCTTTGTTTTCACTTTACACGTTTTTTTTACTTATGGAAGACCCCTAAATCCAATTAATTAATTCAATTTATTAATTTAGTTATGACATCATGCATGATGTCATAACTTTTGACTTTTCCAAACTCTTTCCTTTTCTCTTTTTTTTTTTTTTTCTATTTTTCTATTAGTTCTTTAATTTAATTCTTGATTCCGAAATTTTCTTTTCTCCGATTTTATTTGACAGTTAGGTCAGGAGTCAGCTCTCGGGGTCAATTGACCAAATTGCCCCTCGCCGGTTCATCCCGGTTTGCAAATAATTCCATATTTCTTCCGGCTCCCTGACCTAATTATTTGACTGGCTTAACAGTTCTTTTTCGTGATTTTCTCTTTTCCACTGTGTTCATAAGGGTCCTAAGGACCGCAGCGTCACTTTTTACGGTTCGAAATTTGAGTTTAAAACGACTTCGCAGTCGTTCCCGAGGAGGTCACTCATCGCTGTGACTCTCGGCTCGTTTAACCTCTTATGTTCTGTTTTTCTTATTTATAGTTAACTAATTAAACATTACTAATTATTTGTATTTATGGGTTCTCAAGTTGTCTTAAATGTGGCTCTAATCTCAATAATTGTCCGGACCGACACCGGTCACCGGAACAGTGAAATCTACCAGGCTATGCAACGGGGGTGTTACACAATGTAGATGCCAATATGGAAAACCCCTTCACGAATCGACAGTAGTATCCAGTTAAACCCATAAAACTATGAATCTCCATGATATTTCTGGGTGGTATCCAATTAAGGACAGCTTCTATCTTACTTGGATCTACCTTGATGCCCTCTACCGATACTACGTGCCCCAAGAAGGATATTTTCTTCAGCCGAAATTCACACTTTGACAATTTGGCATATGGTTGTTTCTCCCTCAAAGTCTGCAGTACAATCTGCAGATGTCTATCATGCTCTTCTGCATTCCTCGAGTAGACCAATATATCATCTATAAATACCACAACAAACTGATCGAGGTATGGTTTGAAGATAGTGTTCATCAGATCTATAAAAGCAGCTGGAGCATTAGTTAACCCGAATGGCATGACCAAGAACTCATATGGCCATAGCGGGTTCTAAACGCAATTTTAGGAATACTCACTCCTGTACTTTCAACTGATAATAACCCTATCTCGGATCAATTTTTGAGAACATAGCTGCACCCCTCAACTGATCAAACAAATCATCAATGCGGGGTAATGGATATCTATTCTTTATTGTCACCTTATGCAACTGGTGGTAGTCAATACATAAGCGGAGAGTGCCATCCTTCTTCTTAACAAACAACACTGGCGCTCCCCAAGGTGACACTCTAGGGCGGATAAAGCCCTTATCAAGCAACTCTTACAATTGCACTTTCAACTCTTTCAATTCTGCTGGTGCCATTCTATACATAACATCAATTTCAAACTGCACTTCTCTTTCTGGAGGTAATCCTGGCAATTCATCAGGAAATACATTCGGAAAGTTATATACTGTAGGGATGTCCCTCAGTGCTAGACTCCCCACTTGGGTGTCTATCAGATGTGCCAAGTATGCTTCACACCCCTTTCTGATCATCCTTTTGGCTAGTGTAGCCGAAATGATGTTTGATGGCAGTAACTACCTTTCCCCATGTATTACCACATCACCGTATAGAGGGAGACCAAAAGTGACTATCTTTAGTCTACAGTTAATCATTGCGTGATGCCTGGCTAACCAATCCATGCCCAAGATGATATCATATTCTTTAAAGGGCATTTCAATCAAATCTGACAGAAAAACGTGTCCTTGGATCACCAAAGGGCAATCTCTATACATTCTATTGACCGGACCTCTTATCCTAACGGACTAGTTACTAGCAATTCAAAATCCATTTTGGCATACGGAACAGCAAGTGAACTGACTATGCTAGCACTAACATATGAGTGGGTTGAACCTGGATCAAACAGTACAAATACATCTTGATCAGAGATAGAGAATGTACCGGTTACCACATCGAAAGTCTCAGCCTCTTCCCGCTGTCTCATAGTGTAAACCCTGGCTAGAGCACTCCCTTGTGCTGACTAGCTAATAGTACCCTGACTGCCAGAAGCATTACCTCTATCTCTGCCTCTTCCTCTGCTAACCGGTTATGAACCTCTGGTAACAAGACTCTGAATAGACCCTTCTGCAGTAGTAGGAGCTGGACTAAATCTAGGGGCACTGGTGCAGTCCTTAGCGAGATGGCCCTTGCTTCTACAGTTAAAGCAAGCTCTTGTTGCCCAATAGCATTCTCCCCCATGAATCTTGCCACATGTCTCACTGTAGCGGGGAGGATATGAACCCCTAGTCGACTGCTGACCAGATCTAGGGGGTCTCTGTCTAGAGAATTGGCCCCTTCCAAACCTTCCACCTCTACCTCTGCTTGGTCCCTTAAATTTCATTTTCTTTCCAGATGTACCACTGGGACTTTGCTCAACTGATTTTTCACCTTTTTCTTTCTCTGATTTCTCAGTCTTCTCTGATTTCTCTTTTGCTAGTGTCGCTTCTAATTCAATCTTTTCTAACTCAAGTGCCTGAGAGATGAGCTCAGAGAAGTTGCTGTGTCTGAATCTCACTACTTGCATCCTCAAACTGGGCTTCAAACCAGTCTCAAATCTCTTGCACCTTTCTTTGCTGGTAGACAGGAGACTCCCAGCATAGTGGCTTAAGCGGGAGAACTCCCTCTCATACTCTGCCACTAATTTATTCCCTTGCTTCAGACTTAGAAACTCTTGCAATTTCTGATTTACATATGCATTTGGGACGTATTTCTGTTTGAACTCTTTGATGAAGTCATCCTAGGTCAATACTGGAGGTTCCACCAAGCTGTGGGGGATGGTCTTCCACCAGACATTCGGATCCCCTTGTAACAAAGACACTGAATACTCGAATTTTAGTTCATCTGGGCAGTGCAGTTTCTTAAACACTCGGTCCATCCTCTCTAGCCACTGTTCTGCCTCTAAAGGGTCTACTGTGCCCTTGAATTCTGTCCCCCCATACTTCAACAGCTTGTCAAATTGTCTGACTGCAGCTTGAGGTTGCACCACAGAAGTCTAGGGTGGAGCTTGAACAGGCATACCCCCAGCTACATGTTGGAACATCGCAGCCATCTGCTAGGCCAATTGTGCAGGAAATTGTGGTATTTGTGGGGCTCGTTCCATTGAACCACTGATATTTTGGAGGGCTGGGGCTTCCCCTTGGGCCTCAGCCTCTACAGAGTACTCAACTGAGCGATCCCCTTCTTCCATTTCAAATTGGAGTTAAGATATCTCCTGAACAAATAACACAAGGAGATTCCCTCCGTTAGTTCATATTTACGATATAATGCACTGTATGTAACAAATAAGGACATTGAGCAATTGAACTTATCAAAGAAAAGATACAAATTCACAAGTTAAAATGTACTTCAAAAATTTGCACTGATACTACTAAAACATGTAACACCTTACCCCTCTGTAAAGCATAACATGATCCTATAGAATACCTAATGAATTATCGAACTTCACCTACCGATAACTCATTAAGTTCCGTACAAGGGATTTTAAAATTATTTTCTTACTTTTTGTAAGTGGTGAGCATTTTCTTATATTTAATAGAAGTTTAAAAACTAGTTCAAATTTTTGTCCATTTTATTTTTACGCAAATTTTTGGAAAAATTTTGGCAGAGTGCCACCTGTATTTTAAGAAAGTAGTTCTTCAAAAACCAGTAAAAACACTTCCAATAATTCTTTTTCATCAAACTCACTACTACTTTAATATAACTCAACATCATTTCTCAATTCAATTGTCATAAAAAATAGTACTCAATAATTCCATTCATTTTTCATTAAAGTAAAAATAATTTACATACATCAATCTAAAATTTACATTAGGAAATCTAAAATAATATTAATACAACTCTATACAACTGCTCATGACTAGTTATTAAATTTACATACATCAAAATAAATATTACAAATAGGATATAAAATATACCCAATAAAACATCAAAGGTGTAGCTCCAATATCCTCAGTAGCTCACTTTGCTGCTCCTCTAGTCTCTATATCTGCGACAGGAATAACAGCTATCGCTGAGTATTATGACTTAGTGGTACACAACATACTAAAATAACATTTATGCATAATTCAAATCACATTTATTCAAACACATTACTGAAAATGAAAGACAAATGTAAAACATGATTTATAAACTTTTAGTCCAAACAATTTCATTTAGGAAGTCTCAAATCATTTTAATAAAAACACATAGTTATATCATGTCATTCGAAACAATACTCATCTCAATAGCCAAAGGATTACGAGAAATCACAAGGCTAGCTAGCTCAAATATAAGGGTACCCATTCAAATTTCTTCTTCTACTAGCACACACCTCAGCACTTCAGCCAGAGAAGGAATCAAAATTCAAAACTAATTTCCCCCACTAGTCATGCTAGTGAGATATTCAAATATATTGTCATGACACTGTGGTTTCAAAACTATCTTAACAATTTATGAAACATTTATTGCCTTCAAACACATACAAGTGAACTTTCAATAATTTAAGTCAAAAGCATAATAAACATTTCAATACAATTAAGTCACAATTTAATATCACAATTCATTCAAAATAATTTGCAGAAGAAAATTTATAGAAATTTCTATGTTGTGTACAAACCTTATGCGAGTCACCTCTTAGCCTTGACTCGATGTCTCGGGTTCTTTCCCGGTATTCTTTTCAACTAAAACACACAATTTTATAGTCTTTCAGTATCATAATTTATCATAAATCCAAAAATGAATTCAAATCTACTTATACCTAGTTTTAATATGCTAAACTTGACGTTCTTTAAAATTTGTATTTTGGGGTTACTATTCACGATGCTATTCAAGTCAATTTATTGACTTTCTAATGCTTAATAGGTATGGGAATTCTAATTTCACCCACATACCACATTTTGGTTACCTAATTTGTTGGTTTTGGTTGTTTTCTCAAACTTTAAGTCTCTTAGGCACAAATTTCAAATTTTTAATTTTGGAGTTTAGTGTTGCACTGTTCCATTAGTCATGTTGTTGTGGTAATTTGGCTAAGTTTTCTTCATAGAAGTTGTTCCTTATTGTCTTAAATTTATTTCCCTTTTTGAATCACTCCATTTGGAGTTTTGTAGCCTAAGTTATGACCATTTAAACATGGCTGGCCGGATTTGATGTTACCCAAAATTCTGGGCAAATTCTGGATTTTAGCAGTTTTAATAGGTTGACTACAGGTGGTTTTTCAGATAGGTTATGGTCAAATTTTTGGTTTATTTTCTTCACAAAAGTTGTAGGGCTATGTCTCAGCTTTCTTTCGGTGTAAATTCAGGTCATTTAGACCTTCCTAGACCAAGTTATGGTCATTTACGCAACTACTGTTCATTTTGTCATTTTTCTACAGGTCAGTTTGCTCAATTCCGGATTTGGCCTAATTGTTCACTAAGTTATGATCACTTTCTGGGCATGATTCCCCAATGAAAAATGTGCCATTTTGTGGGTTTTATTCTAAGTTGGCCTCACACCAATTGGGTCGGTAAATTTTTAGTTTTGGTCCCTGAAAGGGACCTAGGTCAAGCTGCCTGCAGATTGACCTTCACCAATCTGAATTCGAACTTGGTTCCAACAATTCATACACACTACAAATGGTCACAATTGACCATTTCTCAACTCAAATAAGGTCAATAATATCATTTGGTCAATTCTCAAAATTTTCTTCAATTTTTCACATGCTCAAAACCCTAGCTACACATAAAGTTCAATTTCATGCATTTCAAAGTGTACATGCATGATCTACACACCTAATTCACTTCAAATAATCATTCAAAACCATCAAACTTATTCATATCAAACCCTAACCCTGGCTGGACGAATTTCATGTTTGGTCCCTCAACAATTGTTTTTATTTGATTTTAAGTTGATTTCTAGTTTAATTAAAATACAAACACAATAATTAAACTAAGATTTCCAAATTCAATTACTCACCTCAATTAGAGCTTTTCCCTCTTCCCAAATTCCACTTCTTTCCTCTTCTTTTTATTCCTAAGTTGCTTAGCAAGGTCCAAAGACAAGATTTAATTAAGAAACCTACAAGTTTTATGGCCGATTTTTGGGTTCACAAGAGCTTGGAGTTGTGTTTCCATGGAGTTTTGAGAGAGAAAGAAAAGGGAAGAGAGAGGTGGGGCTACTAAAAATGAAGAAGAAGAATGAAATTTTTTTCTTTTTCTTTTTGTCTTTTAATTATTAGAATTTATCCCAAATTTCAATTTTTAATTATTAGGTTTATTACATCATGCTTATGTCATGCATGATGTAAGTAAACCTTTTTCTTTTCCATTCTCTTTTTCATTTATTTTTTTCCATTAGTTCTTTAATATAATTCCCGATTCCAAAATTTTCTTTTCTCAAATTTTATTAGACAGTTAGGTCAGGTGTTAGCTCTAGGGGTGAATTGACCAAATTTCCCATCGCTGGTTCGATCTGGTTTGCAAGTTATTTGATATTTCTTCTGGATCCTTGACCTAATTATTTGACCTGCTTAGCAATTCTTTTTTGTGATTTTCTATTTTCTACTGTGTTTGCAATAGTCCTAAGGACTGCAGTGTCACATTTTATAGTTCAAAATTTGAGTTTAGACTTACCTCGCAGTCATTCCCTAGAAGGTCACCCATCACTGTGACTCTCAGCTCATTTAACTTCTTGTGCTCTCTTTTTCTTATTTATACTCAACTATTTGGCAATTACTAATTATTTACGTTCAGGGCTTAACTAGGTATCTTAGACGTGGTTCTAATCCCCTTAATTGTTCGGACTGACACCAGTCACCAGAACAGTAAAATATACAAGGCTATGCAAATAGGGGTGTTACATAAACAGTTGAGAAAATTAGCTAAGTAGGTTAAGCAGATTCTGAGTACATCTGAAGGAGTCCAATCTCCAAAGGAGCTAAGTTCGGATTCGGATTCAGAGTCAAATTCTAAAAATGAAACCATGGCTGCTAGAACCTTGAAGGAGTTGGCTACTCCTGATCTAAACTAACAGCCTTTGTGTATTCAATACCCTGCTTTAAATGTTGCTTTTGAGTTGAAATCTAGACTAATCCATTTTTTGCCTAAGTTTCATGGTCTTACAGGTGAGGATCCACATAAGCATTTAAAAGAATTTCATATTGTGTGTTCCAGCATGAAACCTCAAGGAGTTTCAGAGGATCAAATCAAGCTTCAAGCCTTTCCCTTCCCACTAAAAGGCACAGCTAAGGATTGGTTATATTACCTTCCTTCTGGATCTGTTAACTCATGGAATGGGATGAAGCAGATATTTCTAAAGAAGTATTTTCTTGCTTTTCGTGCTACCAACATAAGAAAAGAAATTTATGGCATCTGGCAGTATAATGGAGAGAGCTTGTATGAGTACTGGGAGCAATTTAAGAAGCTGTGTGCAAGCTATCCCCATCATCAAATAAGTAAGCAGCTATTGATTCAGTGTTTCTATGAGGGACTTCTACCAATGGACTGCAGTATGATAGATGCTGCTAGTGGGGGAGCTTTTGTTGACAAGACACCAAAAGAGGCAAGGAGGCTGACTGCTAACATGGCAGCAAATTCTTAGCAGTTTGGAATGAGAATGGATCACACACCTATGAAGGTTAATAAGGTAAGTACATCTAACCTTGAGAAATAAATTTCTTATTTAACTTCTTTGGTGAGGCAGTTGGCTGTAGGGAACATGCAAACTGTTAAGGTATGTGGAATTTGTTCGGGTTCGGGTCATGCTACTGACATGTGTCCTGCGTTACAAGAGGATAAATTAATGCAACATGCTAATGCAATAGGACATTATGGACAGCCACAATGCAGGTATGATCCCTTTTCTAACACTTATAATCCAGGATGGCGAGATCATCACAATTTGAGTTATGGGAATCAACCAGTGCAAAATCGATACCAGCGACAAAGGCCAGAAATGAATCAACTACCTCCACCTCCATCTCCCTCAAATCAAGGTATGTCACTTGATGAAATTGTTAAAGCTTTGGCCAGCAATACACAACAGTTTCAATAGGAAACTAGAAATAACATTCAAAACATAGAGAGGCAGATTGGTCAGTTAGCCTCATCTGTGAGTAAGCTGGAAGCTCAAGGTTTTGGAAAGTTTCTATCACAAACAGTCATGAACCCTAGAGAAAACGTGAGTGCTATATTGTTGATAACCAGACTCCACATGATTCAATGAAAAAGAAGAAGCAAGGAGAAAAAGAGCCTGAAGTTCTTGAAGTTGAGGTAAATACTGAACCTAAACTGAATAAGGTTAATAATTTTGTTCTTCCTCCATTCCCATGCAGGTTGGCTAAAAATAAGAAAGAAGAATAAGAGAAAGAAATTTTGGAGACTTTTAGGAAGGTGGAGGTGAATATACCTTTACTTGATGCGATCAAACAAGTTCCCAAATATGATAAATTCCTTAAGAAACTATGCACTATAAAGAGCAAGTTGAGGAATAATGAGAAGATCAGTGTAGGAGAAACTGTGTCGGCATTAATTTAGCAAAAATTACCCCCTAAGTGTAAGGATCCAGTTTCATTTTCTATTCCCTGCAGAATAGGTGATTCTAAATTTGAACGTGCAATGGCAGATTTAGGAGCATCTATTAATGCTATGTCAAATTTAGTTTTTCAAACTTTAAATTTGGGTCCTTTGAAAGAAACCAGTGTCATTATTCAGTTAGTTGATCTTTCTAATGCTTACCCATTAGGCATACTTGAGGATGTGTTAGTGTAGGTTGGAGAATTGATTTTTCCTAAAGATTTTTACATTCTGGATATGGAGGATAGTGTTCCCACATCAAAGTCAGCTTTGATTTTGTTTGGAAGACCTTTCCTAAAAACTACCAAGATAAATATTGATGTGGATGATGGTACCCTAACTATGGAGTTTGATGGAGAGACTATCAAATTTAACATCTTTGATGCCATGAAGTATCCTGCTGATGACCATTCTATCTTTTCTATTGATATTGTTGATACAATTGTGCAGGATGTTTTTGAGTTAAGCATGGAGGATGAGTTAGAAGTGGTGATTAGTCAAGGAATTCAAGAAGTTAGTACCAATTAACCATTAAGTGTAGAGGTTCAAGAGATAGTAATGGCATTGCAGTCATTACCTCCTATTCCAAAAAGGTATGGAGTATCAAAGATCAACTTACCTGTATCTCACACAAAATTATTACCTTCTGTAGTGCAGGCACCAATTCTTAAACTTAAGCCTCTACTTGAGCATTTGAAGTATGTTTACTTAGGAGATAATGAGACACTTCCAGTTATCATCTCAAGTAATTTAACAATGATTCAAGAAGACAGATTGACTAGGGTTCTGAGAGTACACAAGGAAGCAATTAGATGGACAATAGCTGACATCAAAGGTATAAGTCCATCAGTGTGCATGCACAAGATTTTACTGGAGGATGAGGTTAAACCATGTAGAGAAGCTCAAAGAGGATTAAACCCATAAATGATGGAGGTTGTGAAGAAGGAAATTTTAAAGCTACTGGATGTAGAAGTTATTTACCCAATTTCAGATAGCAAATGGGTAAGTCCAGTCCAAGTAGTGCCAAAAAAATCAGGAGTCACTATGGTAGCAAATCAAGATAATGAAATTGTTCCAACAAGGATTCAGAGTGGATAGCGAATGTGCATAGACTACCGCAAGCTGAATTCAACAACAAAGAAGGACTACTTCCCACTGCCATTCATTGATCAGATGCTTGAGCGGTTAGCAGGTAAGTCTTATTTCTGCTTTTTCGATGGCTTTTCTGGATATAATCAAATTGTGATTGCACCGGATGATCAAGAAAATAATACTTCACTTGCCCTTTTGGAACTTTTGCTTTTAGAAGGATGCCCTTTGGGCTTTGTAATGCACCTGCCACATTTCAGAGATGCAAGATGAGCATATTTTCAGATTACATTGATAAATGCATTGAGGTGTTCATGGATGATTTTACTGTGTATGGCGATTCATTTGATGCATGTTTACATCATTTGACTTCTGTTCTTGAGAGATGCATTGAGAAAAGTCTTATTTTGAACTATGAGAAGTGTCATTTTATGGTGGAACAGGGGATTG
The DNA here is from genome assembly GCF_030052815.1 of Hevea brasiliensis. Taxonomy (NCBI): domain Eukaryota; kingdom Viridiplantae; phylum Streptophyta; class Magnoliopsida; order Malpighiales; family Euphorbiaceae; genus Hevea; species Hevea brasiliensis. Next base: position 32,813,942 of record NC_079507.1, on the reverse strand, counting down.
TTTTGGGTCATGTTGTCTCTAATAGGGGTATTGAGGTGCATAAATCTAAAATTGATTTAATTGTGAACCTACCCTACCCCACAACTATGAAGGAAGTACGCTCTTTTCTTGGTCATGCAGGTTTCTATCGCAGGTTCATTAAGGATTTCTTTAAGATAGCATTGCCTTTGTCTAGACTTTTGCAAAAAAATGTTCCTTTTGAGTTCAGTGAAGAGTTCAAGGAGGCTTTTGACAAATTGAAGTCTGCATTGACATCACCCCCTATTATCCAGGCTCCTAATTGGACAATACCGTTTGAAATTATGTGTGATGCGAGTAATTATGCAGTAGGAGCAGTTTTAGGGCAGCGTGTTGGGAAGCTCTTTCATGTGATATATTATGCATCCATAACACTCAATTCAACTCAGCGCAATTATTCTACGATCGAAAAAGAGTTTTTGGCTATAGTTTTTGCTTTAGATAAATTTCAGTCATATTTGCTTGCTTCTAAAATAATTATCTTCTCTGATCATGCAGCGTTGAAGTATCTCTTGGCAAAAAAGGAAGCAAAACCAAGGTTGATTAGATGGATCCTTCTACTACAAGAATTTGATCTTTAAATCAAGGATAAGAAAGGAGCTGAGAACCTGGTAACAGATCATTTGAACAGGTTAGTGACACAAAAAGATCCACTTCCTTTACAGGAATTTTTTTCCTGATGAGCAGTTATTTAAATTGCAAGGTATGATCCCTTGGTATGCTGATTTTGTGAATTATTTGATCACTAAGGGTGTGCCTTTTGATTTGAGTAGAGCTAAGAAAGAGAAATTGAAAAGGGAGGCTAAGTATTATGTGTGGGATGACTCGTATTTGTGGAAATTTTGTTCAGATCAAATTATTAGGAGATGTGTTCCTAATAATGAGATGCAATCTATTCTTGCTTTTTGTCATGCCTATGCATGTGGAGGTCATTTTGGACCCAAGAGAACGAGTAGAAAAATATTAGATTGTGGTTTTTACTGGCCCACTATATTTCGTGACTCATATTGGATTTGCAAAAATTGTGAACAATGTCAAAGAACAAGAAGTTTAACCCGTAGGAATGAGATGATTCAGAATCCAATATTTGTTTGTGAGATTTTTGATGTGTGGGGCATTGATTTTATGGGTCCATTTCGTTCTTCTTTTGGCTTTGTTTATATATTACTTGCTGTTGATTATGTTTCGAAATGGGTGGAAGCCAAAGCCACTAGGACTGATGATTCTAAAGCTATTGTAGGTTTTATCAAGTCAAATATTTTTAGCAGGTTTGGAGTTCCTAGAGCTTTAATCAGTAATCAAGGCACACATTTTTGTAATAGAACTATTGAGGCATTGTTGAGGAGATATGGTGTTTTCCATAGAGTATCTACAGCTTATCATCCTCAAACAAGTGGGCAAGCAGAGGTGTCTAACAGAGAGATCAAGTCTATTTTGGAAAAAACAGTGAAACCAAATAGCAAAGATTGGAGCCTTAGACTTGATGATGCTTTGCGGGCTTACAGGACTACTTATAAGACACCTATAGGTATGTCCCCCTTCAGATTGGTATTTGGTAAGTTATGTCACCTTCCTGTGGAGTTAAAACATAAGGCTTATTGGGCTGTTAGACAATGTAATTTGGATTTGGATACTGCTGGTGTGGAAAGAAAATTACAATTGCAGGAATTAGAGGAAATTCGACTTAAGGCTTATGAGAACTCTAAGATCTATAAAGAAAAGACTAAGGCATTCTATGACAAACTAATTCTAAGGAAACAGTTTGTGTTGGGCAAAAAGTTTTATTCTATAATTTCAGATTGAAGCTGATGCCTGGTAAGTTACGTTCTCATTGGATTGGACCCTTTATTGTTACTAATGTGTTTCCTTATGGTGCAGTTGAAATTCAAAGTTTAGGAACTAATAAGGTGTTCAAGGTCAACGGTCATAGACTCAAGCCATTTTATGAAGGGTTTCAGGGGCATACAGTGGAGGAGCTCAAATTGAGTAACCCAATTTAGGTGGATGAAGGAGCTTTACCATGTCGAGCTAACGACGTTAAACAAAGGCGCTTCTTAGGAGGCAACCCATGGGTGGCTTGTTAGCCACAATCAGATTTGTTCTCTTTCCTTTATCTTATTTTATTTTCTAGCATTTTTTTTTCCTTTTCTTTTGCATTTGGGCTTTACATTGGGGACAATGTAAGTTTTAAGTGTGGGGGAGGAGAAATTTGTTGCTGCAATCTTTTTGAAAAAAAAAAATTATTCTCATAAGCTTGATTCATGATTCTATATTAACTCTCGGAGAGAAGTGCTTTGTCCTTGAAATGACTTTTCTATTTTAGATTGAATTTTTGAGATTTTAGGTAAGGTAATAGTAACTTTAATGATGGATTTTCCCTCTTCTCCATGCCATAGAGCAATTTTTTTTTTTCTGCATAAATCATTTAGGCTTGATTTAATGGTGAAATGATTATGTGTGCTTTAAACTAGTGTCATGCATATTTCAGAACTTTGTTTAATCTATCAGGGCATTTTATAATATGTAGATGCAGAAATTGTGAGAAATAAAAGGTTGAACTTAAAAATTGCTCCGCTATTTTAGTTAAGCAAACTAATCATGGGTCTTCATGAACCCCATGTTGATTCTCAAGCCAAAAGCTAGCTAGGATATGAGCAAAGTACTTTTCTGAAGGTGACGGTTAAAAGTAACTGTGACAACAGAAAAGTACCAATTTCAAATAAAAAAAAAATCTCCCCTAAGATTTGCAAAGAGCTATAATTATTGTGCCTTGATAAATTAACCTTGTGTTTTAGTATGTATTGATTTAAAATTTTATGACACTTTAATTATGTGAGCTTAATTGATTTCAAGCCTTTTGTTTTGTGTTGGAAAAGTATTGATATATTAGTATGGTGTTGATGGAATTTGTTGTGATAGTTATTACCTTACTTACCTCTTCTTTCAAACTTTTATTCTTTTGTTAGAGAATGTTGTGATAGGGTGAAGTTAATGAAATTCTAAGTGGAGTTGATTGAGAATTTAAGTCATGCTTGAGGACAAGCATGAAATAAGTGTGGGGGAATTTAATAAGTGAATAATTTATTAATTTTACTCCCATCACATTCAGTGTTTTTAGTGTGTTTTTATGTTTAATTCAATTGATTAAGTATATTTATCTATTAGGCATATGTTTAGAGAGTTATTGAAATAATTGTGATCAATAGAGAAATTTAACTCTTGCTGTATTTTTCAGGATTTTGGTGAAGTCCCAGAACATAGAAGTGTGGAAGGAAACTTGGAAAGGTCGAAGGATTGAGAAGCGTTGTTGATACAAAGTACACAGGTCATGTAAACACAACCACAGACCCGTGTAACATTCTGCCAGAAGAAATTGTCACACCCTACTCCCCTGTAAGATGCAACATGATCCCGTAGTACACCTAATGAATTACCAACTCCATCTACTGATAACCCATTAAATACACTACAAGGGATTTTAATAACTTTTCTTACTTTTTTCACAGTGGTGAGCACTATTTACAGGTGTTAAAAACCTTTTTGAACTGAAGTGGTAGAACTAACACATTTGAATTATTTGGAATTTCTGTAAAAATTTTGGCAGAGTGCCATCTGTATTTTGGATAAAACAGTTCTTCAGAAAACCTGTAAAAAGCACTTCAATATTTTTCCAAATCTCAACTCCAACAAAATTCAACACAATATTTTTCTCAACTCAATCCACAACAATTTTTCAGTATTTTCAAAGGATGAGATAAAAGAAATATAATACAAATTTTACAAGTCAAAATAACTCATAATTTACTTTACAACTTTAATGTACAATTTTTAATTTACAACTGCTCAAATAATTTACATACATATTATTACATGCATACATCTGACCTATGTACATGGGTATACCTATAATATACCTGGAGCTGATCTGAAAGTGTCTTCAAAGAAACTTACTCACTGCTCTATGCTCTTCTTACCTGCGACAGCATACAAAGCTATCGCTGAGTGGTGAACTCAGTGGTGCACAACTATAATTTAAAACATAGTACAATATACATTGACAAATTTACAGTAAATAATTTGAAAATCTAAATACTCATCAAATTCCAAAACTCAAAATATTCATTTCCAATAATGTAAATCATTTGTATAAAATGACTTTGATCACGACATTCAATTTATCAAATCATGACTAACCATTTAAGGTAGTTCCAACAAAATCAATTATACATAAATCATAACTGAAATCATAATTCTTTACTGTTCAAAAATATTATGTATCTCAAAAATCATGTTGTATCTCAAAAACCATGCTGTATCTCAAAAATCATTCTTTATCTCAAAAGCCATTCTTTATCTCAAAAGCCATTCTTTATCTCACTAACTATGCAAGACTAATCCGAAAGGGCCATCTTCGGGGTGATTCTAACTCCCTATGGTCGGGGAGGTCGAATCAGATTCTAACTCCCTATGGTCGGGGAGGTCGAATCATCGTGCACAGTACCATCACAATAGTGAATCTTTCGCAAGGGCCATAACGATAAAAAATCTTAGATCTAACCTCAAATCAGAGGAAAATCTAAGCCTGTGCACGTACCATGGTAATCAAAACACAACTAACTCCATTGTCTTCTCAACAAATGAGAGAGACGGGTAATAACCTAGTCAAGCATCTATAGTGAGATACAAAACAATATCATAATCCTTTTAGTGAGCATAAATCACAATATAATTCGATTCAAATTCAATCCCAATATCCAATAGTTTTTATGCTCATCACAATTCAAATCATAAATTTGCATTTTTCCATGAAATTTACCATCACAATTCAAAACATGTTCTATCACAATTTTCCAAAAAATAATTTATTCAATCCATAACAATGCTTAATACTTATGGAAATACCATTTCACAAAGCTAAATTCATACATACTATAACAATTTCAATAATCATTGAATTAAATCCAATGCTTGTTAAACATAATACATAAGAAAAATATGTCATTTAATCATATGAAATATTCAAAACAAAATCAGTTAAAAACTAGCTGTGCACAAACCTCTGATAACTGTCTCCTGGTCTGGACTCAGTATTTCCTTCCCTTTTTCTGAGTCTTTGCTAACTGAGAAACACAATTTGAAGTGTTTTAGTACTAAATTAAACTGTTTCTATCGATAATATTTGACAAATAATTCACTGAAAGCTATTATTTGCTTAATCACCTAATATACCGACCCTCAATGTGTTCTAGGTAATTTAGGTTTTAGTGTCACTAATATATCACATTCGATAGTGTTTTAGGGTTGGTACACGTTACCAATTTCATTTTTTTGTTTAGTGCATTTTCTTGCAATTTGCTGGATTCCGGGATACTAGTTTTACCTAGCCGGACGACCTAGTTCCCTCAGTTTTCGGCTTTTGGTCAAAACTACAAACTTGTAGATCTATGTCTTATGGAACGCGGGGCAAAATTTTAGGTCATTCTGAGTTATGTAGACCAAGTTATGGTCATTTTACTATTGCTGGTCAAATGGCATCAAATTAGGTCATTTTAGGTCAATTTTGGTCAACTTTGGTTCGGCCAGTTTTTGGACCCGAACTTGTGCAAGCTGTTTGACTTGCTTATGGTCATTTCTGGGCTTTGGTGTCTTCATAAGACTTTTAGGTATGGATCTTAACTATTCATGGTTAAAATTTCAGGTCAATTGGACCTGTTTTGAGTGAGTTATGGCCTATACACTAACTGCTGCCCAAATGGTCAGTTTTCAGGTTTCACTTGCACTTAATCCGAATTGGTCATTTTTTTATGCTACCTTGCAAGCAGAATTTTGGTATGCTTTCTTAATGAAAGTTGGCACATTTTGTGCCTAGTTTCACCTCCAATTGGTCTCATACCAATTGGAGTTACACATTTAGTTTTATAGGTTAAAATGCACACTGCCCTTAATTACATTGCTTAAACATCATTTCATTACACATTTACCTTGCTACAAATTCACCTCTCAACCCCATTCTATTTTGATACATTACCAAAACCATTTACCACCTTACCTTAAAGTCATTTTGGGCAGAATACAAACATCCTCAATACACCAAATAAAATTCCAATTCATAAAGTCCAAATAAAACAATACATACACATGGACATTTCTAATTCTTACACATACTTTACACAACCAATTTACATACACACTCATCAATCCTCAATGTCACAATTCTGCCCATATCTTCATGAACACATACATTTATCAAAGAGTCCCAAGGCTGCCGAATTGTTCCACAATGCCAAAGTGTCCTACAATTCATCAATTTCCATTCCAAGTGCACAATCACCATATACATGTGGAATAATTTACTAGGACATTAAATCACCCTAATCAAATAATTTCTCATCAAATATATGTATGAATATTTCATTAAACATACAATTCCATGGCTGTCCAAAATTGATACATCAAGAACTCCTCAAACTTGAAAATTTCTTCACAATTCAAACACCCATAACAAGTATACAAAGTTTAACAAAGCAATGTTCAAAAATACAAACTTACCTTTGGTTGGGACTTGTTAAACCTTCACTAAACTTCTTGATTTTGGTATCAAGCTCTTCCTTGTGATGTGAGGACAATTTTTAGTGAAGCTACCTAGGTGATTGGAGGTAAATTGAAGGAGTGCATGAAGCTTAAAGAAAAATGGCCATGGAGGTTTTGGGAGCTTTTCATTTACGGCATGGATGATTCTCAAGCTTGAAGATGAAGTGTTTAGTGGAGAAATCTGCCCACTAACACATTTTATAACCCTTAGTTTATTCCTTAGTGGTCCACTCACTTTGGTTTAATCATTTTATATGTTAAATGTGTTATTTACACAATTTTCACTCCACTTTTGGCTATTTACATTAGGTACCACCAAATTAATTTTTCATTTTATTTTCTAAGTGTAATATTATTTATTTTTAATGGACATTTAGGTCAAAAGACAATTCAGGATGTCAAATGACCATAATTCCCCTGTTCGGGTTGCATGCTCGATTTTTCGGTAACACCGGGTTTTGTCTGTTTTTCGATTTCTCACTTTTCTTTGTACTAATTATTTAATTTTTCTTTGATATTTCTAATGATATTTATACTTCCATAAGGGTCTATTTAAGTCCTAAAAATATTTTCCAGGGTTCCCCGCAGTCCAGAGCTAGTTAACGGTCCACGCCGTGACTTTCCGGTGCGGTCACCCATCGCTAGGGTTCTCCGCTCGCTTAACTTGGTTACATTTCTTTGCTATTATTTTTCCTTTGTTTTTCTTGTATTTTCTTTTCTTGTATTTCATTATTTTATGTCTCCTCACTCATAACGAAGTGGAGTTCTAGGCATCCTAGCTGTCCGGACAACACTAGTCACCGGAACAGTAGTACGCACTATCGAACTTAGGGGTGTTACAGAAATCCAGAGAGCCGAGGAAGAAACAAAGTACATGGGCCATGTAACTTGACCCGTGTAAATCCTAAAGACTCGTGTAACTTTCTATGCTAATACAAAATAGACCCACTCAACTCCAGTAAGTTACACGGCCCTGGGCCGTGTAGTGATACATGGGTCGTGTATCCATCGACAATTAGTTTCTTGATTTTGCTCCAGTTGCAGTTTTTGACAGAGACTCTAAAAACCTAACCTTAGACCATTTATTATAAATGAAAGAGATAGCAGCCGACTCAAACATCCAATTCAGATGCTTCCAACATGATTTAACAGCCTCTCTATTCATCTTTTAGAATTCTTCTTTATTTTTCCTTTATTTTTCTATAAGCCATGAACATGAGTGGCTAAGTTTTTAATTCAGTTCAAGGGATTCAAGTTCTTTTGCTTGATTTGTGAGACCAGATTCTTAATTTAATTTATGACTTTTTGAATATTTATTGTTTTCTGATTTAATTGTTTTTAATCTGTTGAATGATTTGCTAAAAAGGCCTATTAGTTAATTGTTTAATGTGATCAATTGCTAGTTCATCTTCATAATCCGTAATTGTTGTGTAAGATTGAACATGAGTAGCAATTAGGTTTTATTGATTATGATCCCAGTTTTCAATAATAACCTAAAGAAACAATAGGGTGAATTAAATGATTTAAGCTTCATAAATTATTGTTCAGCTTAACTACTTCCTATTCTTAAAGTAGTTATTAATTTGATGAGGATTGCTTAATACCAATTCAGTTAATGATTAGAGTCAACAAGAGTGCTGGGCTCGAATTGATGAGTATAGGGAAGTCAGGGGTTTACCTCATTGTTTGGTAAATCTATGTTAAGTATTCAATAAGATATAATTGTATTTCTTTTGTCTATAATCAAATCAATGCATTGGAATGAGGATTACCTTGGACTAAAGTTTGTTTAAATTGAGATTTTCATATTTAGTTCTTTAATTTCTGATTTCTTCTGATTTTGTGTTACAAACCCCCCCCCCCCAACCTTTGTTTCTTTTTTTTCATTACACAAGTGCATGAAATTTAATAATTCAGTCTCTAAGCTTCGACCTGGACTTACCACTTATTGCAAAAAATATTTCATAATTGGTGATTCCAGTTAATTTTTTTGTGATTGTGTTTACATGACCCTTGTACTTTGTATCAATAACGTTCTCAATCCTTCGACCTTTCAAAGTTTCCTTTCACACTTCTATGTTTAGGGACTTCACCAAAACCCTAAAAAATACAGCAAGAGTCAAATTTCTCTATTTAACACAATTATTTTAATAACTCTCTAAACATATGCCTAATAGATAAATATACTTAACCAATTGAATTAAACATAAAAACACACTAAAAACACTAAATGTGATGGGAGTAAACTTAGAGTTGATATCTCAGGCCCTTGAGCTGGAAAGGATAGAACTGGAAGGGGCATCTGAGAAGGTAACCACTAAAAAAGAGAAGAGTAGTAAGCCTATAGGTCAGAGTTCAAGTAGCAATCTGGGTAAGAGGAAGAGTTTTGGAAGACCAAGTAACAAAGGATCTGGTAGGGGAAGATTCTCAGGGCATAGGCCACCTAGGTCCGATCAGCAGACATCTAGGGGTTCCTTTACTATTCATAGCTGTGAGACGTGTGGCAAGACACATGGAGGAGTATCTTATAAGGCCATAGGAGCCTGCTACAATTGTAGTGGAAGTGGGCATTTTGCTAGGGATTGCACTAGTGCCCACAAATCTGGGCCACTAATCACCACTGAGGGATCAATTCAAGGTTTTGCTTCCAGAGGACAACAGACAGTTAGTAGAGGCTGAGGTAGGGGTAGAGGCAGTATTTTTGACAGCCATGGCACATTGAGCCAGCCAGAATAGTGGTGCACTAGTCAGGGTGTACACCATGCGTCAAAGGGATGATGCAAAGACATCAGATGTTGTGGCTGGTACTTTCTCTATCTTTAAACAAGTTGTTTATGTGTTGTTTAATCCTGGCTCCACACACTCATATGTTAGTGCTAGCATTGCTTGTTCTATTACTATTCCCTACTTGAAAATGGACTTTGACATACTAGTGACTAGTCCATTAGGTCAGGAGGTCAGGGTACATAAGTTGTATAAGGATTGTCCTTTGGTGATCCGAGGACATACTTTTCTATTTAGCCTTATTGAGATGCCCTTCCGAGATTATAATATCATCTTGGGCATGGATTGTTTAGCCAAGCATTACGCCATGATCAACTATAGACTGAAGACAGTCACTTTTGGTCTTCCCGAGTATGCAGATGTATTAATAGATGGGGAGAGGCAGTTATTGCCATCCAACATCATTTCAGCTGCATTTGCTAGAAAGATGATTAGGAAGGGATGTAAAGCTTATCTAGCTCATGTGATAGACACCCAAGTGAGGAGTCCAGATCTAAAGGATATTCCTACAGTATTGGATTTTCCGGATGTCTTTTCGGAAGAGTTGCTGGGATTGCCTCCAGAGAGAGAGGTGCAGTTTGACATTGACATTATGCCTGGTGTGGAACCAATTTCCATCACTCCTTATAGGACGGAACCTACTGAGTTGAAAGAGTTGAAGGTGCAATTATAGGAATTGCTAGATAAGGGTTTCATCTGCCCTAGTGTGTCACCTTGGGGAGCACTAGTATTATTTGTGAAGAAGAAGGATGGTACTCTCTGTCTATGTATAGACTACAGACAGTTGAATAAGGTGACCATAAAGAACATATATCCTCTGCCATGGATTGATGATCTATTTGATCAGCTAAAGGATGCAACTGTATTCTCCAAGATTGATTTGAGATTGGGATACTACCAGTTGAGGGTGCAGGAGTAGAGTATTTTTAAAACTACCTTTAGGACTCAATATGGCCACTAGGAGTTCTTGGTGATGCCATTCGGGTTGACTAATGCTCCAGGTGCTTTTATGGGCCTGATGAACACTATCTTTAGGCCATATTTGGATTAGTTTGTTGTGGTGTTCATTGATGTATTTTGGTGTACTCAAAGAATGTAGAGGAACATGACAAGCACTTGAGGATAGTATTGCAGACTTTGAGGGAGAAACAGTTGTATGCCAAACTATCAAAATGTGAGTTTTGGCTTAAGGAGATTACATTTTTGGGGCATATTGTATCTGCAGAGGGTATCCAAGTGGATCCTAGTAAGGTAGAAGCTATCCTTAATTAGAAGCTGCCTAGAAATGTCACTGAAGTTCGCAGTTTTCTTGGGTTAGCTGGGTACTACCGTCATTTTGTGAAGGTATTCTCCATGCTAGCATCTCCACCGACCAAGTTGCTTTGGAAAGATGTGAAATTTCAGTGAACTGATAAATGCCAGGAAAACTTTAATGAGTTGAAACGGTGTTTGACTAAAGCTCCAGTTCTGGCTTTACCTACTCCGGGTAAAGACTATACTATATACAGTGATGCTTCTCATAATGGATTGGGCTGTGTGTTGATGCAAGACAGGAACGTCATTGCCTATGCTTCTCACCAGCTTAAACCACATGAGAGGAATTATCCTACACATCACTTGGAGCTAGCAGCCATTGTATTTGCTCTGAAGATCTAGAGACACTTCTTGTATGGGAAGAAGTGTTACATCTACACAGATCACAAAAGCTTGAAGTATCTAGGTGTACGGAAGGAGTTGAATTTATGGCAGAGGAGGTGGTTAGAGCTAATAAAAGACTATGATTGTCTGATTGACGACCAACTTGGGAAAGCTAATGTAGTGGCAGACGCCTTAAGTCACAAGACCATGGTTAGTTTGAGAGTTTCACCTTTATCCATGGTACATGGATTGAGGGTTTTACATGCCAATTTGGAGATTGATGAAGATGGGCAGATGGTAGTTACTTGGCAAGTGAAGCCAGTGTTGATTGATCAAATTAAAATAGCTACTCAGAATGATGAGAAGTACCTAAAATTGATGGAAGAGGCTAGGGATGGCAAGAGACCAGAGTTGTCTGTGAATGATGAGGGCTTGTTGCTACATCAGGGCATAATGTGCATGCCTGATAATGTTGAATAGAGGCAAATCATTTTAAAGAAAGCACATGATTCACCTTTTGCTATGCACCTTGGTGGAACTAAAATGTACAGAACTATGAAAGAGCACTATTGGTAGAGGGGAATGAAGAAGGACATTGCAAAATATGTTGCCAAATGCCTAACTTATCAGCAAGTAAAGGCAGAACACCAAGTGCCAGCTGGGTTGCTACTGTAACGCCCTCACCATAGGTAGTTCTTACATTTTACTGTTTCGATGACTAATGTCTGTTCGGACAATTAAATGTCTGGAACTACACCGAGACTATAGTGAGGAGGCATAAATTGAAGAAAGAAATGTTAAGAAAATATAAGAAAAATTTAGAAAAAAATAAATTAAAATTTAGAGAATTTATAAATTGGTACAAAAATAATAAAAATGACCCGATATGCAACATGAAGGGCATTTTGGTTATTTCAATGAATTTTGACCTAAATGTCAAATTAAAAATTTAGAGAATAAAATAATTAACATGAATTAAAATTTATGAAATAAATTAGGAAAATGAAAAGAGAAAAGAAAAGAAAAGAAAGGAAAAGAAAAAGCTTATGGAAATTTTAAAATTTAAAGTACACCAAAAAAATAAATATGAATAGATACTATAAGATAAACTCCCACCCACTTCCATCTTTTTTCTCCTTTTCTTCTCTTTCTCTTTCCCCCTTGGAGCCGGCTGCATACTCCCTCTTTCCTCCATTGTTATCAAGCTTTCAAGCTTGATTTCCCAAGCTTCTACCCATTAAAACACATAGCTCACTTTATTAAAAATCCTCGCCACACCTTAAGGAAGCTATAGATACCCATAAAGAGGAGAAAAGTTAAAGTTTAGGAAGCTTGAAGTTGGGACACCACAAAGGTTAGTGCTTTAAACTTTTAATCTCTTCTTTAAGCATGAATATCATGTTAAATCAAGTGAAAATGTGCAAGAAATAAAAAGAAAATCTTGAGGAAAGAACCCTTGAATTTTCGACAGCCATGGAACTTGAGGTTTGTTGCTTTTAAGTAATGAAAATGGTTCCATGAGAATGTGTGATGAGTTGAAATGTTTGAGAGTTTGATTGTGTAGTGTTTGTGCAAATTTGAAACTTTGAAAACTAGGGTTTGTGTAAATGATTGAGAACCTTATGTAAATGCTTAAAATTGACCTATTGAGTTGACATTGTTGCTTATAGAAGTATATTAAATGCAAATTGAAGTAAGGGAGTTGGAGGAATTGAGATATTAGGAGTGTTTGATTTTTTGTAGGTTAGGACTCAATGAGTCCTGTGTGTTTGTGGAACTATAACTAAAAATGTGAGGCTCCAATTGGTATGAGGCCAATTGGAGGTGAAATTAGACTCAAAATATCCAATTTTTCATGTAGACACCATCCCCAAAGTTAAAATCATGACCAATTCTCGGCCTAAACCCGGATGGCCAAACACTGAAAGCTAGAAAATGACCAAATGAACACTTGTTCATTTGGTCATAACTCTCTCTATACTGGTCCAAATAATCTAAAATTTACATCAATGGAAAGCTTAGACATAGGGCTACACTTTTCATGAAGACTAATTGACCCAGTTTTGCCTTTAACCAAGTCAAATTGTTAGCACAAGTTGGGTCACTAAAACTGCTAACCCAAAAATTGACCAAAAAACTGCTCCTTTGGTATGCTTGACCAGATTTGGCAAAAATGCCATAATTTGGTCTCCAAAGTTGCAAATTGAGTGAAACTAGTGCCAAAAGTTTAATAAGACATAGCACAACAATTTTTATGTTTTGACCACGCTCCAGAAACCATTGCATCCTAGGGAAAATATTAGCCAAAGTAAGGGATTGAAATATGGAAATGTTAAGTTGAACCCATAATACCATTTGATACCCATGTGTTCATTTGGCCATAACTCCCACTAGGAAATTCCATTTGAGATGTGTCAATATGATCTGGAAACATGATATTTAGGGCTAAAACATTGATTCAGACACCTTTGCCAAATTCTAAGTGTAAAGACCCTAAAAAGAGAGTCAAACATACTGCCCTGAAGTTTGACTATTGCCTTTATAGGACTAAGAGTCCAGGTCAATACATTGACCATAACTCACTACACCAAGCTTGAAAAATTATGAAATTGTACCTGGGAGTCTCTAAGACATAGAGGAACAAATCTTATGAAGGAACCTAAGTCTAAAAATGACCATAAAATGATCAAATGACTAGTCAAAGTTTATTGACCAGGAATTGCCAATTGTGGACAGCTTAGAGGCAAATGGACCAGTTATGGTATTTTGACCATAACTTGAGTTCTATAACCCCAAATTGAGTGATTCAAAAATTGAAATTCAAGTTTAACATAAGGGAACAACTTCCATGAAGGAAGTGTGACCAAATAAGGCTGCAAACTGATCAAATGTGTCACATGGTATTTTGTGGTTGCCTGGACGAGCACTCACCAAAGTGGGAAAGAGTGAGGAGTCGCCACTTTAATTTTGAGGGGAATTAAAGAAAAGCATTTGTGAAAATAAATTAAAAGTAACCACTTTGAAAATAGAGATTCTAGGTTCGGGGTCCATATACGGGCGGGGAAGGTGTTAGGCACCCCGCCTCGTCCCACCATGAGGGTAAACAAATTTAATCTTATGTTATTTCATAAATTAAAAGGGTAATTAGGGGATTGGGATAGTGATGATGTTAATCCTTTGTGCAAAATGAAGGAATGTTTGATATTTCACTTATTTTGGGTTGCCCAAGAACATAAGTTTATGAGATGGCCCTTTGGTGAGTAAGTGTTTGAGGGAGGTTGTCTTGTGTATTGGGGTCATGTCATTTAGTTTGAATTTTGTTAAGAGAGCTCGGGCAGGGAATTTCTCCCGATCACTAGATATATTTTATTAGGAGTTTTGAGTGGGAAATTTCGGATAAGAACTCTCCTCCGATCTCCCCGTTTTAATTTAGGAGAGAATCATGTGAGAACTCTCCCCCGATCTCTTAGGGTGTTTGGCTTAAAGTTTGATGAAGGACCTCGGATAAGAACTATCCTCCAGTGTCTACCTTTTTATTTAAATGAGGATCAAGTAAGAACCCTTCCCCGACCTCTTTGGTTCGAAAATTTAAATGGAGGATCTCGGATAAGAACTCTCTTATGATCTCCACGTCTTTATTTGAATGAGGATCAGGTAAGAACTCTCTCCCGACCTCTTAAAGTATTCGGTTTAAGATTTTAAAGAGGGATCTCAGATAAGAACTCTCCTTCGATCTCCGTGTTTCTGTTTGAATGAGGATCGGGTAAGAACTCTCCCCCAACCTCTTAAAGCATTCGGTTTAAGATTTTAAAGAGGGATCTCGGATAAGAACTCTCCTCCGATCTCCGTGTTTCTGTTTGAATGAGGATCGGGTAAGAACTCTCCCCCGACCTCTTAAAGCATTCGGTTTAAAATTTAAAGGAAGGATCTCAGATAAGAACTCTCCTCCGATCTCCATGTTTCTGTTTGAATGAGGATCAGGTAAGAACTCTCCCTCGACCTCTTAAAGCATTCGGTTTAAAATTGAGCCTCTCACTGATCTCGTATATGACTCTCTTGTCCAAACCTTTAGGCTGGCTACATCTGATTTCTTTTGGTTGCTAGTTTGGGGACCTATCTTGGTCTCGGCTTTATTATGTTATTTCCTAGACTCACTTAGTAACCCAAACTCATGACTTTTCTCCTGATTCCCTATTCATTCTTTGATTATTTTAATCATTTCCAAAAGAGACTATCACGTTAGGATATTGCTACCAACACTTTGCTAAATTACCTAGAAGTTACTTGTAACCGAAACACCCATATTCGAAGGAAATAAAAACTAAGGACAAATAAATAACGTGAACTGGAGAATAGAAAAGGTAAACTCAAGAGAGTAATTATCGGCCTGAAAGATCCACATGGAGATTTTAATATAACTGAACTTAATGAGAATTTTTAAAATAAAAGCAGAGAACGTAAAACGAGAGCATTCAGAAAGGTGACAGTCTGGGCACTTACCTGTGTGAGATCAAGGATATCAAACTGACTCTGGGGATCACAAGTATTGTAGAGTTAAAAGCTGGCGATACAAGGATCAATGCTTACTCCGAGATTTTAGAAACCAGGTTAAAATGCAGTTGAACCGAAGCGACGGAAACTGGGTCAGAATGAGTTCAGGCTGAAAGAATAATGTGCTGATGTTGGGGTGATGAAGACAAAACTGAACAGAAATGGTGTAGTAGAGTAATGAACAAATTGAAAATGAAGGATTTCAGGGTTCAAAAACTCTCTATTACCGGAGATACTTGAGAAAACTTGTTTCTGAAGTTTCTCAATTTTCATGCAAGCTTAGAATGGCAAAGCAGCAAGACTGAATTAAATTTCAAAGCCTTTTTACTATAATCACCACCACCTTTTTTTTGTCCGTCCATCCCTTCTACAATATTGTATGCAGGTATTTATAGGGAACGGGTGCTACTAATGAAGGGTCAAGATCTCCCCTTAGGGAGACGGAAGGTCTGGATCTAAAAGGACATAATTCGATGTATGAGAATTAAAGAGAATCAAAATGGATGGCTAGGATCCTATCCTGAACGTCCGTCCTTTTTCTTCCTAATCCAACGGTTCAGGATCCTTCTTTACAAGATGGATCCGAGGGCTGGGAATAAAAGGCATCGGACCTATCGTCTGTTTTTAATCTAGGGGCTCCGAGTTTTTCCTTGCAAGTATGATCAACGGTGAGGATTGTGATGTACAGAACTGTCATAACTATTTTTGGCGTCTGTCAGCAATGTGGGCGATTTTGCAAATGAGGCATGCAGTGAAGATTTGATCATGCCTGCAACGCTTTAGCTACCTCGGCTCCAATTATGTAGAGACTTATTGGAAGTCGTCTAATCCTCTTCTTGCTTTCCTATCTCCTATTCCTTTCGATCTCTCTATTATGACCCCTTTTCCGATCTCTCATATCGAGCCCCTCTCCCGATCTCTCCCATTCTAGAACCTTCTCTTCTATCCGATCTGCCTCAGTCAAAGCATTTAATTCTTCGGTTACCGATGCATCCGCTTCGATTTTCGCAAGTAATAAATGCTCAAACCCCCTATATATATGCCTCAGCGGGGAATTTCTCCCACATTCCATTTCTTCTCTTCCCATTTTTCACTTCTCCTGTCCTAGTTTCTCCGGTAACAATTCCGGCCATGGTGACCACTTTTGATCTTTTTCCTATTGTCCTCTTTGTTCCTCGACTGAAAATTTATGATCTTAGCAATCGGAGAATTATGAGAACCACATCTGATGACAGTGAGAGAATTGGACTAATTTACCAATTAAGATCGAAAATGCCAATCGTGCCGATGTCACACCCTACCCCTCTGTAAGGCATAACATGATCCCGTAGTATACCTAATGAATTACCAACTCCGTCTACTGATAACTCATTAAATACACTACAAGGGATTTTCAAAACTTTTCTTACTTCTTTTACAGTGGTGAGCACTATTTACAGGTGTTAAAACCTTTTTGAACTGAAGTGATAGAATTGACACATTTGAATTATTTGAAATTTCTGTAAAAATTTTGGCAGAGTGCCCTCTGTATTTTGGATAAAACAGTTCTTCAGAAAACCTGTAAAAAACACTTCAATATGTATTTGCAAATCTCAACTCCAACATATTTCTCAACACAACATTTTTCTCAACTCAAATCCATGATGATTTTTCAAAGATCGAGATACAAGAAATATAATACAAAACTATTCAAGTAAATGAAATCTCAAATTTACATTTACAATAATTTACATTTAATTACATACCAAAATATTTTACAAGAGTTTCTATACAATTGCTCAAATAATTTACATATATATTATTACATGCATACATCAAAACCTATGTACATGGGTATACCTATGATATACCTGGAGCTGATCTGAATATATCTTCAAGGAAATTTACTTACTGCTCTATGCTCTTCTTACCTGCGACAGCATACAAAGCTATCGCTGAGTGGTGAACTCAGTGGTGCACAACTATAATTTAAAACATAGTACAATATACATTGACAAAATTCTGATAAATAAATTGGGAATCAATACTCATAAAATTTCAAAAATCAAAATATTAGTTGCCAATAATGTAAATCATTTGTATAAATGACTTTGATCACAAAATTCAATTTATCAAATCATGACTAACCATTTAAGTAATTCAACAAAATCAATTATACATAAACCATAATTGAAATCACAATTTCTTACCATTCAAAAGCCATTTTGTATCTCAAAAATCAATCTTTATCTCACTAATATGCAAGACTAATCCGAAAGGGCCATATTCGATGTGATTCTAACTCCCTATGGTCGGGGAGGTCGAATCAGATTCTAACTCCCTATGGTCGGGGAGGTCGAATCATCGTGCACAGTACCATCACAATAATGAATCTTCCGCAAGGGCCATAACGATAAAATAAACTTAGATCTAACCTCAAATCAGAGGAAAATCTAAGCCTGTGCACGTGCCATGGTAATCAAAACACAACTAACTCCATTGTCTTCTCAACAAATGAGAGAGACGGGTAATAACCTAGTCAAGCATCTATAGTGAGATATAAAACAATATCACAATCCATTTAGTGAGCATAAATCACAATACAATTCGATTCAAAGTTAATTTTAATATCCAATAAAGTTTTATGCTCATCACAATTCAAATCATAAATTTGCATTTTTCCATGAAAATTACCTTCACAATTCAAAACATGTTCTATCACAATTTTCCAAAACATAATTTGTTCAATCCATAATGTCACACCCTACCCCTCTGTAAGGCATAACATGATCCCGTAGTATACCTAATGAATTACCAACTCCGTCTACTGATAATCCATTAAATACACTACAAGGGATTTTAAAAACTTTTCTTACTTCTTTACAGTGGTGAGCACTATTTACAGGTGTGAAAGACTTTGGTGAACTGAAGTGAAACAACTAACTCATTTGATTTATTTGGAATATCTGTAAAAATTTTGGCAAGGTGCCATTTGTATTTTGGACAAAACAGTTCTTCAGAAAACCTGTAAAAAGCACTTCAATATATTTTCAAATCTCAACTCCAACATTTTTATCAACACAACACATTTCTCAAGTCAAATCCACAGTGATTTTCAAAGAGAGAGATACAAAAATATAACACAATTTTTATAAGCCAAATAACTCATAATTATTTTACAACTTTACTGTACAACTTAAATTTACAACTGCTCAAAACCAAGAACAAAATATACATACAGTGAATATACATTACAGTACAAAATGCCACATGTGGTATACTCACTATACCCAAAAATCTCTCGCTGGCGATACTAGCAGCCTAGTCTGCTGCCCTGTCTGTCTCTCTACCTGCGACAGCAATAAAAAGCTATCGCTGAGACAATGTCTCAGTGGTGCACAACATTAACCAAATACAAATTTTAAATCACAATTCATAAATCATATCAATAGTGGATACTTAAAATCATAGTTAAATTCAAGACAATGAATGTCATAAGGAATTTAAACTCCAATTCACAAATTATCAAAATTCATAATAACACAATTTTTTTTCCAATCAATGACACAATTTGATCAAATAACTGAATAATACCTTTTTGCAAATCAATAACACAATTCGATCAAATAACTGAATAATATAATGTTGCCAATCAATAACACAATTTAGGTCATGACACAAATTTTTCCATATATGCCGTGTTGTACACCACGACAAGACATACTCACCCCAATAATCGAAATCAATGAGGGAGGAAGCTAGCTATATAATGAGTACTCATCCACACTCACCTCTGACTTATAAGTCAAAGAGGGAGGAACATAATCATACTCACCCTGCATCGATAAGTCAAAGAGGAGGAATAATCACACTCACCCCATTAATGGAGGAGGAACATATTATTAGTGTCATGCCAATTGTGAGTCAAAACAATTCCAAACATTTTATTCAAATGATCCGTAAGAATCCAATAAATTTCCAAAGTTATAATTTCATTCACAAAATGGCAACACAATTCGTAATTCACTTCAATTTCCACAAAAACCATTTACAGTGTTTTTCAATCAATAAGTATCCATCAATATCATTCAAACAATTTTTCACAGTTTCAAACCATTCACAATGTTTTTCAATCAATAAGTGTCCATCAAACACATTTCCACAATTTAAAACAATAATATACAAATAGTCAATATTTATTTCAATTGAAAAATTCAAGAGAAATAGTTGTTGTGCACAAACCTCTGATGACTGTCTCCTGGTCTTGACTCAGTATTTCTTTCCCTTTTGCTGAGTCCTTGTTAACTGAGAAACACAATTCGAAGTGTTTCAGTACCAAATTAAATTGTCTCTATCGATGGTGTTTGGTAAATAATGCACTGAACTCAATTATTCACTTAATCACCTAATATACCGACCCTCGTTGCGTTTTAGGTAAATTAGGTTTTAGTGTCGTTAATATGTCACATTCGATAGGGTTTTAGGTTTGGTACGTTTTACCAAAGTCATTTCCTTGTTTAGTGCATTTTAATGCAAATTGCTGGATTCCGGGACACTGGTTTGACCTAGCCGGACGATCTAGTTCTCTCAGTTTTCGGGTCTCGGTCGAAACTACAAACTTGTAGATCTAGGTCTTATGGACCGCGGTGCAAAATTTTAGGTCAATCCGAGTTAAGTAGACCAAGTTATGGTCATTACACTATTGCTGGTCAATTGGTATCAAATTAGGTCAATTTTAGGTCAATTTGGTCAACTCTGGTTCGGCCAGTTTTTGGACCCGAACTTGTGCAAGTTGTTTGACTTGCTTATGGTCATTTCTGGGCTTTGGTGTCTTCATAAGACTTGTAGGTATGGGTCTTAACTATTCTTGGTCAAAATTTCAGGTCAATTGGACCTGGTTTGAGTGAGTTATGGCCTAAACACTCACTGCTGCCCAATTGGTCATTTTTCAGGTCCTAATTGCACCTAATCCGAATTGGTCATTTTCTTAGGTCACCTTGCAAGCAGAATTTTGGTATGTTTTCTCAATAAAAGTTGGCACATTTTGTGCCTAGTTTCACCTCCAATTGGTCTCATACCAATTGAGGTTACACATTTAAAGTTATAGGTCTATTTGCATACTGTCCTCTTTATGTCTTTCAAACCCCAATTCAAACACATATTTACCTTGCAATTTGTTCACTTCCCTACCAATCTGTTTTGGTACATTACCAAAAGCATATTCTACTTTACATTAACATTACTTTGGGCAGATTACAATTACCCTCAACACACCAAATATAATTCACATTTACAAATTCTAAGTACCATTACATACACACCTAACCATTACAAATCTTACATACACTTTACAATATCAATCTACATACATATCCATCAATCCTTCTAGGTCAATATTCTGCCTATTCTTCCATGAATACATACATTTACTCAAGTGTTCCCAAGCTGCCGAAAATTGTCCTTCAACACCACATTGCCCTACAATTCATCCATTCTCATCCAAGTGCCAAAATCACCATATAAATGTGAAATAATTCACTAAGATATTAAATCACCATGATCAACATTATTTCTCATCAATTATATGCATAATAAATCCTTGAATGCGTGACCCCATGGCTGTCCAAAAATGGCTATCTCAATAACTAATTAAACTTTAAAATTTCCTTCACAAAACTAACACCCATAACATGAACATAAAGTTTAACAAAGGAAATTCTCAAAAATGTAAACTTACCTTTGATTTTAACTTGCTAAACCTTCACCAAACTTCTCAAATTTGGTATCAATATCTTTCTTGTGATGTGTAGACCATTTTTGATGAAGGAACTCAAGTGATTAGAAGTGAAATGAGTGGTTAGATGAGCTTGCATGAGAAATGGCCATGGTGGTTCCCATTTTCTTCAATTCGGCAATGTTTATGAAATGAGGAAGATGAACATTCTGATGGATATAGTGGACTTACATCAGCCACATTTTATGTTTAATTTAATCCTTTAGTGGTCCACTTACTCATTTAATTATATAATAATGCTTAAATGTGTTATTTACACATTTTTCACTCCATTTTTGGCTATTTACTTTATGTACCACCAAATTAATTTTTCATTTCATTTTCTAAGTGTAATATTATTTATTTTTAATGGACATTTAGGTCAAAAGACACTTCAGGATGTCAAATGACCATAATGCCCCTGTTCAGGTGGCATTCCTGATTTTTCGGTATTACCGGGTTTTGTCTGTTTTTCGATTTCTCACTTTTCTTTGTACTAATTATTTAATTTTTCTTTGATCTTTCTAATGATATTTATTCTTCAATAAGGTTCTATTTAAGTCCTAAAAATGTTTTCCAGGGTTCCCCGCAGTTCAGGGCCAATCAACGGTCCACGCCGTGACTTCCCAGTGCGGTCACCCATCGCTAGGTTTCCCGGTTCACTTAACTCGGTTACATTTCTTTGCTATGATTTTTCCTTTGTTTTTCTTGTATTTTCTTTTCTTGTATTTCATTATTTTATGTCTCCTCACACATATCGAAGTGTAGTTCTAGGCATCCTAGCTGTCCGGACAACACTGGTCACTGGAGCAGTAGAACGCACTACCGAACTTAGGGGTGTTACACATAACAATGCTTAATACTTGCGAAAATACCATTTCACAAAGCTGAATTCATACATACTATAACAATTTTCAATAATCATTGAATTAAATCCAATGCTTGTTAAACATAATACATAAGAAAAATATGTCATTTAATCATATGAAATATTCAAAGTAAAATCAGTTAAAAACTAGTTGTGCTCAAACCTCTGATAATTGTCTCCTGGTCTGGACTCAGTGTTTCCTTCCCTTTTCCTGAGTCTTTGGTAACTGAGAAACACAATTTGAAGTGTTTCAGTACTAAATTAAACTGTCTCTAACGATAATGTTCGATAAGTAATTCACTGAAGGCTATTATTTGCTCAATTACCTAATATACCGACCCTCAATGCGTTTAAGGTAAATTAGGTTTTGGTGTCCTTAATATGTCACATTCGATAGGGTTTTAGGGTTGGTACGTTTTACCAAACTCATTTCCTTGTTTAGTGCATTTTCTTGCAATTTGCTGGATTCCGGGATACTAGTTTGACCTAACCGGACGACCTAGTTCCCTCAGTTTTCGAGTTTCGGTCAAAACTACAAACTTGTAGATCTATGTCTTATTGCACGCGGGGCAAAATTTTAGGTCAATCCGAGTTAAGTAGACCAAGTTATGGTCATTATACTATTGCTGGTCAATTAATATCAAATTAGGTCAATTTTAGGTCAATTTGGTCAACTTTGGTTCGGCCAGTTTTTGGACCCGAACTTGTGCAAGCTTTTTGACTTGCTTATGGTCATTTCTGGGCTTTGGCGTCTTCATAAGACTTGTAGGTATGGGTCGTAGCTATTCATGGTTAAAATTTCAGGTCAATTGGACCTGTTTTGAGTGAGTTATGGCCTAAACACTCACTGCTGCCCAATTGGTCATTTTTCAGGTCCTAATTGCACCTAATCCGAATTGGTCATTTTCTTAGGTCACCTTGCAAGAAGAATTTTGGTATGTTTTCTGAATGAAAATTGGCACATTTTGTGCCTAGTTCCACCTCCAATTGGTCTCATACCAATTGAGGTTACACATTTAAACTTATTGGCTAAAATGTACACTGCCCTTGGTTACTTTGCTTAACACACATCAATTACACACTTTTACCTTGCAATATGTTTACTTCCCTACCAAATCTGTTTTGGTACATTACCAAAACTATATATTACTTTACATTAACATCACTTTGGGCAGATTACAATTATCCTCAACACACCAAATATAACTCTAATTCCCAAAGTTCAAATACCATTACACATACACATAAACATCACTAGTTTTTACATACACTTTACACAACAATTTCATACACATATCCTTCAATCCTTAATGCCACAATTCTGCCCATATCTTCATGAACACATACATTTATCCAAGAGTTTCAAGGCTGCCGAAATTGTCCTTCAACACCAAAGTGTCCTACAATTCATTAAATCCCATTCCAAGTGCAAAATTCACCATATACATGTGAAGTAATTCACTAGGTTATTAAATCATCATGATCAACATCATTTCTCATCAAATATATGCACAATTATTTCATCAATTACATGACTCCATGGCTGTCCAAAATGAACACAACAATAACTCTTCAAACTCAAAAATTTTCTTCACAAATCCAACACCCATAACATGCACACAAAATTTAACAAAGCTATCTTCAAAAATACTAACTTACCTTATAGTTGAAACTTGCCAAACCTTGATTAAACTTCTTAAAATTGGTATCAAACTCTTCCTTGTGATGTGTAGACAATTTTTCATGAAGTTACTTAAGGGATTGGAGTTGAAATGAGAGAGTGGACCAAGCTTTAAGGAAACGTCAATGGAGGTTTCTCCTCCCCTTCAATTCGGCTAGGTTTAGTACAATGGAGAAGATGAAGTTTCTGCCTTGGATAATGGATGTACACCTGCCCCACTTAGTATATATTAATCCATTAATGGTCCACTAACTCCAAATAATCATATAATAAGCTAATTGTTCATTTATTCCACATTAACCCATGATTTTAGCTATTTACTTTAGGTACCACCAAATTAATTTTTCATTTTATTTTCTAAGTGTAATACTATTTATTTTTAATGGAAATTTAGGTCAAAAGACAATTCGGGATGTCAAATGACCATAATGCCCCTGTTTGGGTTGCATTCTCGATTTTTCGGTAACACCGGGTTTTGTCTGTTTTTCGATTTCTCACTTTTCTTTGTACTAATTATTTAATTTTTCTTTGATCTTTCTAATGATATTTATTCTTCTATAAGGGTCTATTTAAGTCCTAAAAATGTTTTCCAGGGTTCCTCGCAGTCCAGGGCTAGTCAACGGTCCACGCCGTGACTTCCCGGTGCGGTCACCCATCGCTAGGTTTCCCGGCTCGCTTAACTTGATCACATTTCTTTGCTATTATTTTTCCTTTGTTTTTCTTGTATTTTCTTTTCTTGTATTTCATTATTTTATGTCTCCTCACTCATATTGAAGTGTAGTTCTAGGCATCCTAGCTGTCCGGACAGCACTGGTCACCGGAACAGCAGAACGCACTACCAAACTTAGGGGTGTTACAGCCGATCTTCAATCAGTCTACCGATATAATCGGTGAACTGATTTCGGGCGAGAGGAATGCTAATTTCCCCCTAAATTTCTGTGACCACCTTTTGAAGTTCATTTGGCTCCTCACCACATTGGGCATCCCGACTGCGGCTCGGTTCTGGTTGATGGCATTGACGATGACTCTGCTTACCATCATGAGAGTCATAGTCACTCCATATGAGCTGCACATCTATCCGGTGCCTATGGCTAGCTTTCTGATCAAACACATCTTTTGTTTCAGCCATAAGACTAGGCTTTGACATAGGTCCTTAATAGGTAGGATATAGTGCCGATCTTTAGAGATCGCCCAAATGATGTAATCTGACCTTTAAAAGTTCTTAATGATGTAATTCGATCTCTTGAGATCGCCCAAATGATGTAATCTGACTTTTTGGAAATGAAATGAAATTTTATTTGACAGTTATCATTTAATTATTACCTTGATTAATTTTCGATCTCTGATGTGCATATCCAATCTGGTTCCTAACTAAATCACCCTTAGCCGATCTGTAACTCTGAACATCCGCCTTAATCTGATGATCTTAGCCAGCCAATCTCCTTTTAATTTATTTATGGTGTTTTTGGAATCTTCCTGAGACGTGTCAGGAAAGCGGGTGGATTCCACTAACTGATGCGTCACTTGGGACACTGTGAACATTGAATGCTTAGACGGGTATAAATAGGGGAAGGGTCAGTCAGTTGCTCCCTTATGTCATTTTCAGCACTTAGCGAGCGATTCCAAAATTCTCTTGTTTCTTCAAGTTTTTCCGATGCCGATCACATTCCAATAAGGGTTTTGATCTTTCTCTTAGTTAAACTTCTTTCATTTCTTTGAAAATGAGCGGCGCCGAGGGTCAAAGAGCGGCGAGCCCTCCTTACGTCCATGTATCATGGTCATCAGATGAAGTCGAGGTGATTAGGTCAAATGGGCGCCCTGAGCCTCCTACGACCTCTGTTTCAGCCCGTGGTCAAGCGGCACAATCGAGACAAACACATTCCTCTGGGAGAGAAAATCTTCCCGTGGATGAGTTACAGTCGATCCTCCAAGAAACCGATATGCAGCCGATCAGTCAAGAGTACAACCTTCGGACCGACTCATACAAGCTTATCAGATGCTATGGTGACCTCCGAGCCGATCACTTCTTTGAAAAAAATGATGCGATCATGATATATGAAGAGCAATTAAAAGCCGGGCTCCGATTTCCTCTTGATAACTTCTACAAGAACGTTCTGAAGTTTCACCACGTATGTATAGCCCAAGTACATCCGAACTCATAGCAAATTCTAGTGGCTTTTAGAGGCTTATGCCGAGCTAAGAAGCTTGAGCCTACAGCGAAGGTTTTTACCTAGCTGTATATACTTACTCATCGAAAGGACGACGAGTATTGGTTCTTCCAAGCCAAACCGCACTGCGGGCTTTTTACCGATCTCCCCTCTTCACTGAAGAATTGGAAGAATCACTTCTTTATGTTGAGGAGCATGATTCCGAACGATTTTGAAGGTTTCCCATGTAGCTGGCAATATCTAGGCCCATCAATTCCAAAGAAGATCGCCCTGAGTAGAGACGAGGGTGCCATGGTAATGGAATTAAAGGATCAGGCGACCACTCAAAAGTATTCGTGCCTATATGCTGTTATGGCCGAACTGAGATGGTGGCTGATACGGATGATCGCCAATGAAAACTATGAACTGTAGCTCTCTGACCTCGGACCTAGGACCGGTATAACCTAAATCTTTAGTCTCCCAGTTTAGGTAATCTCACTAACTGTTTTTCTGTGCAGAAATGGCTGGAGGCGAAGGCGCAAAGGAGAGCCGCAAGTGGAAAAGAAAAGTCTCCCAGAAGGTACGAGAAATGAAGATCACCGCGGCATCACAAATGCTAAGGCGAGATTCGGGAGAAGTGCCGGGAGACTCGTCCCGACCTACGGTACCACCAGTCCCTGAAGTAGAGGTAGCTCCTTCTCCCCCTCTACAAGAAGCGTTACCACCTCCACCTGTTCCTTCAAGTGCTGAAGGGGGGTCTTCCCAACCTACCGTGAGGACTTTTTCTTATGGTGCCCAAGTCCTCATTCATTCTCTGGAGAAGAACCAATCCATTCGAGAGAATCTAGGCTTGGCCAAAGTTCTGGGTGCTACCATATGCCTCCAGGACGACTGGAACAGGCTGACCTCGGGTAGCATTGTGACACCCCTTACCCGACTACAGTGTAGCCGAGCAAGCAATGCCACTCGGTGTGCCGGAGCACTCTATTTTATCTTAATTCATTTTTATCATAGTTTTGAAAATAACTTGCGAAATATAATTCATTTATTGAAATTGTAATTTATTTGAGGTTCCGAAAATTTTAAAGAAAATCCGGCAGAGTACCGGCTAAAAATGGAGAAAACAGTTCTTCGGAACCTGTGAAAAACACTTCTAATAATCATATTCCATCATCTCAACTCCATTTATCAAAATCTCAATATTTTTCAGTTCACATTCATTTCTCAATCATCCATCACATGTGATAATCATATATATATCACAGATAAGCATTCACTTTTTCATTTACAAACACAATTCTCATTATTTACATGAGCATCAAATTACATTTCATAAGTTCATTTACACATGAGAAAATAAGATCAATTACAAAATACCAAAATGACACCTAGTGTCCTACCAATGCACTGTAGACTGTGAGGTGACACGGACACTATGCAGAACTGTGAACGGCCTTACCCAATCTGTGGTTTACTGGGCCCTCTGTCCAATTCTTCAGTACCTACGCGTTGCAAAAGCGACGCGCTAAGCATAAAGCTTAGTGGTGCCAATAATACAAGAAAATACAATATGCAAATAAAAATAATAATTTCCTTGCTATTGTGTTCATAAGAAATGAATAATTACTAACTTATTGTTTAGTCGAGGGCTAATCATGTTTCATGATATTAACTTCTTCATGCATTTCGTTAATTATTTTCTTCATGATATTGAGCTTCTTTGTATTTTTGTAATCATTCCTGATACTTAATTTTCGTATTTTCTTTAATAATCAGTTCAATCACAGTTATACTTTTCCATGCCCAAGTAACCTATCTTGGACGATCGGATCGATAATCGTCGTTGGCATCGACACCGCGTGCCTCGGTCATCATACCATGGGACGCAAAACGTCAACCACGTATGCAGTCAGTATGGCTAAAAAGCCATGATATCACATAATTGGCATAAAAGCCATGAATACGGGCATAAAAGCCATGAATACGGGCATAAAGCCATGAATACAGGCATAAAGCCTTTCGCAGTACTGCTAAAACAATACCCTATTGGCATGCCAACCTATCCAAACCAATCACATTAGGCCTACTAGGGCATTTTGCACTTTTAAGTTTCACAATTTTTGAATTTCAAGTTTTCATGTCACAATTCATTTCATTAGTCAACTAAAATGTTGACTTTTGCATAAACAATAGGTACATTGGTTTTAGTACTCCCAACATACCACATTTTGGTCACTTTCTCAAAGTTTAGGTCATTTTGGCAAAATTGCCAATTTTTTGGTTTTGGTGTCACTATTCACCTCATTGGTCAACAAAAATGTTGACTTTTGGATAGAAAATAGGTGTATTGGTTTTAACACCCCAAACATACCACATTTTGTATTTAAAACTTGTTGGTATTGGTTGCCAATACCATTTCTAAGCTTAATGCTAATTGAACAAAATTTTCAGATTTGGTGCTTCATCTTTACTGTTACATTTGTTATTTTTACAGTGGGAATTTGAGGAAATGGTAAACATGAAAGTTGTTCCTTATTTTGTCTAGTTGAATTTCCTTTTTTGAATCACTCCATTTGGAGTTTTGTAGCTCAAGTTATGGCCAAAATAAGTTTACTGTTCACGTGCACTGTTCATGCTGCACTTTTGGGTTTTGGCAGATTTTGGTCCAACTTTGGTCAGTAATTTGATCAAGTTAAGTTCATAATTTGGCCTAACTTTCTTCATATGAAATGTTCTACTATGCCTTAGGTTTTCATCGGTTCAAGAATCGCCTAAATCCAAGTTTTCTAGAGAGAGTTATAGCCATCCAAACATTACTGCTCAAATGAAAATTCTGGAAATCTCAGTACAGTAAACTTCACTTTGCTCAATGATTTGATTAGGTTAATGGCATAATTTAGATTGGTGTCCTTCATGAAAGTTGTTTGTCTATATCTTATCTTGTTGCTGTAAAAATTTCAGGTCAATTGACCATATCTACAGTGAGTTATGGCCAAATGAACAGTTACTATTCATTTGGTCATTTCTGCAGGGGCTGTTTGCAGGGTATCCGGATTGGGGCCAAATTTTAGTCCTCTTGATTTGCTCTTTTGGGCATGGTTTCTTCAGCAAAAATGTGCCATTATAAGCCTAGTTTCATGTCCAATTGGCCATACACCAATTGGACCTACACAGCCAAGGATATGGCAGTCCAAACATGCTGGACTCACAGCCTCATTTCTGTTGTCTCTTGGCAGCCTCCCCATTTTAGTTTACCATGCATTAGCTCACTTCAAATTATGATTTACTTGCCTTAAATTGTCACTAATTGACCATTAGAATGTCCACTAATCATTCCATAAGCCAAATCAAATTTTCACTCCCAAAACCCTAGCTTAAATTCAAAATTTACACAATTTACCTTAATTAACCAACTACTTCATTATCCTTATGTTCATACACTTTAAACATAATCTCTAGTGCACTCCAAGTCCATCCAAACACTCAATCTTGTTCCTTCCTTAGGGCTGCCAAAATTCATTGTATACATACAAATAAATTCCATTCATTTAATTCACAAATTCTTGCTTATTTTAGGTCTCTAATCATGGAAAGAGAAAGATGTATGCATAATAGGCACTAACCTCTTGTAGGGCAGATTTTCCCAAGCTCAAACTTCTTTTTCTTTCCTTTTCTAGGCTGCCAAACACTTTCCCAAGATGAGTGGACAAGTTTTAATGAAGTGAAGAAGGGATTTTATGGTGGAACAAAGAGAGAAATGGAGCTTGAATGGAGTGTTAATGGTGGAACCTCTTCTCTCTCTCTCTCTCTCTCAACGTTTTTTTAGGCTGCCCAAGGTTGAAGATGCAGATTGGTTTTTCATATTTTTGGTCTCTTTTATCTCTTTTAATGAGTTTAACAAATTGTGATTGGTGGAGGAAATTTAAATGACATCATATGATGTCATAATTAGCATTTTCTTTCATTTTCTTTTCTTCTTTCCTCTACTCATTTCCAATTTAATTTTTAGCAATATTTATTCATATTTTATGTCATATTAATTATTTACTCAACTGGACAAGTCGGCCAAAAATCACCTCTGAAGGCGAAATGATCAAAATGCCCTCCGTTTGGCTTAACGGGTCAAAATTGTCTGTACCGATTGAAAAATTTTTCTAAATATTTTCTTGGCATTCTAATGCCATAGGAACCTCAATGACCCTTCTCTGGAGTCTCAAAAATTATTTTATAATTTTTCCCCCGGGTCTAGGGCTCCTCGTTGCGAGAACTGCAACTTCCCTCTAGTTACCCATCGCTTGGGCACCGGCTCATTTAACTTGATTGTATTTTATTTCTAAAATTTTTACTATATTTTTCTTATTAATATTTGAGTTAATTTTGGTCCCTCACTTTAGTTTAAATATTTTTCCAGACGTTCTAGCTGTCCGGACCAACACCGGTCACCGGAACAGTAGAATGTACGGAGTTGCTACCGGGAGGGTGTTACAAGCATTGACGATCTCCTGGCTCAGACGATGAGTTTGAGCATAGAGAGCCTGGTAAATTAGCACATAATCAGGGTAAAGGCTCATCTTCTGAGGCAGGAGATTCTGAAAGCAGTCCGGGACACGGCTTCTGCCCAAGCCCAACTTTCATCTGCCTAAGACTACATTGCTGAAATCGAAGGTCGGATGAAATCCTATGAGGATAAGCTGGCCGAGCAGACTCGTGAACTTGGGGAAGCTCGGTCGCTCCGAACTGCAGACGTCGCCGGCCTTACTGAGGAGCTCAAAGCAAAGGAAGAAGAGGCTGTGACGAGGGAAGCTGGTGCTTATGTGAATGCACACAGCGATCTTCTGGCCGAGCTCAAGAGGCGTTATCCTGGGGAAGACTTTTCCTGGATGGTGGATCTTGCTCCTAGAGACGAAGAGGAGACCGAGGAGGAAACCGAGAGAGAGAGGGAGACTGAGCGAAATGTCAATGTATAACAGGCTGGGGGTGGCTCTCCAGCCGAATGACTTGTAACCTTTATTTTGAGATGAAATGAAATCCCTTTTGTTCAATTTCTTGATGAGATCGAAAAGTATCCAAATTGTATGAGTGTTTGATTGTTTGAACATATTAGGACATTCAACTTAAAAGCAATCGTTAATCTAAGGATAAGAGGTCGGAAAAACATTGTAACCATGAGATCGGCCTAAGCCGAGACCAAACTCCGGATAGAACTTTAGATCATTAAAATTGGAAACTTGATTTGAATACTTAAGATCGGAAATACCATTAAGTCGGATTGAAACCTTAACTTTATTAAATGATTTTCCACAATATTTGTGAAGGAGAGATTGAAAATAAGATTGAATGGCACGAATACCTGATATTAGTTTGATCACCTTTGACGAGAGATCGGAAATGGGATTAGACGGCATGGAGACTTTATATTGGTGTGATCTCCTTTGTCGAGAGATCGAAAAGCATTCAACTAGATGCGGGATCGGTTTATTTCCCGATCGAGTCACTTGTAACCGAAGAATGTCAGTTGGGGTCAATTTTCAAAGTTCATTGACTTCGGTGATCGGCCAAAATATGGTGTCGACAAAATGAATAGGTAAAGATGAGACACAAAAACTGAAACTAAAGAAAGGTCCATGAGATAAATTATCTTATGGTAGGGAATTTAACCCTAACAAGCTATTAAACAGTAAACCACATGAAAGAGGTATGTGGGACCTATTTTCCCACTATAAAGTGATATGAATATTCAAATAAACATGTAATAATGTGTAATTGCCCATAGTATATCTAGACTTATTTATTTAGTTTGGATCGATTGGTATACCAATTAGGGACTACAGATAGCAGTACTACCTACCGAGAAAATCATGAACTGACAATATATATCTAGTATGATTATTATATAGGCTACATGCCTACTTATTGGCCATTGTGCCAAACTTTATTCTGGCTTTGCAAGCCTGGCAGCTGTCCTCGTGCCTGACAAATGCATACAGGGTAGACATATGGCTGTCTAACTCGTATACTCCCGTGTATCCAGCTTTTATAGTCTGTTATAGGTTTCTTAGGCACTAATAATAATTAATTAAGACTGAATATACAATAAATGAACAGAAAAGATCCCGATAACTTAAATTATTTCCAAAGTGAAATGAAAATGTAAAATGCCTAGAAATTATGAAATTTTCCATATATAAAATTATTATTTAAATTGTTTAGTTATTGTTACTATAAATTATGCACCACTAAAAGTTATGCTTACCGTGTTGGTTTTCCATCGTGTAGGTACTGAAGATCAGTCGCAGCAGCAGCAGTAGTAGTGCTCACACAGAGACCGATAAGATCTGCCAGTGTTTACTAGTCACCTCTATAGTTGTATTTCTTTTTGGTAGGGCACATGTATGTCTAGATTTTGTACCTTTTATTCATTGTACATAAACACATGATGTATTTCATTTTGAGATTGTAATGTAAACTTGTAATTTATTATTTATGAATTTCTATATGAATGCAATAGATGATATTTTTGAGATCTCACAAATAATTGTGAATGAAATGATAAAAGAGAATATGATATGGAAATGTGTGAAATGGATATGAACATGTAAACAGGTGATTAGTGGACTCTGCCAAATGCTAATAAAACAGGATAGGCTCTATTCGGGTGTCCACAAAAATAAGTTGTAAAAAAAAAAAATTCTACACATAGATTACTACTTCTAAATGATAGTAAAAGTTTACAATAGATATGATAAAACAGGATAAGGTGCTCCGGCACTGAATGTGGCACTTCTTGCTCGGTTATATAGTAGACAGGTAAGGGGCATCACATTTAGTGGTATCAGAGCAGAGGTTTAGGCAGTCCTAAACCTAGATAGTTGGAAATAAATAGATTGCATCACATGCATAAGCCTTTAAATAGAGTCGAGGTGACACTAATGTAGATCTATTCTTTTTCTATTTTATAGGATCGATGGCATTTGATCCTTCAAAGCACAGACCTCTAGGACTGATAGAAGAGGAGGTAGAGAGTCACGCACTTGCACCTGCTCCTAGTAGGGAGCGAAGTAGTAGAGCTTCTCGTGGTACTGCAGGGAGAGCACAGCAGGCCTTCCTGAAACAAATGACTCAGCTGCTCTGTCAGGTCACCGAAGCCATCCCACAGCCACAGCTGCAGCCACCTCCACCTCCACCTCCACCTCCACAGCCACCACCACCACCTGTATAGCCACCATCGCCCCCACAGCCACAACCTGCACACAGATCCCCATTAGAAAAACTATGGAAGTATGGGGCAGTTGACTTCAGGGGTAAGAAGAAGGATGATCCAGCCGCAGTAGAGTATTGGCTGGAGAGGACAGAAGGTATTGCAGCAATTGCACTACACCCCAGAGCAGCAGTTGGAGTGTGCTCTGGCACTACAGGAGGATGCTTATAGATGGTGTGTGACAGTATCGAGAGTGGCACACCCTGCACAGATTACTTGGGAATTCTTTTTTGCTGAATTCAGAAAGAAATACATCAACCATGTGTACTTGGAGGCCAGAAGGAGAGAATTCCTGGCACTGAGACAGATGCAGCTTACAGTCTCTGAATATAAGCTGGAATTCATGAGACTCAATGGATATGCATTGGAGTTGATGCCCACAGAAACTGATAAGTGCAGAAGGTTTGAAGACGGCCTGAATGACAACATCAGGCTGATAGTGACATCTCATCATTTCACAGATTTCTCTCTGTTGGTAGATCAGCCCTTGATGTGGAAAGAGTAAAAAATGAAGAGCAGTCTAGAAAGGATAGGCAACGCAAGAGGGGTTCTGGATCTGGTCAGTCCGATTCAGCAAACACGAGTAGCAAGAGGCCCAAGGAGTCTCAGGGTTAGACTCAGGGTCGGGGCAAAAAGCAGAAGTCTCATTTTGCTCCAAGAAGAGGAGGAGGACAGTCTGGTGCATCAGTGAATAGTTCACCTGGTGCAGCTACACAGGGATCAACCCCACCACCTGCTTGTCTACGGATCCTTTCTTGAAGGATTGTCCACAGAGGAATGCTAGTGTTCCCACTGCTCCACCTCAGATGGAGAGGTCTGCCCCAGTAGCATAGAGGGGTAGGAGACCTGCAAGGCCTGATACAGCTGGTGCATCACAGAGGCCTACTGCAGAGACAGTACAGAGGCAAGAGACTAGGGTAACACCACATGCTTTGAAGGAGCGGAAGCTTGAAAAAACACAAGTTTATACCATTGAATTCAAAAATTTTCACCTAGGGTCACATGCATCATGCGAGATTTATTTTTATCTATTTGATTTCAATGATAAACAACATATTAAAACTCTTTTAATATGTTTTTGGATCTGTATTTTCCATTTAAGATTTTAAAATTAATCAGATTAATTTTAGAACTCTAGATTAAATCAAGAATAAACACACTAACCTGTTGATGCACTGCAGTGTATTTGCGCCTTTGAGATGCGTCTTCAGGACACCAGATATTGTCCCTCTAGCTTGTCCACACCAAGAACACCTATGGCAGCCCTTGAACAGCTTCTAAAGCTTTTTCTATTAATGAGAAAATCAAGTTTTGCCTTTTAAGAGATTAACAATATAAACAGGACACTAGAAACGATTTCTAATATTTTTAATTCAAGAGATTGTTGGTTAATCTCTTTGAATTGATGAGAGATGAAGAAGATAAAAGGGAGAGGTGCTTTGGGGCAGCCACAATGAAACAAATAGCAACTAGGTATTTTTCTTTTCATCCTTTCCCTTATATAGCTAGGTCACCACTTAAAACCCTTGCCATATGTCACCTTCTGATTGGCTCTAGGTTTAATTGACCCAATCACATTGTGCCAAGTGTCAAACCTATATTTAATCTTAACTTTAATCATCTTACATGATTAAAAAAACATTTGGCAAGCTTATGTGTAATGCCATGTGTCACCATCTCATTATGCCACATGTCACCCTGTGAAATGACCAAAATGCTCCTGTGTCTTAATTTTGAGTTCTCAACCAAAATAATTATTTCTCTTCTTCTAATCAATTTATATCAAATATAAATTAATTAATTAAGCTTTATTAATTAATTTCTTATTAATTAAATTCATATTTAAACACTTTAAATATAAATTTAACTTATACTGTACATCCAATAACCTAGATTTGGTTTCAAGTCATGCTAGGGACTTTGCAATCTAATTGCAAACCAAACCTATTTAATTAATCAATTAAACTCTTTAATTAATTAATTAAATTATATTTAATTAGGTGATAACTTGTGCATGTGTGTGACTTACTAGGCTCATCACTAATTGGCAATGAGATATGATATCAACTCTTAATATCATCAGAACTCTTTCTCACCATAAATGATTTCTCTAAATCATTTTATGCACCTCATAGACCATGGTTAATACCTAGCATAGCATGCCATGGCCACCCAATTAGTAATAAGGTTTACCTTAAATGAACCTATAATCATATGTTACCATGCACTAGAATCTCTCTATTACAAAATCCCAACTCAAGCTGGAGTCATGGTTTATGCCAAACTCCATTTGCTATGAATATTATGTTCTCTTTTAATTCCAATTCTTGATTAAAAAGATTTTCTCATCAGAAACTCTTTTCTGATTAAATCTATCTGTCCTGGCCAGGAACTTGAAACATCAAGAATAATTAAATGAACATAGGATTTTATCTCTATTTACTTAGAGGAATAGATTCCATCTTGATCAACACCTACCTCCATGTATAACTAGTAGGAGCCAACACATGCCCATATACCCATACATAGTACAAGTATGAATGTATTATCAAACTCAAACCATCTATATACAAGATAACTGTGCTATCTTAGGTCTAAAGATTATATGCACTGATATAATTTATGACAAACATTGACAAGAGTAAACTCCATGTGCTTGTCATAAGTGTCACTGGTTCGACCTACTTATCATGTATAAGTGCCTATCATGTTTGTTATATGGCATGAGACTCACCATTCCATCTTATTTATATCTCATATAAATAACTTGGGAACAAGCATGAATACAATCTTTCTGGATAAGTCATGTCCTTATTATGAAGTATCCTCGATTGTGAACCTATTTATGATACTTTGTACTAAAAATACTGCCACTCATATTCTTAACGACTTAAGAATTGAATTTTTAACAAAATATCAATGGACCTTTTCTATTACACATAAATATATTATGTAAATGGAAAAGTGCAAATGCCTTTTATTAATAAAAACACGTACAAGATACATACTAAATAATATGCTCTAGGACATACTACTAATATGCTTATGCTATGAGAACTCGAGATGAGCCAGAGTCAGCTGATATCATTAGAGGTACATTTTCCCTTTATGATCTACTAGTATGTGCATTGATTGATCTGGGTTCCACACATTCATATGTGTGTATCACACCTCCAGTTGATAGAGGGGTATAAGTAGAGGAGCTAGAGGAAGACATACAAGTCACAAACCCTTTAGGCCATAGTGTCATGGTGAAAAAAGTCTACAAGGGTCGTCCTCTGAGGATACAGGGTTATGAGTTCCTAGCTGACTTAAATGAGCTACCATTCCATGAGTTCGATGTGATATTGGGTATGGACTTGTTATCACGTCGTTAGACGATGGTAGATTGTCAGCTAAAGAGGATGTTACTACAGACAGCAGATGGGGATGAGATTACAGTTATGGGTAAAGGAACGGGTTGTCTTTCTACCATCACATCAGCCACAGCAGCCAAGAGATTGATAAGAAAGGGCTGTGAGGCTTTCTTAGCACATGTGGTTGACACCAAAAAGACTAGCCCAAGCATACAGGAGATCCCCACAATATGTGCATTTCCGGATGTGTTTCCGAAAGAGTTGCCGGGTTTGCCACCCGATAGAAAATTGGAGTTTGCCATAAAGGTTATGCCGGGTACTGCACCGATGTCCATTGCTCCATATAGGATGGCACCTACTGAACTGAGAGAGTTAAAAGTTCAATTAGAGGAGCTACTAGACAAGGGCTTCATACGCCCTAGTGTGTCACCCTAGGGAGCACCAATGTGTTCATTTGGCCATAACTCCCACTAGGAAATTCCATTTGAGATGTGCCACTATGATATGGAAATATGATATTTAGAGCTACAACATTGATTCAAACACCTTTGCCATATTCTAAGTGTAAAGACCCTAAAAAGAGAGTTAAACATACTGCCCTGAAGTTTGACTATTACCTTAGGATTAAGAGTCCAGGTCAATACATTGACCATAACTCACTACACCAAGCTTGAAAATTTATGATATTGTACCTAGGAGTCCCTAAGACATAGAGGAACAAATCTTATGAAGGAACCTAAGTCTAAAAATGACCATAAGATGATCAAATGACTGGTTAAAATTTATTGACCAGGAATTGCCAATTCTAGACAGTTTAGAGGCAAATGGACCAGTTATGGTATTTTGACCATAACTTGAGTTCTATAACCCCAAATTGAGTGATTCAAAAATTGAAATTCAAGTTTAAACATAGAGGAACAACTTCTATAAAGGCAGTGTGACCAAACATAACTGCAAACTGATCAAATGGATAGGTAAATGTGAGACACAAAAACTGAAACTAAAGAAAGGTCCATGAGATAAATTATCTTGTGGTAGGGAATTTAACCCTAACAAGCTATTAAATACTAAACCACATGAAAGAGGTATGTGAGACCTATGTGAACAGTAAAGTTTGCATTGTCATAACTCTCCCTAGAAAACTCCACATTAGGTGATTCTTGAATCGATGGAAACCTTAAACATAGTAGAACATTTCATATAAAGAATATAAGACCAAATTATGAACTTAACTGTGACACCCTTACCCGTCTACAGTGTAGCCGAGCAAGATATGTGACACAATGTACCGGAACACCATAACTTATCCCATTGATATTTGTCCGTTCTTAATTTATTTATTTATAGTTATTAAGTGAAATTTATGAAATTGATCTCATTTAGATCATTTATTGAAATTATAAATTAAATTGCGGTTCCAAAAATTTTATAGAAAATCCATCATAGTGCGGGCTAAAAATGGAGAAAACAGTTCTTTAGAACCTGTAGAAAACACTTCCAATAATTGTTCAAATCACAAACATCAATTTTCAACAATTTCTTAATAATTCCTCCATTTGTCATTCATTCATTTCACATCATCATCATGCTCAAATCATAAATAAATACTCATATGTTATTTATAAACACAAGGTTACAAACACTTACATTAATACAAAATTATATTACATAGGTTTCAAATATACATGATAAAATAAGAGTTTAATTATAAAACTTACAAAAATCACAAAATACAAAATGGGACCTAGTGTCCTACCAAAGCACTGTAGCCTGAGAGATAACCCTGATACTATGCAGATCTGTGGCCTCACCCAGTCTGTGGTCTGCTGGGCTCTCTATCAGTCTCTCCAGAACCTACGCGTGGCAAAAGCAACGCGCTAAGCAATACTGCTTAGTGGTGCCAATAATAAAATAAAAAGAACTAAAATGATGTAAGCATGTAGAGTGTATGCATGTTTTTCATAAGGACAATTTTTGGTACTTATTTGTAGTATTATTCATTCGGTACTTTATATACCAATAATTAAATTAAAATTTATAAATCTTATTTTTGGTTGCCCAAGTAACCTATACTCGATGACTGGACTGGATAAGCGGGTAAACTGGCACTGGATACCAAGTACCTTGGGCCGTAACACCATCGGTCATAATGTGTCTCTCGGTATGCAACAGAACAGCTAATGAGCTGTAATAAATATTGGGCACAAGGCCAAGTATTACAATAATATCAGAATGGATAAAAGCCATAAAATCACCGAATGGCCACTTAAGCCATAAATCACAGAATGGCATGATGCCATATGCAGTACTACTATCAGAACCCTATTGGCATGCCAACCTATCCAACCTAATATTACTAGGTCTACTAGGGCATATTACAAGGTTCTTAATCAAATTTTTGTGTTTAAGATGTAAGGTTACTACTCATTTTACCATTTAAGTCAAAATATTGTCTTTCCCATACATAATAGTTACATGAGTTCTAATCACATGAAATTACCACATTTTGGTTCCTAAAAGTGTTGGCATTAGTTGCCAATCAATACTTCAAACTAATAGGAAATAAATTAAAATTTTCAGTTTTGGGTGCTAGAGTTCACTGTTCCATTAGGCAATTCTACATTGAGAATTTGGCCAAATGTTCTAAATCAAAGTTGTTCCTTATTGTGTCTAGCTACATTTCCCTTTTTGAATCACTCCATTTGGAGTTTTCTAGCTCAAGATATGCTAACTTGAATAAGGCTGGCCGGATTAGTATCTGCCCAGAATTTCTAGGCAGAATCCCATTCTGCCAGATTTGGTAGCTCAAATTTGGCTACTAATTTCATTTGGTTTAGTCCAGAATTTGAGTTTGTGTTCTGCATGAAAGTTGTTCTAAATTGTCTAAGCTTTTCATTGATATAAGTTTTAGGTCAATTGGACCCTTCTACACTGAGTTATGACTAAATGAATGAATATTGTTCATTTGGTCATTTTGCCCAAGCAGAATGTGTGTTACCCGGATTTGGTCAATTTTTATGACATCCTAAGTTTGTTTTCTAGAAAGGATTCCTTCATCAAATTTGTGCCATTATGTGTTTAATTCCATATCCAATTGGCCTTACACAAATTAAACCTACATAACTCAAGTTATAGCTGCCCAAACTTGCTGGACTCACATCCAGCCCTGCAGGTCCTATGAGACAGCATACCTAACCTCAAATCCAAAGCCATAATTCACTTCAATTCC
This sequence comes from Hevea brasiliensis, assembly GCF_030052815.1. Lineage (NCBI taxonomy): Eukaryota > Viridiplantae > Streptophyta > Magnoliopsida > Malpighiales > Euphorbiaceae > Hevea > Hevea brasiliensis. The sequence goes on along the minus strand of NC_079507.1, from coordinate 32,774,069 downwards.
TCATCATACATAGCCAAATGGTCACTAATTGACCATTAGAACTTCCATTCACCAACACATGAGCAAAACCCTAGGTTTTTCCCAACCCTAACTCCACAATTCCAATTTGCTGAAACAACATACAATCAAGTGTTCTAATCATCAAATTCATGTTCAATGCCATCAATTCACAATTATAATTCACTTGAATCATTGAAACCCTATGGTATCTCAAGGCTGCCAAAATTTGAAGGATTTCAAACATGCACAATTTGTTTAATTTCTCTCAAATTCATACTCAATTTACACTCCTAATGATGCCTACACAAAATTTAAAAGGTTTAATTGACACTAACCTTGTTGTGTGCCAACTCAAGCTTGACAAAATCCTTTATTTTCAATTCCTTTTGCTGCTCAAGTATTGCTCTAATTTTGAAGACCAATTTTTGTGAGGGATGATAGGATTTTATGGTGGGATGAAGAGGAAAATCAAGCTCACAAGGTAGCTTTAATGGAGGTTAAGAGAGAAGAGAGAGAGGCTGCCGAATTATGAAAGAAGAAGAATAGAAATTTTATTTCATTTTTACCTCTTTTCTTTCCTTTTTAATTAGTTTAAGAGTACTTGTTGAAATATCATTGGCAGAAGCCTTTTTAATGACATCATAATGATGTCATATTTTAAGTTTTCATGCATTTTCTTTTCTTTTCTTTCCTACCCATTTTCAATTCAATTTTTAGCAATATTTGTTCACATTTTATGTCATATAAATTATTTATTTAATTGTACAAGTTGGGCAAAAATCATCTTTGAAGACGAAATGATCAAAATGCCCTCCGTTTGGCATATTGAGCTAAAATCGTTTATACCGATCTAAAAATTTTTCTAAACATTTTCTTGGCATTCTAATGTCATCGAAACCTCAATGACTCTTTTCTGGAGTCCCAAATATTATTTCAGGAATTTTCTCCTGGGTTTAGGTCTCCTGGGTGCGAGGACCGCAACTTCCCATTGGGTTACCCATCGCTAGGGCACCAGTTCATTTAACTTGGTTGTATTTTATTTTTAAAATTTTTTCTAAATTTTTCTTACAATTATTTGAGTTATTTATGACTCCTCACTCTAGTCTAAATATTTTTCCAGATGTTTTAGCTCTTCGGACCAACACTGGTCACCGGAACAGTAGAATGTACGGAATTGCTATAGTGGGGGTGTTACAACTCTTCCCCTCTAATTTAAATTTCGTTCTTGAAATTTACCTAATGCAAACAGTTGAGGGAACTGTTGCCTCATCGTCTCTTCACTTTCCCAGTTTGCCTCCTCGGTGTTGTGGTGCCTCCAAAGCACTTTCACTAGTGGAATTTATTTGTTCTTCAATTCCTTCACTTCCCGAGCCAGAATCCGTATGGGTTCTTCTTCATATGTCAAGTCCAGTTGAATTTCAATCTCTTCCATGGAGATGACATGTGAAGGGTCTAAGCGATATCTTTTCAGCATAAATACGTGAAACAAATAGTGGATCTTGTCCAGCTCTGGTGGTAAAGCTAGCCTGTTGGCCAGTGGACCCACACGCTCAGTGACTTCATATGAGCCAATGAACCTAGGGCTCAACTTACCCTTTCTACCAAACCTCAGTACCTTCTTCCACGGTGACACCTTGAGGAATACTTTGTCACCAACTGCATATTCTATCTCTTGTCTCTTCAAGTAGGTATAGGATTTTTGTCTGTCTGAGGCAACCTTCAGATTGGCTTTGATTAACATCACTTTCTCCTCAGTCTGTTTCTCCAGGTCTGGCCCTACCAAGTTAGCTTCGCCCAATTCAATCCAACACACTAGGGTTCTACATTTCCTTCCATACAGTGCTTCATACAGGGCCATTTGGTTGCTAGCTTGATAGCTATTATTGTATGCAAATTCTGCCAGTGGGAGGTATCTATCCCAACTTCCCTCAAACTCAATGACACAACTTCTCAGCATATCCTCAAGGACCTATCATATGTTTCATGTTATTATTATCATTTCAGTTTAATATTCGTTCTAATTCACTAAGTTTCAATGTTTACCTGGATTACTCTTTCTAATTGCCCATCCGTCTAAGGATGGAAAGCTGTACTAAAGTGGAGTTGTGTGCCCAAGGATTCTTGTAACTTTTTTCAAAATCTAGATGAAAATCTTAGGTCTCGATCAGATATGATGGAAAGTGGAATTCCATGCAGTCTAACTATCTCACTGATGTACAATTCTGCTAGCTTCTCTAGTGAGTAGTCAGTCCTAATTGGCAGAAAGTGTGCTAACTTCATTAATCTATCCACTATCACCCATACTGCATCATGCTTTTTCTGGGTGAGAGGTAGACCACTTACAAAATCCATAGTGACCCGGTCCCATTTCCATTTAGGTATGCTTATAGGCTGTAGCAAACCCGATGGAACTTGATGTTCTACCTTAACTTGCTGACATGTCAGGCATTTAGTCACATAATCAACTATGTCCTTCTTCATACCGAGCCACCAATAATGAAGCTTCAAGTCAGGATACATTTTTATGCCTCCTGGGTGCATAACATAAATACTAGTGTGTGCCTCTTTCAGAATACTGGCTTTCAATTCCCCATCATCTAGTACACATACTCTTCCTTTGTAGCACAAGCACCCGTCTGCTTTTATCACATAGTTAGTTTCCTTCCCTTTTGGGATTTTGCCCATAATAACCATTAGCTTCTCATTTACTTTCTGCCCATCTAGAATCTGCTGTAGCAGGTTTGGCTTCACTTGCAACTCAGCCAAAATAGCTCCATCTCGAGCCAAGGATAGACGGGCATTCAAAGATCTCAATGTAAAACCCCTATGTTCGGTAGTGTGTTCTACTATTTCGGTGACCAGTGTTATCCGGACAACTATGATGCCTAGAACTACACTTATATATTGATGAGGAGGCATAAAATAATGAAATACAAGAAAAGAACATATAAGAAAAACAAAGGAAAAAAAATAACAATAAATGTAACCAAGTTAAACGAGCCGAGAACCCTAGCGATGGGTGACCGCACCAGGAACTCGCGGCATGGACCGTTGACTAGGACTGGACCTTGGGGAACCCTGGAAAATATTTTTAGGACTTAAATAAAAGTCTATTGAAGTGTAAATACCATTGGAAATATCAAAGAAAAATTAATTAATTAGTACAAAGGAAAGTGAGAAATCGAGAAAACGATAAAACTCGGTGTTACCGAAAAATTGGGAATGCAACCCGAACAGGGGCATTGTGGTCATTTGACACCCCGAGTTATCTTTTGACCTAAATGTCCATTATACATGATATTAAACTTGGAAAATGTCGTGAAAAATTAAATTGGTGGTACATAGTTTAAATAGCAAAAATTGAGAGCTTAATGTGAGAAATTGGGAATTTAAGATTAAACTAACATTAATTTTCACATAGTGCTCCACTAACTCACCTAAGTGGACCACTACACCTTTATTAATTTTCACATAGTGCTCCACTAACTCACCTAAGTGGACCACTACACCTTCATTTGGGCAGAAACTCATCTTCTTCAACCCTCCTAAAAAAACCAGCCGAAAGTTGTCTTGAGAAATCTTCCATGGCTGAAGTTGAAGAAGCTTCATGCAAGCTTGATCCAAGCTTGTTTCTTGGCACTTCCCTTCATTAAAAGTTGTCCATACACCTTGGGCAGTAGATAGGCAACAAGAAGATCAAGTTTTGGAGAGGTTTTGAAAAGTTTCTAAAGTGGTAAGTATGTGTTTTTTATTATTGCTTCATTAATGTTTGTGAGGATGTTATGGGTACTTGAATTGTGGAGAGATTTTTAGAGATTGATGTATTAAGGGAGATGTTTATTTTTGGCAGCCATGGAAACTCCTTAAGGGCATTTTATTCTTGCTTGTAAATGGTAGATTAAAGGGTTGAGTAAGTGTTTATATGTGTAGGAATAAATTGGGTGATGTATACTAAGTATATGTGAATGTATACTTGAATTTGGAAGCTTGGAACTTTATTCAAAGTGAGGTACAAATCGGCAGCTTGAATTGTGAACCAAAAAAATGTTATTTCATGGTTTGGTTTATGGAATTGTATGATTGAATTATGGTACTTGTTGTGGCAGCTTGTACATGTATGTAAGAGTTTGAGTTTGGACATGTAAATGAGCCATATTATGCAGTTAAATTGTGTGTAAATTGGACTTGGTAAATTCTGTACTATAAGGTGCTTATTGAGTGTGGTTATAAGCTGCCAAAGTGACCAAAAATGTGTTGTGAAATGTGTTTAGGTTATGGTACAAAACAGAAATGGCATGAATGTGTAACTTGGTAATGTTAAATGTGTCCTTTGATTGAGTGATGGACAATGTGCAATAGGGCAGTGTGTAATTTGGCCTAGAACCTTAAGTATGTGACTCCAATTGGTATGAAACCAATTGAAGGTGAAACTAGGCACAAAATATGCCAACTTTCATGAAGGAAGCTTACCAAAATTCTGCTTGGAAGGTAACTTGAAAAATGACCAAATCCGGATTAGTGCATTTAAGGCCTGAAAATTGACCATTTGGGCAGTAGTTAGTGTTTTGGCTATAACTCACTCAAAACAGGTCCAATTGACCTGAAATTTTTACCATGAATATTTGAGACATATATCTACAAGTCTTATGAAGACACCAAAGCCCAGAAATGACCATAAGCAAGTCAAAAAGCTTGCACAATTTCAGGTTCAAAAACTGACTGAACCTAAAATGACCTAAAGTGACCAATTTTGGTACATTCTGACCAGCAATAGTAAAATGACCATAACTTGGTCTAGTAAACTCAGAATGACCTGAAATTTTGCCCCGCGTGCAATAAGACATAGATCTACAAGTTTGTAGTTTTGACCGAAACCCGAAAACCGAGGAAACTAGGTCATCCGGCTAGGTCAAATTAGTATACCGGAATCCGACAAATTGCACTAAAGTGCACTATACATGGAAATAAATTGGATAACATGTACCAAACACTAAAAGGCTACAAAATGTGACATATTGGTAACATTGAAACCTAATTCACCTAGACTGCATCGAGGGTCGACATCTTAGGTTGACTAAGGAAATAATAGAATTTGATAAATTAATTATTGAACCTTATTCTTAGAGACAGTTTAAATGAGTACTGAAACACTTCAAATTGTATTTCTCAGTTAGCAAAGACTCAGGGAAAGAGAAGGAAACACTGAGTCAGAGGCAAGAGACAGTTATCAGAGGTTTGTGCACAATAGTTATTTCTTTTAAATTTTTCAATTGAAATAAATTATGATTATTTGTATGTTATTATTTTAAATTGTGTTTGTGCACAATAGTTATTCTTTTGAAATTTTCAATTGAAATAAATTATGATTATTTGTATGTTATGGTTTTAAATTGTGTTTGTGCATAATAGTTATTTCTTTTGAATTTTTCAATTAAAATAAATTATGATTATTTGTATGTTATTGTTTTAAATTGTGTTTGTGCACAATAGTTATTTCATTAAATTTTTCAATTGAAATAAATTATGATTATTTGTATGTTATTGTTTTAAATTGTGTTTGTGCACAATAATTTCGATTTCTTATTTTCTACTTAAAAATTTATTTGAACATTATAGTTTTAAATTGTGTCTGTGCACAATACTTTTTATATTCACTGCTTTTACTAGAAAATTTATTTGGAGAAATGAGTTATGAATAATTTTTTATTATTTTGGCTGTGATAATCTTATTTGGAAATTATTGTGTTGCCTACTTTGCAAATGGAAATTTTGAGATAAAATGTGATTTGGAATTGTTTTGATTCACACTTGGCATGACACTGTTATTATGTTCCTCCCTCTTTGACTTGTCAGTCTGAGGTGAGTGGGATGAGTACTCATTATCTAGCTAGCTTCCTCCCTCATTGATTTCGATTATTGGGGTGAGTGTGTCTTATCGTGGTGTACAACATGGCATGTGCGGAAAAATTGTGTCATGGCCTAAATTGTGTTATTGATTGGCAACACTGTATTATTCAGTTATTTGATCAAATTGTGTTATTGATTGGCAAAACTGTATTACTCAGTTATTTGATCAAATTGTATTATTGATGGGCAAAACTGTGTTATTCAGTTATTTGATCAAATTGTGTTATTGATTGGCAAAACTGTGTTACTCAGTTATTTGATCAAATTTGTGTTATATGAACTTTCCAAATTGTGAATTATTTGATTTGTGAATTGTCAATAAAAGATTTATATATCGCATTTCAAATTGTTATTGTGCACTACTGAGTAAATTTTACTCAGCCATAGCTTTTAATTAATTGTCAGTAGACAGATCGATGATGTGAGCAGACTAGGCTGCTAATGCTATATTGAGAGTTCATCGGGTATATTGAGTATACCATATTTTGCATTTTATATTGTAATATATATTCACTGTATATATATAGTGTTCTTGGTTTTGAGCGGTTGTAAATTTGAAATTGTACATTGAAGTTGTAAAATAAGTTGTAAATTATTTTGACTTGTAAAATTTGTGATATATTTCTTTTATCTCTGCCTTTGAAAATACTGAAAAATTATTGTGGATTTGAGTTGAGAAACATATTGTGTTGATTAAATGTTAGAGTTTGAGATTGAGAAATATATTTGAAGTGCTTTTTATAGGTTTTTGAAAAACTGTTTTATTCAAAATACAGATGGCACTACGCCAAAATTTTTACAAAAATTACTAATAATTCAAATGTGTTAGCTGTTTCACTTCAGTTCAAAAATTTTTAACACCTGTAAATAGTGCTAACCACTGTAAAAAGAAGTAAGAAAAGTTTTAAAATCCCTTGTAGTGTATTTAATGGGTTATCAGTAGATGAAGTTGGTAATTCATTAGGTATACTATGGGATCATGTTATGCCTTACAGAGGAGTAGGGTGTGACACTTAAGGCTACAATGGATTTTTCTGCTTAAAGCATCAGCAACTACATTTGCCTTCCCAAGATGGTAGTCAATCACACAATCATAGTCTTTTAAGAACTCAATCCATCACCTCTGTCTAAGGTTGAGCTCTTTCTAGGTTAGCAAGTATTTTAGACTTTTGTGGTCCGTGTATATATAACACTTTTCACCATACAAGTAGTGCCTCCATATCTTCAGTGCGAAGATAATTGCTGCAAGTTCCAGATCATGGGTAGGTTAGTTCTATTCATGTGGCCTTAATTGCCTAGAAGCATAGGTGACCACCTTTCCCTCTTGCATCAATACACACCCCAACCCATTATGCGAGGCATCACTGTAGACCACAAAGTCCTTTCCCGAAACTGGCTGTGTTAACACTGGTGCCTCTGTCAACATAACTTTCAGCTTCTCAAAACTAGCCTAACATTTATCGTTCCAGTCAAATCTGACATTCTTGTGTAACAACTTGGTCATTGGAGCTGCTATTAAAGAGAACCCCTTCACAAATCTTCTGTAATAACTAGCTAGCCATAAGAAACTTCTGACCTCAGTTGCATTTCTGGGAGGCCTCCACTCCATCACTGCTTCTATCTTCTTGGGATCCACTCTAATCCCATCAACTGATACTATGTGTCCAAGGAATGCAATTTCAACCAATCAGAAGTCACACTTGGACAGCTTAGGATATAGCTTCTTTTCTCTTAGGGTTTGTAGAATAATCCTCAAATGCTCATCATGTTTTTCCTGAAGGAGCGGAAGCAAGAAAAACATAAGTTTAAATTATTGATTTCAAAAATTTTTCAACTAGGGTCACATGCATCATGCAAGATTCATTTTTATCTCTTTGATTTCAATGATAAACAACATATTAAAACTCTTTTAATATGTTTTTGGATCTACATTTGTCATTTAAGATTTTAGAATTAACAGATTAATTCATTAGAACCCTAGATTAGATCAAGAATAAGTGCACTAACCTTTTTGATGCACTGCAGTGTGTTTGGCACCTTTGGGATGCGCCTAGGACACTAGATGTTGTCCCTCTAACTTGTCCACACCAAGATCACCAATGGCAGCCCCTTGAACAGCTTTTCAAGCCTTTCCAATCAATTAGAAATTTAGGTTTCGCCTTTTGAGAGATTACAGATGTATACAGGATACTAGAAACGATTTCTAGCAATTTTAATTCAAGAGAATATTGGCAATTCTCTTTGAATTGATGAGAGATGAAGAAGAAGAGAGGGAGAGGCTCCTTTCAGTGGCGGCACAAAAAAAGAAAAATAGCAGCCTTGTTGTTTTACTCTTTCATAACAACACATTATATAGCTAGGTCACCATTTAAAACCCTTGCCACATGTCACCTTCATATTAGCTCTTAGTTTAATTGACCTAATCACATTGTGCCAAGTGTCAAACTTAAATTTAATCTTTACTTTGAACATCTTACATGATTAAAAGACATTTGGCAAGCTTATGTGTAGTGTCATGTGTCACCATCACATGGTGCCACATGTCACTCTCTCATGGTGCCACATGTCATCCTGTGAAATGACCAAAATACTCTTGTGTCTTAATTTTGAGTTCTTAACCCAAAATAATTATTTCACTTCTTCTAATCAATTTATATAAAATATAAATTAATTAATTAATCTCTATTAATTAATTTCTCATAATTAAATTCATATTTAAACACTTTTGAATATAAATTTAACTTATACTATACATCCAATAACCTAGATTTGGTTTCAAGCCATGCTAGGGATTTACAATCTAATTGCAAACTAAACCTATTTAATTAATCAATTAAACTCTCTAATTAATTAATTAAATTATATTTAATTTGGTGATTACTTGTGTATGTGTGTGACTCACTAGGCTCATCACTAATTGGCAATGAGATATGATATCAGCTCTTAATATCATCAGAACTCTTTCTTACCATAAATGATTTCTCTAAATCATTTTATGCAGCTCATAGGCTATGGTTAACACCTAGCATAGCATGCCATAGCCACCCAATTAGTAATAAGGTTTACCTTAAATGAACCTATAATCATATGTTACCATGCACTAGAATCTCTCTATTACAAAATCCCAATTCGAGCTGGAGTCATGGTTTATGTCAAATCCCATTTGCTATGAATATTATGTTCTCTTTTAATTCCAGTTCTTAATTAAAAGGATTTTTCTCATCAGAAACTCTTTTCTGATTAAATCTATATGTCCTGGCCAGGAACTTGAAATATAAAGAACAATTAAATGAACATAGGATTTTATCCCTATTTACTTAGGTAACAGATTCCATCTTGATCAACACCTACCTCCATATATAACTAGTAGGAGCCAACACATGCCCATATACCCATATACAGTACAAGTATGAAAGCAGTATCAATTTCAAACCACCTATATACAAAATAACTGTGCTATCTCAAGTATAAAGATTATATGCACTAATATGATTTATGACAATACATTGACAAGAGTAAACTCCATGTGCTTGTCATAAATGTCACTGGTTTGGCCTACTTATCATGTATAAGTGCCTATCATATTTGTTATATGGCATGAGACTCACCATTCCATCTTATTTACATCTCATATAAATAACTTGGGAATAAACATGATTACAATCTTTCTGGATAAGTCATGTCCTTATTGTGAAATATCCTCAATTGCGAACCTATTTATGATACTTTGTGCTAGAAATACTGTCACTCATATTCTTAACAACTTAAGAATAGAATTTCTAACAAAATATCAATGGACCTTTTCTATTACACATAAATATATCATGTAAATGGAAAAGTGAAAATGCTTTTTTATTAATAAAATATGTACAAGATACATACTAAATGATATGCCCTAGAGCATTCTACTAACAATCTCCCACTAGCACTAAAGCCATTCATTACAATACCTTAGACCCATCTTCTCAAGATATTAGTCTAACTGAGCTTGTAACAAAAGCTTAGTTAATGGATCAACTGGATTTTTCAGCTGATGCTATTTTCTGCATGGCTACATTGCCTTGCTCAACTATCTCTCTGATAATGTGGTAGTGCCTTTCTATGTGTTTGGATTTCTGGTGAGACCAGGGTTCCTTATCCAAACAACCTCTTTTGCAGCATCTGATGTAGTAATATACTCAGCCTTGGTAGTGGAATCTGCTGTCGTACTCTATTTGGAACTCTTCCAACTGACTGTACTTTCATTACAAATGAACATAAACCTAGAGGTAGACTTTCTATCATCCATATCTGATTGGAAATCAGAATCATTATAACCATCCAATTGCAAGTCACCACCTCCATATATCAAGAATAAATCCTTAGTTCTTCTCAAGTACTCAAGGATGTTCTTAACAGCTATCCAGTGTTCCAAACCTATATTAGATTGATACCTGCTAATCAAACTAATAGCATATGCGATATCTGGCCTAGTACACAACATTACATACATCAAACTTCCAATAGCCAAGGCATATGGAATCCTGGCCATTTTATCTCTTTCTTCAGGTGTCTTTGGAGACATCTCTTTAGACAGGTAGATACCATGTCTAACTAGTAATAATCCTCTCTTGGAATCAAGCATGTTAAACCTCTTTAACACCTTTTCCAAGTGTAGACTTTGGGATAAACCAATTATTCTTTTCGCTCTATCTCTATAAATGTGAATCCTAAGAATATAGGTTGCCTCCCCTAAGTCTTTCTTAGAGAATGTATTTGACAACCATACCTTTACAGTTGTCAACATACCTGTGTCATTACCCATCAACAGAATATCATCCACATATAAGACAAGGAAAGTGATAGCACATCACTAACCTTCTTATATACACATGGCTCATCCTCATTTTTTATAAAACCAAATGACTTACTGGCTTCATCAAAACGGATGTTCCAACTCCTCGAAGTTTATTTCAACCCATAAATGGATCATTTTAGCTTGCTCACTTTGGAACCATCTTGGGATTCAAAACCCCTAGGTTGTTCCATGAAAATGTTTTCTTTAATGTATCCATTAAGAAAAGTTATTTTGACATCCATCTGTCAAATCTCATAATCATAGTATGCAGCTATTGCTAATATAATCTTAATTAATTTAAGCATGGCAACAAGCGAGAAAGCCTCCTCATAGTCAATTCCTTGCCTTTGGCGAAACCCTTTCGCTACTAGCCTTGCTTTGTAGGTCTCTACCTTTCCATCAGAACCAATTTTCTTCTTGAAATCCCATTTGTTCCCTATACATACAATACCTTCCGGTGGGTCAATAAGATCCCACATTTGATTCTTATACATGGAATCAATCTCAGATTTCATAGCATCAATCCATTTTGAAGAGTCTATGTCTAATATAGCTTCTTCATAGGTAAGTAGATCATCTCCATGATCTACTTCTTCATGAGTAGACAACTCTTGTTCTTCTTCATGAAGGAAATCATATCTCACTGGTGGATGAGATACCTTGGTTGATCTACGAGGAACAACTGTAGATGTTTCATCAATAGGTGCATGTGACACCCCTTACCCGTCTACAGTATAGCTGAGTAAGCTATGTCACACAGTGTACCATAACACCCTATTTTATTTCAATCATTTTTATCCTTCCTAATTTATTTCTTTCATAGTTATGAAGTACAATTCGTGAAATATCATTCATTGAAGTCATTTATTGAAATCATAAATTTATTTGAGGTTCCGCAAATTTTATAGAAAATCTGGCAGAGTACCGGCTAAATATGGAGAAAATAGTTCTTCGGAACCTAAGAAAACACTTCCAAAATTCTCAGTCAATCCCAAACTCCATTTCATTAACAAAATCCCAATATTTCTCACATATACTCCCATTCTCATTCATTCATTTCATAAGAAATTCATATAAAAGTCATAAATAAATATTCACTTATTCATTCATAAACACAATTTTCGTAATTTACATCAATACTAAAATAAATTACGTAAGTCTTAATTACACATGAGAAAATAAAAGTTAATTATAAAATACCAAAATAAAACCTAGTGTCCTACCAATGCACTAACGACGGTGCGGTAACACAGACACTATGCAGAGCTGCAGAAGATCTCACCCAGTATGTGGTCTACTGGGCTCTCGGTCGGTCTCTCCAGAGCCTACGCGTGACAAAAAGCAACGCGCTAAGCAATAATGCTTAGTGGTGCCAATAATAAAATAAAAAAAAATAATGGAAAATAAATATGCAGTGCATATCCTGATGTCTTATGCAGACAATTTTTCGATCATTATTGGTAATCTTATTTATTTTGTACTTGTTATATTCATAATTTCATTAAATTTATTCATTTTCATTTTTGATTGCCCAAGTAACCTATATTAGATGACTGGACTGGATAAATAGGTAAACTGGCACTGGGTATCTAATACCTCGGGCCGTCACACCATCGGTCACATATGCATCTCCCAGTGTGCAATAGAATAGCTAATAAGCTGTAATAACATTAGGCACAAGGCCAAGTATTAATACAATGTCAGAATGGCTAAAAGCCATAAAATCACAGAATGGCAAAATGCCATGTGCAGTACTACTAACTGAACCCTATTGGCATACCAACCTATCCAAACCAATCTTGCTAGGTGTACTAGGGCATGTTACACTTTTAATTTATATAATTCTTGAAATTTAAGTTTAGGTGTTACTATTCATTTCATTAGTCAACTAAAATGTTGACTTTTGCATAGAAAATAGGTACATTGGTTCTAATACTCCCAACATACCACATTTTGCATTTTAAAATTGTTGGTATTGGTTGCCAATACCATTTCTAAGCTTAATGTTAGTTATTCAAAATTTTCATATTTCAAGCCTCATATTTACTGTTCTATTGGTCATTTATACAGTAAGAATTTGATAGAATTGTCTTCATGTAAGTTATTTCTTATTTTGTCTAGTTACATTTTATTTTTTGAATCACTCCATTTGGACTTTTGTAGATCAAGTTATGGCCTAAAAACCATAACTGGCTGGATTGGACAAAATCTAAAATTCTGGGCAAAACTGGTTCTGCCAGATTTGGTAACCTAAGTTTGGTTGGCAATTTGACTAGGTTATGGTTAGAATTTGGATTTGTATTCTTCATGAAAGTTGTAGGTATATGTCTCATCTTTCTGCTGGTAAAATTTCAGGTCAATTGGACCTTTCTACACTAAGTTATGACCAAATGAATAAATACTATTCATTTGGTCATTTTGCCCAGGTAGAATGCAGGTCACCCGGATTAGGGCAATTTTTAGGTCAACTTGGTTTGGTTTTCTGGGCAACGTTTCTTCACCAAAGTTGTGCCATTATGTATTTAGTTTCATGTTAAATTGGCCTTGCACCAATTGAACCTATACAACTCCATTTATGGCTACCCAAACCTACTGGACTCATAGTCAGTCTGCAGGTCAGCCAAGGCAGCTCACCTAAGCTCAACTCCATTATCCTTATTCACTTCAATTCCTCCTCACACATATTCAAAAGGTCACTAATTGACCATTACAATATTAATATACTATTACATGAGCAAAACCCTAGGTTTTTGCCACAAACCCTAACTCCAAAATTTCAATTTATCCCCAATTAATGCATATCATATGAATTATCATCTCCACTCCCTTTACACTACTCAAATACTATCATTAAACCAATTTAATTCAATTTTAACCATCAACATTATCCCTTCCTTAGGGCTTCCAATTCCATGGTGTACATACACATAAGTTTTATTTCATTTGACTTACAATTTCATACTCATTTTAAGTCCCTAACATGGAATAAAGAGAGAAATATGCATAAATAAGCACTAACCTCTCGTAGCTCAAATCCAAGCCAACCAAGACTTTAATTTTTCTTTACTTTCTTACTCTTTCTTGGCTGCCAAACACTTTTCCTTGGTGTGGGTATAATTTTTAATGAAGAGAACTTAGGGTTTAGTGGTGAGAATTCAAGGTTTGGAAGAGAGAAAATGAAAGGAATTTTAATGGAGGGAGAGATAGGTCACGACTGGAAATGGGAAGAAGGAATCTGTTTTTTTTTTTTTTTCATTTTTTGCCCATTTTATTTATTTTAAATGGGTTAAGGACATGTGTCATAATGTGATTGGTCATTGGGGTTTTAATGACATCATAATGATGTCAAAATTCCTATTAAATCCATTTTCTTTCCTTTTTCTTTTCTACTCATTATTAATTTAATTTTTAATAATATTTATTCATATTTTATGTTATAATAATTATTTACTTAACTCGATAAGTCGGCCAAAAATCATCTCTGAAGACGAAATGACCAAAATGCCCTCCATTTGGCTTATTGAGCCAAAATCGTCTGTACCGATTGAAAAATTTTTCTAAGCATTTTCTTGGTATTCTAATGTCATAGAAACCTCAATGACCCTTCTTTAGAGTCTCAAAAATTATTTTATGAATTTCCCCTCGGGTCTAGGGCTCCTAGTTGCAAGAACCATAACTTCCCACTAGGTTACCCATCGCTAGGGCACCAGCTCATTTAACTTGGTTGTATTTTATTTCTAAAATTTTTCCTAAATTTTCTTATTAATATTTGAGTTAATTATGGTTCCTCACTTTAGTTTAAATATTTTTCCGGACGTTCTAGCTATCCAGATAGACACTGGTCACCGGAACAGTAGAATGTACTGAGTTGCTACAGGGAGGGTGTTACAGTATAGGTTGACTAGATGGATCTATATCCATCTGATCTATTGGTTGGTCAGAATTCTCCAATTCTAACTCTATTTGCCTTCCTTTGCCTTCTTCTTGAACAAAATGTTGTTCAAGAAATGTGGCATCTCTACTTACCATAACCTTTTCTGTGATGTAGGCAAATAAAAATAATATCCAAAACTATCTTTTGGATATCTAACAAATCGACCCTTTTCTGATCTGGTTTCCAATTTATCAGTGTTCAGCTTTTTGATATAAGCTGGACAACCCCAAATCTTAACATGCTTAAGACTTGGTTTTCTTCTATGCCATATCTCATGAGGTGTGGAAGATACTGATTTTGATGGAATCCTGTTCAAAACATACAAAGCTGATTCTAATGAAAATCCCTAAAAGTAGATTGGCATATCAGTATAGTTCATCATACTACGTACCATATCCAATAGGGTACGATTTCTCCTTTCAGATACACCATTCAGCTGTGGTGTTCCTGGAGGAGTCAGCTGGGAAAAAATGCCGTGCTCTCTCAAGTATTCATCAAATTTAGTATTCAAGTATTCACCTCCACGATCTGATCGAAGAGCTTTAATACTTTTTTGTGTTTGATTTTCTACTTCAGATTTAAATTCTTTGAACTTTTCAAAGGATTCATGTTTGTATTTCATTAAATACAAATACCCAAACCTTGATTTATCATCAGTAAAGGTAATAAAATAATGAAAACTGCCTCTAGCCATTTTGTTTAAATGGACTACATACATCACTATGTATTAGCTCCAAAATATTGTCAGCTCTTAGTTCTTGTCCAACAATGGGTGATATAGTCATTTTGCCCTGAAGGCAGGATTCACTAGTTAGAGTAGACTCAGAGCCCAATGAGGATAGAATCCCCATTTTCTCCAGTTTTATAATCCTATCTTCTACAACATGACCTAATCTTAAGTGCCAAATATATTTTGAACTTGAGTTGATTTTCACCATGGCATTGCATTCTTTTAGATTGCTATACTCTGGGCAATTCCTTTTCCAGTGCCCATCCTGCTAGCAGTGAAAACACTTTCCTTTGCCTTTGTCAGCTTTGATCTTTGTTTTTCTGTTTGGCTATCTTCTTGGAAGATCTTAGAACTTGAGGTTTCTTTTACTAATTGCCCTTCTTCTTGTTGGACTTTCCAGCGGAAGAAGATGCAATCAAAGCTACCTCTTTTCTTTTATTGCCTAGCATATTCTTTTGGGCAATAACTAGCATGTTGAGTAAACCAGCCAAGATGCATTCTTGCTTAGTCATATGGAAATTTGTCACAAAATTCCCAAATGACTCAGGAAGGGACTGAAGGATCAAATCCGTCTGCAGTTGGAAATCCATGTTAAAGTAAAAATGTTCCAGCTGCTCAATCAGCCAAATCATCTTGTGGACATGATCCCCAACATTCTGTCCCTCAGACATCCTCATGCGGAATAGCTGTCTAGATATCTCATATTTAGCATTCCTGCTGTGCTCACCATATAACTCTTGTAGGTGAAGAAGGATCTCACTCGCACTCTGTATGTTCTCATGCTGCTTCTGTAACTCATTACTCATAGAAGCAAGCATGTAACACTTGGCTCTCATATCATGCTCCTTCCACTTATCCAAAGTTTCATGTTCCTCTTGTATGGCCTCTGGAGGTAAGAGACTAGGAACCTGTGAGTCTAGAACATATCCTATATGTTCAAGGTTCAGGACAAGTTTTAAATTTCTTAGCCAATAAGATAGATTAGGTCCTGTCAACCTAGTGCGATCAAGTATGCTTGCAAGGATATTGGATTGTCACACCTTACCCCTCCGTAAGGCATAACATAATCCCGTAGTATACCTAATGAATTACCAAACTTCGTCTACTGATAACCCATTAAATATACAACAAGGGATTTTAAACCTTTTCTTATTTCTTTTTACAGTGGTGAGCACTTTTGACAGGTGTTAATTTTTTTTTTTTAACTGAAGTGAAGCCAAATAACAGATATAAAGTATCAGTAATTTCTGTAAAAATTTTGGCAGAGTGCCATCTGTATTATGAATAAAACAGTTCTTCAAAAACCTGTAAAAAGCACTTCCAATATATTTGTTCAATCCCAAACTCTAATATTGTTCAACACAAATCAATTTCTCAACATTTGTCAAACTCAATTTAACACCAATTTCCAGCATTTCCAAAGATAGACTACAAAATGACTGAGTACTTCAAAAGCTGAGATAAAAGAAATATATTACAACTTTAGTTTACAACTGCTTAAGACCAAGTACAATATATACATACAGTGCACATACATTACAACAAAAATTACAAAAATATAGTATACTCAATATACCCGGCAGAATCCCAAAATGTAGCACAAGCAGCCTACTCTGCTGCTCTGTCTGTCTGTCTACCAACGACAGAAATAAAAAAGCTATCGCTAAGCTAATGTCTCAGTGGTGCACAACATTAAGAAAATGCAATTTAAAACCATAAACCATAAATCATATAAACTGTGGATACTTAAAATTATAGTTAAATTCAAAAGACAGAGAATGTCATAAAGAATTAAACTCCATTTCATAATGTCTCAATGAATATCAATAAATCATACACACAGCTTAATCATGATTCCATAGTCCAATTCGTCCCAAAAGCAGATGGCTAGTGAGGAATAACATAGCTAGCTAGCAATTATATGAGTACTCATCCTATTTGTCCTCAACTGACACACACCTCAACACTTCAGCCAGAGAGAGAATTCAAAGCCAATTCATTCCACTAGACATGCTAGCAAGGAATTCAATCAAATATACATGATAGCTGTAGTTTCAAATCATTTACAATATTTTTCAAGCAATAAGTATCCATCAAATTCCATTAAAACAATTTTTCCACAATTTAAGCAATAACACACAAATTGTCATAATTTATTTCAATTAAAAATTCAAAAGAAATAACAGTTATGCACAAACCTCTGAAGAATGCCTCTTGACCTTGACTCAGTGGTTCTTTCCCCTTCCCTGAGTCTTTTCTAACTGAAACACACAATTTAAAGTGTTCAGTACTCATTTACTTTGTTTCTAACAATAAGGTTCAATAATTAAATTTATTTAATATTATTACTTTCATTAGTCAACCTATAATGTTGACTTTTGATACACTCTAGGGGAATAAATTTTAATGTTACCAATATGTCATATTTTATAGTCCTTTAGTGCTGGTATATGTTACCAATTTCATTCTCAAGTGAATTGCATTTTACTGCAATTTATCGGATTTTAGTATACTGTTTTGACCTAGCCGGATGACCTAGTTCCCTCAGTTTTTGGGTTAAGGTCCGAATTACAAACTTGTAGGTCTATGTCTTAGTGAACTTTTGCCACAAATTTTAGGTCATTTGGATTTTACTAGACCAAGTTATGGTCATTTTACTATTGCTAGACAGATTGCACTAAAATGGCAAACTTAGGTCATTTTTAGGTCATTTCCGATTCTGGCAGTTTTTATACTTGAAATTTTGCAAGCATTTTGACTTGATTATGGTCATTTTTGGGTTTTGGTGTCTTCATAAGAGTTGTAGATCTATGTTTAATATTTCCATGGTATAAATTTCAGGTCATTTGGACTTGTTTTGAGTGAGTTATGGCCAAAATACTGACTGCTGTTCAAATGGTCAATTTTAAGGTTTATAAAGTCACTAATCCGAATTTTGGTCAATTCTCATGTCACTTTCTGGACAGAATTTAGGTAGGTTTTCTTCATAAAAGTTGGTGCATTTTGTGCCTAGTTTCACCTCCAATTGGCCTCATACCAATTGGAGTCACACACTTAGGGTTATAGGCTCATTTGCATACTGCCCTTTACATGTCTCTCAAACACCAAACCAATCACATATTCACCAACTATATCTTCACTTCCCAAACATTTCTTCACTTGCACCATATCATACC